>NC_090444.1:1404657988-1407407155 GCF_031143425.1 Pleurodeles waltl
CTCACAGACCCACTTAGACAGACACGCACCCACTCACAGACCAGCAGAGACATCACACTCACAGGAACTCTCTCACACCCACTGTCACACCCAGAGACATCGCTCACAGCTTCTCTCACACCCAGACAGACACTCCCACACCCACTCTCACCTCTACATAGACCCTCTCACACCTAGTGACACCCTCTCACACTTATTCTCACACCCAGAGAGACACACCCTGTGGCCAAGTCATACCACACAAGGCATGAGGGTTGGCCACAGGGCCTGGCCACTTGCCAGGCACTGCAGCCAGCTTCTACTGTGGACAGCTGAAGATGATGCAATTCAGTGGTTGGATTAATGTATAGTAATTAAAATTGCTTTAAACCATAGAAATTCACAGAAAAAACAAAGGTGACAGGGCTGTTATAGTAAGGGAACAGAATTTAGAAAACCATACAAATTAACATAAAAAAACAAAGGTTACAGGGACGTTATAGTTAAGTTCTGAATTTACTCATACAAAATCTATAAAAAATAGGCAGTTATAGTTAGAGCTGTTTCAAGTAAATGTAACTCGCGCCCTAAGGTAGCTATAATTCATACCCTCGCCATACACTGCTAATTACCATAGATATTTCAGCTCTCATGACAACTTTTATAACATCTTTAAAAATATCAATAAACCATTAGCAGTCATATTATTGAGGAAAAAACTGTGTATGGTGGAGGAGTGAGTTATAGTTATCTTAGGGTGTGTCCATATAATATATATCTATGTATATATGTGTGTATATATATATATATATATATATATATATATATATATATATATATATAAAATATATGTTGCCTACTGGAGGTCACCAGTAATTAGCTGTAGTTAGGACAATAGTTTCAAGAGGAAAAGCATGTTTATGGAAATAACTTTGGCACCACTTGACAAATTTTCACACATTTTTAAAACTAATACAAGTTTGTTAAGTTGCTGTCTTGAAAGTTTCGGGCGATCTGTCATATGGGGGACAAGAAAAGATGGGTTCCCAAAACATGTTATCTCCATTAATTTTCCTAGAGGGTCTTTAGACATGCCTACAGCTTGAACTGCTGAACGGAATAACAACAGGAAGCTAGATCTTGCTAAGCAGATTGTGATTTTTGTGATTTGGTGTAAATCTGTTCAGTAGTTTCTGAGATATTCAAGGGGAAAGAATATAGATATATGAGGATGCAAATACTCCACGAATCCAACTGTCCATGCTGACATCTGATTGGCTGCTAACACTTCAACAAGGAACTGATGTCAACATTTTGGGACTCATTTTTTAAATCCTCTGCACTTTTGAATTATTTTGTCCCTGGATGGACCAGGTCCCGAGGGCATTGGCAAGTCATGAAAGGAGTAGTGGTCACAGCCCCCCCAAGGGCTTTTAGTGGTAACGGGGGGCACCTCATGAAGTATGTGGGAGGGCCCACATAACCAACTCCCCAGGCATCACCACTTCCCTGGGGCAAATCTTCTTAAATGAATGCAGTGTCCATGTGTGGACCGCCCCCCCGAGGGACCACCACCTTCCCAGGGCTTAAATAAAATAATGTAGGTGGTCTGTAGTGGACCCCTGGCCCCAAGGACCACCACCTCCCTAGGTCAATAAACTACTGTATATGCAGTGGGACCCATGTGGCCCCCTCTGCAGCACTAGTGACCTCCACCATCCCAGGGCAATCATTATATTATATGGGGACCCCCCATGACCCAGGGACCAACCCCTCCCTGGGTCAATTGATACAAGTTATTGGGGGTGCACAGGCCCACTGGGCCCCAAGTCCCATTACGTCTCCAGGGCTCAAGTGAAATAATGAAGGGGTCCCTCCCAGACCCTGAATCATCTGTTTCCCTGCATGCAAATATGTGTGCAGGGACCAAGATAAAAACATTGCTCGCGCAAGCATGGAGCAGCTATTTAGAACAGCTCCCTGCTTGCGTAAGCAATGCTGGCTCGTGCAGGAGATGGAAGCTGGCTGGGACTGTGGGGGCTTTGAGGCTCCTCCACAGTCCCCATAGGCTTGTAAATGTGACCTTGGATCCCTTGTATACATGACAGGGCCCCGGGCGATGGAGTGCCCATGGCCAAAATCAGCCTAGGGAGGGGGGTAACATCACACTCCCTTTTGGAAAAAGTATTTGGCCCAGCGGAGGTGGTGCTCCCCAGTGCTTATAGGGTTTTGTGCAGCCCCCTCCATATATTTTTTAAATGTTGCATCAGAGAGGTGGTGGTCCCAGGGACACAGGGGGGGAGGGGTGTGGGGCCCTTTATACTTTTTTAGTATGAAGCCCCAGGGAGGTAGTCATCACTGGGGGTTCATGCGACCCCACCACATATTTTTTTTACTGTTGTACCAGGGATATCCCTGGGAATGAGTGGTGGTCTGTGCAGCCCCCTCAACCTTATTTTATTATGTAGCCCTGCCTCGGTGACATGGCAGTCCCCAGGGCCCGGGGGCCCATTGGGTCTCCTATAATATAGGAGACCCCTTTATGTTCTAAACCCTTTGGCTGCTCCTGGCATTTGTATCTTAAACACAGCTGACCACAGGGCCTGGCAGGGTTGGGTGGTTATAGGGAGTTAGCCACAAATCTCAAGACACAATATTTGTGCTCTAAGGTTACTATAACTCGAGCCCTCTTAATGCACTGCTTCTAACCTCACATATGTAATGATTTCTATGACATCATAACTCCGAGATTTGTGATAAAATTATTGTGTGTCACAAATACCCTCACCCACCCTTAACTGTAAAATTGCAGTTGCCACCCAAATACTCCCACCCACATTAAATCCTAAAAACACCCTTGCCACCCAAATACCCTCACTCACTCTAAATTCACCCTCACCTACCCTAAACCCTAAAAACACCCTTGTCTCCCAAATACCCTCACCCACCCTAAACTCTAAAAATAACCTTATCCCAATACCCTTACCTTTCCCTTAACCCTAAAAATACCCTTACCCCTGAATATCTTACCCACCTCTAAACCATTGAACAGCCCATACCCTAATTCCTAATTATACACAGACACACACAAATATGAAATATATGAAGCTGTTTCACTTACCTGCGATAAACCTACATTTGTGTTGTAAAGATATGAATGGTACAACATATCTTAGGTAAACAAATGTGCATGGTGAAGGCATGTATGGTAACGACATATGCATGGTAATGGATGCAATCTAAGGGTATTTTGTGGCTACAACCGTGCTGTAAAGATTGTTTCAACACTTTTGCAACATGCTGGCACTACTGTCCATGGTGTTGAAAGTTAGGGCCCAGGGGTCCATAGCAGACTTTACTCTGGCAGTTAGCAATGGATCTGCTTTCTGCAGTGACAAGGGTCTGAACTAAAGCTGCTGAAGTGCCAATGCACACACACCCAGCCACACACATGCACACAAATATGGATGTAATTAGTACATATGTCGCAGATGTGTATTGCATGACAGCACAGTCAAAACAATTTTAAGTTCAAATTGACTCTAAAGTGAGTGTACGAGCATTCTTTTTTAATGAGGCAAAAGAGTCTAAAATATTATGGGAAACATCAACTAGAGAAAGGAGCAGTGACGTCTCCTCCCTGCCAGCAGATACAACATGAAAGATAAAATGTTAATAAAACAATTTTACTACCATTTTATTTTTCTTCACAAGCTGACTCTTGGCTCTTGGGGCCATCATGATGACAGCACTGAAGCAAACATGGAGTTGTGGACACTGTTGCAAGTTTGGCTGTCTGTCTTAGGTCAGCCAAATCAACCTCTACAACCTGAGCTGCATTGCCAGGTAGAGAACAGCAGACATGGGCTGCCAGGCCCAGTGGGAACACAAAACCAGCATGCTCAGACCAATCCTGGTGCTTTCTCTCATGCTGCATAATAGTATTGAGATTGGTGCAGGGGAGTCTGGGAGCCTGTGCACAAGCAGCAGAAGAGCACCAAGGTGGTGGGAAGAAGGTAAGTGCTTTTAATTTTTTTGTTATTGTGCCATTACTTTTGTCAGATAGCAGCTGCTAAAGGTAAGAGGTCTCAAGGAAAGCCTCTGGGGGCACAGTTGTAACCCATGTTGACCCCCAATTGACATCCATGAGGAAAAATTTTCCTAACAGAAGATGTACATAATCGTGCAATGTCTAAATTATTTGTAAATTATTTATAAATCGTCACGCCATGCTACTCCAATTTTCCTTGCTCCTCACAAGATTCAGGCAGTCTACAGAGCAGCAGCGATCCACATATAATGATAGAAATGCAGCAAAAGAGCAATTCACTGTTGAATGAGTTCTACTCCCCTTTTATCTGTATGAAATATTGCACAAAACTATGAAAAGTTTATGTATAAAAATGAGTGTTACAGCAAAAATTAAGTAAAGCCTCATCCTGAAACACAGTATTTCTTCTCTGTTCACATGTTATTTCATTTCTTTGGTTGCATCTTTTCAGCTTCTAATCCTGTACCGCTTGGTTAATTACTTTTTGACCTTCCCATTGAGGTGATGGTAAGTACACATTAACGCATGACTCTTAAATTCTATTCTTACACACAGAAATGCAGATTTTAATTATAACATAGTCCATATACAAATAAGGAATGCCATTGAAAGGGCTCTATTTTGTTGTATGCATGTGTCAGGTGGGGACCTTCAATCCTCATCAATTAAGATTTTTTGCATCATTGTATCATAGTGTTGTGCTGCATGTTGCAAAATGTGATACCCAGGCACAACTAGTTTTTCTTAAGTTATGAATCACTGGCCAAAGCTAAGAAAGATGGGGCTGACAGAGAGAAATTATAAAAATAAAAATATAATTCAAATTTTCAGTAAATAGTGTCTGGTCAATGTAAGGAGCTAAGGCACCTTTAATAAACTGATTTTTTAACATTTAAACAACTTGACATACTTTTCTTAGACATTACATACAAAGGATAGACTATCTACATTAGGAATGTCAAAGTGAAATATAATGCCATATCTGGAACCTTTCCCAGAATTTGTCTACCCTGCACTATGAAAAACAATTGGACCTATCACCACCAACAAAGTAAGCAGCAGCCCCAACACAACTAGATTCAATCCTCAATCCTCTACCCCAATGCACCAAAAGTGACGGATATCACGTCCGCCGTATTATAAGTTCCATTATATCCTATGGAACTTTTAAAATGGCGGGCGGGATATCTGTCACTTTTGTGATGGAATAGCCCACCCGCCAAGTTCATAATCAGGCCCTTAAGTTTGTTGGAAAGCCTTTTAATCAGTTCTCTTCAGTGTAGGAGGCTGGCATGGTTTGTAGTGGGTACATTGGGTACTAACACCTTATACCAGGTCCAGTTATCCCTTAACAGGTAAATGTAGTAGGGTCTATCAGCTTAGGCTGATAGAGGTAGCTGTAGCAGAGCAGCTTAGGCTGAACTAGGAGACATGCAAGGCTCCTGCAATACCACTATAGTTACATAGTACGTATACACAATAAAAGACAATACTCAGTGTAATCAAAAATAAAGGTGCTTTATTTTAGTGACACAAGGCCAAAAATATCTTAGAGGCAATACTCCTTTTGGAGGTAAGTATTATACACAATATATACACTAAACACCAAAATAAGGTAAGTAAATAGTCATAGGATAGTGCAAAAAAAACAAAATACCATAGAATGCAATAGGAAGAAATAGGTCTGGGGGCAACACAAACCATATGCTAAGAAAGTGGAATGTGAATCACAAATTCTTCCCTAGACAAGTGTAGTGTGTAGAGAATCACTGGGAGTGTAAGAAAACCACAAAGGTGAGTAAAATACCCCACCACGGAGCCCAGGAAAGTAGGAGTAAAGTACTGCAAGTTTCCTTAGGACACACTACAAATTGTGATTAGAGTTATTGCAAGAACCAAGCAAGACTGCAAGCAACAAATGGTGGATTCCTGGACCTGAAGACCAGGAAAGAGAGGAGATCACGTTCAGAAGTTGCAGAAGATTCCAGGAAGGACAGGAGCCCCTACCAACCTAGAAGATGGTGGAAAAAAAGGATTCTCCGGTTGGAAGAAGTCTGCAGAAGAGCACCAAAGAATATGGCTGTGGGTTGCTGCTTGATGCAAAGGATGTCCCACGTGGAGATGTTGGATGCATGTGAGTTGCAGTGCTGGATTGGTCCAACAAGCCTTGGTTCAAGCAATGTCGTGGATTGCGTCAAAAGGGTGCTGTCTGGACCCAGGAGGGACCTGGGGGCCTCAACTTGGACTGAGGAGGGAGAGGGCGCTCCCGACACTGGAGGAAACCCACAGATGACCAGGCCGCACCTACGGAGGTCCCAGGGCACGGGGACAAAGAAGGTACAAATTACGGTTGCTGCAGCACTACAAAAGAAGGTCCCACGCCATCGGAGAACAACTCAGCGAGTTGAGCGTCACATGATAGAGTGCTGGGGACCTGGACCAGGCTGTGCACAAAGGATTCTTGCAAATAGTGCACAGAGGCCTCAGGAGGTGAAGATAACCCTGTGCACAGAGGTACTGTCTCAAATGGGGAAGGCAAGGTCTTACCTCCTCCAAATTTGGACATCAGGACCTTAGGACAGTCTATGTCAAAGGGGTCGACCACCTGTGTTTCAAGGAGCATGCTCGTTGCCAGGAGAGGAGTCCAAGAGAACTGGTCGTCATCTTAGAAGGTGCCTGCTGGAGCAGGGAAATGACTCTGTCACTCCACGGCAGATTTCTTCGGTCCTTCTGGTGCAGGGTGAAGGCAGGGAGTCCCCAGAGCATGCACACCCTGGAAACTGTTGCAGTTGCTGACTGGAGCTGAAGTTGCAGTCAAAGTAGCCTTTCTGGATACTTTATTGCTGTTACAGTGGTTCCCGGAGCAGTCTGCGATTGACCTGAGGTCAGAGGATGAAGCAGTGGTTGCAGAGGATTTCTGATGGAAACTTGCAAGCAGAATCTAAAGAGAAAACAGCAGGAGAGACCGTAAATAGCCCTGAGAGGGAGATTAGCTACCTAACCAGGTATGCACATATCAGGAGGGGTCTCTGACGTCACCTCCTGATGCTGGCCACTCAGAGGTCTCCAGAGTGTCCCCACACTTTGGTAAACAAGATGTCTGGAGTCTGGGACACACTGGAGGAGCTCTGGGCACCACCCCTGGAGTGGTGATGGACAGGACTGTGGTCACTCCGCTTTCTTTTGTCCAGTTTTTCACCAGAGCAGGGAATGGGGGTCCCTGAACCAGTGTAGACTGGCTTATGCAAAGAGGGGACCATCTGTGCCTTTCAAAGCATTTCCAGAGGCTCTAGGAAGCTACCCCTCCCAAGCCTGTAACACCTATTTCCAAAGCAAGAGGGTGTAACACCCTCCTCCCAAATTGAATGCTTTGTTCTGCCTTCCTGGGACTGAGCTGCTAAGACCCCAGGAGGGCAGAACCCCGTGCCTCAGAGTGCTGGTTTGGTACTACTGGGGGTCCATGATGGAGTCCCCAGGATGCATGGAATTGGCTCCCCAATACCAGATTTGGAATGGGGGGACAATTCCATGATTTTAGACACCTTACATGGCCATATTCAGAGTTACCATTGTGAAGCTACACATAGGTATTGACCTATATGTAGTGCATGCAGGTAATGGCGTCCCGCACTTACAAAGTCTGGGGATTTGGCCCTGGACAGCGTGGGGGCACCTTTGTTAGTGCAAGGGTGCCCTCACACTTAGTAACTTTGCACCTAGCCTTCAGTAAATTAAGGTTAGACATATTGGTGACTAATAAGTTACTTAAGTGCAGTGAAAATGGCTGTGAAATAGTGTGTGCACTATTTCACGCAGGGTGCAGTAGCAGTCCTGTGAAAGGGTTTGTCTGAGCTCCTTATGGGTGGCAAAAGAAATGCTGCAGCCCATAAAGATCTCCTGGAACCCCAGTGCCCTGGGTACCTAGGTACCATATACTAGGGACTTATAAGGGGGGTCCAGTGTGCCAATTGGAATTGGTAAATTAAGTCACTAGTGACACATTTGGAAGTAGAGAGAGCATAAGCACTGAGGTTCTGGTTAGCAGAGCCTCAGTGACACAGTTAAGCACTACTGACAACACACATTAGACCACAAACTATGAGCACTGGGGTCCTGGCTAGCAGGATCCCAGCGAGACAGGCAAAACACACTGACACACACTCACAAACAAGCCAAAAGTGGGGGTAACCATGCTAGAACGAGGCTACTTTCTCACATTCAGTCACATAGAAGATCAAATGATGCTAAACTTTGTCAAACTGCTTGCCTTGCTTGCTCAGGCAGTGAGTTACATTTTGGAGTACTAGAGTTTGCCAGAGAGTATATGTCGATTGCATACATAATGGTGGTGGAAACTTCATTCCTAAAGGTAAACTGAACTATCCTCAAACCTAGACGTGCAAATTTGCGATCAGTTACAACATCCCAAACCTACAGTTTAGTCATATGTCTAAGAATTTTTTGCCAGAAAGATCTTCAACGTGATGAAAACTGCTTGACTGCAAAGCCAGTAATGTGTGCTAACCTCAAGATATATTTGACAAAAGCAGTGCCATGTGTGATGCTTGTGAAGCCATAATTTGTATGAGGATTACTTATGTGTAATGTTTGTAAAGCATTTGTGTACGTGCTGTCAGAGGTAAATATGCTATGTCTGTAATAATTTTTTGCCTAAGTCCCGTATTTTATTTATTTATCTATAGTTAGTGTTTCCAATTTTCAGTTAATCTAATTATAACTGATAAAACACTGCCCAAAGGAATACTTGTTTATCATTAGAAATTGGACTTTTAGCATGAATCATGGGGCAGCAACCTCTGCCTCATGTTTCCTAGTATGTGTTATTGATACGTACGCAAAAACAGATGCATGTACCTGTTCTGAGCCTGCACTCAGTCATTACTAAAGCCTCAGGTTCATCAAGTTCAACTTTCAACTTTCATTCCTACTACCTGTCAAAACACGGCTTGGAATCTATGGTGCTGAAACAAAGTTTGGCACTTGGCATCATCACCTAGACAAAACACTGTTACTGCATTCAGTGGAAACATATTTATCAGTGTTCATTTCTTTGTCAAGGAAATGCACTATTTCAATGCATGAAGCACATAATGCATAGACAATAGGGCTTGTGCAACTGTGGTGAGTGCCTGGTAGAAACATTTAACGCACTCCCTCCAAAAACAAGAAAGCTACCTGTATGTTTGTTAAAAATCAAAACAAGTCAATGCTCAGAGGTTCTTGTCCTGGCTCTCAAATAAACATGAAAATCACACGGCGCAATATTGTGAATAAACCTCATTTCCATTATGAACTACACATGCAAATACTCCAAGGCATCATGAAGCTGATGAAGTGTCTTTTAAAAAAAAATCTCTTTATTGGTTTTCCATTAACATTAACATCATCGTGACTCCTCCACCCCTATCCCCATATGAACCCACTTCACACAACAAATACATCTTATTAGGTCACATCAGTGCATTACTATAAATAATTTCAAGTGATTACACCTCCAATCTACATCTACGTCCAATCCACATCTCACTCTGTTCTGTTTTATTTTGTATCCTCCTTCTGGACTACAGTTTGTAATTCTGTTTCTACCATGTTCCAATGCCTTACAACCCCTGCCTGTTCCTGGTTTTTATGAACTTCTGTCTCACCCCACACCCTCCCTGCACCCATTGGGTACATTTTTTGGACCATCCTATTTAAGTTGGGAGCTGGCTCTTAATTAATTTCAGTGTGAGGCACTTTTTGCCTTTGCCAATCATAGCTGTACTACTTTAAACAATACTTCAGATTGCTTTGTGAAAGGCACACAGCCCTGTAAACATAATTGTACCTGCGACATTCCTACATTTATGGCAATTGTCCATGTTGATTGAGTTCATTCTATGCAGTAATTGTGGTGTCATATATACCCTATGTATGTATTTATAGTGGATATGTTTACATTTTAGTGTTTCAAGTAAGGCAGAAAGCACCAAGGGCAGTGGAGCTTAATGATGATTGCACTAGTGTAAGTTCAATAAAATTCAGTATCCAGCACTCAACCACTTGTGAACTCACTGTTCATGGACCTCTTACTTTGAACCACAACCCAATGAATTATGGGGAGCACTTATAGTACATACACAAATTAATTATGTGAGAAATGAAAGTTTCAAAAGTTCATCAAGACATCAAAAAATATATATTATTGCTCAAATATCTGTTTCATCCTCCATTCATCCAATGGGGAGCCAGGTATTACTATCACAATAGAGCTTTATTGATAGTCTTTACATTGCCAAGCAGTCCAGCCAATACATTTCGTCCAATAACGGACTTCATCAGGGCTGTAAATTAAAAACATCCATAAAAATAACACAATAAGATAACAAAACAGACAATGACATAATCACTAGTCTATACATTACAATTGTCCTTTAAAATTCATTGCATTAGACATGAGTTCCCATAAACATCCACCACGTGTCAAAAATGAAAAATATTTTGGGGCCACAGAAAATGTCAGTGATATCCACTATACAGTGATTGAAATCATATCCTACAGCATAGCATATCCTCTACAATTGTCACAGTACCCCCATCAAAGATTCACAAAATAACTTACTTAACCATGTGGTCCCAGTAGAAACAGTAGAAAATTTGATTAATCTTACCTTCCATTGATGCTGCCATACACACACACACACACACACACACACACACACACACATATATATTTATATTGATGCTACCATACACACACATATATATATATATATATATATATATATATGTATATATCTATATATATATCCCAATAAAGTTCATGCATCTGCAGTCCCATTAAACATGAGAAAATGATGTCTATGATAAGGCTCTCTAAAGTATAATAAATATGGCCATTGCGTTAAGGACTAAGGATAGATCAGGTATTATCAATGCTAGACGCCATTATGCCTCTATTTGTAATAAAAGCAAACTCAAGTATGAAGAGGGGCTATGGAGCAATCTACTCGAGGCAGCTACCGTCCATGACTCCAAACGGTTCTGGCTTTTAGTTTCCTGCGGTGATCAGAACCGAGCACCTTACCTGGAGTCCCATATCCCTCCTGATATTTGGCTCTCCCACTTTAAGGAATTGTATGGCCCTTCTCTTGCTAGCTATATCCCTGACATAACCCCGGGGGAGCTAACAACTTTTGATGAGCCCACGTTCTTTTTGCCTCCTTTTTCATTGAACGAAACAGTGTCGGCCATTGCAGCCCAGAAAGTGGCGAAAGCCCCCGGGCTGGATGGGATCCCCTCTGATATGTTTAAAGTGGACCAGAGCACCTGGGGCCCATATATCAACAGGCTTTCTAACACCATCTTGATTACCAGAATTTATCCTGACTCATGGAAAGAGGCAATTATAGTGCCCATCCACAAGAAAGGAGAGAGGAACATTCCGGGTAATTATAGACCTATCAGCCTCCTCGACAACCTCCAAAAAAAATTCTGTTATCAGTTGTTGAGCAGGCTGAACAAGTGGTTAGTTGAAAACCAAATCTTAAATCACCTTCAAGCGGGCTTCAGAGAAAAAATTAGCACAATAGATCAGGTATTTCGTTTTACTTCTATCAAATGGAAAGTCGTTGATGTTGACTCAGGCCATCTATATGTAGCATTTGTAGACCTAAAATCGGCCTTTGATCTAGTTCCCCGCCACAAACTGTGGGAAGTTTTGTCTAAAACAGGTGTCCCGTGCCCTATCTTAAGCATTATCAGAGATCTCTACACTGGCAACTATGGAAGAATTAGATGGGGCCCTCAAGGCGAATTAATAGAAAAATTTCTCACTGCTTGAGGTGTAAGACAAGGTTATGTGCTTGCCCCTACCTTATTCCTACTTTTCATAAATGCATGCATCCCTTATCTCATGGAGTGCTCCAACGACTCTCCTAAATTAGGAGGGCAGAAGATTCCCTGCCTTCTATTTGCCGATGACACCCTGCTGGTATCTCAAACAGCCACAGGCCTCTCAACCCTGCTCTCAAGATTTATGGACTTTTGCAATGATTATGGCCTTGAAATTAACCGATCAAAAACCAAGTGCATGGTGTTTGGCGATAGGAAAGGCAGAATGCGATGACCTCTTTATTTAGAGGGTGCCACCTTGGAAAGAGTCAGCGACTTTGATTATGTAGGCTTGAAATTAGAAGACTCGCACAAGTGGCAGGGCCACATCCAGAAGGCAACCCTACGACTGCAACAGCGAGCGAGTGGCATTGTAAGATTCGCAGCTAGATCCCCCAGCTTTGCCATGATGCCCGCTGTAGAAATCTATAAATTACAAGCAAGAGGGGGAGCAATTTACGGAGCTGAATTGTGGGGCCACTGTTGCTTAGATGATTTGATAAAAGTGGAAAACTCTTTTTTAAGGTCATTGCTAAGAGTTCCTTCCAGCACCCCACTGCTTCCAATACGAATGGACCTAAATCTTCCTTCCATCAGCCAGATCGTTGCACTTAAGCCCCTGTTGTATTGGATTCGCTTATGGTCATCAGATTCTCTCGTCCACTATAGATGTGCGCTAGTTAACTTGATGGCCAATAACACCAGCTCCAAAATCAAGTGGTGTGCATATGTAGAACGGACCCTCTCGCTACTTGGCTTGGGGTCTTATTGGAAGGACCCATCATCCATTCCAAAGAATGCAACCCAGACACTAAAGGATGCATTTTGGCTCCACGTCCAACTTTCACAACTGTCTGCTGTCTCGCCATCATCCATGACGGGAAATTTTTTACATTTTAAATGCCACTACGAATTTTCCCAATATATGGATATAGTATCTTCTCCGTTTGCTCGTGCATTATACATCAGATTCAGGGTGGGCTCCCTTCCTCTGCGTTCCCTCACATATAAATGGTCTAATTTTAGTTGTTCCTCTAAGATGTGTCCGATGGGCTGTGCCAGAGAAGAATCAGTAACTCACATTCTCTTTCAATGCCCGCATACCATAAACAAAGAGCCAGTTGGATCATTCTTCTATGTAGGATAATGGGTTTTAAAAATTGCTTGCTAGCTCTGAGAATACTTAAATCTGACTCATCTGTTTTAGTGGTTTGTTGTCTGACAAAATATTTAGATTCAATCTGGCGTATCAGATTGAACACGCTCAAAAAAGCAGAGGGAAATTTAATAACGAATGTGGGGAGCAGCAATTGATGAATCTATTATTGTATGCACCTACTATCTTAATTGGTCTAGACGTATTCCCCACCTGCTGTTCTTATTTCGTTTTGTTTTTAGATATTTTTACACTTTTAAATAGAATTGTCTTTTTTATCTGATATGTTTTGTCAGGCTTGTATTTTGACCTCTTAACACCCATAATGTCCTTTTAAGTAAAATTATAAGGTGCGATTTTTACAGTAGGGAAATGCTCATGCTTAAATATTTTTCTCTTTCTTTTCTTTTCCTTTTAACTTTTTATGACTAAAATTGTTTATTATGTAGTTTGTTGTTCCTCTTTTAAATGTGATGTGCTTTTATGGTATTTATATTTACCGAAATAAAGCTAATAATGAATGAATGAAGTATAACACGAATAATATACTCCACTTACTTGATAGAACTATATAAATATTGTGGTCGTAGTTTTCATAATATTCCACTGCCTCACAAATAACGACACTGAAGTACTGTGTTCTCCCCAGGTGGGATCTAGACAGGAGTATATGAGGAATAAACAAAACCTTAGCGAGTCCTGATCTCACCTATGCCCAATAAAATCAAACTTTCATTACTTTGAATCAGACATATTGTAAAAACTGTCCCTTTCCTTTGCCCATCAATGTCTTACTAAAAGGCCATAACTTCACAGTTCACTGCAACCTAGTGGTAACGTCTTATACATTATGAAAAACAAACCTTCTCCATCCCTTTCCAAGTTACTGTATAGCTGCAAGCACAGCACCAAAAGCAAGAACTCACTAGAAAGTAGGCCGGTTATCATGACCAATACTTGAGCCCCCAACCAATGAATCAGCTAGGCCCAAAAGGCCCATTATGTCACTGTCTCAACTGTCTAACACAACACATATAAGGAATAGCGCATTCATATTAAAACAGTGTCCCAATCTGGCCTCAACCAATGATAAAAAAAGAATGAGCCTCGCAGTACTCAATGTCCATTCACCTAAACTTCCTTTCTGGTCCACTCTGTTTGTGGGCATGACCTAAATGAGGACACCCAATCAGATAGTTCCTTCTCAAGGCAAAGTATGCTAAATAGATATAACAGCTTTCTTTCTGGTCCAAATGGTACATTCAGCAGTCTTCTCACTCCAGAAGAAGGCACCTAGGTTTCCACAATAAACTCTAACTGTCCCTCAGCCAATCAGCAAACAGTGTGCCACCACAGCGATTCTGAGTCTCCCCATTCCTTTAAGTACTTTTGGACAAATTCTGCAAAAAAAAAGGATGGAAAGATGAGAGAAAGATACAAAAAAACAGTGTTACTGTTACCCATATTATCGCAGTAAGGTTTGTTCATGTAAACATGCGTATATACTATAAACGAGAATGGAAGTGTAATAGTTGTCGCTTAACCAATCAATAGATAGTATGTCACCACATCTTTATCAAACATCCTCTAGGAACTTATGGATGTAGTTCACAAAACAAGGAAGGGAAAGAGGAATAAAGGGATCATAAACAGTGTCACAAATTATCTTTCTCACCGTAATTGCCTTTAGGTATATCAACATGTGAATATATTGTGTTTGTGAACAGCAGTGTAGTACATCCACAGTATGGCTTCAAGCACTGGGTGTCCAGGAACCAAGCAACAGATATTACAACACTGCAGTACTATCAAAAACCTCCATTCCTATTACATACTTAGGACATATTTCACCAATAGGTACGGCCTTATCCTTAGGCTTTCTCAGACAATGTACCACCAGGGCACTATCGAGCACCTCTATTCCTTTTACAAATTAAAGGCATGTTTCACAAAACAAGGAGACAGTGTCTCTGATGTCCATGTCACCATAATTTCCATAGTGTATATAAACACACATGTAGGCTATAATCAGGGATGATAATAGACTGAATTAAATAACTCCTTACATTAATCATCTAACATCACGCACTGTAAGCTTAGTATTCGGGAAGAGGGTCAAGGGGTCACTTTATTGACGACATTTTGATTATCTGGACAGGTGCAAAAATAAGCCTCATTGAATATGTGTAAAACCTTAGTGAAAACAACTATAATGTAAGATTCATGATTATGACAGTGCCTTCACAAATAAGTACTTCTGGGGGCATACTGTTCCTTTCCAGGCAGGAAGAGAACTTATTCTTATGCCCACTGGCATAATTCTCTGTTTTGTTAGTATTCCCTGAAAAGAATGTCCTCAATCAGATTTTTCGCAGGAAATGCAGAACTTCTGTTTTTGCCTCTATGGGATCTTGAACTTTTAGAGGTATAAACACTAGATTATCCACCTCAGCCAGGGAATAGCTAGACAGATTATAGGTGAGGATGAGAACCTTGGTATTAGTCATGGACCTATCTAATGTTGGTATACCCTTCTTCTGGTCTTTAGCTCGCCCAGTTATTACCTCTTTCTCCCAAATGTTCACCGTGTACAGCAGAGACTGCTTCAATAGCAATGCGTGCAAAGGATCATAGGCTGATCACCTCTAGCCATTGTGCCTGTAGGAACGCAGTTTAAATTGTTTTACGAACCCTTGAGTGATTTGGCAGATGACTGAATGCGCCCCCATAGCCTCATTCCAGAGGCCCATATAAGTGAGCATAGAAAGGGAGAGGGCACTCAGGTAGGGTCCACCTTCTGCACGGTGCCATGAGGCACAATTGGATGCTTTCTTTACTCTAGCATGAGTGCACTCTTCTACTGCTCAAAGCAGCATGGAAGGCACAGTTCAGAGATGCACTTGGGTAGCACAACATTGATAATGTGCATGTCTCTTCCACATGAATTTACATAGTTACCGAGAGTGGCACTTGGCTCCACTTACTTGGACACTTGGTGAGCAAGAGGTCTATGTTACAAAAGACATGAGACAGGCTACAAGTTGCATTACACTGTCTCTTTGATTGGCTTTGCAAGGTCTAGTTCTTTTTGTACCTGGTCTGGGTTCTTAATTCACATGGTGCTATAGGAACAAAAGCACCTTTTAACTGCTTATAATGGTTTTATCATTTTAGTGTTAGGCACTTCAGCCTTCAACAGTCCTGAGAAGGCCCATAGCAAACAAGGGCTGACACGCGTCAACACTCATCTACGGAGGAGTCATATGTACATATACACACACACACACACACATATATTTATATATATGTATATATATATATATATATATATATATATATATATATATATATGTATATATATATATATATTCTTATGATCCTTCATTATCTATCTATTTTTACTGAAAAAACAGGGTGTTATAGTCAGGGACTCATATTAAAAATTAGAGGGCAGGATTGTCCTCTATGTGCAACTATCCCATGGACTACCCCCAGTGGCGATTGTTCTGGAAACAAGAAGTACAACCGCATTACTTTAATGAATCGGATGACTGGAGTAGTACTCTAGTTGTCTCATTTGTTTTGTCTTAACCAGGAAATCAGTAATTGTGTCTTTGTTTTATGTGAATGTTTTGGAATTAAATGTAAATGCTTATTTGCACACAAGGTACTAACACACTGAGTAAATGGTTAAATGTGCTATTTTATTTAACAGAATAGTTTTTGCAAAGAGTTTCTAAGAATACTAGTGAATAATTAATGTTTCACTGCGACAGAAATGTAGTTAAGATCCTTCCCCACAATATACTATTTTCTTGTTGACCATGTTCTAGTGCCCAGGTATTGAGGGGTCAGTAGGGCACACACTGTATGTTGATTCCAGGTCATATCTTAGCAATGTGCACTTCATAAACACCCAATCAACAGTGTCAAAAGCCGTATTGGCATCCAGTCTTGCTACTACACATTGTTCACCTCACTTTGGTGCTTGTTCCATAATTCTGAACACCTTCTAGAAGTTTTTGGACATTGTGTCCCCTGCCAAAAAATCTGGTCTGATCTGTGTGTATTATACTTTCAGCTGCCTTCACTAAGTGCATAGCTGGACTATTTCCCAATATTTTGGCATCCATGTGAATCATGGAATGCAGTCTACATGACTCATACTCCAATGGACCTTTCCCTGGGTCAGGTAGTACAATTATATGTGATCCATGGAGTGATTCTGGGAGAATGCCCTTCTCCAGTGCTTCCCTGTACATATGCAGTAGTGTTGCAATCAATAAGCCTTCAAATTCCTAATAAAATTCAAATGGCATACCATTATTTCCCAGTGCTTTTCTAGTGGTTCTCATTTTTAATCACCCATCGAACATCTGCATCCTCCATCTCCGTATTTAATGTGTCTTTAATGTGTCTCATATCCCAGCAATAATGTTAGATAGGCTTTCCTCATCTAAGAGCCTTGTCTGCCATTACAGACTTGTGTACAGTGTAGCATGAATTCTTCAAGTCTCCAGAGGATATCAACCTGAGCCGTAATGTGACAACCCTCCCTACTTTTAATTGCCACAGCTGCATTTCTTCCTTTTTCCGTGTTCACTAGCTATGCTAGTAGGCGTCCTGTATTATCTCCTTGTTCATGCAGTAATTCTGTATATGTCCCGTAATCATGCATCCCCATACTTTCCTCACTTGTTCTAAGTCATCAAACAGCTGTTGCTCGATTTTTGAAGCTCCTGATGTGAGCGGTGCCTGCCTGTCTATGTCTGATTAGGTCTGCTACATGTCTTTCCAACCTAGTTATTGTGTTGCCGAGTATTTCCTGATTCCATAAGTCATGCTCATGCATTTCTCCCTTATAGTCACATTGAATAACTCCCATACTTTTCCCACCAAGTCCAGTGATCTGGAGTTTACCACAAAATATTCCCCAGTTGCTTCCTTTATGTCTTTCCTGAATGCCTGGTGTTGGACATTGTCCTTCTTAGGGGATTTTCCTGAAACATTTAGCTTTTTCCTCCCAATATTTTGATGATTCTCTTAGGTTGTCCTTAAGATTCTGGGCACTTTCTGTGAGAAAAGAGGGCTGATTGCAGAGGCCCCCTAACTTTTTGCCCAATTTTTCACTTTTTGCTGGTGTTTTCCTGGCCCTGATGGTTCCATGTGTATTGCTAACTAGTCCCAGGGCCTGTCCTCCATATAAAATTAGTATGCAAATTAGGCTAATTATAATTGTCTATGTCATCTTGCCCATAAGTCCATAGTATGTGGTAGGGCATGTAGGTGTAAGGACCCAGCATAGGTAGTGCCCCCATAGGTACACTGCTGAGCTGCCTGGTGTAATTTTAAAGGCAGCCTGCCTTGCTGGATGCTTCTAAACTAAAGTTATATGCAAATTCGACTCTGGAATTAAAAGTACTTTCAAAGTCCTAAACTACCTTACTTTTACATATAAGTCACCCCTAAGGTGTGCCCTGTGTGCCCCTAGGGGTGGGTTCCATGTAACTATGAGCATGGACCTTATAAACATTGTTTTATGATCCCTTGTGAGGTAAAATAGCCAAATTAGTTTTTCCATCACTGTCGTGAATGGTCTTCATAGGCTAAAATGAGGAGGGTTTATTTTAATTAACAAGTCCCCTTAAGTGCCAGATACCTTGAGATTGATATCAAATTAATTAGTATAATACATCCCACAACTTACAATTATTGGATTTAAAATAATTAGTTCAGGTAAAGAGTTTTAAAACACTGCCTGAAAGTTGCCAACTTCAGCTCTGTAGTGCCCTTCTCTGATTGGCCAGCCTCTGGCAGCCTGGCCAGGCTGTCTTAAAGAGTTGTGAAGAGGCCTCGGTTCACACAGAACACAGAGGATGTGCCTGGCAGAGGAGATCTGCCTCAGCAGAAGGTGAAACAGGATGGGGGAGAGTTGCCAAACTGGTCTTCAAACGCAGTGAAGGACATTTGGAGCAGCTCAGGACCTCCCTCACATCCTGCAACCCCAGACAATTAGGTGGCCTTTTGATTAGATTAGGAGAGGGCAGGAGGGAGGTGTTTAGGATTTGTAGCCATACCAGTGGGTGCGCTCAGCCAGATCTAACCTCCAAAAATCACTTTCAGCCATGTTGGATTTTTGAAGAATGTTGCTCCCTGGGATTGATTTTTGCTACACTTCCCAGGAAGTGGTCATCAAAGGGGGAAGGAGCCTGCCTGTGATTGGGTAACCCGGCTCCCCCTGCTTTCCACCCAGGAGCAAGGATAAATGTGGCAGAGCTGCACCACACCTCAGATCCCCACAAGGAACAAGACAAAGAAGAAGAAGGACTGCCCTGCTGGACCCCTGACCTGCACTTCACACTGCACTCTAAAGGAATGCACCAGGTGCACCCTTGGGCTTCACCACTAAAAGGACTTCGCCTGTTTTCTGCTGCTTCAAGAAGGGACTCCCTGCTTGCTATATGTACAAAGGAGCTGCCCAGAGTCCCTTGTGTCAAGTCCTGCAAGGAGAGCCCAGCTGACCAGCGTCCAGTGGCCATTTGAGGATTCTTACCAGGTGCATTCTGAGAATTGTAGTCCCAACTCCCCAGGAGCAACTCACAGCTTCTGGAACCTAGGATCAAGTTGTGGACACTTTAAGGGCCCAAAAAGGACCTCTGGGAGAAAATCCAGAAGTTTGAAGATGATTGCAGAAAATCCATGAGTTCAAGAGATGCACTGTGGGGAGTCCCAGGCCTGAACTCTGGACTTTGTCCCTGTCAAGTGTAACCTTTTGTAACCCTCTGAGCACTGGTTGCTTCTATGCATTAGAAAACATTAAGGCCCTCATTATGACATTGGTGGTAAATGGCACCTACCGGCCTGCTGACGGCCGCCAACATACCGCCGCAGTGGCGAATAACAGTTCACCATATTATGACACACACACCAATCCGACAGAATACAGCCATATACACAAATCTGCCAGCCCAAAGGTCAGTGATAAAGTGGTGGTACCAACACCCATACCGTTACCCCAACAAAACAACACCCACCACATTACGACCCACGAATCACCACAGTGGACATTCAACGGCGGTAACCATTGGCAGTGCACACCACCGCACTCAGAATGGACACCCACATACAAAACAACACTACATTGGCTAATACCAAAAACACACTCCTGACACCCATACACACACCACACCCACCCACCCACACCACTATAAAACACACACCCACATTACCCACGACCCTTTACGTACACAAATTACTGCCAGGAGAGTGACACGAACAGCACAGAGACAACTAGACACAAACACCACATACACCCATACATCCCTCACATACCCCACATCACACACCCCACCACATTATTCAACACACTCTCACCACCACACACCACACAACACCCATGGCACCACAAAGGCACCCCTGTTTCACTGAGGAGGAATTAAGGGTCATGGTGGAGGAAATTGTCAGGGTAGAGCCACAGCTGTTTGGAGCACAGGTACAGCAGATATACATTGCAAGGAAGATGGAGCTATGGCAGAGAATCGTGGACAGGGTGAATGCCATGGGACAGCACCCAAGAACAAGGAATGACATCAGGAAAAGGTGGAACAACCTACGGGGGAAGGTACGTTCCATTGCAGCAAGGTACCAGCTCGCTATCCAGAGGACTGGGGCTGGACCCCCAACTCCTCCCCCACAGCTCACATCATGGGAGGAGCAAATATTGGCATTACTGCATCCTGAGGGGCGCGCTGGAGTAGCTGGAGGACTGGACACTGGTAAGTCAACATTTACTACTTATCACCCCCCAAACCTGCATACCATCTCACACCTTCACCCTCACTCCCATCACTCCACTACATCCCACACACTGCACCTACACATATGACTAACCACAATGCTAAGCCCTGCATGCTATACCAATGCATGGACACCCCTCCCGGCACTGCATGGACACCCATCACTAAAGCATGCAAAGCATAGGGAAACTAACATTCCCACAATACATCACCATACACAAGCAAATTTGGCAGGCCAACACCAACGATAGAGGGGAAGCCAGGTATGTACTAATGCCATACACATGATGCATAATACATCACTTACAACCCCACAGGTACCCCAGACAATATCAGTGGAGAATAGGTGTCACGACTATCCATTCCCCCAACAGAAGATGCCCCCAGTGATGACAGTAACTCTAGACTTCTGGATCTGGATGACCTACCTGGCCCATTAGGGACCACTGGACAGCCGGTTACCCAAGCCCACTCACAGACCACCACAGAGCCTCCCCCATCAGGATCCAACACCACAGCACCCACCCAGCGTACCCACACCTCTGTCCCCAGGACATGTCAATCAGCAGTGTGCCCACCTGTACAGGGACCCCAGGCCACACCTTGCCCCCAAAACAATCAGGGACCTGGGGTCAGTGGCAGTGGGCACATCGTTCAGGGGACAGAGGCACAGGCCAACAGGGACACTGGAAGGACTGCTGTGAGCCAGGGGGAGGACAGGACCAGGCGACCAACCCTCCGGGAGGCACTCTCCAAGATCCTGGGTGCCTACCAACATTCCAAGGACACGATGGGCAAAATCCTTGACAACATGCAGGAGAACAGGTGGCTGCAGGAGGGACAATATCAGGGGATCAGGGAGGACCTGCAGGCCATTAATACCACCCTGATCTCCATAGCACGGATGCTGGCAGACATAGCCAACATCATGAGGGAGGCAACGGCACACCAGCGGGCCCCTACCTCTAGCCAGTCCATTGACCAGCCCTCCACTTCCACTGCGCTAGTGGGCAGAGGCCCCGCCACATGTCCCATAGGCCACCAGCACCCCTCCCCATGCAGAAGGTGAACCACCCCGCAAACATTTCCTGCAACCCAGACAGAAGCCAGAGACACTTGCCAAGACCACTGCCAGGGAATGAGACTCTCCTGATTGTCCCCCTTGTGTCCCACTCAGTCACCTTGTCCACCTTGTCCATCTTGAACTGCCGTAGGTCCCCTTCCTATGGCCCCTTGGACACTGCACCTGTGCTACAAACAGACTGAAACAATACCCTGGACTTTCCTCCATCATCACCCCATTCCATTGCACTTTTCCCTCAATTTGTAAGCACTAAAATAAACACGCTTGAACACAACTCGAATACTTGTATGACATGTGTTGAAAAAGTGTATTTATGGAAACAGTTACATCAATTGCAAATGAACTGTACATTGTGAGAGCATATAAATAATGACCTATATCTGGCTGTAGTCAGCACATCAGTACACAGTTGTCAGAGAACCAACATCTGGAAAATGATAAACCATAGGTGACAGTAAGTAGAGGTAAAAAGTAGTTAATGCCCTCATGCCACAGCCACACAGAATACAACAATAGTCATAGAAATGTGAAGTTGCACTGCCTTCAGGAGGCCAAAGGTTCTCTCGATGATCCGTCTGGTTCGCCCATGTGCCTCATTATAAAGTTCTTCAGCCCTTATCCTGGCATTCCTCACAGGGGTCAGCAGCCACAATAGGTTTGGGTAGCCAGAGTCATCTGCAGGTATTGAAGGACAAGATTTAGCCACACACTATCCTATGAGGTTAACATCAGAGGCATACACTAACATACAGTGGGTGGGGACTCTGGCTCACCTATTAGCCACACCCTGTGCCTCTGTAGTTAGGCCATCACATTTGGGATGCTGCTATTCCGCAGGACAAAGTCATCATGCACTGACCCAGGATACTTGGTAGTGAAGTGGGAGATGTACTGGTCAGAAAGGCACACCATCTGGTCAGTGAGTGAGTGGAAACTCTTCCTATTCCCGTATACCTGTTCATTGGCCCTGGGGGAGGGGTACTACAGCAATATGGGTCCCATCAATGGCCCCAATCACATGTGGTATGTGTCCCATTGCATATAACCCAGCCTTCACAGTGGGCAATTCATCAACCTGGGGGAATGCGATGTAGCTGCGCATATGTTTGAGCAACGCAGACAAAACCCTTGCAAGCACAATAGAGAACATTGGCTGTGACATTCCTGGAGCCAAACCCACTGTCACCTGAAATTAGCCAATGTGTAGGAAAGTACAATCTTTCTTGGCATGTTAACCCCAATTTCTGACTGTTTGTCAGTGTGTTTTTCCTGTCTCACTGGGATACTGCTAGCCAGGACCCCAGTGCTCGTAGTTTGGAGCCTATGTGTGTTGTTAGTATGCTCAACTGTGTAACTGAACTGCTGCTAACCAGAACTACAGTGCTATTGCTCTCTCTACTTACCAAATTTGTCACTACACTTTAGTGACTCCATATTCAAATTCTAATTGGCACTCTGGACCCCCCTTATAAGTCCCTTGTATATGGTACCTAGGTACTCAGGGCATTGGAGTTCCAGGAGATCCTTATGGGCTGCAGCATTTCTTTTGCCACCCATAGGGAGCTCATACAAACCATTCATCAGGACTGCCACTGCAGCCTGAGTGAAATAGTGCACACACTATTTCACAGCCATTTTCACTACACTAAGGTAACTTATTAGTCACCTATATGTCTAACCTTCTTTTACTGAAGGCTAGGTGCAAAGTTACTGTGGGTGTGGGCACCCTTGCACTAGCAAAGGTGCCCCACATTGTCCAGGGACAATACCCCAGACTTCGTGAGTGTGGGGACACCATTATAAGAGTGCACTACATATGTGTCAATATATATATATGTAGCTTCACAAAGGTAATGCCGAATATGGCCATGTGAGGTGTCTAAGATCATGGGATTGTCCCCCGATCCAAATCTGATATGGGGGGGCAATCCTGTGCACCCTGGGGGCTCAACCATAGTCCCCCAGTACTGCCAAACCAGCTCTCTGAGGTTTCCACTGCAGCCCCAGCTGCTGCCTTCCTCACTGTCCTCAGGGTCTGCTGCTGCCAGGGGCATCTCCAGTCTCCTCCTCCTGCAGAAAAGGTACAGGGTGTCTGATGACCAAGCTGTGCAACATGCAGCATGCCACTACTCTCTGGCAGACATTCTTGGGTGAGTAGCACATGGATCCACCTGTCAGATGGAGGCACCTGAGCCTGGCCTTCAGGAGGCTGAAGGTCCTTTTGATGATCCGTCTGGTTCGCCCACGTGCCTCATTAAAATGTTCCTCTGCCCTGTCCCGGCATTCCTCACAGGGGTTAGCAGCCATGATAGGTTTGGGTAGCTAGAGTCACCTGCAAGTATTGAGGGAGCACATTTAGCCTCACATAATCCTATGGGGTTAACACCAGAGACATACACTCACACACAGTGGGTGGGGACCAAGGCTCACCTATTAGCCACACCCTGTGCCTCTGTAGTTGGGCCATCACATTTGGGATGCTGCTATTTCTCAGGACAAGGGCATTATGCACCGACTCAGGATACTTAGGATTGATGTGGGAGATGTACTGGTCCACCAGGCACACCATCTGCACATTCATGGAGTGGAAACTCTTACGATTCCAGTACACCTGTTCATTCTGGCGTGGGGACAAACGCAATATGTGTTCCCCCAATCGCCCCAATAATATTGGGGATATGTCCCATTGCGTAGAATCCGGCCTTCACTGTGGCCAAAGCTTCCACCTGGAGGAAAGCTATGTAGTTGCACATGTGTTTTACCAGGGCAGACAACACTCTTGACAGCACAATTGAAAACATTGGCTCTGACATTCCTGCTGCCAAGCCCACTGTCACTTGGAAAGAACCTGTCACCAGGAAATGGAGCACTGATAGCACTTGCACTAGAGGGGGAGCGCAGTCGTATCAGGTCTGGCTCCAACTAAGCACACAGCTCTATGATTGTGGCCTTGTCCAGTCCATAGGTGAGTATAATGTGCCTGTCCTCCAGTGTAGCTAAGTACACCATGGGTCTATACACGGGGTATGTCTCCACCTCCTTTTCATCCGCAGCAGTAGGTATCTAGGGGACACAAGAGTGAACAGGCTGTCACATCTGGAACAACAAACCCACAACAGCAGTCCAAATGGTGAACTTATGTATTGAAGCAGTGTTAATGGCGAAGTATGTGCCAATCTAGTCTGTGACACAGCAATTGTCGATATGCCAGTCCCCCTCTGAAATGGCGACTGCCTATCCTGTATGTAGGGACAGGTGGAAGTGATTTAACTCCGCCGACGTTGGGCGTCGTGACGGAAGGCGGTCTTGCACTGCTGTGCAATTCTTCATTAAATAATATGGGGTGCTATGGAGTACAGTGGCCAATGGGGATCTATGCGGGCGGTGACAGTGTACACTGCCGCGGACGTGACCGCCATTTTCTATCTCAATCCTCACTTGTTTTCTGACCTTCAACAGGAGAAGACCTACACTGCGTGTGCTGCTGTGACCTGTGTCTGGAACCTACCATGGCCCGTGTGATGGGGGAAAGGGCCCCTGCCTTCACTTTGGAGGAGTTGGAGAGACTGGTGGATGGGGTCCTACCCCAGTACGGACAGCTTTATGGCCCTCCTGACCAACAGGTGAGTACACTTTAGCCACAATGCATGTGGCAAGGATGCATGGAGATGTGTGCAAGCAGCGTGTAAAGGTGGGTTGCAGGATTGTCTGTTGGCGGTGTACATGTTGTGCGCTGGGCTATGTGTGTGCCAATGGTGATGGAAACGGGTATGGTGGGCCATTTGTATGACAGGCTGGACTGTTTGTTTAATGGTGTTCTCCTGTCTGTATTGCCTCTGCAGGACAGCGCCCATCAAAAGAAGGGATTATGGTGTTCCATCGTCAAGGACGTGGGGACCCTGGGGGTCTATGGCAGGTGGAACACCTACTGTCAGAAACGGTGGGAGGACCTGAGACGCTGGGCACGGAAGACTCTGGAGGCCCAGCTTTGGATGGCCTCCCAACAAGGAAGGGGTGCCAGTCGGACCCTGACCCCCCTGATGGCCCACATACTGGCAGTGGCCTACCCTGAGCTGGGTGGGCAGTTGAGGGCATCACAGCAGCCACAAGGGGGTGAGTACAGTGGGTATCAATTTTGGCTGGTGGGATGGCATCCGGGTGGTGGATGTGTGTTAGTGGATGCCCCTAAGGCCAGGGCAGACATTGTAGCGTGGGTCATCTGAAGGGTAATGGGTGAATGGCAAAATCAGGTGAACTAGCATGTTAGGAGTCGTTTTCAGGCAGGGCATTGTGGGTCCCAGAAGTGCTGCGGTTGGCGGTGCATTGTCCTCATCGTGCCTTAGTGACTAGCCATATCCCTTGTAGTGCAATGCAGAATGCTTAAGCCTGTTCCCTGTGTGTGATGGTGATGTGTATGACAACTTTGGTGTTGGTGCAGTCATTGACCCAGTGTATCCTTTGTCTCTCTCCCCCTTGCTTGTTTTGTCATCCTGTTCTGTGTGCATTAGCGTCATCTGCTGGAGAAGCAGGGGCACCGGTGACAGAGGGAGCTGCATCCCACATGACCCAGGAGGCAGAATCCACCAACGCCGAGGGAACCAGTGGGACGGATGACGAGGGGAGCACCACAGTGGAGTCTGGAGGAGTCAACACAGACTCTGATACCTCCTCCAATGGGAGCTCCCTAGTGGTGGCAGACACCTCTGTGACCACCCCAGCTGCAGGTACAGCCACCACCCCATACCAGCAGTGCCCTCCCAGCAGCCCCTCAGCGAGTTTCCCGTCCCGCTCACCCAGGAGGGTGGGCATCTCCTTCATCCCAGGCACCTCAGGCCCTGCCCCATTGAGCCATGCTGCCCTGAGCGAGGAGGCTATTGACCTTATGAGATCCATCTCTGTAGGGCAGTCAACCATTGTGAATGCCATCCAAGGGCTGGCATCTCAGATGAAGCAATGCAATGTATTCCAGGAGGGCATCCATAGTGGATTGGCGGCCCAACAGAGGTTGATTCAGGCTTTGGCCTCCTCTCTGATGGCAGCCATTGTCCCTCTTTCTGCCCCCCCTCTAACTCTCACTTGCCAGTCCCATTCTCCTCAACCCCAACTCATCCCAAGCAAACACACAGATGATCATGCAAACAAGACAACACCCAAGTGTGTCACAGGCAAACACAGGCACCACACTTCATCCCACAAGCACTCACGCAAACACCATACAGTTGTAGTCACAACAACATCCACTGCCTCCACTGTCTCCCCCTCCTCCTCCTCCTCCACCACCTCCCTCCCAGCCACGTCCACACTTACACCTGCATGCACTACATCAACATCCACTACCAGCATCAACACACTAAGCAGAACACACACCTCACTGGCAGACACCTCCACAACAGCCATGCACAAGTCCCCTGTGTCCTCTCCTGCCCTGTCTATCCCCCCTCCAAAAGGATACAAACGCAAGCACTCAGACACCCAACAGCCATCCACCTCACATAAGCATACATCCCATGCACCTGCAGCCAAGTCCAGCAGACATACACCTCCAACAACCACTCCCTGAAACCTCCACTCCCATTACTCCTCCCTCCTCCTGCCCCAACATCCCTAAAAAGCTTTTCCTTTTCCAAATTGACCTCATCCTTACATCTCTCCCGTCCTGCCTATATGAACACCCTGTCTGTCCGCCCCCCTGAAAGGACACAAACACAAGCACTCAGACACCCAACAGCCATCCACCTCACATCACATACAGCCCATGCATCTGCACCAAAGTCCAGCAGACATACACTTCCAAAAACCACGACCTCAACCTCCACTCCCATTACTCCTCCCTCCTCCAGCCCTAACATCCATAAAAAGCTTTTCCTTTCCCAAATTGACCTCATCCTTACCTCTCCCCCCTGTCCTGCCCATATGAGCAGGGTACAAAGGACATAGCCCAGCACCTCAACCAAACTGTCCACGGGGACAGTGGTAGCACTACCTACTCGTGGTGGTAAGGATACCATACCTCCATCGAAGAAGGGGAAGGAGCCAGCACCACCAGGCAAGAAGGGGAAGGAGCCTTCACCACCAGGAAAGAAGGGGAAGGAGCCTGCACCACCAGGAAAGAAGAGGAAGGTGCCTGCACCACCAGAAAAGAAGGGGAAGAGTCCATCCACCCCTGCCAGGAAGGGTAACGGATCCTCGCCCCATGTACTGGAGGAGACAAAGCCCTCTACTACAGCGGAGGCTGTCAGGGTGACACCTCCACCTCCACCAGCTGTCACAGTGCCCGCACTACCAGCTGATTAATTGCAGCCATCAGAAAGTGCAGAGGCTGTCCAGGAGGCTCCTTCATCCACCACCACACTGCAGCCATCAGAAAGTGCAGAGGCTGCCCAGGAGGCTCCTCCATCCACCACCACACTGCAGCCATTAGAAAGTGCAGAAACTGCCCAGGAGGCTCCTCCATTTCCCACCACACTGCAGCCATTAGAAAGTGCAGAGGCTACCCATGAGGCTCCTCCATCCACCAAGTTGCCCCCTCCTGAACCAGTGGGAAAGTCACCCACTCCAGAGACTGTGGCCTTTCACTCCCAGGACAGAACAATGGGCAAGTTGACCCTTCCAGAACCAGTGGGAAAGTCATCCACCTGAGGGACTGTGACCTTGCACTCCCCAGGACAGAGCAATGGGCATGGAGCCCCCTCCAGAACCAATGGGAAAGTGACCCACTCCAGAGACTGTGGCCTTCTACTCCCCAGGACAGAGCAATGGGCATGTTGCCCCCTACAGAACCAGTGGGAAAGTCACCCACCTGAGAGTCTGTGGCCTTGCACTCCCCAGGACAAAGCAATGGGCATGTTGCCCCCTCAAGAATCAGTGGGCTTGTTCCCGCATCCGGCTGAGGTGCCCCCCGAGGTGCCTGCCCATTTGCAAACGGATGCCCCTGCAGTGTACTCTCCGGATGTGGTCAGGATTCAAGTTGGGCCTTAGACTGTGCCCTGAGGCCATATGGGCCCTCTGAACATTGGACTGGGCAGTGTCCCTTTGTGTATATGTGTACATATCTGTTTCTTTGACAAATCAAATTATTGCTTCTGAATTTAATCTGATTACAATCACTTTCATCCAGGCATTACTCTGCTGTTTTTGAACGACAAATTGTTTTTCATGTGCTGCTGGTTGTGTGTATGGTGTGTGTGTCTCGGGTGTGTGTCGTGCGTGTGTGTGTCACTCTCGTTTTCCTCCCGCCCTCCCTTGTGCGCTAGGTGGCTGTACTCACCATCATCGTCTTCGTCGGTGTTGGTGTTCCAGGTGGATCATAACGTAGAAGATCATCGGAAAAGCTTGCAGTTCGAGTTCTATGGTGGCGTTGTTCTTCCCTGTGTCTCTGATGGTGAGTCCTTTCTCTTCAGTGATGCATTTCCGCCAGGCTTTTGATGGCTTTGGTACTGCTTCGGAAAAGGTGGGGGTGTGCTGTGTCTTAATATGGTGGGCGGTACTTTGTCTTCCGCCTGGCTGTTGTTGGCTACCGCCGTGGTGAGTGTTTTTTCCGCCCTTGTAGTTGGTGTGGTACATTGGTTGTCTATGGGAGTTATCACCGCCATGGTCATAATTTGGCAGTACTTACCGCTAGCCTGTTGGCGGTATTACCCCCACTTTATCACTCACCTCCAGGGTCATAATGAGGGCCTAATTCATTAAAAATTAATATCAACCATCCCCCTTACCCAATTTTTATCATGTGTGTGTCATTTTAAAGATAAAAATATAATCTAGTTTTATAAATTGGTATTGGATTTTTATTTGTGTTTTGTGTTTTAGTTATTTACTGTTTTGTGATTTTTAAAATGCTTTACACCTAAGTTAAGCCTTGTCACTCGTTGCCAAGTTACCATGGGTTGAGCTGGGTTTAATTTATTGAGACCTAACTGGACCTAAGTGTGGGTTAGTGGCCTATTGCTAGGTGTGGGTACTTACCTTCCCTTACCAGTGATCCGATTTCCAGCACTTTCCCATTGTGCTGTGGTGGGAAAGTGTGTGCACCCTTCCTACCCATGCTAGGAAGGGGTGCTTATGTGATTGGTTGAGGTGCCCTACACACGAGCACCCTGTAAAAAAGGTACATCACATACCCCGGGTAGGTACGGCCCTGTCCACTCGCGGGATGCTGCACTGAGTGTGCCACCCACCAGAGTAGCCTGAACAACATTTCTTAGGCCTGATAGTGCAGGCCTGTGGAGACGCAGGTGCGTCTGTGATCAGTGTCGCATCTCCCCGCCTTCGCCAATCAAGAGTAGGCTTTCCACTACCCGTAGAGAACCACCCTGGATGACAGAGCAGGTAGTAAGCAGAAGGTGGGGCAGGTACACAAGGGTGCACCATGCCCTGGTAAGGTGAGAATCTCCACATGGGTTTCCCTACCTACGTGGTTGGCTCTTTCCCAGGGCTTTGCTGATCATCTTTGAGTGGCCTTACATCCCTAGATGCTTCCCTACTGTAAGTACATTAAGAAAGTCTGCACGCCTTTGCAACATATGCTAGGAAGTAGTACCTACCAGTGTGTCCACACATTGATATTCACATATGATATTCACAAATATACTGCACTTGGCCCAGCTTGCCAGGATGTGCACACTTGCATAGTGGTGTTTCCTGAGCCTGGCATAGCTTAACAGTATGTGAACACTTGCACAATGGTGGTGTCAGAAATGCTGACCTGCCACATCTTGCTAGCATGTGCTAGCATATGCACTTTTGAACAATGATATTTTCACACATATTCCTGGCCTGGCACAGCTTGCCAGCAGGTGCACATCTGCACAATAGTGTTTTCATGTATATACTGAGCCTGGCACAGCTTGCCAGTATTTGAAGACTTGCACAGTGATGTTTTCATCCATATACTGAGCCTGTCACATAGCACCTAATGGCCGCACTTGCACCTTTTAAGATCTGCATTCTATAGCCCCATGGCAGACAGGACTGAAATTTAGGGGAGACATCTGTGGTTCGAAGCACAACCCTTTGAACCACCCCCAACTTCAAAGGCATAGTTCAGTATAACTAGGGGTCTCACACTTCAGAAACTTAAAGAGACACTTGCAGGAATAAGAGACAGAGACCCTGAGCTCCGTGGTGCACACTGCCAGAGGAATATTTTGTGCCACCCTTCAGCCAACCAGAACATGCCACCTCCAACACCAGATCTTGTAATGCACGGGTCTGCATGCACCACTGTGGAAATGGAGCCACGCAGCCTAGAAGCTCAACAGTCAATGTCGCCTGAAGCTCAGCAGTCAATGGCGCACTATCCAAGAGTGTGCTGTTGAGATACTGTACCTCCACTAAATCAGCAGTGTGGATTCTTCCATTCCCCACCCTTCTCCCCACCAATGTGGCCAACCCACCCTGACCTCCACAATAGATACACTCTGTATCATAACCCTCCCTGATAGTGCACTGTTCCATCGGCTCCCTGCCATGGGTCACTTCTTTCTCCACAACCACTATCTACAATTCACAGGGAGAAGGATATTTAAGAAACCATATTATGACATGATGTGAAAGGGGTGTATATATATATATATATATATATATATATATATATCAATCAAATAAAAAAACATTTATAAAGCGTGCTAATCACCCGTGAGGGTCATAAGGCACTAGGGGGAGGGGGTTACTGCTGCTAGGTCTTGAGCTGCCTCCAGAATGCGAGGTGGTCCTGGGTGGTCATGAGGTTGGTGGGGAGGGAATTCCATGTCTTGGCCGCCAGGTAGGAGAAGGATTTCCCACCTGCCGTGGTGCGGCGGATGCGAGGGACGGCGGAGCGAAGTTGACGGGTGGGCGTGTAGAAACTGAGGCGACGGTTGAGGTATTCGGGTCCCTTGTTGTGGAGGGCTTTGTGTGCGTGGGTGTGGAGCCGGAAGGTGATCCTTTTGTTGACGGGAAGCCAGTGCAGGTGTCTCAGGTGGGCGGAGATGTGGCTGTTGCGGGGTATGTCGAGGACAAGGCAGGCGGAGGCGTTTTGTATTCGCTGCAGACGTTTCTGGAGTTTACTGGTGGTTCCTGCGTATAGGGTGTTTCCGTAGTCCAGGCGGCTCGTGATGAGGGCGTGGGTCACAGTCTTTCTGGTGTCGCGGGGATCCAGCAGAAGATCTTTCGGAGCATGCAGAGGGTGAGGAAGCAGGAAGATGATACGTCGTTGACTTGTTTGGTCATGGTGAGAAGCGGGTCCAGGATGAATCCGAGGTTGCGTGCGTGGTCTGAGGGGGTTGGTGCGGTGCCTAGGGCCGTGGGCCACCAAGAGTCGTCCCAGGCGATATATATATATATATATATATACACAGTTAAAAAAGAAACACTAAGGTTACATGGACGTTATAGTTAGGTTCTGAATTTACTCATACAGAAATTCACCAGTTTATTGTCATAGTTATTTCAAGTAACTATAGCTGATGAATTTCCAGTTTACTGGCGGCCCCCCTCCAGCGATTCTATTAGCTCTGGGGAGGTGGTGGCCCCCTGGGCTGTGGGGGGGGGAGATGGCCCCCACATTTAATTTGTCATTGGCTCCGGAGAGGTGTCAGTCCCCTGGACTGTGGGGGTTCAGCAGCTCCTCCGCATTCAATTTGTTATTAGTCCCAGTGCGGTGGCAGTTCCTGAGACTGCCAGTGGGATGGGGGGCATTGTATTTGTTAGTAGATCCTGGGAGGTGGTGTCCCCGGGGCTGCAAGGGGGGCCTGGTGGCCCCTGGAATTGTATTTGTCATAAGTCCTGGGTAAGTGGTGGTTCCCTGAAATGTGGAGGGGGCCGCACAGTTTCGCTGTATTCATTATAACTAAGCCCTGGCGAGGTGGTGGTCCTGGAGGCATCAAAATGTCCTAGGAGGTGGCCCCGTGCACCCCCCTCCTTCATTTCATAATGCCCCAGGACCTGGCCCACCCGAGGGCTTCTTAAAAACAAACAAAAAATGGGGACCCCAGGACCAGAGCTAAGGGATCAGGGTGTCCCTACCCGGACCCCTTTTCTTTTTCTTTATCTTTTTTTTTTCTGGGACTCTAGTGAAGCCGAGTCCCAAAAAGGCTGCCAACACTTCCTGTTTCAAGCTTTTTGATATCTATATTTAGTTTTCTTTTAATAATTAAAAAATTACTGAATGGATTTACACCAAATAACACTCTTATAGATATAGAGATGTACAGATACAGAAATATATAAATAGATATGTTTTCCTGTCTCTCTCTCTCTCTCTCTCTATATATATATATGTATATATATGTTTTCTTATGATCCTTCATCATATATATATATATATGTATATATGTTTTCTTTTTTCTTATGATCCTTTGTCATCTATATATAAATATATAGTTTTTGTTTTTTTAAATTTTTGGATATGAGGTTCCTCTGTGGTACCAATAATATAGATTGGCCATACTCTATGGTTCCTTGCTACGATCATGTGATCAGGCGGGATCCATGAATCTGGAACCAGGGATCCCACACATTTTTAGAAGAAAATGATTATTATTTATATATATATAATAATTTTCTAAAATATATCAAACTAAGTACAAAGTCATTGTGTATCTACATAAGTGTATTTTATGTCAGTATATTTTTTTAAAGAAACACTTATTGTTTATGGAATTAGCGGACCCATAGAAGAATCCATAGATTTGCGTGATGACACAACGATGACACAACAAAGCTTGGCCTGGGCATAGAGCTCTTCTCCACTGGCAGAGTCTGCAGAATTCAGGCACTTCGCTCTATGCAGAGTGGAGTGGAGTTCCTGAATTCCACACTCTGAATCAAAGCGGAGTTCTTTCACGCTCGCAACATCAGGTTATGGTGCTCTCTCACGAAAGCCACAATACTTCCGGGCCACTAGCCCACAAGGGAGACTTCTTGTTCACTCGCATTGCTCCTGGCCACACCGGAAGCCACAACAGTGCCGCTCATGAGCGCAAACTAATTTCTGGAGTAGATTTTCTACTCCAGATGCCACTAAAGGCCTGATTACGACCTTGGCGGATATCCTACGGAACCTGTTTGTGACGGAGAATTCCATCTGCCAATGTCATAATCAGGTCCTAAATTTAGTCAAAACAAGATTTTTGACTAGATCTTCTTTTCCAATCGACCCTGCACTTTGTTTTCAGAAGCATTTTTTTTTTTAAATAAGAAGGAAATGTGTCAGGGACTCCAACTCTAAGTTCCTGCCCAGGAGGCTCCTCTCAGTGCTTTGTACAGCTACTAGTCATTTTTCACTTGGATTTGGATGGAAAGATCACTCTCTTTGTCTCATGGATATACCTTTGTATTTAAGGACTTTGTATATGATGAATCAAAGACGTAAGTTCAAAAACTATTTATAAGGGTGTTGTTTGTTTGCTTGGGCATGCAACAGTGTTTCTACTTTGATTGGATTTGTACATTTTATAGTGGTGGGTGGCCTGGAGCTTTAGTACAGGCCTAGTTATTATTTATTTTGCTTAATTTTGATTTTTCACCCTTTGTAAAGAAAAACTGTTGCACAGCTCAGTACCTTTTCTACATGTTTGTAACATTTGCAATATTATTTTAGTATGTTGCCTAGATTTCCAAAGGGCCATCTAGCCAGTAGGAGCCAGCACTAGTAGTCATCAGTGGTTTATGTTTTTAAAACTTTATTTAGGGCAAGGATGACACTGGATTAATTTAAATCGTTGGCTATTGTTTGCATTTTCCTTTTTTTTTTGCAAAAGTGTATATATTGTGGGGTAATATTTGGTGGTAAGCAGGGATCTGTGTTGTGAAATTTGTATACCTCTTTTAATTTTTTTATGTTTTGCATTGCTGAATTAATATTGGTAGTTTTGTTCAGTGTTGCCACCACCATGCCTCCTTATGGCCAGCATGTGTGTGTGTGTGTGTGTGTATATGTGTGTGTTTGTCATCATCCAGCATTTCTCTTTGTTCTCCATGCAGTGTGGCCAGGGGGCATTTTCTGTCAATAGACTTGCATGTGTTCTTTATTCTCCATGCTTCCTTGTTTGCAGTTGTTATTTGACCATGTAGCTGTCGGCCATTTTCTCCATCTAGCCAGTGTCCCTTTGCCGTAGGCTTGCATGTATTCTTTGTTCACCATGCCTCCTTGTTCACAGTTATTGTTTGACCATGTGACTGGCAGACATTTTGTCCATCCAGCCAGTGTCCCTTTGCCATTAGCTGGCATTTGGTCTTCTTTGTTCTCCTTGCTTCCTGTAATTGTTTGACCATGTTGCTAGCAGCCAGCCATTTTGTCCATGCAGCCAGTGTCCCTTTGCCAAAGGCTTGCAGGTGTACTTTATTTGCTATGCCTCCTTGCTCCTTGTTGTTGTTCTTTGGCCATGTGGTTGGTGGGCAGCCGTTTTCCCCATCCAGTCAGTGTCCCTTGTCATAGGCTTGCACGTGTCCTTTTTTGCCATGTCTCCTTGCTGCTTGTTGTTGTTGTTTGACTATGTGGTTGGGTGGCAGCTATTTTGTGCATGCAGCCAGTATCCCTTACCATAGGCTTGCATGTTTCCTTTGTTTGCCGTACCTCCTTGCTCCTTCTTGTTGCTGTTTAACCATGTGGCTGACTGGCAGTCATTTAGTCTATCCAGCCAATGTTTGTATGCCATTGGCTTGCATGTTTTCTTTGTTCCCAATGCCTCCTTGTTAACAGTTGTTGTTCAACCATGTGGCTGGCAGAACTTTAGTTCATCCAGCCAGTGACCCTTTGCCATAGGCTTGCATTTGTTCTTCTTTGTTCTCCTTGCTTCTTATAGTTGTTGTTTGACCATGTGGCTGGCAGCCATTTTGTGGATGCAGCCAGTGCCTCTTTGCCATAGGCTTGCATGTGTTCTTTCTTTGCCATGCCTCTTTTCTCCTTGTTGTTGTTGTTGTTTGACCATATGGCTGGCGGGCAGTCCATTTTCCCATCCAGTCCGTGTCCCTTGCCATAGGCTTGCACGTGTCCTTTTTTACCATTTCTCCTTTCTGCTTGTTGTGGTTGTTGTTTGACCATGTGGCAGGCTGGCAGCCATTTTGTGCATACAACCAGGATCCCTTGTTTGGCATACCCCCTTGCTCCTTCTTGTTATTGTTTGACCATTTGGCTGGCGGACATTTTGTCTATCCAGCCAGTGCCCGTTTGCCATAGGCTTGTATTTGTTTTTTGTTCTCCTTGCTTCTTGTAGTTGTTGTTTGACCATATGGCTGGCAACCATTTCTGCATGCAGCATTGTGAAGGTTGCCTGCGACAGTGGCGCGGAAAGGCAAGGGAAAATAAAAGTTCCAGGAAGCCTTAGAATCATGGAAGGGGATGATGAGGATGATGCCGACAAGCCAGTCATTGTGGATGCTGGCACAGAGGAGTCCGACATTACTATGCAACCTGCTCTGAGGGATGTGGCACAGGCAGCATCACCAGCTTCCATATTCGTAAGGCCCTAGCAGAGATCGGCACCAACCCATACCTGAGTAGAAGTATGCACTGAGGAAAGGCAATCAACACACCCACCTACCTCCAGTTTTTCTTAAGGTATTGGCAGTAGCCCTATAAGAAAGTACTTCTCCCCGGTTCTGAACTTTTTTATGATTAGCATACAGGAGGAGAAAATTATCATATGTTCTACTTTCCATGCAGTGTTTGTCGAGGTAAGCCTGGTTCATATTATGGTACTGGAAGCCAGAAGACCCATACGAAAAAAAATCATGTAATCCAGTAGGAGGACCACCTTAAAAAATGGCAGAAAGTGGTTGTGGTGGTGAAGGTGAGGAGAGCCAGGAAACATCAGCTACAACTGGTCAAATCACAGTGTAAGGTGTGGAAGAAGAGGGCGACATCCTTACACACAGCAGCCCAGTCCCCAGTAGTGCACCCGAATCACCCAGCTAAAACGACCTCACAATGGCACAGGAAGACTCAGAGTCAGATTGAGACTCCGGGGCATATGGTGACTGCACCACGACGTGCATTGAGTCTACCACCACCTACATTCTGAAAGTTGCCTGCAGCAGAGGCCCCAAAAAAAGAAGAAAATCCAGGCTACAATTATGGGCATGTTTAGGAAGGCAGGGCTCAATGACCACCCCCACCCAAAGGTGTGTTTGTACAATAGGAAGCTGGCAAAAAAGTTAGCGCTGAACCTCCTCCCTTTTTCTTTTATGGAAGGAGTGGGATTCTTAGAGTTCGTGGTAGCCCTCTACCTGAAATTGAAGGTTCCATCAGACCTCTTTTACTAGAGTTGCAGTTCCAGGGTTGCATCAAGATGTGCTGTAATTGGTTAGACAAGATATGCAGCAAACTGTTGTCCACACTATCCACCTAACAACAGACATGTGGACCAATTGTCAGGTGACTGATTACATGTGCATCACTGCACATTAGATCTCTTTAGTGGGGGTAAAGCAAACGCTATCTACAGGTCTTGGCTGAGCATTCAGTGGCATGCAACAGTGGCCATGTCTGCCAAGGAGAAATAACGCCCAACTGCAATCATCATGGATGCATTTAATAGCAAGGTGTCTCAATGACTGCAACCCAGAGGTCTTCAAATTGGATATCTTGCCACTGACAAATGCAGTAACATATATGAGGCCATGGCAGACAGTGGCTATTTCAGTGTCCTGTGTTTGGTGCACTGCATCAACCTGGTTGTGCAAGACTTTCTTAAAAAAGAAGACATAGGCCCTCATTACAACCCTGGTGGTCGGTGATAATGTAGAGGTAATAATGCCAACAGGATGGCGGTAATTACCACCAAATTAGGACCATGGCAGTAAGAACTCAGATAGACAGCCACTTTACTACACCGATGGCCAGGGTGGAAACAACAGCCACCACGGCGGTAGCCGCCTACAGACAGGCGGAAGCCAATGTCCTGCCCACCGTATTAAGACCTTGCAATCCGCCACCTTTTCCAGGGCGGTACCAACAACATCAAAACCCTGGCAGAAACACTGCACAGAAGTGAAAGGACTCACCATCGGAGACACAGGGAACAACCACGCCGCCATGGAGCCCGAGCTGCATGTCTTCCCAATGATTTTCTACATGCTGCTCCACCACGAACACCGACGACGGCGAAGATGATGACGGTGAGTACAGCTACCTAGCACACAAGGGAGGGGGGAGGAAAAAGAGAGTGACACACACACGCAACACACACACACACCTACCCCCAATACCATACACACAATCAGCTGCAGTAATAAAACATATATACCCCGTACCTCGGATGAATAAAGCAAGGACAACAGGAATTTTACTAAAGTGATTGTAATAAGATCAATAAAGTAGAAATAAAAAATCTGCAATGTAACTGGTATACACAAATGTACTGTTCAAGGGGCACTGCCCAGTCCTCAGTGTGCGTGGGCCACAGGGCCACAGGTCAAAGTCCAAGGCTTCACTTGTCACCTGCACCAACACGGAGAAAACACTTCAGGGGCAACAGTTTGAAAATAGGTAGGAACCTCAAGGGGAGGGTGAACGGGGAGCACCTCAGCCGGCAGATGGAACAAGACCACTGGTTCTGGAGAGGGCAACATGCCCCAGACTTGGTCCTTGGGAGTGCAATGCCACAGTCTCTCAAGTGGGTGACTTGCCCACATGCTATGGAGGGGGCAACATGCCCTGTGCTTGGTCCTTGGGAGTGCAAGGCCACATTCTCTCGAGTGGGTGACTTGCCCACATGTTATTGAGGGGGCAACATGCCCTGTGCTTGGCCCTGGGGAGTGCCAGGCCACAGTCCCTCAAGTGGGTGACTTGCCCACATGCTCTAGAAGGGGCAACATGCCCTGTGCTCGGTCCTGGAGAGTGCAAGGCCACAATCCCTCAAGTGGGTGACTTGCCCACATTCTCTGGAGGGGGCACCATGCCCTGTGCTCGGTTCTGGGGAGTGCAAGGCCACAGCCTCTCAAGTGGGTGACTTGCCCACATGCTCTGGAGGGGGCAACATGCCCTGTGCTCGGTCCTGGGGAGTGCAAGGCCACAGTCCTCTCAAGTGGGTGACTGGAGGGGGCAACGTTGCTCTTGATCCTGGGGAGGCTGGGGTTGGTGGGTGTCTTACCCACTGGTTCTGGAGGGGTCATTGTGCCCTGTGCTCTTGATCCTGGGGAGTGCAAGGTTACAGTCTCTTAGATGGGTGTCAGACAAACTAGATTGGCAGGGTCCAGGCCGCACAGCAGGCCATGGAGGCTGGACTACATACCGTATGCTGGTGGTGACGGCTGCTCAGTGGTGGTGGTGGTGCTGCTGCAGCCGTTGGTGGGGGGAAGCTCCTGCCCATCCCCTGCAGCATCGGATGGCTGCTCAGTGGTGGTGGTGCTGCTGCTGCTGCTGGTGGGGGGAAGCTCCAGGCCATCCCCTGCAGCCTTGGACAGCTGCACAACCATGGTTGGTGGTGGGGGCTCTGTCTCAGTCCCTGGACCAGGCCCCTTGTCCTTCCTGCCTGCTGGTGCTGGCTCCTTGCCTTTCCTGGATGCAGCTGGTACTGGCTCCTTGCCCTTCCTGGCAGCAGCTGGTGCTGGCTCCCTGCACTTCCAGGCAGCAGCTGGTGCTGACTCCCTGCTCTTCCAGGCAGCAGCTGGTGCTGGCTCCTTGCCCTTTGTGGCAGCAGCTGGGGCAGGCACCCTTTCCTTGAGACTGCCTGGTGCAGGCTCCTTCACCCTCTGCACAAGTGCCCTGGATCCTTTTCCACCACAAGTGGGTGTGGAGACTACTGGGCCTGTGGATGGGGTGGCTGAGGTGCTTGCCTGGGTTTTTGCCACCCTGGCCAGACGTGAAGGACAGGGGGAGGGGGAGGAAAGAGGCCAATGGTGGAGAGGAAAAGCTTCTTAGGGACATTGGGTGGGAAGAGGAAGAAGGTGTGGGAGTGGAGGAAGACTGAGTGGTTGTAGGAGGTGTCTGCTGATTTTGGGTGCAGGTGCATGGGCTGGATGCTGTTGTGAGGTGGGTGGCTGTTGGGTGTCTGAGTGCTTGCGTTTGTGTACTTTAGGAGAGGGACAGACACAGTGGGAGAGGACACAGGGGATGTGTGCATGGCTGTTGTGGAGGTGTCTGCCAGTGAGTTGTGTGTTCTGCTAGGTGTGGTGCTGATACTGGTAGTGGATGAGGATGTAGTGCATGCAGGTGTGAGTGTAGATGTGACAGAGAGGGAGGTAGAGGTCTAGGAGGAGGGGGAGACAGTGGAAATTGTGGATTTTGGTATGTCTGCATCTGGATGGTGTTTGTGTGAGTGCCTTTGGGATGATGTGTGGTGTTTGTGTTTGCCAGTGCCACTCTTGTGTGTTGTCTTGTGTGCATGGTTGTCTGCCTGTGTGCTTGGGATAGGTTGGGGTTGAGGGGAATGAGATTGGGAAGAGGAATTTGGAGGGGGGAGGGTGGAAATAGGGACAATGGCTGCCATCAGAGAGGAGGCCAGAGCCTGGATCGAACTCTGTTTAGCTGACAAGCCAGAGTGAATGCCCTCCATAAATGTATTAGTTTGCTGCATTTGGGCTGCCAGCCCCTGGATGGCATTCACAATGGTTGACTGCACTACAGAGATGGATCTCAGGAGGTCAATAGCCTCCTTACTCTGGGCAGCAGGGCTCACTGAGGCAGGGCCTGGGGTGCCTGGGGCGAAGGAGATGCCCACCCTCCTGGGTGAGCGGGCACAGGCAACTCTCTGAGGGGCAGCTGGGAGGGCGGTGCTGGTATGGGAGGTGGCAGATGTACCTGTAACTGGGGTGGTCACAGAGGTGTCCGCCACCACCAGGGAGCTTCCATCGGAGGAGTCATCTGTGTCTGAACTGTCCCCTATAGTCTATGCCGTGGTGCTCCCCTCACCCTCCGTCCCACTAGTCCTGTGGGATGCAGCACCCTCCGTTGCCGGTGCCTCTGCTCCTCCACCAGATGATGCTAATGCACATAAGGACAGGGTGACAAAACAAAAAGGGGGGGAGAGACAAAGGATACACCTGGTCAATGGCTGCACCAACACCACCATTGGCGTACACACCACTCTCACACACAGGGAACAGCCCTACGCACTATGCATTGCACTACCAGTTATTTTGCTAGCCTCCAAGTCATGGGGAGGGGCACACACCGCCAAATGCAGCACACCTGTGACCCACGCAGCCCTGACCAGTTGTGGATACCTACGAGCTAGGTAGCAGGATTATCCCTTCAGGACCCTTACCACCAGGGGACCTACTCTGCAATGTCAGGCCTGGGCTAGGGGCACCCACTGACATACATCCCCCACCCGGATACCACCCTACCATGTGTAAGTTGTAATGATAGGCACCATACTCACCCCCTTGTGTCTGCTGTGATGCCCTCAAGCGCCCATCCAGCTCAGGATAGGCCACCGCCAGTATGCGGCCATCAGGGGAGTCAAGGTTCGACAGGCACCACTTCCTCATTGGGAGGCCATCCACAGCTGGGCCCTCCCACCGTTTCCGACAGTGGGTGCTCTGCCTGCCGTAGACCCCCAGGGTCCGCATGTCCTTGGCGATGGCATGCCATATACCCTTCTTTTGATGGGCGCTGACCTGCAGAGGTAATACACACAGGGAAATAGTGTCAGTCAGACAGTCCTGCCTGTTACACTTATGGTCCCCATACCCCTTCACATCACCATTTGCACACACATGGCCCAGCACACAACCAATATCCTGCCCAGAGGGCATCCACCCACCACCCTTTCATGAGGCCTTCACACACACCTCTCCATGCATTCATGCCACATGCATCGTGCTCACAGTGTACTCACCTGTTGGTATGGAGGCTCATACAGCAGTCCGTACAGGGGTAGGAGCCCATCCACCAGTCGCTCCAACTCCGCCGAGGTGAAGGCAGGGGCCCTTTCCCCAGCTACATGGGCCATGGCAGGTTCCAGACACAGGTCACAGCAGCACATGCAGTGTAGGTCCTCTCCTGTTAAATGTCAGGTAGCAAGTGAGTGATCAGATAGAAATGGCAGTCACGTCTGGGGCGGTGCATACCATCACCGCCGGCGTAGATCACCATTGGCCACTGTACCCCATAGGGCCCAATGTTAACCAATGAGGAGTTGACGGCGGTTTCGGACCGCCTCCCATATCGGCGCACAACGTCAGCGGAATCACCTCACTTCCACCTGTCCCTCTACACAGGACAGGCTGACGCCATTTCAGGGGGGAAGGGCAGGCCCTGGATAATAACTGTGTCACAGTTAAAATTTAGACATACAGGACAAATCCCACTTACCCATTACAAATTGACATCATGCATTGTACTGTTGTGGCTCCAATGTTCAGTTTGTGACCGACTCCTTACTCCTTGTCCCTTAGATTGCTACCACTGTGGATGAATAGGAGATGGAGACATACCCCTGGCGGACTTGTCTACAATGCAGGACAGGCACATCATCCTCACCTATAGACTTGACAGGGCCACAATCACAGATCTGTGTGCCCAATTGGAGCCTGTCCAGATATCTGAGATCTGTCACACCACAGGTATCCCCCCTCTTGTACAAGTTCTATCAGTGCTCCATTTCCTGGAAATTGGTTCTTTCCAAGTGGCATTGGGCTTGGCAGCAGGAATCTCACAGCCAATGTTCTCAATAGTGCTCACAAGAGTGTTGTCTGCCTTGATTAAACACATGTGCAGCTAAATTGTTTTTCCCAGGTGGAGGATTTGACCACAGTAAAGGCTAACTTCTATGCAATGGGACATATCCCCAAAATTATTGGGGCAATTGATGGAACTCACATTGCATTTGTCCCCCTCCCCGTCATAATGAGCAGGTGTTCAGAAATCCAGTTTCTACTCCATGAATGTACAGATGGTGTGCTTGGCGGACCAGTGCATCTCCCATGTCAATGCTAAGTATCCTGGGTTGGTGCATGTTGCCTTTATCCTGAGGAATAACAGCATCCCAAATGTGATGGCCCAACTACAGAGACACCGGGTGTGGTTAATAGGTGAGCCCTGGTTCCCGCCCAGTAGGTGTTGCTGTATGAGTATGGTGTGGGCAACATGGGATAGTGCGTGGCTAAATGTTGTTCCTCAATATTTGCAGGTGACTCTGGTTACCCCAACCTATCATGGCTACTGACCCCTGTGAGGAATGCCAGGACAAGGGCAGAAGAACGTTACAATGAGGCACATGTGTGAACAAGAAGGATGATGGAAAGAACCGTTGGCCTCCTGAAGGCCAGGTTCAGGTGCCTCCATCTAACAGATGGATCCCTGTGCTACTCACCCAAGAAGGTCTGCCAGATAATCGTGGCATGCTGCATGTTGCACAACCTTGCCTTGAGACGCCATGTGCCTTTTCTACAGGAGGAGGAGACTGGAGATGGCCATGAGGATGAGGAGGCAGAGGATGAGGACAACAGAACAGCAGTGACGCGACAATACTTCCAATGACACACAGGTAAGACGGTGTTACTTCACTTTTCATTGTCAATATTTTGTATATCTTTGGCACTGGCATGCTGTTATTTCCCACTTCTATTCCCACCTACTGTACAATTCATTTTACAGATGTTGGTGCTCCACTATCACTCCTGGTGTGATCACTGCAGCCAAATACAGATCTTTCCTATGTGCACAATAACTGTACAGTTAAATTTCAATGTTTGAACCTGGTTAAGTGAATACATACTTAAAAAATTTAACATACTCCATACTTGTTTTTTTTTCCAGGGGTGTTTATTGAAGTGCTACGGAGAAGAGGGGCAAGTGCAAGGGGATGGGGTGATGATGGAGGAAAGTCCAGGGTATTGTTCCAGTCTATTTGTACCACAGGTGCGTTGTCCAAGGGGACATAGGAAGTGGAGCAATGGCAGTTCAAGGTGGACAGGATGACTGAGTGGGACACAAGGGGGACAATCAAGAGAGTCTCATTTCCTGGTGGGGGTCTTGGCAATAGTCTCTGGCTTCTGCCTGGATCACAGGGAACGTTTGTGAGGTGGTTCTCCTCCAGCAGGGGGTGGGGCGGTGGTGGCCTGTGAGTCCTGTGGCAGGGCCTCCTATCCACTAGCGGCAACGGAGGTGGAAGGCAGTTCAGATGTCTGGCTAGTGGCAGGGGCCCGCTGTTGTGAGACTGCCTCACTCATAATGTTGGCCATGTTTGCCAGCACCCCTGCAATGGAGACCAGGGTGGTGTTGATGGCCTACAAGTCCTCCCTGGTCCCCTGGTACTGTCTCTCCTGCAGCCACCTGTTCTCCTACACGTTGTCCAGGATCTGGCCCACCGTGTCCTGGGAATGTTGATATGCTCCCAGGATCTCTGTGAGTCCCTCCTGGAGAGTCGGTTCCCTGGGACTGTCTTCCCCCTGACGCACAGCACTCCTCCCAGTTTCCCTGTTGTCCTGTGCCTCTGTCCCCTGAACCGTGTGCCCACTGCCACTGACCGCAGGTCCCTGATTGTCTTGGGAATGAGGTGTACCCTAGGGTCGCTTAGAGGTGGACACACTGCTGATTCATGTGTCCTGGGGACAGAGGTGTGGGTACGCTGGGTGGGTGCTGTGGTGGTGTTTCCAGGAGGGGGAGGCTCTGTGGTGGTGTGTGACTGGGCCTGGGTAACCGAGTGTCCAGAGGTCCCTGATGGACCAGGTTGGTCATCCAGATCCAGGCGACCAGAGTTGCTGTCATCACTGTGGGCCTCTTCAGTTAGGGGACTGGATAGTGCTGGCACCTCTTCTCCGGTGACATTGGCTGGGATACCTGTGGGGATGTAAATGAAGTGTTATTGTTTCTGTGTGTGACATATTGTGCATCAGTGGGTTGCTATATTAGGTTGTATTTGCCCTGGCACCTTTGTCTTGTGTAAGTTGGTATATGGTGCTTCTAGCTGATTCTCTCTAATGTGCATGCTTTAGTGATAGGTGTCCATGCAGGGCTGTGTGTGATGTCCATGCATTGGTAGTGCATGCAGGGCTTGGCATTGGATTGAGTGGGATGTGATGGTGGGGTGTGTGGGAGGTGGTAGAGTGATGGGAGTGAGGGAGAGGGTGAGGGTATGTGATGGCATGCAGGTAGGGGGTAGTAGTAGTATAGAGTTGACTTACCAGAGTCCAGCTCTCCTCCTACTCCGGCCAGGCCCTCAGGATGCATGATTGCCAAGACTTGCTCCTCCCATGTTGTTAGTTTTGGGGGAGGAGGTGGGGTCCACCGCCAGTCCTCTGGATTGTGAGCTGGTGTCTTGCTGCAATTGAACGTACCTTCCCCAATAGGTCGTTCCACCTCTTCCTGATGTCATCCCTAGTTCTTGGATGCTGTCCCACGGCTTTGACCCTGTCCATGATTCTCCGCCATAGCTCTACCTTCCTAGCTATTGATATCTGCTGCACCTGTGCTCCAACTAGCTGAGGCTCTACCCTGATTATTTCCTCCACCATGACCCTTAGCTCCTCCTCTGAGCAATCTGGGGTGCCTTTGTGGTGCCATGGTTGTTGTGTAAGGTGTGTAGGTGAGGGTGTGTAGGGTAATGTGTTGGGGTGTGTGATGTGGGGTGCGTGAGTGGTGTATAGGTATGAGTGGTATGTGGTTCTGGTTGTGTGAGTGCTCTTGCTGTCTCTCTCTGGTGGCAATTATTTGTAGTCGTAATTTTTGTGTGTAATGTGGGTGGGTGTTTTATAGTGGTGTGGGTGTGTAGGTGCGGTGTGTGTATGGGTGTCAGGTGTGTGTTATTTAAATTGACCAATGTAATGTTGTTTTGTATGTGTGTGTGTATTTTGAGCGCAGCGGTATGTGCCGCCAATGGTTTACCGCCGTTGAATGTCCACCATGGTGATTTGTGGGTCATAATGTGATGGGCGTTGTTCTGTCGGTGTAACAGTGTGGGTTTGGATACCACCCGTTTATAACTTTCCGTTGGTGTGGCGGACTTGTGTCTGTGGCTGAATAGTGATGGATTGGTGTGTGTGTGTCATAATATGGTGAACGGATATCCGAGGCAGTATGTTGGCGGCAGTCAGCATTGCAGTAAGTGGGATTTACTGCCAATGTCATAATGAGGGCCACAGTCAGCAAAATACTGAGTATCTGCAGACACATCTGCACTCCTTTCAACCATTCTTTTAAAGCCTAGAAGCAGTTGCGGATTATTCTGCGTGGTAACAGAGTACCAGCTAAAGCCCTGATACAGGACATGCCAACATTTTGGAAATCAACCAGTGATATGTTGCAACATCTGTTTAATCAGTACAGACAGATCAATCACTATGTCATTCAAAGAGGAGAGATGCAATTGAGAAAGCTATGACCATGGATGGAGACAAATGGGGACAAGTCAAATGCCTCACACAGATGTTGCTCCCTTTTGAGGTTTTCATGCAGGAAGTTAGCAAGGAGGACAGTACAATGTGCCAAGCTATCTCGTTATTGCATCTTTTTCAGAAGCAGCTGAAGAAGGTGTCCAAAAGGTTCAAATTCGTGGGTGCAAAAGAAAACTTAGAAGCGCATGCCTCGTTTGAGAGCCTAAGCTACCGTTTGACTTATAATAGAAGGCTGCAAAATGACATATCTCCTCCAAAGAGTACATCTGTGCCACCCTACTTGATTTATGCTACAAAAAGTTCTTTCCACTTTCATTTCTGTTTCTGAAGGGCATGTTTCACAATACAAGAGGCGGATTGTTGAGCAAGCATTATAACCGGAAGAAGAACTGCTGCAACATAGAGTTCCACTCTACAGTTCTTAGGTGACCCCTTCAACTTCCAGAGAGGGCAGTCTTGTCTCACATCTACCAACCCCATCAACAAGAAAACCAGCAACAAAAGCAACAGATGAATCAGACCCAACCTCTGCATTGGCTTGGTTTCAAGTGGCAGGTCTTAAGTCCAGTGCAGAGGGGAAGGAAAATGAGGTTGAGCAAGTGGCCAGGAGTATCTGGATGACCCGAAAGAGGTGTATGTGTATCAAAACCCATTGGTGTGTTGGAATGGGAAGATTTGTCAATGGCAAGAGCTAAGCAGGCTGGCAATAAAGTTTCTGGCTTTTCCTATAGCCAGTGTGTTTTCTGAATGTGTGTTCAATGTAGCTGGTGCAGTTGTTACAGTGAGAAGGATCAGCCTCTCACCTTAAAACGTGGAGAGATTAACCATGATCAAAATGAACCAGCATTTGAAACCTCTGGATTACAGCATTCCCAAAACATCACAGTAGGAGGACGAGGATGACTGGTCAGAATCAAGCGTGTTAGCTGACCAACTTCTGGGAGACCCACCAGAGTTTGAGGACAAACTCCACATCATGGACTGAGTATGCCAGTGCCATCACAGCATGTTTTAAATATTTCTCATTAAACTTTTTTCTTTCTTTCTTTGCAAAAAAAAAAAAAAGGAAATGTTAGTGGAACATGATGTTTGTGTTGGATTTATGCTGACCCACCATTTCATAATGTCCTCTAGACGAGAACCTAAAGCATATGTCTTGGACGCCATTGCGCCCCTTACTGAATGAGCCCCAAATACATTAATGTCTATGCCTGCTTCATTCATTAGCCATTTAACCCATCGAGACAAGGTGGCCGATGAGACCGGTTTGAAAGATTTTTGCAGAGCTATGAGTAACTGACCAGAAGTATCTTGTCTAAGATGCTCTGTAGCTAGTTCATATTCTCTTAAACATTGAACCACACAAAGGTTTGGGTTGTCTGAGAATGCTGGGTAAGATACCGACCTGCAATTAGTCTTTGTCCGTTTGGAAATGTTAAAAGTAACCCCCTCGGATGAATACACTCTACCTGTTAAGTCTAAGGCTTTGACGTCCAATACGCTTTTGCAAGAGATGAGGCATAGTAACATTGTCAGTTTAGCTGAAATCTGTTTACGGGATAAGAAACTATTGTCTGGCCAGGAGTCCAAAAATCTCAGTACAATGTTGACGTCCCACAAGACGGAATATTTGGTTTGAGGAGGATTGGATAAACAAATACCCCTAAGTAACTTACATACGAGAGGATGGTCACCAGCCGGTTTCCCATCCAGGTGAGCATGGCCAGCTGAAATGGCCGATCTAAAGTTGTTAACTGTTCTATAAGCTAGGCCTGAGCCAGCTAATTCAGCTAGAAAGTTAACAATCATTTCAATATTTGATTCGACAGGATTGAGATCCCGTCTATCACACCAACTAGTCCATCTTCGCCATGCAGATGTGTATCTTTTATGGGTACCTGATGCCCAGGCTTGTTTGATGAATGTCGCAGCTTGTTGCGAAATTCCTGGGGTGTTCCATCTTGCCCTGAAACCTTCCAAGCCATCAATGTTAGTTTCAGTGAAACAATCATTGGATGTTGATGATTCTCCGGGTTCAAAAGGAGATTCGGGCGAGGACGAATGAGAAGAGGTAGGGCGCAGGTTAACTGAAGGGCAAGTGGGAACCAAGGTTGAGCTCTCCAGCAATGAGTCACTAATATGATCTCCGCTTTCTGACATCTTGTCTGAGACAGTACTCTGGGGATCATTAGGAACGGGGGAAAAGCATATCCCCGAAACTTTGACCAGTCTTGAAGAAATGCGTTGGTCGCCAGGGCCAGAGGGTCCGGGCGCCAGCTGAAAAATTTTGGTATCTGAGTATTGAGTCGAGATGCGAATAGATCCACTTCTCACGGGCCCCAAACTTTGGATATCTGTTGAAAAATTATCGGATCTAGTCTCCAGTCGCTGAAGTCTGTCAGGTACCTGGAGTTCCAGTCCGCTATTGTATTCTAGTCCCCTGGGAGATATTCCGCCATGATAGTCAGGCGATGGCTGAGGCAATAGTGCCAGAATTCCTTGGCAATTTCCACCAGTATCCTGGATTTCGTGCCCCCCAGTTTGTTGACATACCGCACTGCAGAAATGTTGTCCATTCGTAACAGAATGCAGCAGTCCGTCTTTTGAGGGGAAAGGCTCCTGATGGCAAAGGATCCCGCTAGGAGCTCTAGGCAGTTGATATGAAGGGTCTGCTCCCAGGTCGACCAACGACCTTCAGTTACTATCGAGCCGCAACGGGCTACCCATCCTCAACGGCTGGCATCGGACTCTATCACAATTTCTGGGAGAGAACCAAAAATTGCCCTGCCATTCCAAGCTTCCATGTGTTGGAGCCACCAATGAAGTTCTGCTTTTACTTCGTCGGTCAGGGGAATCATTTCTGAGTAGCTGAGACCCTGTTGAAGGTGTCTGATTTTGAGTCTCTGAAGGGCGCGATAGTGAAGTGGGGCCGGGAAGATTGCCGGAATCGAAGAAGCCAGAAGGCCTACTATTCTGGTAATGTTCCTCAATGAAATTATCTGGTTGGATAAAGCAGCCCTCAATTCTCTCTTGATGCCTCGAATTTTCTGAGGTGGGAGAAAAAGAAGGGAGAGGATGGAATCTATCCTGAATCCCAAAAAGTCTATCACTTGGGAGGGAGTCAATAATGACTTCTGCACATTGATAAGGAAACCTAAATCCTGCAGAAGGTTGATTGTCCATTCCAGATGAATCAGGAGTGTCTGGGGGTTCTGAGCCATCAGAAGGATGTTGTTGAGGTAAATTATCAGTCTGACTCCCTTTGATCTCAGCCATTCCATCACGGGTCTCAATAGTTTTGTGAAGCACCACAGGGCCGAAGGGGAGGGCATTGAATTCCAGACAGTGCCCCTTCCAGAGGAATTGTAGGAACCTCCTGTGAGGGTGAAAGATGGGCACTGACAGGTAAGCGTCTTTGAGGTCGAGACGCACCATCCAATCTCCCTCTAGAAGAATGTCTCGTAACAAGTGGATACCCTCCATCTTGAAGTGTCTGTATAAAATCCAGTAGTTGCATTCTTTGAGATTTAGAACCAGACGGTGACCTCCTCCCTTTTTGTCTACGACAAAGATGGGGCTGAGGAAGCCTGCTGGATGAGGGGATGAAAAACTCACCGCTCCTTTGTGTAAGAGGTCTTGTACCTCTGAGTCTATAAAACTCTGGTCTGCAAGGGAAAAATACATTTGTGTTGGAGGGGAAATTTGAACCGGAGTTCCTATAAACTCTAGATGAAAACCAGTAACTGTCTGAAGAATCCAGGGGTCTCCTGAAATTCTTTTCCAGTTTTCTAGGAATAAGCCCACTCTGCCCCCAAGACGTACTTGAGAATAAGGAATAATGCTCACCTGAAAAATTGGATTCTTGGATCGCTCCCTGCTGACCCCTGCGGGGTCCACGTCTGTATCTGGGGCGTCCGCCTCGGTTGCGAGTGGGGTAGAAGGTGGCGTCCAATTGATCGGAGTACCAGTTGTTTCTCCCTCTTGGGTAGTAATATTGAGAGCTTTGAAAGGATCCTCGGCCGGGCATACGCCCTCCAAAACATCTGGCCCTGGCAAAAAGGTTTCTTTTGAAGACTTTCTTAAGAGACAAGTGAGCCTTGTCTAGGGAAGAGAAAGTAGCACAAAATTTCGCTAGACCTTTTATAAAAGAAGAACAAAAAAGGAGGCCATCGGCTGATGGGCCAACTTCTGAGGTTGCCAGGTCTGTTAACTTGGGATCGATTCTCATAAGAATTGATTTGCGACGTTCTGACGAAACCGCACAGTTTGCATTGCCCAAAAGGCAAAGTGATCTCTGGGCCTAGCCAATCAGGACTTCAGTATCCACGGGTGTACCTGACTGTTTGGCAAGGAATGCCATGTCCAGGATTTTAGTCAAGGGACCTGTGACATCTAGAAGCTTATCTTGGCAAATCCGCCATGATCTGTCTAAACCTTTTTTGGGGACTTTGCCAAATTTCCTCATAAAGGTGACCATAGTGGGGTCAATGTCTGGAGTGTCCGTAACCTTTTCTTCTACATCAGGTCTAGGGCATTCAGCCCTAAGGCGTGAACGGACCTCCTTGTCAAAACTTCTTCTGACATTGTCGTGGATGTATTGTGCTACTTCAGGGGATGTGGTCCAGCTGGAGACTCTAGGGTGCATGATCTGAGTGGGATCGAAATCCAGGGTTTTTGATGAGGAGGGTTCTTTCCTACGTTTTTTGCTGGGGATAGGGGGGTCCGAAGCGTCAGAGTCGCTGGAGTTAGAGTTGGAATCAGATGAGGACTGAGAAGAGTCCAGGTCTTTAGAGGTACTATAATTATGTTCAGTGGAATGTTTTTCTAAACAATTTGTTAAATGCGTCAGCATGAACTCCAATGATCGTCTTTTCCACCTCTTCTAGGTTCTTGGTTTTTGCTTTGCATTTAGATTTTTTCTTGTGAGAAGAGGATTGTTGTTCGCTATGCCAACCCTGGGATTTGGCGAAGTCAAATTATTGCCCTGAAAAGGGTCCCAAAGCTCTTACCAGGGCGTCATTAACAGATTGTTGTACTCTGTTATCAAGGGCTTCAACTAGGTTTACTTCTAGTTGGTTGCCCAAATCATCGTGGTAAAACCCTGTCTCATTCTCACTCCATTGAGCCATTATGATTTTGCTGGTATTTAGAAAATATAGGGGGAGTGTGAACCCCTGACAGGCAAAAAGCCCAATTATAATGTGGAGGGAGCTGCCTGTATTTGGACACTCTAGGCAAAACCCTTTTAAAATTTTACAACCCAGTTCTATTCTGAACTGGGCGTCAGGGAGCAGAATACCGATTGAGGGGAAGGAAAAACGGCTGGCAGGCGCTCCGCACGTCAGAAGAATCAAGCCGGCTCATCAAAAGTGATGAGATCGGCTTGAAACGCGCGCGCAAAGCGTGAGCGTGGCCAGGGAAAGGGGAATACACTGGCGTATAGTTGCTCCCGCTCCACAGGGCAGCAAAAAGAAGTCGGCAAGAAGCTGCGTTAAATGCACACGCTTACAAGCATAAATATACGGGTTAGCGTGAGCGGAATCGCGTCACTACCCGATATTATTAGTTAACAGCAAGATATAATTCTTAAATTAGTTTAAATACACAATTATAATAGAAAGAAGTAAAACGTCACTTATCTGCTGCGGAGCAGCAAAGAAAGAGGAAGTGACGTTAAAGGTCATAACATTTATGGACAAAGGGTATGGGTGGTGATTGGGCCATGTGATGTCAGGCTTATGCCTCATGGGACATGTAGTTATTGTTTTTCTGTAAATTGATTGCCTGCTGTTTGGAGTTAGTAAAGAAGGAGACAGCATAATCCTCGCCTCCAGTCCTGAAACAGGATTCAGGTCTGCCGACTTTAGACTGGGGAACCAAATTCTATGTGGGCATCGGCGCTCAACATATTGTGATTCTGGGCATATCACTTAATCACCAGGTATCTTTAAAAAATGAATCTGACTTTATGTAATGTAATCGCATGGTCCTTTAAAGTGCTACAATGCATTTGAACCGAGTTCGTGCCAGGTGAGAAGGCAAAACAAACAAAATAAATGCTCCCTACATGTGCAACCTTAGGGTAAAGCCGCATTCTTGGTTAGGAAGCTCCAGGTTTCCTGCTACCGAGAACGTGTATTTTGATAATTCTTTCAGAGTGCACGCCTATGTGTGTAAAAAGTGTTCAGAGTACACACCGATGTGCTAAAAAATGGGTTCAGAGGGTGCACAACGGTGTGCTAAAAATGGGTCTTCTGGGTCTCCACCTCATATGCTGTCTGGTTTTCCAGTGCTCCCCATTGTATATTTACATCTCCCTTGCTTGTACAGCTGATTGCAAGACCTATTGTTACCTATTTAAAAAAAAAGAAAGGTAAAAGAGTTTCACATAAACGAGCTGACAGCCACCATGAGCGCAAAGCATACATACAAAAGGAAACAGAAGTTCACTCGCTGTGAAACCTATCAGCAAAAGTGCAATTATCCATGTTACTGGCAAAAGTGCGAATATGCATGTAACTGGGTCGATGTCATGCAAAGCGCTCGACTACTGCCAAGTGAGATCGCACTGCTTATGAAATAAAGAGAAAAAGTTGTCCAGAAACCATACGGAAAACATGGAGCCTCATATGTTTTCAATAGTTGGCCAGTGTGCTCAAGGAGGGCTAAGCACCAGAAAAGTCATTACATGTGCATGCCTTTCACTAATGAAATCAAGTGAATTATAAAAGGCAAGCCCACAAACAACAAAACTGAAGGGCGTAGCATGGGCATGGTTAAAAGCCCACAGAGAGATTACACCAGGGACAAAGCGCTTTGCACTCTCGACCCTAAAAAGTAGGGGTAGGGGTGGCTTAAGTATAAAGGCGGAGGATTGCAAAGATTGAAGTGGGATGAAAAAACAGGCCCACACCATAAACACAGTGAAAAACAAGATGGCCACGCACATGCGAACCATATGGTGCAGATTTTGAGTGTGAGTACGTAATTTGCATTGAGTCTGACGTAAAAAAAAACGCAAACTGGCTCAACAGAGAACTCCGCCCGTTAGTTTCAACCCCACTTTGCGGAGTTCCACGTAGCATGATTCTGCACACTCCCTCCAGGCATAAACAAAACCTGCTCATTTCATTGGCCACATAAGGACCACCTCTTTTGTTTAATTAAATCCCACCCAAAACATGCCATTTATTGTGAGACACTGACAGAGCAGCACACAGTTACTAGCAACTGTATTTTTTTTTTTTTTTCACCTGCTGAGAAGTGCAGATTGTTCCAAATGGCTACATCACAACCACCTATGGGGCAGGAAGATCCTGTTGATTTGAAGGAGGAGGAAGAAAAGAATGAACCCTCCCCCCCCAAAAAAGTGATGTTTGGAAATTTTTCATCATTCCTTCAGGGGAAAAGAAGGAGACATCAAAGAGAGTGAAGTGCACCATCTGTGGGAAGGAACTCTCTTGAGTAACTAGCAAACAATACAGCCACAGAAACGTCTTCAATGTGGAAACATCTGAAGACTATCCATCAAAGATCAGATCAATGAATGGTCCTCAAGAGAGAAACAAGAGAGCAACCTTCCATATCAGGTCAAAATAAGCCAGCACCTACGTCCTCGGCTAGGCCCTATTAAATCTGGGCCTTAGTACTTCATGTAAAATAATGGATATACAGCTATATGTTTTACCAGAAATAGAAATTTGTCCAGCCTTAAAATTTATAATTGATGTTTCCAATTTCATTCCCTTCTACTGTGATTTTCTGTAGCTTTGGGATTATATATTTGCCAGCTCCTCTTAGAGTCAAATATGACAGACATTCAGAGTGACATTTTGTGCATATATTATTCTTTGATGCATTTTCAAGCAATTTCTTAAAACTGACAGTTTTACAGACTGGTAGAGTTAAGTAGATAAACTGTTCTGAATCTATTTATGTTTTTGATGAAAAATAAAAAATTTCACAGTCATGCTGCCATGAGTAAGTAAGCCCAAATAGGTCATCGATAAGTGCCATCTCTTCTTCTAAGATACCAAATAGTATCTTCAAGAACTATTGTGCATCTTCTTGATTTGTTTGTGTGAAAAGTACAGATCCAGTGCACAGATTTGCAAGAGCTCTCAGACAAGATGCAAAATATTTTTTTGTTTCATCACTGCACCAGTGTTACAGCGAGATGAAGAATGCAGAGCACACTTTTTTATCTTTTTTTCAGTTCAGTTGCATGAACCAGATGAGTTAAAGAGAACAGTGCTGTAAGAGGATTTCCAGGAAGGTTCCTATTTGTACCAGGTGGTTTTAGAATAGCTTAGGCCAAATGACAAAAATGGATGGGTGACAATGATATTATTGAAGTGATTTATTGTCTTGACTCTAATGTCACTTTTAGTTTAGTCTGTCACTTTGTTCTCATTCTTATCCCTTTCTCCCAGGTGGTTCCGGTCTTCTGGAAAAATCAGCGCTCGGTTGTGTGGGAATTAGGAAAAGAGAGAGAGAGAGAGAGGACCAATGACAGGTAAGTCTAATGATTGGTAGGTGACGTGTTTCTTATGTAGAAACAAGACAAAACTTATGATAGAAAATAATATTAATAGTGGGAGGGGTGGATATTTAGTGAGGAGGGTGGATGCTAGTGTCCAAGAAACAAAGGTGACTGAATGCACTGTGATTCCTACTGTGCACCAGCCAGCATGCTTCCCGAGTGAGGTTTTCAGACTCTTACAATTGTCCCTCCCTATTCTCCAGCCTCTGTATTGTGGGTATATACCACCCTAGACTTCTCCGCCTCTCCCCACTTCGTCTTTTCCCTTCTTAGTATTGATGATGCAGAGCCCTGCAATCAGGCATGTACGTGGGATATCCACGTCCCTCCTGGGGCTTGGCAGGCTTCAGGGTCCTGACTCTTGGAACCTCGTTGTTCCTCCGTTTGGCTGGTTCTTCCCGTGGCTCCTCCTTCTCCCTCCTCGACCACTTCGTTGGTCCGCTCTCTTCCTCCTCTGTTCTCTGTTTCTTCCTTTCCGACCGCACTATCCTCCTCCCCTCGGACTGTACTCTCCTCTTGCTCCCCGGTCGCATTCTCCTCCTGTTCTCTGGCGATGCTCACCTCCTGCTCCCTGGTCGCATTCTTCTCCTGTTCTCTGGCTGCACTCACCTCCTGCTCCCCGGTCACGTTCTCTTCCTGCATGACGGCATCTTCCTTCTCTATGAGGGCGGCTTCCCCCGCCTCACTGTCGGCGTCTTCTCCCTCTTCCGGCTCTTTCGTCTTCTCTCCGCCTGCGTGCCTCCCCCTATGTCGGCACGCCCAATTCTGCGTAGTCCCCCTGGGACACCCTTCTGCCAGCCCCGGTACTTCACCTTCGTTGACAGGATCACAAGTGCATTGAGAATTACATTGGCATAGCAGTTTACTTCAGAGGCGTTCGACAAGTGGTAACCAACTATTTCTCCAGCATTTGTATCATTTTTTTTCTCCCAAACTTCTTTCTTCCCTCTCTTGTGCTTTTACTCAGAAATATTATTGGTATCCTTTGAAATCTTTTGTTTTACTAACATTCTAGACTTTTCTAGGCTTTTCGTAAACCGGACACTGTCCTACATATGGAGCATGTTGTACTCTTTCACACAACTTGAATCAGCATTCACTTTACCGTCATTCATCTCTATGAGATACAAACCAGACAAAGTTCTAACCCATGACCATGCTACATATGACATACCTCCCTTGAAGAAGGTACTACCAATGTTAATGAATGCTGCATCTACACCTGATCCTTAAGATTTATGGATTGTTATAGCATATGCTAGAGACACTGGGAATTACTTCCTCCAAACATGCAAGTCTTTTACAAGCAAGAAATGTGCAACAGACCTTGCTATCTGTTTTACACCTTCAAGTTCATCAAATGTAATTGCTAGATATCCAACCTCATTCCTGTTCGAAAACAAATTGAAATCAATTATTTTACCCATGGCACCATTAACTAATATTTCCTCCAGGCGCAAGAGAGCCTGGCAGCAAGATTGCTATATTGCTGTGAGACCCATGCTGTTCCAGGCAGAAACCCATCAAAATCCTACCCAACGAGTCTCCACGATGGTCTTCACGAGGTGTGAGCACTGGGAGACAAAGAATGCCCCCACTGATTGCCACGCAGGAAATGCTGAAACCGCTGTATTTGAACATCGTCCCTGAACATGGATATGGCACAACGGGTCTAAAATGGCAGCCAAGAGAGAGAACGGGCCATAAGATCAATCAATTAACCCAGCGGGCAGCAGCCCTGGGAACTATCCTGTACTTGTCTGCTTCCATACGAGGTGCTGACTAATAAAGCCTTGCTTGGCGGAGGAGCGTCTGGTAGCCTGGAGTGTGCTAGAGGAGGTGAGCGGGTAGTGGCAGGGGAAGGAACAAGGGCTGTGGGATCCCCAGTGTGCTAGAGCCATATGGACAACTGTTCCAGTGTTCTGATGTGGGTTCCTCCATCTGTCTTTGGTTACTCGCCCTGGTGCAGCTGTGGGGAATGCAGGACCTGTGGGCATGGCCTCGCACAGAATGGTGACTGGGGGTGGCCCGGGGGTTTGGTCTGCTGAGCAACTTGGGTGCAAGCAGTGGGGCCACAACTGCCGGAGCCTTGGACTGAGGCACCTCCACTAGGCTGTGGCTGGGAGCAGAAATCTGCAATAAAAGTGGAGCTGATGGGAGGAGGCTATGAACATTGCTTTAGGAGCTGATTGAGCACACCTGTGGTACCATTGCTATATGGGTCTGATTGCAGCTGTCTGCTGCTGAGCTAGGAGAAGATCGAGTGCCACCTGTGCAGGGCCCAGAGATATAATTTTGCGGCATGTAACTGGTCTTTGTGCCGGGTGTGGATATTGTCTCAGAGGGAACTCGCACACGGGTACTACATATTGGCAGAGGACTGTGGTGCTGTGATCCCATGGAGTTCATCTGGCCCTGTGGAATCAAGGTCTACTGAGTTGGAACCTGATGAGGCCTGCCTGTACCATTTCCCCACTGCCACTCTCTAGCATTACTTGGGTCTGCTCGTGCCACTCTTGAGTGGATCGGACCACAGAGTAATGGTGCAACCTACATCAGAGAAAGCCTGAGATGCTGATGACATGAAACAGCTACTTGCAGCCATGCAGCACAGCATGACTTCAGTTGAAAATTAGATGGACAGCATGTGTGCCAGGATGGATCCCCTCACCAACAAAGATGGAAACACAGGCTAGATGGCTAATGAAGGCTGAGCATAGAATCTCCACTGTAAAAGAGACAGTAAGCGACTGCGACGAGCAGCTCTTAAATATGGAGAAAGTCCTAAAGATAATATCGGCCCAAAATTAGGAGCTGTAGGCCAGATCTCATAGGAACAACTTACGTATACTGGGATATCAGAATCCACAGATTCTGCCCATATCGAGATATTTGTGGAACGCTTCGTCACCACACTATTTGGCACAGACTCATTCTCTAAGTTATTGATAGTTGAAAGAGCTCACAGGGAACTGACTACTGGATCTCCACCAGGTGCTCCCCCGTCTGATAATCGCCAGACTTTTGAACTTTCGGGATAGAGATGTTGCCCTGCATTTAGCTCGAGAAAAATGAATGCTACAATTCAAGGGTATTCCAGTATACCCATATTTCACAATTGCGGTGCAGGAGGCTATTAAGAAATTCATTTACATTAAAGAGAAACTGAGACAGGCCTATATGGCCATATGAGATGTTGTACCTGGCCCATCTACGGATCTCCGACCGGGGCAGAGAACATGTATTTAACTCCCTGCAGCAGGCTGGAGACTTTTTGAAGCCTAGTGCTGCATGGGCATCATTGCTGGAACTTAAATCACCATGCGCTTGGCCCTCCTCCTCCATGTCAGAGCAGGGTTGATCAGAGGCCCATCGAAGATCCTAACATTGTTTAGCAGTGACCACTCATACCAAAAATGACCAGGCCATAGGCAACCATAACTATACAGACCTGCCATCCGAACTATCAAAAAGGAAGCTTATGACTGAGATACTAACCCACTACTCTCAACATTGTTTTATGAACAGTAATTGTTATTATTGACAATTATTATGAGGTCCATGACAAACAACCCGGGGGCCATCAATGATTAGCCCAGACACCTCTGCCTCGACGATGGGATACCCGCACTGCTCTGTTGGTGCCTTTCCCAGAGGGTACCCCTGTAATTATTCATTGTACTGGAGTTTCCATGGCTACATTTCATGTTAACCAGCCAAAAGGGCTGAGATTTGGATATTCCAAGCTGTTTTGGTATTTTTCCTTTGATTTATGTGGGGTTATGAGGGATGAGCTATTTCTGGTGGTTTTAGGCTATCAGTGTGGGGAGGTGGGCAGGTCAGGACTTAAATGGTTGATTTCCGATACATGCTCAATAACAATGTAAACATTGAGCAGGCCAAACGTGTTGAATCTGGGGTACTGTGCTGGTGTCCCTTGGCAGGCCATAATACCCTCATGTGGACTCTGATGAGCATGACCAACACACAACTTAACAGACCCAGTCTGTCTTACATGGAATGTAAGATGTCTTGGCGATCCACACAAGTGAAGACATATCCTTACCTATTTGGACAGACACAACATACCCTTGGCATTGTTTCAAGAGACACATTTCACTGACAACACACGTTCTACATTCACCGTACGATGGACCTCTTACAACCAATTCACCACTTACTCCTCTTAATCACAGGGTACAGCAAATTTGATGCGCAAGAGCACACTATGGCCCTCATTATGACCCTGGCGGTGAGTGATAAAGTGGCGGTAAAACGGCCAACATGCCGGCGGTAATTACCGCCAAATTATGACCATGGCGGTGATAACTCCCGTAGACAGCCAATATACCACACCAACTGCCAGGGCGGAAACAACACTCATCATGACGGTAGCCATCAACAGCCAGGTGGAAGACAAAGTACTGCCAACCATATTTTGACACATCAATCCGCCATGTTTTCCGGGGAGGAACCAATGCCATCAAAAGCTTGGCGGAAATGCATCACAGAAGAGAATGGACTCACCATCGGACACAGGTAAGAATAAAGCCACCATGGAACCAGAACTACATGTCTTCACGACGCCCTTCTATGTCATGCTTCACCAGGAACACCAACACCGACGAAGATGACGACAGTGAGTAAAGCCACGGTGAGTACAGGGAGGGATGAAAATGAAAGTGACACACACACGTACGACACACACCCAACACACACACCATACACACGACCAGCTGCACACGAAAAACAATACATGTCAGAATAATGCAAGGAAAACAAGAATGCACTAATGAGAATGTATTGATATCAACAGCTAATAAATAATCCAATTGTATGTGAAACAGATATGTACAAATGTACACAAAGGGCCTCTGCCCAGTCCAATGTACTAAGGGCCCACATGGCCAGAGGGCATAGTCCAAGGCCCAGCTCGAGTCCTGACTTCATCTGGATAGAACTCTGCAGGGGCATCAGTTTGCAAGTGGGCAGGCACCTCAGGGGCATGGGGGATGGGGGCTGGGTGCCACCTCAGCCGAATACGGGAACAAGCCCACTGGTTCTGGAGGGGGCTCCATGCCCATTACTCTGTCCTGGGGAGTGCAAGGCCACAGTCTCTGGAGTGGGTGACTTTCCCACTGGTTCTAGAGGGGGATCCATGCCCATTTCTCTGTCCTGGGGAGTGCAAGGCCACAGTCTCTCAGGTGGGTGACTTCCCACTGGTTGTGGAGGAGGCTCCATGCCCATTTCTCTGTCATGGGGAGTGCAAGGCCACAGTCTCTGGAGTGGGTAACTATCCCACTGGTTCTGGAGGGGGCTCCATGCCCATTACTCTGTCCTAGGGAGTACAAGGCCACAGTCTCTGGAGTGGGTGACTTTCCCACTGGTTCTAGAGGGGGATCCATGCCCATTTCTCTGTCCTGGGGAGTGCAAGGCCACAGTCTCTCAGGTGGGTGACTTTCCCACTGGTTCTGGAGGGAGCAACATGCCCATTTCTCTGTCCTGGGGAGTGGAAGGCCACAGTCCCTGGAGTGGGTGACTTTCCCACTGGTTCTGGAGGGGGCCGTATGCCCATTTCTCTGTCCTGGGGAGTGCAAGGCCACAGTCTCTGGGGTGGGTGACTTTTCTCATTGGTTCTGGAGGGGGTCCCTTGCACAGCAGCCCCTGGAGGGTGGCCTACATGGCTTCTGCTGGTGGTGATGGCTGCACTGTGTCGTCTGGAGGTTAGGGCTGAACTGTGGTGGCAGGTGAAGGTGCCTCCTGGGCAGCCTCTGCTGGTGGTGAGGGCTGAACTGTGGTGGCAGGTGAAGGTGCCTCCTGGGCAGCATCTGCTGATGGTGAGGGCTAAACTGTGGTGGCAGGTGGAGGTGCCTCCTGGACAGCCTTTGTTGGTGGTGAGGGCTGAACTGTGGTGGCAGGAGGAGATGCCTCCTGGGCAGCCTTTGCTTCTGGTGAGGGATGCACTTCCCCAGCTGGCAGTGTGGGCCCCATGACCACTGGTGGTGGTGGAGGTGTCACCCTGACAGCCTCCGCTGGAGTCGAGGGCTTCTTCCCCTTCATGGCCTGATGTATGGAATCCTTACCCTTCCTGGCAGGGGTTGATGGCTTCTTCCCCTTCAATGTAGGTTGTGCGTGTTCCTTAGCCTTCCAGTCAGGAGTCAAGGGCTTCTTCCCTGTCAAAGCAGGAGGTGCAGGCTCCTTCCCTTTCATGGCAGGAGGTGTGGGATGCTTCACCTTCTTGGCTGGTGAAGTGGGATTCTTCACTGACTTGCCACCATGACTAGGTGGTGCCACCACTGTCTGCGTGGACTGTTTGGCTGAGGTTCTGGGCTGGGTCATTGGGACCCTGCTCTTACGGGCAGGACAGGGGGGAGTGAGAAGGGGAGGGAAGAGGTCAAGTTGGGCAAGGAAAAGCTTCTTAAGGGATGGTTACACGGGAGGAGGGAGGGGAGTGGAGGTTGAGGGAGTGGCTGTAGGAGGTATATTTTTTGCTGGATTTCGATGCAGGTGCATGGGCAGTATGCTGATGTGAGGTGGGTCAGTTCTTGCTGTTGGGTGTGTGAGTACTTGCGCTTTTGTGTCCTTTAGGAGGGAGACAGACAGGGTGGGAGAGTACACAGGAGACACGTGCATTGATGTAGTGGAGGTGTCTGCTAGTGTGGTGTGTGTGCTGCTTGGTGTGGTGATGCTGGTGGTGGATGTTGATGCAGTGCATGCAGGTGTGAGTGTGGATGTGACTGTGAGGGAAGTGTAAAAGTAGGAGGAGGAGACAGTGGAGGCAGTGGATGTGGTTTTGTCTGCAACTGTCTGGTGTTTGCGTGAGTGCTTGTGGGATGAAGTGTGGTGCCTGTGTTTGCCTGAGCCACTCTTGGGTGTTGTCTTGTGTACATGTTTATCTGTATGTGTGCATGGGATGGGTTTGGGTTGAGGAAACTGGGACTGGGAAGTGGTAGTTGGAGGGGGGACGGACGAAACATTAACAATGGCAGCCATCAGAGAGGAGGCCAGAACCTGTATCGAACTCTGTTGGACTGCCAATCCACTGTGGATGCCATCCAGGAATGCATTGCAATGCTGCATCTGGGATGCCAGCCCCTGGATGGCATTCACAATGGTTGACTGCCCTACAGAGATGGATTTCAGGAGGTCAATAGCCTCCTCACTCAGGGCAGCAGGGCTCACTGGGGCAGGGACTGAGGTGCCTGGGGCGAAGGAGATGCCCAACCTTCTGGTTGAGCGGGCACAGGCAACTCACTGAGGGGCCACTGGGAGGGCGGTGCTGGTAAGGGGGTGGCAGCTGTACCTGAAGCTGGGGTGGTCACAGAGGTGTCCGCCACCACCATGAAGCTTCCATCGGAGGAGGTATCTGATTTGTGTTGTCGCCTCATGTCTCTGCCGTGGTGCTACCCTCGCCCTCCATCCCACTGGTTCCCTCGGTGTCAGTGGACTCTGCCTCCTGGGTCATGAGGGATGCAGCTCCCTCTGTCACCGGTGCCCCTGCTCCTCCGCCCTTTGATGCTAATGTACATATGGACAGGGTGACAAAAGAAACAAGCATTTACAATGCAACGGGTCTCGAGTTTGCTCATGTTAGAGCTGATTGCGTTGTAAACTCCTAACCCGACTTTTCACCTATCGGGCAAAAGTGCATTTATGTACATAACCTGAAAAAGTGAAATTAACTATGTAAAGCGCTCGGCATCTGCCATGTGAGATCGCGCTCGTAAATTAGAGAAAAAGAAGTCCACGAGCCCGATGGAAAACAGCAAGCCTCGCATGTTTTCTGTACTTGGTCGCTGCGCTCGAGGAGGGCTAGCTACCGGAAAAGGCATGACGTATGCGTGCCTTCGACTAATCAAAGCAAGCAGATTTTATTAGGCAAGCCCACGAACCAATAAAAAACACTGACGTGAAGTTGACAGGGCTCCGAGCCCTTTTCCAAATACTAAAGCGTCTCGCTGCGATACGCATGCGCGAGCGCATGCAACGCTGGCTCGACCCTAAAAAGGGGGGGAAATAAGCACTGGGTCAATGACTGCACCAACACCACAGTTGGCATACACAGCACCGTCACACACAGGGATCAGGCTTGAGCACTATGCATTGTACTGCCAGTGATTTGGATAGATGCCACGGCAAGAAGAGGGCCAGACACCGCCAACTGCACCCCTCCTGGTACCCACAAAGCCCTGACTGAAAGGGAATGCTAACAAGCTAGGTTACTTGCATTTGCCATACACCCACTACCCTAGAGTTGACTCCTGCTGCAATGTCTGGCCTGGCCTTAGGGGTACCCACTAACTCACATCTACCACCCGGATCCCATCTCACCTGCTATTTTTTTTTTTTAAATGCCCACTGTACTCACCCCCTTGTGGCTGCTGTGATTCCCTCAAGCAACCATCCAGCTGTGGGTAGGACATCGCCAGTATGGGGCCCATCAGGGAGGTCAGGTTCCGACGGACACCCCTTCCTCGATAGGAGGCCATCCAACGCTGGGCCTCCATGGTTTTCCGAGCCAACGTTTCAGGTCCTCCCACCGTTTGCGACAGGGGGTGCTCTGCCTGCCATAGACCACAGGGTCCGCATGTCCTTGGTGATGGCATGCCATAATCCCTTCTTTGATGGGCGCTAACCTGCAGAGGTAATACAGACAGGAGAACATCATTACACATACAATCCAGCCTGTCACACATATGGCCCACCAGTCCTGTTTCCATCACCATTGATATACACATCGCTCGGCGCACACCATGTACACCACCAAAAGACTTTTTCCCCTGATGACACAATGCTTTCACACACATCTCCATGCATCCTTCCCACATGCTTTGTGCCCAAAGTGTACTCATCTGTTGGTTTGGAGGCCCATACAGGAGTCCGTACTGGGGTAGGACCCCATCTACCAAATGCTCCAACTCCCCTGGAGTGAAGGCAGGGGCCCTTTCCTCAGTCACATGGGCCATGGTAGAATCCAGACACAGGTCACAGCAGCACACGTATTGTAGGTGTTCTCCTGTTGAAGGTCAGGAAACAAGTGAGAAATAATATAGAAAATGGTGGTCACGTCCGCAGCGGTGTACACCTTCACCGCCGGCGCAGATCTGCATTGGCCACTGTACTCAGTGGAGCCCCATATTATCCAATGAGGAATTGCATGGCGGTGAAAGACCGCCTTCTACCATGACGCCCAACGTCGGTGGAATTACCTCACTTCCATCTGTCACTACATACAGGACAGGCGGTCGCCATTTCATGGGGGAGGACAACGGTCATATCGACATTAGCTGCGTCACACCCTAGATTAGCACATACCTCGCAATTCCCACTGTCCCATAACATAAATTCACTATGCACACTGAAGTTGTGGTTCCATTGTTCAAATTGTAACAGCCTCCTCACTCTTGTGTCCCTTACATACCTACTGCTGTGGATGAATAGGAGGTGGAGACATACCCCCGTTTACAGACCCCTTGTGGACTTGGCTACACTGGAGGACAGGCACATTATCCTCAGCTATAGACTGGACAGGGCCACAATAACTGAGCTGTGTGCCCAATTTGAGCCAGACCTGATATCTGCTATCCATCATCCCACTGGGATCCCCCTCTTGTGCAAGTGCTCTCAGTGCTGAATATTCTGGCAACAGGTTCTTTCCAAGTGACAGTGGGCTTGGCAGCAGGAATGTCACAGCCAATGTTCTCAATCGTGCTGGCAAAAGTCTTGCCTGCCCTGGTAAGACACATGTGCAACTACATTTCTTTCCCCCAGGTGGAAGATTTTGCCACAGTGAAGGCCGGATTCTATGCAATGGGACATATCCCCAATATTATTGGGGAGATTGACGGAACACATATTGCGTTTATCCCCCTCGCCAGAATGAACAGGTGTTCAGGAATCGTAAGAGTTTCTACTCATTGAATGTGTAAATGGTGTGCCTGGCGGGCCAGTACATCTCCCACGTCAATGGTAAGTATCCTGGATCGGTGCATGATGCCTTTGTTCTGAGGAATAGCAGCATCCCAAATGTGATGGCCCAACTACAGAGAAACAGGGTATGGCTAATAGGTGAGCCCTGGTCCCCACCCACTGTATGTTAGTGTATGCCTTCACGTGTCATCCCTATAGCATTGTGTGAGGCTAAATGTTATCCCTCAATACTTGCAGGTGACTCTGTCTACCCAAACCTATCGTGGCTGCTGACCCCTGTGAGGAATGCCAGGACAGGGGCAGAGGAACTTTATAATGAGGCACATGGGCGAACGAAAAGGATCATCGAGAGGACCCTTGGGCTCCTGAAGACCAGGTTCAGGTGCCTCCATCTGACAGGTTCATCCCTGTGCTACTCACCCGGGAAAGTCTGACAGATAGTAGTGGCATGCTGCATGTTACACAACCTGGCTCTCAGATGGCATGTACCCTTTCTGCAGGAGTGAGAGAATGGAGATGCCCCAGTGGCAGCAGTAGACCCTGAGGACAGTGAGGATGAAGATGCTGAGGATGAGGACAACAGAACATCAGTTATCCATCAATACTTCCAATGACACACAGGTGAGACAGTGCAACTGACAATTCCTCTGACTGTTGGTGTATTCTGTGTGGCTATAGCATGATGGCATTAACTTCCTTTGCACCCCAACTTACTGTCACCTACGGCTTGTCATGTTACAGATGTTGGTGATATAACAACTGTGTACTGATTTGCTTACTACAGACAGCTACCGGTCCTTAATTCTATGCTCTCAGTGTTCAGATCATTTGCACTAGACTGCTTCCATAAATGCTCATTTTCAAAACATAAAATACTAGTAGTCCAGTTGTGTTCAAGGGTGTTTATTGTGGTGCTATGAAATTGAGGGAAAAGTACAATGGAATGGGGTGATGATGGAGGAAGGTCCAGCGTATTGTTCCAGTCTGTTTGTAGCACAGGTCCAGAGTCCAAGGGGCCATAGGAAGGGGGGCAAAGGCAATTCAAAATGGACAAGGTGACAGTGTGGGACACAAGGGAGACAATCAGGAGAGACTCATTTCCTGGCAATGGTCTTGTCTTGTGTCTCTGGCTTCTGTCTAGGTCGCAGGGAAAGTTTGCAGGGTGGTTCACCTTCTGCATGGGAACGGGTGCACTGGTGGCCTGTGGTTCCTGTGGCGGGGCCTCCTGTCCACTATCTGCAGCAGAGGTGGAGGGCTGGTCAATGGACTGGCTAGTGGTAAGGGCCTGTTGATGTGCTGTTGCCTCCCTCATGATGTGAGCTATGTCTGTCAGCACCCCTTCTATGGAGATCAAGGTAGTGTTAATGGCCTGCAAGTCCTCCCTGATCCCCTGATACTGTCCCTCCTGCAGCCGCCTGTTCTCCTGCACGTTGTCAAGGATCTGGCTCATTGTGTCCTGGGAATGTTGGTAGGCTCCCAGGATCTCACAGAGTGCCTCCTGGAGAGTCGGTTCCCTTGTCCTGTCCTCCCTCTGGCCCACAGCAGTCCCCCCAGTGTACCTGTTGGCCTGTGTCTGCCTGGGGTCCTGTTACCGGTGTGGACACTGCTGATTAACGTGTCCTGGGGACAGAGGTGTGGGGACACTGGGTGGGTGATGTGGTGTTGGATCCTGATGGGGGAGGCTCTGTGGTGGACTGGGAGTGGGCTTTGATGACCAGCTATCCAGTGGTCCCTGATGGGCCAGGTAGTTCATCCAGATCCTGAAGTCCAGAGTTACTGTCATCACTGGGGGCATTTTCTATTGGGGGACTGGATAGTCGTGGCACCTCCTACCCGCTGACATTGGCTGGGGCACCTGTGGGGATGTAAGTGATGTATTATGCTTCATTTCTGTGACATATTGTATATCCCTGGCTTCCCCTCTATTGTTGCTTTTGCCTTGCCAACCTTTGCTTGTGTATGGTGATGTATTGTGTGACTGTTAGTTTCCCTATGCTGTGCATGCTTTGTTTATCGGTGTCCATGCAGGGCTGGGAGGGCTATCCATGCATTGGTATGGCATGCAGGGCTTGACATTGTGGTTAATCATGTTTGTAGGTGCAGTGTGTGGGATGGAGTGGAGTGATGGGAGTGAGGGTGTGAGATGACATGCAGGTATGGGGGTGATAAGTAGTAAATGTTGACTTACCAGTGTCCAGTCCTCCAGCTACTTCAGGGAGTCCCTCACAATGCAGTAGTGCAAAAACTTGCTCCTCCCATGCTGTGAGCTTGGGGGAGGAGGTGGGGGTCCACTGCCAGTCCTCTGTATGGTGAGCTGGTGCCTTGGTGCTATGGAACGTTCCTTCCCCCGTAGGTCATTCCAGCTCTTCCTGATGTTGTCCCTTGTTCTTGGGTGCTGTCCCTCGGCGTTCACCCTGTCCACGATTCTCTCCCATAGCTCCATCTTCCTTGCAATGGATATCTGCTGTACCTGTGCGCCAAACAGCTGTGGCTGTACCCTGACAATTTCCTCCACCATGACCCTTAACTCCTCCTCAGTGAAACGGGGATGCCTTTGTAGGGACATGGGTGTTGTGTGTTAGTGAGAGTGTGTTGAGTGATGTGGTGGGGTGAGTGATGTTGGGTGCATGAGGGATGTATGGGTGTAAGTGGTGTTTGTGTCTAGTTGTCTCTGTGCTGTTTGTGTCAATCTCCTGGCAGTAACTGTTGTTTGTAAAGGGTTGTGTGTACTGTGGATGTGTGTTTTATAGTGCTGTGTGTGGTCATGGTTTGTGTATGAATGCCAGGTGTTCGTATTGGCCAACATAGTGTTGTCATGTATGTGGGTGTCCATTCTGAGCATGGCTGTATCTACCGCCAATTGTTTACCACCATTGAATGTCCACCGTGGTGATTGGTGGGTCATAATGTGGTGGGTGTTGTTTTGTTGGCGTAACGGTATGGGTGTTGGGACCGCCATTTTAACACTGACCTTTGGGTTGGCGGATTTGTGTATGTGGCTGTATTCTGTCAGATTGGTGTGTGTTCTGTCATAATATGGCGAACTGATATTCTCCAACGCGGCGGTATATTGGCGGCTGTCACAGCAGCGGTAAGCGGGATTTACCGCCGATGTCATAATGAGGGCCTATATATTCTACAGGGTGCCAAAAACGACCCTCAGGGTCGATACACCATAACTTGAGGTAAACTAGCACAATCTTCTATAGCTATTGTTAATTGCTATGGCACGAACACCAACGACCCTCCTTTCTTTAATAGATTGTGGAGTCAACTGGCAATATTGGCTCCATGTACTCACTCTGGAGGGGGGACTTTAACTTAACTCGCGATACCACTCTAATTAGGATGACCACTTCTTCTATTTTACATGGCACAGTGGTCTGTCATCTTCGTAAAATAATGACATAACATGTATTAATGGATGGCTGGTGCTGGCTACACCCTCAGAGAACAGAGGAGACCCTTTACTCAGGAGTCCATGCCAGCTGGTCCAGATTGGATTATTGGCTGTTATTCAAGGCCCTTATCCAATGGGTACTTAGAATCAAACATTTAGCATGCACATACTTTGATCACTCCCCGATCCTATTGATGCTGAGCCCCCCAGTTCCCATCTCACCCCTTGTTAAGTGGAGGCTTTCCCTAACTCTTCTTCTATAGCCTCTATTTTGGGACAAATTACATCAGGAAATCACAGAATTTGTAGACAGAAATGGAGTTACAATGCCCAGGATGTGCACAATATGGAAAGCTTTCAAGGTTACTATACAAGGCCTCTGCCTGGCCAAGAGTGGCGGTGTGCTCTGAGACCTTAGGGCCAGATGTATCAAAAATGCAATTTGCATTTCTTAAATAGCGAATTATAAGAAATTGCTATTTAAGAAATGCAAAATGGTATGTATGAATTTTGCGATTCGGTAATAGCAATTTCTTAAAGTTCGCAAGCGCTATTACCGAATCGTAAATATATAATGGGACTCCATTCAACCCTATGGGCCTGTAGGCCCATAGGTGCGAATGGTTTTGCATTTCCCAATTTGTGAATACCAGTTAGGAATTTGCAAATTAGGTAATGCAAACCCCAGTGTGCTGGGGGTCTAAGGCCCCCTCTGATGCACCCCAAACAATATTTGCGGACATGTAAAGCACACACATGCCTTAGGGGCATGTATGCGCTACATGTCAATTTTGAAAATGCATTTATAATGCATTTTTAAAATTTGCACATGCTTACCACCAAACATTAATTTGTGGTAATTGCCTTTCCTAAATGCCCAATTTGCATTTAGGAAATGCTTGATACATGTGCTTTGGAAATCGCCAATAGAAATTCTCTTTTTTCAATTTCCTGTTTAGAGAATCGCAATTTGTGATTCTCTAAATGGGATTGCAATTTTAAGGAATCACTATTTTTGCGATTCCTTCAAATTGCACTGCAAATGCCTTTCAGACATTGTGAAAGTCATTTTTGCATTCGCAAACGGCCGTATTTTGCGATTCGCACCGTTTGTGAATGCAAAAACGTTTGATACATGTGGCCCTTAGAGTCAGGCTTAAGAATATGGAGGACAATATTCAATCCTTAGAAGCTACATTTGCAATGCTTAATGGAGTAGGAGTTGCTAAACAACTTAGGACAGCCCTGACTGAATATTAGAAAACTGCTGAATGGGAAGTTCTGTACAGGGGCAAATACACGTGGGCAAGGACATATGGGGAGGGTGAGAGACTGGGACATGCATTAGCCACCATGATATGTGAGCCCCACTCTGCAAACACTATTCTTGAAAACAGCACTGTTCTGCAAGACACCTTTGACATACTGGCAGTGTTTGCAACTTTTTATACTCACCTCTACACCTCAACCAGATGGCAGGCAGTAGTAGTTGATGCCTATTTAGATGATGTTACATTGGAATGGTTGAGCGATGCACAGCGGTAGTTATTGGCAGCAGATATTGAAAGCGATGAGATAAGGCATGCCAAAATGCAGCTGCAAGCTAGGAAAGGCCCTGGGCTGGATGGCCTTCCAGCAGACTTTTATGAAACATATATGAGCAACATCATACTGATGCTGAGGGCAGTCTGCTCTAAGGCAAAGCAAGATGGTATCCTCCCACCGTCTATGAGAGAGGCAATGATTATCACCCTACTTAAACCCCAAAAATAGTCTGATACCTGCAATTCGTATAGGCCTCTGTCCCTAATTAACTGCAAGGCCAAAATACTAGCAAACATTTTACCATATCACCTCAGCCTCTTGATGACCTTTCTGGTGAGACCTTACCAATTGGGATTTATCCATGGTTTGGCCACCTCTCACAATTTATATACATTGTTTGCACTATTACAGAGCATAGATCCGGATATCTGCGGTTGCAGTTTTTCTTGATTCCACTAAGGCTTTTGATTCACTGGAGTGGGACTACCTGATGGGTGTTCTCTGGCGTATGGAGTTCACATGGAATTTATGTCTTGGATTGCTCTCCTGTATACAGACCCGATGGCTTCTATACAGGTGAACGGTGAGTGTTTGGCGCCTTTTGAAATAACATAGGGCACACGGCAGGGGTGCCCTTTGTTGCCCCTGTTGTTTGTGCTTGCAATGGAGCCATTGGCTAATATACTGAGCCAACATCATAGACAATATGCAATCAGGAGTCCCAGCAGACATATATATTAGTATTGTTCCATGTGGATGGCATCACCCTATATCTCAGAGACCCTAAAGCCAGCCTCAATGCAGTGCTGCAGGAATATTCTTGATTTGGAGGCCAGTCGGGCATTCAGATTAACTGGGAAAAAATCGAACACCTTCCCCTGACCACAATCACAGAGAGATTTCAACTGGACTTCTGCTTGAAATTGTGTGACTGAAGCCTCAGATTGTGTGATTCAAGCCTCAGATACCTTGGAAAAGAGGTGTTAAAAGACAGGGAGGAACTACTGCACGCAAATTATGGCACTGCATTATCCAACATCACAGACAGAGTTCCCTGCTGGAGATCACTGCCTCTGTCACTTGCGAGCCGCATTTTCCTTATGATAATGGTCATATTGCCAAAAATGCTTTATTTGTTCCTTATGTTTCCACATTCGCTGGGTAGCCATTTCTTTAAAATGCTTAAGACACAAATGATTCAATTAACCTGGGTGGGCAAGCAACCATGGCTGAAAGGGGAAATGCTTACCCATCCTTCTGAAACGGGAGGCTTTGAAGTCCCTGACATGGAATTATATTATGCCTGTGCCCAAGCTTATAACGCTTTCTACTGGTACCGGTCTCCACCTTATATGTAACACCTAGCTATTGAACAAGGTCACATGGCTTCAATCCCATCCACCGCATATCAAGGACCTAGGTAAACACCATGCAGCCCGTCCTGACTCAGCTGTTGCCTGCACACATGCGATGTGGAGCCTCCTGACCAAATGAGTGGGAAAGCCTTTACTGTACTGTACTATCCCACTCCATTAACAAGCTGCCATACCAGTCACATGTAAAACAGCAGGCAGCAATATGCTTACTGGTGCCAGGGTTCTTACATGGGGAAACCTATACAAAGACAGCCAACTTGAAGAGTGAGAAGCACTTCTGAAAACTAAGTAACAGACACCGTTGGATGTCTTTCTATACATCAGATTGCAACACAATGTTAGGACTGCTACACCCGACTTCCCAAGAGAGACCCTAACCTTTACCCGCTACACACATTGCTCACTTCCAAAGGGCCAGGTCACTTAGTGTCAATTTTTTATTTGACGGCACAACAAAAGCCTAAAGCCATTAGAGAGGCGATCAATGTACCGAAAGAACTGTTTAAAACAGTATGTGCCCTGACGGCCACTCCTATTCCAGAGAACTCCCCTCTGCATTGTCAAAAGGTAGCTGACTTTAAAAAAAATAAAATTGTCAATCTGTAGACAGATTTTAGGTCTCCCCCCCTAGACTTAGAGGAGGACAGGGAGGAGGCTATATCTCACTCTAATCAGGGAAACCAATTACATAGCTTTCAATCTCTCTCTGTCAATAAAATTGCAGAACTTCTGCTGTCGGTTAAATCCGGCTCTCCCAATGATCCTTGCCCACCGCACATTTTAAAATTATCTCCTACCCTTATTGCCTCTGCGTTGGAACCTGTGTTGGCGGAAGTTCTGCTGGAAGGTTGTTTCCCTGCTAACTGGAAAGAATCTATGGTCATCCCTCTTACTAAAAAACCTGGTAAAGATGCTGCAGACTTTTCTAATCTACGCCCGATTTCACTCTTACCCATCCTAGCCAAAATGCTAGTAAAACACCTCAACATGGAACTTGCTGATTTTCTTCAAGCAAACAGAAGGTTGGATCTGTCCCAACATGGTTTCCGTTGTGCGCACAGCACAGAATCAGCTCTAATTTCCACATATGACATGATCCGCAGAAGAGTGGACATGGTAGAGGGTACCATTCTAGTCCTACTTGATTTGTCTGCAGCCTTTGACACCATCTCTCCCCTCATCCTGCTCCGGTGCCCACATCAGGCTGGCGTGAGGGGCAAGGCTTGGAATTTACTCAGATCCTTCCTAACTGACACATTCATCAAGGTGTCCTGTGGGAAGCAGCGTGCTTCCCCCTTTCAACTTCCTTGTGGAGTGCCGCAGGGCTCGTCTCTTAGTCCAACTCTTTTCAATTTGTACATGGCGCCCTTAGCAGGCCTAGTACGCTCTTCGGTTTTCAGATTGTATCCTACGCTGATGATACTCAGTTGATTATTGCTCTAGCTCACAACTGGGAGGAATCAAGAGAGAAATTTCGACTTTGTATGGCAGCGATCAATAATTGGATGGCTAGCAATTGGTTCAAACTCAATGGGGATAAGACCGTAATTATGTGCTTCGGTCATAATAATATTCCCTGGGACAGTAGTTGGTGGCCAGAAGACTGCGGGGGATGCCCAACACCTTGCCTCTCAGCTAAAAACCTTGGCATTATATTTGATACTTCTCTTTCTTTTGACTTACAGATTAATCAAACTATTAAAGTCTGTCTCTGAACCCTGAAAACTATCAGAAAAATCTTACATCTTTTGGATGATGACCTGAGAATTCCCTGTTGTGTTGGCACTAGTCACGTCAAGATTAGATTACTATAATGCCCTTTTGTTAAATGCTAACAAAACTTCCCTTAACAAACTGCAGACTATTTGGAACACTGCGGCGTGCCTTATACTGAATCTTCCTCAGTCCTCTTCTGCCAGTAGCAGCTTGAAATTGCTACATTGGCTACCTATTTGATGGAAAATGGGTTATTGGTAGGGCAGGTAGGTACCTACACCTAGCAACAAGCCACTAACCCCCACATAGGTACAGTTAGGTCTCAGTAAATTAATCCCAGCTCAACCCTTGGTAGCTTGGCAACGAGCGTCAAGGCTTAACTTAGGAGACAAAGGGGGTTATTCTAACTTTGGAGGAGGTGTTAATCCGTCCCAAAAGTGACGGAAAAGTGACGGATTTACCACCAGCCGTAGTCCATTATATCCTATGGAACTCGTAATACGGCTGGTGGTATATCCGTCACTTTACCGTCACTTTTGGGACGGATTAACACTCCTCCAAAGTTAGAATAACCCCCAAAGTGTAAAGCATTCAAATATCACAAAACAGTAATTAAATAAAACACAGGAAACAGTTTAAAAATCCAAAACCAATTTATAAAAAATAGTTTATATTTTTATCTTTAAAATGACACAAAAACGATAAAAATCGGTTCAGGGGAACCGGAGATATGAATTTTTAAAGAATTATTACTTTTCTAGCGCTTAGAAACAAAAAGCACCAATCGGGTCATCTGGTTGCACCTTGACCGGGGCAAAGTCAAACTTTCAGGCCGACCGCGATGGAGCCCTGCTCGGCTACAGGTCGCGGGAGGCCTCGTTAAAAAGTTACCTTCTGACTTAGTCTTTATTTTGAAGTTTTTCTTCACCGGGACGAACCTGCCAGTTGAATCCGACCTCCTGGAGCCCTTGTCCGGATACGCGATGTGGGTTTCCTCAGTGGAGACTTTTACCTTCGGACTTAGTCGTTTTTTCGAGATGAAAATCCTTCGACCGGGGTAAACCTGGATCTTGATCCGACGTCCATGGAGCCCTTCTCGGATACGATGGCTGGGAGGTCCCGGTCAACTTTTTACGTTCGGACTTAGTCTCTTTTTTGGATGTTTTTCTTTACCGGGACGAACCACGAAGTCAGGCCGGGTCGCGGTTGAGGCAAGCCGGCTAGAATTTCCGCGGCGGGTCGGTCCCTCTCTGGAGCTTTTTTCCCAAAATTCTCAAATCTTTTCCAAACTTCTGGGGCTTCACCCAGATGTTCTTTTAAGGTTCTTCTGGGGTCCACAGCTCACCCCAAGGGTCCAGAAGTTCTGTGATGGTCCTTGGGGGGTGCGGACTTCAACTCCCAGAATGCACCTGGCGCAAACTCCTTTTTGGCCACTGGACAGTGGTCAGCTGGTCGCTTTCTTCAGGAGTTGGTGCAGGGGACTCTGGTTTAGCAATTTTTCACCTGTAGCAAACAGGGAGTCCCTCCTTGAACCAGTTGAAGCCAGGCAAAGTCCTTCTTGTGGTGAAGCCCAAGTGTGCAGCTGGTGCAGTCCTTCTGAGTGCAGGGTCCAGGTGCAGGCCAGAGGTCCAGCAGGGCAGTCCTTCTTCTTCTTTAGTTCCTTTCTTGTTGATTTCTGGAGGGGATCTGAGGTGTGGGTGCAGGTCTGCCAGTTTTATCCTTGCTCCTGGGTGAAACGCAGGGGGGCCCTGGTTCTCCAATCAGGGACAGGGTCGTCCCCCTGTGATGACCACTTCCTGGGAAGTGTGGCAAAAATCCATCCCAGAAGGCAACAGTCTCTAAAAATCCAACATGGATGAATCTGATTTTTGGAGGTTACATCTGGCTGAGCCCACCCACTGGTGTGGCTAAAAATCATAAACACACCCCTCTCCTGCCCTCTCCTAATCTAATCAAGGGGGCACCTAGCTGTCTGGGGTTGCAGGATGTGGGGGTGTTGCTGGGTGCTGCAAATGTCCTTCTCTGCCTTTGAAGACCAGTTTGGCAGCCCTCCCCCTTCCTGCCTCACCATCTGCTGAGGGGAGATTCTCTCCCCCAAGCACATTCCTTTGTGTGAAGCCTGGCCACTTCACACCTCATCAAGGCAGCCTGGCAGAAGCTGCTGCAGGCTGGCCAATCAGAGCACAGCAGCAAAAACAATGCAGAGCTGAAATTGGCAACTTTTTAGGTAAAGTCTAAACTTTTTACCTGAACAAGTTATATTAAATCCAACAACTGGAAGTTGTGGGATTTATTACAACAATTAATTTGATACCAAATTCTTGGTATGTAACATTTAAGGAGACTTTAAAATTTAAAATAAAGTCTGCCCATTCTAGCCTATGAAGGCCATTTACTTCAATGAGGGAAAAACGAATTTGGCTGTTTTTACCTCACCAGGGCTTATAAATCTATTTTTATAAAGTCCCTGCTTATAGTTACATGGCACCCAGCCCTAGGGGCACATAGGGCACACCTTAGGGGTGACTTATATGTAAAAATAAGGTAGTTTAAGACTTTGGAAGTACCTTTAATTCCAAAGTCGGATTTGCATATAACTTTAATTTAAAAGCAGCCAGCAAAGCAGGCCTGCCTTTAAAATGACACTGGGCACCTCAGCAGTGCACCTAGGTGTGCACCACCTATGCTGTGGTCCCTAAACCTACATGCCCTACCATATACTAGGGACTTATAGGTAGGTTAACTTAGCCAATTATAATTAGCCTAATTTGCATATTGATTTTACACAGAGCATAGGCCGTGGGACTGGTTAGCAGTACCCAGGGCACCATCAAAGTCAGGAAAACACCAGCAAAAAGAGGAAAATGGGGGCAAAAAGTTATGGGGCCTCTGCAATCAGCCCTGTTTTCTCACACTATTCATAAGAGAATTACATTCAAATCCCTCTGCCTAACTCATAAAGCTATACAGTCAGAGGGCTGCGAATACTTGAAGTCCACCCTTCGACAGTACCAACCTACCAGAAACCTGAGATCCTCTTCCAAACACTTTATTGCGGTGCCCCGCTGTAATAGGGCTAGATGGGGGGATCGAGCTTTTACCGTGGAAGCTGCAAGGCTATGGAATGCTCTACCCATTGCGCTTCGTCAAACAGCTACCCACACTATTTTCAGAAAAAATCTTAAAACCTGGCTTTTCTCTCAATAGGCATGTTATTCTTCCTGTAGGGAGCCTTCTGATTTTCCGTTGACTTGCCCAGTTTAGCGTTCCGATGCGTCTTGCCGGAACATGCTTTATAAATAAATCAATGCATTACACAAGAATAGATCTATAAAGGAGATAAAGCTCAGGAGGGGTGGGACAGGGAGCTGGATACCCCTCTCACAGATGCACAGTGGCTTTATTGCTGCCAAAAAATTGGGAGTTTTACCTCAAGTAGTAGACTTGATATTATTCATTATAAAATTCTTCACAGGATGTATTAAATGCTGACGAGGCAAAATAAAGTCCATCTGCACCCAGATGACAGATGCACAAGTTGTGGGTCAGGTTTTCTCCACTTGGCCTGGGCATGCCCACAGATACTGAGCTACTAGTGGGAAGCTAAGACTGCAATGTCACGCGTATTTCCACACCACTCACTCTCAACCACTGATGGTGCTATTGGGACATACTGGGACTATTGAGGGGGGTTTCATAAATATGTTTCACTCAGACTATTACTTGTGAAAAAAGGAGTTACTTGCAAATGGGGTAGAGGCTGTGCGCCAAAATTCAGAGAGTGGTTGCATGATTTGATATATTGCAAGGATCAGCTCACTGTACATGCCAAACTGCTGCCATGAAGTTCTACACCCAGAGACATCTGGGGGCTGGTGGGGATGGATTTACTTAGTTGCTCTCCAGATGCTATTATGGATAAACGTTGATCTTAAGATATTGATTAAAACCTAACATTAGATGGACACTGCTTTGCCTCCCCCATCCCTCTGCCTGGAGAACTGAACCTGTACTGCAATTGGGTCAAGGTTGGTGATGTAGCTGCAACGGCTAAAGCTTACACATGGCTTAGCTAGGGACATTCAAGAACGAACATTCACTTGGAGAACATACAGATATGACATTTGTATGGGAAGCTTGGGGCGGGAGTGGTGAGGTCGGAGTCACCCGACAGGGTGAGGCACATACTATCTAAGAGATGCATGCTCGGAACTATTAACATTGTTGATTGATCCGATTTGATGACTATACACTGCCATTCGTATCCGCTATAATGCTACTGAAAATGTAAATAAAGAAAAACGTTAACAAAATAATAATAATAATAATCCTTCCTCAACATTTGAATTACGCCATAAATGTATGTACAGATTTTGCAAACAGGTAAACATTTTTCTAATCCTGCAGTTTTGGAAACAGACTTCTACAATGAATCCAATTTTGATTGTAGTTTTTTAGTTAACAATACTGTCACTCCCCGGTGTTCCATGTTACTCAATTGCTGTCAGATCCAATATTTCTTCCTTCTCCAGTTATAGTAATTGTACATTAATGGAGGAACATTCCTGAAGATACACTCTGCATTTTTGTTGTTGAGTATAGTTAAACATTATTTGTGCTGCAGAATAATTCTTATAGGAAATATGTTCTTTAGAAATTGAGTTTCCAAGCAACGTTTTCCTTCTTTTAATGTCCTTCAGAATACGTGCCAATTTCATGTTAGATGCTTGATACATGTTTCTAATGAGTTCTTTATTTTGGAAATGTAGCCAAATGTTTACATTTCCAATACTACCTAAAGAATGTAAAACTTCTTCTTCTAGAAATGTCTTGAACATAGGTGGTCCTTTCATGGGGGTAAGTTGCAATAAATCACCAAAAACAATTAGATGCTTTCCTCCAAAAAGCATATAATACTCTGGCGGTCATTCTGACCGTGGCGGGCGGCGGTAGCCGCCCACCATGCGGTCACCGCCATTTGGCCGCTCCGCGGTCAAAAGACCGCGGAGGCCATTCTGGCTTTCCCGCTGGGCCGGCGGGCGCCCGCCAAAGGAGCACCCGCCGGCCCAGCGGGAAAGGCCCTGCAACATAGAAGCCGGCTCCGAATGGAGCCGGCGGTGTTGCAGGGGTGCAACGGGTGCAGTTGCACCCGTCGCGATTTTCACTGTATGCTCTGCAGACAGTGAAAATCATGCTGGGGCCCTGTTAGGGGGCCCCTGCACTGCCCATGCCAGTGGCATGGGCAGTGCAGGGGCCCCCAGGGGCCCCACGACACCCGTTCCCGCCATCCTGTTCCTGGCGGTAAAAACCGCCAGAAACAGGGTGGCGGGAAGGGGGTCGGAATCTCCATGGCGGCGCTGCTTGCAGCGCCGCCATGGAGATTCAGCCCAGACTGGGGAAATCCAGCGGGAAACCCGCCGGATCCCCTTTTCTGACCGCGGCTTTACCGCCGCGGTCAGAATAGGCAGGGAAGCACCGCCAGCCTGTTGGCGGTGCTTCTGTGGTCCTCCACCCTGGCGGTCGATGACCGCCAGGGTTGGAATGACCCCCTCTGTCTTCAGTATCTGTTGCATTCTCAAATCGACAAAGGCAAGCATTACGTTTGAGACCAAGCTAACCTCAAGAATGATTAAACAATTCAATGTCTTCAAAACTCTGGAAACTTTGTGACAAGATTCACCAGATAAATGTTGATACTCCAGTTTATTATTGTGTTCATTAGGCAGCATATGTAAGTGATGCAAGGCAATCCAGTAGGTGCTTTTACTACATATGACAAAATAGAGTCTATAGTCCTCTGTAGGTAAATGTTGAAAAATTGGATTAAAAAGCCTTTTCCAGTGCCAGCTTGACTGCTGACATATAATACATTCGGCTTGAATGTTGAACATTTTCATTTTCTGTTCATGGAGAAATCCATGCTCTATTTTTTCTTTTACTTCTAGATATATATTTCTTTTCTGCTGATCATTCAGTTGTTCAATAAGTGTTTAAAATCAACATTTTCCTCTCTTGCTTGTTGCATTGCAGTGTCCACCCCATTCATGTCTATGGCAGCTCCATTTTCAATTATTGGCTATCCAAGTGGATCTTGACTGAGAGGTCCAGAACTTTGGCTGGTTTGTGAACTGTACTTTGCTATCTCAATGGCAATTGTGTCTTTCTCTTTAATCTCATTGTTTAACATATTTATGTAGTCGGGAAAGACTGAACACTCAATGCTGTCTTTTACAACATTGAAAGAATATTCATAGCAGTCATACTGTCCATGTGACTGTTTCAGAACGTCAAGTCTGGAAGAGTTGCAGAAATGCTAAGCAGAAAACCTCTCTTTTCTCATGAGTTTGACAACTAAGTTTTCTGTGGTTTATTGAACTCCCTTTTGCATGTCAAACCAAACAACCATTGAACCACGTTCAACAGATTTCCCGTCTGCATTTCCTGTCACATTGTTTCTGTACCTATAATGTTGCAGAATCTCATAAAGACATGTTTTCTAGCTGTGCACTTCTTCTTGGATGGTAAGTATCAACATATTTGTTTTTACTAAATTTCTACTCTCCAGAGCAAACTCTGCTAGGTACTGGATTTCTGGGAAAGACTTAAAGACTCTGGTTCACATGTTGGCAAGGCCTATACTGACCCAAACAATCCCCCTAAACTTTGAGTACAAGCTAGCTGAACTCAACCAGTCACAGCACTCATACGAACCTGTCTCCCTATGTGAAAGCATTTTCAAGCTGTAGCTGCACAATTCCTATGAGATTGTTATGCAGAAATCTTCTCCCACATTTCCTTTATCTATCTTTTTCGATTTTGTAATGTACAAAGTGACATAGTGAGCAACAAAGGAGTTGTCTGTAACAAACTGTATATCCATATTTGCATTCCATAATGTCGTAGTGACAGGATTATAACTATTATTATTATAATTGGAGGCCTCTTCTCTTCTCAAATTCTATATATTTTTGGTGATTTTCAAGTCAGTGTATGTCTGACTGCAGATAAAAAGCTGTTCACTCTTCCTTTGGAAATGAGAAGCCTTGGAAATTCAAAATGATACCTTGTATAAAACTTTCCTTTACATCTGTATTGTGTGACAAAAGTTCCCACATCTTTTTGTTCTAGAATTTGCTATCTTAGCCCTTTGTCAGTATTGAGTTTTGAAATGTACTGTTCTATATAAGAGACAGTACAGACTCACCACTGTCAGTTCCAAATATCGGTGCACCTTTCATCCATAAGAGCATGTGAATATGAAAAGCACCTCTTGCCTGGTACTCTTTACGTTAACAGAAATCTGTAACTTCACCAAAAGGAGGATTTGATTTCTTGCATATGAAAGCCAGCATAGCTTGAAACTTGTGATTAAAATACCTACACATATTAGCAGGATCCAAAGAGCAACATTCTCCTGGTGTCTTCAAATTACTATTCTCAATGTAAGAGTTTGCTGCTCAAGTAAATTATCCCATGCACAGCAAAGTATGAAAAACCAAGTAGTTGTACCTAAGTTTCCAGCATACATTTAAGTTCCCCATGACAATGATACCAATATTCATTGGTACAACGTTGACAAGTTGTTAAATTAAATAGGTTGAAATACAGGTTTTCTTCCTTGCATTGTACTTTTTCAACAAATTCTCTTGCAGAGAGATTTTGAACATTAACTCCTGTCTTTAGAATGTGTTTTACAGCATGAGATAGTCAAAATGTCTAACCATATCGAACAATGATTATGCCATGATTGTGTTAATACTGTTTGCTACTCGTTCCCATTTGCTAATATTTTGCGTTGTCTATATTAAGTTTCTAATTAAAGCCATGAAGGTAAATATTTTTTGACACCATCTTTTGTAAATAATATTAAAAATCTATATACTATTTCACAAAGGCCCTAAATTTTGTTAACCTTTTCTTAATGCATATACATAAGGGATACGTGTTAGATGTTATTTGTTATGTTGTATAACTTTGGATTGCCCATAGTAGGAGATTACTTCTGTTGCATTTACAGTACATTCAGGCTCCTTGTGGATTGCACTTTTGTACCACTATGATGAACAACTTTTTATTTGGGAAATAGTCTTACCTTTAATATTCTGTAATCAGTGTAGTGCCATGGTGAGACTGTTGATTTTTCCTTTTCTAATAGCAAACAGCGTAGTTCATATTTGTGGGAGAGAAAATGGTTCGCACCACATTGAGTATTATAGTGTAGCTAGTGCTTGTTACTCACATGCATCTAACCAAAATGGTCATAGTATGCAAGCAGTAACCTGTATAAGCTAAGCCATTATCAGAGTTCTCTATAATCCTGCCCATTTTAATAGCATGATTCTGGGTCAGTGGATTTCTAGAGTATGCCTTTGTAAAAAGAACATTCATTATAGGTTTTGTACATGCCCCTCATTGTTGGAACAATGCTTAAAAGTGCCAAGTTCACAAAGCATGCAGTATGATTTTCGGAACATCAGGCATGTTTGCTTTTCCTGTAGTAGTTGTTAAACATCAACTCTCACCTAACATGGAGGGGATTATGTATTACAGCATGTGCACACAGAGTCATCTGTATCCTCTTGTTTATAGTATTCAGCTATTCCTTAACTTTTGGAACCATAGGTTATCCATGTGGCCCTTGTATGTTTTGGTTTGACAGCACAGCTGCCTGCTAGAGTTATTGTTACTATTTTTTTTTTTTAATATATGTACAGAGCCCCCTCACCTAATGCTATATGCTATTTTTGTATCATTCTGCCGTCCAGGAAGTGCTTCCCTTTGAAACACCAGGGAATCTTTTATATCTGAAGAGTACACTTAATAAACCATCATGCTGTTTCTCTCCTTCTATTATTTATCACCTATATGCATTTTATACAGAAAGCACTCCCTTTTGCTACGTTTTTCCAGCCTTGGCAAAGACATCAGGGCAAGTTGTGATGTCAAACCGGCATGTGTGCAAACAATTTTTGCAAACAGCAGTTGTGAATGACTGAGTTTACATGTGCTTGGAGCACTAAGTTCAGACGTATTGGTTTTGCCGATGCTTGTTAACAATCTAACTAAATAAAGACTGTGCTTTTGAAGACTGCCCCACTGTTTGCACAGGAGAGATGTGTCACTGGGTTCTGTTTTTCAGCCAAGAGCAATAGTTTTCTCGCAGAGAATTTCTGGTGATAGAAAATGGGCTAATAAAACTTCTGATTTTCAGCCAAGAAAAAAAAATGCTTTCTACTTTTAGAAAACGGTTACTAAAGCTTGCACTCCAGAAAAGTGATTCATTGGAAAAACAGATTTGTATTTTCAAAGTATGAAGCGCAACGACCACCGAACTAGGGTACCTTTCTGCTTATGGAGAAAAGAGATGGGAACATTCAGTAGCCAACAGTTTAGAAGTGCAACACCGTTGTAGTCCTGGCGAAGGAAAACTCCAGAAGCCTCCACTTAAACTGAATCAGACCTCAAATACAATGTTGAGGTAAACTATTTCTTATGCTTTCTTAATAGATACAATTTTAAGTTTTGTTCTGAAACATAATTTCAACATACTTAGACCGAAAGACACCAAATAGCTGTACAGAGGACTGGAGGTGGGCCCCCACCTCCTCCCCCACAACTAACAACATGGGAGGAGCAAGTCTTGGCAATCATGCATCCTCATGGCCTGGCAGGAGTAGAAAGAGGACTGGAGTCTGGTAAGTCAACTCTTTACTACTATCACCCCTCTACCTGCATGACATCACATACCCCCACTCTTACCCTCAGTCCCATCACTTCACCACCTCTCACATACCCCACCATCACAACAAACTCATCCCAATACCAAGCCCTGCTTGTTCCACCAATGCACGGACCCCCATCGCAGACATGCATGGACACCCATCACTAAAGCATGCACATAGGAGAGAATCATCTAGCCCACAAAATCACTACTCACACAAGGCAAACCTCCCAGGACAATAACAACCATAGAGGGCAACACACCCATGCACAAGATGACACACACAAAAACATTAACATGGCATTTACATCCCCGCAGGTCCCCCACCCAACCTCACCGGAGTGGAGGTGCCAGCATCTTCCAGTCCACCCCCAGAAGAGGCCCAAAGGGATGACAGCAGCTCTGGATGTCTGGATCTGGATGACCAACCTGGCCCATTAGGGATCTCTGGACAGTCGGTAACCCAGGCACAGTCCCATACCACCACAGAGCCCCCCTTCTCAAAAAATACAAGCACGGTACCCACCCAGTGGGCCCATACCTCTGTCCCCAGGACACGTCAATCAGCAGTATGTCCACCACTACAGGGACCCCAAGCCACCCCACAAACACAGGACGATCAAGGACCTGGGGCCAGTGGCAGTGGGCACACGGTTCAGGGCACAGAGGCACAGGACAACAGGGAAGCTGGGAGGACTGCTGTGTGACAGGGGGAGGACAGGCCCAGAGAACCGACTCTCCAGGAGGCACTCACCAACATCCTGGGAGCATACCACCATTCCCAGGAGATGATCGGCCAGATACTGGACGAGCTTCAGGAGACCCAGCGGCTGCAGGAGGGACAGTACCTGGGGATCAGAGAGGACTGAAGGATATCAACAGCACCCTGGTCTCCATTGCAGGTGTGCTGGCAGATATGGCCAACACCATGAGGGAGGCATTGGCACACCACCGGGCCCCTGACACTAGCCAAACTGATGAACATCCTTCCACCTCTGCTGCCGCTAGTGGACAGGAGGCCGCGCCACAGGAACAACAGGCCACAAGTACCCCAACCCCTGCAGAAGGAGAACTACCCCACAAATGGTCCCTGCGATCCAGGCAGAAGCCAGAGAACATTGCCAGGACCCCCACCAGGAAATAAGACTCTCCTGATTGTCACCCTTGTGTCCTACTCTGTCACCCTGTCCACTATCAACTGCCCTTGCTCCACTTTTAATGCCCCTTTGGAAAATGCACCTGTGATACAAATGGACTGGACTCTATCCTGGACATTCCTCTATCATCACCCCAGCCCATTGCACACACCCCTCTAATCATTAGCATTTAAATAAACACAATTTGAATAAATACAAGTATGGAGTCTGTCAAATCATTAAACCATATAATCATTTAACAAGCTTTAAACACTGCAATATAACTGTACAGTAATGTATAAATAGGAATGACCTGTAGTTGGCTGCAGTAAACACACCAGGAGCAATAGTGGGGCACAAATATCTGAAAATACAGATGCCAAAGGCTGCAGTAAGTGGCAATAGAAGTGGGAAAATCAGCCTGCCAGTGAAAATGTCAAACACAAAACTGTCAATGTAAAGTGTAATTACAGTGTCTTACCTGAGTGTCATTGGAAGTACTGTTGTATTATTGCACTTCTGTTGTCCTCATCCTCATCCTCTGCCTCCTCATCTTCACTGTCCACAGGGTCCACTGCTGCCACACGCCCATCTCCAGCCTCATCCTCCTGCAGAAAAGGCATCTGGCAACGTGAGCCAAGGTTGTGCAACATACAGAATGCCACAATGATCTGGCAGACCTTCATGGGTGAGTAGTACAGGGATCCACCTGTTAGATGGAGGCAACGAAACATGGCCTTTATGAGGCCGAATGACCTTTCTATTATTCTTCTTGTTCTCCCATGTGCCTCATTGTAACATTCCTCTGCTATGAGAGGATAGGGTAACCAGAGTCACCTGCATACACTAACCCTTAGGGCCCACACCATACCCATACACCAACATCCCTTGGGGGGAACAAGGGTTCACCTATTAGCCACACCCAGTGGCTCTGGAGTTGAGCCATCACATATGGGATGCTGCTATTCCTCAAGATAAAGGCATTATGCATAGACCCAGGATACTTTGCATTGATATGGGAGATGTACTGGTTCGCCAGGCACACTATCTGCACATTCATGGAGTGAAAGCTCTTTCGATTTCTGAACACCTGTTCATTTCTCCACGGGGGGACACATGCAATATGCGTACCATCAATAGCCCCAATTATGTTGGGGATATGTCCCATTGCATAGAAATCAGCTTTCACTGTGGCCAAGTCCTCCACCTGGGGGAAAACGATGTAGTTGCGCATGTGTTTAATCAGGGCAGACAATACTCTGGTCAGCACTACTGAGAACATTAGCTGAGACATTCCTGCTGCCAAGCCCACTGTCACTTGGAAGGAGCCACTTGCCAGGAAATGGAGCACAGACAGGACTTGCACTAGAGGGGGGATCCCGGTGGGCTGACGGATAGCAGATATCAGGTCAGGTTCCAATTGGGCACACAGCTCTGTGATTGTGGCCATGTGCAGTCTTTAGGTGAGGATAATGTGCCTGTCCTCCATTGTTGCCAAATCCACCAGGGGCCTGTACACGGGGGATGTCTCCACCTCCTATTCATCGGCAGTGGTTGCTATCTAGGGGGCAAACGGTGAGTAGCTGGTCAGTGTTCCATATTTCCAAACAATACACTGCATTGCATGTTGTGACTGTGACACAATATTATTGTATAGGCCCAAATGGTGCCTATGTGTACTGTGAAGCAGTTAGGTGCCATGGCCTGCCCCCCCTCCCCGAAATGGCATCTGCCTGTCCTGCATGAAGGGACAGGCGGAAATGAGGTCATTCTGCTGACATTGTGCACCGTTGCAGGAGGTGGTCTAACACCGCAGTGCAACTCCTCATTGGATACCATTGGGCCCTATGGGTTACAGTGGCCAATGGTGATATACGCTGGCGGTGATGGTACGCACCCCGTGAACATGACCACAATTTTCTATCTGTTCACCCACTTGCTACCTGACCTTCAACAGGAGAGGGCCTATACTGCAAGTGCTGCTGTGACCTGTGTCTGAAACCGACCATGGCTCACGTACTGGGGAAAGGGCCCCTGCCTTCACCGCTGCGGAGTAGGAGAGACTGGTGGATGGGGTCCTATCCCAGTACTCCAGAGCAACAGGTGAGTACACTGTGAGCACGATGAATGGGGCATGAATGCATGGAGTGCTGTGTGTGAGGGCTTCATGTGGGGGGGTTGTGGTAAGGGCCCTGGGCAGCGTGCTGCATGATTGGTGAGCAATGTCCGTGCGTAAGGGGGTGTGAGGTCTATGGTGGGCCATGAGTGTAACAGGCAGGGTGGTCTAACTGATACATTTTCCTACGTGTATTTCTCTGCAGGCCAGCGCCCATCAAACAAAGGGTATTGGCATGCCATCGCCAAGGACATGCGGACCCTCGGGGTCTATGGCAGGCGGAGCACCCACTGTCGGAAACGGTGGGAGGACCTGAGATGCTGGCCATGGAAGACGGCGGAGGCCCAGCTGGGGATGGCCTCCCAACAAGGAAGGGGTGCCCGTCGAACCCTGACCCCCCTTATGGCCCGCATACTGACGGTGGCCTAGCTGGCGCTGGATGGGCGCTTGGGGACAGCACAGCAGCCACAAGGGGTGAATACAGTGCCCCAAAATACTACTTGGGCGTGGTGGGGTGGCATCTGGGTGGGGGATGTGGGCCTGTGGGTGCCCCCAGGCCAGGACGGCCAGTGCAGGGTAGGGCCCATGTTGGGCAGGGTCTGATGTCAACCTCCTCCAAACAAGCTAGTAGGCCTCCACTACTGGGCAGGGGTCTGTGGGTCTGTGGGTCTCAGGTATGCTGCAATTGGCGTTAGGTATACCTGTCCATGGGCTGGTGACTTGCATTGTGACTGTTAGTGCATTGCCTATAGTGCGTAGTGCTGTTCCCTGTGTGTGTGTGTGTCATGTACGCCAACGGTGGTGTTGTTGCCGCCATTGACCAAGGGTATCCTTTGTCTCATCCCCCCCCTTTTTTTGTTTTGTCACCCTGTCCTTATGTGCATTAGCATCATCTGGTGGAGGAGCAGAAGCACCGGCAACGGGGAGAGCTGCATCCCACAGGGCCCAGGAGGCCGAATCCACTGATGGTGAAGGCACCAGTGGGACGGAGGGTGAGGCGAGCACCACGGCGTAGACTGGAGAGGACAGTTCTGACAGTGATACCTCCTCCAATGGAAGCTCCCTGGTGGTGGCGGACACCTCTATGCCCACCCCAACTACAGGTAGAGCTGCCACCCCTGTACCAGCACCGCCCTCCCAGCAGCCGTTCAGCATGTTTCCCATTCCCGCTCACCCAGGAGGGTGGGCATCTTCTTCGCCCCAGGCACCTCAGGCCCTGTCACAGTTAGCCCTGCTGACCTGAGTGAGGAGGCTATTGACCTCCTGCGATCCATCTCTGTTGGTCAGTCAACCATTGTGAATGCCTTCCAGGGGCTGGCAGCCAATTTGCAACCAACAAATGCATTCCTGGAGGGCATTCACTCTGGCGTGGCAGCCCAACAGAGATCAATCCAGGCTCTGGCCTCCTCCCTGATGGCACCATTGTCCCTATTCCTAGCCTCCCCTCTACAACCTCCTCTGCCCAATCCCATTCACCTCAACCCCAACCTATCCCAAGCACATAGGCAGACCAGCATGCACCCAGGACAACACACAGGAGTGGTTCAGGCAAACACAAGCACCACACATCATCCCACAGGCACTCACAGAAACACCATCCAGATGCAGACATACCAACATCCACTGCCTCCACTGTGCCCCTCTCCTCCTCGTCATCCACCTCCCTCCCAGTATTATCTACACTCACACTTGCATGCACTACATCCTCATCCACTTCCACTATCACGCCTATCACTACACGCCCCTCAAAGGCAGTCACCACTACAACATCCATGCACACGTCCCCTGTGTCCTCTCCCGCTGTGTCTGTGCCCCCTCCGCCCAAAGTACACAAACGCAAGCACTCAGACACCCAACAGCCATCCACTTCACAAAAGCATCCAGCCCATGCACCTGCACCCAAACACAGCAGACAGACACCTCCTACAACCACTTCCTCTTCCTCCACTCCCAAACCTTCACCCTCTTCCCGCCCCAATGCCCCTACGAAGCTTTTCCTCTCCACCACTGACATCTTCCCGACCCCTCCTCCACCCGTCCTTCACGTCAGGCCAGGGTGTAGAAAACCCAGGCAAGCACCTCAGCCACCCAGTCCAGGGGCACAGTAGTGTTGATAGCTACTGCAGGTGGGAATGGATCCTGGGCACCAGGCAGAAACACTGACAGGGTGCCTGCACCAGGTGCATCAAGGAAGGGCAAGGAGGCACTACCAGCTGTGACTGGGAAGGGCAACGAGGCACCACCAGCTGCGACTCGGAAGGGCAAGGAGGCACCACCAGCTGCTGGTGTGAAGGGCAAGGGGTAATCCCTGGCTACTTTCAGGAAGGGCAAGGGGCCTGCACCAGCAGACAGGAAGGACAGGAGGCCTGGTGCTGGAACTCATTCTGAGCCCCTACCACCAACCATGGTGGTTCAGCCATCTGAGGCTGCAGGGGATGGGCTGGTTCCTCCCCTCACCACTGCTAGCAAGGCCACCAGCTCCACTGCCAGTAGTAGCAGCCCCAGTGGGCAGCCATCTGAGGCTGCAAGGGATGGACTGGAGTCTCCCTCCACCACTGCCAGCACCGCCACCAGCACCGCCCCCAGAAGCAGCAGCCCCAGTGGACAACCGTCCGAGGCTGCAGAAGATGGGCTGGAGCCTCCCCCCACCACTGACAGCACCAGCACCACCTCCAGCAGCAGCAGCCCCAGTGGGCAGCCATCCAAGGCTGCAGGGGATGGGCTGGAGCCTCCCCCCACTATTGCCAGCCCTGATACCAGCCCCATCACTGCCACCTCTGAGCAGCCGTCACCTCCGGCGGACAGTGTGTAGCCCTGCCTCCATGGGCTGTTGTGCGTCCTGGCCCCTGCAAATCCATCCAGTGGGTCTAACACCCAGGTAAGAGACTGTGACCTTGCACTCCCCAAGATCTGTATCACAGGGCACAATGTCCCCTCCAGAACCAGTGGAAGAAGCCACCCACTCACCCCAACCTTCCCAGGATGAAGCACACTGGGCACAAGGCCGCCTTCAGAACCAGTGGAAGAAGCCATCCACTCACCCCTTCCTTCCCAGGATGAAGCACACAGGGCATAATGCCCCCTTCAGAACCAATGGAGAAGCTATCCACTCACCCCATCCTTCCCAGGATGAAGCACACTGGGCTGGAGGCCCCCTCCAGAACCAGTGGAAGAAGCCATCCACTCACCCACTCCTTCCCAGGATGAAGCACACAGGGCACAATGCCCCCTCCAGAACCAGTGGAGAAGCCATCCACTCACCCCATCCTTCACAGGATGAAGCACACAGGGCACAATGACCCCCCAGAACCAGTGGAAGAAGCCATCTACCAGAGAGAATGTGGCTTTGCACTCCCCAGGACCAAGCCGTGGGCAAACCACCCACTTGAGAGACTGGATTTGCACTCCCCAGGACCAAGCAGTGGGCAAACCACCCACTTTAGAGACTGTGGCGTTGTGCTCCCCGGGACCAAGCAATCAGCAAACTACCCACTTGATAGACTGTGGCCTTGCACTCCCCAGGACCAAGCAGTGGGCAAACCACCCACTTGAGAGACTGTGGCCTTGCACTTCCCAGGACCAAACAGTGGGCAAATCACCCACTTGAGAGATTGAGAGACTGTGGCTTTGCACTCCCCAGGACCAAGCAGTGGGCAAACCACTCACTTGAGAGACTGTGGCCTTACACTCCCCAGGACCAAGCAGTGGGCAAACCACCCACTTGAGAGACTGTGGCCTGGAACTCCCCAGGACATCACACAGGGCATGTAGCCTTCTCCAGGACCAGTGGTGTTGTACCTTCTTCCTGCTGAGGTGCCCCCCAATCCCCATCCCCCTGAGGTGCCTGTGTATTTTCAACCTGATGCCCCTGCAGTGTTCTCTCCGTGTTGTTGCAGGAGTGAGGTGGGGCCTTGGCCTATGTGTTGTGGCCCTGTGGCCCACTGACATTGAGGACTGGGCAGTGTCCCTCCATTTGTAAATATGTATATATGTTTGTAATTGGATGCACTTATTCATGTTCTTTATCATATTATACTTACTATCTTCAAATCGTTTTGTCCTCGCATTATTCCTGAGGGGTACGGGTGGATATGGAATGTTACTGCATCTGGTTGTGTGTATGGTGTTGGGGGTGTTGCGTGGTGTGTATGTGTGTCACTCTCTTTTTCCTCCCCCCTCCCTTGTGTTCTAGGCGACAGTACTCACCGTGGTCGTCTTCGCCTGCGTTAGTGTTCGTAATGCAGGAAAAGGTAGACGAGCATAGGAAATATGTGCAACTTGGACTCCATGGGGTTGTGGTTGTTCCCTGAGTCTCCAGAGGTGAGTCCTTTGACTTCTGTGTTCTGTTTCCGCTGTGCTTTTGATGTCGTTGGTACCGCCCCGGAAAAGGTGGTGGGTAAGCTGGTCATAATACAGTGGGCTGTACATTGTCTTCTGCCGGGCTGTTCGCTGCTACCACAGTGGTGCTTGTTGCTACCGCCGTGGTGGTCGGTGTGTTAAAGTGGCTGTCTGTCTGAGCAGTTTCTGCTGTGGTCATAATTCCATTTTTGTTACCACCAGCCTGTTGGCGGTATTACTGCCGCTTTGTCACCGACTGCCAGGGTTGTAATTAGGGCCTAATTGTTTTAAAGGTAGCTAGTACCAGCCAAGTTATACAAACCATTGGGATATTTCACACATTTAACACATTGGCTTTTATGAACAGTTTTTTAGCGCCCCAGCATCAGAGTAAGATTTTCCTGGGGGTTTGAACATGGTGAAACATGTTTTCGCTGATTTCCAATATTATGAACAGTTGACAGATGTGATTACATCAGCACCCCAGATGTGGTGGCTGGATGTTTTAGGCTATATTAATGATTTATTTTCCACGCCGTGCAGGTCTTGCTTGGGAAAGTGGTACAACATGGCCGCCAGTTCCATCAGAGAGCGTGTGAGCACGGAGGCTCTCTCATAATGCTCTTGCTCAAGTTGAAGACAAACAGTAGATTAGGTATTATAGGTAGGTACTAGTGATAAAAGGAAATTCAAATATATTTTATTTACCATTTTCCGGACAGGGGCTCACCGCCTCAAAATGACAAGGATGACCTGCACAGTAAAGAAATGGTCTTTTTATAACATATTTCCCTTTTGTACATACTTAGGTTTAAATTATTGCTATTTGTTCAGTGATGCATAGTTCCGATGGAAACACCACATTAAAAGTGCTGCCCAGCCTTGCAAATAATATAGAAAAGGAAAATCAAAACGTTTCCTCTTCTACTCTGACACATGGAATCGTGCAGAAGCCTCCAGAAAAGTGTACGAAATAAATATACAAACAAGTGAAGGGAAAATTGAAAAAAAGTCAAAACGCAGTTCAAATATAAAGCTCTTTAAGATTCATGTGACAGTAACAGATTACATTTATTTAATATTTTCATCTAAACCAGAACTTTCAACAGCAGGAGGGTGGCCTTGTGTTCTGCCTGCCAATGTAGCAAACTTCAAATATTTCATTTTGCAAATATTTGAAAACATATTTATTTTTCTCCCAGTTAATGGTGCCTTCATTACTAACAGTGTGTATTTTCTTTGGAACCCCTGAGCTAAGTCAATATTGTAAACCTTGCCTACTTATACGAATAAAGACCGGTTTGATCATCAGCCATGCGCTTAAAATTATCCTTGGCATATAAACACATTTCCAGTTTATCCGTTAGTACTCTCTCTCTACTCTTGCAGTAGCACTGAGCACGGTTTTGACTGACAAACTATGTGTTGCATTGCTCCAGGGGTTGGATAGACGTTTTGACAGGTTCACATTTCAAGCCACATTTTCTCAGATGAAAAAATGTATGACAACATTTTGAAAGTAGAATATGTACTGCTGGGAGTATAGGGGTACCACAGAATACACGGGGACATGCTAGGAGGATAAGTTATTAGCTAAATAGAAAAACTTATTTTTCTGATGTGAGGGAGGTCATTTAGTTGTCACGCTGGGCATGAGTGCTATTCATTGCATTTCCTCTCTTACCTCCAGGGCAGGTCGGGCCATGTGTGGTTTATGTTTGAATCCAGCATTTATGATTGTGCCTTAATTACAATTTGGTCTATTTATAAGGTCGTACGTAGTGCTCATTGCTCAATTGTGCCTGTTCAGCTTTGCGTGTCTTTCCATGGTTATATGTTGGAGCAACGCAATAACTGCCTTATATTTCTTTATCTTGTGGCCAAAATATCTCCCTCCAGCAGTGGAGTAGATGTAGGGTGGAACAGGAGGGGCAGTCACTGAAAACCAAGATGTTTTTGGCCAGTTGAGAAACAGATCTCTGTGTGTATGATGGCAAGCTGAAGGGGCGTCTACGAACCAACTGAGGGTATTTGAAGGCTGGATGCTGGACTCTGAAGGCCAGTTTGTTGTGTGTGAAGGTAAGGTCTGAGATGGTGTCTAAGGGTGCAACAAGTGCCATTGGAGGTACTGCTAGGGGTAGATGATGGAAGGCAGAAGTTATTTAACTGTCACCATAGGGTAGTGAGAAGACCATCTTGGGATGAGTGAAGATTATCTGAAATCCAATCATGGTATATTAGAGATAATGTTAGCGACATCTGAAGGCACAGGAGGAGTCTCTGAGGGTAAATCAGGAGTGTTTGAGGACCAGCTGAAGGAAGGGAATATTTGTGATGGCATGCTTGAGGTGTCTAATGGCACATCAGGGGACAATGAGAGCAGAAGTGGGTTATTTAAATTCCTGTTGAAGATCTCTAAATATAGGTTGAAAAACACTGGGTTGGTGATTTGGCAAAAAGATTTGTTTGAGGTCAAGATGGGTGCTATCGTGAGGTCTCTCAATGCCATTCAAGCGTTTATCATAGTGCCCTGCGGCTATCTGGAGAGAAACGTTTAGTGTTTAGGGGCTGGCTGAGGGTTTCCTCTGATGGCGGTGACCGAATGCAGGCTGAGAGTTTCCGGGGGACATTTGATTGAGACTATCATCTAGTATGAGTGTTTGAAGTAAACTGAGGGCTGGCTAAAGCATCTAGCAACCACATGGGAGTGTCAAAATGCAGCCTTAGCCTTACTTTCTTTAACAGCATACTGAGGATCACTGAAATCTGATCTACAGAATTCAAGATAGATCAGTGGTATTTGCAACCTTGCCAAGAATTATGTATTTTGGGCATGCTAATGTATTTAAGTGCTTGACCCCTCATCACCATAATGAAATGCATTAGTCAATTAAAATAGCTTCTCTTGACTATGCCTGCTGGCTTGCATAATGCATGATGCTTGCAGTGGTTGTTAATAGCCAATACAAGCTCTGATCTGGTGTTGCCAGCCTGCACAGCTGCTGAGGTGCCCAGGTAGTCACAGAGCCCGGATAAGGGGAAATGAGGTTGCTATAAATACAACACAGCTTGTTCATGTGGCTTCGTAGGCCTGTGTAAGCCCTATACACCCTGTCTGTTGTGATATGGCCACTGGGCATTTAGGAAGTGAACTCGGGGTTCATAATGCAGAAAATATAAGCCTGCCCTGCAGTATTCTCAATTCACAAGGAAATACAAAAAGAGAAGCACACTTGGGCTCCTTCTGCAATATTACATTCTCCTCTACCTCTAATGGAACGATATCTGTTACAAATGTCCTAACCTGTACAGACTGGAGTAAATGCTAGAGTAGTGTATGCAGTATGTGTTCTACATGATAGTGAACATCCTTTATAAGGATGCACCAACAGCTGGAGTTCATACAGGGAGGTCTTAATTGCATGTAAGAGCATCAGTCAAGAAACAGAAGACAATGGAAGTCATGTGCATAATTCTCCTTAAAGGAGAAGAAACAAAGATTGAAGTCTGGCCTGCCCTTCTTTTTGAAAATATATTTGCAGAGAACTGGTATAATACATTTTGCTGATCCATGGTATTGCCAGGATCTCAGAAGGCCATCCTGCTGAGAAAGTTTTACTATCCCTTGACCTCTCAGTAGTGTCATGAGGAAAACAGCAATGCCAACAGAGGGATCAAACGCAACAGGGAAGGGGAAGCAGATATAAGGGTAGGAGAAAAGCAGGACTCAACTCCCTCAGCTAGGAACTGTCCTGAGGTGAGAGGATTAGGGAAACTGATTACGGGAGTGGTGACAGGTCATTGATAGACCAGTTACCATGCAAAGTCCCTTGGACCCCAGAGCAAAGAAACCAGTAAGACGGAAGCACAAATAAAGGAAAAACAAATGGTTTGATTCATAAGAAAGGGCAGACAAAACACAAATAATAAACTGGGGGAACTAAGAAGGGAGTAAAACAACAAAGATGTAGAAATGAATGTGGGTGTGCACTTAAGCAAAATGGGAGAAAATTAATAACAACAGAAGAAGATGGAAGGCACCCTCTTTCTGTCATGATGGGCCAGACCTGGCAGGGTTATTTGTGCTCATTTTTGAAGTGGACCTGGTCTGTCAGTCAGACTACTGTGATACATGTAAGGCCAGTACTGACTTGCATAAAGTGGGACTCCCTAGGGTGGCAGAAAGGGTGGAAAACAACAGTCGGAATGCTACCCAGAGCAATGCCAGTGATTTAGAATATTTGCAGCATTTCTCCCATCATCTTCACCAGAATAAAACTACCTTTTGATGAAAAAGGCCACTACTGACTGAATAGGTCACCAGTTGAGATGACTTGGTAGCTGTGCTGGACAGTAGCCCACATGCACTGTGGTGACAAACGGCTGCTGCAGGGGCAGGCAATGCCAATTAGGCCATGATTACGAGTTCTGACTTATGCGTAAACCCATATTTGTACACGGGTCAGAATTACAAGTTGTTCTGTATTTAACCCATCCGATAATTACCAGATGCGATAAATACCTCAACTTACTTTAAATTTTAGTAGGTCAAACCTGCCGAAATTTAATGGGGGAAAAATACATTATTTAGTGTATCATGCAAATGTGGTGTGTTAAACACCGACATCTGCATATTATTGCCCACCAAGTCGTAATAGGTGTTATTTATCACACCTGATAAATAATGAAACCCGTGGTATTTTTTATCAGATTTAATAAATAACACTTGCACTCATAATCAGGTCCTGAAAGTACCAACTCCCTGCAGTATTAGTGACTTGTCCATTATGTGAAAGGAGGTAGCCCTTGGATTGTATTAAAATGATAGACTACATTTTAAAAGAGTAAAACAATGAATTAGAAATTCCAAAAAGGATAAGGAACACATTAAAATATTTTATTCAATGTAATGTCAAAGATTGCCCTGTGTGTGTGTGTGTGTGTCTGTGCACACGTGTGTGCGCAGGGCTGGCTTTAGAGTTTGTGGCACCCTGTACAACAACCTCTATTTGAGCCCCACCCCAACAAACATTGGGACATATTTAAAAGCCCCTGTGCCACCTTAGCGCTGCCATAGCGGCATTGATTTACGCTAAGGTGGCGCTAAAGTGACATTTTCCCCACGCAATATTTGCAAATTGGTGCAATGCATGCACTACGCCACTTTGGAAACCCTTGCACCACATTATGCCTGTGCCGGGGGGAGGGGAGGGGGGGGTAAACAAATGGAGCAAGGAAATCTGAGAGATTTCCTTGCACCATTTTTTTGGCGCTTTTAACGCCTGCTCAGAGCAGGCGTTAAATGGAGGCATACCATTATTTATAATGGGCCCATGTGTACTCTGCAGGAGTAGCACCAAAGTTTTGGCCCTACACCTGCAGAGTATATCAATAACTTAAAAAATAAAATGACGCTATTGCCCCCTACCCTACGTCATGGTGCACCATATTTTAAATGAGGCACACACATGGTGGCGATAGGTGGGTGCTAAGGGTTGCATGGAGAGGCAGCACCACTTTCCTGAAATCTGACCCATTATTTTTTATGTTAAGTTGTATGCTTACTCAGCCACATATTAAATATTTACTGGGTAAATTAAGAGTATATTGTATACTCAAATACCATGTAAATGAGATAACGATTATATAGGAAAAAGATATTAAGAAACCATGAGTCAACTATAACTTTTACTGTATAGCCTAAAATAATATCTTGTTTATGTAATTATTAATATTTTCTAACTGTGTTAATTTTGTGAAATACAATTAGCAAAATTCAAGTAAATTGAACTTTACGGGCTTTCGTTTTTACAAGTGCCACGATTGATGTGATAAGTCCAGCTGTTGTGGAATATCATTTTCAATGGATAGGATTGCCAAATATGATAGCCTTTCATCTCTCATTGTGAATCCTAAATATCTTTTAATTGAATTTAGCTTAGAAAAACATATCTTTCCACTAGCCACTGTCACTGGAAGAGTTAAAAGTATGTACAAAGCCACCCACATATTAGGAAAGATATCTTGCATACTCATCTTGTGAAGAAACTGCAATGCCTAGCAGGGAGTATTTTTACCATCAGGGAGAATAAATTGAAAGTGCTTTAATGGTTCATTTAGGTCTGACTCACTAATATCATAAGACTCACCATCAGGAAGGGCTACATGTAAATCCCTGCAAAAAACAGAAAGACCTTCAGGTAGAGATTTCAAAATATACAAGAACCCCCAAACATCGTATGATCACACATTTGCTGGAAACGTTCTTTCAAAGATGTGAAAGCTGCATCAACTGTGATGAGAAAAAATTCTGGTTTAAATATTTCCTCTGGGTCTTTAGACATTATATCAAAACCTTCATAATCAAACATCCTCTTTTTTTGTCTGTGTGTATCTTTGAAAGTAGTGGCTGCTTCAAGAGATGTGGCTAATATTTTTGCTTTTGTCTTTGCTTCTTTATATCCATTCTCTCTGTGTGAGGACATAAAGTTTAGAGTGACTCTGTCAATGCTGTTGCAGTTGTAACATCTACTTTATCACTCTGCAATTGTTTGCTGACAACATTAATTTGATATAAAATGTCATACCAAGCAGAATGGGCTATCAGAAATTTGAAGTACATAAGTTGCTCATTCAGGCAATATGCTTTGTGTCGGAAACCTGCATCTACTGTATTTGAATCATGTATTTCTGTCAAGGCACCATAAATTTATTTTGTTTGGGTAAACAGTGCTTTTACGATTTTGATGCAGTTTCCCAACGAGTTACACTTAATGGCTTTAGAGTTAGGGTAGGTACATGATTTAGTAAAATCTTCCATTGTTGAGTTGGAGCAGAAAACAGAGTGTATGTTCTTTGTAGTACTCCAAAAAGTGAAACAGCTTCTATAGATGCTGCAGCTGCATCTCAATTCAGGGAATGACAACCACAGGGAAGAAAAAACGCTCTTGAATTCATTCAGAGAATTCTGGCCTGGACACCTTTATTTTGACCTTTTATGTTGGCACCATTATCATAGTCTTGACCTCGTAGATCTTGTAAATTTAAGTCATGCTCTTTCAGCGCTCCTAATAACAGTTCTGTTAGTCCTTCACCTGTGGAGTCATTCGCCTCTTTAAAACCTATAAAATCCTCCTTTACAGAGATGTTCTTTTTTGTGATATCAGTAAACCATATGGTCAGTGACAGCTTTTCAGAATGGCTTATGTCAGGTGTGTAGTCTAATATGACAGAAAAATATTGTGCTGTCTTTCCTCGAAGTAGAATATCTTTAAGCACTTGGTTTGCTAAAAGACTGATTAGTTCATTCTGGTTTGTTTTTCCAAGATAATGATCAGTATTCTTCTTAGCACAACTACGTCTCAAATGTTCTTGGGTCACAACATCAAATTTGCCAAGAAGTTGTACCATTCTCCATACATTTCCATTATTTGGTGTAAACAGCTTATCAGAGGATCCCCTGAAGGCTAAGTTATGCTTGGTTAAAAATAAAATTGCAGACATAAGCCTTTCTAGAAGACCTCTCCAATGAATAGGTTATTGGTTTATCATTTGCTGATGTGATACATCCATACCTTTCTTTAACCAAAGTCTTACCTCTGTTTCCATCCAAACATAATAAGATGTCATATGATCCTTCAAACAAATACTATTGTGTCTCCACTCATGAAGACCTGTACTTCCTAGAGAAGTTTGTGACTTTACGGATGGAAAAAGTTTGCAGCCAAAACAATTTGTACAATCTGAAGTTTTTGAATAAACTAGCCATCTGTGCTTTATTATTTAACCATTGTCCAATTTACTCATCTGAAAGATTTTAGAAAAACAATGTTTAGTTTTATCAAAAGGGAATGTTATGCCCTCTAGTTCAGATGGACCAGAAGTTACAGTATTATCCACAAATGTAGAATTTAATTTGCTGGATCAGCTGTGCCATATATGGAAGATGATGAGGTATTGTACTAGTTTGATTAATAGGAGCATCAGCTGAGTTATCTTCAATTTATTTTTTCAACTGAAGCCAGAGATGACTCTAATTCAATATTTGTAGAATCCTGACACTGAAACAATGACTCCGCTTCTTCATCACATTGTTTTTTAGATGTTCACCATGTCGTAAAAAGTTCATAAGGCTTTTCGCATATTTCTGTTTCTGTGTCTCACTTTCTGCTTTTCTGTTCCAACTTTGTGCTCCTGATAACTTTTTTGGTCTCATTCTTTCAGATTACAGTTCCTTATGTTAGCCTGAAAAATGCACAACATTTCTGTGTCAGTTTGATGTGCTAATTGTCATGTAATAGGGCTGGGGTGCGGGGTTCTCAGAACTTAAATTTCATTATAACTGCACCAGGCATTGCTTCCATATTGGTATTATCCAATCCACTTTCTGGTTTAGTTGTAGAAGGGTACCTGGTGGAGGAGGGGCACAACAGACTGAGATCATGCAAATGGAAAAAACATTTTCATAATAAAATGTGTTATGTGCGCAAACAGTGCATATTAATTATTGAATAGATAACATATAATCTGTCCCTCTTAATATTCCCACTTAAATACTACTCTCAAAATACTAACTGCCACAGAGAGAATGGAATAATAGTACAATGTTGACTCATCATCAGTAATGCATTGAAATTATTAGGACTATGGGAAGGTTAAAAGTGGCACACCTTTGTTGCAATGAAATAGAATCTTTGTACACACTCATGGTTATAGACATCTTGCAGATCCTCCTGCTTTGTATATCAGCTGTTTATCTATTTCCTTTTAAGGTCCAGAGTACATAGATTTAATGGGCTAAGTGCAAATTTGTGTCAGGAATTCCAAATTATATGTTTGCACTAACATTTTGTAACAGACCTTTGGATTCAAGCTACGGTTGTCACTTTTATCAAATAAAAATAACAGGTACTTGGCCATTTTTTGGGGGTCCTAAAGGGGGCCATAGCTTGCACTTCACTAGCAATTTGTGCAACATTATTTTTATTCTTTTTATTACAGTATGGGCTTCCTGTGAGCTGCTGCCCATCTCATCTAGGAAATATGGCATCACCTCCATTCTGTTGGATCACAATCATCTTCAACACCAGCAGCATCATTTACAGAGCCATTGCGCACACCGTCCACTCTTATCTTGCAGACAAGTAATCTCTGGTGACTTAGCATACCCACAGCCATCACAGCCATCACCCCATCAAACTGGCACCTAAAAGGACTATAAAAGAAAATAATAGTACACTTCTGCCCCAGGAGCCCAGCTGTCCCGACTATCATGTGTTGCCTGTATGCATGCGACTGATCCTGTACACTGTCTTGCAGACTATTAGCTAGGTTGTGCTACACAAATACAACACATACCGATGATACCGACCTTAAAATGCCTACGACTAGGAGGCAAGAGTGGAGGATCCACTGTGAAGCTGAAGGAGTGTAAGAAAAAAAGCCCTCTTGCCAAGGCTCCTGCTACCTGAAGAAATTAAATGTGTGCATCTGGTAACCAATAAATGAAAGCCTATATTGGCTCCCTAGCATTCTTTAAGATTTGCTGAGTCACTTGAAGCTTCATGGTGACAAAGTTCTTCTTTTTGAGCGGTAGAGTAAGGTGTTTACCAGTTGAGTTCTGAAGTGGGTCCTTTTAATGGGCAGATAATACATATTTGTATTAGGTAGAGTCTAATTGTGTATTACTAAAATATACATTTTTAAAGTGTTTGTTTCTTCTTAAACACTGATGCCCAGATTTACTAAGTCCTTGTGTTGCTAGGTCCCACAAGGTGACACCAGGCAATTTAAGGGCTTACATCAGATTTACCAAGCCACACAAAACCATCTTGTGTGGTCCTGCATGGCTTGATAATTCCAGAGTAACACAGGGCAACATTTAATTACTGCCTTGTGTTACTCTGTGTTGGGACGGCATTCCATAAGTGGAGTGTGGGCTTTCTAACACATTCACCCATGGATTTTGGGGCATTCCCAGATTTTCTAAGGGAACTAAACCTGGAAATGCATCATAATGCTATGCCATCCCAAAAGATGCGTAACAAGGAGAAATATGTTTATTTCACCTCATTATATCCTCTTTATAAATGTGGTGCATTATGCACCACATGTAGAAAGAGAAAAATGCCTTTGATGATTGTTTTCACAATCTCACCAAAGCACAAAGGTGCCTGCATTGGCTCTAGGCAGCACACAGTCCGCCTGCACAGAGAGACAGCAGGAATGCACCATATATTAGTAAATATGGTGCATTCCTCCTCTCCCCATTCAGCACAGTGCAACAAGGTGTCTTGCTGCATTGCATCAAATGATTTTAAGTCTGGCCCTGAAGATTTTTGAACATTTAGCGACAGCCTATTTTATGCTGTGTGTATAACAATTTTGAAATAATGATTTACATTTTCACAATGTTTTCTGTCACAGACTCGGTGTTGGAAAATGAGTTATTGGTAAGAACACTTAGCAATAGGCCACTAACCTCCACTTAGGTCCAGTTCGGTCTCAATAAATTAAACCTAGCTCAACCCTTGGTAGCTTGGCATCGAGTGAGAAGACTTAACTTATGAGACAGAGCATAAAGCATTTAAAAATCACAAAACAGTAAATAAGTAAAACACAACAAAAATCCAACACCAATTTATAAGAATAGATTTTATTTTTATCTTTAAGCGGACACCAAAACAATAAAAATCAGATAAGGGGAACTGGAGATGTGATTTTTTAAAGAATTAATGTTTTTTAGCGCTTAGAAACAAATAGTGTCAATCTGGTCATCTATTCGCACCTCGACCGGGGCAAAGTCAAAGTTTGAGGCTGACCACGATGGAGCCCTGCTCAGCTACAGCTCGCGGGAGGCCTTGGTCAAAAGTTTACCTTCGGACTTAATTATTTTCTGAAAGGTTTTCTTCAGTGGGACCAAGTCGCCAGTCCAATCTGACCTCCTGGAACTCTTCCTCGGATACACGTTGCAGGATCCCTCGGTGGAGATTTTTACCTTCGTACTTAGTCATTTTGTCAAAGTGAAAATCCTTTGACCTGGGCAAACCTTAATCTTGATCCAACGTCCCTGGAGCCCTCTTCAGAAACACTGCCAGGGAGCAACATTCCTCAAAAATCCATTATGACTGAAAATGATTTTTGGAGGTTACATCTGGCTGAGCCCACACACTTGTGTGGCTGAAAATCCTAAACACACTCCTCTCATGCCCTCTCCTAATCTAATCAAAGGGGAACCTAATTGTCTGGGTTTGCAGGATGTGAGGGAGGTGCTGGGTTGATTCAAATGTCCTTCCCTTCCTTTGAAGACCAGTTTGGTGGCCCTCCCCCTTTCTAGCTTCCCCATCTGCTGAGGGAAGATCCCCTCCCCCAGGCACATCTCTTTGTATTGAGCCAGGCCACTTCACACCTCACCAAGGCAGGCTGGCCAGGCTGCCAGAGGCTGGCCAATCAGAGCAAAGCAGCAAAACACTGCAGGGCTGAAGTTGACAACATTTGAGGTGCAGTATAAATCTCTTTACCTGAACAAGTTATATTACATCCAACAATTGTAAGTTGTGGGATTTATTATAACAATGAATTTGAGACCAAACTTATGGTATATGTTACTTAAGGGGACTCTATAAATCAAAATAAACTCTCCCCATTCTAGCCTACGGAGGCCATTCACTACAATGAGGGGAAAACAAATTTGGCTGTTTTACCTCACCAGGGCTTGTAAATCTATTTTATAAGGTCCCTGCTTATAGTTACCTGGCACCCAGCCCTGGGGCCACATAGGGCACACCTTAGGGGTGACTTATATGTAAAGATAAGGTAGTTTAGGACTTTGGGCTGCCTTTAAAATGACACTTGGCACCTCAGCAGTGCACCTATGAGTGCACTACCTATGCTGGGGTCCCTAAACCTACATTCCCTACAATATACTAGGGACTTATAGGTAGGTTAATATTACCAATTATAATGAGCCTAATTTGCATATCCACTTTACACGGAGCACTGGCCCTGGGACTGGTAAGCAGTACCCAGGGCGCAGCCAAGAGTCAGTAACCACCAGTATCCTTCCAAAAAGTTTGTGGGTGACCAGGGCAAAAAGGAGGACTTTCCTACACTCGGTTCTTGAAGCACTCTAAATGCCAAAGTCACTATTCCTCACTGCACCAACTGCAATTCAGTTTTGTGAGACACTTTAGTTATGCACAGAGACTTCACAGTAATCACATTAACTAACTGAGGTTTCATAACGTAAAAGAGTGGATTTTCCACTGATTCGCTTAACTTGCTTTAATTTTCATTTGAGCTGTCTGCATTATTGTATATGCAGTTACTTGAAGGTGAATTACCACTAAAACAGTTTCATAATATTTTGCTTTAAGTTATGCCTTTTGACTGATCCCCCACACTCACTATCCGTATAGCTATTACACTCAGAATGAGGGACACTCCTATGCTTCTTTTTATGCTCTTTAACCCCTGCTTTATCGCTTTGCTAAATTAGCCAACCTATTTCTCTACTCCTTTGCTTTACCCCTTTCGAGCCAACCAGTTCTTTAATGCTGCTTTCCATTTCTTGGGCCATGGGTCACAAAATGGAAGCCCCTTATCGAACTGATGAAAATCAGGCAAATGGAGATTTTGAAAGGGAAATCCAGCAAAAATTGATAAGAATTAATATGATTTAGTTTTTTGAAAAAAATTGTATGCACACATTCAATGAGCTCAACAACAAAGTAGCTCATACAGGGAACCATTAAACAGCTCAGTATTCTCAGAGTTTATCTACTCTCAAATTACAAAACAATCTTGCAGCCATGAACTCTATAATTAATATACACCACTTCCTCTCACCAATCCGAAAGTGTGTGTTATTGAAGTCAGATTACTACTTCATTCATCAAAATAAAATATAGGACATGATTGGCAATAGGATGCAACACTCATCTACATTATATTTGTATTAAAACAATGTCCCCCTAGAGGTATACATCATGTGCTCACCACACGGATAAGGCTAATGTTTGTGCAGTTTTTTCTACTTGATAGTACCCTCTTCTTATTTCTTTCTTATCCAAGTATTAAAAAATTAACTTATTTAAATCGACATTCGATCAGTAGTGTATTTGGGGTGTCACAGGCCCAAGAGCAAAGAAAGAAATGGGCTACCTGGCTGCCGCTTGAGTGATATAATTTAGTAATATTGAAGGTTGAATAGGCCCCAAGGCCACTGGGCCCTGGCACCACTGCACCTGTTGCACCAATGGAAGATACATTCAATTTCCTCAGCAAAGTCCCAAAGCAGTGGTTAAAGTGGAAATATAGAAATATTGCAACTAAGGTTGTCAGTTAAAATAGAGAAAGATTGTAGGCATTTGTTCATGTTGAAAAGGTTTGCAATTAAATGAAATCACCGAACATTCCAAAACCTTTTCTGCTATTTTCTGACTCCTGACACCTCATTACCAAATATTTCACTGCAGTGTGTGCCTGGGACGAGAAGAAGTGTCTCTGTCATGTACACCTCATGACCTCTTACAACTGTTGTCACTCTTCTATTTCTACAAAGACAAATCTCATGTAAATGAAAGAGGGACAACTGTGATTTATGCAGACTTTTGAGCAATGCGACCGGTGCCGATTTCATAGCACAAATGTTGCCCCACTGGCTGTGGCACCTGGATGTTAACTAGCTCATTTACATATTTGCTGATTTTCCTTCTTCTGTAGAAGCTTGCTTTTGGGGACCAAGCTTATTCTCCTGCCCAGCCTAGATGCTGATTGACCTGGGTTCTTCTTGTTAGTAGCACCCAAAGTCCTCATTGCAGACTACTCTTCTGCCTTCACTCAGACACAACCAGGCCTTTAGCCATTTGTTAAGTGTCTGTGATTTGAACAGGAACCTGCAGTACCCAGTGATGTGGAACCCATAAACAAGTTCAGAAACCAAAAGGGATCCCCTTCAATCATAGTTCTCAGCAAGTCATCCCTAACAGCCCTGAGATCGGGTCTCAGGGAGCTCCTGCCACTAACCCTCAAGGTAGAGGGCCTGACTTAGATCTTGGTGGAGGGGTTACTCCATGGCAACAGTGACGAATATCCCATATGCCGAAATCTAAATACCTTAGAACACAATGGTATTTATATTTTGTTGGACGGGATATCCGTTATTGTTGTGACTAAATAGCCCCTCAGCCGAGATCTAAATCAGGCCCTGAGTCCTCAAAAGTGCCTGCAATACAAGAGGTGTGTCTTTCCCACACTCCTGAGAAGGGTTTATCGGCCATGCTTGTACATCCCCCGCTTGTGAACTTCCTTTCATAGATAGATGGCATCATTACAACCCTGGTGGTCAAAGACCGCCAGGGCTGTTTCGGTGATTGTACCGCCAACAGGCTGGTGGTACAATTTTGCCGATTACGACCACAGTGGAAGCGTCGCGGTCGCACAGCCGGGACCGGCGTTTTCCCGCCATGGTCGTCCCGCGTTTTTCCGCCACGGTCGTCCCAGCAGTTTTAATCCTCCAGCACTGCCCAGGGGATTACGAGTCCCCTTCCCACCAGCCTATCCACGGTGGTAGAAAGGCTGGAGGGAAGGGGAGTCGTGGGGCCCCTGGGGGCCCCTGCACTGCCCATGCACTTGGTGTGGGCAGTGCAGAAGGCCCCCAGGCACAGCCCCACACTGCTTTTCACTGTCTGCATATCAGACAGTGAAAAGCGTGATGGGTGCAGCTGCACCCGTCGCATGGCCGCAACACCGCCATTAGGAGCCGGCTCACATGTTGCGGCCGACATCCCCGCTCGGCCGGCAGGCGGAAACTCTGTTTCCACCCGCCAACCCAGCGGGGATGTCAAAACTGGCACGGCAGTTACACCTTGCCGGGCGGCAGTTGCCGCCCACCAAGGTTGTAATGAGGCCCAGAATGTCTTAGCTCCTGTGAGCCATCTATCCAATCTAGCGATGCCATATCAGCCAGCCACACCTAAATGGCATTTCTACAGGTTACTCAACTGGCTACTCAACCACTGCACAGAAGGAAAGATGGCACTTGTCTCTAGAAGTACAGCATATCCACCCAGCAAGCCAAGCTCCTCTCACTCAGTTCTAGTTTACTCTTTTCAAGATGTTAATTGAATCCTCTTTATTGTATGGGACCTGAGGTGTGCCTTTCCCCTGCTTTGTACCCTTGGCAAAGCATCCTGGAGTTTGTTGTCAGCAAGGTGCTATTATTCTCCTTATGGATATTTCTGTTTTCCTGCCCCTTTCCAAATCAAATCAAAGTTCTAAAATCCAGAGATTTATGAGCCACAAAGATTTTGAGGGGTGGAAGGGTTAGGGGGTTTGATCCCACAATTTCAAGGCTTGTACAAGGGACATAGTTGCAAGGCACCTAAAGGAGCATACTCCAGCTTTTTGTATTAGAAAGTAACAATGGGTCTAAAATTCCCAGAATGCTAAAAGTGGCTGGCTAAAAGCTCAGGGCTTGTTGAACATGAAACACATTACATGTGCCCCATTGGTACCTATAATGCACACATCATCATCTCCAAAAAAGATCTACAACATTTATTCTTTTCATTCACTGACTCTGAGGAGATTCCATGTGTTACTGGCTTTGATAGGGGCCTATGCTGATGGAACTGAAGGCTGTTCAGAGGGATTCCTTTCCTCTTGTCTTTGGTAGTGTTGTCTATTGTACTATATTGGCTGGCAATGCTATGGCTGAACAGTGGGTGGTGCATGAATAGCACTTTCACAAATTAGTCTCTTCTTCCTCATGCCGACCATCAGCGGGCCTACCTGTGGGACTTTTGAGTGATTACTATGGTTCCAGATCTGCCCCTTTATGCATATACTTACTTAAAGCCTTTTGGACTTAATGTTGAAATTCCTATCCATTCCAGATCCATGTTGGGTCTAGTGGAAGCCAGTTTGTTCTTGCTAAAAACTCTTATATGTAGAATTCCATTCTCACTGACAGGTACTACCCTACGTGTGATCACAGTGAGCTCTTTTAAGCTCCAGTTTTCTCAGTTCTGGTTTTGTCATTGTAGCAGTGTTCCTGTTTGACTGACCTTTGGATTGCTAAGTTTCTGAACTCAGTTAATTTGTATTTCATGAAAAATCTGATTCTTGAGCTGTAGCTAAATTCTTGTTCCTTGATTTAGCACTACCTGCAGTGATACCTTGCTTCTTGAGCCAGCACTTTTTTTAGAGCATCCTTGATTCTTGCACTTTCCCTCTTTCTATAGTTACCTTTTTTTCCCAGTCCCTGTGTTTCTTTCCATTTACCTTAGCTCAGTTTCTAGTTTGCTGCCTTCTTGTTCCTGCTGTCCTAGCTTCCATTTCCTTTGTGTAGTTTGTTACTTGCTGTCTGCCACGTATCCCCTTATTTTCAGTTTTTCCCCACTAAGCACTCCTCCTGGCTAGCTCCTTGTTCATTGTGGCTGCTTATTTTAGCTCCACAGACTTGCTGTTGCAGCCTTGTGTGTCCCTGTTTGATTGTGAGGATTCAAGAGCACAGCTGACAACCTAGTTGGTGTTTCTTATTCACTGCGAGCATTGTCTTTGAGTTACTTTTAGAACATCCCATATGTATCAGTCTCATGGACTCTGCCTTTGCATGTATATCTTACATATGGGTATTTGCAGTCAATATCTGTAACAACAACTGTGGGTGATTCCAGTGTGGAGCTCCAGAGTGCTTTACCCCACATTTCCTTTATTGTTGATGTTGTTATAAACATGCCTAACATGTCCATCCTGGTTGTTATTTAGTTAGTGTGAATGCCAAATTGCCTTTTACGTTTCTCTTCTTTCTCAATGTTTATGTTCTTATTGTGCAGAGCTTTTCCATCAAATCCTCTTTCTCCTCTGACTTCCTCTGCAATCTTGAACAGCTCTGTACCAAGTATTCTGTTTACTTTTTCTACCCTGCCATCAGTCCTTGCCATATTCCCTGACAAGCTCATCCAGGACAAGTTGCTTCTTTCTTTGCATTCTGTGGTTTGTAGTTATGATTTTACAGTGGAATAAGCAGCACCACAATTCCAAGTATTTAAAAAAAATAGACTAGACAAGCTCTTAAGACACAGACCCAGGAAAGCTAAGAGTTCTGTGCGGATTCCCTTCAGAAGCATTGCAGCAATTTAAAAATTACTTCATTGCATCATAGTGCACAGAAAGTGCTAATTTCTGAAATCTACCTCACTAACTAGGCATAAATGTCAATTCAAGTCTCACCCATTTTGCATTCAAATGTCACATATATGCATTTTACAAACAAAGAACAGCTATGTGTTTGAGATATGACTGTGAGCCCTTCAAATCAGACTAAGGTCCAAATTTAAGAAAAATGATGAACAACTGCGCTAGTGCAGTAAAGCGTCTACTGGGGAAATGTCCACATGATGACCAGCAATATAAGCAAGGTGCTTGCATAGTGTTGTTGGTCTGTTATGAAAATGGGGATCTGGGAAAAATGTACCAAATACACAGAAAATTTGCCCTATGTATGATGCACAACGCAAAACATAATTAACAACTACAATCTTCGGAAATACAAACTGGACTCCCACACCACCCTTGAGTACCTGGACTACACTGAACTAACTACAGATGTGAAATATTTGTAAAGACATCAGAAGGTGGTTGGGTCACACATGTGTTGCATGGGAAGATCCAAAATATACACATGGAATGCCCACTGCATGCAGTGACAGGTGTGAGAGGGGGACATGAGATTTAGGACAAGATAAGGTATGCAAAGTAAAAAAATATAGTGGAGCACACACAGATTCAGTTTGTTAAGTATCCAATTGTTAATCTGATGTTTAGTATAACCAGTAATCTGATAAAGTATGAAAATGTCACCAAAAAACAAATAATCAATGTCACATATCAATACGTAGACATCAGGGTGTGAGTCATTTTGTTCCTTTTTTACTATTCCAAAAAATACTAATTTAAAGAGATTCACATTTATGATTTATATGGCCTCATAGATTTACATAATTTCAAACAAATGAAAACAAGCTGACGACTTGTACAGGGTTATATTATTCTATACCTGAAGATTTGCAGCTGTTCATCATTCGCATGTAATCCAACAAATGATGGTAAGATTCTGTCTGCAAGTACTTCAGCAAATGATGGTAAAATTTAGCCGACACGTGTTTCGTCCCATTACAGGACTTTCTCAAGGCTGATTAAGTATCAACACAAAAACTTAATATTAAACAACCTATTCCATATGCCTACACTTTCAAATGTTATTACCAAGAACTTCAATATCGGAACCACCAATAATTAAAAGAATAAAGATGTTTTATTGTTAAAATAAAATATATCAGAAAGCACCATGTGCTCAAAGATCACAATTTCCAAAGCCATATAAAAAAATAGTGTGAGAATTAAAAAGTGCTCCAACACCCTAATGTCCACTTAAAACATGAGAATAAAGTTAAGGAAAAAAAAGAAGAGACACCTTACAATAAAATTTACAATAAAACATCAGAGGTGAAGAGTTTGTTTTTTATGAGGCAATAAAGTCCCATGAGATAAAGATTGTATCACTAATTATACCTTATTACTGTTCAATGAGTCCATCTCAGCCAAAAAGCCACTAGAGAAGGAAGAGGAAATTCATCAGAAACCACATGTCCTAAACTGTGTCTATCACCAAAATGTCTATAAAACTACCAGCAGACCAACCTTGTTCTCTTGTAGACTGATTCAGCGAAATTCCTATTGAGCACAATATTTTTTTCCAAGGTTTCCCAAAATGGAGTTCAGATGTATCAATGCCAGTCTATACTTTGAGTACCTCACATATATGCATCTAGAATAAACAGACAACAAGACAATCCAGATCAGCATTTTGCTAAAACATTGAGACTCTGTAATGTCTAATCATCTGCAAAATGAATTACATAACCTTCCAAAACATGTCTAACCAGTATGTGCATTCAACACCTAATTCGATTCATACTAACAAAGTCCATTTTTGATTTAATTGAAAATGAATTCACCCATACCTCTATCATTTAATCACTTCTGTCATCTAAACTTAAGGTGTTCCCCAATATACATCTTGATGCACTCATATTTTAGTCAGTATCAGTAGTGTTTGAATTAATCTCATGCGGCACTCCCTATAATGCCTACGCTATTTCGCAATAGCTTGTTTGTCAAGTAAAACCAATTATTCTCAAAGCCCATGCTTAACTTCTTTGCAAATAACCTCACCTTTATTTTTGGTATTCGACGTAAAGTCAAATTTAACATCCGCAGCACAGGCCGACCAACTCAGACTAATCGAAGCAACCGCATTTTAAAGGGTAAAGAATCCAAACAGAGCACAGTTCTTACGTCTCCAACCAGAAGCAAAAACCCAAACTTTCCCAAAACGTTGGTCGCCATGTTGAAAAGGCACATACACGTCTAAATTTATTTGGTATAAGTGCATATCAAAAGAATTTATATATTCTATTTTAAAAGGTGATATAGATAAATAAGCAAAATTTAACTGCACAAAACTCTAAAGCAATCTCCACAATGTATGTCAACATACTAAAACCATTTTCACAACCCCATTTCCAGAAAGCAAGATATCCAATTAGAACAAGGCTCACAGACCTTCAGTCAAAGCAAGAATTGCAATGGTTCCATCATAAAACCGGTCGCCATATTGGAATGGGCACAAGCCCTAGTAAATAGCACCCAAGCGCCAAGCAGTAAATGTTCAAATCTGAGCAAACCCTGATTCTACAACCAAAAGAATCACTGGAAAATTTTCAAACATAAACGATGTATGAGTAATGAAATTCTGTAAAGACTACAGCATATCCTGTAATCTGTGTGTGCTCCAATATATTTATTTTGCTTTGATATTAACTGGTTTAGGTTTCTGATTCCAGTTTACACACCTTGGCAACAGATGTGCTATAGTGTTTGAGCACCATCAATGATTTAAGTAAACTGTAGGGTTGTGCAGATAAATGAGGTCATTGTTGCCTTGAGTCATTTAAGGTATGCAAAGTGCCTTACTTTGGCATGCTAATTATGAGCTACTACTATCCACCACTGGAGTGTAAGGTAAAAAAAAATATGCATTGGTAGAGCACTATGATGTCTGTGTCTGGATATTGTGGCACATATATACCCATTTATGAAGAAAGACGCAGCGCAGCAGCTCACCTTGCTGTGCTGCATCATTTCAAATGTGCAGGGATGTGTAAGTGTCACAGATAGTCAATGCATCCATTTATTAACCTTCTTTATGTCAAAACATATGACAGACAACACCACACAAACTACATGGTGTGGGGGACCTCTTGCCTGTCCTAATGCACATGTGCAGGAAGGTACATATCCCGCAAATTCAACTACCAGGAATGCTGTCTGCAACTTACAATGAATGATGATGATTTCAACACTTATTGAAAGTAGTCCACAATAGGATTACAACAATGTCAGTTACTAGTATTATGACTACAATGCCACACCTGCTGTGCCAACATGATACATCCACATATCAACAAGTCTCAAAATGTGTAAGGTCTTCATGCCTCCTCACGTGTGTTGTAAGAGTGATGGAAGTGTGTAGGCTTTCCACATGCACCCTCCTAGCCACTTTGAGTCATGTGTTCAGCATCCTGCACCACACAATGTAACGATAGACCACCATGTGTGTGTGTGAAAAACAGGAAGGTCTACCTTCCAGCAAAACAATACTCATTTCAGAGATGCAGGTATCCTTGTAGCTCTGCAACAAGGAAACCTGTGATGCATGGATGAGTGTTGTTCTGCAAGAAGGGAGAAATTTCTGTTTGCACACATACACATGAGGTGACTGAATCTCTCAATTGCTGGTGCAGGATACTGGACACATGACTCAAAGTGGCTAGGATGATGCATGTTGACAGCTCAGACCCTTCCATCTCTCCAACAACAAGGGTAGCAGAGGAGTCAGTTACTTACTAAAATATCTGTAATACCAAATGCAAAATATTCTGTACATCTCCATTTGTGATAGGTGCACAAATCCGTAACAATGCCCATGGCATGCATATGTTACTCAGTTAAATCAATAAAAAGGGTACATATGCAGAAGACCATGATAATGCAATCACGGTGGGGGTAACATTCTGGGAAATGTGGACTGGCAGATTGTGCCAATGCTGACTATAGAAATGATGCTCCGGTGGCACAGTGTGCCACTAGGGGTCCAAAAATGTGTGCCTTGATGTGTGGGTCAGTACCATATCACTAAGCCACCCGTAGCTAGTAAATGATGGCTCATGTCAACAGTCACCTCAGTTCAATATTGATCTTTTATTATACCATTGTAGAGGATGAAGCCTTACTTCATGCAGAGCTGCCTGTCCTGCATTTTTCTGATGATCTGGATGACAAGCTGCCGACCATCAATGCTGACACTCTCCAGGATGTCCTGGGTTCCTTCCAGGTACCATCTCTAGACACAGGGAGGACACACAGCATTGCAGGGCCTCCAAATGAACTACCCAACAACCAACACACCGCACCGACCAGTCCTGCCACAGCCCTGGACTCTGACGACCCAGACGTTACATTTCAGTGGTAGAAGTCTAGTGGGAGCTGGCACAGCAGGTGCGGGTGGGGATGGAGACCATGGCAAGCAGCTTAGAGGGAGTGCAGAGGTGCCTCAGTCCAAATAAAGACAACTCTGCTTCCATCAAGACACCCACTCTCCGCTATTTCGACTCCAGAAGTCCCTGGCCGACATAGCTGCTGTCCTGAAGCAGAGGCTGGACCACTTGCCCTCCCAAAGTGGCAGCAGCGTGATTGCCAACAGGCCATCCAAAATATCCCAGATTCCATGTAGCTGGATCTGGCCTCTGTCATTGAAAACATGGTTGCCTACAACGGTGATGTAGCTGCTGTGTTGTGAAACCAGTAGTTCCTCCTTGCTGCAGTGATGCCTTTCATTTTCCCACAAATGGCAGCTGCTGCGGGACCTTTGCTTCCACATCTCTATCCCCTGATGTTTGTGTGCCTCCCTCAACCTCAACAACCACTCCACCCAGGGCACAGGAGGCACCACAGAGGAGAAAGATGTGGAAGGAACAACATTCACTAGAAGAACCACCTGGTAGCTACAGTCTGTGCCACATGGACAGTATCTCTTTAGTTCTGTGCTTAAGATCATGCCAGTGTAGTGACACTGACCCATGCGTCCTCTTCACTCTACTGTTGACTCATTATGTCTGGACTGCCGGAGTCTCAATTCCTAACTAATGTCAATTTGGATACCTCTTCACTGATGCTCATCTCTCCTACGCATGTCTCAAGACATGTCCCTCACCCTTGGACTCTGACTGGACATTCAATGGCTTGGGATCTCTCATGCGATCAGTGAACTGTACATTGTACATCATCTGATACAAATCTGGCACATGTAAATAAATTACCATAATCACATATGTACTTTTTTTCTGTGATCCATCAACTGTTTCAAATGTATGTATTGTATGAAGCTAGGACAATGACTACAGAACAAAACACAAGTGTCAAACAGGAAGCCAAACATTTATACCCAAACACGATTAAGGTGACTGACAGCATTGTGGACTATGATAACATCTGAGTCTTCCAAGCATGTGATAAACAGGTACCAGGTGTCTGGAAATATTCCTGAGGATTGCATCAGTACAACATTGATGTGACCAACAAAATAGGCATACGTATGATTGTGTTGGGCAGCCGTTTTGTGCCAGTATCCATGTCCCAAATGAGATGGAGTGCAATGTGCTAAAGTTTTCAAGAATGAATGTCATGGAACTTAGCACAAACAATAGATGTTGCATGAATTTGTATCCATACACAATCAGAGTGTCAGGAATTGTTCTGAAAAGTGTATTGAGTAGCTGATGTCATACCGCTGCCAATAAGACAGGGCCTTGGTCATAGAGATACACATAGTCACACATGTCAATCAATACTGAATGCACACCCAAAGTAATTTGTCTAATGTGGCAAATGCAGGCATGATCACACCCAGACAGTCAATCATCATGTACTCCATATTGCAGAAAACTAACACGATTTATTTTTACTGGATAAGACACTACCTATAACAAACCTAAACTATACACTAACCTCCACTAACCTAATCTATTCTAACTTATCCTAAATTGTCCCGAAAAGCTAACTATCTTAATCTAAACTTATCTTATAGATGTAACACCACACAATAACCATTGGCCCCACACCCCCCTTAACAGACAATAGACAAGAAGGACAACATGAACTAAAGCTAAACATAGACTAACTAAACGTATTGCCTTTTTTAACATAGTCCCCCATACATAACACCCCCAACACCTCAAAACAAAATAAAATCTTGAATCCCACTCCCTAACTATACTATGTCCTAAAACTAACCTACTTTATGCTACCTAACCTATGCCTACCCACTTAAACCCACTAAAACTATTTACAATGAAAATCAGGGAATGGGCAGGAACTTGGAAAAGGAAACTGTCCAAAGTTAGAGCTTCTTCAGCTTCTTCTTTATGAATTTCAACAGTTTGTTCATTCACATCCTCCAGTTTGGCCAACTTTGATTTCATCTCTGCCATGTCCTTATACATCTCGTCCTCAACGTTTTACGCCAGTGGCAGCTGGTGGTGGTTGTTCCTGGGTTGCTGTTGTGGTAGGTACCATGAATGTTGAGGGGGCGGAACCTGTAGACCCACTCCTGACCCTCTGCATTGAGGTTACATTCTTTTTGATGCTTTTTGCAGGCTGTTTGGCTGGTTCTTCTTGCAGAAATGCCTGCTACGACCCCAATGTCCTCCTCCATCTGTACCATTTGGCCATCCTGTAGCACCCTCTCTGGACCTCACAGATGTGCCAGTATTTCTTTGCCCTTTTTTTAAAGGCACACTTCTGTGTTGGAGTCATTGATGCTGCTAAAACATTAGGAGAGCATATCATCAAAAACTGCATTGGTAGAGGAAGAACACGCATACAATTTAAACAGCATCTTCAGATGACACATGTCGTCCACCAGACATCCTAAAACAATGTCAAGCCCCAAATCTATACTAATCTGCCACCCAAGCATCTATGATTTGTTGTTCATGTTGTAGGGATAATGGCTATCCAATTTTGCACACTAACTGTGCACAAGCTTTATAAATCTCCTAAGTACCATGTAAACACTCAGCATGCACATCTCATACACACATGATGTGACCATGCTCGCTCACACTCATCATGATAGGTAGATCTTGTAGGTTCTTCTGCACCCATCCTGGTTGCTATAACCCGTAGACATGTCCGACATCCATCTGGAGAAGAGCTGAAATCTCTATGTGTAATCAACTTACTGTTGACCTGCTCAAAAAGCTTCTTGCACGGCTGGTGCCTCACTTCATTTCTGAATAGTAGTGAAGCACCAGTGTTGCAAGTTTCTTACTGATAAGCCTCTTGGAGACCTCAACACATGTACATAACTTACCATATCCAGAGTAAATTTGTGCAATGTGTGATACAGAGGGCAGTAACAGGTGCTGTGGCAAATATGTTGGCAACATTCATACATTTCTGTAAGCCAGCACCTCTACACATATTTTGACTGCCATCACTGTGTTTGTGGGCATATTTATCTTTTTCAAAGACTCTCAAATCCATTGCAACACACGTTGGCATCTGCGCATCATTCAGCTCATTTCACATCCTCAGTATTACATCAGACATGATGTACCTAAGGATAGATGGTGCCTTAATTGACACACATGCCATTTGAGCATGGCTTTACAAATGTAAATTTCGCACTTGTATAGCACATTTCTCACCCATTAGGGTCTCAAGGTGCTGTACACATACCACTGTGTATCCCCTCCTGGCTTTTCCCTGTGAGGCACCCACTCCTGGGCAATCCCCAGGGTGAAGCCAGGAATCCAAGCGCTGTCAGGGCTGTTGTGGAGATTAAGCAAGCTATTGCCCAGAGTTACAGAGTGGGACCCATCAATTAGATTAGGCACCCAGGCAAGAATTATCTGGTCCAAGGGAATTGAGCTCAAGACCCACCGAGGCGGGAATTGAACCCTGGTCCTGGGGCAGATCTCTGCATCAGGGTTTGCCGCTCTAACCATTGTGCCACACTTCTCCTGTAATTGTTGCACAAAAAAAAGCATGGACTGTTACACATTCCACTTGTTTAGCTGAGTGACCTAGTCAACTTAGTTTTAGGAATGACCAACTGGCATCTATAACATGTTATTCAGACAGACAGAGTTAGCCCTCAAAAACATGTACAGATATGGGATTCACCCACACATTCATGTCTCAGATACATATGTTACAATTTCTTGGGGACAGGATACTGTCAATTGACAGAAGCTTAGTACTTTGTAGAAAATCTATGTGAAAATGGTGCAACCACTTAGATGCTCGACTTTTTTCAGCCTCCTACTGCCACCACATAACTCTACAATGTGAATGCCGTATTTGACATATGGCACGCCATAGCACATGTGAGGACACTGACGTTGTAAACTATGACATTATGATGTCACTTAGCATGCTTTGCACCATACATGAAGGTGCAAACCTGCTAAGGGAAATGAGGCACATTGAAAACAATGGGAGTGTCATTTAACCAACCTGCCTTAGGCATGCATTCAAGTCAGCTTGGTGCTGTGGAAACTAATAAATCTAACTGTTCAGGTTTTGTGTGCCTCCTACCACAGGAATACACTCCTTGTGTTCATCGTGCCTGGCACAGGCATCATGTGGCACCAGGGTTTCAAAGTGCCACTGTGCTTGCATTGTGCATCTTTTGACATATGCTGTGCAAATACTTGCCTTCATCAGCCACCTTACCTTCAAAAACTATGACACGAATGTTGCAGTTGAAGCCACTAAGTCCTTCTTGCATTTGTGTCCTTGTTGGGTCACTCTGCATATACATGGTTCAAGGAACACACACATCCATGACTACCAATACTCCATTGTCATGTTTGTCCTCACCTGAACATTACTTTGCTAATTTCCACAGTTGTCAAGCCCATGGTGGAAATGTGATTTGTGCCTGGGAAACATGAACCCTTGTATCATTGCACATGTGTGTTGTATTTTTGGCCCTTAAATATGTATATGCAATACACAAGGTACAACGAGAGGAATGTGCCAACTGTCTGCAACCAGTGCTTTGCTGACCTCTCATGAATGCTGGTTGGCTGAGACACAAAACTTGCTGTTCTGACCTTTGTCATGATATGCTGAAGTAATCCTTATGTCCTACTGTCATGCACATACAAATAAGGATGTTGAAATTTAGAAAGGGTACTTACCAACAGTTCCGCCAACCTGAATGACCAGGTCATTGAGGAGATCCCTTTCACGGCTGATGAGGTCTGGCCACCGGTGCTTCAACTGGTGGTCAGTGCGGTCCAGCAAGGAGATGCATTGAAGCTGGAACAGCACCTTGCCCAGCGCACCTTCCTTGCCTCTGTTGGGCAACCCAATGATCACCCGGCCACCTATAGCCACTTTGTTGGGGTGTTAGTGACAGACCAACCAGATGAACCCTCTCAGCTCTCCACTACAACCTAAATACTCCCAAAAAACTATTCATCAACTACCCCAACAAACTTAACTACCCCAAGACAGACACCCGACAATACTTACAGAATAACAGGACAAAAACTACAAATAAAATGACAAACATAACAAGATGGACAAGACACAGACAGGACACAGCACAAAATACTCAAAAAGCAACATTTCTAACACCAGCACAAGCACCACACAACCCCTCCCAAGCACAGACTACAAGACTGTAAAGTAAAAGTGAAAGTAAGTTCACTTTATCATGTGTGCAGCAAGGAAGAACTATTACATCACTTCCTGGGAATATGCGTCACGTTTTCTGATAGGCATCTTTTTTTTTGATACATGACGGCCATGTGTGAAACTTTGTATGAAGGCTGACAAGGCATGACGACTTAGGTTAGATGTGCAGGTGCGAGGTGTGATTTTTTGTAAATGTGAGGTTTGAAGTACTACGGTATGTGTCTTTTTTTACACATGGCGGCCATGCGTGGGTTCTTGTATGAAGACTGACAAGGCATGATGACTTAGATTAGACACGCATGGTGCGAGGCATCATTTTTTGTATTTGCATTGTATGTAGAGCTACTGTATATGTCATTTGTTTTTGACGCATGATGGGCATGCATGGATTTCAGAGTGAAGGGTGACGGGCACCCAGATTCACATTCCTAGTTACATGGGATATGCATCTTTGTAAGTTTTTGTGTTAGGGCAATATGTGTATGCATGAGTATACTGGTAACATAGGAATGTGTTTCCAGATGTTTGTGGGTGTGTCTGATGTATGGGAGGCCTGATAGTGTTTGCAAATGTGCATGTCTATAAAGACTATTTTCCACATACAGGTTTCCACATGTATACAATGTGTGTACTGTGAGAGTACATATGTGATGGAACTCATATTGTGGGTCTACCACATTGTTATGTCAGAATTCCCAGTGTTCGTTTCACAACATAGCATAAAATAGGATGAATCATGTGCAAAACATGTTCATGCGTATGATACCCTTGACAAAGATTTAGCAAAGAATGCTTTTGACTAAGGCTGGCTTAACATCCGGTAATCCATGACAATGTAAGTGCAAGTATGTCTCACACTCTGGGGTGTTTTAAGGACCAGACTTCATGATCCAAAGCAACACATGTGATGTATAGTTCCACATGCATGCACATTTTTGGAGATGGTGTTCTGAAATGTGTTATTGTTGGTATGTATGTGACATGTTTGTGTGTGAAAAGATGTGTTTCATGTATGATAAGTAATGCATACTACAGCGGTGTGTTTAGAGATATAACAAATGCCAATCCTCTATCCTAGCATGGATATATGTAGTGCATTGTCTCAAGGAAGTGTACTCATATTTGTGTTAAATGTGTTTCCTTTGTGGGAACATATGTACTGTTCATGAAAGTTTGTAGGTAAATATGTGACACATACACATTTTCATATGTAAATTGTTCCCTTTTCTTGATACACAAATAGACAGCACTAAGCCAGGTCTACCTAGGTGGGGCATGTGTGCAAGATTTAGAGATTATGGGGTCATCATGACCCCGGCGGTCGGAGAAAATGTGGCGGTAGTACCGCCAACAGGCTGGCAGTACTGACTGCCACATGATGACATTGGCGGGTTGGAAACTGCCAATGTTCCACTCCGACCGATATGGCGGTAGCAGCCGCCGGGCTGGAGATAACAATCTCCAGCCCAGCAGCTGCTATTGTGCCACCGGCGGTATCATGACCCTGCCTACCGCCTTGGTTTTCATGGCATTTGTAATGCCACAAAAACCATGGCGGTAGGCCCTATCAATGGCAAGGAATTCCTTCCCTGTCACTGATAGGAGGACCCCTCCGCCCTAACACTCCCAAGACACCCCCCATTCCTCCCTTCATCCATGCTCCCCCTCCCTTCCTACCTCCACCATACACACACACACATAGAAACATACTCATCCACACAGACATACATGCATACATACACGCATGCATTCATTCATTCACGCCCACATCAGCCTTACATGCAGACACACATTCACATTTCCATTCATACACAACTCACACACATTCACAGTCACCTGGAGACATACACCTGCACATTTGTGGTCCCATGGCCAAGTATGTTTTGTTAACATTGAGGTTGTTGATGTCGGGCTTGCACTATTATATACTAGACACTTACAGCTTGTTTGTGTTGGAAATGTCTCATCATTTGCTATGGTTTGACATGACTTGCCATAAATTGGTGAGATTATTCCTATGGTGCTTGGTTAGGTCATTGATAGATTGTGGAACTGGGTCATATCTGCAGGCCCAGGGTACAGATACTGTCATTTACCACTTGCTTCTGTCACACTAGTTTGTGCTGGGCAAGCACATAGTTATAGTCATTGGCAATGTGACTGGAATATGTACGGACCTACACATTGTCTTTGAATATGTGTCTGGTGTTACATGGAAACATTTTTGTGTTGTACAGTGAGTCTTAGTCTACGTGTGTTCCTTCACACACATTGATATTATATTTTGTCAGACATGGTTCTAGTTCAACATTGCTGGCATAATTTCTGCTGATTACACCTAGTACCCATCTTCATCATCAACATTGTCCCTTCATGCATGCACAGCATACTATGTCAGACTTGAGAAATTTGTAGATTGATACAGCTTCTTCTACAGGCTCAGCAACAAATGCTCTTTTTTTTCCAGGCTTTGCTGGATTACATGACTCACCCCCACACATTACAGAACGCCAGCCACATCACTTGTGTGGTGTCTGAGTGACCTCTACGTATTGGATCTCAAAGTGTCGTAAGGGAGTCTCTCAGCTGTCCTTCCACATCGTTTATTCAACATGGGTAAATACTCGCATCTGCATTCTAAAACCTATGTCACATTCACCATGAATGTACTTAGTATGTGTGATTACTCATGACAGCTATGAGTAGAAAAGGTGCAACATTCAACCTACCTGTTTCCTTAATCACACGTACAATTTGGCAACGGTGTGTGACGTATATGGACTTTTCTTGTCTTACACGCACATTACAAGCTGGATTGAGTGTGGGAGACCTAGACATTTAGGTGTTTTGGTCCCTGCATGTCACTGTCTCTTGGTCAAACATGCGAGTGCTATGAGAAGTATGTTTTCGGTTATCACATGCGATGGTTTCATTTAGACTTTGTTTGGCTACCTAGAAGACACAAACCTAACATTGTAGGTGATTACTACTCTTTTTCTACTTAGGCCATACATCTGTACAGTAGTCTTCACGTGTATTGCCAGGATTGCTGCAGGCACATGTCAAGCCAACACACTTGTTTGATAGGTGTGTAACAATGTAAATTGTAATTGCTACAGCCTAGGTCTACATTTCACCTACACATTCATGTGGTAGTGCATTCTTTTAATTTGTTTTTATTCCCTGACTATGTTCCTAAGTAATTTACATCTGTTGTGGTGCAGTCCTGTTCTCTGAGATATAAGCAGATCAAAATGGTATGTGATGGTGATAACGAGTAGGCCATGAGAAATCAGATTTAAAGTTATGTTATTATTACAAAGAAATGATTATTGTAGTACAGTGTCTAAGAAAAACAGTTGTGCACAATTTGACGTCTTTTGTGTGCTCCAGCAGCAGAGTTTGTTTGTTCCCCATCCTCCTGTTGCGCATCATTGTCCCCATCCTCCTCAATGGACATCTACATGTTCGTCCCAGGGGACATTTTTGCATACAAAGATGTTGTGCAAAATAGCACACACAAGGATAATTTTTCACAGAAGTGGTGGTACATATAACAGGCTTCATCCTGTTAGAGCTAGGCCCCTGAACCTGAATTTGAGTAGGCAAAATGCCCTCTCCACTATATTCCCGGTACTTTTGTGACCTTCATTGTAAACCAGCTCAGCATCAGTTATTGGATTGCCATATTGGGTCATGACTCAAGGATGGATGCTGTAACTTTGGTCCGCTCCAAAGAAATGTGAGAAAATGTGTCAGACATGCATATTTGTTATTTGCTATGTGCCATGGCACTATTTTGTTTTCAGTGGAGTGGTGATTCAGACTTGCATTTAGTATTGTGTGTGTTGCCGTTTGAATGGATGGTTGTATTGGTGTGTGGTGGTGTACGTTCCATTCATGGGCTGTGTCTCAGGGACCTGGTGATTGTTAATTAATTTCTGGTCTGCCAGTTCACCCATGCAGAATGTGTGTGGTGTTGTCTATATTTGACCTAGAGGCCCACATTTAAGAGGGCCTAGCACCTCCTTGCACCACATTAGCATCATTTATTGCGACGCTAATGTGGCCCAGCAAGGCCAAAATCACTGCACCATATTTACAATGTGGCACAACAAATGCATTGCAGCACTTTGTAACCCCTTGCACCACATTATGCTTGTGCCAGGCATCACGTATACAATGGAGCATTCCGCTGTTAGGGGGACTATGAAAATGGTACAGTGAAACCTAAGAGATTCCACTGTATCATTTTTAGTGGCTACTCTTAACTCCTGCACAGAGCAGGCCTTAATAAGTATACAACATGGCTTTTAATGGGCTCCGATTTACTGTGCAGGATTAGCGCCACTTTTTCTGCAATAATCCTACACAGTACATCAATAGGTTCAGAAAATTTGGAACTATTACCCATACTCTGTGACTTGGTGTGCTGTATTATAAATATGGCACACACATGGTGGAGGTAGGGTCACTAAGGGGAGCAAGAAAAGTGATGCTGCATTAGATGCTGTACCACTTTTCTTGAATCTGGCCATAAGTCCCTTAACTTTAGACCTGCAGAAGAGTGATGTTAGAAAACGTTTGTTCCTATTTAGTGTGCTGTGTGCTATGTAATAGGTGTTGAGCCCCCTGTGTTGCACATGAATGCCACCCCTTTGCCCTTGAAATGCCTCCCTTGCACAAATTGTTGCCAATTGCTGAATAGCAGGCATATGTGCATGTGCTTCATATGCACAGTGTGGCACAGTTGTATGGTATGGTATGTATTGTGATATATGCAAGTCTTTGCAGACACCTGTGGGACAGGACAGGGCATGAGGTACTTTTTTGCACTGCCCTGCATCCCAGTCCAGCCTTGTAATGTCCCATGTCTCCTCAATATTATGTGCTTCTAGTCTCTACTAGTGCACCGGTAGCCGTTCAGCTGCCACAGTCCACTTTTGGATCCTTTGTGTCATGGTAAGGAGATGTGGGATTTATGGGTATGATTGCTGGTGTGCTGTGAAGTGTCCATTCCTAAACATGAACTATCAATGATGGCGAAGTTGTATTTCAATGTGTCTTGCACTATGCACCTTGTAAGGGAAAGGTGAACATAATGAGTATACCAGGTATGTTTTGGTGATATGTAGATGGTGATGGCACCACTAGGTTGGCATTCATTGTCGGTGCTGCCTCAGGTTTCTACCACATGGTAAATGTGGGGCAGTGCCAATATGTGAGTTGTTTGATGGTGGCATGGCCGATGCAATACACATAACTAAGCTATTCCATGCTAAGTGTTATGTGTGAATGATCTGTATTTAATAATAAAACTGTGGTCACATGTAGTGGTTTGACCCCAGCTTTTGAATGCTAAGGGGACATAGCTTTACCAGCCCATCATGTGAAGTGTCAGTAGGTGGTGCTCAGAACTTGTACATATTGGTGTATGGGAGGGTGATGTGCATCAAATGTGATGTAGTGAGGCATGTGGCATATGAGATGTTATCTAAACATCTAGGTTTCCCTGTCCATGTGTGTTTAGTGTGGTGTATGTATTGTTTGTCCCACAAGTTTAATGTGTCGTCAGTATTATGAATTTTACGAGTAGGTGATTGCCATATTGCTTGTACTGGAATCGTTGATTGATTTTTGTGTGTCTGAATATGTAGGCATCATGGACGCTGCCATATTTTGCATGGATGTTTGTGAATATTCCACGATGGTCCACAATGGCCTGCACATTGATTGAGTGTGTATGTTTGCGGTTCCTAAAGAGGTGTTCCTTTGCAGCAGGTTGGACATGGGTGCAGTACATTGCACCCAGCACCTCCGGGAACCCAGCAATTTGATAGAATCCTTGGTTGGTCTCCTGCTGCAGTTGCTGGGTATTGGGGAACCTATTGTCGTGGGGTGTGAGGTGGATGATGGCATCCAGGACCATAGGAAGGAAGACAGAAAGGGATAGTTGGGATATCCCACCCACTTGTGCTTCAGTGGTCAGAAATGATCTAGACACCACCATGTGGACGACAACCAGGAGTCTGGTCATGGGTGGTATGGTTGTGTGACTTTCCACTCTTGCGGTGATGTCAGGAGAAATGTTGTGGAATTAGAATCATTTTTTGGACCTGGTCCTAGGCGGGCGTCATTTTTTCATCAGCTTGTAGGTATGGTGCTAGTGGGCTAGCATCATTATTTAGGTGGTGTTGGAAATGGCCTTTCTGCAGTGTCACCCTCAAACTTTTTGCCTTTCTCCTTCTCTTTTTCGGACCTCATTTTTGCTGGCTTTAGGACTCTGCACACTTTACCACTGCTAAAGTGCATATGCTCTCTCCCTAAAACATGGTGACATTGGCTCATACCCAATTGGCTTATTTAATTTACTAGTAAGTCCCTAGTCAAGTGCACTACATTTCCCCAGGACTATAGATTACATGCTACTAGTGGGCCTGCAGACTGATTGTGCCACCCACATAAGTAGCCACTTAGCCATGCCTGAGGCCTGCCATTGAAAGGCCTGTGTGTGCAGTTTCACTGCCACCTCTAATTGGCATTTAAAAGTACTTGCCAAGCATTAAACTCCCCTTTTTCTACATATAAGCCACCCATAAGGTAGGCCCTAGGTAACCCATAGGGTAGGGTGCTCTGTTGGTAAAAGGCGGGACATATACTTGTGTAGTTTATATGTCCTGGTAGTGTAGAACTCCTAAATACATTTTACACTGCTGTGAGTCCTGCTCCTTTCATAGGCTAACATTAGGGCTACCTTCAGAAACTGTTAGAGTGGTATATTCCGATCTGAAAGGAGTAACAAGGTCATATTTAGTATGGCCAGAATGGTAATACAAAATCCTGCTGACTAGTGAAGTTGGATTTAATATTACTATTTTAGAAATGCCACTTTTAGAGAGTCTGCACTTAAATCCTTCTGTGCCTTACAATCCACGCCGGGCTAGGTTAGTTTACAGCCCCCTCGTGCATTTCACTCAGACAACCCCAAACACACGATGCTCAGTCACACCTGCACACATCTGCATACTGAATGGGTCTTCATGGGCTGGTAGGATAGAGGGCCTGACACTTACATTTGAAAGGACAGTGGCCTGTCCTCACATATTGGGCTGCTAAACCCCCTACTGGGACCCTGGCAGACAGGATTGAACTGAAAGAGGGCCTGGTACACTTCTAAGCCACTTTTTGAAGTCTGCGCCACTTTAAAGGCACATTTGGGTATTTAAACAGAGCCTCTGACCCTACCAACTTAGACACTTCTGGCAAGATACCACTGGTGAAGAACCTCTGAACCAGAACCTGCCAAGAGGAACTACCTGGCTGCCCAAAGGATGCACCTGATTGCTTTTCTGAAAAAGACTGCTGCCCTGCTGTTGCCCTGCTGTTGCCTTGCTGCCCTCTGACTCTGCTGGGAAGTGCTCTCCAAGGGCTTGGATAGAGCTTGTCTGTTTTTCCTTGAAGTCTCAGGGCCAAAAACACTTCCTCCTGCAAAGAACTCTTTGTGCGGCGAAAATTTGACACACAGCCTTCCAGAAACGACACAGAGCCTGCATCGCGGTGAGAACACTGCACGCCAAACCGAAACAACGCAGCTCGGCTCCCCAAGAGGAGAGCAACACAGCACCGGCGTTGTGACTAGAACTTCAACGCACGGGCCGCTGGATCGATGCATAGCCGAGCCGGAACAATGGCAACTGACTTCCTGTGAGAAGAATCGATGCAGCGCCTGCCGTGCAACAGAACTTTCCCCGCATCCCCCACTGGATCGACACAGCTCCTGTGACTCCATCCTGCACATCCAGGATTTCTCTGCATCATCCCTGGGGTGCCCGAATAACCCGAAACCCGAAGAGGATGCAAGTCAGCGCATCGCAAATCGACGCAAAGCCTTCTCTGCATGGAAAAGTATTGATGCATCATCTGTGCGCGCCCGGAGAAACTGATGCACACCTTCATGTTTTCCATGCATCTCCACCTCTGCGGTCCCTTGCGGAGACGTTGAACGCAAACCAGGCACTTTGTGCTTGCATTCTCTGAAGTGATATTTCAACGTGTACTTATCAAATCTTGATCGTGTTGACCTGCATTTAACCAGATAAATATTATATTTACCTCTGATGATAAGACTAAATTTCTAAGAGCTAATTGAGGGTGCCTTAAGCAGAGCTTTTTTTGCCCAGACCTGCACATGTGCAGACGCCAAACCTGTGATAATTCTTAGATACAGGAAGCCAGTAGGGGATAACACATAAATTATCCTTTTACTGAAGCCCAGACATGGAACAAAAAGGAAGGGCCATAAAGGAACAATTGCTACTTAAAATATATCTCTGAGCTATACTCCACTGAGACCTAGGCACTTTCCATTTCTACAGTACCTCATGGATGCCTCTGACACTATTTTCATCTTGTACAATATATTTTGTAGAGATTTTAGGATTTTTTACGAGCAAAGTGTCCATATTAAATGCAAGCTGGCCAATCAAAAACATTGCAAAGTAGAAAAATTCCTGTTTGAAAATCCCTTATGAAAAATAAAATGCCACACTGGCAGTTAAAGTAATCTTCTCAGAGTAATCCCATATTAGTCTACGTGACATTGAAAAAATAAAAAACACTGTTGTGGAGGGACAAACTGAATGCCTATATGTAAATAACTGGATTCCTCGAAAGTGGCTAATGATGCCAGAGTAGATACTAATAAGTTAAGTGTCAATGTTAATTGTAGGGCTATTTGACAAAGTATATTGGAATATATATTTTATGGGCGAGGCCCTTCATTTAAAGAGGCTCAGAAACCATATTGCACGTTATTACTTTTTAACAAACTGAAGTAACCCATTTTGGTATGCTTTCACATGGCAAACTTGCCCTTGCCCTTCCAATCAACCTTATTTAGTGTAACATTGACATGTGTTAGAAATGGGGTCTTTGGTTGGCAGTCAGGTTACCCCCTGTCCAAGCAAGGACCATCACTCTAGTCAGGGTAAGTCACACACAATCCAAATTATCCTGTGCCCACCCTCTGGTAGCTTGCCACTGAGCAGTCAGGCTTAACTTAGAAGGCAATGTGTAAAGTAGTTGTGCAATAAATCATGCAATAACACCATATAGCACCACAGAAATACACCACACAGTGTTTAGAAAAATATATAATATATATCTGGATATTTGCAGGTCAAAACAATCAAAGATGCAATAAGTAAATGTAGAGATATCACTGAAAAGTGATATCAAGTGTCTTAAGTCTTTTAAAAGCAAACAAAGTATCTCTCAAGCCCAAAGTACCTGGTTCGCGTGAAAAATCTCCGCAAGGGGCCGCATAGGAGGAGAAGTGTGGAAACAAAGGTGTGTGTGTTGATTTCTCGGGCCGCACACGGTCGATGTGTCGTTTAGTTTCCACACAGGGACGGCTGTGAGTCGATTTCCGGCTCTCTGTCGTGGATCCTCTTCGGGTTGCGGAGTTTTCCGACGCCCCGGGGTCTGTGTGTGGAATCCTGGGCTTGTGACAATCTCTGCGTCGTTCCAGTGGGCGCTGTGGGGAAATTTCTCCCGCACGGCAGGCGCTGCATCGATTTCCCCTCTGGAAGTCAGGCTGTGTCGTCCCAGGCCGGCTGTGTGTCGATCTGGTGGGCCGTGCGTCGAAGTTCTGGCTGCACCGTAGGCATTGTGTCGATCTTTTCCTTGCGAAGTCGAGCTGCGTCGTTCCGGTTCGGCGTGCAGTGAATTTCTCACCGCAGGACAGGCTGTGCGTCGTTTTTAGCAAGCTGTGCATCGAATTTTCGCCGCACTAGGAGTCCAGTTGCAAGACAGAAGTCTTTTTGGTCCTGAGACTTCAGGGAACAGAAGGCAAGCCCTTGGAGAGCACTTCTTCACCACAGCCAGGGAGCAGCAAGGCAGCAGGGCAACAGCAAGGCAGCAGTCCTTCACAGAAAGCAGTCAGGTGAGTCCTTTGGGCAGCCAGGCAGTTCTTCTTGGCAGGATGCAGGTTCTGGTTACAAGTTTCTTCTCCAGGAAGTGTCTGAGGTGGTAGGGCAGAGGCCCTGTTTTTATACCCAAATGTGCCTTTGAAGTGGGGGAGACTTCAAAGAGTGGCTTAGACGTACACCAGGTCCCCTTTCAGTTCAAACCTGTCTTCCAGGGTCCCAGTAGGGGGTGTGGCAGTCCCTTGTGTGAGGGCAGGCTACTGTCCATTGTCATGTAAGTGTCAGGCCCTCCACCCTCCCAGCCCAGGAAGACCCATTCAAAATGCAGATGTATGCAAGTGAGGCTGAGTATCCTGTGTTTGGGGTGTGTCTGAGTGAATGCACAAGGAGCTGTCAACAAAACAAGTGCAAAGAAATGCTCACTTTCTAAAAGTGGCATTTCTAGAATAGTAATATTTAATCCAACTTCACCAGTCAGCAGGAGTTTCTATTACCATTCTGGCCATATTAAATATGACCTTCCTAACCCTTTCAGATCAGCAACTACCACTCAAACAATGTATGAGGGCAGCCCCAATGTTAGCCTATAAACAGAGCAGGCTTCGCAGTAGTGTAAAAACAAATTTAGGAGTTTTACACTACCAGGACATGTAAACTACACAGGTACATGCCCTGCCTTTTACCCACACTGCACCCTGCCCTAGGGGTTACATAGGGCACACCTTAGGGGTGACTTATATGTAGAAAAAGGGGAGTTTTAGGCTTGGCAAGTACTTTTAAATGCCAAGTCGAATTAGCAGTGAAACTGCACACACAGGCCTTGCAATGGTTAAGGGGCTACATAAGTGGGTGGCACAATCAGTGCTGCAGGCCCACTAGTAGCATTTAATCATCAAGCCCTGGGCACATATAGGGCCAGATGTATCAAACATTTTGCATTCGCAAATGGTGTGAATCGCAAAATTTGTCCGTTTGCGAATGCAAAAACGTGGTCTGCGATGCATGAAAGGCATTCGCAGACCAAAAAAGAAGAAATCACAAAAAAAAAAAAAAAATCGTTGCGACTTGTTTTTGCGAGTCGCATTTTGCGATTCGGTATTTCAAGGAGGAAATTGGGAGGAGCAAAATGCGAATCGCAAAACCCAAGTCGTAATTCGATGCATCAAAAAATCACAAATTGCGATTTTTTGCAGAATGGCATTTTGCACATGCAAAATACTACTAAGTGAAACCAGGTGGTAACCAGGTGCAACCTGTATAAAGAGGCCAAGAATGCCTCAGACTCTTTTCCACAATGGCTGCACTCTACGTCATGGTGAGGAGGATGAGGATCTTGGCAGGTTTGAGAATAGGGAGGAGGAGACAGGAGCGCAGTTTCAGAGTGCGCATTACACTTTTTGACCAGACAGAGGAGGAAATATTTGAGAGGTATAGGTTGAGCTCTGCCATGATACTTGATCTGATAGCTGAGCTACAACCCATACTGCAGCGCAGAACACATAGGAATCATAGCATCCCCACCCATGTGCAGGTATTATGCTCCCTCCACCTACTCACCTCAGGGAGCTATCAAGGGGTCGTAGCAGCAGCTGGAGGGGTCTCAAAGAGTACCCTCTCTAGATTGTTCAATGCATTTATTAACACCATGCTGAGCAGAATACACCAGTACATCAGATTCCCCCACACCCCACAGGAAATACAGCAGACAAAAATAGATTTTTACCAGATAGCACAGTTCCCCCACGTCCTAGGTGCCATAGATGGGACACGTGGTGCAATCTGTCCACCATCAGCCACAGAGTATGTTTACTGCAACCGTAAATACCAACATTCAATGAATATACAGGTGATATGCAATGCCTCCTACATCCTAACGGATCTCATGGCCAGGTACCCAGCGAGCACCCATGATTCATACATCTTTCGCCACAGCGGGATTCACACAAGACTGCTAGCTGGGGAGTTTGGTGAAGGATATCTACTAGGTATTGTCCCTCTGTACACTGGCGCATTGATGGCGTGCTGATGTCAGATGGCTCAGTTACTCAATATACCCCATGTCCCTTCCAGGAGACAGTGCCTACGCAGTGCTCACCTACATGATGATGCCCTACCTAAATCCTGCAACACCAGCAGAACGGAGATACAATGCAGCACACAGGGCGACCCGCAACGTGGTGGAGCGCACATTTGGCCTGCTGAAGAGTCGCTTCCGGTGCCTCCACAAAAGTGGAGGGGCACTACAGTACAGCCCAGAGACAACATGTAGAATAGTGGCTACTTGTGCAATCTTGCACAATATAGCTACCACCAGGGGCATACCTGTGGAAATATCTGATTCTGAATCAGATGAGGATGATGATCCCATACCACCCCTACAGCCAGCAGACAGGACCAGTGCAGCAGAGGGAAGGCAAAGGCATGCTGACATCACACACAACCATTTCAGATGTGATTATGAAAACACAAATCCACTGACAAATGTACCTGTAGTGAGTAAATTTATTACCTTAATGTCAGGTAATGTAAGTTCAACTAATACCAACAAAAGTAATTGTGAAAAAAAATAATAGCAGTTCACAGTAAAGCACTATTCCTTCATAGTGTCCTCATTCCAGACATACATACAGTCCCCTGTGGCCACTACAGTCACTTATTTCGGCCGCGCACGCTACTCGAGTGCGCAGTTGCCTCACTGGCACATCGATTGTCTGCCTCTGTGGCAGTGCTGTGCCTGGCACTGCGATTTCTGGTGTCCATTGTGGGCACAGCTAGGCTGCTGAGGCTGGATGTGTCCTCCGTGTCCCCCAGTCCAAGCTCGCTAGGTGTGGCTGACCGGTTTCCCATTATATTGTCAATCACATTAGTGATCTGTACAAGTCCTTGGGCCGCATCCCTGCTGCTGTGTGCTGCCTCAACCTGTGAAGCCACTGCACAACGTGATATTAGGGAGGTGGAATTAGCCAGCCTAGTCACAGAGCGACAAAATCCTCCAAACATGCTCATGAAGCATCGCTCCTGCCTGCAGTGGCTTACCCTGTCATAACGCAGCTCCTGACATAGTTCCCTCACAGCAGTAGTGAGCTCCTTTGTATCCTGCGATGCCTGGACCTGTCCCTCATGCAGCTGTTCAATGTTGGCATTCAGGCACTCCAGCTGGTGATAGAGGTCCCCCATGTTTGCATTATGTTGCTGCATCTGCCTTTGTAATGCCGTGATCTTTTTATTTTGCAGGCGCTGCTGCTGTAACATAGCCGATTCCAGGCCACCAAATAAGGATGTTCCCTCACCTGTCTCATGAGCCTGTGCACCTGCATATGTCGGCATCCTGCAGGGTGCTGTGGTCTGCTGCGAACGGGGCTCCTGCATCTGGGTGCATCTGCCAGTTGGGGATGGAGTTTGTGAGCCTTCCTGCTGCTCATCAGAGTCCTGACTCAGTTCTGGCAGTGGCAGTGCCCTAGGCCTGCGTCAGAGTGGCGCAATGTTCTGAGACTCACTCGTATTGGAGTCTGAAGCAGGATGGGTGTCTGTCTCCCCTGCACTGGCACATGCTGTGGCTGCAGGCGTGGCTCACCTGCAGCGACCATATGCAGCTGTCAGTTATGTTTGTTACAATTAAGGTCACACAATGGTAATAAAGGTACAGGTACTTCTCTTCACTGTGTTGTGGATGTTGTGTTCTTCTGTGTGTCGCTCTGCCTCTTACATTGTATGTGCTACTTTCAGCTCTGGGTTGTGGACGACCACTCCCATAAGGCATTGTTGTGCTGCTTCTAAGATGTGGAATGGACTACTTCTCACTATGTTTTACATTACTTGCTAATTCCTAAGGGGCTTTTGTGCATACACATATGGGGTTACAATTCAATATTGCACTTACCTTTACTGGTACTTGGTGTGCCGGAGGTGTCAATCTCAGTGACCCCACTGACTGCTTCCGGGAGGACTCCACTAGGTCTTCTATTGGGATGGAGGGTGTCTCTGTGGGTGGTCCGCCTCCTGTGCTCCTAGCCTCCTGCAGTCATCTTGCCACCCTCTCCTTGGCACGGGACCGCAGGTTGTACCACGTCTTCTTGATTTCTTCAACAGAGCGCTGTCCCACTCCAACAGCGCAGATCTTTGTCTGGATATCTGCCCAGAGTCTGCGTTTTTCACTCTCAGGCTCCTGGAGTGAGCTTTTGCCAAACAACCAGTCATGGCTCCTGACCACCTCCTCTGTGAGCACCTCCAGCTCTTGCTCACTAAACTTCAGCTTGCGCTTCCTTTCTCCCTTCTCCTTTCTCTGGCCAGAGGTGTCCATGGTTGTTCTGCTGTGCTGCCTTCTTCAGAGACTTGCTCAGTGTGGCTGGGCTGACTCTCTCTGAGTGCTGGTTTGGGTGTGGCACCTGCAAACTGCCTGGGATGACTCACTTCCTGCTTGTGATGTCATCAGGCTCCTCCAGGTGTGCGTTCTCGCAATTTGCGATTTACAATTACCGAATCGCAATTTGCGAAAATGCAAATTGCGATTCGGTATTTGGGCCTCGCAAACCACAAATAGCGATTTTTAAGAAATCGCTAATTCCGAATTGCAATTATGATACATGGCCTATTGCGACTCGGAAATAGCGATTTCTTAAAAATCGGTATTTGCGATTCGCAAGGCCATTTCATGATACATCTGGCCCATAGTGCTTTCTACTAGGGACTTATAAGTAAATTAAATAGTCCAATTGGGTATGATCCAATGTTACCATGTTTAAAGGGAGAGAGCATATGCACTTTAGCACTGGTTAGCAGTGGTAAAGTGCGCAGAGTCTAAAAACCAGCAAAAATGAGGTCAGAAAAAGAGACGGAGGAAGGCAAAAAGTCTGGGGATAACCCTGCAGAAGGGCCATTTCCAACAACATGCAAAAACAAATATAATATTGACCATAGTAAAATCTGTCTAAACCACTAAGGGCCTCATTATGTCTTTGGCAGTCCGAATGAGCTGATCTCCAAGGCTGCGTGGAGGAGGCTGGGCCGACAGGCAGAAACATCGTATTACAATGTTTCCGCAAGTCAGAGCTTTGGAAACATTGGCATGTCATTGGCCTCGCCTCCTTTAAGGAAGCCAAGTCCATTGCCATGGCTCTATAACACCCTTGGAATGCACACTGTCTTCATAGAAGACAGTACTCATTCCAAGTGTGCTGGCGGTGGGGCCCCTGCACTGCCCATGCTTTTGGCATGGGCAGTGCAGGGGCCCCTTGTGGCCCGCAGAACTGCCTTTCCAGCAGCCTTTTCATGGTGATGAACACCATCCTGAAAAGGCTGGCAGAAAGAGGACTTGTGATCAGCACAGCGGCGCTGAACTCAGCACCTCCGTGGCTGACCACAACTCCAACTGTTGCCACCCTATCGGGATCCAGGATCCTGGAGGTGGTCCCATGACGGTCTGACTGCCAGGGTCTTAATCTGGTGGTCGGACCACCAGGAGTGTGGAAGTCTAACCACCAAACTCCTAATGGGGACCTAAATCATAGCAGAGGGACTAGCAACATTATATTTTTAGTTTAGTTGTAAGTGTTTTCCTACAATACTAGTCAAAATTAATCATACAGAAAGCATTCCTGTGAAGTTTTGGGTTGTTGGTTGAATGGGATGTTAACCCTAGTAAACCAACAGCCACAATCTCCTGCAGGCTTTCCCTCAGCAGTCACTAAATTAACCTGTACTTAGCCCTCTGGTAGCTTGGCACAAAAGCAGTCAGGCTTAACTTAAGGTCAATGTGTAAAGTATTTATGCACCACATAAACATGGATAAATGTGAAAACACACACAAGGCAAATTTCACACCCATTTAAAAACATGGAGTACGTTTTCCTAAATGTTTTCACCCTAAAACAACAAAAATGCAATCAATAGAACAAGAGTTATGAATTCTTAAAGTTTAAGGTAAAAACCAGCACCTAAAAGATCAACACATCAACTGTGGACATTTACTCGTGCAAGACTGGGTCAAAGTTGACTGCGATGGAGTATAAATCACATACAAAAAGTGGATTAGGCCCGATCAGTGCTTACCTCTAGACTTTGAAAAAATGTTCTGAGAAGGTAAAGTTCAGCAAGGCAAGGCTGAAGACAGTGTCCAAGGAGGGAGCGTTATCGTCGCGGAGCTGCTGGACAAAGTCACAGTGAAGACTTCTTTGTTCAGACGTAATCACTTTTTTGGAAGTCAAAAATCTCCTGCAAGACAAGGCTGGAGGCTGCAGCTGACTAGAATTGCACAAGACTGGATACCTCTTTCATGAAGGACCACTCAACAGGACCTGCTGCTGAGAAGAAGAATATAGTGGGAGCTGCTGTAAATTCAGGCAGACTGCCGATGTAACTTTGGAAAACAGATAAGCAAGTTGGTCCCCGTCTCCTCTCAGTTCTAAGTACAGTTTTTAGTCAAACATTTTCTGTTCCATGTTTATGGCTATCTGGGGGCAAATTTAGCACCACTACAGAAGGACAAGGACTGGAGAGGCACTACCTGGTGGGTGGGGACTCACTCAAACTGGTACTAGATGTGGATTCAAGATGGTTGGAGCCTTTTCTGTCCCCAAGGCTTTGATGATGAGGCCAGACAACTAATCCTTTAATACATTCTGGCATTTCTGGGTTTAAGTAAGGAAACAGGGCTCAAACAGCAAGTCAGACCTTTGGGGGTTCAAGGCAGGCTCCCGGTGGCAAAGCAGTTCTTCCAGGAGCAACAAGGCAGTCTTGTGCAGTAAACAGCAGGATACAGATCCTTTCAGTCCTCTGAGACTTCTTCTCTAGGTCCAAAAAGTGAACTGAAGAGTGAGTCAAAGGGTCTTGTTTTTATATTTGCTGCCTTCTTTGCAGTAAGAGAACTTTCTAGAGAATTCACTTTGAAGTGCATGAGGTTTCTTGCTTTCTCTCCCTGGCTCCAAGCTGGTTGCATGAACAATTCAGGGGTGACAAGTACTTTGTGTGAAAGTAGAGCATAGCCTATTCGGTTGCAAGTAGGGTTGTGCTCAGCTCTAACCCCTATCCTGCCTATTGATGGGTCAACCAGGCTCACCTAATTCCTCTATTGTGTGGCTGTCTGGGAGGGATAAACAAAGTCCAGCTGCTACCTACACCCAGTCATGTGACCCAGGAGCAGGCTGCAGGCACCAAATAGGGAAGGAAATTGTCAACTTTCTAAAAGTGACATTTTTAAAATTGCAACTTACAATATGACATCACCATTAAAGAGGATTTTTAATTACAATGTCTCAGACACCAAACATGAAATGTTTACCTGTTTGAAATCAAATGTTAGCACTAATAAGTCAACCCAATGTTACCTTATATAAGAAATATGCTTCATAGTAGTGAAAAACAAATTTAGGAATTTTCACTACCAGGACATCCGAAAGGTAAAAGTATATGTCCAACCTTTTAACTACAATGTACCCTGCCCTGTAGGCTACCTACGGCCCTCCTTAGTGTTGACTTGCATTCAATCAAAGGGGAGTTTAAGGCTTAGCAAATCGGTTAGACTGCCAAGTCAAAATGAAATCTATAACTGCATCAGGCTTCAATTACAGACATGGGTCCTGTTTTGAGAGGCTATTTCAGTGAGTGGCACAATAAGTGCTTCAGACCGACTGGTAGCATTTAATTTACAGTCCCTAGGTATATGGTATACCACTCTGGAAGTAACTTATAGGTAAATTAAACATGCCAATAAGGTGTAAGACAATTTTACCATGTTTCGAAGGAAAGAGCTAAAACACTTTAGCACTGGTCAGCAATAGTAAGGTGCATAGAATCCTAGAGCCAACAAAAACAATTTTCAGCAAAAAGTGGAGGGTAGGGACAACAGGTTTGTGGGAAGACCACACTTGGTCTGACAGGTCTAACAATCCCTTATGTCCATCCTCAAAAAACGAAAGGGCAAAAAACACACAATCACTTGTAGAGTTTATAGGAAACATACAATGACAATACCTCAACTATTTATAGACATTTGCTAAAGTTCTGTGATGGAACTCTCACAGGTGGTCTGAATGGCAGTTAAGCATGTGCCATCAGTAGATCAGTAGATGAGGTACACACCTCCTTTCAACCAAAGAAACGTATAGGAACCTGTGAACCTGAGCATCACAATATAATAAGATGTCTCTTTGGCTGATATTGTGAGAGGACCTGCCAGTTTAGTAGTTGCAGGAAGAACTGCCGGGTGGGTTGCCATGATAATCTGTGAGTGTGATGAAATTCTGATGGCAGTACACACAATGATTAGCAGCCTCACAAGCTGGACCTAAACTTACTTTTGCTTCCACCTCATTAAGCGCATGGGAAAGCTTCTATGGACGTGTGCTTTCTGAACAACCGATAATGCAATAATTCATATGAGCAAGCATGACTGTAGTCACCAGTGAATGTCATGTAGCGACACCACACACCTTTACAATAATGCTATACTCCTTTGGGTAACAAAAGCAGTCTAGCCAGGTGTAGTATCCTGGAGCATGGAATCTCACATAGCTGGGCAGCATTCTCATTTACTGTTGGACGAGGCTAAAGGAGCTGGATGTGGTGATAAATAGAACTCAAGAATAAACTACCAAGTGACATCTAAATTGCTTATGCATTTACTTCTCTACACTGGTGAGAAGCAGAAGCAACCCATCAAGCTTTCATGGATTCACCTCAACATCTGTCTCAGGTTGGATCTCTTATCATTTGATCAAATGCTTAGTTTTCATCCCTTTTACCTTTGGTCCTGAGCTGGACTTAACAGTGTGTCACCCTCTGAGCACAAAAACTTTCTCTGTGCTCTGCTGGAGTTGACCTTTGCAGTGTTGCCACCCCTGGATGCTAACTTAGGGACTGCTGTTTACTCTTGCACTGCATAACATTATTTTCTGATTTTTTTCTTTTAACTTCTATGGTGGTTTATCTGATTTTTCCTGAGGCGCCTCTTTCCTTCTTGTGCTCTTACATGCCATCCATTGCTTGTGGTCTACTCTCCACAAGAAGTCAACAGAGTGCCTATGTACGTGTGCCATACTTCAAATGTGCTCTCCTGTATGATCTCATGCTGAGGCTCTCTGGCTGCTGGTGGCTTGGCAATGTCTATGGACTGCCATACTAATTAGGATTCAACTGCAATAAATAATATTTCATTTCAAATAATACTTGGCAACACCTACTGAAGGCTAATCGCATCACATAACATTTCACTTTGCCTCCAATTGCTATCGCTGGATTTTTGTGCACAGTGGTGACTTGTATACGAACATTGCTTCACCTAGTCTGGACTTTTCCTAGCCTCAGGACAAGAAGGAATTTGAGGGAGCCTTAATTTCATGTGCATCTTTCTTTTCCAAAAGTTCTCAGGACAACAGAAGGTTTGGAGCAACTTCATTGGAACTTGCTCATGCTGTGAGTGGAACTGATATGTTGTGCCTGCTTCAACCGGTGTTCATCGTGTAGTGGTGTGTAATCACAACACCAGGAACATGCACTTGTACTAATTTATTTTATTCCTTACAGGTTGGGGAGCTTGTGAATTTGTTACAGTGTGGTGTTAACTACGAAATCAATAACTTTTACCTGAACTCATTTATTATTTCCTACAGGTTTTGGATCTCAGATATTCATTGTATACTAGAGTATAGTTAATTTGTGGGGTTGGTATTTCTGTATGTACATTTTTGATTTAACCATTTTTAAAAAATAATTCCCTGCCATGTAAAATGTAAGTCCTCCACTATTGTTTCTTTCTTACTCTGGGGAACCAACTCTACACTGGTCAAAATAGAAACAGGTATTTTATCTTTATGCCAGTGGTTGCGGCTCATCCTTGAGTGCTGAAAGAAAGACATGTGTTGTTACATTGATTAGGCCTGGAGAGCCAGGAAGTGTATGAGCATCTTCCAGATTTGTCTGACAGTGATGCATCTAGGCTGAACAAATTAGAAATATGCATGAAAAAACTTGATTTGCATTATTTCCAAAAGATTAGCACAGTGCTAGAACGCTATCACTTTGGGGCGCAAATGCTGAAACCAGGTGAATCTGTTGAGGAGTATACTAGTTTGTTACGAAAATTGGCCTCTACTTGTAATTTTGGGGCTTGATGGGAAGAACATTTAAGAGACCAGCGTATGTTGGCCTGTCATTGACTGAGTGAAACTCTATGGCATGTGTTGATACTCTGAAGAAAACCTTGGTGTCACAGGAGAATGGCAATCGTGACGAAATCAGGAGTGTGAAGACTTGAATACTCAAAACAGATGGTCTGAAAGATTTTACCAAAAGAATAATTCAAATGAGTTTAAGAAACAACTTAATTTTTTGTCAATAGTGCTTGCCATTTGGATAAGACTAAGGATTGTCTGGGATGTAAAGTAATATGAAAAAGAATGCAGTAGAAAGGGTCACTTTGTGATGAATTGTAGGACAAATGGAAACAAAGGGAGAGCGAAGGAAGTGGAGCATGAGCAGGAGGATGACTAACATTCATACTTTACAAGTTGGAGCCAAATGCGATGAAGGTCCCATAGATGAAGTGCGAGTAGAGGGTGCAAGAGTTAAAATGTTATTTGATTCTCGGGCCAAAATCATCTATCAGCAATATCCTCATCACAAGCTTTATTCGGTTGCATGACCATCAAAGCATCAACTAATACAATCAAAGATAATTTAAGAACAAGATTAAAATAGAAAATATAACATTATAAATGTCCAATAATAAAATCATATACAAAGACATTTTCAAAAATACTGTACACATAAAAATAGTTCAGAAAGAACTGCTGTTTAAGGAACTACTTCGTATGAGCCAGGCAGACACAAGGAACTTGCTAACTGTGACAATCAAGGGTTTGGATGTGTCACTCCTTAAAATCCTCATTGCTGTCCAGTAATGAGTCACACCCAAAGCACGACAAATAGTATGAATCCATTTTAATCGTGGAGTAGAATAAGCGGGACAGAAGAACAAAAAATGCTCCTCGGTTTCTGGGCTACCATGACATGCAGGGCACAGATCTAACAAGGGAGCAGACCCCCATTTGCTTGTCAGAGATAGCAGTGGTAGATTCCCAAAATGGAAACGTGCGTACAACCCCTTCCCCCGCAAATCAGATATAAGATCCAGATATGGTTCAAAGTGAGGAATTGACTTAATGTCCAGAAATGAGATGGTCAGACGACCATTGGAATTACTATGGATTAACTCAGTTCTTACATAGGACCAATAAGATGTTTTCAAAACGGAACTGTGTGATTTTTCCAGACCTTGGGGATTTTCCCAAAAACTTGACAGTCCCAAAATGTGAAACCAATTAAACACATGTTTGACCCATGGAATGAAAATCACACTGGGTCTCTTCAACAGATCACAAAGAGAATCTCTGTATATTACAAGTTCAGAGACCGTCCAAATTCTCACCCGATATAGTAACGGTCTTAGGATAATCAAGTCCATTACACGTTTGAACCCCAGATCCAGAAACAATGGTATTAGCGGGGTACTCCTCGGACAAGCAATTAGGGCCCTGGCAAAATGATTTTCTCCTACAGATAATCTTTTATATTTAGAGAATCCCCATATTTCAGCACCATAGGCAGCCGCTCCCTGCGCTTTGGCCAAATAGATTTTAATAGCAGGAGAGGCAGCTTTAAATACAGAACTTTTATAAAAGCGCAGGGTGGCAGCTGCTCTATTCTGAAGACGCCCCACACTCTTCCCAATCTGTTCCTCCTAAAATATTTCTTGAAATCCTCACACCTAAATAATCATTAGAATCGACCCGGGTCAATATAGAACCATCCAGGCCAAAGGTGCATCTGCTGCAGAGTCCTGGGTCAAACACCATTAACCTGGTTTTATCAACATTCAACTCCAAACCATAATCCAGACAGAAAAATTTGAAATGATTGACAAGAATTTTTTGAGTCCAATCGGAGTCTTAGAAATAAGGAGAGAATCGTCAGCGAAGAGTAAAATGGGTATCTAAATACCTGGTCTATTGTACTGATTTTCGGGCGGAAACCCGCCTGCAAGGGAGAAAGAACCTGATTATCATGTACCCATTTCATCAGTCTATCCAAAAGTTGTTTAGATTTTTTTTTTTTGCAAATGATCAATTACACTGATAGGTCTATAGTTAGCAGGCAGATTAGCATTCCCTTTTTTGTATATTGGAATGATTTTCGCGCCTTTCCAGGTACCCGGAATTGCACCTCCTGCAGCGATTTTATTAAAAAGCTGTTTTATATACCAGGACCATATCATCGGTTCTGATTTATATAAATCTCCAGGAATCTTATCAGGTCCAGGAGCCTTGCCTGATTTTTTAAATTTAATCGCATTTAAAGTCTCCTCCAGAGAAAAGATAATACTGTCTGCAGGTATTTGGGTACAAGAGCTAAGTCACACACACTGCTATTTGGTGGATCAGGGGGTGCATCATAAAGTTGGGAGAAGTGAGTCACCCAGGTCTCAGGTTGTATATGATTCCTAGAGCTGCACCTATTCCCTCTCTGCCTTTTTGATACTAATTCCCAAAATGACCTGTTGTTTTTTTTTTTCAGCTGCAGCGAGCAGGTCCTGCCAAGGAAAAGCACTGCGTTGGATGCTCAAACTATGACTATATTTCTATCTGTCTATCCAACAGGGCCTTGGTGGAGCAACTAATAGACTTTGAAGCACGTACACATTATTTAAAGACCTTGAGAGGGATTGGTATCAGTCTTGTTATTCAGCCCCCTGACTCTGGCTCCAAGAAGAACTCCATTTCTACTCTTGTTTGTCAATCACAAGTAGATCTGAAATCTCCTTTCTTACCCGTAGTTACCGGATGACTAAATAACACCCAAGAAGTGCCTCTGGGAGCAACTCACAGGATTACACATTCTGAGGGAAACGTCATCCCTATTGTTGGTTCTGACACGACTACTAAGTTATCATTAATGTCATGAACTTAGCGGACTGGGTAGGAAATTGGGAGATACTGAGTGGACCACTTACATCAATAGTCAAGATGTTTGTTTATTTCAAGAAACTTGGGCTGAGAAACAGATTTATATCCAAGGGCTTACCTCGTATAGCACTCCCGCGCAATCATCAGAGAAGAGCTTAGGTCGTGCTAAAGGAGCATTACTGTTGTTATTAAGTAAGAAGTTACATTGTGATCACTCGCTACTAAAAATAGATTCAGTGGATTTAATGGGAGTCCAACTCACATTCCATCAGGACTTAAAAATTACTCTAATTAATGTTTATGCCCGCTCAGTATCTCGGAGCTCAGAGTCCCAGACACTAAGTGAACTGTTTGAATTTTTGGATACCTTACACCCCTCAACCTTGGTAGTAATAGGAGGTGATTTGAACTGTACCTTTGAACCATCTATTTTGAACTGCGGGGTAACTGACGAAGAAGATGAACTGTGAATAATCGGGTTGTGGCGATTTTTTTGCCTCAGCCTGACTTGCACCATTTCTGGACGCCCATACGCCATTTTCCCCCTACGCCGGCGCTGCCTGGTGTACGTCGTTTTTTCTAATGCACACCAGACAGCGCCGGCGGCTAACGCCGGCTAACGTCATTGAATAAATACGGTGCCCGCATGGCGCTTCAGAATGGCGTTAGCCGGCGCTAATTTTTTTGACGCAAAACTGCGTTGGCACAGTTTTGCGTCAAAAAGTATAAATATGGGCCTTAATGTCTAATCCCTACTGATTATCTGGGATTTACAAAGCTTTTATTGACGAGATAGCGGATTACGAAAATTATGAAGTAAGCAGTATCCCTATCATTAACATTCATGAGTCATTGCTGATATGGTTGCAGAGTATCTTTTATAAAAATATCTCACCTAAATCCTTAAATTTAAATACGATAGTTGCTAATGCATGGTTCAGCAAGGACTGTCTAAAGGCTAAGCTGGCGCTGAAAAGAGCAATCATGGATGGTTCCCTGGTGGAAGTTCGATCTACAAGATGCACATATAAAAAAGTAATAATGCAGGTGAAAAGTTATGGGAAGATGCTGTTTTCACCATGGAAATGTCAGAGCGTATAACTGAAAGACAATTGCCTCGGGTTCATAGCCAATGAATGGCTTTGTTGGTCAAAGACTCATCATCCTCAAAAACACCTGGCAGTAGCTTAGGTACATCGATCATATATATTGTACGGCCATTATATCCCAATCCTGACCTCTGATACTGCTGGAATTTGGTTACGGTCTGAGATTGAGGAGGATAAGCAAGAGAAATAGAAGAATTGACCTTCCTTTGAGGAAGTAACCGTATACCCTCTCTCCTAAACCCTTTGTTTGTAACGCATGGCTGTACAGAAGTATGAACAGGAGATCCCCGGTGGTGCCTAGTATTGGAGCCTTGATCATCATGCTTCCGTTCACCACTTACATGTGCTATCTGTTTTTTATTTCCAATGCTAGGTGTAGTTGGAATGTCTAAGGGCAAGGGCAAAGCTATCACCTGGGGAAAGTTGTCAATTCCCGGCATGTGGACCTTGACGGAACAGAACTCCCACCACCCCTTTTCTCCCGACATGGTTGTTGACATTTACAACTATTATTCTGCAATATGTTCTCTTTCATAAGTCCCATTAACAGTAGCATCTTAGATTTTATTTCATCAATTTTCTGAAGGACGGGAGCTAGATCTATTGATTTACTTAGTGGATGCAAACTCTCAGAAACAAGAACAGAAGGAGTAGAATTTGAAGTATTGGCATCCAAAACAACTCCTGGCACAGGATATGTTGTACTTATGGACAAATCAAGTTCTCTACACAAGACTTTGTCACATGTGCATGGAAGGGCAAGACCCTCAACCAAAGTGATACTAGATTCATCCCTGGGGCTGGGGATTCAACCAGCCCTGACCCGGTGTGTTGCCTTTTGCTGGAACCCCTCCTCCTGTAACAGTGCTACCAATAATATCTGCAGCAGGTCCAGATGGTAGTGGCACTATCACTGTCACCCCTACAACTGTCCCTGCTGCAATTATTTCACACAACAACTCCAAATCTTCCTCCAGTGAAATTTAAGTAATAACAGAAAATCCTAATCTCCACCTGAATTTGGCTGCTGCCTATATGTCTTTTATGTCATATTATGTTATGTGTGTTTGTGTAGCAAACAACTCACCCTGGAGGGGATCCTGGCTCTGAAGTAAGGCAATCCAGGCTTTTGGCGCAAGGTAAAAGAAGGCAAAACTACTGGATCTGGTTCTGCATATGTGAGTGTGTGGAGATGTGAGTAGGAGTTTGGCGAGCCTGAGTGTCTGGTAGGTTTGTGGAAGCTTATGCAGTGGTTGCGGTACGTGGGGCCAATCTTGTGTAAGGCTTTGTATGTGAGCATTAGGAGTCTGAGGAGTGTTAGTTTGTGGATTGGGAGGCAGTGGAGCACTTTGAGGTGTGGGGAGAAGTGAGTGTAGGGTGGGAGGTTGAAAGTGAGCATGGCTGCAGAGTTTTCTATAGTCTGGTGTCTTTTGGCCAGTTAAGCATTGATTCCAGCATTGAGTGTGTTGCTGTAGTCCAGCTTAATGTAGATAAGGGCTTAGCTAATGGTTCTGCAGGTATTGGTGAGGGCCATTGGAAACTCTTTTGCTTGTCTAGACACCTGCTCACACAAATCCCAAGCACATGGAAAAGCAGATCCGGTGGTCGAGACTTTTCCTACCTAGATCACACCTAAAGTGTGGAACAACCTGCGACTACAAATAAGAGCTTCCATCTCGCTTCCTTAAGAAGTTGAAGATCTGGGTTTGTGAGTAGCCCCACTAGGCCCTAGGTGTGCCTAGGCCCACACCTGCTTAGCACCAGAATACCTTACAGAGTTATATTGTGCTCTACAAATCTGCATAACATAACTTGAGCATTTTGAGTACATGATAGCCGCAGATAGAGGTTACAGTCAATTAGCCAGTCATGGTGAGTTGTTTGTTAATTACTACTGCAAGAGTGTTTGCGTGGGTCACCTGGAATGTTGTAGGTCCAAGTTAAGCAAATCACCAGGTGGCGCCCCAGAGCAAGGTGTCTCTGCCAAAGACTGCTACATCCGTCTTGCCTGTGTTGTCCTTGAGGCAGCTGGATTTCACTTTGTGTATTGTTTGTGAATGCCGTATTTTACTTTCTGTTGGTATATAAATACTCCTTTTTTCCTCAAAAGCAAGTATACAACTCAACAATCTTTTTTGCTGTTATTGAATTTGTCATGAGTTGTGAGCCCGTGTCCACCCACCTATGTCTACCTGCCTCCCTAAAAGGCCTTGGGCTTCTTGACCCACACTACTTAAATCCAATGCTGAAGGAGTACTTGGCCCAGTTGTTCTGGTCCCATAGTTGGTTGGGCACGGGACATCAGAAGCAGAATGTCTCAACTCCCTTGGTTGACCCTAGTAGCTCCTGCTTGCACTGTGCCCTTCTGAACGGGGTTCTGACAATGGGATAGTACACTTTCCACCTTTAAATAAATACAAAAAAGTAAATTGGCAGAGCTGAATACTTAGAGAATGTCCCACCTCTGAAGCCAGGCAGAAGAGTCAGGCTTTATATGTTAAAGACAAGCACAATTTGGTATAATCGATTTAGCATTGAGGTAGAACATGGCTGTCACCAATACAGTTAAACTAAGACAATAGTTCTAAATTCTACACTGTTCATTGCATGATATATTTCTGAAACCAGTTTCAGGGGGGTAAGTACAGCTAAAAAAAACTGAACTTATGAGATATTGTAATTAACAGGAAATGACTGTGAGTAAGTTCAACAACACAATTAAATTGAGTTCTACAATGGTTTTCCATGTGAAATTAACTTACGTTCATAGCTAGAAAACCTTTATGTGATGTGAGCTCCTTGAGGTACGTCCCTGCTATATGATACTCTTCACTTTGTTTCGCTAGGCTAAAACAGACTGCATTAGTTATTTAAAACGTGCTAACTACCCTTCCTAAATTTCACTTTAAGCTTTCAGAATGTCAGTGGAATATGAACTATGGTTTAAATTTGATGAACACGTTATTCTTCTGCAAGGTGTTAAAAGATACACCGATACATAACATTATTGATACTTGGGAGAAATGCACAAATTTGGGAGAAATGCAGTGGTGCGTTCCTGTTATTGGAAACATATTTAATAAGCAGATACCACTGAAATGTTATGTACAATGGTTCTACTTTTTTAACCTAATAATCTTTATTTATAATGTACAGTGAAATTACTCAATATAATGGCATCAATTTGTAACTTCAAAAAGGTGGAAGACAGAGTTGGTCTTACTTGGCAGAATACAAAAGTCATTGAGTATTAACACTCTGAGCTACCTTGCTGGAATTTCTAATTTCCAGTGTCTTTAAATACTTATAGACATTAATCAGGTTTTCAGCCTTTGATAAACTAATATCTGGAGCTTAGTTAGGTTTCATTTTGTTCTCCTTATATTCCAGAAGCTGTCCCACACCAATAGGATGGCTATCAATGAACAATACTCAATCAAATATTTAAAGTGAACAGTGCAACACTACCGTATCAAAAACGAAGACTATTAAAAGGTCTGCAGTGCCTTTGTTTGAGTAGGGACCGTCTATCAAAATGATTCCCACTACTTCGACTGCTTCTTCTTGATTAATGCTAATATTTCCTGCTAATGAGGAAACGTTCTTCTGCCAGAAAACGAGATTGAGCGTTCATATTTGAGCGAATATCTTGTTCATAATTTTTGCTTTGACCATTCCATTATTACTACTGAAGCACAGTGTAACAGACTTTAGAGTAGCAGTATAGGACAAAGTAGATATTTGTATTACTGTGTTGCTTCTAAAACTGCGCAACGGAATGCAGTATTTGTCACGTTTGCAGCTTATCAAATAGTAGTGGTTTGGATATGCCTGAGGCCTAAACCACTGGATGACGAGCACGAAAGAAAAAGGAGTCTGTAGAGGAGGTTACATCTACAAAATTGGAGAATGAGAATATAATTAGCCTGTTTGACAACAGCATCAACAATATTTGCAGCTCATGATATTTGTGGACGTGTTGCTTTTTGTGACTGCTAATGCAGAAAGATAGTGAATTTTATCGATAGCATAAAAATGACTTAGGGCCTGATTTAGAACTTAGTGGAGGGGCATACTTCCTCACAAAACGTGATGGATATCCTGTCCGCCTGGTATGATCGCATTATATCCTATGGATATCGTTCCTAATTAGGCCCTAGGACCCTGATTTATACTTTTTGACGCAAAACTGTGCTAACGTAGTGCTAACGCGTCCCTTTATGACTAATTTACTCAATCTGGGACTCGTTTTCGGCCAATGAATCTTTTGACCCTGATTAAAGACACCTTAGGACGAGATAACTAATCAGCATGTCAATCAATATGCCAATAACGTCATCAATATTTACCATAATAAGACAATTCAAATTAGTCAAAGACATTAATAAAACTCAGAAACCACCTTGACCTTGCAGTCATGAATAACCACACCCGTTTAGTACTATTATATGAAGTTTATTCCCTATTGATTACAATTCTACTAGTAAGTTAATTAGTCTCAAAACCAAGAAACACATTAGCATAGTCACAATATGGCAACTCTGGTAAGATTTTATCAAAGCAAGAATCAAGAATATTAGAATATAGCACGATGTCAACATAGGTTATCCCTTAGCAGAGAATCATTAACACGTTATTCAACAAAGCATAGATTCAGTCATTTGTCTATTTGCGTCTGTTTAGTGAACCCCTCATCTATCCTCGAATTAGCATTGGCATGTTGGGCTTTATGCAAAACAATTTAGCAACACCAATTTAGAAAACATCTAACTAGGGTCTCTGTCAAAAGAAGCAGTTGGTACCTAGAAAGGAAAAGCAAACAGACAATTTACAATTTCATTGTCATATAGTTATTGGGTCAGCATACAGGTTCGGTCTTCGTCCTCAGTACATCAGTTGATTCGCCATCAGGAATTCACCAGTCAGGTAAAAGGGCACTTCCCTCACAAGGAGGTAAAGTGAAAAAGGGCAATATAAGGGCAAGGATGGGTTGAAGAACCAAACAGCAAAGTATCTATGCAGAGTAACAAAGTGTCTGGGTTATAGCAAATCGCAATAGCATCTCCCTAACTAACTTATTTCCTTGTGTCAAGGGTTTTTATCCCTTTTCTGTTGTACAAGCCCCTAAAATTTAATTGGTTGGGGTCAGCACCCTACTATCTCCCTCCAATAGGGTTTCAATGACTTCATTAAATTTGTCAACCCATAACAGTTCTCACATAGTTTATTGGTCCTTATGATTGACGTCTTCAGCGGGTAGATTGTCCGGTATGGTTTCATACTCTCGTGGTCCTCTTTGCATCTTCAGTCAGTAGTTCCATTGTCTGTACCGGTTTAGGTGACATTGTCCCTGCGAGTAGTCTACACTGTTGCATTCAGCAAGAATGTTTCACTAAGCAAGTCGAATTTCATGAGAACGAATCTACTACAGTCACATTCTGTGAGAAAGTAGCCTCTTTCTAGCCTTGTTACCCCCATTTTTGGCCTGTTTGTGAGTATGTGTCAGGGTGTTTTCACTGTCTCACTGGGATCCTGCTAGCCAGGGCCCAGTGCTCATAGTGAAGACCCTATATTGTCAGTATGTTTGTTATGTGTCACTGGGACCCTGCTAGCCAGGACCCCAGTGCTCATAAGTTTGTGGCCTATATGTATGTGTTCCCTGTGTGATGCCTAACTGTCTCACTGAGGCTCTGCTAACCAGAACCTCAGTGGTTATGCTCTCTCTGCTTTCTAAATTGTCACTAACAGGCTAGTGACCAATTTTACCAATCCACATTGGCATACTGGAACACCCTTGTAATTCCCTAGTATATGGTACTGAGGTACCCAGGGTATTGGGGTTCCAGGAGATCCCTATGGGCTGCAGCATTTTGTTTTGCCACCCATAGGGAGCTCTGACAATTCTTACACAGGCCTGCCACTGCAGCCTGAGTGAAATAATGTCCACGTTATTTCACAGCCATTTACCACTGCACTTAAGTAACTTATAAGTCACCTATATGTCTAACCTTCACCTGGTGAAGGTTGGGTGCTAAGTTACTTAGTGTGTGGGCACCCTGGCACTAGCCAAGGTGCCCCCACATCATTCAGGGCAAATTCCCCGGACTTTGTGAGTGCGGGGACACCATTTCACGCGTGCACTATACATAGGTCACTACCTATGTATAGCGTCACAATGGTAACTCCGAACATGGCCATGTAACATGTCTAAGATCATGGAATTGTCACCCCAATGCCATTCTGGCATTGGGGAGACAATTTCATGATCCCCCGAGCCTCTAGCACAGACCGGGTACTGCCAAACTGCCTTTCCCTCGGTTTCACTGCAGCTGCTGCCAACCCCTCAGACAGGTTTCTGCCCCCCTGGGGTCCAGGCAGCCCTGGCCCAGGAAGGCAGAACAAAGGATTTCCTCTGAGAGAGGGTGTGACACCCTCTCCCTTTGGAAATAGGCGTGAAGGCTGGGGAGGAGTAGCCTCCCCCAGCCTCTGGAAATGCTTTGATGGGCACAGATGCTGCCCATCTCTGCATAAGCCAGTCTACACCGGTTCAGGGATCCCCCAGCCCTGCTCTGGCGCGAAACTGGACAAAGGAAAGGGGAGTGACCACTCCCCTGACCTGCACCTCCCAGGGGAGGTGCCCAGAGCTCCTCCAGTGTGCTCCAGACCTCTGCCATCTTGGAAACAGAGGTGTTGCTGGCACACTGGACTGCTCTGAGTGGCCAGTGCCATCAGGTGACGTCAGAGACTCCTTCTGATAGGCTCTTACCTGTGTTACTAGCCTACCCTCCTTCCTAGGTAGCCAAACCTCCTTTTCTGGCTATTTAGGGTCTCTGCTTTGGGGAATTCTTCAGATACCGAATGCAAGAGCTCACCAGAGTTCCTCTGCATCTCTCTCTTCACCTTCTGCCAAAGGATCGACTGCTGACTGCTCAGGATGCCTGCAAAACCGCAACAAAGTAGCAAAGACGACTACTGCAACCTTGTATCGCTGATCCTGCCACTTTCTCGCCTGTTTCCTGGTGGTGCATGCTCTGGGGGTAGCCTGCCTCCTTTCTGCACCAGGAGCTCTGAAGAAATCTCCCGTGGGTCGACAGAATCTTCCCCCTGCAACCGCAGGCAACAAAAGACTGCATCACCGGTCCTCTGGGTCCCATCTCAGCACGACGAGCGTGGTCCCTGGAACTCAGCAACTCTGTCCAAGTGACTCCCACAGTCCAGTGACTCTTCAGTCCAAGTTTGGTGGAGGTAAGTCCTTGCCTCCCTACTCTAGACTGCATTTCTGGGTACCGCGTGATTTGCAGCTGCTCCGGCTCCTGTGCACTCTTCCAGGATTTCCTTCGTGCACAGCCAAGCCTGGTTCCCCTACACTCTAACCTGCAGTGCACAACCTTCTGAGTTGTCCTCCAGCGTCGTGGGACTCCCTTTTGTGACTTCGGGTGGACTCCGGTTCACTCCTCTTCTAAGTGCTTGTTCCGGTACTTCTGCGGGTGCTGCCTGCTTCTGTGAGGTCTCCCTGACTTGCTGGGTGCCCCCTCTGTCTCCTCATCCAAGTGGCGATATCCTGGTCCCTCCTGGGCCACAGCAGCATCCAAAAACCCTAACCGTGACCTTTGCAGCTAGCAAGGCTTGTTTGCGGTCTTTCTGCGTGGGAACACATCTGCAAGCTTCTTCACAACGTGGGACATCCATCCTCCAAAGGGGAAGTTTCTAGCCCTCTTCGTTCTTGCAGAATCCACAGCTTCTACCATCCGGTGGCAGCTTCTTTGCACCCTCAGCTGGCATCTGCCCACTCTCGACATTGTCGCGACTCTTGGACTTGGTCCCCTTGTTCCACAGGTACTCAGGTCCGGAAATCCACTGTTGTTGCTTTGCTGGTGTTGGTCTTCCTTGCATAAACCCCCTATCACGACTTCTGTGCTCTCTGGGGGTTATAGGTGCACTTTACACCTACTTTTCAGGGTCTTGGGTGGGCTATTTTTCTAACCCTCACTGTTTTCTTACAGTCCCAGCAACCCTCTACAAGCTCACATATGTTTGGGGTCCATTCGTGGTTCGCATTCCACTTTTGGAGTATATGGTTTGTGTTGCCCCTATACCTATGTTCTCCTATTGCAATCTACTGTAACTTTACACTGCTTGCATTACTTCCTTTTGCTATTACTGCATATTTTTGGTATTGTGTACATATATCTTGTGTATATTTGTCATCCTCATACTGAGGGTACTCACTGAGATACTTTTGGCATATTGTCATAAAAATAAAGTACCTTTATTTTTAGTATGTCTGTGTATTGTGTTTTCTTATGATATTGTGCATATGACACCAGTGGTATAGTAGGAGCTTTGCATGTCTCCTAGTTCAGCCTAAGCTGCTCTGCTATAGCTACCTTCTATCAGCCTAAGCTGCTAGAAGCACCTCTTCTACACTAATAAGGGATAACTGGACGTGGTACAGAGTGTAACTACCCCTTGGTACCCACTACAAGCCAGGCCAGCCTCCTACACATTAATCTTCTAGCTTTGGAAAAACATGAGTTCATGTCCTTCAGCAGGTCAGCACACTGCATGTTAGAAAAACACATTTAATATGAAAACCGGGCAGCTAGGCCTCGACTCATGCTAACTAAGGCCTAATGATTTATTTGCAGAACTTTAACATATAATCTTTTATTATTAGTGCAAATTCATATTCTAATATAACATTTCATCATTATTAATCAGTTTCATTAGTCATTGTATATATTGGCAGCCACTCCTCGTGGGCACATTTCAAGCACAAGTTTAGCAAAATACATTAATACATTTTCTATGCGGCATTATTACGCATTAGTTCATAAACATTTCATGTTAATTTCTAAGTATATAAGTTGCTCTCTCTCAGTAGTTTTGCATCAACAAGGTTAGTACTGACTAGCACCATTTTTTAAGGTGACTCGGGCGTCAAATTTATACTTTGACATTGGGTGGTGCTTAAAAATGTTTAGAGTCATTTTTTCCCTCGTTAATCATTGCCCTATGTCATAAGGCAAAATGACGTTAACAGAGGAAAAATGACTCTATTCCAGTTTACGACATGTAAACAAGTCGCAAAACGGAAATGCACCATTTTTACCCACAATAGCATAACAAATAACAGATAGTTGTGATGTGTGTAACAGAGAAAAACAGTGCAAAGGAGCCCCAAAATGGAACCCAGAAGCCAGGAGAGGCCCCAGGGAGACCCAATTGAACCAGGAACCAGCCAGGTGGACATAGACAAGACCCAGGGGAGGGAGAAGAAAAATAGAAAGTGTGCACAGGTGACAGAGCATCAAAATCAACTCTTCGTCACCTCAAAATTGCCAATTGGAAAGAGAAAGGCAGTAGGCAAACACAACCTGGACAAATTAAGAACACCAGGCCTAAAAACCTATATGTACAAATGCAGCACATGGGATGGATGGCATGTATAATCACTGTGCCACAGGTTGTGACATCACAATATCGCTTACTTGTAGTCACATCAACACCATTAACACAACCAAGACCTGGGAGACCAGATAGTCAGTCAACACAATTCCTGGGGTAACTTCATAGTGGTGTCCCTTGCAGTAACACTTTGCAACTGCCTTGCCTCATTGCCCAAATGCATGTGTGCTGCATCTCACAGCACACAAGTCATTGCAATTGTCCCAACAGTAGCCAGCACACCACGCATAGACAACACAACCACATGAGACAGCCATTCCTACATCCTGCAGTCAGGGTGTCCCCTGGGTGCATGGAACAATTAATTCAACAGGTGCTGGGGGAGTAACAGGCAAGACCGGTATCATTGGTAACATGCCACTACCCAGAGCAACTGAACTAAAGTTGCGTTCAACCACACATCTTGATGCTGAACCGAAATGTGCCACTATAGAAAATAGATTCCACAGATAGTAAACAGTAGGCCACAACAGTCACAGGCTGAGCCAAAAACTATTTGGACACAACCATGTCAGACACATGGGAATGGGGAAATAAACACACAAATACAACACATAGGGTACGGCTGTCACATAATTGTGGTTAATTCCACATCAACGGGTGGGGGATTGTGCATGAGCAAGCCTGGAGTCACACGTTGGGATGGCGGCTGGAAATACGTCTGACATGGTAGCCCTGTGGGGCACTTACTAGACATTATTGATGGATTAAATAGAGTCAGTGCCAGTTGTGGCCTGCATTGGGTGTAACAGGACACCCTGCACTCACCCCTGTAAATCAGGCAGTGGAGAGGACAAAGGACCAAGGTAAGGGGCACCCTACACTGCCCTTGCCAAATGCATGGGCTGTGTAGGGGCACCCAGGGGCACACCACACCACTTCACCAATAACCATTTCATGGGGGTTACACCCCCATGGAAAGGCTGGAGGAAATGTGGAAACGTATCTGGAGAGTTGTGTTGAACATATCACTGGTCTGGTGTCCCAGGACAGATGCCATAGCCAGTCTATAAGCTGCTGGTAACCTGTCATGTCCAGGCCATTGGCCTATGGGGCATTACACATTGATACAGTTGCCACTACCACCTGTGCTGTAGGGGGTGATCAATTACACAGTGGCAGTCAGGTGCCCCTTGGACTGATGCACATGAAATATGAACTTGCCTCAGGTCCTGACCTAAGTACAATTGGTGTGAATTGGCTAAGTCCATAGACACATTTACCATCAGGCACTGTCACCTACAGAATGATAAAGACAGCAGAAAATGCATACCCATACTGCCCTTCCCTGAGTTCAACCCTGTGCCTTTATCAGATGAGTTGTACTGTCAAAATGCTGCATTCATGTATCATAGTGCAGGGAGGGCTGCATTGAGGGGCAGGGCATAGGTGTTTAGTAAGGTAAACAACCTACACAGACAGGAGTTGAAACATTACTCTTCCAGGTCCATGAGTGCTATGCAAATTAACACACAAACGCAAATAACAACATGAAGAGACATCAATGACAACAAGAGCACAGTGTTCCGACAATGCCTTCCCTGTGGTATTGCAGGGTCTCAGCACAGCGTGGGTGTATATTAAACATGTAAGACTGTGACAGTTGAAAATAGCCATGTGTGGTGCTGTGGCATGAGCACAGCAGCACACATTACAAGGCCTCACCATGCAAATGGATGCAAAGGGAGGGTAGAAAAAGATAAGATGGCGTCAAGACACAATAAGGATAGACAACACACTTAGAAGATATGACGCAGCCAATAGTGGCAACTGGGCTTCCATTAATGAAATATGCAGGTGGGGCATAGGGCTGTTGACTGCAGCTATGCTGTACTGGAACAATCCTTTGGAATTAATGGGTGCATCATAGGCCCCTAGCGACACAGGACCGTCGCTTTCAGCGATGCTCCTGTGGCGCTATGCACTTGCGCTGTATTGACAAGGTAGCATTAAGCCACTTTTAGTGGCATTATGTCACCTTGTAAATATGTACCCTCCTGATCATGACTGTGTGTGGAAGGTGGTGCAATGGGTGTTGCTGTGTGCGTGCCACAGCAACACCCATTAAAATTTGATGCTGCCTCAGATAAATGGAATATTGTGAACTTGAGGTAGAGCCAAAACTTTAACGCCAGCCCCCAGGGTGGCATTAGCAGGGTGAAACGATGAGGAATACATTTATACCTCCTTCTTTTCTGCTTTTCCAATGTGTGCTGCATTCTGCAGCATGCATAGGAAGAGCAAAATTCCAGAAAAGATTGTTTATGAGTGTGAAGACGTTCCTTCATGCAAGAAAATAAACATATGTGAATTAAGATTTGTCTTTTCTCTGTGTGCTGCATTCTACAGCTCACAGGGAGGTGCCAAAGCGCCATTAGTGATTCTTAATGTGCAGGAAGGGACACCTTCACCCACATAAACAGTCACACCCCTAAATGCATACATCCTTGCACGATGGTGCAAGGATGCCTGTGATGACATTGGAAGCTGAATCTTGCACCAGCATGGGGGACAACACAGGGGTGGCCCGCATTCACTCACATACGGTGCATCCTTGTGTTACCAAAGTGATGCAGTGCAATGCTGATTATTTTTGCAAAGCGCCGTGTTGCACCACATTTACATCAACACAGGCCTAATATGACAAAGAGCCTCAAATATCAAGTCTGTGACGTGACTTGTCAACTGCCACAACACAGATAGACTGATTTTACACCATCTCATTTCAGATGATGATGGCTCTCCTGCGGATCTGCCTGTCCTAGAGAACCCTAATGACCTGGATGACCAGCTGGCAAATATCAGCCGAGAGACCCTCTAAGAAGTCCTTGTAAACCTGCAGACACCACCTCCAGTCTCAAGGAGGAGTATTGAAGTAGCAGACATCCCACAGGCCACACTTAGCATACCAATAGTATGACCTGCCAGCACCGACAGAGCAGAGGACTCCGAGGACCCAGGCACCAGCTTTGAGAGGACAGTGGTGGGAGTCCAGTGGGAGTCCAGCGGAAGATGGCCAAGGAGGTGCGGGTGGCGATGGAAACAGTGGCAGCCAGCCTCGAGGGGATGTGCACGTGCATGGTCACAGCAACAGACAGACTGCAGCCAACATACACACACTCCCCAATGCCTGGGGTCCAGGAGTGTCTGAAGACATAGCTGCTTCATTGAGGACAAAATGGACTCCATGCACTGGAAAATAGTCTCCCTCAGGGCAGACATGGCTGCCTACCACAGGGATGTTGCAGCTATACTTAAAAACCAGCAGCTCCTCCGTTCTGCAGTGTTGCCATATGTGGTCCACAGATGGCAGCTGCCAGGAATTGGGAATCCACATCTTCATCAGCTGGGGTGAGTGTGGCCCCCTCTACCTTCCCACTATCACCATAAGGGGTAGAGGATGCACCACACACATCGGAGGATGGAGATGTGGAACAGATCATCTTCACCCATAGGAGTTCCCGGTAAGGCCAGCCCATGCCACATGGGCAGTGTTTACCTTAGTCCTGTGCTTGACATCATGCCAGTATTAGCACTGTTACAGATATGCACTCTTCCTCAACAGACTGTTGACCTTTCTGCTATGGACTGCTATTGCCCCTAACTTTTCAAATGGCAATTTATGTTCTCCTAGACATTTTACCCAAACATGTCCCATGACATGTCCCTCAACCCCGGACTTGTGTTGTGTCCCAATTGGATGGATTCCACAAACGGGGTCACAGACCTGGACATTGCATATATTTAGCACTGTTACACTTGTTAATAAACACCACCGACACAACCAGCATGTTTATTCTACTATGCCTAGTAGTTGTGATGTGTGTAACATGTCTCAAGTCACAGAGTGTCAGTACAAGAGTGCATGAATACGTGGGCACATATTTATGCACCTGGTACCTACATGTTGTATGTCGATGTTGGCCTCATCCCGACAAGCAATTCACTGAATATGTGATACATGTTGAACACATGTATGCTACTCCACTACATACTGCAGGAATGGATGTGAAACAGTAATCGGGCAATATCCTCAGTTTGGATTACCAGTAGAACACACTGGTGTAAACCAAAGGGACTCAAACTCATCTATTATTGCCACTGGTCAGTTTAGCAGGATAGGAATGAAATGTAAGCTGTTGTAAAATGTCCCACAGTGCCCAACATTCCAAACCAAAACACATAACATAACTTGTCACCTGAATTCCCACACCTATCCTGTCCTATACATGATCAACATAGCTTGAGTGGTGGGTAGACTGGATGACAGGTGCACAGGTAAGTAGATGTGTTGTAGCTGCCAATGTGACAGCGCAGTCATAAGGAGGTGTTGAACATGTCAAGAGAGGGATTTGGGTGCTGGACGGAGTCCCCAGGACAACACACAATTTTCACTGTACACCCATGGGAAGACCCTGAGACCCAATCATATGACACATGAAGTAAGGGTGTACCCAATATTATTTATTATGATAAAGAAATAACTTTAGTAAATTGTATCAAGACCTATTTTAATCTAACCTATCCTAACTATACATGACCCACAACATACCCTAACTACTCTATGATACACTTACCTAACACATTTAAGCACACACTCTAAACATTCACCCCAACCCTCCCCTTATATCATAGGACACATGCAGGACATCATACACTAAACTACACATTTACTAACTATTACTACACAAATATATATATGTTGTGGTATGTCTGTGTGTATATATATATATATATATATATATATATATATATATATATATATATATAATAAACACATAAAAGACCCAACATCACCCCCCACCCACCCAAGCACATAATAAAACATTAAAAGTACAACATTTACCCCAAACCTACTTATCTAACTAACCCACTAACATATTGTAACCTACAACTTATCCCCTAATACCCATTAAAAACCTAGAAAAAACAGGAGGGAGGGGAGTGAATTTGGGAGGAGGGACATAATGCCATTCAGAGGTTGGACCTTTTCAGTTGTTTCTTAATGTTCTAGAGGGCCTTTGTATTCTTTGCCACCTCCTTTTCAATGGAGTCCAACTTTTGGAGGACCTGTTGTACATCCCTCTGTAAATCAATGATTGCACTCATGTCCATGGTAGCAGGTGTGGTTGGCTGTGTGATGGCACTAGAGGGGGCAGCAGCTGGAGCAATATTTGTGTTGGCAGCTGTGGGCCCATGCACAGCTGTGGTGCTTGGATCAGCCTGTGTTGGCGGTGTGGGTCCCCCTTGGCTGAATGCCCGTCACTCACCAGTGGATCGCTCCGAGCTATAACGGCATGCCATCCTCCTGAACCCAGATTCCACTGCCAATATGCGCCTATAGCGCCCTGCAATCTTTTGAAAGGCACCTAGTTGGTCGTTATTCATGTTGGCAGCTGTTAAAATGAGACAGGCAACCATCAATGTCAGCATTGTGTGGAGTATGTACAGTAAATTAGCTTATTATCTACATCTATTTTCACATGCACTCCTACTCACATTCCAGATGATACAGTGGCCGTGATGGATGAAACGACAACGCTGCCTTAGCACCATTTCCCTGACACCATAGCCACCAAGAACAAGATTACGAATCAAACCAAATTAGATCTGCTTAGATTTCACATTGATCAAGGCCACTATGCCTCTTCATATTGTGTCAAATTATCTAACATACATCACCAGAAACTTGCATCTGTTATTGGGAGTATGAGATGCTGTTGGCAACCATAAGGGTTCAGTGTTGATAGGAATACATGCACGCTTGATAAAAAATGCCTGTCACTTACACTGTGAGCATCACATCTTCCTACAAATTTGTAGTTTCCACCCCATGTGCCTCAGGGAGTAGGACCACGTGGATCGACATCTCAACTGTCCAGGTCATCCACCAATGCATGCCCACTCATACATGGAGTCAGGGAGTGGGCCATGTGTTAGGTGATGACAGAAATGAAGCTGGTATCCATAGGTCTATCACTTCTACATTCATGTGTCCAGGTGTAGTCACCCATTAATACCTGATCAGCCAATACCATTCCTCACACACCAATAACCATGCTGGCACATGATTGGACTTGACCTGCATACATGCCTATTACATTTCATAGAAGTATCACGAAGTGGAGTGCAAAATTAGTGGCACCATGCTGGGGGCCAATTGGCCACCCAATCCTACATGACCATAACAATATAGGGATGCACCAATTTGTCTACAAAATGGTGCATCACTGTGTTGTGGGAATGGTGGTGTGTTCAAGTACCATTCTATACACAACAGTGCACATCTAAGTCACACATGGAGCTACATGTGGCTTGTCATCACCTTGTTTACATGACTCACTCACACAAGACACTTCAGCACTACAGAGGACAGACAAAATCACACTTACTGGATACATTTGGGTTCTCGAATATTGCCACTTCGCCTATTGTGTAGGGGGGTGGTCCACCTGAAATATATAGATGTAAAACCATTGTTAGTATCACATCACTGTCACTACTAGTGGGCAACATATGGCAGCATGTACTATTTCAGAGTGAGGTAATTATCCAGGTTGTGGACAGTGCAACAGACACACCACTGCAAACTCACAATGAGACTGACACTCAGGTGAATGAGAGCCATACAACTGCACTCTTACACTGCACCTTTGACTCATGTAGTGCTGCACCCTGCAACAACCATTTGTGGCCAATCTGTAGAAGATGGAACTCCATGGAATGAGGGGGAGTTGAGTGACAGATAAAAGACACTACACTGGTGCTCTGCAGGACAACTGACTCAGGTATTCTGGCTTGTCCTGCAAGTCACACAGAGGCACTTTGTGGAGAACAAAAGGCTAAATAGTTAGTCTGCAATTTTCATACATTGAGTAATCCATGACTGATGTTTCGCAGTTGAGTGATGGCATCAAATGCCCCATTGCCAGTGCCCCCATGACGAGTATGCCCCCTTTGTAAACATAATGGCAGGGATGATGTAAGTGAAAATCTGACATTGTTGCACCATGCATGGATTGTCGTACTTTGTTATCACAATCCACTTACATGTGGTATGCTACCAGTGCCTTGGCTTATCATACATGACACAATGCTGGGGCACGGATGTTGCCATGGCCCCTGAAATGTGTGACTTAGTGATGGATGTGCATGACTCACCTAACATCTGACTTACATTGGTAAAATTGTAGGATATGTGAAGCCCATGTCTATACTGGCACAGTGACACTTTATTCCGGTTGCATGCAACATGTCCACAAGCATTGTATGTGGCATGCCAACACATCTGCTACTGTCATTCAAGTACAGTGAACAGTAATTAGTTTGCCAATGGGGTACTCACCAACAGGGCCACCAATCACCACACCAAGATGGTCCAGACGATCGTGCTCCCTGGTCACCAGATCAGCCCAACGATGCTTGAGCTGGTGGTCGTTGTGACTGTTGACGTACATCCTCTTCATGTGGTAGAGCACCTTGCCCCATCGCAGCCACCTCAGCTCAGTACGATAGCTCTAGATCACACGGCCACCCATCTCTAGCATCAATTGGAGGTAGTGGGCTACCCACCAAATGAAGGGTCCCAGCTCCTCCTCCCCATTCAGGTCTGCCTCCCCCTGCCAGACATTGCACTGGGGTACAGGTTGAAAAAAGTGAAATGGAGTAGTAATAAACAGAAATAAGGAAAGGAAACTTAACACCCAAAAAAATCACAAACCCAACTAACCCAACTATTGAATGAACCCAGACAGGTACCCCACAGCACAGGTCCAAGGTAAAGTACAGTAGACACTCAAATTCGCAGATACTGGGACAAATAACAAGCAAATACAACAGAAGCAAAACAGGAGGGACACCACAAAATACAAAAAAGAGCAAGTAGACACCACCAACTCCAAGACACAACCACACAGTCAAAAGAGGCACAGACTTTAAAGAGAAAGTGAAAGTACACCCACTGTACCATGCCTGTAAACATGATATCATTACATCACTTCCTGCGCCCTTCCGGCACGTTTTATGTTATGCGTGTTTTTTTTTTACACATCTGATATTTCTGTGAGTATTTCTGATGCATTACTTACGTGTGTCTATTTATAGTGATGCATTACCTTTATGCATCGATTTAACAATAAATCAGCATTGCAATGAGTGCGAAGGTGGAAATCATGCTTAGGGCCCATGGGTCATGTACTTTGCGTTTGCAGATATTTTTGACGCATTTGCATAATTTCTTTGTACACTATTCCTGATTGCGGGATTTTGTCATTTGTTAATGGATGCACCCTGTATCAAGATACAAATTGATTGTGCTGGGCTGCAGTATGGCATTTTTGTGTATGGCCACATGCGTTAGTCCATTGTACAATGTGATTTGTGTGTGATTGGTCTGTTACACCAATGTGTGTGTTACATAATCAACAGCATGCAAATGTATATACATCATGCATATGTATGTTTGTGTGACAACAGTTTATCCACATATGTATGGCAGTCAGTACTATGCAAGAGTCATGGTATGTGATTGTGAATTGTGTTCACTTGTGTGCTGTGTGTAGTTGCCGTAGAGAGCATCACATTTCGGACAACATACACAGCTCAGGTATTGTTGATGATGGCTGATGATTGCAATCTGGCAAATGTTACCCCACAACTGTCTCCATATGTTGATCTTTAGTACATGGATGACTTGTGTGTGAACTACACATATGTCTGACATGAGTACATATTTGGTACATTCTGTGATTGACACACTCTGCCTACATTCGAACCATATCATGTATTGAACACAATAGACTATTGAAAATCATACCATTTTGCATTGTAATTATAATTACTTTGTTGTGGACCTGCAGCCCTAGCTGCATATATTCTCATCCTTTCTGATGTGCATTCCATAGACATGTCCGTGTAAAGTGTGAGGTCATGTGTACCCTATGACAGGATTGGGCTCCCTGGCAGTGGCAGGAGTGATTTCCAGGGGTGTACTGTGCAGGCTCCATTTCTCTTATTACTAGTCTTACCTGGACTAATCATGTTGAGCATTGTCACCAATGATGTCTCCACCTTGTCATACATGCTCTGTGCAGCCACTGCAACTCTCACACTGAGGTCTGTTCAAACATTACAGTCTCACCATATTTTGACATCCACTGCATCATGTGTGGGCCCCTTATTTAGCTCATTTTTGGACATGTTGTTGTTGTGTGTGATGAGGTAATTATATACAAGTTGGCAACGTGGATGTAATTAATATCTTGTGGTCCATAAACTGTGTCCTTCAGTTGTCGCATTCAAGTGATGAGGCTAATTATGATGTGTGTGATGGTAGCAGTTAACTCTTATGCTTCACATGTGATGTTGCTACAATACTCTTCAGATTAATATTTGTGATATGCTCCCTGAGGTTAGACTCATAATCCTAAAGTATACGTTTAAGATATTGAAGACACCAAAGCCTGATTGTGTGTATAAGTGAGGTGTTTATTGACAAAATTTACAAGGTGAGTTACGTGATCATTATGTGAAGAAGTTCTGTACAATGTGCATTCTGCGATGTATCCCAGCAGCTATGTTGTCGTCTTCACCCTCATTTTCTTCTCCATCATCTTCCTCCTCCTCAGGCAGGTCTTCAACCTGCTCATTTAATGGTACATTCATCCGTACACATATGTTGTGCAGGATAGCACACGTCAATATGATCTTGCAGACCATTTGTGGGGCATATAGGAGGCTGCCTCCTGTGATGTCCAGGCACCTGAATCTGGACTTCAGAATGCCAAATGTCCTCTCCACAATAGTCTGTGTCCTCCGATGTCCCTCATTATATGCACGTTCTGCTGCTGTGCTTGGGTTGTGAAATGGGGTCATTATCCATGGCTGTATGCCATAACCCTGATCTGCTGCAAAAGATTACAGGAGTAATTTGTTGTTAGGGCTTGCAACAGTTATGTCATGTAGCATGGCAGTTGATATTAAGAGCTGGTTGTGGCTCATATGTATTTGTGGTTTGGTGTGAGTTCCTTTCCTTGTGTGATTTTCCTCAGCACTAGGTTGTTGGACATGACAATCTTGTGTTTGGGTCAAGGACCTGGAACATATGATTTGGATTCCACACTGATAGTCATTATGTATGTACCATGCGTTGTGTAGTGCACCTTTACATCAGTGTGCTATCACTAGAGGGGACAGGACACATCCTCAAAATACAATGGGGTCAGATGCGGTGGCAATATGGTAGCATTACAGTGCCTGAACATTCCATACCTTTTGACATGTGTCATTGCAGATGAGGTGTGACACTTAGGGCCTTTGAAATTGGTTAGTGAGAGTGCACTACATGTCTCCAAAATTAGCTGCTGTGTCGGGCCACATTTCAACCCTGCAAGAATGCACATGTGTGACATGTTACTTGGCAAACCTTTGTTGTCTACTGTGCCAGTTGCTCATGTGTAGCCGTGCACAAATGCTACCTACCCTGCACCAGGATACTTGGCTAGCTGCCTTGTGGCGATGGATGTATCTGTGCAGGACGGTACACCACCCTTTACATATGCTTTTTTGATAGCCAATTGGCTCTTTCTGTGTGTGCGGCAGTGTGTAGCATGCATTTGTGCCACATTCATCTGAGTTCATAGCACAGTCTACTTCCTATTTGCGACCTGCATAATGTGGTGGTATTTGTTGTTGGCACTTTCTCAGGTTTTAGGGGACAGCTACATGTGAGTCTGCATCATCATGCCATGTATCTTGTGGTGACAGACCTGCAGCAAGAAACATTGCACACCCCTTCCACTCTACATACAGGATGGGAGGGTGGCCAATTTGCAATGTGGCTTCAAGTAATGATGAATTGATAATCTGCGAAGATGTACATACAGTGCAGGTCATGACTATGAAACTGAGGGCTATTACATTGTTCTGTTGGTGTTCCTGAGTGGCAGCAAATGTTTGTGTCATCCATGAGGTGTCCAAGGGCGTGTATCCCATTGTCACAGGATGATCAACATAACTAGCAGTGTTTCTCCTATCTTCCAAAATATTAATGTGCATTTCTACTGTTGACACATGCACAGTGCAGGCTATGGAATGTAGCTCAGCTACTTAGCAAATGTGACCCTTGGCACAGTGCATGTGAGGTCAGTGTTGTCCTGTTTTCTCCTACTGGGTCCCACTATGACATCCATGATCTGCACTGTCTGACTGTGTCTCTGTCCCCTGTTAGGCCATTTCTTGTATCTGGTACAGACATGATGGTGTTGTGAGTCAACGAGTGTTGCATGTGAGGTTGCACAACAGTAAGTGTGGTTCCACTTCTCACACATCTGGCACATGGTATGTGGTGGGCATTGATCTTGTATTCCTATGTGTGTGAGCCAGTGCGTCAGGAAAATGTCTGTGCACACTACAGGTAAGTTAGGTATGTGTTGATGACATGCAGTTGATATAGGCGCGAGTTGTGTGGTGTTTGATATTTGTTCTGACAGTGATTTGCACAGCATGACTTGAGGCATCTGTGCCTATTTGGAAGTTACATGGCATGGGCATGGTGTATACCTTTCACATGTCTGTGCTATTGTTTGTTTGGTGTAGTGTGTGTGATGTGTACATAGTGGGACACTGAGGGCACTTGTAGTGGTCTGTGTAGTCCTGCTGTTATCAAAGGGTACATGTGTGCACCTGTCCTTCCTGTGGTGTGTCTGTCAAGTTGTGGGTGTGTTACATACATGTGGGTGTATTTATGAGAATTCTGCACTGATTGTGCTGTACTGCAGCATGGTGCAAATGTCTTATCACCTGCACACGTGTCTAACCCTAGCCATATGTTACTGTAGTGGTGTATGTCTTGTGTGTCTGATAGTATTGGTGTGTTATGTGTGCATTACTAGATTTGATGACTTACCCACAAATAGACCATTTCTAAATTGTCCATCCTGGATTGTTCATTGATCGTGCTGTGCCGGAAAATGTAGGCTTCATGGACACTCCCTGGTTACTTGGCCAATATGTTTATGAATAATCCACAGTGGTCCAATATGCTCTGCACACTAATGGAATGCGTGTGCTTGCGATTCCGGTATAAGTATTCGGTTTCTGCAGGTGGTATGAGGCGGACATGGGTGCAGTCAATTGGACGTAGCACATGCGGGAAGCCATGGATTTGATAGAACCCCTGTTTGTTCTCCTGCTGCTTTTGCTGGGTGTTGGGGAAGTTGATGTGGCAGGGTGTCATAGAGATGATGGCGTCTAACACCTTTGGCAGAAATGCAGAGAACAACGGCTGTGAGACACCAGCAACCAGTGCACCCATTGTTTGGAATGAGCCACTTGCCAGCATGTGCAGGACAGAGAGCAGCTTTGTATTAGGTGGTATGTTGTGTGGGTCTGCAAGCTGGCTGCAATTTGTAGCTCAATATGGTGCAGCAGGTGTAGTATGGCTTGCCGGTTGAGTCTGTAAGTCCTAATAATGTCCACATCCCTGAGGCCAAGGAGAGTTGTTCTGGTTCTGAAGACGCTCTCCTGCCTTCAGCGTTGCCTTTGTGGGCTGCGTTGTCATGCTGGTGATTGCTGGAGTTGTTGCTGTCCTCTGCCCAGTCTAGCAAGATGTATCAGTATCACCTCCATCTTCTCCTGTGGGTTGTATGTTGCTTCTGTGTTTTCTCCTTAAGTAGTCGTGTGCTCCTCATTTTAACACCTGCCCTGACCCAGGCTTTAAAATTTGACACGAATCGGTGTTAACGTCATTTTTTGGGTCCGCCTCCCACCCATCTGTAATTTTTTCCAGGTGGCTAAATATGGCGCAAAGTTGTTTGAGTCCTTTTTTGGACAGGAACACCTACCTTGCATCTCATTGACACAAGGAGATTTCACGCATCTGAAAAATGACGTTAACACTAATATTTTTCAGGTCTAGCATCAAAATATAAATATGGCGTTGGGTTTGTGTTGAACTAAAGTAAAAAAAATTACGCTAATTCAGCGCAAACAGAGTATAAACATGCCACTTAATGTTTCTAATTATATTGACTGCAAATGCATTTGCAACGTAGCGTTGAGTGAGGAATTTGAAATTTAAAATATCTTTTTGGATTATTTTTCTTGGAATTCATTTTTCATGAAAAATCGTTTTTTGCACCATGCCTCTGAAAAAAGAGTTTTTGGGGCCACATGTACCAAGCATTTTTCTAGTTGCAAACAGGCCGATCCACATAATCAGCCCGTTTGCGACTAGGAAAATGCTTTTTGGGATGTACAAAGCCCAAACTGTGATTTGGTAACTTGTTACAGAATCGCAATTTTGGTTTTGTAGTTCGGTATTAGGAAGGGCCATGTCCAGGGCATCCCTCTCTAATACCAAATCTAAATGGTATGTATAATTGTTTTGTGATCATGAATGCGGTCGCAAAACAATCACAGTGAACACCAATTTCAAATTGTGCTAGCCCATTTGGAAAGGGAAAGGAGCCCTGAGGGACTCCTTCCCCTTTGTGAATGCATGCAAAAACATTTTTTAAGAGCAGGCAGTGGTCCCGCGGACCACTGCCTGCTCTTAAAAAATGAAACTGAAGCGATTCCATTTTTCTTTTTTAACGCAGCCTGTTTTCCTTTAAGGAAAACGGGCTGAATTTAAAAAAAAAAGAATTGCTTCATTTAAAAGCAATCACAGACATGGTTTTCTGCTGACACCAGTGGGTCACAAATTGCGACCTACCTTAATAATATTAATGAGGTAGGTCTATTTGCAACCCAACGGGAATCGCAAAAGAAACTCAATAGAGTTTTTTTATTTTGCGATTTCCTAATTGTGATTCACATGAAATTGCATTTCTAAATATTCGTACATGTGGCCCTTGGTTCTTCCTGGCATACATTTAGAAGTGCTTTCATTTGTCTGAAAGGCATGACAAAGTTTTGTGAGTTTTCACAAAGTTAAAGTTTATTTCCATTACCCACATTTGCATAGACTTCTTCCCTGAGAACTTCACTAGATGCATTTGTGATTGCTGAATTTTCAACAGATTATGATTCCGTGAAGCTGGACCCAGATGTCTAATATGCTTCTCTTTTTTTTACCCACTTGTAGTATCAGTGGATGAAATCATCACTGCAAATTCCACTGGACACTCTCTGCTGACAACAATTATCCTTTCCCAATAACTCATCTCTATTTATAGAATCACTGTGTGCCATCTTTTGTTGAAAGTCCTGTGAAAATATCGGACTGATGAATACATATGTTTTCCACTTAGATTAATACTGGCTGGCCTTTGCTATTGGACGTAAAAAGGAGCATTTTGAGTTTTGTTTCACTTGATAGTTACATGCTATTTTAGAAGTACAGATCTGTATAAAGTTGACATTTTTATAAGTTGATCCAGTGCTTTTACTCATATTTAAAAGGGAGGATAAATAATTAGAGTTCGTTTTCTGGGAAAATGTGTATCATTGTCAATCTACTAAAGGGTCAGATAATAGGGAACATGAAGTTATACGCACTAATATGTCTACCTCCATTCGCCATCTAGGAACATTCTAAATAGAATACCTGAATTAGGATTACTCATAAGAGTATCTATGTGGTTGTCAGTTAGGATAGCAGGTAAAAATATATAATAATTAAAATCAAATGTTATCACAGGATATGATGTAAAAATGTCGTTATAGTTCTAGATTGGAAATATTGTATTATGTGTAACAAGAAGAGTGTATCCAGAAACCATCTAAATGGGTAGAAACATCAACTGAAGTGTATTAATAGGTTCATTTTGCCGCAGTTCTTTACTACTTTTCAGTTAAAAGGAAAATGCACAGCCCAGTCCAAGTAATGATATTCTCTATAGGATGTTCCCTTTTGCTATTTAATCATTATGGACCTTAAATATAGTGTACTTCATGCTCCTTCGTTTGAAGGACATGGTTTGTAAGGTGTTCCATCGGTATATCGTACATAGAATATTGTCCTACCATAATATCATGGGCAACATATTAAGGACCACAATATGGAGAAGGTAAGAATATATAGGTAAGCAGAGGTTTGCTTCACTTAAATGTGCACTAGGTAGAGCATCAATTAATGCACTAATACTTTTAACTAGGAACATTCTAGATAGATGTCATGTAGAAAGTAGAACTGTTTGCACTGTTGGAAATACATATGGGGCCATATTTATACTTTTTGACGCAAAACTGCGCCAACGCAGTTTTGCGTCAAAAAAATTTGCGCCGTCTAACGCCATTTTGAAGCGCCGTGCGGGCGTCAAATTTATACTTTGACGTACGGCGGCGCAACCAACAGGTGGGAGTCATTATTTCGTGACGCACACAGCGGCGTCAAGTCGTAAAGGAAACCAACGTAAAGGCGACGCACATCACTGTGGGTCGATTTACGACAGCGCAATCCGGAAAGCGCTGTTTTTTTTCACGCTATTGCGTTACATTTTTGCGCGAAAACTGCCCTTTCAGCAGAGGAGAGCCAAAATGGATCCCAGATGCCACAACAGACCCCAGGAGGATGAGAGCAGACCAGGAACCAGCCAGAAGGATCCATACAGGAACCAGGACATTTAAAAAAAAAAAAAGAAAGTGTCGCTTCAGTGAAGAGGAGCAGGAAATCCTGGTGAAAGAGGTGACGGAACACCAGCACCAACTTTTCATCTCCTCTAAATTGCCACTCAGTAGGAGAGAGGCCATATGGAAACAAATAGTGGACAAGATCAACAGTGTGGCTGAAGAACGCCGCACAGTCACTGAGTGTAAGAAACGCTGGCATGACTGCAAACGTAGGACAAAAGAGAAAATGGCCAGGAACAGGAAGGCAGCAATGCAGACTGGAGGGGGGAGTCCAGCACAACAGGAGGCCCTGGACCACATGGAGGAGATGGTCGCAGCCGTCATCCCGGAGGAGATCGTCACAGGGATTCAAGGACAGGACAGCGCAGACTACCACGACACAACGCACATGCAGGGTAAGTCACATCTGGAAATAAATTGCAATAATGGGGACTGTAAACAGGGGGGGGGAAACCTACTACACAATGCATGTAAGTCAGCACATATATGAAGTAGCATGGGTAAAGGGGCACGGCAGGGGGGCATGCCCAGCACAGACTGAAGCTGGGGCACGACAAAATACAGCACCAACAACAGTCCCATGGGGCCATCCTGTAATTACAACAATAGAGCCAAGGGAAATCAGCGACAGGTGGGAAGGCCACTACGTCAAACTCACATCCAGGCACTTGTATAGCAAAATCTATCCTACATCAACTAGGTCCCTATCAGTAATGCAGTAGCCAAAACAACAACTGCAATGTAACTGCCACAACAGTTGACAATAATACCTCTCATCTCTGTGCAGCTATAGTACCAAATGGCAGGAACCTCCCCATGGAACATACATACCTAAATTAGGGGGCGAGGATGACATCCGCAACTATTCATAGAAATAAGACAAAGGCACCAGCACACTCAAATGCCGAATGTCCATACCTGACACATACATAAGCCAAACTAAACAGCAATAGGAGCCACACAGCACTAAGGACACACACATGCTGCATACGTCAGGGTCCCTCACGTGCCTGGCTAACAAGGCTACATCACTAATGTCATACTGCTCAGACAACACCTGAGGAGGGGACACAGGCAACTGGTCACTGAAACACACCTGCAAAGTCTGACAACCAAATATGACATTCATACGATAAACAGGCCAATCCAATTAGACACACATGACCCAACATCATCTTCAAACATCAACAATGTTTACATCCATACCACATCCTAACATTGACATGCATAGGTAATGCCAGGTAACATGTACAGTTCATGCAATGTGAATAAAAAGTGTATGGGGCAGGTCCTGAGAGGCAAGTGTGCTGGCAGGGCAGTCACAACACCCACAGTCAGTCAAAGTGTATTGTGGCAAGTGTAACGTATACTTTGCGCATTAGCCTCAGGCTGGAGGCCTTTGTGCATCTTACCCTGAATGTACTTATACTCATTTGCTCACATCTAAGAGCCTCAGAGCACTTTGCACTAAATGATTCTCATTGCCCTTCCTATCAGTTAATTTAGCAAATAGCCAGTCCTAAGGTGTTGTCAATTAGTCAAATCACACTGTTTTGCCTACTTCTGCACTGGAGTTTGCCAGAACATATTCACTCTGTGCCCCAGTCAAGGATACAGTCTGGTACGTTGCTGATAGATGTGGCAGGGGTTAAGGTTTGGCATTCCTGCGTAGGGAAACTATGTCATCACGATGACATATGACTTATAAAATCACTTCCTTGTCCCAAGATATGCAAGAGGGAGTTTCCAAACAGAGAAACACAACTAGATGCTGCCTGCCTTGCTGCTGATGCACAACCAGATCACAGGCCATTCCTCTGATATGAGGGATGATGTCTCCCCAGTGATTCCGACAGGCAAGCTCCAAACTCAACATGCTGGGCTATACATAGAACAAGCAGAGGGAGAGTAGAAACTGTTAGGCACCATGATAGCTGTGTACTAATGTATTACTCTCCTGTGGACTATTTCAATTCTAACAGTGTGTATTGTTTGGGTTATTGTGGCTCACACCTAAATTTCAAGAAGTCAGTTGTACAATGAAACCTCATATTAAACAAATACTGTCTTTCTCATTTGTGTATGGGAACATACCGGAAAAGACATAATTGTGTAGGATCTGAGTGACCACGACTTCCCTGAGAAGTTCCCAAGATGTCATGTGCTCGGATGTCTAAACATTCCTTTGATGTGGGAGACCAGAGGCACTGCTAGTTAGTCTGAGCAAAACGAAATATCAGGGTGACAGAGTTAGTTACAAGTGGGTCAGACTTAGTCCCCCACACCATTAGCTATCCTGCTGCCTAGAAAGCCAGTAATCACATGTAGGATAATGAGAGCCCACCCAACAAAATGTCCCTCCATAACAATAGTTAAACACCGAGGGAGGAGTATGACAAAAACACGCCTATTCCTAAATAATTACAAAGCAACACCTAGAGGCGATCAGGCAGACATGTCTCATAGCTCCATATCATACATGTGACACACAGGTGGGCCATAGGCCTACAACAATGCCCTATGACGGACAGCAGATACCAAGACAAACACAGAGCACAAAGTTAAGGCATCCAAAGGCTTGTATCTTGTTGCAAAATTGTCACAACACAGACACACTAATTGTACCCTGTTTCATTGCAGAGGAACACGGATCTCCTGCCGATATGCCTGTCCTTGAGTTCCCTGATGACATGGATGATGAGCCCATAAACATCCCACAAGAGACCATACAAATGGTCCTTGAAAGCCTCCAAACCCCACCTTCAGTCACAAGGAAGAGCACAGAAGAAGCAGCCACCACAGGAGAACCACCCGCCACCCCAATTGTAAGACCTGCCAGCTCCAACACAGCTGAGGACTCTGACGACACTGGCACCAGCTTCGAAAGAACTGTCGTTGGGGTCCAGCGGGAGCTGGCCAAGGAGGTGCGGGTGGGGATGCAAACTATGGCAGCCAGCCTTGAGGGGGTGCGTTCGTGCATGATGTCAACTGCTGATCAGGCAGCTGCAATGCAAGCCCGAACATCGCTCTTGCAGGAACTTTTAAAAACACAGAAGGAAATCTGCACAGCTGTCATCCAGTTGACACAACAACTCCAACTGCAAGCCAGTCAACGTGTGCACGAATGCAACATAGAACCCCTCAGGGCCGACCTGGCTGCCTACCATCGTGATGTGGCTGCCATTCTGAAAAACCAGCAGGCCCTCCTTGCTGCAGTACTGCCCTTCATAACTCGACAGGGATCAGCCCCCGGGATGTCTGCCTCCATGTCTTCTAACACTGAGGTGTGTGTTGCCCCTTCACAACCAACAACAACAAGGACACACCAGGCAACACACACATCAGAAGAAATGGAACAGATAACATTCACACGCAAGAGTACCCGGAAGCCCTAGTCCCTGCACCATGGCCTACTCTGACCAAGGTCCTACGTTTTGTCAAATGCCAGTCTCACTACAACTACACTCAATGACTGTTTGGCAATCCACTGTATGACTTGTCCCCATTGCCAGTGAATGTCTCTCTCCTACTATTTGGCAATTCCTATCCCTCTGCACTGTGTGTGACATCACCCCAGCATGTCAGGAGCATCATCCACACCCCTTCTGTAGGATCACCATGTAATTATGCACCAGAACGGACTCAGCAAACATGGTGAATGGACATTTTGCACTACATCACCTATAAATAAATATCACTTGCACACCTATTGTGTCTCTGTGTTATTTCACACTTCAACTGTGCAGTACCTAACTCCAAAGTGGCTGTGTGGCAACCATGTAGATTCTCTATACTACTGTCCTGATTTCATGTATACTGAAACATCTGTGCAGTGGCCAGATTGCATCATAGCCTTACCATACTGAGGAAAATAACTGATGAAGGGACTAAGCACACACAATCATGCTGTGTTGGACAGAATGATGCACCATCTATAGCTATTCTAGACAACTAATGGTGCCTGAGAAATGTAGGCACCATGCAATACTTAAATAAGAAAAAATGCCGTAAAATGTAAGGAATCATTAACAAATTACACTGCATCAATCACCCTTACGGAGTATACTTCCATGAAGGAAAGTCATGCTGAATCAGTACACACATGACGTAGGTCAGCAATGACAGCAACAAGACAAGAGTGTCAACAATTCCTCATCTACAAAGATCTCCCTGAACTTCACACTGCTGTCCGACCTATCTATTTACCCACAATAACAAGTCTGGAAGCACTCTTTGTGAAGTAGGATACATCCCGAAAAAAACCCTTGGTGATCAATGCACACTACCAATGGTGGGTCTCCCACATGGTGGATACTTACCAAGTTAGCACATGGGTAGCTGGCATGTTAAACCTCAATATCCTGGGGATAGCGAGCATAGGACACAAATGTCATACTAAAACATTCTGCTACACTGATGTCAAGGCCATGATAATGTAGCACCTAACGCATCATGTAAAGGGTTAACTAAATTTTTATTTCAATGAAGTAATAAAAGAGGCAACTAAGGGAAAGGTAAACCTACACTAATCTAACCTGACTACTACTAACCCACAACTGTCCCTAACTAACCTAAGCTAAACTTACTCTACACATGTAACGAAATGATCCAACCCCCCACCCACCATTATGAGACAAGACACATGCAGGACAACACTTACTAACCTACACACATACTATACTATCCTAAACAAACATATATATATATATTTTTTTTTTATATTTGTATTTTTTGTTTTTTTGTTTTTTTAAATAGGAATCCCAACATTGCCCCCCACCCACCCACACAAAAATATAAGATAGAAAGAAGAAGGACCCCCCACCCTCTTCCCTAACACTAACTAAGCTAATTACCTATACTTATCCTATAACTAATCCCCAAAACCCAACTAACAGTATAAAATAGGAAAGAGGTGAGAGGGGAGGGGTAAAAGTTCAAGAGGGCAAAAGTACTACAGATTTGCCCTCCGTAGTGTGCGCCTGATGGAGCGGACCTTCTTTTTGACATAAGTCATGTCCTCCCTCAGGTTGTCCACCTTTTTCACCAACTTGTCCAATTTTCGGGACAATGCCAGGAAGGCAGCTGGGTCCACAGGAGGGTCTGTGCTGGTTTGCGTGCCGGCAGAGGTTGATGTTGTGGCAGGAGTTGTTTGGCCACGGGACAGTCCTGCTACCACCACACGGCTGGGTCCAGGTCTGGAGGAAGATGCAGGGTCCATTGCTGAATACGTTGCTGGGTCCACTTGGGCAGACCTGGTGGATGTGGTGTTGGTGGTTGTTGGTGGCACTGTAGGGGGAGCCTGTGGTGTGGCCCACCACGCCCCGGAGGCCCGATCTGAATGGTACTTGCGGGCCATCCTCCGATACCCACACTGCACCTGCAGGATGTGCCTGTATCTCATCGCACGGCGCTCAAAATGGTTGCGATCTGCGGCACTCAGGTTTGCAGCTGTGAAGAGAAAAGGCAAATATTTAGCCTTGGATTTGCATTGGGTGGAATAGCACAATGGGTTATTTGTCCATTACTAGAAATGTATTGGTTGCAGCAATTGTCACAACATAGTTCACGGAAAGGCTCAGAGGAAGTACATGTGAAACATGCATACATAAGGGCATATCACACCTACCATATCCATGTCTCTACATGATGGATGACATCACCCTAAACTACTCATCCAAATCATACCTAAGGCATTTGACATCATGGCAGCACCTCTTCCGCATACTGACTTCACTACATATGTCACTCTATGTGATAACAATCACACTCCTCACTCAATGCCATTTGGAATTAGTTGTGTGCTAAGATTGAACCCATGGGCCATAAACAAATGTCAACACTAGGGGCCAGATGTAGGAATTTGGAAAATGCAACTAGCAATTTGCAATGCAGAACGGTGTCTCTGACACCGTCTGCGAGTCGCTATGGGGTCGCTAAGACCCACCTCATGAACATCAATGATGTGGGTTCCAAGTTGCGCCACCTTAGCGACTATGGGCACTCACGGGGATGGAGGCCTGCTGGGAACAGCAGACCTCCATGGACGTGACTGCTTTTAACTAAGGCAGGTTATTTTTCCCCAAGTGTAGGCCGTTTACCTGAAAGGAAAATGAGCTGCACTTAGTAAAAAATTACAACAACTTCAATTTTGGATCATTTCACGGTAATTAGTGGTCCCTTAGACCACTGGCTGTTTTGTACAGGATTATTTAGGTCCAGTCACAAAGGTGAAGGGTTACAATGGGGACCCCTTCCAGTTAGCAAGTGGGTTACCATCCACTTCAAGTGGATGATAACTGCGACTCACTTTGCAACCACGTACTCGGTTGCAAATGGAATTGCCTACCACTGTGAGTTGCAAGTAGGTCTGGAAAACCCCTTCATATTTTGCATTTGGAAAAGCATTTTGCTAATATGTTCATGATCACCAAATACATTTCGGAATAGGAAACAGACGTTTGCAACTCACAAACAGAAATGTATGACATTTGCAACTTGTAAACAGTTTGCTACATCTGGCCCTAGGTACTAACTCAAGTCACAAAAGGTGTCAAGTACGTGTAACATACTGGTTGCTACAGTCCTAGGTACCCTGTTTCACAGTAACATCCCAGTATTTGTTGGTGGTGTGGGAAGAACAACCAACAATCCCATGTTCAATGCACATCCAGGAGTGTATAGAAAGTTCAACAAGTATGTGCCTTCACACACAACACCTATGAAGGGCTAGCAACACGTTGTAGTCAGCCAAACATTGACACATCCCAGGTCCACACATGTCAAAATGATATGACTTAGGCCAACATGACATACTATCAGTGAGGCATGTTTTACAACACACACAGAGGAGGTAGAACACCCATGCCCATATTTATACTTTTTTTGCGCCGCATTTGCGTCGTTTTTTGACGCTAAATCGGCGCAAACTTTCAAAATGCAATTGCATTTTGGAAGTTTGCGCCGATTTAGCGTAAAAAGACGACGCAAATGCGGCGCAATAAAAGTATAAATACGGGCCCCATTCTCATGATTCGACAGAACACCTAGGACATTGCACTCAAGTCACACACACTTCTAGTTCACCTTGTGGAAGTACATGCCCCCGGAAGATCCGACCTACAGTGTACACAGTCCATCCTCAACTAGGAAGAAGCACTTGTCATCAAAGCCATGTGCCTAAGCTATCTGGGAGACTGTCAGTCTGATATGCAGACTTAGTTCCTGGCAAGTCCCAGACCAAGTCTAACATTGACCAGTGTATTCCAAATGAGCCATCCCATTCCCCATTGCCGCCCAACTGGAATGACCTACAGCCCCTCAATCTGAGAGATGGCTAGGTATTGCTTTACAGAAACATAAGTCCTATTTGATATCACACTAAAACAACAATGCCAATGAACGGCCAGCGCATCAAATCAGGAATTCTCTTGAACACACAGTAATCCATCATGCTTCATTACCAAACAATGAAAATAGCACTCAGGCGACACTCACTGTAGGTATCGGGGTCGTCAAAATGTGCCACCTCTCCCACGGTGTACGGGGCTGGTCCACCTGTAAAGCATGAAAGGAATAATATACTCAGACTGGGTGAACTGACAAATAATTTCAGTTACAATGACACTGTGTGAATATGACATGGTAATGATAGACTTTCCCACATGCTCATACTGCATGGATAACTTTGTATTCAACATTAAAATAGGATGAGTCTCCTGCTACAGTTACACACCCTACTACACACATGCAGTGGCCATGACAGTCATGTGTCGTCCAAGTTAACCCTCCATTAGTATGCCCCAACAATAATGTTATCCATACATCTCAGCATGTGCATCCCAGAGAGACATTCCAAAACTGGTTCCATGAGGACTGCATGACCACTCACAATCAAACAGGCTAGGTGGTCATGTTCAACACACAGCAACCACACACACATGCGACATATGTGTGGCCAACATATCTAACTTCATGTGACGTGAAGGCAACACACATGTATAGCATCATCATGGGTTTCAAATTTTCTGTCTAGCTATGGCGTCTACATATGTAGGTATGTTGTTTCTACATGACTTACTCACTGGCCATTATGACCTGTAGAGTACAAATAGAGCCGTTAACGTGTTGCTTGTCTGACACAAATGCAACACTACATTACATACAGCTACTGGCATCTGGTATGTGTTGCAAAAATGAGCCATCTGACTGCTAGCATTGGTCTTCATACACATTCTGCAACAAATACACATTAGGGCACATATGTATACCTTTGTAGCACATCATTTGCATCATTTTGTCACGCAGAGAGGGGGCAAAATAGCAAAATACAGAGAGATGTTGCAATTTGCTGCTGTTATTGCGTGAAAATGTGTTGCAAAAATGGGGATATATGTGTATAAACATGGGCCTAGGTTTCCCTAGCATTACACACAGTCAGCTACTTATTTAGGAGATTGGGTAACAATCATCACATGTTCCCACACAGATTTCTATTATTCCCATGTAATTGATTTGTACTCACCAACATGGCCACCAATCCTGATTCCCAGGTGGTCCAGCAGGTCCTGTTCCCTGGTGATCAGATCTGCCCAGCGGTGCTTCAATTGATGGACATTGCGCATGCTCCCGTAGACCCGGACCAGGTGATGGCGCACCTTCTCCCACCGGATTTTCCTAGCCTCCGTGTGATACCCCTGTATCACACGGCCCCCAGCCTGCAGCATCATCTTCACCCATCCTGGACAGGCGAGGCCTACCTGACATATTGACTGCTAGAAAAATAGACAAATGAAATAAGAAAGTAAAAGTGGGAAATGGGGAAAGGTAGAGGTGTGAAGGAAAAGGAAAAAGGAGAAAAATAGCCCAACTAACCCCCAAAACTATGCTACCCACAACAGACTCCCACAGACAATACAAACAATCACAGGAATAGACAAAACAAGACTAAACAGACTGAGACAATGTTATGCAACAAGAATAGATTCACAAAAAAGACAAAATACAAGGGACACAGGACACAAAAGCAGTAAAACACAGGACAACACCTTTCACACAACCACACAGTCTAGATAAATCTGAGACTGCAAAGTGAAAGTGAAAGTTGACTCCCAGTACAGATTTTGTAAACAGGATATCCTATTACATCACTTCCTGCAGAAAATGGCCGCCGTTTTTATTTTCCCGTTATGCGTCATATTTTCACGCATACACAATTGAGCGTCATTTTTTTTGACGCATTACATTGCACATGATGCTGAGTCAAAAAATATGGTATGAATATTAATAATTTTTGAATGTACATGAGATGACCAACATATTGTTCATGTAGCGTCAATTTTTCGACGCATACATCATGGGCGTCATTTTTCTCCACGTACAGTAGTGCACATGATGCTGAGTCAAAAAATATGATATGAATATTAATAATTTTTTAATGTAAATGAGATGACCAACATATTGTTCATGTAGCGTCAATTTTTCCACGCATACATCATGGGCATAATTTTTTTCCACGTACAGTAGTGCACATAATGCTGAGTCCAAAAATATGATATGAATATTAATAATTTTTGAATGCACATGAGATGACCAACATATTGTTCATGTAGCGTCAATTTCACCACGCCTACATCATGGGCGTCATATTTTTTCCACGTACAAGAGTGCACATGATGCTGAGTCAAAAACATTTTATGATGTAAATTATACTTTGATGGCTAAATATGTGAACGTTTTGGATACATTTATATTTGACTCTGCATTCTGTGCACTCATGTACGTGAACAAATTATGACGCCCATGCTGTATGCGTAGAATTTGGAGCAAATTTTTCCTTATGTCTTCATGTTTTGAACTTTGGAAAGGTGATTTGTCATGGTCAAATGGTGCTATGTGATACACATTTGTGTTTGGATATGACACATGTCTGTTGTTGTATGTATAGAAGGCATTCACACTGTAATGTTTTGGATACGTTAACTAATGTATTGACCATATTTGTCTACATATTTTGGGTAATTGCAGATGGCTATTTTGAAATGATGGATGGGATACCATGATGTATTCCTTCTCCAAAATGTGTCCACAATTATGATGGTGATGCTTTTATCTGTAGTCCTAACAGGGAGTGCAATAGTCACTTACAGTTTTTATGGGGCTAACCATGTCCCATTATGATTTTGTGTTTCTGATTTGTGTTGGACTTTTGACATGTAGCCCACACATGTGCCTTATGCATGTGCTTAGTTCACAAGTACAAGATTCTTGTATGTTTGGGGGGGCGGTAGAGGTGGACTTAGGCCCCCAGCACCCTAGGATTTGACCATCCAGAATAGCTACTGTATCCATGGATTTTATTTATTATATCATGGCAAACCTGCAGCAGCAGGCTAATGTAAGGCCATATGGTATGAAGGACTGTTGACCATTCATTCATCTCATTAGCCCATTTGACGTTTGCAGTAATGATGAATTGGAGCAAACTTGCATACCTTTTTCCAATGACTATGTTTGCAAGACTCTGAGCGTTCCTGATGTGCCAATGAGAATAATTTTGTAGTTGTCTGTGTCCCTTTCTGCATGAACTGGTTTAGTGGCATGTTACATTCTTCCTGCTAGGTTCTAACTGGGACACAACTGTGATGGTCTACTTTCAAATATTAGGTTGATTTTATGACATATGTGTACATGTGTGTTGGAATGTGGATCCACTATCACCTGTCTGGGTGTATGTTGTCACTGTGACTTCAAGGTCTCCTCCTGAGTTAGTGGCAGCTGATGTTGTTCCAATTGTGTATTGCTCATATCACACACTTGAGAGAAGCCATTGATGACATGGTCACATACACATGGATGGTCCCACCCTGTCTCTGAACACGTGTGATGTGACTTTCAAATGATCTCAAATTTTGGGCTGGATGAGAGACTGTCTCAGGTGTTTGGATCCGGCATGTGTAATTGCCACATTTGTACTCCTGTTGGCCTCTGTGTTTTGTAATGTATCATGTCACATCCTACCCTCTGTGCATACATTTGTGATGTTTATTTTTGGTGTGATGAATGTTATAGCATTCTTGCTCAATGAGACGACATTCTTCTTCAGAGATTTCAAGCTAAAGGTGGTCAGAAATGCATAGGCCAAAGCATGATGTGGTGTTGGTTATCTGTGTTTATTTACAAGTGTGGAATACAAGTTATTATGATACATTAAGAAAAAAAAATATTTACAAGCTGTTGGCGCCTACGCACTCCTGCTGCCGTGTTAGGTTGTTCCCCCTCCTGTTGCAGGCCAGCATCCTCCTCTTCGTCATCCTCAGGCATGTCTGGGTCCAGGTCAAGGAGGGGAATATTCCTTTTTACTCAAATATTGTGCAATAGGGCACAAGTGAGTATGATCTTACAGACCATCTCTGGGGAATAGAGTAGGCTACCGCCAGTGATGTCAAGGCAGCGGAACCTAGACTTTAGGATCCCAAAGGTCCGCTCCACAATGCTGCGTGTCCTCTTGTGGGCGTCATTGTATGCCCGCTCAGCAGCAGTATTTGGGTTCCCAAATGGTGTCATTATCCAAGGCTGGATGCCATACCCCTGATCATCTGAAAGAGAAACACAGAATGGGATCAATTAGATGTAGGAGGCACTGTTGTACGGATCTTTGATGGCAGTAGTTGTGTTGTGTTGTCTGTGACTCTTTTGTGTACTAATGTGACAACCTATGGTTGTTGGTGTAAACTTTTGCATTGAGTTTTTTTCCTTGGCTGAGCAAGTGTTTGTTGGCTAACTGTTTGTCAGCAGGATGTATTGGTTTCTCCAGTACAGTGTGCCCTCCCTTGCATTGTGACTTGTGATACAGGTGTCCGTGTGTCCTCACTGGGGGTGTGATGATAGTTCCATGCAGAGTTGAAACATGAAAGTGTATTTGAAACGTTCATATGAACATACCCAGGACATCCCATACCTTTAAACTTATGCATTGTATTAGTGTACAAGTTATTGTGAGACTTCCAATTTGCAAGGTGACATTTAGGCTACCACAGTCATTAATGTCTTCACACTAAGCTGTACAGTAAATTCCAATGTGTGACAGGTTCAATGGTGACTTCTGAAACATGGCTAGTAATGTGAGTACCTCAGTGTGTTCCTGGCTAGGTGTTGCTATTGTGGTGTATGTGTTGTTTGTCCTAGAGGGTTTCTGAGCAGTGTGTATATGAGTTTGGTTTTTGTCCTTACCAACAAGTAGTCCATTGCCATATCGTCCATCCTGGAAGTGTTGGTTGATGGTGGAGTGACGGAAGATGAATGCGTCATGTACACTCCCAGGATATTTAGCCACAATATTGCTGATAAGTCCTTGGTGATCGACTATGGCCTGCACGTTGATTGAATGTGTGTGCTTCCTGTTGCGGTAGAGGTGTTCTGTTGCAGCAGGTGGCACAAGGCGTACGTGTGTGCAGTCGATTGCACCAAGGACGTGCGGGAAGCCACTGATGGCGTAGAACCCCTGTTTAGTTTCCTGCTGCATCTGCAGTGTGTTAGGGAAGCAGATGTGGCGGGGTGTCAGGCGAATGATGGCATCCAGTACTTTAGGCAGGAATGCGGAGAAAGATGGTTGTGATATTCCACCAACCAGGGCACCAGTTGTCTGAAACGAGCCACTTGCCAGCAGGTGAAGTACGGCAAGCAGCTTTGTTTCTGTTGGGATAGTGCGGGGAGTCACTAAAGTGGGGGCCAACTGCTGTTCAATATTTCTCAGCAGCTGCTGAATGGCCTGCCAGTTCAACCGGTACCTCTGGATGATGTCTCGTTCCCTGAGGCCATGCAGGGTTGTTCTTGGGCGGAATATCCTCTCCTGCCTTCTGCGCTGTCTTTGGGGTCCCTGCTGTTGTTGTTGTAGCTGCTGTTGTTGCTGCAGGGCTCTGCGTCTACGTGCACGCTGAAGAAAAAGCACCTCCATGTCTCCCTGTTGCTGCTCTGCTGCTCTGCTTCTCTGTTGTTTGTTCTGTGTGTTCTGATTAAGTACAGGTGTGTTTGCCCCATTTTAACGCCTCGGTCAAAATTTCACGTTAATGGTGCTTTGCGTAATTTTTTTGCGCCGCCTACCGCGCGGGAGTCATTTTTGCCCGGAAGCATAAATACGACGCGCCGCTGTGTGCGTCGGTTTTTGGACGGGAACGCCTACCCTGCATGTCATTAACGCAGGGCGGGGTGCCGCTTCCAGAAACTGACGCACATTGCGCCATTTTCCTTTTGCGCCGGCTCGGGCGTCAGGGTTTAAATATGGGGCAACGTTTGCGCTGAATGTGCGTCAACATTTTTGACGCACATTCGGCGCAAACGGAGTATAAATATGCCCCATAATATCTCCCATGTTATGAATCTGAAACTTTTGATGACACAGTCTTGAACCCAGATTGGTGATATTTTGAAGAACTGGTTCTATTCTGTTGTGAATACTGCTACACCAAATAGTACTCTAATCTGGTACAAAATATTTACTATAAATTGAATATAATATTTTAGTTTATTGTTGTCTTGTACTGCGTTGCATTTTTTCTAAAATTCAGTTCAGGAAAAATACAGCAGCATTTGCTAAGCTATGAACAGTAATAGGCCTTACACTGTTTTGAACAATGCAGTACAAGAGGTAGCATATTTGAAGTTTAGTGCTATTATTATCTCACTCTTAACAAAGTTTTGTTGGGCCTACATCGGATACATATGTATGATTCTCACGTCTACTTGTTAGAGATATTCACAAAATTCATGGAATTTCATGAATAGTCAGGAGATCGTGGATATTCTCAACTTGAAGATGATCAATTGGCATATTGTATGTTCATATGCCTTTCAGAAATGGTGAAAGCTAATAAAGAAACATTCTGCTTGTAAAAGCTGCCAAATCTCGCGAATCTCCTAGGACATGTTTAAGATAAGCACCTTTTAAAATGACAAATTCCCATAATGTTGCTTCTGAGAACAAATTTAAATATTTACTGACATTCTTTCCTTGATAAAAATAAAGATACCACGAATGAGATTGTGTCTTCCCCAACCGACTATGGTTCATGAAAAAGAGAAATTCCTTCTCCTGACTGAATCAAGACTGATGTGACTACTCCTATTTTCTGTTCAAGGACTCTACCCACATTGCAGTGCTCACTACAATGAATAGTAGTAAAGCTACTTCTCGAGTATTATGAATAACTTATCACATTTCTTACAATTCTGAAGCAGTTTTTGATTTTAAGGCTCCCCAGTGCTTAATGAAATCGGCTGGTTGCAAGTGTTGAACACTAAAACTATTTTTGGGACCCATCACTTTGATGATTCATTAATTCTGTTGTCCATTCTCCTGATACATTTTGTTAACACTTTCTTCTGGGCATCAAATATGCTTGCTATGTTCACGAAACTGAAATTATTCCCATGCACCTTGTTTATGATGTCCTCATTACACTGAGGGACAGATTTATTGAGGCTTTGCATCACCCTTGGGCCATGCAAGGGGAGTAAGGGTGACGCAAAACCTAGGTGAGATTTATCACCTAGGTCACCTTGCATGACCCTACAGGGCTTGATTAGTTGGTAGTAACATGAGGCAGCACACATTACTGCCTTGCATTACTCTGCCCCAGGTAGGCTTTACATGGGTGCAGTATGGGTGTTCTGTATTTTAGCACATTCCCAGATTTAACATTAGTACTAGACCTAGAAATGCAACAGAATCCCACACCTCCCCAGGAGAGGCGTAACGAGGAGAAACATGTTTATTTACCCTTGTTTTCTCCTCTTTATACGTGTGCTGCACTCTCCGGATTGATTATGTGTAGGGATGTGTCCTTGCCACAGTTGCCTAGCAGTGCTACTGTAGCCACGCATAAGAGTAGGTGAGTAGTTGCCCTTCAAGGTTTTTCATTCTCAGTGGATATGGAAATATGGGGCAGATGTAGGGAGAATAGATTTTGCAACTCGGAAATTGCGAGTCGGTGTGACTCGCAATTTCCCAGTGGGAAAATCATATGCAGAATGGTGTCCATGACACCTTCTGCGAATCGCAAGTGGGTCGCAAAGACCCACCTCATTAACATTAATGAGGTGGGTCACAATTTGCGACCCCCTTGCGATTCCCTGCACTCACAGGTATGGTGGCCTGCTGGAGACAGCAGACCACCATGTCTGTGACTGTTTTTTTAATCAAACAGTTTTTTTTTTTGTATTGCAGCCCGTTTTCCTTAAAGGAAAACGAGTTGCAATACAAAAGAAAAAATGAAACCATTTGGTTTCGTTTTTTCAGAGTAGGCAGTGGTCCATTGGACCACTGCCTGCTTTGAAAAAATATTTATGGTGACATTCACAAAGGGGAAGGGGTGAATGAGTTAGCACCCACTTGACATGGGTGCTAACTGCAAATTGCTTTGCGACCGCATTCGCGGTCACAAAGCAATTCTGCATTGCGGTGCAAATCGCAAATAGGAAGGGAACACCCCTTCCTATTTGCGAGTCTCATTCCCATTTTGCGAGTTTTGCATGGCGCAAACTGAAATTTTTGCAGTTTGCGCCATGCTAAACGCTTTCTACATCTGGCCCTATGTGCTTTGCCTAAGATTATACAAGAATGGAGCCTAATGATTTTGAACATTATATTTATGTCATTAAGGGACATATTTATACTCCGTTTGCGCCGAATTTGTGTCGTTTTTTTCGACGCAAATTCGACGCAAAACTAACTCCATATTTATACTTTGGCGTTAGACACGTCTAGCGCCAAAGTTCATGGAGTTAGCGTCATTTTTTGGCGTGAACACCTTCCTTGCGTTAATGAGATGCAAGGTAGGCGTTCCCTTCTTAAAAAATTACTCCGATGCTATTGCGTCGGATTTATACTCCCGGGCAAAAATGACGCCCGGGAGTGGGCGGGACTAAAAAACCCGCATTTGCGCCGGATTTTAGCGCCTGGGTCAGGGCAGGCGTTAAGGGACCTGTGGGCTCAGAATGAGCCCAGAGGTGCCCTCCCAAGCCCCCAGGGACACCCCCTGCCACCCTTGCCCACCCCAGGAGGACACCCAAGGATGGAGGGACCCATCCCAGGAAAGAAAAGGTAAGTTGTGGTAAGTTTAAAAAAAAAAAAAAATAATTGTGGCATGGGGGGCCTGATTTGTGCCCCCCTACATGCCACTATGCCCAATGACCATGCCCAGGGGACAGAAGACCCCTGGGCATGGCCATTGGGCAAGGGGGCATGACTCCTGTCTTTGCTAAGACAGGAGTCATGTTAATGGCGTCTGGGCGCCAAAAAAAAATGGCGCAAATAGGGTTAAGACGATTTTTTTGCCTCAGCCTGACTTGCCCCATTTTTGGACGCCCAAACGCCATTTTTCCCTACGCCGGCGCTGCCTGGTGTACGTGGTTTTTTTTCACGCACACCAGGCAGCGCCGGTCGACTAACGCCGGCTAACGCCATTCAATAAATACGGCGCCCGCATGGCGCTTCAGAATGGCGTTAGCCGGCGCTAATTTTTTTGGCGCAAAACTGCGTTAGCGCAGTTTTGCGTCAAAAAGTATAAATATGGCCCTAAGTACTTCATCCCAGTATTGGATGATTTTTGGGTAGTGTCACTGTAAATGTAGGAGGAAGTTGGAGCTTGCACATTTCTGCCAGCATTTGTTTTCCCTGTCCCATGTGAAAACCATTTCAATGATATGGTACTGGTATATTACTATCTTAGTCACAGTGTCTAGTGTTTAGTTACAGTGCTAGTAATGACCACCTTGGCTCTGCAGTAAAACTCTTTCCACTCTTTGTCCAATAACAATCTGCCTATCTCAAATTCCTATGTCTTTTATGCAGTGATCTTGTCTTGATGGTGGTCTAGTGTGAGAAATGTAAACATTTTTGTTAGTATATGCCTATCATCAACCTTGGCGATCAACCACTTTTTAAAAGTCGTCAGTTGTCTACTTGCATGTATTTACTAGATTTGTTTGTTTTCCAGTGCATAATTTGCCAGTATCTCATTCTTTTAGACTCCAGCACCAAATAGCCAAACGTGATTCATTAAAAGGATTTTGGGCCTTCACAACCAAAGAAATCCCCAAACCTCTTGCACCCTTACTATTGCCATGCTTGCTATTGTCTGAGATCTAATGCAGGAGTAAAATCTGGGATACCAATTAATAGGATCTGTGGGAAAGAATAGTTTTTTTTTTAGCATCACTTTATGCCAGAATTTCACTGCAGTCCTTGTTACCCCTGTTAAACTGGAGGTCTGGAGGAGTGGATCCCATAATGTTATCAAGCAGTTTCATTCTGGTATAAACACCGCTTGATCTACATCAAGAAATTTGGAATATAAGGGGTCTAGTCTGTCTGCCAAAATCCCGGTTATTAGATTGACTTATTTGCTCAATAAGGAGACAGGCCAGAAGGAAGAGCATGGAGTCAAGTCCTTTCCAAATGTATGCAAGATCCTAATTGGATACTGTAACTGATTCAGTGATTGATCTCATTTCCCCAAATGAGTTATATAAGCAGGCCAGTGTTGCTGCCAGGGATTTGACCTAAGGTTTTTTTTTTATTTTCTTATAAAATATCAATGTGAATCCATCCAGGGCTGGTGCTTTTGTTATTTTTATGTTCAACATGCAAGCTCATCCATTGGAGTAGGTTTTTCAAGTGAATATCCCGGAGTGTCTGTGAATTATGTTAGTGTCACATTTTGGAGGTATTTTGCAATCGGCTCTATGGTGGTCATTACAACCCTGGCGGTCGGTGCTAAAGCGGCGGTAAAACCGCCAACAGGCCGGCGGGAAAAAAAATGGAATCACGACCGTGGCGGAAACCGCCAACAAAGACAGTCACTTTAACACTCCGACCGCCACGGCGGTACAAACAAACAGCGCGGCGGTCCCCGCCAGCAGACAGGCGGAGTCAAAGTACCGCCCACAGTATCACAACAGTCCAATCCGCCACCTTTTCCGGGGCGTATTCACCGCTGATAAAAACACGGCGGAACCAGGCATTTCGAAGGGAAAACGCTCACCTCTACACACCCCACGAGGAACGAGGACACCATGGACCCGGAACTCCAAATCCTCCCAGCCATAGTCTTCCTGCTCCTCTACCAGGAGCACGTACGCCGGCGCAGAAGACAACGGTGAGTACTGCACCTACGACACAGGGAAGGGGGGAGGGAAAAAACAGTGACACACACACGCAACACCCCCACCCCCACCCTCACCCACTACAACACACACACTAATACATATCTATATATCACAGTTACACACCCCAGACCCCCTGGAAGAATGCAAAGACAAAAGGAAATGGCTGTAACCATTGAAATATATTGAAATACAGCAATCAAAAATATATACACACTAAAAACTATTATATACACCAAATTTACAAGTCCAGGCATTGTACCAGGCATTGTCCGTGGACCACTGGGCCCAAAAAACATGGGCAAAGCCCACACCGGATACCTAACCTAAACAGAGAGAACACTGCAGGGGCATCAGATAGCAAAACTACAGGCTCCTCAGGGGGAAGGGAAGGGGGGCACCTCAGCCGGATGAGTGCACGACGCCAGATCCACGAGGGGGCTCCATGCCCACTGTTCCATCCTGGGGAGTGCAAAGCCACAGTCTCTCAAGTCTCTACAGTGGGTGGGTTTCCCACTGTTCCATCCTGGGGAGTGCAAAGCCACAGTCTCTCAAGTCTCTACAGTGGGTGGGTTTCCCACTGTACCATCCTGGGGAGTGCAAAGCCACAGTCTCTCAAGTCTCTACAGTGGGTGGGTTTCCCACTGTTCCATCCTGGGGAGTGCAAAGCCACAGTCTCACAAGTCTCTACAGTGGGTGGGTTTCCCACTGTTCCATCCTGGGGAGTGCAAAGCCACAGTCTCACAAGTCTCTACAGTGGGTGGCTTTCCCACTGTACCATCCTGGGGAGTGCAAAGCCACAGTCTCTCAAGTCTCTACAGTGGGTGGGTTTCCCACTGTTCCATCCTGGGGAGTGCAAAGCCACAGTCTCACAAGTCTCTACAGTGGGTGGGTTGCCCACTGTTCCATCCTGGGGAGTGCAGAGCCACAGTCTCTCAAGTGGATAACAGTCTCCACTGGTTCTGGAGGGTGCCTGTTGGCCAGAGTGCTTCTTCCTGTGCAGCAATGAAGTAGTGGATGCATGTCTCCACTGGTTCTGGAGGGGGCCTGGTGCCCAGAGTGCATCGTGCAGCCCTGTCCGACACAGATGCGGCACTGCCCCTGCCGCTCATGGGCCAGCGGTGCTTGGGATGGTGGTCCCCTGTTCAGCGGTGCTTGGGATAGCCGTGCCCTGTTCAGCGGTGCTTCAGATGGCGGTTCCCTGTTCAGCGGTGCTTCAGATGGCGGTCCCCTGTTCAGCGGTGCTTCAGATCGCGGTCCCCTGTTCAGCGGTGCTTGGGATAGCCGTGCCCTGTTCAGCGGTGCTTGGGATGGCGGTCCCCTGTTCAGCGGTGCTTGGGATAGCCGTGCCCTGTTCAGCAGTGCTTCAGATGGCGGTCCCCTGTTCAGCGGTGCTTGAGATAGCCGTGCCCTGTTCAGCGGTGCTTCAGATGGCAGTCCCCTGTTCAGTGGTGCTTGAGATAGCCGTGCCCTGTTCAGCGGTGCTTCAGATGGCGGTCCCCTGTTCAGCAGTGCTTGGGATAGCCGTGCCCTGTTCAGCGGTGCTTCAGATGGCGGTCCCCTGTTCAGCGGTGCTTCAGATAGCCGTGCTCTGTTCAGCGGTGCTTCAGATGACGGTCCCCTGTTCAGCAGTGCTTGAGATAGCCGTGCCCTGTTCAGCGGTGCTTCAGATGGCGGTCCCCTGTTCAGCGGTGCTTCAGATGGCGGTCCCCTGTTCAGCGGTGCTTGGGATAGCCGTGCCCTGTTCAGCGGTGCTTCAGATGGTAATCCCCTGTTCAGCGGTGCTGGCCATGCCGCGGTGCTCATGTGCCATCTGGCCTGGGACTGGCGGGGCCCTCCTGCCCACCTGTCCTGTGGGTGCCGGGCCCTCCTGGGCAGCTGTGCTGGGGCTTTTGGTGGCATCCTGGGCAGCTGTGCTGGGGCTTTTGGTGGCCTCCTGGCCAGCTGGAATGGGGCTTTTGGTGGCCTCCTGGCCAGCTGGAATGGGGCTTTTGGTGGCCTCCTGGCCAGCTGGGATGGGGCTTGCGGGCCCTCCTGGCCAGCTGGGCTGATGGCGGTGTTGTCGGGCGTGCTGCCCTTCCCAGCCTTTCCTGCTCTCCTGTGGCCCTTCCCCACCTTGGCCGGTGTCCCAGCTGCCTCGACACTCCCGCTGGGAGCCCTGGTAGGGGTTTTTGTCCCTGGTGTCTTGACCCTCTGCCGCCGTGCACTGAGGGGGGGGGGGCTGGCTGTGCTGTTGCTCCGTACCACACTGGCTACCCTGGTGGGCGGTGCACTCCAGTGACCATGTACGACATGGTCCCGGTGATCCCCGGGCCCGGTGATGTAGTGGCTGAGGTGCTAGCTCTGGGCCTATGACATGGACGGGGTGGGGGAGTTGAGGGAAAGAGGTTAAGTTTGGACAGGAAAAACTTTTTTGGGGCAGTGGGACGGGTAGGTGTAGTGGGTATTGGAGTGGAGGAAGAGGTTGTGGTTGTAGGAGGTGTAAGAGGGGTGGCTTTGGGTGCAGGTGCCTGGGCTGTAGGCTGTCGTGAGGTGGATGGCTGTTGGGTGGGTGGCTGTCTGCGTTTGTGTATCTTGGGAGGGGGCGGCACAGACACACTGGGAGAGGACACAGGGGACGTGTAAATGGCAGTGGGGGTGGTGAGTTCACGTGTGCGGGGTGTTCTGGTGTGTGTGCTGCTGAGGGACGTAGTGGCTGAAGATGCTGTGCATGCAGGTGTGAGTGGAGACAAGACTGGCAGGGAGGAGGGAGACGTGGAGGAGGGGGACACAGTGGAGGCAGTGGATGTTGGTATGTCTGTATGTGGATGTTGCTTGTGTGACTGCCTGTGGGATGTTTGGTGCTTATGTCTGCGTGAGCTGCCCTTGGGTGTTGAGGTGTGTGCAGGCTGGTCTGATGGTGTGCTTGGGATAGGCAGAGATACAGGGGATTGGGTCTGGGTGGAGGAAGTTGGAGGGGGGAGGCTAGACACAGGGACAATGGCTGCCATCAGTGCTGAGGCCAGAGTCTGAAAGGCTCGCTGAAGGGCCGCCTGACCAGAATGAATGCCCTCCAGGTATGCATTACTTTGGTGCACTTCCCTTTCTACACCCTGGATGGCATTCAAAATGGTAGACTGCCCAACAGTGAGCGACCTGAGGAGGTCAATGACCTCCTCACTGAGGGCAGCAGGGGTGACTGGGGCAGGGCTTGAGGTGCCTGGGGCGAAGGAGATGCCGACCTTCCTGGGTGAGCGGGCACGGGGCAAATGCTGAGGGGCTGCTGGAAGGGCGGTGCTGGTGCGGGGGCTGGCGGCTGTACCTGTTGTTGCGGGGGGCAGAGATGTTGCCGCCACCACAAGGGAGCTCCCATTAGAGGACGAGTCCGATCCACTAATGTCCGCTCGTGTCCCCGCCGTGGAGCTCCCCTCGCCCTCCGTTCCACTGGCGATTTCAGAGTCGGTAGTGTGGCCCTCCATGGCCATGTGGGATGCAGCTCCCTCGTGCTCCGGTGCCACTGCTCCTCCGCCTGATGATGCTAATGCACACATGAACATGAATACCACAAAAAGGGGGGGGGGAAACAGAAGAAAGACATGTTGAGTGCATGCATACCCGCTACCGTTGGCGGACAGCACAGACACAGAAGCCCCCTGCACTACGCCACGCACTTGGGGTCTACTTTGCAATTCCTGGGACATGGCCTACAAGGCTATGGACGACATCTGCACACATAGGTGACACAGGGCCATGAATAGCTGTACTTGGCACCCTACAGAGGTGGGGAGCGGGGTCACAGGGCCGTGCCTTACGGAGGGGCCTAGCCTACGGAACTCGCCCTGGCCTAGGGATACCCACAGCCCTCCTCCCCCACCCAGACACCTCCACAGCACGCAAAGTTAGCAGAATGTGAGTGTACTCACCCCCTTGTGTCTGCTGTGATGCCCTCACGCGCCCATCCAACCCGGGGTAGGCCACCGCCAGGATCCCGAACATCAGGGGGGTCAAGGTCCGACGGGCACCCCTCCCACGTTGGGAGGCCATCCCCAGCTGAGCCTCCGCCGTCTTTCTGCTCCAGCGGCAAATGTCCTCCCATCTCTTCCGGCAGTGGGTGCCCCGTCTGTGGTGGACCCCCAGGGTCCGGACGTCCTTGGCGATGGCACGCCATATATCCGTCTTCTGGTGGGCGCTGACCTATATGAAATGTACAGGGGGAGAAGAAAAGTAATTACCTTCAGCACCATCAATGTGAGTGGCCCCCCATCCCTACCCTTGCCATGTGGCACATGCACTCACCGTCGTTTTAAGCATGCTTCAATCTCTCCCCCCTCCCCCATCTTTCATCCACCCCACTCAACACAGGCATAGCCCATACAGCATGCTCCCAGTGTATTTACCTGTTTGACTGGAGGACCGTAGAGTAGCGCGTACTGGGGGAGGACCCCATCCACAAGCTTCTCCAACTCCTCCGATGTGAAGGCAGGGGCCCTTTCCCCAGTCGCATGAGCCATTGTCCCTTCCAGACCGAGGTCGCAGGAGCACTTGCAGTGTAGGTCCTCTCCTGTCGAAGATCAGGTATCGACTGAATTAACAGAGAGAAAATGGCAGTCACGTCCGCGGCGGTGCGTACCGCGACCGCCGGCGCACATCGTCATTGGCTTCTGAGACCCATAGGGTCCAATGTTAACCAATGCAGCATTGCGCCGCGGTCTTCGACCGCCACGGTGTGCAACGCCAGCGCAGTTACCTCACATCCCATTGTCACACTTTACAGGTCAGGCAGCAGCCATTTCAGGGGCCCACATGCCTTACTTTTTTTACTGCGTCACACATACCTAGGCCTTGCATCCACACTCATACAAGCCATTCGATGGGTTAAGATCGAGTTTTTTGAAAACTTGGGTTACGTACCTCTGGGATGTTTGACTCTGTGCTCGCTGTTGTCCTTCATAGGCACCGTCCGCTGGGACATGTGAGGAGATGGCGGCATCCTCAGGTGTACAGACCGCTGGTGGACCTGTCGACAATGGAGGAGAGACATCTCATCCTGACATACAGGCTTGACCGTGCCACTATTCTGGAACTGTGTGCCCAGCTGGAGCCAGACCTGATGTCACCTATCCGCCATCCCACAGGAATCCCTCCTCAAGTGCAGGTGCTGTCAGTACTCCATTTCCTAGCAAGTGGGTCATTTCAAACAACAGTTGCCATAGCATCAGGGATGTCCCAGCCTATGTTTTCCAACGTGTTGTCCAGAGTGTTGTCTGCCCTGCTGAAACGCATGCGGAGCTACATCGTTTTCCCTGAGGTGGAGGATTTAGCTACAGTGAAAGGTGACTTCTATGCCCTTGGACATATCCCCAACATCATAGGTGCCATTGATGGGACCCATGTGGCTTTGGTCCCCCCCCACAGGAGTGAACAGGTGTACAGAAACCGGAAGAATTATCATTCCATGAATGTCCAGATGGTATGTTTGGCAGACCAGTACATCTGCCATGTGAATGCCATGTTTCCTGGCTCCGTGCATGACGCCTACATCCTGCGGAATAGCAGCATCCCTTATGTGATGGGTCAGCTCCAGAGGCACCGTGTGTGGCTAATTGGTGACTCTGGTTACCCCAACCTGTCATGGCTACTGACCCCAGTGAGGAATCCCAGGACTAGGGCAGAGGAACGCTACAATGAGGCCCATGGGCGAACTTGGAGGGTGATCGAGTGGACCTTCGGCCTCCTGAAGGCTAGGTTCAGGTGCCTCCATATGAGAGGTGGATCCCTATTCTACTCACCAAAGAAGGTGTGCCAGATCATCGTGGCCTGCTGAATGCTTCACAACCTGGCTTTGCGTCGCCAGGTGCCTTTTCTGCAGGAGGATGGTCCAGATGGTGGTGTTGTAGCAGCTGTGGAGCCTGTGGAGAGTGAAGAGGAGGAAGACGAAGAAGACGACATAGACAACAGGAACACGGTGATACTGCAATATTTCCAATGAACAGAGGTAAGAATACAAACCGGCCTACTACATTTACTTAAACACTACTACCTCTGTACTGTCTGTCCTTTTCACCCAGTGTATGGTAACTGAGTTGTCACTTTCCCTTACGATTTCAGAGATCTGGGTCCCACAGTGTGACATCTGCTTTGTTTCCCCATGGACTACAGCTGTGTGACATTGGTATGTTGGCATCACAATGTAAATAAGCATTTTGGCACTGTAATTACAGATAACTATATTCACATTCACAGACAGACTCCTGATTGTTTTGTGCAATAACGGTGTTTATTAAGGCGCTAATTATTGTAGGTGGGTTGTAAATTGGTGAGTGGTGATGGTGGAGGAATGTCCATGGCAGAGTCCAGTCTATTAGTCTCACAGGTGCATTGTCCAAATGGGTCTGGGAAGTGGAGCTTGGGCAGTTTAAGGTTGGACAGGGTGACAAAGTGGGACAGTGGGATGATTATCAGGGTGGTATCCTTTCTTGGCAGGGGTCTTGGCATCTTACTCTGTCCTCTTCCTGGATCTCTGGGACCGCTTGCGGGGTGGTTCTCCTTCTGCAGAGGGTGGGGTGCTGGTGGCCTGTTGGTCCTGTGGCGGTGCCTCCTGTCCACTAGCGCCGGCGGAGGTGGTGTGCAGTTCTTGGTCCATGCTAGTGTCAGGGGCCCTTTGTGGTGCCACAGTGTCCCTCAACGTGGTCAGTACCAGATTCAGCACCCCTACGATGGTGCCCCGGGCGGAGCTGATGGTTCTGAGTTCCTCCCTGAAGCCCAAATACTGTTCCTCCTGCATGCGCTGGGTCTCCTGAAACTTGGCCAGTACCGTAGCCATCGTCTCCTGGGAGTGGTGGTATGCTCCCATGATGGAGGAGAGGGACTTGTGGAGAGTGGGTTCCCCGGGCCTGTCCCCACCCTGTCGCACAGCAGCCCTCCCCGTTCCCCTGTTTCCCTGGGCCTCTGTCCCCTGGACCGTGTGCCCACTGCCACTGCCCCCAGGTCCCTGTTGTTGTTGGGGTGGTGGGTTAACCTGGGTGCCCTGTAGTGGTGAACACACTGCTGCTTGACGTGTCCTGGAGACAGAGGTGTGGGCCCGCTGGGTGGGTGCTGTGCTGGTGTTTCCAGAGGGGGGTAGGTCTGCAGTGGCCTGTGGCTGTGTGAGGGGAACCGACTGTCCCGAGGTCCCCAATGGGCCGGGCTGGTCATCTAGATCCAGGTCGACAGAGCTGCAGTCATCACTGTGGGCCTCTTCTGAGGGGGGTGGACATTTGTGGACCCTCCTGAGAGGTGACGTTGCGTAGGGGTCCTGCAGGGGTATAAAAGCATGATTATTGCATCTGTGTGTGGAATGGTGTGCAATGGGTGGGTGCCCGTGTCCCCCAGTGCTTGCATTCCTGTGTGGGGGCTTTTGTGTTGGTGGTTTGGGGGGGTATGGGTATGTGCAGTGGGCATGCTTTGGTGATGGGTGTCCATGCTTTGTGGTCGCATGCAGGGCTTGGTGTTGGGATGGGTGGGTTGTGATGGTGGGACATTTGCAAGGAGTAGGAGTGATGGGGGGTGAGGCTGAGGGTGGGGGTATGTGTTGGCATGCAGGTGGGGTGGGGGGGATGAAGTAGTGAAGATGTGACTTACCAGAGTCCATTCCTCCAGATTCTCCGCCGAGGCCCTCAGGATATAGGATCGCCAAGACCTGCTCCTCCCATGTCGTAAATTCTGGGTGAGGAGGTGGGGGTCCGCCGCCAGTCTTCTGCACTGCAATCCGGTATCTGGATACCACGGAACGCACCTTCCCCCGTAGGTCGTTCCATCTCTTCCTGATGTCATCCCGAGTTCTTGGGTGCTGTCCCACTGCGTTGACCCTGTCGACTATTCTGCTCCATAGCTCCATCTTCCTTGCAATGGACGTCTGCTGCACCTGTGCTCCGAATAGCTGTGGCTCTACCCGGATGATTTCCTCCACCATGACCCTGAGTTCCTCCTCCGAAAACCTGGGGTGTCTTTGCGGTGCCATGGGGTGGTGTAGGTGATGTGTGGGGTGGAATGTGTGGTGATAAGTGTGGTGATGTGTATTGGTGTGTGGTGTGAAGTGCGTGGTATTTGTGTGGGTGATGGTAATATGTGCGTCTGGGTGCTCGATTCTTCTATATGGTCTCTCTCTCTGTGCGCCGTCCCGATTTTTTTGTGGTGGGTCTGTGTTTTATATTGTATTGGGTGTGTGGGAGTGGTGTTTGTATGTGTACAGGTGTGTGTATTTGGATTTGTCCAATGTGACTGTGTTTTGTAGGAGTGTGTGTATTTTGAGCGTGGTGGTGTGTACCGCCAATGGGATACCGCGGTTGAAAGACTGCCACGTGGATTCGTGTGTCGTGATAGTGTGGGCGTATTTCTGTTGGCGTGACGGTGTCGGTTTGGTTATCACCAGTTTATCGCTGGCCTTCTGTGTGGCGGACTTTTGTGGGTGTCTGTATTTTGGCGGCTTCCGAGTTGTGGGTCATAATGACCGTGGCGGTTTTCCGCGGCCGCGGCGGTGTGTTGGCGGTCTTCTGCACGGCGGTAAGTGGCTTTTACCGCCAGGGTTGTAATGAGGGCCTATGTCTCTCTGTTCTGCTGAATAACACTTGCTGTAAAAAATTCTAAAAGCTTGTTCAATTTCTATGTCCTCATTGGCCTCTACCCCAAACCTTGTTTTAATAGCCATCACCCATTCTTTTGCCACTCTGGGTATAAAGTTAGATTTTTACAGACTCCCAGCTTTGTTCCCCCTTAGTAATGAGTTTGAGCTTTGAGTTATAGTCATACCCCTGTTTGCCAGCATCAAACCCGCTGTGCCCCATGTCATTTATCAAATTCCTCTAGTTCTTTTTTAAAGTTTGGCATCTTTTTTCTTCCTTTCCTTATTGGCCTTAGCTGAAAGAAAGATCCAAATCCTGCAAACGGATGCCTTTACAGTGTCCCAGAGTATGTGTATTTTTGTCCGTTCAATATCATTTTCTCAAAGGAACAATGACAGAACCTACCTAGTTTGGGTCTTTTTGTTGCATTGTGTAGGAGACATTATCTAAGCAACTACCTACCAGATGATGCCACCCCTGTGGGCTCCTATGACCAAGTAAATTGAAGCATGGTCTACTAGAGCTGTTCCAGTCTCTGACTCTTCCACTCTTCCTATCAGGTGGGAGGATCACTGGAAATGATCCAGTCTGACTAAGGTTTTGTGAGCTGTTAAAAAGTAGGATTAATTACTTCTCTCAGGATGTAGGGATCTCCAAATATCTGTTATGCCAATATCTTAGATCAAGGCTTTTCCCTTTCCCACAGAGAGTTCTCCTGTGTGGCCCTACATGTGTGTAGAATAGTCCACAATGTCTGTTACTAGATAAAGCTCTTCCCCTAATGTATCTGTATTACAACATTGCATATTGTGCAAGATCTCTGATTTAAAGATGTTTTCCAAACTGCTGTGGTGGGTAACATGGAGGTCAGGACTATCCCACTTGTTCATTGGCAATTTCTACATGCCTTTTTTTCTGAAGGTCAGACAACATCCACTGTGAGGGAATCATTGTGAGGGATTGCAGGGTCAGTCTTTCTTCACAGGATGGGTCTCCTGCCGCAGTGCATGAGAGCACTGCAGATTGTTTTGCTGGAACATTAAGGCTCTATACATTTAGCCTCATTAAGTATGCTTCTCCGTCCAAGGCCCATGAATTGGGCTCCTCAGTTGAGTGTGTTTAGCACTCTTCATTGGCTATAATACTAGAGTAGTACTAGTTATTCATCTGTTCATAGGCTATCCTCCTCTTCCCCAAGCCCGTCCCTCCTACAGCTAAAAAAGAATATAAATTGTTAAAGTGATCATCTCTTCCTTGTGAGACTAAATGTATAACAGAGACAATCACCATCGTATCCACAGATGGATATCACTATATCACTCCTGCCACCTGGCTGGACCCTTTGCATTGTTCTAGCCACACCCACTCCATCAAACCAAGTTGTGATCAAAAACCCACTTGTCTGAACTGTTTACCCTGACACAAGTCAGTCAGTCATCATCATTGTGACTGGTAAACTTGCAGTGAGGTTGCCTCTTGGAACTGGGACAGCACCGATCTCCTTTGTGATGCCATCATCTCTGCCTTCGGTTTTCGTCCTCTCTTTTCTTGTGCTGAAGTGCCATCCATCTGTATGGACTAAAGTAATTGTATTTGTTGTTTGGTTCTGTAGATGCCAATGAGTGGGATTCATCTGGTGGGGTGTTTAACACAGGATATGCTGAGCTTCTGTGAGAGATCTCTCCTGCTAGCATGCTCCTTCTTGCAAGACATCTTGCAAAAACTACCATTTGTAGGAATCCCTCACCACTCCTGTTGTGTATGATAGAGGATAAGTCTTGAATGCTAAGAATGCTGATTGTGCAGAATTCAGACATAATGGGCTTGTGGTTCTTGCTGCATCTGTAATGGATTCCTTTTGGTGGAAATATGGACACAGAACAGAATGTCTGGTAATGCTTTTTGCTCTGTGCTTTTGCAGGCCTATTCTATGTGTTTGACCTACAATTATGTCATTCTATTTGAGGTCTGGCTTTATATTCATGAGCATTCTGTTAATGTAGGCCTTAGAATATCTACCCTATGCCTCTGTTAGCATCTCTCTGATTCGAATATTCTGATGTTTTGAGTAATTCTTCCAGGCATGCTTGTAAGTTCATGTTCTGATCTTTTAGCATGATAAGTCTTTGATTTAAATCTTTAGCATCATCCTCTTTTGCATTTCACGTTCCCTCTAAGGATTCTGTCCTATGTCCTTGGGCAGTCACTGCACATTTGATATCCTTATGAGCTTCAAGATGCCACTCCTCAGTTGTGCTATGCCTTTGCAAATATCTCAGAATAGACCACCCATGAAGATTACTGGGGGGGGGTGAGTTTCTAACTTTGTTTCCTTTTGCTCTGAGTCTTCCAGTGGGCAGGGGATTGGATCTAGTATGGGAGTCCATTTTCTGGGCACCAATTCTGGTTAGCACCTCCGTTTGAGAGACTTCAAGAAACAGATCAATCCAGTCTTTTGGAAGCAACCTTATATGTTGGTGCCCTCATACCACAATACCCAGACCATCCTTTTCTCTGCTGCCCCAGATACTTAACAGAATCATTGTATTGATAGAGTGGCATGAACAGTTTAATTTTAATAAAAATGATTATAGTCCTTTTTGCATGCTAGGAGGAATGGCTATTTTCCCAGGTATTGTTTAAGTGATCTGTTTAAGCCTTTGCTATGAAGAGTTTAATGATCTTTTTATAAGATAAAGAAAAAAACAAAGAAGTGACCTTCACATAGAAGCTACACTTGCAATACTGATTTGGAATGTAGAGCACACATGACATAGAATCTTGAGTCAAGGGTGTTCAACTAGATTATACTTTGGATAGTGGGTATTTAGGCACCACAGTCTCCTTCTTCTCTATTATTTTTGCTCCAAAAAAGTGAGTGAGATGAGCACCTGTACAGACTACATAAATTCAATAAAATCAAAGTGAGGAACTGTTATACTTTACCATTAACATCAGTTTTGTAAGGTTAGATTCAAAATGCAAAGATATTCACGAAATTGTATCTCATAGCAACCTAACGTTTAGTCTATCTCAAGGAAACCTAACATTTAGTCAGGGTGTGAATGGGTGATGGGTAGTAAATGGTGTGGGTTGTTCAAAAACCAGATTGTGCCTTTTGGATGTTGCAATGCTCTGGAGTAAGACTCCCATTGTAGTAACAAGACTGCTGGATTTTGGGCAGCAGCACCACCGAGCGTGGGGGAATGAGCCTGATCCCACATCATGTGACAGCTGTCTGCCTAACCTTTCCGGCTAGCTAGCAGCTCCTCACCAGTACCGGAGGTAAAAGTGATTTGTGGCAGGCTATAGCATGACACTCTAAAACACCTCAGGGAAGTCATGGTAGAATAAATTGTAATCTTTTCTCTCAATTATACAAGTATCATACCCGCAAAGACAAACAGAAGCAGGATTTGGGGCAATAACTTTTATTGAAGCAACTGCATTCTACGTAAAAGTGTATGAATTGCTATTATGAGGCTAATGAAACACAACACTATTACAGGAGTGACCAGACAAGTGAAACACAGGAAGAGTCCCACCATATTGTCAAAATAGAGCACCTAATATCCCTACCTACACTACTAAGTTTCCACATGAGAGCAAAAATCAGTGGTAGCCCTAAACTTCCTATCTAGTCCCGGGAAAGAAGCCCAATTACCATACCTGTGTTCAGAGGTAAAGAAGAGGTCTGTTAGTCTGCTGGAATTCCTCCTACATAGACAAAGCAGAAGCACAGAGTTTCAGCAGAAAATGTGATGACATGCCGCATGACATAGCATTTGGCTGGAATGTCCCCTTTAAGGTGGTGGGGGCAGCATATTGTTTTATAATAAAACATCTTGTTGTTCTGAGAACTGCCCTGACATGAGAACACATATTTTTCTACATAGGGTAGACATTGTACTCTCTGGACTGGCAATACCCGATAAACTATTGTGTACAGCCTTGGAGTGAGACCAGGATGAAATGTTGTGCAACGAAATGAACAACAAATTCTGCATTGAAATCACAACTGATAAAAACTATAAAACATTGCCACTAAAAGGAAGCCTTGCTAAAATAATAGGAGGAATGAAAAAGACAAGTGACTAGGTGGAAGGGCACAGGCCTCAGACCCAAAGCTAAAACAATTTCCCCACATAAACACTGAAATAACCTCACAACAACTCCTGCAGCATTTCAGCATCTCATTGATGATGTTCAGAGAGTTTTTTGGATGTGATTTCAATGCCTACTTAGATGCTAATTTGATCTATTCTGACTCCTTTTAAGCTCTTAATTCACATATTTCTTTTTATTTGGTCATTGATGGAGGCAGTAAGCGATGGAAGACAGCATCACTCCTATTGTATTCCAAGGTTTATGCATCCTGATGACACCTCCTAATATAATCCCTATTCACAAAAAATGTTGAGCAAATAAGTTACACTTACAGACTCACAATGACCACTTTTTGCAAATGTAGACTCTCTTTTCTAATTCACAGAATGTTCTTATACATGAGCATGAACCTGGATACAAAATGTGGAATGCTGTAAAGTATATTTCAGGAATGATGCACTATTAAGTTCATGAAGTACACTTACAAATGTGAAGGTTCCATCTACTAATTTGGGTTAGGGTAGAATTCTGGATGTTTCATGTAGGAAACCCTGCACAAGTTGGTGCAAATAGTGTCCGGCCCAGGAAGCATAAGTACATTTGCTCATGTGATAGGCAGTAGAAAGGAGCTTACTTATAGTTGGATGGACATGTTATAAAAATTACAAAATCATTAAATCCAATCTCTAAATATGGAGAGAGGAAATTCACCCATCACAGTTCAAATGAATGGCCTGTTTGCCAATCTCTAAATAAGTCCCTTTGTGTCTTTCCACACTGACAATGTAGACAGAAAATTGGTGAACTGGCATACTTATTTATGGAGAAAAATATTTTCTCTGTGGTGAATAGCAATAGAGGGAAAGCATGTTTGTATAACATTTAGTGATGCAAAACTGCAAAACCGGTGGCATTTTAAATTCCACATGCATGTATTCCACACATTAAAGTACTCTAGGATTCACAACATTTCTAAAATGCTTCTTTGGATGCTTGTATTAAAATGTAAAACATTGTGTGTTCTAAGTATGAGATATTTGATGGAGGACAGAGACACTACAAAAGAATAGTGGTGTCTTAATTTAGCATAGTTCACTTCTCAGGGCTGTACTGCTTGATAAATGTCCTGAACCAGAATTATAGGTCAGAACCACAGCAGAGGGACAAAAAAGAGTAAGAGAGTATGTAGCACTCAGCATAGGATATGGCACATGGGTATAATGTTCCAAATTAAACAGAAATAATTAGAAAGCTAAACTTTGAAATGTTGGGATAGAAGGCATATAGGGGGTTATTCCAACTTTGGAGGAGGTGGTAATCCGTCCCAAATGTGACGGATTTTCCACCAGCCGTATTACGAGTTCCATAGGATATAATGGACTCGTAATACGGCTGGTGGTATATCCGTCACTTTACCGTCACTTTTGGGACGGATTACCACTTCCTCCAAAGTTGGAATAACCCCCATAATATCCAATATTGACTCTGAGCCACTTGACTGTGTTCAGTAAAGCTCTCAATCATCCACTGTTCTAATTATGGGCTATTATTCAAAGAGGGGGCACTCTCAGGTAGTCATTAAAGGACATGGAGTCGGAGGAATCAGGGAGTAGTTGGGAGCATTACTTCTCCCTCGTGTAAATTATGGTAGCTGCTCCAGAAGCTAAAATGATGATATATTTTCTATAAAATCACAAATATTTCACTCTGCCACATTGGAACACAATCTGATATGTTGAGTAAAATGTGTTCTTCCAGCAGTAGATGAGGTTTCAACACACAGGTGTAATGAACAACTAGAACACGAACATCCTGTATTCATGATAAAAGTGAAGCATGCCTGATCACCATGTTGCAAGAATAGGAGATGTAGAATTGAAATAATATCCTAATATAAACAACTGCAGTAAATGAACAAAATGAGGGCTACCATTTTGTCTTTAAAATGTTCTATACATTTTCAAATATGCTCCTCATCCATGTATGGTCTGCTGAGTATGACATGACATTTTAATCCCAGCACCAGTCTTTCAGTTGATTGTGAGTGTCTACTGTAACTTCACCACAGAGTTCTAATGAACAACTATATTGATGACAAAATTGAAACCATGTTGCTGAATAGCGGCTGTTGAATTTAAATGAAAAGCCTTTCCTCTGAAGCAGTCTGAAAAAAATAGCCTTGATAGGTTAATGCAGATATGAATCTAGGTGGCTTAAATACATGGGTGTGTAGTTCTTTGTAATTTATATCATAATACATGTTTTAAGGGCTTAACTAGTTGAGAGTGATACCAACTTATATCCAGTATTTCCTTTCCACTAACTACCCCCTATTTCACAGAAAAAATCTTAAATTTTAAAATAATATGATTTTAACCTACCTTGAAATCCATAGCAGTACATTTTTAGTAGTACCAGAATCTATTTTAGACTGGTCTTATATTTAAAATGAGTAGATTTTTGACCCAATGGACAGGGAGGACCTCAAATGAGTTGTTGTTTGGAAATTTTTTTATTACCTTTTTCTCCTTCTTTTTTGCAATAGTTCCTTCTCCCTGCATCAGCTTGCAGTGGTTACAAAAAAATTTGAAAATATCTATTTGTCTATTGAAAATGTTGCACTGCTTACGTTCTAAGTGACTATTTTCAATGGCACTTAATTAAAACATATCAGAGAGAACGACAAGGCTACTATTTTAAAACAAAGTCAAAACTGTTATGTACTGAATAAGACTTTAAGGGGGTGATTCTAAGTCTGGCGGGCGGCGGAGGCCGCCCGCCAGACTTCCACCTCCAAAATACTGCTCCGCGGTCGGAAGACCGCTGAGGGTATTCTGGGTTTTGCACTGGGCTGGCGGGCGACCGCCAAAAGGCCGCCCGCCAGCCCAGTGCAAAACTACCTTCCCACGAGGACGCCGGCTCCGAATGGAGCCGGCGGAGTGGGAAGGTGCGACGGGTGCAGTGGCACCCGTCGCAAATTTTCCCTGCAGTGCCCATGCCATAGGCATGGGCACTGCAGGGGCCCCCAGGGGCCCCACGACAACCCATACCGCCATCCTGTTCCTGGCAGGCGAACCGCCAGGAACAGGATGGCGGTATGGGCTGTCAGAATCCCCATGGCGGCGCAGCGAGCTGCGCCGCCATGGAGGATTCAAATGGGCAGCGGAAAACTGGCGGGAGACCGCCGGTTTTCCACTTCTGACCGCGGTCAAACCGCCGCGGTCAGAATGCCCAGCGGGGCACCGGCAGCCTGTTGGCGGTGCCCCCGTCATTTTAGCCCTGGCGGTCTTGGACCGCCAGGGTTAGAATGACCCCCCAAATGTATAATAGGAACAAATGGATAAGAATGTTTCTAGGGATTCATTTGATTCAGGAACTTGTAATAGCAGAAATAAGAACTAATTTCTCGTATGTATTGATTATGTATTGACCCTTCTGCACAAGAGCGTGAATGGCTCCGAATCTGTCTTCTGTAGTAACATGTGTACATTTTGTGAGCTAGGTGAACTCTTTAGTTCTGTGTTTGAACTCTGCTGTAATGAGGCTTGACTCTGGTACTAGTTCTAAATCTCATAAGTAGATAACGACCGCTATGAGCCAAGAACAATGCCGGATTTTGGTAGCATACATGAATTCAAACTGAAATATATTATCCTTTTAGAGGAGGTGTATCACACAAAGAATTAATGTTTCAGGAACTACAGTAATACATTACTGTTGAAATGAAGGGTAGAAAGAGAAAGGGAAAAAGATTATTCCTCTTCCTACAATGTTCTATGTTGGATCCTACATCAAAACTCCCTTCTTTATTGATTACCCCTACTATCCCCATCAAATTTTACACCAAATCTAAAACATGGCTTAGCCAATACCACTAATTCAGCTGAGCTGTTGTCAACAGTTACCTACAGTAATCTAATGCCTGTGTTCCCATTACAGTCAAGAGCAATCCTAGCTTCTTAGACTTTGAATGTTCCAGCACCCTTATTACACTGATTGCTTCTTTGAATCTACAATGTCCTGTTAGAAGTGGCCACTGACCCCAATTCCTGGTATGGTTCTCTGTGACCGCAGCTTGCTATTTATCACATTTCAACAATCTATTTTTTTCATTAGCTTTTATCTGATTACTCACAAACCAATACACAAATGCTTCTCACCCATGCTCATGGTGGCAGCTTTATATTATTTTAGTCATTCCTTTGCTTACTTCCACTCTCCTATGATAAAGCCTTGTAGATGTGTATCAATCCATGGATTATCACTGCCATTCCCCTTTCACAGCAATATCTCTGATAAAAAGAAAACCCTTCTGACTTAATTCATAATTATCTCAATTAAATGCATGCCATATTTTGGGGTTGCACAGCAACAAAACCCTTTTCTATGATGTTCTTTGTCAGGATATCTGGTCAGTAGTAAAAGGGATCACAGAGATATTTATACAGCATATTATCTGCTCATACCAGTGGTATGCAATCACATTAGCACTGAATCACTCCTCATGTCACTCACTGAATCACAAATTCAAACAATGAAAGGACTAGTGATAGTAGAAAATTGGACAACTCCAGGGATTGCAAACCCCTGGGTCAGATGTTCACATTCGGATCAATAGTAGTAGAATCAGTACCACACTACAGACATCTCCTGCTCTACTATTATTTTGAGGTTGCATTGGCTCTCCACTGGTACTCAGTTTGTGTGCTCTTGTATCCTACCACTATTAGTGTTTTCCTCCCTTCTGATTCCCCAGTTCTCATAATTTTGCTCAGAGTTTGTTTCGTTTATCTTGTTTATATATTGCTTGCCCTACCACTTACCTGTAGCTCTTCTGGAGTTTTCTGCTCTTTGGTTTCTTGGAATCAGTGCTAATGTCTTTGTTGGCATAGGGTCTCATTACTAGTTATACTGCCCTGGAAGAGAATGAGCTAATCCCTCAGATATTGGGTAGCTCCTTCCTGCTTGGTAATTCTGTGCCCTGATCTGTTAGCACTCACCTCCGTTATTTAGAGCTCTTTTAATCCGCTACCAGAGGTCATAACCATACATCAAAATGCTAACAGATGAAAAAACATTTTGGATATTCTCACAAGTACCTCAGCAAACACTCTTTTCTTGTCCCCTTCCAATGTTCCCTATTTCTCATGAGATATTTTAGTTTTCAAACCCTTAAGAGACTCAGTTGGACTTCTCAGCAGGTCTATTTCCTTGGCCGCAGTGTGACATTTTGTCAGGGCATAAGATCTGACAAGAAGCCCATTGCAACTCTTCTCTGGATGATATTCAAATAAAATGGTTATCAAAAGTGTCCTGGCTTTGCATATGGTATTCAAATTAAACTTTATAAAAATGTCGTTGTCAAACATAATTTATTTTTTCATTATTATGATTCAGGCCAACCTTATGACCGCCAGCCAGAAGAGGATATTTTTGCATAATCATAGTAACCAAGTTCTACCCTAGTGACAGACTATCCTTCAGCTAATGCTAGTAGTTCATGAGGGAGTATGTCAATAGTAGCACCTTCACTAGCCATGGGATATAGGAATCTCCCCTTTCTGCTGCCCCACCAGAAAAGTAGTCAGGGAGTCCATTATATATTTGGATCTTTTTAGCCAAGTACCATTTAAGTTTCCTCTCAGTATTTTTGAAATTATAACTCAATAGTTTTTGCATTTTGTCTTACCTAACTAAAGAAATAATGACATTGGCAACATCCTTGATCAACAATGACAACTCTTGACGTTTATGACCAATTTTTGCACAAACTTCAAAGCAATATTTAGATGATGTGCAGACAGTTCATGTAGGCCTACTCATGGTTAGACAAAGACATCAAGACGTTATACCTTATTTTAGTCAATTTCAGCAGCTAAGGGATGGAGGGTATTTACAGATGCAGCACCAAGAAAGACTTAATGACATTCTGTGTGTGGTGGTTAACTCATCCAGAATGACCATAGCACTTGTAGACCAACATGTATAGATGGGTGCACAGTTGCTATGAAGAAGAATACATGGATTTGCCCTCCTCATTATACTTGGTATGCTCCTGCATTGGAAGAGAAGTAAGAGCTGTGAGCAAAGAGAAGGATCAATACAATTAGGAGGATTAGGAAAGACTCTTACTCTGGGGGAAAAAGCACAATGATGGAAAACAAACTAATGCGTTTATTGTGGTAATGTAGAAGATATTTTATGACAATTAGTTCATCTGTCGAGATAGAAATAAAGCGAGCATTTAAAATCTTTTGGAATCTGTCTCTCGAAGTCCTACTTCTACTTGCAAGTTCCCATTACCACTTCACACAGTCCCATCGCTCTCCCTTTTCTGGTAAGCTGCAGTGGCTCTGGCTGTTTCATGGGCCATATCTTCCTAATGCAAAATACAATTCCTACTAAAACTAAAAAAGAACCACAATATTACCAGTACACTGATGACACTTCTCACCTTTCACCTCAGGCCCTCATCACCAGCTGGACTGTTTTACCGTAAGTCCATAACTCCAGGTGAAATATCTCCAGTTGCAATTCCAAGTGAGCATGGGCCCTCAATTATCAGTCCAAAAACTCTGGACATGATAATTCCACGCTCAGAAAATCTGAGACTTTCACAAATGCTGCTGGACAGTGGCTGAGTGCAGCTACATCATTAGCACACATGCAGACACTTTTCCCTTTGTATCGTGGGCCACTTGATTGAGACTAAATAACCAAGCCCCAGATGACTTATGCCATTTAATTTCCCACGCCTTAATGCAATGCATAGCAATCACTTATCCTGCATCAAAACAAACACAAATCAATACACAACACCATACAAACACAAATCAAGTGTTAAAAGGTTTTTCACTCTAAAGAATCATCTCATTGGAATTATAAAGTAATGATGACAAAATTGAATCAGGGCCTCCAGCATGTGTTGGCTTTGTAGATGTCTTCAGAAATATTTTTCCCCCACATTGTACAATCAATTTGATTGAAACACAAATTACTAATGGAAGGATTTTTCCTTTGAGGATAAAGTCCTCGAAAGTACCTGGAGGAATACATGATCAAGGGATTTAGTAGATATTCAACTTTTAAAACAGGTCCTGTCTTTTTTATACCTAAGGTGAATGGTGAATGGTGATCTTAGGTTAAATTTTGGCTTCCTCAAATTAAAAATGCATCATTAATCAAAATCGTTATCCCCTGCCTTTCATGCCTGTCCTACTGGATCAGATCAAACCATCCATCTATAGATCTAACCTCAGACTAGAATACTATTTTGTGTAGATCAGAGAGCTAATTATGCTGAAGACAATTCAATACATAGGCCCTCATTACAACCCTGTCGGTCGGTGTTAAAGCGGCGGTAATACCGTCAACAGGCCGGCGGTAAAAAAAATGGAATCACGACCATGGCGGAAACCGCCAACACAGACAGCCACTTTAACACTCCGCCCGCGACGGCGGTAGAAACAAACCCCGCGGCAGAAACCACCAACAGACAGGCGGCACACAATGTTCTGCCCACTGTATTACAAGGCACCAATCCACCAGCTTTTCCGGGGCGGTAGCAATGCCATCAAAATCACGGCGGAAACAGTCTTTGGAAGGGAAACCACTCACTCATCGACACCCAACGAGGAACCAGGACGCCATGGAGCCCAAGTTACAGGTGCTACCAATATTGGTTTACCTGCTCTTCTATCAGGAGCAGCAAAGACGGCGGCAATGACCACGGTGAGTACTGCACCTAGTACACAGGGCAGGGGGAGGAAAAAAAGAGTGACACACATACGCAACACCCTCACCCCCCACCCTCACCCACAACACCATACACACAAATACATCTGGAAGAACGCAAGGACAAAAGGGAAGGATTGTAAAAAGTGTAATCATCAAAAATTCAGATATGGAAACAGGTCCGTAACAGATCAGTATAAACAAGTATGTACAGCAACTACACAAGTCCGGATAGTGTTCCATTCATTGTCCGTGGACCAGTGGTCCCAAAATGCATGGGCGAAGCCCACACATGATACCTGCCTCGAAACGGTGAGAACACTGCTGGGGCATCAGGTCGAAAGAAAACAGGCACCTAAGGGGGGAAGGGAGGGGAGGCACCTCAGCCGGATGAAGGGACGACGCCACTGCTCCACGAGGGGGCTCGATGCCCACTGATTGGTCCTGGGGAGTGCACAGCTACAGTCTCTCAAGTCTCACAAGTGGGTGGGTTGCCCACTGATTGGACCTGGGGAGTGCAAAGTCACAGTCTGTCAAGTCTCACAAGTGGGTGGTTTGCCCACTAATTGGTCCTGGGGAGTGCAAGGCCACAGTCTCTCAAGTCTCACAAATGGGTGGGTTGCCCACTGATTGGTCCTGGGGAGTGCAATGCCACAGTCTCTCAAGTTTCACAAGTGGGTGGGTTGCCCACAGATTGGACCGGGGGAGTGCAAAGCCACAGTCTCTCAAGTCTCACAAGGGGGCACTGACCTAGAAGAAATGTAAAGCAGGAATGGCTTTTGATCCCCCGTCCGGTTATTCTCACTCATTGACCACAACCACCCACCCTGGGCCACAAACACATACACTGACCATCCTCACATGCTGGCCTCTGCCCACCCTCGACCTGTATCTTCCATCGACGACACTCCATACATTCATGTCCCATCCATCATGCTCACAGTGTACTCACCTGTTTGTCTGGTGGATCGTAGAGTTGCGTGTCAGGTATCAAGTGAGTGAACAGATAGAAAATGGCGGTTACGTCCGCGGCGGTGCGTACCGTCACCGCCGGCGTACATCGTCATTGGCTCCTGGAACCCATAGGAGCTCAATGATAACCAATGCTGAATTGCGTAGCGGTCTTCGTCCCCCTACCGCAACGCTGCACAATGCCAGCGCATTTACCTCATTTCCCCTTGTCCCTCCTGACAGGTCAGGCAGCCGCCATTTCAGGTGGCCACATGGCAGGCCAAATAACTGTGTCACAGCACTTTTGTGCTGAAATACGGACATTCAGCGCTAAACACAGATTACATCACATTTGTTCTAAACACCCAAGTGAAACCTATGTGGTGTATGACCCTCTGCTCAGCCTTCTCCTCCATAGGGCACGTCTGCTGGGGCAGATGATGAGATGGCGTCATCCTCCGGTATACAGACCCCTGGTGGACCTGTCGACAATGGAAGACAGACACATCATCATCACATACAGACTTGATTGTGCCGCAATCCAAGAACTGTGTGCCCAGTTGGAGCCAGACCTGATGTGATCTATCCGCCATCCCACATGAATCCTCCCACTAGTGTAGGTCCTGTCAGTACTCCATTTCCTGGCCAGTGGGTCCTTTCAAACAACAGTGGCCATGGCATCAGGGATGTCACAGCCAATGTTCTCTAACGTGTTGACAAGAGTGTTGTCTGCCCTGCTGAAACACATGCGCAGCTACATCGTATTCCCCAGGTGGAGGATTTGCCCACAGTGAAAGGTGACTTCTATGCCCTGGGACATATCCCCAGCATCATTGGTGCCATTGATGGTACCCATGTGGCATTTGTCCCCCCACGCAGAAATGAACAGATGTACACAAACTGCAAAAGCTACTATTCTATGAATGTGCAGATGGTGTGTTTGGCAGACCAGTACATCTCCCATGTGAATGCCAAGTATCCTGGCTCAGTGCATGACGCTTACATTTTGAGGAATAGCAGCATGCCCTATGTGATGGGACAACTCTAGAGGCACCGTGTATAGCTAATAGGTGAGCCCAATGTCCCATCACACGTTACATAGGTGTCTGGCTATGGTAGAGTCCCTAATGGTTGGTGTATGTCTCACAGTTGTCCCTCAATATTTGCAGGTGACTCTGGTTACCCCAACCTGTCATGGCTACAGACCCCAGTGAGGAATCCCAAGACAAGGGCATAGGAACGCTACAATGAGGCACATGGGTGGGCTAGGAGGATAATTGAGTGTACTTTTGGCCTCCTGAAGGCCAGGTTCCGGTGCCTCTATCTGACAGGTGGCTCCCTATACTACTCACCGAAGAAGGTGTGCCAGATCATCGTGGCATGCTTTATGTTGCACAACCTGGCTTTGCGATGCCAGGTGCCTTTTCTGCAGGATGCTGGGGCTGATGATGGTCTTGTGGCAGCTGTGGAGCCTGTGGACAGTGAAGAAGAGGAGGCAGAAGAAGAAGATATAGACAACTGAAACAACATCATCATGCAATACTTCCAGTGAGACACAGGTGAGAGACTGGCACTTCTCCTCTCATATCAGACTACTGTAGGACATTGCTTGATTCTGCCTTTTTACATCTGTGTATGGACCCTGACAGTTCACTTTGGCTTTCCATTTTACAGATCTGTGTACCACTTTGTGCCTTCTGCTATGTTTACTGCTGCCCAACAACTGTCTAACATTGGTATGTGAAAATGAACATTGGCATTGCTATTTTTCTGAAAGTTTGCAATAACACTATTGCGAAAGTACAGACTGACTCCAGATTGATTTGTGATTCAAGGGTGTTTATTTCTGTGCTAATAAGTGGAGGGGGTTGTGCACTGGGCTGGGGTGATGGTGGAGGAAAGTCCAGGATAGAGTCCAGTCTATTGGCATCACAGGTGTATTGTCCTAGGGGGCATAGGAAGTGGAGTAATGGCAGTTTAAAGTGGAAAGGGTAACAGAGTGGGACAGAAGGGTGACTATCAGGAGAGTCCTATTTCCTGGCGGGGGTCTTGGCAATGTTCTCTGTCTTGTGCCTGGATCTCAGGGACCGTTTGCGGGGTGGTTTTCCATTGGCAGGGGGTGTGGTGCTGGTGGTCTATTGGTCCTGTGGTCCGACCTCCTGTTCACTAGCGCCAGCGGAGGTGGAGGGCTGTTCATCGTTCAGGCTAGTGTCAGGGGCCCGTTGGTGTGCCACTGTGTGCCTCTTGGTGTTGGTGATGTCTGCCGGCACCCCTGCAATGGTGACCAGGGTGTTGTTAATGGACTTCAAGTCCTCCATGATCCCCAGGTAGTGTTCCTCCTGCAGCCGCTGGGTCTCCCGAAACTTGGCCAGTACCGTGCCCATGGTCTCCTGGGAATTATGGTATGCTCCCATGATGTTGGAGAGTGCCTTGTGGAGAGTGTGTTCCCTGGGCCTGTCGTCCCCCTGTCGCACAGCAGTCCTCCCAGCTTCCCTGTTGTGCTGTGCCTCTGTCCCCTGAATCGTGTGCACACTGCCACTGACCCCAGGTCCCTGATTGTCTTGGGTTAGTGGGGTTGCCTAGAGTCTCTATAGTGGTGGACACACTGCTGCTTGACATGTCCTGGGGACAGTGGCATGGGTCCGCTGGGTGGGTGCTGTGGGGGTGTTTCCTGAGGGAGGAGGTTCTGTGGTTGTTTGTGACAGTGGCAGGGGAACCGACTGTCCCAAGGTCCCCGATGGGTCGGGCTGGCCATCTTCATCCAGGCGTGCAGAGCTGCTGTTGTCACTGTGGGCCTCTTCTGTGGGGGGACTGGATATGTCTGGCACCTTCTGTCCGGTGACGTTGGGTAGGGGTCCTGTTGGGGGGTAAATGCATAGTATTGTATATGTGTGTGCCCTCTTGTCCAATATGTGAGTTACCCTCTACTCCTGTGCTTGGCTTATTGTCTTTGACCTTGTGTGATTGTTACCTGGTGTCTGGATACCACTGAACGCACCTTCCCTCTTCCTGATGTCATCCCGTGTTCTTGGATGCTGTCCCACTTCATTGACCCTGTCGACAATTCTCCGCTAAGCTCCATCTTCCTTGCAATGGAAGTCTGCCGCACCTGTGATCCGAATAGCTGTGGCTCTACGCGGATGATTTCCTCCACCATGACTCTGAGCTTCTCCTCGGAGAACCTGGGGTTTATTTACAGTGCCATGACGTGGTGTGGTTGATGTGTGAGGTGCTGTTGGTTGTGATGTGCGTTGGGATGTGTTGGGGTGTGTTGTTTGAGGTGCGTGGATGTTGTATGAGTGATGGTGTTGCGTGCCTGTGGAGGCTGGCGTTGTGTTTGATTATCTCTCTCTCTGGGCTTCTTCAAAATGGGTCATTGCAAGGGGTTGTGGGTAATGTGGGTGTGTGCTTAATAGTGTTGTGGGTGTGGTGTGTGTATGTGTATCAGGTGTGTGTATTTTGAATTGTCCAATGTGGTTGTGTTTTGTAAGTTTGTGTGTATTTTGAGCACGGCGGTGAGTATCGCCAATGGATTACCGCGGTTGAATGACCGCCGCATTGATTCGTGGGTCGTGATAGTGTGGGCGTAGTTCTGTTGGCGTGACAGTGTAGGTTTTGGTATCAGCAGTTTATCACTGACCTTTGGTGTGGCAGACTTGTGTGGGTGTCTGCATCGTGGCATATTTCTAGATGTGGGTCGTAATACCTGTAGCGGCATTCTGCCGTGGCCACGGTATCTTGACGGCTGTCAGCATGGCAGTAAGTGGGATTTACCGCCAGGGGTGTAATGAGGGCCATAGTGTGGCCACTACCAACATCTGGTTTTGTAATTTTGCTTGTGCAATACTCAGTAGCGTTTCAGCATTTTGTGAATTACATTTTCAGAGACTTGTTGGATATTTTCATTTTGGTCTACCAGGAATGATTTCACACTGTTCTTTGAGAACTCACAGCAACACTGGGAATATGTCATGGTAGTGCTCACAAGACCATGAATACATTCTCTGAATGCTAATTTGGAAAAATGCCATTTTGAAGTATCATAGTTAGGATTTCCTGTTTTTTGCTTCTATTTGTTCATTTATGTGTGATCTGCTCATTATTTTCAGAAACTGTAACAATATGTGGTTAGCAGTGTTTATTCTTTCATGCTATGTCCAAAACCACTGGAATGGTGTTTTCAGTTTCTTATAACGTAATTTGGTTTAATTTTCTTCCTTGTCTCATTTATTCCTTTTGTCAATTATTTCTCCTCTTTTCTGTAGTTAATTTCCTTCTTGATAACTTTTCCTTGAATTTGCTCCTTCAAATAATTTTTATTTATTTCTCTTACCGTTCTGTCCATTCAATTTTCCAGTCTTCAGATCCCTCTTTTCTGGTGCCCACCCCCATGTCACGAATGTGCCCCTCATTAAGACTTGTCTGTAAATGATAAAAGGTTGATGGTGAGCATTCCTAGTGCTCATTTCTTCAGACAAATGGCAAATAGCTGTTGAATTACGTTTTTTTTTAAAATACATAGGTTATCTATTGTGGGGTGCTCAGGGCTGGGGTATTCCATGTCAATATCACACTTTCTTGATCTTTGCTTTGAAATGTGAAGATAAAACCTGATTAGTGAATGTATTATTGCTGTCTGATATGGACCTATTTATTCACTACCTGGTTATAGGGGAGAAGTCTGACAAATTAATATGCCTACTGTTAGCTATAAAGACCCAGGTGACATGAAACTGCTGCTGTATGAAGATGCAACTCAAGTAATAAGGATGCTTTAGGTAATTTGCTTGTGCAGCTCACACCATAAATGTAGTTTATTTAACATTCATTGATCATATAAATCCAATTTTGTGTTTATTTAAAGCCATCACAAAGACCTCTGAGCAGTTCTTTATTTGAAAGTACTGTCCTCCTCTCTGGCATGTGGGGCACCTATGAGCCTTATTTTATCACAATACAAATTTAGGGCCTGACTTAGATCTCAGTTGAGGAGTTACTCAGTCCCAACAGTGATGAATATCCTGTCTGCTGAAATCTAAATACCATAGAAAACAATGATATTTATATTCCAGCAGACAGGATAGCCATCACAGTTGCAACGGAATAGCATTGATATCTAAATCAGGCCCTAAGCTTCATTTTGGCATTGAGGCAGTACGAACGAAAGCGGAAGTTCATTATCTTTGGATTGTATCACAAATGTCTCATACATCTATGAACAGGCTCAGAAAGTGTTCAAGCACCTGTATTTGCTGAAATCTGCAGCACATACTAGTTAACAAAACTGATTACCTCTTTATGTAGGGATGAACTCCCCATAGCTCATACATTCATTAATAGATTTTCTGAGTTAAGGTACGTACTAAATGTAGCACAGTTCACTTTAACCAGTTCATGTACTCCTTCTGAGCCCGCCTCAGTGTACTGAGGATGTTCATGTTATAGGCCCTGATCCTTTTATTGAAGAGGATGCATCTCCTATTGGCATATTTGTGGCTATTACAATGTAAACCTAACAACGCAAGTGATGGTGCAGTGTTTATGGGAGGGTCATACTACTGAAACAGAAGTGGAAGTAAGTCATGGTATCCTAAAACCATCCAGAGGTGCTTAAAGGTGTGGTTGCACTTATGTTTCATAACAGAGGACGCACAAACATTAAAAGGGCAGCAAAATCAGTTAAAATGTCAGTTTTTTGCTGAAAAGTGGATTCCCTTGGATGGTATTCATTGCTCCCTTTCTTAGAATTTCAAATGTTGGAAAAATGAATTTGACTGGATAATTCCAAAGTACAAGCTGTTTTAATTGCTTATCTGAAACATACCAAAGAACACCAGAAATGTATGTTTTATGTCAATGTATACAGAAATTGTATTCAGAATTTTTCACTATTATTCAATCAATTGTCGACTTAACACACAAAAGTAATCATATATTAGTGGGGGAAGGAAAAATAAGTATCTTTCTTGGCTTTAAATAAACCCTTTAAGACCGCTCCCATCTTTTAACTTCAAGATGTCCAGCTTCCCTTTAAAGTAGACAGTACTGCAGTTCTCATTTGTTCTTGTGGTAATATTATCACAGAGAGATTGAAAGACAAAAGCTTTTCATTCAGTGGCATACTAGTTGATACTCTGACCCATACAGAATCCAACTATGCCATTTATGACAGGGAACTGTTTATTGGAAACATTATTTAAAAGAGCTCAATCAGAAAATCCCAGCATGGAAAGATCATAAGAACTTATTGTATTTAACAATTATGAGCTGTGCCAAAACTTGTTATGTACAGTATTGATTCCATTTGGAGTTCAAATATTGTCCTGGTAATCAGCGTGGGAAGGTGGATAGATTATTCAGACAGATGGAGGGGAGAAGAAGAGACTTCTAACCATATTAGCTATCTCCACAGAACCCAAGGAAAAATCAGAGGTGTCTATTAATCTCTCAATATTTTTCAACAGGAGTATAGGAGTCAACAAAGAGGAACTTTATTATATAATGCTGAGGCTGTTTATCTCCTATGAAAAGAACTACATAAACAAGTGTCTAGCTGGTGCCATGGCACACCCACATCTGGTCACTCCAGAAGTGAAGATCCCAAGATTTGGTAATTTGATAAGTGGCTTATCATTATTTTTAGCCATCAGGACTGAATCTTAACGTCAAGAATAATGTACAGAATGTGCCATATATATTAGCCAGGGCACCCTACTGCAGACCTGTCTTACTACTTCATCCTGTCTTCACAAGTAAATAAACTTGGTCAAATATATTGATGTGTTTTATAGTTGAACGTCCTGGTTCACAGAGATTTGTAACTCTTTTCATTGTTATAAATAATATTTTGAAAAAATTATCATTTTATTCTTTGAACAAACTGCTCCACAGCAGTTGAACTAGCACAGGTTTTTCAGAAGTAACCTTCAGACTTCATGATTTACCCAATACTTTAATCACAGATAGGGTTTCCTAATTCATACAAGTTATCACCCACAGAGAGGTGGACAGACCGATTTAGTCACTCAAGCAGTTGAACAGGAGTTGTGGGTCTCCCTGACGAATCATCAGCATCAGTCACAATGGTCTAAAAGGATATATCTGAGTGACTTCATTTATAATAATTCTTTACGAAGTTCTTTGGGAGAAAATTGCAGAGATATTGCACCAAACACTATATCATACTCACATAACATGTGCATGTTTTCTGTTCCTGAACTTTGAAGAATCAATGCAGTAACTCATTTCAGTCTTCTACTCAAACATTACCCTTATAATTGTCCTACACTTTAAAATTACTGTTCCCTCTGGCCCCTAAACTTATAGCAACTGACTCCACTTCCAGATTTTTTGTAAAACATTTCTATAAGGAACACCCTATACACCTTTGTTCTGTCTTTTTCCCATCCTCTTTCTTTTTTCCACCACCCATGCTGTCCAAATAGACACTGTCACTCTTCTGTAGAACTAATCCCTATAATTTACACTGCAAACATTTCCTATGCTTTTTCCAACCCCCATTCTTCAAAATTGTTAGTATTTCTGTTGCCTCACATCTCTTTTTAAAAGGACACTTTCCCTGTATGAAGTGTTGAAAAATTCTTCACATCTGTGTTTATATTGCCTACTAGTGGTGCCTACTTCTTCCCAACTCTAGCCCTTTTGACAACTTCCACTCTTCTTCAAAGTCCTTTAATATCTTGTGCTCTCTGAGCTTATCCAACAAACCTTTTAAAAGCACTACAACATGGCCTTCAGAAATCCAATTCACTGAATCAGCTCCTACACAAGTTTTCAAACGTTTTTCATGTCTGCCCATTATGCCCACCTCTGTCCAATGAGTTCTTGTAAACTGGCCCCCAGCATGCTAAATCTAAAAGAGAATCATCATAGGTGGCAGATTCAGACCCACCTTGTTTCTCTTCGCCATGTCATGCTAAGCACTTTGATATTCTGACTAAAGGAATGAATTTAAGTAGTTTCTAGGGGATAAACAAATGTCTTATAGACCCTGAGGTGTATGACAGAAATAGGAAGTTTGCCTGGAAATGACCTTCTAAGATCATGGGTGGTTTCTTCTCAAGGATGGGGTAGCACCTCCCCCCACCCACTGTGAGCCACAAAGGCAAAAATAGAATGACAATGAAAACATTTAATTGTCATTTTATTTTTACTGATGCAGTGCCGCCTAGTGTCATGCTGGGTGTGTCCTCTGCTACAAATTTGCAGCAGAGGACTGGAGCACTGGCTTGACTGGCCAAAGAGACATACACACTTTGAAGCTCTCCACTCAGCTGTCTTAAGACGTCCGGGTAGAGACCCAGCACAAGCCTCTAGAGCCTGAAGGAGCATCCAGCCAGTCCGCTCTATCTAATCCAATCAAGGATCTTCTTTCATGCTGGATAACAGCATGAGAGCAGCATTTGCTTCGGTTAGGGCAGCTTTTCCAGCATAGGAGAAGAGCACAGAGGACGACACACAGCCCATGAGTAAGGGCCGTTTTAAATTTTAAATGTGTGGAACACGTGTGTGTAATGCATGTATCTGTGTAATGCATGCAAGTATAGTGGTTCTGTTTATTTTGTACTTAGTGTTATGGTTTAAACTTCTGGAGGGAAAGTGGTTTACATTGGGGTTTTGGAGAGAGGTTTTTTTTTTAGAGGTACTTCACTTGCTCCACTACTTTCAAACTCTACTAGTCGCTGCTGTCTAAGATAGTGCAAATTGTCATGAAGTATCCTTCATTTGTGTATCAATGTGTGCGAGGTCGTAAAGCATTGTTATATTAGTTGGTTAAATCACTTGTATACAGCTTGAGAACACAATGCCAGCTGCTTTGCACAATTTTGGTTTTGTGCCTGCAAGTTTCAATCCTATATCAAATGTGCATTCTATATTTCGGTTGTAACTTTTCTCCATTAGCATTACATTAAGGGCCATATTTATACTTTTTGACGCAAAACTGCGCTAACTCAGTTTTGCGTCAAAAGAATTAGCGCCGGCTAACGCCATTCTGAAGCGCCATGCGGGCGCCGTATTTAATCAATGATGTTAGCCGGCGTTAGCCGCCGGCGCTGCCTGGTGTGCGTGGAAAAAAACGACGTACACCAGGCAGCGCCGGCGTAGGGGGATATGGAGCTTGGGCGTCAAAAAATGGGGCAAGTCAGGCTGAGGCAAATTTTTCGCCTCAACCCGATTTGCGCCATTTTGTTTCAACTCCCAACCCCCATAGAAATGACTCCTGTCCTAGCAAAGACAGGAGTCATGCCCCCTTGCCCAATGGCCATGCCCAGGGGACTTCTGTCCCCTGGGCATGGTCATTGGGCATAGTGACATGTAGGGGGGCACAAATCAGGCCCCCCTATGCCACAAAAAAAAAAATACTTACCTGAACTTACCTTAATGTCCCTGGGATGGGTCCCTCCAGCCTTGGGTGTCCTCCTGGGGTGGGCAAGGGTGACAGGGGGTGTCCCTGGGGGGTATGGGGGGGCACCTCTGGGCTCCTTCAGAGCCCACAGGTCCCTTAACGCCTGCCTTTTCCAGGCACTAAAAAACGGCGCAAAAGCGGCCGTACGTCATTTTTTTTGACCCGCCCACTCCCGGGCGTGAATTTTGCCCGGGAGTGTAAATACGGCGCACATGCCTCGGAGTCAATTTTTTAGACGGGAACGCCTACCTTGCATGTCATTAACGCAAAGTAGGTGTCCACGCTAAAAAATGACGCAAACTCCATGGACTTTGGCGCTAGACGCGTCTAACGCCAAAATATAAATATGGAGTTAGTTTTGCGCCGGAATTGCGTAAAAAAAAACGACGCAATTCCGGCGCAAACAGAGTATAAATATGCCCCTAAGTTTATTCACATTTCAGGAAAGATTTGCTTTTGACAAAAACAACCTCCAAGTCACCTGATATTGTTTAGTTCTACTGACTTTCCAAGCTGACAGTGTAATATATTTACATAGGGTTGTACTATGTGAATTTACCCTCAAACTCTTGATGAAGACTTGTAAAATATTTGGATCACCATCTTTTTGCATACTCACTTAGTAATTTGTGAGTAAGTTTATGTCAAGTGGGGAATTGAAATCATTAGTTGAATATTTTCACATGTCGGTCTAATATACAGATAAAACTACCAGTTAAATTTGTATACGTTTCCATTGCTGGAGACACTTCAAGATGGAGAAAAGCACAATAAATTATGATGGGCTGCAGAAGAATAATTTTGATCCACAGAATGTAAATAACTAGTAAGTTTGTGGTAGCTAGCATCTTTTCACCCCAGGAGATGAAATAAAGACAAGCAACCATATTGTATAGCAATGGATGCTGCCAGAAAGCCCAACATGGCATTCACCTGAAGTGAGTCTCTTGGTTTACTGCACTTTTAATCTGCCATTTCTTTGGACCATGCACTACACGGACCCCTTCCCGGCAATTTGAGCAGGTGCTGTGGGATTGGGGAGCTGCAACACCCACCTAGTGGCCAAATTTGTGGGTGAATCCTGGGATGCCACATCAGACCTCAGGGACACTCCCAGGCTATAATCCTCACAGCCTGGGGGGGGGGGAGGGGTGACAGGACACTGCTTGGGGAGAGACAGTGAATCTCTGGACATCTCAGAGCCCCATGAGTGAGGTCCCTTCTGAGACCCACTAGGGTGAACTGGAGCGACCATGGCCCAGACCAGTCTGGTGCTTTCCTGTGGACAAGGCATTGGACAGCATAAATAGTGGGCCCTCACAGTGGACTAGGCGTGTGGCAGTGAACAGTTTGGGATATCTGTCATGTGATCTCCCTACCTAGGATGCCACATCAGACTTCGGGGACTCCCCCAGGTTGTAATCCTTGCAGCCTAGTGGTGCGTGGCAGGACACTGCTTGAGGAGAGACCAGTGAATGACTGGGCCTTACAAAGCCCCATGAGTGAGTTCTCTGCTGAAACACACTACAGTGAACTAGAGCGGACATGGCCCAGACCAGTCTAGTGCTTTCCTGTTAACAGGGCATCGGATTGCATAAACAGCGGGCCCTCAGAATGGAATAGGCCTGTGGCAGTGAAGAGTTTGGGATACCTGTCATGTGAGCTCCCTGACGGGGAACCACAACATAGCAGCTAATGCAGACTGTGCCTCTCAGGCCTACAATCTGAGGGACTGGGCATTATCCCTATGGAGCATGCGCTCAATATACAGGAGGAGATTGACAGAAGAAAGGGACCTTGTAAGGAATGTTGGAGTGGGGAGCTTGGGTTGCTCATGCTGTGTTGCTACCTTTGAGTGAGCTCCCAGGCCTGGTAATTGCAAACTGGCTGAGTCCTCCACACCCCTGGGGGTTCCACTTCAATGGAGGCTTTGCTACACAGCATGGGGGACAACAAACCAGTCAGATTGGAACCCAGTGATTGCCCTTTCCAGGCTCCGTCCTGGACCAGGCAGCTGTAGAACCAAACAATTATACTCAAGACTATTGAAACATCTTGTATATCCCTTGAAGTGAAGGTGAATGCAGTGGCGTCTGATGTCAGCCTCCTGCAAGATGACCACAGATGTCTCACGCAGCATAACCCACCTTGATGAACACACTGGGAGGCCTGCACCTATGAACCATGGACCTTCATGCTTTGGTGCAAAACCTACAAGATAGGTCTTCATTCTAGAACATAGGGCAGAGCATGCAGAGAGCCTCTCTTGCTGCAACAATGTTTGTATAGCTGGCCTCCCAGATGGCTGCAAGGGCCACTTCATGTTTTAATACCTTGAGCACTGGCAGAAAGACTTGATCCCCGCCCAAGCCCTCACACCTTACTTCCCTTTTATAAGGGATCACTGAGTGCCAGCCCTTTGTCCTCCAGTGGTTGCCCCTCCATGCTCCATAGTGGCCAGGATACTCCACAACGTGGACTCAGATGTGATTTTGGACAGAACAAGGCATCCTGATCCCTCCCATTGTCTGTTGTCTTTCCAGATAACACACTAGTGGTTCCGGGACAGAGGGACTCCTTTTAGGGGTTGAACAGAAGCTACACGATATGAGCATCAAGTACGCTTTCCCACAAGGCTCAAGGTGATACTAGACCAGCGCACCAATTTCTTTGAGGACCCAGCACTAGTGTTGGACTGGGCTGAGGCTCATGGGGATCCTACGTCCCCCAAAGATATACAGCAATGGTCCCTGTGCTACCCAAAAGCTGCCACACTTGTTGCCCTCGGGGCTGGATGTGAGAGTTCGGTCTCGCCCACACCCTCTTCACAGGAGCAAGTCCATAGGGGCAGAAGATCAGACCTGGAGGTGGCAGCAACATTCCAGGAACCTTACCGGGCCCATATGAGCTCCTCCTTGGATGCCTCAGACAAAGGTGGTACTTCTTCATAGATACACCAGGAGAAAGGATCACCTCTCAGGGTTACACCCCAGATGACATGTCTCCTTTGAGAAATTAGCAACTGTAGAACTTCCCTTTCCCTGTGCTCTTTAGCACAATCTACTGCAGGAATTGTTTGGGGAGGTGCAAGCCCTCATCCTAACCAATGTGACTCTTCTACATTAGCCACACTCTATCACTTATACACTACTCCTTCGGTGTTAAGTGCATGACCTACCTGTCCCTGTTCATGTAGTCTTTCCTTTTGCTCCACACCAGATTAAGTAGATGCTATTTTGGGTTTGGGCAATTGGGCATTTGCCCCATGCCCCTGGTATTACCTCTGACATGCTCTGGTTGGACTTCCTGCTTTTTGATTCTGGTTTTCCAGAAGTTTATGACTCCTCCCTCCACCCTTTCTCTCTTGCCTGGTTGTTAGCGGTCCATTGTCAGATGTGACAGCCTCCTTCCCACATGAGATCCCATGCGACTGATCTATCAAAAATGTTGATGACCCTACAAACTTTATAACATACTCCTCTGGACCATTACAGGCATGCACACCTCGAAAAAGCAATACAAAAGCTACTCTCTATTCAGCAGCGAGGGAGTTCATATAGCTCTGTTGCAAGGAATCAAATCTGACACAGACTGAGGGTTACAGACTTCAGAAGTGTTAGCGAGGGCACCTCTACACCTCCAAATATTACAACTATGTTAGGGGAGCACTAATGTGGAATACGGGCACCCACCTTCAAAGTTCAATCTCAGCATATAGACCCCAAGGGGAGATTTGTCCTCCAGGAATCCAAATCTGACTGCTCCACTCTTATAGTGAGTAGCATCTACGTCCCTACCACAGACCAAGCTCATTTCTTATAATGCCTTTCAGCCAGCCTAGCTTGTTGGGCACATTTCCTGTGGGTCATATTGGTGGCTTTAACCCAATCCTAGACACCTGACTGGACAGCTTGAACCCTCTCCTCCCAGGCACCTCAACAGTTCTTAACACCCAGAACCTGTCAGCCTAGCTCTCCAAATGGTCACTCCAGGACATATGGTGCTTCCATTGACCAAGGGTCAAATTTTACTCCCCAGTATGTTATCCCTATGTGCACCTTAACACGGTAGTGTGCTCTACTGCCCTCTGCACATCTGTCTCCTTCCCATTTACCTGTGCCGAACAGTGTCAGAGGAATATGTGACAGAACAACTAGGTCCTAAACAACTATAGCCTAAACCACTACTGCTAAACAACTAAAAAGTCTCTACAACTAAGTACTGAACAACTACTGTCTAAACAACAATTGTGCCTGAATAACAATTGCCTGAACAACTAAAATATTTATATGTATTCTAAACAACTAATAAACCATAAAAACCAAAAAGAAAACCTTACCTTAAAATTAGTTGTACAGGCAATTGTTATTCAGGCACATTTTTTGTTTAGACAATAGTTGTTCAGTACTTAGTTGTAGAGACTTTTTAGTTGTTTAGCAGTAGTGGTTCAGGCAAGTAGTGGTTTAGACCTCATTGTTCAGGATGTTTCCCCTTAGAAAATGGTAAAAAAAGGAGTCTTTAGTTCTTAAAAAGCGTCTCTTTCAAGCACAAAGTACCTGATTTGCGTTCAAATTCTCTGCAAGGAACGGATCGATTTCTCCGGGCCCACACAGACGATGCGTCAGTACTTTTCCACGCATGGAAAGCTTTGTGTCAATTTCCATGCTCTCATCTGCCACAAGGAGCATACTGACGTCAGTCCTCTCAAAATGAGGTTTCAGTCTGTTGTGGTGGAGAACCCTCAGGGGGTGTCTAGGGGTCTTGAGGTCCACTAGGTAAGTGGCCTCCCCTTCCGCTCCTTGATTTCAGATGGGCCAGTCCAGTGGTCCTGGAGAGCTCTAGACTCTACTGGCTCCATCACCCATACTTTGTCTCCAAGTGAGAATTCTACCAGAGTGGCCTTCTGGTCATACCACTCCTTCATCACCTCTTGACTGACCTCAAGGTTGCTCTTGGGTTGTTTCCAGAAATGCTGTGTCTGGTTGCGGAGGACCAGCATGCAACTGACCACATCCTGGGGATTTTTCTTGGGAGCTTTCCCCCATCCCTCCTTTACTATGCTTAGTGGTCCCCTGACAGGGTAACTATAAAGAAATTCATAGGGGCTGCACACCACCCCTTTCTGGGGCATCTCTCTATAAGCAAAGAGAAGGCATAGCAAGAGGACGCCCCACTTACGCCTCAAGGCCTCAGGTAGGCCAGTGATCATGCCTTTCGGGGTCTTGATGAATCTCTCCACAAACCCATTGGTTTGAGGATGGTAAGGGGTGGTAAACCAGTAGGTTACCTCACACTCATCCCACATAGACTTCATGTATGCTGACATGAAGTTTGTGCCTCTGTCAGACACAACCTCCTTTGAGAACCCCACATGGGTAAATATCCCCATCAGAGGTCTGGTCACCACTGGTGCAGTCACTGTCACTAGGGGGATTGCCTCTGGATAGCGGGTGCATGGTCCACCAAAACCAGGATAAACCTGTTGCCTAGGCTGGTTTTGGGGTCCAAGGGACCAATGATGTTGATGCCCACCCTTTCAAAGGGGTTGCCAACTACGGGGAGTGGGATCAGGGGGGCCTTGAGCCTTTTCCCTGTCTTCCCACTAGCCTGGCAGGTTGGGCAGGACCAACAGAATGCATCTAAGGCTACCCACATTCAAGACCAATAAAAGTGGGTGACAAGTCTGGCAAAGGTCTTGTCTTGCCCCAAATGTCCTGCCAGGGGGATGTCATAAGCCAGGCCCAGTATGAAGGCCCGGTAACACTGGGGGACCACCATCACATGTGCTGTTCCAGCACCTGGTACCTTAGGATCACTGTAGAGGAGACAATTCTCCCAATAGATGTGGTGATCGCTAGAGGCTTCACCTACTGCTTGGGCTCAGACCCTTAAGAGTGGGGCACTCCTTCTGCGCTTTGCAGAATTCCTCCCTGATTGGCCCTCCCTCCACTTGCCAGCCAGCAAGCTCAGGCAGGTTACCCAGGTCAGCAATATCCTCCCAAGTTGGCTCAGGAGCCTCCTCTTCTGGGACCCCGTCAAAGACCGCAGGAATATCTGGTGCTGGTTTCATGCGTCCCTTGCCCTTCCTCTGTGCAGCTGTTTTGGCCATTGTTCCAGGCTCCAGATGCCCTTGACTCCCTTCTCCGGCAGCCATGGACCGCGTGGTCATGCAGACCCATTCAGGCAAACCTAACATCTCCAGGTGGGATCTGAACTCCTCCCAGGAAGTGTGCTCAAGATCATTGCCTAACAGATAATCCACAGGCATGGCAGGACTCAAAGCTAATTTTAGGGTACCAAAGACTCCCCCCCACTCAAAGGGAACCAGAGCTACCGATAGGTGGATCTAAAAGATTGTCAGCGACTATGACCTGGTAGAAAGTATTCGGAATGACTTGCTTTGCTGACACCAGCTGACACCTGACAGTAGTCATACTGGATCCTGTGTCACGCAGAGCCTCCACCCTTTGCCCATCAATGGTGACCTACTTGGAAGTATTGGCAGGCATGTGGGCTTTTGGCAGCATTTCCTTATCTCCCAGGGACACTGGTGATACCTTGATCTGTTCCTCCAAGCTAACTGGGACCACCCTCCCCTCCGAGCACTACAGTAGCCAACCCAAGTCTCTTACCTCCAGTGGTCGGCTGTGCCCTCTTTGGATACTGTGAGTCACCCTTAGAGTGTCCATGCTTGAAGCACTCTAAGCATTTGGGGATTAACTTCCCTTTCTTCTTGTCAAAGAAACCTGGCCTCTTCTCAGACTCAGCCTGGGACTGGGTACCACCCCCCCCCCCTGGGAATTGTTTTGGGGGCCTTTTGAGAACTCCTTATTTTTAAGTTTTTCTCCCCCCTCTTTCTTCTGGTGGGAACCCTGACCACCTTTGTGGGTGTCCCCACAGATACCTTCTTGGACACTTTGGTGCTTGCCCAGAGGTCCGCCTCCTCAGCAAGCTTCCCAGGTTCAGTCAGCTTACTGTCTACCAAGTGCTGCAGCAACTCTCTCAGAACCAAATTATATAACCCTGTGTAATCATTTACTTTGCTGGCCGCACCCATCCATTCAGTGCCTTATTGGAAAAATCAAAAAAGTCGACCCAAGTTTGTGTGGAGAGTTTGGTGCTGTTCCTGAACCTCTGACGGTATTTCTCAGGAGTCTGCCCAAAGTTGGCAAGAAAAGCAGTTTTCATGGTGGCATATACATTCTGATCTTTTAAATCCAGTGTAAGAAGCGTGTCCCTCCCCAATACTGGTACATACCCCCTCAAGGCCACTCCCCATTGCTCTTCAGAGACCCCATGAGCCCTTGGTGCAACTTCAGAAGCAGCCAACCACTTATCAATGTCATCTTCCAACACATAACTGAGCACTACATTTTTGGATATACAAACCTTTCTTTCCCCAGCAGGTCCTCATGTATGCTGCATCCATCACTGCTGGACTCAGACTGTCTTGCCTTAATATACAGCTCCTTGAGACTCAGTTCATGAGCCAACAAAAGTTTATTTTCAGCTAAGGCTCTCTCAGCTGCTGCCTCCGCACTTTCAGCTTCAGGTTTTAACTTTGCCATTTGTAGTTGAAACTCTCTCTCCTCCCTCCTTTCCTCTGCGGTCAGGCCATGGCTAGAGAAACTGCTCCCTGGTTTAACAGGGGGCACAATTTCTGGGGTAACATCCCGCACTACTGGCCAAAAATCCTCTGAGGGGCCATCCTCTTGTTCCTCCTCTTCAACATTCTCATCTGAATGGGCTTCTGCTCAGGCACTCAGCGCATTTTGGTATTCCTCCTTTCTGGAGGCACCCTAGGTGGGTATTCCCATCCCCTTGTATAGCCCCTTCAGCTGCTTAATAGTGTATGGCTCCAGCTTAGCTAGGCCAAAATCTTCAGCTCCTACATGAGATCCAGCCAGAGACATGTTGAATGAGAATTTAGTTAAAAATGTGAGGCACAGCGTCTATCTCCTCTCGGGGAGCCGGGCTGCATCATTCCGCTTCGGCGTGCATTGATTTTCTCACCACAATACAGGCTGTGCGTCGTTTCTGGCAGGCTGTGCGTCAAGTTTTCACCGCACATGGTGTTCTTTGCAGGAAGGGGTCTTTTTGGTCCCGAGACTTCAAGGAACAGGAGGCAAGCTCTATTCAAGCCCTTTGAGAGCACTTCTCAGCAGAGCCAGAGGGCAGCAAGGCACCAGGGCAACAGCAGAGCAGCAGTCCTTTGCAGAAAAGCAGTCAGGTGAGTCATTTAGGCAGCCAGGAAGCTCCTCTTAGCAGGTTGCAGCGTCTGGTTCAGAGTTTCTTCACCAGTGGTATCTTGTCCAGAAGTGTCTAAGTTGTAGGGTCAGAGGCCCTGTTTAAATACACAAATGTGTCTTTGAAGTGGGGGATACTTCAAAGAGTGGCTTAGAAGTGCACCAGATGCCCTTTCAGTTCCATCCTGTCTGCCAAGTACCAGTAGGGGGTTGGCAGTCCATTGTGTGAGGGCAGGCCACTGTCCTTTGACATGTAAGTGTCAGGCCCTCCACCTCCCAGCCCAGGAAGACCCATTCAGTATGCATATGTATGCAGGTGTGACTGAGCATCCTCTGTTTAGGGGTGTCTGAGTAAAATGCACAAGGGAGCTGTCAAGTAACCCAGCCAGACGTGGATTGTAAGGCACAGAAGGATTTAAGTGCAGAGAAATGCTCACTTTCTAAAGGTGGCATCTCTGAAATAGTAATATTAGTAATATTAGATCCAACTTCACCCATCAGCAGGATTTTGTATTACCATTCTGGCCATACTAAATATGACCTTGTTACTCCTTTCAGATCAGAATCTACCACTCAAACAGTATTTGAGGGTAGCCCCAATATTAACCTATGAAAGGAGCAAGCCTCACAGCAGTGTAAAAACAAGTTTAGGAGTTTTACACTACCAGGACATATAAACTGCACAGGTACATGTCCTGCCTTTTATCTACATAACACCCTGCCCCATGGGCTACCTAGGGTCTACCCTAAGAGTAGCTTATATGTAGAAAAAGGGCAATTTATGGCTTGGCAAGTACTTGTAAATGCCAAGTCGAAGTGGCAGTGAAAGTGTACACACAGGCCTTGCAAAGGCAGGCCTGTGGCGTGGTTAAACGGCTACTTAGGTGGGTGGCACGATCAGTGCTGCAGGCCCACTAGTAGCATTTAATCTACAGGCCCTGAGCACATGTAGTGCACTTTGCTGGGGACTTACAAGTAGATTAAATAAGCCAATTGGGTATTAACCAATGGCGCCATGTTTTAAGGGAGAGAGCATATGCACTTTAGCACTGGTTAGCAGTAGTAAAGAGCGCAGAGTCCTAAAACCAGCAAAAACAGTGTCCAAAAAGTGGAGGGAGGCAGGCAAAAAGTTAGGGGTGACCACCCTAAGGCTATCAGGTCTAACTGTTATCATATGGCGGCAATGGCATCTCTCTGCTCCCAGGTACTGTTTTGGCAAAGGCTTCCCGCTTCCCTTAAGACTGCATAGCCATGTCAAAGATGGTGATGGTCCCTTACCTCCTATTTACTTTTTGTCAACGTTCTGCTGGCACTACATCACTTTTCTGTCATGGCCATCTGGCAGCCTCTCCAAACAAATCTGGAGGAGGTGCAGTTCCTCACATAGTGCTGAGCATCATTAGCATGTGTGGTAGCCAACCAACTTACGAATGTCTTACACACAGTACAGTGGGGATGGCGAGAAGACTCATCATTACCTGGATAAATATAGGATTAATGGCTTACTCACAGGTTTCACTACAACAAGTTAGGGACATAAGGGAGGCCAAGTACAGCAGGGCTCTTCATGCGAAGGAGTGGTCCTGGGTCCTTGAGTATCCTAGTAAAGTCTCACGAAACGCATCTTTTAAACAATTCCAGTTTTATATCCTCGCAGTGCTTACCTCTCTCCAGCCAAATTCCACAGATTTTTTCCAGAAGCCCCAGAAATTTGCAACCGCTCCCATGCCCCTGCAGCAGACTTTAAGCTGTAGTTTGGGACTGTCCCAGGCCACGTCTTTACTGGGCCTAGGTGATCCAGAAGCTTTTGGCTGTTATGTGAATGAAATAAATCAGGGGCAGCTCCTTCGCCAAGACGGAGGAGCGTTGCCCAGCTAGTTTTCCCAAAAAGGAAAATTAAAATGATAATGAATTACACTACATTATCATTTTTTTTCCTTGTAGTGCCGGTGGGCCTGGGATGGAGGGAGGTGGCTGGAGGAGGGCTATGTGCTATTAATGTGTGTGTGTCTGTTTGGCCGGCCGTGTTGGCCGGCTACATTGCATGTTCTCTACCTGGCTGTGCTACACATGCCCAGGCTCCCATTCCCAATCTGAGCGGCGAAGCAGGCCGCTCAGATCAATCATGACACTGCTGTCAGCAGTGTTGTGATTGGCTGGGAGCCTGTGCAGCTGGGAAGAGGAAGAGGACAGAGGGAGCAGAGACAAAAGTGTCTCCCCTCGAAGGTAAGTGTTTTTTGTTGTATTTTTTAATTCTTTTTTTTTGCCCCTGCCTCTTCCCGCCCTGTCCCGCCCCACCACCCCAGTTCAGTGGCAGTCACCACTGATATAAATGGACAACTTGAAAGCGGGCACACTGGGGCTTTATACGTACTCTAAAAAGCACAAAACCACCTCCTGGTGTTGGGTTTGACGTTAATAGTAGATGAATGCACTGTACCGCAGTCCTGGAAGACCCCACACACACCCAAATGTAGTTTTTTTTTTTTCGAAAGAGTCACAACAGCTTTGACAATTACTGCGTGTCTAAGTAGGTATGACTCTACATGTTATTTGTTGTGATTGTAACATTCTGCTTTATGAGTTATTAACTTTAAGACCCCATGAACATAGGAAAAATAAACAACCTTTGCGTGTTAGGTTGTTAACATTGGGTAAGATAAATCATAACGTTCTTTATGGTTAAGTAGATTACTTACAGTCTATCTTGAGGTATAAATGTTTTATGCTATAGATGAAGGATATTTTTTGCACCATTTTGGAAAGTTTTCAAAAGGAGGTCTTTAACTGAGTGTTTTCAAAAGCTGTTAAAATCTCTGTGACCAATGATTATAGGTAATAATAACCCGATTGTTTGCATTCGTATTCTCTTATTGCTCAACATTGCAGGCCATACTCCTGTGGTTTTTAGACATTAGCTGTAACTAAAAGTTAAACCTCCCAATGGTCCTCATTTAGTAACACTGACAATTATTCATTCTTAGTGTAGGCCTTCCACATATGGTTGTGTCTAATGTAAGCAGTAGAAACACCCAGTTGCAAGACTCTTCCACTGTAATGTACACATCTATTTTGAATCGACTTAAAACAAGCGAATACTAAGTACATCCAAAAAATGTATTCTCCTAGCATGAAGGTAAAGCTGCCAAATACGAGTGTTTTATTTTATAGTGACTGTGAAAAGAATTGATATTTTATTTGCTGGTGCCGTAACATTTCCTGCAATATAATTCTAATTATTTTTAAATCTGTCGTCCATCATTTATTGTCGTACATGTGTGTCTATTTGTATGAGTGAGAATAAACAGAGGGGAAGCAAGGGGGAAGACAGAGAGGGAGCACGCACATCGAAGGACATTAGATCTATATATATTTGCTGCCAGACACAGCGCGATACCTCTGGTCTGAATGTCCTAGAATGGGGTCCTATCAGATTAATCCAGTCGTTGTTTGATAAGATGTGTGCTGGTGGGTTAGGTAATGGCATCTGCTATTTATGCATTTTATAAAGCCTATAACAGGCTTAAAACAAATGTAATAATATAAAGAAAAACAAGACTTCATTAGCATTACTACTATTTTCATCTATTCACAAGGAATTAGGCCACTGCGCATCGAGATCGAAACATTGCTATATCAGACTAGTCTAAATTCTCCATCTCCATTCAATACATGCTATGCGCAATGGTTAAAAACATCTGGCTCCCTGTGAGAAAATCCGTAAGAAGTATGGCACTGCCGTCTTTTAATTTGGAAATATCAATATTCCGACATTCTAAAATAGTTTAATTTTGTGGATGTACTGTTTTATTCTTAAAATTCACCAATGAATTCCTTTGAATTCTTCCTTGTTTCAGGGACACACGTATGTTTCAACCTGGCCTTCAGGTACCTTAGCAACGTTTCACAACAGTGTACGTTATTAGATACATTTCCTGAAAAGGAAAAAACAACCCTTTCAGGCTGTAGCACTATGAGTAGTTACCTAACTTTCCATCCATTTCTGGCATTGGCAATTAAACCCCAAAAATGTACTTCCTTTAAAATGCCTGTGTTTGCTGTGGGTTCGATCCAAATTTCTACTGCCAAAGCAGAAGGAAAGAAGTGTTTCTTGTTCTCTGTGATATTTACATATTCCAAACCTGCTGTAGGGTTGCACTTGCATTTTTGTAGATGTGCTTGAAAGTTATACAGAATCTAATGTAGAAAGTCAAAAAAGTGTAAAAAGTTACTTTAATTTGATTGAGTATATATCCCAAGGTTTCAATAAATGCACGGCATGGATAGCATGCAAGACAGGCAAGAACATAAGAACATAAGAGGAATCAGGGACAAAAATTATAACAGCATTAACATTCTGCAAAGAATAACATGCAAGACAACCTATGTTGTCTATTTTCTTGAATGCAAGTGCGACCTCAAATATGTGGGAAGCACCAGCTGACCAGTGAAGAAACGAATATTAGAACATATAGGAGCAATTGAGAACAAAGATCCATCCGTTGCAGTAACTAAACATATAATGAAATCTCATGAAGGGGGCACTTGAAAGGCAATTCCATACTCGCAGGGGTGGCTCCTCTGCCATGGCGGAGCTTTGGCCCCCCGCTAGCAGGAGCAGCTTCAAAACTTTTACAAGAAAACAATAATAAACTATGGAGCAGATTTAAGAAAAGTGCAGAGACATTTTCCTTGCTCCCCTTACCTCCCCCCCTACCGCCACCACGTGTGGGCCATATCTAAGATAAGGCACACCATGGCGCAGGGTAGGGGGCAACATTTTTGACACTATTGACGTACTGTTCAGGGTTAGCGACAAAATGTTGCAACTAACCCTGAACAGTACATAGAGGCCCATTGCAAACATTGGTGTTCCCCCTTTTAAATGCCTGCTCTAAGCAGGTGTTAAAAGTGCCAAAAGAAATGACACAAAGAGATCTCTTAGATTTGTTTGCACCATTTTTTACATCCCCTAATGGGAGAATGCCCCCTTTGCATACATCATGCGTGGTGCAGGCAAAATGAAGCACAAAGGGTTACAAAGTGGCACAATACCTGCATTACCCCACTTTGTAAATCTGCCATGATGAAAAGGCCACCTCAGCATAAAAAAAATGACGCTAAGGTGGCACTAAAGTGGAGCTAGGCCCTCCTAAATCATGGCCAATGTTTATTATTGTTTTCTTGTAAAGGGGGGGTGGGCCACGGGTTATGACAGGGATGGAGAGTGAGTGCACAGCACTCCTCCTCAGTGCACATGTATGTTTGGCGGCCGGCCAAACACAGATGCGCATTGTACACTCTGCAACCTGGTGCTGCATTGCCGGGTTCGCGACAGCAGGCAGAGACTCAGCATGTGTCAGGACTTGGGTTCAGCGCGCTCTCGCACCATGGTGCGGTCTCAGCAACGAACCCCTTAAAGGTTGCCACCATCTCCCTGATGCGATGCGCGTCTGCCCAGCTCTTCTATGCTGCAGATCGTGCCGTTCGCACCCTCTTTGTGGCAAGTTCCATCTGCCTGGAGGCCATTTTAAGTGGTGGTTGCATTGCTCCCCAGCCTAGGACTACAACTCCAAGCAGTCCCACATTGCAATCATCTTTGGGTGTGGTTTGGGTGTGGTCAGGCTATATAAGCCAGCCCCACCCATGTTCCAGTGCTTGCTATTCTGGAACCTCCTTGGGTAAGAGCTTTCCATCTCTCCCTCCTGTCATCCGGAGAAAGGATTCTTTTTCAGCGAGTGGACAGACTCACACTGGTAAGAGTGTTCCGATGGGGCTTCCCCTGCCGGCTTTGTGAAATCTTGCTACTTTGTATCTGCTTCTCCTGGATTCTCGGAGACTAGCGTAGCTCTGGTTGTCATAGCAACTGGATTCTTTCAGTCGGCATTTTTCCTTTGGTAATGCATTTTGCGCCGCGGAAGAGACAATTACCTTTTGGCACAGTTCAGATGAATACTGCCTCTGTGTGAATAATACAAATCTTACGTGGGAGTTACTGTTATTTTGTTTTCCTAATGTTTGCGTGTTTATTAAGAAGCAGTATTATTGCTGATCGTGCATTGAGAGAGACATTTCTTATCATCGTGTGATGATCATGCTTATCGACATTGCTGATTGAAAAAACTGCTATTACTTCGTATTTAGCTAGCGGTGTTCCTTTCGAGCTTCTGACATATGTTTTTGATAGGCTTTTGGTGATTGTAGCTTAGTCTTGTGGTTTTGGCCTGAGTGCCTTCATTAGACCCTTGAATCTCCTTTCGGACCTCTGTTTTCTGTTTTCATCTGTCATTACTTTTGAGCGTCTGATAACATAGTGATCTTTTGTGCTTAACAATTTCTCTTTCAGAAATCCCTCCTGTTCCCTTCCTTCCCTTCCCCCTGCCTGGCCTCTCCAACCCTCAGTGCCATTGTGTCAACTGAGTTGGTGCTGCCTGGAGGAGGGCCCCTTGATTAACAATGTGCAGAACCCGAGGAACTGCTTCTTGACAGCATGAAAGCAGCATTAGGATTGGACTCAAAGCAGGCTGAGAGCCTGTGCCTGCAGTGGAGGACCAAGGAGCGGATCGGAGAGTCTCTGCAAGAAAGGTACGATTAATTTTTATATATATATATATATATATATATATATATATATATATATATATATATATTTGTCATTCTCTCCCCCCTATGATGCCACGTGCCACCTGCCCCTTTTTCTTTCTGCAAGCAACCACTGCGTACTAAGGGATTAAGCACCTTACAAAAACTGAAAGAGGTGTTGACATGGTTTAACCATTAAGACAAAGAGAGTTTCGATACATCATCAGGCTTCAAACGAAGATCCCATTTAAGCTAAACAAAAATGAAGAACTACACGTTCATTTAGAATAGCACATAAAATATGATGACTTGAGAAAATCTATTACTGATTTGTTCACATTATGCAATGAAATTTTGTTTGCAATTAAAAATGGCCTGCAATAGGCTAATGACAACACCTCACGAGGAGGGTATGAGTACGAAGAGATTGGTCGGGTTAAATGCTGTAAATGTTGGTTCGGACAAACAATTTCACCAGAGAGGAATTAATTGAGCTATTGGAATTAGAAGCCCAGTATTTTGTAACAGCAACCTCACTCAGAGGAAGTGACTGTGATAATAGCAACTTTGCCATATAAAATGGGCCTCTGCTTAAAACATTTGCTTACCAACATTGTTTCAATTAACTTTGCTTCATTGTATTTTCTTTGATGGTTATCACTACAATTCTTATAATGCCTCATTACAGGCAGTATGGGTATAAGTAAGGAAACCGAAAAGCAACTATCAGCCATGATCAAGACCAAGGGGCATTGAAACATTGTGGCTGACACTACTGTTACCGATTTTGTATGCTGAATAAATAAGGAGAACTCTGCCTTCCAAGTGCTGCTTACTTTTTGGATGTTAAAAATTAGAAGGGGTCTGACCATTTAGGAGCAAGTACCAGCAACCTAAGCATTGCAGATCATGTTTGTTCAAGGAATATATATGTATTGACTGAAAAAAAACAAAAGGATAAGGTGCACTGCTTATGACCTCACAGATTACATTTCTCATTACATGATCTATGACATAATTTTTGAATTTATGACATCTCAAATGACATCGTTCATCGCTGACAAGTAGCGGGGTTTGACCGCAAAAGCACAAGTTGTAGTCGCCTTGGGGGCATACGTTTTATATATATATATATATATATATATATATATATATATATATATATATATATATATATATAATATCACAAATGGTGCTGTTACTCAGTCCTCCCAGTCCTACATAGTGGACAATTTTAGATTGCCAGCACAATCTCAATGTAAAGAGGTATCACCTCCGAATGTTTTGTCAACTCTAAGTCCTCAGGTATCTGCTCGTAATTTTGTGCTGCCCCATGGGATGGTTTCTGGCAAGCTTTGGGCAAACTAATTTATTCTTGTTAACCTGCACATATATTCATTCAACTATTCATTGAACGTCTAGTGCCGTAGATAAAAAAAAAGTGTGGCTTACATATGATGGTTGTAGAAGCGTAAATTCACACAACTTCAAAGTTCTTTTTCCCAACACCATCTCAAACAACATCTATGCTATTGTTGGAACCAGGACAGCAAACTTGGGATGCTGAGGTAATCCAAGATCTATTTAATTCATCAAATCTCAATCTAAGTGATGATAATTCTGACATATTTCTAGAAAGCAATCACCAAACTGAACAAGTTTCCATGAACATGGTGTTGTCTCCTTCAAAATTAATTATGAAAGTAAAGCATTTTTCTATCACTAATATTGGAAAGTGTTTTTCTGATGCTTTTGTTAATGAGCAACCAAATTACACACCTAAAAGTGATCCATTTAGTCCCTATATTATCTACACATATTTTGATCTAAAGCCAACTCTAACACCACTGAAAGTTAATTTTGAAAATCCTCTAGTACCAGAGCAAGGTTTCGTTGAAATTCCCTGAAATCTGCTGGCCTTTCATTTATGGCAAAATATGAAAAATTAGGTTCTGAGGAGGGCAAACCCCCCAAAAAACCTACGATCTACTGATTCTGGGTTATGGGGTAATATACTTAGAGCAATGGATGCACTTACAGCTGCTTTACAATTGCACTCTGATAAGCTAGATGTACAGGTAGAGTTGCTTAACACTCTTGCCCTTTATGTTGCAGGAATTGATTCCAAATTGATTAACTTTACAATATGGTCATAATTGGGGTTATCACAAGGAGCTATAGAGAATTTCAGATCTACTATTGTTTTCCATCCTTTGTATGAATCAAGGGGAGTGCACAATAATCTCAATTGAGGAACCTTATTGAAAGTAACTGCTTCTTTTCCAGCTCTATCTTTTACTAAGTCAGATGATGTTGTAACTGTTTGATCCAAGCAAGACTGCCCCAATCCCTCATGTGAATATACCCTTACCTCTTGGTACAACATCACAATTTAAATTTTTCGCTGAATTGGTCATTGAGGTCAACTACTGATACCAGCGGCTCCATCAAAGAAGGATGCTCTGTCTAACATAAGAAATGTTAGTTTAAACCAAGTGACTCCACTGCTATGAGGTGCAATTGAACCCCTCAATAACCTAGGAAAAATCTCTGGTCTTCAATTACAAACACAACCCTAGGTGTGCGCACCTTTGAGCTAATTTCTAAAAGTAATGTGTAAATGAAAGGCTGGGCATGGCTCCCAGCAACTCTTTCTAAACTAAAACCCAGTGGCGTGGATTGATGCCTGAATGTTTCTGGCAATGTAGAAATACTCCTTAAATGTTCATGGTCTTGCGAAGCTGCTGGATGATCTAGATTCTATATCTTTTTTACAAACCTTTAAAATCTTGAAATTTCAAGAAGCATGGAAAGAGCAAAGCACTCTGATAATTGGCTTCAAATAATATGTTGTTCCAGCCATCCTCTCTTCACAACAAGGCAGTTGTTAAAGGAGGGTTCTCATTTTACATCACAACCGATTTGAAACTCACACCCCAGGTAATAGACCTGTAGCTACCATGGTTACAATGTGTATTTCATTTCTTACTGATTGTACTGAATATTTATCTGAGTACAAATAGAAATAACAAAGTGACTCAGTCATTTACATTGTGGGATATTGTTAAATCACTTGCACAACAACACCCTACTGCCAATCCAATTATCTTATGGTGAATACATTTGAGATGCAAAATAATGGTGTTGCTAAATCCTTTCATGATCATCTGTGTCAGCTTGACCTAAATATGCTTAGAGAAAACCCTTTGACAAAACCATCTACAATACCAACTTTTAAAAATACTAATCATTGCTTGACAATTGATAACACCCTTATTTCAGAGGATCTAACGACCCATATGACTGGCTGTATGATTATTCCAAGTGTTGAAAGTAACCATAATCCACAAGTTCTAATCTTAGATCTGTCTGTTCACTGCACATTTACATCCAATGTGCTCCATCAAATAACATCTTCTTTTTTTAAATCTGAAAAGACTGGCATGGCACTCCAATAAACAGGATGAAGAACTGAGACCTGTAGAGCTTGTAATCAGATGTAGTATTTCTCATGAGGTAACTAAAGGACCTATGGTGGCCAAGTGGAAAGACATCTTCAAATCTATAATTGATAGGTTTGCTGCAAAAACACACTAAAAGCCAAACTTTTGAGACCAACCAGTAATAAATGGTATACACCCCAGTCGCTCCGACTAAAGAAGGGCAGTCTTTAGTTAAAAACTTTAATTGAATTGTTTTTCTTCTTCCAAGGAAAAGTTGAGTGCATTAAGGAGGACATACAAACATGATGTATGGAAGGCAAAGATGACCTACAAACAGGATTTATGGAATAGGCTAATAAGTGTATCTAAGTCAAACAATAGATAGATTTTTTGGAGAATAAATAATGAACTGGTTAATGGTGACCATAGGGCTTGTAGTGCTAACATCATGGAAAGTGTTTGGGCCAATTTTGTAGCCAATTTGTATGGTCCCCGTGTTGTTGCTTCAACAGAGCATTGTTTCTCTTAAAACGATAAGAACCACATCGAAGGTTTAAAGAAGTCGAAGCATATGTACTTCCTGAAATGAATCTATATAGCCAAATGGCTTTACCAGCCTTCACAAGCCTAGAACAACTAAATGTAGAAGAAGTTGCCTCCTTCATTCATAGGATTAGAGCAAACAGAGACACAGGCCCAAATTCTCTACCGAATGCAATTTTTAGAGACAACCCTGATCTCTGGGCAAAGGTTTTGACTCCCCTATATAACAAGGATCTACTGAACCATGCAGTTCCTGAGTCATGGCAAGTAAGCATTCTCCAGCCCATTTACAAAAGTGCCCCCCCCAGAAAATCCAGCTATCGACTAATAGCCTTAACTGATGTTGATGCCAAAGTCATTGGCTCTGGATTGTTGGAGGACCTAGAAGAATGGTCAATGGCACAGCATTTACCTTCCAAGCAATCAATCATTATTTTGTAAAGGACAATTTACAATTGCCAACCTCTTGATCCCTACCTTGCTGGCAGACCATGTGATTCTGAAAAAGCAAAAAGTATACATCTCTTTTGTTGACCTAAAGCGGGATGGTGGATACCTTGTGAATTGTTGGATCCAATTATATTTTTATACACAAATACTTCAATCCAGGTCAATGTGGGGGATAGTTCCAATCTGACTCAGTAAATCAATGCATGTTAAGGTCTAAAGCAAGGATGTGTGCTTGCTTCCTGCGTATTCAGTTTTTTTATGGCAGATTTGTATCACCACTTGGATAATATCAATGGCCATCCTCCGAAATTTGCAAATTGCCATTTAAACTATCTACAGTATGTGGATGACACAATTCTTCTTAGTCAGACCCCTATAGGCCTACAACAATTGATTGAGTCATTTGATGAATATACCTTATTTAACTGTTTGGAATTGGACATCAAGAAAACCAAGTTAATAACGATAGGACTGATAAACATTGAACTCCGAGACTGGGATGCAAGAAGAAGACCTATTGACGTCATACAGATGTGTACGTAGTTTGGGATTTTATTTGATGATAAAGGGCCTGATTTTGATCCTGGCGAGGGGGTTACTCAGTCACAAACATAACGGATATACCTTCCGCTGTGTTCCAATCCCGTTATATCCTATGGGGATTATAATACGGTGGACAGGATAGCCATCATGTTTGTGATGGAGAATTTCCTCTGCCATGATCTAAGTTAGGCCCAAGGTCATTTTTAAAGGTCATTGCAATGTTTTAAGAGCTAAGGCAACTTCTTAAATTTCTGCTTTCAAATCTTGCTAATGACTCAATCATTTTTGAAGGGAAGGGCACCAAATTACTTGACTTGCTGCTAATCAAGGCATGTAAGTCTGTTTTTATAATTCCAAATGAAACTGACCAATCCGAAATTTGACTGGAATTTGGTCTTCAAAATTACGTTTTAGTGAGAGAGACATATTTTCTTAAGGTATGCATTCCTTATCCTGATATGACTCAGGTTCTCTAACTAATATGTGCTGGCAGGAAATTAATAACACTATGTATGCTGCTCCCTGGAGATGCTATTTAACAAAGTGCTAGCTGAGTTTTGAACTACAGTTGTGGTTTCCAGAAATGAACAGAATTTGTTTTAAACAGTTTTTAAACTGAAAGACAAGGGTAATTTCATAACTATGGGATAAGGAATCAATAGTAGAAAAGAAAAATGCTTAGACAGTGATGTATTCTTTTGATAAACTAGAGATACAGACCTACTTAGCTACTTATTTTTCATCACGTATGAGAGATGGGTTCTTCAAATTACACTTTGGTAGGTATTCAACAAAAGATGGCACTCCAAAATGTATAGAACAATGGACATCTAGTTGCTAGAGGTTATGTGGGCAAAGTCAAGAAACCTTATACATAATATGTGCCTATCATAACCTGCTTGATGTTTGTCGTATTTTTCTAAAGCCACTGTTCATAATCAGGAGTACAAACATGTTGACAAGCCCTCAAGTTCTTGGATGTGGTGGAAAGAAGGTTTACATTGTCATTATAAACACCTTTGATATTGCACCTTGAACTTTGCAGTAGACAAACCCCTAGGCATTTAAGCACATTAATAGGCTGATGGTGGAAAGTACAACTACATTTTTTTCTGCTAACTAACTTCTTGATTCTACTCCTAGACACTTTTATAGGATGGTGACGAGAACAATGTTTACATCTTTTTTAGACTCTGCTAACAATGTATACTGTCCATTCTTGTGTTTTTGTTCTAGTGTGCTAGTGTTCTAGGGTCCTCTCTTTAATGACCTGCTAGGAACATAAGTATATTAATTTCCTCTTATGCATTCAAGTATTTTTAGAATTACCTAGATGTTACTTTTGAGTGGTCAGGTCAATAATTTTACTTATAGAAGTATGTTTGTATATTTTATTGTGAACTATTTCTCATGATTTGAATTAATCTAACAATTAACTTTGAAATGGGAACTACTGACAATACTGCAGTAAATGACGAAATTAGAGAGCTTCATAACAAATTAGTCTCCCCTGATGGTCACGGGAGAAAAAACGACCTAAAATGTAGCACAAATGTCACTCAAATGTAGTCCAACTATAGCTCAATGACAGAAGTAAGCAAAACACTTAGGGTCTGATTGGGAGTTTGACGGTTCAAGAACCGCCAAACTTGCGGAAATGGTCAGACTGTCTCACTCCTGGTGGTCCAACCACCAGATTATGATCCTGCCGGTCAGACTCCCAGGAGACTGCTACCTCAACTGGGATCAGGGATTCCAATGGGTTGGCAGCGGTCTGAGTAGTGGTCAGCCACTGTGTTGCTGAGTTCAGCATTGCAATACTGATCAAGACTTCACTTTCTGATAGCCTTTCCATGGTGGTTTTGCCGCCATGGAAAGGCTGGTGGAAAGCCTGTGCTGGGGGCCACGGGGAGGGGGGCTCAGTACTGCACACCACAATGCAACATGTCCATCATTCAGCCTGGTTGAAACATGGTAATACAACAGGGAGTGAGGCCCCCGGCTTGACAGCAGCCCCTCCCTGCTGCTTTGGCAGTCCGACAGTCGGATGACCAAAGTCTCATTCAGGACCCTAATTTTTTTTTTTAGACGTGACCTGAAGGTACTTGGTGCTTTACATGAGGATCAGTTACATTACAAAAGGACATATTCATTTTGGTTTTAGGCATGGGGAGTTTAAGTGATTTGCTCGGAATCACAGGATGTTTATCTGACACCGAAACTTGAACCTGGTTTCTAAGTTTTAAAGTCTGCAGCTCTGGCCGTAATACTACATCCTCCCCCCTAAGTGTAACAAATAATCAAGTGATCAACTGGATAACAAAAAACAGATGGTAAATAATTTAAAAGCGCTTTGTTGCTTTGTTAGTTTTGTAAAGGAAATGCTCTAGGTATTACAATTTTGATTACATCAAGATAAAATCAGGTGTGTCACACTTTTCTAATACATATAGAATACTAGCAATCTAGTTATTCATTAGAATACTGTGAGGAGGCAGAGGTCAAGAGCACTGACTCTCTCCCCACAAGGGCAGGGGGGAGGTATCAAAGGCAATAAGTTGACCACTCTGTGCAGGCGGGAGAGGCAGTGGCAGCACAACGAACTACTGAATGGTAGGGGAAAGTAGGACAGGGGCAACAAACCAACCATGCAAGACAGGCAGGAGAGGCTATGGCAATATAATAGATGACTGAGGGCAGAAGGAAGAGGCAGTAGCAGTACAACCATACATGCCAACAGACCTGATTCAGGCAGGAGACAACCAATGTTTTTAAGCCCAAAGGCTTTATTTTCTTTGTCAACTGCCTAAAGTCTCCTCTTTTTCAATGTAAGTTAAAGGAGAAAATCTATTCCCCAGGGATGTTTTTTCAAAACCTTACGCTTACCAAGTTCAAAATGTTGGCAAGTATGGTACATTGGAATATGAAAGGCAGGAGGAATGGGGTAGGGACATGGACCTGGATAACAGAGGGCAGGTGGGGGATGGCCAGGGGCACCAAACTGGCCTTATAGGGCAGGGGTCAGGGAATGCAGCAGCACAATGCACCACACAGGGCAAGCACCATGGTAGTGCAGCACAACGGACCATGAAAAGCAAAAGGGAGGAGAGAGGGCCATGCAAACAGACAATAGAGAGCAGGGTTGAAGAGGCAAGGGCAGGAAGCTGACCATACCCAACAGACATGAGAGACATTTACAGTATAACAGACCATGAAGGACAAGGGGGGGCAGAGGGAGGACAACAGACCAGACATGGCAGGAGGGAGGGCATAGGGGCCTGCAAATGGAAAATGGAGGGTACGGGCAAGGGGCAGAGCAGGAGCAGCAAGCTGGCCATGAGGGGCAGGCAGGATGGGTACTGGAAGTACAACACACCATGGAGGGCAACAGTGAGACTATAATGATATACACACAGACAATGGAGGAGAGGTGGGAGGGGGTCAGGGGCAGCAAACCGACCAAACAGAGCAGGTGGGAGGGGCAGTAGCAGCACAAAAGATCATGCATGGAAAGCAGCAGGGTTAATGGCAGTTGAGCTACCTTGGTGGGCAAGAGGGAGGGGGCACTGGCATGCAACAACGGTGTACAGAAGGGAGGGACAGGGACTGGACACAGACAAGAGAGTGCAGGGGAAGGGGCTTCACAATCAATCACAGAAGGCAGGCAGGATGACCAGTTGCAGCACAACTTTGCATGGAGGGTGGAAGAGAGTGGCAGCAAATGGACCATTCAGGACAGATGAGGGGGCTAGGACCTTGGGAACTCAGACAGGTAGAATGGAGGTATCAGGAAAAGGTGGCAGGCGTCTGATCATGCTAGGCAGGTGGGAGGGAGAGCAGTAGCTCAACAGAACACTCAAAGTGGATGGAAAGGGCAGTGACAGATCGATGGAACATGGAGGGCAAAATGGAGGGAGCAGGGACATGCACACAGTCATTAGATGGCAGGCAGAAGGAGGGTAAGGACAGTAAACTAAGCATAGAGCCTAATCTGGAGTGAAATGATGTGGCATAGAGTTGGGCAATGGAGGGCAGAAGAAGTGGGCAGGGACATCAGGCTAAATGAAGGGCAGTGACAGTACATTGGATCCTGCAGGTCGGGGGGGCTGGTGCGTGGACTTGGACAACAGAGGGTAGGAAGGAGGTAGCTGGAGCAACAAGCTAACTGTTCAAGGGAGGTGGGAAGGGAAGTGCAGAACAATGGCCACACAGGGCTGTAATGTGGGAGCAAGGGCATGGACTTGGACAATGGATAGCGAGAGGGAGGGTGAGCAGGAGTAGTAAAATTAGGGGGGGCAGCACAAAGACAAGCCAGGCCCTATGTCCACCACCCCACCATGCATTGTGATAAGCATCTTATTTAATGTAAAAAAGAAACCCCTCAAAATTCACAGAAGAAAACAAAGGTTACAGGGACGTTATAGTGAGGAAACAGAAAAACCTTACACATTCACTAAAAAAACAAAGATTACAGGGGATTATAGTTGGGTTCAGAATTTACACAAAATGCACAAAACCATAGAAATACAGCTCTTAGAGTCATTTTAAGTAACTATAACTCCTGCCCTAAGGTAACTATAATTCCGGCCCAGCCATGCACTGCTAATTACTCCAGATATTACATCGCTCATGACATATTCAAAGACATCATTGATAATATCACTACAAAATTTGCAGTAAAATTACTGACAAGAAAACTGTGCATGGTGGGGTTGCAACTTATAGTTACCTTAAGGCAATACTCTATGAGCCACAGTAGTTCTCTAAAACTTAATAAAGTTGCTGAAATGTTTAACATTGTGTGATGCTGTACAATGGGGCTGTACTTCCCACATTAGTGGGGAAACAGAAACAATAATAAAAAAACGGAGATTTGCAAAGTATTTATTAGGTAAACCATAACATGTATTGTCAGCTTATTAGCCTAACTGTAATCATGCATTTTACTTTTTCTTACAGTGACATCCCTGTCCAGATTGGGATCTTGTTGGAAAATAGTTAATGGACTCCTTTGTATTCTAAATGTAAATCTTCTGGAATGCTAAAGTTTTTATCAAATTCACATTTTTAGATATTCCACTCTTACAAAGTTTGCATTTCTGTGCCCAAACTTGCAGGATTGTGACTGTCTTTTCTGTGATCGGATGTAGATTTATTCATGACCTTGGAACAAAAGAGGAAAAGGCATGACAGTATAAATCATCCTGCTAGGATGGGTGGGGGGATTTTCATCCAGCTCTGATTTACACTTCAAAATTCCTTGCCTGCAGCAAAACACAAAGGGACTTGCCACTAGCTTTTGTCACACTATATATTTAGGAGCCAAGCTCAGTTAGGACAGGGAACTATCAGAACTAGTATGGAAGTGGGCCAGGGCTAGCTCCCCACACAAAGGCTGACATTGTAGATACAAGGTTAATAGATTGCACTCTCTAACCATAAATCAGATAACTTCTAGACCTGTGGAAGGCTCTGAAAAAGGACTGCCCTGCTGCCTGAGGAAGGAAGACTGGGAATACCCATGAACCCACGACCACCAAAGTGACTCTAAGAGATAGCGAGCTGGCCTTGTGTGTGAGTTATAGGAATAGAACAAGCGCCAGATACCCTGCAAAGTATTTGACTGCTGCTACCAGTCCCTGGTGGTGAGAGTCCAAGGCCCCCAAAAGTTGTCCCCCAGACCCTTAGACCCTTGGTGTGGTGCTGGAGTGTATGCCTGCTACCAAAATAAAAAATTTGGGACACAGAAATGGTTTAATAAAAAACAGTTCAGAGAACCAACAGAAGACCAGGACTTACCTACAAGAAAATCCAACAAATGTGCATGACGTTAGGATTGACTTTGCCATAGCTTCTTGGTAGCAGCAAATCCTTTTTATTGGGAACTTCCGAAACCAATATTCAGCCTTGTAGAGACCTTTTTGCCTACAGCCAGCTGCCTTGCTGAAGACTCTGGGTCTGAATTGTTTGGTATTCACAAAAGTATTTAAAAATCTCCACACATAAGAAATAGGGCTGTCATATGTGTTTTCACTCACAATTCAGAAACGGATTTTAGAATACTACACTTCTCATTTTTAAAGTACTGTCTTTGATGAGTATTAACAGTGTGACATATTTGTTACACCTGAAAGAAATAATAAATGTCAAAGGCAATTTTACCTTTAAAATAGATTTACTCCCTCGTAGCTGCTCCATGGCCTTCGGCTCCCCATCAAGCTGTGGGTAGGCCATTGCCAAGGCATGGCCCATTGGGGGTCAGGATGAGCCTGCGGGACGCTCCCAACTGGACCGCTGCTGTCATCTTGATCCCACACCCAATCCACACCCACCAGAATGTTTTCTCTTCAAGGGGGCTAACCTGTAACAAGCACAAAATTAAAAATGAAAAAAAGTTGAGTATAAAATGTAAATTCCTACATTGTTCAATGTCATGTCTAAATAGAATATCACGTCTATTCATACTTATACTTAATATTGATATGAATACCATCTCCTAGACATCACTCGCAGCAATTAATGATATCTGGACCATCTTGGAGAAAAGGGGAAATTGCAGCTCTCATCCTGCTTGACCCCTCAGCGGCCTTCAATACCCTCTCCCATGGCACCCTCGTCTCAAGACTCCCCAACTCTAAAATACAAGTACCCATTCTGAGATGGCATGCCTTCTTCCTCTCTGACAGAACCCAATGAGTCAGACTCCAGCTCTACACCTCTGAACCCAAGAACCTCATTTGTGGAGTCCCTCAAGGGTCATCTCTGAGCCCTTCACTTTTCAACATGTATATGGCACAACTTACTCATGTCATAATTTCCTATGGAATCAACATTGACTCCTACACAGACAACACTCAGCTCATCCTCCCCCTCAAATACAACATCCACACTAGAAGGGCCAACTACAGAACCTGCATTTTAATTATGGCAAATTAGAGGAAACAGAACTGCCTCTAACTCAACACTCACAAAGCAGAAGCCCTGATTTTCTGGAACAAGAGCTCCTCATTGGACTCCTCTTGATGGCCAACTGAACTGAGACCCACCCCCACAGACCAGACAGGAAACCTCAGAATTTTCTTGGACAACAAACTCATGATGACCAAACAGGTGAATATGGCAATCTCTTTCTGCTTCCTTATCCTAAATATGCCAAGATATGCAAATGACTACCCACAAACACCAGACGCACAGCCACCTAGGGCCAAATCACCAGCATACTGGACCATAGCAATGCACTTGATGACAGTATCTTGAACCAACTCATACAAAGACTCCAGACTACCCTGAATGTCACTACCAGACTCACTCTCAACATCCCCGCAGCGCAAACACCACACCACACCTCAAAGAACTACACTAGTTACCTATCCAGAGATGCTGTCAATGCAAACTATTCCTCCACACATACAAATTCCTTCATAAAGCAGGACTTGTCAACCTCAACCACCACTTCAACTTCCACAATCCATCTAGGCAACAGTGCTCAGCCACACTCTGCTTTACACAGATACAGAAGAACCAAGACAGGACAATGCTCTTTTCCTACATTGCCACCAAAATCTAGAACAACCTTCCCCATCACACCAGGATCTCTCCATCTCTACTTGATTTATGCAAAAAACTGAAGACCAGGCTGTAAACCTAGGAGCTCTAAATGGCCTACACATCTGCTCTAGCACCTGAATACCCCCTTGAGTGATAAGTGTACTATAGAAATCATCATAACATGACAAAACATAACAATATAGGCTCTTAATATTTCTCGACGCATTTAAATTATATACAATGATGTCTATCTTTTTCTACTTGTATACATAGCACATTAGAAAAAAACATTATAGTATGTATATTTATATAAATATATACTTGTATTTTTTTACAAGTATTATAAATTAACATAATATAATTATTATTTCTGCTGTTTATTAGATAATACATTATACATAGGTTTTATATTTAGAATATTCCAAAAATGGCAAAGGAGATTAAATTGCTATGTTGTGAAACAATGTTAACTTAAATAGAAGGTAAAAATATTCTTTACTACCAAGTACACATTTTTTTAACTCTTTGAATGGCGTACATAATAACACAAATATGCCTACTGTTCATTTATTCAAGGGTATTTTTATTCTAATATAGGATTTCTGTAATTGTGCTCTGACTTGTAAGAAATCCAGTAGATTGTTTCTTCACAATGAGATTCTTTTTACCTATGTGACAAATGTTTACCTTTAAATAACATTTTAATATTTGATGCATGTAAACAGAGGAACATCTATGTTCTAAGTTTACCTCAATGCTACATTGGTTCCTAACAGGTGGATTTGTTACTGTTGCTACAATCTCATGATGTGGCTGTATGTACCGCCAGCCTGTTGGCGGTACTACCGCAACCAGGGACATAATGAAGCCCATAATGTGTTGCAAATTACAAAATATTTTAGAATTGTTTTATAGGAAACATTTCACTGTCATCTTATGGATGCCTAAGGAATCAAGTTTTAATGTGTGAGCACAGTCACAAGTGATGTGCATGTCTAGAAGTTAAGATGACTGTACATGGATGTCTTTCTGTGTATGTAGCTTTAAATTCAAATTTATCTGAGGCAGGCAATGATTGGAAGATGGATGTCTTTGATCAAATGACACTGACAAATATGGGTTCAGCAGTCCTAATTTTTAATGACCTTGAGAGGGTGAAAGCCAATTCAGTATACCAAACTTTTATTATTACAAATGTAAAACATATTTATGTTTGAGAATGGCCCATTCATAAATATGTCATTTAGTTATGTAAAGGTTCTGAGGACTGCCTCTGAGTTTACAAATGCCACTGTTGAATGTTTTGCTGTCCCATTAGGATTGTGGGTTGTGCTAGGGAACAAGAATGCATGGGTGTGTAGAGGTATGGCCTATCCTCTCATTACTGGAGGGTCAAGAAGTTTCCCATACTGCGGACAAAGGATCCTGAAACCAGGCTCTGCTCTTCTTTTGTGTACCCATACACCTCGCCTTCTCTAGAGATTAAAGTAAGGAGGTACTTTAAACTTTAAAGAATTGTGTTTAGGAAATAAGGGCTGTCCCTCACTCACTTGTTGATATAGACATTGACAGTAAAAAAAAGCACTCTCACAGAGCACACTCATGTAATATAAAGATCAAAAGAAGAACAGCAATGCAGTGTGAAACCTGATAGACTACTGGACCTGCTCTCCTGTTCAGAAGTAGCAAATAAGTGACTCAAAGTGCCTTCTGAGTGGCCTCATGTTTGAGGCATAGGGACAAAAAAAAATACAGTGGCATCAAAGTTAATCTAACTTTCAAGCAATTTTGTTTCATTTATGCTGCTTAAGCAAATTATGGGCATTCTTGTGATTTGCCTACATGACCAGTGCATTCTGGACCTGCAATATTCCCTTCCTTTGACTATGCTGAAGCACATATTACTCACCAAAATAGTTTTCCCCTGATCATTGAATGTTGTATTCCTAAGGCAAATTTTTAAAAGTGTACTCCTAGTAATTTTTACAGAGATAGCAACTTGGAGAACCAAAGTGGGATCTAAACTTTCTTGCTCATCTATTCACTAGTGTGCATTAGTGTTCAGCCTGACTTTTCAGCTGCTCTAGCAGAAACAAACTATCTTCAAAAAACAAAGAACAAGTCAGCAGGTACAGTTTTCAGCAGGACTAGCTTAGTCCTTATCACCAAGTCTTATTCTATCATGTTTGCAATTAACTTTAAAGTGTGTCCCTGTCCTGTTCTAAACTTGTTTTACATTTTTGCTTTGTGAAATGAGTCAACATTTTTATATTAAAAGTGATTACATTTATGAAGATTAATGCTACTTTCATATTCATTTCAATTCTTCCAATTTTTCTATTTTATTGTGTAGTTAAATATTCTCTTTTAAAAAAAAAACATTTTGGATTTTACCTGTGTTGATGTGTGAAAGTTTTACAAATAATGGACACATTGCCTTTTGGTTTAGCCTCACTGTTGATTTCAAATTCTTTTCTGGTACACTCCGACAAGTATTTGTGACTTTCACTCTCAATAATAATTTCATAAAATATGCAAAATACATAAACTTAATCAATATAAGTGCATTGATTGTGGCAATAAATAAAATAAATCATTGAAAAAAGATAAGAAAATAGTACTGAACATAGTGGACAACAAAACAAAGAATCCGTATTTAATGTATGGTTTTATTACCAAAAAAACTAAATAGTAGACAATTAACATATTGCATTTTAAAATATAAATCCAAAATCCAACAAATAAAAAAACTCCATAGTCAGATTTACACAGTTGGTGGGGATTAGATTTTTAGGTAGAGTCAAGATTCAGATGTTGCACCGTTTTTAAAAGGCAAATGTTGTTTAAAAGATACTGTTAATGGAAAGCTGTTGGCCCACAGGACAACCTCAATGCTTGGGCATCTTGGTGGTGATCTTCTTAGGCTCTTCTTCTACTGGTCCAGATGACCCTCCCTTCCTGAGGAGAACTGATGTCACCAGTGCTACAGGCCTCAAGGTGATGTCCGATGTTGCACTGGATTCCAGGTCATCTCTTTCTGTGGAGTTACCTTGTTGAGGGGTAGATGAAGTTGATTGCAAAGAGAAAGAGGGTGAGGTATTACATTGGAAATGTCCCAGAATCCATCTTGTAGCACCCCAGTAAATGTGTTCATGACTACAATGGTGGTATCTGGAAGGTCTTTAGGTGACTCAGCTGATCTTTGTGCAGCATTTGCAACACTATTTCCTGCCCCTGGAGGTAATTGTTTATTTGAAGAGGATTATTCAACTACCATACGTGATCTTGAAGGGCTTGAGGCTGCACTAATGTTATTATGGCCCATAGAGGTTCCAAAACTATGGACATCTATGTCATCACTCAGTTCCTGCATTCCAGGCCTCACCCTAGCAGCAATACCCTGCGACCTTGTGAAGGTGTGCACTGTTACTATAGGTCCCACCTCTACAGCAGATGTTGTACTACATACAGAAGATAGGGTTGGGGTGCACATAACCGAGGTGATATTAATGGTAGTGACACATGGAACATAGACAGAAAAAAAGGAAATAGGATTCTGAACAATGCTGTCTGTGGCTGTACTAGATATGGGCTGAGTGAGGCTCACCTGTGTAGCCTAATCAGATAATCCAGATGGGCCAGCCTGTTCCTTTTCACAATTAAGTCCAGTAGCAACACTCCGTCCACTGAAGGCTTCAGCATGTGTTGGACTGGTGGGTGGGTTGCTTCCATTGTTGTTCTGGAACTCCACTCTGTAGGAGGGTCCTGAAATTACAAAAAGAAATGAAAATAATATCAATTATAATCAATATCTACATCAATTATCGATATGTGTCATCTGAACATGCGGTGTAGGAAAACTATGCCAGCGACGGTTGAACAGTTCCACACTAGATGCTGTTAGAGAATACCTCAGTCTCCTGTCTAATAACACTTACTTATAGGATTTCCTGTTAGGCGCGAGAAAACAACGCAGAAAGCGATTCTTATATGCAGTGGATAATGAAATTTGGAAGCTTTCTCAACAAGAGGCTGCTGCCCGGTTAAGGCAAATAGATGAGGAAAACTTACAGAAGGCATTAGCTTTTGTAGATAATGGAATTAATACCTTGTCCAACCGGATATACACAATAAACAACATTGTTTCTTCTACAATAGACACAATACAAAGTGACATGTCCTCTTTACACCATGGACAGAATCAACTAAGTTCCATTATGCAGTTAGGTTGGACACTACAAACAGTGAAGGCAGGTTGCATTCCTTGGCAACATGTTAGTGCAAGGGACATATTTTCCACATTTAATATAACGAGACAACAACAGCTAATGGCTAAGAAGGAAGTGACTTATGTCATGTTAAATATTGAAAAATTAGAAAAGTTGCCTTTTGCAGTGGCTGAAATACCATTGGCTGAGTGGTTAATACATGGGGTCATTATTCTGCCTATTTCAACACTTCAATTCAACACTCAATTCACGTCCTGCTTAAAACACATTCCAGTGGGCAGATATGAAAGGCTATGAGATATTTACATCCATGAGGTGTGGGAGCTACCTTTCTCATACAAATGTCTCAGTGGCATGAAAGAGGTCTTTCTAAGCGGTAGTGAATGCAAGACACGGGGTGTGAGACGCTTCGGGAGTGAACTTGGCTTGTTTCCTAAAGGGAGTTCCAGTCCCCTTGATTAGATCTGAAAGCTAGGTGCTCTCGAATGGCAGCTGTGTCCTCCTCAATAGTGAAAACTGTTGTGGGAGGCAAGCCGGAATAGTTTGTGCCATTTTGGTCTTTAAGATTGTTACATGCTGCGGTAATACACTTTTTCCTCCTACACGACAGAGGGAAGTAGCTGAGATTTGGCCCCATATTGCTACTTCAAGTGTGAATTTTGACAAGTTAAACAGACTCAAGGCTTTATTGTTTCAAAAACGTGTGGCACACACATCTGCAAGCCAGACCTATGTGCTTCAAGTTGCAAGGTCATCAGCAGAGATACAGTCCCCTTTAAGTACTAATTTTCTGTGACACTTTGGTGAGCTTGTAGGATGAATATTAAATGCATCCAGTACTACTGGAACCGCAAATTTCTTTAAGGCTGTTGGTTCTGGTTTCATTCACGCTTTCTCCTCTATATTCGGCTCAATACCTTCAGCAATCCACTCAATATTCTCCAGTATTTTTGGGAGCTTTCTGATAACTTTGGCTATGATATGTGGCATATTGATGGCTATTGCTACTTTTTCTGCGCAATGGCTGTCACATCAAAACAAGGGGGACTGAAAGCACTTCCACCAGCGCAGCTGTGTCATTAACGCATGATGCAGCACTTTGGAGCATCACTCCTTGAGCAATTGGAGTGTGACTTGTTTCTGTCATTCAGACCAGTTTTTCATTGTGTGCAGCCCGTGTTTCAGTACCTCTGGTGTTCGTTCGAACATGCACTGAAAGTTTGTCTTTCTACTCAGCGCTTGCTTTCATTGGATGCTGATCTATTGATGGCTTTGCTGAGGGCTCATTCCCAGACATGCGTGTTGAGGGTGCGTTTGCTATGGGAAGCTGCTTAAGAGTTGCCCTTTGTGGATTATGCATCTCTATACTCATTGTTGGGCACACCACGGAATGCTGCTGCCTTGGCTCGAGCTCAGGCTTTAGAACACGAGTGCTCCTTGGTTTTCCTTGGCGATGAACTTTCTACTTTACCACCTGCCGAAGTGGAAGATTTCCTGTCTTCAATTATCCCAGATTCAATTGGCAACTTCCCAAATGACTTTTTTTGGCACCACACGTAACATTTTAAATTGCCCTTCTGAACACATGCTGAAGTGTCCTTTAAGTTGTCATTATTGACATTCTTCTATTTATATGTCTTAGGTTGAATTTTAGCAGCTTTATACAAAATTAGGCTTTGAACCACCTTTAAACCTGCAAAGGGAGGGTGTTGTTTAGCCATTTTAGCTATAGTTTTACAAACGTTATTTTAGCAAACTAGACCTGCTGCTGTGCACTTTAACCGAGTCATATTTTATTCAGCTTTGTTTTTATTTTTTTAACAATAGCCACATTTGTGGTCTTGTTTTCTTCTCTCTATCTGGCTGTTCTTTGCCTAGGGCAGCAATGCATTCTTAAACAAGACATTTCTTTCACTCTGTGCTTTTCTAAAGGCTGTAGTAAGATAGGTTGTCGGCAAAAGTGGTACGCTTTGTCTCTAATGTTCACAGAAACATACACACTCTTTTTTGGAACATCATCTGTTTTATTATAAAAACACTACTTTGACCCATGTACATTAAAGGGAGATTCCAGCCAGATGACCACAACTGTTTTCTGATTGCTGAGTGTTTCGCTGCAGCTGCCTATGTAGACTACAGGCCTCTTGGTCAGGTACGAGGGATGATATCTTCCCAGGGAAACCTGAAGGGCATAATTAGAGCTTAACATGATGTGCTCTAACTTAGCATAGGTAGGAGCTATTCTTAATTTTAGTGACAATACTGTAGCGTTATTTTTATGCTTTACTCTCCTTGTCACAATTTTAATCCTGTCATGTTTCATCATCCTAGTTATTGCATTAGACGCTTTATTACATAAGATGCAGTTACTTCAATAAAACCTTATTGAACTATATTCTGCCTCTGATTGTCCTTACATATGTGAGAGTAATGTAACTGAGAGAAACAGATGAGATCTGAGTGACCACGATTTCCTTGAGGAGTCAATTGTGTCATGCGCTTGGTTGCCCAATGATCCCTGTGCTTGGGTGTAGATGAGGCACTGCTAGTTAGCTGGAACAAAACCCGGATTCTGCAGACAGGTGTCACCTGAAGTGGGTTCAGACTCAGTCCCCCACAGTGCAAGTGATTTTGTCACCCAAATCCAGTAGTCTCATTAGTATAATGAGAACCTAAGCGACTCCTGCATTTCCACACCATAGAGTGCATGTACTGAGTGTGGCCCGCCACTGTGAGTCCTCTATAGGCGCTTTTGTTCCTAGCTATAATGGCTCGATAGCAAGAGTAAAAAGCAAGGGGAAGAGTGGGCAACCTTGCCAGCTTCCCCTCTCTACTCTATAGCTCTCTGATATGGTGGCACCTGTGCGAACACTGGCCATCGGATCAGCATAGAGCTTTTTCAAAATCAATAGCGAAGATCATCGCCTAATGCTGATCATAAGCATCACTATCTAGGATAGAAAAGAGTTGCCGTATGTTGGTGGCTGTGTGGCGCCCAGGAATAAACCCGGGCTTGGTCTATATGAACTAAATGTGGCATATGCCGACAGGGGGTCGGTATGAGGTGATGTTGATGGATGATTTTCTCGTTTTCAGCAGAGGGATAATCAGGGCTTCTCAGGTCGATGCAGGAACAGTACCACACTTCTTGGCCTCCTCATACATCTCGACCAGCCTCAGGCCGAGCTTGATTATATGTGTTGAATAAAATTCAACCAGAAGCCCATCTGGTCCCGGGGTTTTATTTCATGCCATTCTAGCGACAGCGTCTTTCGCTTCTGCGAGCTTAATTGCTGCTCCCAAATCTGTCACCTCTTGTTCCAAGATAGTTGGGAGGACAAGAGGTGATAAGAAACTTTTAATGTCCACCTCAGTTGGCCGTACTTTGCTTGTGTAGAGAGCAGCATAATAATTATAGAATTCACTATTGATAGTAGTCTTGGTAGTTATGCTGTGACCTGTGGGGTTTGTCAGTTCCACTATAATCGAGCCCCTATGAGCCGGGTTTGCCATCCATGCAAATACTGGCACGATCCCCCTATGTAGGTGTTATATTTGCTTTATAATCATAACAACGTAGTCTCTCGTGTGCTACTGCTGTGTTTTCCCGGGCGGTGAGAAGTGCTGCAGGTCTAAGTAATCTGGGCTCCTCTGTTCAAATAAGCACAACTCCTGTTCAGCTTGTGCTGTGTCGTGAAGCAGCGTCCGGCAATCCCCTTGGGCTGATCCTCTGCATCATCCTCAGATCACTGCCTTAAATGCATCCCATTCTATCAGTTTTGAGTTTGTCGAGCCCTCGTCTGTTTTGAAGTAATCATTTATAGCAGTGCCAATAGTGTCTGCAAAAGCCTGATCTTCCAATTGAGCAGGTTGGAGCCTCCACGTGGGTAATGGTGATGAGATGCAGGACCACTCAAGCATCAGTAGAAGGGGATTATGATCTGAAATCGTTTGGGTCAAGTATTCGGTCAAGTGTGCTAACTCATATACGTCTGGTGAGCATAGGAATGCGTCTAGTTGTACGTGCAGGTCGTACATTGATGAATAAAAGGAGTAATCTCTGTGCTCCAGGTGGTGAGATCACCAGGAGTCAATCAGGCCCCACTCCCTTTGCCAGTTTCAGTACAAATTAGCTGTCTGGATAGTCAGGGAGGATGGAAGCGGGGGATGCGATTTATCTAGTGTTGTGTCTGCAATACAGTTAAAGTTCCCTCCCAACAGTACAGATCCTGTGAAGTGCATGGCTAGATGCTCGGAGATGGATGCCAGGAATCCTGATTGGTCAGTCTTAGGACCATACATGATTCCCAGTACTATTTCTTGCCATCCAGGTTGCCTATGGCTATGGTGTAGCGCCCCAGAGGGTCTATGATGGATGTGGTCTGCTGATATGGGACCTGGGTTTAACCCATACTAAGGTCCCCCTGGCATATGCAGAAAAAGTAGTATAGTAGATCTGGCACCTCCACCACCATTGAAGGGCCGGTCACTAAATGGCATCTAAGTATATTTGTGCAGCAGAGCTAAATGGATTCCTCGTCCTGGTAAGGTGTGAAAATGCATCCCCCTAACATTCCAGGTTAGGACCTTCAGTGTGGTGTCCATTGGAGGGATAGTGTATGACATGGTAGTAAGTGTAGGGGTCCAGCACTCATCCCAGAGAGAACCCTTCTCACAGCTATAAGCATATATGACAGAGCTAGGCAACACACTACATAGTTTTCATGTTATCTGCCACTGTTCAAGTTTAGCCTCGCTATTGGCCTCTTTGGCCTTGGGATGGTTAGTGCTCCGGTGAAATGTTTCTTGATTACAGCTGCGGCCTAGACCATGTTCTCCCTAGTGCTGCGTGGTCAGATCGTTGCAGGAGGGCGGCCTCCACAGACTCCATGCCCAAAGCTGGGCCTGGGGCTCCGCGTCACCAGGCCCCTGGGCATCACTAAATGGCCTCTTTTATCAGTGCTGCTGCTCTGCGCGGGGCTGCAGCTGTATAGGGTCTCCAGCACCAGCTCACCTCCACTCACACAGCTCTTGGAGTACCCGATCCAACATGTGGTGGCTCAGGCCGGCTCTCAGTGTGGCTCCCCTCCGTTTTCACCTCCCTACCGCCCAGTGGGAGGACCACTCTATAGGTGTGGGTCCCGGGGACACCGACCTCACTGTCTGCCCCTCCAAAAGGGACACAGCACCTCATGCATGCTGCTCCCTGAGGCCGCCTGCTATCCACGCTCCTTCACCTAGATCCAGTAGGCCGCAGCTCAGGATAGTTCCCAGAGGTCGCGCTGCATTCAATACGATCCTCGTACCACCGGGCTCTCAGTCACTGCAGGTTCACCTCAACTATTAGTGGTGCGGTATCACGCTGGTATATGTTTGCCTCAGGTCTTCAGGGTCAGTTCTCTGCGGTTCCTCCATCGATAGGGAGTCACGGTTAACTGGCCACCATTTTAGGACAACCTCACCTCGCAGCTCCTGTTGCGGCTTCCTGGCTCTTCTCCGCACCTAGAAGGATGTCAGGAGGATACTGTATAGCTTTGGGGGTTCAGGGAGAGGCCCCCAGCTGCTCCCCCCTGAAAGGATGCTCTGCTTCCTATGCCATTTGTTGCATAGCCACCAAAACAATCTATACTTTTATTGTGTGTAAAGGAACTGTGCTGTTCTCCTGGGACCTCTGGAACTACTTTATGCCCACATTAAGAATAACATCAAGGTGCCATATTCAAGTGGACTACAACTAAAGCAAAGATTTGTGGGGCAACACACGTGGATAATATCACAAACGATCAAAGTGTGGGCTAAACCTAAAGAATACATATGCTTGAAAAGTGATGTCTGTGACACAAGAAGCCACATTTTGTCATATATGGGATATCATCTCTCCTGAAAGTTTGGGCAAACATATCAATGAAGGAATTATGAACTTTCTGGCACAGATAAAGTTGACAAGATGTATTCACGCAGGGAGCTTCCAAAAAATAATACATTAAGGGCCAGATGTAGCAAAGGATTTGCGCGTCGCAAACTGCGAAAATCGCCGTTTGCGATGCGCAAATGCCTCTTTGCCATGCAGAAATGCATATTGCGAGTCAGGACCGACTCGCAATATGCATTTCAGAATCGCAAATAGGAAGGGGTGTTCCCTTCCTATTTGCGATTCGGAGTGGTATGCAATACCATTTGCGACCGCATATGCACAGCAAGTTTATCAGACATTACATCTACTGTACTTGTAACAGCTCATATCACAATACAGATCATTGAATGTCCCTGAGGAAGTACATGGCAGGCCAGACTACAAAGGTCACATCACACATAGCACATCCATAACCTACAAGATGGGTAACAACTGGCTTTGACTTGCAATCTGAGTTCTGGCAGTTATCAGCTAAGAATCATGCGGCATATCCTCCGCCAAGACCTGGGCTACAAATGTCAGTGTACGGAAAGCAAAACTAAAGCCACATGGTCTGCAAGTTGTAACTGGACTTGCCAGTATAGTACCAAGTGCCAAACCTGAGTGTGTATACTAGCTTGCAACCAAACCATCACTTATTCACATGCATGTGTAACATACTGGTAGCATCAGTACTAGGTACCCCATTCACAAACCCATGCCTGTGTTTGAGGGGGGGGTGGATAAACAACTATAATTTGCCAACAACATGTACACCGAGGAGTGTATAGAAAACTCCACAAATGTTTGTCTCTACAGACACACCACAGGTAAGGTCTATCTACAATTAGGAGTCAGCAAACCCTAGAGCACTCATAGGGTCAGACATGTCAGGAAATGCAGAACTTGGTACACAACATATACTTCGAGTGAGGCCTGACTTACATCAGACACAGAGTTGCTAGAACACCCACGATCATGAATTGCATGCACACCTAGGCCATTGCACTCAAGTTCCACATACTTGTAGCACTACATGTGGAAGTACATTCTGCTAGTAGGTTCTACCTACTGTTTCAAAATTACGTAGGTAAATAGGGAAGCAGATGTCTATTGGAAAGCAATTTGCTGTACCAATCTTAGAGAATGTGCGTCTGACAGGCTGACTAAATTGGGTCTGACTTCCAGTGCGACTCTTGGTGATAAAAGTGTCATACACATGACTAACCCCTGTACTCACAGTGGGGCCTACAGGAATGGCCTACAATCCCTACATGATACCATTGGATACGCATTGGCCAACTCAAAACATGTGAGAAACTGAATTCCCACTCATGGAACAAGAGAAAAGCTTGCCCAACGCATCACACTTTGCTATGCGTCCAACTCACACGAGTCCATAACCAGCAAACACAACACATAACAAACATATCAACACTTACTGGAGTGGTCGGGGTCCTCAAATGTCGCCACCTCTCCCACAGTGTAGGGTGCCGGTCCACCTGTAAGGTATGGAAGGAAGAAATGTGCTCAAAATCTGTGCACAGCGCAACAAATTCATAAACATATACAATGTGTAGGCTGAATAAGGAAATGGCAGCCATTCAGACATGATGGTACTGCATCTGATATATCACGGCCAACTTGTACATAGCATGGGTCTCCTGTGACAGTTACACATATATATGCACACATACATTGGCCCTAACTATCATGTGGTTGCAAATATGCCCCGTAATTGGTGAGCAGTAAAAAATATGGAGTGTAATCGTCTCATCATGTGCATCCAAGAGAGACATCCAAAGCCTGGTTACTTGAGGACTGCATTACCAGTCAAACATGCCTTGTGGCCATGACACATTATTCAACACATACAATTAAGGGTTAACCAAATATTAATTAAATGCTAATCACAGATGAGGAAACTGAGGGAAAAATCTTACCTACCCTAATCTACCCTGACTACTCATTACCCACAACTGTCCCTAACTAACCTAAGCTACACTTACTTATCACATGTAACGAAATGTTCTAAACATCTACCCCCCACCCCCCTTATGAGACGGGACACATGGAGGACAACACATACTAACCGAAACACATACTATACTATCCTATACAAATATATATATATATATATATATATATATATATATATATTTGTTTTTTTTTTAAACACACAAGAACCCCAACATAGCCCCCCACCCACCCACCCACACATGTAATAAGTAAAAACAGAAACAAGCAGGACCTCCTACCCCCACCCACTAACACTAACTAAACTAACAGCCTATACTAACCTAACACTAAGCCCCCTAAGCCCACTAACTATAAGAACAAGGAAAGAGGAGGGAGGGGATAGAATCATGTCCATAGCAAAAAGTCTAGAGGTTGGCCCTCCGGAGGGTCCTCTTAATGGACTTAACACGCCGGTTAATGTGCCACACATCCCGGCTCAGGTTGCTCAACTTGCGCAGCACTTTGTCGATCTTACGATCCATTTGGTTGAAGGCTGCAGGGTCAACATATGGAGCAGTGGCAGTCTGGGTACTGGTGGAGGAGGTCTGTGTGGGTGTGGTGCCAGGCCTAGTGGGCTGTCCTGCACCGGTGGCAATGCTGGGGCCTGGAAGTCCAGCAGATGTCGGACCAACAGTGGCAGCTGTGGGTGGGGCCACCTGGCTCGGATTGGTGGTTGTGCTGGTGGTGGCTGTGGAGGGCAAAGTAGGCCCACCCTGTGGGAAGGCTCTCCATGCCCCGGAGGCCCGTTCATGGTGATATCGCCGGGCCATCCTCCGGAACCCCGACTCCACCAGCAGGATGTGCTGATATCGCATGGCCCGGCGCTGAAATTCACAGACCTGGTCTGGAGACGTGTTAGCAGCTGTGAAGACAAATGCAGATATTCTACATTAGTAACTGCATTGTGTGAAATGGCACAGCAAGTTTATCAGACATTACATCTACTGTACTTGTAACAGCTCATATCACAATACAGATCATTGAATGTCCCTGAGGAAGTACATGGCAGGCCAGACTACAAAGGTCACATCACACATAGCACATCCATAACCTACAAGATGGGTAACAACTGGCTTTGACTTGCAATCTGAGTTCTGGCAGTTATCAGCTAAGAATCATGCTGCATATCTTCCGCCAAGACCTGGGCTACAAATGTCAGTGTACGGAAAGCAAAACTAAAGCCACATGGTCTGCAAGTTGTAACTGGACTTGCCAGTATAGTACCAAGTGCCAAACCTGAGTGTGTATACTAGCTTGCAACCAAACCATCACTTATTCACATGCATGTGTAACATACTGGTAGCATCAGTACTAGGTACCCCATTCACAAACCCATGCCCATGTTTGAGGGGGGGGTGGATAAACAACTATAATTTGCCAACAACATGTACACCGAGGAGTGTATAGAAAACTCCACAAATGTTTGTCTCTACAGACACACCACAGGTAAGGTCTATCTACAATTAGGAGTCAGCAAACCCTAGAGCACTCATAGGGTCAGACATGTCAGGAAATGCAGAACTTGGTACACAACATATACTTCGAGTGAGGCCTGACTTACATCAGACACAGAGTTGCTAGAACACCCATGATCATGAATTGCATGCACACCTAGGCCATTGCACTCAAGTTCCACATACTTGTAGCACTACATGTGGAAGTACATTCTGCTAGTAGGTTCTACCTACTGTTTCAAAATTACGTAGGTAAATAGGGAAGCAGATGTCTATTGGAAAGCAATTTGCTGTACCAATCTTAGAGAATGTGCGTCTGACAGGCTGACTAAATTGGGTCTGACTTCCAGTGCGACTCTTGGTGATAAAAGTGTCATACACATGACTAACCCCTGTACTCACAGTGGGGCCTACAGGAATGGCCTACAATCCCTACATGATACCATTGGATACGCATTGGGCAACTCAAAACATGTGAGAAACTGAATTCCCACTCATGGAACAAGAGAAAAGCTTGCCCAATGCATCACACCTTGCTATGCGTCCAACTCACACGAGTCCATAACCAGCAAACACAACACATAACAGACATATCAACACTTACTGGAGTGGTCGGGGTCCTCAAATGTCGCCACCTCTCCCACAGTGTAGGGTGCCGGTCCACCTGTAAGGTATGGAAGGAAGAAATGTGCTCAAAATCTGTGCACAGCGCAACAAATTCATAAACATATACAATATGTAGGCTGAATAAGGAAATGGCAGCCATTCAGACATGATGGTACTGCATCTGATATATCACGGCCAACTTGTACATAGCATGGGTCTCCTGTGACAGTTACACATATATATGCACACATACATTGGCCCTAACTATCATGTGGTTGCAAATATGCCCCGTAATTGGTGAGCAGTAAAAAATATGGAGTGTAATCGTCTCATCATGTGCATCCAAGAGAGACATCCAAAGCCTGGTTACTTGAGGACTGCATTACCAGTCAAACATGCCTTGTGGCCATGACACATTTATTACACATAGGTCCAATGTACAGAGGGAGGGGCAGCCATCCTGTTGTTACAGTTTATTCAATTGATGTGGCCCAGCTATGGTGATTTGCACCAACCATGGAGATGTGAAGCCATGTGCATACACTTGGACTGCCATCCATATTTGGATTGTGGCACAACTAACTCCAACAAACATTCTAAGATGTTAGCTGAGGGCACCTTACACCTTTTCACAATGTTTTCAAATCCAGAACTGACATGTATCCAAAAAGATCAAGGAACACAATAATCCCACACATTCATAGTACTTCCGTGAACGCTTTCCTTCCACACTCACCAGACTCACATGAGGCATGTGTCTGAGCCGCTTTGCTATTATCAATTGACATGAAGGCAGCACCCATTTTCTGCATCATGTAGTGATTCTAAAGTCAGTCTAGCAATTGCGTCAACAAAGTTGGCCTAAATGTTGGTACATCTGTACTTCTCTGACAATTGTACCCTATATAGACATGATTGGCAACTATTTTGTTAACTTTTCTGACAAAAAGGCCGCACCAATTTTCTTCATGGAAAAGTAACCTGTAAGTTTGCTGAGCACGTGCTACCTGACAGCTAGCAATTGTGATCCTTGCCATAGTGCATCAATGATCCCTTTATATTTCCCCAGCATTACACACAGTCAGCAAGTTAGCTGGCAGACATTGTACTAATCCCCTTATGTCTACAGAGCATTTAATCGTGCACACTAACATGATTCGTACTCACCAACAGTGCCACCAATCATGATTCCCAGGTGGTCCAAGAGATCCTGCTCCCTGGTGATGAGGTCAGCCCACCGGTGCTTCAGCTGGTGGTCACTCCTCTGGCTGGCATACACACGCTGCAGGTAATGCAGCACCTTTCCCCACCGGATTCTGCGTGCCTTTGTTGGATACCCCTGTATCACCCTGCCTGGATCATGAGCGACAAGAAATGCGTCACAAGCCAGGTGAACCCCCCCAACTCCTCTTCCCCCATCCTGCCAAGACGTGGCCTACCAGACATACTTGGAAGTGAAAGGGAATAGGGGTAAAGGAATAGAAAGGGGGAAAGTAGGGGTACAAAGACAGATAAAAAGTAAACCTAAACACTAAAAGAGCCCAACTATCCCCAAACTAACACTACCCACAACAGACTCCCACAAACAACAAAAACACAAGATAAATGGACAAATGTAGACAAAACACAGAAGTACAGTATACAGCAACAATATGTATTTCACAAATTGACAATACAGATAGCACACAGGACAAAAACAGCACAAAATCTCAGGACAACACTCTCTACACAGCCACACAGTCTAGAAGGATCATAGACTGCAAAGTGAAAGTGAAAGTACAACCACTGTACATGATCTGTAAACAGGATATCCTATTACATCACTTCCTGTATGAAAAGTCCTGCCTTTTTCGCGTTATGCGTCATTTTTTGTTTACTAAAACTGCATTTGCGTCATTTTTTTTGACGCACAGAAGTGAAAATAAACCTGCATCCACATAATAGTATATGGACTGTACAAATATCTGGATGCGGGCTAAATTTCACTCCTGTGCGTCCCAAAAAATGACGCAAATACAGTTTGGTAGTCAAAAAATGACACATAACGCTAGGGACGTCAAAATTACAGTGCATTAACTGGTTTTGGGCATTTTTACTTGTTTTTTGGTTATGTTTTTTGGGACACATCAGAGATAGGCTGATTGAAGACAGTATGGTGTTGATGGTGTATGTTCACATGTGTGGCATCATACTGCAGTGGACCATGATCGGCTACTCCCTTCACAGTATTTTTACGGTTGGCTGACGCAATAGTTGGTCATAAGTGTGGCCTACATATATGTGTTGCACAAATTGTGCATGTTTGGCATAAGGAGAGGATAGCAATGTGACGCACATATGTACAATACCTAAATGCCTTTGGCTCAAATTGTGTGCTTTGGCAACTAATGTATTTGTTGACTAAGTGTGTGTGTATCACATGAAGCGTATTTGTACATATGCTTGTATGAATGTAACGTCCATGTGTCCAATCCTTAGATGCAAGTCATATTGGAAATGAGCGAGGGCATGTGTTAGTCATACATGTAACAACACACGTAAAGTGGACTTCCAAGTTTTAGCGTCACGTAGACACCACATGTGACATAGCATGCACCAGATGGATGGCAGACACTTGTTCATGTCAATGGTCCACATTTTCTACATCCTATGTCCTACAGTATTGGTAAGAGCTTCCTAGACACTACTTGGTGAATCCCACAGTGAGTCATACACATGCATTGAGGAAGTGGGTACCATGTTGTTTGCACAGAGAGACAAGGGTGAATCTCAAATGTATGATGACACCACAATTGAGGCCATAGAAGTGAGCCCCAACTATCAAGTGGCTGTGGTGGACCAGCATACAAGACAGCACATGCCCATTTATTTTCAGTGATCAATTGCATATAGGTGTCTTGTTCATGTGTGTGGTCCAATGATGATTCTGTATATTTTTGGGGGTGTAATTTGTCACAGTTCGGTCCAGGACTCATCTACTGAGTATCCTTGGTTGATCAATGTGAGTACAGTGGATGTGGACATGTGAACCAACATGTGGATGGTCCCACCCTGTCACTAAAGACGTGTAATGAGACAGTCAACAGGGCAACCTTGGTGTGCTGAGTGAGATAATGTCTCAGGTGTCATGTTCCAGCAGGTGTCATAACAACATTTGTACACAGGTTGGCCTCTGCACTTCCCACTGCATCTGGGAACATCATAGCCTCTGTGCTGATTATTCTCGCAGCTATTCACCACACACGGCCCATCACTATGTTGTGCGCACTGTGATTCTGTGTGTGAACTGTCATGGTCCTGACATTTGTGTATTATTTATCGACATTATCAGAGGTTGCTGGTTGTGCTGAAAGCCCCGTACCCAATCCCTGCCTACGGCCCTGGGACACTGTCACACCTTGTCATTCATGCATAAACGCAACCCAGACAAGGGATGGGCCATGAATTTTGCTTTTCCAAGAGGATGTAACTCAAATGGTACAGTTAAAAGGCAGATGATGCTATACAATGTATTTGTGTATGCATTGAAGAAGCCCATGCCCAATACCCCCTGATGAATGAGAGGTTTGCTAACGCAAGTGTGGTACATATGTAGACACAGGGATACTTTAGTGTGACGCACAGACCGTTGCCGGTCAGGCTGACAGAATGCAAGGTGATTCAGGATCCGGCTACTTGACAAGTTACATGATCAGTGGTCTGACTAAGACTGTTTGGAGGACAAACTAGACAGTTGGCATGTAAAACTGTGTATGTCCTGTGTTTTTGAAGGTGACAAATGAACCCAGTGGCTGTGTTACATGGCTTAATTAGTATCAATGCTTAATGGTGTATTTGACATAATGGCAACTCCTATGCTGTTCCAGGCATCAGCAGGGGCAGTGCTTTTTGAAATGGGTGGTGTGCATGGAGGTGATCACAGGTGTGGGCTGCATCTGTTTCTCACCAGTCCTGTAGGTGAGACTTGCATTCTAAGGGCCAACAGACATTTTCACAGGGGAAGCAATCTACATGTGCTAACAGGGCTTTGAAACTAGAAGACAGTGTATAAATTGACCTGACGTCCTTGCAGTCAGATGTTCTATGACAATGGCATACCATAGGAAAGGGTGTAGCACACTGGTTTGCTAATGTTGGTCTGAGTGTGTAGAGGAGGGAATATCATGGTACACATCTTAGTATTCCAGGGACCTCTTCCAACAGGTGGGTTGTGACCAGGTGCATAGGTGTGTCAGGAGTTAAGAAATGGGCTGACATGTACATGGAATGTCATGTGTGCAATGCTGCTCATATGTGTGGCACTTGTGCTGTCTCTGTTCTGCTTATATGGGACTCTGGTCACAGATATTCCTTGCAAATATTGGATGCAGTTGGACTTACTGCTGTCAAGGGTCTGCTCAGGCATTCCTGTTACTGATGCCAAAGCACATTGACTACCTCATGTATGAGGCTTGTTTTCCCCTTATTGAGTGATGGTGTCTTAGTTGTGTGCCATATGCTGCGTTGGACCTTGATTTCAACATGTATGTGTGAAATAGTTGTGGTCCTCTATTGGCCTTCAAAGGAGAAATGTACATGATATATGTCATTAAGAGTGTGTGTGTATGTGACCATTGTATGTTAGGCATCACATTAGCTCTGGGATGTTCTGTGTCCTACTCAGTATATCAGCAATGCTCCATGAGGCAACACTCTTATTCTGATAAGTAGAGATGAAGGTGTGCAAAAAGGAATAGCCAGACCATGATATGGTGATTAGAATAGGTGTTTATTTAAATTCGTTAACTAAAGTGGTGAAGGTGATCATATTCAAAAGAAATTGTTGACGATCTGATGCCGCCTGCGTATACCAGCGACCGTGTTCTGTAGTTCCCCCTCCTGTTGCAGGCCAGCATCCTCCTCTTCAGGCATGTGTGGCTCTGGTTCCAGGAGGGGAATGTTTCTTTTGATGCAAATGTTGTGCAATATTGCACATGTTAGGATGATCCTACAGACCATCTCCGGGGAATATAGGAGGCTACCACCAGTGATGTCGAGGCACCGGAACCTTGACTTGAGGATGCCGAAGGTCCTCTCGACAATGCTGCGTGTCCTCCTATGGGCGTCGTTGTAGGCACACTCTGCAGCAGTACTTGGGTTGCCAAATTGTGTCATAATCCATGGCTGGATGCCATACCCCTGATCAGCTGCAAGAGAAAATGATTGAGATCATGTTGATGTAGCTGGCACTATTGAAATGACCTTTCATGGCAGTAGTTGCCTTGTGTTGTCTGTGACTCTTTTGTGTAATAATGTGGCATCCTATGCTTGTAGGATGTACCATCTGCATTGTCTTGTTTCCTTGGCTGAACGAGTGTTTGTCTGCTAACCGTTTGTCAGCAGTATGTTTTGGGATTTGCAGTACAGTGTGCCCTGCCTAGCATTGTGACTTGTGATACAGGTGTCCGTGTGTCTTCACTGGGGGTGAGATGATAGTTCCATACACAGTTAAAATTGACAGTGTTGTTAACACGTTCATATCAAGGTACCCTGGACATCCCATACCTTTAGACTTAGGCAATGGATTAATGTAAAGGTCATTGGGACACTTACTTTTTGCAAGGTGACATTTGGGCAACCCACTCCACACGTTGTGATCTTTGACGTCTTAACATTAGGCTGTACAGTAATTTCTGATGTGTGACAGGTTCAATGGTGAGCTAAGAAACATGGCTAGCGATGTCACAACCTCAGTATGTTCCTGTTCACATGTTGCTGTTGTGGTGTATGTGTTGTGTGTCCTAGAGGGTTGCTGTGCAGTGTGTATATAAGTAGGTTTTTGTACTTACCAACAAGTAGTCCATTGCCATACCATCCATCCTGGAAGTGTTCATTGATGGTGCAGTGATGGAAGATGAATGATTTATGTACACTCCCAGGATATTTAGCCACGATGTTGGTGATCAATCCCTGGTGATCGACTATGGCCTGCACGTTGATGGAATGCGTGTGCTTCCTGTTGCGGTAGAGGTGTACAGTTGCAGCAGGTGGCACAAGGCGTACATGTGTGCAGTCGATTGCACCAAGGACGTGTGGGAAGCCAATGATGAGGTAGAACCCCTGGTTTGTTTCCTGCTGCTTCTGCAGTGTGTTAGGGAAGCAGATGTGGCGGGGTGTCAGTCGAATGATGGCATCCAGTACTTTTGGCAAAAAGGCGGAGAATGATGGTTGTGATATTCCACCAACCAGGGCACCAGTTGTTTGGAAAGAGCCACTTGCCAGCATATGAAGTACGGCAAGCAGCTTGGTTTCTGTTGGGATGGTGCGGGGTGTCACCAAAGTGGGGGCCAACTGCGGTTCAATGTTGCGCAGCAGCTGCTGAATGGCCTGCCAGTTCAACCGGTACCTCTGGATGATGTTGTGTTCCCTGACGCCCTGAAGGGTGGTTCTGGGGTGGAATATCCTCTCCTGCCTTTTGCGCTGCCTTTGGGGTCCCTGCTGGTGTTGTAGTTGCTGTTGTTGCTGCTGGGCTCTGCGTCTGCGTGCACGCTTGATTAGAATCACCTCCATGGCTCCCTGTTGCTGCTCTGCTGTTTGTTCTGTGTGTTCTGATTAAATACAGGTGTGTTTGCCCCATTTTAACGCCTGCCCTGACCCAGGCGTTAATTTTTGACGCAAATCGGGCTGTCCATCATTTTCTGGCTCCGCCTCTCGGCCGTGCGTAATTTTTGCCTGAAAGCATAAATACGACACACGGCCGTTTAAGCCATTTTTTGGACGGGAACGCCTACCTTGCATATAATTAACGCAAGGCGGGTTGCCACATACAAAAAATTACGCACATGGCGGAATTTTGTCGTCTGCGGGCTCGGGCGTCAAAGATTAAATACGGGGCAACGTTTGCGCTGATTGTGCGTCAAAATCAGCGCAGATGGAGTATAAATATGCCCCTAAATATTAGCATCTAGGACATTTCTGTGTAAAGGTACATATTTCAGGAACATATAACAGTAAACATGATAGCCATGTCATCTCTAATTTAAAAAGACGGCAGCGTGCCTGGCTATAAAAAATCAATTGAATATTGGCAAACCGATAACTTATCAATAGCAGTTTGAGCCAAATTGGATAGAACCTATTGCTCAGAAATTATAGACAACGGATATGAAAAATATAACAATGTCCTCTGTATATAATTGTTTTGACAGTGAATAGGGAAATGCGAAAGCAAAAATGCTCAAGCCTACTTATCTCTGCAAAATATTCAGACAGGATATAAGATAAAATAGCAGCTCATTGAAATGTACAAGCTCATAAAAGATGTCAATTAATTAAAGCAAGAGCTAGAAGTCAAAATAAACAATCCTAAAAATGTGAAGGCAGAATGTTGAGACTCATTTGAATGTAACATTTTGCAGCTTATGAAAGCAATCACAGAGTTCATTTTGGATAAAAATATGTTAGGAAGAAATCGATCAGTGAGATATCTAATGTTACTTGTGTTTAGAAGAGAAACATATGATGTCTTCACTTTGAGATATAAATATGGATATCAATGTATCTGACTACAGCTGTCCCACAATAATGCATTACCATGCAATCACCTTAATGTTTTGACAGAAAGCCCTACTTTCTCACATTTATAGACAAGGCTTTGCGGAAAAACATATCTTGGAAAAATGTTTTTATTTCTTCAAACCCTTCTAACTTTAAATGTGTGCTGCACTGTACAGCACACATACAAAGAGAGAAAAGCCTTAAGCTATATAAAGCTTAATACCATGCACAAACCATTGCGCTATGATTCAAGGGTGTGTTGGAGCATTACAGCCTAAAGGCACCAGCAAAGAAAGAGAGAGGGCAACAGTGCCATAACATATCTTGGTGCTGCTCTTCTTTCCCTCTTCCACCCACCGTAGCAGAGCACTGGCTGCGTCCCATGGCAAGTTAGTAAATCTGCCCTCCTGTTCCTCCCTGATCAGCTAACTCGGAATGTTTGTCTTTCCTAAATGTAGAAGATGATCTGCACAGGCACCCTATTTGTTATTCACTCCCAACCACAATTAGGGATTTTCCTGATTGTACTACGAAATGAAAGGATTCAAACAGCTATCATGATTATATTTGCTTCCCAGCTTTTAGGTGGAAATTATAGTTGCACTGTTGCAATTTGTGGGCCAAAGTCACAAAATATTTTAATTGCATATGAATGCCTTTCTACAGGCTTAGGTTTGAAATACATATTCCATGGCTCAGGACAGACTTACATAGGAAGAAAAGCTTCGTGATTCACACAACACTTTTCCAATGAGTATTCCTGAGTCCTTGAAATTTATGAGTAAGACACAACTACACATAGATAAAGATGCATCACCTCCCTAAAATACAATGTGAATCAGATCTAGCTCTCAAGGCAAAAATAACATATGTCTGGATAGTGCATCTAACAGGTTATAGTGTGCTTTCCAAATGAAGGGGAGGTAGATATGTCATGTTTGGTACCTACGGGCTCATAATGATAATGGTAAAGTCAAATTTCTCATTGCAATTTTGAAAATACCACTTTTTGGAATTTGTCATTTTCCTGCCTTTAGTCCTTTGGGCCTGCAGCCTGTCTTGAGTCACATGACTGGGTGTAGCTGACAGCTAGGCTTTGTGAACTCCTCTCGGACAGTCACACAATAGTGGGATTAGAATGACCGAAATGGCCCATTAACTAGCTTAATAGTGAGGGGGAGGGAGGGCAGAGCTAAGTACAGCTCCCCTTATACTTAAATAGGCTGTGTCCTGTCTCCTCACAGTAGGCTTAACAACCATGTATTGTAAGTACAGCCACTTTGGAGCCAGGGCAGGGGAGGCAGAAAACATTAAAAACTTCAAAGAGCGTTTCTGGAAACATCTCCCATTTCTAGGAACAGGGCACCAGGGTATGAAAAAGGTACTCTCAGACACACTCTTCAGTTCACTATTTGATCTGCATAAGGATTCTCAGAGCACTGCCTGCTGATGTGACCTGCTGTGCACTCTGCAAGGCTGCTGCTGTGCCTGGAAGGAGTGCTTTGCTGCCTGGAGCCTGCCTCAAACATTCAGAGGCCAGCTCTGATGTTGAGCCCTTCATCTTCACTTGTACCCGAAACTTCCACAAGTGATTTCAAGGGAACACCCCTTCCTCGGTACCGACTCGCAAAATGGGAATGTGCATCGCGATGCGCGTTTTGCATGGCGCAAACAGCGAATTTCGCAGTTTGCGCCATGCAAAACGCTTTGTACATCCGGCCCTTTGGCACTTTCTAGCTTTGGCGTGGATAGCACTGTGCTGATCCAATGATTAAAAACTTTGCTAGATAAACAGACATTTGAGGTGAGCAAATCTAGAGTGTCGCTGTGGTTGCAGGGTGCTCCTTACTAGAGCTGCTCTCCACCTAAACTTGGGAACTACCCAGAGTTCTCTATTCTTTTTTGCATAATTTATGCGTCACTCTAACCCTGAAAGGGATTTGTTTTGACTTATACTGGGTGCTCCCTTGTGTCTGGACAAAGCTAATCCTCTCTGATGAGCTCTAATGAGAGGGAAACACGTGTCAGGGGTTGCTTTTACTCATTCCAGATTGGCTTGGATGGTGTTTTACCAGTCCAAAGCTGTAATACTCTGCCTGGAGTGGTAAATGGCTTTTGCCATTTTACAGCTCGACAAGGTTGACACTGTGTCAAACCTATGCTTAAAAACTTTGCTATACAAATGACAAAAGACTTTGGGCCATATGTACGAAAGCTTTTTCCCATAGACACAGAATGGGTAAAATCCTTTGGTACATCTGGCCCTTTGTCACTATCTAGCTCGGCGTGGATAGCACTGTGCTGATCCAATGCTTAATAACTTTGCTAGATAAACAGACATTTGAGGTGAGCAAATCTAGAGTGTCGCTGGTGTTGCAGAGTGCTCCTTACTAGAGCTGCTCTCCACCTAAACTTGGGAACTACCGAGAGTTCTCTATTCTTATTTGCATATATATATATATACATATATATACTTTGGCCATGAGCGATGATGGTTTGGTTGCAGGCCACCCTATACATAAGGCAGAACTATCATCTTTTTTTCAAAAATGACCAATATTTTTAATCAAACGCATGATTCAATAATGACTTAAAAAAACATTTCTGTGATTCATTTTATATAGCTTTTACTTCATTCTGGGGGGTCAAATGTGTGAAAAGAAAAAATATATTATTTTTTCTTTAAAAAAAAATAAAACAAATATGTCTTGGTTCAACTTTTTCACTTTTCACACCACCTAAAATGCTGTGATAAAGATAACCACATAAAGAGCCTGTTTTTGATGTGGTATATCTTCAACACCTATATTTCAACTGGCCTCTAGGAACCACAGCAAGCCCAGCTATGGAGCTAAAGCTCCCACCTGGGAAATGCTTCAGAAAATATTGAACGTTGTCCAGAGTTCATGGTTTCAATGGCCCAGAGGACTTACTTTTTTTTTTCTACCCCAGGAGGGCAGAAACCTGTCTGAGGGTTGGCATCAGCGGTAGCTGCAGAGAAAACCCCAGAGAGTTAGTTTGGCAGTACCCGGGGTCCATGCTGGAGCCCCGGGGATTCATGGGATTGGCACCCCAATACCAGCATGGTATTGGGGGGACAATTCCATGATCTTAGACATGATACACGGCCATGTTCGTAGTTACCATTGTGAAGTTACACATAGGTATTGACCTATATGTAGTTCACGCGTGTAATGGTGTCCCTGCACTCACAAAGTCCGTGGAAATTGCCCTGAACAATGTGGGGTCATCTTGGCTAGTGCCAGGGTGCCCTCACACTTAGTAACTTTTCACCTAACCTTCACCAAGTGAGGGTTAGGCATATAGGTGACTTCTAAGTTACTTAAGCGCAGGGTAAAATGGCTGTGAAATAACGTGGACGTTATTTCACTCAGGCTGCAGTGGCAGTCCTGTGTAAGAATTGTCTGAGCTCCCTGTGGGTGGTAAAAGAAATGCTTCAGCCCATAGGGATCTCCTGGAACCCCAATACCCTGGGTACCTGGTTACCATATACTAGGGAATTATAAGGGTGTTCCAGTGTGCCAATCAGAATATGTAAAATTAGTCACTAGCCTGCAGTGACAATTTTAAAAGCAGAGAGAGCATAAATACTGAGGTTCTGGTTAGCAGAGCCTCAGTGATACAGTTAGGCACCACACAGGGAACACATACAGGGCACACTTTATGAGCACTGGGGTCCTGGCTAGCAGGATCCCAGTGACACAGGCAAAAACAAACATACCTACAAGTAAAAAATGGGGGTAACATGCCAGGCAAGATGTTACTTTCCTACACCTTCTCATAGGATTGCATTAGAAATGCCCTGCCTTATGTGTAAGGGGTATTGTCTGATTTATGAAGGGTCGCGTGGGCGTGTTTGGTATGGTTGTAATGGTGGGAAGAAATGCTGCTTACTGATGTAAGTGTATTTTTTATTATTATTACAGAAATGCCACTTCTAGAAAGTGAGCATTTCTCTGTGCTCATGACTCTGGTGTTTTGCATCTTGACTCCAATCCACATCTAGGCAGAGTGCCAGCTGGGCTCTGTGCATACTTTTCAGACAGCCTGTACAAAGGGAGGGTGGAGGTGTCACAGAGGTGCATCTGTATACTGAATAGTCTTCCTGGGATGAGAGAAGGGAGAGGCAGGGCACACCTACATTTGTTAAGGTTGTGCCCTGGCCTCACACAATAGAGTAGTTTACTCCAACTGATGTTTGGAGCCTGTGCTGGAGGAGGCGGGGGGGGGGACTCCCAGAACCAGTTGTAACTGGTTGGAACCTCCTCTCCCCTTCCATTGTAAAACACTGTAAAGACTTAGTATAAGTACACAGGAGTTTTCCCCACAATTGGGTGTCATTTTGGAACTGGACACAGAAGGCTAAAGGACTCACCAGGAACCGCCATGGACTGCTGCTGCTGTGCTGACCTGTGACACGCTTGGTTACTGTAAGGAACTGCCACTTGCTTGCATCCTCTTTGTGCTGGCCTGTTGCTCTGCCCTTTCAACTGTGGGCCTTTTCTCTGGACATTGTCCCCCAAGGGCAGGGTGCTGTGGCCCCTGACCCCTGCCTCCATTTACAGCACGAGGAGTGCTTGATTTTCCCCCAGCACTTTGGAAAGCACTTTATGTGGATTGTCTAGCTTCACCTTGGAAGCTAGCACTTTGTAAGTGCTTGTTGCCGGTATTCACCGCAGGGACCCAGGCTTAATATGAGGCCCTAGTGCTTTGAGAAAGCGCGTTGCTGTGCCCCGTGTTCACTGTCACGACCTGGGCTGTGTTTAGTGCAGCGCCGGAGTCGCACTACCCTCCGTGCCCCTGGGGCACCACTGAAGGAATGCAAAGGAGCGCGCGCACTCCTACCATACCCCTGAGGCAAAGCACGGTCTAAGGACTACCCCCTGGGCAAAAGCAGGCACCTACTTTGGTGCCTGCCGTCAGCTGCAGCCCAGGCGGGCCGCAGTGTATAACTTGAAGTCGGGGGGGCTAAGAAAGCCTCATTGGAGGTTCCCCCTGGCCCTAACGAGGCCTTTCTGTGCGTCTGAAGACGGCTGGTGGGGCGAAAGCCTCGCCAGAGGTTCCCCGCACTGCAGGTCTCACTTCCGTGGCCCTGTGTGGGCTAGAAGCATCGTGTTGGCTCCCCACCTCGTGGAGGGCCAGTGAAGGCCCGTAGGGGACCCTGGAGATCGCGGGCCCCAGGAGGGGCCTGTTGCAAACCAGAGGGGATGCGTGACGCTCCCTCCTCCCTAATTGCTTTCTTGACTTTGCCCCTCCTCGTGAGGGTCAGTAGAGGCCCGGGGCCTCAGAGATAGCAGGCCCCAGGAGAGGTCCATTATTACAGCAGAGGGGGTGCGTGGCGCCCCCCTGCTTCATAAATCATTTTACTGACTAAATTAATATAGAGAGGGTGCATGTCGCCCCCCTCAACCCCAGAACTCTTGGGAGGCCCCCATTTGCACAGAGGAGTGCCAGGGCCCCATTTACGTTATGCAGGAACTGGAGGTGCCTTCATCTTAAGCAGGTACTACTCAGAGACAATGTATATAACATAAGTTCTTTTTAGAGACTTTACTGCTGTATATGTTGCCTATCTGTTTCATGTTGTTTTCATTTGTGTATGCAAATGTTTCTTTTATGGACATAACATGCTAATATGCTTTTTCCGACTTGCCATACATTTTATAAGGTTCCTAATATGGGCGTTTATGATATTTCTATGACAAGTGATTTGCTGTAATAACGTGTTTCCTGACTACTGCTTACGTTGCAGAATACTAAATAATATGTGTGTTATATGTGACTACTGCCAGTTTCTCGTGAGTAACTAATTTGTAGTGTTCTGACAAATGATAAGGTAGCAGGATATTAATGATATGTGATGTTTGGTCTAATAATTGCATTGTGTACAATACACTATGTATTCATATAGACTTAGGCCCTCATTACAACATTTGCGGCAAAAGCCATTTACCGCCGTGCAGAAGACCACCAACACACCGCTGCAGCAGCGGAATTCCGCCACGTTCATTATGACCCACTGCTGGGAATCCCCCAAAATTCAGACACCCGCACAAGTCCGCCACACCAAAGGTCAGTGATAAACTGGTGAAAACAAAACCTCCACTGTCACGCCAAAAGAAATACGCCCACACTATCATGACACACGAATCCACGCGGCGGTCTTTCATCCGCGGTATTCCATTGGCGGTATACACCGCCGCGCTCAAAATACACACACATATACAAAACACAACCACATTGGACAATTCGAAATACATACACCTGATACACATACACACACCACTCCCACACACCCATTACAATATAAAACACACACCCACATCACCCACAAACCCCTATGACAAAATTACAGAGAGAAGGCCACTACAAACTACTACTAAGCATCCCCAGGCACACAATACCATCACCCACATAACTTCCATGCACCTCACACAACACACCACTAAATATCACCCCACTTATCACTACACACACCACCCCACATATCACCCACACCACCCCATGGCACGGCAAAAACACCCCAGGTTCTCTGAGGAGGAGCTCAGGGTCATGGTGGTGAAAATCATCCGGGTAGAGCCACAGCTATTCGGTTCACAGGTGCAGCACACCTCCATAGCTAGGAAGATGTAGCTATGGCGCAGAATAGTGGACAGGGATAACGCAGTGGGCCTGCACCCAAGAAATAGGGATGACATCAGGAAGAGGTGGAACAACCTACGGGGGAAGGTGCGTTCCGTGGTCTCAAGACACCACCTTGCGGTTCAGCGGACTGGCGGCGGACCCCCATCTCCTCCCCCACAACTAACAACATGGGAGGAGCAAGTCTTGGCGATTCTGCATCCTGAGGGCCGCGCAGGAGTAGATGGAGGAATGGACTCTGTTAAGTCAACTCTTAACTATTACATCCCCCACCCTACTTGCATGCTATCACATACCCCCACCCTTACCCTCACCCCCATCACTCCAACTCCTCGCCAATGTCCCAACATCACAAACCACACATCCTAACACCAAGCCCTGCATGCAACAACAAAGCATGGATACCCATCACCAAAGCATGGCCACTGCACATACCCATACACCCCCCTAAACCACCATCTCACAAGATCCCACACAGGAATGCAAGCACTACCCATTGCACACCATGGCACACAGAGATGTAATAAACATCCTTTTATACCCCTGCAGGACCCCTACCCAACGTCACCGGACAGGAGGGTCCACACATGTCCACACCACCAACAGAAGAGGCCCACAGTGATGACAGCAGCTCTGTCCAACTGGATCTAGATGACCAGCCGGCCCATCGGGCACCTCTGGACAGTCGGTTCCCCTCACACAGTCACAGGCCACCACAGAGATTCCCCCCTCTGGAAACACCAGCACAGCACCCACCCAGTGGGCCCATACCTTTGTCCCCAGGACACGTCAATCAGCAGTGTGTCCACCACTACAGGGAATGTAGGCTAACCCACCACCCCAACAACAACAGGGACCTGGGGGCAGTGGCAGTGGGCACACGGTCCAGGGGACGGAGGCCCAGGAACACAGGGGAACTGGGAGGGCTGCTGTGCGACAGGGGGCTGACAGGCCAAGGAGACCCACTCTCCACGAGGCCCTCTCCAACATCATGGGAGCCTACCACCATTCTCAGGAGACAATGGCAACGGTACTGGCCAAGTTTCAGGAGACCCAGCGCCTGCAGGAGGAACAGTATTTGGGCTTCAGGGAGGAACTCAGATCCATCAATTCCACCCTGGGCACCATCGTAGGGGTGCTGAAGGAAGTCCTCAACACCAGGAGGGACACTGTGGCACAACAAGGGGCCCCTGACACTAGCCTGGACGATGAACTGCCCACCACCTCCACCTGTGCTAGTGGACAGGAGGCACTGTCACAGGACCACCACACCAGCACCCCACCCGCTGCAGAGGGAGAACCACCCCGCAAATGGTCCCTGAGATCCAGGACAAAGACAGAGAACGATGCCAAGACCCCCGCCAAAGAAATGAGACCAACCTGAATGTCATCTTTCTGTCCCACCTTGTCACCCTGTCCATCCTCAAACTGCCCCAGCTCCACTTTCTATGCCCATTTGGGCAATGCACCTGTGAGACTAATAGACTGGACTCTGCCATGGACATTCCTCCGCCATCACCCCTCACCATTTTACAACCCCCTCCAATATTGAGCACTGAAATAAACACCCTTAAAGCACAAAACAATCAGGAGTCTGTCTGTGATTTCAAAATAGTGTATTAGCAATTACAGTGTCAAAATGCTCTTACAATTGTAATGTCAACATACCTATGTCACACAGCTGAAGTCAATGAGGAAACAAAGCAGATGTCACACAGTGGGACCCACATCTGTGAAATCATAAGGGAAAGTGACAACTCAGTGACCATACACGGGGTGAAAACGACAGACAGTAGAGAGGTAGTAGTGTTAAAGTACATGTAGTAGGCAGGTTGTATTCTTACCTGTGTCTTACTGGAAGTATTGCAGGATAACCGAGTTCCTGTTGTCTATGTCCTCTTCTTCTGCTTCCTCGTCTTCACTGCCCACAGGCTCCACAGGCTCCACAGCTGCCACAACACCTCCATCTAGACCATCATCCTGTAGAAAAGGCACCTGTCATCGCAAAGCCAAGTTGTGAAGCATACAGCAGGCCACTATGATCTGGCACACTGTCTTTGGTGAGTAGAATAGGGAACCACCTATCATATGGAGGCTCCTGAACCTGGCCTTCAGGAGGCCGAAGGTCTGCTCTATAATCCTCCTAGTTCGCCCATGGGCCTCATTGTAGCGTTCCTCAGCCCTTGTCCTGGGATTCCTCACTGGGGTTAGTAGCCATGACAGGTTGGGGTAACCAGAGTCACCTGCAAATGGCGAGGGACAACTGTTAGACACAAACTAACCTGTAGAGATATCCCCAGACCCAGACAACCATTCCCACTGACTTGCTTCCAGGTGCTCTCCTAATAGCCACACACGGTGCCTCTGGAGGCCATAAAGGACCGCCAGCACCAGCCCCGCTGGTACATAAAGGACCGCCAGCACCAGCCCCGCTGAGCCAGACAGGACCACCAGCACCAGCCCCGCTGGGCCATAAAGGACCGCCAGCACCAGCCCCGCTGGGCCAGACAGGACCGCCAGCACCAGCCCGCTGGGCCAGAAAGGACCGCCAGAACCAGCCCTGCTGGGCCATAAAGGACCACCAGCCCCGCTGGGCCAGACAAGACCACCAGCACCAGCCCTGCTGGGCCAGACAGGACCGCCAGCAGCTGAGTCACCGCCAAGGACCCCGCCGCAACACGCACCGCTGAACAGGACACCGCCGCCACAAGCACCGCTGAACAGGACACTGCTACCACAAGCACTGCTGAACAGGACACCGCCCCCACAAGCACCGCTGAACAGGACATTGCCGCCACAAGCACCGCTGCCAAGGACACCGCCGCAACAAGCACCGCTGGCCCATGAGCGCCAAGGGCACTGACGCTACTGAGTCCGTCACGAGCAGGATGAAGCACTCTGGGCACCAGGCCCCCTCCAGAACCAGTGGAGAGATTCATCCACTACCTCAGTCCTTGGCAGGATGAAGCACTCTGGGCACCAGGCCCCCTACAGAACCAGTGGAGATTTACATCCACTACCTCAGTCCTTGGCAGGATGAAGCACTCTGGGCACAAAGCCCCCTCCAGAACCAGTGGAGAGATACATCCACTACCTCAGTCCTTGGCAGGATGAAGCACTCTGGGCAACAGACCCCCTCCAGAACAGTGGAGTAAGGCATCCACTACCTCATTCCTTGGCAGGATGAAGCACTCTAGACACCAGGCCCCCTCCAGAACCAGTGGAGTAAGGCATCTACTACCTCAGTCCTTGGCAGAATGAAGCACTCTGGGCACAAGGCCCCCTCCAGAACCAGTGGAGACTGTTATCCACTTGAGAGACTGTGGCTTTGCACTCTCCAGGATTGAACAGTGGGCAAACCACCCACTGTAAAGACTTGAGAGACTGTGGCTTTGCACTCCCCAGGATGGAACAGTGAGCAAACCACCCACTGTAGAGACTTGAGAGACTGTGGCTTTGCACTCCCCAGGATGGAACAGTGGGCAAACCACCTACTGGAGAGACTTGAGAGACTGTGACTTTGCACTCCCCAGGATTGAACAGTGAGCATGTGGCCTCCTCGTGGATTTGGCGTCGTGCACTCAACTGGCTGAGGTGCCCCCCCCCTTCCCCCTGAAGTGCCTGCTTTATTGCTATCTGATGCCCCTGCAGTGTTCTCTCCGTCATGTTCGGGGATTGAGTGTGGGCCTCGCCCATGCCGTGTGGGCCCAGTGTTCCACGGACTTCAATGGAGAACTACCTGGACTACTATTCTTGGTGTATATATTTGTTTATAGTGTATATCTATTTTTGCGTACTGGATTTTAATATATTACAATGGTTACACTCATTTCCTTTGGAGGGTGTAACTGTAATGTATCATGATGAATTAGTGTGTTTGTTGTAGTGGGTGAGGGTGAGGGTGGGGGTATTGCGTGTGTGTGTCCCTGTTTTTTCCCTCCCCCCTCCCCTGTGTCGTAGGTGCAGTACTCACTGTGGTCTTCGCCGCCGGCGTTCGTGCTCCTGGTAGAGGAGCAAGAAGATAAAGGCTGGCAGGATCTGGAGCTCTGGTTCCATGGCGTCCTGATTCCTCGTGGGGTGTGTAGAGGTGAGCGTTTTCCCTTCAAAGTCCTGTTTCCGCTGTGTTTTTGTTTGCGGTGAATCCGCCCCGGAAAAGGTGGCGGATTGGTAGGTTTTGATACTGTGGGCAGTACATTGTCCTCCGCCTGTCTGTTGGCGGTGACCGCCATGCTGTTTGTTTGTACCGCCGTGGCGGTCTGAGTGTTAAAGTGGCTGTCTATGTTGGCGGTTTTCGCCACGGTCGTGATTCCATTTTTTTTCCACCGGCCTGTTGGCGGTCTTACCGCCGCTTTAACACCGACCGCCAGGGTTGTAATGACCACCTTAGTGTCATGCTTCCTTTGTGGTGGGGATAGTGTGTCACATGTGTCGTGTGTGTTGTGCAAACACTTTACATATTGCCTCTGGGATAGGCCTGACTGCTCTTCTAAGCTACCAAGGGGGTGAGCAGGGATTATCTTGGACGTGTAACTCCTTTGCCCTGACTAGAGTGGGTGGGTTCTGCCTGGCTTAGGTCCATACCATAGCCAACCAGAAACCCGATTTCTAATATGGATATTATTAGTGGATTGAAAATGATATTGTAAATATGTATAAGATGGTGCCTTACTAAAAATGGTGATCAGTTCCGCGGTGGAACTGATTCAACTTGTGATCATAGAAAAGGTACTAGAGGTCTTTGGGACATGTTGCACGGGTTATTTTATGTATATAAACAGACTTAGCAATAAGGTTCAGCGTGCATATGAATGATGAGGAGGTTCCGCGCTCTTCCGTTTTCTTCAGTTACAGAGGATGATGGACATGTGTAATAAATTGTTCCCATAAAAACGATTAAGTGTTTTTTAAATCTGAAACATATATTGCATTAATAATATGTATAGTATGAAACGCTTGTCATACTAAGTGTTTCCACAACAAAACAGAAAAATGAATAGATGGATAACTTTCATATGATCCTTGACTGTTCCAACATGGCCACCGCTTTTACGATTAGTAACATTGAATTTTCCACCGAAGTGAGAACGTATTAACTGTGCCTGATTGGACACTCTGGCTCTCATTATAAATTGGCGATAAATCCTACTTACTGCCATGCTGACTGCTGGCAACATACTACCGCCGCCGTGGATGTCTGCAAACCATATTATGACACACACATAGCAATCCGTCACAATACAGCCACACACACAAGTCCGCCAGCCCAAAGGTCAGTGATAAACTGTCTGTATCAAAACCCACACCATTACGCCATTAGAACAACACCCACATCATTTTGACCCACAAATCACATCAGCAGATATTCAAAAGCGGTTAACTATTGGCGATACATACCACCGTGCTCAAAATACATACAACCTAACTAAACAACACTACATTAGTCACTTCAAACTACACACAACTGACACACACACCACACCCACACCACTATAAAACACACACCCATAGTACCCACAACCCATTACAACTAGAATTAATTGCCAGCAGAGAGACAGCAAGAGCACTCACACAACCAGAGCCACAAACCACCATCACCTATACACCACCCATGCACCTTTCATTACACACCCCAACACATCACCCTACACACCCTCACACACACCTCTCACACCACACTCATGGCACCAAAAGACACCCCTGGTTCTCTGAGAAGCTAAGGGTCATAGTGGAGGAAATCATCTGGGTAGAGCCTCAGCTATTTAGATCACAGGTGCAGCAAATATCCATTGCAAGGAAGATGGAGCTTGGCAGAGAAATCATGGACAGGGTCAACGCCATGGGACAGCACCCCAGAACAAGAGATGACATCAGAAAGAGGAGGAATGACCTACAGGGGAAAGTGCGTTCTGTGGCAGCAAGACACCAACTCACTGTACAGAGGACTGGCGCTGGACCCCCACCTCCTACCCCACAAATAAAAACATAGGAGGAGCAAGTCTTGGAAATACTGCATCCTGAGGGCCTGGCAGGAGTAGCAGGAGGACTGGACTCTGGTAAGTCAATTCCCTATTACTATTACCCCCCCCTACCTGAATGCCATCACATACCCCACCCTCACCCTCACTCCCATCACTCTACCACCTCCCACACACCCCACCATCACAACCCACTCATCCCAATGCCAAGCCCTGCATGAAACACCAATGCATGGACACCCCTCACAGACCTGCATGGACACCTATCACCACAGCATGAACACTAGAGAGAATCATCTAGACTACCAAATAACAACTCACACAAGGCAAAGCTGCCAGGGCAATAACAACCATAGAGGGCAACACAGCCATGCACAACATGACACATGCAGAAACAATAACACTGCATTTACATCCCAAAAGGTAGCCCAGTCAATGCCACCGGTGAAGAGGTGTCAGCAAAATCCAGTCCCCCGACAGAAGAGGCCCACAGTGATGACAGCAGCTCTGGTTGTCTGGATCAAGATGACCAACCTGGCCCATCAGGGGCTTCCAGGCAGTCGGTTACCCATGCACACTCTCTCACCACCACAGAGCCTCCCCTCTCTGGAAACACCACCACAGCACCCACCCAGCGGGCCAATACCTCTGTCCCCAGGACACATCAATGAGCAGTGTGTCCAACACTACAGGGACCTCAGGCCACCCCTCAAACACAGGACAATTAGAGACATCGGGTCAGTGGCAGTGGGTACACAGTCCAGGGGACAGAGGCACAGGACAACAGGGAATCTAGGAGGACTGTTGTGCGACAGAGGGAGGACAGGCAGAGGGATACGACCCTCCAGGAGGCACTCACCACGATCCTGGGAGCATACCAACATTCCCAGGATACGCTGGGACAGATCTTGGACAAGTTGCAGGAGAACATGCGTCTGCAGGAGGGACAGTACCTGGGGATCAGGGAGGACTTGAATGACATCAACAACACCCTGGTCACCATTGCAAGGGTGCTGGCAGACATGGCCAATAGTATGAGGGAGGCAGTGGCACAACAGCGGACCCCTGACGCTAGCCAAACCACTGAACAGCCCTCTACCTCCACTGCCGCTAGTGGACAGGAGGCCCCGCCACAGGACCAACAGGCCACCAGCACTCCTCCCCCTGCAGAAGGAGAACCACCCTGCAAACATTCCCTGTGGTCCAGGCAGAAGACAGAGACTATTGCCAAGACCCCCACCAGGAAATACGACTCTCCTGAATGTCACCCTTGTGTCCCACTCTGTGACTATGTCCACCTTGAACTGCCATTGCTCTCTTTCCTATGCCCACTTGGACAATGCACCTGTGCTACAAACAGACTGGACTCTAACCTGGACTTTCCTCCATCATCACTTCAACCCATTGCACTACCCCTCCTCTTCAGAGCACTGCAATAAACACACTTTGAGCAAATGCAATTATGGTGTATGTCAAATGTTTTCAAAATGTATTCATTTAACCAGGTTCAAAAACTGCAATTCAACTGTACAGTAATGTTTACATAGGAAAGACCTGTAGTTGGCTGCACTGAACACACCAGGAGCAATAGTGGGGCACCAAAATCTGCAAAAAGAGATGCCAAGGGTACAGTGAGTGACCATAGAAGTAGGAATACACAGCCTGCCAATGCCAATGTCACACACTGTCAATTATATGTGTATTAACACTGTCTTACCTGTGTTTCGTTGGAAGTATTGACGATTAATTGCACTTCTGTTGTCCTCATCCTCATCCTCTGCCTCCTCATCTTCACTGTCCACAGGGTCCACTGCTGCCACACAGCCATCTCCAGCCTCCTCCTCCTGCAGAAAAGGTACATGGCGTTGCAAGGAAAGGTTGTGCAACATACAGCATGCCACGATGGTCTGGCAGACCTTCTTGGGTGAGTAGCACAGGGATCCACATGTTAGATGGATGCAACAAACCCTGGCCTTCACGAGGCTGAAGGTCCTTTCTATAATCCTTTTTGTTTGCCCATGTACCTCATCGTAACGTTCCTCTGCCCTTGTCCTGGCATTCCTCACAGTAGCCATGAGAGGTTGGGGTAACCAGAGTCACCTGCAAATATCGATTGATAACTGTTAGCCACACACTTACCCTTAGGGCCCACACCATACCCATACACTAACATTGAATGTCAATATATAACCAGCGCACACCACAAGTAATTCGGCATAGTTCATCCAAGTGGGAAAAAACTGAAAGTCCAAAGCCACGTAGTTGGTGATGATAAAGTTTCATTCTTATCAAGAAGAAATAGGTCCAGTATACAGCTTACAGCCGACACGTGTTTCGTAACATTGACTTTCTCAAAGCTGTAGATTGAAATGAGCAAAGAGAAACGACAATATGCAAAAACAATTCTCATGATATTCAGGAGTCATTATGTAGATGATAGGATTGAGAGCATGAACAAACCACTATAAGTGATCAAACCACCTGGGAAGGAGAATTGCTAGTGTCTTTAGAAAACAAGCCGTGGCAGACAGAGTCTATGGTAAGGTGTAAACTCATTAGAAGAGATAAAACAGAAGAGAACATTCACTGGGTGGGAACCAGGGCTCACCTATTAGCCACACCCTGTACCTCTGGAGTTGGGCCATCACATTTGGGATGCTGCTATTCCTCAGGATAAAGGCATCATGCACAGACCCAGGATACTTTGCATTGACATGGGAGATGTACTGGTCCACCAGGCACACCTTTTTATTTCAGAACACCTGATCATTTCACCGGGGGGGAGGGGCAAATTCAATATGTTTTCCATCGATTGCCCCAATGATGTTGGGGAATGTCCCATTGCATAGAATTCAGCTTTCACTGTGGCCAAATCCTCCACCTGGGGGAAAACGATGTAGCTGCACATGTGTTTAATCAGGGCAGACAACAATCTGGTCAGCACTATTGAGAACATTAACTGTGACATTCCTGCTGCCAAGCCCACTGTCACTTGGAAAGAACCAGTTGCCAGGAAATGGAGCACTGATAGAACTAGCCCAAGAGGGGGGATCCCAGTGGGGTGACGGATAGCCGATATTAGGTCAGGTTCCAATTGGGCACACAGCTCTGTGATTGTGGCCCTTTCAAGTCTATCGGTGAGGATCATGTGCCTGTCATCTACTGTTGCCAAGTCCACCAGGGGTATGTACACAGGGGGATGTCTCCATCTCCTATTCATCCACAGCGGTTGCAATCTACAGGGCAAAAGAGTGAGCAGCTGGTCATTATCTGTACATTCCAACCACTACAGTTCAATGCATGTTGTGATTGTAACATTATTTTGTTGGAGAGGTCCAAATAGTGTATTTGTGTACTGTGACTCAGTTAGGATCCATGGCCCACTCCCCCACCCCCGAAATCACCTCCGCCTGTCCTGTATGGAGGGACAGGTGGAAAAGAAGTAATTCCGCTGAAGTTGTGCGTTGTTGCGGGAGGAGGCCGAGAACTGCAGTGCAATTCCTCATTGGTTATCATTGGCCCTATGGGGTACAGTGGCCAATGGTGATGTACGCCGGTGGTGACGGTACGCACCGCCGCAGACGTGACCGCCATTTTCTATTTGTTCACTCACTTGCTAGTTGACCTTCAACAGGAGAGGACCTACACTGCAAGTGCTGCTGTGACCTGTGTCTGAAACTGACCATGGCTCGTGTTACTGGGGAAAGGGCCCCTGCCTTCACCTCGGTTGAGTTGGAGCGACTGGTGGATGGTGTCCTACCCCAGTACCGACTGCTGTATGGGCATCCAGATGAACAGGTGAGTACACAGTGAGTACGATGCATGGGGCGTGAATGCATGGAGTGCTGTGTGTGAAGGCCTCATGTGGGGGGGGTTGGTGGATGGGCCCTGGGCAGCGTGCAGCATTTATGCTGGGCCATGTCTGTGCTAATGGGCATGGGAAGGGGCATGTTGGGCCATGAGTGTAACAGGCAAGACATATGGACTAATACCTTTCACCTTGTCTATTTCGATACAGGTGCAGCTGCAGGAAGGAAGGGTAATGAGCCAGCCCCAGCTGATGGAAGGAAGGGCAAGGAGGCAGCCGCAGCTGCTGGAAGGAAGAGCAAGGGGTCTAAAACAGCAGGCAGTAGAGATAAGGGGCCTGGTGCTGGGACTCAGTCGGAGCCCCCACCACCAACCATGGTGGTGCAGCTGTCCGAGGCTGTAAGGGATGGGCTGGAGCCTCCCCCCACCACTGCCAGTACTGCCACCAGCACAGCAGCAGCAGCCCCAGTGGGCAGCCGTCCGAGGCTGCAGGGTATGGGCTGGAGCCTCCCCCCACCACTGCCAGTTCCACCACCAGCACTTCCACTAGCAGCAGCAGCCCCAGTGGGCAGCTGTCCGAGGCTGTAAGGGATGGGCTGGAGCCTCCCCCCACCACTGCCAGTACCGCCACCAGCACAGCAGCAGCAGCCCCAGTGGGCAGCCGTCCAAGGCTGCAGGGGATGGGCTGGAGCCTCCCCCCACCACTGCCAGTACCGCCACCAGCACCGCAACCAGCAGCAGCAGCCCCAGTGGGCAGCCGTCCAAGGCTGCAGGGATGAGGTGGAGCCTCTGAGGCTGCAGGGGATAGGCTGGAGCCTCCCCCCCACCACTGCTAGTACCACCACCAGCACTTCCACTAGCAGCAGCAGCCCCAGTGGGCAGCCGTCTGAGGCTGTAAGGGATGGGCTGGATCCTCCCCCCACCACTGCCACTACCGCCACCAGCAGAAGCAGCCCCAGTGAGCAGCCATCCGAGGCTGCAGGGGATTGGCTGTAGTCTCCCATCACCACTGCCAGCTCCACCAGCAGCACCACCACTGCCACCATTGAGCAGCTGTCACTGCCGGTGGACTGTGTGTAGTCCTGCATCCATGGGCTGCTGTGCAGCCTGGCCCCTGCAAATCCTGTGGGTTTGACACTCAGCTGAGTGACTGTGACCTTGCACTCCCCAAGATCTGCATCACAGGGCACAATGCACCTTCCAGAACCAGTGGAGAAGATATCCAACCACCCCATCCTCTCCAGGATGAAGCTCACTGGGCACGATGCCCTCTCCAGAACCAGTGGAGAGGCCATCCACTCACCTCATCCTCTCCAGGAAAAAGAACACAGGGCACGATGCCCCCTCCAGAACTAGTGGAGAAGCCATCCACTCATCCCATCCTCTCCAGGATGAAGCTCACTGGGCACGACGCCCCCTCCAGAACCAGTGGAGAAGCCATCCATTCTCCTCATCCTCCCCAGGATGAAGATCACAGGGCACGGTGCTCACTCGAGAACCAGTGGATAAGACATCCACTCACCCCATCCTCTCCAGGATGAAGCTCACTCGGCATGATAACCCCTCCAGAACCAGTGGGCAAGTCACCCACTTGAGAGACTGTGGCCTTGTACTCCCCAGGACAAGTCAGTGGGCAAGTCACCTACTTGAGAGACTGTGGCCTTGCACTCCCCAGGACCAAGCACAGGGCATGTTGCCCCCTCCAGGACCAGTGGCGATATACCATCTTCCCCCTGAGGTGCCCCCCTATTCCCCGTCCCTTTGAGGTACCCTGCTATTTTCGACCTGATGCCCCTGCAGTGTTCTCTCCGTGTTGTTGCAGGAGTGAGGTGGGGCCTTGGACTTTGTGCTGTGGCCCTGTGGCCCATGGACATTGAGGACTGGGCAGTGTCCCTGGATTTGTGAATATGTATATACTTTTTTATTTGGATGCACTTATTACTACTATATTTATCTTATTACACTCTTTTTACTCTATTGTAGTTGTCCTTGAATTATTCCTGAGGGGTACGCAACTGCTTGTGTGTATGGTGTTGGTGTTGGGGGTGTTGCGTGTGTGTGTCACTCTCTTTTTCCTTCCCCCCTCCCCTAGGTGCTAGGCGGCAGTACTCACCGTGGTCGTCTACGCCTGCATTGGTGTTTGTAGTGGAGCAGCACGTAGAAGAGTATGGGGAAAACATGCAACTCGGGCTCCATGGCGGCGTGGTTCTTTCTTGAGTCTCCAGAGGTGACTCGTTTCCCTTCGGTGCAGTGTTTCCGCCAGGCTTTTGATGTTATTGGTACTGCCCCGGAAAAGGTGGTGGATTGGTTTCTCATAATACAGTGGGTGGAACATTGTTTTCCGCCTGGCTGCAGGTGGTTATTGCAGTGGTGCCTGTTGATTTTGCCCTGGCGGTCGGTGTGTTAAAGTGACTGTCTGTCTGAGCGGTTTCCGCCGTGGTCATAATTTCAAAGTTATTACCGCCGGCCTGTTGGTGGTATTACCGCCACTTTGTCACCGACTGCCGGGGTTGTAATGAGGGCCTCTGTCTCTTAAATGGACGCTCCGTAATTGATTTAGGTTTGCTTATAAGCACGGAGAATGCTGTGTGGGGTCGCAAGTAGAGGCTTGGAGATGTAGGTAGCCATGCCTGAGAGCACTTTTAATTTTTAACTGAAAAGGGTTGGTTAAAGTGCTAGTGTACAAACACGTAGTGTACGAGGTTGTTCTATGCATTATCCATTTATACTGTAATATGAGTATGAACTGACTTTGTCTATGACCATTCCTTGGACCTGTGAGATGGGGTTGATACATTTAACACTCTTTCTCTTTAGCAGAGGTTGGATAGTTGATGTGAGGTTTCGCATACAGACAACGTATTTATTTATGGATATGAATAATGTTGCAGAGATCAAGGGACACTGCAGTTATAGGATGTAGTGGAAATGTAGATCTGACATTGACACGTAAAAACTACCTGAATTTTGTGTCTGGAGATATCAACATTTGATTGGATTAACCTATGTTTGATATATATTGTTTGGTTGATTAAAAATAAATTGATTTGTTAGAGAAATAAATACTGGCATTTTTCAGTATTTTATCTTAATGCAGATTTTAATTCGTTTGCTGTATGCCTTGTCTAGATGCGTGCCAGTAAAACATTTATAGTGCAGATCGCCTTTAAACCTTGGAGACTCCTCTATGGAAATATAGAATTGGATTTGTGCAATTTTGGGATCCTGTTGTAACACATTTTGAGGAAATTTTGAGGTGGATGCATTTGTAGTCCATGGTCACATATTGGACAACATATGTAATTGATAATATGCAATTTTTTGATAAATTTCTTATTCTCTTTCCTAGTGTTGTGCTCTTTGAAAGTATGATGTATTTTAGAATGGAAACAAGGTACATCCAGTTTATAGGACTCTTATTGTATGTGACTTTAGGATCTTTCAACTACTGTATGTGTCACTCTTGTATAATGAATTATGGTCTATGGACTATGGCTATCACAGGGTTTTTTCTTTTGAGCCCTATTTTTATGTTTTTTTACAAATGTTTGAAAAATGATGCTCTGTGGGACACTAGTGGCCATACTTATACTTTTTGATGCAAAACTGCGCCAACGCAGTTTTTCATCAAAAAGTTTAACACCGGCTAACGCCATTTCTTAGCACCACCCGGGTGTCAAATTTATACTTTGACGCTCTGTGGCGCAAACCTCGGGGTAGATTTATTTTCTTTTACTCAAACCATTGCGCCGCGTTGTAAAGAAAAACAACGTTAACGCGGAGAAAATGACTTTAATCCAGTTTACGATGTCGCAAACAGGATACGCACCTTTTTTTTACGCAAAAGCGTCAAAAAGCAGTGCAAACACAGCAAAATGTGCAAAGGAGCCCCAAAGTGGATCCCAGAAGCCATGAGAGACCCCAGGTTAGACTACAACTGACCAGGAGCCAGCCAGGAGGACCCAGACAAGACCCAGGAGAGGGAGAAGAAGAAAGGGACGTGTTGTTTCAGTGCAGAGGAGCACGACGTACTGGTGAAAGAGGTGACAGAACACCAGCATCAAATTTTTGTCACCTCTAAATTGCCAATTGGGAGGAGAGAGGCAATTTGGCAACAAATTGACCATCAGATCAACAGTGTGGCAGAAGTACGGAGAACAGTCACTGAGTGCAAGAAATGCTGGCATGACTGCAAGCGCAGGACCAAGGAAAAGATGGCAAGGAACAGGGAGGCAGCACTGCAGACTGGAGGTGGGAGTCCAGCACCGCAGGAGGCTCTAGAGCACATGGAGGAGATGGTGGCTGCAGTCATCCCTGAGGAGATCGTCACAGGGATTCAAGGACAGGACAGCGCAGATTACCAGGATACAACACAGATGCAGGGTAAGTTGCATGGGGGACAAAAATGCCTAATTGTTAACTGGAAGCAGGGGGGTGGGACATACCTACTACACAATGCATGTCAGCCATGATAATCAGGTAGTGGAAAGGGCAAAGGGGCATGGCACGTGTGCATGGGCTGTGCAGGGGAAACCTGGAGCACAGCACAACACTACACCAACAACCTTTGCATGGGGGTACTCTGCCATGCCAAGGATGTTGGAAAGCCAAAGCCAGTCCAGGAGGGTAGGGTACACCGTAAAACTGGCCTGCTGTCACACGACAGCTAGTATTGTCATAACATGAACTAGGTCTCAATTTCCAGTCTCAGGCCATATCCGCATGTGGTATTTACCATTGACAACAGTTGCCACTACCACCTGTGCTGTGTGTGCAGGTCAAGTAGCCAATGGCTGTTATGTGCCCATGGATCAAACACACCCAAAATATAGGGTTCAGGATGATGACATTATCAATTCACTGTAATTACTAACAATGTGTAAATACTGTCAAATGCTCATGTCTATAGGCGCTATTGACATCAGGTATTGTTATTATCATTATGAGGTACACATCAGTAATGTCATACCCATGCTGCACATGTCAGGGTCTACACTGTGCCTGTGTTACAATAGCTGAAATGCCACAATGCAACATCTCAAGTGTCATAGTGCTAAGACAACAGCACACCCGCACAGTCAGAAGAGGAAATGGAACACTGCTAGGACCATCAGCGCAATCCAATGTAGCACACATTCCCCAACATCAGCAGTACACACTACCAATGCTGACACCTGTATTGTGCTATGCCAATGCTATGCATAGTATATGCTAGGTCTCAGCAAAGTATAGGTGGATGTGAAATATCAGAGACTGGGTCAGTTCCAGATTGTTAGGTGTGGTGCAAGTGACATCAGAACACCCACAGCCAGTGCAAGGCCACACCATGATAATGGAAGTAGACAGAGGGTTGAGTAGTACAATAAGGTGTCAACATACAATTTCGACAGAACCTACACCTGGAGGATGTGACGCAGACAATTCCCCAAACTGTCCACACTACATGTGACATGCAGGTGGGGCATAGGCCTGTGAGAATGCTAATATTAATGACAGGAACAACGAACAGGAACCAAGATCACAATGTTCAACTAATAGGAAGTCAGGAACATCACATTACAAATGCCACAACACAGACACACTAATTGTACAATATCTCATTGCAGAGGATGATGGCTCTTCTGGGGATATGCCTGTCCTGGACTTCCCTGATGACATAGATGACGAGCTGACAAACATTAGCCAGCAGACCCTCCAAGATGTCCTTGGAATCCTCCAGATCCCATCTTCAGTCGCAAGGAGGACCACAGAAGTAGCAGCCATCACAGAAGAACCACCCACCACCCCAATGGTACGACCTGCCAGTTCCAACCCAGCTGAGGACTCTGAGGACACTGGTACCACCTTTGAGAGGACTGTAGTTGGAGTACAGTGGGAGCTGGCCAAGGAGGTGCGGATGGGGATGCAAAATATGGCAGCCAGCCTTGAAGGGATGCATTTGTGCATGATGTCATCTGCAGAACAGGCAGCTGCCATGCAAGCGCTAACATCCATCCTGCAAGGACTACAACAAACTGTAAGGGAATTCACCACTGCAGTAAGGGAGTAGCCACAACACCTGGCACCCCAAACCTTTCACTGTGTGCATGAGTGCAATCATGACCCCCTCAGGGACGACCTGGCTGCCTACCACAGTGATGTAGCTGCTATACTTAAGAACCAGGAGCTCCTCCTTGCTGCAGTAATGCCCTTAATAGCCCCACAGTTGGCAGCTACCGGGATTTCTGACTCCACGTCTTCAAACACTGAAGTATGTGTTGTCCCTTCAAACCCACCACCACCAAGGGCAGAGGAGAAGACACACACATCCGAAGATGAAGACATGGAACAGATCACCTTCACCAGTAGGAGTACCCGGTAGCACAAGTCCATGTCACATGCATATTGATATCCTAGGTCCTGTGCTTGTTACCATGCCAGTCATGCAACAGCTGCTCACATGCACTGTTCTCCAGCACACTGTTTACCTTGACACTATGCTCTGTGATTGTCTCTCACTACCTCATTGGCAAATCATGTTCCTCTGCACTGTATGACACTTCACCCCAGCATGTCCATTGACATGTCCCATTGCACTTGTGTAGCATCACAATAGAAGGCGTCACACTAATGGACTCACAATCTTGGACTATGTTACTATTGCACCACAGCACTTTCAAATAAATAGCACTTACACAACCACTTTGTCTCTGTGTAATGTGACACATCAACTGTGTAGGAGATTAGTGATGTATGTCACAGTTCAATGGCCATAGAATGTCAATACAACTGCATTGAAAGATTGTGGGCTGATAACTATGCACTGGGGTCAGAATTGTATCATCATCTGCGCCTCCTGAGGCTTATTTCTGAAGTAAATAGAAAACTAACAGTATAATGCTGTGCTGGACTGAAAAAGTCAGTTTCAAGGTATGTATAAGCTGAAAATCAATGTGTCCAAAATTCCCTTCAAAACAATCTTTATGTATGTGACATCTGACTATAAACTTTCATCACACACACACACACACACACACCATCTAGCAGGAATGGATGTGTACAAGTGTATGGACAATTATGTAACCTGGAAGTACAATGTAAGAAATTATAGGTGTGAATTATGTATACAATACTACATAAGATTATAACATCACTCAGCTTCTCCGTGGTCTCATGAACATCAGGCTGCAGGCAGATGTACCACAGTGCCCAAGATTCCAAATCAGGTCTCAAACAATTACAAATTTAAAACACACAGCTAAACTTCACAACACAGTGGGAACCATAGTAACCTTGAGTGGTGGGTGCAATGGATGGCAGATGCATTGAGAAGTAGCTTTGGTGTAGCTGCCAATGTGACAGCACAATAGAAATTGTGAATAATCATATCAATAATGTGAAATGTGATTCCGATGCAGGATGGTACACAAATGCAAATACTAAATTGACACTGTTCACCTATGCAAAGGCCCGGATCCCCAAGCATATGACACATACTCTAAAGGAGTACCTAAATATTTAATTAACAGTAAAAAAGGATATGAAAACTAGGAGAAACACCCTAACTAACCTAACCTATCCTTATTACACATTACCCACAACTGGTCCTAATTACCCTAATCTAAACTTACCTGTCACATTTAACTAAACACTCTAAACATCAACCCCCCACCCCTCTTATATGGCGGGACACATGTAGGACAACATATACTAACCTAAACACATACTATCTTATCCTAAACAAATATATATTTGTTGGTATTATTTAATTATTTTTTTATTATTTTTTTTATAGACATAAACCCCAACATCATCCCCCACCCACCCATCCACAAAAAAACACATGTAATAATATAACCCCCTCCACCCCAACTTATACTAACTAAACTAACAGCCTACTCTAACCTAACACTAAGCCCCCTAAACCCACTAAATATAAGAACCAGGAAAGAGGAGGGAGTGGGGGAATCCTGGCTGAGGGTCCAAAAGTCACAAATTTGACCTTTGCAGGACTTTCTTTATACCCCGCAGTCTCCTGCTATTGCTGGACACCTCCTGCTGCAGCCGGTCCATCCTGCGCAACATCCGTTGCATGTCACATCCCATTGCTTGGAATTCGGCATTGTCTATCACTGCAGCAGGGGTTGTCTGTGTGCCACTAGTGAATGGTACTGCTGGGTGCCGGTGTCATGCTTGGAGGAGGAGGTGCAGGAGCTGCTGTCTGTGGACCTGGAGCTGATGAGGTTGACAGACATGCAACAGTGGCTGTCATCCTTTGTGCGACTGTGGTCTGAGCGGTTGTGCTGGTGGTGGTGGTGGTGGCTGTTGTGGGTAACGATGGCCCCCCTTGGGAAATGCCCTCCAGACCCCTGTGACTCTCTCATGGCGATAACGCCGTGCCATATTGAGGAACCCAGACTCTACATCTAGTATATGGCGGTAATGCATCTCCCGCCTCTGGAATTCCCTGATCTCCTGGGCATTCATTTTGGCAGCTGTTAAAATAGGGAAAGCCAAACATTAGTGACATCATTGTGTGATACATCTACAGATTATATTCTAACACTTCTCCAAAATTAGCTTAAACAGTCCAAATGACAGTACAGATCATAGAATGTCCCTGAGGAATGACATGCCAACGCAGCCTATACATCTACTATCTAACAGCACAGCAATGCTCAAAAAGGTGTGTGCCTACTTAAATGATCTGTGCATCATTGTACTGACATTAGTCACATAACAAATGCTGCAAGTACTCCACATGTGACGGGCCAACTAATGACTATCTTCTGGATGACAATCAAGGCCCACAAGATCTGTGATTTGTAAATGGGATGTCCTGGACGGTATGCAGTTGCTAATCATGAGGGGGTATCCTAGGTTGTAACAAATGAATGTTGGAATTACATGTCTGTCATCTACATTGGGATCCTCACACCAATGTACACATATTTCATAACACTAACACGTGCCTCAGGGGATGATGGACATGCAACACATACTTTCAAACATCAAGGACAGCCAAGAAGCTTTGGACAGCTGTCCATGGGTTTAGTCAGTCCACCACAGGTAAGTAGGGCTGCCAACTAGGATTGACTCAAACATTGGACAATCACATCCACATTTATGTTCCTAATTGTGGACAATTGTCAACATCATTTGATGTCACTAATCCCTTTCTAAAAACAAGCACATAGATGCAAGCACCAATCTGGGCATGAGCTGCATGCACACCTATGCCATTCTACTCAAGTGCCACATAAATGTAGCATGGCATGTGGAGCTAGATGCTGCTAGGAAGTCAAACATACTGTCCTGCATGTACATTAGTTAACAGGGAGGCTCAAGTATGTGGGTTATACTTCGGCATCACTGGTCTGTGTGAATCAAGCTATGACTTGCAGACTAAGGGGGTCATTCTGACCCTGGCGGCCAGTGGCCGCCAGGGCCACCAACCACGGGAGCACCGCCAACAGGCTGGCGGTGCTCCCGAGGGCATTCTGACCGCGGCGGTTCAGCCGCGGTCAGAAAGGGTAAACCGGCGGTCTCCCGCCGGTTTACCACTGCCCGTTGGAATCCTCCAAGGCGGCGCAGCTTGCTGTGCCGCCGAGGGGATTCTGACACCCCCTACCGCCATCCTGTTCCTGGCGGTTCGCCCGCCAGGAACAGGATGGCGGTAGGGGGTGTTGCGGGGCCCCTGGGTGCCTGGGAGGCACTGCAGGGGCCCCTGTAAGAGGGCCCCGCTTGTATTTCACTGTCTGCTTAGCAGACAGTGAAATATGCGACGGGTGCAGTAGCACCCGTCGCACCTTCCTACTCCGCCGGCTCGATTACGAGCCGGCTTCATCGTGGGAAGGACGTTTTCCCCTGGGCTGGCGGGCGGCCTTTTGGAGGCCGCCCGCCAGCCCAGGGGAAACCTCAAAATACCCACCGCGGTCTTCCGACCGCGGTACGGTATTTTGGCGGCTCCCGCCGGGCGCGGTCAGAATGACCCCCTAAATCATGAAAATGGCCACCTCCAAATTTATCATTGGTATAAGAGTAGAAACAGATATCACCCTGTTCACCTGCTCATGCCTATAGCGCAGCACTTGAATCCCAAAATATGACTCTCTGCCACTGATTGTCCAACTCAAACATGGAACAAAATGTCAAACTCCAGGCAAGTCACATATCAGATCATGTGCCAGCACATCATACCTTGCAATATGTCCAACACACAGGAGTCAATCACACAACAGCTGCAAACACAACACAGAACTAACATATCAACACTTACTGGATATGTCTGGATCCGCAAATCGAGCACTTCTCCAATTGTGTAGGGGGCTGGTCCAGCTGTAAAACATGGAAGGGTGAAATGTGCTCAATATCTGCTCACAGTACAAAACCTGGAACAACAAATCACTGTGTGTGACATTTTATAAGATAGAGCAGTACCTCAGGCATGTAGACACCCCAACAGACATACTACTGCAAACATGTATTGACCCTGTCACTCCAGTGAGTGATGGACACACATATGCACATATGCACTGGCCCTAACAATCATGTGGTGCCAAACATGATTACTCAGTTTTGTGCAGAATTATTTCTAGAAGGTACTCCATTTCTTCATTTGTTGTTATGAGAGACATGCAAAGCCACATTCCTGGTGCACTGCAATACCAGTCACTCAGGTATTGTGGCTTGTTCTTCAAGGGACAATGAATTACTGTGTGATGCTTATGTGGGTTGAGTTTAGTTCAGGAATTATTGCGCTTTCTATGGTCCAATATGTGTGTGCCTGTGTAGTATGTAGGTTACATATGCCACATTGGCAGTGTACCCAGAGCCGTATATGACCCTTATGAGATCATGATGGCAGGGATCCTGTGTGTTACTTGATGACAATGTTACTCTAAACATGGATTGGCCATTTTTCAAAATCAAAACAAGAAATAAATATATGCTGACAGTGTCTAATTTGATCATTTGTGACAGAATGCATGGGCACAAATGTAGTCATTGCACCTGAAATGTGTTACTCTGGGCCCTATGTACCTATATCAGGTATTGTAGATCACAGTTAGCCACATTGATTATCTTACATTTGCCAAGTTGGGTGATCAGTGGTTATACAATGAACTGACACTGTCCCCTAATTGAAACATGGTTTAGCAAATGTCCTACTGTGTCAATCTTGATGATGTATGTCTCAATTTGTATGCACTTTGGGAATGGCAGCACTCACAGGAATGCTGGTCTGCTGATCTTAGCATACACCTGTGCCTGTGATAGCCTTCATACTGAGAAGTTAACAATTTGACATATGCTGCACTAGATCAGCAGGGATGTACCAAACATAAACTAGCAAACTATTGTGTCACTTTAAATGTATGATGGAAGCAGTCAGGGGACCCTTGCACAACATCATGCAAATAAATAATTTGTGAACATGGATTCACAAAGTTCAGGGATCCCATGATGACCCATTAACTTATGGGAATTGCTTGGCTATAAAGTGACACAGATAGCAAATGCATCAGCTCTGTACCAGCAATTGTGCCCAAGGCAAAATAAAACACACAGGAACAATGAACATAGGGCCAGATCTTTTTTTTTTATGGGTAGCATTTGATTCATGTTTTTAGGCTACAGCTATGGAAAGTAGCACCAAACATGTAGATATTATCAAGTGAGCGACCCTTGACCCTGCTTCTGGCAGACAGGTCGCTCCCTACACTGCTGCCCCTGCCACCTCCACTCAGGTGCCAGTGTTTCTTTTTTCTCTGTTCTCTGAGCTACTGCTGCACACCCACGCCGCTGCGTCCCTGCGTCCCCGCCCCCTCTCTCCTCCTCAAATTTCCTTGTTTTTCCCACCGCTGAGCCCTGCAGCCCTGCCCCCGCTCTCCCATTCGCCGATCCCTCCATCCTCCCAGCTGTCACTCCCTCCCACCTTCCCTCTTAATGCAGCCGTGGCGCGGTGAAAGAAGCGACCCTTGACCCTGCTTCTGACAGGCAGGTCGCTCCCTACACCGCTGCCCCTGCCGCCTCCACTCAGGTGGCATTGTTTCTTTTTTCCCCGTTCTCTGAGCTACGGCTGCACACCCACGCCGTTGCATCCCTGCGGCCCCGCCCGTCACTCCTCCTATAATTTCCATGTTTTTCCCGCCACTGAGCCCTGCGGCCCGCGCCCCCTGCTCTCCGATTTGCCGATCCCTCCCTCCTCCCAGCTGCCACTCCCTCCCACCTCCCCTCTTATGGCAGCCATGGCGTGGACGCGCAGCAAACCCGCGCAGCGGGCACGCCGCTGGCGCGCCGCTGGCGCGCCAAAGGCAAGCCCATCTGCGCCCGTTCGCACCAAGACCGCACCCAGCGCCAGTCCCCCTGGCCCACACGCCCCCGTACACCAGTCACCTCTACACTGCCAATGACCTCCACGCCCTCAATCCAGGACGCTCCTCTATCTGCTTCCAGTCCACTCCGAAGCACACCAAAGGACCCTTCCCCTGCAAAGCCTGCAATTTCACCTGCAACCTAACCTCCAAGCTCCAACTCAAAGCCTCAGACAACCACCTAAGATGCATCTTAGGTGGTTAACACCCGCTCCGTCCACGAGCATGCAATCGAACTCTGTGACCTACTGAACACATCCTCGCTTGACGTCACATTTCTCACCGAAACTCGGATGAATTCAGCCTCGGAACCAGACATAGCCATAGCCATACCAGAAGGCTATATGATCACCAGAAGAGACCGCAGCAACAAACCAGGAGGAGGAATCGCCATAGTCCACAAAAACACCATTAGAGTTTCCACCAGCTCCCACGACACCATCAACTCCGCCGAGCACCTCCATTTCAAAATCCACATCAACGCCAACACCACCCTCAGAGGAACACTGGTCTACGGACCCCCAGACCCCAGACCGCAATTCTGCGATGACATCGCCGACGCCATCAGCTCCCATGGCCTCGCCTCAACGGACAACATTCTCCTCGGCGACCTGAACTTCCACCTAGAAAACAACCACGATATCAACACCACCAACTTAATCGACAACCTCGCCAACCTCGGCCTCAAGCAACTCGTCACGTCGCCCACCCACACCGCAGGACACACACTCGACCCCATCTTCTCAGCCAGCAACCACGTCTCCTTCAGCCACACCACCAAACTCCTCTGGATCGACCATTGCTGCATCCATTTCTCCTTCTAGAAGCCAGTCACTCACCACCCCACCACTAAACCCCCCTGCCACTACTGGAACAGAATCTCAACAGAACAGCACCCTCACCCAGGCACCTCCTCCCGGGACCCCAGCACAGCCGCCACCTACCTGCATAAATGGATAGAAGACTGCACCAACACCTTCGCACCACTCAAACAACCCTCAGACACCCACCACAGACCCAAGGCCAGCTGGTTCATCCCCGACCTGCAGGCCTCCAAACGGGAATGTCAAAGAATGGAGAAGACCTGGCACCTTGCACCCACCGAATCCAACCACACCGCCCTCAAGACTGCCACCCACAAACATCACCAGCTGATCCGCACTACCAAAACAACCTACTACAAAAGCCGAATAGACACCAACGCCCACAACAACAAAGAGCTCTTTGGCATCATCAAAGAACTCTCCAACCCCAGGACCTGCTCCCACAAACCCTCACCATCAAAGGAACTCTGCAACTCCCTTGCCACTCACTTCTGTCGTAAGATCAAAGACATCCACAACAGCTTCAAACCCCAGACCCATCAGCCAACCACAGACAAGCACGAACCCAACGCATCAAACAACACCTACCGTCTATGCTCCTGGACCCACGTCAACAATGAAGACACCATCAACATCATGGCCTCCATCCACTCTGGCTCCCCCTCGGACCCCTGCCCACACCAGATCTTCAACAAAGCCAGCAACATCATCGCACCCCACCTCTGTTCCATCATCAACAGCTCCTTCGAGACAGCCACCTTCCCGGAGAGATGGAAACACGCCAACGTCAACGCCCTGTTGAAGAAACCCAAAGCATTTCCAGATAACCCCCAAAACTATCGACACATCTCCCTCCTCCCCTTCCCAACGAAGGTCATTGAAAAAATCGTGAACAGCCAACTATCCCGCCACCTGGAAGACAGCAAAGCATTCAATACCTCCCAATCCGGATTTTGCAAGAACCACAGCACGGAGACAACACTCATTGCTGCCACAGATGACATCAGGACCATGCTCGACAAAGGCGAAACCGCAGCGCTCATCCTCCTGGACCTTTCCGCAGCTTTCAACACCCTCTGTCACCACACCCTTCGAACATGCCTCCACAACACTGGGATCCGGGCAAGGCCCTTGACTGGATCTCCTCTTTTCTCTCCGGCAGAAGCCAGAGAGTCCGCCTTCCGCCCTACCTGTCCGAATCCTCCAAAACCATCTGTAGCGTCCCACAGGGATCCTCCCTCAGCCCAACACTTTTCAACGTTTACATGGCTCCCCTCGCCAACATCGCACGATCCCACCACATCAACATAGCATCCTACACAGATGACACCAAGCTGATCATCTCCCTCATGAAAGACCCCACTACAGCAAGAAACAACCTCCACAAGGGACTTCACGCCATCGCCAACTGGACGGAGTCAAGCCGCCTCAAGCTAAACACAGACAAAACAGAGGTCCTCATCCTCGGCAGCAACCCCTCCTCCTGGAACGACTCCTGGTGGCCTACCTCCCTCAGAGCCGCCGCCACCCCTACCACCCAAATACGGAACCTGGGCATCATCCTCGACTCAGCACTCAACATGACTCAGCAGGTCAATGCAGTCTCCTCTTCCTGTTACAACACCCTCTGCATGCTCCGCAAGATCTTCAAGTGGATTCCTGTTGAAACCAGAAAAACAGTCACCCATGCCCTAGTCAGCAGCAAACTGGACTTCGACAATGCACTCTATGCAGGAACCAGGGCCAAACTACAAAATAAAATGCAACGTATCCAAAACGCCTCCGCCCAACTCATCCTTGATATCCCATGCCATAACCACATCTCTGCCCACCTCAGAGAACTACACTGGCTACCCGTATCGAAGAGGATTACCTTCAAACTACTCACCCACGCACACAAAGCCCTCCACAGCACAGGTCCGGCCTACCTCAATGACAGACTCACCTTCCACACCCCCGTCCGCCAGCTCCGCTCCTCCAACCTCTCCCTCGTCTCCGTCCGCCGCATTTGCCTCACCACCACAGGAGGAAGATCCTTCTCTCACCTTGCCGCCAAGACCTGGAACTCCCTACCCCTCAAACTACGCCAGACCCAAGACCTCCTGACCTTCAGAAAACACCTCAAGACATGGGTATTCGATCAGTAGCTCCCAACCCCCCAGCACCTTGAGACCCTGACGGGTGAGTAGCGTGCTTTATAAATTGACTAATTATTTGATTGATTGACTTTGACATCCATAATTAATGTAAATGCTGCATAAACCAAGTCAAAATGTCAGCCTAAGATATTACCAGAGGTTAGGAAGATCTTTGTACGTATGGCTATGAATACCGTTCAGACATGTATTCAAAATAATTGAGGACTACATTCATTCCGTGCATTAGCATGTGAAATACATCTCATTCCAGGTACACTCACAGGTCATGAATAATACATTTGTTTTTGCCGCATTAACATAATCTATTGACGTCAAATCAGCACTAATTTACAAGATCAAGTTGTCTTTTGTAAATTTGTGCAGCTTTTGCATCAACAAATGACGGTAATGTGTACCAAATATTGTATAAATCAGGGCCACTGTATGTTCAACTTGCATTCCACATGTCCACAAACATTGCATGCAGCATGTCACGAAATCTGCTACTGTCACTACAGAGCATTTTACTGTAAATATTAGTCTATTAGTCTGATTTGTACTCACCAACAGGGCCACCAATCCACACCCAGGTGGTCCAGCAGGTCTTGCTCCCTGGCCACAAGGTTAGCCCAGCGATGTTTGAGTTGATGGTCATTGCGCTGTCTGTTGAACACTCTCTTTTGGTGGAACAGCTCCTTGGACTACCTGAGCTTCCTTGCCTCGGTGTGATACCCCTTTATCACTCTGCCACCAGCTTCTAACATCAGGGGAAGGAAGTGGCACACCAGCCAAATAAAAGCCACCAGCTCCTCCTCACCCATTCTCCCTATACGTGGCCTTCCAATCATCAAAAAAATAATAGGGATAGGAAAGGGAAAACAGGGAAATACAGGGAAAGGAGGTAAGACAATGAAACTTAAAGAACCCACAAACAACCCAACAATACCCCAACTAACAATACCCACTACACACCCCCAACAGTATAAAGACACAATTACACACAAAAAAATGACAAAAACACACTTACACTGATTTACAGAGACAATTACAAAAACAACAGATGACAATTGAAATGGCACACAGGAGGCAAAAGCACAATTTGGACAGAAACAACTCTCAACACAGCCACACAGTCTAGAAGAATCACAGAGTGCAAAGTGAAAGTGAAAGTACCATTTCTGTAAACAGGCTATCCTATTACATCACTTCCTGTCTCAAATGCGGTGCGTTTTGTATTATGATGCGTGTATTTTTATGACGCTTACGGCCTTTGCGTCAATATTTTTTAACGCATATGCTTAGAAATTCCCCCACATTCAAGGATCAATATATTTTTCATTGATAAAGTATTTCATGGGGTGCAGTGTTGGAATTAACGCTGGGACCAATCAATGTATAATGGCTGTGAGCGTCATTTTTTAACGCATATGTGGCATATTTTGACACATATGCCTCTTTTTTGACACTTTTGCGTCACAATATGTGTCTTTAACTGTGTTTGTGTCACTTTTCACATTTATTACATACATGACGGGTATAACTATACTAAGATAGGCTGCTAGGGCCTGTTGTGTGTGTTCTAGTGTTTGGGCACATCTGGCAGACCACACTGCTATGGACCATAATACTCATATTGTTGTGCCAGATGAGCACTCTTAACTACCGCAAGTGCAACCCAAAAATTTTGAATTAAAATTGGTATTCCCTAGTTTGAGCAGGTGGTGCATCAATAGAGGATAGCAAGGCTACACAACTTAAACAATTCACTCATGGCCTGTGTGTTTATGTCTGTGAATTGGCTATTTCAATTGTTGTTGTGCCTCTGTGTGAACATCACAAGACTTGTATTGCAAATGTGCTGATATGCATGTGTTGTAATTGTGAATAACCATCAGATGCCATTTATTGAGGAACATCAATCATGATATGTGTTTGTCATATCTGTTGCGTCTTTTGCTGTGTGAACTTCCCTGACTTTGGAGACAAAACATCTCCCATGACAAACTATGCACAGGATAGATAGTTAATAATGGCAGTGTTACAAATGTAAGCCATCACGTGTAAAGGAATGTTGGACACCACTTCATGATCACTTGTGTGTATACTACCCATGAGTCAGGCATTTGAACATGCTAGGTAGGTACAGTGTTTGTGACACAGAGTCCCAAATCCAATCCAAAAAAGTTATGGTACCCCACAGTTTGAGTCATGTAAAGGACTTATGTTTCTCCTGTGGCTGTGGAGGACCAGCAGACCATGCTGGATGTGTTCACATATTTCCAGTGGTTCAGGGCACAAAGGTGTCCAGTTCAAGTGTGTGGCCCATGTGTACCATGTGTCAGTATTGGCCTCCATGTTGTTACAGTTACTTGCAGGTCTAGTCATGAGTCTGTGGAGCCATTCCCAGAATTAACAGAGTATCCTTCAAAGCAGATTTGAACTAAAGCCAAAGAACAACTAACGACACACATGGAGATAGTCCAGCTATGGCACTGCTGAACTCTAATAAGGCTGACGACAGGCCAACCTTGGTGTGCTTAAAAAATGTATGGATCAGTAATAGGAAACAGGCAGGTTTCATCACAACATTTGTAAACAGGGTGGCCTCTAAAATTCCCACTGCAACAGGGACCATCAGAGCCTCTGTGCTGATTAATCTAACAGCTAGTCACCACGCATGCACCATCAAAAGGTGGCGGCAGAAGTGAATCTGTGTGTGGACCGTCAGGACACATACATGTTTTATCCTTAAATACACATTGGCAACCCGTGTTTGTTGACCTGGAGGCACCGAGTCCATGTATACAGCCATAGCACACTATCACTGTTTGGCACTAATGCATATATGCAAAACCAGACAAGGGATGGGGGCTGGATTTGGCAATTTAAATACATGTCCCAGAACAGGATACGATAAGGAAACTGATTAAACTATACTATATATTTGAGGATTCATCTTAGACCTACCAGACACAATACCCATGAGGCAGGAGAGGGCATGGCATGGAAAGCAACTATGTGACAAATGTAGCCACAGGGAACATCTATGATTAACGCAAAGACAGGACCAGTCAGGCTAACAGGATGCAGGCTCTGTCAGGAACTAACATGAACATAGCAAATACACAGTAAGCAGACTCTAACTGAGAAAAGCTGGAACAACACTGTGGGAACTAAAAACTGTTTTTATGCTGTGGTCTGCAAGGGCTCTGTTACACAAGTGATTTGTACACCTATGCACAACAAGGAGATTCTGAAAATGGCAGCTACTAAGCAGTTCCAGGTAGCAGCAATGGCAGGGCAGGTTCAAATGGCTGGTCTGCATGGAAGTGCACACAGGTGTGTGTAGCTTCAGTCTCTCACAAGTCTTTGAGTTTGACAATCAAGTTCAAAGGGCCAAGTGGCCCTTTCACATGGGAAGCAATGGACAGCTGATTACAGGTCCTACCAACTACCAGGCAGTGCATTATCGGACCTGAAGTTCATGCAGACTGATAAACTATGACTATGGCATGCCATACTGAATAGGGAAGCATACAGTCAGAATGGGAGTCAGGGTGTGTGTAGCTGAACAATCTCGGGGTACAGATAGTCCTTTTACAGGGCCCCCTAGAGAAGGGTGGGCAGAAACTGAAAACATGGCAGTGGCAGGACTTATTACCTGGGATGGACTGCGCAGGGCATGTTTTGTGAGCAATGCTTGTCATACTTGGGGCACTCATGCTATCCATTTTCTGCTTAGATGGACTCCTTGTCACACATGCTCCTCGCAAAGATAGCTGATGTCACACTTACTGCTGTCAAGGGTCTGGTCATACATCCCTCTTAGCAATGCAATAGCACATCCACTACCTCCTGTTTGAGACACTTTTTTTCATTATGTTTGATGGTGTCTTAGTTGTGTTACATGTGCTGCAATGGACCATGTTGGCAACATGGATGTGTGTCATAGCTGTGGTCCTCTGATATTGCCCTTCACATGTGAAATAGATAGGATATATGTCATTTACACTGTGTGTGTTGTTGGGTGTACATTCATACCCATCAAATGTAATGTGGCTTTTTCTGTATCCTAATCATTATTTCTGATATGCTCCATGAGGCTAAACTCTGATTATGATTCCTAGGGATCATGTGATGAATAAAAATTACCCAGAGCTTGATTGAGTGCTGAAGGTAGGTGTTTAATGACATATGATAACAAAGTGGTGATGGTGACAAGAGTTAAAAGAAGTATTGTACACTGTGTTGTCTCCGACGCAATCCTGCTGCAGTGTTTGGATGCCCCCCCTCATTTTCACGAACACCATCCTCCTCTTCCTCCTCTTCAGGCATTTGTGGGTCTGGTTCATAGAGGGGAATGTTCCTCCTTACACAAATGTTGTGCAGGATGGCACAGGTCATAATGATCTTGCAGACCATTTCAGGTGAATATAGGAGGCTGCCCCAAGTGATATCGAGACACCAGAATCTGGACTTCAGGATTGTTGGAAAATGGGTCATTGGTAAGGGCAGGTAGGTACCTACACTTAGCAATAGGCTACTAACCTCCACTTAGGTCCATTAGGTCTCAATAAATTAAACCCAACTCAACCTCTGGTAGCTTGGCAACGAGCTTCAAGGCTTAACTTAGGAGACCGAGTGTAAAGCATCCAAATATCACAAAACAGTAATTAAATAAAACACAGGAAACAGTTTAAAAATCCAAAACCAATTTATAAAAATAGACTATATTTTTATCTTTAAAATGACACAAAAACGAATAAAATCGGATAAAGGGAACCGGAGATATGAATTTTTAAACAATTATTGTTTTTTAGCGCCTAGAAACAAAAAGCGCCAATCGGGTCATCTGGTTGCACCTCAACCGGGACAAAGTCAAAGTTTAAGGCCGACAGTGATGGAGCCCTGCTCGGCTCTAGCTCGCGGGAGGCCTCCGTCAAAAGTTTACCTTCGCACTTAGTCGTTTTTCTGAAGATTTTCTTCAGCGGGACGAACCTGCCAGTCCAATCCGACCTCCTGGAACTCTTCTCCGGATACGCGTCACGGGAATCCTCGGTGGAGATATTTACCTTCGGAGTTGGTTGTTTTTTCGAGGTGAAAATCCTTCGACCGGGGCAAACCTGGATCTTGATCCGACGTCCCTGGAGCCCTCCTCGGATACGCTGGCTGGGAGGTCCCGGTCAACTTTGTACATTCAGACTTAGGGCCTGATTACAACTTTGGAGGACGGTGTTAAACCGTCCCAAAAGTGGCGGATATACCACCTACCGTATTACGAGTCCATTATATCCTATGGAACTCGTAATACGGTAGGTGGTATATCCGTCACTTTTGGGACGGTTTAACACCGTCCTCCAAAGTTGTAATCAGGCCCTTAGTCTCTTTTTTGGAGATTTTCGTCACCGGGACGAACACCCAAATCAGGTAGGGTCGCGGTTGAGGCAAGCCGGCTAGAGTTGCCGCAGTGGGTCGGTCCCTCTATGGAGCTTTTTTCAAAAGTTCTCCAAACTTCTCCAAACTTCTGGGTCTTCTCCAAGATGTTCTTTTAAGGTTCTTTTGGGGTCCACAGCTCACCCCCAGGGTCCAGAAGCTCTGAGATGATACTTGGGGGTGTGGACTACAACTCCCAGAATGCACCTGGCGCAAACTCCTTTTTGGCCACTGGGCAGTGGTCAGCTGGTTGATTTCTTCAGGAGTTTGTGCTGGGGACTCTGGTTAGCAATTTTTTACCTGTAGCAAACAGGGAGTCCCTCCTTGAACCAGTTGAAGCCAGGCAAAGTCCTTCTTGTGGTGAAGCCCAAGTGTTCAGCTGGTGCAGTCCTTCAGAGTGCAGGTTCCAGGTGCAGACCAGGGGTCCGGAAGGGCAGCCCTTCTTCTTCTGTAGTTCTTCCCGGTAGGGATCTGGTAGGGAACTGAGGTGTGGGTGCAGGTCTGCCAGTTTTATCCCTGCTCCTGGGTGAAAAACAGGGGGGTCCTGGTTCTCCAATCAGGTGCAGGGTCCTTCCCCCTGTGATGACCACTTCCTGGGAAGTGTGGCAAAAATCAATCCCAGGAGGCAACATTCCTCAAAAATCCATCATGGCTGAAAGTGATTTTTGGAGGTTACATCTAGCAGAGCCTACCCACTGGTGTGGCTAAAAATCATAAACACACCCCTCCCCTGCCCTCTCCTAATCTAATCAAGGGGGCATCTAGTTGTCTGGGGTTGCAGGATGTGGGGGTGTTGCTGGGTTGCTCCAAATGTCCTTCTCTGCCTTTGAAGACCAGTTTGGCAGCCCTCCCCCTTCCTGCCTCACCATCTGCTGAGGGGAGATTCCCTCCCACAGGCACATCTCTTTGTGTGAAGCCAGGCCACTTCACACCTCATCAAGGCAGCCTGGCTGCCAGAGGCTGGCCAATCAGAGCACAGCAGCAAAAACAATGCAGGGCTGAAATTGGCAACTTTTCAGGTAAAGTTTAAAATTCTTTACCTGAACAAGTTATATTAAATCCCACAACTGGAAGTTGTGGGATTTATTATAACAATTAATTTGACTCCAAACTCTTTGTATCTGTCACTTAAGGGGACTTTTAAAATTAAAATAAAGTCTCCCCATTCTAGCCTATGGAGGCCATTCACTACAATGAGGGAAAAACAAATGTGGCTGTTTTACCTCACCAGGGCTTATAACACAATTTTTATAAGGTCCCTGCGTATAGTTACATGGCACTCAGCTCTAGGGGCACATAGGGCACACCTTAGGGGTGACTTATATGTAAAAATAAGGTAGTTTAAAACTTTGGAACTATTTTTAATTCCAAAGTCGAATTTGCATATAACTTTCATTTAAAAGTAGCCAGCAAGGCAGGCCTGCCTTTAAAATTACACTGGGCACCTCAGAAGTGCATCTATGGGTGCACTAATAGGGTCATGATCCATGGCTGGATCCCGTTACCCTGATCAGCTGAAAGAGAAAATGAGTGTAAATATTTGGATTTTGGTTGCACCTTGATTATCAATTTGCATGGCAGTTGTTATCTTGTGTCGTCTGTGACTCGTCTGTGTTTGTGTTATTGTGTGGGATCCTAGGCTTCTAGGATGTTCTTTCTGCATTGGGTTGTTTAACTATCAACACTGGTGTTTGGCTGATTGACCTGATATCAGCGGTATATTAGTAAACTTGCAGTTCATTGTGTATCACCCATGCATTATATCATGTGAAAGAAGTGTCCATGTGCCTTCACTGGAGGTGACATGATACTTCCTCACAAAAAAATCAGTTCCACAGTGATGGTAACACGGTTGCACTATATGGCCTGAACATCCCATCCAATTCTACATATGTAATAGCATGTGAAAAACAACAGTGTGGCCCTCTGATTTGGCTAGATAGCAATGTACAACACATCTCCATAAGTTGGCAGCACTGAAATCTTCACAATTGACAATGCACAAATATCCCATGTGTGACAAGTTCTAGGCAAACCTATTTTTGTGCCCTCACCGAGTTGGCTCATGTACAAATGTGTACCTACACTACTGAACCTGCTCCAGGTAAGCTGGCTAACTTGGTTGTGGGAGTGAAGGTTTAAGTGTCAGAAGGTCCATGTGCCTGAACATCGGCTATGTATATGTGTAATTGTCTCAATCCGTATGTGTAGCAGTGTGCACTTTGCATTATTGTCACATCAATATGTGTTCATAGCACAGTCCACTTCCTTATCGCTAGTGGGCAATGTCACCCCAGGAGTGATGTGAGATGTTGGTACAGCCTCAATGATTCCATGTCACCTTCATTAGAGTCATCATGCTATGTGTCTCATGGTGTTTGACCTGCAGCGAAACACATTACACACCCCTTACACAGTACAAATTGCTTGGAAGGGTGTGTGATTGAGTGTTAGTGATGTGATATTGGAAGATTCATCTTCTAAGTTGTACTGCCAGTTAAGGCCATGTCAATGTCACTGTGTGGTTGTAAACTGGTCCATTGTGGCTCTGGAGTGGCATCTGTTGTTATGTGCATCTGTCATTTGTCCATACGTGTGTATCCTATTGGGAAAGGATATCAAACATGACTAGCAGTGTCACAACCTCAGTGTCTTCCTAGCCACATGTCAATGTAGTGGTGTATGTGTTTAGCGTCCTACAGGGTTGCTGTGCAGTGTGTAAATGACTAGGTTTCTGTACTTCCCAACAAGTAGGCCGTTTCCATATCGTCCATCCTGAAAGGGTTGATAGATGGTGCTGTGGCGGAAGATGAATGAATCATGTCCACTCCCAGGATACCTTGCCACAATGTTGGTGATCAATCCCCAGTGATCCACAATATCCTGCACATTGATGGAGTGTGTGTGCTTCCTGTTGTGATATAGATGCTCTGTTGCAGCAGTTGGCACAATCTGTACATTTGTGCAGTCAATGGCACCAAGCACGTGTGGGAAGCCCTCGATTTGATAGAAGCCCTGTTTGGTCTCCTGCTGCTTCAGCTGTGTTGGGGAAGCTGATGTGGCGGGGTGTGAGGGAGATGATGGCATCCAGTACCTTGGGAAGGAAAGCAGAGAATGAGGGCTGTGAGATCCCAGCAACCAGGGCACCAGTGGTTTGAAAAGATCCACTTGCCAACATGTGTAGGACAGCTAGCAGCTTGGTCTCTGGTGGAATGATGTGGAGTGTCTGCAAGCTGGGTGCCAACTGTGGCTCAATGTGGCGCAGCAGCTGCTGTTTGGCTTGCCAGTTTAGTCTGTTCCTCTGGATGATGTCATGTTCCCTGAGGCCCTGAAGGGTTGTCCTGGTCCTGAATATCCTCTCCTGCCTTCTGCGTTGCCTTTGGGGTCCCTGTTGGTATGGTGGAAGCTGCTGCTGTTAGTCCTGTTCTCTACGTCTTTGTGCATGCTGGATGAATAGCACCTCCATGTCTTCCTTTTTGAGCTCTGATGTTGCTTCTGTGGGTTTTCCTTAATTACTGGTGTGTTTGCCCCATTTTAAGGCCTGCCCTGACCCAGGCCTTCATTTTTTACGCAAATTGGGATGTGCGCCATTTTCCGGCTCGGCCTCCCGACCCTGCAGCATTTTTGATCGGTTGGATAAATATGGCGTACGGGTGTTTAAGTCATTTTTTGGACGGGAACGCCAACCTTGCATCTCATTAACGCAAGAGTTTCACGCACCCAGAAAATGACGCACACTGAGATATTTTGACGTTAGCAGGGTCTAGCATCAAAGTATAAATATGGTGTTAGTTTTGCGCCAAATTTGTGTAAAACAAATGACGCAAATCCGGCACAAGCAGAGTGTAAATATGGGCCTAGGTGTTTGTTCCTTAGATCATTTTTGTAGTTTGACTTTTGTACTTAGTGTTTTTAGTATCAGAATTTTAAGTAACTAGCTGTGATTTAATAGATTCATGGAAGAATTTGTATAACATCCTTCTCTCGTATTTCCATTTTATCAGCCTTGAGAAAGCCCTGAGATAGGACAAAACACGTGTCGGCTGAAGTTTACATCCATTGGTTGAGAATTATACAAAGTTTGAACATCTGAGATTTGCAATCACTTCGGAATGAAATTGGATATGAACTGCTATGTGTTTTTTAAAGTGCTTACAGCTTTGTTTCTGCATTAGATTATGTATTTATGAATGCATATTTTTATAAATAGATATGATAGATATGTCATGATTGTGAATATTAACTAGCAAAGATAACAAGCATTTCTAAAATACACACCAAGGTGTTTATGCTATAGATTTCTTATCAATCAATCAATCAATCAATAATTTATAAAGCGCGCTATGTACCCGTTAGGGTTTCGAGGTGCTAGGGGGGGGGGTGCTGCTATCGTTCGAAGAGCCATGTCTTGAGGAGTCTCCTGAAGGTGAGGAGGTCCTGGGTCTGGTGCAGTGAGGTCGGGAGTGAGTTCCAGGTTTTGGCGGCGAGGTAGGAGAAGGATCTGCCGCCAGAGGTCTTGAGCTGGATTCGGGGGACGATGGCGAGGGCAAGGTTGGCAGAGCGTAGTTGACGTGAGGGAACGTAGAAGTTGAGTTTGGTGTTCAGGTAGGCGGGTCCGGTGTCGTGTAGAGCCTTGTGTGCGTGGGTGAGGAGTTTAAAGGTGATCCTCTTGTCCACGGGGAGCCAGTGGAGGTCCTTCAGGTGAGGGGAGATGTGACATCGGCGGGGTATGTCGAGGATCAGGCGGGCGGATGCGTTCTGGATGCGTTGGAGTCGTTTGATGTCTTTTGTTGGGATGCCTGTGTAGAGTGCGTTGCCGTAGTCGAGTCTGCTACTGACGAGGGCTTGGGTCACTGTCTTTCTGGTTCCTGTTGGAATCTACTTGAAGATCCTGCGGAGCATTCGGAGGGTGTTAAAACAGGAGGATGAGACTGCGTTGACCTGTTTGGACATGGTGAGGGTGGAGTCGAGGATGAAGCTGAGATTTCGTGCGTGGCTGGCTGGGGTGGGTGGGGGGCCCAGGGCAATGGGCCACCACGAGTCGTTCCAGCCCGAGGGGGTGTGCCCGAGGATGAGGACTTCCGTCTTGTCGGAGTTGAGTTTCAGGCGGCTGTTGTTCATCCACTCGGCGATGGATTTCAGTCCCTCGTGGAGGTTGGCTTTGGTGGTGAGAGGATCTTTGGTCAGGGAGAGGACGAGTTGGGTGTCGTCGGCGTAGGTGAGGATGCTGAGGTTGTGCTGGCGGGCCAGTTGTGCGAGGGGGGCCATGTAGACGTTGAACAGCGTTGGGCTTAGTGAGGAGCCTTGGGGTACGCCGCAGATGAGGTTGGTGGCATTGGAGCGGAGAGGTGAGAGTCGGACCCTCTGGGTTCTGCCGGAGAGAAAGGAGGAGATCCATTTGAGGGCCTTTTCTTGGATGCCGGCTTCATGTAAGCGGGTTCGTAGGGTGCGGTGGCAGACTGTATCGAAGGCGGCTGATAGGTCTAGGAGGATCAGGGCTGAGGTTTCGCCGTTGTCCATTTGTAGTCTGATGTCATCTGTGGTGGCGAGGAGTGCAGTCTCTGTGCTGTGGTTTCGTCTGAAGCCAGATTGGGAGGGGTCAAGGATGGAGTTGTCTTCTAGGTAGTGGGCGAGCTGTGCGTTGACGATCTTCTCGATGACTTTCGCTGGGAAAGGGAGGAGGGAGATCGGTCGGAAGTTTTTGAGATCGTTGAGGTCAGCCTTAGGTTTCTTGAGGAGGGGTTGGATTTCTGCGTGCTTCCAGCTGTCCGGGAAGGTAGCGGTGTTGAAGGAGAGGTTGATGATCTTTCGGAGTGCGGGGGCGATGGTGACGTCGGCTTTGTTGAACACGTGATGTGGGCAGGGGTCAGAGGGAGACCCTGAGTGGATGGAGTTCATGGTCTTTAGGGTTTCGTCGTCGTCTACTTGGGTCCAGGTGGTGATGTGGTCGGCGTGGGAGGAGTTGTTGGGGGTGGGGTCTGGCGGAGGTGAGGTGTTGAAGCTGTCGTGGACGGCTGCAATTTTCTGGTAGAAGAAGGTGGAGAGATCGTAGCAGAGTTTCTGGGATGGAGGGATGTCGTTGACAATGGCGTTGGGGTTGGCGAGTTCCTTCACGATGCCGAAGAGTTCCTTGCAGTCGTGAGCGTTGTTGTTGAGGCGTTCTGTGAAGTGGGAGCGCTTCGCGAGTTGGATCCGTTGGTGGTGTTCACGGTTGGCTTCCTTGAGGGTAGCGAGGTTCTCGGGTGTGCGCTCGAGGATCCATTTTTTCTTGAGTTTCTTATTGTATTCTCTTCTATATCTGTGCATTTTATACAATGATTTATTTGACCATAACAATTATCTTTTATAGTTAGATGTTCAATAATTGAGTTATGGTGTGCTCCACTATTCTTTTGTTTTGTGATTAACTGGTTTGGCCATTTGATTCCAGTATATACATGTTGACAACGGATGTATTATAGTGTATGAGCACCACAAATACATACAATTTGAACTGAGAATTTGAGGAATGTGCAGTTAAATAGAGTCATTGTTGCCTTCTGTGTTTTTGTGTTACCTGATATCAGTAAGGTTGCTTAATCATTGTAGGCCCGGAGCACAGTAGTGGGTTAGTCTGCAGATGTCTGTAGTCAGGTTCTAGTACTTAGTGGCTTGTGTGTTTTACACTCGGGGAGCATTAACAAGTCAGAAAGTCCTTAGTTTACAGTTACTGGCATATTTATGACTCAACTATTTGTGATAAATCTTGTGATTGTAATCTCTTGATTTGTCTTTTGCATCAAGTCAGGTCAACCGCCATCAGAAAATGGAACTATGGAGAGCCTTTGCGAAGAAGGTGCGGACCCAGAGGGTCTGCAGCCATCAGAGCACCCACTGTTGGATGAGGTAGGAGGACCTGAGATGCTGGACCCAGAAGATCACAGATGACCTTCCAGTGTGGGTGGGGTACCCATTGGACCATGACCCTCCTAATAGCCCACATTCTGGTGGTGGCCTACCTAGATCCTAAAGGGCTTTGAGGACACCACAGTAACGACACGTGGGTGAGTGCAGAACATATTCCTGCCAGTCACACTGCCAAGTGAATGTGTTAGGTTCTGACAGCTCACCCTGACGATTAGGCAATAAGCCATGTGTAACACAGTAGATTAGTGATTGTTTGTGTGGACATGTCATGTGTTGTATACTGATGCGCCTTGCCTGTTGGCCCAAGGACCTAGGACACAACTGTGTACAATCCACAAACAACTTGCTCTCCAGGAACACCATACGGCTGTGTACAGTGATCAATCAAGTACTGTTTGTTGTAGTGGTTGTAAATTATATGCAACAGACCACTACTCCCCAGTGTTACAAGCCAGAAAGTCATGGATCACTGTCCTCAGCCATGTGTCTGATGAAATTAGTATTTTTGCATCTGCCTACTCCAAAGCTAGTTGTGTTCAGTGTATTTCGGGTGCTGGTGTCCACTACAGTCTCTAATGTGAAGATGGCCATCATAAATGTGACAGAACACATATTGTTCTTTGGGTGCAGCTACAGATCAAAACTTTCCCTTGGTGTGTAGGGAGTGTCCACTGACATCATTTATGTGCCATCATTCAGCATGTGTCCCTTTTTCTTTAGCAAAACATTTGTAAGCTGCTGTTTCATGCATCTTTGACCTTTGTAGATGGGATGGTGTCTGTATTTCCTCACATATACATGCATGGCAACCTGTATGTGGAATGAGACATTTACAATGAGGGTACATTTCATTGTGCCACATACAGGAGTGTCAAAAGCAAAAAGAACAGATGATGAATGGAATGCTGAACAATGCAAACATTTACCCCAAGTCACAAAGATCTGGGTTAATTGTTTTTTGCCCACTATGCCACCCAAGTTTGGAGCCAGCCATATGCAAATCAGTCTTGACCCTGTTCCTCATGGGAACAGTCCTGCTGGAACTGCCAAGCCAGGTCCTCCCTGGACCAGAAGCAAGCATCACGGAACTGGTTTCAGGGTATCACTCTTCATCAGCCAAGCTAGCTTGAATCCAGTGGTGCAGTGAGCACGGGACTCATGTCTGGGCATACCCTTCCCACTTAGGGCAGCAAAAGCAAAAGGAACATGTGATGAACAGAATGCTGAAAAATGAAAACATTCACCCCATTCACAAAGATCTTGGTTAAATCCATCTTTTTTTGCCCATCACGCCACCCCAGTTTTGACCCAGCCATATGCAAATCAGTCTTGACCCTGTTCCCCATATGAACAGTCCAATCCGAGCAGCTGAGCCAGGTCCTCTCTGGACTGGAAACAAGCATCCTGGGAGTGGTTTAATTTTATCACCTTTTATCAGCCAGGCTAGCTTGAATCCAGTGGCACAGTGAGCACGGGACCCATGTCTGGGCATACCCTTCCCACTTAGGGCAAAGAAAAATCAAAAAGAACAGATGATGGATGGAAATCTGAACAATGCAAACATTCACCCCCAGTCACAAAGAGCTGAGTTGAATCCATAATTTTTTTTGCCCACCACGCCAAACCAGTTTGGACCCAGACATATGCAAATCAGTCATGGCCCTGTTCCCCATGGGAACATTCCAGCCCGAACCGCTGAGCCAGGTCCTCCCTGGACCAGAAACAGGCATCTTGGGAACGGTTTCAGGGTATCACCCTTCATCAGCCAGGCTAGCTTGAATCTAGTGCTGCAGTGTGAACGGGACCCATGTCTGGGCATACCCTTCCCACTTAGGGCGACAAAATCAAAAATGGGTACATTTCATGTTGTACCACATAGAGGAGTGTGTCACCACTGTTTATTTGCTGACACATACCCTCAGTCCTCATAGCATGCCATTTGGCATGTACAACTGCAGTAGCAATGAGGGACATGTCAGGAAAGTCTAGAGATTTTACTATAATGTGCATTTCTATGCCATTGATGTAGAATCATGTTGCAAAATGCTTTGCATATGTGAAATGGGTATGGTCTGTATTAGAAATGGAGTCTTTGGTTGGCAGTCAAGTTACCCCCTGTCCAAGCAAGGACCCTGACTCTAGTCAGGGTAAGTCACACACAATCCAAATTATCCTGCGTCCACCCTCTGGTAGCTTGGCACTGAGCAGTCAGGCCTAACTTAGAAGGCAATGTGTAAAGTATTTGTGCAATAAATCATGCAATAACACAGTATAAACACCATAAAAATACATCACACAGGTGTAGAAAAACATAGAATATTTATTTGGATAAAATAAGGTCAAAACGATCAAGATTTATTAACTACATGTTGAAATATCACTTTAAAAAAAGATAAAAAGAGTCTTAAGTTCTTAAAAGCAATAAGCCTCTTGCAAGCACAAAGTACTTGGTTCGCGTCTAAATTATCCTCAAGGGACCCCGGAGGAGGAGATGTGTGGAAAGCTGGGAGGTGTGTGTCGGTTTCTCCAGGCGCACACAGACAATGCGTTGTTATTTTCCACACATCACGGACCTTGCGTTGATTTCCGGTGCACGGACTTGGTTCCTCTTTAGGTTGTGGGGTAATTGGACGCCCTGGGGACGATGGGAAGAAATCCTGGCGTGCAGGACGAAGTCACAGGAGCTGTGTCGATCTGGGGAAATTTCTGTTGCACTTCGGGCGCTGCATTGATTCCTTTTCGCAGGAAGTCGGGCTGCGTTGTTCCAGCTCAGCAATGTGTCGATCTAGTGGGTTGTCTGTTGAAGTTCCAGTGGCAACGCTGGTGCTGTGTCGATCTCCACTCGGGGAGTCAGGCTGCGTCATTTCAGTTCGGTGTGTGACGATTTTCTCACCGCGCTGCAGGCTGTGCATCGATTCCGGTAGGCTGTGCATCCATTTTCCTCCGCACAAGGAGTTCTTTGCAGAGATGAAGTCTTTATGGCCCTGAGGCAAGCTCAATCCAAGCCTTTGGAGAGCACTTCTCAGCAGAGCCAGAGGGCAGCAATGCAGCAGTCCTTCTCAGAAAAATAGTCCAGGTGAGTCCTTTGGGCAGCCAGGCAGTTCATCTTGGCAGGTGCAGGTTCTGGTTCAGAGTTTCTTCCCCAGTGATATCTTGTCCAGAAGTCTCTGAGTTGGTAGGGTCAGAGGCCCTTTTTAAATACCCAAATGTGCCTTTGAAGTAGGGGGTTCGGCAGTCCATTGTGTGAGGGCAGGCCACTATCCTTTGACATGGCCCTCCACCCTCCCAGCCCAGAGAGACCCATTCAGTATGCAGATGTGTGCAGGTGTGACTGAGCATCCTGTGTTTGGGGTTGTCTGAGTGAAATGCACAAGGGAGCTATCAAATGACACAGCCAGATGTGGATTATAAGGCTCAGAAGGATTTAAGTGCAGAGAAATGCTCACTTTCTAAAATAGCAATATTAAATCCAATGTCACCAGTCAGCAGGATTTTATATTACCATTCTGGCCTTACTAAATGTGACCTTGTTACTCCTTTCAGATCAGAATCTACCACTCAAACAGTATAGGAGGGTAGCCCTAATGTTAACCTATGAAAGGAGCTTGCCTCACAACAGTGTAAAATGAATATAGGAGTTACACTACCATGACATATAAACTACACAGGTACATGCCATGCCTTTTCTTTGCATTGCATCCTGCCCTATGGGCTATCTAGGGCCTACCTTAGGGGTGACTTATATGTAGAAAAATAGGAGTTCAAGGCTTGGCAAGTACTTTTAAATGCCAAGTCGAATTGGCAGTGAAACTGCACACACAGGCCTTACAATGGCAGGCCTGATACATAGTTAGGGGGCTACTTATGTGCATGGCACAATTAGTGCTGCAGGCCCACTAGTAGCCTCTCATCTACAGGCCATGAGTAGTGTATTTATACTTGGGACTTGTAAGTAAATTAAATAAGCCAGTTGGATATGAGCCAATGCCACCATGTTTTTAAGAGAAAGAGCATTTGCACTTTAGCACTGGTTCGCAGTGGTAAAGTATGCAGAGTCCTAAAACCAGCAAAAACAGTATTAAAACATGGAGGGAGGCAGACAACAAGTTGAGGGTGACCACCCCAAGGCTGTCACGTCTAACAGTCTGTAACCTTAATGTTGGCATGCATCATGGAGTGACTTGCAAGTATGTTGAAATCACATGTGTTTGGCTACAAGCATTCATCCACAGACATCTGTGCTTGCATGGCCATAATGGAGACAATGATGTATCTTCCAATTGGGCAACATGTTGATGACCTTTAAGAAGCACTTAAAAATCTCTAGACCTTTCCCACATCCAAGGGACAAATGGTGTCTACCGATTCCCTCAGAATATGTCATTGTAAGGGATGAGAGACATTAGTGGAGGTTGCTCTAGGGCTTGCTGATTCATTGTGTTGTGGAATTTAGAGACATCTCTCCCTGACATGTTTTGCATGATGTCTACAGTATCCATTTCCATGCCAAATGTGTGGCCTATCTGAGCAACATCAGTACTACCTCCATGGCTCCGTTGGGACAACTATCACTTGGTGAAGTGTGCATGGTGGAACTGCTTCCCATTATAGCCTCCATGTCCCTAAGGAGGATTTTTGTGTGACCTTGACCTTGTCTCCGCCCCATCCCAAACCCAAGAGGCCTCAACCCACTTCTCAACACATCCCTTCTACCTTCAACTCCTCCCCTGTCACATCTGTCCCTCTGCAAGCACCCATACCGTTTCCACCTAAGAGGAATCTCATCCTCCTAAGAAGCAGTCCACCCCTCCCAAATCCAAACCCAAACTCACCCCTCACATATCTGACCCCGACAAAGATGATCCCTGAAGTGCCTGTCTGCCAACTTGATGCCGCTTCCTGTGGAGGTTGCCTGGCATTTAGGAGTCAAATGACAGCACAGTGATGTTCCTGAACCTTTCATAATTCGACTGGCCCATGGCCTTGGACCTTTCCAGTTTTGTTCTAAATCAACCCAAGTTCTTGTATTTTGGGTGTACATATTTGTCCTGCAATTCCTTTTTTGCCTTTATGTTGATCCTGGGTAACTTGTGTTGTCTGCCTCCAGTTGTGTGTGTTTCAGCTTGCTTGCTGATCAATTTACTGTTATTTGCAGTATCTGACTTTGTGGGCAATGTGGTGTCCCCCCAAGACAGGGGTTTATGCTGACTGTATGGTAAATGTGGATGTAAATGCAATGGTGACATCATAGCATTGTGTACTGTTTGGTATGGTAAGTATTTCAACTTGTTTTTTTCCAATTAGAACAGGTATGGTGTTAGACTTATCCCCCTGAACTGGATTATGGATTCATGTAATGTGTGGATGCTTGAGTTTTTTTGTGCAGATATGGAGTGTGTTGAATTGTGCTATCTTGGTTTGCATTTCCCTGTGCATGTGACCATTTAGCTGTGTACCTTACAGCTACTTCCATGCAGTTGGAGTTGTCTGCGTTTTGTTGACTTGCAATTCCACATTGTGAAGATAGGCATGTGACTGGGGGTCTAGTACTGTTTCTCCCTGGGATTCCTGAGTGGCCAGTTTCCGTGCAAATGTCATTTTAGGGGCATGTGCAAAGTGATAGGTGTCCCAATGCAGCCTCCTTCCCGGAATGCTCCTGATGCTGCCATCCCTATTGTGCAGGTATTGTTTGCATAGTGATCTTTGTATATTTGTCTCTTTGACAATTGTGCATCCCATTGTCTATCCATTCTGTGGCAATGTTGGTGATGTGTGTGTCCATTGCAGGATGGTTTATTGTTAGTGGTGTTTGTGTTACATGCCATATCCATACATATGTGTGTTGAATGTGATGACAGTCCTTGGCATGTGTGCAATGTGAGTGTCTAAATTATGTTTGTAAATGTCATGTTGCTATGTTGTTGGTATTATCTGAGACAATGTTGTGTACACTTCACTGTCCATGAGATGAGTAGATGTGTGTTTTTGTGCAGTGCTGTGGTGCAGTGTGAGTGACCTGCCCAAAGAGGGCATATTGTGACTGTGAATGTGTATGATTCCGACCGGGACACAATGACAAGGCTACTTGGTTCCCTTAGAGTGACCCCCATATGATGTGGCTGACAGAGCAGCAATCTATTGTTGAGCTGCATGATGCAGGTATGTGTACTTACAATTGGCTGAGGCACAGCGGCATGGTTGTTGTGCACCTTCCAGGATCATCAGCAGCAGAAAGCCGTGTGTGATGAGCTTCTTGGCGGCACCAGACATGTAAGGTTGCCTGCAGGTGAGTGTCTCACTTTATACTCCCCATCTCTGCATGCTGAGAGGTGGTGGTTGGACCGCCACAATCACATTGGTGGTGTTCAACCTCATAATGTGTCTGCCAGAAACACTGTCTCCGCCGGCCTGCTTGTGCATCGTCGCGACCGCTGCACAGTGGTAGCTGCCTAAGGAAGAATATAAAACCTTGTCCATCTGTAGACATACCTTTCTGTGAGGCAACACCACTCAGCAAAACAAACCGGGGACAGAGTAACACCAACCCACATGGTTACCTGGTGTCCAGCATTCTTCAATCCACAGGCCGCAGCACTGTGGAATATTCCCCAAGGATGAAAGGGAGGTATCCCTCTGCGGCATCACCTGATGCAGAAAAACCGAACAGCAGCAAGATGCCTCACAAGCCCAACATTCCTCCTCACCTGCTGTGCAGGAAGAGGAACAGCTGGAGCACTCCTGACGTTATAGGGAACCAAAAATGGGAGCAGAAAAGGCCATTGCACCACCAAGTAATCATCAGGGGGACTGGGAGGCACAGCAATCCATAAATATAGGGTGGCAGGAACCCTGCATCTGAAAATAAAAGGCTACCATGGCCAGCGCCACTGAGCAGAAAGCCCCCTCCCTGCCTGAGGAAAAAACCCAAGCCACAATGCATCAGGAGAGCATAAAAGGAAAAAGAGGGGTGCCTCACAACCTCTTCAAACCTGAGTGAGACGAGCGCACAATAGGAAAAACAGGAAGTGCTGGGGATGAAGAAGGGGTTTTTGGGATGAGTTTGGAAGGAGAGTAGAAATAGAAAAAAGGCTTGGTTAAGGTGTGGGAAAAGGGAGTAGAGGAGGAAAAACCCAATTTAGTAAGTACTGGGAAGAGGAAGAAAGAATCGGAGTAATGAAGATTATCTGAGCATTATGCGCTCTAAGTCTAATACAAAATAGCTAGAAAAAAAGGAAAGTGGAGCCCCAAACAACGTCCATAAGGATGAGTTGCCTCCTGTCTTCCTGGCACGGATTTTGCCACCACCAAAGCAAGGGGTTGCAAAGGCAGTGCCAGGAGCTGCAGTGGGCAAGCCAGGAGTCGCAAGTGCGACCCCTGGCCACCTCTAAATAATGTCCATGCACATAATGTATTTAAACTATACAAACATATATTGCTGAAACATACACAATAGAGGGGGGCACCATAATGCGATTGGTTACCATGAGCTCGCAGTAGCACAAGCTGACTTGAAGGTTCCAGGAGCCATGACACGAGAGATCTTGTTCTTTTTTTGGAATTAAACTTAACACAGCTTATGAAAAAGGAGCCACATACACTGTTAAGTTAGAGGAAGTCTTGAAAAAGCAACATTAGCTATGGCATAAGACATTTAGAATATGTAGAATAAAATTCTATTGTAAACCTACCAGGGCCTGATGCCTTAACTGTATGGAGTTTAGAAATAGCATTAAAAATCTCATCATCAGGAATATCCCTTTCTAGTGGAGACAATTTCAACTAAGATTCCCAGCTCTTGGGTATGGAACTGAAGAATTCATCCAAGGCAACAGTACTGAAGTCACATTCAGACGTATATAAATTGGTGTGAAATTCAACAAACATTTCAGATTATCAGGATCTTTATAGTGTTTGTGACCATAAGCATTATTAATGACTTCTAATTTTGGCTTTTGTTTTTTAACTTTTAAATAATTGCCTAAGACCTTACCATCTTTATTAGAACCTCTATAATATCTGACATTAATCTTCAGGAGGGAAGCACAAGCAGTCACAATAGACTTTTTTATTAAAGTGAATTGTAGCTTGTGTAAGGTGAGCCAAAGTGTCATTGTTATGTTGTGTGGATTTGTAGAGTGTGGCTAATCACCTGTCAGGTGCTGAGTAGAGTAGGCTCTGGGGGAGGAAAGAGGAGTTAATGCCTGTTTCATCGGCAAGAGCTTTGTCTTGAGGTTTCTTTGGAAATCTGGGAGAGGTTCTGAGGTATTGCAGAAGGTGGCTCCAGGTCTTGGCTGCAAGGTATGAGTGTCTTCTGCTTCTGGCCTTCTTGGTGCCAGGGAGGTGTGCTCTTGCCTGGGGCACCAGCAATATAGTGACTAGCAGAGTAAAATTTGGGTTCCAATTATTTAATAACTTGCAAAAAGTGAAAGATTTCTTTAAGGCTATCTGTTTTCTTCTTCTAATGTATAATGTGACCCCCTTCAGCTGCCTCAAACTAGTCCCAAATAAAATTAAATGTAATATTGATTTTAGTATTAAAATAGAACCATCAATAATAAATTGTTTAAATCTGCTTACAAAGGGGTTGTATTGCATCTGCTCAATCACTCAATCATTTTTTAATAATTTGGGTTTACAAATCAACTAAGACAAGAGCATGATTATAAGTCAATATGGCACCAATTCAGTAATGATAAAGATGATGTAAATTTGTTATCAAGGAATACATAATCAATTCTTGATAATCAATTCTAGACCTAGAGTGATAGGAAGGAGATTAAAAGGAGTATTCTCTTTAATATTTAAGATACGCATCAACTAGTCCCCTGAAATTAGTTTACAAACGTTTTGCATTTTTTTTGGACATTCATTGGAAGCTTCTACCCAAAATGGGAACTTTCAAATAATTACAATCACTCCCCATTGTTTGTGTTAGTCCGAGATAACAGTTTAAGAGGCAGAGATTCCTGAAAGTGTGTGTTAGTACCATTAGGGCATTAAGAAATGAATATGCATTCTCATTAATTCTGATGTCTAGGAACACCCATTCCTATCAAGTTATTTCTTAAGCAACTCAAGATTCAAAGGTTTATGCATAAGACAAACTGGATTCCTAATATTGTGTGAAGAAGAACAGTAAACTTCACCAACTGTTCTTTTATTAAGGAAATTAGGTGGTCATTATGATCCCGGTGGAGTGTGTTAATGTGGCGGCCGCTACATTACGTGAATGGCGGGTTGGCTGCAGCCAACCTGTCACTTCTCCACTCATACTGCCATGGGGGTATCAGCCACTGGGCCGAAGACATCAATCGGCAGCCGGACGGCGACACAGTACCACCGGCCGCATCATGAGCCTGTCTATGTCAGCAACACCACGAAAACCATGGTGGTAGGCCCTACCGGTGACAGGGAATTACTTCCATGGAATTCCTTCCCTGTCACCTGTAGGATGCTCCCCCACCCCCAACACACACCTGACATCCCCACCCCACTCCATCCAAAACCCCCCTCGGATCATCACGCACAGCCCCTACACACGCACACACCCGCAAACACGCACTGTGCATGCACCCAATCACTCACACTAGCATACACACATTCATACACACATACTTCCGGACATGCTCGCACACATTCTTACACACAATCACGCATACAACCACACAAACAACACAACACACACAGAAGCATTCACACACTCACTCACACATTCATACACACGCGCAGAAACAAACACACAACCCACCCCAATCCCCTGTTGGAAGTCCGATGTACCTTGCGCTAGGGAACGGGATGGGGAGCTGCTACCACCAGCAGCGCCCCGCCATCAGAACACCGCCAGGCCGTATTATTTGTCATAATAGGGCTGGCCGCGTTCTACTGCTGTAGCAGTGCCGGTGGTAGCAGCGCCAACTTACCATTGTCCGGCACCATGAACACTGCCCGATTTCCACCCTTCTTGTGGCGGAAGTCCGGCAGTGCTCATAAGGTGGCAGACGGATGGTAGCCAGCGGTGGCAGTATTTTGGCGGCCGTCACCACGGCGGTAGGCAGTTTTTACTGCCAATGTCCAAATGACCACCTTAATTTCTTTCTTTGAGAGTGATAATGCAACATGACATTTAAGTTTAGACAAATGGGTGAGAATGTGTTGCCTTTTTCATTCCATGAAACAATCGGAAGATAACTCATTTAAACCTGAACAAAGAAAACTATACAAAAACAACATCTGAAATATGGTTAACTCAATGAGTAAACACTAAACACTAATAAAATGAATAAATAGAAACAGCATAGAGGAAGACTTGTGGAACGACTCTGCAGGATAGAAAAAAATTAGAAACAGAAAGGAAATTAAAAAATGAGATTCGATAGTTAATCCCAGAATACCAATGGATTAAATATGTCAAGAAGTCTGAAGGATTTTAGCAATGCATTTAGAATTCAGATAAAAGAACACACTGGGTATGATTTGTAAACAGTAAATAGTAAACTGTTACTGAAATGCCAAATAATAGCAACAATGAAAGGTCATTGGTGTTATATAGAAAACTTATACATTTGAGATGGAAAACATGACAAACCACCTATTTGGAGGACAGTAAAACATAGCATAGACTTTATTAGCTCTGAGGAACATATTCTCCTCATATATTAACATGGCCATAATATTCTGCATAGAAACTGTGCATTGAGTGGTTTACTCTGTGTTGTGGTTGTATGACCTTATAATATGACAAGTTCACAAACCTGCATTGGGTTCAGTCAGGGTTGTTAGAAAAACTTGAGTTCAACCCTGGGTAGTTGTGGCTCTGAGCAGTCAGGCTTTATTTAAGGAACAATGATAAGAATCCACTGGAATGTTCAACAGATATACATTTTTAAAGAAACAGCAAATCTCATATTTTCACTTAACACAATAAATTATTGTAATCTACTGCAACATGAAGTTTAGGGTTAGTGGCAATATATAACTCGAGATCAGCAAGAAGCCACTCCCTGGGACCAATAAGGTTAAACAAAACATTTACCTCACAGTCAAAGAAGCCTCCTGGCCAGTTCAAAGATCTATGGGTGACCACCATAGACTTTGATTGTGTAGTCCTAATGCAAGGGATCCTGTTGCGTAGGCTCTCATTATTCTAATGAGACTACTGGATTTTGAGCAGCAATATCGTAAACGGCGTGGGAGACTGAGTCTGACCCACTGTGGGGGACACCTGTCGCTCTAAATCCGGGTTTTGCTCCGGCTAACTAGCAGTGCCTCATCTCTACCAACAGATAGGGATGATTGGGCAGCCGAGCGCATGACATATTAGGCTTCTCGGGGAAGTCGTGGTCACTCAGATCGCATCCGGTTCTCTCATTTACAATTTAGTCTCATATATAAATGACAAACAGAAGCAGTATATCTTTCAATGATTGGTTTAATGAAATGACTGCATCTTAGATAGCATAGCGTGAGCTGCAATAACCAGGACGACATAACATGACAGTATTAAAATGGTGACGAGGAGAGTGAAGCATAAGAATAACGCTATCATATTGTCACTAAGGCCCTGATTCCAAACGCGGCGGTCAATGACCGCCGGGTTGGTGGACCGCGGGAGCACCGCCGACAAGCCGGCGGTGCTCCAATGGGCATTCCGACCGCAGCGGTAAAGCCGCGGTCGGACCGGCAACACTGGCGGTCTCCCGCCAGTGTACCGCCGCCCATTGGAATCCTCCAAGGCGGCGCAGCTAGCTGCGCCGCCGAGGGGATTCCGACCCCCCCTACCGCCATCCAGTTCCCGGCGGTTCTCCCGCCGGGAACCGGATGGCGGTAGGGGGGGTCGCGGGGCCCCTGGGGGCCCCTGCAGTGCCCATGCCAATGGCATGGGCACTGCAGGGGCCCCCGTAAGAGGGCCCCTAAATGTATTTCACTGTCTGCTACGCAGACAGTGAAATACGCGACGGGTGCAACTGCACCCGTCGCACAGCTTCCAATCCGCCGGCTCGATTGCGAGCCGGCTTCATCGTGGAAGCCTCTTTCCCGCTGGGCTGGCGGGCGGCCTGAAGGCGGCCGCCCGCCAGCCCAGCGGGAAAGTCAGAATTACCGCCGCGGTCTTTCGACCGCGGAACGGTATTCTGCCGGCTCCCGCCGGCTGCGCGGTGACCGCGGCGAGCGGGAGTCGGAATGACCCGCTAAGATCGATGGACTATTTCCTATCTAAGTCATAATCTGAGCACAGCATGTTATGCTCTAATTCTGCCTTTCAGGTTCCCCCATGAAGACATCAACCCTCATACCTGAGCAAAGGCCTGTGGTCTGCGTTAGCATCTGTAGCGAAGCATTCAGCAATCAACATACACTTGTGGTTCCCTGGCTGGAATCTCCCTCTTAACGTGTAATGGGACTAGGAAGTGTTTTTATAATAACAAAGCTGATATTCTAAGAAAATGTCCCTATGTAAGGATATGTATTTTCTACGAATGTTGGAGACTAAACTTCTACCACGTTGCCCGGCAATGTACCCAACTGTAGCCTTGAATGAAGCACAGAGTGATCAAGAATGTCTTGTTTGAGAACACAGTGCTGGGCTAAGCAAAAACAGTTAGATAGATAGAAATAAAACAAGACCATAAAACTGGTTATTGTAAAAATAACAATGCGAAGTCAAATAAAATATATCTAGGATAAAGTGCACAGCGGCCTAGTGTGTTAAACTAATATGCATGGAGCTATAACTAAAATGGCTACACAACAATACAGGATGGTGAAGATGTTCAAGGATGCTGAGGATCCTGAGCTAGTGACATGGGTCTTCCTGGCTGAGGGGTTGTGTGTGAAAACTTTGTTTTGTGGGTTCACCCTCTACTTTTTGACAACTTATTGACTAGTAGGTACTGGTGTAAGGACTCCAATGCACTAGGCCCTCCTGACTAGGCCACAGTGCATGTGCTCTGACCCTTAAAAGTGCATGGTTAATTAGCTCATGCCCAAATGACAAAGGTTAAGTTACAAATAAGTCCTTAGTGTATGGTACCAGGGGTAACCAGATCCTGTAAGCTTAAATGTCTCTTGTGGACTGCATCAATTATTGTGCCCCCAAGAGAGTTGCAAGCATGTTTCCCTGCCTGCCAGTGTAGACTGGTAGAGCAGTTTTAAACTGCCAACTCGGTTTTGCTATTTAAAGTAATTGCAAAGCCCGATCCTTCCTTTTTAATAAATATGTCACCTTCAAGGCATGCCTGACAAGCCCTAATACAGGATGTTGTATACTAAAATATAGGACATGTGTTTACATGTCCTGATAGTAAAACACCCACATTGTTATGTTTACTGAGGAAAGCCAGTACAGAGTTACACACTCAGTAATGCTAACTTTTGAATGAAACTTCTAAATATAGTGCTTCTGTATAGTCTATGGTATGTAGTGTGAGGGATTCAGGCACTAACCAGGAGTCCCCTAGGTCGGCAGTGCCAGATCCGCCACATGTTGCAGCTTGACATTGTCAATGGAGACAAAGAGATTTTCTTTAGAACCAGGCAGCGGTGTTTTAATGACAGTTCTAGTACAATGTATTCCCAGGACTCGAAGCAGTGCACGGTAAGAAGGACCAAACTCCTTTTTCACAGCAATTTGTTCAACCACTAGATTCCCAAGTGGTGAAATCCAGCTGGTGGATGTTATTGGTACATCCCCTATTCACAAGGAGGCAGAACTGGCAGATGCATTGTCGTCATGGAACTGTTGTAAGTCCTGCAAGACAGGGACACATTCATTTATGTCAAAAGGTGGATCTATCCCCGCCACAGCAGGACCATCAAGATCTGGAACATACACTTAAGTCCCAAACAGGCATTCGTATGAAGTACGCCCCACAGAGACTTTATGTGCAGCTTGTTAAGTGCCCTCTGGACTTCATACAGGTGTGTAAGCCAACTATGACCCGTGCCTAATACTCTGGCTGCTAAGTAGTGTTTTAAATCTCGTTTTTTCACTCCACAACACTGTTTCCCTCGGGATGAAATGGAGACAAGTAATGAAGTTGGACCCCTAACAAAACCATGGAGTCCCTGAAAGCCCATGAGGCAAAAGCTGGGCCCTGGTCTGAGTGGAAAGCCGCAACAACATATGTGCTGACAAGGACTTGCAAATCTTTAATAACAGTTCGAGCATCAGCCGAGCATTGTGGCCAAACCCATAGAAATCTAGAGCATGAGTCAACATCGACTAAGATGTATTTGTATGCACTATCTGGTGTCAAGGGACCACAATGGTCAAATTACACACATTGTAGTAGTTTATTGGATATAAAGAGGGGTGTCTGCGGTGGGCATTTGACGGTGGATCCTTTAATCTGCTGGCAGATGTCACAACAAAGAACATACTGCTTGTTCTGTTTATAGAGACCTGGCCACCAGTTAAGTGCTTGCAACAATGAAATTGTAGCTGCCACACCAGCATGGGCAGAAGCAACTTCCTCATGCACTGCTTCAATCAATTGTGGTCTTTGGTCTTTATTGGGAATCACCCGATTTCCCACCCCGGGTATCACTTCCAAAGGCTGTATTGAGGCATGATATGGAGTATGAGTACTTAACAGAATATGCTTTTGGTAAAGGCGTGCCATCAGCCGGAGCTTTCACAGCTGCCAGTGTTCCATCATCCAATTTCATTCTAGAAAGAGTTACTGCAGCAACAGAAACCATAGCTACTGCTGATTTGGCTGCTTCATCAGCCAAAGTATTGCCTGCAGCATGCTGTCCAACACGTCGGTGTCCTAGTGTATGTCCAACATGGAGTTTGGGTAGCATTTCCTTCTGATCCGCTACTTTCCCCCACAGAAGTCTGTGTTTAATGGTGTGTCCTTTTGCATTTGTGAACCCACTCTGGGCCCAGTAATGCAGATATTCCTTGAAGGACTGGACACAATAGTATGAATCACAGACAATCAGCGTCATCTGCTCAGGATCCATATGTTCCAGTGCCATCACCAGAGCCTTGAGCTCTGCAAGTTGTGCAGTGAAGACTGCGTGTCTGTATTTTGTGGATGGAGCTTGCTATCCTTCATGTAGCCACTCACGACTGCACAAGCGACGGAATATTGATGTTTTGTGCTTATAATTGATTGGGCTGAACCATCAGTGTACAAAATTATCTGATATTGTTCAATAGGCAATCTATTTGCTGGAACTGGATATTCATGTTCATATTGCAAAAACTCTTGAGTTTTCAATTTTGAGTCAAAAATATAATCAACATCAGTGGAGATCAGAGACGTTGCCCATTGAATACAACGAGGATGTAATGCTTTTGCATTTGGAACGCTAGCTTTGGTAACAGCCTCAGTGTCTGCAATAGGAGATACAACAATAATATGTTTCCCCTGGGCCAGAGGTCTCTCTTTAATGACAGCTATCTGAATGGCAGTGAGAACTTTCTCAGTGGGAGCAAAGCTTTGTTCAGCTGTAGAATACAAATGTGATTGGTGTGCAATTGGGACGGTCTCATCCTCATTGAATGTCACGTAGGTGAAAGCAATGGCACCAGCTATTACTCTGATGACCTGATGTTTTTTTATTGTCCCTTGTATGTAGGTGTTTTGGTTCAAGTAGGACTTTTTGTAATGCTCTGAGAATGCATGTGTGTTCGACTGTCCAGACTTTGCTCGTAAAGTCAGGATGTATTAAGTCATATAATGGTTTAATTTGTTGTGCATAATCTGGTATGTATGTTCTGCCAAAAATCAAAAAGCCCAATAAAGACTAGAGCTTTTTTATTGTATTTGATGATTGTAATTTTGTGCATTTTTCCCAAAATTCGGGCGCAAGGATCTTGCCTTCATCTGACAGTTTGTATCCCAAAAACAGGACACAAAGCTAGTTTTTTGTTTTAATTGAATTTGTAGCCGATTTCAGCAAATCCCACAACAATACGGGCTACCCGTCTATATGTTGCATGAGGTCTTCGTTCGTGAGATAGATGTCATCCATGTATGACAACACCTCAGGGTCAATGTTGTGTAAAATAGATGTAACACGAGCTAAGAACAGACCTGGACTGTTCTTATACACTTATGAGAGTCTGCAGAGTTTTTTCTGAGAGCCTAAAGCACTAAAACTTGTTAAATCTCTACTTTCAGTTGCAATGTTTTGGCAGAAAAACCAGTTGGATATATCCAGGTTTTTTTTCTATTTTTTTACGTACTATATTGTTCATAAGTGCTGTACTATGTGCATTTTGTATCACAAATGTGCGTGTGTGACTGTTAAAATGTCTGTAGTCTAAGACTATTCTATAAGAATGGTTGGGTTTAGAGACCGGAAACAATGGATTGTTCATTAGTGAAACGCAGAGTTCAGTTACACCCTAGTACTCTAAGTGTTTCAGTATTTCCCTCACAGGTGTTTTAGCTTCATGCTCCATTGAATATTGGGGTTGAGGTTGGGATTTAATTGGTATTACATGATAGGGGGAATGTTTATCCCACCCTAAGTGATTGCAGTATAATGCAGGTGCCTGTGCCACTGCGCAATCAATGGCGTGTATTTCAACAAGCTTTCTGAGAACAAGCGGTGGGAAGGAGTTCTCAATAACCTCTTCTCCATAAGGGAGATCGCGGACAAATTCCAGCAGCCAATCTTGTTCGGCCAATAGGATATAATAAATGGTGACGAAGCGGTCCCAAAAGATAGCATTGATCATGCATTCTACGTCTCCCTCTAACTGCATAGTTACTTTATACCCCCAGTCGGGTGTGGAGACACGCATGTCCGCAGTCTCAACTTGTAAGAAGTCATCAGTTGCTCTCACCTCCAGATGCTCTTAAAGATCCTGGTGAACTATTGCGACCTCTGCTGCATTGTCTAGCAGTGCCAGTGCCCACTTCCTGTTCTTCAGAAAAGTGCTCTTCTTGAGTGGCATGTCGTATCGCAATTGCTGCCACCTTTTTCTTTTTAAACTGGGCTTTTTGTTGGGAAAGTTTCTCTTCTTTCTTAACTGAAACTTCAGACGAGTTTGTGAGTCCTTTCTCGGTTTCACCTAATCTGTGTGCTGCTCTGACTGCCCACCTCTCTCACTGAGTTTTTCTGTTGAGTCCTGAAAGGAACAAGATTGGCGTATATCAATATATTGATATCTGCCATGCGTTTTTATATCATCTTTATTTCTAAGATTATATCTATTCTGAGGGGCCTCCGAATGCAGAGATTCTCCCCTTTATTTTTTAGGTGTTTGTTGTTCTTTTTTTCCAGCGTTTTTTCGAACTTAAGATGCTTGCTTAGTAGAATCTTTATTAGATCTACCTTGAAATTGTGGTTTAATTGGTCTGGCCCCCAGACTATCTCAACCAATACTAGAGTATGTCTCAGCGATAATCTTTGGCAGCTCACGCTGTTGGTCCTGTACAGGAATGTCCTAGAGCCGTATGCGCACTGCTAGTGCAACTGCTTCTCCTTTAAGAATGATTAATATAATTGAAGAAACAGTTGCCCATTAATTGCATCCCCAAATCCAGGTCTGGGGCAGCCCCGTATTCATCTTGAATTTGTTTTTATACCTCCGGAAGATTGGCAAGTGTTGGTGTACCGTGTGCAGTAGTGTAGAGCTCAGCAAATACCGTGCCCCATGTTTTGCAGTTATCTATTGTGGGAACCATTCCAAATGGCAAACACATAGTTAGTATTCAGTTTTTATCCTGAGGACCCTTATAGGGAAAGACTGCTTCTAGCACGTTTATATTTTGAGTTAACCAAACTGGAATTTCTTCCTCCTTAGCGGTTGCTTTACCCGTGACCGAGTGTACAGTTGCCAGGTTAATACCTGGCGTAACTGCATGTGGTTGCGCCAGGTCAGCTCGTGCTGGGTTTGTATTTAATGTTTGCATTACAAACTGTACTAACAGTCTGTAAATTCCAGTGAGCTCTAGATTTAAGCTGCGGACTTCAGCTACCGTCAAGGTTGCTGCATCAGGGTGTGGTGTGTATGTGGCCAATAAAGGCCAGGTCGAATCATCATTACTCAGAGGACCTAACATGTAATATTAAATGTGGTAGGGCACCATCAAGCCAATTGTTATGGTCTTGATACGATAAAAGTATTTCTAAGTATGATTAAGCTCTGTATTGTGCATGTATGTTTGCATGTGAATAATGATGAAATGTGCTTGTGTTCCCATCAACTGCTGGAAAGTTAACCCAAGAATAAACAAAAAAACCTGTCCTATAGGCTGGATGAGCCTCAAAAACAAATGTAACTGGATTCCCCTGGGCCGTTAGGCCATTTCCCAATAAGTGCGCAGTAAGGGGCGATCTCAAATTTACTGCAATTACAACCTGTTGTGGGTTTGCCATGTTAATGGTGAGTGTGTGTTCAGAGATAAGGACACCAACTGGGAATTGATCCTTTTAAGGTTCAAGCTTGAACAACCTACAGCTTTAGATGGGTACTACCTATTCAGCTGAAGAGGAAATCCTCAACACCATGGACATCTCCGTATATAGTATCGAGGTGTCTTCAGCCTTTAGTGAGACAGAGATACTTAGGAGGATCCGAAAATGAGTGCCTGACCAAACATTGGTGGCGCCATGTCAGGTAGGTTTTCATAGACTGTGGGATACTAAGTGAAATTCCACTCCCATGTGACGTCTGTCGGCCTAATCTTGGTTTTCTGGCTAACTAACAACACCTCATCTCCACCAAAGAACAGGTATGATTGTGACAATCGGGTGCATGACAAGAAAGACTCCTCAGGGAAATCGTGGTCGGTCAGATCCCATCCCTTTGTCTCAGTTACATTGGTCTCATGCAGGCAAAGACAACAGAGGCAGAATATAGTTCAATTAGGGTTTATTGAAGCAACTGCATCTTAAATAAAATGGCATATATTGAAATAACTACAATGATAAAACACAATAAAAGCAATAAGGTGACGAGGAGAGTGACACACAAAAATAGTCCCACCATATTTAGATATAGTTCTCCTACCTACGCTATGTTAGAGCACAGCATAATAAGTTTAATCAACCCTTCAGGTTCCCCCGGGGAAAACATCATCCCTCATACCTTAGTAAGGAAACCTATAGTCTAGAAAAAACACGGTCCTCATGTAGATCAGAGGTTCGGCAGTCTAAGCAAGCAGCTATAGCGAGGCAATCAGAAATCAGCATGCAGTCGTGGTCATCTGGCTGGAATCTCCCTCTAACGTGTATGGGACAAAGGAGCGTTTTTATAATAAAACAGTTAACATTCTAAGAAATGTTCCCCGTGTATGAGTGTGTATGTTTCTGTGAATGTTAGATACATAGCGTACCACTTTTGCGGGCAACCTATCTGACTGTAGCCTTTCAGAAAGCACAAAGTGAAATGAATGTCCTATTGATAACGTACTGCTTTCCTAGGCGAAAGAACAATTAGATAAAGAGAAATACAACAATACCGCAAATGTGGCTAATGCTAGAAAAATAAAGCGATGCTGAATAAAATATAACTGGGCTAAAGTACATGATGGCAGGCCTTGTTCATTAAAATAACATGACAAAAATATGGCTAAAATAGCTATACAACAAAAGTATCAAAAGAGTCACTGCATGTAATTAGATGTGTTGCTAAAGTTGAATTTAATGTAGAGGTTGCAAGGATGGCAACTTAAGACAGTTGCCAGTTTGTTGCCCAAAGTTTTCATTGAGCGTTTGCGGGTGCTGACCATAAGACAGCCTTCTGACATCCTAGGGGCAGGTGTCAACGACTCTCAGGAATGAACACAAAAGGACCTCTGCCTGGTAGGAAGGCAACACAGGGTTTGAACCAAATAGGTGAGCTTCAAAGAGGAAGCCACCTTTGAAGGGCAATTAATAGTCACACATGAGATGGGCTGCTTTTTAGTTTTTTGCAGACAGGCTGGCAACAAGAAAAGAGAAGGGGAACTGATGGCAAACTATTTTTTCAGTGGGCATGAAGCCCCAGTAGTCACTCCTCTGTAAAGGGCTTGGTATGCCAAGATGCAGGCTCTGCCATGTTGGGAGTAGGCAGGATGGTAGACGCCACACTTAACAGGAAGCCATCACTAGGTGAGATGGGACCCCATAGCCTAACGGCTAGTTATTGCCTCATCCACTGAGAGCAAGAAATGGGCATATATATGGCAACCCTGGCACCAAGACCTCAGATCATGTCTGTACTGGAGAGAGAACTGAAGGACTGCTCTGCTGTTTCTCTGACCCGGCAACAAGAGGCTTCACCAAGACTGGACTACATATTTATCTTTGGGCTAGCAAGATGCAGGGCACCAGGAAGAGGTTCCTGGAATCAAACTCTAGAGCTGCAAGTGAATCAAATATGCTATGCAAAACCTTGTTAGACTGTGTTTGGAGGTGGTGTAAAGCCAGCATTCTTGAGAAGCACATAGCTACACCAACCTTTGCTAAGCATTGTTGCTAAATGGCAGATGACATGACCCACCAGCACTCCTCATCGATGGCTAAGGATGCAACACCACATGAAAATGCAAAGATCATCTGTCTAGGTGGAATGTTTATGTTTGATCATAAAGATGTTTTTGAGCTCTGTATTATTGTTTTTGAGATGTTTTTGAGCTCTGTATTAATGTGCTTCTGAGAGTGATTCTAAGAGTGCACAGAAATGATATCCCCTGTTGGTGGGCCGTCCACATGTGTATAATATAACTTGTTGATTTTGTGTTTGATAGAGTGTTATTTAGGGTATGTTTACAGATAGTTGGGGTGATGAGTGTAGGAGGGACACTAAAAGTTGGAAGGGTCAGTGCTTGGAAGGATGATTAGGCTGGGATGAAGCTTGAGGTTGAAATGAGTTACTTTTTTTATCATTGGCAATACACAATGCCTGATGGCACCTTGGACTTCTGACCATATGCATGCACAGACAAGATTACCAATGTGCACACTGCGGGTCAATGATTTGACCCTCGTGTGGCATAATTTTAAATTCATTGGGATTACATACAAACACAACATCAACATAATTTCATGGAATGTGTTAGAATTGGGGTTTCTGGTCGGCTAGGGCAGGGTTCTGCAAAGTCGGTCCTGGAGAGCCGGGTCCATGCCAGGTTTTTAGCAGATTCACATTTAGAAAAATTTAAATCTCTGAAACATCTTTTTTCTAAATGTGGATATGCTAAAAACCTGGCATGGACCCAGCTCTCCAGGACCGACTGTGCAGAACCCTGGGCTAGGGTATGCACCTAAGCCAGGCAGAACCCACCTACTCTAGTAAGAGCAAGGGAGATACACACCCAAGGTAACCCCTGCTCACCCCCTTGGTACCTTTGCATGAGCAGTCAGGCCTATCCCAGTGGCAAGGTGTAAAGCATTTACACAACACACACAACACACATGACGCACTATCCCCACCACAAAGGAAACACAACTCCAAGTTACATAAAAATAAACTGTGTTGCACACAACATAACTATTAGGCCAAACACAACATGTCAGTAATACCCTGCTACTCAAGCAGTTGTCAGAATGTTACACAATAGTTACTCTGCAGAACCAACAGTAGACCCCATAACACAGGTTACTTATTATTCTGCAACTTGAGCAGTATTCAGGAATCACATTACCAAATAAATGAACTTGTCATAAAAATATCATAAATGCCCATATCAGAAACATTAAAAAACATATGGCAAGTCATGAAAACATATCAGCATAGAATGCCCATAAAATGAACATAGCATACATATATGTCACATCATTAAAAGAAACAGGTTAACATAATAATCCACTATGTCCATACCAGGAACATTTGAAACCATATAGCCTTTAAAAAGTACCTGTTTTTATGAAGAGAATGCACCTTCAGTTCCCTCAAGAGAACAAAGGGGGGCCCCGGGGCACTCCATCGTGCAAAACGGGGGCCTCACGATAATTTGGGGGCCGGGGTGACACATGTCCTCCTGCTTTTATAATGGGCCCCTCCTGTGGTGCGCAATCTGTGGGAGCCCCCCAGGCCGCAATTGACCATCCAGAGGGGGGCAAAGCCAGCAACAATAGTGCAAAAACGGGGGACCTTGCGGTGTGGAGAGCCACCAGTGAGGCTTCCGCCTCTCCCCGCCAACGGACTCACAAGATAAACTGGTGAGGCTTCCTTCCCCCCACCTGTCTTCAGCAAAATCAGTGACTAAGGTGGGGCGGCGGAGTCTCTGATGAGGCTTCCTTTCTCCCACCCGTCCTACAGCAGCAAAGTGGCTCTCAAGGCGCTTGGACTAATTTCTGCAGCATGCTCTCCAGGCGCTCTATATAATCTCTGCAAAGCGCTCTCCAGGCGCTATGTGATGTAATGAAGCACTCATTGTGCTTTAGGCAGTTGCAGAGGTCAGGGGCCACAGCACCCTGCCCCTGGGGGACAAAGTACAAAGGAAGCACAAGGCAGCAGGGCTCAGCAGCAGGCCAGCACAATGAGAATGCAGGCAGTTAGCAGTTCCTCCACATGAGCAAGCAGGTGTCAGGTCAACACAGCAGCAGCTGCCCATGGCAGTTTCCCGGTGAGTCCCTCCAGCAGCATTCTTTGTCCAGTTCCAAAAATGTAACCAAATTGTGGGGGAAAATCCGCTGTACTTATACTTAGTTTTAGCAGTGTTTCACAAAGAAGGGTAGAGGAGGTTCCAACTGGTTACAACTGGTTCTGGAAGTTCCCCTTCTTTCTTCCAGCACAGGCCCCAAACATCAGTTGGGGGTAAACAACCCTTTTGGGTGAGGCCAGGGCACAGCCTTTACAAATGCATGTGTGCATCTCCTCTCCCTCCTCTCAGCCCAGAAAGACTATTCAAAATGCAGATGCACCTCTGTGACACCTCCGCCCTCCCTGTGCACAGGCTGTCTGAAAAATATGCACAAACCCCAACTGTCACTTTACCCAGTCATGGATTGGAGTCAAGCTACAAAACACCAGAGTCATTAGAACAGAGAAATGCTCACTTTCTAGAAGTGGCATTTCTGTAATAGTAATAAAAAATGTACGTAGAATAAACATATACCATTTTATACACATGTTTACATTATAAATAAATATATTACATCACCAAAATATATACAATTAACTCCAATAAAATATTTAATTAAACTCATTATACTTTAACCCAAATAAATATTTGCATTAACTATACACATTTTTACAACCATAATAAAAACAAATATATATTATATTAAAAACTATCAAACATTATAAATAAAACATAAATTAGTATTTTCCATACATGGACATAACCAATAAAATAAGTTCAAACTGAAACTAAATGAACCAATAACTTCAAATTATAAACAACCTTAACTAATAAAATCAGGCAAACAATTAAATCAACAATATAAAAGGTTTACTCATTTAATGAACTAAATACTTCAAAAAACTGAAAACCATGCAAGACAGGTAAACAAGAAAACCCCCTCACAAAACACATTATGGCCTCAGTGAGACCCTGGCGGTGAGTGATAAAGTGGCGGTAATAGCACCAACAGGCTGGCTGTAAGTTTGGGCAAATTATGAGCACGGCGGTGATAACACCCATATACAGCCAATGTACCACACCAAGCACCAGGGCAGAAACAACACTCACCATGGCAGTAGCCACCAAAAGCCAGACGGAGGAGAAAGTAACGGCCACCATATTATGACACTGCAAACCTCCACCTTTTCCAGGGCGGTACCAAATCCATCAAAAGCCTGGCAGAAACAGAGCTCAGAAGTGAAAGGACTCACCAATGGAGACACAGGGAAGAACTACGCCGCCATGGAACCCGAACTGCAAGTCTTCCCGATGATCTTCTACGTAATGCTTCACCTGGAACACCAATGCCAACGAAGATGATGATGGTGAGTGCAGCCCCCTAGCACACAATGGAGGGAGGGAGGAAAACGACAGTGACACACACCCGACACACACACCATATACACAACCAGCTGCATACGTAAACCAATGGCACACAACACACATCATAATGAAACACAGACCAGATTGCTGAAGTACTGACAATGTATTAGCATAGCAAAACCCACCACACAAACCAAATATATTTACAAATGTTCATAAAGGGCCAATGCCCAGTCCAAAGTCTTTAGGGCATACAAGGCCATAGGGTCAACCTGTATCCTGACACATCTGAAGAAAACACTGCAGGGGCATCATTTTGCAAGTGGGAAGGTACCTCAGGGGGATGGTGTGGGGAGGCACCTCAACCGAATATGGGAACTTCCCCACTGGTTCTAGAGGGGACAACATGCCTATTGCTCTGTCCTCGGGAAGTGCAAGGCCACAGTCTCTCAGGTGGGTGACTTCCCAACTGGTTCAGGAGGGGGCAACATGCCCATTCGTCTGTCCTGGGAGTGCAAGGCCACAGCCTCTGGAGTGGGTGATTTCCCCACTGGTTCTGGAGGGGCAACATGCCCATTGCTCTGTCCTGGGGAGTGCAAGGCCACAGTCTCTTGAGTGGGTGACTTCCCCACTTGTCCTGGAGGGGGCAACATGTCCCTTGCTCCATCCTTCAGGAGTGCAAGGCCACAGTCTCTCAGGTGGGTGACTTCCCCACTGGTTCTGGAGGGGGCAACATGCCCATTGCTCTGTCCTGGGGAGTGCAAGGCCATAGTCTCTCAGGTGGGTGACTTCCCCACTGGTTCTGAAGTGGGCAAAATGCCAATTGCTCTGTTCTGGTGAGTGCAAGGGCACGGTCTCTGGAGTGGGTGACTTCCCCACTGGTTCTGGAGGGTGCATCATGCCCATTGATCTGTCCTGGGGAGTGCAAGGCCACAGTCTCTGGAGTGGGTAACTTTCTCACTGGTTCTGGGTGGGCAACATGCCCATTGCTCTGTCCTGGGGAGTGCAAGGCCACAGTCTCTCAGGTGGGTGACTTCTCCACTGCTTCTGGAGGGGGCAACATGCCCATTGCTCTGTCCTGGGGAGTGCAACGCCACAGTCTCTCAGGTGGGTGACTTCCCCACTGCTTCTGGAGGGGGCAACATGCCCATTGCTCTGTCCTGGGGAGTTCAAGGCCACCATCTCTCAAGTGGGTGACTTCCCCACTGGTCCTGGAGGAGGCAACTTGCACATCAGCCCCTGGAGTGTGGCCTATATGGCGTCCATTGGTGGTGACGGCTGCAGTGTGGTGGTGGATGGAGGATCCTCCTGGGCAGCCTCTGCACTGTCTGATGGCTGCAGTGTGGTGGTGGATGGAGAAGCCTACTGGGCAGCCTCTGCACTGTCTGATGGCTGAACTTCCTCAAGCTGGCGGTGGGGGCCCCGTGACAGCTGCAGGTTGTGGAGGTGTCAGCCTGACAGCCTCCGCTGGCGTAGAGCGCTTCGTCTCCTCCAGTACTGGGGCGTGGATCCCTTAGCCTCCCTGGCAGGGGTGGATGGGCTCTTCCCCTCTATGCCTGGTGGTGCAGGCTCTTTCCCCTTCTTTCCTGGTGCTGCTGGCTCCTTCCCCTTCTGTCCAGGTGTTGCAGGCTCTTTGCCCTTCTGTCCAGGTGGTGCAGGCTCCTTCCCCTTCTTTCCAAGTAGTGCAGGCTCCTTCCCCTTCTTTCCAGGTGGTGCATGCCCCTTCCCCTTCTTTCCGGGTGGTGCTGGCTCCTTCCCCTTCTTCGATGGAGGTGTGGTATCCTTACCACCACGAGTAGGTGGTGCTACCACTATCCCAGTGGACTGTTTGGCTGAGGTGCTGGGCTGTGTCCTTGCCACCCTGTCCATACATGCAGGAAGGGGGTGAAGGTGTAGGGAAGAGGTCAAATTGGGAAAAGAAAAGCTTTTCAGGGATGGTGGGGCCAGAGGAGGGAGGAGTAATGGGAGTGGAGGATGAGGGAGAGGTTGTTGGAGGTGTATGTCTGCTGGTCTTGGGTGCAGGTGCATGTGCGGTATTCTGATGTGACGTGCATGGTTGTTGGGTGTGTGAATGCTTGCGTTTTTGTCCTTTAGGAGGGGGACAGTCAAGTGGGAGAGGACAGAGGGGACGAGTACATGGCTGTTGTGGAGGTGTCTGCCAATGAGGTGTGTGTTCTGCTTGGTGTGGTGATGCTAGTATTGGATGTTGATGTAGTATATGCAGGTGTGAGTGTGGATGTGACTGGGAGGGAGGTTGAGGAGGAGGAGGGGGAGACAGTGGAGGCAGTGGATGTTGTTGTGTCTGCAACTTTATGGTGTTTGCATGAGTGCTTGTGTGATGAAGTGTGGTGCTTGTGTTTGCCTGTGCCAGTCTTGGGTGTTGGCTTATGTGCATGCTCGTCTGTATGTGTACCTGGAATGGGTTGGGGTTGAGGAGAATAGGACTGGGAAGTGGTAGTTGGAGGGGGGATGGTAGAAACAGGGAAAATGGCTGCCATCAGAGAGGAGGCCAGAGCCTGATCTCTGTTGGGCTGCCAATCCACCGTGAATGCCCTCCAGGAATGCATTGCATTGCTGCATCTGGGATGCCAGCCCCTGGATGGCATTCACTATGGTTGACTGCCCTACAGAGATGGATCTCAGGAGGTCAATAGCCTCCTCACTCAGGGCAACAAGGCTCACTGGGGCAGGGCCTGAGGTGCCCGGGCGAAGGAAATGCCCAGCCTCCTGGGTGAGCAGGCACGGGCAACTCGCTTAGGGGCTACTGGGAGGACGGTGCTGGTACGGGGGGAGGCGGCTGTACCTGCAGCTGGGGTGGTCACAGAGGTGTCTGCTACCACCAGGGAACTCCCATCGGAGGAGGTATCAGAATCTGCTTCCTGGGTCATGTGGGATGCAGCGCCCTCTGTGGCTGGTGCCCCTGCTCCTCAGCCAAATAATGTTAATGCACACAAGGCACAAGGACAGGATGACAAAACAAGAAAGGGGGGAGACAAAAAATACACTTGGTCGATGACTGCACCAACACCATTGGCATGCACATCACCGTCACACACAGGGAACAGGCTTCAACACTATGAATTGCACTACCAGTGATATGGCGAGTCACCAAGGCAAGATGAGGAGCACACATCACCAACTGCAGCATACCTGGGACCCACGATGCCCTGCCTGAAAGACACTACAAACAAGCTAGGTTACCTGTATTTGCCATCCAACTATTACCTTAGAGATGACCCACAATGCAATGTCTGGCCTGGCCTTAGGGGCACCCACTTACACACATGCACTACCCAGATACCGCCCTGCCAGCCAAAATATGTAATGAAGCCCACTGCACTCAACCCCTTGTGGCTGCTGTGATTCCCTCAAGCGCCTATCCAGCTCAGGGTAGGCCACTGCCAATATGCAGCCATCAGGGGGGTCAGGGTCTGACAGGCACCCCTTCCTCATTGGGAGGCCATCCCCAGCTGGGCCTCCGCTGTCTCCGATGCCCAGCATCTCAGGTCCTCCCACTGTTTCCAACAGTGGGTGTTCTACTTGCCATAGACCCCCTGGGTCCACACGTCCTTGGAACAGTGGCTTCGAAACTAGCTACCGGCCCACAAATTGTACCCCTGGTTAGCAGTTGATTGGGCCCAGAGAGCACTTGTACCTATACCTCCTCCATGGGGACAGAGGAGGCTGATGATTGCCAGGTTCCTTAACTTTAAAGATCAGGAAATCATCATCAAAGCAGCAAGAGTGCAGTTTGACTTTCGGTGGGAAAACTCTAAAATTCTAATTTTTCCTGACTATACACGTGAGGTGCAGAAAAAACACCGCTCATATGTTGCGGTCAAACAAAAGCTCAGAGTGATACAGCTGTCATATATGCTTTTGTTGCCTACATGCCTCAAGGTCCTCCTGGATGGGAAATACTTTTTCTTTGGCTCGCCAGAGACTGCTTGGGACTGGCTCACAGAGGAATACCATGTCAACCAAGGGAAGCCCCCCCCACCCTGCAGATACCCCCGGTCAAAATGAGGCAGCTTGCTGGGGCTGAGGTGCAAATGGGGCCGCACTCGGTCCATCCCGGTCACCTGGGGCAGACCAGCCAGGCCCTCGTCCCTCCCGGGACCAACCCCATCCAATCACACTGAGGGGGAACAGCCTTTTCAATTTTTTGTAGCACGAGTTCAGCATACTCCTCTCAGTAGGAAAATAGAAATGTGGGACAGAGTCAATAATGTAGGCAACACCCTGCACACAACAGAGGACATTATGAAGAGGTGGAACAATCTCAGGGGCAAGGTCTGTTACCCCGGTCTCCAGGCACCAGCTGCAGGCCAGGAAGACTAGTGGTGGACTTCCCTGTTCCCCATTAAGACTCCTTCCCTAGAAGGATGAGGTCTTGGCCATCCTACATCGTGAGGGCTTGACTGTAATACCTGGGGGGGGGGGGGGAGGAGTCTGGTAAGTCACAGCGAAATGTCAAGCATGCTCACAGCTAATCTTTTGCCACTTTTACTGTCACTCCACTCACCAGCTCAGTGTCCACCAATCCAAAGACTTCTATTTGGTAACTCACATTTGAAGTGTACTTACTTTGGGAGATGACATTTGCATAGTGTGTATAATACAGGGACTGACATGACTCCAACTCCCAGCAGGCACTGTTCTACAAGTCCAAACACTAGACCAGTGGTCGCTTTTCCAAACCCCCATGCTTGGTACCTATCCACTTAAGGATACATACCTGGGGAGATAATATTTGTCAAGTGTGTGTAGTTCAGGCACTATTCCTGTAATTACAAACACTAGCACAATGGTCACATGCTACAATACATCTGTTAGTGAACTCTCAAATGAAGTGTAATCACCTAGAGGGAAAACATTGGTCAAGTGTGTCTACTAGAGAGAGTGACCTGACTGTAACTCACAGGAGACACTGTTTCGGCAACTCCACACCCCAGAACAGTATCTGACAACTCAGTAGCCAAGTTTACTCAGCTGGGAGGATGCCATTTGTGAGAATTAGAGGGAGCGACATGACTACTAATGCGAGGAAGGCCCTGTGTTTGTAAAACCAACCAGCAGCCCAGTGTTCTCTTATCCAAATACCATTGTTTGTGATCTCTCAATTGAAGTGGACTCACCTGGGAGGATAACATTTGTATAGTGTGTGCAGTACAGTACGTGACTGCAACTCCGAGCACCCCTTGTGTCTGCAACTTCAAACACCAGCACGAGGTTCACTTGCCCAAATAGACCTGTTTGTAATCTCTCCAGTGCTCTTCACTCACCTGGGAGCATACCATTTGTCAATTGTTGGGAACTAGAGGGAATGCATGACTGCAACTCCCAGCAAGCCCTGTATCTGTAACTCCAAACACCAGACCACTGTTCTCTTGTCCAAATACCCCTGTGTCTTAACCCTGAATTGATGTGTACTCACCTCAACGGATGATGTTTATATAGTGTGTAATACAGGGAGTTACATAACTGCAACACCAGTCCCGTGCCCTCGCCGCCGAAAACTCCTGAATGGTAACTCACACATGAAGTGCACTCACTTGGGGGGATAACATTTTAATAGAGTGTGTAGTAGAGGGACTGATATGACTCCAACTCCCAGCAGGTCCTATTTCTGTAACTCCAAACACCCACACAGTGGCCAGTTGCCCACATACAGCTGTTTGTCAACTCACAAATAAAGTATACTCACCTGGGGAGAACATTAGAAAAGTGTGTAAACTAGATGTAATAACCTGACTGCAACTCACAGGAGGCACTGTTTCAACAACTTAAAACCCAAGAACAGTGTTCATTCACCGAAAGACCCCTGTTTGGCACCCCTCAATGAAAGTCTACTTAGCTGGGAGGATACCATTTATATTGTTTGTGTAGAATAGGGACTGGCATGAATTAGGCCAGGAGGGTCTGTCACTAATACTTCACACATTAGCCCAGTATCTGCAACTCCAAAGACTCCTGTTTGGTAACTCACAAATGAAGTGTATTCACTTGGGTAGATTACATTTGTATGTTGTGTGCAGTACAGGGACTGACATGACTGCCAAGCCAGGAGGACCTGTTTATGTAACTCCAAACACCAGCACAGTGTTCCCTTGTCCAAAGACCCCTGTGTCTTAACTTTCAATTGAAGTGTACTCACCTGGGGGGATACCATTCGTATAGTGTATGTACTAGACAGAGTGACATGACTGCAACTCCCAGCAGGAACTGTTTCTGTTACTCCAGCCACCAGCACAGTGTTCTTTTGTCCAAAGACTCCCTGTGTTTTAACTCTCAATTGAAGTGTACTCACCTGGGAGGATGATATTTGTACATTGTGTGTAGTACAGGTAGTGACATGACTGCTAAGGCCAGGAGGCACAATTTCACTATCAAAACACCAGTCCTGTGTTCAGTTCTCTAAATACCCTTCTTTTCTTTCAAAACTCACCAATGAAGTGTACTCACCTGTGGGGATGACATTTATCAAGTGTATGAAGTAGAGAATGTGCCATGATTGCTAATGCCAGGAGGCTCTGTCTCTCTAAACCAAAACACAAGCTCAGTGTTCTCATGTCCAAATACCCCTTTTCTTAACTCTCAAATGAAGTTTACTCATCTGGAAGGATAACATCTGACTGGTGGTGGGAAGTAGAGGAAGTGACTGAATTCTAAAACCAATTGGACCTATTGGACTAATAGGACCTATTGGAGTTAGAGATCAACAGGTCTATAACTCCAACCACAAAAACAATGTTCACTTGCCGAAGTCTATCAATTTATGAACTCTCAATTGAAGTTTACTCACCCGGGATGATACCGTTTGTCATGTGTGTGTAGTACAGAGAGTGACCTGACTCCAATTCCCAGAAGACACTGTATCAGTGACTCCAAACACCAGACCCATGGTCACTCGTCCAAATATTATTGCCTCCTGACTCTCACTTCAAGTTTACTAACCTGGGATTGACCCAGATACAGATCATGCTCAACTCTGAGATGTGTCTGCTACCTAGCTCCATCTTGATAACCTAATATGAAACTACTGAAGACAGGAAGGACAGCTTACCTAGTGTGCAAAGCAATGATCCCAAAGGTCTCATGATGCTTCACCAGAATGGGATTGGCAGCGAACACATTCACAATGCACTGACAACATGATGACTACAGTCACATATACAACAAAGTCCTGGGTCTGCCTGTATCACAAGTAGCTAGGCCTCAAAATGGCCAAAAACGTATCTCGCCCAGCCACACCAACCTAACCCTTCCCGTGGCGCATCAACACCATCCCCTTTTTCATCAGTGACAGCCACTGGAAGGGAGGTTGCTGCCAGAGGAACAAGCCCCAGACACCTCTGCCTCTGTAGCAGCAGATCCCCCCACGTAAGCAGAGACATTCAGCGAAGAACCCAGTAGGTATGGATGGCAGGACACGCACCACTGACAGCAAGTTAACTCTTCCTAAAGGAACGCCTTTGTGTGCCACACACTTACTCTGTTGAATGATCCTGAACTACCTACCAGTTCCAATGGGAGAAGTACTCTGGACTTTGAACTCCCAATGGTGTGGCATCTACTACAATGATTTCATTCACCATGACTTACACCTTCACTTTATTATTTTTCTTCTATTCCGTCAAAATTGTATTTACTGCATCAGCACTGTAATAAATTCACCTATCACAAACTCATTGTCTGCTTGCTTAATTTCAACAGTTTGCTATGTAGAGATGTAAGACCATGTGAACCATATGATGAAGACATAACTTGTGCAAGGAGGGATATGCTACAGGTACATAGTGTCCTGTTCAGGATTACAACCATTACATACAAGCTCATTAATACAAGTGTCTAGTCACACCAACATTTTATTCCAGTGTACATCACATAGGCTGTCTTTATTTCTGGACCTTTTTTCATAGGAATCTGTGACTCATACTGTGTTAAAGTACATATTCTAGAGTGCAGCCCTCCCAGACCACAGAAGGGAGGGATTTGTTAGACATTGTCCTGTAAAATAGGGAAACATTAGCCTGAGCCTTATCTCATGCCACACCAAAGTAATCCAACATCGCATAATCCAAGGCACAGACAGATGGCAGTACAAAAGTCCCTTATCATAAGGCCATCATAATCCAATGACCATGCATCTGGTAGTATGACACAAACATATGCCCGTGTTGTGGCACAGGCACTGTGGCATGCAATGATGAAACACATCTACAGCTACATTCAAGTCATACAAGTCATACAAGAATAGCGTTTAGCCAATGTGAAGGATGAATAACTTCCTCACAATTGATGACTACCTATTTCATGCCACATTGATGCAATTGGCATGCCACAGCACACAGAACAAGTTGAATGTGCACTTCTGACCTTCTACCTAAACACTATGCAAGCTGCCTTGGCAGAGGTCTTAAACACCCAGAATCTGTGACCTACATCACCTGGAACAATCCATGCCCACTTTGTGTGTCAGAACAGCATCCGATAACTGCCAATGTCACAACTCTGAAATGCCCACATGAGGATGTCATGGTGAAGGTACCTGTACAAAGACAAAACAAGCAGTGTAGGTTTCAAAACATAATTTACACAAATCACATAGCAAGCAACTAGACATGTAATTACCTCACTGAAGCAAACTTCCCCTGGTGTATTTGGATTCCTTAGTGGTGTCAACAACCAAGGATGGTTTGGATATGTTGTGTCTCCTTTCAAGTAATGGGACATATGTGTAACAATGAGTCACTCACTTCATGAATGTAGCTCCAGGCACTGCACACACACAAACAGGACAGGCCCTCTCTGGGTACAGTTGTGGGTACAGTTGTGACATCAGCTGGGGTATGGTGCTGTTCTGCATTATGAAGGAATTAAGGACTGAACCCGGAAAATGGGCACAGGCATGGGAAATGTAAAAATCCACCAAACAGACAACTTTCAAATTGATGGAATGGAAGTTCTTTCTGTTGCAGTAGACTTGTTAGATGGCCTCCGGTGGGACCAAGCCAACATGTGTGCCATCAATGGCCCCCACCATATGTGGGATGCTTGCAAAACCATGAAATTCAGCCTTCACATGGGCTAAATCCTCACGTCAGGGAAACCGGATATAGCTTTCATGGTGATTCAACATTGCTGAGAGGACTGACCATAGGTTGGGACATACTAGCAGATAGAGCCACTGTATGTTGGAAGGACCCTGTGGCTAGAAAGTGAAATACTGACATGACTTGTACAATGGGTGGTATAAAGGTTGAAAAACTAATAGCTGGCATCAGATCTGGCACCAACTGATGACATAAGTCCACTATTATTTGGCTATCCAGGCGGTAATATGTTCTTATGTGCCTTTGCTTCATGGTCTGAAGGTTTGGCAGTGGACGGTAGATGGGAGGTTGTCACATCCTCCCTCTCTCTGGGTACCTATTTATGACAACACATGATTTGTAACATTAGTCAGTGTGTCCACAGCAACATACATGAAGCCTGTCAATGATATCATGTGACAAGTTTTTTCAGAATGAATAGACATGGCAACCAGTACACATCACAGCTGCAAATAACACACAGGCCACATGTGACCCCCATGGTTTTTCACATGTGTCCACAAAATACATATGGATCAAACTCAAAGATGTGAAACAAAATTGCCATTCAAAATGTGACTGTAAATCCCAACCGGCAAAATGACCTTCAGCGATGGTGGACTGTGCTCAACTGTTAAATGCCATCTGTGCCCTACAACATACTAGAATGGTGTTTGAGTAGTAGGACTTACTTGACAAGACAGGATAAGGATGTTTGTGAGGTCAAAATTTTTTTTTTGCAGGTGTGAGACAGTTTCTAAAGCCCAATACAGCATTTCAGGTTGCCAAAATGGTGGCTGCCTGACATACTCCACTGGACATTAGGAACTGCCCACGACCACTGGCAGAAGTCGCCATGTCATTAGGCAGTTGCAGCTGTGGCAGAGGCTGACGATGTTGCCATTGGAGGTCGCAAGCCAATGGCTGTGTCCGCCAGTGGTGATGACCACATATGTGGTAGACGTGACCGCCACGTTGTGCAGATTCACTCACTTGACTCCTGACACTGCTGTCAGCCACACCTCCACAACCTGAGCTGCTGTGTGCTACCTCTGCAAGTAATCATGCCTTGTCCACCAGGTGACAGGGCCCCTGCTTTTTTACCAGAGAAGCTGTAGAGTCTGGTGACTGAGGTCCTACCCCTGTTTGAACAGCTCTATGGCTCACCAGAGAACAGGTAAGTACCTCATGTGCACAATTTACTCTGTACTTCACCATTGTTTCCCTCCTCACAGGCTAGAATGTGCCCATGTGTACCAAATAGAACTCTTGTGTGCCTGCTATGGCTGTCTGTGTGGCATCAATGGGATGGACAATGTGCTGGTATTGGTGGCCAGTGCCATATGTCACATTGTGTTTTGTGAAGTTTTTGGGGTCCTACATCCTCATTGTGTTGGATGCACATAACTAGGCAAAGAGGCATTGCTGCCATCCACTGACATCTTTTTCATCATGATTGTTGTAAATGTCAGACAACATGTATGTGCATGATATCTAAAGCTGTATATGCATGTTGTATGAGTCAGCTGAGAGTCATGTTAGCAATGAATACGGTGCCACCACCTTCAAAGCACATAAACTGTTGTGTGGAAGGCAAATCATGAGTCACTCTGCCCTTTATGTTTCCACACACACCACAACAAATATCTGTTGGCTACATGATGTACTGTCATGCATGAAAGTGATGGGAATGGAGTGTCATGTAGCTCAGCTTGCAGAAATCAGGGCCTGTCAAATTTATCTCCCAGTATGAAACTTAATCTAGGCTATGGTAGAATCACTGTGGCTATGCAATTGTGGTAGTATGTCTACTCCCTGTATCCAAACAAATCCTGTCATGGGGCCAATATGAGGCTCTGGTGGCAAAACATGCCCTGCATGCCTCATTCCTTTGACTAGATTATGAATGGGAACAGAGGTAAATCATTAATTTAGTCCATATGTGCACTTAGCATCATTGCCAATGTGTGTCTTAGACTCATGACATGTCCCTTAGACCCACAGCTCTGTTGTTACCTTCTCAGAGGTCATATTTGTCCTGTACAGTCGAATTGCATAAATTACAGTTCCACAGTGCACATGGTATGTTGATTCCTGAGAGGGCATGGTGTGTGATTCAGTAGCTTAGTCACATAGCATAAACTGTTTAATGCATGCCTTTGTTTGATGGATGTCATCTCTGTAGACTAGACACATATGTCCAAATGAGTTTTCTGTGGTACAGGTGCATAACAGATAACACAACCCCCATAGTGTCATGAGTCTGCATTTTTTAGGTCACATGTTCACAAATTGACAGGGAAGACTCTTTCTATACCCACTGTGCCAGCCCCTTGATCATTACTCAAGTGTTATTTTGAAGTTTATATTCTGGCAGTTGCCTGTAGGGACTGATTGCAGTGAATCATTCTCACAGACTGTGAATGTGTTGGTGTCAGAGTCACCAGATCCTCAGGGTCTGTGCACGTTCCCAACACTTCCACCACAAGACAGCTCCAATACTCTGATTAGATTTATCACAGAGTCTAAGAGAGTCCAAGTGGGGAAAAGGGGATTAGGACGGGAACAGCTAAGAAGGAGACCTGTAGGAAGCAAAAGGTTAAAACACAACATCAAACTTACATCTCATGAATTCAGTACCATGCTACAACTCTAAGCTTTGTCTTTTTTCCGAAAAACATGAACAACCCTAGAATAGTCCTTAAACTGACTAGGCTTTAGATGACCGAATACCTGAGGAGGAAACAGGAAAAGTTAAATAGGACTTTCAGATTCTCCTTTCAAGTAATGGGACATATGTGTAACAATGAGTCACTCACTTCATGAATGTAGCTCCAGGCACTGCACACACACAAACAGGACAGGCCCTCTCTGGGTACAGTTGTGGGTACAGTTGTGACATCAGCTGGGGTATGGTGCTGTTCTGCATTATGAAGGAATTAAGGACTGAACCCGGAAAATGGGCACAGGCATGGGAAATGTAAAAATCCACCAAACAGACAACTTTCAAATTGATGGAATGGAAGTTCTTTCTGTTGCAGTAGACTTGTTAGATGGCCTCCGGTGGGACCAAGCCAACATGTGTGCCATCAATGGCCCCCACCATATGTGGGATGCTTGCAAAACCATGAAATTCAGCCTTCACATGGGCTAAATCCTCACGTCAGGGAAACCGGATATAGCTTTCATGGTGATTCAACATTGCTGAGAGGACTGACCATAGGTTGGGACATACTAGCAGATAGAGCCACTGTATGTTGGAAGGACCCTGTGGCTAGAAAGTGAAATACTGACATGACTTGTACAATGGGTGGTATAAAGGTTGAAAAACTAATAGCTGGCATCAGATCTGGCACCAACTGATGACATAAGTCCACTATTATTTGGCTATCCAGGCGGTAATATGTTCTTATGTGCCTTTGCTTCATGGTCTGAAGGTTTGGCAGTGGACGGTAGATGGGAGGTTGTCACATCCTCCCTCTCTCTGGGTACCTATTTATGACAACACATGATTTGTAACATTAGTCAGTGTGTCCACAGCAACATACATGAAGCCTGTCAATGATATCATGTGACAAGTTTTTTCAGAATGAATAGACATGGCAACCAGTACACATCACAGCTGCAAATAACACACAGGCCACATGTGACCCCCATGGTTTTTCACATGTGTCCACAAAATACATATGGATCAAACTCAAAGATGTGAAACAAAATTGCCATTCAAAATGTGACTGTAAATCCCAACCGGCAAAATGACCTTCAGCGATGGTGGACTGTGCTCAACTGTTAAATGCCATCTGTGCCCTACAACATACTAGAATGGTGTTTGAGTAGTAAGACTTACTTGACAAGACAGGATAAGGATGTTTGTGAGGTCAAAATTTTTTTTTTGCAGGTGTGAGACAGTTTCTAAAGCCCAATACAGCATTTCAGGTTGCCAAAATGGTGGCTGCCTGACATACTCCACTGGACATTAGGAACTGCCCACGACCACTGGCAGAAGTCGCCATGTCATTAGGCAGTTGCAGCTGTGGCAGAGGCTGACGATGTTGCCATTGGAGGTCGCAAGCCAATGGCTGTGTCCGCCAGTGGTGATGACCACATATGTGGTAGACGTGACCGCCACGTTGTGCAGATTCACTCACTTGACTCCTGACACTGCTGTCAGCCACACCTCCACAACCTGAGCTGCTGTGTGCTACCTCTGCAAGTAATCATGCCTTGTCCACCAGGTGACAGGGCCCCTGCTTTTTTACCAGAGAAGCTGTAGAGTCTGGTGACTGAGGTCCTACCCCTGTTTGAACAGCTCTATGGCTCACCAGAGAACAGGTAAGTACCTCATGTGCACAATTTACTCTGTACTTCACCATTGTTTCCCTCCTCACAGGCTAGAATGTGCCCATGTGTACCAAATAGAACTCTTGTGTGCCTGCTATGGCTGTCTGTGTGGCATCAATGGGATGGACAATGTGCTGGTATTGGTGGCCAGTGCCATATGTCACATTGTGTTTTGTGAAGTTTTTGGGGTCCTACATCCTCATTGTGTTGGATGCACATAACTAGGCAAAGAGGCATTGCTGCCATCCACTGACATCTTTTTCATCATGATTGTTGTAAATGTCAGACAACATGTATGTGCATGATATCTAAAGCTGTATATGCATGTTGTATGAGTCAGCTGAGAGTCATGTTAGCAATGAATACGGTGCCACCACCTTCAAAGCACATAAACTGTTGTGTGGAAGGCAAATCATGAGTCACTCTGCCCTTTATGTTTCCACACACACCACAACAAATATCTGTTGGCTACATGATGTACTGTCATGCATGAAAGTGATGGGAATGGAGTGTCATGTAGCTCAGCTTGCAGAAATCAGGGCCTGTCAAATTTATCTCCCAGTATGAAACTTAATCTAGGCTATGGTAGAATCACTGTGGCTATGCAATTGTGGTAGTATGTCTACTCCCTGTATCCAAACAAATCCTGTCATGGGGCCAATATGAGGCTCTGGTGGCAAAACATGCCCTGCATGCCTCATTCCTTTGACTAGATTATGAATGGGAACAGAGGTAAATCATTAATTTAGTCCATATGTGCACTTAGCATCATTGCCAATGTGTGTCTTAGACTCATGACATGTCCCTTAGACCCACAGCTCTGTTGTTACCTTCTCAGAGGTCATATTTGTCCTGTACAGTCGAATTGCATAAATTACAGTTCCACAGTGCACATGGTATGTTGATTCCTGAGAGGGCATGGTGTGTGATTCAGTAGCTTAGTCACATAGCATAAACTGTTTAATGCATGCCTTTGTTTGATGGATGTCATCTCTGTAGACTAGACACATATGTCCAAATGAGTTTTCTGTGGTACAGGTGCATAACAGATAACACAACCCCCATAGTGTCATGAGTCTGCATTTTTTAGGTCACATGTTCACAAATTGACAGGGAAGACTCTTTCTATACCCACTGTGCCAGCCCCTTGATCATTACTCAAGTGTTATTTTGAAGTTTATATTCTGGCAGTTGCCTGTAGGGACTGATTGCAGTGAATCATTCTCACAGACTGTGAATGTGTTGGTGTCAGAGTCACCAGATCCTCAGGGTCTGTGCACGTTCCCAACACTTCCACCACAAGACAGCTCCAATACTCTGATTAGATTTATCACAGAGTCTAAGAGAGTCCAAGTGGGGAAAAGGGGATTAGGACGGGAACAGCTAAGAAGGAGACCTGTAGGAAGCAAAAGGTTAAAACACAACATCAAACTTACATCTCATGAATTCAGTACCATGCTACAACTCTAAGCTTTGTCTTTTTTCCGAAAAACATGAACAACCCTAGAATAGTCCTTAAACTGACTAGGCTTTAGATGACCGAATACCTGAGGAGGAAACAGGAAAAGTTAAATAGGACTTTCAGATTCGAATACTTTCTTTAGCATGAGAATCAGGAAACACTCTGAGCAATTTCTAAACAATCATATGAATCTCCTTTTAAGAATACATATCAGTAACACACAGCATTACATCTAGAACTCTGGTATTGTTGTGTTCTTCTCAGAAAAAACATTGGGAAGTGAATTGCGCACATTGCAGATTTTTATATGAGTATCGAACACCATAAAGGAATGTGCACCATGAAATCACACAACGTAGATTCAAGGAATAAATCACGCAATGTGTCAATTTGAAATGCTACCAAGAAAATGTCTTAGAATAGTAGTGCACAGTAATTTACATTATTTATACACGAGGAAAGAATTGCGCGTCTTGCCGATTCAAATGCCACCATACAAATGCCAAGAAAAGGTAGCGCACAATGAACAACATGAAAAGCACTCAGGGAAAGAATCGCGCGTCTTGCCGATTCAAATGCCACCATGCAAATGCTAAGAAATGGTAGCGCACAATGAATAACATGAAAAAACACTCAAGGAAAGAATCGCGCGTGTTGCCGATTCGCATGCCATCATGTAAATGCCAGAAAATGGTAGCGCACAATGAACAGCATGAATTACACACGAGAAGTGAATTGCGCGTTTCGCCGATTCGAATGCCACCATGTACATGTCAAGAAAAGGTAGCGCGCAATAAACAACAAATTTAAATGCTCATGAAACGAGTTGTACGTCTTGCCAACTTGTAAAACATCATGTAAATGTCAAGAAATATCAGCGCGCAATGAACAACAATGTAATAACGAAGTCAAATCTTTATGGAATAAATTGCGCGTCCTCCCTATTTGCAAACCACCATACAAATGTCAAAAAATGGCAGCGCACAAGTAATCTGTTATTCATTTAAGAATTAAAGTCAAGAATATGAAAATTCTCAATTACGGTGTTGGGAAATGTCCAAACACCGTCTTACCGCCTGGAAACAGTGATCACCAATGAGAGATGAGTGCAGAAGACTGGAAAATCCAAATAGGCCTCCGGGACAGGAGCTCAGGAAGAAGCTGCTGCTCTGCACCGGGACCTCTGAATAGTGAGCACTGGAAGTTGGGCTGACTCTCTTTTATAGAGTCTTGGCCCAGCCTAGAACCACGCCCAGGCATGTTGCAGGGAAAGTCTCTAGAAGGCCCTGGAAAGGGACCAGACCCTAACACACTCTGAATGTTTGCAGCAATACATTGCAAATGTACAGTATTTATAAGCACCTTAAAAATGAATCTTTTGGATGGAATTCTGCAATGCAAAAGGTTAAACAATAACATATCATCACAGTGCATAAATTACATTATCTTGCGAGTGTTGGGTTTTTGCATTCTAGATGCCCGTAGAGCGCGCACTGTCCTGGTGTTGACAGTTGGTCCATTCATGGCTAATAAGTTTTCCCTTCAGAAGCCACATCGGTATGTAGTGTTTCATTGTTCGCTCACATCACAGCACAGGTTGCTAGAGCATGGGATACCTCATGTCTGTAAGCTTTCTGAATCATTGTAGGCCATGTGCAGGGTAGTAGGTTAGTCTGGAGATGCAAATACATATGTTTGTAGTCAGGACCCTGTACTTATTGACTTGTGTGTTTCACACTTGGGTAGTATTAACAAATCAAAAAGTCCTAGCTTGGTGGTACTGACCTCTGTGACTCATTCATGCAGGTCAATGTCCATCAGAAAAAGGAACTATGGAGATCCATTGCCAAGAAGGTGCAGACCCTGGGGGTCCACAGCTGACAAAGTGCCCACAATCGAAAAAGGTGGGAGAACGTGAGACACTGTGCCTGGAATTTTGCAGAGGTCCAGCTTGGAATGTCCCCCAACGTGGGCATTGTGCCCGTCAGTCCATGACCCCCCTAATAGCCTGCATTCTGTTGGTGGCCTACCCTGACCTTGATGGGCATTTGAGGATAGCACTACAGTCACAAGGGGGTGAGATGGTCCTGCCTGTCACAATGCCAAGCGAATGTGTTAGGTTCTGACAGTTCCCCCTAATGACTAGGGATAAGCCATGTGTAACATAGTAGAGAAGGGATTGTTTGTGTAGACATGTCATGTGTTGGATACTGATATGCCTTGCCTGTTGGCCCAGGAACCTAATACACAACTGTGTACAATCCAGAAACAACTTCTGACATATGGCTGTGTATAGTGATCAATCAAGTACTATTTGGTGTTATAGTGGGTGAAAATTCTATGCAACAGAGCACTACACCTTAGTGTTACAGGCCAAAGGTAAGGAAGTGATGGATCATGGTCCTCAGCCATGTGTCTGGTTAAATGAGTATTTTGTATCTGCCACCCAGAGGCTACTTGTCTTCAGTATATGATGGATGCTGGTGCCACACTACAGACTGTAATATGAGGATGGCCATCATACATGTGACATAGCATACATTGTTCGGTGGGTGCAGCCACTGATCAATACTTTCCATTGGTAAGTGGGGAATGTCCATTTACATGATTTATGTGGCATCACCATTGCCAGCATTCCTTGTACCTACACATCAGCATACATCCTTTTCTTATTAGCAAAACAATTGCAAGCTGTTGTCTGTATTCCCTCACATGTATGTGCATGGCAACCTGTGTGTGGAATAAGACATTTACAATGGGGGTACATTTCATCTTGTGCCATATACAGGAGTGTGCAATCATTGTTTATTGGCTGACCAAATCCTTATTTGTCATAGAATGTCATTTGGCATGTACAATTGCATTAGCAATGAGGGACATGACAGGTAGGCCTAGAGTCTTTAGCCACAAAGTGCCTTGTATGCCATTGATGTAGAATCATGTAGCAGAGTGCTTAGCACTTGTGAAATGGGGGAGGTCTATAACCTGACTGTCGGCATGCATCATGGAGTGACTTGCAGTTGTGTTGAAACCACATGTGTTTGGGTACAATCATTAATCCACAGACATCAGGGTCTGCATGACCATAATGGAGACAATGATGTAGCTTCCAATTGGGCAACATGTTGAAGTCCTTCAACAAGTACTTGCAAATCTCTAGGCCTCTCCAACATCCAAGGGGCTAATAGTGTTAACTGATGTACTCAGAGTATGTCATTGTAAGGGGTGCCAGACATTAGTGGTGATTTCCCTGGGGTTGGCTGATCAATTGTGTTGTGGATCTTAGGGATATCTTTTCCTGACATATTACACATGATGTCTATAGTGTCCATTTCCATGCCAAATGTGTGGCCTATCTGAGCAACATGAGTACTACTTCCATGACTCCATTGAGACAAATATCACTTGGCGAAGTGTGCATTGTGGTAATGCTTCCAGTATGACATGAGTATTTCCATGTCACTTTCTCCAGGCTCGTGTACACTTGTCAGCAACATGGCAAGATTTTGGAACATCATTTCTTATTCCTTGGTCATTGTGTATATGACAAATAGATGTGTGCAGGGCCTTGTGTGGGATCTCTGGGAATGCTGTTGGAATTGGCCCACTATTGTATGACAACAGGTAACTGAGGTATCCTACAAGGGGCAAACCTTAGGTGGCGATGAAGTCTCCTACTAGTCCAATGGTTACTGTGATTGGACAACTTCAGTCATGCAATTGTAGTTGTCTGAGATCCTGATTTTCCTGTGGGCATATGTTGACACAAGTATGGGCCACTTAAGTGGGTTTGTTGGTGGGGCCTACTTGACACCATGGTAATGTTTACTAATCAGAGCTGTTGTTCAAGTGTGATCATGGACATGTGAGGACCCTATTTCTCTTTGTATTTGCAGCATCAGCCCAGGGAACTGAAGGAGAAAGGGCACAGCCGAGTGGGAACACATCTGGCAACAGGACCTCTGGTCAAGACACCACTAAAACAGAGGGACCCACTGGCCTTGTGCCTGAAATGAGGAGACATGTGTTTTCTGTAGTGTTGCAGTGCAGTGTGAGTGACCTGCCCAAAGGGGGTGTATTCTGACTGTGAATGTATCCTTCTTTGTGTGTGATTCTGATGTGGGACACAATGACAAGTACACTTTGTGCTCATAGGGTGACCCCCATATGATGTTTCTGATGGTGTTATGATCTATTGCTGAAAGTAATATCACAGGTAGGTGTGTGTACTTACGGTTGGTTGTGTTCACAGCTGTGTGGATTTAGAGCTCCATCGATGATCAGCAGCAGCAACAGGAGGTGTGTGATGGGCTCCATGATGGCTCCAGATGTGGAGGCTGACTGTGGGTGAGTGTCTCCCTTTTTACTTCCTGTTTTTGCCTGCTGAGATGTGGTGGTTGAACTGCCACAGTCACATTGGTGGTGTGCAACCTCATAATGTGTCTGGCGCCAACACAGGCTCCGCTGGCATGTTTGTGCTGCCTTGTGACTGCGGTGGTTTGTTCTGCATGGCGGTGCTGTGGGACTGCAGTGATCTTTGCTCCATAGGCCCACATGACTCGTAATATGGCAGTCCAACTGCCAACACCGCAATGGTGGTCCACGAACAGTCAAACTCATAATGAGGCCCTAAATCTTTCAATGTGATACTATGGGTAGCAATAGTTTAAATTTTTGCGGGGTGTTCTTTTTTCACATTCATTAACTCTGGCTGGTATAGGTATTACTCAGTAAGTCCTTTCATATTAGGACCAAACAATTTTAGGAAGAGAACCAGTGGAAACAACAAGTCACTACTGGATTGAGTGATAAGTCAAGTTTCTTTCTTACAGCTACTGCACTCCTTAACCCTAACAAGGTATTTCACCTGTGCTTCTAACACCGTCCTCTACAGTTTTAAACACTGCTATGTTTGTATATCTGCCTCTCTCCAGTTAATGGCTAGAAGAGAGTTTCCTACTCATTTTTTACCTATAATCTCCTATCATGGCACATGCTACATTTCTCAGATGCTTTCTCCAAATGTTTCAGAAGCCAGAAAGGCCCATGTCATAAGGTTCAGTAAGAGATAGCCTGTCAGCTGTGACTGCAGGAGTTATAGGTGAACTCAGTGACCGTCCACTATCTGGTAGATATAGATTAAGAGTAGGAGGTAGTGGGTAGTGGGTCAGGCATCCTCTGAGATGACTTGTGAACATCTAATCTGCTTTGGGTAACCCAGCAACATGACCACTTCAGCCCTTCCACAGAAGCCAATATCAGTCCCTTCTCCAATATCCATAAAATCCCTCTTCCATAAGATCCTGGATGACATGGAGACCCTGACTAAGGGTCTGGAGTAACTGAACAACAGGATAAACAGACAGAAGGTGTATTTTTAGGAACCGGGGGTAGGCTTCTGCTGAATGTGTGTGGGTGGAATGAGTTGGGGAATGGGTGTCAAGTAGGTGGTTGAAGGACATCTGAGTTGGTCTGTTGCAGAGGTGTATGTGGGATGGGATGGAGGGGGGTGGGTTCACTTTGTGTTTCAGGGCATAGGGGCATAGGGTGATGTGTTCTGTTGGTGGACTGAGTCAGTAAAGGGGTAGGCTAGTTGTTTGTGTTTTTGGTCATCTGGTGGGTCTGTTGTGGGTGATCATGTTCTTATTTTTTAATAAACATTCTCTTTCATTGTTTATTGAGTTGCTTTACTATGTGTTCATTGTTAGAATAGAGAGTTAACCAGGGACATTTCATCTACCCATTGACAAAGACAGAGACCTGGCTCAACACAAACATGGCAAAGACTTTCCATCATCTTCCCTTTAATCCTCTCTACAGGAGGTCTCTTGCCAGCTGTCCTCAATGAAGCACCCACAGCCCCCAGCCCTCCCAATGAGTGGCAGAAATCTGGCGATGCCAATGCCCCCCTTCATGACTTTTGCAACTTGAGCACCTTCCACTAGTAATAGATTAGTAGTGTCCTCTCCTCTGAAGTCATACGTAAGTTCTAGTACTCATAGATTAGATGCCACATTATGCCACCACTCACCTACACCCTGAATTGGCAACTCACAGAGTTCCTCTTAGCAAGCTCAAACTGGGAAGACACAACAAGAAAGGAGTCTTCCTTTTTCAAGTGGAGTACACAAACAACAAAATAATATAGCACCTTGTAGTGCACAAACTGTATTTTACAGTATTTTAGTAGTAGTACAATAGTACTAATCACATACTACAAAATACTAGTCACAAACATATGTGCAGAGACCTATTTTCTCTGTTGCTCCTATCTTTTCTCTACTGTGCCTCCCATGGGTTTACAGCAGTCTAATCACACAGAGGTATACATATGAGCGCTAAAAAAACTTGAAAAAAAAAGAAAATGGCAGCAAAGCCACAACCCACCGTCATTGCATGGCAATGAGTTGGGCACAGGGTCTGGCTGCAACTCTGAGGCCAACGGTTAGAAATGGGGTCTTTGGTTGGCATTCAGGTTACCTCTTGTCCAAACAAGGACCCTCACTCTAGTCAGGGCAAAGGAGAATCACCTTCAGCTAACCCCCGCTCACAACCTTGGTAGCTTGGCACAAGCAGGCAGGCTTAACTTCAAAAGTAATGTATAAAGTATTTGTACCAACCCACACAGTAACTCAGTGGAAACACTGCAAAATGGCACAACACAGGTTTAGAAATATAGAAAATATTTATCTAAACAATTCAAGACCAAAATGACAAAAATCCAACATACACAAGTCAAGTTATGAATTAAAAAAAAAATAAGAGTCTTAGGGCCAGATGTAGGAAAGAAACAAATTGCGACTTGCAATTTGCGAGTCCGTGAGACTCGCAAATTGCAACTCGCAATTTGGTATGCAGAAAGGTGTCTCAGACACCTTCTGCAACTCGCAATGGGGTCGCAAAGACCCACCTCATTAATATTAATGAGGTGGGTCGCATTTTGCGACCCCATTGCGCGTATGGGCACTCACGGGGATGGTGGCCTGCTGGAGTCAGCAGACCACCATGTCCGTGACTGCTTTTTAATAAAGCAGGTTTTTTTTTTTCTATCTGCAGCCCGTTTTCCTTAAAGGAAAACGAGCTGCACTTGGAAAAAAAAAAAAAAACTTATGTTTCGGTATTTTTCAGAGCAGGCAGTGGTCCACAGGACCACTACCTGCTCTGAAAAATTATTTTTGTTTCCATTCACAAAGGGGAAGGGGTCCCATGGGGACCCCTTCCCGTTTGCGACTGGGTTACCATCCACTTCAAGTGTATGGTAACTGCGATTTCATTTGCGACCGCTTTTGCGGTCGCAAATGAAAGTGAATAGCATTGAGAGTCGCAAATAGGAAGGGAACACCCCTTCCTATTTGCGAGTCGCAAATGCATTTTGCGAGTCGGATCCGACTCGCAAAATGCATTTCTGCATAGCAAAGAGGCTTTTGCGCCTCGCAAACGGCGTTTTTCGCTGTTTGCGAGGCGCAAACACTTTGCTAGATCTGGCCCTTAATCCTTGGAGAACAGCAAGAATGCTGTTATTGCAAAAAAGTAACTGGGTAGCGTCAAAATAAAGCTGCACAGGTGAGTGTGCATTGGAAAATGCCAACGATGTGTCAATTTCTCACTCGCAAGCGAGAATGTGCATCATTCCTCCTCCGGTCGGGTTAATGTGTGTTGTTTCTTCTCTCCAGCAAGAGAGCGATGTGTCGATCCGGATTGGCAGGCTTTGCATTGATTTTCCGCACCCAGTGATGTTGCATTGAAATCCAGTTGCACGCTGTCAAGAATCCATGCTGAGTGGGAGCTTGCGTCGTTAACAGCAGCTGCTGTAGGTGTTGCATGTCATTTCTCCAGCTGTGTTGCGTCATTCTCCCAGCGGCGATACAGGTGGAGCGTCGGTTTTAGCTGCAAGGCCAGCTGCGCGTCATTTATCAGAGGCGAGGCGGGTGGTGAATCAGCCGTTTCCCCTCACTGTGGCCTTCGCATGGATTTCTGTTCTTTTCCACCAGCTTCACCTTCCCAGGTGCTGGCAGAGAAAAGTCTTTTATGTCCCTGAGACTTCAACAACAGGGGGCAAGCTCAGTTCAAGCCCTTGGAAATTCTTCACAAGTGGGAAGTGGCACAAAAGTCAGTCTTTGTCCTCTCTCAGGTAGAAGCAGCTACTGCAGGCCAACCCAGCAAAGCACAGTCATAGGCAAAGGGACAGTACTCCTCCTCCAGCTTCTCCAGCTCTTCTCCTTGGCAGAGGTTCCTCTTGGTTCGAGAAGTAACCTGCTTTTCAGGGGTTTTGGGGGCTCTTCTTATACCCCTTTCTGCCTTTGAAGTAGTCCTATTTCAAAGAGAAGTCTCTGTTGTTTTTAAGATCCTGCCTTGCCCAGGCCAGGCCCCAGACACACACCAGGGTGCATTGTGTGAGGGCAGGCACAGCACTTTCAGGTGTAAGTGACCACTCCTCCCCTCTCTTCAGCCCAGATGGTTCATCAGGATATGAAGGCTACACCAAAGCTCCCTTTGTATCACTGTCTAGAGGAGAGGTGCAAACAGCCAAACTTTCAAACTGACCGAGACAGGGAATCCACAAACAAGCAGTCACAGAATTGCTAAAGCAAGAAAATGCCTACTTTCTAAAAGTGCCATTTTCAAACACACTGTCTAAAAACCAACTTCACCAAAAGATGCATTTTTAAATTGTGAGTTCAGAGACCCCAAACTCCACCTGTCTATCTGCTTCCAAAGGAAATATGTGCTTTAATAATATTTAAAGGCAGCCCCCATGTTAATCTATGATAGAGAGAGGCCTTGCAACAGTGAAAAACTAATTTGGCAGTATTTCACTGTCAGGACATATAAAACATGTAAGTACATGTCCCACCTTCACCCTGGCCATGAGGCTACCTAGGGCCTACCTTAGGGGTGCCTTACATGTATAAAAATGGAAGGTTTAGGCCCGGCAAGTGGGTACGCTTGCAAGGTTGAATTGGCAGTTTAAAACTGGACACACAGACACTGCAGTGGCAGCTCTGAGCCAAGTTTACAGGGTTAATATTGTGGGTGGCACAACCAGTGCTGCAGGCTGACTAGTAGCATTTGATGTACAGTCCCTGGGCACCTCTAGTTCACTTCACTAAGGACTTACTAGTAAATCAAATATGGCAATCATGGATAAGCCAATGTACACATACCATTTATACAGGGAACACTTACACTTTAGCACTGGTCAGCAGTGGTAAAGTGTCCAGCGCAAACAAAAACAGCAAAAACAGAGTCCATCACACATAAGCAACCTGGGAAGTAGAGGCAAAAAGTTAGGGGAGGCCATGCCAGTGATGCCAAGTATAACACCAACCCTCTCTCCCTCAGCACTCTGTTTGAGAACTCACACATTACATCACTGATGAGATTTGAAATTTACGCTAATGTAAGTAATATTTATGTCAGTTAAGTATAACTGGTGAATTTCTCTTTTTTTGTTGTAGTAGTGCTTTTTCAGTGAATTTTTAACTCAAGATATAATTTTTTTATAATTTCTCCATGTATAACTCCACGTTAACTCTACTTTAACTCTAGTTTTTTTTTCCATGTAGCTCATGACCTAATGTAATTATAACTAGCGCCCCCTGCCATGCACAGTATTGTCATCAATAACTTCACTGCAAATGTTGCAGTGATATTATCAAAGATGCCATAGATGTCATGAATGATGTAATATGTGGGTTAATTAGCAGTGCATGGCGAGGGAACGAGTTGTAGTTATGTTAGAGCACGAGTTGCAGTTACTTGAGCTAATTATTACTATAGCTGCTGAATTTCTATGGGTTTGTATGTGTAAGTTCTGGACCTAACTATAACATCCGTATAACCTTTGTTTTTTTCAGTTAATTTCTAACTATTCTTTTTCCTAACTATAAAGTCCCTGTAACCTTTGATTTTTCCATTAATTTCTACAGGTTTTAATGCTATTTATCAACTACAATGTCCCTGTAACCTTTGTTTTTTTAGTGAATTTCAACAGTTTTTTAATGTTAAATTGTACCACAATTTGACCCATAAGTTCAATTTACTAATACACATTTTCACAAACTTATTAATACATTTTATTTACACATTCATTCTTATTATATATTTTAAAACGAAAAACATCAACATTAAGGTAAAGTAACTTATGTAGTCTTTCTATAAATTAAATGTACCTAGTCTTTCTTTTTTTAAATTAATTTTATGGATCCACAGACCCATCATGAATCTTCAGACAAATAAGGGGTCTGCATGTTATATTGGACGCATTCAATACTAAATCAACAACACATTTAATACAAACATATGCAATTCCCATAAGTGCATTACTACCTTTGTGTGACTGTCTATGTGAGTGATTGTGTGCGTCTGTGAATGGCTTTATGGGTGTGTGAGTGTCTGTGTGGGTGTGCAAGTTGGTGTAATGGTGGATGTGTGAGTGTGTGTGAGTAGCTGTGTGGGTGTGTGAATAGGATAGGGTACAGTGGATCACCATAGAGTGGGATGGCGCACATTGAAGTAGCATAGCATGCATTCGAGGAAACTGTTATAAATTGGTGTGCGTCTCATACATTAGAGTGGAGTGCAGTGTGTCACCCAGGGTTAGAAATTGTTGTAGAGTAGAGTATAGGGCTGTGCAATAGAGTGTATGCACATTGTGGTGAGTGCAATGTTTGGACAGGGGAGTGTATAGGGATAGAATGGAGTACAGTCTAGAAGAGTGGCACAGAGTATAGTGTAGATAGAGTTATCGAGATCGGAGGAAAGATTAAAGTTGCGTACAGTGTAAAAGTATAGAATGGAGTAATGTAGAGCAAAATACAGAGGAGTGGCATCAAGTAGAATAGCATAGAGTGGAGTGGCATACAGTGGAGTAGTGTACAGTAGAGTTGGGTAGAGTGAAGTAGCATACACTGAATGGCGTAGAGTGGAGTGATATAGAATGTAGTGGTGTATATTGGATTGGTGTAGACTAGAGTGGTGTTGGCCGGAATTGCGTATAGCAGAGTGGCATAGTATAGACTGGAGTGGTGTACGGTTGAGTGGTATAGACTGAAATAGTTTTATAGTGGAACAGTATGGCACAGTAGCATGCAGTGAAGAGGTATAGGTTGGAATGGTGTACACTGGAATGTGGTAGACCGTAACAGCATAAAGTGGAGTGGCATGCAGTGGAGTGACATCCAAAGGAATAGCATGGAACAGAGTGGGATAGAGAGGAGTGGCACACACTGGTAAGGCATGGAGTGGCACAGCATACAGTGGAGGGGCATACAGTGGAATTGTATATGGTGGAGTGGCATACAATGGAATTTGGCAATGTGCAATAGCATATACTGGAGCAGCGCATAGCGAAGTGGCACATAGTGGAGTGGGGTACACTAAAGGGGCATAGAGTGGCGATGCATACAGTGTAATAGCATAGAGTGGATTGGTATAGAGTGGAGTTATGTACAGTGGAATAGCATAGAGTGCCGTGGTGTAGAGTGGAGTGTTGTGCAGTGAAGTGGCGTAGAGTGTAATAGTGTATAGTTAGGCAGCATACAAAAGAGTGGCATATATTGGCAAGGTATAGACTGGAGTTGCATTCAGTAATGTGAGGTAGATTGTAATACCATATAGTGTAGTGGCGTACATTGTTGTGGGGTCCAATTGAATAGCATAGAATGAAGTGGCGTAGAGTGAAGTTCCATACACTGAAGTTGTGTATTGTGGAGTAGCGTACAATGGAATGGCATGCAGTGGAATAGTATACAGTGGAGTGTTGTAGAGTGGAGTGGCATACAGTGAACTAGAATAGATTGCAGTGACATACAGTAGAATGGCATAGAGTGGAATAGCATATAGAGGAGTAGTGTCTAGTGGAGTAGCATACAGTGGAGTGACAAAGACTTAAGTTGTGTACAGTGGCATTTAGTGCAGCATAATAGAATAGAATAGAGAGGAGTGGTGTACAATTGAGTCCCATAGAGTGGAGAGGCATAGAGTGAGTGTCACAGAGTCAATTAGCTTGCAGTGGAGCAGCTACAGTGAAATTTAGCAGCAGTGTAAAATATGTTGAGTAGAGTAACACAAAACAGGGAATTGCACTGTCTTACGTTTCTCCTGATTTACCAATCAATGCAGGTACACACATGGTAGCCTTGTGTTTCTTTTCTGACTTACGTATTGTATTGCCACATGTGACACCATGATTGACACAAGGATACTCAATCCAATAACACAGCTAGATCTTAGTTATATTTTGGGCCAATGTATACCATGATAACTTTGCAGTATACTATGATAGATGGTGCTGATAAGCCAGTATAGAATTGGATAATGGCTGTCTTAGAACATGAAAAGTCAGCCAATTTGATTTACTACACTGGATGCATTCTGTGTCAGGGCCTTAGCTACAGTAGGTTGGAGGTCCCTACCTATTACCACTTTATTAAATGGTAAAAGTTGGGAGACTTATTTATATTCTTTATATAGAGTCCTGGCCCTCTGCTATACCTCTGTAAAAAACTGTTGTCCAGAGATTTTTATTTTTGATTTGTGTTTTTGTATCATTGGAAGAGTAATTTAGCTTGGGTAGACATTGCTAATCGTGCTGATTTTTTTCTGTATGATATTTTTTAAAATGGCGGGTATGTTGCATTCTGCAACATATTTAAGGAAGCATGAGACCTATATACTTCATTTTGGTGTCAACATAGTTTTTGAGGGTCAAGTAGTCTTATAGAGACAGAAAATAATTCTTCAGAGCAACCTTTCTGCCTTTTTCCAAAATGGCAGCTCTATAATGTGTGTTTTAGCCATCATATTGGTAATTTATTTTGATATTGTTTTTGTTTCCGGTTTTCCATTGATTCAAATTCGTAAACATGAGTGAAGTAGGTGGTAGCAGAGGATCTTTACCTCCTGACAGAGTGCTGCTAACTACAAAATCTCAGGACTCGTTCAACAAAGAAAAATGTGTCATAAATCAAGCTAATCCAAAAGAAAAGCTAACATCAACTGTTAGCTGGACAGAACAAAGTTCGAGATGCTGCAGAAATATGGGAAAGGGAAGTTCACAAAAGATGAAAACTGATAGGTGAAGAGGATCAAATACTTTATCATTGTAACAACAAGTGCTGCAATTTACATGCAATGGAAAAAAGCCTGAAAAAAATAATCAAATATTAGCAGAAACCAGTGAGAAACAACATGAATCTGAGTCTTCTGGGAAAGCGACAACAACCAAACCCAGTGCCCATCCACTTAGAAGATCAATGGCTGTCCCTCGCCCACCTCCAGAAACTGATCAGAAAGCAGAGGATCTTCAATGTGTTATCTGTGGCCTAGCCTGAACAAGAGCCAAAGGGATTAACGAAAGACCAAAGTACGGAGAATGTGAGTCTCAAAGGGCATGCATGTTTATACCTGCAGCTAGTTTCTTCCAAGATGAAGTTTTCAGCCGAACAGCTGATCTACATAGTGAGGTGAATGTATTTGCAGTGGATTTGTATGCCCACTCGAAATGCATGTCTGCATATATTTGAAAATATGAATGTACAATAAGCTTTCAGCAGCAATGTAACTTCCAGCCTTCAGTTACGTTTGCACTTTTTGAAAAAACAAATGAAGTTTTAAAGCCACTCTAGAGTGCTGGCTATGGGTTCATACTTAGTGAGATCAGAGAACTAATGTTCAACATTGATGAAACTGTATTGATCCATAATAATGAAATTAAGATTTTTCTGGTGAGGCTGCACAATGACAGAATGTTTTTTTTTCTGTCTAACAAAAATAATAAGCTACTTATGATATTCTCAGCTGATTTGACTCGTAAAGTTCTTGCTGCCATAATAAGATCACAGGATGCAGTAAAATCAGCAGAAACCACTTAAAGAAAATGTTTCCTGAAAAATGTTGATTTTGGACTTAATCCAAATTGTGTGATACCCCAGAACTCTGCAAATCATGGGAGACAACTATTTGACTCCCATGATTTCACATGGGAGTCAATAAGAATGCCTGATGTTGTCTTAATAATTTTACATCATTGTTTAATATCAGCAAAGCAAAACTGTTACAAACTAAAGTTCCTGAGTGTGGAACAGAAACCAACAACATTGATGATTGTTTTGAAGAGATAAGCGAAGAAGTGGAAGACAATCCCATGAACTGACAGGCCTATGCTGTGCAAATATACTGTCTTTTCCAAATAATGTTTTATGAATTTCATGACGACAAAAATAAAACTCTGCTATACATGAAGACCTACCACGCAATCTATGACAAGTGCAAAAGGAGAGAGCTACTTACTTAAATAAATAGGATTGGTGCATCAACAAGTTATAATGACATAGTATGGAGCAGGATCTTGTTAGCAGTTCATGCTGTAAAATCTTGTGAATCCAACAGTACACAGCTTTCAAGTCACTTTACCAGGAAATGATTTACAATTGCTGTTCTTGATCATTTTGATTTTGAAGACAGCTTTTCTTTGTCTGCAACATCAAGCACAAGATACTGTCATTGTGCTTTTTCAAGACTGTATCAATGAAGTTGCTGCTGGAAAACTTGGTGTGTCAGCTGTAGGCATAAACAAAGGAAGCTGCAAACATATAGCCTAACTGCCTTGCCAATGTGTGCAAAATCACTACAAGCCATCAACACGTCCCAGTCTACCAGAAAGTTTCAAAGTGGCTGAGAACATGGATATTCTTCTACCTGATGAGACACTTCGCAAAGCTGATTTAACTGAAATTATCATATTGCATATTCAGTGAGGACTGAAGAATGAAGAAAAGTCAGTTCCTCCATGGGCTAGAATTCATGCTCAGATCTCCCATAATACTATCCCACCGAGGAAGGTTGAGTTTTTACCAGTTATACCATCTCTAGTCACAAAATACGGAACAGTTTACACAGCTCTAAACAATTTCCAAAATGTGCGTGCTCAGCTTGAAGACCAGCCTATCTTACCAATTTTTTGTGAAGTTATTTTTCGTATTGTAACTGATATTTGTATGAAGAATCCAGAAGAATTTGATGATCTTGATCCAATAACGGACATTTTCTGCATGGCAAAATGTGTGTTGCAGTGTGCAGGAAGTTATCTCAGTGGACGTGTCATAGACAAAGCACATATTGATGCTGAAATCTTTGAAAGCAAAACTGTTCAGTCAGCATTGAGCAGAACTCATTATGTTTGTTTGTTTCAAGATATGCTCATCATATCTGAGGCAAAAGAAACAGTGCGTTGGAATGTTTTATGGAACAAGAATGACGAATTAGGTTTTGTATATCTTATCTCAGAGGTAAACAAGACACAGGGTGCACTTCATTCAAAAGAAATAGAGAGTCATTATGACCCCAGCGGTCGGTGTAAATGTGGTGGTAGTACAGCCAACAGGCTGGTGTTACATACCGCCACATTCAGCCAACCCGTCAATGTACCACACTGGTAGCAGCCGCCAGGCTATAGATAACAATCTCCAACCAGGCGGCTGCTACTGTCCTGCTTACGGCATCATGACCCTGCCTACCGCTATGGTTTTCATGGCATTCCTAACGCCACGAAAACCATGGCGGTAGGCCCTACCAGTGACAGGGAATCCCTTCCCTGTCACTGGTAGGAGGCCCATCCCCCAACACTTCCCAGACAACCCCCACCCCTCCTCCATCCACGTACCTCCCCGTCCAATTTCTCCCAATACACGCACACTCGCAGGCACACAGCGCGCATTCACACACTCACTCACACAGGCATACACGCATGCATCCATTCATTCAGACACACATCCGTACACACATACAAACTTACACACAGACCTGCATTCACATTCCCATTCACTCACGCATTCTCACACATGCACACACACATGCAAGCAATACAACACACTCATTCGCATTTACGCACACTCACACATTCATGCACACACTCCAACTCAAACACACACAACGCCCCCCAACTCCCTCCCCTGTCGGAAATCCGACTATATGCAGAACTGAAGCAGGAGAGATTTGTATTGAAAGAGAAAAAGCTGTTTGACATAATCATTAAAACTAAACTTCAACGCTTTAATTGCCATAGTAAGGATTTCGTCCCACCAGCCACAACAAAATAGGTTACAAAAAACAACACTCGCAAGCACATAGGGAGATGGATGTAGCAATGGAAAAGGGTGAATTTAGCAAAGACCTTCTGTTGTATGATCTTCTTCCAAGAAAGGCATTAATTGATGGAGATGCTGCAACAAAACCAGTGAAGCACAAACTTGTACAAAAGCTTGAAAAAAGTTTTTTGCCTGAAGAATTTCAATTCAAAAAGGTGTCTTCATTGAAAACTGCTGTTATTGTGGACTATTTGTCACAGTTGCAAATGGTCAAGATTTCATCCTTGCAAAACTTTGGACAAGTAATTGATGCTGTTCTACAGATGTCAAAGTCAGTGTGCATCTTGCAAGAAATGCACCTTGTCTTTGACAGTTATCTCAAACTATCTGTCAAGGAATGTGAGAAAATCAGACAATGTCTACAAGAGGGACAATTGACCTTGTCTGCATCAATAATTAGACAACCTATACCTTTTCAACTTGATAAATTCTGGTCATCACACATCGACCAAGATGAACTTGGAGATGTTAACTCGCCAAACAATGCTGATGCTTCAGTGAACACTGTATTTCCAATTATTGCAAGTAGAATCATTTTCAATGAGGAGCTGGTGCCTGCAGAGATATGTTCAAAAGGCATAGGCCATGTTGTTCAAGATTTTAACAGCAAGTTGGAGGAAGCTGCCCTTCATGTTGTGCCATATGTTGAGTGGGCTATTCGAAATGGTTCCACTAGAGTCATTGTACTTTCGTTGTATTGTCAAATGACACAAATGTTATTATTGTGCTACTTAGATTTTTTGCAATGTTCATAAGTCAAGGATTGTGAGTTATAGATACATTATAGAACATGAGAGAAAAGACACTTAGGGCCTCATTCTGACCCTGGCGGACGGCGGAGGCCGTCCGCCAGGGTACCGCCGATGAATGACCGCACCGCGGTCAAAAGACCGCTGTGGCCATTCAGACATTTCCTCTGGGCCGGCGGGCACTCTCCAAAAGAGCGCCCGCCGGCCCAGAGGAAATGCCCCTGCAACGAGGACGCCGGCTCAGAATTGAGCCGGCGTAGTTGCAGGGGTTCGACGGGTGCAGTTGCACCCGTCGCGTATTTCAGTGTCTGCTTAGCAGACACTGAAATACTTTTCGGGGCCCTCTTACGGGGGCCCCTGCGGCACCGCCTACCGCCATCCTGTTCCTGGCGGGCGAACCGCCAGGAACAGGATGGCGGTAGTGGGTGTCAGAATCCCCCATGGTGGCGCAGCAAGCTGCGCCGCCATGGGGGATTCTAAGGGCAGCGGTAAACCGGCGGGAGACCGCCGGTTTGCCTCTTCTGACCGCGGCCGAACCGCCGCGGTCAGAATGCCCTGCGGGGCACCGCCGGCCTGGCGGCGGTGCTCCCGCCGACCCTGGCCCCGGCGGTCTTAGACCGCCGGGGTCAGAATGACCCCCTTAATCCCTCTTCCTATTCAGTATAAAAAACATGACACAGAAATGGCCAGTGTTCTTATCAAGGCACATATTCTTATGGGCAATGACACTAGGAGTAAAATTGGAAGAAAGCCTGGAGTTTTAACAGCTGAACCTGTAAAGTTTAATAAAAGTTTTTGCTGAGACAGAAAAAGAATGTGACTTTGAAGACGCAGAAATATACATTGTGCATGTGTGGAAAAAAAGTTGTGACTGTCACACATTTGATGATCTTCTGTAAAGTGAGTACAAGAGATCAGTCCCACTAAGTGACCTACTGATATCATATTCTGTGCGTGGACACATTAAAAAAAGTATAATACTTGATCGGAAGATGTGTAAAGGTTTGGGATCATGCATATGTAGAAAAAGATCTCTGTGCACTTGGTATGCTAAGATATTGATGAGGTACTAAAGCCTACAAAATGTCTAAAGCCTCTACCCACAGAACTTATACATACGTGTACTTGCAAAACCTATGGCACAAAAAGATGTACCTGTCGATGGGCTCTTCTCAAACGTTCAACATTCTGCAAATGTAACATGAGCGATTGCGGAAACAAATAAATATAATGAACTATGAAAATGTGTCCAAGTAGCAGTGCTAAACATTATTTTTTTCATATTCAGATCATAAACATTGTTTGGTGTTTATAAAAAGATTAAAAACCATTATTATTTGTTTCATTTCTATATATGTCTCTTCTTCCTCTATTAGAGCCGCCATTTTGAAAAATGGTGGAAAAATTGCTCTGAGAAGTTATTTTCTGTCTGTAAAAGACTACTTGATCCCCAAACCTATGTTTTGACACCAAAATGAAGTATATAGGTTCCATGTTTCCTGAAATATTACATCATCACTGCAAAACATCCAGCATTTTTATAAATGTCCAGGAAACAATTGGCCAATATTAACAATGTCCACCCAAGCTGAATTACTTCTCTAATGAAAAACACAAATATAAAATGAAATTCTTTGGACAACACTTTTTTACAGAGGAATATCCAGGGGAAAGAACTCTATATAAAGAATATAAATAGGTTTCCAACTTCTACCACTTAATGAAGTGGTAATAGGTAGGGACCTCCTACTTAATTATATCCAGGGTCCCTGGAATTATACAGCAGGAGAGGACCAATTTATGCAGTAGGGTTGAGTAGATTATGCGCCAAGAAAACACAAATTATGCAGCATAATGCAACACATTTTATAATAATATTACTTCATTATTTTGACATTTACAAACTTTGAAACACTGTCTGGGCATTGGTTGATCTCCATTAGTACCAAATTAATATCCAAATATAGCAATAAGCAACAGAAAGGTGACCAGTCCAGTTTTGCAAGGGGCCTTCCAGGGCACGTCAACATGTTTTGCTTCATTTCTAGTAGCTTTTGAACTGTTTGAACTAGAGACACCATTATTTTTGTTAAAATCTGCAGGTTATGCAGCAGATGATGGATTATGTGGCAAATGGGGCAATTCTATAATTATACTAAAATTGCCACGGCCGCTCAATTGCATAATTCCAGTGGCCCTGTCTATATCTAAGGCTCAGGCACTAAATGCATCCAGTGTAGTAAAAACAATACGGCTGTACTTTCATGTTCTAAGACAGCAATTACTCAATTAAAAACTGGCTTGTCCTCACCATGTAACATGGTATACTACAAAGTTATCATGGTATAACCTGACCTAAAGTATAACTAAGGCCTAGCTTTATTATTGGATTGTGTACCCTTGCGTACATCATGGTGTCACATAGGAAATGAAATACTTAAGTCAGATAGGCAAAGCAACACAAGGCTACCATGTATGTACTTGCGTTGATAGTTCAATCTAGAGAAACATAAGGCAGTGCAATTCATTGTTTTGTGTTACTCTGCTCAATATATTCTATATTGCTGCCAAATTTCACATACATCCATAAGCCACACCACTCTAGCCACTCCACTACAATCTATTCCACTCTACGAAACTCACTCTATGCCTCTCCACTCAATGAGATTCCACTGTGTGCCATTTCACTCTACTCTATTACACTGTGCAAAATGCCACCGTCTAACTCTCCTGTTTCTGTCACACCACTGTACACATCTCTACTAGAAACTACTTCACACTATTCCACTGTATGTCACTAGACAGTATGCTACTCCACACTATACCACTTCATTGCATTGCACTTCACTCTACACCGCTTCATTGTATGTTATTCAATTGGAACCCCCAACAATGTACGCCACTCCTATATATCCTATTACATTCTACCCCATTCCACTGAATGCAACTCCAGTCTACACCATGCTATTATATACCACACCACTGTATGCTACTCCACTATACCCTATTACACTCTACACCACACCAGTGCGCAACACTCCAATCTACACCACTCCACTATGTGCTAGTCCACTATACACAACTCCACTCTACACCAGTACACTCTATGCTTCTACATTGTATGCAATTCCACCCTGTGCCTCTTCAGTGTACCCCTCACCACTTTATGCCACTCCGCTATACCCTGCTCCTGTATGTTATTCCACTGTATGTTCCTCCATTATATACGATTCCACTGTATGCCACTCTACTGTATCCTATGCCACTCTGTGCCACTCAAGTATATGCCATTCCACTTTTCTCCACTCTGTTCTATGCTATTTCATTGGATGCCACTCCATTGCATGCCACTTCACTGTATGATGTTACCCTCTACCCCATTCCAGTGTATACCATTTCAATCTACACCATTTCACTGCATGCCAGTGTACTGTATGCTACTCCACTATACACTATTCCAGTGTACACCTCTTAACCGTACACCACTCCACTCTTTGCTATTCCACTGTATGCCACTCCGCTATACACCACTCAATGCCTCTCTGGTGTACACCATTCTACCCTACACCACTGCACTCTACCCCACTCCACTCTACCCCACTCACTGTATGCTACTTCACTCTACCCCACTCCACTGTGTACTACTCCAGTCTACACCAATCTACTGTATACCACTCTACCGTACACAATTCTACTCTATGCCACTCCTCTGTACTCTTCTTTATGCTATTCCATTGTGTGCCACTCCATTCTTTACTTTTATACTGTACACACCTTCAATCTCTCCCCCACTCTAGATATTTCCACTCTATAAAACTCTACTATACTCTGTGCCACTCCATAGGCTGTTCTCCAGTCTATCCCCATAAACGTCACGGTCCAAACATTGCACACACTCTTTGTGCGTACACTCTATTGTGCAGCACTATACTCAACTCTACAATTCCTCACAATGTATGACATAGCACACCACTCTACTGTATAAGAGGCCACTACAATTTATAACAGTTTCCTCAACTGCATGCTATGCTACTCCAATGTATGCCACCCCACTCTCCAGTAATCACTGCACTCTACCCTATTCATACAGCCAATCACACATGTACCCACACAACCACCATTACACCCACACAGATGCTCACACACCCATATAGCCACTCATACACCCACAGAGTCAATCACACAGCCACACACAGGTAGTGATACACTCATAGAAATTGCATTAGGATATGTTTGTATTAAATGTGTTATTGTTTTAGTACTGAATGTATGCTATATTACGGGCAGACCTCTTATTTGTCTAAGGATTCATGATGGGTCTGCAGATCCATCAAATTAATATAAAAAATGAAAAACTTGGTAGGTTGCATTTATAGAAAGACTATATAAGTCACTTACCTTAACATTCATGCTTTTAGTTTTAAATTATATAATAAGTGTGTGAATAAAATATGCCACCTGGCTGCTCCCTACCTGGTGTCCCAAGTACACCACAGACTCCTGCCCTATATGGCACTTACTGGCCTTAACAGTGAGGCCTCCACTCTGCAGGGCCTTCAACACTTCCTGGAGGTGGAGTGAGTGGTCCTCCAAGCTGGAGATGAATACAGCAATGTCATTGAGGTATGCAGCACTGACGTTCTCCAACCCAGCCAGGGCCTGGTTAAACAGCCTATGGAAGGTAGCAGAGGCGTTCGTCAACCCAAAGGGCATAACACAAAACTTGTAGTGCCCCTCTGGTGTTTGAGAACATTGGCCTCTCTTTTTCCCCCTAGGGTAAGGCAATCTGCCATTATCCAGACGTCAGATAAAATGTGCTGAGGGACTTGGCAGCTCCCACCCGGTCAATGAGCTCATAAGCTCTGGTGATGGGGTGTGAGTCAGTTCTGGTGGTGGCATTGAGCCTCTGGTAGTCATCAGGTGTGATACCAGGCGGAGCAGCCTTGGGTACCAGAACCACAGGACTAGACCAAGAGCTGATGGACTGCTCAATTACCCCTAACTCCAGCATCTTAAAGACCTCCTCCTTGATGCTGTCTCTCACTCTGTCAGTCACTGTGTAAGACTTGTGCTTGACAGGCAGACTGTTCCCAGTCTCAATATCATGAGTGCACCCATGGGTGACCCTAGGGGTAAGTGAGAACAGTGAGTTGAACTGACCCAGTAACTGGGGACAGTCGCTCTGCTGTTCTAGGGTCAGAGTAGGGGAGAGGTTTACACCCTCCACTGACCCATCCTGCTCTTTGGTAGAAAGGAGGTCGGGGAGAGGTTCACTCTCCTCTTCCACCCCATCATCTGTGACCAAGAGCTTGGTCCACTCAGACTTCTCAAAGTGTGGTTTGAGGCAGTTCATGTGTAACACTCTTAAAGGGTTTCTAGGAGTCTGCATGTCCTCCAAGTAGGTGGCATTTATTTTGCACTCCTTCACCTCAAATGGCCCAGAACAAAGGTCTTGGAGAGGCTCTACTTGGGACCTAACCTACACCTTCTGGACAGGTTGAAGCTCAACCAGGGTGGTATTCTGGTCATACCATTGTTTCATGTCTTCCAGGCTAGCTTTCATATTCTCTTGGGCGAGTTGCCGGAAGAAGGCTATCTGGTTCCTGAAGGCCAGCATGTAACTGAAAACATCCTGGGGGTAAGGATGGGGGGTTTGGGAGTTTGTTCCCCACCCTCCTTCACCAAACTAAGAGGCCCTCTCACAGGGTGCCCATACAGAAGTTCATAAGGGCTGCAGCCAACCCCCTTCTCTGGAACCTCCCTGTAAGCAAACAACAGGCATGGTAACAAGACATCCCACTTATGCCTCATTGGCTCAGAGATACCCCAAATCTTGCCCTTCAGGGTACGGTTGAATGTATCAATTAACCCATTGTTTTGGGGGTGGTAAGGTATGGTGAACTTGCTAAGTTACACCACATGCCTTCCACATGGCCTTCATGTACAGAAAAATAAATTGGTATGCCGTTCAGATACCACCTCTTGGGGAAACCCACACAGGTAAAGATCTCATCAGTGTCCTGGCCTCTGTGGGTGCAGTCACTGTCATCAGGGCGATAGCTTCTGGGTACCAGGTGGCATGGTTCACCAAGACCAGGATAAACCTGTTGCCCATGGCTGACTTGGGATCCAGAGGTCCCACAATGTCAATGCCCACCCACTCAAAAGGGGTCCTCATGACAGGAAAGGGTTGAAAAGGAGCCTTGCACCTCTTCCCAGTTTTGCCACTCGACTGGCAGGTCTGACAATTCCTACAGAATGCATCTGAGTTCTCCCTCATTTGGGGCCAGTAAAAGTGGGTGACAAGCTTATCAAAGGTCTTGCCCTGCCCCAAAGGACCTGGCAGGGGCACATTACGAGCCAGACCCAGTAGGAAAGCTCTTCAGCAATGGGGTGCTGCTAGCACATGGGCTGCCCCAGGTTCAGTGTCCTTAGGCTCACTATGCAGGAGAACATTGTCTCAGTAAATCAGGTGAGTTCCAGAGGGTTCACTAGCTGCCTGGGCCTCTTCCTGTTTCTGAAGACCCTCAATGGTGGGGCATGCTTTCTTCTCTGCTTAAAACTCATCCCTGGTGGGGCTCTCTTCCTGCTGCCAATCGGTCAGCTCAGGCAAGTCCCCCAGTTCATCCACTTCTTTCCCTGTAGGTTCCGGTGTGTCCCCCTCAGGTTCAGCCTCCTCCTGGACCACGGAAATTTCAGGGGTGGGGTTCCCTCACCCCTAGGCCTATCCTTTCCTGGCAAGCACCTGAGCCACTGTTTAAGGCTCCAGGTTTTCTTTATCACCCTCCCTGTCAGCCATGGACCATGTGGTGATGCATGCCCACTCTGGTAATCTGAACATTTCCACATGGGACTTGACCTCCACCTCCTTCCAGGCAGAATTGTCTAGGTCATTCCTTAGCAGACAGTCAACAGGCATGGATTGGCTCATAGTTACCCTCAAGGGACCAGAGATCCCCCCTCATTCAAAGGGAACCTGAGCTACCAAGAATTGGCGCTCGCTGTTATCTCCTGCTACAACTTGGTGGACCACATTTTGGACTACTTTTTCTTGAGACACCAGATGACAGCGGCTGCTTTCATACTGGCTTCTATGTCTCTAAGAGACTCGACTCACCTCCCATTGATGGTCAGCCACTGCCTGTACTTTTTGATATTATTAGGCATGAGGGTTCTCTGGACTACCTCACCCTCACCCAGGAAGACTAGGGTTAACTCCGCTGGCTTTCCACCACTAACTGGGGCCAACTCCTCCCCAAGCTCCCCACTGGCCACTCAAGTGACTGCCCACAAGTGGGGGGTTGTGCCTTCTTAGGGCACTTGGGACTCCCTCTCATGTGCCCTTCCTGACCACAGGCAAAGCACTTTATGGGTCCCTTTCCTGCAGGCATTCCTGAAGGGAACCAACTTTTCTTCTCAACAGGGGGCTGGGAATCTTTACCCTGGGAATTAGTTTGTCGACCTTTAGAGAACTCCTTACTTTTATCCCTGCCCCCCCTCCTTATTTTGTTGGGGATCCTGCACACCCTTGGCAGAATCTCCCTCAGACAACATTTTGTGGACCCAGGTATGGTCAGCCTCCTGAGCAAGCTTCCAGGGTTCAGTAAGTCTGCTGACAATCCAGTGCTGGTGCAGCTCTGGAAAACACAGACTAGAGAAGTTCTCCCAGCCAAACAAATTGTTCACCCCCTGATAATCTGTCACCTTACTGCCCTTCACCCAACCATCCAGTGCTCTGCAAAATGAATCCACACATTAAAGCCAGGTCTGGGAATCAAGTTTCCTACTCTTTCTGAGCTTCTTCCTGTATGTTTCTAGAGTTAGGCCATACCTAGGGATGAGGGCATCCTTCATGTTAGAGAAGGTGAGCTCACTAGCTGTCCCTAGTGCTAACATGGTGTTCCTCCCCTCTGCTGTGATGTAGTTCCACAGGCCAACTCCTTAATCTCTCTAAGGGATCCCATTCCTCATGGCCCTAAAACCACCTGGATAACATCCTGCTTAGCTTACTCTTTCCCTACGCTCTTGGAAAGGTGCACTCTACTCTTAGACTGCACTGAAGAAACAGTGCCACCCTCTGTGCTGACCCTGCTCCTGCAATCCAGCTTGTTCAAGCTCAGCTCCTGAGCTAACTGCATTTTCTCCTTCTCCATAGTAATTTTCTTTTTTTTCGTAGCAATTTTGTCCCTTCTGATCTTAGCCAGCTCCAGCTGAAGATCTCTTTCATGCTGCAACTTGAGCTTCTCTATTTCCAATTGATGATTTCTGTTTCCCACTTGTCCTCCAGTTCTTCCTGGGTCAGGCCTTTGGAACAAACACTGCTGCCTGCCCTGGAGGCCCTCCCTCCAAGCAGGCCTTGGTTATCCAACAAGACATCATGGACACTCTGCACCTCCATATCTACAGCAACATTCTCCTCCCCTGTGGGACCATCAACCTCCTTTGCTGCCAGTCAGGCCTTCAGCACCTTTTGTAGCTCCTCCTTTTTAGTGGGGTTTTTAATAAGACATTTGAATTCTCTGCAGCTGCAACTTTTTGAGCTGAGGCACTGTATGTGTTTTCAGCCCCGCCTGCTCAAACACTACTTCTGCAGCTCCAACTGATGGCTAACCATACTGAGACATGATTGTGAGTAAGGCTCAGCAAAGGTGCAGAGTTTCGGAAGGCAAGGGAAATCCAAAAAGGAAAAGCAAAAATCCAGGGAATAACAGTATGTGGTTGTGTAACGGTCTACAATAAAACAGCAGTATGCACCAATCACTGTATGTCAAGTACAAATACAAGTTCTATCCTCACCGCTGATCACCAATGTTAGAACTCAGGTCTCTGCTTGGCAGTCAGTTTACACCCAATCCAAGTAGGGACCCTTGGTAGCTTGGTACAAGCAGTCAGGCTTTTCTCAGAGGCAATGTGCAAAGTATATGTACCCACACACAGTGAAAATACCATAAAAGGACTCCACACCAGTTTAGAAAAATAGCTAATATTTATCTAAATCAAACAAAATGGCAAAAATCCAACATACACAAGCAAATATATGAATTTTTAAAGTAAAAAAGGTGCTTAATCTATAGGAATCAATGGATGTGTTGTTTTAACACAAAGTACCGGGTATACGTAAAAAATGGAGCCGCAAGGGCGAGCGTGCAACGGAAAAGCAAGTGATGCACCTATTCCTTACACGCAAGTGAGGCCGTGCATTGATTCTTTCTTCGCCAGGCAAGTGATGTATTGATTCTTTCCTCAGAAGGAAGGTATGCATTGATTTCTGGATAAGCAGCCTCAGGTCCATGCGGTGTTGTGGAAGATTTTGACTCCCAGCGTTGAAAATTCTGATGTGCTGTGCAAATGGTCCATATTCAGGACCGCATTGTGGAAACAGGCACGGCGTCGATTCTCTAGCCACGAGGCAGGCGCTGCGTAAAATTTTCAGCTGAGGGACAGGCACTGCTTCGATTTTTCAGATGCTCACACAGCGGTGCATGGATTTTCCCCTGCAGGTTACCAGCTTCGACTTCTAAGGGCCCAGGGACTGGATATGACACATCTTAGCAAGTCAGGACTCTCAGCAGAAGAGCCAGGCACTTGTCGCTTGGGCTCTCATTATCCTAAATAAGGATGCTAGATTTGGGTGGCAACACCACCTGAATTGTGGGGAACTGAATACAATCCCACACCATGTGACAACTGTCGGACTAATCCGTTACTAGCCAACTAGCAGCGCCTCATCTCTGCCTAAGAGCAGGGATGATTTGTGCCAACCAGGCGCATGACAATATGACATCTCAGGGAATTGTGGTGGATCAGATCTCATCCTTTTCTCTCAGTTAAATTAGTCTCACACATGAAAAGACAAACAGAGGCAGAACATGGCTCAATAATATTGATTGAAACAGCTGCATCTTAGATAAGTTGGCATGGATTGCAATAATTAGAATGATGGAAGACACTAGAAGCAAAATTCTGACAAGGAAAGTGAAACACAGGAAAAGTCCCACCATATTGTCACTGTGCACAATATATACAATTCCTACCTAAGCTATGTTGGAGCACTGCAGGATAAGCCCTAATCTGCCCTTCAGGATTCCCCTCGAGAAGACATCATACCCCATACCTGAGTATAGCAAGGAAGCCTGTAGTCTACAGAAACAGCATCCTCATGTAGGCCAGAGAACCTGTGGTCTCAACAAGCAGCTGTAACAAAGTCAGGCAGCATGCAGCCATTTGACTGGAATCTCCCGCTAACGTGCATGGGACAAGGAAATGTTTTCATAATAAAACAGCCAATGTTCTGAGAAAATGTCCCTATGTAAGATACATATGTTTCAGTGAACGTTAGAAATGCAGTGTACCACTTGTGCCAACAATCCTATCTAGCTGCAGCCTTGAGGAAAGCACAAAGTGAAAAGAATGTTGTGGTAAGAAATATAACACTTTCCTAGGCGAAAGGACAACTAGATAAAGAAAATAAAACACCACCACAAATGTGGCTGATTTCAAAATAATAGAATAAGGCAGAATAAAATATTACTAGGCTAAAGGGCACAAGCAGCAGGCCTAGTTGCAATAATAACGTGCCCAGAGACATCACTAAAATGGCTATACGACACACTGGCAGATGAAGTCTTTGATGTCCTTGAGATTTCAGAACAGGGGGCAAGCTCAGTCCAAGCCCTTGGAGAAACTTCACAAGCAGGTTTTCAGAAAGCAAAGTCCTTTCCCTCTTCAGGCAGAAGCAGCAGCAGGCCAGCACAGCAAAGCGACAGGCAGAGTGGCAGGTCCTCTTCAAGCATCATCTCTTCTCCTTGGCAGAGGTTCCTCTTGATCCAGAAGTAATCTAAAGTTGTTGGGTCAGCAGTTCAATACTTAAACTCATGTCTGCCTTTGAAGCAGCCAAGCTTTAAAGGAAAGTCTTTGTAGTGCACAAGACCCTGTCTCTTTCTTGCCCTGCCGCAGACACACTCTAAGGGGTTGGAGTCTGTGCTGTGTGAGGGCAGGCACAGCCCTATTCAGATGCAAGTGTCTAGCGAAGGAAGACCCATCAGGATATGAAGGGTACACCTCAGCTCCCTTTGTGTCACAGTCCAGAGTGAATTCACAAACAGCCCAACTGTCAGTCTGACCCAGACGTGTATTTAGCAGCCAGGCAGAGGCACAGAATTGTTAAGCAAGAAAATGACCACTTTTTAAAAGTGGCATTTTAAAATAGGCAATCTAAAATTATCCAACTCTACCAAAATTTGTATTTATTATTATGAATTTAGAGACCCTAAACTCCACATCTTGATCTGCTCCCAATGGGAAACTGATTTAAAAATTATTTAAAGGCATTCCCCATGTTGACCTAGGGAAGAGATAGGCCTTGCAATGGTGAAAAACAAATTTGGCTGTATTTCACTATCAGGACATGTAAAACACATTGGTACATGTCTTACCTCTGAACTATACCGCACTCTGTCATGGGGATACATAGGGCCTACCTTAGGAGTGACTTACATGTAGTAACAGGGAAGGTTTGGACCTGGCAAGTGGGTACACTTGCAAGGTCGAATTGGTAGTGCAAAACTGCACACACAGACACTGCAGTGGCAGGTCTGAGATATGTTTACAGGCCTACTTATGTGGGTGGCACAATCAGTGCTGCAGGCCCACTAGTAGCATTTGATTTATAGGCTCTGGGCACACTTAATGCACTTTACTAGGGATCTGCCAGTAAATCAAATGTGCCAATAAGGGAAACCCAATTGCAAATTTCTTTTAGACAGAGAGCACTTGCTCTTTAGCACTGGTTAGCAGGGGTAAAGTGCCCAGAGTATCAAAACCAGCAAAAAGGTATTACAGCACAGGATCCAAAAACAGGGGGTTGGAAGCAAAACAATTACAAGGAAATCACCCCAAGAGTTGCCAGGTCTAGCACAGATTAACAGTGGGACACTTGCATCACCACATAATGCTAAACGTTGTCCTTTTCTCTACTTGAGGTTGACTTCCATTACTGACCTCTACCTTTTCACAACCATTGGAGCCCTATTAAAGGAGAGGTGATGGAATCTTTAGATGCAGCTAAAGAAAGGGACCAGGGCAGTAGGGCTGTTGTCGTGTTTCATAACACAGTGAAGACAAAATGAAAACAAAAACAAAAGTTAACTCTAGAAGCAATATTTGTGGAAAAATAACAAAAGGCAAAAAACTGAAATTGTACTTTATGTTGCTCTTCTAATACATGTGCCAAGTGGATCCTTGTGGAGTCCAATAACATCATTCGGTCCCAGCTTTTCAGCTAACAGCATGTTGTATTCTGGAGCTAGAAGATTTTGCTTTCCACTCTGACATTTTGGTCTCCCTCTCACTTTTTCTCTCAAATCATTTGTTAAAACATTTATGTGCTGTGACGATCATTTTGGTGTTTAGTTTTGTATAATAAACATATCGTCACTGAATTGAATCCACAGTGGCTACTGAGTTGTATGAGCTAAGAGCTACGGAGGAAGGGGATAAGGTTAGTATGATTTTATTACATCTTTTTGTCACATTTGACATACTAGACCACAGGTGTTTTCAGCCTCTAACACATCTGCCTTTTAAGTCAGAGAAAATGTACATCAATTATTGGGTCCACCAAGGATCCTGATCCTTGCTCATATTGTTCAACATAAATAATTAACTTTTGCTCTCCTTGCAGAAGCCCTGTCTCCTACTTTTTGCCTGTTTTTTGATGCAACTTTGAATGGAATACACTGGGATCCTGCTAACTAGGTCCTCAGTGCCAGTGTTCCTTCCCCAATACAAGACACCTGGTCCCTTGATCCTCAAGTGGTCAGGTCCTTTAGCATTTCTGTCAGTCCTTAGTAAATGGTACCCACAATCATGCAGACTGCCACTGCAGGCTGTGTGCCAAGGTGGTCCAAAAAGTGAAAACATGACATGGCACACACTTCTGTGCCATGTCCCTTGACAGTGCCTGTAATATTTATGAGTCACCCCTTAAGCAGGCCATCCAGCACTAAGGAAGGGTGCATTATATTACATGTAAGGGCATATATGCATGAGCAGATTTGCCCCTACTACGTCTTTGTCGATCGTTAAACATGGTAAGTTAACAGAGAAGCCATTTTAAATACATGTGCTGGACATTGGTCAATATGATTTCCCCAGCTGCATGATGGCTTCACTGAAAATAGGGATGGTTCTTATCAAACATATTGTATTAATAAACCCTCACTGATTCCATTGATGAATTTATTAACACATGCACCCAGAGGGCACCCTAGAGGTGCCCCCTGAAAATCTCCCAACTGCTGGTGGGCTAATTGACTTGTTCTAGCCAGCCTGCCACCAACAGATGAGTTTCTGACTCCCAAGGGTGGGAGCCCTTGCTCTCTGGAGGTCAGGAACAAAGCCTGCTCTGGCACGGGGGTTACACATCCCTCCCAACAGGATAACCTACAAAAATGCATTCCAAGGCAGGAAGCTTCAAAGGAGCTTCAGTATGCAGATCTGGCTCTCCTCAGTGGGAGATACTGACCCCCCTTGCCCCAGGGTTCATGTTACACCTGGACTGGTGAGAAAATTAGCTGTTCAGGAGGTATGTTGCACATGCAGGCTGGATACACCTCTAGGGTGATCAGACTGAAGTTAACACAGCCCTAGAAAGTCTACCATCTTGGGGGAGGGTGATGCCCACTCCCCAAAGGAAGTGGTCATCTAGGGGCTGTAGTGGCTCCAGGGGTAAGGAGCCCATTGGCTACTACCCTTCGCTCCTCTTAACACACCCTAAATTGAGTATTTAGTGGACCCCCGATACCAGGAAAACAGATCTTCGCTGGAAACAAAAGAAGGAGTGGACAAGAAACCTGCTGACCTGAGAACCGAGGAGCACATCAAACATGGTGCCAACCCTGCTAACTTGCCTGACCCTTGTGGAGCAACTGACCTGTCCTGCCGCTGCAGAATCCAAGAAACCCGGAGAGCTGCCATTGCTTTACTAATTGCCCCAAAAAAACTCCCTTGGAGGTAAGGAACTGCTTCCCTGCATCTGCAGGCAATCAAAGAAGAACTGTGAGAACTCAGGACTGACAAAACCCGATGCTGGACATCACCACTGCACCCAAGCCGCCTAACTTGAGCTGAAGTGGGCCAACAGTATCATTGTGATTCCCAGGCCATCGGGAGATGACATCCATCTTCAGTTCGCCCACTGTGGACTACTTGAGGGTGATTGCAGTCTCTGTCAACAGGCCCCCCTCAACCGTGACATCCTCTGGTGACAGAGACCCAAAGGTCTATTGTACCTCTGCACCTGGATGCCCCTAATTGAAGAGAAGAGGACCACTGGTGTACTTATGTCCCTCAGGTTCTTGAGACCTGAGCCCACTTACTGATTCGGCCGGACTGGTCCCTCAGTTCACGCCTGCAGCCTTTTTCTGTGGTCACCTTCTACCCCAACCAAGCCCGGTGACGGAAACGTCAATGGTCCAAGATACCTCTGCACTTCCCCGAACAGCGGAGAAGAGGACCACTGGTGTCACTACGTCCCTCAGCATTATAAGAACTGAACCCTGTGGTGGTTCATCCAGACTGGACTTTCAGGGCATCCCTACAGAATCTATGTGACCAGTCAAGACCCACATTGACTTGTACGGGGCAACCAACGCTGAACTGCACTACTGCACCGAGTGTTGCCCAACGTGACCTGTTGGTGTGGCCTAGAACCCTGCTCTGTACTCACCTTCAGTCCATAAGGTTGGTCCTGTAAGTCGCGGTTAAGTACCTGTTTGCCGTGTATGTTTTCTCTCACACAGGGTAACATTGTAGCTACAGAAAAATGCACTGAAACAACTTTTGAAAACTCTACAAATTCTTATCTAGAAAAGTATTGACCTGATTCCAGTGATCTTGGTATCTGAATATATATTAAAGTATGTGTTATTTTTATACATTGTTGTTGAATTTTTTTATTGAATATATTTCTCACATTCTGCCTATGTGTGTGTCTTACATGCTTAGCACTACCCTCTGATATGCCTAACTGCTCACCCAGAGGGTTGCGCTTGTGCCTCAGTAGTTCCTCTGGGGTTCGCTTGGGCTCTTTAAACTGTGTACCTCTCTTTACTCCACTATATAAAGGGCCATCTTTCTACATGAACCGCAGCTATTTTAATCTCGATGTGTCTAATCCCGAACATTTGCTCTCAGGCAACCATCTTGCGCATTGGTGCAAGTGTTTGTTCACTTCCTACACGAGGAAATACCCAATCGTCTACTTCTAGAGCTAAATTGCTGGGACTGACTTTAGATAAGAGCAGGATATGTTTTGGAACATGCAGGTTATTTCTCTGGCTAGCTCACGTTTTGTGTTTTGAGAACAGAACTATCTATTCTACTCAAGTATGTGAATGACTCTATAGTTGTTATTGGTATGTTAACCCGAATCAACTACTGCAAAAATTATATTTAGGTTTGCCTTTTTATTGTCCAACAAGTCCAGAACTCATGAGTCAGACGAGAAAAAGATCTATTTTGATTGTGTGTCAGAAGCTTGCACAGGGCAACATAATTTGGTAGTTGAACAAAGGGTAGTAGGAAGGGATACCTTTAATCACCATATTAAAAGTGACAGTTATCCCGCCCCCCGGAAGTGACGTAATTTCCGGTGGCTGGGACTTCCGGTATCCCTGAAAGCCCTCCCCGGAAGTGACGTGGGTGCATGGGGGTGTCACGTGGTTTGTGACCTCATGGTGTCACGTGTTAGCCCTGTGTCTGGGTTCTAGCCCCTGGGTATTGGCCTATGAGCTGTGTACAAAGTATGACTTAGTGATGTCCAAGTGGTTTCAGAGCTTGAGAGGGACAGGTCTGGACATGTCAGACATTCATGCCCAAGTGGCTGTTAGGGGGCCTCTGCATAGGGCGGCAAAGTGGGTGGTCTGGCCAAACCTCCACACTGCTGGCTAATCCAAAAAAAAAAAAAAGTGGGAATGGTCAAATGTTGCTTTTGTTAGAGCTAGCCTATCAATTTAGAGAGGTAGATCTAAAACAGCTGTGAGCCTATAGGCTAGCCCGCGCTCCGAAGCGATCCGGAATTTGGATGCAAAGCTTAAAAACCAGCCCCTCAAAAGGAAGTCCCCTGCGACTAAGGACGGCCCGCCTATTAAGAAGGGACCCTCAGGCCGAAAAACCCAAGGTGAGTTTTAGAAAATGTAGAGTCTGGTGTATACAGTCCTTAGTGTGTCTAAACGTCTTTCACACCCATAGGTATAGCATCTATAACTAGCCCTAATATGTATTTTGCTATCTTTACATCCTAGAATCATCACACCAGAGCTCTGGAAACGCCGGCCCTCAGCCTAAGCAGCGAATGTCGTCTTTAAAGGTCTGCACTGGGACTGCTCAAAACCCCACAGCGTCATCGGTACTCGTGAACCACCCCGAACCCCAAGATCCACCCTGCAACCTCTCTACACCCACCGATCATGGTACAGGTACAACTCTTAACGACACCGCACCAACCGTCAGAAAGGGAATGCCTAGTACAGCGTGCACTTCTGCAACAACTATCCCGGGGATGGGGCATGGACAAGCGGACATTATCGTTCTTACAGCACCAAATGTCCAACTGTTTGTACCGTGTGAGGCCTCTGGAGGGTCCCCAAAACAGTGCAGCAGTCCTAAAATAAATTGGCTGTCCTTAAAGAGTCGTAGGAAGAAGTTCCAGACCCCTGAGCTACAATCTGGGCCTTTAGACATGTCTTTTAAAAATTCTGTTAAGGTACAGCCGGTTCCACCGTGGTCCCAGAGTTCTAATACCGGGCTATCTGGCCTCGCCCTAGCCCCGCCAGATTGTACAACTAACCCAGACCTGTTACACGACTCGTCATTGGAAAATGATCACCCTGTAGAGGATCCTTATTCCCACTGTATAGGACTTCTTAAGGCTCTAGCTGGTACTCCCCAGAGTTCTGAAGCCCCGGAATCCACTCATGATACTTCTAAGATGATCCCCTCAGGGTTACATTCAGTAGGGTCTCAATCCGCAGCACCCAGCCACGGCCCTGCCTCTACATCAGCGGCCATCCATTATTACGATAAACATTTAACATCCCCATGTCTGAGGTCCCCCGATACACCCCCGGGGGCATACGACCCCACCAGTCCTACACCAAGTGCCTGTGCGCAGTGGTCTTCACCATCCTCATCAATATACCCCAACAGCAGTATAGGGTGTAGCAGAACGCAAAATTAGAGTTTTGGAACACCCTCGAGCGATTATCAGGGTTCTCAAACTCCTGGCTGTTCACCCTGTTTTTACGTCCCGCTCTGATCCATCAACAGTGAGTGGGGGTGATAACGCCAGCCACTGTCCTATAACTGGGGCGGCTCAGGGAGTTGGCAATCATACCTCTAATGTCACAAGTACTGGCCTTGAAACCAACCTTTCAAACCGTACTAGAGTTCTAGACAGCTACATTAAAGAAATACATCAGTCGTTCAGACAATTAAAATGCCAACTCCGTCTAAAAACTTTAAAATTGTGTAAGAGCGACTGTAATACAGGGGCACCCAGAGCTAGCATAAAGGCTTTAAAACAGCTGATGGCACAGTGTAGAAACACAATGGCCCAAACTTGCGCTTCAACAGTTGTAGCCATGGGTAACATACCATCATGACTAGGCGAGCGTACATACACGGGGAATGTTAGAGCTACATTTACCAGTATAATGGGCCGTAGGTCTAAATATGAAAAGAAGCCACAACACCTGCTTAGTAGAGCTCTAAGAGTTTTATGAGCGCTCAAAAGGCAGAGGTCATGTCAACCCCCAAAACCAACGCCCATAAGACCTCAAAATCTAGAGTTAGGAGGTGCTGAGGGTCTTTACAGACCCTCTGGGGGTGATGGGCCGAGCAGTCTCAGCCTTAAACAGTCTGAAGGAGCCCCATCCGAAGTAGGTGTAGTGTCAGTGTCACCATTTGTAAACACCCCAAATATTGTTCAGATCGGTGGTGGTCAGTTACCAAAAACCAGATGGGCCCATAAGAAGTCAAAGTGGCTTGGTAGCTCTAGAAACCGCAAGGTTGTAATAAAAAAGTTAAAGAAAGCCAGACTCTGCGTTACCAGAATGTCTAAAAACACACCTACATCTAACCATACCCCTGTGAGCTCTCCAACAACCTGTAATTCTCAAACTGAGGCTTCAGAACCAGTATTTATGGAAAGTGTGAGACGGTATAGTCGAGTTGTAGAGCGGTTTAACGCTACAGAGCACTATGAGGAGTTTAGATTCGTTAACCTAGATTGACTACACTCCTCAGATCATGGCATTATAGCTATACATCAGGCTGTGCAAACGCTAATCGAACTATTGTTACACGATGTGGGTCCTAATGATTTCTTTCAGATGCGTTTTCAGGGACAGGGTCTCAATAGTCCCCTGTTCACCAGACGGTCATCTCGGGATGTGTTTGACGCTGTAACGTTTTTAGAAAACCTGTCTAAACTTTTACAGAGCAAGGCTGAATTATTGGCGTACGGGTCCTTTAGAATCATCGCCCTCGTTATTAGGGGTCGCGAGGGTGGTGCTTCCAGAGCCTTAAAGAGCGTTATGTACAGTAAAATCATTGGCAAGAAATCTCGGTGGTTGCTCGATTTTAATACCGGAGCTACCAACATGTGTCTGGCCGCAAGCATTGCAGGCTTATTGATGGACCGCTCTACCCCAGACGCCATCATTATGTCGATGGCTGTAGCAGCACATGAGACGCTTCAGATACCGGCTGACAAAATGGTAGGTTTTGGGGACCTGGGACTTTTTGAGAATCACTTTGCCATGACGGTTAAAGTTGTATACCATGCCGGTTCTTGGAAGTACTTCACTACCAATGAAGGTGTGAAAAACAAGACTGTGTATGTGCTGCATCATGAAAACCACTTTTAGGGTGTCTTGAACCTGAAGGGTTTTCTAGGTGCCAAGTATGTGTGCGAGCATTGCGATCACATATACAACAATCGGACCAAACACCAGTGTGAATTACACTGTAAAATGTGTCAGAGGGACGGTTGTGTCAATGACAATGCTCAGAAAGTGAACTGCACAAAGTGCAAGCTGTTTTGTCGGTCGCAAGACTGCTTAAACACGCACATCAGCCTAGCCCAATGTGTTCTTAAAGCCGACTGTGGGACTTGCGGTCACTATAAACCTGTCGACCACAAATGTAAAGGTATGCAATGCCCTAGGTGTACAGAGGCTTTTATAGCCGGAACAACACATGAGTGTTACATGGTCAGAAGTCACCACCAGAAAAAAACAGAAGACTATATCGTATTTGATATAGAGTGTACGCAAGAGACGGGTGTGCACCAGCCAAACTATATTTACGCCCACCATCTAACAGGTGATGGGAGCTGGGAGTTTGAAGGACGGTCATGCGTGAATGATTTCCTCAACACGTTCATGCAACCTCGATACCAGGATTATACATTTCTGGCTCACAACTCCAAAGCATATGACTCATTCTTCATTATCCGTGACCTGATACATGAAAAGCTGCCCGTTAGTCTCATAACCCAAGGTTCCAAACTAATGCTGCTTAAGGTTGTGCCTTTTGACATTAGGTTCATAGACACCTTGAATTTTCTGCCCATGAAGTTGAGCAAACTGCCAAAAGCCTTTGGGTTTGAAGGCTGTAAAGGTTATTTCCCTCACTTTTTTAACACCTGGGCTAATCAGAATTACAGCGGACCTATGCCTCCGCCCGACAGTTATGGTTGCGAGTACATGATGCCTTCTGAAAAAGAGAGTTTTCTACAGTGGTACGATGAAAACCGTGAAAAATGGTTTCATTTTCAAACTGAGTTGAAAGCATACTGTCAGGCGGATGTTATGATATTGCGAAAAGCATGCAACCTTTTCAGAGATGTTGTGGTGGCGATGACGAAGCGGGTCCAGTTTATTCAAACCAAATCCCGCAAGAGTAAAAAAAAAAAATAACAGTATACCTGGACCCATTTCAAAACATTACTCTGGCTTCAATATGCATGTCTATTTATAAACACATGTTTTTATTGTATGGAACTATCGCCTTAGTACCACCTGACCTCTATAACGGCAAGCAGAAACGTTACTCCACCCCCTCTATTCAGTGGCTCATGTACGTCTCTGCGAATGAGAGCATCTTCATTCAGCACGCTTTGCAGGGCGGCGAATACAGTCTGGGACGCTACTATCTAGACGGGTATGCATTCATTAACAGTGTGCCAACTGCCTTTGAGTTCAACGGGTGTTTTTACCATGGCTGCCCTCAGTTTTACAAGCCCCATGAGTTTAATAGACTGCAGGGAACCACGTTTGAACGTCTGCACCGCAGGACTATGGCGAAGGTGCAGTATATTGAGAATTGTGGGTTTGTTCTGAGAACTCTCTGGGAACATGATTGGGTAACTGAGCTATCGAAAGATGGTGAACTGAGCACTTTTATTAAGAGCCAGCAGTTACCTTCACCGCTGGAACCCCGTGACGCCTTATTCGGTGGTCGTACAAACGCCATTCAATTGTACCGTGTAGCTGGCCCTGGTGAGAAAATACATTACTACGACTTCACAAGTCTGTATCCGTTTGTGAACAAGGTGAAGTTGTACCCTGTGGGCCATCCTACAATCATATACCGGAACTTTAAACCTCTCAAAGAGTACTTTGGAATCATTAAGTGTCAGATTCACCCTCCGCGGAAACTTTACTTTCTGGTGCTCCCTTATAGAGTCGACGGTAAGCTAATGTTCCCCCTATGCCGAACCTGCGCTGAAAGTAAACAGCTTAGTGAATGCCTGCATAGTGATGAGCAGAGGCTGCTGGAAGGGACTTGGTGTACCATCGAGGTGCAGACGGCCCTAGAGAAAGGGTATCGCCTAGGTAAAATCCTGGAAGTCTGGCACTTTCCAAACACAACAACCCAGCTCTTTTCTGAGTACATCAACTTGTTTCTCAGAGACAAGCAGGAGGCCTCGGGGTATCCAGAATGGTGTGTCGATGAGCCCTCAAAGAAAAAGTATATCGCTGATTACAAAGCTTGCGAGGGTATTAAACTGAGACCTGCGTTCATTAAGGTTAACCCCGCCCGCCGTCAGCTAGCTAAGCTCTGTCTCAATTCCTTGTGGGGAAAGTTCGCACAGCGTACCAATTTGTCAAACACATCCATCGTCACAGATCCAGATGAGCTTTTTAAGTATATATTCACACCGGTTTATGACATATCAAGTTGTGAATTTATTGACGACGAGACAGCCGTTCTATGCTGGAAATACGCCAAAGAGTACCCCACAACGTGTAACAATATAAACATCTTTATAGCCTGCTTCACAACCGCTCACGCCAGGCTAGAGCTTTACAGGTTGCTGGACAAGCTTCAGGAACGGTGTTTGTACCATGACACTGACTCGGTTATCTTTGTGAGTAAAGAGGGTGATGAAGATCCTCGGCTGGGTGATTATCTAGGGGATTTGACCAGCGAGCTCGAAAAGGGGGAGTATATACAGGAATTTACCTCATCAGGCCCTAAGACGTACAGTTATAAGACCTCAAACAACAAGGTTTGCATGAAAGTCAAAGGTATCACTTTAAACATCAACAATACGATTAAAATAAACTTTGACAGTCTGAAGGGTCTGGTGCACGAATACTCCGCCTCTAGCAATCACAAAAATAGCAAAGCCATTGTTGTAAACCACCCGAGCATAGTCAGGTCCAAGAAAAAATGGGAAATTACAACCCAACCTATGTATAAAACCTTAAGAGTAGTGTTTGACAAACGGGTCCTCACATCGGACTACAAAACACTGCCTTACGGTTACTAAAAGACATTAGAGGCTCGAACTCCACCCAGATATGGACACCAGACTACAACACCCATTCTCCTGCGTTTTAGCTGGTCCCTCCAATAGCGGTAAAAGTTTTTTTATAAAGAAACTGCTAGAAAACGCTCCCGGTGTTTTATCTCAGACCCCTAACAACATCGTGTGGCTTTATTCATGCTGGCAGGATCTTTACACGGAGCTCACCCTAAAGTTCCCCCACATTCGGTTTATAGAGGGTATCCCCGATAATCTCAACGACGATGACTTGCTACCAAAACAACTTGTAAACATGGTCGTGGTGGATGACCTCATGCGTGAAGGTGGGGACCACCCCGAGATTGAACGGGCTTTTAGGCAATATTCACACCACCGTAATCTGAGCATATGCTATATAGTGTAGAACCTGTTTTACAAGGGCAAGAGCAGCCGGTCCATAACTCTCAACGCCTCATACCTGGTCTTATTTAAAAACCCCAGAGACAAACTTCATATCTCAATTATAGCTAAACAAATGTACCCCGGAAACACCCCGTTTTTCATGGAGGCCTTTAACGATGCTACAGCAAAACCCCATGGTTACTTACTGGTGGATTTGAAACCCAACACTCTTGAAGACTACAGACTACGAGCCGGCATACTACCACCTGACTTCCCTGTCGCCTACACGCCTAAAACAATGACCAAAACCTATAAAAAGAACAAGTAAAAAGATGTTTATAACATTTACAGTCTAAACCTTGTAATATAAGGACGCCACAATGTCTGCGAGGTTGCGACGTAATTTAGGCCTTCTAAAAATGTTGATCACAGCCAGCCCCTCTAAAAGAAAAGCAATCCTTTGCGCTGCCTCGGACGATTTAGTGGCCGCCATTTCAGAAATAGCCCTAAACACCCTAAAAGGTAATGTCCCGATATCAACGAGCCAGTTCCGTGTTCTGAAGAAGAAGCGCCACATTATTAAGAAGCTCAGCAATAAGAGGGCATCGCTCCTTTCCAAAAGAAAACTGTTCAAACAGTCAGGAGGCTTTATAGGGTTGCTGTTAGGTATAGCTATACCCCTAATCACAGGGTTACTGTCGCGATCCTGATGGAGCACGCCCACAAAATGTACCTCGTACCACGGCAACAGCTGGAACATCTGGGCCCTTCTAACACGGATGTCTGGGACATACGCAAAAACGAAACGCAACGTCTCGATGCTGAAATCAAAGCCATTTTGAACCGAACTGATTTAAAACCCCATGACAAAGCAGGGCTTTACTCAGGAGCCCTTCAAAACTTTCTACAGTACTACAAGCAACTAACCTCTGAAAAAAACAAACTGATGCTGTATAGCCCCGGTTGCTGAACAGCAGCCAGGACCCTCTACGGCGTCTCAAGACAAAGGCCCCACACCCACAGCTGATGCCTTTGTCTCAGACCTTTTAAAAAATATCAGTCAGAAATATAGAGGGGATGCTCAAATGTTGCTGAGTAAAATGACTACTACTAAAGATTTGACCACCTGAAACGACCGGGGTGAATTCGTTTACAAAGGGCAGCCGGTTGCTGGTTCCCATATGTATGATCTGGTCCGGGGTCTCACACACGGTAAAACCCTTTCGACACAAGACGCTCCTAGAGGCTGGGAGCAGTTCCTAAGTGCTGCTGCGGAACTCAACATTCCCTCCACGATTATCGGAAATGCAGAGAATCGCCGTAAGCTTGAAAGATTAAAAGATCCGGCCCCCGCTGTTTTTACAAGGAGCCCCGCTATATCGGCATCACCTTTCTTTCCACAACTAACACCCGTTCGGAACAGTGCTGCTCTTCCTATGGAGCCTAAAAAGAGACTATTCAAAATGAACACCTGGCTACCACTCTAATTTTGCACATCTGTACAGTTTTTGTTAAAAGTTTTTACGGTTCGAAAAATTGTGCTTCATTTTATATGTTTAACCTTGTAAATGTTAGTGTTGAAACATGCTTGAAATAAACACTTTTAAATTTTCATCAGTAGTCTGCCATCTTTTTGTTTATAAATGGTTTGAAAATGTGCGCAGTGTGAATTAAAAAAAAAAAAAATGCCTAGGATGAAAGCATGTTTAAGATGTTTTTTATTTTAGGCACACATAAGTACAGATAACAGCTTTACAGTACCTTACACTTTTGACAAAGACCATATTCTGCTTTAACAACGTGCGACATTGTCCTGGAGTTTTCGTTCACATATTTCATAATAACACCGTCGTTGTTTACTAGATCATCTGAGTACAGATTTAAAAAAATTCTAAACGTTATACCTTCAGACATTTTACTAATAAAGTATATACAATGTTCCCCACATGTGATGGCCAAAGGATCCTGTACCCGAAGTTTATTATACACAACCGTGGGTGATGCTTTTTTTACATATTTGAATATCGGCTTTGTATAAATACTATACTCAGGGAATTCGGCTAACCTATCAAACACTATAACCTTGTCCACATCCAGAAACAGAGCCGCCCAATGTGCACCACCCTTGTAATGGGGATCGGTGTTAAAGACGAGTGTGCGGGGCCTTTCTGGACCTATCTTTTCAGGTAGTCCATCGCTAGGGTATACCCCTAGAAAGTATTTCTTAGCATATTTATTTCGACTTAAGAAGTCCCGTATCTCAGTAGTGTCCATTTTATATATTTGTTTTTAAAAATTTACATTTTTATTTTTTTTATTTTACACTCTTTCAATGGTAGTCAAACATAAGCTGACGGGCGTGGTTGACCTGGATAACGCTGTCGAATACCGAGAACACAACCATGTTCACATTGGCTGCCAGCGCCTGTGTAAAACGTATTTCCACTTTTAGATTTCCGTTTTTGATCAGGTTGTAATGGTCGCCGTCTTCCATGTCAGGCGTCAGGTCGAACGCAAACAGAGTGTAGCCGGCAGCATACCCTTCTCTTGAAACAACTACTCCAGAGTCCCGCAGCTGTTTCCCCGTTATCGAGACCAGTCCTAGATGTTCCCGGACAAAATTTGATGTTCCAAAATTCGGCGTGAAAGGTTTTGCGGGGATCACGGCGCCCTCGTGAACCAGAGCTGCATAGTTGATATCATAGTGTTTGAAGTTGAAAGGGTTTGAGTTGTAGAGGCCACTAAAAGCGGTATTGTCCACAAACCCTATGATGATGAGTTTCGGTAATTGCCCCAGAAATAGATTCTGCTGCTGCGTTAATCGGGTTCCGGCGGGGATGCTGAATATCTTCAGAGCAACTCTTTCAATGGCATACTTGGCGTTCGATAATTGTAAAGCTTCAGCATGGGCCAGTCTGACACTTGGGGACACTTTCACTCTCTTTACAAACAGGCTCGCTGACAATATAACCAGTTTATACTGCTCTGCATCACCGCTGATGAGACAGAAAGCGTCCTTGTTACGATTGAGTTTGATCTTAAGATCGATACCGTTGACTAACAGTTTGTCTTGGAAGAAAAGGTCTGAATGTACGCGCCCCAGGAGGTCAAACTGCCTACTGCCGGCGACGAAGCTGGCTCTTTTTTTAAATCCCTCGTTGTCTCCGTCCAAAGCCGTGTTCTCCAAATGCGCTTCGGTATCTCGGTAGAAGAGCCCCGCTGAAAGATGTGTGTCTAGGGCATCGCGACTATAATTTAGAATACTCTCTATGTAGGCCCTGTAGGCATACATGTTATCACTCTGTGTGACGAGGCGATCGCCTAGGTTAATGTCCACTTGATTAAGCATTGTTGCGATGGGGTAGGCTATCGGGGCCACTCTAGCATCATCCTCGATGTTGTCACCGTTCGCTTTGGTTATTTTACAGACGAGGTGCAGGAGAGTGTTGTTGAGATCAAGGTACATATCCGTGGACCCCGACACATAAAACTCTATCGGTGCAAGGGGTGTCAGAGCGGCCATCAGCGACACTTCCATGAAAAAACTGTTTTCAATGCTGGTCTGTGTGGGTTTGAGAGAAAACAGATCTAACTCAGATTTGGCGCATTCACCCGATGCACAGTGTACGAAGGCCATGATCGATGTTTAAAAAAATATTCGCACTAGAACGAGTTCTCTTCTTCCTGGTCGATCTCTTCCGTCTTACGGCTCTTCTTTTGTGAGGGCCTTTTGAAGTAGTCCGTCGCTTCTTATAGGGCATTGGTGGACCCCTACGCCTCGAAGCCCTTTGCTTCCTTTTAACACCACCATGCGCTTTATACAGCAACCCCGCTCCTTCTTGGGGCTGTCTATTCATGCGTTCGGCTACCGCAGACGTTACTCTACCCACAACATCCTGGGCGATGTTTGTAGCAGCCGCTTTAACATGAGGTTTTGCAATTTCGAACCCTCTTCTCAAAAAGGGCATGGCTCGCCTAAACATGCTCCGGAAGAAACCCCCCAATCCCGCCCCATACATAACCGGAGCCCCTTGAAAGTAGGGCTGGGGGCCTCCATACCCAGCCTGAACTCTATAATAGTCCCTGTACATAGAGGGATCCCCGTATGTTTTCATGATGACCATTGCAGCTGTCTAATAGTCACCTTCGCGCCGTGGCCTTAAATGAAGCTTAACAATAACTTTCCCGTATTTAAAGGCAACCGGCTCCGACTGATCGTTGTACACCATGATGGTTATAGTGTCACAATGGTTTTTAGAAATTGCAACATAGTCGAGTTTGTGATGTTGTATATTAACCATTGTGTTATTTTCGCCCTGCACAGGGACCCACCTTAACAAAGGTGAATAACTGTCCCCAACCCTCTGCGGCTCTACAATATCGCTATAAACGTAAAGTGTATAAAAGCCGCCGTTAATATCGGGACATGTAGGGTCTGGATCCACCTGAATTTGCAGATGTTGTACGGTCCCTAAAACCCGTTGTAATTTACCACTACATTTAAACACTGTACTGAGCTCTGGGGCTTTAAGAAACACTTTTCTTCTAACGTAATCCAATACCAGATATATATTCGCATACGTCTTGATGCTGCCTATAGATTTGTTGATGGCCTCGATCACCGTCGCTACGGTAGGGTAATAGCCGTGTGGGAAAGACAGGTGATAGGTCAGGGCATCCTGAGGGCGCTTTATATGAAATTTAACATCGGCCTTTGTAAAGGTATTCCAAGTTCTAGGGTACTGTATTTCCGTTAGTGCCACCTCCCACGGGCCTTTCAAATCCACTGGCTTTGCCAATTTCATTGTATAACTTAAAATCTGATTGTCTGGGAACATGTCCTTCGAAGCATTGGATGGCAGCGTGATATAAAAAGGGGAGTTCTCCATCTTGGCGCTTACAGCTTGACCTCACACACCGTGCAACGAGCTGGCCAGAACCCAACTGTTAAATTTCTGGGGCCATCCGCGCCATTGGACCAGCGCCTGTCTCCGGGCACCGCTCCCTTGCCTTTTCAGAACCTTTTCAACCCTGTACACCCTGTTCGGATCGTAGGGCACCTTTTGTAACTCTTCGGTGTAAAAGACACCCGATACCTCTTCCCCAGCGTAGTCTTTTAACCTGTAAATATATACCCCTTCTTTAAGCTGCACACTTTCCACTATGAATATCTCATCGCTGAATGTTTGCTGGTAGCCTTTGGTGAAGAACCCCTTCAACTTTGAAACCCTGACATGATCCCCTTCTTTTAAATCCGGTTTCTTGACCTTCGGCGTGAGACGCCCACCGTACACCGTTCTCCACACCATTAACGAATTATCCCTTGTTACCTTAACAGGGGCCATTTTGATTGTCCTGTGGTAGGTGGCGTTATAAACATCTATAAAAGCCTTTAGAACATCCACGTATCTGTAGGTGTTGTTGGCGGTGAAATATCGCCACATCTTCGACTTTAAAGTACGGTTAAAACGCTCTACAACAGCAGCCTTTACCTCTGTGTGCGTTACAAAATGTTGAACAGCGTGCTGGTCTAATCATTTTTGGAAATGTTTGTTTAAAAATTCCTTTCCGGCGTCTGTTTGTAGTTTCTGGGGCACACGCCCTCTAGCGAAGATGTCTTTAAAAGCAGATGTAACGCTGGTACCACTTTTATCGTTTAATGACTCCGCATAGGCGTACTTGGACAAGACATCTATGACTGTTAATATATACATGGCGCCATCGTTATGTTTTGCTAGATCTTGAAGACTGATTATGTCGGCCTGCCACTGATAATCGAGCTGTGCGTTAACAACGGTGACCCTCCTCTTAAAGCGTCTCCTGGCAGGTTTGTGTAGCGAATAAGCCTCTTCCCCAGCTAACCATGTCTTCACACTGGCACGTTTTACAGATTCATTTTCAGCTCGAGCCCTTCTAAATAGAGCTTCGGAGCCTCCGAAGCTTCCAACCCCCTGTTTATCGTAATAAAGCTTCCTTAAATCCGCATCCGTCATGCTGTCTCCCACCAACACCACGAAATGAAAGACGCCTGTTTTGTGTAAGGTCATTTTATTAAACATAAAAAACATAAAAGTGTGGCTGGGCTACACAACCAGCGTGTATTTGACATTTTGTGCTACATAGCTTATAGATGTCAAAACGCTGGACCGCTGTGGCCTTTTTACAATCGTATACATAGTACAACATCCACTACACATGTTACTCAGAGCATGTCCTTTTACAAACCCTAAGCGTCACAAACTTTGATATTTTTATAGCTATACTCTCAATAGCTCTAGACATGACTTCCCGCTCCCCACGCCTATAACTCTGAACGCTCAGGATACTGACAGAATTCAACAGTTCATACAGTTCTAGGTGGGACAATGCAAAACCTTTATTTGTGAGATAATCTTCAGTCATGTTCTCCAAAGCCCCATGTATCCCCGTCTCAGGTGAAAGTCTTAACTTGCGATTGTGATCTTTGTCCGAGGTCCGGCATTTAACAGAAGCGTTTAGCCGTCCATTGATACACCACTTGGCGATACACACATGACTGCTACATTGCAACAAGGCCGAAGGTTCCGAAATGTTCAGATACCGCAGAGTCACAGGCTGTATTTCAGCTATTCTTTCTTTAACCAGCACAAAAATCAATCTCCCGATACAGATGTAGCCCGGGTGTAACTCATAGACATCTTGCATCTCGATACCCGGATTCCCCGCCTAAAAGTGAGTAAGTATGGAGCGTTAAGTAACACATTTATGGTCTACTTTTTTTTTTTTTTTTTTTTTTTTTTAAAACAGCTTTCGTGGGGCTAAAGACATCATTCTTCTGTTTTTATAATAAATGTCACACATTCGTCTTTCTATAACCCTTTCTGTCATACTTTTGTCAAAGTGGGGACACATCCTGTGCATACGGTCGAGTTTTGAGCAGGGCTCAGCAGCGTATCGGATCTCATTGACAGCCGCAGCCAAGACCTTAATCATATCACAGTGGACACCTTTCTTCACAGTTGAAAGCCCATACACAACCCTTAACAACTTATATACCCGGTAAGGGTCTATCCGGCTACAAATGTGGCGAATTGTTCTTGCAGTGTATGCATCGTATAGACATTCGTGAGCCTCCTGTTGAGGTTCATTAATTTTATGCCCGTAACATAGGTCATAATAATCCCGTTTAACACACACGTTCACAACGGCCGCTGCAAAACCTTTAACTGGCCATATGGTGTCACAGGGTACACCCGGAGCTTCCTTTTCAAAATCGCGGCTAGTGTAGGTGCAAACACATTTCTTACGAGGCTCTTTGTTCTGTCTTGTAATACTTTCAGACTGTCTGGAACAGCATAAGCAGTAATAATTTACGGCGTTAACCTTTGGAGCTGACCCTTCTAGAGGCTCTCTTTCTTCAGCTACGTTCTAGGGTTCAAACAGAAAGCACAAGACACATTATTAGTTAAAAGTATGACATTAGAGTATACAGGCATAAAAAATAAAATTAAAAAAAATGTAGAAACTTTCTTTACTAACCTCAACATTCGCGTCACACTCAGAGGCTCCTCTGAAATCTTGGGAGTCGCAGAGGTCCATTGGGGTAGAAACATCGCCGGAGCTTACAACTGATGGCTGTACAATAACGGCCTCTGACTCGGGGTCCTCCTGGAAGCCCATGTCTTCATAGATGGGCGAATTCGGTGGTGCTACACATTCTTCAATATCTTCAATGTCTATGAAGTTAGATGCAACACTTAATTCATCTTTCGAGGCATCGCTGTCACTGTCGGCCCCCTTAATAGGGGATATCAGGGTCGACACATCCTTGAGGTTGAGCTTTTCAAGCCGATTGCAAAGTTCCTCTTCAAAACCGGTAACATCGGTATCCTGGGCGTCAGGGACACCCTGTTGTACATTCTCATCCATCGTAAGAGGGGCTAGGGTCCGGTAATATCTACCAATAGTGTTCAGGGCCCCTGAGGAGGCGGCTTTTCTGGTGATCGGATTGTATCTCTTCATGGCACCTTGCCAAACTGTTTCAGCCCTGGTTCACGGTTTGACACCCGGTTCTAACCAGCTCCTTGTATGCAACATTTAAAAAAAAAAAAAAGGGGGCTCTACTAGGCAACACCATGCGGGCACGAACCACGTGACACCCCCATGCACCCACGTCACTTCCGGGGAGGGCTTTCAGGGACACCGGAAGTCCCAGCCACCGGAAATTACGTCACTTCTAATATGGTGATTAAAGGTATCCCTTCCTACTACTAAGGGTACAATTTAAGTTCCTCTGCATGGCTCATACAAAAATACACCTCCAGTATTAACAGCAATTGGTACTTATCTGAGAACTTCTAGACCTCAGAAGAAATTCCGACTTTGCTAATTTCTTTATCAGTTGATGTAATATAATTTTGAGTATCATGATGCTTTTAGGTATCTACACGCACTGCAAATAAATTCAATTCGATCCAAATCAGTTATAAAAACGTCACTAAGACATATGATTATACCATCAAGAATGGCAGCAAAGTAAACTTCTCTAAAACAAACTTTTGATTAAAACATGTGGTTGAGCATGAGCAGCAGTGCTTAGTTCTGTCACACTCACGGAACAGAAACTGCAGTGAGGAAACCTCCCTCATGAAAGCATCATCAACCACCCGCCCCTCCAAACATATATCCTTCTGGCAAATACAGAATATTGAGTGCTCTCCCCCCCAACCCACCCCATCCCCGCACAGGAAAGGCAAACTGAGGTGATAGAAATGCAAGCTTACCTCCCATACAGAAGGTTCTCTTACTTGCAGAACAGATACAGCACTGGAGGTACAGTTGGTCGCAGAATCAGTATTTCGGGCATCAGTGGAGAATATCTCTGTTCCATGTATTAAATCCACATGTATTCAATGCACTGTGTGTAGGGCTGGATAAATGAACATCTACAAGTGTTGCCACCTTCATTCAGCTGTCATTACCCGTCACCATGCTGCTTTGTTTTCACTTCTGATTTCAGCTGTAATGCCATCTTGGGTGATTTGGTAACTGAATACTGCAACTTCTGTTCTTGCCACATCGTCTAGCCTTCACTGACTGTAGCTCCTACTGGTAGCATGGCACTGATCCTCCTGCTAAATGTAGCTATCAAGGGTTGTATTGCTGATGGGATGGGCAGTATGTGTTTGCTATATAAACTGTTATATAAATGTTGTCTACTGAGCTCGGATACACTTTCATGACTAAGGCTCAATGAAGTTATCAAGCACAGCATTCTTGTCCGCTTTGAAGACAATGCCCAGGCTTCTTAATAATGCCTCTTTTATTCAGGGGTGGCTGCTCCTTTAGGACGGAGGAGCGTTGCCCTCCCCCTCCCACCAGCAACAGCAGGAGATGGAAACCTTTAGAAATAAAAAGAAAATAAACACTGTTTATTATTGTTTTATTTTTGAAGGGGCGGGTCCATGGGGGTGACGAGCAGTGAGGTGAGTGCACACAGCACACCCCTCAGTGCCATGTATGTTTGGCCATCCTTCTCGGGCTGGCCAAACACACATATGCAAAAGGGCTCTTTCCAACCCAGCACTGTATTGCCGAGTTGGAGAGAGCCAGCCCAGGCTCCCAGTCTGCGCAGTCTGAGCAGCGTCATGATTGGCACAGGGCAGGCTGGGAGCCTGTGGCTGGAGTGCAATGGAAGTGTGCCAGCAGCGCCAAATATGTGAATTTACATTTTTTATGTGGATTATTTTTTTTTTTGCTTCCCCTCACCCCGTCCCGCCACTTTCCCAAGTCGCCAGCCGTCACTGATCATGATAATTTTAAAAGCCACCCCTTCTCATTTCACTTATAGCTCTGCTTCAATGATTGCAAAATTAATTGTGGATATAATGCAATCAACGTGACATGTATGGGGAAAAAAACAGAGTAATAGACAGTTTGATACCTACTCTTGAACAACCTGCCAAATATCACCCTTTTAAGGTCTTACACAGATTCTAGCGCTCCCCCAAAGAAATGGTGAAATAAAGTACTTCTGAAATGAGAACAATACGAGCAAAGCAGGTTCAGCACTTAGGTACGTTGATTTATGTTTATAATTGGGACGAGCAACAGTTTCTAGTTGGCTCAAAGCAACAACAACTAGCCGCCTACCTCCGCTCTGCACGCTTTATCCAGACGGGTGACACGTTGCTGAAGTGTTAATTTTGTATGGCTATAGGACCAGCCTGCACAGACTCAAATATAAGGATTCATTAATACTTTGATGTGCTTAGTAAACTCCGATATAATAAGAAAAGTAAGGTATTTCAACATCCTCTTTATTAATTTTTGAACTGTCAAGCAAATCCACCGACTACTAATTTGAAAACATGTCATAAAAGTGCCAAACGAATACGGTTTTGAAAAGAAAAACATGGAAGACGCTGCTGTTCAGGAACCTAGGGGCCAGATGTAGCAAAGGGTTTTACCCTTTCTGTGTCTATGGGAAAATGTGTTCGTACGTATGGCCCCTAGTTCAGTATGGTTTTCGGCCACTTTCTCCTCCGACCAAGAATGTCACAAATATTATCTTTAAGACTGTGCAGATCCTGCTGGAGACGTCAAGAATGGAGACAGAGATGTATGTTTAAAAGATCAGTAGAGCATCCTGTTCTGTGGTCAAAAGACAGCTTTTATAACATACTTTCTCGGTCAGATGGCTACAAGCTAAGGTCAGTCTCAAGTACACAGATGTACATCACACAAGACGGATTATGGCAGTTCCCAGAGAGGAGATACATTTTTGCTGTCAGGGGGAGAGAGGTTTTAAATCAAGTTTCGTAAAGCACGACATCACAATAGCACAAAAAGCAAGGTTCTCAGCATAGGAGGGTGCAGTGCAAATAACTACATTGCTAACATCATTCAAAATGTCACTTATTGACACATAAACTCAATAGTAAATCGCCCAATGTTTTGAAATTATAATATAATTTAATAAGAAGATGTGTGATAGAACTGTGAAGGAAAATTGCCGCCCTGTTAAATCGTACACCCCGGACTAGAGGTTAGAGTCAGCAAAGTAAGATTCTCCTCACTTTAAATAATTGAAGTTCTATGAATTTTAGTTCTATTATTTCTACGGTTCTCTTCCAGTGTTCGAATGTAGAGGTCCCACAGAGACGTAATTTGTGGCGAGAATCTTCCACCACTAATGAGCATGTTTCAGGAACTAAAATAATGGATATTTCATATGTGCAATGTATATTTCTAAAGTATCACGAAGTTCTAACTTGGGCATTGCTATCACTGTAAGAATTAAAAAGAGGTGATTGGTTTACAATAAGCAAAGTAATAGCATTGCGTAAAGTGGTTCTGAGATCGACTGCTAGTGAATTTTAACGTTTGCATACATCGTTATTGAGAATAATGCCATTGGACAAGCATTGCCTCAGAATGTTAATGCCATATGTGTAACATGGCGCATACTGCATGGGACTCAAATTGCTGTGCGTTAACCACAGCCTGGAAAACTAGTCCATTTCAGCAGTGTCGTTCTGCAGGGTGCACCCGTGTTCATTAAGTTCACAAAAATGTAGAAAATGTATGAGCAACCTTTCGAATACCGTTATGATGGTGAACTGATTGTGAGACACAATAATTGTGTTCCACAAATCTTTGCACTTGGATGTTCCTATTAATGTATCATTCACATCTCTACATAATTGTCATATGCAATTATCACTGTTAAGCACATATAAGACAAGATATACACATTTTATTACACAAGTAGACTTACTATGCTCCAGATGTAGATGTGACTTAGGGCCTCATTATGAGTGGCAGTGGTGGTCAGACTGCTGCAACCTTTGCTGACCAACCTCCACATTAAGATGCTGGTGTTCAGAACACCAGCACACTGCTGCCACTGCCAGGATCAGAGATCCCAGTGGGTTGGTGGCGGTGAAAGTCGTGGTCAGCCACAGCAGTGCTGAGTTCTGCACCACCGTGGTGATCATGACTTTCCTTTCTGCCAGCCTTTTCATGGCCGTGTCACCGCCATGAAAAGGCTGGCAGAAAGGGAGAGTTCGGGCCACAGGAGGGCCCAAGCACTGCGCACAACCATGTTGTGGGCAGCACAGGGACCTCCCTGTCAGCACACTCAGAATGTGCACTGTGCATTCCGAGTGTGCTGTATGCGGCGGCATCAGCCTCAGGTCTCCCTGAGAGCTGAAGCCAACTCTGTTGCAATGTTTTTGCCAGCCAGCCTGGCAGAAACATTGTAATAGGGTTGTGGGTAGGTTGTCGGGTTGTCTGCTGCCTCCCCACAATCGTGATGGCGGACCGGCAAACAAACCGCCAACTTTGTAATGAGGCCCTTACTCTTCAATTTCTCGGAAAATTTCAGGTACTAATGGAAAAAAAAATGTTGTGAATCTAACACAAACACCTTGCAGTGACATACACTTGTAGTACTCCTAAATCCTAAGAGTAAGCTAGGAGCAAACTAAAATATTTTCTGGCATAGCCCTGACATTTATGAGTAAACAGCAAATATAACATGCAAAGTCAGACTTAATCATATCCCAGTGTCTGAGAATCGGGCCTACATTGTTTTTATTGCTTCCTTTTTGTCTTACACTGCATTTTTACCTTGCACTCTACGTAGAAATACTTCTGGATCAGTTACTGGGCACTTGTCTTTGATTTCCTTACCATCTCATTCTGCTTTGCATGTCTAAGGCCCTTACTAAATGATCAGAAAAGGGGAGAGGTATTTACCACATCCAATAAATACTAACACTGTGGCATGCTGTATTTAATATGTGTATTATTCCTAATATTTAGAGGTGACACTTGAGAAAATAGGAATTTACATGCTTTCTACTGGAAACCAATTCACTCCTAATGCACTACTAATATTTTTCTGTAAGTAAAAGAGTAGACTTAGGGCCTGATTTACATGTTGGTGGTAATGATCCTGTTGTAAAGTTTTCAACTGAAAACCTGTCCGCCGCTGTGACGGTCCATCCACCTTATTTAGATACTGGTGATCCCATAGCTGAAGCTCGCATTCGAACCACTGTTTCTGCCAGGGAGCACCTCCTGTGTTGATGGCAGGACAGGGAAAAGTGGATGCCGGCTTGTCTCGAGCCACCCTTTCTGCTGAGCAGATTAGGATGTGCCTTACCTCCAAGCAAAAAGTGGATGTCCGACTTCCACTTCTGAGTTAGGGAGTTGTTTGGGAAGGGGTGAAAACTCATTTTCCTGATTCAACTTCTGTTTTAGGCAGAACCTGCCTGAACATCCCCTGCCATCCCTGCTGCCACAGGCCCACAGAGAAAACACAATCCTCCCTTTTCCAGACTCAAAGGTAGGGATGCTGCATTGCCAGGGTATGATGGATGGGCACTGCACAGGTGGTTGGGACCACTGCAGGTATATACATGTCACAGCAGTCTGGGGAAACACTGACACAACATGCCTATTGCACACATACATTGCCAAATGAATGCTAAAACCACAATGACCGTACACTTATACTGCACAACGGTGTCCATGTTTGTGCATTGCAAGGGGACCTGTACTGCTAGGTTTGTGCTATTTGTTGTGTACATGAGTCAGTCGTGAGTGTGTGTGAGTTGGATTGGCTGGTTGAGGTGGAGGGAGCTGGATTTGGTGATGTGGTTGTTTCTGTATGTGTGGCAATTGTATGTGAAATCGATGTTGTTGTGTATGTTGTGGTGCTGTATGACACAATCGGGCGCTTGTTGTTGTGTGGTGGACTTTGTTGTGATGTGTGTAGTTGTGCTTGTGTGTGAGTTTGTGTAGCTGACTGTGTAGTTCTGTTGGTTGTTGTGGTTGTGTTGTGTGTGGGTGCAGTGTCAATGGTGTGTATATGTAGGGTCATGGATGTGTGTCAATGTGTGTTTTCATCATGTACAAGGTTTTGTTGTGTTAAAATTGTAATGGATGATGGTGTGTTTGTCGTGTGTAGTATGTAGTGCGAGGAGACAATGTTTGTGTGGATGTCACTTACCTCTATTCCATAGCCCCTGCCATTGAAAAAAATCCATTGGGTTCCGTCACTGTCTCCCTCTGTCAGCAATCCATCACCTGTCCACTGCTTGCTTGTAGGAGGCTGGCCTGGCTTATAGTGGGTACCTTGAGGTACTTACACCTTGTGCCAGGTCCAGTTATCCCTTATTAGTAGATTAGAAGTGTTCTAGCAGCTTAGGCTGATAAAGGTAGCTATAGCAGAGCAGCTCAGGCTGAACTAGGAGACATGCAAAGCTCCTACTATACCACTTATGTCACTTAGCACTATATCATAAGAAAACACAATACTCAGAGTTACTACTAATAAAGGTACTTTATTTTAGTGACAAAATGGCAAAAGTATCTCAGAGGAAATACTCCTTTAGGAGGTAAGTAACATACACGAAATCTACACACAAACCAAAATCAGGTAAGTGAACAGTTAGAAAAGTAGTGCAAACAATGTAGAACACAATAGAATGCAATAGGAGACAATAGGCCTAGGGGCAACACAAACCATATACTCCAAAAGTGGAATGTGAACCACGAATGGACCCCAGGCCTAGTGTAGTGTGTAGAGGGTCACTGGGAATGTAAGAAAACACGAAGGGTGTCCAAGATACCCCACCACAAGGCCCTGACAAGTAGGAGTAAAGTTACCCTACTATCCCAGAAAGACAGTAAAGTCGAGATTGGGGATTCTGCAAAGACAACAACTGACTGCAAAGCACTGAAGATGGATTCCTGGACCTGAGGACCTGAGGACCTGTAAAGGAAGGGGACCAAGTCCAAGAGTCACGCAAGTGTCCGGGGGGGCAGGAGCCCCCTAAACCCCGGATCAAGGTGCGAAAGGGTTGCCTCTGGGTGGAAGAAGCCAAAGATTCTGCAACAACGGAAGGTCCCAGTAACTTCTCCTTTGGTCAGAGGATGTCCCACGGCGTGCTGGAGGACGCAGAGTTGTTTCCATGCAAAAAGATGCAAAAAAGCCTTGCTAGCTGCAAAAGTTGTAGTTGAAGGTTTTGGGAGCTGCCAGGGCCCAGGACGGACCAGGAGGTCGCCCCTTGGAGGAGGTGACAGAGGGAGCACTCAGCAAAACGGAGAGCCCACCTCAAAGGAGGCAGCACCCATAGAAGCGCCTGAAAAGGCATTCAGAATATCTGAACATCATAGTCGACTCAGCACAACAAAAGGGAGTCCCACGGAGTCAGAGTCCAACTCAATGAGTTGGGCAATGCAGGACAGAATGCTGGGGACCTGGGCTAGGCTGTGCATGAAGGAAGTCTTGCAAAAGTGCACAGAAGCCCGAGCAGCTGCAGTTCATGCAGTACACAGGATTACTGTCTGGCATGGGCAGGCAAGGACTTACCTCCACCAAATTTGGACAGAAGGGCCACTGAACTGTTGGGAACACTTGGACCCAGCTCTTGTGTTCCAGGGACCATGCTCGTCTGGATGAGAGGGGACCCAGAGGACCAGTGATGCAGAACTTTGGTGCCTGCGTTGGCAGGGGGAAGATTCCGTCGACCCACTGGAGATTTCTTCTAGGCTTCCAGTGCAGGGTGAAGGCAGACAGCCCTCAGAGCATGCACCACCAGGAAACAGTCAAGAAAGCCGGCAGGATGAGGCGCTACAATGTTGCTGGTATTCTTCTTGCTACGTGTAGCAGTTTTGCAGGCGTCCTGGAGCAGTCAGCGGTCGATCCTTGGCAGAAGTCGAAGAGGGAACTGAAGAGGAACTCTGGTGAGCTCTTGCATTCGTTATCTGGTGAGATACCCACAGGAGAGACCCTAAATAGCCGCCAGAGGAGGATTCGCTACAGAGAAAGGTGAGCACCTATCAGGAGGGGTCTCTGACATCACCTGCTGGCACTGGCCACTCAGAGGTGTCTATTGTGCCCTCACACCTCTGCATCTAAGATGGCAGAGGTCTGGGACACACTGGAGGAGCTCTGGCACCTCCCCTTGGGAGGTGATGGTCAGGGGAGTGGTCACTCCCCTTTCCTTTGTCCAGTTTTGCACCAGAGCAGGGCTGGTGGGATCACTCAACCGATGTAGACTCACTTATGCAAGGAGGGCACCATCTGTGCCCTTCAAAGCATTTCCAGAGGCCAGGAGAGGCTACTCCTCTCAGGCGCTTCACACCTATTTCCAAAGGGAGAGGGTGTAACACCCTCTCTCAGAGGAAATCCTTTGTTCTGCCTTCCTGGGACTGGACTGCTCAGGCCCTAGGGGGGCAAAAACCTGTCTGAGGGTTGGCAGCAGCGGTAGCTGCAGAGAAAACCCCGGAAGTTAGTTTGCCAGTACCCGGGCTCTATGCTGGAGCCCCGGGGATGCATGGAATTGTCCCCCCAATGTCAGAATGGTATTGGGGTGACAATTCCATGATCCTAGACATGTTACATGGCCATGTTCGGAGTTACCATTGTGATGCTACATATAGGTATTTACCTATATGTAGTGCATGTGTGTAATGGTGTCCCCGCACTCACAAAGTCCGGGGAAATTGCCCTGAACAATGTGGGGACACCTTGGTTAGTGCCAGGGTGCCCTCACACTAAGTAACTTTGCACCTAACCTTCACTAAGTGAGGGTTAGACATATAGGTGACTCATAATTTACTTAAGTGCAGTGTAAAATGGCTGTGAAATAAGGTGGACGTTATTTCACTCAGGCTGCAGTGGCAGTCCTGTGTAAGAATTGTCGGAGCTCCCTATGGGTGGCAAACGAAATGCTGCAGACCATAGGGATCTCCTGAAACCCCAATACCCTGGGTACCTAGGTACCATAGACTAGGGAATTATAAGGGTGTTCCAGTGTGCCAATTAGAATTGGTAAAATTAGTCACTAGCTTGCAGTGACGATTTTAAAAGCAGAGAGAGCATAAACATTGAGGTTCTGGTTAGCAGATCCTTAGTGATACAGTTAGGCACCACACAGGGAACACATACAGGGCACACGTTATGAGCACTGGGGTCCTGGCTAGCAGGATCCCAGTGACACAGGCAAAAACAAACATACATACAGTAAAAATGGGAGTAACATGCCAGGTAAGATGGTACTTTCCTACAATGCTGAGCTGTAACATCTAAATACGGAGGGCAGTAGACTGTTGACTTGACAGTTTTTTTAGGTCCACTGCCGATACGGCTTGGCGGTAGCACCGTCATATTATAAATCAGGCCCTTACTCATGTAGAACTCCTGGCTTACTCTAGAATTCCATATTTAAGTCAGGAGTGTTCTTCGCTTAGCTGTGCCATTCTCAAGAATTTCAGAGTCCAAACAGTAGTACTAAAAGAGTAAGTCACAGTAAAGTGCTTGTCAGCCAGGGAGAGACAGTGTATGGTCATCTGCATCACTATCCCACTTGATGATCCATTTTTGCTGTGTGGGATCTCTGGCACGTTGCCAAGAAGACACTGCTTCCTGATGAATGTTGCATACTCTTCATGAAGCCTACATGTTTTGATTAGTTCCATCTCATGGCTTTGCTTCTCTTCATCTCTGCAGAAAGTGTCACCAATTTAAGCAAAACCATCTTTAAAAGAAGAAGCCAGGCAAGTGGACCTTGTTTCCCGGAATCCATCTCAACAGGAAGCCATGCATGGATTTCTAAGAACCCATCTTACAAACAATGATATCGCTCCATTTCACATCATACATCTCATTAAGATGTGACATCACTGGATTCTAACTTTAATTTCCTGCATCCTCACCTACTTCAGTCAACTCTTCAAGGCATCCAACTGCCAGCTAAAGATGGATACTGTCAACTGAGTCCTCTGTTTCAACCTGTTGGTACCTGTTAAGACCTAAAATCAGGACCCTTGTTCAAGTAAACTAACTTAATCTTGTGTCTCACAAACATCACATTTCACACCATTTCCAAACACACCAGCAAACCATGACAACACATTCTCCTTATTTGCTCTCTTAATGCCCCTCACCTCATCCACATTCAGATACCTTCCACTTGAATACATACCTTCTCTACAACACACTTAATTGATGCTCATCAGTGCTCACACTGTAGTCATACACACTCCGGATACTATCAGCATCAACACCCAACACAACCTAGATGCACTCTACATCACTGAAACATGATTTACCCCTTTCTCACACATTTCTCACACATCCTGTATGCTATTGTGCTTATGAATCTCAAGCTTAAGCCTTTAAGTCTTGCCACTTCCGCTCTCAGCATACAAAACAGTCTCTTTTCATCTGATTTACAGACCCATTGACCTAACAGCCAATTTCCTACACAAAAAATGAAACCTCGTAACTTCTGCAGCCATTCAATAGACCCAGCCTACATTTCACAAGGACTTCTCCCTTCCCGTCAACTCCAACACAAAATGCATTAGGGAAAATGTCAAACCTCATTCGGGGGACCATAGAGCAAGCAAAATCTATTGGACCACAACTAGGTTTGCTGCTGATGTCCTGGGATCCATCCTATTATGCTCCTTCAGCACTTGATGGTCAGGTAGCAAGGACCCTTTCAAGTGAGATACCATGAAAGGTTAAAAAGGTAAAGTATTTGTGCAATAAATCATGCAATAACACAGGTAAAACACCACAAAAATACACCACACAGGTTTAGAAAAATATAAGATTTGCATCTGAGTGAATTAAGGTCAAAACAATCAAGATTTTATAAGTGCAAGTTGAAATATCACTTTTGAAATGATAAGAAGAGTCTTAAGTCTTTAAAAAGCAACAAGTGTCTCTTGCAAGAACAAAGTACCTGGTCTGCGTCAAAATTACATGCACAGAGTCTGCAGAGGAGGAGATATGTGGAAAACAAAGGTGTGCCTCAGATCTCCATGTGCACCCAGATGATGTGTTGATTCTTTTCCATGAGGTGAGGGCTTTGCGTCAAATTCTGGTGCGCAGGCTTAAATCCTCTTTGCGATGCTGGGTCTTTTGATGCCCAGGGACGATGTGTGGAAATTCCAGGTATACTGGATGAAGCCACGAGTGCTACATCAATCCAGTGGGCAATGCGGTGGAGTTTCTGTCACACGGCAGGCGAGCGTTGATTCCTACCGCAAGAATTCGGGCTTCTTCATTCCAGTTTGGCGATACTTTGATTCTTTCACTGCTAGGCAGGCTGTGATTCGATTTCGGCAGGCTGTGCACTGATTTTAGCTTAACCAGAAGTTGCTTTGCAGAGATGAAGTCTTTTTGGCCCTGAGACTTCAGGAAACATGAGGGAAGCTCAATCCAATCCCTTGGAGAGCGCTTCTCAGCAGAGCCAGAGGCCGGCAAGGTAGCAGGGCAACAGCAAGGCAGAAGTACTTCACAGCAAAGCAGACCAGGTGGTCTGGTTCAGAATATCTGTCCTAGAAAGTGTCTGAGTTGGTAGGGTCAGGGACCCAGTTTAAATACCCAAAAGTGCCTTTGAAGTGGGGGAGACTTCAAAGAGTGGTTTTGAAGTGCACAAGGTCCCCTTTCGGTACAACCTTTTCTGCCAGGGTTCCAGTAGGGGGTTTGGCAGTCCATTGTGTGAGGGCAGGCCAATGTCCTTTGAAATGTAAGTGTCAGGCCCTCCACCCTACCAGCCCAGAAAGAACCATTCAGTATGCAGATGTGTGCAGGTGTGACTGAGCATCCGGTGTTTGTGGTTGTCTGGGTGAAATACACAAGGGAGCTGTCAACCTGCCCAGCCCAGATGTGGATGGAAGCAAGGCTGTAAGCCACAGATGGATTTTAAGTGCAGAGAAATGCTCACTTCCTAAAAGTCACATTTCTAAAATAATAACATAAAATCCAACCTCACCAGTCAGCAGAATTTTGTATTACCATTCTGCCATACTAAATATAATCTGTCCACCCCTTTCTGATCAGAACCTACCACTCAAACAGTATAAAAGGATAGCCCTAATGTTAGCCTATGAAAGGAGCAGGCCTCACAGCAGTGGAAAACACCTTAGGAGTTTTTCACTACCACACATATAAAACACACAGGTATAGGTACTGCCGTTTACCTACATAGCACCCTGGCCTGTGGGTTATTCAGGACCTACCTTGAGGGTGACTTATGTGTAGAAAAAGGGGAGTTTCACACTTGGCAAGTACTTTTAAATGCCAAATCGAAGTGGCAGTGAAACTGCACACACATGCCATGCAATGGCAGCCCTGATACATGGTTAAAGGGCTACTTCTGTGGGTGGCACAACCAGTGCTTCAGGCCCACTAGTCACATTCAATCTAAAGGCCCTGGGCACACGTAGTGCACTTTACTAGAGACTTACAGGTAGATCAAATATGTCATTTGGGTATGAACCAATGTTACCATGTTTTAGAGAGGGAGCATATGCACTTTAGCACTGATTAGCAGTGGTAAGGTGCACAGAGTCCTAAGGCCAGCAACAATGAGGTCAAAAAAAGAGAAGGAGGAAGGCAAAATGTTTGGGGGCGACCCTGCAGAGAGGCCACTTCCAACATATCCCTCTTCCTGCCTTAAGCCAGGGTAGGCTAATCAATACTTTGATAGACTTCCCTGCTTAAGGCGATAGAACATGGACAATGGCCCACTACTGCAGGGGCACTTGCCCGTTCTATGCTTTTCTAAACCCATTGAGGCTTCTCTGTCTATACTCTCTGGGACCACTGAACTGACCAATGGGAACCCTTCTCCTCATCTTCGGATGCTCTCTGTGAAGCTCCTAACTTTAATTTGCTCACAAATGCATCCCACTAGGCAGACAGTACCACTATGGCCAACAAAGTGATGTGGCCCGTTCCACTCCTTGGGTCTGACTTCTGTCTCCAACTCAGGGAAAACTATGTCCACACTGACAGTAACAAAAAGAGCCCACTGACAGCTGTCAGTGTCAGGAACCAGACCCCAGACCATCCACTGCTAAGTGGAGACTCTGAGGGGGGCCATTGGGCAAGCTTCTCCTCCAGCATTGGAGCTGGCTGGGAGTTCCCTAGGGGCCCCTGAGGCATCTCAGAATGGGGGGCAGTAGCTGCAGGGATCTTGTACCCCTTCTCCACTCTACCTTACATCAGTTCAGGGTTGATATCCTGACACTGGTCAATCAACCCAGGGTCTGTACCCTGAGGATAAACAGGGGGTAGGGGTGAGTCCCCCCTCACCTTGCCCCTACATCTGGGCTTCTGTAACCTCCTCTGAGGAGTGGAACTGCCAGATAACTGAACTGTCGGGGAACGCTTAGGGGTCACCCCTCTCAGTTCTCCTGCCACCAAGGGTAACTCATTCCCAAAATGTAGTCAATGAGCATCTGGGGACTAACTATGACCCGCCTCTGGGTCATCTCCTCACCCCACTCCAGGGATACCAGAGCCATGGGGTGGAAAAAATCCTTCCCATGTGCTGGAGTCATCCTACACACCTGGACGGTGTACTGCTCTGGGGAAACTAGTCTCTCCACCATCATGGTATGACTAGCTCCAGTTTCCCTCAGAGCAGTGACTGGGATCCCAGTCACTCCGCCTGGTGGAAGTGATGACTCCTACTCTCAGGGATCACCAGCTTACCCTTTGCTTCTACCTCCCAACTGAAGGAGATTAGGGCATGGTCTATGACCTGCCCCTGGTGACCTCTTCCCCGTGAGGCCACATTGGCCACTGCTGCAGAGGTACCACCAATGGGTGGTTTCTTTGAACAGACAGAGTCCTGCTTCTTTTGTCCTTACTGGGAACACTCAAAGCAGCACATTTGAGAATGGGGTGCCTTGGGCCACCTCTCTCCAGAACCACCACCCTGTTTCTCAGCTGAGGTATGGAAACCCTTCCCTCCCCCTTACTCTGGGACTTGTCTGGGTCATCTTCAACCTCCCCCTCACCCTTTTGGGGGGAAGTGGAACCACCCTTCTTGGGGCCACTCCCAGATACCTTCTTGGACACTCTGTTGCTAGCCCAGAAGTCTGCTTCCTCAGCAAGCTTTCTGGGATCAGTCAGCTTACTGTCAATCAGGTGCTGGCGCAACTCTGTAAAGCAAATACTGAGCATATGCTCTCTCAGGATCAAATCATATAACCCCTTATAATCATTTACTTTACTGCCCACACCCTTTCAATCAGTGTCTTAATGGAAAAATCAAAAAAGTCTACCCAAGTTTGTGTGGAGAGTTTGGTGCTGTCCCTGAACCTCTAACGGTATCTTTCAGGGGTCAGCCCAAACTTGGCAATTAAAATGGCTTTCATCAGTGTGTATTTGTTGCGGTCCTCTGGTGTTAATGTGAGGAGCGTGTCCCTCCCAAGGACTGGAACATGTTTCCACAGACCCGCTTCCAATTGATCTTCAGAAACCCCATGGGATCTTAGTGCAACTTCATACGCATCAAACTATTTGTCAATGTCATCTCCCACCACATAACTTGGCACCACATCTTTGGGCATACAAACCTTTTTGCCCCCTACAGATCCTGTATGCATTCTGCCACCATCACTGCGGGACTCAGACTGCCTAGACTTGAGCTCCAGCTCTTTGAAACTCAGTTTGTGAGCCAGAAGAAGTTTCTTTTCAGTCAGGGGTCTCTCAGCCTCGGCTTGCTTGGTTTCTCTCTCAGCCTTCCTCTCCTTTGCCTCCTTGTTTAACCTTGCCATTTGCAACTTAAATTCTCCCTCCTCCCTCCTTTCCTCTGTGGTCAGGCCATGGCTAGAGACACTGCTCCATGGTTTAGCAGGAACCACAATTCCAGGGGTAACTTCCCCCACTGCTGGTGGCAAATACTCTGAGGGGGCCATTCTCTGGCTCCTCCACCTCAACATCCTCTTGTGAACGGGCTTCTGCCCAGGCCCTCAACACCTTTTGGTACTGCTCCTTTCTGGAGGCATCCCAGATAGGTACTCCCAACCGCTTGCAGAACCGTTTCAGCTGCCTGACAGTGTATGCCCCCAGCTTAGCTAGGTTGAACTCTCCAGCTGTTAATTGAGACCCAGCTCGAGACATGTTGTTTGAGGATTAGGTTAAAATGTCAAGCAGAAAAACAAAATTGCAGAAAAAGACAAAAAATCAAGTTGACCTTTAACTGTGGGTAGGTATTGTACACATAGCTATTGTATGTTACTGCACAAATACAAATCCTATCCTCACCGCTGATCACCAATGTTAGAAATATGGTCTCTGGTTAGCAGAGGTATACACCCTTGTCCAAGTAGGGACCACAATCCTAGTCAGGGTAAATTACACACAATCCAAATTATACTGTGCCCACCTGAAAGAGGGTCCACACGATGTGACAAAATCAGAAAATCTTTATTCAGGAGCAATAACAAAAGTGTCCATAAGAAAAAGTGCACAGAGGATAACTGACTTGACAGAACATGGAACACCATGACATCATGTGTCAATGATGTCATGATGTTCCATACAACTACCAGATGTTATCAAGCCAGATCACCACAATTCTCCCCTCTTTGAAACTAGTTAACAAGATGAACATTAAACCAAAAGTACAATTTTCTAAATAAAAAGATATTCCCTTTGTTACAAGGAAAATCCCATAAAAAAGATAAAGTAAGAACCTCTACAGAATATACTAAAAACAGATATTAAAGAATAGAATCACATTCATACATATTTATGACATGACAAAGTCTTTAAACTTCTTTGGCTTTTGACAAACTCTTGTGCTTTTTCTAAATCTGTGCTTATCATTATCATCTGGAACTTTCTAAGTTTTTAACTTTCTTGATAGGTTGAGTAATACCAAATTGACAACTGGATCCAATGCTATGTGAGAAGTGTTCCACCAACTTCCATCTGATAATTTGACAGTATTCTTACATAATTCACTAATTTGTTGAGAATCCTTAATTTTTGATAAACCTTTTCTAACCAAAACAGGATTTTTCATTCTCACCCAATCATCCACCTGCAACTTCCCATTTCTGTTATCTACACCTGTTAACCTCTTCATTCCCGTATTATGGGAATTGTATTCTGCAACTTGCCAAATCTCTTTTAAGTTACTTCAGTCATGGAACAATTTAATCATCCAAAAAGGAAACAACTTAGTTGATGCCGATGTTCCTCTCATAAGTTCAAAAGGAGTTTTACCTGTAGCAACATGAGGTGTGGTGCGATAGGACCACACTAATTCTTTGATAGCTCAATCTACCGACAAATGATTTCTATACGAGGCTTGAATACAATCTGCCAACACACGATTAAATTGTTCAACCATGCCATTACTTTGTGGATGATAAAGAGGTGTTCTGATTTCTTTGATACCACATTTGCTCAAAAACTGAAGCATTTCCATCGAAACAAATTGAACTCCATTGTCAGATAAGATTTGTTCTGGGAAACCTTCATGAATAAAGATCTTCTTTAACCCCTTCGCTGCCAGGCCTTTTCCCCCTCCTGTGCCAGGCCTTTTTTTGCCTATTTGGGGCAGTTCGCGTTTAGGCCCTCATAACTTTTTGTCCACATAATCTAACCAAGCCAAATTTGCGTCCTTTTTTTCCAACATCCTAGGGATTCTAGAGGTACCCAGACTTTGTGGGTTCCCCTGAAGGAGGCCAAGAAATTAGCCAAAATACAGTGAACATTTTGTTTTTTTCAAAAAAATGGGAAAAAGTGGCTGCAGAAGAAGGCTTGTGGTTTTTCCCCTGAAAATGGCATCAATAAAGGGTTTGCAGTGCTAAACTCACCAGCTTCCCAGCTTTCAGGATCAGGCAGACTTGAATCAGAAAACCCAATTTTTCAACACAATTTTGGCATTTTACTGGGACATACCCCATTTTAAAAATATTTTGTGCTTTCAGCCTCCTTCCAGTCAGTGACAGAAATGGGCATGAAACCAATGCTGGATCCCATAAACCTAAACATTTCTGAAAAGTAGACAAAATTCTGAATTTAGCAAGGGGTCATTTGTGTATATTCTACAAGGGTTTCCTACAGAAAATAACAACTGAAAAATAAAAATATTGAAATTGAGGTGAAAAAAACATCAATTTTTCTCTACGTTTTACTCTGTAACTTTTTCCTGCAATGTCAGATTTTCGAAAGCCTAGGTACCCAGAGCCAATAAATGAGCTGCACCCTGCAGTGCGTTTTCATTCTATACCGGGTATACAGCAATTCATTTCCTGAAATATAAAGAGTAAAAAATAGCTATCAAGAAAACCTTTGTATTTCCAAAAAGGGCACAAGATAAGGTGCTGAGGAGCAGTGGTTATTTGCACATCTCTGAATTACGGGGGTGACCATACTAGCATGTGAATTACAGGGCATTTCTCAAAATAGATGTCTTTTTACACACTCTCCTATATTTGGAAGGAAAAAATGTAGAGAAAGACAAGGGGCAATAACACTTGTTTTGCTAATCTATGTTCCCCCAAGTCTCCTGATAAAAATGATACCTCACTTGTGTGGGTAGGCCTAGCGCCCGTGACAGGAAACGCCCCAAAACGCAACGTGGACACATCCCATTTTTTTTAAAGAAAACAGAGGTGTTTTTTGCAAAGTGCCTACCTCTAGATTTTGGTCTCTAGCTCAGCCGGCACCTAGGGAAACCTACCAAACCTGTGCGTTTTTTAAAACTAGAGACCTAGAGGAATCCAAGATGGGGTGACTTGTGGGGCTCTGACCAGGTTATGTTACCCAGAATCCTTTGCAAACCTCAAACTTTGGCTAAAAAAACACATGTTCCTCACATTTCTGTGGCAGAAAGTTCTGGAATCTGAGAGGAGGCCCAAATTTCCTTCCACCCAGCGTTCCCCCAAGTCTCCCGATAAAAATGATACCTCACTTGTGTGGGTAGGCCTAGCGCTCGCGACGGGGAATGCCCCAAAGCGCAACGTGGACACATCCCATTTTTTGACAGAAAACAGAGCTGTTTTTTGCAAAGTGCCTACCAGTAGATTTTGGCCTCTAGCTCAGCCGGCACCTAGGGAAACTTACCAAACCTGTGCATTTATGAAAACTAGAGACCTAGGGGAATCCAAGATGGGGTGACTTGTGGGGCTCTGACCAGGTTCTGTTACCCAGAATCCTTTGCAAACCTCAAAATTTGGCTAAAAAAACACATGTTCCTCTCATTCCTGTGGCAGAAAGTTCTGGAATCTGAGAGGAGGCACACATTTCCTTCCACCCAGCGTTCCCCCAAGTCTCTGGATAAAAATGATACCTCACTTGTGTGGGTAGGCCTAGGCCGCGATCGTGGAGCAGGAATCTAGTGAAAACAGGCACAGGGGGAAAGGAAAAACCCGTTCCTTTCCCCCGTGTCTGTTTCCCCCCCCAAAACCCCAAAAAAAGGAAAGGACTCACCTTTAGAGTTCCTTTCCCCTCGACGCGCTGGAAACAAATGGCTTCCAGCGCGTCCCGGCAACACTTGATGACGTTGGCGCGCTGTGCGCGCGCTGACGTCATCAGATTGACGGGGGGTGGTCGGGGGTGGAAAGGAAAGGTCTTCCCCTTCCATCCCTGCCTTGGGGGGAAGGGGGGTGCACAGGGGGAGCGTGCTAGCGCTCCCCCAAGTTCCTGTGCCTTGGACGAGGTGACCTCGTCCAAGGCACACGGGAACTGTAGCCTTGGACGAGATGACCTCGTCCAAGGTACAGAACGGGTTAAACAATCAATCACGGCTTGAGTTGTGGGAAACCTCACCGGCTCCACTTTGACCCATCTTGACAAATTATCAATTATTACAACAAAATACCTCATGTTAGGGGGTAAAATATGGTATGGACCAAGAAAATCAAGACCAAGTTTTTGCCAGGCTCTCGCTGGTGTTTTGCTTTCACTAATGACCAAGCTGACAAAAATCTCTCGAATGCACTTCTTAGTTTAAAGAAGACATTTATTATTACTTTACCATGAGGTTATTGAGAGAGGAGATTAGTAGGTTGGAGGCACACGTTCAAAAATAGTCACAGCGATGAAAGGAAACTATATTAAAGTGATTCTCAACTGCAATGTACACAGCAAATATATGTGATTATATTATAGCATAACTGCCAAGCAAAGAATCAAGTCAAAATTCATCACCGTAGGGCCTACCACTGCTCTTTATCTTTCCCATGCCAGCATGTTGTTGACCCCTGTTCAACTGCAAGAAAGAGTTTTTCCACCCTCACTGGACAGGTCAGGCATTTGACGTCCAATCCTGTTTTCCTGACTGAAGTCTCTGAAAATTCCCCTCACTGCTGCCGAGGACACCTTTTATAGATTAAATATTGAAAAAGCCTTCTGAAAGGCCCTTCCCTCTAATATTCAAAACATGCTGGCTACTGTAGCTCAGAGTTGGAAGAAACAACGTCGAAAGTTGGCCAACTTTTCAAGGCTTTCTCTCCTAAGGCCGAGTCCTTCCCTGCACTAAAGAAAAACACAAAATATAAGCTTCCTTATCATGCTATCGTGTTCAGTAAGAGAAAATACGAAAACTAAAAGCTTAGTTTACCATGTGGAAAAACATACCTCATCTGCAATGTCTCAACTGCAATGTCAAACGCCACGATAAAGCCAAAAGGCAGCTAAACTGAATACAAAGTGTAATGTCTAATGCCACGATAAGGCCAATAGGCAGGTAAACTGAATACAAAGTGTAATGTGCTACTGGTTAACATTGAACAACTAATATGCACAGTGATGAAACACAAAGTCAGTGGTCAAACATACTTTTTTTCATTACAGCTGTTGAAGGAACAAATGTATCAGTTACGCCTTCAGTAATCAATACATTATCACTCGTACTGCATCTTGTACAACTCTGAACACAATCATCAATTTCTTTATCAATCCTATGCCACCAAAAATCAGATCTCAACTTCTTTTTAGTGATTGTAGCACCCAAATGACCAGCGTGAGCCATAGCAATTAAATTCCTCCTCCAACACACTGACGGAAGTTTGTTACCTCTAACCAATTTATCTCCCTCAATAGATAGTTCATTAGACACTTTCCAAAATGATTGTAACTCTGACGATAAACTCTTCTCCTTGGGCCAACCCGACTTGACCATGTGCATCACTTCACACAATGATTTATCTTCAAGTACAACATTGACCCATTCTTTTTCATCCAAAGGTATGTCACTCTCAGCAACACAGGCAACAAAACATTCTTCAACCTCTGTTTCCCACTCTTGTTCATTGTTATCTTCAATGGGTAACCTGGACAAATAATCTGCCCTTCCGTTCTTCCCACCAGGAATATATTCAACTAAAAAAGTAAATTCCAAGAGCTTAGCTGACAATCTTACAATACGAGCTGTTGAACGTTTCATTTTCTTGCCAGACAAAATCTCTACAAGAGGTCGATGATCAGTCTTCAAAACAAAAGGTCTACCCCACAGATATTGTTTAAACTTCTCAACACTCCACACACAAGCTAAGAGTTCCTTTTCAATTATAGAATATTTATGTTCAATCTGCCGTAAAGTCCTTGAGGCAAGTCCTACAGTGCTTTCAGTTCCTTCATCCAAGAACTGCGAAATAACAGCCCCTAAACCATACTTGCATGCATCCACTGTCACAATGGTACTCTTTCCCTCTGAAAATGGCTGCAAAGCTGGCCCATTGACAATTTCATGTTTGATTTGTTCGAACATCCTATTACACTCATTGGACCACAGAAATGTTGAATTCTTTAATACTGCTCTGAAACATTCACGTAAACCAAGAATTGACAATAATTGATCTCTGGTTTTAGGTGCAGGAGCTTCTAAAATACTTTTTTATCAAACTTCGTTTAGGTTTAATACCTTCTTTTGATAAAACATGACCTAGATATTCAATCTCCCTAGTTTTGAAAATACATTTTTCCTTCCTCTAAAGTCACACCTCTGCCTTCCAACGTACCTAACACATCTTCTAAAATTTTATCATGCATCACATCATCATCTGAAAAGACCAAAATATCATCCTGGAAAACTACCACATTAGGATTATCAAGAAACATGTCTGACATCAATCGTTAGAAAACTGCAGCGGCTGAGGCATTGACAATTTAATGTTTGATTTGTTCGAACATCCTATTGTACAAATTTGATCACAGAAATGTTGAATTCTTTAGTACTGCTCTGAAACATTCAGTGTTCTTCACAAAATATCTCACAAATTTGGCATAGAACTCACATAAACCAAGAAATGACAATATTGATCTCTGGTTTTAGGTGCAGGAGCTTCTAAAATACTTTTTATCAAACTTGGTTTAGGTTTAATACCTTCTTTTGATAAAACATGACCTAGATATTCAATATCCTTAGTTTTGTAAATACATTTATCCTTCCTTAAAGTCACACCTCTGCCTTCCAACATACCTAACACATCTTCTACAATTTTATCATGCATCAACTCATCATCTGAAAAGACCAAAATATCATCCTGGAAAACCACCACATTAGGATTATCAAGAAACATGTCTGACATCAATCTTTGGAAAACTGCAGCGGCTGAGGCTAAACCAAAAGGTAACCTACAGAATTGAAAAGTTCCATCAGGAGTGACAAAAGCAGTTAAATGTCTAGAATCAACATCTAATTTCACCAACATCTAATTTCACCTGAAGATATGAAGACCTTAAATCTAGTTTAGTAAACCAACTGGACAAACCAGCCTTTGTAATCAAGTCATCAATTTTTGGTAGAGGAAAACTGTCCACGAAATCCACACACATCCTTAGATCTCCTATTTTTTTCTTAGCTAGAACAATGGGGGACAACCATAAAGTTGCTTAAACTTTCTCAATTATACCTTGCTCACACATATCTTTCAAAAGCTTAGGCAAATCTGTTCTCACACTCAAAGGTACATTCCTTAATTTGTGTTTTACAGGAACCGCACCCTGTTTAAGTTTTATAGTATGCGTAAAATCAGTAATCTTTCCTAATTGTTCTTGGAACAATTTCTTAAATTGTTGCTACCAATCACTTATATGACTTGAAACAGCCTTGATTGGACTCTCACTATTTTTTTCCATAACCACAGGTTTGCCTCGTCCAGGCTTAATAGTCAAGTTAAACTCTGCCTAAAGAAGCAACCCTATAACATTGATCCCTCTTTTAGCAAAACAAATCTTTCCACAAAGGGTCTCATCTAAAATGGTCATTGAAGCCCAAAAATAGCCCATCAAATCAATCTTGCTCCCTTCAGAAGCAGTCAAAACATCAGGAGGAAGAAGAGTTTTTGAAGCCCAAAATTCTTTAAATTGTTCTTGGGACACTATGGGATACGAGCTCCTGTATCTACTAAAAGTTTTATGATCACCCCTTCAATTGATACATCAATGTCTGGATCAACAACTGTTTTGTTTGAAAAGTAGAAGTATCTTTAACCACTAGCATATATTCATTGCTGTTCGTTTGTTCTACAGAAATGTTCTTAGTTTCATCATTTAGCACACAACAAACATTACTCTTTTTGATACACATACACACTCTAGAAAAATGTCCAATTTTACCACAGTTTCTACATTGTTGATTTATTGCTGGAGAGTTCTTGGAGGAAGAAACGTGAACTGATGAAGCGCACCTGTAACAAATAGATCTCTGATAATATTTAAATTGAGTAGTGTTTCTAAAACTAGTGCTATCCTGTTTTTTTTCGGCACGCAATTGTTTTTTGTTGTCACAATGTTGTTCACTCGTGACCACTCCAGAGATCGTTGAATTAAACAGTGACACCTATAATTGTTTGGCATCTTCCATTGAACATTCAATACTTTTTGCAATATCAAAAGCTTTATCCAGCGAAGAATCCTTACATGTTTATAATTTCACTTGCATTCTTTTGGAGTGACACCTGACAGCTAGTTGAGCTCAGATAAGTTGAGATGTGAAATTCTCAAATTCACACATAGCTGCTAGAACCTTCAATGCTGTTATAAAAGTATTAATACTTTCACCTGGACTTTGTGACCTAGTGGAGAATTTGTAACGATATACCCCAATGTTTTTTGTTTTGATAAAATACTTGTCCAATTTTGCAATGGACATTTCAAATTCATCTAACTCATCTTCTTCACCCAGTTCATAAGCTGGCAGATGATCAAATATGCTTCCAAACAGTAATACATTAGACTCTTCTTCCTTTCCAGTCTGAATTTCCATTCATCAATAGCACCTAATATACCGTAAAAGATCATAGCCATAGTTTCCATTCAAGCTGTGGATCGCCAGGATCTTGTAAAAAAAGGTGCTGGGGGTACAACGTTTTGCATTCTAAAAAAAAAACATTATAACAACCAAAAAAAAAAAAAAACCACCAGTATATAACTGAAAAAATAAACAGTTGTTAGATGAAAGAGGAAAAAAAACAAAAAATAAGATCACTTTCTCTGTGTCTTATTTTTATAAACATATAATAGAATCAGTGTAGCTAAATCCTCATAAACTTGAAATAAACGTTGAATCAAACAAACAAACAAAAAAAATAGCTTTTTTCCAGGAGACAATAACAGACCCAAACGAAGATGGCCAAACTGTAAATCCGAAGACCAAAGTTCAAAGTCCGAAATTCGTTTTCTATGTTGTTGCAGTTTCCTTAAAAAAAAAGTAACAAGACGATCGCAGGCGCCGTGTGAGAAAAGATGTCTCCAACTGCCGTGTAATCCACACACCACTCCCGTGGTCGTATCTGCCACACGCCAGCAAGGTAGGTGAAAGAATCGCTGACTAATCCATTTTGAACAGGAAAGCTGTGCACACGCTCCTCTTTAGCACCTCGCACACACAGATTCAGCTGACTGTTTGGCTTTAGGCACAAAGCCTAAGCACGCGCTCCTCATCAGTGCCTCACGCACATAGAATTGGACATGGCGGCTGGCACGAAGCAAACCGCAAACGCAATTGTGCTCTCGTACAACTCCGTACCTCTGTGCCCGAGCCAAAATTGACTACAGGTAGACATAAAAATAGGAAAAAATAAACTCACATAACTATCTGCAGGAGCTCGCAAAGGCTACGGTGGCTGAACATGGAATGAGCACAACCAGAGCTTGTCGGGCTTGGCTCACAGTCCCTTCAGCTTCGGCGAACGTGATAGTGAGGGTAAATCAGGCTCACCAAACCTCCGTATATCTCTTCTTTTCACCCTCTTCCCCACTTGAAAGAGGGTCCACACGATGTGACAAATCAGAATTTTTTTATTCAGGAGCAATAAGAAAAGCGTCCATAAGAAAAGGGGCACAGAGGAAAACTGACTCGACAGAACATGGAACACCATGACATCATGTGTCAATGATGTCATGATGTTCCATACAACTACCAGATGTTATCAAGCCAAATCACCAGACCACCCTCTGGTAGCTTGGCACTGAGCAGTCAGGCTTAACTTAGAAGGCAATGTGTATAGTATTTGTACAATAAATCATGCAATGACACAGGGAAAACACCACACAAATACACCACACAGGTTTAGAAAAATATAAGATATTTAAGTGAGTGAATTAAGATCAAAACGATCAAGATTTGATAAGTACAGGCTGAAATATCACTTTTGAAATGATAATAAGACTATGTGTCAATCTCCACTCGGGGAGCCGGGCTGCGTCATTCTGGTTCGGCAATGCAGTGATTCTTTCACCACTAGGCAGGCTGTGCGTCGATGCTGGCAGGCTGCGCATCTATTTTTGCTACACAAGGAGTTCCTTTGAAGGTCTGAAGGGGCATATTTATACCCCATTTGCATCGAATTTGTGTCATTTGTTTAAACGCAAATTTGGTGCAAAACTAACTCCATATTAAAATTTTGACGTTAGACATGTCTAACATCAAAATATTGGAGTTTGCACCATTTTTAGATGCATGAAGCTACCTTGTGTCAATGAGATGCAAGGTAGGCGTTCCCATCTAAAAAATGTTGCTAACCCCATAGCCCCATAATTATCCCATATTGCTAAAATGATGCACGGGTGGGAGGAGGGGCTAAATAGTGGTGCAAAGCTTGCTTTACACCATTATTTAACGCCTGGGTCAGACCAGGCATTAAGAGACCTGTGGACCCATTTCCATAGTTAAACACAATGAAATGGGTCCACAGGTGTGCTCCTCAAGCCCCAGGAACACCGCTACCCACACCAGAGTGACACTGGAAGATGGGGACCCCATCCCAGGTAAGTAGGGTAAGTATAGGTAAGTAATTTTTGGTTTAATTAAAGTGCCATCGGGGGCCCAACTTGGGGCCCCCTGCATGGCACAGGGGATACTGGTCCCCTGTGCTAGCCACTGGAGTGGTGGGCATGACTCCTGTCCTTTCTAACACAGGAGTCATGTGGTATGGATGGTTTTGCGTGAGAAAATGAGGCTAGGCTGGGTAGAGTCATTGTTTTTTTTCACTCTAACCAGCCTAACATAATTTTTTGGTGCAAAACTCCCTTCTCCCATACCGCCAGCACTACACAGCTAACATCATTTGTTTTTACGCTAGCCCACCCTTTGCGCCAGCTTCCACCATTCCATAAATATGGCGCCCGGCTGGTGCTCAGGAATGGTGCAAGCCGGTGCTAAACTTTTTGGTGCAAAACTGTGTTAGTGCAGTTTTGCACCAGAAAGTATATATATGCCTGAAGTCTTTTTGGCCCTGAGACTTCAGGAAACAGGAGGCAAGCTCAATCCAAGCACCTGCAGAGCACTTATCAGCAGAGCCAGAGGCCAGCAAGGCAGCAGGGCAACAGCAAGGCAGCAGTCCTTCACAGCAAAGCAACCCAGGTGGGTCCTTTGGGCAGCCAGGCAGCTTCTCTTGGCAGGTTGCAGGGTATCGTTCAGAGTATATGTCCCAGGAAGTGTTTCAGTTGGTAGGATTAGGGACCCAGTTTATCTACCCAAAAGTGCCTTTGAGGTGAAGAAGACTTCAAAGAGTGGTTTTGAAGTGCACAAGGTCCCCTTTAAGTACAAACCTGTCAGCCAGGGTCCCAGGAGAGGGTTTGGCAGTCCATTGTGTGAGGGCAGGCCACTGTCCTTTGGAATGTAAGTGTTACGCCCTCCACCCTCCAAGCCTAGGAAGACCCATTCACTATGCAGATGTGTGCAGGTGTGACTGAGAATCCTGTGTTTGTGGTTGTTTGGGTGAAATATACAAAGGAGCTGTCAACCAGCCCAGACACGCATTGGAGACAGGCTGAAAGGCACAGATGGGGTTTAAGTGCAGAGAAATGCTCACTTTCTAAAAGTGGCATTTCTAAAATAGTAATATAAAATCCAACCTCACCAGTCAGCAAGGTTTTGTGTTATAATTTTGCCCATACTAAATATGACCTGTCTACCCCATTCTGATCAGAACCTACCACTCAAACAGTATGAGGGTATCCTCAGTGTTAGCCTATGAAAGGAGCAGGCTTCACAGCACTAGAAAACGAATTTAGGAGTTTTCTACCACCAGGACATATAAAACACACAGGTATAGGTCCTGCCTTTTACCTACATACACTCTGTCCTGTGGGTTATCCAGCGCCTACTTTAGGGGTGAGTTATATGTAGAAAAAGGGGAGTTTCGGGCTTAGCAAGTACTTTTAAATGCCAAATCAAAGTGGCAGTGAAATGGCACACACAGGCCTTGAAATGACAGGCCTGAGACATGGTCAAGGGGCTATTTAGTGGGTGGCACAACACACTGCTCCATGGATTCCCAGACTTTTCTCCTAAACCTCTTAAAGGGCATCCTTATTGCTACAGGAAAGCTCATCCAGGGTCTGAAGTAATAGGGTCACACCACCACTGTTGAATCTGTCTCTCTTTGCAGGGTCAGCCTAAAGCAATTTGCCTTTTACTCTCCAATTTTTGCTGAATTCCTTTTTATTGTACATTGGACTCTTTGCACTTTACCACTGCTAACCGTGTTAAAGTGTCTGTGCCCCTTTAAGCATAGTTTAATTTGCTTATATCCAATTGACATATTACATTTTCTTGTAAATACCTTGTAGAGTGCTATACCAACCACTCAGGGTCTGTAGTTTCACTGTTATCAGCGGGCCTGCAGCATTTATTGTACCACCCACTGAACCCGTTGGCAGCCAAGGACGTAACGGCTACATCCTTGGCTGTGGCGCTCAGGTGCCAAGGATGTAACCGTTACATCCTTGGACCGGCACTCTCCCCATGAGCCTCGCCTCGGTACCCCCAAGGCTGGTATTGTTTCCCCTTCCACCCCCTCCCTGACCCCTCCAAGTGGCATCTGATGACATCATAGCATGATTGCACGCTTACCTCATCAGAGGCCTATCCCTCTGCACTGGAAGCGCGGAAGAGAAATGCAATAGCATTTCTCCTCCGATCCCTTGGAGGGGCCCAGAGAGGCATCAAAAGAAAGGAAAGGCCTTTCCCTTCCTTAGATGTCTTTCTCAGCATTTCTGCTGCCTGATCGCGATGCAAATAGAGGAACAATCCAGCAGAGCAACAGTCCTTCAGAGCAGTAATCAAGCAGGGCAGCAGTCCTTCCCGCATCACTGCAGAGTATTCACAGGTCCAGATGTGTACTGAAGAGTTGGTATCTGAGGTCCTACTTTTATACCCTAGTGCCCTGGTTCTGGAAGGTGGGAGAAGCTTCACATGCTAGTATGGGAACCCCGGAATTCAGAGATGTGCAAATAACCACTGCTTCTCAACACCTTATCTTGTACCTATTTTGGAAATACAAAGGTTTACTTGATACCTATTTTTCACTCTTTATATTTCAGCAAATGAATTACTGTATACCCGGTATAGAATGAAAACCCATTGCAAGATGCAACTCATTTATTGGCTCTGGGGACCTAGGGTTCTTGATGAACCTACAAGCCCTATATATCCCCACAACCAGAATGGTCCAGCAGACTCTACGGTATATTGCTTTAAAAAATCTGAGATTGCAGGAAAAAGTTACAGACTAAAACATGGAGAAAAATGGCTGTTTTTTTTCACCTCAATTTCAATATTTTTCATTTCAGCTAATATTTTCTGTAGGAAAACCTTGTAGGATATACACAAATTACCCCTTGCTGAAATCAGAATTGTGTCTACCTTTCATAAATGCTTAGCTGTCCGGGATCAAACATTGGTTTTACACCCATTTCTGTCACTAACTGGAAGGAGGCTGAAAGCACAAAAATTGAAAAAATGGGGTATGTCCCTGTAAAATGCCAAAATTGTTTTGAAAAATGGGGTTTTCTGAGTCAAGTCTGCCTTTCCTGAAAGCTAGGAAGATGGAGATTTTATCATCGCAAACCCTTTGTTGATGCCATTTTCAGGGACAAAACCACAAGCCTTCAAGCCCTTTTCCCCTTTTTTCCCTTTAAAAAAAATAAAAAAATGTTAGCTGTATTGTGGCTAATTTCTTGGTCTCCTTCAGCAGAACCCCCAAACTCTGGGTACCTCTAGATTTCCTAGGATGTTGGAAAAAAGGCCACAAATATGTCCTGGGTAGCCTATGTGGACAAAAAGTTATGAGGGCCTAAGTGTGAACTGCCCCAAATAGGGAAAAAAAGACCTGGCACCTGAGGGGGAAAAGGCCTGGCAGCGAAGGGGTTAAGGAGCACATTAAACATGTCTCAAGCATGTAAGTGCAGCCTGAATGCAAGTTTAAACTGCCATGTCAACTTGGTATTTACACTCCATTGCCAAACCCTAAAACCCCCTTTAATTAGATAAGACACCCCAAGTAGGGCCTAGTTACACCATAGGGCAGTATGCTATGTAATGAAAAGGTTGCACATGTACTTTAAAATGATATATGTTGTGGTAGTGAAACCCCCCTAAATCTGTTTTTCTCTACTGTGAGGCAGACTCCTTCCATGAGATAACATTGTGAATTGCTTATTACATTCAATAAGCTGCAATTTCCAATCAAGAGTTGGTAGCTATGTCATGTCTGGTGCCTTTGCAATTGTGATGAGGCACCCTATCACAATTATACAAATGCCACTTCTATAAAGATGGCATTTTCATGACTTTAGCCCTTTTGTTCCTATAGCCTTGCCTAGGTCACATGGCTGGGTGTAACTGACAGGCTTTGTTAATTCCTCCCAGACAGTCACACAAAAGAGGAATTAGCTGTGTCTGAAAGGGCCATATTTGGGCAGGATGGGGGGTCAGAGCTATGCATAGCCCCAGAATAGCCTGTGCTATGCCTTTGCACAAAGAGCCTAGGAACCCCACATTGTTACTGCAGCCAGCTTGGAACCAGGGCAGTGGAGGCAGGCAATTCCATGCACATCAAAGTCACTATCTTGAAGTTTCTCCCACCTTCTAGAGCTATGGCACTAGGGTATAAAAGTAGGACCTCAGATACCAACTCTTCAGTACACATCAGGACCTGTGACTACTCTGCAGTGATGCTGGAAGGACTGCTGCTCTGCTTTATTACTGCTCTGAAGGACTGCTGCTCTGCTGGATTGTTCCTCTATTTGTCTTGCTATTCTGCTATGGTCTACATGGGGGCAAGGGCTGGATCTTCAACTGTAGCAGGACCTTCATACTGATTTATAAGGACTAGTTTTCTGGCCTCTTGTTCAGAGACACAAGGACACAAGAGACTTCCTCCATCGTGAACCCCCAACTGGACCCACCGTTAGTGAGACCTGGCCCTCCAAGTGGTGTTTCTCCAGTCTTGGACCTTTGGAAGTGGTGCTAAAGGTGCTCAGATACCTCAAATTCAAAAGTAGGGACTTAAAATAATTTTGGATAAAAACTGCTCTGGGAACAAGGAGGAGACCAGTAACAAACCTGCTTGCCTATCTGCCTGAGGTGCGTCACTAGTGGGTTTGAATTTGTGACTTCTCCACTACATTCTACTTCGCAGCAGCAAATCTGTTTCACTGGTCCCTCTCTGAAGCGGTGGTCAACTTCCTCTACCTTGCCTGCTGCAGACTTTTGTCTTCAGTTTCAGAGACTAAGGGCCTGATTATAGTCTTGGCAGATGAAATACTCTGTCACAAATGTGACAGATATTCCATCTGCCGTATTACGATTTCCATAGGATATAATGGAATTGTAATACGGTGGATGTAATAGCTGTCACATTTGTGATGGAGTAACCCCATACGTCAAGCTCATAATCAGGCTCTAAGCCTGAACACAGAAATCTTCACTGCAGCTTTTACCCAAGGCTATATGGTGAAGAAGCTCCCTCATTGAACCCCCCGCCATCCTTGCCCAGCTGAACTTTACCTTCTCTGAATATTTGTTAGAAAGCCTTTTGTAAGTCTGAAGTTCAGTGCTAACCAGACCCAATCCATTTCTTGTATCTGAGCTGCGCCTCCTCTCAGTAAGCCCTATTTTTCAACTTTGACCCAGTCTTGCTTGGCTAGATGTCCGTGTTGGAGCTTTGATCTTTTATGCACTAGTTTCTAATCATAAAATTAAAAATGCATAATTCTGATTCTACTGACTGGATTAATTTGTCATGTTGGTTAGAGATCATTTAGTAAAATGTTTTTTTTTTTTTTTAATTGGTTTGGGATTTTTCCTGTGTTATATTTTCACTTCATTACTGTTTGTGTGTTGAATAAATATTTTATACATTGCCTCTAAATTAAGCCTAACTGCTTTTTGTGCCAAGCTACCCAGGGTTAAGCACAGGTTAGAGTACTGACTTTTTATGGTTCACCCTGCAAGGGATTGTGGCTGTTCCTCGACTAGCGCTGATATCCCAGTCAACCAACAGCCCAATTTCTTACAGCCACAATCTTGATGAAACTCTCTTGGCTCCACTTACAGGGTTGAACCATCTGCAACATCAGCTGCATCATTTACACGGCCATCTCAACCAGCATCCCTGCTTATCTTGCTGGCAAGCTCATCGTCTCTGGGGTTTCTCCCAAAGGAGTTACTCCAGCACCTGGAGAGAGTAACTTTCTGAATGTTTCCAGGGTTGATAAGGGTCAGATTTTAGTTTGGCAAAATCCACAAAACAGTATGGCCCTCATTTTAACCTCAGTGGTCTTTTTCTAAGACCGCCGATGTTCCCCTGGGCCGAAGACCGCCAGTGGTGGCTGTCTTCCGTCAACCATATCATGACTTCTGGCAGCCCTCTGCCCTTTTTCGGACGGAGAGCCGCCAGCAGCCATACTGGCTGTCAGCGGTGAAGTGGAGGCTGCTCCACCATCACTGCCACATCATCAGAACACCGCCAACTGCATTACATCCCATTATTCGGCGTGGCGGTGTTCTGGTGACGGGGTCCTGGCGGCGGAGCAGCCCCCATGGATCCCGTTCCCTCCCAAAGGATCACCAGAACAGGTAAGGTGATCGTCCTTTATGGGAAGGGGGTGTTGTGTGTTGTGTGCGTGCATGGGGGTGTGCGTGTGAGTCTGTAGACTGGTTGGGTGAGTGCATGTATGCATGCAGGGGCTGTAATGTGTGTATGAGAACTGTTCTGTGTATGTATGTGTGCATGCTGTGTACGTGTATGTGTGTGGGTGGTGTGAGCGTGCGTGTAGGGGGTGTCGGGGTGTGTGTGGGGGTTTCTGTGGGTGTGGGGGGCGGGGGTAGGGAGGTTGTCCTACCACCTTTAGGGGGTGGTAGGGGGTCGTAGGTGTTGTGGGAGGGCTCCGGGAAGGGGAGACTACAATCAGTGCCAGGGAACAAGTTCCCTGGCACTGATAGTGCCTACTGCCATGGATTTCGTGGCGGTACAAAACCCCATGAAATCCATGGCGGTATGCGGGGTCCCGATACCATCGGCGGTCTAGTGACGGCTGCCAGACTGGAGACCGAAGTCTCCAACCCAGTGATCATTACCAACCTGGCGGTCAGTGTGTCAAATTGGCGGTTTTGCATAGCGGTAACCGCCATGTTCAAAATCCCATTTTTTCCGCCGGCCTATTGGCGGCATTACTGTTGTTTCAGCACCGACCGCCAGGGTTGTAATGAGGGCCTATGTTTTTTGCTGTTCACAACCATCCATAGCAAACCATATCTTGTAATGCTCACTTCCCACCTCACATGTGGGATTTACTTGGACTTTTGAGCTGTAGACCTGCATATACATTAGGTGAACAAAGCCCATGGTACTTTGTTTCAAAGCTTAAATGCACCTTCATTAGGGACGGGCAAAGAATTCCGCTCCACCGTGGGGTTTGCAGAGTTTTGCCCACTCTACTTCTGAAAAACTACACGGAGTGATGCAGAGCAGAGATTTTACTCTCATGTGGTTCGCCAACATTAAGTTGGCAAGCGCAAGAAATTGCTATGTTGGCAAGCCAAGAGAGATTTCTGATTGCAAAGGGTTGCGGCAGGTGATGCCTGCCCGCATTGAGAAAGCTTCTGCACGTGTTGAGGAAGCTTCCGCTCAAGTAGAAAATCTACTCGAGCAGCAGAAAGAAGTTAGCGCGCTCTGGCGCTCTGCGTGATGCCATTCAGGAGAAACTCAGTGCAAACAGCACCACGTACCTAACTCTGCCCCTCATGGAACTCCAATCAGTACGGCAGAGTTCTTTCTGCACTTTGTGGAGTTCCACATAACAGAACTCTGCCCATGATTAATCTTCATCCCTAATTGATTCCATTCCAGTGCCTGTCAAAAAGGCTTAGCAAATCTAAACATTTCATTATAACACAACTTCTAAAAGTGTCAACTTCTAAAACCGTACAGACTGTAGCCAAAACTACTTGTTTTACTAAACTTAACAATGTATCAAAATGTCTAAGATAAGATATGGAATTTAATAAGCATTGATAATGGCAATATGTGATTTATCGGATCAGTTCTGTTATATGATGTATGTAATAGATTTGATGCTAAAATATTAAAAGTGAAGAAGTGAAGGATCTTGTGATATACTTTATTTAGTCATATATATTTAGTCATATATTTGAACATATATATATGTATATATATATATAAATATATATATATATATATATATATATATATATATATATATATATATATATATATATATATATACATACATATCTACATACATATACAACTAAAATAGAGTTTCCCGTTAGAACAAAAGAACACAGAGAACGCCAAAGCCCTAATCCAGGAAACACCCCACTTTTATTTCATAATTAGCTTGCAGTGACCTCACAGTCCTGACGTGTTTTGGCTATTTATTTCAGCCTTGATCACAGGTGAGCAATTAATGATACAAAGTGTGTGTGCTTATATATCCAACACTTGACTCAAGTAGCAAGTACCAGAATGCATGGAGGTGAGGAAGAGAGATGAGAGGGTTAATGACCTCCTCCTGGTGATTCTGAACTCCTTACATTTTAAAAGACATTGGTGGTCATTACAACCCTGGTGGTCGGTGTTAAAGTGGCGGTAAGACCGCCAACAGGCCGGGGGTAAAAAAAATTGCAATTACGACCGTGGCGGTTTGCCCACTGTTCAATCCAGGGGAGTGCAAAGCTACAGTCTCTCAAGTCTCTACAGTGGGTGGGTTGCCCACTGTTCAATCCTGGGGAGTGCAAAGCCACAGTCTCTCAAGTCTCTTAAGTCTCACAAGTGGGTGGGCTTCCCACTGTTCAATCCTGGGGAGTGCAAAGCCATAGTCTCTCAAGTGGATAACAGTCTCCACTGGTTCTGGAGGGGACTTTGTGCCCAGAGTGCTTCATCCTGCTAAGGACAGAGGGAGTGGATGCCTTTCTCCACTGGTTCTGGAGGGGGCTTTGTGCCCAGAGTGCTTCATCCTGCCAAGGACTGAGGTGGTGGATGTATCTCTCCACTGGTTCTGGAGGGGGCTTTGTGTCCAGAGTGCTTCATCCTGCTAAGGACAGAGTGAGTGGATGCCCTTCCGCACTGGTTCTGGGGGGGCTTCGTGCCCAGAGCGCTTCATCCTGCCAAGGACTGAGGTAGTGGATGTATCTCTCCACTGGTTCTGGAGGGGGCTTTGTGCCCAGAGTGCTTCATCCTGTTAAGGACAGAGGTAGTGGATACCTTTCTCCACTGGTTCTGGAGGGGGCATGGTGCCCAGAGTGCATCATTCACCCCGTGATGGACTCAGTTGCGTCAGTGCCCTTGCCGCTCATGGGCCAGCGGTGCTTGAGATGGCGGTGCCCTGTTCAGCGGTGCTTGAGATGGCGGTGCCCTGTTCAGTGGTGCTTGAGATGGTGGTGCCCTGTTCAGCGGTGCTTGAGATGGCAGTGCCCTGTGCAGCGGTGCTTGAGATGGCGGTGCCCTGTTCAGTGGTGCTTCCTGGCCAGGTGGGCTGGTGCTGGCGGTGGCCTCCTGGGCGGGTGGGATGGTGCTAGCAGTGGCCTCCTGGGCAGCTGGGATGGTGCTGGCGGTGGCCTCCTGGGCGTCAGGGATGATGGCGGTCTTCTCCGCCGTGCTGCTCTTCCCAGACTTGCCGGGTTTCTTGTGGCCCTTCCCCACCTTGGAAGGTGTCACAGCTGATTTCACACTCCCACACGGACCCCTGGGAGCGGCTTTGGTGGCTGGAGTCTTCCCCCTCTCCCGCCGGGCACTGGCCAACTTCTGATGCTTCACAGGTGGGGGACTGTCTGTGCTGTGGCTCCGTGCCACACTGGCTGCCCTGGTGGCCGGTGCACTCCAGATTCCGGTAACTACAGGTACCACTAGTCCCGGAGATGTTGTGGCTGAGGTACTAGTTTGGGACCTATGAGATGGACGGGGTGGGGCAGGTGTGGGAAAGAGGTCAAGGTTGGACAGGAAAAGTTTTTGGGACACACTGGGACGGGTAGCTGCAGGGGGTTTGGGAGTGGAGGAAGAGGTGGTGGTTGTAGGAGGTGTACGTTTGGTGACTTTGGGTGAAGGTGCATGCGCTGGAGGCTGTCGTGAGGTGGATGGCTGTTGGGTGGGTGTGTGCCTGCATTTGTGTATCTTGGGAGGGGGCATCACAGACACACTGGGAGAGGACACAGGGGATGTGTGAATGGTAGTGGGGGTGGTGACTGCACGTGAGTGGGGTGTGGTGGTGGGTGTGCTGGAGAGGGATGTAGTGGCTGTAGAGGTAGTGCATGCAGGTGTGAGTGTAGATGAGACTGGGAGGGAGGAGGGAGACGAGGAGGAGGGGGACACAGTGGAGGCAGTGGATGTTGGTGTGTCTGCATGTGTGTGATGCTTGCGTGAATGACTGTGGGATGTGTGGTGCTTATGTTTGCCTGAGCTTCCCTTGGGTGTTGAAGTCTGTGCATGTTGGTCTGTAGGTGTGCTTGGGATAGGCTGAGGTACAGGGGATTGGGTCGGGGTGGAGGAAATTGGAGGGGGGAGGCTAGACACAGGGACAATGGCTGCCATCAGTGCTGAGGCCAGAGTATGAAAAGCTTGCTGAAGGGCCGCCTGACCAGAATGAATGCCCTCCAGGAATGCATTGGTTTGTTGCAACTGCCTCTCTACACCCTGGATGGCATTCAAAATGGTAGACTGCCCAACTGTGAGGGACCTGAGGAGGTCAATGGCCTCCTCACTGAGGGCAGCAGGGGTGACTGGGGCAGGGCCTGAGGTGCCTGGGGCGAAGGTGATGCCCACCCTCCTGGGTGAGCGGGCACGGGACAAAGGATGAGGGGTTGCTGGGAGGGTGGTCCTGGTAGGTGGGGTGGCGTCTGTACCTGTAGATGCAGGGGCAGAGGTGTTGCCGCCACCACAAGGGAGCTCCCATCAGAGGACGAGTCCGTGTCGCTGGTGTCAGCTCCTGTCCCCCCCGAGGAGCTCCCCTCGCCCTCCGTCCCACTAGTGAATTCAGACTCCATTGTGTCGCCCTCCAGGGCCATGTGGGATGCAGCTCCCTCGTGCTCTGGTGCCACTGCTCCTCCACCTGATGATGCTAATGCACACAAGAACCGGGAGATCACAAAAAGGGGGGGAAGACAGAAGAAAGACATGTTGAGTGCATGCATTACCGCTACCTTTGGCGGACATGACAGACACAGAAGCCCCCTGCACTACGCCGCGCTCTTGGACTCCACTGTTCAATTCTTGGGAAATGGCCTACAAGGCTATGGACGACATCTGCACACATGGATGACACAGGGGCATGACTAGGTGTACTTGGCACTATACAGAGGTGGGGTGGGGTGCCACATGGCCTGCCTTACGGAGGGGCCTTTCCTACGGAACTCGCCCTGGCCTAGGGAAACCCACAGCCCACCTCCCCCACCCAGACCCCTCCACTGCACGCAAAGTGAATTGAAAGAGCATTTTGTCACTGTAGTTGCTAATACACTATTTCGAAATCACAGACAGACTCCAAATTGTTTTGTGCTTTAAGTGTGTTTATTTAAGTGCTCAATATTGGAGGGGTTAGTGAAATGGTGAGGGGTGATGGCGGAGGAATGTCCATGGCAGAGTCCAGTCCATTAGTCTCACAGGTGCATTGCCCAAATGGGCATAGGAAGTGGAGCTGGGGCAGTTTAAGGATGGACAGGGTGACAAAGTGGGACAGTAGGATGACTATCATGGTGGTCTCATTTTTTGGTGGGGGTCTTGGCATCGTTCTCTGTCTTTGTCCTGGATCTCAGGGACCATTTGCGGGGTGGTTCTCCCTCTGCAGGGGATGGGGTGTTGGTGTGGTGGTCCTGTGGCGGGGCGTCCTGTCCACTAGCGCCGGCGGAGGTGGTGGACAGTTCATCATCCATGCTAGTGTCAGGGTCCCCTTGTAGTGCCACAGTGTCCCTCCTGGTGTTGAGTAGTTCCTTCAGCACCCCTACGATGGTGCCCAGGGTGGAGCTGATGGTTCTGAATTCCTCCCTGAAGCCCAAATACTGTTTCTCCTGCAGGCGCTGGGTCTCCTGAAACTTGGCCAGCACGGTTGCCATCGTCTCCTGGGAGTGGTGGTAGGCTCCCATGATGTTGGAGAGGGCCTCGTGAAGAGTGGGTTCCCTTGGCCTGTCCACCTCCTGTCGCACAGCAGCCCTCCCAGTTCCCCTGTGTTCCTGGACCTCCGTCCCCTGGACCGTGTGCCCACTACCACTGCCCCCAGGTCCCTGTTGTTGATGGGGTGGTGGGTTATCCTGGGTTCCCTGTAGTGGTGGACACACTGCTGATTGACATGTCCTGGGGATGGAGGTATGGGCCCTCTGGGTGGGTGCTGTGCTGGTGTTTCCAGAGGGGGGAAGGTCTGTGGTGGCCTGTGACTGGGTGAGGGGAACCGACTGTCCCGAGGTCCCCGATGGGCCAGGCTGGTCATCTAGATCCAGTTGGACTGAGCTGCTGTCTTCACTGTGGGCTTCCTCTGTTGGTGGTGTGGACCCTCCTGTCCGGTGATGTTGGGTAGGGGTCCTGCAGGGGTATAAAAGGATGGTTATTACATCTGTGTGTGTCATGGTGTGCAATGGGTGGGTGACCGTGTACCCCAGTGCTTGCATTCCTGTGTGGGACCTTGTGTGATGATGGTTTAGGGGGTTGGATGGGTATGTGCAGTGGCCATGCTTTAGTGATGGGTGTCCATGCTTTGTTGTTGCATGCAGGGCTTGGTGTTAGGATGGGTGGTTTGTGATGTTGGGACATATGTGAGGAGTTGGGGTGCTGGGGGTGAGGGTATGTAATAGCATGCAGGTAGGGTGGGGGATGTAATAATTAAGATTTGTCTTACCAGAGTCCATTCCTCCAGCTACTCCTGCGAGGCCCTCAGGTTGCAGAATCGCCAAGACCTGCTCCTCCCATGTTGTTAGTTGTGGGGGAGGAGGTGGGGGCCCGCTGAACGGCCTGGTGCTGTCTTGAGACCACGGAACGCACCTTCCCCCGTAGGTCTTTCCACCTCTTCCTGATGTCCTCCCGATTTCTTGGGTGCTGTCCCACTGCGTTGACCCTGTCCACTATTCTTTGCCATGGCTCCATCTTCATTGCAATGGAGGTGTGCTGCACCTGTGCTTCGAATAGCTTTGGCTCTACCCGGACGATTTCCTCCACCATGACCCTGAGCTCCTCCTCCGAGAACCTGGGGTGTCTTTGCCGTGCCATGGGGTGATGTAGGTGATGTGTGGGGTGGAGTGTGTGGTGATAAGTGTGCTGATATGTAGTGGTGTGTTATGTGAGGTGCGTGGAAGTTCTGTGGGTGATGGTGTTGTGTGCCTGTGGATGCTGTTGTTCTTGCTGGTGCTGTCTCTCTCTGGCCTTCTTTCGGTATTTTTGGTAGTGGGGGTTTGTGGGTGATGTGGGTGTGTGTTTTATATTGTAATGGGTGTGTGGGAGTGGGGTGTGTATGTGTATCAGGTGTGTGTATTTCGATTTGTCCAATGTGGTAGTGTTTTGTAAATGTGTGTGTATTTTGAGCGCAGCGGTGTGTACCGCCAATGGAATACCACGGTTGAAAGACAGCCGCGTGGATTCGTGTGTCGTGATAGTGTGGGCGTATTCCTGTTGGCGTGGCGGTGGAGGTTTTGTTATCGCCAGTTTATCACTGACCTTTGGTGTGGCGGACTTGTGTGGGTGTCTGAATTTTGGCGGATTCCGAAATGTGGGTCATAATAGCTGTGGCGGAAATCTGCGGCGGTGTGTTGCCGGTCTTCTGCGCGGCAGTAAGCGGCTTTTACCGCCAATGTTGTAATGACCACCATTGTATTTTACTTGGCAGCACTAATAATGAGCAAATGACATGGCCACTTTAATTTAGAGAAATATCATTCACTTTGATGAAGATGACTCTAATTATAGCAGTGATTTGACTCCACATGTCATGGCTTAAAACTGCAATGTTAAGCTGGTATTTCAAGTGCATTCTGGCACTTGTTGGACTTTTGATTGATTATATACATGACTTCAGCTACATAATTGTGAGTAATTCTATTTTTATACTATTTATTTGGTGGCTGCAAATTGTGTATTTTGTTTGTTAATTATTTGCTGTTTTGTATTTATGTGTAATGCTATATTATTGTCACAGAGTATGGACTGCCTTTGAAATATATGTGCCTTGCTTTATTTTCTGTTAGTTATTTTATTTGTTTAAATTATTTTTTTTTATATATAATAACTCAGGATTTTTATCATTCTGAAATAATGTATCTCTTTGTTCTATAATGTTATTTACAGTAATAACAAATATTATTGAATCATTTTGTGATTTATGAAACTGTGTAGGTTCCTTTTAAGGATTTATATCACCCTTCTACTGCCTTGTTTTTACTTCCTTAGATGGTGCCTCACACACATTCCACCATGGAATGTGAAATTTGGGGTGGTGCATCTGTCCTGATTGGTGATCACGACAAAGTATCTTAGCGTCTTCAAAATAGTCCACTAATGTTGAGAGATTTGTTTTGTCTTATTTGGTAGTATGTTTTCTTTTTATTAACATGTCAGTATTAAGTTACTTTTGTGACAGGGCCATAGGTTAATGTGATTTGTTTTTGTGGTGTATTCAATTCATAGGGGGTCATTCTAACCCTGGCGGTTGGTGATAAAGCGGCGGCCAACCCGCCAACAGGCAGGCGGTCCAAAAAATGGAATTCTGACCCTGGCGGGAACCGCCAACACAGCCCGCCATTTTAACACTCCGACCGCCACCAGGCAGGCGGCAGACAATGTACCGCCCACCCTAACACAACTCACCAATCTGCCACCTTTTCCGGGGCGGGAGCCCCGCCGATAAAAACACGGCGGAAACAGACTACGAACGGGAAAACGCTCACCTATACACACTCCACGAGGAAGGAGGACAGCATGGAGCCCAAATTACACATCCTACCTGCTATTGTCTACCTGCTCATCTACCAGGAGTACGAACGCCGTCGCAGACGACAACGGTGAGTACTACACCTACGACACAGGGGAGGGGGGAGGGGGGAGGAGGAAAGGTTACGTGCACACACATACGCGATACACCACCCCCCCAACCCACCCCCCCAAGACCTACACACCAATGCAGAGCAACAAGTTAGAGTGACACCCCCCAAACCCCCTGGAAGAATGCAAAGACATAAGTCAAATTTAGTTTAAAATTTATGTATAAAATAGGTTCATTGAAGTCATGGTAAATATGCCAATTGAAATATACAAAAGAAATAATGAACATAGTGCAAAGTATAAACATAGTCAATAAGTCCTTCACAGTCCGTTAAATATCCATAGTCCGTGGGCCAATGTGAACAAACACATGGGCAAAGCCCACACATGAGACCGGATACCATTGGAGAGAACACTGCAGGGGCATCAGATGATAAAACAACAGGCACCTCAGGGGGAAGGGAAAGGGGGCACCTCAGCCACATGAGTCCACGACGCCAGATCCACGAGGGGCCTCCATGCCCACTGTACCATCCTGGGGAGTGCAAAGCCACAGTCCATCAGATGGATAACCGACTCCACTGGTATTGGAGGAGGCATGGTGCCCAGAGTGCTTCGTGAACACCTGCTCGACACAGATCCGGCACTGTCAATGGACCAGCGGTGCTTGAGACGGCGGTGCCCAGCGGAGCGGTGCTTGAGACGGCAGTGCCCAGCGGAGCGGTGCTTGAGAGGAAGGCCCCAGCGGAGCGGTGCTTGACAGGAAGGGCCCAGCGGAGCGGTGCTTGAGATGAAGGGCCCAGCGGAGCGGTGCTTGACAGGAAGGCCCCAGCGGAGCGATGCTTGAGAGGAAGGGCCCAGCTGAGCGGTGCTTGAGAGGAAGGGCCCAGCGGAGCGGTGCCTGAGATGAAGGGCCCAGCGGAGCGGTGCTTGACAGGAAGGCCCCAGCGGAGCGGTGCTTGAGAGGAAGGGCCCAGCGGATCGGTGCTTGAGAGGAAGGGCCCTGTTCAGCGGTGCTCTTCACGGCAGGGCCCTGTTCAGCGGTGCTCTTCACGGCGGGGCCCTGTTCAGCAGTGCTCTTCACGGCGGGCCCTGTTCAGCGGTGCTCTTCATGGCGGGGCCCTGTTCAGCGGTGCTCTTCACTACGGGGCCCTGTTCAGCGGTGCTCTTCACGGCGGGGCCCTGTTCAGCGGTGCTTGTCCTGTCTTTCAAGGGAGCCAGACCTGGCCAAGACTCCCCGCTTAGTCTCCCTCCGACCTTGCGGTAGCGGGGCCCTCCTGTGATGGAGTCTTGGGCCCGTGGGTGTCGTCCGTCACACCCGGTATGGGGCTGGTGGGGCCCTCCTGGTGCGCTCGGCTGCTGCATGTCTTCTCCGCCCTGCTGCCCTTGCCCTCCTTCACTGCAGCTCTCTGGCCCTTGCCTCCCTTAGGTGATGTGGCAAGGCCACTCTCCTTGGTGGCAGCCGTCTCAGGCTTTTCACGCCGGCCCTTAATTTTTCTTGTCCTCTTCCCAGGGGGTGGGCTTGATGTCCCCTTGCTGCTGGCCGATGTTCCTTCACTAGGAGCTGGTGGACTCCAATAGCCCTGCACTATGGTGATACTAGATGCAGGGCTGGTGGTGGCTGAGGTGCTCTTTGGACTCTTACCAGATGGAGGGGGTGGGCCAGGTGATGCAAAGAGGTTAATTTTGGAGAGGAAAAGTTTTTTAGGAGCAATGGGAAGGGTAGGTGCAGTGGGTATGGGAGTGGAGGAAGAGGATGTGGTTGTAGGAGAGTCAAGTGTGCTGTCTTTGGGTGCAGGTGCTTGGGCTGGAGGCTGTCGTGAGGTGGATGGCTGTTGGGTGGGTGGTTGCCTGCGTTTGTGTGGTTTGGAAGAGGGGTGACAGACACAGTGGGAGAGGACACAGGGGACGTGTAAATGGCAGTGGGGGTGGTGACTGCACGTGTGCTGACTGTAATGGAGGGTGTGCTGGTGATGGAAGTACTGGCTGATGGTGGTGTGCATGCAGGTGTGAGTGGAGATGTCACAGGGAGGGAGGAGGGAGACGAGGAGGAGGGGGACACAGAGGTGGTAGTGACTGTTGGCATGTCTGCATCTGGATGTTGTTTGTGTGACTGCTTGTGGGATCTGTGGTGCTTATGTCTGGATGAGCTGCCCTTGGGTGTTGAGGTGTGTGCAGGCTGGTCTGATGGTGTGGATGGGATAGGCTGAGGAACAGGAGACTGGGACTGGGTGGAGAGAGTTAGAAGAGGGAGGCTGGAGACAGGGACAATGGCTGCCGTCAGTGCTGAGGCCAGAGAGTTGAACGATCGCTGATGGGCAGCCTGACCCGAATGAATGCCCTCCAGGTATGCATTGCTCTGATGCACCTCCCTTTCTACACCCTGGATGGCATTCAAAAGGGTACACTGCCCAATAATGATGGTCTGGAGGAGGTCAATGACATCCTCACTGAGGGCAGCAGGGGTAACTGGGGCAGGGCCTGAGGTGCCTGGGGCGAAGGAGATGCCCACCTTCCTGGGTGAGCGGGCACGGAGCGAAGGCCGAGGGGCTGCTGGGATGGCGGGGCTGGTGCGCTGGGTGGCGGCTGTACCTGTTGTGGCGTTGGGCACGGATGTTGCCGCCACCGCAAGGGAGCTCCCTTCCGAGGACTTGTCGGTGTCGCTGACGTCTCCACGGGTCCCCGTTGTGGAGCTCCCCTCGCCCTCCGTCTCACTGGTGAACTCGGAGTCGGTTGCATGGCCCTCCGGGGCCATGTGAGATGCAGCTCCCTCGTGAGCCGATGCCACTTCTCCTCCGCCTGATGATGCTAATGCACACATGCACAGGAACAAAAAGAAAATGGGTGGGGGGGAGAAATGAAGACAGGTTGAGTGCATGCATTGGCAACACCGTTGGCGGAGAGGACAGACACAGAAGCCCCCTGCACTACGCTGCGCAATCGGGGTACACTACTCAGTTCTTGTGACTAGGCCTACAGGTCTATGGACGACAAATGCACACATGGGTGATGCAGGACCATGGATAGCTGTACTTGGCACCCCACAGAGGTGGGGGGCGGGGGCACAGGGCCATGCCTAACGGAGGGGACTAGCCTACAGAAAGCGCCCTGGCCTTGAGTCACCCACAGCCATCCTCCCCAACCCAGACACCTCCACTGCGCGCAAAGATAGCAGAATGTGCTGATACTCACCCCCTTGTGTCTGCTGTGATGTCCTCACGCGCCCATCCAAATCGGGGTAGGCCACCGCCAGGATCCGGGACATCAGGGGGGTCAATTGGCGGCTGGCACCCCTCCTACGTTGGGAGGCCATCCCCAGCAGAGACTCGGCGGTCTTTCTGGTCCCGCGGCGGATGTCCTCCCACCTCTTTCGGCAGTGGGTGTCCCGTCTGTTGTGGACCCCCAGGGCCCGGACGTCCTTGGCGATGGCATGCCAAATGTCGATCTTCTGATGGGCTTACCCTTTTTGACATGTACAGGGTGGGAAAGGAAATATCATCACTTTTCTGCATGGTAGATGTGAGTGGCCCCCCCTCACCAACCTTGCCATGTGGCACATGTTCCCATCTTTCGTGCGTTGCACTCCTCATTCGCTCCCCTCCCCACCATCTTACATACACCCCACTCAACACAGGCATAGCCCATTCAGCGTGCACCCTGTGTACTAACCTGTTGGTCTGGAGGACCGTAGAGTAGCGCATACTGGGGGAGGACCCCATTAACAAGTTTCTCCAATTCTTTGGAAGTGAAGGCAGGGGCCCTTTCCCCAGTCGCAGCAGCCATTGTATCTCCCAGACCGAGGTCACAGCAGCACTTGCAGTATAGGTCCTCTCCTGTGGATGATCAGGTCTCGAGTGATTAATCAGATAGAAAATGGCGGTCACGCCCGTGGCGGGGCGTACCGCGGCGGTGCGTACCGCGACCGCCGGCGCACATCGTCATTGGCTCCTGAGACCCATAGGGTTCAATGTTAACCAATGCTGCTTTGCGCCGCGGTCATTGACCGCCTACCGCCACGGTGTGCCACGCCAGCGCAGTGACCTCACATCCCATTGTCACACTTCACAGGTCAGGCAGCCGCCATTTCAAGGGCCCACATGGCATGATTTCTACTGCGTCACACAGGCCTAGGCATTGCATTGCCACTCATACAAGCCGTTCCATGCATAGCGATTCGTGTACTGTGCAAGCTGTGTGAACGAACCTGTGGGTTGCTTGACTCTGTGTTCCATGTTGTCCTTCCTAGGCACCGTCCGCTTTGACTTGCGAGGAGAAGGATGAATCCTCCCATGTACCGACCGCTGGTGGACCTGTCGACAATGGAAGAACGACATATCATACTTACATACCGGCTTGACAGAGCAACTATACATGAACTATGTGCCCAGCTGGAGCCAGACCTGATGTCCCCCATCCGCCAACCCACAGGGATTCCCCCTCTGGTGCAGGTTCTGTCAGTACTCCATTTTTTGGCAAGTGGGTCGTTTCAGACAACAGTGGCCACATCATCTGGGATGTCTCAGCCTATGTTTTCTAAGGTTTTATCCAGAGTGTTGTTTGCCCTGATGAAATACATGCGGAGCTACATTATTTTCCCTGAGGTGGGCGAATTGGCTACAGTGAAGGGTGATTTCTATGCCCTTGGACATATCCCCAACATCATTGGGACCATTGATGGGACCCATGTGGCTTTGGTTACCCCCAAAGACAGTGAGCAGGTGTACCGAAACAGAAAGAGTTATCATTCGATGAATGTCCAGGTGGTCTGTTTGGCTGACCAGTACATCTCCCATGTAAATGCCAAGTTCCCTGGGTCAGTGCATGACGCGTATGTCATGCGAAATAGCAGCATCCCTTATGTGATGGAACAGCTACAGAGACACCGTGTGTGGCTAATTGGTGACTCTGGTTACCCCAACCTGTCGTGGCTACTGACCCCAGTGAGGAATCCCCGGACCAGGGCAGAGGAACTGTACAATGAGGCCCATGGGCGAACTAGGAGGATCATAGAAAGGACCTTCGGGGTCCTGAAGGCCAGGTTTAGGTGCCTGCATATGACAGGGGGATCCCTAATGTACTCACCAAAGAAGGTGTGCCAGATCATCGTGGCCTGCTGTATGCTTCACAATCTTGCATTGCGACGCCAGGTGCCTTTTCTGCAGGAGGATGGTCCAGATGGTGGTGTTGTTGCAGCTGTGGAGCCTGTGGAGAGTGAAGAGGAGGAAGACGACGGGGACGACACGGACAAAAGGGATACAGTCATACAACAATACTTTCAGTAGCACACAGGTAAGAAACAGCCACCCCAATTTACATTTACTTAAGGCCTCATGCGTCTCCACTGTCTGTGTTTCCCCCCAGTTCCTGTTAACTGATTTGTGACTTTCCCTTCCCTTTTCAGAGCTGTATGACCCTCTGCCTGACTTCAGCTTTGTTTGCCCATGGACTAAAGCTTATTGAAATTGGTATGTTGTCATCACAAAGTACCTGGACATTATTGAACCGTTATGTGTAATACATTTGTTAAGAATACAAGCAGACTCCTGTTTATTTAAGTGGAATAAGTGATTTATTTTAAGTGCTAAATATAGGTAAATAATTGGGAAGCGGGGATGGGTGGGGGTGGAGTAATGTCCATGGCAGAGTCCAGTTCTCAGTCGCACAGGTGCATTGTCCATATGCCTGTGGAAGGATGGAGCAGGGGCAGTTCAAGGTTGGACAGGGTGACAATGTGGGACAGTGGGATGACATCAGGGGGTATCTTAGGCTGGCGGGGGTCTTGCAATCCTACTCTGTCTTCTTGTGAGATCTCAGGTTCCGCTTGCGGGGTGGTTCTTCTTCTGCAGGAGGTGGGGTTCTGGTGGCCTGTCGTTGTGTGGGGGCCTCCTGTCCACTAGCGCCGGCGGAGGTGGTAGGATGTTCCTGGACTGGGCTAGTGACAGGGGCCCTTTGGGGTGCCACATGGTCCCGCAATGTGGTGACGATCTGGGTAAGGGCCAGGACGATGGTCCCCATTGCGGAACCGATGTTCCTCAGTTCCTCCCTGAACCCCATGTACCATTCCTCCTGCAGTTCCTGGATCTCCTGGAACTTGGCCAGTACCGTCGCCATCGTCTCCTGGGAGCGGTGGTATGCTCCCATGATGGAGGAGAGGGCCTCTTGGAGAGTCGGTTCCCCGGGCCTGTCCCCCCCCTGTCGCACAGCAGCCCTCCCAGTTCCCCTGTGTTCCTGGGCCTCTGTCCCCTGGCCGGTGTGCCCACTACCACTGCCCCCAGGTCCCTGTTGTTGTTGGGGTGGTGGGTCAACCTGGGTGCCCTGTAGTGGTGGACACACCGCTGATTTACACGCCCTGGAGACAGAGGCATGGGCCCGCTGGGTGGGAGCTGTGCTGGTGTTCCCAGAGGGGGTTGGGTCTGGTGTAGCCTGTGGCTGTCTGTGGGGAACCGACTGTCCAGAGGTCCCCGATGGGCCGGGCTGGTCGTCTGGCTCCAGGGAGACAGAGCTGCTGTCATCGCTGGGGGCCTCTTCTGGGGGTGGGATGGACATCTCTGGACCCTCCGTGGCGGTGTGGTGGCGTTCGGGTCCTGCAGGCGTATAAAGGTATGGTTATAGCTTCTGTGTGTGGGATTTCGTGTGATGGGTGGGTGTCCGTGTACCCATGTGCAGGCATTTCCTTGTGGGGGCTTTTGTGAGGGTGGTTTGTGGGGGTGATGTGTGTGTGCAGTGGGCATGCTTTGCTGATGGGTGTCCATGCTTTGTGGTCGCATGCAGGGCTTGGTGTTGGGATGGGTGTGTTGTGATGGTGAGGCTTTTGCTAGGGGTTGGTGTGATGGGGGAGGGGGCGAGGGTGGGGGTATGATTTGGCATGCAGGTGGGGTGGGGGTGGGAAGCAGTAGTGAAGATTAGCCTTACCAGAGTCCATTCCTCCGCCTACTCCTGCGAGGCCCTCAGGATGCAGGATGTGCAAGACTTCCTCCTCCCACGCGGTAAATTCTGGGGGAGTAGGTGGTGGTCCGCCGCCAGTCTTCTGCACCGCTATGTTGTGCCTTGATACCATGGAACGCACCTTCCCCCGTAGGTTGTTCCATCTTTTCCTGATGTCCTCCCGATTTCGTGGATGCTGTCCCACAGCATTGACCCTGTCCACTATCCTTTGCCATAGCTCCATCTTCCTGGCAATTGTGGTGTGCTGCACCTGTGCCCCGAAGAGCTGGGGCTCTACACGGACTATTTCCTCCACCATGACCCTGAGTTCGGCATCACTGAACCTGGGGTGTCTTTGGGGTGCCATGGGGTGGTGTGGTTGAGGTGTGGGGTGGCGTTTGTGGTGATGAGTGTGGTGCGTGTGGTGGTGTGTGGTGTTTGGTGCGTGGATTCTGTGTGGGTGATGGTGTTGTGTGCCTCTGTGTTGTGGGATTCTCTATTCTGTGCTCTGTCTCTAGCCTTCGTCAATGATTTCGGGTCGTAGGGGCTTGTGGGTGATGTGGGTGTGTGTTTTATATTGTGTTGGGTGTGTGGGAGTGGTGTTAGTATGTGTATCAGGTGTGTGTATATCGGACTGACCAATGTGGCTGAGTTTTCTATGGGTGTGTGTATTTTGACCGCGGCGGTGTGTACCGCCAATGGAATACCGCGTTTGAAAGACCGCCGCGTGGATTTGTGGGTCGGAATGGTATGGGCGTATTTCTGTTGGCGTGAAGGTGGAGGTTTGGTCAGCGCCATTTTTTCGCTGACCTTTGGTGTGGCGGATTATTGAGGATGTCGGGTTTTCGGCGGTTTGGCAGTTGCGGGTCAGAATGACCGTGGCGGTTTACCGCGGCTGCGGCGGTGTTATGGCGGCCTTCTGGCCGGCTGTAAGCGCCATTTACCGCCGAGGTCAGAATGACCCCCTTAGTGTGTATTTGTGTAGGTGTCTCCATATAATATTTAGATGTGGTAGTAGCACCCATTATTTGCTGCATGTGATTAAACTTTTACAATTGTTGAAAAATAACTTTTTCAAAATCTTAATAGTTTTTAGGGATTGAAATTGTTTGTTTTGCATTTTATTAGTGTTAACAGTTCATTATAGGTTGCACTTTGTTTGACAGTAGTGCATATATATAAGGGGCTTTTATTTTGTGATAATACCATATATAGGCCCTCATCATGACATTGGCGGTAAATCCGGCTTAGCGCCACGTTGACAGCCGCCAACATACCGCCGCATTGGCGGATAACCGTTCTGCATATTACGACACACACCAAACCAACAGAACAGAACAGCACAAATCTGCTAGCCCAAAGGTGTGCTAAAGTGGCAGTCCCAACACCCATTACACCCGTTACACCAACTGAACAACGCTAACCACATCATGACCCATGAATCACCACGGCGGACATTCAATGGTGGTAAACCATTGGCAGTACACACCACTGTGCCCAAAAACTAAACTACACAACATCCGCCAATTCAAACCACACACACCTGACACCCATACACACACAACCCACACCCACACCACTATAAAACACACACACACATTACCCATGACCCTTTATGTATACAAATCCTTGCCACCAGAAGACATCAAGACCACTGTGACAAATACATACACACCCATACATCCCTCACGCACTCCACTACACACACAAAATCACACCACCCAATACCAACACACTCACACACATCCCACAACACCTATGGCCCTACAAAGGCACCCCTGTTTGACAGATGACGAGTTGAGAGTCATGGTGGAGGAACTAGACAGGGTAGAGTCAAAACGGTTTGGAGCACAGGTCCAGCAGATATCCATTGCAAGGAAGACTGAGCTATGGCGGGGAGAATAGTGGACAGGGTGAACACCCCGGGACAGCATCCAAGAACAAGGGACGACATCAGGAAGTGGTGGAATGACCTACGGGGGAAGGTACATTCTGTGTCAGGAAGGCACCAGCTCGCCATCCAGAGGACTAGCGGTGGACCCCTGCCTCCTCCCCCACAGCTCACAGCATGGGACTCGCTGGAATAAACAGAGGACTGGACACTGGTAACTCAACATTTACCACTTATCATCCCCATACCTGCATGCTATCTCAACCCCTCACCCTCACTCCCATCACTCCACTCCATCCCACACACTGCACCAACGCAGATGATTAACCCCAATGCCAAGTCCTGCATGCCATCCCAATGCACGGACAGCCCTCCCAGCCCTGCATGGACATCCATCACTAAAGCATTCATAGCATAGGGGAACTAACAATCCCACAATACATCGCCATACACAATCAGAGGTGGCAGGGCAAAAACAACCATAGAGGGGAAGATAGGGATGTACAACATGTTACAGGTATGAAGCATAATACATCTCTTTACATACCCACAGGTGCCCCAGTCAATCTCAGTGGAGAGGAGATGCCATGACGATCCAATCCCCCAACAAAAGATGCCCCTGATGATGGCAGTAACTCTAGACTCCAGGATCTGGATCAACAACCTGGCCCATCAGGGACCACTGGACAGTCGGTCACCCCAGCCCACTCACAGTTCACCACAGAGCCTCCATAATCAGTTACCAACACCACAGCACCCACCCAGCGCCCGACACCTCGTTCCCCAGGACACGTCACTCAGCAGTGTGCCCACCTGTACAGGGACCCCAGTCCACACTTCATACCCAAGACAATCAGGGACCTGGGGTCAGTGGCAGTGGGCACACTGTTCAGGGGCACAGGGCAACAGGGACACTGGGAGGACCACCGTGCGTCAGGAGGAGGACAGGCCTAGGGAACCGACCCTCCATGAGGCACTCACCAATGTCCTTGGTGCCTACCAACAATCCCAAGACACGATAGGCCAGATCCTGAAAACATGCAGGAGAATAAGGGGCTGCAGGAGGAACACCATCAGGAGATCAGGGAGGACTTGCAGGCACTCAACACCACCATGATCTTCATAGCAGGGGTGCTGGCAGACATGGCAAACATCATGAGGGAATGGACTGCACACCAGCGGGACTCTGCCACTAGCCAGTCTATTGACCAGCCCGCCACTTCCACTGTAGCTAGTGGCCAGGAGGCCCCGCCACAGGACCCACAGACCACCAGCACCCCTCCCACTGCAGAAGGTGAACCACCCCGCAAACGTTCCCTGCGAACCAGACAGAAGCCAGAGACACTTGCCAAGACCAAGATCACCCCCAAGAAATTAAACTCTCCTGATTGTCCCCCTTGTGTCCCACCCTGTCACCTTGTCTACTTTGAACTGACATTGCTCCCTTCCTATGGCCCCTTTGACACTGGACCTGTGCTCCAAAGTGACTGAAACATTACCCTGGACTTTCCTCCACCTTCACACCATTCCATAGCACTTTACCCTCAATTGTATGGCACTTCAATAAACATCCTTGAACACAATTTGAGTAACACAGTTTTATGTGTTTTAAATGTGAATTTGTCACATGCCCTTGGGGGCAGATTGGCCTAACAAAAACAGGCTGATCTGCCCCCAAGCGGAGCAGAAATTGCCTAAATACAATTTGCCCCCTAGGGGAGCGACCCTCGCCTAAGGAGTGGCTCCTCATGCATAAGAACATAAAGAAAATAAAGAAATATCCCTGGTGTCTAGAGGTTTCTGCCCCGCCTAAAAATATTTTGCCCCTCCTGGGGAGTGGCCCTTGCCCAAGAGGCCGCTCCCCTTATGCGTAAGTATAACAAAAATATCCCTGGTGTCCAGTGGTTTCTGCTCCCCCGGGGCAGATCGGCCTAATTACATTAGGCCTGGGGGGTCAGAAATGGCCTATAAATAATTTGGCTCCCACATATTTAAAAAAATATCTATATATCTATATATCTCTATATATCTATATATCTATATATATATATATATATATATATATAAATATATATATATATATATATATATATATAATATATATATATATATATATATATATATATATATATCGGTGTCTAGGGGTTTTCTTCTCCCAGGGAGGTCAGAAATGGCCTAAAGATATTTTGCCTCCCCCGGGGAGCAGCCCTTGCCCAGGGGGCCGCTCCCCTTATGAGTAGGTATAAAAAAAAAAAAGAAATCCCTGGTGTCTTGGGGTTTATATTATATATTTATAATATAATTAGGCCAATCTGTCCCAGAAGGACTGAAATGGCTAAAAATAATTGGGCCCCTCGGGGAGTGACCCTTACCTAAGGGGTCCCTCCCCACATATAAAAAAAATAAAATAAACACACACAAAAAAATATTATCGCTAGTGCCTAGGGGTTTTCTGCCACCAGGGGGCTTCTCCCCTCATGACAAATACGATAAAAAAAAAAATCTCTGATGTCCAGTGGGCATTTCTGCTGCCCGATCGCATCGCGATCAGGCAGCATAAATTCTGAGAGAGACATGAAAGGAGAGGAAATGCCTTTCCTCTCCTTTCATGCCTTTGTCTGCCCCTCCAGTGATTGGAAGAGAAATGCAAAACCATTTCTCTTCCTATCCGCACTGGAAGCTGAGCTTCCAGTGCAGAGGGGCAGGCGCGCTGATGTCATCAGACACCACCGGGGCAGGGGAGGGTGGTGGTGAAAGGGGCAGGGATTTCCCTTGTATCCCTGCCCTGGAGGTGCTGAGGCGAGGCTCATGGGAGGAACGCTAGCGTTCCCCCCATGAGCAAGTGCCAGGACGTAACGATTATTTCCTTAGCGCCTCAACGCCGCAGCCCAGGACATAACCGTTACATCCTTGGCTGCCAAAGGGTTAATTAGTGGTTCTCTACTGTGAGACCTACCTGTCCAACAGAATAACATTGAGTTGCTTATTACATTCAATAATAGGTGCTAACTTTTGATTGAGACCAGGTATCCAGTTTATGTTTGCTAGCTATGATATTGTAATGAAACATTCTCTTTCTTAGTAAAGTTGGATATTTATTTAATTACAATTCTGAAGGTGTCACTTTTAGAAATTCTTCTGCCCATAACCCTTTTGTCCCTGCAGCCTGCACTGGGTAACATCACTGGGTATAACTGACAGTTGAACTTTGTGAATCCCTCTCAGACAATCACACAAAAGAGGTATTAGGTGAGCCTGGATGTGCCATTTGCTGGCAGAATGGAGGGCAGAGATAGGCACAGTCCCACTTCCATCTTGTTGGACTTGGCCATTTCAGCAGGATCATCCCAAAACATTTTGCCTTCACACTCCTGCTTTCTCAAACCATTTTCAGTGCCTTTTATGACTCTGCATACTTTACCATTGCTAATCAGTGATAAAGGCCCTCATTACAACCCTGGTGGTCGGTGTTAAAGCAGCGGTAATACCGCCAACAGGCCGGCGGTAAAAAAAATTGAATCACGATCATAGCGAAACCGCCAACATAGACAGCCACTTTAACACTCCAACGGCCACGGCGGTAGAAACAAACACAGCGGCGGTAACTGCCAACAGACAGGCGGAACACAATGTACCGCCCACTGTATTACAAGGCACCAATCCGCCAGCTTTTCCGGGGCGATACCGACGTCATCAAAAGCACAGTGGAAACAGCCTATTGAACAGAAACTACTCACCGCTCAGTAACCCACGAAGAACCAGGATGCCATGGAGCCCGAGTTACAGGTCCTGCCCATGTTGGTTTACCTCCTCTTCTATCAGGAGCAGCAAAGACGCCGGTGACGACCACAGTGAGTATTGCACCTAGCACACAGGGGAGGGGAGGAGGGAAAAGAGAGTGACATGCACATGCAACACGCAACACCCCCACCCTCACCCACAACACCATACACACAAATGCTTACATCAACATTACATTTACACCCTGTCACCCCCTGGAATAACGCAAGGACCAAATGAAATGATTGTAACGAGTGTAACCATCGAAAAATCAGATAGGCCAAAATTAAAATCATCAGTATATACAAATATGTACACCCACTACACAAGTCCGGATAGTAATGAAATCATTGTCCGTGGACCAGTGTTCCAGTGGTCCCAAAATGCATGGGCGAAGCCCACTCATGATACCTGACTCGAAACAGAGAGAACACTGCTGGGGCATCAGATCGAAAGTAAATAGGCACCTCAGGGGGAGGGAAAGGTGGGGCACCTCAGCCGGATGAACGGACGATGCCACTGCTCCACGAGGGGGCTCCATGCCCACAGATTGGTCCTGGGGAGTGTAAAGCCACAGTCTCTCAAGTCTCTCCAGTGGGTGGTTTGCCCAGTGCTGTATCCTGGGGAGTGCAAAGCCACCGTCTTTCAAGTGTATGTCAGTCTCCACTGGTTCCGGAGGGGGCATTGTGCCCAGAGTGCTTCATCCTGCCAAGGATAGGGTGAGTGGATGCTTTTCTCCACTGGTTCTGGAGGGGGCATTGTGCCCAGAGTGCTTCATCCTGCCAAGGACCAGGGAAGTGGATGCTTTTCTGCACTGGTTCTGGAGGGGTAATTGTGCGCAGAGTGCTTCACATGCAGTGTGGCAGGTCCCATTCCCTCACCTGGGTGTATGTGGCATGACATTGCCTGGGAATAGGTAGCATGATACTCAATGGAGGCAGAGACACACTCCACCCTGCTGCGACTTTGCCTGCCACCTGCAGGTACAAACAGTGCTGGGTGTCTTGGCTCATGTACGCTGTGCAGGGTCCAGGATGTCTCCTGCAGCCTCGGACGGCTGGCCACTGGGGATGATAGCCATGTCAGCTGTGGTGGCACTGTCTGAGCACGTCGCGGGGCTGGTAGCGGTGTCTGTGGTGGAGATGCTGGCGGTGGTGAAATTGTCAGCACCTGTGGAGGGACACAGCAGGACGTCTCCTGCAGCCTCGGATGGCTGCCCACTGGGGATGATCCTGGGGACTGTTGCCGAGGCAGCAGACGTGCAGGTGGCGGTGCAGGTGGTGGTGCAGGTGGAGGTGCAGGTGGCGGTGTCCATCGACATACAGGTTGCTTTTTGGGTTACCAGACTCCTCAGACGGAGGCTCCATGCCCTGTTCTGACTTGCCCTCCGCCTTGTGTCCCTTCCCCACCTTTGATGTCGCTGCTGGTCCCTTGGCACTGTCCCCTTTTGGCTTGGAGGAGCTCTTGCTGGGTGGTTGGTATGGCTTCTCCCTACAGCATGTGGGCACCTTCTTCACCTTGGCAGGTAGTGGAATGGGCTGATCCTTGGCCTCGCTAGGTGGCACACTGGCAGCCCTGATGGCTGCCGCCCGCGATGTGACAGGAATTGCTGAGACCACAGTGCTGGAGGATTTGGTGGCTGAGGTGCTGGGCTGGGACCTGGACATCCTGGCCCTAGGGGAAGGACGAGGGGGAGGTGTAGGGAAGAGGTCAATGTTAGCCAGGAAAAGTTTCTTAGACACACTGGGACTGGAAGATGGAGGAGGTTTGGGAGTGGAGGAAGAGGTAGTGGTTGTAGGAGGTGTACGTCTGCTGAATTTGGGTGAAGGTGCATGTGCCGGAGCCTGTTGTGAGGTGGATGGCTGTTGGGTGGGTGTGTGCCTGCGTTTGTGTACTTTGGGAGGAGGGCTCACAGACACTCTGGGAGAGGACACAGAAGATGTGTGAATGGTAGTGGGGGTGGTGATTGCACGTGAGCGGTGTGTGGTGATTGGCGTGCTGGTGATGGAGGTAGTGGATGAAGATGTAGTGCATGCAGGTGTGAGTGGAGACGAGACAGGGAGGGAGGAGGAGGACGTGGAGAAGGGGGATACAGTGGGGGTAGGATGTTGGTGTGTCTGCATGGGGATGGTGCTTGTGTGAGTGCCTGTGGGATGTGTGGCGCTTATGTTTGCCATGCCCACTCTTGTGTGTTGATGAGTGTGCATGCTGGTCTGATGGTATGCTTGAGATAGGCTGAAGTACAGGGAATTGGGTCTGGGTAGAGGAAGTTGGAGGGGGGAGTCTGGACACAGGGACAGTGGTTGCCATCAGTGCTGAGGCTAGAGCCTGAAATGCTCTCTGTTGGGCCACCACACCAGAATGAATGCCCTCCATGTATGCATTTGTTTGCTGCAAATGCCTCTCAACACCCTGGATGGCATTCAAAATGATTGATTGCCCAACAGTAAGGGATCTCAGGAGGTCAATAGCCTCCTCACTGAGGGCAGCAGGGCAAACTGGGGCAGGGCCTAAGGTGCCTGGGGCAAAGGAGATCACCACCCTCCTAGGTGAGCAGGCACAGGAAACTTGATGAGGGGCTGCTGGGAGGGCGGTGCTGGTAGGGGGGGGTGGCGGCTGTACCTGTTGTTGTGGTGGGCACAGAGGTGCCTGCCACCGCCAGGGAGCTCCCATCAGAGGAGGAGTCACTGTCGCTGGTGTCTGCTCCTGTCCCCGTCGTGGAGCTCCCCTCGCCCTCCATCCCACTGGTGCCTTCCGACTCCGTAAATTCACCCTCCAGGGCCATGTGGGTTGCAGCTCCCTCCTGCTCTGGTCCAAATGCTCCTCCGCCAGATGATGCTAATGCACACAAGGACAAGATGAAAAAACAAAAAGGGGGCGGAAGACAGAGGAGACACATGGTCAATGCCTGCAACACCACTACCGTTGATGGACACAACACACAGGGAGCAGCCCTATGCACTAAGCCATGCACTAACAGGGCAGGGGGAAAGGACCTGCCAATGCGGGACTTTGTCTAGACCCATTTCATGCACAGCTGGAACCCATAGGAGCCTGACTAGGTGTAGAGGGCAAATACCACCTTTAGGGTTGGAGTGGGACAGAGCCTGCAAATCAATGGATCTACCTTTGGCTTCTGTCCTGGCCTAGGGGAACCCACAGCCCACCTCCCCAACCCAGACACCTCGTCAAGCACGCAGAGTCAGCTGAATGAGAGTTTACTCACCCCCTTGTGGCTGCTGTGATGCCCTCAAGTGCCCATCCAACTCAGGATCTGCCACCGCCAGGATCCGGTACATCAGGGGGGTCATGGTGCGACAGGCCCCCCTTCCACGTTGGGAGGCCATCCCCAGCTAGGCCCCGCCGTCTTCTTGCTCTAGCTGCGCATGTCCTCCCATCTTTTGGGACAGTGGGTGCTCTGTCTATGGTAGACCCCCAAGGTCCGCACTCCCTTGGCAATGGCACGCCAAATACCCTTCTTCCGGTGAGCACTGACCCCGTCTCTTCCATCCAAGACACTCCATACAATCATGTCCCATCCACCATGCACAGAGTTCACTCACCTGTTTGTCTGGAGGACCGTAGAGTAGTGTGCACTGGGGAGGACCCCATCCCCCAGTTTCTCCAACTCCTCCGCAGTGAAGGCAGGGGCCCTTTCCCCAGACAATACAGCCATTGTCGCTTCCAGCCACAGGTCACAGCAGCACTTGCAGTGTAGGTCCTCTCCTGTTGAAGATCAGGTATCAAGTGAGGGAACAGATAGAAAATGGTGGTCACGTCCGCGGCAGTGCGCACCATCACCACCGGCGTACATTGTCATTGGCTCCTGGAACCCATAGGGCCCAATGATAACCAATGCTGAATTGCGCAGCAGTCTTCGACCGCCTACTGCGACGCTGCACAATGCCACCGCAGTTACCTCATTTCCCCTTGTCCCTCCTTACAGGTCAGGCAGCCGCCATTTCTGGGGGCCACATGGCAGGCCAACTAACTGTGTCATAGCTATTTTGGCCAGGAATACAGACAGACAAAGGCACACAGAGATAATTTCACGATTGTGCTAAACAGCCTTGAGAAACCTATGTGGTGTATGACCCTCTGCTCATCCTTCTCCTCCATAGGGCACGTCCGCTGGGGCAGGTGATGAGATGGCAGCATCCTCCGGTATACAGACCCCTGGTGGACCTGTCGACAATGAAAGACAGACACATCATTATCACTTATGGACTTGATTGTGCCACAATCCAGGAACTGTGTGCCCAGTTGGAGCCAGACCTGATGTCAGCTGTCCGCCATCCCAAAAGAATCCCCCCTCTAGTGCAGGTCCTGTCAGTGTTCCATTTCCTGGCAAGTGGGTCCTTTCAAACAACAGTGGCCATGGCCTCAGGGATGTCCCAGCCAATGTTCTCTAATGTGTTGTCCAGCGTGTTATCCGCCCTGCTGAAAAACATGTGCAGCTACATCGTTTTCCCTCAGGTGGAGGATTTACCTACAGTGAAAGGTGACTTTTATGCCCTGGGTCATATCTCCAACATCATTGGTGCCATTGATGGTACACATGTGTCATTTGTCCCCCCCTCCGCAGAAATGAATAGGTGTACAGAAAACGCAAAAGCTACCATTCTATAAATGTGCAGATGGTGTGTTTGGCAGACCAGTACATCTCCCATGTGAATGCCAAGTATCCTGGCTCAGTGCATGACGCTTACATTTTGAGGAATAGCAGCATCCCTTATGTGATGGGGAAATTCCAGAGGCACCGTGTGTGGCTAATAGGTGAGCCAAGGTCCCCAGACAGTTTAAATAGGTGTCTGGGTATGGGAGATTCCATACTGTTTGGAGGATGTCTAACAGTTGTCCCTCGATATTTGCAGGTGACTCTGGTTCCCCAACCTGTCATGGCTACTGACCCCAGTGAGGAATCCCAGGACAAGGGCAGAGGAATGCTACAATGAGGCACATGGGAGAACTAGGAGGATAATAGAGTGCACCTTCGGCATCCTGAAGGCCAGATTCCGGTGCTCCATCTGACAGGTTACTCCCTATACTACTCACCGAAGAAGGTGTGCCAGATAATCGTGCATTGCTGTATGTTGCACAACCTGGCTTTGCGACACCAGGTGCTTTTTCTGCAGGAGGATGGGCCTGATGCTGATCTTATGGCAGCTGTGGAGACTTTGGACACTGAAGAAGAGGAGGCAGAAGAAGAAGATATAGACAAAACCGAAACAACATCATCATGCAATACTTCCAGTGAGACAAAGGTAAGAAGATGGCACTGCTTCACACATCTCACACTACTGTAGGACATAGCATAAATCTGCCTGTGTATGGACCCTGACATGTCACTTTGCCTTTCCATTTCACAGATCTGGGTCCCACTTTGTGCCCTCTGCTATGTTTACTACTTCCCAACAACTGTGTAACATTGGTATGTGAACATGAACATTGACATTGCTATATTTCAGAGAGGTTGCAATTACACATTTGTGAAAGTACAGACTGACTCCAGATTGATTTGTGGTTCAAGGGTGTTTATTTCTGTGCTAATAAGTGGCGGGTGTGCAATGGGCTGGGGTGATGGTGGAGGAATGTCCTTAGTAGAGTTCAATTTCTTAGTCTCACAGGTGTGTTGTCCATGGGGGTATAGGAAGTAGAGCAATGGCAGTTTAAGATGGACAGGGTGACAAAGTGGGACAGAAGGATGACAATCAGGAGGGTCTTATTTCCTGGTGGGGTCTTGGCAATGTTCTCTGTCTTGTTCCTGGATCTCAGGGACCATTTACGTGGTGGTTCTCCATCTGCAGGGGCTGGGGTGCTGGTGGTCTGTTGTTCCTGTGGCGGTGCTTCCTGTCCACTAGCGCCAGCGGAGGTGGAGGGCTGTTAATCGTCCAGGCTAGTGTCTGGGGCCCGTTTGTGTGCCACTGTGTCCCTCATGGTGTTGGCCATGTCTGCCAGCCCCCCTGCAATGGTGACCAGGGTGGTGTTAATGAACTTCAAGTCCTCCCGAATCCCCAGGTAGTGTTCCTCCTGGAGCCACTGGGTCTCCTGAAACTTGGCCAGTACCGTGCCCATGGTCTCCTGGGAATGGTGGTATGCTCCCATGATGTTGGAGAGTGCCTCGTGGAGAGTGGGTTCCCTGGGCCTCTCCTCCCCCTGTCGCACAGCAGTCCCCCCAGCTTCCCTGTTGTCCTGTGCCTCTGTCCCCTGAACCGTGTGCCCACTGCCACTGACCCTAGGTCTCTGATTGTCTTGGGTTGGTGGGTTTGGCTGGGGTCCCGGTAGTGGTGGACACACTGCTGGTTGCCGTGTCCTGGGGACAGTGGCATGGGCCCGCTGGGTGGGTGCTGTAGTGGTGTTTCCTGAGGGGGAGGGTCTGTGGTGGCTTGTGACTGTGTCAGGGGAACCGACTGTCTAGAGGTCCCTGATGGGCCGGGCTGGTCATTTTGACCCTGGCATGCAGAGCTTCTGTCATCACTGTGGGCCTCTTCTGTGGGGGAACTGGATATGTCTGGCACCTCCTGTCCGATGACGTTGGGTATGGGTCCTGTTGGGGTGTAAATGCAGAGTTTCAGTATCTGTGTGTGCCATCTTGTGCATTGGGTGAGTTACCCCCTACTCCTGTGCTTGCATTATTGTGTTTGCCCTTGTGTGATTAGTGTTTTGGGGTCTGTGTGGGTATCTGTACTGGACATGCTTTGCCAATGGGTGTCCATGCTTTGGTGTTGCATACAGGGCTTCGTATTGGGATGTGTGGGTTGTGATAGTGGGGCATGCAGGTAGGGTGTGAGGGACATAGTAGTAAAGATTTGACTTACCAGAGTCCAGTCCTCCTGCTATTCCTGCGTGGCCCTCAGGATGCAGTATTGCCAAGACTTTCTCCTCCCATGTTGTTAGTTGTGGGTCCACTGCCAGTTCTCTGTACAGCAATCTGGTTTCTGGATACCACTGAACGCACCTTCCCCCGTAGGTCGTTACATCTTTCCTGTTGTCAACCCGTGTTCTTGGATGCTCTCCCACTGCGTTGACCCTGTTGACGATTCTCCGCCATAGCTCCATCTTCCTAGCAATGGAGATGGGCTGCACCTGTGATCCGAATAGCTGTGGCTCGACCCGGATGATTTCCTCCACTATGACCCTGAGCTTCTCCTTAGAAAACTTGGGGTGTCTTTGAGGTGCCATAGTGTGGTGTGGGTGATGTGTGAGGTGATGTTTGTTGTGCTGTGTGATGTGTTGTATTGGGGTACGTGGATGTTGTATGAGTGATGTTGTGGTGTGCCTGTGGATGCTGGTGTTGTGTTTGCTATCCTCTCTCTCTCTCTACTTTACAAAACAAAAATGTAGTAAGGGTTTGTAGGTAATGTGCGTGTGTGTTTTATAGTGGTGTGATTGTGTGGGTATGGTGTGTGGTGTGTGTATGTATCAGGTGTGTGTATTTCAAATTGTCCAATGTAGTTGTGTTTTGTAAGTGTGTGTGTATTTTGAGTTCAGCCGTGTGTACCGCCAATGGATTACCGCGGTTGAAAGACTGCCGCATTGATTCGTGAGTCATGATAGTGTGGGCGTATTCTTGTTGGCATGGCGGTGTAGGTTTTGGTATCGCCAGTTTATCACTGACCTTTGGTATGGCGGATTTGTGTGGGTGTCTGTATTGTGGTGGAATCCGAGATGTGGGTCGTAATACCTATAGTGGATTTCAGACGTAGCCATGGTATGTTGGCGGCATTCAGCGCGGCAGTAAGCGGGATTTACCGCCAGGGTTGTAATGAGGGCCAAAGTGTTTGTACCCTCCCCTTAAAACATGGTAGCTTAAACACAATTGGTATATTTAATTTACTTGTAAGTCCCTCATAAAATAGTACTATGTGTACCCAGGGCCCATATATTAAATGTTACTAGTTAGTCTGCAACACTGGTTGTGCCATCGACTTAAGTATTTTAAATTTTAAACTGCAGGCAAAATAAACCTTTTGCCAGGCCCAAACCTTACTTTTAAATGCATATCTCCCTTAGAGTAGGCCCTGGACATACCAGAAGACAGATTGTTTTACATGTCCTGGTAGTGAAAAACTCAGAAAATTGTTTTTCACTATTGCAAGGTCTACTCTCCCACAGGATAACATTGGACTTACCTTATTACATTTAATATGTTTTAACATCTAAATCCAAACAGGTAAACAGTTCATGTTTGATGTCTTTGGAATTGTAATGAAAAATCCCTTCTTATGGTACAGTTGAATTTTAAATTATAATTTTGAAATGTCACTTTTAGAATGTTGACATTTTCCTGCCTTAGCCATTTAATGGATGTAGCCTTACTCTGGGTCACATGACTGAGCTTTATGTATTCCTCCTAGACAACCACACACAACAGAAATTTCAGATTTGCTTGGATGGGTCACCACTTCCTGGATGGGAGAGCGAAGCTGGCCACAGCCCTACCTACACTTGAATAGGTTGTGTCCTTCCTCCACACAAAGGGCCGCATACCTACTATGATTAGTCTGGAGCCAGGACAGGGACGAGCAGATGTATGGGAACTTCAAAGGGAAATGTCTAGAAGCGTCCCCTACCTTTCAAAAGAAGAGCAACAGATATTGGACCTCGGATGTCAACTCTTCAGTAAACTTCGAGATCTGTGGACACTCTGCCAGGAAGAAGAATCAATGTGCTTCTGAAATGTTTGACACTCTGCTGGACTGCTGCTCTGAAGTGCTGTCCAGCTGCCTGCTACTCTCTTGCCTGAGTGCGAAGAATGGAACACACATCTGTTGAACCCAGGTCACCAAGAGCTAGTTGGTTGACCTCCTGACTTGAGGGTCAGGGGCAGACGTTTTACAACAACCTTGACATCAGCACCTGGACTCCGTCATCTGCAAACCTACCCTGTGAATGGGTGCCACCCTAGTCCTGGACCCATGGAAGTGGGCCTAAAGTGTTCTGGCAGCTTCTGTGGATCCAGCAGAATGGATGCATCTCCTCTCCTGTGCAGCGCAGCCCCAAGCTGAACTAATGCATCACCTTTGCCATGTGGGTCAGCTCTGTCACAAAGACGCATATTGCCACACAGCTCGTTGACTCATTTGAACCGCCGCAATGTGATGCATCCTTTGTGCAGATGACACCACAAGCTGCATCGTAGCATCACAGCTCCTCTGAAACAACGCATCACCAGGCTTTGCATCACAAGCCCTCATCAATGGGATTCTTGGCACTGACTCAGGAACGCACACTGCTGCCTCTCTCCATCTAGGAACCGACACATCTCTTTGGCTGCACAATGCATCTTGGACAAGGACCCTTGCTATGCTCCATAAAACAAGATTCAATGTAGTCTGTTCAGTGGGGCTAACTTGGTCTCTATAGCCAGCCTGTGCTCCATTGTGATCGACCTGAACATGTGACTTTGTTCCAGTCCAGTGTGACTAAATATCCAAAGGTTGGTCGCTATTTTCACTAAAATATTTAAAAATTAATCTCTCTGGTTCTACTAATTAGAGTTTTGTCACTTTGGTCTTGTTTTATTTATTGAAACTTGCTCTATTTTTCTAATCCGGTGTGGGATATTTTTGTCACATGTTTTCACTGTGTTACTTTTTAAAGTGTTCCACAATTATTTTGCACATTGCTTCTGAGTTAGGTCTGACTGCTCTGTGCAAAGCTACATCGATTGAGCACAGGTCAATTTAGGGTTTGCTTGTGACTTCACCCTGACAATGAATGTGGTTCCTCTTACCAGCAACATAATTTCTTACACAACTGAATAGGGTGTTCTCTGCATTCACACAAAGAGCCTAACAACTCCTCATTGTCACTGCAGCCAGCATGGAGCAAGAGCTGGGGAATCAAGAATTTCCATGCACTTCGAAGAACCTTTCAAAAAGCTTCTCCCACCTACCAGAGGAAGGGTACCAAGATGTAAAAGTAGGACCTTCACACCCACTATTCGGTTATCTCCTGGACCTGAGGAAGGACTCTCAGAAGACTGCCTGCTGCTGTGACCTGCTGTGGACTTTGCAAGACTGCTTTGCTGAACATAGAAGACTGCTTTGTTGCATTGAGCTTGTCTTGCACCCTCAGAGGCCAGCCCTCCTGTTCAGCTCTGCATCTTTACCTGACCCCAGGACTAGCAGGGTGACTACAAGTACTGGTTTGCTGACCTTCTGTTCAGAGCCACTGGGACACAAAAGGTTCTCATCATTATGAACCAACACCCAGACACAGCCTGAGTAAGTCCTGAAACAAAAAGTGGTGTACCACTTGTCCTGGACTCTTGGTTGTGGAGCTAAAAAAATTCAAATGGCCAAATACCAAATCTGAGGATCTGTGGCCAAAAACTACTCTGAGAACCACTAGGAGACTGGGTCAATCCTTGCATGTCTTACCTCTACATTCTTCTCCACAGCAGCAAATCCTGTTCAGTAGTCCTTCGCCAAAGGGGGAGCCTACCTCATGGAATTGTCTTCAGCTATAGCCCTTTTCCTTGTTCTGCTGAAGGCTTTATACTTCCAAAAAAGAGACTGAAGGGAAAATGTATCATTAAATCATGCAGGGCAGTGCAGAAGGTCACCTTGCTGTGCTGCACTGCGTTATAGAGGAAGGGTAGACATATGCTGTACTTAACACTGTTTTACACTTTCCTGGCTTTTTCCACTGCTGTCCTACAATGTGCTGCCTAGTGCCAAGGCCACCACCCTTGCACCATGCATGCAGCAAACCCCACACAAGGCCACACCATGGGTCTTTGATTGGGTGTGTGAATGTATGTATGTATTGGTGTGTGTGTGACTGTGTGAGTGTAACAATCAATCAATTTCAATTTGAATTTTTAAAGCACACGACTCACCCATGAGGGTCTCAAGGTACTGAGGAGGGGACAGGGGAGAGGGGGAGGTGCTGCTACTGCTCGAACAGCCAGGTCTTGAGAAGTTTCCTAAAGGTAAGGAGGTCTTTGGTCTGGCACAGGCGGATGGGAAGAGTGTTCCATGTTTTGGCAGTGAGGTGCGAGAATGATCTACCGCCAGTTGTAGTTCTGTGGGCGCGTGGGACAGTTGCGAGAGTGAGGTCAACAGAGTGGAGATGCCGGGTCGGGGTGTAGAAGGAGAGTCGTCTATTGAGGTATTCTGTTCTGGTGTTATGCAGTGCTTTGTGAGCGTGGGTGAGGAGTTTGATGGTGTTTCTCTTGCTGACAGGGAGCCAGTGCAGGTTTTTCAGGTAGTGTGTGATGTGGCTATGGCGGGGGATGTCCAGGATGAGGCATGTGGAGGCGTTCTGGATGTGTTGCAGCCTCTTCTGGAGTTTGGCTGTGGTTCCTGTGTACGAGTGCTTGTATGACTGTTCTTCTGGTTTCGGTGGGTATCCATTTGTAGATCTTTCGAAGCATGTGAAGGGTGTTGAAGCAGGAGGAGGAGATGGTGTTGACTTGCTGGGTCATGGATAGTGAGGGTTACAAGATGAATCCTAGGTTGCGTACATGGTCAGTGGGAGTCAAAGTGGTTCCGAGAGTGTATGAGTGAGTGTGTGAGTGCATGTATGAGTGGCTGTCTGGGCCTGTGAATATATGTGAGTGGACTTATGGTTCTGTGAGAAGGGGTGTGAACGTCTGTGAGGGTGTGTGAGCATTTGTGTGGATGAATAAGTGGGTGTGTCAGTGTGTGACTGGGTATGTGAGTGGGTATATGAGTGGCTGTGAAGGTCTGTGAGTAGGTGTGTGAGTGGCTGTATGGGTGTTGGAGGAGGTGTGTGAGTAGTTGTATGGGTGTATAAAAGGGTGTGTAAGTTGCTATGTAGGCCTGTGAATGGGTATGGTAGTGATTTTGTGAGGCTGTATGGTTGTATGAGTGGGTGTGTGAGGGGTTCTGTGGGTCTTTGAGTGTGCGAGTGATAGTGTGAGTGGCTGTGTGAGTGACTGTGTGGCTCTGTGAGTGGGTGTGGTAGTTTTGTTTGGGTGTGTGAGTGGGTGTGAGTGAGTGTGTGAGTAGATGTGTGATTGGGTGTTTTTTTTTTTAATTAGGCTCTGGATTTGTGGATCCATTGCAGATTTACACAGGGGTCACACTGAGCACTGAAGAGGATCCATGGATTCTTGCTCACCCCCAAAAAACTGTTTGGGTAATTGCTAGCCCAGGAAGAGTCCCTCAGAGACCCGTCATCAGTCTCATAGGTTCAGGATATCTCTATCATGACCCCTTATACCCCATTTAGTCTTTATTTCTGTCCCATAGGAACCATGATCCAATTGACAAAATGACAATCATAACTTTTCTCTCAGGTTGCGGTCAGCCACTCACGGCATTGCTTTTGGTGCATGGATCCCTGGATCCACTGCGGGGAATCCACATCTCAAGATATACATCAATCTTTTTTCATTAATAATTATAAAACTATTGGACAGATTTAAACCAAATTACAAAAAGCAATCTTTCTTGGGCCAAGATCTAGCGGTCTGTAAATGTGGAGTCATTTTATTCAGTAGTTAGGGCTGTAGTCATGTCTAAAAATTCCTATGAGAATTTACATTGGGAGGTTGTGTTTGGGAACTCCCCTTTTTCTCAGCCCTGGCTTGGTGAATCACCCGTAAACTTTCCAGACAGCAGCAGAACTGGTGCCAATAGGTTATATAAAAAACATTTGGCAAACCTCAAAATTGCAAAAAAACACACTTTTTCCTCACATTTCGGTGAAAAAAAGTTCTGGATTCTGAGAGGAGCCACAAAGTTTCTTCCACGCAGTATTCCCCCAAGTCTCCCAATCAAAATGGCACCTCACTTGTGTGGGTAGGCCTAGTGCCCGCGACAGGAAATGTCCCAAAACGCAACATGGACACATTACATTTTCCCAAAGAAAACAGACCTGTTTTTTCCAAAGTGCCTAGCTGTGGATTTTGGCCTTTAGGTCAGCCGGCACCTAGGGAAACCTACCAAACCTGTGCATTTTTTAAAACTAGACATCTAGGGGAAATCCAAGATGAGGTACCTTGTGGGGATCTTACCAGGTTCTGTTCCCCAGTATCCTTTACAAACCTCAAAACTTTCCAAAATAAAAAAAAAACACTCTTGCCAAACATTACGGTGAGAGAAAGTTCTGAAATCGGAGAGGAGCCACAAATTTCCTTCTACCGAGCGTTCCCCCAAGTCTGCTGATAAAAATGGTACCTCAACTAATGCCTGCAAAAGAAAATACCCCAAAACACAATGTGGACACATCACATTTTCCCAAAGAAAACTGACCTGTTTTTTTGCAAAGTGGCTAGCTGTGGATTTTGGCACCTAGCTCACCTCGCACCTAGAAAAATCAAGCAAACCTGGACATTTCTGAAAACTAGACACCCATGGGAATCCAAGATGGGGTAACTTGTGGTGTTCTCACCAGGTTCTGTTGCCCAGAATCCTTAACAAACCTCAAAATGTGGCAAAGAAATACTTTTTCCTCATATTTCGGTGCTGCAAAGATTCTGGAATCTTAGGGAAGCCACAAACTTCTGTCTACCCAGTGTTCCACCCAGGTCTCCCTATAAAAATGGTATCTCACTTGGGTGGGTGGGCCTAGTGCTAGCGAACAGAAATGCCCCAAAATACTATGTGGACATATAAAAATTATCAAATACAAAACTACCTGTTTTTGTGGGGGCACCTGCGTTTTAGGTCTTGGGCTCAGGAGCCATATAGGGAAACCTACCAAACCCAAACATTTCTGAACACTAAACACCCGAGGGAGCCCAGGGAGGTGTGACTTGCGTGGATTCCCCAGTGTTTTCTTACCCAGAATCCTCAGCAAAGCTCAAATTTAGCTACAAAAATCAAATTTTTCCCACAATTCAGTATAGGATCACGGCACCGGCACAAATTTCACACCACCTAGTGTTCACCTCAGTCTCCTGGTAAAAATGATACCTCACTTTTGTAGGTGGGGCAAGTGCCTGTGACAGGGAAGAGCCAAAAACATGTTGAAAATGAGGGGGAACCAAAGCACATCCAAAAGGGCAGTTTGGAAAAAAACGTTTTTAGGGTGACAATTGGGGCAGAATCTTTATTGGTATTGATGCAACAATGCTGGGTGAGCGGAATTTTGTGGATTCCTGCAGATTCCGGAAGGTTCCATCACAAAAATGTGGGGAAAATATGTGATGTCCAGCAAAGTTGGAGGTTTGCAGGGCATTGTGTAAGAAAATGGTGTGGGTACATGTGAAGCACACCACCCTGGACTCACCCAGAGGTTTACTTTTCAGACGTGTGTAGGTCTCGTAGATTTTTCTACATGGCAGCATCCCAAAGTTCACAAAGTGCAGCCCTCACCATTCCAAGTGGGACGATTTTGAGAGTTAAACAAGCTCTCATGGTCCAAATGTAAAACCAAAACCCCAAATAATCAATGTCCGCTTGCTTGCCATTGGATTAGATGTTTTAGTGTGTGGCGGAGAGCTGGAAGACGGTTACCTCCTTCAGTTGGGGTGGGGGCTATCACCATGCCCATACTGGTTGGTAGCCACCACCCGCTATTTTTTTTTTATTCCCTGGCATCTAGTAGGTTTTTGCCACCCCCCCACCCCCGGAGTGGATCAGTGCTAATTGCCCCATTCTGCCCACTGGTGGACAGAACAACTTTGTCCCCATGTTTTGGGTGGGGGTATGGCCATAACCCCACCCTCTTTTTTTGAAAAAACATCTTCCCCGTTGACTGGTGCGCTTTCTGCCCCCCTTGGGGGCAGATGGGCCTTACAAAAATAGGCCCCCTTGCCTAATTGCTGCTCCCCTTGTAAATGTAAACAACAAAAAAACCTCCCTGGCATCTAGTGGCTTCTGTCTTCTCTGGGGCCAGTTCAGCCTAATTAATATAAGCTGATCTGCCCCCAGGGGCCTAATACAAAAATTTCCCGCTGGGTAGCGACCCTTGCCTAAGGAGTTGCTCCCCTTATAAATGTAAACAAAAACAAACAAATCCCTGGTGTCTTGTGGCTACTGCCCCCCCCCCGGGGGCGGATCGGCCTAATTAATAATGGCCGATCTGCCCCAGGGAGGTAGAAAAGGCCTAATAAAATAATTGCCCCCTGGGGAGTGACCCTTGCCTAAGGGGCCACTCCCCTTATAAAAGTAAACCCCCCCCAAAAAAAAACCTGGTGTCTAGTGGCTTTTGGCCTCCTTGGGTGCAGATTGGCCTAATTAATTTAGGCCGATCTGCCCCAGGGGAGCAGAAAAGGCCTAATTACAAAATGGCCCCCTGGGGTGCGACCCTTACCAAAGGGGTCACTCCCCTTATGAAATCAGACAAACAAAATAAAAATCCCCAGTGTCTAGTGGCATTCCTGCAGCATGTTCGCTATGCGATCATGCTGCAGGAATGCTCAGAGAGACATGAAAAGGGAAGGAAAAGCCTTTCCTTCCCTTTCCATGCCTCCCTGACCTCCCTGCCCCAGTACGGAGGAGAAACTTATCTGTTTTTCCTCACTCCCAGCGCTATGGGAGGCGGCCCCTGATGAGCTGGGAGCAGGATGAGCTAGTCTCGTCCTTGGCACAAGGCAACCGTTGCCGAGGATGAGACCAGCTTGTACCGGGCATGCAAGGGGTTAATAAAGACCATGGTGGGCCATGTTGTGGGGGCATGTAAATAATAAAGAAGGGGGGGCTCCAGCCTAGGCTTATTTATGCCCCGGAGACCACTACTTTCCCAGGGCTTTGATTCAATAGTATGCAGGGGGCTTCCACCTCCCCTAGGGGAACTCATTGCAAGTAAGGGGGGACTGGCAGCCCCCCAGCAGCCTGGGGATTACCACCTCCCTGGGTCTCAATGTTAAATTTCTGTGGGGGGGCAACCCGGCCCCCACCACAGGTCCAAGCACTGTCACCTACCTGGGTCAGAAAGAAAAGGATTATGGGGATTGGTTTGAAGCCCCCTGCCCGAGGACCAGCTCCTCCCAGGGGCAATTAATTATAATAAAGGGGGGGTGTGGTCCCCCTGCAGCCCCAGGGACTGCCACCTCCTCAGGGCTACTCATTTAAATTAAGGAGGGCCGTGCCGCCACCTGCAGTCTCAGGGACTACCACCTTCCTGATGCAGAATTAAAAAAAGTAATGGGTTCCATCACAGATCCCTGGCCCTGGGGACTACCACCTTCATGAGTAAAATTCTAACATTGGAGTGGGAGCATGCGGCACCATCATTGAGCCATACATGGCCCTGCGGAATGCCACCCCCCAGGGGCTGGCTCCTGCTCTGTCCTGGGGTGCCCACCCAAGGACACAGCTGTTTGCCCTAACTTGGCGGGAGCTTTGACAGCTTCGCCAAGTCAGAGCAAAGACTCCACTCCCAGAAAGCGAAAGGTGTGAAGCTGCTTTTGGTTGCTGGGAGCAGAGGTTTCCTCTGTTTCCCTGCCCATAGACAATAGGAAAGTAGTGCTCTCACAGACAGGGAGCTCCATGTTTAGCAGCTCCCTGTCTGTGACAGCAGTGCCTGCTCCTGCAGGAGGCGGGGAGCCCGTTGGGACCGAGGAGGCCTTGAGGATCCCCTGAAATAATTACTGGGTATCCTGTGGGTGCCCAGGTGACATGGCTGTGCTCCAGGTAATGGAGCCCCTGGGGCTGAGATCACCTGTGTGCCCCCTCTAAAAAAAAAGTAACATTTTGAGCTGGGGTTTGGGGATGGGGTCCCAGGGAAAAAAATGACCAGGGGGAGGGTGCTACACTGTACCCTCACCCCCCAAAAAATATTATAAGACAGGTCCCTGGGGGATGGGGCCCTTGGGGGGCATGATAAGTCAAGGGAGGAGAGCCATGTGACCCCCCTCCCTTCACACTGACAATTTAACCCACAAGGTAGTACTTACTATCTAACCAGTAGAAAATGCTCCAGTTGGTTAGACATTTTGTGCAAAGTTGTGGACTTAGATAAATGAGCAGGTGAGCTTCTGATCTGGCCATGATGCTCATTTTACAGAAATAAACCTCAACAGGAAGCACTTTTAAATATAAATGTACCAGGTACCCCAGGTGAAGCTCCACTTCTGGAAAGGACAAATGACCCTAACTCCTGGGCTTGGCTACGGCAAAGCAAGTGTGTTTACTCCATGATTCCATATTGAAAAATGATCTGAAATCCTTTGTGAAGGTGAATGCATCTTTCATCTACTGGAGCACAATCAGACACTCTTATACACACTCTCACACCCACACAAACTCTCTCACACCCATTCTCACACATAGACAGCCACACTCACAGCCACTCTCAGATCCAGAGACACCCTCTACACCTATTCCCACACCCAGAGAGACAGGCAGTGTGGCCAACTGCTAATATGCATGCCCAAAGGCTGTGCAGAACATGGGGTTGGGCGATTATAGGGATTGGCAGCAGGGCCTGGCTACAGCAGTGTTTGTACTAAAATATTGTTAAAAAAATCATAGAACCATAAACTATAGAACCACAGAAATTCACAGAAAAAAATCAATGTTACAGAGATGTTACAGTTAGAAAATAGAATAAAAAAAAAACTTAGAAGTACACTTAATATAACTGATGTGTTATAGTTAGGCTATTAATTTACTCAATCAAAACCAGAGAAATTCAGCAGTTATAGAGTTATTTCAAGTAACTATAACATGGCCTAGGGTAACTATAAATCACACCCTCACCGTGCACTGCTAATTACCACAGATATTGCAGGACTAATGACAATTTTTATAGCCAATGAAAATATCAATAAAACATTCAAAGTCAAAATATTGTATAAAAAACAGTGTATAGTGTGGACTCGAGTTATTGTTACCTGACCCCGCGAGTTACAGTTACTTGAAATAACTCTAACTATGATGAATTTTTCTAGTTTTGTGCAAGTAAGTTCAGAACCCAACTATAACTATGCTTAGTTTTTGCAAGTGAATTTCAATGGCTTTTTTAAACAAAAGTAATTTTTATTACTATACGTCAATTCAACCACTGCTGTGCATGGTGTGGGTTAGCCGCAAGGCCTGACCATAGACCAGGCCCTGCAGCCATCCCCTGATAACCACTCAACCCTATGCGCACATAGCTTTCGGCTCTGCGTGGCTGGCTGCATGACCTGGCCATAGGCCACAGGCCAGGCCCTTCAGCCAACCCTAATAACCACCTAACCCCGCACTATGCACAGCCAAATGGTCTGTCACTCTGGATGTGAGAATAGGTGTGAGAGGGTGTCTCTGTGCATGAGAGTGTGAGAGTGGGTGCATGAGGGTAGGAATGTTTCTTTGAGTGGATGTGTGACATTTGAGTGGGTCTCTGAGTGGATGTGTCAGTGACTGAGTGGATCTGTGAGTGGGTGCATGAGTGTCTGAGTGTGTCTGTGAGTGGATGCATGAGGGTCTGAGTGGATCTGTGAGTGAGTGCATGAGTGCCCGAGTGGGTCTGTGAGTGGGTGTGTGAGGTTCTGAGTGGGTTTGTGAGTGGGTTTGTCAGTGCCTGAGTAGGTCTTTGAGTGGGTGCGTGAGGGTCTGAGTGGGTCCATTAGTGGGTGCATCAGCGTCTGAGTGGGTCTGTGAGTGGGTGCGTCAGTGTTACCATGAGTAAATGAATTAGTGTGTGAATAACTATATAAATGTATTTTTGTTGTGCCTGATATTTGTGAGTTCATTGCAACGTTATACGGGGGTGGGCAACACTGAGGGGGTCATTCTGACCCTGGCGGTCATGGACCGCCAGGGCCAACGACCGCGGAAGCACCGCCAACAGGCTGGCGGTGCTTCTGGGGCCATTCTGACCGCAGCGGTACAGCCGCAGTCAGAAAAGGGAAACCGGCGGTTTCCCGCTGCCCCTGTGAATCCTCCACGGCGACGCTGCAAGCAGCGCCGCCATGGGGATTCCGACCCCCTTCCCGCCATCCTGTTTCTGACAGTTTTCACCGCCAGAAACAGGATGGCGGGAACGGGTGTCGTGGGGCCCCTGGGGTCCCCTGCAGTGCCCATGCAACTGGCATGGGCACTGCAGGGGCCCCCTAACAGGGCCCCACATTGATTTTCAGTGTCTGCTTGGCAGACACTGAAAATCGCGACGGGTGCAACTGCACCCGTCGCACACCAGCAACTCCGCCGGCTCCATTCGGAGCCGGCATCCTCGTTGCTGGTGCTTTCCCGCTGGGCGGGCGGGCGGCCTTTTGGCGGTCGCCCGCCAGCCCAGCGGGAAAGCCAGAATGACCGCCGCAGTCTTTTGACCGCGGTGCGGTCTTCTGGCGGCGGAACTTTGGCGGGCGGCTTCCGCCGCCCGCCAAAGTTGGAATGACCCCCTGAGTGTCGGGAAGTGAATTTCTTTTTTTTAAGGACATCATTTCACCTTCAGAGACCCCTATATTACAGCTCTGGGGTCAGAGTACCTCCAGCCTTACCCCTTATGCCACTTTTTATTTTATTTTTAAGCCCTGGGTACCCTGTCCCATTGCTTAAAATGGCAGTTGCAACTTTCCGGTCAGGTTGCAGCCAGCCCATTACAGCATTCCTGTTGGCACGTGCATTCGCGCATTTGCTGTGATCACAGCAAAAACATTGTGGTGGGTCCATGGTCCTAGATATACAATTTTGTTCCCCTTTAATGTCTCAAAAACTACTGAACGGATTTACAACAAATATGCAAAAGCATAATCTGAGAACCAAAACCTACCTTTCTGCTATAGGAATTAACATGAGAAGCAGATGTTTTTTGACCCCCACCCTTTTTTTCAGCCCCCACTTGACTTCCCCCTGTGCAACAAGAATAACCAGCTCACTTTTTTTGGAAAATGTCCTGAAGATTTGCCAAACTGTGCCAAAGATATAGGCAAGTCAAAAAATGCTTTTTCTATGGAAACATGGTCCTGACTATAACTAGCTACTGGTGCTGCAAGTAAGTAAGTGGGCATCTCTCTGGAGTTGTCTAGCTATTATCCTTCTCCGGCCTTCTTCTTCCTTTATTCCTATTTTTAAATCTAATGGAATTACCACACCTTGTCCTGGCCAGTTTTGGCCAGGTTCTCCAGCCTGGGGTTTCCCGGTTGATCCTGGTAGAATGGACCAGGTGGCTGTTTTTTTCCGGGTCATGTGGCTTCTCTGCAGTAACGGGTGTGGGTATCTTTCTCCTAAATAATAGCATACTTCAATTCTCCAGTCTTTCAGGATGCTTCTTTTTTCTATAATTTACATTGGTAGCTCTGGAGATGCGAATGTCACAACAGCTGGGTCCGTATACTGGCTGCCCTGCGCTTTAATGAATTTTATGGCGATGATGTCATCAGAACTCACTAATGCCAGGTCTGGGAGTGCATTTATTAATTTGAGGATGGTGGAGCGATTAAGCACATCATGGGGGCCTCTGGATTTATACTCCATAGTAGCTGTAAGCCTTGATCCAGCAGGGCCTGATTTGAACTGCCTGCCAAGTTTGATTGTGCTGTTGTAATCCCCGCTGTATCTACCCTTAGATGGTGGTTCCATACTGTTGCATCTGCCTCCTCTACTTTATTTGTCGCTTCCGGGGGTGGGCCTCAGCTCAATCTGAATAGGTACAAAAGGCCGCAATGGGATAGTTGCTTGTGGGTCCTGTGAGACCCAGCCTTCCCCTCTGACTCTGGTCCTTTCAATGCCGGGTTAAGGGGCGCAAGTCCCTATTGGTCTAATGTCCAGGGCTGCATTGTCTGTGGGGGTGCTTGTTGTCCCCACATCCCCTCCTGTGCTGCATCTTCTGGACCAATGATGGAAAAATTGTAGTATTTAAGTCTAAGGCACCTTGGGGGGGGGCTGTTGCCCCTCTCTCCCCACACCCCAGGGGACGTTATCCTCATCAACCGGTAAGTTGGTTAACCTATCCTTCCCGGAGAGAGGTAGGATGTTGTTTGGACTGGTTTCCACACACCAGAGGGTATAATACTGGGTTATGGTCCCTTATGATGGCCAATGCCCTCCCTGATGTGGGAGAGCAATCTTTAAGAGTCTTGGTGTCTTTTAAGACCATGGGGCTAGCCCTTATGGTTCTGCCCTCCAACATTCTGATGATGGGAGAGAGTGGTGGGGGCGGGGGATAGTTTTCTTTGTCTTCTGAGTCCCTTCTCTGATCGGCGGCCTGATCCTGATTTAATATTAAGGAGGGGGAGAAAGTTTGATATTTAGTAGTCCTGTTTGCTGCTCCAAAATAGTCTGATATTTTGCAAGGCTTAGCTGGGGAGGCCATCCCCCTGGACTGGCGGCTAGTGATCTCATTGAATGGCTTGGCTATAGCCTCTGCTGTTACAAAGTCCTATACTGATGAGGGCTCGGTAAGGGAGGTGGGGGGGCTCTGGGTACTCATAGAAAGGTTCCTAGGAGACCTTGCAGGATAGACTCTGTTGTCTACTCATGCTCTCCTTTTTGTTTGAAATCCGGCGGGCAGTAGTTCCTCCTTTCTCTTTCCCTTGGTTATGATTGAGGTCCTGCCTCCTACTCTGCCTGATCTCATCGCTGCTGACTGCAGTTAGGTCAAATGTGGTCAGTATGGCAAATACAAGCAATGTGGTAACAGATGGTTTCTCGGTTGAACTGGCTTATTGTGGGGCCGAGTTGCTAGGTGACTAGGCGACTTAGATGGTCTAGTAGAGCTAAAATTGAGCTAACATTGGGTGGTTGCTTAGTAGTTTGATACTTGATTGCTTGCTTCTTTACTTTATGCAGATGTAACCAACCAAAGAAAGGGGTGTGGGTAGGGGTGGGCAGGGGCACGCATGTCCCTACTGCCATCACCATTAGCCGCACCCAACCTAGTCGGGCGGCTTCCGTGTGGAGGCGGGCACACACTCAGCAGTGGCGGCTAAACCCAGTGCACTCGCCACACACAGTCACACACCCCTTTACCGTATGCTCCAAGGCCACCACTGGTCCAATTGTTGCCTGTTGTCCAGGTCCACAGTCCACCTGCCGGTATTATCCCCTCTCCTTTCCTCCTTCCCTCTTTGGACACTCTGCTGCTGCACTTCACACTATGTAGGCTGGGCAGCAGGTCGCAGATAGCAGGCGGGCAGACAGCAGTCAGGCAGGCAGGTAAGTGGGGGGAGCACTCCATTATGCACAATATCTCTCCACCACCTCACTGATCCCCCGAGTGAATAAGGGGACGACCGAGCAGGATTGACGAAAGGGTAAGGAGGGTGGCCACACCGGAGAGGCTGGCGGGTGTGCGTAGGCCACGGATAAAGCAGCAGGTGGGCAGCAGCTGGGTGACTGGCGGGGAAAGCCCTCCTCTGCCCACAGCACCACTCTTGCACTCCCGCACCCGCCCCTGTTCCTGCGGCGGGGCTCTGCAACCCAGCCTAGTCACAGGAACCACAGGGTTGGAGGCAAGGCAAGCTTTGCTCACAGATAGTGGGGTGCCATTTTTTAAATGTATTATTGTAAACACAAACATAACGTGATCAATGCCAGTGAAAAAAGACTATTCAAGAATATTCAGGGAACAAATCAAAAATATTGAAAAAATAAAAGAAATAAAATGAAAAAATAGGATAGCACTAATATAAGTTACAACAAAAACATGTCCCCAGGTACTGAGAGAAGGGGAACTTGTCTATATATGTGTGTGTAAATCTTTTGTCAAAAAGACCATTAGAAGTCTTGTAGTGCAATTCTAAAATATACCTCAACTCAAGCTGTCTCAATCTCTTTTCTCTATCACCTCTTTGCTTATTGAGCGGGGCCACATCAATTACAAAATATTTCAACACATCTACACTGCTCTGATGTTTTTCCTGTCACCAGTCCTAATGGCCTGACGATGTTGTAAGTTCTCTTGAGAACCATTTTACACTTACACCCTCACCATATGGGATACTGCAAATCAGATTAAGGGGATAAAAACTCAATGCATGCAAGACAAAGTTACCTTAGTTTGAGATCTAGAACAATTTTGACTGCACACTATTGTTTTTGATGTATATAAGTAGGTCCAGGAAATTCACCTCTGTTCGACTAATCATACTGGTGAACTTTAAATTGGCATCATTTTTATTGATTTTGTCCAGAACTAATTTAGCACTACTTTCTGTACCGTTCCATATCAGAAACAAGTCATTTATATAGCGACTTCAATGTACCACATGCTCTGCCCACTCATTTTGAATCACCTGTGCCTCCAACCAGCCATAGGCATGTTTGTATCATAGATAATAACATTGTGTTATTATCTATAGTACAAACGTGCCTTGAAAATATTTTTTCTGTTCAATAATGAACTGTTTCATCATAAACGTGGTACTGTAATAAGAAAATGACTTTCAAGGCACATTTGTATCATAGATATTAACAATGTGTTATTATATATGACACGAACATGCCTTGAAAGTATTTTTTTTCTGTTGAATAATGAAGCGTTTCATCAAAAACATGGTGCTGCAGTGGGGGCCTGCTTCGCCCCCAGCTGTGCAAATTTGGATGTGGGCTGGTGGGAGTTGAAGGTGATTCAAACTGAGTGGGCAGAGCATGGCATACATTGTAATCACTATATAGAAGGCTTGTTTAATAGGTCAGACTTCCAAAAAGTGCCTCACTGCCCTGAGGCCATCTGAGTGTCGTATGCTAGTATACAATGATGTTACATCTCTTGTGAACTGGGTGAACAGTGCTCCCCACATACAACAACTTACATGGGCATTGTAGGACATATACTGTGAAATCAGTTTTGCAGTGATAACTGCGCATGTTGATCTCATGTTTACATACCTACCCCTCCCACATTTTCTAAACCCCTTTGGAAGACTCAACAAAGTACTTTTAGTTGGCTTACTAACCTTAGGGCTGCTGTTGACCATTTCTTCATGCATTATTTCAGCATTTCTAAATGTTATCCCTGGCCTGTGGGGTGCAACCTTCCCAAAAACGGGTCCTTCTTACTGTCCTGAAGAAATCTGAGTGTCACAGGCTTGTAGACAAAGATGTTACATCAATTGTGATCACTAAATATCCTTGTTCCAGGGGTATGTCATGTATCTTTCTGAGGAAATGCCCTGTATCTTGCATAAACAAGGTCAAGTTGCTCCGAAAATCTCATTAAAAGAAATTCACATATTTTGATATCTTTTCCAATGCACTCCCAGTAGCAGAGATAGTTGGATTCCATGGAGGGTTGTCTTTATCTTTATGTATTTTAGAAATCAAATACATCACAGGTGTTATCGGGTGCTCAACTTTTAGAAACTGATATTCGTCATAACTTAGCAGATCTATGTCACACCAATCAACCAATTATGAATCAAAATCCCTTTTGAAATCCTTATGTACATTCTTCATAATAACTAGGGATACTTTGCTGTAACACACTTTGTCATTCAATTGACTATATGCTTCCTACATATACTTTGCTCTCTGCCATAAAAACAAATTATCCCCCTTATCAGAGTTCCTGATGATACTGTCTGTTTTCATTTTCCTCCGTGGTTGACATGCTGTTTGAATTAACAGCTCTGGCTCTATGTACCACGCTTGCAATTTGAGGAACAGTCTCTGAATAGTCGCCAGCATGATGGCAAATCTCTTCCTCATGTTAATCAAATTGTTTGCCAATGTCCCATAGTGCACAGAGTTTGCCATTTCCCTATATGTGCGGCTCCCCCCTTCATCCATACCTTTTATTCAGTGCATTCTTACCTGGAGAGGAGCTTTGTCCGCTGTGGGTCCTCCGACTCACTGGCCTGTTATCCTCTAACCAGCATCGCTCCTCCATTTCCAATGAGGAGGCATAGTGAAAAAATTAAAAATAAAATATATAAATATCTTCACACCAACTTGACAATTATGTCAAAGATGCAGCACTCACAGGATTGCACAGATCTTCATTTAATATATAGAATGATACCAGACAAACCAACACCAACACGTTTCGACCTTCACGGTCTTGATCACGGTAATTCCACAATCCACTAAGTGCCCTATTTATGCTAATCCTCTAAGCCATGCCTTTATATGGCATTCTGGGATATGTAGTTTGTAATGTGTGTGTACATATATATATACTGACTTGAAACTTAATACAATCAATTATAAACACCAAACCAATACATTTACATACACCCACCAAGTTCCCATGACACAGAAATCTAACATTAAAATGACAAGGATTAAAATAACAAAACAACAGATACTCTACTTCAATCAGTCATCATTTCTACTGTCATCCATTATCCAGACATATCACAAATGTATATAATTGTGATTATATATTATGTCAATCTCTAATACCACATATATATAGTTACAGATCATGTCCCTGTGCCACATTATCGGGTCTAGTACCCTGCTACTGGAGCTTTTTGCTATACTATTTTATACAGGTAACATCCCCAATTACTTTTTTCCTTAATAACACAATTATATAACCACAATTATAGATGACAATATAATTCTTCATCACAGTTTATCCCAAACGGGATCTTAGTTTTTAGTCTGATGATATATCTGGACTCCAAGCGTCTCAGTTTCTGAACTCTATCACCTACCCGTTCATGTTTTCGTATTGCAGCAATACCATAATATTTCATAGACAACCAATCTAATTCTGGATGACTTTTCAAATGCTTGGTCATGGCATAGGTATTATCATCATTCTGCACTGCTCTGATGTGTTCCAAGATACGCTTTTTTAAAGTACATATAGGTGGTCATTCTGACCCTGGCGGTCTTTGACCGCCAGGGCGGAGGACCGCGGGAGCACCGCCGACAGGCCGGCGGTGCTCCAATGGGGATTCCGACCGCGGCGGTAAAGCCGCGGTCGGACCGGCACCACTGGCGGGGTCCCGCCAGTGTACCGCGGCCCCATTGAATCCTCCGCGGCGGCGCAGCTTGCTGCACCGCCGCGGGGATTCCGACCCCCCCTACCGCCATCCAGATCCCGGCGGTCGGACCGCCGAGATCCGGATGGCGGTAGGGGGGGTCTCGGGGCCCCTGGGGGCCCCTGCAGTGCCCATGCCACTGCCATGGGCATTGCAGGGGCCCCCGTAAGAGGGCCCCTACATGTATTTCACTGTCTGCTGCGCAGACAGTGAAATACGCGACGGGTGCAACTGCACCCGTCGCACAGCTTCCACTCCGCCGGCTCGATTCCGAGCCGGCTTCCTCGTGGAAGCCTCTTTCCCGCTGGGCTGGCTGGCGGTCTGAAGGCGACCGCCCGCCAGCCCAGCGGGAAAGTCAGAATTACCGCCGCGGTCTTTCGACCGCGGAACGGTAACCTGACGGCGGGACTTTGGCGGGCGGCCTCCGCCGCCCGCCAAGGTCAGAATGAGGGCCATAGTATTCCCAACGTACCGGCATTCTAAGACATATTCCACAAAAGTTGTTTACCATATGATTCTTTCTCTAATCACAATTTCATTTCCTCTAAAGTCAGTTATAGCCTTTTTGTTGCAACCAATTTTACACGCTTTGCACTTTTTACAACAAAAGAAACCCTTATTCCCATCTGCTAACCAATTAGGAATTTTAGAGGTCTAACAATGACTTTTCACTAACATATCTTTTAATGATGGCACTTTCCTGTATATGATTGAGGGACGAATACCCACTTTCTGTCCAATATCACTATCTCTTTGGATCAAATACCAATATCTGTTCAATATATTCACTATCTGTTGATTCTCTTTACTATAGTCCAAAATACGTCTTATCTCATTCGCTTCCATCATTGGCTGCTCTGGTACTTTTTTGTTCTTAACCAATACCTGTGCTCGTGTCTTTTCCCTGGCTTTCATCTCGTCTTGTTTTATTGCCTTCAATTTGTAACCCCTATTCAAGAATCTCTGTCTAGTCTCACTAAATTTTTCATATCTTTTTCATTTGAACAATTTCTTTTAATGTGAATAAACTCCCCATATGGAATACTTTTGATCAATGATCTAGGGTGGAAACTTGTACCATGTAGGAAACTGTTGTTTGCTGTAGATTTTCTATGTAGTGTAGTTTGTAATTCTCCAGCTTTAATATACACTAATACATCTAAGAATTTAATAAGGTTATTGCTTATCTTGTAAGTGAATTTCAATCCAACATCATTTCTATTCAATCTACAAAAAAATTCCTTGAATATTTCCTCAGTTCCATGCCAGGTCAAAAATAGGTTGTCTATATATCGCAACCACATCACCACCTTATCCATGTAATGGTCGTTCTCTTGACCCCAAGTTATGCACGTCTCCCACCAACCCATCATGAGATTTGCATAGCTTGGAGAAAAGGACCCTCCCATAGCTTGTCCCACAGATTTGTTTATATATCTGATAATTGAACATAAAAACGTTATTGTTGAGACATAATTCTATCACCTCCAATAACATCTCAGAATGTTTTAAGAAATGGATACTTTTTTGCCTCAAAAAGAATTTCACTGCATTTACACCTACTTGATGTGAAACTGAGGTATATAATGCTACCACATCTATAGTCACTAGCAAATAATCCGATTGCCATGCTACTCCATCCAATGACCTCAAGGAATCACCATAATCTTGTATATATGAATTCAGGTAACCATTGGGGTCAAATAATGATCTACATGATTCGACACACCCTCATATAATGAGCCACAACTTGATATTATAGGTCTGCCTGGCGGTTTCTCTAAGGTTTTATGGATCTACGGCAAAAAATATATACTTGGCATAGTTGGGTGTTCATTCATCATGAATAGCTTTTCATCAAAACTAATCAATCCTTCTGAATACCACTTCTCTAATCTCTCATTTAAATCCAATACTAATTGATTAATAGAATTATTAATCAATTTACAGTAGTTTGAGTCCATGTTCAACTGGCTATACGCCTCCTCTATATAATCATTCTTGTCCCAAATCACAATATTGCCTCCTTTGTCTGCAGGTTTAATTACTATTGATTGATTATCCATCAAACCCTTCAATGCATCTTGTTGATTTTTTGTCAAATTTTCTTTCTCTTGCTCTCAAAAGGACTGCACTTTTTCTAAATCATTAATCACAAGATCATGAAATATGTCCATTTTGTTGCCTGGAGAAAGAACTGGGGAAAATTTGGACTTGGGTTTAAACTTTGTTGTTTCTTTTTGCCCTATATCAATACCCAGTGTAGTTAATATTTGTGTTTCCGTCATATCATCATCTCTTAAGTTATAAGTCAAATCATATATTGTTTTCAAATCAGTGCCCTGTTCTATAGTTAAATCCACATCACACGTACTGGAAAGTTCTTCAGACATAGTTCTAGGTCCTGTGGACCACTGCCTACTCTGAAAAAAAAATGAAACAAAAAGGTTTCGGTATTTTTTCTTTTTGCAGCTCGTTTTCCTTTAAGGAAAACGGGCTGCAAAGAGAAAAAAAAACTGCTTTATTGAAAAGCAGTCACCGACATGGTGGTCTGCTGTCTCCAGCAGGCCACCATCCCCGTGTGTGCCTACACTCGCTATGGGGTCGCAAACTGCGACCCACCTCATAAATATTTATGAGGTGGGTCTTTGCGACCCCATAGCGAGTCGCAGAAGGTGTCTGAGACACCTTTCTGCATCGCCAATTGCGAGTTGCAATTTGCAAATCGCTCTGACTCGCAAATTGCAAGATGCAATTTGGCACGTACCTACATCTGGCCCAAAGCCCCCTCCAGAGACAGTGGAGGATGACATCCACTACCTTAGTCCTTGGCAGGATGAAGCACTCTGGGCACAGAGCCCCCTCCAGAACCAGTGGAGAATGACATCCACTACCTTAGTCCTTGGCAGGATGAAGCACTCTGGGCACAAAGCCCCCTCCAGAACCAGTGGAGAATGACATCCACTACCTCAGTCCTTGGCAGGATGAATCACTCTGGGCACAAAGCCCCCTCCAGAACCAGTGAAGAAAAGCATCCACTAACATAGTCCTTGGCAGGATGAAGCACTCTGGGCACCAGGCCCCCTCCAGAACCAGTTGAGAAAAGCATTCACTAACACAGTCCTTGGCAGGATGAAGCACTCTGGGCATAAAAGCCCCCTTCAGATCCACTTGAGAGACTGTGGCTTTGCACTCCCCAGGATAAAGCAATGGGCAACCCACCCACTGGAGAGACTTGAGAGACTGTGGGTGTGCACTTCCCAGGATAAAGCAGTGGGCGACCCACCCACTGGAGAGACTTGAGAGACTGTGGCTTTGCACTCCCCTGCATAAAGCAGTGGGAAACCCACCCACTGGAGAGACTTGAGAGACTGTGGCTTTGCACTCCCCAGGATAAAGCAGTGGGCAGCCCACCCACTGGAGAGACTTGAGAGACTGTGGCTTTGCACTCCCCAGGATACAGCAATGGGCTTGGAGCCCCCTCGTGCAGCAGTGGCGTTGTGCGTTCATCTGGCTGAGGTGCCCTCTCCTCCTCCCCCTGAGGTGCCTGTTTATTTTCTATCTGATGCCCCAGCAGTGTTCTCTCCGTTTCCAGTCAGGTATCTTGTGTGGGCTTGGCCAATGTATTTGGGGACCAGTGGTTCACGGACAATGATTGGTACACTATTCAGACTTGTGTAGTTGGTGTACATATTTGTATATACTGAATTTTGAATTTTGACTATCAGATTTTTCATGATTACAATTGTTACAATCATTTCATTGTGTCCTTGTGTCCTCTTGGGGGTGCTGGGGTGTATATGTAATGTTGCTGCATGTATTTGTGTGTATGTTGTTGTGGGTGAGGGTGGGGGGGTATTGCGTGTTGCGTGTGTGTGTGTGACACTCTCTTTTCCCTCCACCCTCCCATGTGTTGTAGATGCAGTACTCACCGTGGTCGTCAACGGCATCTGTCCTGCTCCTGATAGAGCAGGAGGAAGAGCAGCATAGGCAGGACGTGTAGTTCGGGCTCCATGGCGTCCTGGTTCCTTGTTGGGTGTCGAGAGGTGAGTGGTTTCCCTTCTGTGTACTGTTTCCGCCGTGCTTTTGATAGCGTTGGTTCCGCTCCGGAAAAGGTGGCAGATAGGCCTGTTGTGATAGGGTGGGCGGTACTTTGTCCTCAGCCTGTCTGTTGGCGGTTACCGCTGCGGTGTTTGTTTCTACCGCCATGGCGGTCGGAGTGTTAAAGTGTCTGTCTATGTTGGCGGTTTCCGCCATGGTCTTGATTCCATTTTTTTTTCCTCCGGCCTGTTGCTGGTATTACCGACGCTTTAGCACCGACCGCCAGGGTTGTAATGAGGGCCTTTGTGTCCAACATTTCATGCATATAACACACATACAGTTATTACACACAAAGCCATGCAACACACCAACAAACACATCACAACACAAACAACACAAAATACCAACACAACCAAACCCCTTGAACACTCAAATGTACATCACACAACACATGCACTGCCACTTTCTGACAAAATCACTGGACACACTGCCTAAACAGCACACAATGCAAAGCAGAACACACACTCGCATACAGACACACAACTAATGTCAGCCAGGAACAACTCAATACCAGGGAAATAAGTGCATGACAAAGATGTAACCAGGGATCCGTCAACTAGTTGATTCAAGTAAATATTTTAGGCATGAAATATTAAAAGCAAAGACTATATGCCAGTCCATTAGTTCAATGTCACAATGCACACAGTGCACAAATGTGTGCCCCAAACTTGATTCCTGACTGCCATTTAGCCTCCACAGGAAGCAGGTACCTCGTAGGTTATCTGGTGAGGGGATCAGAGGGAGAGGTTTGGGTTTATGTCTTGGAGGGGGGGCTTTAGGATCTGGCTTGGGAGAGGGGTTTGGGTTCTAGGTGAGAGTTGGCTTTTAGGTGGAGGAGTAGGCTTCCTGACAGGGAGAGGAGCATGGAAACTGGCAGAGGTATCACTGGGTGGGAGAGGTGTAGGGAAAATGGCAAACTCCGAAAGGAAATCCTTTTTAGACACACAGGAATGTTCATAGCAAAAGGGTTTGGTTGTGGAGGGAAGGGGACTGGTTGTCTGAGGTGTTGGTGTGGATGTCTTGGGTGCATGTTTGTGCGGAGTATGCTTGTGGGTGGTGTGTGCATGTTGAGAGAGTGACTGTGGACATTTATGTGGCTTGGGAGGAGTGAGGGTAAAGGTGCTAGGGATGCCACAGTGGGTGGGTGAATGTCTTATTGTGTCACTGAAGATATGGTGGATGTTGTATGTAGGCGTGTCTGTGGTTGTGGTGTCTGCAGGTGTGGTGACTGGGGTGGATGTCAGAGGGTCTACTGTGGTGCTGTCTGTGGGTAAGATAGGTGTAGTGGCTTGATCTCTGAATGTTGATGTGGTGGCTGCAGGTGTGTCAGGTGTGCTGTCAGTGATGCTGGGGGTGGTGAGGGTGTCAAGGCAGTTTGTGACTGTTGCTATGTGTGCAAGTGTATGTTGCTTGTGCACATGCTAGTGGTGTATCTTGTGGTGCTTGTGTTTGTCAGAACTACTCTTAGATGTTGAGGTGGATGCATGCTTGTCTGTCAGTGTGCTTTGGCTTGGTCGGGGAAGAGGTGTTTGTGATTGGGAAGAGGAAGAGGAAGGTGGAGGGGGGAAGGGAGACAAACGATGACTGGCTGCCATCAGTGTGGAGGCCATAGCCTGAAAGGATCTCTGTGGGCCAGCTAGTGTACTGTGAATGCCCTCCAGGAACGCATTACTCTGTTAGACTTGAGTTGCCAGTCCCTCACGATGCAATGGTAACCTGACCCACTGAAATGCACCTCGGGAGGTCAATAGCCTTCTCACTGAGGGTAGCAGGACAGACAGGAGCAGAGGTGCCTGCAGCAAAGGAGATGCCCACCCTCTTGGGTTAGCGGGCATGGTCAACTGGCTGGGGAGCTACAGGGAGGGCGTGGTAGTAAGGGGTGTGGTGGACTGAAATGGTGCTGGTGTGGTCCCAGATGGGTCAACCACCACCAGGGAGTATCCACTGGAGGAGGATTCCAATGATGAAGAACTGGATCTAGTCTCCCCCGTGGCACTCCAATCACCCTCTGGGCCACTGGGTCCCTCGGTGTTGGTGGTATCAGCACACCGGGTCCCATGGCCAGCAGCTTCCCCACTTGACTGCGTCCCGTCTCCTTCACCTGCTAATGCTGATGCAAAGAAAGAGAGAGAAAGAGGGTCATCACCTTCTTAACATACACATACATTATGCCATATACAACGGTAACACATCATCTATGTCTAATAAAGCCCCAGATTGGATCCTTTTAGAGTTGACATCATGTCACAACTACATACTTCCTATATGACTACAGTATCACCCACACCATAAGTCGACCTGCAAACCACTACATCACTATCCCATCAACTCAGCAGTAACACAAACAAATCATGCACAAGATAAAGTGGCTACATCTAAAGTCTTTCCCTATACAGAGCATTACTGTTTAACAACAAATCATCCTTGGAAAATGCTGTTAACTGACAAAACAATATCATGCCTCCCCCTAAGCCACACCTGCCCAGTCCATCACCGGTAGTCAGGTAACATGAAGGTAAACTAGTCTCACTTGAAATACAACACAACTGTTGCTTTGCAATCACACACCTAACCTGTGGCTCTTTCCATATCATTCCCAAAGTCAAATACCTCAGATGAAAACACTACATTTGGCATACCCAAATAGTGTGCCTCATAAAATAATATAGCAAATAATTAAAAAGCTATCAAAAGTGTATAAAAAGGATTTGGAAAGAGTTTTTGGACCCACTTATCTAACTCATTGACACATAGACAAAAAATGTATGTCCTGTAATGGGGGCCTACTTAACACACAGGGTACAACCACAGACAATCACTGGGAGCATACCAACACCTTCAATACAATGGACACAAATCATGTGCATGAAGGCCACATACTATTCCACTATACCAACACCTACATCACTAACAACTGTCCAGACATGTGAAACCTAGTTCCTGAGCACAGAAGTAACACTTACAAAACCCACTACTAGTGTAACCATGATTGACACATACACCTAGAGTCCAGCAAATTGACAGACAACCTATCCCATACCACAAACATGTGTATGTCAAATGGATTCCTTGCTACACTATTAAGGCAGGAAGAAAAATGAGCTGAACCATTACTAAATCTGTCAAAACAGCCTCATATTAGTAAAGTTAAGTCAGGCTAATAAGAGGTTTCAACATAACAATAGGCATGAAGTACCTATTGACACTTGATATAGGCACAAAACAGTGTATGTTGCACCCATATAGGTATGGTACTGCCCTATTTAGCATGGATAAAATACATGGGCTAAGGGATCAGCAGGCTAGCCACTTACCTTCTCAACACTAGATACATAAAAACTGTTTTTAACACATGTCAATGATAGGTTTTGTACTTGCCAATCTATGGTTCTGAAAAAACAATAGGGACACATCCTCAAACCTCGTAGAGAGTGTAGTGAGTTTGCCATCTTAAAATCCTGATTGGGATGACAGCCTCACATGAAGTTTCCATCTATTTCAGGGCACAGGATTTACTTGGCCCTGTTACTCATCTATCAGACCTTATGTTGAACAAAGAGCAAGATCCAGTAGAATTGGATTGGTCAGAGACCAAAGCGATATACAACTCCCCAATTGGATATATGGACTGAGGAACAGTGGTGGGAAGGATTAGAAAGCAGGTTACACATATGTATAGCAGTGTATAGTTCCACATATGACACAGTAACATGTGCATCACCACATGCTGTCATATTATTTGTTTGACATAGGTGAGTAACATGTTCCTAACATGTCCCTATACAAAATGCAATGCTTTCATCTGTGTTTCAATGCTGGCAACTGTATTACTATGTCTTGCTAGGAGACCCTTTACCTGTAGCACTTTGTCACAGCTGAGATACTTAGACATCATACACTTAACTGGCAGAGGCACGTACATGTGTTTTGTCAGTACTTACCCCCTTGTGGCTGCTGTGCTGCCCTCAAATGCCCATCCACCTCAGGGTAGTCCACAGTCAAAAAGCAGGCCATTAGGGGTGTCAAGGTTCAAGGGGCACCCCTCCCTCATTGAGAGGACATCCCCAGCTGGGCCTCTGCAATCTTCCAGGCCTAGCTTCTCAGGTCCTCCCACCACTTCCTTCAGTGGGTGCTCCCCCAGCTGTGGACCCCCAATGTCTGCACTTGCTTGGCAATGGCATGCCAGATTCCCTTTTTTGGTGAGCTTTGACCTGCATGGATGACACAGACAAAAGGAAAATGTCATGTCCACATGCACCATACCAACGCAAGCGGATAGAACACTTCAGTGACAGCAAGTAGGCAAACATTCCCACCCTCTAAGTTCATACTCATGTACAAATTAGCATCTACGTATATCAACAACTCCACTAATTTACAATTCAGGTACACCATCATACACCACACCACACTTTTCACACATTGGCATCTCGTTCGACTCACCTGCTCCTTTGGTGCATCTTATAGCTGTTTATGGATGGGTAGTAGGACCTCCTACATGAGCTTGCCCAGCTCTTCAAGGGTAAAGGTTAGGGCCCTATCACCTGCAAGACATGGCATGATAGCACCCACAGGCAATACATAGCAGCTCAGGTAGTGGAGGTCTTGCTGGCAGCAGTGTGAGGAGTCAAGTGAACAATACTGCAGAAGATGGCGGTCACGTCCACCACATACAGGACCGTCACCGTCGGCAGACATCATCATTGGCTCAAGTCCCTCAAAGGCAGCAATGTGTTTTAATGGCAATTTCCACCATGGTTGTGACCATCTACCACCATGACGACATCTGCTGGCGGAATTAGGTCACTTCCACATGTCCAGTACAGTAGGTCAGACGACTGCCATTTTGAATACATTTCATGTATGGAAAAGTTTTTGGATCTGCGTCATTAACAAAGCCGTATATTGTGTAGTATATCTGTAAGTACTGCTTTCATGTTTAGTTGTCTATTTGTGCATGTGAGTAGTAAAAGCGGGTTAACTAATGGATTTGTGGTGATAGCAATGTACACAAATTCTCAGGATCTTATATGCATTGTTAATGTAGATAATGTGCTAGGATATGTGTACAACATGTAAAGTCGGTTGGTTTAACAAACACAGACAGTCACAGGTAGATATGAATTTTTAGTACATTAGGTAATTGAGGGAATGTGCACAAAGGAGAGTCATAGGATGCATAGCTATATGGTGTACTCAAGATGTCAGCGTTTGTAACCGACCTCAACAGTAGATATGTTTGACTTGTATATGGACATTTACATGTTGTGTGCATTACTCATGTTACATACAATATTTATATGTTTCCACATAGTTACCCTGCCCTGAGAAGAGGAAGACAACGACCAGTGTATCACCCACTAGTAGACCTGCACACCATGGAGGAGAGAAATACTATCCAGATATATCAGCTGAATCAGCATACAATCATGGATCTTTGTGATCAGTTGGAGCTAAATCTGATGCCTGCCACTCACAATCCCTAAAACATAACTACCATCATTTTAATCATGTCAGTGTTACAATTCCTGGCCACTGGGTCCTTTCAGAATACAGTGGCCCTAACTGCAGGGATGTCTTAGTCCATGTTCAGTACGGTTTTGAAGGACGTACTGTGTGCATTGTTGATACACATAGATAGCTACATCAGGTTTCCACAACACACAGATTTGGCCTATGTGAAGGCAATGTTAAGGGACACATTCCACATGTGGTTGGAGCCATAGATGGCACGCATGTAGTCCTGGTTCCCCCCAGGTCCAATGAACAGGTACATAGGAATTGGAAAAACTACCAATCTATCAACGTTCAAGTGGTGTATCTGGCAGACCAGTACATTTCACAAGTGAGTGCAAAGTATCCAGGATCAGTCCATGATTCCTTCAACATGTGGAACAGCAATGTCCCACTGCTGATGACACGACTCAACTCAGAGAGGGCCTGGCTGGTTAGTAAGTTAGATTTGAAAATTGTGTTTGCAAAGTATGTCTCCTGCCATCACAATAGTGCATGTTCCACACATATGTTTATTTTGTTCTACCATTTTGCTTACAGGTGACTCTGTCTATCCAAACCATCCAACTACATCAACGGAAGTCCGCTACAATGAGGCCCTCAGGAGGACAAGGTGTGTCATGGAGAGGACTTTTGGGCTCCTAACGGCAAAATGTAGGCACGTGGATATTTCAGGAGAAACCCTCCCCTACTTACCCAACAAGGTATTTTGAATAATTGTTGCCTGCTGCATGCTCCACAGTCTTGCCCTCAGATTCCATTCCTACCAGATGAGGTGGAGCCATCAGAACCTGTCGGTGGATGTGTCAAGTGATGAAGAGCCAGATGAGGATGAAGCAGAAGACTCCATGGCGGATCTCCTCAATCATTACTTCAACTGACTAAAGGTATGTGATGTCTACTTAATGTTCTGATTTCATTTTGTAACCTTCAGCTGATGGGTAGCATGTTACCTCCTTTTTATCATCCTCTATGGGTTTGTAGGTCGCTCCAATGACTATGAGCGAGTTGTGCATGCAGACTGTAAATTTGTCTTGTGTACTGTACAGCATGGTCTACAATGTCATGTTTCTTAAAGCCGATGCAAAGTCACACTTGTGAACATGATGTTTGTGATTTGAGGAATGTTTCCTGCTATGTCCTGTCCCTTAGCTCTGCCAATCACAGATTTGCCAAGTTCCAGTTTGGCTCCTCAACCTTGGCAAGTGACAGACAGTGTCAGAAGCATTTGGGAATTGCAGGCAGCCATGAGAAGTGAAGATGGCTGAAACCAGGTACTAATTGCCATGAGCATGTGGAGTGCAATTTACATAGCCAGACTTTCAGGACATTGGGGTAGAAATGTGTTTTCCCATTGAGTTCACCTGTAGGGTACAGTTGGTGGCAAAATGGTGTCATGTGTGTCTCCATATGTGTCTGACACGTGTAAATGTAGAACCATAGCCTCTCCCATCACAATGGTTTCTGTTGTATGTAATCTACCAGGAACCTAGCTGTCAGTTTGTTCCTACTTTGGAGACCAATGTGCATGTACCTGTGTACTTGTATAGGTGGGTGGCAAGCCTAAAGGTATGTGATCATTGTAAGTGAAAGATCCCTGGACTGAGGACATCAGTGCTTATTTGTGTCTGTACCATGGGGTATGGTTATTAGGAAGTGTTATGGGTATGTGATAAGGCTTTACTAGGTGATACAAAGGACAAATTTGTGTGCCTCCTGGCTTGTAGGAAGACTAACCTGACTCTAACTTATGTACACCTTAGCAAACATCCTGATGTTACTTTCAGTTATACACTATGTGCTGTTTGCCTATCAACCAATAAATGTGTGTAGATGTAGTATACAACTGTTTTTTAATCTGTCCATGTTACAATCCCAATGTAATGAGTCTTCTGCTGATAGAGTCGACGTTTGATGTCCATAACAAAGGTTGTACAATACAGAGGGACATATTGATACTAGAGTTGGCATGCATAACATGGTTGATAAATAACACATACAGCGGACCTGTGTTTAAGTGTAATTTATTGTGGACAGTAAAGCAATATGTGTGACTAGTAATTTAAAAACATACAAAATAAACAGTGAAGGGTTCAGTCATGGTGGAATCATGAGGGTAGCTGCTACACGATTAGGATACAGAAGTCTAGAGTCCTTGCACTATGGGAAAATGGAGATTGGTTTTAGAACAGTCAATGGGTGTATCGGTGGCACACAAAGGGGACAAGTCAGGAGAGGTTCACTTCCTGGCAGTGGGGTTGGTCTTTGCATCTTCTCCTGCTGGATATCTGGGTGGACTTCCACTTTTGCAGGGGGTTCCTCTGCTAAAGAGGGTGGGGTGTATGAGGCATGTCCGTCCCCTGCAGGGCCTCAATTCCACTAGCAGCTGCAGATGTTGAAGGGTCTGAAGATTCATTACTAGTGAAAGAGGCCTGATGTTGTGTTGCAGACCTATTCAGGGTACTGTTGATGTCCCTCAGCACCCCAGCAATGGAGGTCAGGATGTCATTTTGTGCCTGCCACTCCTGCTTGACTTCCTAGTGGTTGATCCTCTGCAGATTTTGAATTTCCTCCATCATGGTGATTGTGAGAAAGTAGCCTCTTTCTAGCATGGTTATCCCCACTTTTGGCCTGTTTGTGAGAGTGTGTCAGTGTGTGTTTACTGTGTCACTGGGATCCTGCTAGCCAGGACCCCAGTGCTCATAGATAAAAACCTATATGTCAGTGTGTTTACCTGTCTCACTGGGTCCTGCTAGCCAGGACCCCAGTGCTCATAGTTTGTGGCCTAATGTGTGTGTTGTCAGTAGTACTTCACTGTGTCACTGAGTCTCTGCTAACAAGAACCTCAGTGCTTATGCTCTTTCTGCTTTTAAATTTGTCAATATAGGCTAGTGACTTCATTTACCAATTTCAATTGGCACACTGGACCCCCCTTATAAGTTCCTAGTATATTGTGCATAGGTACCCAGGGCATTGGGGTTCAAGGAGATTCTTATGGGCTACAGCATTTCTTTTGCCACCCATAAGGAGCTCAGACAAACCCTTTCACAGGACTGTCACTGCAGCCTGCGTGAAATAGTGCACACATTATTTCACAGCCATTTTCACTGCACTTAAGTAACTTATAAGTCACCTATATGTCTAACCTTCATTTAATGAAGGCTAGGGGCAAAGTTACTAAGTGTGAGACCACTCTTTCACTAGCAAAGGTGACCCCACATAGTTCAAGGCCAATTCCCGGAAATTTGTGAGTGCGGGGACACCATTACACGCGTGCACTACATATAGGTCAATACCTATATGTAGCTTCACAATGGTAACCCTGAATATGGCCATGTAAGGTGTCTAGGATCATGGAATTGCCCCCCCCATTCCAAATATGGTATTGGGAAGCCAATTCCATGCATCCCGGGGGCTCCACCATGGACCCCCAGTACTGCCAAACCAGCTCACTGAGGCTTGCAATGTAGCTAAAGCTTCTGCCACCTAACAGTCAGGGTTCTGACCTCCTGGGGTCTGAGCAGCTCAGTCCCAGGAAGGCAGAACAAAGCATTCCCTTTGGGAGCAGGGTGTTACACCCTCTCCCTTTGGAAATATGTGTTACAGGCTGGGGAGGGGTAGCCTCCCCCAGCCTCTGGAAATGCTTTGGTGGGCTCAGATCGTGCCCTCTTTGCATATGACAGTCTACACTGGTTCAGGGACCCCTTGTCTCTGCTCTGGTGTGAAACTGGAGAAAGGAAAGGGGAGTGACCACTCCTCTGTCCATCACCACCCCAGGGTTGGTGGTCAGAGCTCTTCCAGCGTGTCCAAGACTTTAGCCATCTTGCTTTGCAAGGTGTGGGGACACTTTGGACAACTCTGAGTGGCCAGTGCTAGCAGGTGATGTCAGAGACCCCTCCTGATAGGTCCATACCTGATCAGGTAGCCAATCCCCCTCTCAGGGCTATTTAGGGTCTCTCCTGTTGGTTCTCTTCAGATTCTACTTGCACGTTTCCAGCAGGAATCCTCTGCAACAACCACTTCACCCTCTGACCTTGGATCCACCACAGCCTGCTCCAGGAACCACTGTAACAGCAACAAATTATCCAGAAAGTATACTTTTCCTCTACAACTTCAGCTCCAGCCACCAACTGCAACAGTTTCCATGGTGTGCACGCTCTCAGGACTCTCTGTCTTCACCCTGCACCAGAAGGACCAAATAAATCTCCTGAGGAGTGATGGAGTCACTCCCCTGCTCAAGCAGGCACCTTCTAAGTCGATGACCAGTTCTCTTGGACTCCTCTCCTGGTGACAAGCTTGCTCCTTGGAACACAGAGGGCAGGCCCCATTGACATAGACTGTCCTGAGGTCCTGCTGTCCCAATTTGGAGGAGGTAAGACCTTGCCTTCCCCAAGAACGACAGTACACCTGTGCATGGCTTCTTCTTCATCTCCTGAGGTGTCTGTGCACTATTTGCAAATTCCTTCGTGCACAGCCTGGCCCAGGTCCCCAGCACTCTATCCTGCGATGCTCAACTCACTGAGTTGTTCTCCGGTGGCGAGGGACCTTCCTTTGTAGTGCTGCACCAACCACATTTTGCACCTCCTTTGTCCCTGTGTCCTGGGACTGCCGTGGGTGTTATCTGGTGCTCTGAGGGCTCTCTGAAGTGCTGAGGGCCCCCCTTCCTCCTTACACAGAGTTGAGACCCCCAAGTACCTCGTGGGTCCAGATAGCGCCTACTTGATGGAAAACGTGACTTTGCCAGAACCAAGGCTTGTTGGATGAATCCAGAACCATAACTCGCCTGCATCCAACTTCTCTCTGTGGGATATCCAGTGCATCATGCAGGAATCCGCTGACATCTTCCTAGGGTGCATTTCTGCAGTCTTTGTCCAACCAGGGACTCGTCTTATGCACCCTCTTCAGGGTTGGCAGGGGCTCCTGCCCTTCCTGGAACTTCATTCGACTTCTGGACTTGGTGTCCTTCATTTGCAGGTCTTCAGGTACAGTAATTCACCAGTTGTTGTGTGCAGACTTGGTTGGTTCTTGTAATAACTCTAATCATGACTTGTAGTGTGTCATAGGGAAACTTGCAGTACTTTACTCCTGCATTTCTGGGCTCTGGGGTGGGGTAATGTACTTACCTTTACTGTATTCTTACTCTCCCAGTGATTCTGCACACACTACACTTGTCTAGGGGGGAATTCATAATTCACGTTCCGCTTTCTTAGTGTATGGTTTGTGTTGTCCCTAGACTTATTTTCTCCCATTGCATTGTATAGCATTTCCTATTGTTTGCACTATCCTATGCCTAATTACTTACCTAGTTCAGCATAAACTGCTCTGCTATAGCTACCTCTATCAGCCTAAACTGCTAGAACACTAATACATTTCACTAATAAGGGATAACTGGACCTGGTGTAAGGTGTAAGTACCCAAGGTACCCACTACAAACCAGACCAGCCTCCAACAGTGATTACCCGGCCAATCATGCCTTGGGAATTTTGGTAGGCCCCCACGACTTGGGAGATGGTTTCCTGGTCAGTATTGTCCCTTAGAGCCCCATCCTTTGGAAAACAGCATCCCTCCCACACACCCTACCCCCACGTGCCTACAACCCTGGCACAGCGTGCCCACTCCCACTGGTGGCAGGACCATCATTGTTAGGAGTGACAAGAGGAGACTCATGTGCCTGTACTGAGGGGCACTCAATGAATGAGACAGTCTTTGAGACACAGGTTTGGGGTCGAATCGTTGCCTGTGTTGTAGTTGCAACCGGGCTGGGAGGAAAGGATGTGGGCAGGGTGAGGCTGACAGTTGTTGACTGACCAGGTGTCCCTGATGGGCCAGGTTCATCATCAGTGTCCAGACATCTGGAGGTGTTGTCCTCACTGGGGCCTTCATCCAGAGGGGTAGTGACAGTCTCTGGTATCCTGTCCATGGTGACACTGGCAAGGCTACCAGTGGGAGAAGTGGAACACAGAGTTCAGGTTAAACTGAGGGTATTGTTGCAGTTGTGTAAGATGCAGACAGTGCCTTAACATGATGCTTAGCAATGACAATAACTTAGTACAACATCAAACTCTGTGACTTGAATTCCATATACCATGTTATGAGTTGTTAAACTATGTTGGTATTGATTGCACTGCTGATGTCATCTGATGTTGTCTGATTAATGACATGATCTTTCACTTTCTTGCCTACTGAACTGTCTGGCATTGTAGAGCTGTACAATGCACATACGTGTCATAGTGGGGACACAGTATGTGAGTAAGCAATAGACATTGGCCTGTATCTAGATATCCTGCATATGCATCCATTTGGCATTTGCTTTCCATCCCAGGTGAGTACATTTCTATCTTAGGATTCTTTATTCTAAGGCCATTATGAATGGGCACTCAGCTATAGCTGTGTTTAGCTTGTGATGATATTGGGAGTGGGCCATTGCATTGCTGTCATTGCCATAAGCTGTTCCACATTTGAACATTCAAGATGGGTTAGATTGGTAGTTAGTTTCACATGCATGACATCTAATATTTGGTGCACAGTTCAGGTTTTCACAATGATGGGATATTGCATTCTGGAAGTTATGGTGATATGAGTTGTCAGTACTTCACATGCTATTTCCTAGGGCTCTCGGGCGAGGTCAGTTTAGTGGACATGTGGCATGTCAGAGAGGGGTATTAGGTCATTTGGACAGAGATGTAGAGGGTGGTGTGTTACTTGGGGGGATAGGTGTTGAGGGAGCATGTAGTACATGACAACTGAGTGACATGAATGTTGTGGTGACTTTCCTGACTCTACTCCCTCAAGTATTCCTGACAGGCCCACAGGATGCACTATGTCCAAGATCTTCTCCTCCCAAGACGTGAAACTAAGGGGAGGAGGTGGGGCCCCACCACCAGTCTTCAGTACCCCGAGCTGGTGCCCGGTTCACATGGAACATACCTTCCCCTTGAGGCCATTCCACCTCTTCCTAATGTCCTCCCTTGTGCTTGGATAGCTGCCTACAGAATTGAGCCTGTCAATTATTTTTTGCCACAACTCAGTTGTCCTGGCAATTGATGTTTGCTGGGCCTGTGCTCTGAACAGGTGTGGCTCTACCATTGCAATTTCGTCCACAATGACCCTTAACTCATCATCCGTTAAAAAATGTCAGTAGTTTTGAGGGGACTTGGTAGTGGTGGTGAAGACAGTGTGGTAGTGTTCAAAGTGAAATTCTGAAGAAGTAGGTAAATTGTGAGGTGTAGATGCTGTTATGTGAGAGGGTGATGGTTGTTGTGGATTGTGTGTGGTAGTAAAATGTGTGTTCTGTATGTTGTGCAGGTGTGTGATGTGTGCAAAGTGAAATGTTTATGGGTGCCTATTCTTTCTTTTTATATCTGTGTAATATGTTAGTTGTCTGTGGCTGTTTGCGGAGTTTTGTTTGCAAAGGATTGTGGGTTGTGTAGGGGTGTGTTATATAGTGCAGGGAGTAGGTTTGTCAGGCTTGTGGATGTGTGTCAGGTGTGGGGTAGTCAAACTATCCAATGTGGCACTGTGTTCAGTGCGATGGGACTGCCGACAACCACAGTTCACACCGCCAATGGTTTTCTGCCATGGAAGAACTGCTGACGTGATTTGTTGATCGTAATCCGATGGGGCAATTTTGGCAGGCTGGCGCTGCTGGTGGTGGGACGCCTCTTTTCCGTCCTCCAGCATCCTGTCTGTTTCAGAAATGTGGCTATTTGTTTGGCTGATTTCACAGTGTAACTCCTAATACAGATTACCGCCAACATGGAGATCTTTTGGCAGCCACCAAGTCGGTGGTCTTTCCGAAAAAAATCACCAAAGTCGTAATGAGGCCCAAAGTGTGTAAAACATTCAAATATCACAAAACAGTAATAAAATAATACACAGGAAACTGTTTAAAAATCCAACACCAACTAATAAAAACAATATATATTTTTATCTTTAATTTGACACCTAAAGAAATAAAACAAGGGGAACTGGATTAATCATTTTTTAAATAATTAATGTTTGTTTACTACATAGAAATTAAAAGCGCCACCCACGATGTCTGGTCGCACCTCAACCGGAGCAAAGTCAAAGTTTAAGGCTGACTGCAATGGAGCCCTGCTCGGCTACAGCAAGCAGGAGGCCTCGGTCAAAAGCTTACCTTCAGACTTAGGGGTATATTTGATAAAAGTGGTGCTGCACACAGTGCAGCACCAATTTTCTTGCTCCATGTAGTGCCCTCCTTCCGCCACTATGTGTGCACCATATTTAAAATATAGCGCACCACGGTGCAAATCAGGAGGCAATAGTGTCATTTTTTTAACATTATTGATGTACTCTGCAGGAGTAGCGCCAACATTTTGATGTAACTCCTGCAGAGTACATATGGGCCCATTCTATTCAGTGGCATGCCCCCTTTTAACCTCTTATCAGAGTAGGTGTTAAAAGTGAAGAAAAAAAGACGCAAGGAAATCTGTTTGATATCCTCGCACCATTTTTTCAGCCTTCCTAAACGGGGAACGCCCACTTTGCATACATTATGACTGGCACATGCATTATGTTGCGCAAAGGGTTACAAAATGGCACAATGTATGCATTGCTCTACTTTGCAAATATGGTTCATTGTTTTGGGCATTTTTCAGCTACAAATTAGAATAAAAAAATGATGCTGATATGGCGTTAGAATGGCGCTAAGGGCTCTTAAATATGCCTCCTAGTCTTTTTCTTGAACATGTTTCTCGCCAGAACAAAGTCACCAATCCGATACAACCACTCTGGAACCTTCTTTGGATACGTGTCGCAGCAGACCTCGGTGAAGGATTCCACCTTTGAACATAAATCATTTTTCAAGGTGGAAAATCTTCGCCTGGGCCGACGTTGATTTTGGATTCGACCTCTCTGGATCCCTCCTCGGATACGCTGCGCGGGAAGTCCAGGTCAACATTTTACACTCTGATTTTGTCACTCTTTTGGAGCTTTTTCTCTCCAACATCGGACGACCCTCCACAGCAAGTGGATTTGGAGTCGACGGAGTCGGGTTGCCTTTCCAGGAGCACCCGGTGAAATTCTGGACGTCTGGGGCTCGGGAGCTTTTCAGCAGGACGAATCTGCAAGTCAGGCCTGGTCGCATTCCATGTAAGGTGACTTGACTTGTGACATAGGGTCGGTCTCTTTATCAAGCTTTTTTTCCAAAAGTTCTCCAATCTTCTCCAAACCTCTGGATCTTCTTTCAGAAGATCTTTGAATGTCCTTTAGGATTTCACAGCTCATCCCAAGGGATCTGAAGCTCTGAGTTGCTCCTTGAGGGTCAGGACTCCAACTCTCAGAATACACCCGGCTCAAATCCAAAAATGAACACTGGACAGTGGTCAGCTGCTCAGTTTCTTCAGGTTCTGATGCAGGCGACTCTGGTTAGCTATTTTCTACCTGTAGAAAACAGGGAGTTCCTTCTTGAACTAGTTGAAGCCAGGCAGTCCTTTTTGTGGTGAAGCAGAAGAGTGTAGCTGGTGCAGTCCTTTCAGAGTGCAGTGTACAGGTACAGTCCTTCTTCTTGTCTTTGTTCCTGTTAGGAATCTGAGGTGTGGGTGCAGCTCTGCCACATTTAGCTTTGCTACTGGGGAGGAAAGTGGGGGAGGGTATAACTGTTCAATCACAGCCAGGCCACCTCCCTCATGGATGAACACTTCCTGGGAAGTGTGACAAAAATCAATCCCAGGGAGCAACAAACGTTCAAAATCCAAAATGGGAGAATCTGAATTTTTGAGATTAGGTCTGGCCGAGTTCAATCACTGGTATGGGTAAAAATCCTTAACACACCCCTTTTCTGCTCTCCCCTAATCTAATCAAGGGGGCACCTACTTGTCTGGGTTTTCAGGCAATGGGAGAGTTGTGAGCTGCTCCAAATGTCCTTCCCTACTTTGAAGACCAGTTTGGCTGCTCTCTCCCCAACCTGTTTCACCGTCTGCTGAGGCAGATCTCCTCCACAGGCAATTTCTTTGTCTTCAGCCCATGCCACTTCACACCTCATCCAGGCAGTCAGGCCAGGCTGCCAGAGGCTGGCCAATCAGAGAAGAGCACTACTGAGCTGACGTTGGCAACTTGCAAGTAGAGTTTTAAAACTCTTTCCCTGAACTAGTTATGTTAAGATCAACAATGGCAAGTTTTTAGATTTATTTAAAAATAAGTTTGATACCAAACCTGACATATGAAGCTCCTTTTGGGATTTGGGATTAATTTAAAATAAAGTCTCCCCATCTTAACCTATGGAGCCCATTCACTACCGCGAGGGAAAACAAATTTGGCTTTTTTTCCTCACCAGGGTTTATAAAACTTGTTTTATAAGGTCCCTGCTAATAGTTACATGGCACCCAGCCCCAGGGGAACATAGGGCACACCTTAGGGGTGACCCATACGAAAAAATAAGGTAGCTTAAGACTTTGTAAGTATACTGGGAAACTCAGCAGTGCCCCTGTGGGTTTACTACCTATGCTGGGTCCCTAAATTTACATGCTCTGCCATAAATTAGGAACTAGGTAGGTTGATACTGCCAATGATAATTAGCCTAATTTTCATATCCACTTTTCACAGAGCACTTGCCCTGTGGCTGGTTAGCAGTACACAGGACACAGCCTAGAGTCAGTAACCACCAGAATATGTCCTGAAAGTTTAGTGATGACCAGGGCAAAAAGGTAGACTTTCCTGCAGGGTCCATTTGGGACCCCCATTAGCCCCAAGGACCACCACTGCCAGGGCTATGTCCTCGTTGGAGTGGGCCATGCAGCCCCCCTCTTGGAGCCTTTGATGGCCCTGGGGATCACCTGCCCCCAGGCCAGCTTCTGCTATGTTCCAGGGTTCCCACCCCCAAGACATAGCTTTTTGCTGTGGCTTGGCTGCAGCTATGAAGCTGCAGCCAAGCCACAGCAAACACTTTGGGTTTTGACAGCGGGACCGCTAAAGCAGGTCCTGCTGTCAAAATCCAGCGCTTTCATTATGTATGCAGGGGACAGAGATGGAATGCTTCAGCAAGCACGGAGCTACTGTCAAAGCAGCAACGTGCTTGCTGAAACAATGGCACTGAGAGGGAAACCTCAAGGCTTGGCAGTGTCGGGTAGCCCGTGAGGGCTTTTCATTCAAAGAAATATATATTACAAAAATGTATATAAACAAATAACTACTATAACTCACACCATGGCCATACAGTGCTAATTACCCCATAAACTGGAGTACTCATGACATCTTTAATAACCTCATTGATAAAGTCATTGCAAGATCTGCAGTAAAATTATTGATCACACACCTGTGCATGGTGGGTGTGCGAGTTACAGTTACATTAGCGCACAAGTTATAGTTACTTGAGGTAACTCTAACTATAAATGAAATTTCTATGGTTTTATACATTTAAAATATGAGCCTAACTATAACGTCTCTGTAATCCTGTAACCTTTGTGAACCTGTCTCCGTTATCATCGGTAAATATATATATATATATATATATATATATATATATATATATATATATATATATATATATATATATATATATGTATTTATACTATGACATGTTTTATATGATTGAAGTTTATGGATTTCCTCATTTTAGTATGGCTTGCTTTCATAATACCTTTACTGAAATACAAGCTCATTAATGTTATATGAGGGTAGTACGCTTTACTATGTCTGCTATCACTGTGCTGTTTAAAGTTTACACTTTGCACTTGCCTGTTTTTGAAGCAAATGTACCATGATATGCTTTATATGAATCCTGGAAGCCAGGACCCCAGTGCTCATAGTTTGCGGCCTAATGTGTATGCCTGTGTAGTACCCAACTGTGTCACCGAGGCTCTGCTAAACAGAACTTCAGTGCTTATGCTCTCTCTGCTTTTAAATTTGTCACTGTAGGGCAGTGAGTTCATTTACCAATTTCATTTTGCAAACTGGACCCCCCCTTATAAGTCCCTAGTATATGGTACCTAGGTCCCCAGGGCATTGTGGTTCCAGGAGATTCATATGGGCTGCAGCATGTCTTTTGTCACCCAAAGGGAGCTCAGACGAACCCTTACACTGGACTGCCATTGCAGCCAGCGTGAAATAACGCACACATCATTTCACAGCCATTTCACTGCACTTAAGTAACTTATAAGTCACCTATATGTCTAACCTTCACTTGCTGAAGGTTAGGTGCAAAGTTACTAAGTGTGAGGGCACCCTTGCATTAGCAAAGGTGCCCCCACATAGTTCAGGGCCATTTCCCCGGACTTTGTGAGTGCGGAGACACCATTACACCATGGTGTAAGGACCATTACACATGTGCACAATACCTACATGTAGCTTCACAAAGGTAACTCCAAATATGTCCATGTAACATGTCTAAGATCATGGAATTGTCCCCCCATTCCAAATCTGGTATTGGGGAGCCAATTCCATGCATCCTGGGGGCTCCACCATGGACCCCCAGTACTGTAAAACCAGCTCACTGAGACTTGCACTGCAGCTACAGCTGCTGCTACCTCACAGACAGGGTTCTGCCCTCCTGGGGTCTGGGCAGCCCAGTCCCAGGAAGACTGAACAAAGCATTTCCTCTGAGAACAGGGTGTTACACCCTCTCCCCTATGAAATAGGTTTTACAGGCTGGGGAGGGGTAGCCTCCCCCAGCCTCTGGGAATGCTTTGAAGGGCACAAATAGTGTCCTCCTTGCATAAACTAGTCTACACCATTTCAGGGACCCCTTCTCCCCTGCTCTGGCGGGAAACTGGGCAAAGGAAAGAGGAATGACAACTCCCCTTCCATCACCACCCTAGGGGTGGTGCCCAGAGATCCTCCAGTTTGTCCCAGACTTCAGACGACAAGGATTGCATCAACAACAATGCGCACAAAAGCAAAGAGCTCTTCAGCATCATCAAGGAACTCGCCAACCCCAGGTCCTGCTCCATCAAGCTCCCTCCTTCACGAGACCTCTGCGACTCCCTCGCCACCTTGTTCCACTGCAAGATCCCGGACATCCACGGCAGCTTCAACTCCTCGACCCCCACGTCCACTGCGACCACCACTAACCCAAACACACCCAGGCACACCAACCTCCTGCTCTCCTGACCCACATCAACGATAAGGACACCATCAAAACCATGAGCACCATCCACTCCGGATCACCCTCCGACCCCTGCCCCCACCATGTCTGTAGCAAAGCAAGCCCCATCATCGCTCCCCAACTCCATATGATCGTCAACAGTTCCTTCGAAACCACCACCTTCCAGGAGAGTTGGAAGCCAGCCGAAGTCAAAGCCCTGCTAAAGAAACCCCAAGCAGATCCCGGAGATCTCAAAAACTACAGGCCCATCTCCCTCCTTCCCTTCCAGGTGAAGGTCATCGAGAAGATCGTCAATGGACAACTGACCCGCTTCCTGGAGGACAACAACACGCTGGACACCTCTCAATCCGTATTCCCTAGGAACCACAGTACCAAGACCACCCTCATTGCCACAACCGACGACATTAGGACCATGCTCTACAAAGGTGGAACTGCTGCTCTCATCCTCCTGGCCCTCTCGGCTGCCTTCGACACCGAATCCTCTGCGCTCGCCTCCACGACGCAGGGATCTGCCACAAAGACCTGGACTGGATCACATCCTTCCTCTCCGGCAGAACCCAGAGAGTCCACTTCCCTCCCTTCCTCTCTGAAGCCACCAAGACCATCTGCGGCGTTCCCCAAGGATCCTCTCTCAGCCCAACCCTTTTTAACATCTACATGGCACCGCTCGCCAACATCGTCCGATCCCACACCCTTAACATCATCTCCTACGCTGACGACACCCAGCTGATCCTCTCACTCACCAAGGACCCCACCACCACCAAAACCAACCTCCACAACGGACTACATGCATCGCCAACTGGATGGAGAGGAGCCGCCTTAACCTGAACTCAGACAAGACAGAGATCGTCATCCTCGGCTCCAACCGCTCCGCATGGAACGACTCCTGGTGGCCGGCCACCCTAGGAACCGCACAGATGCCCACCAACCACGCACGCAATCTTGGTTTCATTCTAGACTCATCGCTCACCATGACCTAAAAGTCAACACCGTCTCATCACACCCTCCGCATGCTCCGCAAGATCTTCAAATGGATCCCCACCGAAACCAGAAGGATGGTCACCCACACGCTCGTCAGCATCAGACTGGACTACGGCAATGCTCTCTACACTGGAATCACGGCCAAGCTCCAGAAAAAACTGCAAGGTACACAGAATGCCTCTGCACGCCTCATCCTCGACATCTCAGCCCACCTCAGGGACCTACACTGGCTCCCCATCAACAAGAGGATCAACTTCAAACTCCTCACCCACGCCCACAAAACTCTCCAAAATGCTGGCCCTGCCTACCTGAATGAGCGACTCACCTTCCACACTCCCAACCGCCAACTCCGCTCCACCAACCTCACCCTCGCCACCGTCCCTTGCATCCATCGAACTACAGCCAGCAGCAGATCCTTCTCCCACCTCGCCGCCAAGACCTGGAACTCCCTCCCCATCCACCTACGACAGACCCAGGACCTCCTGATCTTCAGGAAATGCCTCAAGACCTGGCTGTTCGAGCAGTGGCAATTTCCCCCCTCATCAAAGCCTTGAGACCCTAGTGGATGAGTAGCGCGCTTTACAAATGATTGATTGATTGAGCCATCTTGCTTTGCAAGGTGTGGGGGCACTCTGGAGGGCTCTGAGTGGCCAGTGCCAGCAGGTGATGTCAGAGTCCCCTCCTGATAGGTCCATACCTAATAAGGTAGCCAATCCCCCTCTCTGGGCTATTTAGGGTCTCTCCTGTGGGTTCCATTCAGATTCTGCTTGCAAGTTTCCTTCAGGAATCCTCTGCAACGACTTCAGAATCTTCTGACCTCGGATCAACCGCAGCCGGCTCCAAGAAACGCTGTAACTGCAATAAAGTGTCTACAAGAGACACTTTTCTTCAGCAACCTCAGCTCCAAGTCAGCAACTGCAACAGTTTCCATGGTGTGCATGCTCTAGGGACTCCCTGTCTTCATCGTGCACCAGAAGGACTGAAGAAATCTCCCATGGAGTGACAGAGTCACTCCCCTGCTCCAAGCAGGCACCTTCCAAGGTGATGACAAGTGGCCTGGGACTCCTCTCATGGTGACAAGCGTGCACCTGAGGACACAGAGGGTAGACATCATTGACATAGACTGTCCTGAGGTCCTGCTGGAGAAACTTGGAGGAGTTCAGACCTTGCCTTCCCCAAGAACGACGGCACCCCTGTGTATTGTGTCTTCTTCGCCTCCTGAGGCCTCTGTGCACTCTTTGCAAAATTCCTTCATGCACAGCTTGGCCAATGTCTCCAGCACTCCAACCTCTGATGCTGAACTCGCTAAGTTGTTCTCCGGTGGCGTGGGACCTTCTTTTGTTGTGCTGCATCAACCGTGTTTTGCACCTCCTTTGAACCCGGATCCTGCTGCTTCTGGGGCTGCTGGATGGCATCCTGAGGGCTCTCTAAACTGTGGCGAGTCGCCTCTTCCTCCTCACACAGAGTTGAGGCTCCCTGATCCCTCCTGGGTCCATCCAGCACTATTTTGATGAAAAATAGCCAAGGCTTGTTGGTGCCTTCCAACACGAAATCTCATCTGCAACAATCTTCACGCCGTGGGACATCTTTTGCATCATGCAGGATCCCTCTGGCATCTTCCTAGGGTGCATTTCTGCAGCCTTCGACTAATGAGGAACTCTTCTTTTTCACCCTCTTCTGGGTTGGCAGGGGCTCCTGTCCTTCCTGGAACTTCTTTCGACTTCTGGACTTGGTCCCCTTCCTTTGCAGGTCTTCAGGTCCAAAAATCCAGCAGTTGTTCTTTGCAGACTTGGTTGGCTGCTGCAGAATCCCAAAAACGAGGTGTAGTGTGTCCTAAGGAAACTTGCAGTACTTCACTCTTACTTTTCTGGGCTCTGGGGTGGGGTAATTTACTTTCCTTTACTGTATTCTTACTCTCCCAGCTATTCTGCACACACTACACTTGTCTAGGGGGGAATTCGTGATTCACTTTCCACTTTTTTAGTATATAGTTTGTGTTGCCCCAGACTTATTTTCTCCCATTGCATTCTATAGGATGTCCTACTGTTTGCATTGTTCTATGACTATTTACTTGTCTAATGTTGGTGTCTAGTGTATATATTTTGTATAATACTTACCTCCAGAAGGAGTATTGTCTGTAAGATATTTTTGGTTCTGTGACACCCAAATAAATACCTTTATTTTTGGTAACACTGAGTATTGTCTTGTGTATAAGTACTGTGTAACTATAAGTGGTATTGCATGAGCGTTGAATGTCTCTAAGTTCAGCCTAAGCTGCTCTGCTATAGTTACCTCTATCAGCGTAAGCTGCAAGAACACTACTACATTTCACTAATAAGGGATAACTGGACTTGGTATAAGGTGTAAGTACCCGCTACAAACCAGGCCAGCCTCCTACACTACTCACATGTGCTCAAGGTGGCTCAGTTGTCAAAACGTGTCCTGTGTTGTCTGTATTTCCCAATCACTGTTTCCTTGTGTTTATGAAGCAATAAACACTCCTTTTTGCATATATTGAGTGTGTCTCTTTTCTGGCTGGAAGGATAACATCCGATCTTACAACTTGCACCCTGCCACTTGTACCTGGGACGTTTGTGTGTGTTTTCTATATATATATATATATATATGTATATATATATATATATATATATTCCAAAAGTCTCTAATCCCAAACTTATCTGTAATAGAAAGGACCACATTCGCTACAAGCTCTCCACTCATGTTTATTTCCAAAACGAAAATAAAGTAGGCAATAGTGCCCAACTCGGTTTGGTCACCTCGACCTTGATCAAAGGCTCATTGTTCAAAGTCCTTCCTTTATTTTTATATACAACAAACAAGGAAAACACTAAACATAAATATACCCCAACTGAAGAAAAAAAGAAAAAAAAGGTTATTCTTTTGATGTCCTACTCATTTTAAAACGTATACTTTGGTTCAACCACAAAAATGTTAACATAAAGCATGTCATAATGCATTTAACATCCTGTGTTTTTACATTGATGTTGTGGACTAGCACTACAGCTGAACAGATGCACCTTGGTACTCGCAATTTCATGTGACTAATTTGCTAATCATGCACTGCTGTTTTAACCCTGGTGTCTCCATCAGCCTCTCATTTCTGCCTTTTATACACCTTACCAAAAGCTTATTTGTCCCACTGTTTTATGAAGGAACTGCACAAAAAGATTCAGAGATTAGATTCATCACAACATACTCAAGTGAAGCCTCACAAGTCTGCAAAATCATGTCTAGACATTGGAAAGTTTTAAAAATGGATCCCACATATAGTGACTTGATAGGTGATAAGCCACTAGACATTTAGAAGAACACAGGGTGGCAGTAGCAGGAGCTTCAAAACTTTCTCAAGAAAATGCTAGTAAACTGTGTTTATTATTGTTTCCTTGTAAAAGAGGCTGGACCACGGGCTGCCCTCAGTGTGCATGCATGTTTGGCTGGACGGCTCGGGCTGGCCAAACACACATGTGCACTGGGCTCTCTTCAACCTGCATTGCTGGGTTGGAGACAGCAGGCAGAGACATTCACTCTGCCTCAGAGCACCCTGGCTGGGTGCTCAGTCAATCCTAATGCTGGTTTCATGCTGCCAGCAGCGTGAAAGCAGCATTAGGATTGGACCCAAGGCAGGCTGGGAGCCTGTGCCTGCACTGCAGTTGAGGACTGAGGCGAGAAAGGTATGTTTTTTTAAATTATTATATTTTATTTGTTTTTTGTACACCTCCCACGATGCACCACACTGCCCCACCCCTTTTCCCTCCTTCAATCCTATACTGGAAGAGCACTGAGTTTGAGGGACAAATTGATGAATTACTCACTATAGAAATCAGAAACAGACATGGCTGCAGAAACCAGGGTTTTGGAAGTGTGCAAGTTGTAAGGCATGCAAAATTGGTATTGATTGTGGTTCGAGATTTACCTACCTGCTTCTTCCAGCACAACAGAAGCCACATAAAAAATTAATTATGACACTAGGAAAGTGTAAGAAAGGCATCTTCTTCTTCTTCTGTTTGTTATCATTATTATTATTATTATTATTATTATTATTATTATTATTATTATTATTAACATTGCGGATGAACAAACACAATAAAAGGATAAATGAGGGAGGAACCAACAAAGAACTAAGAGATCACTTAAATACCAGAAACCATTACTCAGTGCAAAGTCAGCTTAGAAATAGCACAGGACCCTAATGGATGTGTTTTTATTTGACTTTGTTTAATTTAGAGGATGTTGTCTGGAAACAAAGCGGCACTTGTAAATGTCTGGATGTTTTTCTCTGTTTTATAGCTGGATACCATAGTAATGCCAATTGCTATGCATATTTAAGGTAATTTCATGTTGATGTGTATCCTCGCCCATGAATTTCATCTTCTCAATAAGCACAGCTTACTTCATCTAAATTTAGCACGCGATACACACATTTAAGCCAAGAATCTAGCACTTTAAATACCTCGCTCATACAAATTAGATGCGCATTTGTCATGGCTTTTAGAGTTGATACGCCTCTGAAAAATATACCAAACAATGTTGTGTTTTGGAAAATGTTTCTTGTTGCTTTAGAAATACTGGACCAGATTTACTGAGTCACTCTTATATTTTCACATAACAGTTTTGGAGGAGCAGGCCCAAGTTCGGAAGAAGGTTAGGCAAAGGTGCTTTGCAAAATAAAATTAATCTTTCATGAAAAAAGGTGCTAAGTAGTAGCAAGAATATGATTTTACCTGGCTGACCTTACAACCTTAAAATGGGAAAAGTAGAAAGTATAGATTTAAAAAATATATATTTATGGCCACATGTACATACCTTTTTTCTCGTCGCAAACGGCCCGATTCACAGAATCGGGCCATTTGCGATGAGAAAAAATCATTTTGGTATGTACAGTCCCATGTTTGTGATTCGGTAATCTATTTACCAAATGGCAAAAAGAGTTTGCGAGTCGCAATTAGGAAAGGGCGTTCTGTTCTTGATTATTTTGTGATCGCATAGTTAGCACCAGTCTTAAATTGTTGCTAACCCAGGGGACCCCCTCCCTCCTGTGAATGCATGCAAAAACATTTTTATAGAGCAGGCAGTGGTCCCACAGACCACTGCCTGCCCTGAAAAAATGTAAAGAAACTTTTCATTTTTGTTTTTGAAATGCAATCCGTTTTCATTTAAGGAAAATGGGCTGCATTTAAAAAAAAGACTTCCTTATTTAGAATCAGTCACAGACATGGTGGTCTGCTGACCCCAGCAGGCCACCATCCCTGTGAGTGCTGCTATTCCCAATGGGGTCGCAAATTGCAACCTACCTCATGAACATTCATGAGTTAGGTCATTTGCAACCCCATTGTGAATCACAAACAGTGTCATTGACCCTGTTGTACATCAGGTTTTGCAACTCGCAAATCGCGAGTCGCTAAGTCTCGTAATTAGGAAGTCTCAAAACCTGATCTTCATACATGTGGCCCTTAATGTTTCTTTTTGCACCATGCTAACCTAAGCTTGTGGGAAACAAAGCAAAAGGGTAATTTCTTTTAATCTTGCGTATCTGATATAACCATTCCACTGGTGTAATGACACATGTACTTCTATTAATGGTGTCCGGAAAACAAAAGGAAGACCGTTGATTTTTTAGATAGTCTCACCTGCTTGCTGTGACGTCAACTTCAGACTCAAAATATGATGTGTGAGATGTAAACCTGAAACAGAAAAACTGTTGAAAGGTCAAATTACTCATATGAAGCTCGTTGTGTTTGCAAAAACAAAAATATGTTTTCCACCTAATTTGTGTAAATATTAGTGTTGTAAAGTGGATTATTGTTAAGGGTGGTTAAGTACCTACACTTAGCAATAGGCCACTCACCTCCACTTAGGTCCTGTTAGGTCTCAATAAATTAAACCCAGCTCAACCTTTGGTAGTTTGGCAACGAGCGACAAGGCTTAACTTAGGAGACAAGTGTGTAAAGCATTTCAAAATCACAAAACAGTAAATAAGTAAAACACAAAATACAATAAAACATTAACACCAATTTAGAAAAATCGATCATATTTGTGTCTTTAAAATGACACCACAATGATTAAAATTGGATATTAGGAACTAGAGATATGAATTTTTAAATATTTAAGGGGATCATTACGACCCTAGCGGTCGGTGGTAAAGCGGCGGTAAGAATTATGACCATGGCGCCATCTGCCACTTCACCATTCCGACCGCCATGGCGGTGAAGACCACTGGGCTGGAGATTGCGGTCTCCAGCCCGGTGGTCGTCACTAGATCGCCAACGGTATCAGGACCCTGCATACCGCCATGGATCTGGGGTGGTTGGGAAGTGCCATGAGATCCATGGCCGTAGGCACTATCAGTGCCAGGGAATTCCTTCCCTGGCACTGATAGGGGTCTCCCCCTCCCCCGCTACCCCCCACGAATCCTCCCCCCACACCCACACACCCCTGCCACACCCAAAGGTGGCACACCACCCCTCCCCACCCGACCCCGAACAGCAACATATACACAACCCTACACGCACACATACAAACAGACATGCACACCATCCGACCCGCACACATTTGCCATACACACAGCACCCCCGCTCGCATACACTCACTCACTCACCCCCTCTACACTCTCACACGCACACCCCCATGCACGCACACAACACACAACACCCCCCCACCCCTTTCCCTAATGGACGATCAACTTACCTTGTCCGTTGATCCTCCAGGAGGGGACGGGATCCATGGGGGCAGCTCCGCCACCAGCACACCGTCACCAGAACACCGCCACACCGAATCATGGGACGTGATTCAGTGGGCGGTGTTCTGTTGACATGGTGGTGGTATCTATAAGAAAGGGCCAATGGATCAACCTGACAATTATAGGCCTATCAGCCTTATTGATGTTAGTCAAAAAATCTTCGCTAAGCAAGTGCTTAACAGACTACAGACATGGATAGAGGATTCCCAAATTCTCTCCGAATTCCAGGGAGGCTTCAGAAGAGGAGTGAGTACAATAGACCAGGCATTTAGGTTCAACCTCCTTTGCTGGAAATACCTGTCACTCAATAAAAGCCAATTGTATGTAGCTTTTATCGATTTAAAAGCTGCTTTTGACACGGTCCCTCGGGATACACTATGGGAAGTTATGGAGAGTTATCACCCCAATAGCGAACTACTAAGACTGATTAGATACCTCCATGAAGGGACTTATGCCCATGTTCGTTGGTCAGATAGTGGTGACCTAACGGAAGCCATACCCGTCAATAGAGGGGTTAGGCAGGGTTGCATCTTGGCACCAACACTATTTAATCTTTATATAAATGGTGCTGTGGACCAATTGCTACACTGTAATCATGATGCCCCTAGACTAGCTGGAACTCCGGTCCCTATTTTAATGTTTGCCGATGACACCTTATTAATTTCAAGAACACCTATGGGTTTGCAAAACGAACTGGATACCTTTTATAATTTTTGCTCCAACAGAGGACTTGAAATTAATCTAACAAAATCTAAGTTTATGGCCTTTAACCCACACAAATTATTTAGGGGAAAAATGACGATAGCAGGCCAATTAGTGGAGAGAGTCAGACAATTTGACTACTTGGGGATCAGGCTAAGCGACGACCAACGTTGGTCGGCACAGATCAAGAAGAGTCTGACAATACTTAGCCAAAGGGCTATAGTGATAGCCAAAAAAATAGCTAATATCTATGAGGGGGAGATAACACCTGCCATCACCGTTTATAAAGCAGTGGCAGTAGCGGCCTCAACTTATGGTGCCGAGCTTTGGGGCCATACTAATTCTAGATGTCTGACCACTGTAGAAAACCGGTTTATTCGAAACTTCCTAAAGTTGCCGATGAGCACCCCTCTTACTCCGCTCAGATTTGATTTAGCCCTAAATGAAATACACAATGAAATTGCACTAAGACCCCTAATGTATTGGATTAATCTTTGGACCTCAGAGGACCGGCATACTCTCCATGCAGCACTAGATGAATTTCTCGCAAATAACAGTGTACTAAAGATCCCTTGGTTTAGATACATCAGAGACACGTGTAAATTTCTCAAAATGGAGGAGGTGTGGAGTGCTCCCCACAAGTTGGTAAAGGAAATAAAGGATCGTGTAAAAAAGTGCTACTGGGAGAACATTTTGACCCAAATTTGGTTAAAAAACCATGGCAGTCTGACTTTGCACTTCTTAGACCACAAATGCAGTCCCAAGTTTGAGGCTTACATGGATAATGTAAATCCTCCATATACCAAAACACTATTTATTAAGTTTAGACTAGGGACTCTTCCGCTTAAGTCATTTACAGCACAATGGAGATCGGAGGACTGCAATTCAATATACTGCCATCACTGTCAAAAGACAAAAGAGTCACTTGCGCACTTTATGTTTTTCTGCCCTAGATATCTGGTACCCAGGAAAAAGTGGATTGCTCCCTTATGTAGGGAAATTGGAATAAGGGAATGGAATACGGCATTACGACTCCTAACAACTGATACAAGTGATAAAATAGTTTTCTCTGTGGTGGGATACCTACGAAGTGCATGGTCAATAAGAACAAAAGAACTATTATAAATGTGTAATCCCAACACATTGGTTTTAGACCATATTCATTTAATATATCAGTTTTCAATTGGATGAAGCTATAGCCTTAATGGTCTGGACTTTTAGTTAAAGAATAATGATGATTTGCATGTTTTATAAATTTGTGACCATAACTTTATTTAGGGGTTTAAAAAAAAAAAAAAAAAAAAAAAATCGATAAATGAAAAATTGGTCCTCCAGCGGCGAGGGTTTTTGAACTAAAACTTTGATAATTACGTGCTTTTAATAATTTGGTTTTAGATTATAATTAATTAGTCTGATAAATTTTAATTGATTGAACCCAAATTCTAACGATCTAATATTTTTATATGCCTTGAGATTTTGTAAAAACAAAAATGTTTAAAAACAATATTATCTACACATTTTTAAAAATCTTAAAGTGCTATGTTTCTTAATCATGTTATGTTTTGTTTTGTCTACTTTTATGGCTTACAGCCGAAATAAAGAAAGATTGATGATGATGATGACATGGTGGTGGAGGTTGAGCAACCTCCACTTTCCCTCAAGTCCGCCAGTATGGCTGCTGGCGGCTTTCCGTAAGAAAAAGGAGGGCGGGCTGCCAGCGGTCATAATACGCGGCGCGGAAGACTGCTACCAACGGCGGTCTTCAGCACGGCGGTACCTCGGCGGTCTTGCGAAAAGACCACTGAGGTCGTAATGACCCCCTTAATGTTTTCTAGCGCATGGAAGCAACTAGAGCTCAAAAGGTTAAAAAAGGTCACACTGGATGGGACAAAGTCCAGAGTTCAGGCCACGCATGAGGCAACACTGTTACACTTACTTCCAGAAGTGTTTCTTGATTCAGTAAAGTGGTCCACAGCACCAGCCAAGGGTTCAGAGGATCTGGTTTGCCTCTTGGGGTCTGGGAATACAACTCTCAAAATGCACCTCTTCAACTTATGGGGTTGCTCCAAACGTCTCTAAACTTGCAGAGGTCCTTTTTGGGTCCCTAAAGTGTCCACAACTCGATCCAAGGTTCCAGAAGCTCTGAGTTGCTCCTTGGGAGTTGGGTCTACAATTCTCTCAGAATGCATCTGAACTGCTCCAAATGTCCTTCCCTGCCTTTGAAGACCAGTTTGGCTGCTCTCCCCCATACTGTTTCACCATCTGCTGAGATAGGTCTCCTCCCCCAGGCACACCCTTTGTGTTCAGCCCAGGCCATTTCACACCTCATGAAGGCAGCCTGGCCAGACTATCAGAGGCTGGCCAATCAGAGAAGGACACTACAGAGCTGACTTTGGCAACTTTCAGGTAGAGTTTTAAAACTTTTTACCTTTACCTTAAATAGTTATAGTAAATCCAACAATGGCAAGCTGTAGTATTTAATTTAATTTGATACCAAACTCAAGACATCTGTCTCTTATGGGGACTTTATTAATTAAAGTCTCCGCATGTTAACCTATGGAGGCCATTCACTACAGTGAAGGAAAAATAAATTTGGCTGTTTTACCTCACCAAGGCTTGTAAAACAATTTTATAAGGTCCTGGCTTATATTTACATGGCACCCAACCCTAGGGGCACATAGGGGTGACATATATGTAAAAATGAGGTAGTTTAAGACTTTGGAATTACTTTTAATTCCAAAGTCAAATTTGCAGATGACTTTACTTTAAAAGCAGCCAGCAAGGCAATGGGTGCACCACCTATGCTGGGGTCCCTAAACCTACATGCCCTACAATACACTATGGACTTATAGGTAGGTTGACATAGCCAATTAAAATTAGCCTAATTTACATTACCATTTTACACCGAATACAGGCTCTGGGACTGGTTCACAGTACCCAGTGCACCATCAGAGTCAGGAAACCACCAGCAAAAAGTAGGGTAAAAAGTTAGGGGGCCTCTTCAATCAGCCCTGTTTTCTCACACTTAGAATTTTACACAAGCAAAGAACTACAAGGGACCATCAGATATTTGTGTATATTAATTAACTGTTCCATATCATATTTTGATTTATGAACATAAACCTACATCTGAGATAATATGAGATCTTAAAAAGACATGTGGGCAATATACAAATAATTCACAGGTGCATAGATATCAGATCTGATTTATGCTGTGCAAGTGTACGATCTTAAAAATAATAACAGTAGAAATAGAAAAATAGCTGCACCTCAAACGCATTATACACCTCATACCGCAGAAACAAAAAAACATGCAAACGGATTTCCAACCATGACTGGTAAACTTCCATGCATCACTTTGTTCCCACATAAACAAACAAGGATTCAAGTTTTGAACTGAAGAGGATAAGATAGTTGACTGAGGGCAAGAGAGACATTGTTGTCCATTATTTGATGGACCACAGTAGAAAACAGTTTAGACTCACTTAGCACAAACTCAGGGCTGCTGACAACAAAGCCATATGGCATCAACTCATTGACAAGATGAAGGTCTTAGAGGTGGGGCGATTCAATGTGGTTTAAGTCAAAATAAAATGGTATCAGGTGAAATGACCAAGAAAGGAGAAGTCAGCGCCGACTTTAGGGTGTGACCAAGAGGGGTTGCACTGACCTCAGGGAGGCTCTGTGTTTAGCAATAGCTTATTATTAAAAAGCACCTGCTGCAGTTTTTCCTGTGCCTGGCTTTCAGGCAGCGCTAACAATGTAAAGATAACACTTGTGATTAATGTTCCTGCTAGAGAGAAAGTGAGAGGGGAGTTTTATCTATTTGCAGTTTAGACTTGCATAAGGTAGTACAGATGGTTAATATGCCTGCTGCAAGGAACAGACCTGTATTTTACCTGGATAGCTGAGTTGATTAATAAAGCCAGCCTTTACCAATGCTTTTGAATAATTTAAATGTATGTGAGAGAATGGTTATGGATAGATGATGGGCACTTTTGCAGGGTGGTATTGAGGGAATCTGAAAGGGCGGTCAAGGGTGGGGGTGCCAAAACAGACTGCTGCACAGGGTGCCACCAGCACTAAAGCCAGCCCTGAGAGAAGTACACCAGAAAAGAGTAGAACAGGAGGAAATCTGTGCCTCACCTCGATGGAACAGACACTGATCTGCATAATGATTACATTGGTGTTTATATAGCAGGAACCACACGGACGACACCCTCAAGACCGCCGAACACCTGCACTTCCGGATCCATACTGACCCCAACACCACCCTCAGGGGAACACTCATCTACCGACCCCAAGGACCACGAGCACCCTTCAGCAACTCTATCGCCGACCTCACGAGCACCCACGCCCTCGCCTCTACGGACTACATCCTCCTTGGAGACCTCAATTTCCACCTGGATAACAACAACGACGCCAACACCACATCTCTGATTGACAACCTCTCCAACCTCGGCCTCAGACAACTGGTCAACACACCCACCCACATCGCCGGCCACACGCTCGATCCAATCTTCTCCGCAAGCAGCCACGTCACCTTCAGCCACACCACCGAACTCCACTGGACCGACCACCACTGCGTCCACTTCACATTCAAGAAGCACACCGAACACCACCGCACCCAACTACCACCTCACCGCTGCTGGAGCAAAGTCACTGAAGACCAACTGACCAGCACCCTCACCCAGAACCCGCCTACCGACCCCACCAACCCAGACACCGCCGCCATTAACCTACGACGGTGGATCAACGACTGCGCCAACACCCTCGCACCTCTCAAAAAGCCCACCGACAACCAAGGAAAGAAAAAAGCTGCCTGGTTCACGGACGAACTCATCACCTCCAAACGCACCTGCCAGAAACTAAAGAAGAAATGGCTCCTCAAGCGCACACCAGACAGCCTGACAGCCCACAAGGAAGCAACCCCCAGCAAGCACCACCAGCTAATCCGACTCGCCAAATGCTCCCACTTCACAGAACGCCTGAACAACAACGCACACGACAGCAAGGAACTCTTCTGCATCGTAAAAGAGCTATCCAACCCCAGCGCCAACACCAACGACATCCCACCCTCCCAAGAACTCTGCGACGCCCTGTCCACCTTCTTCTATCAGAAGATCGCCGACATCCACGACAGCCTCAACACCACGCCTCCGCCAGACCCCACCTCCGACAGCTCGACCTACACCAACCGCCTGACCGCCTGGACCCACGTAGACGACTCGGAAACCTGCAAGATCATGAACTCCATCCCCTCAGGATCCCCCTCAGACCCATGCCCCCACCACGTCTACAACAAAGCCGACTCTACCATCGCCCCCCAACTTTGAAAGATCATCAACTTATCCTTCGAAACCGCAACCTTCTGTCGCGCCGCGCGGTGCGGCGCGAGCCGAGAGCTCGACTTCTGCCGGGCGTTCGGCTCGGGCCGCGCACCGCGTTATTAAGACGCGGCGCGCCCCCAGCCTCTCCTGCGCGTTTCGAGGCCCCAGATTTGCTTGGGGCCTCGTTCTTCCTTCTGCCTTTCACTGTCCCAGGGGTCTCTGAACCCTCTTACCTGTTTTTCTTCGTTTCTTTGTCCTTTCTTCTTTTTGCAGTCTGTTGTGTGCCTTTCTTTATGTCTTTTCCTCCTTCCCAGATTCCTGTGCTTTCCCAGCATTCCTTGTTCCCTATTCTCTATGGTTCCTCTACTATTCTGTTCTATATATTGTTTCCCTATCTAAGATGGTGTCCTTTTACTTCCTGTGGGTCACTTCCTGTTTTTTGGTATATAAGGGCTGTGTTTTTCCTCTTTCTTTGCGCTGCAACACTTTCTGCTCAGTTGGTGTCTTCGCTCCTGATTTCCTTGCCTTTTGGTTTTGGACTCAGCATTCTGTGTTTTCTGATTTTTGCTCCTTTTGGATTCCTGTTTGTTTGTTCTTGTTTTTCTCCAGGACTTTTCCTGTTTGGAGGTTTTTCCCCTTTGGAAGGGGTTTTTCCCTCTGGCGCTACTTTCTGAAGGGCACGGTCTGTTCTTGGTGTCTCCATTGCCTACAGCACCGTGGCTACCAGAAAGAGTCGCCCCTTTTTGGGCCAAAGCCGAACATTGAAGATTCACGCCACCAGATCTGCAAATTCCAGGCGCAAGCAGCACGTGAGTCGTGACAGATTGCAGCGCCTAACCATTCCGACGTCCTCAAACACCATGGATAATACAGTGGCGGCTGCTGCAGATCCGGAGCAATCTCTGTTAACCACGATTCAGCAACAAGCCCAGGAATTGCAACAACTACGTAATGAAAATGCTGCGTTACGACAGGCTTTGGCCCTCCGCACCAGTGATGTTCCGACAATCTCCGCTTCTACCCCTTGTTTCTCTGGTGAACCAACCAAGCTTCGCGAGTTCTTGGATGCTTTAACGGTGTATTTCGCCTTCCGACCTACTCAATTCTCCCATGACAGGACCAAGGTGGGTTATCTTATCAGTGCCTTATCCGGTCCAGCCTTGGCCTGGGCAACCCCGATGGTGTCCTCCGACGACCCTGTATTGTCAGACTATTCCGCCTTTGTGAGTCGCTTCAAACAAATGTTTAGCCGTCCTGGATTGGAAGCCTCCGCTGAAGAAGCCTTGTGCGACATCCAACAAGGCTCCCAAGACGTCCTGCAATATATAACCCGTTTTCGTCAGCTGGCGGCAGAGACCACTTGGGTGGAACGTACTCTGGTAACATTATTTCGTAGAGGACTCAAAGAAGAAATAAAGGATGAACTAGTGCATTCTACCAGAGCGGAAGATCTTCGTGGCCTGATGGATCAAGCACTGTCCATCGAATATCGTCTTCAGGAACGGAGATCGGAAAAGAAAAGGAGTAGAGGGTTTACCCAGCCAAGTAGCTCACGTGCATACCTGCAGCGTTCCGAGGAACCTCGCACTCCTGCTAGAGACATCGAAGGGGAACCCATGCAGGTGGATACTACCCGAGGTCCGCTCTCTGCTAGTGAACGAGAAGACAGACGCAAGAGAGGGTTGTGCCTGTATTGTGGTTCTGCTGGTCACATACTCCGTACCTGTCCAGTACGTCCGTCCAGACCTTCGGGAAACGCCACCTCCCGTCCTCTGTAAGAAGGGAGGGGACGGGATCTACAGCTATACCTTCCATCAGCTCCTTTAATGACAATACAACTGCCTTGTTCATCTTTCCTGTCCTGTTACAACTTCCTGACGGTCGTCAAGAAAAGACTATGGCATTACTAGACTGTGGTGCTAGTGGTATATACATGGACAAGACATGGGCTGCTGCTAACCTAGTTCCTACTCAAGCAAAAGAAGTACCCGAACAGGTACACACTGTGGATGGATCTTTGATATCCTCTGGTCCTGTAGACACCACTACCCTGATGTTAAGTCTACAGGTGGGAAACCATCAAGAACACATCTCCTTCGATCTTATTACGTCCCCTAACCATACCATCATTCTTGGAATTCCGTGGCTCATTAGACATAACCCATATATAAATTGGGTTACCCGGACAGTCTCTTTGTCTTCGCAATTTTGTCATGAGAACTGTTTTACTTCCCACAAGTATTGGTCTCCGAAAAGATCCTTAGCTACTGAAGGTGCCACTGGTATGTCCATTAATACGGTCCAAGGGGTCCCAGACCACTATTTGGAGTTTCAGGATATTTTCCAAAAACCGTCAAAACCTGTGCTACCTCCACATCGAGAATATGATTGTGCAATTCCATTAGAACCCGGCACAATTGTTCCTTTTGGGAGGATGTACTCCCTCACGGAACCCGAAAGGGAAGTTCTAAAGGAGTATCTGGACGAAAATATACAGAGTGGTCTTATTGTTCCATCGTCGTCTCCGGCTGGGGCCCCTCTCTTTTTTGTGCCCAAGAAGACTAAGGATCTTCGTCCGTGCCTGGATTTTCGAGGTCTGAATAAAATCACCATTAAAGATCGTTATCCTTTGCCTCTCATCAGGGACATACTGGAAGCAATCAGAGGGGCCCAACGTTTTACTAAATTGGATTTACGAGGAGCCTACCACCTTTTACGCATAAGAGAAGGCGACGAATGGAAGACAGCATTCAGGACCCCATTTGGCCATTTTGAATATAGGGTTATGCCGTTTGGTCTTACTAACGCCCCCGCAATCTTCCAGAGATTTATGGACTCAGTGTTTTCAGACCTACTTAATCAGACAGTCGTGATCTACCTAGATGACATTCTTATTTATTCTAGAAATCCTGAACTCCATACTTCCCATGTGAAACAAGTTCTTCAAAGACTTCGTGATCATCAACTATTTTGCAAACCAGAGAAATGTGAGTTCGACATAACGGAAGTCAAATATCTGGGCTATCATTTAAGTCCCACCGGCATAGCTATGGATCAAGAAAAGGTACAAGCTATCCTAGAGTGGCCTTCTCCTTCTACCATAAAAGAAACACAATGTTTCCTAGGTTTAGCAAACTTCTATCGACAATTCATTCTAGACTTTGCCAGTCAGACTAGCCACATAACTCACACCTTAAAGAAGGACAATTTAAAGAAGGGGTTTGTCTGGACTGAGGCTGCTGAAGCAGCCTTTCAAAGCTTAAAGAGAGCCTTCACCCAAGCCCCCATCTTAAGACATCCAGATACCACCAAGCAATTTATAGTAGTAACTGATGCTTCTGAGAGAGCCATCGGAGCTGTCTTACTCCAACGACAAGAGGATGATGGCCTTGAACATCCTGTTTTCTATTTGTCTCATATCCTTTCCACAGCTGAACAACATTATTCCGTACTTGAAAGGGAATTATTGGCTCTGAAAACAGCCTGCCTTGAGTGGAGACAGTTTCTGATGGGTTCCAAGGAACCATTTGAGGTGAGGACAGACCACCGTAATTTACAATGTTTAAGAAATTTTGTATGCCAGAATAGTCGTCAGGCCCGCTGGGCCTTTTTTCTTCAGTCAGTACGATTTTTATATTACATATATTCCAGGATCTCAAAACATTCTGGCTGATGCTCTGTCTCGCCGATATCCAGAGTGTTCTCCTTCCTCATCCCAGTATCTTCTAGAACCCAGTAAGATCATTGGAGTGGCTCAGTCTTTCCTGGAAGAAGTACAACAAGAATACGCCAACCTATCGGACCATGACATAGAAGAACTAAGACCATTATTGTACAAGAAACAAGGATATTTTTATTACCAAGACCTGATATTCCTCCCTACAAACAAGGTGCAAAAGAAAGCATTACAAATGTGCCATGATTCCCCTGTAGCTGGTCACAGAGGCATCAAAGCCACACAAGAACTACTTTCACGATTTTTTTGGTGGCCTACCTGGAAACTGGATGTGGAAAGATACGTTCAGGCCTGTCCCATATGTGCCCAAGTCAAAATACCTCACACCAGACCGGCAGGATTACTAAAACCTTTGCCTGTTCCATCGGCCCCATGGCATACTATCTCTACTGATTTTATGTGTTCGCTCCCACCATCAGCAGGAAACCGGGTTATCATGGTCACAGTGGATTCTTTCACAAAAATGGCTCATTTCACTGGCCTAAAAAAGCTGCCTACTTCCCAAGAACTAGGTCAAATATTCATAGATCATGTCTTCCGTCTCCATGGACTTCCACATACCATAATCTCTGATAGAGGACCTCAGTACATCTCCCGATTTTGGAAGCATTTTTGTAAAACACTGAATATGAATAGAGCCCTGTCTTCAGGGTTCCATCCTCAGACCAACGGACAGACTGAGCGTCTGAACCAAGGACTAGAGCAATATCTTCGATGCTTTTGCAATTCTACCCAAAGTAACTGGAGCACTTACCTCTCTTTAGCTGAATTTTCCTACAATAACTCAGTCCATAGTGCCTCCAAGGTCACTCCCTTTTTCTGTTCCTATGGTTTTCATCCTACCTCTTTCCCTACTTCTCCACAATCCAACTCTCCTCTACCTGCTATTAACTATTTCTCCAGACGCCTTCTCCAACTCCATAAACTAATTCGATCTAATTTGTTACATACCAAGAGGTATATGAAGAAGGCTGCAGACAAGAGACGTACAACCAATCCAAATTATCATATGCAAGATAAAGTCTGGCTCTCCTCCAAATTCTTGCCCTCACGTCTCTCTCAAAACAAGTTCACACCTCGTTACTATGGGCCTTTCCGTATTCTCCAGTTGGTCAATCCTGTCACTGTCCGTCTTCACTTACCCCATACATGGAAGATCCATCCGGTTTTTCATGTTTCTCAGCTTAAACCTTATGTGCCTGATCCTTACTCACGTCAGTTTCCTTGTCCACCTCCTGTCCTTGTGAATGATGCTCCTGAATATGAAGTGCAGGAAATCTGTGACTCTCGTCTTTTTCATAAACGACTTCAGTATCTGATTCATTGGAAGGGTTATCCTCTCAGTGAATGTTCATGGGAAGATGCCTCTTCCGTTCACGCTCCTCTCCTGACTCAACGCTTTCACTGTTTATTCCCTCTTAAACCTGGGCCTTCGGGAGGGGGACCTACTGTCGCGCCGCGCGGTGCGGCGCGAGCCGAGAGCTCGACTTCTGCCGGGCGTTCGGCTCGGGCCGCGCACCGCGTTATTAAGACGCGGCGCGCCCCCAGCCTCTCCTGCGCGTTTCGAGGCCCCAGATTTGCTTGGGGCCTCGTTCTTCCTTCTGCCTTTCACTGTCCCAGGGGTCTCTGAACCCTCTTACCTGTTTTTCTTCGTTTCTTTGTCCTTTCTTCTTTTTGCAGTCTGTTGTGTGCCTTTCTTTATGTCTTTTCCTCCTTCCCAGATTCCTGTGCTTTCCCAGCATTCCTTGTTCCCTATTCTCTATGGTTCCTCTACTATTCTGTTCTATATATTGTTTCCCTATCTAAGATGGTGTCCTTTTACTTCCTGTGGGTCACTTCCTGTTTTTTGGTATATAAGGGCTGTGTTTTTCCTCTTTCTTTGCGCTGCAACACTTTCTGCTCAGTTGGTGTCTTCGCTCCTGATTTCCTTGCCTTTTGGTTTTGGACTCAGCATTCTGTGTTTTCTGATTTTTGCTCCTTTTGGATTCCTGTTTGTTTGTTCTTGTTTTTCTCCAGGACTTTTCCTGTTTGGAGGTTTTTCCCCTTTGGAAGGGGTTTTTCCCTCTGGCGCTACTTTCTGAAGGGCACGGTCTGTTCTTGGTGTCTCCATTGCCTACAGCACCGTGGCTACCAGAAAGAGTCGCCCCTTTTTGGGCCAAAGCCGAACATTGAAGATTCACGCCACCAGATCTGCAAATTCCAGGCGCAAGCAGCACGTGAGTCGTGACACCTTCCCGGAAAGCTGGAAGCACGCCGAAATCCACGCCCTCCTCAAGAAACCAAAGGCAGACCCCAACGACCTCAAAAACCTCCGCCCGATCTCCCTCCTCCCCTTCCCGGCAAAGGTCATCGAGAAGATCGTCAACGCTCAGCTCACCCACCACCTCGAGGACTACTCCATCCTGGACCCCTCCCAGTCCGGTTTCAGACGCAACCACAGCACCGAAACTGCCCTCCTTGGCGCCACAGACAACATCAGACAGCACATGGACAACGGCGAAACATCAGCCCTCATCCTCCTGGACCTCTCCGCAGCCTTCGACACGGTTTGCCACCACACCCTACTAACACGCCTCCACGAAGCCGGAATACAAGAAAAAGCCCTTAACTGGATCTCCTCCTTCCTCTCCGGCAGAACCCAGAGAGTCCGACTCCCTCCCTTCCGCTCCGAAGCCACCAACATCATCTGCGGCGTACCCCAAGGCTCCTCCCTAAGCCCGACGCTGTTCAACGTCTACATGGCCTCCCTCGCACAACTGGCCCGTCAGCACAACCTCAACATTCTCTCCTACGCTGACGACACCCAGCTCATCCTCTCCCTCACCAAAGACCCACACACCGCCAAAGCCAACCTCCATGAAGGAATGAAGTCCATCGCCGAATGGATGAGAAAAAGCCGCCTACGGCAACGCACTCTACACAGGCATCGCAGCTAAAGACATCCGACGCCTCCAACGCATCCAAAATGCCTCCGCCCGACTGGTCCTCGACGTACCCCGCCGATGCCACATCTCCCACCACCTGAAGGACCTCCACTGGCTCCCCGTGGACAAGAGGATCACCTTCAAGATCCTCACCCACGCTCACAAGGCACTCCACAACGCCGGACCAGCCTACCTGAACTACAGACTCAACTTCTACGTCCCCTCCCGCCAACTCCGCTCCGCCAACCTCGCCCTCGCCATCTTTCCCCGCTTCCAACGCAAGACCTCCGGCGGCAGATCCTTCTCCTATCTCGCCGCCAAGACCTGGAACGCCCTCCCGACTGCCCTGCGACAGACCCAGGACCTTCTCACCTTCAGGAGATTCCTCAAGACCTGGCTCTTTGACCAGTAGCAGCAGCCCCCCCCCCAGCACCTTGAAACCCTAACGGGCACGTAGTGCACTCTATAAACATTGTGATTGATTGATTGATTGAACCATTGTATACTAATTGAGTGGTGAGGAGACAATCTGCATCTACAAGATTGTGTACATTAAATGGTCTTTTTACACAAACATATTTCACGCACATTACACTTCACATTTTTAGGCACTAGGATATTAATTGTTTTTCCCTAAATCATGTAATGTTTATTCCAGCAGTGAGGCCAGATTTGACATGGGTCACCATATTCCAAAGGCACCATCTATAGCAAATAGGCAACATCTCCTCCACCTAAGGTGTGGTCTATCTGTTTTCAGAGACAACCATAACAAGACCATGATAATATACACTTTAGCCTCCACGCATGAAGCTCACACATCTAGCTCTTCACCACAACTGTCAGTAATACATAGACTCTTTGCTTTTCTTACTTTAGAGCTCCCATTTTTGATGCCACCACTTCTGGGATAGGCCTCATGTGCATCTGATTTTTTGAAAGCCAGATACTGTTTTAGAACCCAGTAGATGTGCGTTTTGCACTTGCACATATTTCATGATCTCCTTCAGACACTTGTATTTTAATGCTTTATCTGGGCATGTTACTTGACAGTGTAGCTGCCCGATAGTTACTCAAATTTATTGAGATCTCTCACATCTTGTAAAACTCACAAGTTAGTTTGAGATTCAAAATGAACATGTGGTAATAATTACCTTTTGGCCGATAAGTTGAGGATGATAGGTGATTGTGGCAATGTTAGCAGCCTGATTTTGTTAGATGCCCCAGCAATGGTTGACACCATCAAATATCAGCTGTTGCTCTGTACCTAGATACCTGTTCTATCAGAAGAGTCAGTGCCATAGTAAGATGGGTAAAACTGCATGATGCTGACCAAATACAAATCAGAACAACTTGGATCTTTACACCTGAGTGAAACTAATAATATACATTGACCTCAAGGTACCACCCTTTTTCTCTTCTATTTTTTCTTTTTCTTTGATCTCATGTATTACAACTTAATCATCATCATCTTAATTCAGCCAAGACTGTGATCATGCTTATTCAAAATTCTCCCGGTATTTGAGAAGCCAAGCATTAGCTTGACACTTTAGTACCTCTCCTTTTCCTGTTATTGTTTAGAAATATAGGAGTGATTATTGATTCTAAGCTTCCATCCCTCAATCTCCTCATCTTTTATAAGGAGGCTTTCCTTTTCTGACCTTTTCACACAGATTGATAGAAAGTAATGATTTTGTTCACTAAAGACTGCATTTGACTGCTTCCTTTGGGCCTACCTAGAAAAGCATATTGCGAATGGGAATGATTGGGTTATTGGTTGAAGGAATGAAAACCCTACTAAAGCAATATCCATGATCCTTGTCAGGGTGAACCACAAGTCACTAATGTAACCTCTACTTAACCTTCTGGTAGCTTGGCACAAAAGCAGTCAGGCTTAACTTAGAGGCAATGTGTAAAGTATTGATAGAGCACAAAAACATTAGTCTATGAAAACAGAACACATGAAAAATACCACACTCATTTAGGAAATACAGTAAAATTTAATGCATTATTTTATCAAATGACAAAAATCCGGTAGTACCGGAGTTATTGATTTTTTACATTTTTAGTGAAAAATAGCTCCTAAAAGACAAAAGCGCCAACCTCAGATATCTGATCATGCAAGACTAGGTCAAAGCAAAAAAAATTATGGCCAGCCACGATGAAGCATGGATCAAATACAAAAAGTGGATTGGACCTGGTCAGTGACTATCTTTGGACTTAGAAGAGATTCTGAGGAAAATGGTTCGGAGACAGTAAAATTCATCAGGGTAAGGCTGCAGGAGGTGTCTAACAAGGATGCATTGTCGTAGGAGACCCTTAGGTTGAAGCCACAAAGCCACTGTAAAGACTTCTATGTCCTGACATAGAGCCATATTTATCAAAGGGTTGTGTCATTCTTGCACCAAGCAACATGGTGCAAGAGCACTCCAACTCTAAGGCAGATTTATCAAGCCAGGCAATGCCACCATGTGAGGTTTTGCCTGGCTTGATAAATCTAGAGCATGGGTACTCACAAACATTATTCCAGGGGCCTAAAGGTATTGTCTGTGATGTGATCGAGGGCCGCATTGATGCCATCAGGGTGGCTGTACATAGGATGCACTGATATAATATAATGTGATGTACTAAGGTGACACAGTTCTGCATGTTAATGAAATACTCTTTGGAATTTAAAATATCTTATTACATTTTTGCTGCAGGATGCCTTTAGAAATACATTTATTTTTAAAGTTAGCTGGTGCGCGATGACTTAGTTGCTTCCTTATTTTAACTTCAATTAACCTTTAAATAAAGGCTTGTCTTTTTAATTAACTTCCTTCTCAGTTTTAGTGCTGAGATAAGAAAGCAGCATCCCAGTCCTCCTGACCAGGGGGTCGCATGTAAAGGTCATGAGGGCCGCATGCGGCCCCCAGGCCGTACTTTCAGTATCACTGATCTAGAGTGACATAACACAGCCCAAATCACTTTTCTACCTTATTTTGTATAGCATGTGTTCAGCTAATTGCTGTAAGTGTTTACAAAACACATTTGCTTCATAGCTGTGTAGAGGTATTGACCATGTTATAAATCTTTAAATTGAAGAGTGTGCAAAAACCAGTTGACAACTTGTGTCCAGTATGCTCCACACACGTTTTTTGGTTCAGCGAAAAAAAATTCTTACAGGGCAAAGAATCTACATAGTATATAATATATATTGTAAGCAGCCTTGAGTTATTAAACAGAATTGTCTCAGCATGACAATTTATACTTAACATAGAAGACTATGTGCACCAGGTACTAACCTATGTACACGTTCTCCTTTTGCTTCAGAAGATGGGCTACCTGTAAAGGTTTCACATAGTATGAAGTTTGAAGATATGACCTTTAACACCTTCAGATCTTGGTTATATAAAAAAGGGAATAGTCACTCTAAAGCATACACTGTTCTTAGTAGATACTTTATAATACTCTATAGCGTATTTCTCATGGGAGTTTCAATCTCTTCAAACAGTGTGGTACTTAGTAAACACTCTACACACAGTAAACATCATTTGCAGTATCCACTTTTCTACTCATATCAACTTTATTTCTCAATGTAGGTTCGGTGAGTGTGGGGGGTTTGATACAAATAAAGGCTCTCCATAAAAGGGCTTTAGCTTTGGAACAGACATTGATTATGTTGAGGAACTTGATTTTCTCAGATCAGCTGTATACATATTAAACACTGTTTCAAATGAGAGGTTCCTATATATCTGTGGTTGACTGTTAACGTAAGCTAGGCTACCCATGAAGTGTATCCTATGGGGTCAATGTTGCGCATATCACATGCTTGATGCAGGATGTTGTATCCGTGATAGCATTACTGATGCTTCATGTTATTCTGAGCTATTTTGTACTTACTTTCAGGCCTCTAATGCCATACTAGTGTAGAGAGTAATGAGTACAAAAGAAGCTTGGTTGATGTCACCGTTGATGTCATTAGTGATGTCATCAATGGTGTAATTTGAGATGTCATCAGTGATGTCATAAATGATGTCATAGAACATGTCATCCTAACTGTAATATGTGAGGTCAAAAGCAGTGCATGGCGGGGATGTAAGTTTTATGTAGCTCAGCTAACAATAATTGGTGAATTTCTGTGTGATTTTTAGTTCAAAACATTAATGTTGTCACTGACATATTTACCTAACTATAATGTTACTTTAATCTTCAGTTTTTCTAGTGAATTTCAAAGGTTTTTCTAAACAAAAACAGATCCTTTTATCACACCTAATTATAACTTTACTTTGACCTTTGGTTTTTCAGTAAATTGCTATGTGTTTTTTTAATGTAAAGTAATATTTCATTACAATATATAAAGGCCAGGCCCTGTGACAAACCTCCCCACAGGCTGCAAACCCCAGAATGCCGTGTACAGCAGGTGGTTGGCAACTGGCCACCTGGAAGGCTGCCAAACCCCCTGCAGACAGCCAACCCATGCTGTGCAAAGCCTTTCATTGAATGCAGCATGGGGTTGGCTACAGTGCCTGGCTTGCATCATACGACATGCAGACATCCACTCATAGGCAGCCAATCCCACGCCACACACAGCCTTTGGTTGCTCACGGAGTGGGGTCAACTGCAGGGCCTGCTTCCAACTCTACACAACCAGCAACTACATAGCCTTTGGCCATACGTTGTAGGTGGTTAGTCACAGTGCTAGGTCTGCTGCCAGGCCCTGTGATCAATTCTCAGTAGGCTGCCAAACCTACACCGCACACAGCTCTTGGGGTGCAGAGTGTAGGGTTGGCCTTTGCTGGGGCATGAAGCCTCCCAACTCTTATTTGGCCCTGGGGACCACATTCGCTATGGTCAGCTCCAATAAAAGGGGAGAGGGCCACATGTGACTTCCTGCTCAAAGTCTTAAAAGGTCCCAGGGATCCTTTCACCTCAGTCTGCATATTTGGTTTTAAATGTGGAAGTGGGCATGCAGCACCACTCCCTGAGCCTATTTTCACCCAGGTACCCCAACCCTCAGGGACAGCTTTTTTCAAAGGGGAGGGGCCCACATGGCTCTTTATGAAAACCTGCATTTGGACCCTAGGACCCCATCCACTGTGACCTGCAAAAGTTAAAGGTAGGTGCCTGGGTTCACACCCAGGGCATCCACCAAGCACATGCTACCAGGAAGCCCCAGGATCCCAGCAACTCCCCGTATGTTGTGGGTGCTGGTATTGCTCACCTTAGAGGGAGCAGCTATTTATGCTGCTTCCTCCAGGGGAGAGCAACATGTTTTTCTGTTTCACTGCCACATCAGTGCAGGTGGGGAAACAGATCTCAAGTCTGCTTCTAGCTGGTAGAATCATTTTCAAAGCTCCTCTGTGATTAGACTTTGAAATTTTAAAATGATTTCAAAATGCACCTATAAGATGGGATCCCCTATTCCAAAATGTCCAAAAGCAGCTTGGGGTGGAGGGCCGCGTGTCCTCTCATGTTAAATAAAGCTGTCTCCTGGACCTTAAATCCTTAAATGGGCTGGGGATGCTAATATATTAAAATTGCAGCAGCCTTTTACTTTTGCCACGATTCCATAAGAGTCATGCAGTATTGCAGCAGAAACGAGAAATTATTTTTTATTTTGACCCCAGGGTGGGTCCCTCTGAGTCTTTCCCATGGGGCCTAGGGTGGGGGGTAGGATATCCCTGTGGGTTTTTTTTTAGTTCAAAATGTTGCTGACATATCAACCTGACTATAACGTTGCTTTAACCTTTGTTTTTTTCAGTGATTTAAAAAAAATATACATTTTCATCACACATAACTACAATGTTACTTTAACCTTTGTTTTTGGCAGTGAAATTTTGTTACATTTTTTAACATAGGGTAATATTTTATTGCCACACCCAAAGACAACTCTTGCTGAGCATGGCTGAGTTTTCTAAATGGGAGGTGGGGCCATGTGACCCCATTCTCTGAGCCTCATTAGGCCCCTATGGCCCCTTGCCGTGTCTTTTTTTATGAAAGAGGTTGGTGTCCACATGCCTTTCCTCCCTGAACCCTATTAGACTCTGGGGACTCTACACCCTAGGGACGTATTCTCCTGAAAGAGGAGGGAGGGTTGCATGGCCCCCCTCCCTGGGCCTTATTAGGCCCTGGGGACCCCATGCACCATGGCTACTACTAAAATTAAAGTGGAGGGGGTAGTGTGGCAGCCGTAGCTGAGCCTTGTTAGGCCCTGTAGATCCAATCCCCCAGGTCACTTTTAAAAAGGAATGGAAATGAAAGGGGGTACATGCCCTGTATTTCCTGATCCTATTCTGGTCCGGGGTACCCCAACCTTATGGGCCCACATCTATAAAAAAGGGTTCAACCATACATTTGTTGGGGACGGTGGGGAGAACCCTAAGTCCCCAGAAACCCCAGCATACAGCGGGCTGATGCCAAAAGAGAACAGCTAGTAATTCTGCTCCCTCCAGGCGATAGCAACATTTTGATCAGTTTCACTGCCTGCATCAGATTAAAAAAAGGTTCAGCCAAGGGGGCGCAAACACAGGTTTACCTGCCAGCAGCGGTGCAGGCATGAAAACTGCTATGTCTTAGAGAGGGCTTCCAAGTACATAGGCCCTCATTACAACATTGGCGGTAAATCCCACTTACTGCCGTGCAGAAGACAGCCAACACACCGCTGCGGCCGCGGAATTCCGCTAAAGCTATTACGACCCACAGGCTGGAATCCGCCAAAATTCAGACACCCACACAAGTCTTCCACACCAAAGGTCAGTGATAAATTGGCAATAACAAAACCTCCACCGTCACGCCAACAGGAATACGCCCACACTATCACGATCCACGAATCTACGCGGCGGTCTTTCAACCGCGGTATTCTATTGGCGGTACACACTGCTGCGCTCAAAATACACACACATGTACAAAACACAACCACATTGGACAATTCAAAATATACACACCTGATACACATACACACACCACTCCCACACACCCAATCCAATATAAAACACACATCCGCATCACCCACAAACCATTCCTACCAAAAAATCAGAAAGAAGCACAGAGAGAGACACCACCATCAACAATACTAGCATCCACAGGCACACAATACATCCCCCACACATCACAACACACACCATCCCACACATCACCTACACCACACCATGGCCCTGCAAAGATACCCCAGGTTCTTTGAGGAGGAGCTCAGGGTCATGGTGGAGGAAATCATTTGGGTAGAGCCACAGCTATTCGGATCACAGGTGCAGCACACCTCCATAACTAGGAAGATGGAGCTATGGCGCAGAATCGTAGACAGGGTCAACGCAGTGGGACAACATCCAAGAACATGGGATGACATCAGGAAGAGGTGAAACGACCTACGGGGGAAGGTGCGTTCCGTGGTCTCAAGACACCAGACTGCAGTTCAGAGGACTGGCGGCAGACCCCCACCCCCTCCCCCACAACTAACAACATGGGAGGAGCAGGTCTTGGCTATACTGCATCCTGAGGGCCTCGCAGGAGTAGCAGGAGGAATGGACTATGGTAAGTCAAATCTTAACTATTACATCCCCCACCCTACCTGCATGCTATCACATACCCCACCCTCACCCTCACCCCATCACTCCAACACCTCATATATGCCCCACTATCATAACCCACACATCCCAATACCAAGCCCTGCATGCAACAACAAAGCATGGACACCCATCACGAAAGCATGTCCAGTACAGATACCCACACAGACCCCAAACCAATTATCACACAAGGTCCTACACAAAAATGCAAGCACTGGAGTACAGGGTCACCCACCAGTTGCACACAATGGCACACACAGATGCAATAATCATGCCTTTACACCCCTGCAGGACTCCTACCCAACGTCACCGGACAGGAGGTTCCAGACATGTCCACTCCCCCCACAGAAGAGGCCCACAGTGATGAAAGCAGCTCTGTCCAACTGGATCAAGATGACCAGCCCGGCCCATCTGGGACCTCGGGACAGTCGGTTCCCCTGACATGGGGACATGCCACCACAGAGCCTCTTCCCTCAGGAAACACCAGCACAGCACCCACCCAGCGGGCCCATACCTCTTTCCCCAGGACATGTCAAGCAGCAGTGTGTCCACCACTACAGGGAACCCAGGCAAACCCACCACCCCAAGAAAATCAGGGACCTGGGGGCAGTGGCAGAGGGCACACGGGTCAGGGGACAGAGGAACAGGAAAACAGGGGTACTGGGAGGACTGCTGTGCGACAGGGGGAGGACAGGCCAAGGGAACCCACTCCGCGAGGCCCTCTCCAACATCATGGGAGCGTATCATCATGCCCAGGAGACAATGGCAACAGGACTGGCCAAATTTTAGGAGACCCAGCGGCTGCAGGAGGAACAGTATTTGGGGATCAGGGAGGAACTCAAGTCCATCAATACCACCCTGGTCACCATTGTAGGGATGCTGAAGGACCTTGTGAACACCAGGAGGGACACTGTGGCACAACAAGGGGCCCTGACACTAGCCTGGATGATGAACAGCCCACTACCTCTGCCGGCGCTAGTGGACAGGAGGCACCGCCACAGGACCACGACACCAGCACCCCACCCAGTGCAGATGGAGAACCACCCCGCAAACGGTCCCTGAGATCCAGGACACAGACAGAGAACAATGCCAAGACCCCCGCCAGGAAATGAGACCACCCTGAAAGTTATCCTTCTTTCCCACTTCGTCACCCTCTCCATCCATCAACTGCCCTAGCTCCTCTTCCTATGCCCCTTTGGACAAAGCACCTGTGAAACAAATAGACTGGACTCTGCCATGGACAGTCCTCCACCATCACCCCTGCCCATTTCACCCCCCCCCCCACTATTTTGCACTGAAATAAACACCCTTGAATCACAAAACAATCTGGAGTCAGTCTGTGCTTTCACAAATGTGTATTTTCAATAACTAAGGAAAATAGCAATGTCGATTGTATTGTCAACACACCTATGTCACACAGCTCTAGTCCATGAGGTAATATAGCAGAGATCACAAATGTGGGACCCACATCTGTGAAATGGAAAGGCAAAGTGACAAGTCAGGGTCCATACACTGGGTGAAAGTGACAGACATATGATAGGTCTAACAATTGTATGAGATGTGTGAGCCAGTGACATCTTCTTACCTGTGTCTCACTGGAAGTTTTGCTGGATAACGTTGTTTCTGTTGTCGATATCCTTTTCTTCTGCCTCCTCTTCTTCACTGTTCACAGGCTCCACAGCTGCCACAAGACCAGCATCAGGCCCATCCTCCTGCAGAAAAGGCACCTGTCGTCGCAAAGCCAAGTTGTGCAGCATACAGCAGGCCACGACGATCTGGCACACCTTCTTTGTTGAGTAGTAGAGAGAACCACCTGTCATATGGAGGCACCGGAACCTGGCCTTCAGGAGGCTGAAGGTCCTTTCGATCACTCTCCTAGATTGGCCATGTGCCTCATTGTAGCGTTCCTCTGCCCTTGTCCTGAGATTTCTCACTGGGGTCAGTAGCCATGACAGGTTGGCGTACCCAGAGTCACCTGCAAATGTCGAGGGACAGCTGTTAGACACATACTAACCCTTAGGAACAACCCCAGACAACTATTAACACAGTATAGGGTCCTTGTCCTCACCTATTAGCCACACACAGTGCCTCTGGAGTTGCCCCATCACATGAGGGATGCTGCTATTCCTCAAAATGTAAGCGTCATGCACTGAGCCAGGAAACTTGGCATTCACATGGGAGATGTACTGGTCAGCCAAACACACCATAGGCTGGGACTTCCCTGATGCAATGGCCACTGTTGTTTGAAAAGACCCACTTGCCAGGAAATGGAGTACTGACAGGACCTGCACTAGAGGGGGGATTCCTGTGGGATGGCGGATAGCTGACATCAGGTCTGGCTCCAACTGGGCACACAGTTCATGGATTGTTGCACGATCAAGTCTTTAGGTGACTATTACATGTCTCTCTTCCATTGTCGCCAGGTCCACCAGCAGTTTGTACACCGGAGGATGCCGCCATCTCCTCACCTGCTCCAGCGGATGTGCCCTATGGACGAGAACAGCAAGCAGAGTCAGCCAACACTGAGGTATTCAAAAAAATATTTATTGCACACATTTGTCAATCCGCAATGTGCCTGTCACTGTGTGTATGCAAGGCCTAGATAGGTGTGACGCATTTAACATTTATGCTATGTGGCCCCCTGAAATGGCGGCTGCCTGACCTGTAAGGTAGGACAAGGGGATATGAGGTAACTGCGCTGGCGTTGTACACCATCGCGGTAGGCGGTCGAAGACAGCGGCGCAATCCTGCATTGGTTAACATTGGACCCTATGGGTCCCTCAGCCAATGACGATGTACGCCGGCAGTGACGATACGCACCGCTGCGGACGTGACCACCATGTTCTGTCTGTTCACTCACTTGATACCTGACCTTTGACAGGAAAGGACCTACACTGCAAGTGCTGCTGTGACCTCAGTCTGGAAGCGACGATGGCTCATGTGTCTGGGGAAAGGGCCCCTGCCTTCACTTTGGAGGAGTTGGAGAAGTTAGTGGATGGGGTCCTCCCCCAGTACACGCTACTCTACGGTCCTCCAGACAAACAGGTGAGTTCACTGTGAGCATGCTGTATGGGCAATGCCTGTTTGGAGTGGTGTGGATGGAAGATACGGGGGGCTGAGGCCTGCATGAGCGGACGGTGAGTGTATGTGCATCAGGGCAAGGGTTCGAACGTGGGTCAATGACTGTGACGGTCCAGATGGTTAAAGATTATCCTTTTCCCTGTACTATTCCTCTAGGTCAGCGCCCACCAGAAGAAGGATATTTGGCGTGCAATTGCCAAGGACGTCCGGACCCTGGGGGTCCACCACAGACGGAGCACCCACTGCCTTATGGGTGGATGGGAGGACATTCGTTGTTGGAGCAAGAAGATGGCGGAGGCCCAACTGGGATGACCTCCCAACGTGGGAGGGGTGCCCGTCGCACCATGACCCCCCTGATGTTCCGGATCCTGGCAGTGGCCTATCCGGAGTTGGATGGGCGCTTGAGGGGATCACAGCAGCCACAAGGGGGTGAGTACAGTCACATCCATTTGACTCTGCGTGCATTACGAGGTGTCTGGGTGTGGGAGGTGGGCTGTGGGTTCCCCTAGGCCTAAGGCGAGTTATGTAGGCAAGGTCCGTTCGTGAGGCAGGCTATGTGGCACCCCAACCCCACCAGTGGTAAGAGCCAACTACACCTAGTCAGGCTCCTGTGACTTCCATGTGTGCAGCAATCGGGCATAGGCCTTGTACCCCATGTCCCTGTGATTAATTAGGGAACTCTAAGTGCATGGTGTAGTGCAGAGGGCTGCTGTGTCTGTAGTGTCCGCCAACGGTAGCGGTATTGCATGCATTGAACATGTCTTTCTTCTGTCTCCCCCAACCCTTTTTGTGGTCTTCCTGTTCTTGTGTGCATTAGCATCATCAGGCGGAGGAGCAGTGGCACCGGCACAGGAGGGAGCTGCATCCCACATGGCCCTGGAGGGCGAGACAACGGAGTCTGAAGCCACCAGAGGGGAGCTCCACGGCGGGGACAGGAGGTGACATCAGCGACAGCGACTCTTCCTCTGATGGGAGCTCCCTTGTGGTGGTGGGCACCTCTATGCCCCCCCCATCAACAGGTACAGCCGCCACCCCCCCTATACCGCACCGCCCTCCCAACAGCCCCTCAGCGTGTGTCCCATGGCCGCTCACACAGGAGGGTGGGCATCTCCTTTGCCCCAGGCACCTCAGGCCCTGCCGCAGTCAACCCTGCTACCCTCAGTGAGGACGCTATTGACCTCCTGAGATCCCTCACTGTTGGGCAGTCTACCATTCTGAATGCCATCCAGGGTGTCGAGAGGCATTTGCAGCAAACAAATGCATACCTGGAGGGCATTCATTCTGGCCAGGCAGCCCAACAGAGAGCATTTCAGGCTCTGGCCTCAGCAGTGATGGCAGCCATTGTCCCTGTGCCCAGCCTCCCCCCTCCAACTTCCTCCACCCAGACCCAATCCCCTGTACCTCAGCCTATCCCAAGCACACCATCAGACCAGCATGCACACACCTCAACACACAAGGGTGGCTCTGGCAAACATAAGCACCACACATCCCACAGGCACTCACACAAGCATCATACCCATGCACACATACCAACATCCACTGCCTCCACTGTGTCCCCCTCCTCCACGTTGTCCTCCTCCCTACCTGTCTCGTCTCCACTCACACCTGCATGCACTACATCTTCAGCCACTACCTCCATCACCAGCACGCCCATCACCACACACCGCTCACGTGCACTCACCACCCCCACTACCAATCACACATCCCCTGTGTCCTCTACCAGTGTGTCTGTGAGCCCTCCTCCCAAAGTACACAAATGCAGCCACGCACCCACCCAACAGCCATCCACCTCACAACAGCCTCCAGCCCATGTACCTTCTCCCAAAGTCAGCAAACGTACACCTCCTACAACCACTACCTCTTCCTCCACTCCCAAACCCCCTCCATCTACCCATCCCAGTGTGTCTAAAAAGCTTTTCTTATCTAATGTTGACCTCTTCCCTACACCTCCCCCCAGCTGTCCCCTAGGGCGCGCCTTTCCAGGTCCCAACCTAACACCTCAGCCACCACATCACCGGGCACAGTGGTGCCAGCAACTGCGGGCTTTTGGAGTGCGCCAAGCAACAGGGCTGCCAGTGTTCCTTGGAGCGAGGACGTTCCGCCAACTCCAAAAGTAAAAAAGTTTCCCACATCCCGGAGGGAGAAGGCAAAAACACCTGCCACCAAGGGCTCAGGCAAAGCAAAAGTAGATAGTGGCAAGACAGCTGCGCCACCATTCAAGGTGGGGAAGGGCCAGAAAATGAAGGGCAGGTCCACATCGACGCCAACCTGCACAGCGGACAAGACCGGCAACAGCACTGCCACCTGCACCGCCACACGCACCGCCACCAGCACCACAGTCACTGATCCCGCCACCTGCACTGCAGTCACTGACCCCCCCACCAGCACCGCAGTCACTGAGCCCGCCACCAGCACCGATGCCACAGAGCCTGCCGCCAGCACCGCCGCCACAAAGACTGCCGCCAGCACCGCCGCCACAAAGACCGCCGCCAGAACCGCTGCCACAAAGACCGCCACCAGCACCAATGCCACAGAGCCTGCTGCCAGCACCAATGCCACAGAGTCCGCCGCAAGCACCACCGCTACTGACACCGCCGCCAGCACCGATGCCACTGAGGCAGCCGCAAGCACCGCTGCTACTGACACCGCCACCAGCACCGCCAGCACCGCCAGCGGCCCAGCGACATCCTGAGCCAGTGGCACCACCGCAGACATGGCTGCCTTCCCCAGGGGTTTGTCGCCCGAGGCTGGTGGTCAGTTCCAGGAGCCTGAGCAGCTTGCATGTTGCACCACCGTCAGTGGAGTATCACATCCACTAGCTCAGTCCTTGCCAGGATGAAGCACTCTGGGCACCAAGCCCCCTCCAGACCCAGTGGAGAAAGGCATCCACTACCTCAGTCCTTTGCAGGATGAAGCACTCTGGGCACCAAGCCCCCTCCAGAACCAGTGGAGTATCACATCCACTACCTCAGTCCTTGGCAGGATGAAGCACTCTAGGCAACAAGCCCTCTCCAGAACCAGTGGAGTATCACATCCACTACCTCAGTCCTTGCCCAGGATGAAGCACTCTAGGCACCAAGCCCCCCTCCAGAATCAGTGGAGACTGTTATCAACTTGAGAGACTGTGGCTTTGCACTCCCCAGGATAGAGCAGTGGGCAAACCACCCACTGGAGAGACTTGAGAGACCGTGGCTTTGCACTCCCCAGGATAGAGCAGTGGGCAAACCACCCACTGGAGAGACTTGAGAGACTGTGGCTTTGCACTCCCCAGGATAGAGCAGTGGGCAAACCACCCACTGGAGAGACTTGAGAGACTGTGGCTTTGCACTCCCCAGGATACATCAATGGGCATGGAGCCCCCTCGTTGAGTTGGCGTCATGCACTCATCCGGCTGAGGTGCCCCCCCTTTCCCATCTCCCTGAGGTGCCTGTTTCATTTCGATCTGATGCCCCTGCAGTGTTCTCTCCGTTTGGAGTCTGGTATCAACTGTGGGCTTCGCCCATGTATTTTGGGCCCAGTGGTCCACTGACTATGAATGGTGCACTATCCGGACTTGTGTAGTTGGTGTACATAATTGTTTATACTGTATTTCAAGTTTTGACTAATGGATTTTTATTTATTACAATCGTTCAACTCATTTCCTTTTGTCCTTGCATTCATTCAGGGGGGTTGGGGTGGGTGTAAATGTAATGTTGCAGCATGTATTTGTGTGTATGTGGTTGTGGGTGAGGGTGGGGTGGGGTGGGGTGGGGGTTTTGCGTGTTGCGTGTGTGTATGTCACTCTCTTTTCCCTCCCCTCTCGCCTGTGTTGTAGGTGCAGTACTCACCGTGGCCGTCGCCGTCGTCTTTCGTGCTCCTGGTAGAGGAGCAGGAATACTATTGCAGGGAGTATTTGGAGTTCTGGCTCCATGGTGTCCTGGTTCCTCGTAGAATGTCTTGAGGTGAGTGTTTTTCCTTCCAAGTCCTGTGTCCGCCATGTTTTTGTTCGCGTTCGTTTCTCCCGGAAAAGGTGGTGGATTGGCCTCTCATAATAGTGTGGGCAGTACATTGTCTTCCGCCTGTCTGTTGGTGGTGACAAGCTGTTTGTTTGTACCACCGTGGCGGTCGGAGTGTTAAAGTGGCTGTCTATGTTGGTGGTTTCCGCCATGGTCGTGATTCAATTTTTTTTACCCCTGGCCTGTTGGCGGTCTTACCGCCGCTTTACACCGACCGCCAGGGTTGTAATGAGGGTAATAGTTTTTGAGCTGGTCGAGGGGGGTGGGGCCCCAGGGACCATTAATGGTTCATGGAGGAGGATCATGCAGCCCCCCTCCCTTTTAATTACTTTAGTAGCCCCAGGAGATGTGTTACCTGTGGCTTTCAGAAGCTCACGGAAGAGGACCATGCAGCTCCCCCTCCCATTTTGAAACATTTTGGCTCTGGGGTGGGCTTCCTAGGGCCTATTGTTGCTAGGGGAGGCAGTCTGCATGGCCCCATACCGATTTTGTGTTTTTATCCCAGTAAGGCTCCATCTGGGTCCACCCCATGGGGCTAAGGGGGTCTGGGTATCCAAGGTAGAGAATTGACCTAAGGGTAATAAAGCTCCCTGGACCAATTAGAAAGGTCTATTTTTATAAATAGTCTTTCTAACCCAACCTTCTACATGGCTTTATTCTTTCAACCTTAATAACCTCAAAACTACTGTGAAACAGTATCTAGCATTGTCCCACAATTGGTGTAATTCTGTTTAGCGATTTGGGCTGTAGTTGTGTCTAAAGACCTTAAGGAAAAACAAATGGGGAAAGCAGTTTTTGCCCCCCCCCTTTTCTCTGCCCCCCCTTGATAGATCACTGTGAAACTTTCAAGACAGCAGCTGAACCAACTAAAGTATAACTTTTGGAAGTTTTGTTAAGATTTGTCAAGAGGCGCCAAAGTTATTGGCAAAACAAATCGTGTTCTTCCTATGGAAAGTAAGTTTTATATATATATATATATATATCTATATGTATATGTATATATATATATATATATATATACATATTTACATTTATATAATATAGAGGTAGTTATAGTTAAGATCTAGTTGCTATTTAAAAAGCATTCTTTTACTTGACCGATCTTCACAAAACTTCCCCCCCAAAAATTGCCAGTCATGTCAGCTGCTGACTGGAATGTTTTGGGGTGATCTGTCCAGGGCTGGGGGGGAGGTTGGGGTTGTAGTGGGGTTGGTTCAAGAAGAAGGTGGGGTCCCAAAACATGTTTTCCCCAATCCTTTTTCCATAGGAATTTTGAACAGCAACAGCGCCAAAACTGGATGGAAATACACCACATTTGGCAGAAAGGTAGGTCCTGGTCCAGAAAGCAAACCTTTTGTGCTTTGGTGTAAAAGTGTTCAGAAGTTTTTGAGAAAAGAAGGGGAAAACATTTGTACATATAGGAACAAATCATTTGTGACCTCTCTCGATCTTGTGCTGAGAACTGATTGGCTGACAACACTTCAACAAGGAAGCCACTGATGTGTTGTGAGGTACAAAATAAATAAAATGGGCCAGGATACCAACACCCTGACCCCTTAGCTCTGGTGCTGGGAGCCAAAAGGGCCCCACAGGGCTAAAAAGCATTTTTTCAAAAGAAATTGCTGCAAAGTTGCGACAGGGTTGTGAATCCCCAGCAAACACTTTTTTTTTTAAAAGGCCTCCTTCTTCAGAACAGCAGACTTGAGAGAAGGCTGTACAGAAAGGAAACATCAGGAAACAGTTTTGGTGCATTTGAGCAGTTATCATCCAGTTGCTCTTATTAATAGCATCCTTTATGGAGAGTTTTCAGGAGCTAGACGTTGGGAGGAGGCCTTCAGATTGTAGGTGGAGACAATGGGGATAAGATTTAAGGAAAGAGGATAGTTAGAGAAGACCATTAAGAGCACACTGGAGAGGGTAAAAGTATTAAAACATGTTGACTTATTAGTGCTGAGGAAAAGGCAGAAGGATGAGGCTGAACCAATGAGGTTTATCACCACATACCATGGTCAGTCAGGCGCAGTGAGGAAAAACCTACATAAATCCTGGCCGATATTATGATCTGACATTTGAAAGAATCTTGGAAGCCCCTCTTTGAAAGACTCTTTAAGTCAGAGTTTGGTATCACAACAAGAGAAAGGTTATAGAAACGTTTTATACCTGTGGGAGTTGTAAGGCATGTGGCAACAGCTAGACCTGCAAGAAGATTGAATTTCCAGTGGTACCAAAATAGTTTGTCATTTGGAAGTGCTTAATCTGTAATTCAGACTATATTGTCTGTGCGCTCAGATGTCCATGTAATAAATATTATGTAGGAAGTACTATACATATGGCAATAAAGAGAGTGTTAGAACACATTAGAGTGATAGTGCATTAGGATAAGACATACCCCACAGCAAGACATTTTAAATTATGTCATGAGAAAATGGCAGATTTGTTAACAGTGCTATACGAATCTCTCTCACAGAGAGAGGAGGCAATAGGGCAATGGAATTAAATCCATTCAGTAGTTTAGTTTTAAAGAAATGAAAGAAAATCCAAATTTGTGTATATAGAGACGTGAAGGATTCACAACCCCTCCCGATCTTGTGCTGAAAGCTCATTGGCTGACAACACTTCACCAACAAAGTGATTGAAGTGTTGGCAGCCATCTTGGGACTAGGCTGAAGCAGGGTGTCTGAAAAAATAATAAAAAATACAAATGGTACCAGGGTATGAACACCCTGACCCCTTAGTTCTGGTAGTGGGGTCCCAAAGGGATCCACCCAGGGCTAAAAAGCATTTTTTTTTAAATGTGTATTAAAATAAATAAACAAGTGCAGGCTCCTGTGCTTGTTTTTAACTAAACCCCTTTGGTGGGCCAGGTTTTTGTTGATGGGGGGGCTCCTGGCTCCCTGGTTCCTGGGGTGAATTATAAAATATAAGTGCAGGCTGCATGGCCCTCCACAACCTGGGGACCACCACCCCCTGAGACAAAAATGCTTTTAAGATGAGTGGCTGTACAGTTGTTAGTGGTTTAGTCAGTTCCTGTATGGTAGAGTATATGGATATGTAAGTAGATGTATTGTTGGGTGAGTGGGTTTTTGACTGGCTGCATTGGTTGTGCGAGTGGATGTCTGAGTTGCTGTACAGTTGAATGAGTGGGTGTGTGCATGCATGTATGGGTGAGTGACTGGGTGTGGAAATCACTGTATCAGTGAGTGAGATGGTGCCTCAGTTAATGCATGAGTGAGTGAGTGTATGTATGAGTGGCTGTATGCATGTCAGTGGCCGTTTCAGTTACTGTGTGGGATAGTGAGTGGATGTGTGAGAAGCTGTATCATTGAGTGAGTGGGTATGTGAGTTGCTGTATGGGTGAGTTAGTGGTTGAGTCAGTTCCTGCATGGGAGAGTAAGGAGATATGTAAGTAGCTGTTTTTGTTGCAAAATGGGTTTGTGAGTGGTTGCTTTAGTGTGTGAGTGGGTTTGTGATTGGCTGTACTGGTGAGTGAGTCAGTGTGTGAGTGCTGGTATGGGTGACTGACTGGGTGTCTAAGTGACTCTATTGGTGAGTGAATGAGTGAGTCAGTGAGTGAGTCAGTGACTCAGTCAGTGAGTGTATGGGTAAGTGGATATTTGAGGGGCTGTATGCGTAAGTGAGTGGCTTTCTCAGTGACTGCATGAGATTATGAATAGATTTGTGAGTAGCTGAATCAGTGATCGATTGGGTCTGTGGGAGGTTGCATGAGTGACAGAGTGGGTGTCAGTAGCTATGTGGGTCTGTCAGTGGGCATGTGAGTGGTTAAATGGGTGTATGAGTGGGTTGTATGGGTGTGTTTGTGTGTGAGCCTAACTATAATGTCCCTGTAACCTTTATTGTCTTCAGTGAAAAAAATATATATACCACAGTTATGACACAAACAAATTGACTTTACAAGGATAAATTATAAATGTACCTTATGGCAGTGGGTGTTTTGTCTATAAATAATTTATATTAATGATGAACTGGATGAAGGTGTATGTACAAAGTAACATAATTTGACATATTATGAGAAAGTATGCAACTTCATATCCAGAAAGAAGCTCACATCATTTCAATTGCATTTTGCGTTCTTGTTAAATGGTTGATATGTCTGAAAAATACATGACTAGTTTGCACATGATCTTAATATGAAATACACACCCTAATTCAATGTAAAATTAAATAAATCTTGCCTAAATAATGGATAGAGTCTTTGTGATATTTACACCAATTGAAACCCATTGTTCTACATAAATTGACGGAACCTAAACTTTGTGAAGAAAAGTAATTTGTATTTTTATACATTGTGAAAATTAAACTTGGATTACTATGTATCTTCTATTATCTATACATATATTTACATAGCATATCACCGCTGTGAGATTTAGGGCCATATTTATACTTTTTGACGCAAAACTGCGCTAACGCAGTTTTGCTCCCAAAAAATTAGCGCCGGCTAACGCCATTCTGAAGCGCCATGCGGGCGCCGTATTTATTGAATGGCGTTAGCCGGCGTTAGCCGACCGGCGCTGCCTGGTGTGCGTGAAAAAAAACCACGTACACCAGGCAGCGCCGGCGTAGGGAAAAATGGCGTTTGGGCGTCCAAAAATGGGGCAAGTCAGGCTGAGGCAAAAAAATCGTCTTAACCCGATTTGCGCCATTTTTTTTTGGCGCCCAGACGCCATTAACATGACTCCTGTCTTAGCAAAGACAGGAGTCATGCCCCCTTGCCCAATGGCCATGCCCAGGGGACTTCTGTCCCCTGGGCATGGTCATTGGGCATAGTGGCATGTAGGGGGGCACAAATCAGGCCCCCCTATGCCACAAATTTTTTTTTTTTTTTAAACTTACCACAACTTACCTTTTCTTCCCTGGGATGGGTCCCTCCAGCCTTGGGTGTCCTCCTGGGGTGGGCAAGGGTGGCAGGGGGTGTCCCTGGGGGCTTGGGAGGGCACCTCTGGGCTCATTCTGAGCCCACAGGTCCCTTAACGCCTGCCCTGACCCAGGCGCTAAAATCCGGCGCAAATGCGTTTTTTTTAGTCCCGCCCACTCCCGGGCGTAATTTTTGCCCGGGAGTATAAATCCGACGCAATAGCATCGGAGTCATTTTTTAAGACGGGAACGCCTACCTTGCATATCATTAACGCAAGGAAGGTGTTCACGCAAAAAAATGACTCTAACTCCATGAACTTTGGTGCTAGACGCGTCTAACGCCAAAGTATAAATATGGAGTTAGTTTTGCGTCGAATTTGCGTCGAAAAAAACGACGCAAATTCGGCGCAAAAGGAGTATAAATATGCCCCTTAGTGTGGTCAACTATACCGAAGAAGAAAACATCTCAGCAAGATCAAATTTAACAAAACCAAGACAAAATCAAGGCAATTGTTGGTAGCAAATTAAAATATACATGTGGTCATTGTGATTATATTAAAAGGATGCTTTATGGCAACAACACATGAACAAATTGAACACCATGACAATCACAGAGGCCTGCTATTAAATGCGAAGTAGATGGCATGATGACAAACTTAGGACTAAATACATAACTGACCAAAAGCAACTTACTAATGGTCATCTCAAAATTCTAGATTAAACACTGGAGAACACCCTACCTTCAGCCTCTGATGATTGTGCTGTCTCCTCTGCAGGTTTAAGTGTTTGCAACTGAGCAACTTCCATACTTCAACATGCATTCAGTTTAGAATCAGCAGACGGTGAAAATGTAGGCCACAAGGTGGAGAGAATCCTGCTGAGTGCTGTGAAGGCTCATTGAAAATCCCTGGCAAGGATGTGCTAGTTTTGCAACACATTGACAACATTGCTGTTAGGGGCACTCGTTGAAATAAAGCAGTCCATTTTGGAATCAATGTGATCACAAAAAGGCTCCAATGAGTGATATAAGGCCTGGATGGAGGAATGATGACTCATTGCTGGGTGAACACATCAGTATTGCTTGATGAAGAAGGCTGTTGGCGTTCACTCTTCTCCATCATAATATCAGCACTGTCAGCAAGGGAGATAACAATTCCATGGAGCCAAAAATGAGAGTCTCTTTCTAGCCTCTGTCAAGTCCTTGTTGGGGCTGAGAACTTTTAGGACTCCTTCTAGAGTACCTGTCAAGATCTCCACCTCAGACTTTACTTCTGCCAACATGCACTTCTGTTCCCCAAAAATACACGTTGCTCACAATAGACCTCGACATCACCTGAGCTTCTGGAGCACAATGTGCAGCAGTTTTATGGGAAACAGTCTGGATCAGAAAACATGAGACACAACAATGCCTTCAAACTTTGCAGGATGGCTATTGATTGTCTTCCGGATTTGGTTGAAAATCTCTTAATTAATGGAGGGCAGGAAGGAGTTGATTTCACAACCTGCTTCAGTGACAGGCTGTTGCTCAGGATATCTTTGTTCTCTCTCAGAAACATAAAATTGACATACGCATTATTGTCTTAATTTATGCATATGGAAATTAAAAAGTAAAGAATTGAAAAAATGCATTTGCTGATCACACATAAAAATATGTCATTAAAAATGCACTGAAAGCATTACAATGTAGTAAACATGTAACATTAATTCACCGTCAAATTATTTCAAAACAGTATACCTTCATGTTTTTTAAATGTTTACATATAAAACTACACCATTGGAAAGTGTTATGTGTCACATTAAGAAATGCATTCATATAAGCATTTTATTTAATTTTGTATGTGCTGTAATTGTAGCAGCACAGGACTGTACCTTATATATTGTATAATGTATATTTTCATGCAAGGTCTATCACATGAGTTTTTACATGCATACACAGAAGTATATTTTCTAAAATCTTAATTAAAATGACTTGTATGCCTAGCGTTTTGACAATATTTAGCAGATGATCATCAGAGCCATAACAACCAGACATTTGTTTCTTTGTCAGGTTACTTCCTCTTCTCATGTGTGCTGCATTCCACCACACACATAGAAAGATAAATGTGCTTCTACGGATTGTATATGTTTAGAAATATGTTCTTTTCTGTGCAAAAAATATCAGGACCATAACTCTATTTTGTAAGTGTGTGTATCATGTTGCTATACTACACACACTCCAACATCAGATGGAAATAGTGAAAATGTTCAATATATTTGTACATTTTTGGCAATTCTGGTCTATCCCTTTCACACAATGCAGCATTTCCTTGCTCTTACCACAATATATATGTTGCCACATTTGCAATCATTCCTGACTATGATGAAATCAATACAACAATTGCCATATATGTGAGTGACCACATGTGCGTCTTTTTACTTTTACATTATATTTAAATTTGCAATTGAGTTAAATTTACAATATGATGGTATATATTGTCGGCATACATATATGTTGTCACTTAACCAGCCACACTGGCTTTATGCTGCTAGTGAGAATGTATGTGTATGTGGACATTAACTTTACACCAGCTGTAGAAATTCACACACATGCAAAATATGTTTATTTAGAAATATAACATGAAATTTGCAAAGTGACTAAAACCAAACTTAAAATTCACAGTTTTCATTGTGGTGCATCAGTTCTTACCACAAGCAGCACGTCCAAAGGATTTGCAATGTTTTTGAATTTTGTTTTTCTAAATATAAATCAATTTGTGATATCAAGTATGTAACCTGCTTTTATTAGTGTTTGTGTTGATTTTGGGAAAAAAGTAAATTACTGGTGCAAAAATCGTAGCTTCTTATCAATCTGCATAACAGATCAATTTCATGGGTGGTACATGTCCTTTCACATGCAACAACACACAATCTCCTATGGTAACACTATTTAGTAACACAATTAAAAATGTTTATGAGCAAATAGTAAGACCATTAAAAATAATGAATTACATTTCATAAATTAGTTTTAGCTATCAAACACTTCCACATAATGGTTGTGTGCTGCCTTATACAACACACAGACTACTATATTTGAATTATTTTTTAACAAAATGCTGCACAGCTAGTGAACCAGTTGTCTTAGTTTTGTTGGAAGAGAGAGAGCAGCAAGGCTCCATCTTTCTAATGATGTGTTGCATTTCAGCTTTCTTGTTGCACTGGCCCACTATACACTTCCTATGACCAAGACAGGCACCCTTGCACCATAGTGCAAGTGTGCCAATGTTACTGGCATGATTGATTTTGTGCTGGAAGGAAGGACTACCAGGCACATTTGTTTATGTAAAGACAGAGGGTCTCATTGCAAATCTTGTGGTTAAAACGACTGCCAGCCTTGCGGTGATGGTCAGAGCGCCGCTACAACTGTGGTGGTTCGATGGCCACATTACAACCCTGGTGGGCAGATCCACCAGGAGTCAGGTGTCTGTCCCAGGAACGTGGTTCCTGACAGTCCGATGGTGTTCTGAGGGTTGTGTGTGCTACAATATTGGCCTCGTCTCTCTTAAGGGAACTGAAATCAATATCACAGCACTGTGCTGTCTGGCAGGAACTGCATACTCTAATGTTGCCGGCTGACAGCCTGGCAGGAAAATTCCCTATGATGCTAATGTGTATGTGTGTAGCACGCAGCAACATAACTGTGCAGCATCAGTTACGACTGAGGATGATATTGTAATTTATTTGGTAACATTGAGATGTCATGCTGTGACCCTGCCACACAAGGTGGAACTACACCTGCCTTAATAGGCATAATTTGATCAATTGTTCTTATATATGTTACTGTGTCTGACACATCTGTCCATTGGCTTAATTTTTTTTATGCCATTGTAAGACTATGTGGTTTAGCATTATAGTAAATTACATTACCTTTATGTTTCATGTGGATATAAACTACTATTGATTTATATGAGAATCTATATGTTACCACTCAGCGCTTTATTTATAGGAAATGAGTGCTGGTGCCAAGAGCTCTGCTCAGAAGACTGCAACCAGTGTTAATAAATGGCAGTGCACCGAATGCCAAGGCTGCGTAGTTTTGAATCAACACTGGGCCGCTATAATCCAATGGAAGCCTTTTGTTTTTTTACCTCTCATGCTCTCAGGAAATTTCTGAAATGGAAAAATACATGCCAGTCCCTCATAAATGTATGCTGGTTGTTTCTACCAGCAACGTCAAAATCAAATTAAGCACTGTTAACACTTACCCTGACCATTTTGCTCAACTTCCAAGTCAGCATTGTCCATGCCATCAACTCTAGAAACCAGCTCTTTTGAAATAATAAATCCCACCTACTCCTTCAGTAGGTTCAGCTCCTCCTGAACCTCTGGTCTTCCTTCTGTCCTTATTGCCATTGCCAGTTTAATGGGTAGTTTGTTATTAGTCTTGCATTTATGATCATGTCATCTTTTTTACATTCAACTACCGTCCTTCTGGTTAGTGCCACACAATCTAGTTTGTTTATGTTTGCTTGATACAAAGCATCCTCTTTAGATAATGGTAATTTGGAGGGTAGAAACAAATATCACTCATTTTTGATGACCTCAGAAATCAAACACTGGCTTTTCTCTTCTGTCAAGGTAACTTTTCTTTTCCTTTTAGCCACCAGGACAGCCTCATCATTCTTGTTAGTGCCTTCCTGGCTTCATAGAGTCTTCTATGTTTATGATATAATGATTTACTAACAAATGCTTGTGCCCCAAGCAATTTAATCCTCTGTGATGCAAAGCTGACTTGCAGGTTGCGAATATAACATGTGGCAGGCAATTCATCTTTATATCATGCACATAGGTAACTCATTATAACTGGATTGCATAAAGGTGTGTCAAGAAAGAAGTTTCTTCATTTGGGCTTGAAACTCTGGGAAATTATATAAAAGAGGGTCATTGTTTTGGGCTAAGGGGATAGACCAATTAGCAACATTCCCTGCCAGGTATGAAAGGACAAAAGCAACTTTTGCGGCATCATCCGGAAAAACTGTGGTCCTGCACAAAAACTACAAGTGACATTGGTTCATGAATATATAAAATGTACTACTATCGCTAGTGAATCTTGCTGGTGGAGCCAATGGAACTGGTGTATGGGTCACTATAGTGAGTTTCATAGGTGTTGCTTCTTCAGGTGTAGTAGGCTTATTAGTAACAAAGGTTGGTGGCTTGAGAAAGGGTTTGTCTGTTCTACGAATTGCACCTAACCATGGTTCTCTTCTATCTTACATCCCTTAAGTTGTTCTCTAAGGGAACAATTTTCCTCCCTCAATTGCGCTACCTTAGCCTGAACTTGCGTCGGAGCCTGCGCAAGATCGTCCATGTTGACCTCTGTCTGAGACATCTTCGCTCGGTCAGGCTTAATTTTCATGCGCATGGCTTTCTGACAAGATCATGTCTACTCACCTGAATTCCAGGTTCCGGGGGAGCGAAGACAATAAAGCAATGACCGATAAACACTTCTCTTGTATCTGAAATGAATAGGAAACAAGGGAATAGCCTCCGGGGGAAAGGGATAGGGAACAGGGATTTGGGAATGGAAGAGAAACAAAACAATGGTTCATGAAGGAGCATCACTGTTGTTCAGGGCTTGACGTAGGAATTCTAAGACCAAAATCAAATCAAAAACAAAAGAACTACAAATATCACAGAGACTTTCAGCAAAATAACAATAATTATTTTCATTTGATTGGGCAATCACCAAGTCTTTCAGCAAAGTCACAATAATTATTAGCGCTTGATTGCTCAACTATAAAGCACCCTTTTGTAACTCACAACAAAATCGTTATAAAATCAAACTTATGAATTTTTCTTTTGTTATTTGTTTTCACACAATAGACTCACTCTAAAACAATCAGGATGAACCTTTAAGTTCGCATAGATATCGAGCAATGTTTTAGGAGTTCACAACACTCAACTTCAATGCTGCTTTTAAAAATACTTCTCAAGCTGTCTTTGAAAAATAGTATTGTATCACAGGTTTCTCAGCATCGACGAAAGTCTTCCATAATGCACCAAAAGGTCACTAACCTCAAGAAGGGTGAAAATAGGGAGACGAGAGGGGAATTATTCACAAACTGACTTCTCCTGGAATGTTTTGATTATTTAAGGATGAGGGAATACTACTCATAAATTCTCCAGCCGAGGGGAAAGTAATCCGCTCCAGAGAGGAAGCTCCGATGAAGCCTCGCACTTAAAAGACACCTCCTAAAAGAATCAGAGAACTCCAGCTGAACTGGGAACACCTGCGAGTGAAGGAAGACTTGAAGCCAAGCACAGGAAACACCTTGGCAGTTCTATTTATAGACTGGTGTGCTGGTGGTGAGTCATCAGACACATGCTGGTGATGAGTCATCAATCATGAGGAGTGTGGATGCGTGCTGGTGATGAGTTATCAGACACATGCTGGTGATGAGTCATAAAACACTTCTGATGATTCATATGAAGGAATTCAATGTCTCCATAAATCGATTGGCACACAGTTCACAAATGGGACAACATTTGCTGTAATTCAATATAAACAAACATGCAATGTAATATTCGGTCTTCAAACAGAAGATCCATTTCCTCACATGTTACAGGAAAGTGCTGTGCTGTAAACACATTCATGATGTGTTTCATCTTTTTTTCATACATGCTGATTTATTTTGTGAGGGAGCAGCAAGAAGCTGAGTCCTAACACGTAGGCAGTGTCTAGAAGCCAGGCTCTCTAGAGGTAGCTGTGGATGTGCAGCCAAGGTATATCTAGGAGACATGCAAAGCTCATGCAATACCATTGTAATCACACAGCACTTACACGCATAAAAGAAAATACTCAGGACCATATGTATACTTTTGACGCAAAACTGCACCAATGCAGTTTTGCGTCAAACTGTTTAACGCCGGCTAACGCCATTTCTTTGCGGCACCCGGGCGTTGAATTTATACTTTGATGCTCTGTGGCGCAAACCATGGGTTAGAGTCATTTTCTTTTACCCAAACCATTGCGCCACGTCGTGAAGAAAAACAACGTTAACGCGGCGAAAATGACTTTTATCCGGTTTATGACGTCGCAAACCAGATACGCACCTTTTTCGCCGCAATAGCGTCAAAAAGCAGCACAAACACACCAAAGTGTGCAAAGGAGACACTAAATGATCCCAGAAGCCATGAGAGACCCCAGGAAGACTACAACTGACCAGGAACCAGCCAGGAGGAGCCAGACAAGACCCAGGAGAGGAAAGGAAGTGCTGGTTCAGTGCAGAGGAGCAGGAAATACTGGTGAAAGACGTGACAGGACACCAGTATCAACTTTTCCGTCACCTCAAAATTGCCAATTGAGAGGAGAGAGGCAATTTGGCAACAAATTGTGGACAAGATAAACAGTGTAGCAGAAGTACAAAGAACAGTCACTGAGTGCAAGAATAGCTGGCATGACTGCAAATGCAGGACCAAGGAAAAGATGGCAAGGAACAGGAAGGCAGCACTGCAGACTGGAGGTGGAAGTCCAGCACCGCAGGAGGTCCTGGACCAAATGGAGGCGATGGTGGCAGCCGTTATCCCTGAGGAGATCATCACAGGGATTCAAGGACAGGACAGTGCAGACTATCAGGAAACAACACAGATGCAAGGTAAGTTGCATTGGGGCCAAAAATGCCTAAATGTTAACGGTAAGCGGGGGGACATACCTACTACACAATGCATGTCAGCCATGATAATCAGGTAGTGGAAAGGGCATAGGGACATGGCACGGGTGCATGGGCTGTGCAAGGGAAACATGGGGCATAGCACAACACTACACCAACAACCTTTGCATGGGGGTACTCTGCCATGCCAAGGATGTTAGAAAGGCAAAGCCAGTCCAGGAGGGTAGGGTACAACGTAAAACTGGCCTGCTATCACACAACAGCTGCTAATGTCGCTACATGAACTAGGGCTCAATATCCAGTCTCAGGCCATATCTGCAAGTGGCATTTACCATTGACAACAGTTGCCACTACCACCTGTGCTATGTGTGCTGGTCAAGTAGCAAATGGCAGTTACGTGCCCATGGATCAAACACACCCAAAATAGAAGGTTCTTGATGACGACGTTATCAATCCCCTATAATTCCTAACAAAGTACAAATTGTGTCAAATGCTCATGTCTATGGGCACTATAAACATCAGGTATTGTTATTAACATTATGAAGTACACAGCAGTAATGTCATACCCATGCTGCCCATTCCAGGGTCTACCCCATGCCTGTGTTACAATAGCTGCAATGCCACCTTGCAACATCCCAACTGTCATACTGCTAAGACAACAGCATTGAGGGGGAGGACATATGTGTCTAGCTAGTTAAGTACACCCACACAGTCATAAGAGGAGATGGAACACTGCCAGGGCCATCACTGCAATCCAATATAGCACGAATTCCCCAACATCAGCATTACACATTACCAATGCTGACACCTGTATCGTGCCATGCCAATGCCATACATAGTATATGTTAGGTCTCAGCAACACATAGGTGGATGTGAAATATCTGAGACTGGGTCAGCTCCAGATTGTGAAGTGTGCTGCAAGTGGCATCAGAACAGCCATTGCAAAGCCTCACCATGCTAACGGAAGTAGACAGAGGGTTGAGTAGGACAAGAAGGTGGCAACATACAATTTGGACAGAACCTACACCTAGAGGATGTGATGCAGACAATTCCCCAAACTGCCCACAATACATGTGACATGCAGGTGGGGCATAGGCGAGTAAGAATGCTTATCTTAATGATAGGAACAATGAACAGGAACCAAGATTACTATGTTCCACTAATAGGAAGTCAGTAACGTCACATTACAAATGCCACAACACAGACACACTAATTGTAAAATATCTCATTGCAGAGGACGATGGCTCTCCTGGGGGTATGCCTGCCCTGGACTTCCCTGATGACATGGATGACGGGCTGACAAACATTAGCCAGCATACCCTCCAGGTTGTCCTTGGAACCCTCCAGACCCCACCATCAGTCGCAAGGAGGAGCACAGAAGTAGCAGCCATCACAAAGGAAGCCACCCACCACCCAAATAGTATGACCTGCCAGCTCCAACCCAGCTGAGGACTCTGTGGACACTGAAACCACCTTTGAGAGGACTGTAGTTGGAGTACAGCCGGAGCGGGCCAAGGAGGTGCAGGTGGGGATGCAAAATATGCCCGCCAGCCTTGAGGGGATGCGTAGGTGCATGATGTCATCTGCAGAACAGGAAGCAGCCATGCAAGTGCTAACTTCCATCCTGCAAGGACTACAACAAAGTGTGAGGGAATTCACCAGAGCAGTAAGGCAGTTGCCACAACACCTGGCATCCCAAACCTTTCACTGCATGCACAAATGCAATCATGACCCCCTCAGGGCCGACCTGTCTGCCTACCACAGTGATTTATCTGCTATATTCAAGAACCAGCAGCTACTCCTTGCTGCAGTGATGCTCTTAATAGCCCCACGGTTGGCAGCTACCGGGAATTCTGACCCCAGGTCTTCAAACACTGAAGTGTGTGTTGCCCCTTCAAACCCCCACCACCAAGGGCAGAGGATACCACACACACATCAGAAGATGAAGACGTGGAACAGATCACCTTCACCCGTAGGAGTACCTGGTAGCACCAGCCCATGCCACATGGGCACTGATATCCTAGGTCCTCTGCTTGTTAATATGCCAGTCTTGCTACAGTTGGTCACATGCACTGTTCTCCAGCACACTGTTTACCTTGACACTATGCTCTGTGATTGTCTCTCACTACCTCATTGGCATTCATAACAGTATAATGCTGTGTTGGACTGAAAAAGTCAGCTTCAAGGTATGTATAAGCTGAACCTCAATGTGGCCAACATTCCCTTCAAGACAATCTTTATATATGTGACATCTGACTATACACTTTCATCACACACACACCATACAACAGGAATGGATATGTACAAGCGTATGGACAAATATGTAACCTTGGAGTACAATGTAAGAAATGATAGGTGTGATTTATGTATACAATACTACATAAGATTATAACATCTCTCAGCTTATCAGGGTTCACATGAACATCAGGCTGTAGGCAGACGTACCACAGTGCCTAAGATTCCAATTCAGGTCTCAAATGATGACAGATTTAAAAACACATCCAAACTTCACAACACATTTGGAACCATAGTAACCTTGAGTGATGGTTGCAATGGAGGGCAGATGCATAGAGAAGTAGCTTTGGTGTAGCTGCCAATGTGACTGCACATTAGGAATTGTGAATAACCATGCCAATAATGGGATTCGGATGCAGGATGGAACACAAATGCAAATACTAAATAGACACTGTTCACCCATGCCAAGGCCATGATCCCCAAGCATATGACACATACTGTAAAGGAGTACCTAAAACTTTATTTAACAGTAATAAAGGATACTAAAACTAGGGGAAACACCTTAAATAACCTAACCTATCCTAACTACACATTACCCACAACTGGCCCTGACTACTCTAATCTAAACTTACTTATCACATTTAACTAAACACTCTAAACATCAACCCCCGTCCCCCCTTATATGACGGGACTCATGTAGGACAACATATACTAACCTAAACACATATTATCTTATCCTAAACAAACATATATATATATATTTTTTAAATATATATATATATATATATATATATATATATATATATATATATATATATATATATATACACATAAACCCCAACATCATCCCCTACCCACCCACCCAAAAAATAACACATGTAATAATATAACCCCCTCCACCCCCAAACCACTAACTAAACTAACAGCCTACTCTAACCTAACACTAAGCCCCCTAAACCCACTAAAGATAAGAACCAGGAAAGAGGAGGGAAGGTAGGGAATCATGGCTGAGGGTCCAAAAGTCACAAATTTCCCCTCCGCAGGATCTTCTTTATACCCCGCAGTCTCCTGCTATTGCGGGACACCTCTTGCTGCAGCCTGTCCATCCTGCGCAACATCTGTTGCATGTCACTTCTCAAGGACTGAAATTCAGCATTGTCTATCACAGCAGCTGGGGTTGTCTGTGTTCCACTAGTTGATGGCACTGCTGATGCCGGTGCCATGCTTGGAGGGGGAGGTGTAGGAGCTGCTGTCTGTGGGCCTGGAGCAGATGAGGTTGACGGACCTGCAACAGTGGCTGTCATCGTTTGGGCGACTGTGGTCTGAGCTGTTGTTCTGGTGGTGGTGGCTGTTGTGGGCAGGGATGGCCCCCTCTTGGACAACTTCCCTCCAGACCCCTGTGGCTCTCTCAAGGTGATAACGCTGTGCCATATTGCGGAACACAGACTCCACTTCTAGCATGTGGCGGTAACGCATTGCCCACCTCTGGAATTCCCTGATCTCATGGGCATTCATGTTGCTAGCTGTAAAAATAGAAAAAGCTAAATATTAGTGACATCATTGTGTGATACGTCTACAGATGATATTGTAAAACTTCCTCAAAAATAGCCGAAACAGTCCAAATCACAGTACAGATCATAGAATGTCCCTGAAGAATCCCATGCCAATGCAGCCTACACATCTACTATATAACAGCACAGCAATGCTCAAAAAGGTGTGTACCTACTTAAATGATTTGTGCATCATTGTACTGCTATTAGTCACATAACAAATGCTGCAAGTACTCCACATATGACAGGCCAACTAATGACTATCTTCTGGATGACAATCAAGGCCCACAATACTTGTGATTTGTAAATGGAATATCTTGGACGGTATGCAGTTGCTAATCATCAGGGGGTATCCTAGGTTGGAACAAATTAATGTTGGAATTACATGTCTGCCTTCAACACTGGGATCCTCACACCTAGGTACACATATTTCATAACCCTAACCCTGTGCCTCAGGGGTGATGGACATGTAACACATACTTTTAAACATCAAGGACAGCCAGGAAGCTTTGGACAGTTGTCCATGGGTTTAGTCAGTCCACCACAGGTAAGGAGGGCTGCCAACTAGGATTTACTCAAACATTGGATAATCACATCCACATTTATGTTCCTAATTACAGACAATTGTCAACATCATTTGATCTCACTGATACCTTTCCAAAAACAAGCACATAGATGCAAGCACCCATCTGGGCTTGAGCTGCATGAACACCTATGACATTCTACTCAAGTGCCACATAAACGGAGCACAACATGTGGAACTAGATGCTGCTAGGAAATCAAACATACAGTCCTACCTGTTCATTAGTTAACAGGGATGCTAAAGTCTGTGGGTAATACTTTGGCATCACTTGTCTGTGTGAATCAGGGTATGACTTGCTGTCTAAATCATGAAAATGGCCACCTCCAAATTAATCATTGGCATACAGGTAGCAACAAATATCACCCTGTTCACCTGCCCATGCCTATAGTGCAGCACTAGAATCCCAATATATGACTCTCTGCCACTGATTGTCCAACTCAAATATGGAACAAATTGTCAATCTTCAGTGAAGTCACATATCAGATCATGTGCCAGCACATCATACTTTGCAATGAGCCCACACACAGGAGTCAATCACACAACAGCTGCAAACAAAACACTGGACTAACATATCAACACTTACTGGATATGTCTGGGTCCACAAATCGAGCCACTTCACCAATTGTGTAGGGGCTGGTCCACCTGTAAACCATGTAAGGGTGAAATGTTGCTCAATGTCTGCTCACTGTACAAAACTTGGAACAACAAATCACTGTGTGTGACACTTTATATGTAGACACCTCAACAGACATACCACTGCAAACATGCATTGACCCTGTCACTCCATTGAGTGATAGACACCCCAGGCCCTAACAATCATGTGGTGCCAAACATGATTTTTAAATTTTGTGCAGAATTAGTTCTAGAGGGTACACCATTTCATAATTTGTTGTTATGAGAGACATTCAAAGCCACGTTCCTGGTGCACTGCAATACCAGTCACTCAGGTATTGTGGCTTGTGCATCAAGAGAAAATGAGTTACTGTGTGATGCTCATGTGGCTTGAGTTTAGTTCAGGAATTATTGTGCTTTCTATGGTCCATTATATGTGTGCCTGTGTTGCATGTAGGTTAAATATGCCACATTGGCAGTGTACCTAGAGCTGTATATGCCCCCTATAACACCATAATGGCAGGGATCCTGTGTGTTACTTGATGACAATGTTTTGCTAAACATGGATTGGCCATTTATCTAAATCAAAACAACAAAGAAATATGTGCTGACAGTGTCTAATTTGATCATCCGTGACAGAATGCATGGGCGCAGGTGTAGTCATTGCACCTGAAATGTGTTACTCAGAGCCCTGTGTACCTATATCAGGTATTGTAGATCACAGTTAGCCACATTCATTATCTTACATTTGCCAAGTTGGGTGATCTGTCGTTATACAACCAAACTAATACTGTCCCCTAATTGAAACATGGTTTAGCAAATGTCCTACTTCAGCAATCTTGATGACGTAAGTCTGTATTTGTATGCACCTTGGGAATGACAGCACTCACAGGAATGCTTGCCTGCTGATCTTTGCATACAACCATGTCGGTGAAAGCCTTCATACTGAGAAATTAACAGATGTACATATGCTGCACTAGATCAGCAGGGGTGTACCAAACGTAAACTACCAAACTATTTTGTCACTTTAAATGTATGATGGAAGCAGTCAGGGGTCCCTTGCACAACATCATGCAAATAAATAATTTGTGACCATGCATTCACAAAGTTCAGGGATCCCATGATGACCCATTAACTTTAGACATTTGTTTGGCTCTAAAGTGACACAGATGGCAAATACACCAGCTCTGTACCAGCAATTGTGCCCAAGGCAAAATAAAACACACAGGGACACTGAACTTAGGACCAGATGTTCTTTTTTTTTGTGTAGCATTCTCTTCATTTATTTACGCTACAGCTATGGAAAGTAGCACAAAATATTTAGATATTATCAAGTGTGCATTACTTTGGCAATAATAATTAATTTAAATTTTGCACAAACCAAGTTGAAATATCAGCCTAAGATATTACCAGAGGTTAGGAAGATCTTTGCACGTATGGCTGTGAATAGTGTTCAGACATGTTTTAAAAAAATTGAGGACTATATTGGTTCCTTGCATTAGCATGTGAAATACATCTCATTCCTGGTACACTCACAGGCCCTGATTGTTACTTTTGTTAGTGCTGCATTATCATCATCTATTGACGTCAAAGCAGCACTAATTTACACTATAAAGTTGTCTTTTGTAAGTTTGTGCAGCTTATGCGTCAACAAATGACAGTAATGGTTAGCAAAAATTGTATAAATCCAGGCCACTGTATGTTCAACTTGCATTCCACATGTCCAAAAACATTGCATGCAGCATTTCACAAAATCTGCACCAATCACCACGCCCAGGTGGTCCAGCAAGTCTTGCTCTCTGGCCACCAGGTCAGCCCACCAATGTACACGTTGGTGGTTGTTGCTCTGGCTGTTGAACACTCTCTTAGGTGGAACAGCACCTTGGACCACCTGAACCTCCTCGCCTCGGTGTGATACCCCTGTATCACGCGGCCACCAGCTTCTAACATCAGGGGGAGGAAGTGGCACACCAGCCAAATAAAAGCCCCCAGCTCCACCTCACCCATTCTCCCCAGACATGGCCTTCCCAACATCTAAAAAATAATAGGAAAGGGAAAAGAGGGAAATACAGGGAAAGGAGGTATGGAAATGAAACTTAAAGAACCCACCCACAGCCCAACAATACCCCAACTAACAATACCCACTACACACTACCAACAGTAAAAAGACAAATGTAAACACAAAAAAATGACAAAAACACACTTACACTGATTTAAACTGTCACTTACAAAAACAACAGATGACAATGGAAATGGCACACAGGAGACAAAAGCACAATATTAACAGACACAACTCTCAACACAGCCACACAGTCTAGAAGAATCACAGACTGCAAAGTGAAAGTGAAAGTACCATTTCTGTAAACAGGATATCCTATTACATCACTTCCTGTCTCAAATGTGGTGCGTTTTTATTATGATGTGTGGAATTTATGACACTTACGGGCTTTGCATCAATATTCTTTGAGGCATATGCTTCAAAATTCCCCCACATTCAAGGATCAATATTTTTTTCCTGGATAACCGATTTCATGGGGTGCAGTGTTGGAATTAACGCTAGAGACCAATCAATGTATAATGGGTGTGAGAGTCATTTTTAATGCATATGCGTCATATTTTTATGCATATGCGTCATTTTTGACGTTTTTGCGTCAAAATATTTGTCTATAACTGTGTTTGTGTAATTTTTCTCTTTTTTAAAATACATGAAGGCTATAACTATACAAAGATAGGCTGTTAGGGCCTGCTGTGTGTGTTCTAGTGTTTGGGCACATGTGGCAGACCAGACTACTGCGGACCATAATACTCATGTTGCTGTGTCGGATTAGCACTCTTAACTGACGCAACAGCAACACAAACTTTTGGAATTAAAATTGGTATTTCCTAGTTTGAGCAGGTGTTGCATCACTAGAGGATAGCAAGTCTATGCAACTTCAAAAAATTCACTCATGGTGTGTTTATGTCTGTGAATTAGCTATCTCAATTGTTGCTGGGCCTCTGTGTGAACGTCACAAGGCGTGTATTGCATGATATGCTTTTATGCATGTGTTGTAATTGTGGATAACCATCAGATGCCATTCATTGAGGTACATCAGTCATGATATGTGTATGTCATATCTGTTGCGTATTATGCTGTGTGAACTTCCATAGTTTTGGGGACAAAACATCTCCCATGACAATCTATACACAGGATAGATAGAGGACGGTTGAGAATGGCAATGTAAAAAATGAAAGCCATCACATGTCATGGAATGTTGGATACCGCTTCATGGTCACTTATGTGTATATTACCCATGAGTCAGACATTTGAATATGCTAGGTAGGTACAGTGTTTGTGACACAGAGTCCCAACTCCAATCCAAAAATATTTTGGTACACCACAGTTTGAGTCATGTAAATGACCTATGTTTCTCCTGTGGCCGTAGAGGACCAGCAGACCATACTGCATGTGTTCACATATTTCTAGTGGCTCATTGCACAAAGGTGTCCAGTTTAAGTGTGTGGCCATGTGTACCCTGTGTCAGTATTGGCCTCCATGTTGTCATAGTTATGTGCAAGTCTAGTCGTGAGTCTGTGGAGCCATTCCCTCAGTGAACAGAGTTTCCTTCAAAGCAGATTTGCCCTAAAAACAAAGAAAAACTAACAACACACATGGTGATAGCCCAGCTATGGCACAGCACACCTTTTAGAAGGCTGACCACAGAGCAACCTTGGCGTGCCCAAATACGTTATGGAGCAGTAATATGAAACAGGCAGGTTTCTTCACAACATTTGTGCACAGGGTGGGCTCTAAAATTTTCACTGCAACAGGGAACATCAGTGCCTCTGTGCTGATTAATCTCACAGCTGGTCACCACGCAAGCCCCATCACAAGCTGGCAGCAGAAGTGAATCTGTGTGTGGACCGTCAGGTTACACACATGTTTTGTCCTTACATACACATTAGCAACCCTTGTTTGTTGTGCTGTAGGCACCGTACCAAATCCATGCATACAGCCATAGCACACTGTCACTGTTTGGCACTAATGTATACATGCAAAAGCAGACAAGGGATGGGGGCTGGATTAGGCCATTTGAATGCATGTCCCAGAACAGAATACGATGAGTAAAATTATTAAACTATGCTGTACATTTAAGGATTCATTGTAGATCTACCAGACCCAATACCCCAGGAGGAAACAAAGGGCATGGAAAGCAACTATGAGACAAATGTAGACTCAGGAGACCTCTATGGTTAACGCAAAGACTGGAACCAGTCTGGCTAACAGGATGTAGACTCTGTCAGGAACAAACATGAACAAGGCAAATACACAGTGAGCAGACTCTGACTGGGACAAGCAGGAACAGCACTGTGGGAACAAAAACAGTTTCTGCTGTGGTGTGCACTGTTACACAATCCCCCAAGGGCTCTGGTACACAAGTGATTTTTACTCCAATGCACAACAAGGAGATTCTGAAAATGGCAACTTCTGAGCAGTTCCAGGCAGCAGCAAGGGCAGGGCAGAGTCAAATGCCTGATTTGCATGGTAGTGCTCACAGGTGTGTGCAGCTTCAGTCTCTCATAAGTTGTGGTGTTGAGAATCAAGTTTAAAGGGCCAAGTAGACCTTTCACATGGGAAGCAATGGACAGCTGATTACAGGTCTTACCGACTACTAGGCAGTGCATTATTTGACCTGAAGTCCATGCTGACTGATGAACTATGACTATGGCATGCCATCCTGAAGTGGGAAGCACACAGGAGTCAGAATGGGAGTCTAGGTGTGTGTAGCTGAGGAATCTCAGGCTACAGCTAGTCCATTTACAGGGCCCCCTAGAGAAGGGTGGGGAGAGAATTAAAACATGGCAGTGGCAGGACTTATTACCAGGGATGGACTGCGCACAGCATGTTTTGCGAGCAATGCTTGTCATACTTGGGGCACTCGTGCTATCCATTTTCAGCTTAGATGGACTTCTTGTCACACATGCTCCTTCCAGAGATAGCTGATGTCACACTTACTGCTGTCAAGGGTCTGGTCATACATTCCTGTTACCAATGCATTAGCACATCCACTGCGTAATATACGAGACACTTTTTTTCCTTATGATTGATGGTGTCTTAGTTGAGTGTCATGTGCTGCAATGGACCATGTGGGCAACATGGATGTGTCTCATAGCTGTGGTCCTCTGATATTGCCCTTCACATGTGAAATAGACATGATATACGTCATTTACACTGTGTGTGATGTTGGCTGTACATTCATACCCATCAAATGTGATGTGGCTTAAAACCCATGGTGGTAGGCAGGCTAAAAATGCAGCTGGCAGTACTATGCCGGCCGATGGGCTGGAGATTGACATCTCAGGCCCGGCAGCTGATACTGTCATGGCTGTATGAGTGGAAAAGTGGCAGGTTGGCTGCAGCCAACCCGCAATTCTCATAATGTGACAGTATGTACCGCCAGCCTGTTGGCGGTACTACTGCCAAATTAACACTCGCCGCCGGGGTCATAATGACCCTCTTTGACTCCTAAGTTAAGCCTTGTTGTTCGTTGCTACATGATGCCTGAAGACCCCTTGGAGGAAGTTCCAACAAGCCTTGGCAGCAGCGAAAGACGCAGGGCACGGTGTTACTATCCTGTACTATCCTGTTTGTAAAAGCAAGGGCTTACCTCCAGCCAAGTGGAACAGCAGGTAGAGAGGACCAACAGGACTACTTCTGACCTGTGATGCAGGATCCATTCAGCTCAGCAGGAGAGGGGAGCCATGCAGCCAGTTGTTGTTGCTGCTGGTGCCTGCAGATGCAGGGGAGTGACTACTTCACTCAAAGGGAGACTCCTTCTTCTTGCCTGTGGAGCCTGAAGATGGGCTGACCTCAGAGGATGCATGACCATCGAAAAGTTGCAGAAGCTGGAAGGAGCAGTGGAAACAATGTTGCAGGCGAAGTCTTCATCTTTGTTGCAGATTGTTGGGTCCTGGAGAGTCCAGCTGCAGTTTCTTAGGTCAAAAATCAAAGTAGAGGTTGCAGGCGAACACTGCTGGAATCTTGTAAGCTGAATCCGAGGAACCATCCAAAAGAGAGACCCTAAATTCCACTGAAAGGGGGATTGGTCACCTAGCTGGGTGACCACCTATCAGGAGGCCTGATCTGGCCACTCAGATGCCCCCAGAGCTCCCTGCCAGCCTTGGATTCACGATGGCAAAGCGTAGGGACCCTCTGGAGGAGCTCTGGGCACCACCCCTGTGGTGGTGATGGACATGGGAGTGGTCACTTCCCTTTCCATTGTCCAGTTTAATGCCAGAGCAGAGACTGGAGGTCACTGAACCAGTGTAGACTGGTTTATGCATGGAGGGCACCAGATGTGCCCTTCAAAGTATACCAGTGGCTTAGGGATGCTGTTCCTCCCAAGTCCAGTAACATCGATTCCCAAAGGGAGAGGTTATAACACCCCTTTCCCAAAGAAAATCCTTTGTTCTTTCTTCCTGGGCTTGAGCTGCTCAAGCAACAGATGGGCAGAAACATGTCTATGATGTGGCAGCAGCTTGGGCTGCCTGGGAAACCTCGGAAGGTTGTAGGAGCAATACTAGGGGTCCTCTAAGGAGCCCCAAGAGTGCATGGAATCATACAACCAATACTTGCAAAAGTATTATGGTATGATTCCAACATGTTTGATACCAAACATGCCTAGGCTCTGAGTTACGTAGCTGGACATAGGTAGTGACCTATGTCCAGTACATGTGTAAAATGATGTCCCTGCACTCACAAAGTCCAGGAAAATGGATCTGGAGTTTGTGGGGGCACCTCTGCTAGTGCAAGGGTGCCCTCACACACAGATACCTGCACCCTGCCCTCTGGGCTGAGAGGTCCTATCATAGGGGTGACTTTCATTGACCTGGTGCAGTGACCTGTAGTGAAAACAGATACATGCATCCAGTTCACGCATACTGCAATATAAAGCCTGAAAAATCCTTTGCATTGGCTCCCTATGGGTGGCATAATAAATGCTGCTGCCATAAGGAACCCCGGTACCCCAATGCCCTGGGTACCTATGTACCATATACTAGGGACTGACATAGGGGTACCAGTATGCCAAATGTGCGGTGAAAAATGTTCCAGCAACCGAGTTTAAAGGAGTGAGCATAATCACTGGGGTTCTGGTTAGTAGCATCCCAGTGAACACAGTCAAACACACTGACAAACAGGTCAAAGGTGGGGGTAACCATGGTACAAAGAGGCTACTTTCCTACACCAGCCATCCCAGGGGTTGTTGTTTAAATATAAGACCGCCATCGTTTTCCATAGCCAAAGGCTCACACAGACTGGTTTTGATGATGGAGAAGGGGCATTGGGTGACAGGAAACAACTTGTCTAGGACCAGGCCTTCATCAAAGGCAAGCATCACAAGAGAACTCTGACTAGAAAGAACATGCTTCTCTAAATTACTGCAAGTCATTTGTGATAATGATCTGTTGTCTATATTATCTCCCATCATATTACACCAAAAGAGATCCACTAGTTTGCTAGGGTGTTTTAATCACAGACAGCCTTATCACACCTAATCAGCACCACTAGAGGTTTAATTATTGTCACTGAAATATTGGACCTGGTAGAGCTGGTTTAATCACTGTCTAGGATTAATGCAGATGTAAACAAGTTGATAGACTGACCCATGGAGTATACTTATCAAACATCTATGTTCACCTTGAGTTAGATTTTGGATAAATGTGCAAAAAGTGAGTGGATGGTCTCTATTTTGAATGTATGACATGTCCCATGTTTACGTGTTACTCCCCAAGAAGTTTTGAAGTCCAGTTCACAATTTAGGGACATCATAACTAATGTTGAAAGTAGGCATTTCCACTTGTCAAAATGGTGTATATTTGAGTTGTGTTAGCTAAAGTTGTGTACTTCCAGCTATTTGGAAATATAGATCTGATGTCATGCTGTAAAGTCATCTGTAGTGAATCCTAGTTTGTTTTAATGTGATACAGGAGTTAGCTTAGCCTGTAGCTTGCAGACTTGTGCCCCCGCCATCCAGTGACTTTTACCCTACTTAGCTTGGTCTGTTTTAGCGCATTTATTTAATTAAATCTTTCAAAATGGCTGCCTTGTTTTGAGTTAGGCCTATGTTTTAGTTTGCGTTATCAGTGTCACTGCGCGAAGGCGTCAAGATCAAGCAACAAAGATCAACAAACTGTAGGTGTTCACTTTAGGAACTTTCCCTCTTCATGCTTTCGAGGGAATTGTTTATACTAATTACCGTCTCAAGCACGCCTTGTTACCTAATTGTTACCTAATTGTTAGGGAACAAACCTACGTCAGCGGTCCAAGTAGATCTGTATAAATACTTCTCACTTTAACAGAAAGTCAGAGGGATTCCGACCAGATGCTGCACGTCGCCTTGACGCTGACCCGGTCTTCGTGTCCCTATGGAGTCTGAGCTAGGGACCTCATTCCAAAGTAACAAGGGTTTTGGGGCTCTTCTCATGGACATGCCATTGGCAAATTGAGGTTTAACATACCTATCTCTCCCTTAGGTTACAAGTTAGATTCACTATGCTAGGGTATTAGGACATAATTCGCACTTCATGTTATTTCATGATACGACAAGATGGAGTGATTTGTATTAATGACTCTTGTCTTTACCATTCTGTTTCTTGCACTGTTCATTATCCTAATCATTGCAGCCCATGCAACTTATCGCAGATTGCAGTTTGCTAAAATAAAACCTATTAAAAACTCGACTGCATCTTCTTCATTGCCTGTGTGTGACTGAGACATGTTGTTAATGTGAGAAAGGGGTAATCTCCGTTTAACCACAACGCTCGCTGAGATGCCCTGAGATGTCACACTCTTGAGTCCATGTGTAAAGGCTGCCACAAATCACTTTTACTGTTTTGGGTTTTTGGTGAGCTACTGCTTGTGAGACTGAATGGTTGGGATGACAGTTTTGTTTTGTTGTAGGATTGGTATAGTCGCCTACAAACATAAATGCTGTCATCCTTAAACCAGCAGTCTTGCCTAGAGCAAGAATCCAACTATGACAAATCCTTCTGATGTTTCTGTCACACATGCATTTCATGTGCCTTACTTTTGTTACAAGGGTGAGGTATGCTAATCACTCGCAACAATTGTTAGGACGCTTTAGGGGTCTGATACACATGCTCTTAAATCTGTGTAGCAGTTTTTAGTCAAAAACAGTAAATCTAGTGTAGAAATTAAGGTCCGCCCTACCAAAATTGTAAAAAAAATATTTATTCTAAAAAAGTTAGGGCCTCATTTACAACAAATTGGTGCATCAATCAAGATGCACCAGTTGTCTTGTGCCACCCTGCGCCCCCTTAATGACATAATGGTAGCACTGTATTTACTATACAGTGCTCCATGACACTCATTAGCACAGCTGCATCTGATGTAGTTGTGGCACTTTGCTGCAGTTTTTTTATGCTAGTCCAGCAGAGCTCGGGCATACCCATTGAAAACAGCCCAGTGTCACTTTAACACCTGCCCTTGAGCAGGTGTTAAAAAATGACCCTAGAATGATACAGTGAAATTTTGTAGATTCCACTGTGCCATTCCTGCAGGCCTCTTAGCGGGGGAACTCCTCCCTTGCATACATTATACCTGGTGAATGTATAATATAGCGCACTGGTTTACATACTGGCTCAATGGTCCCATTGTGCCAGTTTGTAAATATGGCATGAGGTGGCAGAATGTTCTGCGCCGTCATAGCATAAAAAATAAATTATGCTACAGCAGGTCAAGGGACTTGTAATTGAGCCCCGTGGGATTTGAGCCACAAGCTTGGGTCTCTAAGGTAAGGCCCCTGAGTCCTAATCCTCTGTTCCTGATTGTACTGCTGAATATTGATTTCAAGAATATCGTGATACAAGAATATTAGGAGCAGAATATTGATGGCTAAAATATCAAAAGGTAAGTGCATTTAGGGAAGTATAGTTGTATTATTCCTTACTTTACATCTAAGTACCTTGAATGTATATATGTCCATTAGGTACACATATCGGGAGCTAATTGTAGAAAATCTGGACTTACTTATCTGTTGATATTTATTTTCGCTAATTGGTCTTTGATATTGTGTTCCAACAATGTTCTGAGGTCATAATTCAGGTACATACCCCTGTTCCATCATCCCAAACCTCTGAAACCAAGGTGCCCAAGCCATCATTCCAGGATCTCTATGACAAAATGTAATTGATCCCCAAACCTCATAGCTCTTTACCACAAGTGCAGCTTTTACCTCATATCGCAGACAACTGACCACACTCCACATTACTCTACACATACTCCTCACCATTCACCAAAAGTCCTGTCTCAATGGATCAAAGTACACTAGTCCTCTCCCATTTGACCAATTATCTAACTCTTCCTTTATCCTTATATATTAGGGTGCAGATTTACTAAGATATGATACAGTGCATCAAAACAAGACAACTTGCTGAGCTGCATCAAATAAAGAGTGCATAATATGCCATATCTACTAGGATGTGGCTTTTTCCTGCTCTTCCTCTGCATTGGCTCACTAGGTGAAGCATAACGCCAACACAGGCACCCTTGCACAGTGGTGCAAGAGGGCCTGCATTACAAGCAGGATTGTTTTTGTGCAGGATGTGGTACATTCATGCACAAAAGCAATCAGTGGTGGCATTTTCCTCTTTCTATGTGTGCTGCTGGATGCAGCACATGTAGAAAAAGGAAACAACAAGGAGAAATAATTATCTTTCTCACTATTACAACTCACCTTGGAAGGTGTGGAATTTTAACGCATTCCCAGGTTTAATAGTGTTAGTAAATCTGTGAATGTGTCTAAATGGCTTAAAGTACATTAGTCCTCTCCCCTTTGACCAATTATTCAAATCTTCCTTTCTCCTCATATATTAGAGCACGATTTGACACAGTTCAACACAACAAGACAACTTGCTGAGCTGAGTCAAATAAAGAGTGCAGAATGTGCCATATCTAACAAGATATGGCACATTCCTGCTTTTCCTCTGCATTGGCACACTGAGTGAAGCATAGCGCCAATGAAGGCACCCTTACACAATCATGCAAGAGTGCCTGCATTACAGGCAGGATTGCTTTTGTGCAGGATGGGGTACATTCCAGCACAAAGACAATCAGCTGTGCCATTTTCCTCTTAGACGATCTACCATGACATTTTCCTCTTTCTACGTGTGCTGCAGAATGTAGCACATATAGAAAGAGGAAACAATAAGGAGAAATAATGATAATTCTCCCCACTACACCTCACCTTGGAAGGTGTATAATTTTGACACATTCCCAGGTTTATTAATGTTAGTGAATCTGTGAATATGCTAGAAGCCATGAATGGTTGAGTAGAAACACCCATTCTCCACCCGTGGAATGCCTTGTCAATGCAGAGTAACAAAAAAGCAGCAACATGTGCTGCCTTGCGCTCCTTCATATCTACTATGCCATGCAGAGCCATGCAAGGTGGCTGTGCATGGCATAATAAATGTGATTTAAGGGCTTGATTTGGCCCTAGATTTTTATATTCCCTTCTACCGCTTGGACAAAATATCTCTTCAACCTCAAAGCCAACCATCACACATGTTTCATCACCGACCGTTGGTGCACACAAGTCATTATCCCCCTTGTCTTGAAAAAACAGGTATAACTTTCACCTATGAGTATCTTAAACTAACCACCCCTCCCAGATGTTAACTTAAATTCTTCATTACAGCATTAGTCTCATAAAGAATCATACTGCTGATCCTGGTATTCGCTTAACCCATCATCTAATCTCTCTCTTTCACTTTTTTTCAAGCACTGATGTGGCTTTTAATTAATCCTTTCATGCTCCCTCTGACCTCATACTGTACATGTGATAACCTGCAGTCAGACTTCTGTTGACTTCAATTAAATGAATCTATTCTCTCGGATAGGGCTGGCACCAGGCATGGGCAGTGTGGGCCCAGGGCAGGTGGACCTCTCTTCTTGGCCTCGAAGCACTAGACTATTGCTGTGGAGCCCAGAAAATGAAACTCCCTATGATGGGCCTTTCAGCAAATGGGGTAGTTTAATGCAACTGAAGAATCAAGTACAAGATCTATGGTTGGTTCTAAATGCTGTGGTTCTTAGCAAATCATGAAAATGTCCCCACACCTTAAAAAAAACAAAAACTGACTTTTAGTAATGTAATTGGCACTCGCATAAAGCACTCCATAGTCTTTGGGCCAAGTTTGTGCTTAACAAAACTGTAGACAAAGGTAACAGCACTATGTCACAGTCACCTCGCACCCAGGCACTGTGCATCAGGCCTGACTCATGACTTCCACATTTTCAGATTGGCTATGTCACGTAGGCTCTCATTATCTTAATGAGGCTGCTGGTTTTGGGTGCCAGAATCACCTGAATTGTGGGCAACTGAGTCCAATCCCACACCATGTGACAACTGTCAGCCTAATCCAGGTTTCAATCATGGTTGATCATATCTCATTCTTTTCTCTCAGTTACGTTAGAATCTGTAGGAGGCTGGCCTGGCTTAAAGTGGTTACCTGATGGTACTTATACCTTGTGCAGGTCCAGTTATCCCTTATTAGTAGATTAGTAGTGCTCTAGCAGCTTAGGCTGATAGAGGTAGCTATAGCAGCTTGGGCTGAACTAGGAGACATGCAAAGCTCCTACTATACCACTTATATCATATAGCACTATATCATACGAAACACAATAAGTTACTAAAAATAAAGGTACTTTATTTTAGTGACAATATGCCAAAAGTATCTTAGAGGATATAGGGCCAGATGTAGGAAGGCATTAGCGCCTCGCAAAGGGCGTAAAGAGCCGTTTGCGAGGCGCTAATGCCCTCACGCGATGCAGAAACACATATTGCGAGTCGGTACCGACTCGCAAAATGTGTTTCAGACTCGCAAATAGGAAGGGGTGTTCCCTACCTATTTGCGAGTCGCACCGCAATGTAAGTTGATTTGTGACCGCGAAAGCGGTCGCAAATCAACTCGCAGTTACCATCCACTTGAAGTGGATGGTAACTCATTCGCAAATGGGAAGGGGTCCCCATGGGACCCCTTCCCCTTTGTGAATGCTCACAAGAATATTTTTTCAGAGCAGGCAGTGGTCCTATGGACCACTGCCTACTCTGAAAAAAACCGAAACTAAAAGGTTTCGGTATTTTTTCTATTTGCAGCTCGTTTTCCTTTAAGGAAAACGGGCTGCAAAGAGAAAAAAAAAAACTGCTTTATTGCAAAGCAGTCACGGACATGGAGGTCTGCTGTCTCCAGCAGGCCACCATCCCGTGAGTGCCTAGACTCGCTATGGGGTCGCAAACTGCGACCCACCTCATAAATATTTATGAGGTGGGTCTTTGCGACCCCATAGCGAGTCGCAGAAGGTGTCTGAGACACCTTTCTGCATTCGCTTTTGCGAGGTGCAAATTGCAAGTCGCAGGGACTTGCAATTTGCACCTCGCAAAAGGGAACCTTCCTACATCTGGCCCATACTCCCTTAGGAGGTAAGTAAAATACACAAAATATACACGCAAACCAAAATCAGGTAAGTAAACAGTTAGAAAAGTAGGGCAAACACTGTAGAATACAATAGGATGCAATAGGACACAATAGGCCCAGGGGCAACACAAACCATATACTCCAAAAGTGGAATGCGAACCACAAATGGACCCCAGGCCTAGTGTAGTGTGTAGGGGGTCGCTGGGAGTGTAAGAAAACACTAAGTGTGTCCAAGATACCCCACCCCAAGACCCTGAAAAGTAGGAGTAGAGTTACCCTACTACCCCAGAAAGACAGTATAGTCTAGATAGGGGATTCTGCAAAGTCAACAACTGACTGCAAAGCACTGAAGATGGATTCCTGAACCTGAGGACCTGCAAAGGAAGGGGACCAAGTCCAAGAGATACACAAGTGTCCGGGGGGGCAGGAACCCAGTAAACCCCGGATGAAGGTGCAAAATGGCTGCCTCTGGGTGGAAGAAGCCAAAGATTCTGAAGCAACGGAAGATACCAGGAACTTCTCTTTTGGTCAGAAGATGTTCCACTGCGTGCTGGAGAATGCAGAGTTGTTTCCACGCAGAAAGACTGCAAACAAGTCTTGCTAGCTGCAATAGTCTTTTTTAGAGATAATGGGTGCTGCCCGGGCCCAGGAATGACCAGGAGGTCGCCCCTTGGAGGAGGAGACAGAAGGGGCTGATCAGCAACAGAGAGAGCCCATGCAGAAGCAGGCATCACCTCAGAAGCACTTGAACAGGTGTTCAAGAAATCTGAGCATGGTGGTCGTCTCAACACAACAAAAGAGGATCCCATGAAGCCAGTAGTCAACTCAGCGAGTTGAGCAATTCAGGACGGAGTGCTGGGGACCTGGGCTGTGCTGTGCATGAAGGAATCATTGCAAAAGTGCACAGAAGCCCTAACAGCTGCAGATCACGCTGTCCACAGGATTACTGTCTGGCGTGGGGAGGCAAGGACTTACCTCCACCAAATTTGGACAGAAGGACCACTGGACTGTTGGGGTCACTTGGATCTAGCTCCTGTGTTCCAGGGACCACACTCGTCAAGATGAGAGGGGACCCAGAGGACCGGTGATGCAGATGTTTGGTGCCTGCGTTAGCAGGGGGAAGACTCAGTCGAACCACAGGAGATTTCTTCTTGGCTTCCAGTGCAGGGTGAAGGCAGACAGCCCTCAGAGCATGCATCACCAGGAAACAGTCGGGAAAGCTGGCAGGATTAGGTGCTACAATGTTGCTGGTAGTCGTCTTGCTACTTTGTTGCGGTTTTGCAGGCTTCCTGGAGCAGTCAGCGGTCTATCCTTGGCAGGAGTCAAAGAGGGAGATGCAGAGGAACTCTGGTGAGCTCTTGCATTCGTTATCTGATGAGAAACCCACAGGAGAAACCCTAAATAGCCATCATAGGAGGATTGCCCACCTAACCAGGTAAGCACCTATCAGAAGCGGTCTCTGACGTCACCTGCTGGCACTGGCCACTCAGAGGCCTCCACTGTACCCTCACACCTCTGCATTCAAGATGGCAGAGGTCTGGGACACACTGGAGGAGCTCTGGGCACCACCCCTGGGGTGGTGATGGACAGAGGAGTGGTCACTCCCCTTTCCTTTGTCCAGTTTCGCGCCAGAGCAGGGGCTGGGGGATCCCTGAACGGGTGCAGACTGGCTTATGCAAGGAGGGCCCCATCTATGCCCTTTCAAAGCATTTCCAGAGGCGGGGGGAGGCTACTCCTTCCCAGCCCTTAACACCTCATTCCAAAGGGAGAGGGTGTAACACCCTCTCTCAGAGGAAATCCTTTGTTCTGCCTTCCTGGGACTGGGCTGCCTAGGCCCCAGGAGGGCAGAAACCTGTCTGAGGATTGGCAGCAGCGGTAGCTGCAGAGAAAACCGCAGAGAGCTAGTTTGGCAGTACCAGGGGTCCATGCTGGAGCCCCAGGGATGCATGGATTGGCCCCCCAATATCAGATTTGGCATGGGGGGACAATCCCATGATCTTAGACATGTTACATGGCCATATTCGGAGTTACCATTGTGAAGCTACATATAAGTATTGACCTATATGTAGTGAACGTTTAATGGCGTCCCTGCACTCACAAAGTCTGGGGAAATTGCCCTGAACAATGTGGGGGTACCTTGCCCAGTGCCAGGGTGCCCTCACACTTAGTAACTTTGCACCTAACCTTCACTAAGTGAGGGTTAGACATAAAGGTGACTTACATGTTACTTAAGTGCAGTGTAAAATGGCTGTGAAATAACTTGGAAGTTATTTCACTCAGGCTGCAGTGGCAGTCCTGTGTAAGAATTGTCTGAGCTCCCTATGGGTGGCAAAATAAATGCTGCAGCCCATAAGGATCTCCTGGAACCCCAATACCCTGGGTACCTATGTTCCATATACTAGGGAATTATAAGGGTGTTCCAGTGTGCCAATCGGAATTGGTGAAAATGGTCACTAGCCTACAGTGACAATTTTAAAAGCAGAGAGAGCATAAACACTGAGGTTCTGGTTAGCAGAGCCTCAGTGATACAGTTAGGCACCACACAAGGAACACATATAGGCCACAAACTATGAGCACTGGGGTCCTGGCTAGCAGGATCCCAGTGAGACAGGCAAAAACAAACTGACACACAAGTAAAAATGGGGGTAACATGCCAGGCAAGATGGTACTTTCCTACAGTATCACAAATGCAAAGACAAAGCGAGGCAGAGAATGGTTCAATAAGGTTTACTGAATTAGCAGCATCTTAGATAAAAAGTCATAAATTGCAATAGCTAGGATGATATAATATGCTAGAAGCAAAATGGTGACAAGAAGAGTGAAACACAGAAAAAGTCCCACCATACTGTCACTAGGAGTAACATATGTGGTTCCTACCTAAGCTATATTAGAGCACAACGTGATAGGCCCTAATCCGCCCTTCAGGTTTCCCCCCTGGGAATACATCATCCACCATACCTGAGCAAGGAAGCCTAGAAAGACACCATCCCCATGTAGATCAGGAATCTGGTAGTCTAAGCAAGCTACTGTAGCAAAGGCAATCAGCAGTCAGCATACAGTTGTGGTCATCTGACTGGACTCTCCCTCTAACATGTATGGGACAGGGAAGTGTTGTTATAATAAAACAGCTGATGTTCTGAGAAAATGTCCCCACAGAAGGATGTGTATGTTTCTGTGAATCCTGGAGACACAGTGTACCACTTTGCCGACAAATCTATTGCACTGCAGCCTTGAGGAAAGCACAAAGTGAAAATAATATCTTGCTAGAAACATTGCTTTCTAGGCAAAAGAACAACTAGATAAAGAAAAAAAAACAACACCGCAAATGTGGCCTATGCTAGATTAATAAAATTAAGCTGAATAAAATGTAACTGAGCCAAAGTTGCTCAAGCGGCAGGCCTAGTTGCTAAATATATTTTAACAAAACATGGCTAAAATACCAGTACAACAGCTACAGGTATGTGCTTCCAATCTCCCTCTTGCTTTAGGAACTACAGTGAGGGTAGGATTATTGATGGGCCTCTTCCGTCTGCAACTCCGAAGGCAAAGGCTCAGCTCATAACTAATGTGAAAGGCTCTGTGGTTGAGAGAGTAAGTGAAGGGGTGCATGGGTGGCAGAATGGATAAGTGAATGATTGAATGGGTGACTGGATGGAGTGAAAAGGTGGCTGAATGGATGATGAGAGAAAGGATGGATGAATGATAGAGTTGAAGGATAGATGAGTGAAAGGGTAAATGGATGGATGGATGGTTGGATGAATGGATGGATAGATGGGTGGAAGGTTGAATGGATGAGTGAAAAGATGGATGACTGAGTGAAAGAGTGGATGATAGATGAGTGAGACCCAAGATGACAGACTGAGTGAAAGGATGGATGATGGGCAAGTGAAAGGGTGGATGAATAAGTGACATGATGAATGTATGGACGAATGCATATGTGAACAGGTGAATGGATGGAAGGATGAGTGAAAGGGTGGATGTAAAGATGGATACGTGGGTAAAAGGGAGGGTAGATGGAAAAAAGGATGGATATCTGAGTGAAATGGTGGATGTATGGATGAGAGGAAGGATAAATGGATGAGTGAAATGATGGATGATTAATAGGATCAGTGAATGGATTAATGAGTGGGTGAGTAGATGGATTGATGGGTGGATGAGTGAAGGGTGGATGGAAGGATGAATGGCTTAATGAAATGGGATGGAGAATGAAAGGTGGATAGAAGGATGAGCCACAATATGAATGGATGATTGACAGGGTGGATAGATGAGTAAAAAGGGTTGCATTGATGGACAGGTGAGTGAATGGGTGAATGGATGGGTAAGTTAATGAAAGGATGACTGGATAGGTGAAAGGGTAAATGGATGGATCAAAGTGTGTATGAATGAGTGAAAGGATGGATGGAGTAAAAGAGGGGATGGATGATTGGAAAGATGAATGGATGATGAGTGAAAGGGTGGATGGAGGGATGCATGAGTGAAACGATAAATGGAAGAATGGATAGGTTTGGAACATGGATGGATGGACAGAGTGAATGTTGAAAGACTGAATAATGGATGAAAGAATGAATAGATGAGAGAACATAAAATGTGAAATGGTGGATAACAGCTATTTGATGAAAGGACGAATGTCTATATCCTTTAATGGAACAGGCAAGAAACATCTTCTGGAGAGGGTTGTGGTGACTTATGTTGCTTGCTTTGTGCCATAAAAGCTATATTTCAAAGTGGGAGGTACTCTAATTTTCTGGCTGCTCCCTTACCTATGTGTAACATTTCTGTATTTGCTGTGTGTTCACGTGTTGCATCTATACATATGACATTTTGAGTGCCACCCAACTGCTACGGGAATTTTATACTAATAATTGTAAATTTTAGCATGTTTTGTTTTAGGTGCAAGCTTTTAGCCAAGGTTCTAGCCATGAGCTGTGCTTGAGATGGATGTTGTGTTTGTAGAAATAGGCAAGGTGTCAAAAATAAACGGTGTAATAGTGTATCCTCTCTACTTGCTATAGGAAAGCTTTAGGAGAAATCACATTTGTGACATCTGTCAGCCAGTGCAGCTCTCTGCAAAGACCCCATACATAAAGCATGATTCCATATTTTAAGTTCCACTGGCTCACGCACCCATAAAGTCTTCCCCTTAGTAGGTTCATCACAGTGATCCTCCCTTTAGTTCACCACCAAAGCAGAGCTCTTTAGTATCATGATATGGAAGAAATTCTCAATGACTCCAATTGTATTAAGACTAATTCTCTGGGGAGATGTAAGTGGTCAGATTCCAGTTTTTAGCTATGAAACTACGCAGTTCTGCACTAGAATTGATGCAAAACCTAATTGCTGGTATTGGTTCTTTGTTCAGAGGATGCAAAAGCCTAAACTCTCATCTCACCGTAGCACAGAAATAAACATTGATATACTGCTGCAATAAACACACACTCCACCCACAAACACAGTCACACCAAAGCTGTCCATTGCTTTATCCTCTTAACTACTTAACTAATGGTTCCAAAGTAACTGCACCATCAAACTTTCTTTTGCCATCATAATAAAAGGGATTTTAATGAAAGCATTTACTAGCACAGACTTCCACCAGAGGAGTTCTAAGGTTGCTTCTTTTTACCACATGTAAGTGGTTAATTCTGGTTTTATTTCCTTGCCTTCTGGAACATGCCTTTTCATTTTTCTTTCATAAATGCAGCAGTACTAGATTCAAATGAAAGGACTAGGTCACTTCAGGGATGCCAAACAAATATGAATAATCCTATGAGACCACTTTTTGTGATTTCACTTTCTGTTATGTCACTTCTTGTGATGATATATGCAAATGAGAGGGGCCTCACATCTTCTATTTTGCCCAGGGCCCCAAAAGTCCATCCCATATTGGCTCTTTACATGATAGTGCATGATAAAGCACAACAAACAACTTTCCTTTATCTACATTGCCTAATGCATTTCTGTTGCAATGCTTTTTGAATTCATCATCCAGCACTATCGTTGGAACAACGCAGGTCTCAGTCATTGGAGTACCAATTCCTTTTCCTGCTGCACACGATGCTGTTAACCTAGTTGAAGACTTAACTCATGTCCTTTTCACCTTATTCCATCTTCTATCCAAAGTCTGCCATATAGCAAAATGCCCTTTGTTTCCACTAGATACTCATGGCAAAAACTGAAATCATCTTCATATTATCAATTGCAAATAAAATATTAGGGATATTTACAGTTTTGCAGAAAGGATCGTCTACCAAAAAATGGGAGATGTCCTGTTCTATTAAACTAGTGATTTCTCTGCCTCATTTAAAGGTGGAAGTACTTCTGAGTTTCCAGTGGTGATCCTCAGCTCCCGCATTTGCCACACATTTGTACCTAACTGGACTGTAAAGCCCCTTTTTCTTGTGAGAGTCGATCCTTCTGAAACTCACGCAAGAACAAAATGCACTCAGTGGTAAGTGAAGGGAAAGTGAGAAAGATCCACAAACTAAATTCCTGCCAATATTCGGGAAGTAGGAAAATCTTTGCTGGCATAATACACATTTTGCAGACCCCTGTCACACCTCTATGTTACTTACAGCAAGAGTACCTATATTCACACGTAGCCATGTCTTCCATCACAATAACTCTAGCTTGTTTTCTAAATCTAAACTTTCATTTGTACAATCCTGTACATCTCTTCATGTTGGGTGCAGACTAAATATATTGAACCCCATTCTTCGTGTGCCTCAATAAATGATCTCCTTACAAGTATTCAAGAAGGACATTAAGGGTCACGCTGGGGCTCAGCTAGCCAGAAGGTCCATCACACTGCCAGGACCTCCCAAACTACATCAAGAGCAAAGCTTATGGCAAACACAAATACATTCAATTCATTATTATACTTTAAAAAAATATATACATTTATTTTTCATTTGAATGGAATTTCAATTTTTTCTTTATTCAGAGCGAACCACCTATCTAAACATTTGATAAAGAACATATTTACATGCCTGTCTCACCCAGTGATTCCAATCACCCAAACCGTTTATGAAACCAATAACGCCAGTTAGTACATCACAATTTTTATTTTAGTATTTTTCTTGTTAAAACTATGTTATATCGCGAGGTTCTATGACATGAATTCAAACAATTGTGGTTTTCCTCCTTCTGAGCAGATTGGGTGTGCCTTGACAACAACTAACAACTTGTTATACCAGAAAGAGCATACAATGTTTCTGTCACAGAAAATTTATAAGGGAGACTGTTACTTGTTTGTAATTATCATTCTCTCTGAAAGAATCAGTAAATATCATCCTGTGTCAATATATTTGGGAATCTAGATCTGAAAAGGCGTCGTTTCAAAAAGTGCACAGTGGTCTCATTTCTGTTTAAATCTTTCTATGTGTATTAAATATCAATAGTCTAATTGAATTATAATTATCTTACATTCATCACCAGACTCACAGAAAGCTCCCATCAGCCAAATACTTAAAATAATGTTGGCCCTTACTACTCTCTCGCCTGTTCCCCTAGCAGGAATTTCGGCCGTAACTAAAGCTGTACCTCCGAAGACTCCTGAATCGAGGTGCTCTGCAGTTGGCACAGCGGGTGCAGATTTGCCAGTAACAGTGTTGGTGTTGGGGGGGAGCCACCCCTTCTTCTGGCTCACTTCCAATGGTTGCTTGCTCTTTACAGGCAATCCCTATTGTGCAGAATCTTTCTGCTATTACTGAGGCAAGAGCAGGATCTATAGTGGTCAAGCCCCCGTGATGTTTGACTGCATTCGTGCAGCTCTGCTGTTTGTTGGCAGTTAGTTGCTCGCCAAGGGATTTTTTGCTTTTGGAGTCCCTCTTAGACCCTGGTGTCGGTGAAGTCTCTGCTGCTTGGCAAGTCTCTGTTGCTGAAGTGCAACGTTTGGGGTCGGACCCTAACTTGAACATGAAGGCAATGTCCTTGTTGTTTCCTAGGGTTTCTTATTGCGTCCCTTCCTCCATTGAGCTCGTCTTTGTTTGGCATTTATTTTTTCATCCACAGGACTTCCACTGCCTTCTGACCCTCTGAAAACACAGGTGACGAATTATTTGGTTGACTCAGGTTATTGTGGATGCTTGTGAAGTGAAGTTTATGTGTGGTGTCATATCTAGGGTACCTAGGGCAATGGGTTTTCCTCTTTGGTGGCAATGACCATTTTGAGTTTGCTGAAGACTGATGCAACTTTGATGGAGAGGGTCAGCTTTCTGGGCCCCTACGTTCTGCCCATGAACTACTTGGACCTCTGCCTCAATGGTTTGCTCGTGTTGTCTTGTAGTCGGTAGGCATTTAGCTGTAGTTTAAATTAGGCTTTGTCTTAATCTTGACACTTCTTCCATTGCGGCAGGATTTTGCTGGGGAGGGCTACCTATCACGTGGGTAGAGAATACTAAGGGTTGTAGTAGTGGCTGCAAGCTCTGAATGTTGCTGTTACTTGAGTAGATGGCTGATCAGCACTTTTCAGAAAGCAGATCTTTGTGTAAATTTTCGGCTGAAGTTCATCCATACAGTGCTTTTTTGCATCTACTGAATTGTCACTTATGCTATGACTTGCTTCTTCCTTGCCTGCTTCTCTCATGTTGAGTGAAGGGGTTGCCTGAATAATGGGCTGCTTCACTGATTCTTGGGATCTCCTCTTCTGCTTTCCTGCCATAGTTTTGCTGGAAGGAGACCTACTTGTTTTCCCTGACCGCATAGTTCCTGTTCCTCTATTCCTGGGACGCTTCCTTTGTTTTAGCTTGTGTCAAAAGCTATTTAGACTGTTGAGCTTGTTTTGTTTGCTTTGCTTAGAGGTTAGAGCCCTATAAGCACTAGGAGTGTCCACTTGGCACCGTTCAGCCCCACCCCCCCCCTTCCAGCTTCGATTGGTAGGTGCAGGTAGGAATGTGTGTGGGGGGTCTAGTGGCTGAGGCAAGTTAGGCTCTCCAGGACCCCGCAAGCCGAAACTAGCCTAGCCTGGCCACCTCTGCGGTGGCCCGGCACACAGTCTCTGCACTTGCCTTTGTGTGACCGCCTGACTCACTTGACTCAGATGTAAGATCAACTGTAAGACCACCTGTCAGTGTACTATATTGCTATCCACCAAGATTCAGAGGTGATCATAAAGGGTGATCAAAGGGGTCAGGTTCAAGTCTGGGTTCAGAGGTCAAAACTGGTCTGTGGTTCGATACCAGCTTTCAGTAAACAGGCAAGCGACAGATAATCAGGCAGCAGTGGGCGAGTGGATGGTAGGCAGATGGAGGGTGGATGAATGATGAACCACAGTTGCGCCCACCAAGTAAGCTCAAGCTGGGCTGCTGGGCAATGGTACTTGTTGTGTTTAGTATTGCTCAAAGGTTTTACTTGGAATGTGGGGCCCGTGGGTAGAATGCGGGGAATGGAATGTGGGTCTCGTGGGGGAAGGAATGTGGAATGTACGGGAGTGGGGAAGGCGGTTGGAGAGGCTGTAACACGCTTGGGAGGTGGCTATGTGTACTTCTGGACATGTTGTGAAATAAACCTGTTTTCTACGCCTACCTGGAGTCACAGTCTTCTTTGGACTTCAACAGTACTCTCGCCCCTTCTGTCTAAGTGTCAAATGACAAGAATCTCTGTGTCTCAGTGTTGCAATGTCTCAAGTGTGTCTAGTGTTCCAGAGTTTCAAAGGGCACAAAATGGCAGGAGTACTCATTGGCCGCTCCTGATGTTCACCATGATGGCTGCTGCCGAGAGCCACACAGGTTCCGCTCACTGGAGGAGACATTGGTGCTAGAGTCCTGGTATCCCTGTGTTCCTGATCTTGGTCGCAGTCCAGGCCAACTTTGGGCAGGCTCTGACGTGCCCAACTCAGCCATACAAGGTGCGGCACGAGCCTGGTGTCCTTGGGGTTGCTGCAGCTCCCCGAGCCTGGCAGGACGGCGACATACCCCTGTAAGCGCCTGTAATCTCACAGATGAGGGATGGGTAGCAGAGAGCCTGGAGCTGGAGCCAAGCCTGGAGCCGACGTCCGGAGATGCCAGAACACTGGTACACCAGGACACTGGTGCGCGGATTGAAGACTGTAAACTGTTTCCGTAGCAAACTGCTAACTGCTTCCATGATGCTTGTAGGACTGTGCACTTGATTATCTCCTCATGCACAATCTCTTCTACTTTAGTCCTAAGTAAACTGTGAAGCACCCTAAGTCACTTTTTCCTCTGCAGTGGCAGCACTATGGCCTGAATGGCAAAGGCATTGCTTAGAGTCAGCCACGGGACCTATCCTACCTCAAGGAAATGTGTTGCCACCAAAGCGATGGTCAGGGGCAGTTGTGCCACCTGGTCATTTTAGGCAGAGAGCAGCTCATTTACAGCGACAGTCTGAACCTGTTCACCTCACATGGCTGATTTTGTATCGGAGTTTTGAACATGAGGATTAGCTGCGTTAATAAATTGAGAGGTTTTTTAGTATTATGCATGCCTAACTTATTTACATAATTGATAGAACCTACCTTTGCATGCTTATATAAGAAAAATAATGATACCCATTATCACTGTTTTAATTTGGAAACTGATTATGGTATATCCTGAAGTGGCTGGTAATAACTGTATTGAAATAAGGATCTCATGGATAGTAAATAAACCCTTAAAGTGACAGCAGTTCGGTGAGTCAAATGTACTAGTATCACACTTTTTTCAATTAGCTTGTTTTGATGGTTGTGTCATTCACCAAACTCTACTGTCTAAAATGCACTACGATTTGTTCACGGTCAAATGAAAACAGCAGAGTAATAAAAATGAATAGAGAAAGATGCAAAAGTAACTTATTTTTGAGGTGGAAGAATGTGTTGAAATTGCAGCCCAAAGAACTTATCAAGAGTATTCAGTTCTGGTGCATTTGATTGCTTTCATTATGCTTGAGATATATTGCGATGGGCTCCTATTTTACTCAATAATGTTCATCTGAATTGCAAGCTGCAAAACATTTTTAGATGTATAATTGAAAGATTATAATTCCATCGAGATCTCCAGAAACTGAATGATAGGAAAAATTCAACATCGTGACTAACATTTTGTATTTCCTTCATAGTTTAATGGATCTCGGCGACTAGGTGTGTATTGCAGCTTCTTATTTCTTTCCCCTTAAAGTTGGTTCCATTATAATCTTGCATGTTTATGTTCTCGTTTTTTTTTCTCAAAATGACTGTTTTGTGTAATACAATGCTATCCATCCTTTGAAAGGAAGGCCAGGATGCATATTGGACCACACCACGTACTCCTTAAACGTGTTCTTATGAGGAATATTTCATTTACACGTGTTTCTCGCACAGCTCCCATCACACATTTTTCAATCTGTCATAGAAATAAAAAAAATGAGATATGGTTCAGCTTAGTCTTTTTCCACTCATACGTTTTCAAGTGTGATAGGAATGTACATTTAATGGTGGTAGGTGCAGAGTGAATAAGTTAACTTTGAAATCTTCAATTGGCAGCATATCAGAGAAAGTTAGCAAACACTCTTCTCTACAAAATACTTTCACATAAGAATGCACTAATGTAAAGGGCCAGTCTTGAGTTGTGCATTGCATTGATCTCTAGTCTAAGCAAATCACAGTCAGCGGTGATATTAGGCATTTTTAACTCATCAACACATTTTTAGAAGTCCCTGCCATCTTTTCCTGCACGAGAGTCGGGACCTACTGAAACAATCTGTGGCTCCCAGTGCTTCCGACTATCGATAAGACACTAAGAAATTTGTTAACAATATCGTTTGGTCTGTTTCAGCACCTTAAGCCTCATCACTTTGACGTTGTCATAGTACTGATGCTGTAATGAAGCACATGCCTATCTTTTTTGTTGCTCAGTTTGTAAATTCAAGTAGCATCACAAATTATGCCCTAACTTACAAGACGCAATGGCTAAAAAAATAGTCTGAACAATCATGTCAAGTGGCTTAGACAAAAACATCAATTTATTGAATATTGTCCTGATAGTGGTGGCTCATCTCCATGCCTCACACATTTGAACCACACTGTCCCACATTTTGAGTTCTTAGACAGTTGCGGCTCGCAGGTGATACAGGGGGTGGGGTGGCACACGGGGAGCAGGGTGGTCGCTATGGGGGAAATATTAATAACATTACAAAAATTTAAAGCAAACTTACCTGCATGCAGGCTGCGTGGCTCCTTTGTCTCCTCTGCATCAGCCGCCTGCAGGCTCCCAGCCTGCCCTGCGGCCAATTCTGACACTGCTAAAAGCAGCATCAGGATTGGCTGGTAGCGCCAGTTGCTGGACTGGAGAGACCCTATTGCGCATGTGTGTTTGGCTGGCCTGGGACGGCCAGCCAAGCACGCATGCGCTCTGAGGGAGAGTGCTGTGCTCTCCCGCTCACAGCTCGTCCCCCTTGTGGGCTCGCCCCTTTAAAAGAAAATGATAATAAACTAAGTTTATTATAGTTTTCTTTTAAAGGTTTTGCAGATGCCGCTGCTGGCAGGGGACGATGCTCCTGCACTCTTATGGAGGAGCCGCCCATGTTCTTAGAGCTCTGCTTTTTAACCCAAAAATGATTTACATGCGTTTGGGGAGAGAACTGATGATATAAAATAATATGTTTTTATCCCAAGTTTGAGAGTGCTACAAATTATTAAAATCATTTGTTTACTAGGCAGGTGTTTTGCAGTATTAATGGCAATTAAGAATAATTTGGGTGAGATGCATTTGGCCAAGGTCAGCCAGAGTTATTATGCTTAGTACAAGGGCATCCAAGTTCGTTTTTGCTTTTCAGCTTCTTGAGCGAATGAGTGTAGAAATTCCTGATTCCAGAGCATTATGGTTGGTATTAGACCGATTTTGGATAACAGTATTGAGAAAGTGACCTCTTCCCACAGGAAGTGGTCACATAGTGATTGTAGTCACCCTAAGGTAAGTGGTCCATTGGCCACTACCAGGTACTCCCCTAAATGCCCACTACATGCAATATTTAGTGGGAAGCCTTGAACCCTTAAGATTACATTCAATGGTCACAAGAAGACTGATGACAAAGAAGTCCCAAGACTCAAAAACCGAAGTCCTGCTGCAAGAAGAAAAAGTCTCCAAACCCTGCCTGCTCCACCCAGGACATTGCAATCACCACTGAGCTGTCAACTGGACATTGGACAGACTCTAAGAACCCCCAGAGATCCTCCAACCTTCTAAAAATTGCCAAGAATCTCCCTCCAGAGTGAAGGCATCACTCTCTGCAACTAGCAGGCAAGATCCAGTGAAGTCATGTCCACTGACCGGCCACTGATCAATGAACAAGACACCAAAGCCAGACCAAATCCCACCCGACAGACATAGAGGACAAATCCTGCAAGTGTGCCAAGGTTGGTGGTACTGCAACCTCCACTGCCTGAACCATGCAATAGCCAGGGGTACTGGATCTCCAATGTCAGACACCCAAAAGAAAAGTCCACTCCGGACTTTCCAGGGACCAGGAGCAAGCACCAGTCAAGGGACTACAGGATGCCAAAAAACTACCCCCAGAGTGGTCCTGCTGACCTGCAAACCCACCCTCCAAGTGACCTGCCTCTGGCTCCAAATGTCCCTTTACGCACAACCCTTGGCTGACATATCTGCCCTGACCCCTGCATCAGAAAACCAGCTGTGGTCTAGGGGTCCATAACCCCTTGTGACATCTGCATTTCAAGGGAACTCAACAGACTTACCTTTAAGTCCCCGTGCAGTGCATTTCTAAGATATCCCCCTCTTCGTTCTGCTCCAGCTCAAAGACATTCAGCCGCTGCTCCCACTTGAACCGGGAACCACCAGAATTTCTCCAGCTGTCATACAAGACATCTCAAAAACCTCGACCTAAAAACAGAAGGTGACACTTGTGAGATCATTGCCTGATTTTATATGCATTTTTACAGTTTTCTTCCATTGATTCCTATGGTACGTATTTACGCCCCAAAAAACTATTTTTGCTACATTTTGAAAAACCATAACTTAGAAAGTACGATTTTGATGATGTTGGTCTTAAAAATGTTATAAAAATCGGAAGTATTTTAGTAAATTGGCCTTGAGTTATTCTATTGAATGCGTGTCCACATTTATTGAGACTGTGAGTACAACAAATGCTTAGTGCTTATCCAAGATTAGCTTAGCTGTTTGACCCCACTACCACTAAAAATAGAGCATTAGGTGGTCTGCTGAAAACCTCTGGCTACCAAGGTGGGGTTGATTGGACTCTCTGCACAGTGCACATTGTTTTTTTATGTGGCAGGAATGCATCAACTTTAGATGGTATTATGGTAGGATCCTTGAATGATTTCGGGTCTCCCCAAATACACCTGCCCAGCTCACATACAGCTGGAGTTTGGAGCCAGGAGAGGGGAATGCATCAAGTGCTGACACAAAATCAAGAATGCTCAACTAAACACTTTAATCACACATCTGTAGCTGGAACTGACTAACAGGAACAACTTCCCCACGAAGGCCTACCTCAATGAATCAGTTATTCAACTCAGCCTCCAGGACCAGTGGGTATCCTCTGCATCATGCCAGCTTCAAGAAGGTGGTCAATAAGACTAATAAGTTACTCTTGTCTATTGAGGGCAAGGCAGTTGTTTCAAATAGAGCCCATGGCTGGCATGTGCTGCACAGCCACAGTACAGCAAAGCCACAACCCTGTTTTCACACAGGATATTGTAATTCTATAAAATATTTTTTTTGAGATATCAATTAGGAATACCACCATTGCTCCTACATCATCAGCCCTGGAAACGGACCACCAGCACCGATTGCCGGTTGTGTGGTAAAATGAAGGAAGATATTGTATTGAATCCTAGATTGTTTAATGGGATACAGGAGTTAGCTTAGCCTCTGGCTTGCAGACTCGTGGCCCCGTCACCCAGTGACTTTTACCCTACTTAGATTGCTCTGTTTTAGCGCATTTATTTAATGAATTATTTTAAGATGGCTGCTTTAATTTGACTTAGGCCCATGTTTTGAATTTCATAATCAGTGCCACCATGCTAAGGCGTCAACATCAGGCAACAAATACAAAAAAACTGGAGGTGTTCGCTTTAGGTATTTTCCCTCTTTACACTTTCGAGGGAATTGTTTATACTAATTACCGTACCAAGCACGCCTTGTTATCTATTGTTTGGGAACAAAACTACATCAGGGGTCCAAGCAGATCTGTATTAATATTCCTCACTTTATCAGATAGTGAGAGGGATTCCGACCAGACGCCATTGATACTATCGATGCAGCACGTCACCTTGACACTGACCCAGTCTTCGTGTTCCTGCGGAGTCTGAGCTAGAGACCTCATTCCAAGGTAACGAGGGTTGGGGTCTCTTCTCATGGACATGACATTGGCAGATTGAGGTTTAGCATAGCTAGCTCTTCTAGGTTAGGCGTTAGGCCTACATGCTAAGGTATTAGGACATATCGCACACTTCATAATATCTAGTGATATTACAAGATGGTGGGGGTCTTTGTGTTAATAACTCTTGTCTTTACCTTCCTGTTTCCTGCACTGTTCATTATCCTAATCATTGCAGTCCATGCAACTTATCGCAGATTGCAGTTTTTCTAAAAATAAATCTTAGTGAAAAATGACTGCATCTTCTTTATTGCCTGTGTGTGATTGGGACATGTTGTTAATGTGAGAAAGGGGTAATCTCTGTTTAACCACAACGCTCCCTGAGATGTCACACTCTTGAGTCCATGCGAAAAGGCTGCCACAAATCAACTATGACTGTTTTGGGTTTTTGGTGAGGTACTGCTTGTGAGCCGGAAGGGTTGAGACAACAGTTGCGTTTTGTTGTAGGATTGGCATAGTCACCTACAAACATAAGTACCGTCATCCTTAAACCAGCAGTGTTACCTAGAGCAAGGAGTCCAACTACGACAATATGGTTCACTTAATGAGTAGCTGCAAGGAGCTAGTGGCTTAGAGTAGGGCCATGTTACACTCTCTTTTCAATCAAAGATGTATCCAAACATGTAGAAAGTGGTGTTGGCCTGTTTCACACCGATGGACAAACAACTGAACTGTCTCTTTGTAAAATTACTAACTAGGGTAGGAAAGAAAATTCCTCTTGAACGAGTGCATGCATCTAGCTGGAATAACCCTGGCACATAAAGAACTATCTAAACATTACTGCATTCTGTACTTTAAACAATATTTTACAACAACTTATTATTCATATTGATTTATTACTCATTTCAAACAGGTTGCATATTGATTTCAAACTATTTCATTTATATTTTAATCTGTTTAATGGCTAATGGACATCGGATCGCCATCTTGCATTTCAAATAACAAGTGCACTATTTTGTTTAAATTAAGATAATGCTATTTGCTTGTCACATTTCTCTTTAACCCCTTTCCTGCCAGGCCTTTTCCACCTCAGGTGCCAGGCCTTTTTTTGGCTATTTAGGGCAGTTCGCGCTTAGGCCCTCATAACTTTTTGTCCACATAAGCTACCGACATGAAATTTGCGTCCTTTTTTTCCAACATACTAGGATTCTAGAGGTACCTAGAGTTTGTGGGTTCCACTGCAGGAGATCAAGAAAGTACCCAAAATACAGCGAAAAATGTGTTGTTTACAAAAAATGGGAAAAAAGGGCTGCAGGAAATGACATCAACAAAGGGTTAAATGACCATCTTCCAAGCTTTCAGGAACAGGCAGACTTTTATCAGAAACCCCCATTTTACAACACAATTTTGGCATTTTACTGGGACGTACCCCATTGTAATCTATTTTTGTGCTTTCAGCCTCCTTCCAATTGGTGACAAAAATGGATGTGAAACCAATGCTGGATCCCAGAAAGCTAAACATTTCTTAAAAGTAGATGAAATTCTGAATTCAAGGGGTAATTTGTGTAGATCCTACAAGGTTTTCCTACAGAAAATAACAGCTGAAATAAAAAAAGAAAAAATTGCGGTGAAAAAAACAGCCCTTTTTTTCCACGTTTTACTCTGTAACTTTTTCCTGCGATTTCAGATTTTTAAAGCAATATACCATTACGTCTGCTGGACTCTACTGGTTGCTGGGATACATAGGGCTTGTAGGTTCAACAAGAACCCTAGGTACCCAGAGCCAATAAATGAGCTGCACCTTGCAATGGGTTTTCATTCTATACCGGGTATGCAGCAATTCATTTGCTGAAATATAAAGAGTGAACAATAGGTATCAAGAAAACCTTTGTATTTCCAAAATGGGCACAAGATAAGGTGTTGAGAAGCAGTGGTTATTTGCACATCTTTGAATTCCGGGTGCCCATACTCGCATGTGAATTACAGGGCATTTCTCAAATAGACATCTTTTTTACACACTGTCTTACTTTAGAAGGAAAAAATGTATAGAAAGACAAGGGGAAATAACACTTGTTTTGCTATTCTGTGTTCCCCCAAATTTCCCAATAAAAATGGTTCCTCACTTGTGTGGGTAGGTAAAGATCGTAACAGGAAACGCAAAATGGACACATCACATTTTTACATTGAAATCTGAAGTATTTTTTGCAAAGTCCATAACTATAGATTTTGGTCTGTAGCTCAGCCGGCACTGAGGGAAACCTACCAAACCTGTGCATTTTTTAAAACTAGACACGCAGGGGAATCCAGGATCGAGTGACTTGTGGGGCTCTCACCAGGTTCTGTTATCCAGAGTCCTTTGCAAACCTCAAACTTTAACCGAAAAAATAGTTTTTTCCTCACATTTTGGTGACAGAAAGTTCTTGAATCTAAGGGGAGCCACAAATTTCCTTCTACCCAGCGCTCCCCCAATTCTCCAGATAAAAATGGTACCTCACTTGTGTGGGTAGGTTTAGCGCCCGTGGCAGGAAATGCCCCAAAACACAACGTGGACACATCACATTTTCCCAAAGAAAACAGAGCTGTTTTATGGAAAGTGCCTAGCTGTGGATTTTGGCCTCTAGCTCAGCTGGCACCTAAGGAAACCTACCAAACCTGTACATTTCTGAAAACTAGACACCTAGGGGAATCCAAGATGGGGTGACTTGTGGGGCTCTCACCAGGTTCTGTTAGCCAGAATCCTTTGCAAACCTCACAATTTGGCCAGAAAACACTTTTTCCTCACATTTCGGTGACAGAAAGTTCTGGAATCTTAGAGGAGACACAAACTTCCTTCCACCCAGCGTTCCCCCAAGTCTCCTGATAAAAATGGTACCCCACGTGTGTGGGTGGGCCTAGTGCCCGTGAAAGGAAATGCCCCAAAACACTATCTGGACACATCAAAACTATCACAAGCAAAACTACCTGTTTTTCCGGGGAAGGGGTCCTGCGTTTTTGGTCCTGGGCTGAGCAGCCATGCAGGGAAACCTACCAAACCCAGACATTTCTGAAAACTAGACACCAAAGGGAGACTTGTGTGGATCCCCCAGTGTTTTCTTACCCAGAATTCTCATCAAACCTCAAATTTAGCTAAAGAAATCACTTTTTTCCCACAAAACATGTCAAAATTGAAGGGAGCCAAAGCGAATCCAAAAGGGCAGTTTAAAAAAGAACATTTCTAGGCTGACAAGTGTGGCAGATTTTTTATCGGTAGAGTTGAGACAATGCTGGATGTTAGGAATTTTGTGGATTCCTGCAGATTCTGGAAGGTTCCATTACAAAAATGTAGAATACATGTGTGATTTCCAGCAAAGGTGGAGGTTTGCAGGGCATTGTGGGTACGAAAATGGTGCTGGGTGCATGTGAAGCGCACCAGCCTGGACTCATCCAGATGTTTAGTTTCAGATGTGTCTAGGTCTTGTGGATTTTTCTACATAGCATGCCCAAGGGGCTGCCCCCCCAAACAAAACACACACTACAAACACACCAATCCCTGGTGCCTAAGTGGTTTCTGCCCCCCCCCCCGGGGGGCAGATCAGCCTAATAAAAATAGGCCAAGGGGCTGCTCCCCTTATCGAGAAATACAAAAAAAAAAAAAAACTCCCTGGTGTCTAGTGGGTATTTCTGCTGCCCGATCGCATCACAATCGGGCAGCAGAAATACTGAGAAAGACATCAAAGGAAAGGAAAGGCCTTTCCTTTCCTTTGACGCCTCTCTCAGCCCCTCCACGTGATCAGAGGAGAAATGGTTTTGCATTTCTTCTTCAATCGGCGCTGGAAGCTGAGCTTTCAGCACGGATGGGCAGGCCTCTGATGAGGTCAGCATGCGATCGCTTGCTGACGTCATCAGACGCCACAGGGGGCGGGGATGGAAGGGGAAGCAATTCCTCTTTCATCCCTGCCTAGGGGAAGGGGGGTGAGAGGCCCCCGGAGGGAGCGCTATCGCTTCCCCAGAGGGCCCCTATCTGGACATAACTGTTACATCCTGGGCACCCGAGGGGTTAATTACTCACAGCTGCTTACAAAATGTAGGGCCAGATGTACCAAAGGATTTTACCCATTCTGTGTCTATGGGCAAAATCTTTCGTACATATGGCCCTTAGTGTCCACTACATAGGATCCTGTTGTGAGGAGCTTGATAAATACAAATCATCTGTCACTTGCACACTGAGTTACTCTTGAATGCAAACATTTATAAGGTGTGCAGTACCTCTATACAGCTATGGTGCATTAAAGCACACATGTTTTGTAAACACTTACACACATTAGATGCACCCAAGCTCACAAAATTATGCAGAAAAATAATATAGTAGTTACTTGCATCTATATAAACTGTAAAACAAACCTGCACACTCATTGGATGATGCCATCAGTGATGTCATCAATTATGCCATTTGAGATGTCATCAGTGATGTCATAAATGATGTCTTAGAACACTTCATGAGCAAGATCATATGTAATTTCATAAACAGTGCATGGTGGGACAGAAGTTATACTTTGCGCTGCATACTATAAATGGTACATTTCTGTTTTTAGTTCAAAATGTTAGTGTTATCATTGAAATATTCACTTAATTATAGCTTTATTTTAACCTTTGTTTTTCAGTGAATTTCAAATGTTTTCTTGAAAAAAAGATCCTTTTATCACACCTAACTATGACTTAACTTTAACCTTTGTTTTTTTTCATTGAATATATATATATATACATATATATATATATTCACAAACAGATGCCACAAGTGGGGTCTTAAAAAGACAAGAGGTGATGGATGAACTTCTTGCAAAAGTTTAGACAACTTCCAATCAATCATTTGGGCTGTATAATGGTTTTTGCCTACTGCAAACTTCAGACATGGATGTGCAATTCAGTCTCCGTCTTGCTCTAACCTTGTTCAGCATCCTCAGCGAATGGTAGCCTGGATCTTATGGCACAAAACTCAAACTTTTAAGGATTTGCTGCAGGAGTTCTAGTTTCTTTCTGCATTGAGCTTAAAGGAACCAAAGGTAGGGTAACAAGGGAGACGCTGGTGGTGATTTTGTGGGGGTGAGAATAAATAAACAGCATCATGGAGATAAGATTGTAAATAAGGCATGCAGCTGTAAAAGTCACCTTCACACAAGATGTACACAGTAGGAGAAGCAGAAATACAACCATCCCCCCAAAAAAACAGTGGGTGCATGCGTAACAGCAATGGTGCCTTTTCTGCTACAGGCTGTAGCTGTGCAAGTTCCAGTGGCAACAGCAGAAGTAGGCCCATATTTTTACTTTTTTTAGTGCCGCATTTGTGTCATTTTTTGAGGCAAAAGTGGTGCAAACTGACAAAATACCATTATATTTTGTAAGTTTGTGCTGCTTTTGCGTCAAAAAATGATGCAAATGCAGGGGTAAAAAAGTATAAATATGGGCCTTAGTTTTCTCATACAACTGCTGTGGAATCATCCTTCCTAAAAAAACATACAACACAGAAAGCATCAGTAAATGATCTACACAACCAGTTTAAGTCCTTGCAGCAACAAGGAAGGTACATCATATGTAGATGGTAAAGCAAAAATTCAGTGAAAGGATGGGCGATCACTGCTACCAAGGGCACTGTGTCATGCATAACATCTTTGTCAATTTCCTGGCTGTGGAAACTTTGTAGTTTTACTTTTTAACCATTGTACTGAGGGGTTTAAATGTAAAAAAACACAAAACAAGTAGGTGCTGTTGCAAATGACATTCTACTCACTTGTCATCTAATATAAAATATGATAGCTATGTGTTTAACATATTGCAAGCAAGCATGATATATTAGCTTTGCCATTGTCTTTTAGCCATGTTGTACAGCAGCAGTCAACATAAATGAGAGGGTGGAAGGGAAGGAGCAGCATGGGCAATGGGAGGGCAGGAGAAGCATGGTCAACAGGAGGGCAGGAGGGCAGGAGGTCAGGCGGGAAGAGGCAGCACGGCTAACGGGAGGGCAGGAGGGAAGAAGCAGCATGGGCAACTGGGGATAAGAAGGAAGAAGTAGCACAGGAACTAGAGGGAAAAAGCAGCATGGGAAATGGGAGGGCATGAGGGAGAGAAGCAGGCTGGGAAATTGGAGGGCAGAAGGGAAGAAGCAGCATGGAAAAGGGGAGGATGGGAGTTAAGAAGCAGCACTGGAAACTGAGGGGTGGGAGAGAAGAAGCAGCAGGGGAAACAGGAGGGTGTGCTGGAGGGAAGAAGCAGCATAGGAAATCAATCAATCTATCAATCAGTCAGGGACTTGTAAAGCACACTACTCACCCATGAGGGTCTCAAGGCGTTGAGAAGGGAAGGTGGAGGGGGAGAAGGAGGAGGGGATGTGCTGCTACTGCTCAAACAGCCAAGTCTTGAGAAGTTTCCTGAAGGTAAGGAGGTCCTTGGTCTGCGCAGGTGGGTGGGAAGAGTGTTCCAGATGGGTGTTGTCGGCATATGAGATGATGTTGAGGTTGTGGGATCGGGCGATGTTAGCGAGCAGGGCCATGTAGACGTTGAAGAGGGTCGGGCTGAGGGACGAACCCTGGGGTACGCTGCAGATGGTTTTGGTGACCTCCGAGCAGAATGGGGTTCTGTTGGTGAGGAAGGAGGTGATCCAGTCCAGGGCTCTGTCCCGGATTCCAGCATTGCTGAGGCGTGAGCCTAGGGTGGGGTGGCAGACGGTGTTGAACGCAGCCGAGAGGTCCAGGAGGATGAGGGCCGTGGTTTTGCCACTGTCCAGTATGGTTCTGATGTCATTGGTGGTGGCGATGAGGATGGTTTCAGTGCTGTGGTTGCTGCGGAATCCGGATTGGAAAGTGTCCAGGGTGCAGTTCTCCTCTAGGAAGCGGGTTAGTTGTCTGTTGATGGTCTTCTCGATGACTTTTGCCGCGAAGGGGAGCAGAGAGATAGGCCGTAAGTTCTTGAGGTCCTTTGGGTCTGCCTTGGGTTTTTTGAGGAGGGCGTTGATCTCTGTGAGTTTCCTGCTCTCCGAGAAGGTGGCAGACTCGAAGGAGCTGTTGATGATCTTCTGTAGTTGGGGTGCGATGACAGAGCTTGCTTTGTTGAGGATGTGGTGAGTGCATGGGCAGATGGAGAGACGGAGTAGATGGTGTTCATGATTTTGATGGTGTTGTTGTCGTTGACCGGGGTCCAGGAGAGCAGGAGGTTTGTCGGAGGTGAATCTGTGGTGGTGGTGGTTGCCGGGAGGGTCTGGGTGGTGAAGATGTCATGGATGTCTACAATCTTGTGGTGGAAGTAGGAGGCTAGGGAGTCGCAGAGGTCTTAGGATGGCGGGATGTTGTTAATATTGGAGCTGGGTTTGGAGTTTCACAAAGTGGCTTGTGGCTGTGTGCATTGTTGTGGATTTGGTCTTTGAAGGCGGTTCTTTTGGCGGCTTGGATGAGTTGGTGGTATCTGCAGATGGCGTTTTTGAAGGCTCCACTTTCTTTCGAGGCTTAGGCATCTTTTCTTAGATTTGTGGAGGGCGGGGGTAAACCAGAAGGCCTTTCTGTCAGTGCATCTATTAGAGGGATTCTTGATTGGGGAGAGAGTATTGGCCCAGGTGTTGACCCATTGCCTGAAGTTGCGGGCAGCTGCATCAGTGTCGGTGGTGTTGATGAGTGGGTTCTGGGAGAGTGTTTTGATAAGTTGGTCTTCAGTGATCTTGTTCCAGCTGCGGTGGGGGATCCGTTGTGGGTGGTGGTGTGTTGTGGGTTTCTTGAAGGAGAAGTGGATGCAGCGGTGGTCTGTCCAGTGGAGTTCGGTGGTGTGGCTGAAAGAGACATGATTGTTGGCAGAGAAAATAGGGTAGAGTGTGTGTCCTGCCTAAGTGGGTTGGTGTAGTGACAAACTGGAGGCCATCAAGTCTTCTTAAAACTGTTGCCTATGGAGTCTGATAATTAAAACTCTAGAATTGATCATGGGCATAACAGTTGTTATATATGTTTCTGCATGCTTCTAAGCCAAAATAGGTCATTTTCATGAAAAGCACAATGATATTCGCCATGTAAAAAAATACCTGCGCTTTGGCACTTACGGAGGCTGCTGGTGAAATACACTTCTTTTGCACATACTGCCTGCTTCCCAAAAGGCCTAGCGACCACAATGTAATGCACCCGGTCTGGCAGTGAAGCTGACTGCAGTCTGGTTATTGCGATCAGCCTTCCAATAATAATGAATGACCACTATTGGTGTATCATGCAGATTTGTAGGCACATTGTGGGGCCGAAAACGAGACACCCAATACAAGTTTCAGACACACATTGTATAAAAATGTAAGTAATGTAATCGACAACATGCCAAGACACCCCTAGAGTGCAAAAAAGGGAAGCGCTTTTAAAAAACCATGTACACAATGTATGCACATTTCTATAACATGCGCTCCTCTTTGTCGATCACGCTAAGGGTCCGTGTCAACACCTTCACCTTTGCCTAACTAGGTTGCATCTCACTGTATGGATTTACCCTCTTGTGATTTCTTTGAGCCAGATGCCGTTCAGCACTACAGCATGTTATCCAAATGTAAAGAAGAATTTTAAATGCAAGCATTTTTCATATTTTTTCTGTATATCTAAGCAAACTGTTAAAAACAAAATGAATAGCCTCGTCAACGGGGGTGAGAGGGTGGGATCAGTGGTATCCTGCACCACCACTGACCTTTACAAAATGTGGCACAGGGGAGAAACATTTGTGTGGTAGGGTGGGTATACAGTATTAAAACGGGATGCTAGGCTGCATGGCTTTGCCCAATGGTAGGTGGGGTGCAATGATTTACGTGCAGTGTGCCATTTGCGGTACAATGCAATAATAGCAGCACACTGCTGTTTTTCTTTTTTTTTATCCTAAGTTTATTCCGGAGAAGAAGGTGGTGAATATGGTTTGGATAGTCAGCTTCCAAACAATAAACATGTATACAAAAAAACTCAAAATCAGCAATTTTAAGCCTCTCTTTACAGTTGGCCCCTCATATACTTTTAACAGCACAACCTTCCAAACACACAATATTAGAGCAAACATGCCACATTCGTGAGTACTGTAGAGTTTGGCTGGACTCATTCTAGTGTTTCCACCAGCCACTCTGCTATGGGCTGGCTTCAACACTCACCCCATACCCATCCATCACAGAAGTCATCAGTCAGGTGACCTGACAATAAAAGGGGCCGGGCTCATGTGCCCTAAGCCAGTTATATGAACCCTAACTATGTTTCTGTGTTACCTTTATTAGTAGCATGAGGGCCTATGGCCCCAACATTACATGTGGTATGAAGATATCTCAACTGCTGTACTTCAGACATGTGTAATTAAATATGTCATGTCTGTGTGCAGTGTAGTGTCCGAGCAAGTTCCATGAGGAAAGTAATTTGCATTCCTCTTTCCTGTAAATGGTCTCCCTTTGAATTCAATCAATCAATCAGTCATTTGTAGAGCATGTCGCTGTCACACCTGAGGCTTTCTGGGCTCTAGGGTGTGATGTCTCTGTCGAAAAACCAGGCTTTATGTCTCTTCCTGAAGTCTGCCAGTGAGGGCGAGGAGTAGGTCATTCAAAGGCTTTGGCAGGGTGTGTGTGTGAGGGCCAGAGAGGAAGAGCCCAGGTATCTGGTGGGTGTGTGGAAGTGTAGATGGTGGTTGATGTAGCCTGGTCCTTGATCATGTATGGCTTTGTAGGCATGTGTGAGGAGCTTGAAAATACATCTTTTCTGGACATGGAGCCAAGGGAAGCTTCTGAGTTGAGGGTAGCATGGGTGCACCTGGGATGGTCCAAGATGGGCCTGGTGCTTGTGTTCTGCATTGTCTGGAGTCTCTTTAGGAGCTTGGAGGATATGCCGGTGTAGAGAGCATTGCTGTAGTTGAGGCAGCTGGTGACGAGGGCCTGGGTGACAGTTCTCCTGGTGTTGGCTGGGATCCATATGAAGATTCTCAGAGCATGCAGTGGGTGTGGAAGCAGAAAGAGGCAACTGCTTTGGTCTGCTGCTTCAAGGTCAGCTCACTGTTCAGGATGATGCCAATGCTGCAAGCGTGGTCTGTAGACATGGGAGTGGGACCAGTTTGGCTGGCCACCAGCTATGGTCCCAAATGGAGGTGTTTTTCCCAAAGATCAGAACTTCCAACTTGTCGGAGTTGAGCTTCAGGTAGTTAGTCTTCATCCAGTCATTCGGTGATGGTGGTGTTGCTGAGGTTGGTTCTGGTGGTGGAGGGGCCTTCAGTAAGTGAGAGGATCATTTGACTATCGTCTGCATAGGAGATAATGTTGAGTCAATGGGGTCTACTGATGTTGGCTAGGGGGGGTCATGTAGGTATTGTACAAAGTGTGGCTGAAGGATGAACCATGGGGTACACTGCAAATGATGTTCTTGATCGTGGAGGTGAAAGGGGGTGGTTGGACACTCTGAGTGCGTTCTGTCAGGAAGGAGGTCATCTATTTAAGGGCACTGTTTTGTATTCTGATGCTGTGGAGTCTGTTGATGAGAGTGTGGTGGGGGATGGCATGGAACGCGGCTGATAGGTTGAGGAGAATCAGGGTGACGGTTTCTCCACAGTTGGGGATGAGTGTGGTCTTTGTGCTGTGGTTGGAATGAAAATCTGATTGGGAGGTGTCCAGTAGGTTGTTTTCTTCCAGGTAGCTGGTGATTGATGGCCTTCTCGAGTATTTTGGCTGGGTAGAGAAATCGAGAGATGGGTCAGTAATTCTTGAGTTTCTTGGGGTCAGCAGAGGGTTTTTTCAGGAGGGGTTTGATTTCTGCATGTTTCCAGTTGTCCTCAAAAACTACAGAGGTGATGGAGGTGTTAAGGATGCTGGTGAGTTCCGTGTTGGGGAGGTTAGTTCCGAGGTTGAGCAGGTGGTGGGGGCATGGGTCTGTGGATGCAGTCTGTGGATGCCCCAAGGTGAATGGATGACATGATGGCTCAGGTGGATTGAGTGGTGAGTGTTGTCCCTGTGGAGATTGTGCTGTTGGTGTGTGCTAGGGTGGGGTCGAGAGATCTGAGGTTGGAGATCATGGGTTGGGGTCGAAGTTGTTGTAGATGGTGGCAATCCTGCTGTGGAAGTAGTCTGAAAGGGTGTTGCAAAGTTTTTGTGAGGGGTGGATGGTGGTCTCTGTGTCTGCTAGGTTGGAGTATTATTTTGAAAATGTCTTTTGTGTGGTTGGATTTTGAGTCGATGCAGATCGTGATGGCCGCTCTCTTGGCCTTCTTGAGATGTCAGTGGTAGCTGCTGAGGGCTTCTCTGTGGGGTGTTCTATTGGAGGGATTCCTTGTGGATCATGATTGCTTCTCGAGTTTGTAGCAGCTCCACTTGGTGGTTCTGCGCTCCAGAGTGTACTAGCTGGCGTTTGCAGAGGTTTTGTTGGTTCTGGCTAGTTTCAGCAGGGCAACTGAGTCAGCACGTTCGGTGATCGAGGAGGAGAAGTTCAGGATGGCCTGGTCGAGGTTGGATGAGGCCTTGGTTTTGAATGAACTGAGGGCCTGCATCTACTGTTATTCAAGTATTTTACTCCAGTTGCAGTAGTCGGCTCTGTGGTTCCTGGTGGTGGTGTGTTTCGCATCAGCGATAGTGAATTGAACGATGTTGTGGTTGGACTAGGAGAGTTCTGTGATGTGGCTAAATCTGACTCTGTCGCTGGAGGTGTGTCCAGTTTTGTGTGTGGGTACGTTGACTAGTTGGATGAGGCCTATGTTGCTCAAAGACAGTGGTGGAGTTGGCATTGTTGGGGTCGTCAATATGGAAATTGAGATCATCGAGTAGAATGTATTGGTTGGAGTCAATGGATAGTGATGCATCACAGAAGTTTGGCTCAGGTCCTGGGGGTTTGTGTACAAGAGTGCCTCTTAGGGTAATTTTGCCATTGATTTTGTAGTTGGAAACTGATGTGTTTCATGAGGGGTGAGGTGTCGCCAGTGGTCGTTATGCATCAGATGATGTTCTTGAATAAGATTGCGATACCCCCACTATGTTTGTTGATGAAGTCCTGATGCTGTTATCTCTGATAAGAGCACCAAGCTGATCCATCTAGAGGTTGAAGATGATAAGGAACAATATGGAACCCTGGGTGACAGGGGCTGTGAGAATGTGTATTATTATTTGAAGTGGATGTTAGTTCTTTTCAAGTAATGATGGCACTATTCTCTACTCGGTCCAGTTAAGTCTCAATAATTTAAACCTGAGCTCCACCCTTAGTAACTGTAGCACTGGGCAGTCAGGCTTAACTTAGGGAAAATGTGTAAAGCACTTCCAAGTACGAAAACAGTTAATAAGTAGAAGATACAACACAATAAAAATCCCACTCTGATTTACAAAAGTAGGGAACATTTTAATCAACAAACAAAAACAACAAATGTCTGGGATGGGGAATCAGAGATGCATTTTACAAAGTTTTAGATGTTTCTAGCACTGAAAATGGCACAAAAAGCCAAACGTGGGTATCTGCTCGCACTAGACCTGATCACAGTCAAAAGTTTAGCTGGCCAATATAGAGCACAGGTTGGATAACCTGGACAAGTTCATCCTAGTAGAAAGTTCTGACTTTGGTTTTTGTTAATAGGGTCATCTGCATCTCAGGGTGCAGGCTGGGTCTGATGAGAGCTTGTCTTCATTGGCTGGATAAACCGGAAGTCCTTGGTGCAAGCCTCAGCTCTGGGACGAAGTTCAAGGCTCTCAACATAGAAGGTCAGGAAACTCAGAGCAGGGTAAGTCAGAAGTCAGGGCACAGGAAGGTGTCAACATTGTCGGAGTGCTGCTTGACATTGGTCCTGATGGAGTCCTCTATGTTTGGACTTAGAAACTTTTCTGTAAGTCAGCATCCTCTAGGTGGGGCAAACCAGCAAGCTGAGTCTGACCGTCAGTTCAACTTCAGCAGCTGTGTCTTGGCTGCAGTCCTCTGGTAGCCTCTGGTTCTTTTGGTAAAAGGTTAAAAAAAAGTTTTTAAGTGTCCAGTCTTGCAATCAATTTTGAAAGGAGAAAGAGTACATTGTAATACTAGATAAGGGTCCAAGACCATTTGGGCACTGCTTAGGTGTTAGGACTCAGGCCTGTATTTATACTTTTTTAGCACCGTATTTGCGTCGTTTTTTTATGCAAAATCGGCACAAACTTACAAAATACAATGGTATTTTGTAAGTTTGCGCCAATTTTGCATAAAAAAACGACGCAACTGCGGCGCTAAAAAGGTATAAAAATGGGCCTCAATCTCTCATAAGCCACCAGAAGGGTCCAGGACTAATCCTGTTGGAACTGATCAGCCGGGCACAGCTCTGTTTTAGGCTTCTTGAATATTTTGGGTTCTTGAAGCCACTCCCCAACCAGTGGGGAAAAGGATCCCAGTGTGCTCCTAGCTCCATTTGCACTACTACCTGTGTGTTTTACTGTTACCTATCCCACAATGCACCTCTCTACCTAAAACCAATATGGCAGAAAGTTTCATCTCTTGTGCAGAGCTTGTGCAGAGCTCCCTGGGCCCATCCAGAGAGGTGGCTAGTATAATGGTAAAACCCTTCCCTTTGGTCATTCTAAACCGGTTCTGGAGGCAGCCCCTCTCCTACTGTAACTGGTATCTAGTTTGCAATCAGGATGATGAAGGGACAGTCCTAAGTGTGAGTTATATCTGTTTCTGACCAGGTAGACACATTTTAAAGTTCAATTAAGTTTCAAGGCACGGCCCAGATGGACATCTTGTCAGGAAGAAAACTGCTCCCCACACCCAAGCCTTATGTCCATATTTCACCTTAAGAGAGCTGTTAACAGTCAGATGACACTGAGCACTGGCAAATATGCTCCTCTGGCTTAGGAAGAAAAATGCCAGCTTTCTTAAAGTGGAATTGCCAAAATAGTTATTTAAAATCTGACTCGGACATTATATTGGATTTTTAATTACTATTAGGTTGAGTTCTTGAATCATTGTTCTTCCTTTTCCAAAACCAAAGGTATGCATCTGAAGTGTTATAATGTAACCAAATACTTTTCTATGGCAGAACAAGCCTTGCCACAGTGAAAGTTACTTTGGAGAGTATCACTGGCAGAAAATGTAAAACATTAATATATGTGTCCTATGTGTTTAATACCATTCACCCTGCCCTGTGGGCATGTAGGGCCTACCTTAGCTTTGCTTAATAAATATTAAAAAGGAAGGTTTAGGCCTGGCAAATGGGTTATTTTACCAAACTACATTTTCAGTTTCAAAACTGCACACCCAGACTGCAGGGACAGGTCTGAAGACATGCTTTGAATTTAATTTTAGTGGTGGCCCAAAAGGATGCTGTAGTCCACTATTGGCATTTAATGTACAGGGCTTTCAACCAATTTAACACATTGTAAAGCTTAGAACATATGCACTGGAGCCTGGTTAGCAGGATGCCACTGTAGAGAGTCCAAGAACCCACAGTATCAGTTAAAAGAAGGGTCATCATGTAAAAAGAGGCATTTTTTCACACTGACGTTTTGGGGACTGGGGATTCCCAGCAGAATAAATTGGTGTTCATTGGAAGTTAGGAGAAGGGCTTTTGAAGGACGTTGCTGGTGAATCCGTTTCGAGACTCCAGGTTGTATATGGTGGTGTGATGGTTGACTGTGTGGAAGGCAGCTGAGAGGTTCAGCATTATGAGAAGGCAGGGGTCATATTTATTTGTGGTCAGGGGGGCATGTGACAGATAATAATCTCCATGCCACAACTCAATTAAGACTTGGAGTCATGTGAGACATCGTCTTCATTATCATGATCTTGGAGTTGAACACAGAAAGCTTTTTCAATTTTCTCACTAACGAATGTTAAGTGAGTAGTGGGCCACTAGTTGGAGAGGTCATCATGTATAATGTAGGTTTCTTTAGGAGTTGGAAGATCTGGGCTGTCTTCAGAGATTCTGGGAAGATGCCTTACGTGAGGGAGGAATTGCCCATAGTAAATAAGGGTGATGGAACATCTCGATGGAGAGCATTCATGAAGGATGAGTGTAAGACATCATCTTCATAATAACTGGCTTAAAGGGAGTTGAGTAAGTAGATGAGATCTGCAAGAGGTAAGGCTTTGAAGGCTGATCATTGCAGGATTCTATTTTATGTGGAGTGAGGAATTCATTAATGATGTTGGTAAGTACATATGTTTGGCTGATGCGATGAGTTGTCTGTGTGTTCTTCCATTTTCTTTCATGTCTGTGGAAAGATCATTTATTGTCAGCAATATCATTGGTGTAACAGGGTACAGAATGATTTGCCTTGCACTTGCCTGTTTTAATCGGGGTATGCATGTTCACATAGTTTTAAAAAAAAGTGTTGGAGTTATTAAGAAAGGTTTTAGCATTGGATGTAGAGTTGATGAAGTAAATGATAAGCATTAGGGTTTCTATGGTGAAGCCTTGGAAGAATCAAAGGTTTGGTCATCTCTTTTAGATTGACCTTGGTTTGTTCTTAGGACACTGAGCAGGGATCTATAAATTGCAAAGTGGTCTGTCCAGTCCAGGGGTATGGATAGTTTGCATTGGTTTGGTGTTGATGTTCAGACGACATGATGGACAATGTGGCTTTTTGACTGCGTGCATGATGTTGAAGAGGGTGGCTCTTATTTTTTCTTTAGCTTGCGTTTTCGGGAGATTTCCAAGAGGGTTATGTAGATACGTTGGAAGCATAAGTTGAAACGGAGATCAGAGAATTTGTCGATGAAGCCTATGTTCTACATGAGAGACCTTTAGATAAGGTGGAAGATTGTGATCTGAGTTGTGGAGAGTAGCAAATGGCATGTAGCAGCTCTTCAAAGTTTAATGTTACTTGCTTGCCTTGGGTGCAGGACCAGGCAGAGGTATAGATGACAGTGAGGCCTTGTCCCTTTGTATGTGCACAGTCTACAGAATGGATGTTGTAGCCCGAGAAAAGAAGGATGTTTAGTATGTGCGAGGATGTAAGGGTGAACTATATTTCTGTGGTGAAGATGGTGTCTAGCCTGTTATGTGAACAAGTCTGTGATTATTGATGCATAGGGTACTACAGAGTGACCATTGATGAGCATGAGATGGAATGGCTGTTTTGCAGCTTGAGGGTATGTGGTACTTAGTGGGATATGTATGAAATTTGGTATATGTGCTGTGCAAATGGAATGTGAAGTTTTGGGTCATCTACATCTGGATATGATTCGGGGGATTGATAGTCTAGGGTGCTGGGCGAGACACAGTATTATATATTATCTTATATGTTTCACTGGAATAGGAGTTACTGCCCAAGGTGCTTCCTGGCCATAACAGGCCCAAACAGGCAGTGCCCTTGCATGTGTCCTACCTTTGCTTGTTTCACCAGGGTGATGCGACGCAGGCAGTGATGTTAATTCCTGTGTAGATGGATGATAGGAAATGTAGTGATGTCACTTTTTGTGAACTTGGGTGATGACAAATGCAGTGTTCTTGTCTGGCCTCTTCTAAAGATGGTCTTGGTGGGAAACCAATGATGTCACTTCCTGTGACGATGGCTGATGGGAGATAAAGTCCTTTGACCTGGCTTTTTCTTTTTAACTTGGTTTTGGTGTGAATCCACTGATGTCACTTCCTGTGGAGATAGTTGGTGAGAATTGCAGTAATGCAGTGATTTGCCATGCTATCAATTGATGGTTGTCTACTGCAGAGAAAGATCACATATTCTTTTTATGGTATTTCACTTTTGTGGTCTACCACATTGTTTCTTTTCGTGCTTATGAAAAGTTAGCAGAAGACTATTAGGACTGTGAATTGTCCTTGGAATGAACTTCAGTGTGCGACAGTACTTGCTGAACTGACAAATTAGTTAATTTTATGAAGATTATTAATATTTTACAGTTTCTTCTAATACACATGCTAATTTATTGATTAATTTGTTACATTTGTAAAGTGTACATTTAATCAACAAGAGGTATCTTGGCGGACGTGCTCACCACATTCGTACTGATGGTAGAAAATATTCCCTTTTGCTTTTATTCTCTGTGTATGCCCTGCAATTTTGTTGACATGAAGCAAGTCAGTCTCGCTGTGTTTGTTCCCAGGAGAAAAGTTTCAGTATATATACCTCACAATGAAACTGAACATTGAGGACCTTTCAACTTTTGTTTTACCCTTGATAGCAACATCTTTTGATTTATCCAAGTAGTATTAAAAAAATGCCACAAATATTGCTCCATAACGAGATGGCACTCTGTAGTCAAAACAAGTTTATTTGTCAGTCATTTTTATAACAAAATTATAATGTCTTTTGAGCAACAGTCATGACATCTCCTCTGAGCCTGACCATGGAAACAAAGAATGTCCAAAATGAAAAGCTGATGCCACCGAGGTGCTGATGGACTATTCTGCGTAGGCACTTTTGCACATAAGTCCAAAGTTACTATTACAGTAGTATCCAGATAAAACAATCTCAATAAAATTAGTCTAGTGTAACAAGTAGGGAATGCAGAAGGGCCAAAGGTCCATTTGAACACACTACATTTTGACATATAATGAATACGTCTGAGCATCAATAATACTACAAAAAGTAGAGTTCACCATGCGAAATAACACTTAGCTACTTCCAAAATGCTGGTAAATTATCTGGCTAATAATGAAAGAATTATTTGATTAAGAAACTGTTCTGTAGTGATCCTCTAATTATAACAAGCAAGGCTTTCGGCTTAAAAACAAAAATGTCTTTGTTAACCCCTTCGCTGTCAGGCCTTTTTCCCCTCAAGTGCCAGGTCTTTTTTGGCTATTTGGAGCCCTCATAACTTTTTGTCCACATAAGCTACCCAGGCCACATTTGCATCCTTTTTTCCCAACATCCTAGGGATTCTAGAGGTACCCAGAGTGTGTGGGTTGCCTTGGAGGAGACCAAGAAATTAGCCAAAGTACTGAAATGTTTGTTTTTTTAAATGGGAAAAAGGGCTGCAGAAGAAGGCTTGTGTTTTTATCCCCTGAACATAGGATCAACAAGGGGTTTGTGGTGATAAAATCACCATATTCACAGCTTTCAGGAACAGGCAGACGTGAATCAGAAAACCACATGTTTCAACACAATTTTGAAATTTTACTGGGACATACCCCATTTTTACAATTTTTTGTGCTTTTAGCCTTCTTCCAGTTAGTGACATAAATGGGTGTAAAACCAATGCTGCATCTTGGACAGTTAAAGATTTCTAAAAAGTAGACAGAATTCTGAATTCAGCAAGGGGTCCTTTGTGTAGATCCTACTAGGTTTTCCTATGGAAAATAACAGCTGAAATAATAAAATATTGAAATTGAGGTGAAAAAACAGCCATTTTTCTATACGTTTTACTCTGTAATTTTTTCCTGCGATATTAGATTTTCAAAAGTGATATACAATTACGTCCTGCTGGACTGCCCTGGTTGTGGGGATATATAGGGCTTGTAGGTTTATCAAGAACTGTAGGTACCCAGAGCCAATTAAGGAGCTGCACCTTTACAATGGGGTTTCATTGTATACCGAATATACAGCAATTCATTTGCTGAAATATAAAGAGTGCAAAATAGGTATAAAGGAAACCTTTGTATTTCCAAAATGGGCACAAGATAAGGTGTTGAGAAGCAGTGGTTATTTGCACATCTCTGAATACCGGGGTCCCTTTACTAGCATGTGACTTACAGGGCATTTCTCAAATAGACTTCTTTTTTACACAATCATACATTTGGAAGGAAAAAAATGTAGAGAAAAACAAGGGGCAATGACACTTGTCTTCTATTCTGTGTTCCCTCAAATCTCCTGATAAAAATGGTACCTCACTTATGTGGGTAGGCCTAGTGCCCGCGACAGGAAACGCAAAATGGACACATCACATTTTTACATTGAAATCTGATGTGTTGTTTGCAATGTAACTAGCTGTGGATTTTTGGCCTCTAGCTCAGCTGGCACCTAGGGGAACCTACCAAACCTGTCCATTTTTTAAAACTATACACCTAGGGGAATCCAGGATGGAGTAACTTGTGGGGCTCTCACCAGGTCCAGTTACCCAGAATCCTTTGCAAACCTCAAAAGTTGGAAAAAAGAAAATCTTTTTCCTCACATTTCGGTGATAGAAAGTTCTGGAATCTGAGAGGAGCAACACATTAACTTCAACCCAGCATTCCCCCATGTCTCCCAATAAAAATGGTAGCTCACTTGTGTGAGTATGCCTAGTGCCCGCGACAGGAAATGCCCCAAAACACTCCGTGGACACATCAAAATAATCAAATACAAAACTACCTGTTTTTGCGGAGGGGGGTCATCTGCGTTTTTGGTCCTGGGCTCAGCAGCCATCTAGGAAAACCTACCAAACCCAGACATTTCTGAAAACTAGACACCCAAGGGAGTCTAGGGAGGTGTGACTTGCGTGGATCCCCCATTGTTTTTTTTTAAACCAGATTCCTTAGCCAACCTCAAATTTAGCTAAACAATCACATTTTTCTCACATTTCTGTGTGGGATCACCACACCAGCACAAATTTCCTACCACCAAACGTTCCCCTCAGTCTCTGATAAAAATGGTTCCTCACTTGTGTAGGTGGGCCAAATGCCTGTCACAGGGAAGAGCCAAAAACATGTCGAAATTTGAGGGGAACCAAAGTGGGTCCAAAAGGGCAGTTTGGAAAAAAACATTTTTAGGCTGACAAGTGGGGCAGAATTTTTAACGTTATAGATGCGACAATGCTGGGTGGTAGGAATTTTGTAGATTCCTGCAGAGTCCGGAAGTTTCCATCACAAAAATGTGGAGAAAATTTGTGATTTCAAGCAAACCTGGAGGTTTGCAGGGCATTGTGTGTAGGAAAATGGTGCGGGGTGCATGTGAAGCACACCACCCTGGACGCATCCAGATCTTTAGTTTTCAGATCTGTCTAGGTGAAGTGGGAGCATTTGGAGAGTTAGACAAGCTCTTATGGCCCAAATGTATAACCAAAACCCAAAACAATCAAATGTCCTCTTGCTTGCCATGGAATAAGATGTTTTAGTGTGGGGGGGAGCTGAAAGACTGTTACCCCCTTCAGTAGGGGTGGGGCATAACCATGCCCATAATGGTTGGTAGCCTCCACCCCACTATTTTTTTATTCTCTGGCTTCTAGTAGGCATTCTGCCCCCCTGGAGAGTGGATCTTAGGTAGTTGTCACATCTGCCCAACGGTGAACAGAATAACTTTGTTCTCATTTATTTTGGGTGGGGGAATGGCCATACCCCAACCTCTTTAAAAAAAAAAAATCTTCTCTGGAGTCTGGTGGGCTTTCTGCCCCCCTTAGGGCAGAAAAGGCCTAAAGTATAATTTCCCCCCAGAGGAGTGACCCTTACCTAAGGGGTCGCTTCCCATCTGTAAAACAAATTGAAATAAATCCTTGGTGTGTAGTGGTTTCTTCCCTCCTTGGGGGCAGATCGGCCTAATTAAAATAGGCCGATCTGCCCCAGGGGTGCAGAAATGGCCTAATAAATAATTGCCACCCAGGGGAGCGACCTTTGCTCAAGGGGTCGCTCCCCTTCATTCTTAATATACAAAAAAACCTCCCTGGCATCTAGTGGCTTCTGCCCCTCTCATGCCTCTGCCTGCCTCCACCTCCTGGTCAGAAGAGAAATGCTTTGCATTTCTCTCAGCTTTCATTACAAAGGGAGGTGACCTCTGATGAGGTCAGCGCATGATTGCGCGCTAACATCATCAGACATCACTGCTAGGGCAGGGCCAGATGCAGGATGAGCTGGTCTCTTCCTTGGCACACGGGAGCTGTGGCTGAGGATGAGACCAGCTCGTACCGGGCACCCAGGGAGTTAACGGCACAACAGACAGTAAGGAAACAGTGTCTACATCTCACACCAAGAAAATCCTTACTAACTTTACATCTTGAAAAGGAAAGGTGAAAGCAAGATTTATTCTACCAGACGATAGCCTTTCCTGCGGGTTGTTTCTCATTAATGTAACTCCCACAATATTATTAATGCACTTGTAGGTAATAACACAACATTTCAGAGAAAAAAGTAATGTCCAACAGTTTTCTTACCAGTTACGGTACTGACAAAGGATTACACCTTGAGAATCTATTTGATCTACGTGCAGTCCAGATTTAAATACATCTTCACTTTACAAAATGTTCAATTCACATAAGCAGTTCGAATGGCTAAAAGGTGCTTCACGATAACATCATATTGCCTTTCTTCATAAATAAGTGAAAGAGAAAAATATGATATTAATGGTTTGTTACAAGACAGTCCGACCTTCTCTAACTGTATCATCACAGTCACAAACGTGCTCAAATTTTGAAATGAACGTTCTCTCTGCCTATGCATTGCCACAAAAATATTTATTTCTGTAACTTTCTTGCAATTTAGATGAAGGAATAGAATAAATATTACGAAATGATTTATAAATGTAAAAAAATCTGAAAGCAATTTCTCCTTCTCTCTCTGATTAACTGAAATGAGAAAATAGAACCCTTAAAGTCACTAAATTACCTTGAGCTCAAGCTCCTGATGGCTACGGATCAGAGCAGACATGCCAACACAAAAACACAACAGAGGAGAGATCACAAATACATGTTGTTAAATAAGTGAATTTTAATAAATAAAACAACAATAAATAAACAAAATCCAACAAGAGGAACTGGTTTTATGAACCGCAAAAATAACATCAAGAAGCATTCAGCACTAAACATGGTCATCTAGTTGTGCTTGACAGGCAACTAGGCACAGGGAAAGGCTGATTGTGACGAAGCACGAGTCCAATACAGATACCAGGTTTGACCCAGTTAAGAGTTTTACCTTCAGACTTAGGGGCAGATTCACATAGAAGAGGTGAATATGAGGTAAAATTGTTGTACTGTGTTTCACTACCAAGAGAAATCAGAACTGTGCCATGTTTTAAAAACAAATGGTGCAGTTCTTCTTTCTCCATGCGCTGGTGCGTTTGTGGATGCTTAGTGCCAAGGCGAACCTCCTTGATCTAGAATGCAAAGATGTCTGTGTTAAGGTCAGGCTAGTTTTTTTATACTATGGGGGTACTTTCCTGCTCAAAACTAGCCTTTGAATTTATTTCCTCCTTTCATGTGTGCTGCAGAATGAAGCCCACATGCAATGCAAACATAACAAGAGAAACAAAGATATTTCTCCCAATTATGCCACCCTCAGGAAGGCAAGCCATTTTGGCACCAACCCATGTCTATAAGTATTTGTAGAAGTGTAGATATTGGTTTGCTTCAAAATCCATTGGTGGATGTAGGGGAATGCCCATGAACCACCCATTAAAATGCCTCTTTGACGCAAAAGGCAGTGCATTGCTTTGTAAATACTACGATGGATTTTGCATTGGGTCTGCATACAAAAAAGTAATGCAAACTGACACAAATTCTTTGTGAATCTTTGCCTTAGTCTCTGCAATAAAAGTCAAAAGTCCACAGTGGGGCAAGGCAGCAAGCTGTGGCTGAAGAGGACTCCATGTCATTGGATAGCCACTGTATGAGGTCTTGGTGAAGCCATTGAGTTGGGTAAGCAGGCGAATTTCGAATTTCCAACCAGAAAGGGTGTTGGAGCTGGCTGGATACGTTTTGCTCATTCACCCAATGAAGATTTCTTCCTTCAGATTTAGGACCTGATTTAGATCGTGGCAGTATTACCGCTGTCCCACTGCAGTGGCAGACCAGAGTACTCTGTCAAGTTGACAGAGTTTCAATCAGCGTATTTAGATGTATTAAAGTTGAACTGCCGACTGTCACAATGGACAATGCTCACAATGTCACAATGCTCTTCCTACTCGTCAGGCTGGCAGGCTCCCACCCACCATATTTAGGTGTTACAGTTCTGTAGGTGGTGTACTGGCAGCAGAGTGCTAACAGAGGAAGAAAGTCAAGGGAGCCAATGTACAGTGCGCAATGGCAGTGCCAATGGAAATAAAGTAAGTAACACATACATCATGAACATTGGCCAAGGATTTCTACCAGCATGACACAGTACACAACACTACTTACACACTATTATCCTTTGCCATTCCACCACAACACAACATGTGCATGCTGAAAACACACATTGCCATGCATACACTACACAACATATACACAGTGTTGATTCTACACCCACATACAATAAAAAACAAAACAACCAACAACATTTCACACTCATCTACACACACAATCACACAAAAGTACAATTACACACATCATGACTAAGACCACCACACAACAACACTCACCTGAATGTTACACACAGCAACACATCACAATCCGATATTTACACAACAAACACTGGACCCACATGCAAGTGGCACACACACTGATACAACCAGCACACCCACTCCAGCTCTCTCTGCATCAACCAGCCAATACAATGGCACACACATACATGCACTGACTCACATGCACAACTGGAAGCACAATATTACAAGTGCAGGCCACACTGCAATGTGCTCACATGGACATGGTTGACAAGTGTGATGCTATTGTTATTTTGATGCAACCATTCATTTGGTAATGAATACTTACACCAAAATAACAATTGCGTATGCCATCGATTTGTGTCATATACCGGTATATCCCCATCAATCTCTGACATTGATGTTCCACAGACATATGCATGTCATAAGTATTTTGTTTTACAAATTATTGTGACATGACTGCAATGGTTCTGAGCTCATGTGCAGTGACCAAACAACATCCACTAATAATACGTAATGCTTACCTTGGAGTCTGGTGATGGCAGGGTTGTCCTTCCTCCGTGGTCCATTGGCAGCAGTGAGACTGGTCTTGTCCAGTAAGTCAAAGCGGAAGCCAAAATCGTAAAAATGTACGTTTTTGCATAATTTCCCCTCCAATCCACCAATTCAGGTGTGGAAGTAACACCCCTACAGTTGGCTTGTTAGGAAGGTCCACAATAATCTGCTCGGCTGGCAGAGTGGCTGGAGTCCCACTGCCAGCCATTATTTCCAATAGTGTCGTCAATGTGGGAAGAGATTCTTGGAAGAGTCCACAGTACTTAGGCAGTCTTTTTCGTATAGTCCCAACATCTAAATCGGCCGTGTGGACCGCCAAGGCAGCGAACGGGTTTTCCAATGGAACACCTACGGCAGGACCATCACAGCCAGATCTAAATCAGGCCGTAGTCTCTTTTTTGAAGCTTGGATTCCTTCAGCAGGGCAAGTTTGTGGACTATATCTAAAGTGGGCTCTGCAATGTTGAATACCTTCTCCGCAAGTTCCTGCTGAATTTGATTTGCTGCTGTGGAAAAGCTTCAAGTGGAAGCAACCTGAATCTTTTTTTTAAGCGATTTTATCAATCACTTCATTTTGTGATGCCCTAAGTGTGACAGGTGCGCTCAGACGAGGGTCTTATGCTCACTGTGCCACTGAAACAAGCTATACCTGGTTGATGATCTCATAGTAAGGGCAAAACCAGTCCAGCTTTGATGTGCGTTCCAGTTCAAGGAATCCTCTTAAGATCTTCTACGGGCCCTGAAAGTGTTCTCAGAAGATACTGTGGCTGCTACATTTATCCCTGGCACAAGCTTGTGAGTAGGGGAAACTCCTGGCAACTCTTTAACCAATGAGGTCAAAGGTTCCAGCAGCAACCCCACCTAGTTTTGCATTTCCTGTGTGTCCTGCTGCAAGCAAAAGCGGGATATCCAGCTCTACCTAAAACAAGATGGCAGAAACATTTTTCCCTTGTACAGTGCCCCTGTGACCACTGTGGAGGTGTAGGTAGGGAAATGAGCAACCCCTTGCCTGCGGTCACATACATCTTTTTAGGGGTAGCTGATCCCCTGCTGCCAGGCTAACTAGAGGGACAAAGGAAGGTGCAGGCCTAGGTGTTTATCACATCTGCCTGTAACATGGTAGAACTCTTTGAAGTTAATTATGGGAAACAGAACACCTCCCAACACCCAAGGCTATTGTATCATCTGTGGGAACAAGTTCACACCTAATTAAAGGAACCTTTCAGCTTCTGGCTGACAGATGAAGCTCACACAAATAGGTATATAGAGGCTTTGTTCAAGGAAAATGTAACTGTCTAAAGGTACCCTTTAGAAAATATTCATTACAAAGCAGACTTGACTGGTGCACTGGGCTTGTAATAAATATTTCCAATACACTAAAAATAAACTTTGTAGCTGTTTTCTAACTGAAAGTAACAACATTAAATGCAATATTGTATCACAATGTTTTCTATTGTGAAGAAAACCCTGCTACAGTGAAAATAGTGTTAAAGTCCTTTACATTGTCAGTGCATGTTTGACATTAAGGTGGTCATTACAACATTGGCGGTAAAAGCCGCTTACCGCCGTGCAGAAGACCGCCAACATACCGCCGCGGCAGCGGAATTCCGCCACAGCTATTATGACCCACATCTCGAAATCTGACAAAATTCAGACACCCACACAAGTCCACCACACCCAAGGTCAGTGATAAACTGGCGGAAAAAAAACCTCCACCGTCACGCCAACAGAAATACGCCCACACTATCACGACCCACGAATCCACGCGGCGGTCTTTCAACCGTGGTATTCCATTGGCGGTACACACCGCTGCGCTCAAAATACACACCCACATACAAAACACCGCCACATTGGACAATTCCAAATACACACACCTGAGACACATACACATACCACTCCCACACACCCATTACAATATAAAACACACACCCACATCACCCACAAATCCCTACGGCCACTATTACAGAGAGAAGGCCAGAAAGAGACACCACCATCCACAAACTAGCAGCCACAGGCACTCAACACCATCACCCACACAACTTCCACTCACTAAACACCACACACCACTACATATCACCACACTTATCACCACACACACCACCACACATCACCTACACCACCCTATGGCATGGCAAAGACACCCCAGGTTCTTGGAGGAGGAGCTCAGGGTCATGGTGGAGGAAATCGTCCTGGTAGAGCCACAGCTATTTGGAGCACAGGTGCAGCACACCTCAATTGCAAGGAAGATGGAGCTATGGAGAAGAATAGTCGACAGGGTCAACGCAGTGGGACAACACCTAAGAAATCAGGATGACATCAGGAAGAGGTGGAACGACCTAAGGGGGAAGGTGCGTTCTGTGGTCTCAAGACACCACTTGGCGGTTCAGCGGACTGGCGGCGGACCCCCACCTCCTCCCCCACAACTAACAACATGGGAGGAGCAGGTCTTGGCGATTCTGCATCCTGAGGGCCTTGCAGGACTCGGTGGAGGAATGGACTCTGGTAAGTCAAACCATTATTAATATATCCCCACCCTTCCTGCATGCCATCACACACTCCTACCCGTTCCCTCACCCTCAGCACTCCACCAACTCACATATACCCCACTATCACAAACCACCCATCCCAACACCAAGCCCTGCATGCAACCCCAACGCATGGATACCCATCACTAAAGCATGTCCACTGCACATACCCATACAACCCCCTAAACCATCATCACACAAGTCCCCACATAGGAATGCAAGCACTGGGGTACACCGGTCACCCACCCATTGCCCACCATGACACACACAGATGCAATAATTAAGCTTTTACACCCCTGCAGGACCACTACCCAACATCACCAGACAGGAGGGTCCAGACATCGCCACCCCACCCACAGAAGAGGCCCACAGTGATGACAGCAGCTCTGTCCAACTGGATACAGATGACCAGCCCGGACCATCGTGGGCCTCGGGACAGTCGGTTCCCCTCACACAGGCACAGACCACCACAGACCTTCCACCCTCTGGTAACACCGGCACAGCACCCACCCAGCTGACCCATACCTCCGTACCCAGGACACGTCAATCAGCTGTGTGTCCACCACTACAGGGAACCCAGGATAACCCACCACCCCAACAACAACAGGGACCTGGGGGCAGTGGTAGTGGGCACACGGTCCAGGGGACGGAGGCACAGGAACACAGGGGAACTGGGAGGGCTGCTGTGCGACAGGGGGCTGACAGGCCAAGGGAACCCACTCTCCACGAGGCCCTCTCCTCCATCATGGGAGCATACCACCACTCCCAGGAGACGATGGCAACGGTCCTGGCCAAGTTTCAGGAGACCCAGCGCCTGCAGGACGAACTGTATTTGGGGTTCAGGGAGGAGCTCAGGACCATCAGCTCCGCCCTGGGCACCATCGTAGGGGTACTGAAGGACATAAAGCAGACCTTGAGGGACACCGTGGCACTCCAAGGGGCCCCTGACACTAGCCAGGACGATGAAATGCCCACCACCTCCGCCGGCGCTAGTGGACAGGACGCCCCGCCACAGGACCAACACACCAGCACCCCACCCCCTGCAGACGGACAACCACCACGCAAGCGGTCCCTGAGATCCAGGAACAGGACAGAGCAAGATGGCAAGACCCCCGCCAGGAAATGAGACCATCCTGATTGTCATCCCACTGTCCCACTTTGTTACCCTGTCCATACTTAAGCTGCCCCAGCTCCACTTCCTATGCCCAGATGGGCAGTGCACCTGTGAGACTAATAGACTGGACTCTGCCATGGAAATTCCTCCGCCATCACCCCTCACCATTTTACAACCCCCTCCCATTTCTGAGCACTTCAATAAACACCCTTGAAACACAAAACAATATGGAGTCAGTCTGTGATTTAGTAAATATGTATTATCAATGACAGTGTCATAATGGGTTTACCATAGTAAGGCTAACATACCTATGTCACACATCACATGCCCTTGAAGGATGCAAGCAGTTGACACGTAGGTAATCACACCTGTGAAACCGTAATGGAAGGGTACAACTCAGTTAACAAATAGTGATTTAAATCTAGAAACAGGACAGAGGTAGACGTGTGAAAGTTAAGGTAATGCTAAAAATGAAAATGTTCTCACCTGTGTGTCACTGGAAATATTGCTGTATGACTGACCCCCTGTTGTCGTTGTCTTCTTCCTCAGCTTCATCCTCATCACTGTCCACAGGCTCCACAGACTCCACAGCTGCTATAACACGATCATTCTCCTGCAGAAAAGGCACCTGGCGTCGCAAAGCCAAATTATGGAGCATGGAGCAGGCGATGATGATGTCGCACACCTTCTTCGGTGAGTAGAATAGGGATCCACCTGTCATATGGAGGCACCTGAACCTGGCCTTCAGGAGGCCGAAGGTGCGTTCGATCACCCTCCTAGTCCGCCCATGGACCTCATTGTACCGTTCCTCTGCCCTGGTCCTGGGATTCCTCACTGGGGTCAATAGCCAGGAAATGTTGGGGTAACCAGAGTCCCCCAATAGCCATACACGGTGCCTGTGGAGTTGACCCATCATATCAGGGATGCTGCTATTCCGCAGGATGTAGGCGTCATGCACTGAGCAAGGGAACATAGCATTTACCTGGGAGATGTACTGGTCTGCCAAACAGACCATCTTGACATTCATTGAATGATAACTCTTCCTGTTCCTGTACACCTGTTCACTCCTGTGGGGGGGGACCAGAGCTACATGGGTCCCATCAATGGCACCGATGACGTTGGGGATATGTCCAAGGGCATAGAAGTCCCCTTTCACTGTAGGCAAATCCTCCACCTCAGGGAAAATTATGTATCTCCTTACGTGTTTCAGCAGGGCAGACAACACTCTGGACAGCACATTGGAAAACATAGGCTGGGACATCCCTGATGCCATGGCCACTGTTGTCTGAAAAGACCCACGTGCAAGGAAATGGAGCACTGACAGCACCTGCACGTCAGTGGGGATTCCAGTCGGATGGCGGATTGGTGACATCAGGTCAGGCTCCAACTGGGTACATAGTTCCTGGATTGTGGCACGGTCAAACCGGTAGGTGACGATGACATGTCTCTCTTCCATTGTCAACAGGTCCACCAGCGGTCAGTACACCGGAGGATTCCGCCATCTTCTCATATGTCCCAGCTGACGGCGCCTAGGAAGGACAACAGCGACCACAGAGTCAAGCAACTCAGAGGTATGTACCCACAGTTATACAGAAGACTGCACCATTCACAAAACCCTTCCTGTATATGTGTTGAGTGTAGGCCTTGCTATGTGTGACGCAGAGGTAAATTAAGCCATGTGGGCCCCTGAAATGGCGGCTGCCTGACCTCTAAACTGGGACAATGGGATTGTGGGGTAACTGCGCTGGCGTTGCACACCGTCGCGGTAGGCGGTCGTAGACCGCGGAGCAATTCTGCATTGGTTAACATTGGACCCTATGGGTCCCAGGTGCCAATGAACAGGTGCGCTGGCGGTGATGATGCGCACCGCCGCGGACGTCACCGCCGCGGACGTGACCGCCATTTTCTATCTGTTCAATCACTAGATACCTGACCTTTGACAGGAGAGGAACTACACTGCTAGTGCTGCTGTGACCTCGGTCTGGAAGCGACAATGGCTGCTGCGTCTGGGGAAAGGGCCCCTGCCTTCACTGCACAGGAGTTGGAGAAACTGGTAGATGGGGTCCTCCCCCAGTACATGCTACTCTACGGTCCTCCAGACCAACAGGTTAGTACACAGGGAGCACGTTGTATGGGCTAGGCCTGGGTGGAGAGGGCTGGTTGGAAGAGGGAAGGAGGCAGAGTTCATAGAACAACAATGCATGGGAATGAATGGGCCACATGGCCAGAGTAGGGAGGGGGCCACTCACAACGACGGTGCAGTTGGTAATGACTGTTCCTCTTCCCTTGTGCATGTCATGTAGGTCAGCGCCCATCAGAAGAGGGACATATGGTGTGCCATCGCCAAGGAGGTCCGGACCCTGGGGGCCCACCAGAGATGGGGCACCCACTGCCGTAAGAGATGGGAGGACATTCGTCGCTGCAGCAAGAAGACGGCAGAGGCTCAGCTGGGGATGGCCTCTCAACGTGGGAGGGGTGCCTGTCGCACCATGACCCCCCTGATGTTCCAGATCCTGGCGGTGGCCTACCTGGAGTTTTATGGGCGCTTGAGGGCATTACAGCAGACACAAGGGGGTGAGTACAACCTCATTCTGCTGACTTTGCGTGCAGTGGAGGTGTCTGGGTGGGGGAGTTTGGCTGTGGGTGTCCCTAGGCCAGGGCGAGTAAGGTAGGCAAGGCCCCTCCGTAATGTAGGTCATGTGGCACTCTACCCCACCTCAGCAGAGTGCCAAGTCGAGGTACAATTGTCCCTGTGGCATCCATGTGCGCAGATGTCCACCATTGCCATGTAGGCCATATCCCAGAAATTGCATGTGCAGAGGGCAGGAGCACGGCGCAATGAAGGGGGCTGCTGCGTCTGTCTTGTCCGCCAACGGTAGCGGTAATCCATGCACTAAAACTCTCTTTCTTCTGTCTCCCCCCCTTTTTCTGCTCTCCCTGTCCTTTTGTACATCAGCATCAACAGGCGGAGGTACAGTGCCACCGGAGCACGAGGGAGCTGCATCCCACATGGCCATGGAGGGCCACACCACGGACTCTGAATGCACCAGTGGGACGGTGGGTGAGGGGAGCTTCACGTCGGCCACAGGATCACCAAGCACAGACTTGTTCGCCGATGGGGGCTCCCCTGTGGTGGCGGCACCATCTGTGCCACCCACCTGTACAGGTACAGCCGCCACCTCCCCTACCAGCACTGCCCTCCCAGCAGCCCCTCAGCGTTCGCCCCGTGCCCGCTCACCCAGAAGGGTGGGCATCACCTTCGCCCCAGGCACCTCAGGCCCTGCCCCAGTCACCCCTGCTGCCCTCAGTGAGGAGGCCATTGACCTCCTCAGGTCACTCACTGTTGGGCAGTCTACCATTGTGAATGCCATCCAGGGTGTAGAACGAGAGTTGCAACACGGTAATGCATTCCTGGAGGGCATTCATTCTGGTCAGGCTGTCCTTCAGCGAACCCTGCAATCTCTGGCCTCAGCACTGATGGCAGCCATTGTCCCTGTGTCTAGCCTCCCCCCTCCAGCTTCCTCCTCCCAGACCCAATCTCCTGTACCCCAGCCCATCCCAAGCACACCTACAGACCAGCATGCACACAAGTCAACACACACAAGTAGCTCAAGCAAACATAGGCACCACACACACCACAGGCACTCACGCAAGCCTCACCCACGTACAGACACAGCAACATCCACTGCCTCCACTGTGTCCCCCTCCTCCTCTTCTCCCTCCTCCCTCCCAGTCTCGTCTACACACACACCTGCATGCACCACATCTACAGGCACCATGATTCGCACAAGGACACCCAGCACCACACGCCGCTCACCTGCACTCACCACCTCCACTGCCATTTACACGTCCCCTGTGTCCTCTCCCAGTGTGTCTGTGACGCCCCCTCCCAAAGTACACAAACACCGGCAATCACTCACCCAACATCCATCCACCTAACTGCAGCCTCCAGTACCTGCACCTGCACCCAAAACACCTAAAGTGACACCTCCTACAACCACCTCCTCTTCCTCCACTCCCAGACCCCCTCCAGCTACCCATCCCAGTGTTCGTCAGAAACTGTCCCTCTGTAAAGTTGACCTTTTTCCACCCGCCCCCCCTCCAATTCATCAGTCCTGTCGTAGCGCCTCAGCCAAAAAGCCTCCAATACCAGTGGTGCCTGTTCAAGGTTTGTGGAGTGCACCCGCCACCAGGGCAGGCAGTAGGACCCGGAGCCTAGGCACTGGCAGCCCACCCCCTGTAAAGGCTCTGAAATTGGAGAGTGGACGATGGGACCGTGTTAAGACTCCTGGTGGGAAAACAACTGACATGGGTTCCAAGGGGATTGGAGAGTCAGCTGTGACTCCACCAAAGGTGGGGAAGGGCCAGAGGAAGTCTGCCCAGCCTGTTGTGAGTGTCACGGCGGAGAAGTGCGCCATCATTTCCGGCGGTCGACACACAACCGCCAGCACCGTCGTCACTGGTCCAGAGACCACCGCCAGAGTCACAGCCCAGGAGGGCCTGAGTATCGTCACTGGTCCAGAGACCACCGCCAGAGTCACAGCCCAGGAGGGCACAAGTATTGTCACTGGTCAGGAGACCACCGCCGGAGTCACAGCCCAGGAGGGCCCGAGTATCGTCACTGGTCCAGAGACCACCGCCAGAGTCACAGCCCAGGAGGGCACAAGTATCATCACTGGGCAGGAGACCACCGCCGGAGTCACAGCCCAGGAGGGCCCGAGTAACGTCACAGGTCCAGAGACCACCACCAGAGTCACAGCCCAGAAGGGCACAAGTATCGTCACTGGTCAGGAGACCACCGCCGGAGTCACAGCCCAGGAGGGCCCGAGTATCGTCACTGGTCCAGAGACCGCCACCAGAGTCACAGCCCAGGAGGGCACAAGTATCGTCACTGGTCCGGAGACCGCCGCCAGAGTCACAGCCCAGGAGGGCACTAGTATCGTTACTGGTCCGGAGACCACCGCCAGAGTCACAGCCCAGGAGGGCACAAGTATCGTCACTGGTCCAGAGACCACCGCCAGAGTCAGTGCCCAGGAGGGCGCAAGTATCGTCACTGGTCATGAGACCACCGCCGGAGTCAGTGCTCAGGAGGGCCCAAGTATCGTCACTGGCCAGGAGACCACCGCCGGAGTCACAGACCAGGAGGGCCCGAGTATCGTCACTGGTCAGGAGACCACCGCCACCGCCGGAGTCAGGGCCCTGGAGGGCCTCGGCTGCCACAGCCCCGCTGGGCAATGATGGAACGCCATGCCACACACCAATGCCCAGTGTAGAGAACGTCAAGTCACACACTAATGGCCAGTGTAGAGAACGTCATGCCACACACCAATGTCCGTATCAGAACCGCCATGGCAAAGCACCGCTGAACAGTCCAGAACCGCCATGGCAAAGCACCGCCGAACAGTCCAGGACCGCCATGGCAAAGCACCGCTGAACTGGGCAAAGACCGCCATGCAAAGCACCGCTGAACAGGTCAAAGACCGCCATGGCAAAGCACCGCTGAACAGGGCAAAGACCGCCATGTCAAAGCACAGCTGAACAGGGCACAGACCGCCATGTCAAAGCACCCCTGAACAGTCCAGAACCGCCATGGCAAAGCACCGCTGAACAGGGCAAAGAGCGCCATGTCAAAGCACCGCTGAACAGGGCAAAGACCGCCATGGCAAAGCACCGCTGAACAGGGCAAAGACCGCCATGGCAAAGCACCGCTGAACAGGGCAAAGACCGCCATGTCAAAGCACCGCTGAACAGTCCAGAACCGCCATGGCAAAGCACCGCTGAACAGGGCAAATACCGCCATGTCAAAGCACCGCTGAACAGGGCAAAGACCGCCATGGCAAAGCACCGCTGAATAGGGCAAAGACCGCCATGGCAAAGCACCCCTGAACAGGGCAAAGACCGCCATGGCAAAGCACCGCTGAACAGGGCAAAGACCACCATGGCAAAGCACTGCTGAACAGGGCAAAGACCGCCATGGCAAAGCACCGCTGAACAGGGCAAGCACCGGGTAGGAATGAATGGCCCGCCACATCAGGCATCCTTATCCCATGTGCAGCTGGGACAGTGACAGGACAAGAACTTTCGCGGGGAGACTCATCCAGTCTGGGCACCAGTCCCCCCCAGTACTAGTAGAGACCTGCATCTACTTGAGAGACTGTGGCTTTGCACTCCCCAAGATGTAACAGTGGGCAAGCCACCCACTGTAGAGACTTGAGAGACTGTGGCTTTGCACTCCCCAGGATATGGCAGTGGACAAACCACCCACTGTAGAGACTTGAGAGACTGTGGCTTTGCACTCCCCAGGATACATCAATGGGCATGGAGCCCCATTGTGGATCTGGCATTGCAGTCATCCGGCTGAGGTGCCCCCCCTTCCCTTCTCCCTGAGGCGCCTGTAGTATTTCAATCTGATGCCCCGGCAGTGTTCTCTCCGATTTTGGTCAGGTATCCTTTGTGGGCCTCGCCCATGCATTTTTGGACTGTTGGTGCACGGACATTGTAATTTACATATCTGCACCACTTATCGTATTGTATATATTTATGACTGATTTTCAAAGATATATCTGAATATTTTTTTTATGACATGTATATTGCCACATTACAATGTTTGACCGAATTTCGCATTGTCTTTTCATTCTTCCAGGGGGATTGTGGGTTGTTACTGTGATTTTTGTGAATGCATTGGTGTGTATGTTGTAATATGCGAGGGTGGGGGTGTTTGGTGGGTGTCCCCCTAACTTTTGCCTCCCCCCTCCCCCGTGTCGTAGGTGCAGTACTCACTGTTGTCTTCGGCGCCTACGTAGCTGTTGGTCGTAGAGGAGCAGAAACACAAGGGCAGGGAGTATTTGGAGTTCCGGCTCCATGGAGTCGTCGTTCCTCGTGGGATGTGTTCAGGTGAGCGTTTTCCCATAGCAAAAGCTGTTTCCGCCGTGTTTTTATCCACGGTGAATCCGCCCCGGAAAAGGTGGCGGATTGGCAGGTTGTAATACTGTGGGCGGTACATTGTCTTCCGCCTGTCTGTTGGCGGTGACCGTCACGCTGCTTGTTTGCACCGCTGTTGTGGGTGGTGTGTTAAAGTGGCTGTCTTTGTTGGCGGTTTCCGCCAGGTTCATAATTCCCTTTTTTTGTCCGCCGGACTGTTTGCGGTATTTCCGCAGCTTTAACACCGTCCGCCAGGGTTGTAATGACCACCTATATTTGGAAGACATGTGCCACTGACGGAAAGTGTTTTTCATTAATTGAGCATGTTTTATATCATTTCACTTAAAAAGAATGGTCCTCAAAAAACTACAAATGAACACATTGCTTTGAATGGAATACTATAATATAGAACACTCAGTGGCAGATGTTGAACTTGTTATATAATATAGCCCAGCAGTAAAGTTTTCTGTGCTGCCCTGTGTGAAAGGGAGACAGAAGAACAGTGGCACATCTACAAAGACATTGGTCTGTTTCCCTCTCTCCTGCTATGCTTTGTGCACTTTAGGATATCCTGTGCAAATGCAGTAGCGCAAGGGTGTGTGCATGTTGTCAATCATAGGTTTTATGCAAGAGAAGTAACCTTCCTTTACAAAGTACTACATTTAGACATATTTTAACATATCTCACTTCATATGATTGTGGTGACACACATGCAAAGGTGGAAACGATTTGAAACTAGAAAGCTTTTTTCAATGCCAGTATAGAAGGGGCACTGTTTTTTGACACAAAATCATGTTTACCTTTTTTGAGTAAATAGAGCATTGCACCGGAGTCCATGGGTGGTTAAATGGAAATGCCCATGTGTTACCTACGCAATGCTCCTTAAATAGCGCCAAGTAGCACAAAGCATTACTTTGTGTTATTTAGGGCATCTTTTCAATACAGATCAGTTTTTACTCTAGAAAGGAATTCCAAAAAAGATCCTTTGTGTCAGTGCACCAGTTTGTGTCACTTCTGTGTTAACAAATTCACCCCTCAGTCTTTTCACTGAGGGCAGCAGTAATGATGGAGTATAGATATGCAATGATCCTAATCTGAACAAAATAATATACTCCTACATAAGTAGATCAGGTACAGAAAATGTGGATATCATTTTTTGAAAGCTGATACTTGTAAAATGATTTCCATAATGCATAAAGTGACATTTACCTCAAGTTAGAATTACTTTTTAAACAGCAAAAAGGTCTCCAGAAAAGTCATATTAATGTTTGTTTTGGTTTGATGACTACATGCTTGAGAGGAAACAAACAATTTAGGCTAAAGATATGTGAAGTTGCAAAATGTTTCTCTTTAAAAAAACCTAAAATTCTCACACAAGCTACTATTATTAACAGAAGTAAACGTGGGAATGACAAGGGGAGGTGGCTGGAAAGTGGAAAACATGTGCTACTAAATTGGAGAGTTTTACAGGAAATTAGGAAAACTTTTAGGGAGGAACATGCTAATACAAACACACCCATAAATGAGTGAACCCATTACTATTCCCAAACCACTTTTATAACATTGCTACAGTCCTAAAGCTGTAAGCACTGGCTCAAATGTACTTTTGCCTGGTGTCAGAGTACATCAAGCACCATACATAACCACTCACAGTTATTGCAACACTCACCCAATGAAAATAATGGACTCAGGGACATAATACATGAACCTATTGGAACTATTCTTCAATTCATGTTTTATAATATCTTTAATAAGTTTCAATTTAATAATGCAAGCATGATAATGACATGCATCTAATGGTATTTCCAAAGTCATTACAAATTGCAATTGGTGCATGTAGGTGCACAGAAAGTAATAACAAAAAGAAATTAGGGGCACATTTTGGCCCTCATTACAACCCTGGCGGTAAATCCTGCTTACTGCCGTGCTGAAAGCCACCAACATACTGTGGCTGCGGAAGAAATCCGCGACAGGTATTACGACCCACAACTCGTAATCCACCACAATACAGACACCCACACAAGTCCGCCACAGCAAAGGTCAGTGATAAACTGGCGATACCAAAGCCTACACCATCACGCCAAGAAGAATACGCCCACACTATCATGACCCATGAATCAACGCAGCGATCTTTCAACCGCGGGAAACCATTGGCGGTACACACCGCCGCGCACAAAATACACACACACTTACAAAACACAACCACATTGGACAATTCGAAAAACACACACCTGATACACATCCACACACCACATCCACACACCCAAAACACTATAAAACACACACCCACATTACCCACAACCCCTTACAATGAAATTTTATGAAGAAGCACAGAGAGAGAATAGCCAGCACTACACCAGCATCCACAAGCACACCACACCATCACTCATACAACAACCACACACCTCAAAGAATACACAGCAACACAACATTTCACACAGCACAACAAACATCATCTTACACATCACCCACACCACATCATGGCACCTCAAAGACACCCCAGGTTTTCTGAGGAGGAGCTCAGGGTCATGGTGGAGGAAATCATTCGGGTTGAGCCACAGCTTTGTGGATCACAGGTGCAGCTCACCTCCATTGCTAGGAAGATGGAGCTATGGCGGAGAATCGTCAACAGGGTCAACTCAGTGAGACAGCATCCAAGAACACGGGTTGACATCAGGAAGAGGTGGAACGACCTACTGAGGAAAGTACGTTCCGTGGTATCCAGACACCAGGTAGAAGTACAGAGGACTAGCGGTGGACCCCCAACTCCTCCCCCACAACTAACAACATGGGAGGAGCAAGTCTTGGCAATAATGCATCCTGAGGGCCTCGCAGGAGTAGCAGGAGGACTGGACTCTGGTAAGTTAAATCTTTACAACTCTCACCCCCCTACCTGCATGTCATCACCTACCCCCAGCCTACCCCTCTCCCCCATCACTCCATCACCTCACATATGTCCCACTATCACAAGCCACCAATCCCAAACCAAGCCCTGCATGCAACACAAAAGCAAGGACACCCATTGCCAAAGCATGTCCAGTACAGACCCCAAAACACCAATCACACAATGGCGAACACAACAAGGCAAGCACAGGAGTAGAGGGTAACCCACCCATTGCACAAGATGGCACACACAGATACTAAAACTATGCATTTACACCCCAACAGGACCCATATCCAACGTCACCGGACAGGAGGTGCCAGACATATCCAGTCCCCCCACAGAAGAGGCCCACAGTGATGACAGCAGCTCTGCACGCCTAAATCAAGATGAGCAACCAGGCCCATCAGGGACGTCTGGACAGTCGGTTCCCTTGCCACAGTCACAAACCACCACAGACCCTCCCCCCTCAGGAAACACCAGCACAGCACCCACCCAGCGGGCCCATCCCTCTGTCCCCAGGACACGTCAATCAACAGTGTGTCCACCACTATAAGGACCCCAGGGAAACCCACCACCCCAAGACAATCAGGGACCTGGGGTCAGTGGCAGTGGGCACACGGTTCAGGGGACAGACGCACAAGATAACCAAGAAGCTGGGAGGACTGCTGTGGACAGGGGGAGGACAGGCCCAGGGAACCCACTCTCCACGAGGCACTCTCCAACATCATGGGAGCATACCATCATTCCCAGGAGACCATGGGCACGGTACTGGCCAAGTTTCAGGAGACCCAGAGGCTGCAGGAGGAACACTACCTTGGGATCAGGGAGGACTTGAAGTCTATCAACACCACCCTGGTCACCATTGCAGGGGTGCTGGCAGACCTGGCCAACACCATGAGGGACACAGTGGCACACAAACGGGCACCTGACACTAGCCTGGACGATGAACAGCCCTCCACCTCTGCCGGCGCTAGTGGACAGGAGGCCCTGCCACAGGAACAATAGGCCACCAGCACCCCACCCCCTGCAGAAGGAGAACCACCCCGCAAACAGTCCCTGAGATCCAGGAAATAAGCCCCTCCTTATTGTCACCCTTCTGTCCCACTTTGTCACACTGTCCACCTTAAACTGCCATTGCTCCACTTCCTATGCCCCCTTGGACAATGCACCTGTGAGACCAAGAAACTGAACTCTACCATGGACATTCCTCCACCATCACCCCAGCCCATTGCACACCCCCTCCACGTATTGGCACAGAAAGAAACACCCTTGAATCACAAATCAATCTGGAGTCAGTCTGTACTTTTACAAATGTGTAATTGCAACCTTTTGAAAATCTAGCAATGTCAATGTTTATGTTCACATACCATGGTTACACAGTTGTTGGGCAGCAGTAAACATAGCAGAGTACACAAAGTGGGACCCAGATCTGTGAAATGGAAAGACAAAGTGACATGTCAGTGTCCATACACAGAGGTTAAAAGGAAGTTTTATGCTATGTCCTACAGTAGTATGAGATGTGAGAAGCAGTGCCATCCTCTTACCTGTGTCTCACTGGAAGTATTGAATAATGATGTTGTTTCGGTTGTCTATATCTTCTTCTGCTGCCGTCTCTTCTTCAATGTCCACAGGCTCCACAGCTGCCACAAGACCAGCATCAGGCCCATCCTCCTGCAGAAAAGGCACCTGGCATCGCAAAGCCAGGTTGTTCAACATACAGCATGTCACGATGATCTGGCACACCTTCTTCGGTGAGTAGTATCGGGATCCACCTGTCAGATGGAGGAACCAGAATCTGGCCTTCACGAGACCCAAGGTGTGCTCTATTATCCTCCTAGTTCACCCATGTGCCTCATTGTAGCGTTCCTCTGCCCTTGTCCTGGGATTCCTCACTGGGATCAGTAGCCATGACAGGTAGGGGTAACCAGAGTCACCTGCAAATGTCGAGGGACAACAGTGAGACATCTTCCAACCATTAAGGACTCTCCCACACCCAGACACCTATTTAAACAGTGTGGGGACCTTAGGTTCACCTATATGCCACACACGGTGCGTCTGGAGTTGCCCCATCCCATAAGGGATGCTGCTATTCCTCAAAATGTAAGCATCATGCAATGAGCCAGGATACTTGGCATTCAAATGGGAAATGTACTGGTCTTCTAAACACACCATCTGGACATTCATTGAATGGTAGCTTTTCGGTTTCTGTACACCTGTTCATTCCTGCGGTGGGGGACAAATGCCACATGTGTACCATCAATGGCACCAATAATGTTGGGGATATGTCCCAGGGCATAGAAGTCACCTTTCACTGTGGGCAAATCCTCCAGGGAAAATGATGTAGCTGCGCATGTGTTTCAGCAGGGCAGATAACACTCTGGACAACCGGTTAGAGAACATTGGCTGTGACATCCCTGATGCCATGGTCAATGTTGTTTTAAAGGACCCACTTGCCAGGAAATGGAGCACTGACAGGACCTGCACTAGAGGGGGGATACCTGTGGGATGGCGGATAGCTAACATCAGGTCTGGCTCCAATTGGGCACACAGTTCCTGGATTGTGGCACGATCAAGTCTGTAAGTGATAATGATGTGTCTGTCTTCCATTGTCGACAGGTCCACCAGGGGTCTGTACACCGGAGGATGCCGCCATCTCACCACCTGCCCCAGCGGACGTGCCTATGGAGGAGAAGGGTGAGCATAGGGTCATACACCACAAAGGTTTCACAAGGCTGTTTAGCACAATTGTGAAATAATCTCTTTGTGCCTTTGTCTGTCCGTATTCCTGGCCAAAAGTGCTGTGGCGCAGTTAGTTGGTCTGCCATGTGGCCACCTGAAATGGCGGCTGCCTGACCTGTAAGGAGGCACAAGGGGAAATGAGGTAACTGCGCTGGCATTGTGCAACGTCGCGGTAGGCGGTCAAAGACCGCTGCACAATTCAGCATTGGTTATCATTGGGCCCTATGGGTTCCAGGAGCCAATGACGATGTACGCCGGTGGTGACGGTATGCACCCATGGACGTGACCGCCATTTTCTATCTGTTCACTCACTTGATACCTGACCTTCAACAGGAGAGGACCTACACTTCAAGTGCTGCTTTGACCTGGGTCTGGAAGCGACAATGGCTATAGTGTCTGGGGAAAGGGCCCCTGCCTTCAGTGCAGAGGAGTTGTAGAAACTGGTGGATGGGATCCTCCCCCAGTACACGCAACTCTACGGTCCTCCAGACAAACAGGTGACTCTGTGTGCTTGACGAGGTGTCTGGGTGGGGGAAGTGGGCTAGGGGTTCCCCTAGGCCAGGGCAGACACGACAAGGTACATCCATTGTCTTGCAGCCTCAGTGCCACTCCAACCCCAAAGGTGGTAATTGTCCTCTACACCTAGGCAGGCCCCTATGGGTTCCAGCTGTGCATGAAATGGATCTAGACAGAGTCCCCCATGGGCATGTGCTTTTCAACTGCACTGTTAGTGCATGCGCTAGTGCATAGGGCTGCTCCCTGTGTGTTGTGTCTGCCAACGGTAGTGGTGTTGCAGGTATTGACCATGTGTCTCTTCTGTCTCCCCCCCTTTTTGTTTTGTCACCCTGTCCTTGTGTGCATTAGCATCATCTGGCGGAGGAGCATTGGCACCGGAGCAGGAGGGAGCTGCAACCCACATGGCCCAGGAGGGTGAATTTACGGAGTCTGAAGGCACCAGTGGGATGGAGGGCGAGGGGAGATCCGGACGGGGACAGGAGCAGACACCAGTGACAGTGACAACTCCTCTGATGGGAGCTACCTTGCGGTGGTGGGCACCTCTGTGCCCACCGCAAAAACAGGTACAGCTGCCACCACCCCTACCAGCACCGCCCTCCCAGCAGCCCCTCATCGAGTTTCCTGTGCCCGCTCACCCAGGAGGGTGGGCATCTCCTTCACCCCAGGCACCTCAGGCCCTGCCCCAGTCAGCCCTGCTGACCTCAGTGAGGAGGATATTGACCTCCTGAGATCCCTCACTGTTGGGCAATCAACCATTTTGAATACCATCCAGGGTGTTGAGAGGCATTTGCAACAAACAAATGCATACCTGGAGGGCATTCATTCTGGCGTGGTGGCCCAACAGAGAGCATTTCAGGCTCTGGCCTCAGCACTGATGGCAGCCATTGTCCCTGTGTCCAGCCTCCCCCCTCCAACTTCCCCTATCCAGGCTCAATCCCCTGTACCTCAGCCTATCCCAAGCACACCATCAGACCAGCATGCACACTCATCAACACACAAGAGTGGACATGGCAAACATAAGCACCACACATCCCACAGGCACTCACACAAGCACCATACCCACGTCCTCCTGCTCCCTCCCTGTCTCATCTCCACTCACACCTGCATGCACTACATCCTCAGCCACTACCTCCATCACCAGCACACCCATCACCACACACCGCTCACGTACAATCACCACCCCCACTACCATGCACATGTCCCCTGGGTCCTCTCCCAGTGTGTCTGTGAACCCTCCTCCCAAACTTCCCAAACACAGTCACACACCCACCCAGCAGCCATCCACCTCACAACAGCCTCTGGCCCATGCACCTTCACCCAAGTTCAGCAGACGTACACCTCCTACAACCACTACCTCTTCCTCCACTCCCAAACCCCGTCCATCTTCCCGTCCCAGTGTGTCTAAGAAACTCTTCCTGGTTAATATTGACCTCTTTCCTACACCTACCCCCCATCCTTACCCTAGGGCCAGTTTGTTCTGGTCTCAGCCCAGCACCTCAGCCACAAAATCTTCCAGCACTGTGGTATCAGCAAGTCCTGTCACATTGCGGGCGGCACCCATCAGGGCTGCCAGTGTGCCACCTAGCAAGGCCAGGGATTAGCCCATTCTGCCACCTGCCAAGGTGAAGAAGGTGCCCACATGCCGTAGGGAAAAGCTGCAGCAACCGCCCAGCAAGGGCAAAAGGGGAGAGTGCCAAGGGACCTGCAGCAACATCCAAGTTGGGGAAGGGACACAAGGCGAAGGGGAAGTCAGGAAAGGGCACGGAGCCTCTGGCTGAGGGACCAGATTCACCCCTTCTGGCAGCCAGAACAGCAACCTGTATGGCAGTGGACACTGCCACCTGCACTGCCACCTGCACGTCTGCTGCCTCTGCAACAGTCCCCAGCATCATCCCCAGTGGGCAGCCGTCCGAGGCTGCAGGAGACGTCCTGCTGTCTCCCTCCACAAGTGCTGACACAATCACCACCAGCAGCAGCTCCGCCACAGACAACGCCGCAACCACCGCCACCAGCCCTGCAACGTGCTCAGACTGTTCCACCACAGCTGACATGGCTAACATCCCCAGTGGGCAGCTGTCCGAGGCTGCAGGAGACGTCCTGGACCCTGTACAGCATACATGAGGCACGACACCCAGCAATGTTTGTACCAGCAGGTGGCGGGCAAAGTCGCAGCTGGGTGGAGTGTGTCTCTGCCTCCTGGGAGTATCATGCAACCTGTTCCCAGGCAATCTCGTGGCACACAACCCCAGGTGAGGGAATGTGACCTGCCACACTTCATGTGAAGCACTCTGGGCACAACACCCCCTCCAGAACCAGTGGAGAAAAGCATCCACTCACACAGTCCTTGGCAGGATAAAGCACTCTGGGCACAATGCCCCCTCCAGAACCAGTGGAGAAAAGCATCCACTCCCACGGTCCTTAGCAAGATGAAGCACTCTGGTGACAAAGCCCCCTCCAGAACCAGTGGAGAAAAGCATCCACAACCCCAGTCCTTGGCACGATGAAGCACTCTGGGCACAATGCCCCCTCCAGAACCAGTGGGGAAAAGCATCCACAACCCCAGTACTTGGCAGGATGAAGCACTCTGGGCACAATGCCCCCTCCAGAACCAGTGGCGAAAAGCATCCACTCACACAGTCCTTGGCAGGATGAAGCACTCGGGGCACAAAGCCCCCTCCAGAACCAGTGGAGAAAAGCATCCACAACCCCAGTCTTTGGCAGGATGAAGCACTCTGGGCACAATGCCCCCTCCAGAACCAGTGGAGAAAAGCATCCACTCACACAGTCCTTGGCAGGATGAAGCACTCTGGGCACAATGCCCCCTCCAGAACCAGTAGAGAAAAACATCCACTAACACAGTCCTTGGCAGGATGAAGCACTCTGGGCACAGAGCCCCCTCCAGAACCAGTGGAGAAAAGCATCCACAACCCCAGTCCTTGGCAGAATGAAGCACTCTGGGCACAATGGCCCCTCCAGAACCAGTTGAGAAAAGCATCCACTCACACAGTCCTTGGCAGGATGAAGCACTCTGGGCACAAAGCCCCCTCCAAAACCACTGGAGAAATGCATCCACAACCCCAGTCCTTGGCAGGATGAAGCACTCTGGGCACAATGCCCCCTCCAGAACCAGTGGAGAAAAGCATCCACAACCCCAGTCCTTGGCAGGATGAAGCACTCTGGGCACAATGCCCCCTCCAGGACCAGTGGTGGAGAAAAGCATCCACTCACACAGTCCTTGGCAGGATGAAGCATTCTGGGCACAAAGTCCCCTCCAGAACCAGTGGAGAAAAGCATCCACAACCCCAGTCCTCGGCAGGATAAAGCACTCTGGGCACCATGCCCCCTCCAGAACAAGTGGAGAAAAGCATCCACTCACACAGTCCTTGGCAGGATGAAGCACTCTGGGCACAATGCCCCCTCCAGAACCAGTGGAGAAAAGCATCCACTTGAGGGACTGTGGCTTTGCACTCCCCAGGATAAAGCAGTGGAGAAACCACCCACTTGTGAGACTTGAGAGACTGTGGCTTTGCACTCCCCAGGATAAAGCAGTGGGCAAACCACCCACCTGTGAGACTTGAGAGACTGTGGCTTTGCACTCCCCAGGATAAAGCAGTGGGCAAACCACCTACTTGTGAGACTTGAGAGACTGTGGTTTTGCACTCCCCAGGATAAAGCAGTGTGCAAACCACCCACTTGTGAGACTTGAGAGACTGTGGCTTTGCACTCCCCAGGATAAAGCAGTGGGAAAACCACCCACTTGAGAGACTTGAGAGACAGTGGCTTTGCAGTCCCCAGGATAAAGCAGTGGGCAAACCACCCACTTTTGAGACTTGAGAGACTGTGGCTTTGCACTCCCCAGGACCAAACTCTGGGCAAACCACCTACTTGTGAGGCTTGAGAGACTGTGGCTTTGCACTCTCCAGGACCAAACTGTGGGCATGGAGCCCCCTTGTGGAGCAATGGCGTTGTCCTTTCTTCCAGCTGAGGTGCCCTCCTCCCCCTGAGGTGTCTGTTTATTTTCGATCTGTTGCCCCAGCAGTGTTCTCTCCATTTCGAGGTATCATGTGTGGGCTCTGCCATGCATTTTGGGACCACTGGTCGACGGACAATGATTGCAATACTATCCGGACTTGTGTAATTGCTGTACATATTTGTATATACTGATGATTTACATTTATCTTGGCCTATCTGATTTTTCAATGATTACACTCGTTACAATCATTTCATTTTGTCTTTGCGTTCTTCCAGGGGGTGACGGGGTGTAAAAGTAATGTTGTTGCATGTATTTCTGTGTATGTTGTTGTGGTTGAGGGTGGGGGTGGGGTGTTTCGTGTGTGTGTTTCACTCTCTCTTTCCTCCTCCTTCCCCTGTGTGCTAGGTGCAGTACTCACCGTGGTCGTCACCGGCGTCTTTGCTGCTCCTGGTAGAAGAGGAGATAAACCAACATGGGCAGGACCTGTAACTCGGGTTCCATGGCGTCCTGGTTCCTCGTTGGTTGTCGAGAGGTGAGTGGTTTCCATTCCAAGTCCTGTTTCCACCGTGCTTTTGATGCCGTTGGTACCGCCCTGGAAAAGGTGGCGGATTGGTGCCTTGTAATACAGTGGGTGGTACATTGTGTTCCGCCTGTCTGTTGGCGGTTACCGCCACGGTGTTTATTTCTACCGCCGTGGCGGTCAGAGTGTTAAAGTGGCTGTCTGTGTTGACGGTTTCCACCATGGTTGTGATTTTTTTTTTTTTTACCGCTGGCCTGTTGGTGGTATTACCGCTACTTTAACACCGACCGCCAGGGTTGTAATGAGGGCCTTAATCCATTATTCATTATGCATGTGGCACAGGGAAAGAGCAAAAATGCTCCATATTTCCAAAGATATGGAGCAATTCTGCTCTTCCTTTGTGCTGGTGCACTCTGTGTTGCCTAGTGCCAATATCATTGCATCATAGTGGTCATGCCTGGTCTCCTCTAAAATCTCATCTCTTGCTCCCTGTCACCTCAAGTGAGCCAAGGAACTGCTCCAGTATATGCAGCAATACATTGCATCTGCGGGGTAAGTGGATCCCTGTCTCTCCACTTGTCTCCTCAAATTCGACCTGTTCTCTTCTTCAGCCAAGCCCACAAGGTGGTCCACATCCCTGGCACCAGGGCAGTGCCAGGTCCCAGGAGAGGTGAAAGTGGAAGAATATTCCACATCGGTGAGGCTCATCTTTACTGACCCTGTCTCCAATCCGGTATCCACACTCAGATTATTTTCTGTGGATTACAGGAGATTTAGGTGGAGAGCCGAGCTAGCCAGATAACTCTGTTTTGCCTGCCCCATCCATACCCTAAATTAAATAAATAAATATATATATATACAGTTGGGTAGAGAATCCCATTTTGAATTTGGTAAATTAAGGTATGAAATGTAATTCAGATTGTGGTATGATAAGTGGTTTTAAACCCAAATCAACTTTTATCCCACAAGTAGTAAATGGACCAATTGATACACTAGAAAAATGCATTATTAAGGAATTTCATAAAATTAATGAGTTAAAAGCTAATAAGAGTACTGTCATTAAAAAATCTGACAAAGGAGGAAATATAGTAACTTGGCTATTAGACGCATATGTAGAAGAAGGGCTTAGGCAATACAGTGAAATCAGTCAATATGAGGTTACCACCAGAAAGAAATTCATGACAGGAAATACTGAGGGGCATATTTATACTCCGTTTGCGCCGAAATTGCGTGTTTTTTTTTGACGCAATTTCGACGCAAAACTAACGCAAACTAACGCCATATTTATACTATGGCGTTAGAGGCGAATAGCGCCAAAGTTCCCGGAATGTGCGTCATTTTTTAGCGTGAACCCCTTCCTTGCGTTAATGATATGCAAGGGAGGCGTTCCCGTCTAAAAAATGACTCCCAGGCCTTTACGTGGTATTTATACTCCCGTGCAAAAGAGACGCCCGGGAGTGGGCGTTGCTAAAAACGGCGCATTTGCGCCGCTTTTTAACGCCTGGGTCAGGCATGGCGTTAAGGGACAAGTGGGCTCAAAATGAGCCCAGAGTGCCCTCCCCTGCCCCCAGGGAACCCCCCTGCCACCCTTGCCCACCCCAGGAGGACACCCAAGGCTGGACGGACCCACCCCAGGGACATTCAGGTGAGTATTTTTTTTATTTTTTTTAAATAATTTTTGGTGGCATAGGGGGGCCTGATTTGTGCCCCCCTACATGCCACTATGCCCAATGACCATGCCCAGGGGACAGAAGTCCCCTGGGCATGGCCATTGGGCAAGGGGGCATGACTCCTATCTTTACAATGATAGGAGTCATGTTGATGGGGGATGGGCGTCGAAAATAAATGGCGCAAGTCGGGTTACGACGATTTTTTCGACGTAACCTGACTTGCCCCATTTTAAGACGCCCATGCGCCATTTTCCCCCTACGCCGGCGCTGCCTGGTGTACGTGGTTTTTCTCGCGCACACCAGGCAGCGCCGGTCTGCTTGCGCCGGCTAACGCCATTCAATAAATATGGCGCCCGCATGGCGCTGCAGAATGGCGTTAGCCGGCGCAAAACTTTTTGACGCTAAACTGCGTTAGCGCAGTTTAGCGTCAAAAAGTATAAATATGGGCCTGAGTATTTAGAGAGAGTAAAAAATTGGAAAGATCAAGGTCTAATAGAATGGGGCGAGTATCAATTTTTTCAATGCAATTTCCCAAAATTGCCTGTGATGTTTCTTTTACCAAAATTGCATAGAGATGCAATGAATCCATAGGAGAGACCAATTATTTCTTCTAGAGGAAGTATGTTAGAAAACACCTTGAGATATGTTGAATTTTTATTAAGACCATTGAACAGTCTCTACCATCCTTTATTAGGGACACAGGAGACTTTTTTAGAAGAATTGATGGTATTATGTGGGAAGAACAGTATGTATTATTATGTTTGGATCTGGGGATTTTATATACTTTTATCCCTCATGATCTAGGTATAAAATTAAGTAAACACTTTTTAAGAGCAGGATTGCTATCATTTTTACATCATACAGAGATGATCTTACAAATGAGGCACACATGTTTGACCAGTAATTTCTTTATCTTTGACAAGGATATCTATAGGCAAACCCAAGGGATGGTGATGGGTACCAGCTTTGCCCCCAGCAATGCAGGTTTGTACCTTAGTTGGTGGGAGGAGCTGGTAGTGTATAACATCTGTCAATTTGACAAACACGTCGTCCTTGGGGTACGCTATATAGATTATATTTTTTCTATTTGAAAAGGCAACATGAATGAGGCCCTCATATTTCTCAAGAAATTTAATGATTACTTGTTGAACCTCAAATTTACAGGTCACAGGCATGCTTCCACAATTGAATTTCTGGATTTACAGTTAAAAGTTCAAGGTACAAAATTAGTAAGTTGTCTTTTCCCTAAGGAAACAGCAGCTAATAGTCTGCTTTTTGCAAAAAGTTGTCATCAAAAAAATCTGATAGAAAGCATCCCATATGGGGAATTGCTTAGAGAAAAGAGAAATTACAGTTTAGAAACAGTCTTCCTAGTGGAGTGAGATTCATCGAGGGAGGGAACTCTCCAAACAGTATTGAGAAGGCATGTAATAAGGTCATGAGTATTAACCAAGAGAAATTGTTGATTTCAAACAAAAGGAGAAGTGATGAGGTGCAACCAGTAAGGTTTAGTACTACCATTCACAATAAACCATGGAAAGTAAAACATAGTATTAGTAAGTATTGGGAGATACTCAGAACAGAAGTACATTTAGCTAAACAAATTTGGGAGACACCACAGATCACGTATAAAAGATGTACTTCCTTGAAAGATAAACTATGTGAAACTCTGGTAAGATCTAAAGAAAAGTTTAAACAAACAACAATAAAAGGTTTTTTCACACGTGGTATATGTAAAGCCTGTAAATACAGCAGTAGCTGCAAAGAAATCAGATTACCTAAGGAAAGTCAACCTTACAGTATTAGAAAACATCTCACTTGTAATTCGGCATATTGTGTCTATACACGCAAGATATTTTACATTGGTAGTACAATTCATATAGCTAAAAAAAGAGTACTTGAGCACATGCGAGCCATTGTGAATGAAAATAACCAATATCCAATTGCTAGGCATTTTGGATTACATCATTATAAAAACACTAACCTATCAAAGTTTTGTGTTTTGGACAGTATCCCTAATCGGGTAAGAGGAGGAAGTAGAGTACAGGAGTTAAGAAGCTTAGAGTCCAAACTTATCATCAAGTGTAGGATTTTGTACCCAGGAGGATTAAACTTAGATGAAGAATTATCAGTACACCTAGGATAATTAATGGATATGCAAATGAGATGGCATGTATATATGACAAGAGGTTTGATAGCTGAAATGCCTCTCTTTTCCCTCCTTTTTTAGACATGTAGTGTGGCTATTAGATGATATTTTATACATGTGATGTGAAATATGTATATTTTAAGGTTTTCATACGGTCTTTATCGTATATTTTCTTATTGTATATTTATAGGAAGACTATATAGCAGAGAAAGAAGTAAAAGAATGCAAGAAAGCTCATATCTAGCCTTTCAAGGTCTCGGGAAAATAGAAAACATCTACAAAAAGATATATCTGCCTTGATATAAGTATCAGCTGGAATCAAAAAGGTTATAGGCCCACTTGGGCAAAACTGGATTTAATTGGTAAATTTAAGTTAATGGTTTACTGATTCCCCAATGTAATTGGAATTTGTTAAGGAATTATGATACAAGGCGTTTTAGCTGGACGGATGAGCAGTATAATACGACATTGAATATACATTAATAACATCATTATTGAAAACATTATATATCTGTATTCCTAGTCCTATAAATGTAATATTGTGATGACATATGCAGGAATAAATAGGACATTGAATCTTTAATATGTAATTTGAAAATAGTAGATATATAAAATTTGACATGTTACTACATGGCCATTGTAATTTTGAAAAGATCGATAAGGATACATTTTCAGTTTTTCAAGTTGGAGGAGCATAAGAAATCTTATAGAGAGACATGTAAAAAGTGAATCACAATACGACTACTTATATTAATGATCTTTAATTCTGCTCTAAACATGTTTATTTGTAATCATAATATATTATAATGTTATGGCCGTGTAATAGTAATATTGTATTATAATTGGGGATAGGTGTGCATATGTACATTTTGATGTTATAAAATGACTGATATGGTTTTCAAAAAAATATGTAATTGTTTGACAGTCCGTTGTTGATGTTTATGAGCACATTGAGTGGTCGCACAAGTTATTTCAGTGGAATGAAAAATTACTACCCAGACCCGTGATAAAGGAGTGAAGGCTCCAAAACACACTGGGTGAATATGTTGCTACAATTGTAAATAAAGTATGTGGTGTGACAATGAGTCAAGGTTCGTCATCTACTTTGCTCTAAACTTTCGCCTTGAGGTGATGTTGTTGTTGCATGTTTAAATGGTTTGCTACCCTGACAGGAGCTCGCCACTTCAAGTGGCTGGGAGTTAGCAATTTGAACTTTATTTTGGGATATATACATATATACACAAAAAGTGTTTTCCCTATTCATTTTGTCTTTAGACATGCTTACATACCAAACCGCTGAATGGAATTACAACAAACTTGGAAGGAAGCTAGATCTTGTTCCACACATTGTGCTTTTTGTGATTTGTTGGAAATCCATTTAGTAGTTTTGGAGATATTGAAGGTAAAAAAATATAGATATCCTGGGACGTGGATCCTCCCCGGATCCGCATGTCAATGCAAGAATCTGATTGGCTGGCCGCAACCAGACAAGGAAGTTGCGGCCACCATTTTGTTTGATTGGGGAAACTTCCCTGGGGCTGAAATGTGTCTTGTAATTGAGATGAAGGGGTCAGGGTAGTGATTCCCTAACCCCATTGGGTTGAAACAAGTGTGGTAAAATTATAGATAATTGGTTAAAAATGCGTAAAAACATTATTTTTTACTGTTTTTGAGTACCACAGATCCACCCGCAGGGCTCAATGTGGCCCCTGGTGTAAATCTGAGGGTGGATCCATGGATCTGGGCAACAGTAAAAAAAATATATATATAAACATTTTCAGTCTATTATCTACATTTTCACTGCATTTGAATCAACCCCCTGGGGTCAGTGGTCATCTACCCCGCCCCCTTTATCCCAATTACACCCACATTTAAAGCCCAGCGACCATTCCCCAGTAAAACAAAATGGCAGCTGTAGTAGTCCCCAGGGCTCAAATGTTGACTGCAATAGAAATGTTGGCGTCATGGAAGAAGATCCTTGACCCCATGTTGTTTACACAAATGTGTGCAAACTGTTGGGAATGAGCTGAAAATGTCCAGCATCCTTTTATTTTTTTGATTTCTCTAAATCTACAGATCCACCTGTGGGTCTCAGTGCAAACCCATGTGTAAATCCACGGGTGGATCCACAGATCTTCGTAAATATAACATATAAATATATATATATCTGTGTGTGAGAGTGGGTATGAGACTACCTGTCTGGGTGTGAGAACGGGTGTCAGAGTGTCTATATATACATATATATATAAAATATATATATATATATATATATATATATATATATATATATATATGTATATATATATATATATATATATATATATGTATATATATAGACACTCTGACACCCGTTCTCACACCCAGACAGGTATATATATTTTATATATATATATATATATATTTATATATATATAGACACTCTGACACCCGTTCTCACACCCAGACAGGTAGTCTCATACCCACTCTCACACACAGAGACACACTCTCACACCCACTCCTACATCCAGAGACACCTTCTCACACCCAGATACTCAGACACCCATCCCCACATCCAGATAGATACTCTCACACCCACTCTCATACCGAGACATCCTGTTACACACACTCTCACACCCACACAGATGCTCTAACACCCACTCTGACACCCAGAAGATACCCTTCCGCACACCCTCTCACAGACTTGCATGCTCACTCTCACGCCCAGACACTCTAATGCTCACTCTCACACTCAGAAACAGTCACACACAGACCCTTACACCCATTCACACACCGAGACCCATACTCTTACAGCCACTCTCATATCAAGTCACACACTCTCATGTACACTCTCACACAGATACAGTCATCGGTGGCTGCAACCTGAGAGGTGAAGTCATAGGTGCCATTTGTTGTAATGGGAAACGGCCCAGAGAAAAAATGTGGGCAGTAATATATATGAAGGGGTGAGGGGAGAGGTTCCCTAACCACAGGGGTTGGGATAAATGTGGCACATAAGGAAGAAATGAGTATAAAATGCAAAAAAAAAAAAAAAATCATATATGTTTTAGATCAGTGGATGGATCCGGGGACCTAAATGAGATTTTAGAAAAAATAAAGTATTTAAATATAAATTAAATTGTGTATAGTATAAGGAGTGGCTCTGAGAAGAGCCCTTGTGTATATGATGCATAAGTGATCACTACACATGAAAAAGGATGCAGTCTCTCAGGTTCTGCAGGAACACCCTGCTATCTTTGTCTTTTAGGTGAATACCATCATTTCTGGGCATACCATTCATAATAAATAGTAAATTATTGTGATATAGAGAGCCCATGTTATGGTCTCTGAGGAATGTAGAAACAGTTGTATTAACATGTTTCCTGGATTTGTCTTTTCGTGGACAAAATCGAGTTTCCCAGTTCCACTTCTGCCTTTGGCAAATGTGAGGCAGTTTGTTTGAAAAGTGTCATTAGTTTTCTAACGGTATATTTCAGTAGGATTTCCATACCCCTCCCTTGTAACTGTGACTTGGTATTGCCACCACAGTGCACAATTGCAAGGTCTGGATGTTGGCAATCCTTAATGGTTACAACCAAAGGAAGCAATTAATGTCACTTTATCCCTCTCTGGCCAACCCAAGTAATGTCCACATTAAATAAACACAGATCCTTGTCAATGACACTTTTTCTTGCACTATCTCTCTCTCTGGGCCAAAACACAAAGCTGTTTCCCACAATCCATACTGTGAGCTTTCTGGAGGCAAGCTAGAGTTCCATACAGGGCGACGGTTCAGTTGTATGAGGACATTTTGAAATAAATTTGTTGGACCTGGCCTTTTTGACAGGGTCATCCCCAAACTTTTTGCCTCCTTCCTCCTATTTTTTCTGACCTGATGTTGTTGGCTTTTGAACTCTGGGCACTTCACCACTGCTAACCAGTGCTAAAGTGCATATGCTCTCTGTGTAAATTGTACTGTTGATTGGTTTATCCATGATTGGCTATTTGATTTACTTGTAAGACCCTAGTAGAGTGCACTATATGTGCCTAGGGCCTGTAGATTAAATGCTACTAGTGGGCCTGCAGCACTGGTTGTGCCACCCACTTAAGCAGCCCCTTAACCTTGTCTCAGGCCTGCCATTGCAAGGCCTGTGTGTGCAGTTTCACTGCCACTTTGACTTGGAATTTAAAAGTACTTTCCAAGCCTAAAACTCCCCTTTTTCTACATATAAGTCACCCCTAATGTGTGCCCTAGGTAACCCCTAGAGCAGGGTGCTGTGTGGGTAAAAGGCAGGACATGTACCTGTGTAGTTTACATGTCCTGGTAGTGTAAAACGCCTAAATTCGTTTTTACACTACTGTGAGACCTGCTCCCTTCATAGGCTAACATTGGGGCTGCCCTCATACATAGTTGAAGTGGTAGCTGCTGATCTGAAAGGAGTAGGAAGGTCATATTTAGTATGGCCAGAATAGTAATACAAAATCCTGCTGACTGGTGAAATTGGATTTAATATTACTATTTTAGAAATGCCCATTTTAGAAAGTGAGCATTTCTCTGCACTTAAATCTTTCTGTGCCTTTCAATCCACGTCTGGCTAGGTTTTTTTTACAACTCCTTGTGCATTCACTCAGACACACCCCAAACACAGGGTACTCAGCCTCACTTGCATACATCTGCATTTTGAATGGGTCTTCCTGGGCTGGGAGGGTGGAGGGCCTGCCCTCACACAAAGGACTGCCACACCCCCTACTGGGACCCTGGCAGACAGGATTGAACTGAAAGGGGACCTGGTGCACTTCTTAGCCACTCTTTGAAGTCTCTTTGAAGTCTCTCCCACACCACATTTTAGTATAAAACAGGGCCTCTGACCTACCACCTCAGACACTTGCTGGAGAAGAAACCTGAACCAGAACCTGCATCCTGCCAAGAAGAACTGCCTGGCTGCCAAAAGGACTTACATGACTGCTTTCTCCAAAGGACTGTTGCCTTGCTGTTGGCCTGCTGCCTTGCTGAACTCTTGTCTGGCTGTAAAAGTGCTCTCCAAGGGCTTGGATAGAGCTTGCCTCCTGTTCCCTGAAGTCTCAGGACCAAAAAGACTTCTCTTTTACAACTGGACGGCGTGTGCGCCGAAAAATTAGACGCACAGCTTGCTCCGCAGTGAAAAATTCACTACACGCGACGCCTGCGGTGCGACCGGAACTTCGACGCACGGCTGCGCACGGACAACGGCGCCCGATTTCCAGAGAGGAAATCGACGGGACGCCTGCCGTGAGAAAGAAAATTCCGTGCACAGCTCCCCGGAACGATGCGCAGCCGGATAACAAGCCGAGGAATCCACGCACAGACCCTGGGACATCTGGTAATCCCGCGATCCACAGAAGGAGGCGGTCCGCGTGCCGGAAAACTACGCACGTCTTCCCCGAGTGAAAAATAACGACGCAAGTCCGTGTGTGAAGGGGCGAAACCGACGCACACACCATTTTTCTTCCCGTAGAATGACGCACGTCTCCCCGCGTGAAAAATAATGACGCAAGTCAGTGTGTGAAGGGGCGTAACCGACGCACACACCATTTTTTCACCCATCTCCTCTTCTGTGGCCCTCTGCAGAGATTTTCCACTCCAAACCAGGTACTTTGTGCTTGAAAGACACTTTGATTACTTTTTAAAGACTTAAGAAACTTCATATCACTTTTTAGTGATATCTTTACAAATTCATATTGCATCTTTGATCGTTTTGACCTGCAAATACCCAGATAAATATTATATATTATTCTAAACACTGTGTGGTGTATTTTTGTGGTGCTATATTGTGTTATTGCATGATTTATTGCACAAATGCTTTACACATTGCCTTCTAAGTTAAGCCTGACTGCTCAGTGCAAAGCTACCAGAGGGTGGGCACAGGATAATTTGGATTGTGTGTGACCTACCCTGACTAGAGTGAGGGTTCTTGCTCGGACAGGGGGTATCCTGACTGCCAACCAAAAACCCAATCTCTAACAAAATTCAATTGAAATGAAGGATAGACGTTATAAAGTGAAATATCACATTTAATTGGTTGATGTTAATATGTTGGTGTATGGAGCTAGGTAGAGTTATTTCGAGAAAAGTAAGTACATGTTGGATTGGCTTAAGAGAATAAAAAAAAATATATATTGGCGTTTGTAACATGTGTATTGTTTCTGACATTCAACCACACCTGCTGAAGTTGCTTTGAGAAATGTATTACTCCTACGTAAATTCATGGATCCACCACATGGAGGGCCGGGCTGAGTGCCACATTAGATCGTGGATCTGGCAAAAACCATTATCAAATTGGGTTATCATGTGAGGAGTGTTGGAAAGGGTTAACTATAGCAGCCAACCGTAAGTGGTATAACACAAGTTGAATATGAAAGAGAGATTGCAGTTGGTTTGCTAATTGAATAACCTTCAAATCAAAGGTGAAAATGTTGCCATTAACGGTTGCCTTATGTGAGAATGGTGGATCATTCTTCTGATAGTTTTTTGCACATTTTCAGTGAGAAGCAATTCAATTCAATTCAAGTTTAGGGAGAAATATATACATCAACAAACACACTTGTAGGTGAGTGTAGAAATATGTACTTTATTTTTAAATGTATTAGTAAAGGCATAAGGTGAGTGAAAATGAGCACTATATTGATGGAGCATAAAACATTTAATGTGAGTTAGAAATGACCTTCAGAATTATTAATGTTAACATTTGCAGTAGAAATAATTACTTGAGATAGGTTGTAGACGGATAGGTGGGCACAGAGTATAGTCATTTGTGATTAAAAATTAAGGCTGTTATAGTGAAAACTTTAACATTGAATGTGCATGTTACAGTAAAATGGCAAGTTATATATGGAAATTCAGACACATGTTTCAATTAACATATGTATTTTTTATAGGATAGAGCCACTTAGATATGACTGAAATACTGGAAAAAAAATTAAACATTGATAGACAGAGCAGGGAGTAGGCATGCATGAAGTTAGGTGGGTGTGCTTTGATAGAGTTTGTAAAATTTGTATTGAAGTATTAGCAGTCTGGCTGGATAATAATAGAAGTAGCTGTTTAAAGATGATTTGGATAAATTACTGCAGACCCATAGTGTGTATTTTTGCTCAAATCTTACTTGGTATTCAGGTTTTTTTGAAAGTATTAAACTCTCCTTTTAGCGCCTAGGTATATAAGCACTGTGCCAGGCATATTGCAAGTCACATAACTATTAACAAAAGGATAAACCACTTACACATGTAGTCAGACACAGAAAGATTACTTATACATTACTTACACATTGATGCATACATCCAGATAGCAGCTATGTGTGCTGTTGTATGAGATGTACTAACTAACTGATACAGTCCCTCCAATATGTAGTCAAGTAGTCTCCTAACCTAGTTGCTAATTCAGAGAAGCAGTGATTTAAACATGGTTTGGGCCTAATACTGGTGAGCCTGAGTGTTAAGTTTTGCTGTCAGATTGACTTTGCATTACAAAACCCTGCTTGACAAGCATTACACACCCCTTTCATTATAAAAATCGCAGATCCTGATTAGGATTTGGCAGTTAAACTGCCACATCTCCAGTGTGGCGGAGAAGATGCATCTGTCAAGCCGGCGGCCTCATCATCGCCTTATCACGATGTTTCCATTGGACTGACCGACAGACATGTCGTATTACAATGTTTCTGCCATTCAGCCCTGTAGAAACAGTGTGACGGCAGTGGTGTCAGCTTCCTTAGGGAGACGACGCCAAGGTCGTCGCACACAGCACCTTCAGAATCCGCATTGTCTGCAATAGCAGACAGTGCGCATTCCGAGGGTGCTGGCAGGGGGCCCCCTGCACTGCCCGCAACTTTTATGGGCAGTGCAGAGGACCTCCTGTGGCCCCCAGCACTACCTTTCTACCAGCCTTTCCTTGCCAGTCCCCATCATGAAAAGGGTAACAGAAAGGGAAGTCTTCATCAGCATGGCTGTGCCAAACTCTGCACCGCAGTGGCTGACCACATTGTTGACTGCCGCCAACCCGTCAGGATCTCTGATTCCGGTGGAGGCGGTGATCTCCTGGCAGTCTTACAACCAGGATCATAATCTGGCAGTCAGAATGCAAGTTTAGTGGTCTCAGAAGCGCCAAAGTCATAATGAGGTCATTACTCTTTAATTAAGCTATGGGTACGCATACAGAAGGGTGGTTTGTGATTAAATGTGAAAATTGTTGGTCTGAGCTAACTGACTTAGATATACACTTGCAGACTGACATGCTGAGGTATATATGCACTGTGCGTGTCATACTGGTAATGATATGCCTATTAACAAAAGGACAGAACACTCAGACTCCCCATGAGAGGTATTTACACATTTGTGCATATATCCAGACAGAAGCTATGTAAGCTGCAGTATCAGACACAGGCCCATATTCAAGAAAAAGTGGTGCATCAGCTATGATGTGCTACTTTTCTTGTGCCCCTTTACTGGCACCTAACAACACCATGGTTGTGCCGTATTTATAATATGGTGTATCATGCTGGTCGTTAGCACAATAGCTTCAACATTTTTGACGCTATTGTGATGCTTTGCTACACTAGCATCAAAAATGTTCTCGCTAGTGCAGCAAAGTGCAAGAAGGCCCATAGGCTACTTTGTGAGCATCATTTTAACATCTTCTCTGAGTAGGCGTTAGAAATGACGTAAAAAATGGTGCAGTGAAATCTTTTCAATTTCACTGTGCCACTTTTGCGGGCCTCCTAGAGCCAGAATGCCATCCTTGCATACATTATGCCTGGCACAGCCATAATGTGGCGCAAGGGGTTACAAAGTGGCGCAATGCATACATTGTGTCACTTTGTAAATACGGTGCAGCAGAAAAAACACTTTAGCGCTACCTTAATGTAAAGAAATTACACTGTGGCAGAGCTATAGTGGCACTGAGGACTCTTAAATATGCCCCATAGTTAGCAGCTGATATAATAAATCTTTCATATAGTCAAGTACTCTCATAATCTAGTCGCTCATTCAGACAAATTATCATTCACACATGCTTTGTGCCTACTACGGCTGAGCCCGAGTGTCCTGTTTTACAGTTAGCTTGAATTGGGATTACAAAAGCTGCTTGACAAGTGTTACACTCCTGTTTTAGTACACAAAATGTACTCCTTAGAGAGGCCGTACCTAGGCATAGAGCAGGATGGCTTGTGATTAAAAGGTGCAATATATTTTTCTGAGTTAAAGTAACTTAGATGCATGCTTGCAGACCAGTATGCTCAGGTATAAATGTACTCTGCCATCCATACTGGTAGCAATATACCTATTAACAAAAGGATAGAGCACTAACACAGCCAGTAAGACAAAGAAAGAGTCAAGTATATATTCATACATACATCCAGGCAGTAGCTATGTATGCTGTACTATGAAACCTAGTTGGCAGGTGATATAGTCACTCAGCTTTGTAGTTAACTACTCTTACAACCTAATCACTCATTGAGACAAGCAGTCATTTAAAGATGGTTTGTGCCTACAAGTGGTGAGCCTGAGTCTCTAGTTTTACTGTCCGCTTGACTTGATATTACACAACCTGCTTGACAAGTGTTGCACACCTCATTTAGTACACAAAACCTACCCTTTAGATAGCCTGTATAGAGGAGGATGGTTTGTGGTTAAAAAGGTGAAATAAGTCCTTCTGGGTTTACCTGACATATATGTGCACATATAGACCAGTATAAACAGGTATATATGCACTGTGCCAGGCAATCTGCAAGTCATATGTCTATTAAGAAAAGGCTAGAACACTCACACATACAGTCAGACACTAAAAGAGCCACTTATACATTCAGTTGAACAGTGAAAGAACACACATACATTCATGCGTACATCAGAAAGCAGTTCTTTATGTTATAGTATAAAACCTAGTTGGCAAGTGATACAGTCACTCCAATATGTAGTCAAGTACTCTTGCAACCAAGTCACTCATTTTTTAAGGAAGCAGTCATTTAAACATGGTTTGGGCCTACTACTGCTGAGCACAAATGTACAATTTTAGTGTGAGCTCGACTTGGGATTACAAAACCTGCTTGACACTCCAGCTTTAGTACAGAAAATGTACCTTTTAGGTAGGATGTAGATAGGCATAAAGCAGGATGTTTTGTGATTAAAAGGTGGAAGATGTCTTTCTGAGTTTAAATGACTTAGATGTACACTTGCAGAATGGTGTGCCCAGGTGTAAATGTACTCTGTCATCCATTTTGCTAGTTGTATACCTAAAAAGAAAAAGATTGAGTCACATATATACCCAGTCAGACACTAAGAGAGCTAGTTATACATTCATGCACACATCCAGGCAGATGCAATGTGTGGTGCAGTATGACATCTAGTTGGCAAATTATACTGTTGCTCTGATATGAAATCAAGTTCTCTGATAGCCTAGTAACTCATTCACACAAGCAGTCTTTTATACATGGTTTATGTCTACTACTAGTGATCCTTGGTGTGCAGTTTTACTGTCAGCTCTACTTACTCTTAGAAAAGCTCCTTCACAAGTCCTAGATTCTACTTTTTCTACACAAAAGTCAACCCTTAGGTAGGTAGGCAATATAGCAGTGTGGTTTGTGATTAAGAGGTAAACATCTCCTTCTGAGTTTAACTAACTTAGATGTGGAGTTGTAGACCTTTATGCCCAATTCTATATGAAATATGAACTTGACTTGGTATTAGAAAAGCTGCTTTATACGTCTTCTTTTGTAGAGCTAAATGTATTGTTTCCTTCTTTTCCAGATACCTACTTGCAATTCAATAGGAAGCTTCACAATGCCCAACAAAATGCAAAGAAGAATAAACAGAAACAGCAGTTCTACCTGGTTAAACCTGACACTAAAAGACAAGATAAAGTGGAAAATGTCCTGAAAAAAGAAAACAGTCTCTGGTAAGAGAACTAAGTATTTTTTAAACAAATATGCTGTAAAATGTAAAAATGAGGGAAAGTTGTCAATTAAAAAAAGAGAAGGTTGAAATGTACTGAGAAAGAGGAAGTAGTTCATGGTGTTAAAATTAGGACATTTAGTAAGTAGCTGAGACTTGGAGACAGAAACAGTTTAGGAATTAAGAGTAAAAACAGAATAGTTCAAAATATGTGGAAGAAGATGAAGAAGTATGAGGAGAAGTGCTACTCTAAAGCAAAAGCAACATATTGAGAGTATAATCAAGAAGGCATTGGCTGTACAGAGAAACCGTTTTATCGTAATATTGAACAGAATGAAGACACTAGACAAAACAGTATTGTTCACAGGGAAAAGAGAATTAAGGAAAAGGATTATTATGAAAAGGAATTTCTGTAACATTTTTAAAGGTCAATGGATGTACACATTTAGCACAGAATAATTTTTCAATGAAGAGAGCTATTTACAAGAGAACACATTAGTGCATGCAGTTGACATAGTTGGTCATTGCTATAAAGTAAAGCATGGTACTCTGATAGAAAAATAAGATATAGTTCCCAGGAATGTAGACCAAGGGATAGCTGAAGAAGTACAAAGAAGGCATACACAGGCTCCTGTGTACAAGTGAAAATATAGCAGTATTTGAACTGCCCATCATGAATCAATTGATAAATAAAACGCTTTCCTAAGAGAGTTTTCATGGAGGAGTCTGAAATAGAAAATTAGAATACTTCAAGGATTAGATCCATGCAAAGTTAGAAAATATACTAACTTAAAATGCCCTACACTAGCATGTCTTTTGAAGAAAGTCTGTAAAAGTACTTTTCATCATATTAGCCATGCATCATTCAAAAATGAACAATTTAGTTAGGAGACTTTACTACGTAAAAACTCCAGTTTTATGTTTAGGACATATGAATGGAGCTCTGTTACATGAAAGTATGGCAGAGGTTAAGAAAGTTTGTGAATACATTTGCTAACACGTCCCTTTATGATTAATTATTACACATTGGGACTCGTTTTAGGCCAATGAATCTTTTGACCCTGTTGAAAGTCACCTTAGGACGAGATAACTAATCAGCATGTCAATCAATATGTCGATAATATCATCAATATTTATTACCACAATGCATTTCACTTTAGTCAATGACATTTAGTTAGACTCAAGACGCCACCATGACCTTTCAGTCATGAATAACCACACCAGTTTAGTAAGATTATGTGATATTTATTCCCTATTGGTTACAATTCTACTAATAAGTTTATTAATCTCAAAACCAGAAAACACATTAGCATTGTCACAATATGGCAACTCTGATAAGATTTCATCAAAGCAAGAATCACAAACATCGGAACATAACAAGGCGTGAACATAAGCTATCCTTAGCAGAATATCATTAGCACGTTATTCAACAAAGCATAGATTCAGTCATTTGTCTATTTGCGGCAGTTTAGTGAACCCCTTTAACTAACCTCGAATTAGCATTGGCATGTTGGGCTTCATGCAAAACAATTTAGTAACACCAATTTGGAAAACATCTAGCTATGGTCTCCATCAAAAGAAAAGCAGTTGGTACCTAGAAAGGAAAAGCAAACAGACAATCACAATTTCATTGTTATATAGTTACCTCCAAGTTTGGGGTCAGCACTCAGGTTCGGTCTTCGTCTCCAGGACATCAGTAGATTCGCCATCAGTCAGGAACTCAGCTCAGGTAAAAGGGTAAAAAGGGGTACTTCCCTCATAAGGAGGTAAAGTATAAACGGGCAATCTAAGGACAAGGATGGTCCTAACTAAACTAACAAGTCACTAGTCAAAGTGACAAAGTGTCTGGATCATAGCAAATCGCATCAGCATCTCCCCTAGTCTCTCCTAGTCTCCTATTCTCCATTCTAATTTACTTCCTGGTGTCATGGGTTTTTATCCCCTTTTCGTGGTACATTCCCCTAAAACTTGATTGAACAAGGGGTTGCACCCCACCATCTTTAACCAATTAATTTCAAATTAGGTCATCAAATATGTTCCCCCACCACAGTTCACAGGCATTTTATTGGTCCATATGATTGACGTCTTTAGAGGTAGAATGTCCGGTATGATTTCATCCTTTTGTAATTCTTTGTGCATCTTCGGTCAGTAGCTCCTTTGTCTGTACCGTTTGGGCGACCTTGTGCTTAATATTAATCTACACTGTTGCATTCAGTTAGTACATTTCTACAAGTGCGATGAACTTCATGAGAACGGATCTACTATAGTTACATTCAGCTTCTAGTTTGAAGAAAACAAGAGTTCATGTCCTTTAGCAAGTCAGCACACTGCACTTTTAGGAAAACACATTTAATTTGAGAGTCAGGCAGCTAGGCCTCAACTCATGCTAACTAAAACCTAAAAAGATTTATTAGCAAAAACTTTAATACCATAACCATTGTAAAACCATTTAAATGCAACAATTTCATCAACATTAGTCATTTTAATTAGTTCCCGCATACATTGGTGGCCACTCCCCGTGGGCACATTTCAAGTGCACGTTTTAGAAAAACATTTTAATACAGTTTCTATGCAGCATTATTGTACATTAGTTCACAAACATTTCATGTTAATATTAATTATGTAAGCTACGCCCTCTCACATTCAATTCAGTTTTTTTGGTCATTTAGAAGAATATAAGGAAAATTAGGAGCCTAACAGCAGGGGTAGAACAATAGGACACAGACATTTCTATTGAAATTGTTTGAAATGAGAATGGAAAGTCGCTACATTCACTACAAAAAACAACCTTGTACAGTAGTTGTATTTTCTAAAACTGAGCAAACTAACAATGATGAGTGACAGGAATTTGGGGCATATCTATTTGTAGAAGAACACATTCATTTAGACATGAAGCAAACAATATGTAAGTATTGTTATGACAAATTAGAGGATAATAAAATGCCACCTGGAGCAATTCATAGTAAAGTAGAATTGGTACCAGTGGCACAAGAACTTAATCAATTAATGTGTATGAATCAATTCTAATACAAACTGTCCATTCATTTTAATCAATTGTTGCAATGAAGCTGAAAACATGAAAACTGTCAACAACATAACTACAGAAAAGGCTTTGGAAGAGTCGTGTATTTACCTTTAGTAAAGTGGTGGATGTGAATTAAGTAAAAAAGCCAAATTATATTTGAAAGAAAATAGTTTTTTCATTAAAATGTTGATATTTTTGGAGCTATACATTGTATTGATGATGAAGTACTACAATCAAGTGGACAAATTAGAAAAGTGGATAAACAGAAGTCAGAAGAAATATATGAGCACAATAGTATTCATCCACTTCATTCAAAGGAAGTTGTTGGGGATGAAATTGATCTGTTTCACATGAAAGAAACTAGAGAAGCTCCAAGCAGTGTGTGGGAAAATAGATTAAAGGCTCACTACTTTCCACAGCTATTTCCCACAGGAGTAGGTGGTCAGTACGATGAGCAACCTGTACAAATACCAGCAGCTAAATACAGGCCAACAAGACTTAATTCAGAGGGCCTTCAGTTTCAACAATATATTCCTCATATATTCCAGCTGGTATTTAAGAATGATTGTCAGGACTTGCTTCTGCTGTGAACCATATTCTGAAGACAGGAATTAATCTGCAAAATCTTTCTGCAAGGGAGTTTTTTGATAGAATATCAAGTAAGAATGAAAATATGGAGTAAAACTTAATTAATTTGATGCCATGCCAAAGTGGGCCTAATGAATGCTGGTAGCATCAACATGGAGAACTTAAACGGATGCTCCGAAACTTAGGTTCACCTACTTGCTTCGTAACACTTAGTTGTGCAGAGTATGCATGGGATGATTAACTAGAATTTCTAAGACAAGCAAACTCTAACCTTAAACATATTAATTTGTAGATAGCGGGAGAACTTTGCTCTTTGGATCCTGCTAATGTATGTAGGTATTTCAAATACAAGTTATAAGCGATGCTGGGTTTTACATGCAATAAAACAAATCCTCCTCTTCAACAAGTAACAGATTTTTTGGGCAAAAAGAATACCAGGGAAGAGGTGCTCCTTATATACACATGCCCTTGTGGATAAAGGATGCACCAAAATTTGGAACTGATACTGATGAGTATGTACTGTCTTTCGTAGAACAGTATGTTACATGCAACATTCCAGATGAGAAAAATAACAAAACCCTATGACAGCAAGTTCTACGCTTCCAAAACCATATATGTTGAGGTATTGCTACTGAAAATACAGATGTAAAGGAGGGTTTATACAAGGTGTTGTTTTAGATGTCCAAGCCCTATCATTTCCAAAGGAAGAGTGAACAGCTTTTTATCTACAGTGAGGTGTATACTGACAAGAACATCACCAACAAATATATATAATCTGAAAGGATCTGAGCACTTCTAGTATATTAATAATTATAATTCTGTCATTCTGAAATTATGGAATGGAAATATGAACATGCAGTTTGTTTTGTAGACAAATCTATTGCTGTCGCTCGCTATGTCACTTCATACATCACAAAATCAGAAAAAACAGACATGAAGGAAACGTGGAAGAAGATTTCTGCAGAAAAATATCCAAGAAATTTTACAGTTTCGGGTTTTAAATTGAGTGCTGTGACAGATTGAGTTCAGCTAGCTTATACTGAAAGTCTAACAAAAACTGTTTGGGTTACTCTGGGCCTTACCAACACGTGAACCAGAGTCATGAAGTCTTTCCCAGAAAGTTAGTACCTCGCAGAGTTCAATCAGGAGAGTACAGGTATTATAACAACAAATATGTTGAACATCTACTTTCCAAGAAGAAGTCCACACCTCAAAAAGATGTGTCTGTACGAAATTCTGCAACACTATAGGAAGAGAAACAATGTGTCAGAAAACATCAATGAAGGCAAATATTCTGTAGTTGGTTGCAATATTTTTTTGGCTTGGCATGCAAAAGGTAACTTAATAAACCATAGAAAACCTACTTGTCAAACTACTGAGATAAAATATTTTTTCTACTTAGCACTTATCCAGCTATTCAAACCTTGGCGTTCTGAAACAGAGTTACTTGGACAATTTGACTGCTAAGAAGACTTTTTCAATGTTGTAAAAGGCAGCATTGAGTATCCAATATTTCCCAACTACTTGAAAATGTTAAATGAATAATTTGAACAAGAGGAAACAATTGCTACTGAGACAGCAAAAGATAGTTCCAGAGTTCCCGATCTCTCTGTTAAGATCCTCTTGGACATCCAATATTCGAAAATGAAGGCGCAATAGCAATGAATGAGGTGGAGACAGCAATGTAACAAGGAAGAGAACAAAATGCTGACTTGGACTAGTTAGTAGAACAATTGAATGATGCGCAGAAAGAAATATATATGACAGTCAAAGAAAAAATAGAGCATGGATTCCTCCACAAAAACTATGTTCAAATTTCAAGCAAATTGTTTTTTATATCAGTGGACAAGATGATACTGGAAAAAGCCTCTTAATACAAGTTCTAACTACTTATGTAAAAAAGACTACAGACTTTATTTTGTCATGTGCATTAACAACCTCTACTCTGTTAGCTGCACACAACTTTAAAGGAATTACCTTGTACCAACTAATTATGTTACCTGTAGAACACAATGATAAACTGTAATACCAGCTGTTATCTGGTTAAGCTTGTCACAAAGTTTCAAGAGTCTTGAAGAAGTTAAAACTTTTAATCATCGATTGGGTTAGCATGGTCTCAAAGTATGATGAACATTTTGGAGGAAAGCATGTAACTGTCTTTGGTGATTTAGTGCACCTTACCCCCATGAAAGGAAAGTCTGTGTTTCTTACATGAAGAAACTCATAACTATTTAGGAAGCATTGGAAATGTACACATTTGGTTGACGATCCTATGCAAAGAACTAATTAGAAATGTGCTTTAACCATCTGGTATGCAATATGGAAATTGTCTGAAGAATATTACAGTGGGAATACTGTCAAACGAATGAAAACGTTTCTTGCAAACCCGACTTATAAAGACTGTATTTCCTTACAAAATATATCTGCAGCACAGCTAATGTTTGAATTCATTCAACAACAAAGATCCATTGTGTGTCTTCACGAATGAACCTCTTTCAGCGAACAATTACTACAACTAGAGAAATAACAAATATTAGAATTGATGAAATTGAACACCAAGGAGTGACAATAGTGTTGCCTGAAAAACTACAATTAAAACTGAAGTATTTGGAGAAGTCTGTTTCCAAAACTGTAGGATTAGAAACGTGTTTATGTGTTTGTAAGAACTGTAGGGTGATTTTGCAGTGTATCTGACATGTTGAGAAAGGATTAGTTTATGGAGCCATGGGTAAAATAATTTATTTCATTATGGATCTAAACAGAAATGAGGCTGAATACCTAGCAGTTACAATTGATGATCTTGAAGGTGTAAAACTGATAGCAAGGTCTGTTGCACGTTTCTTGCTTGTAAAAGACGTGTATGTTCATAGAAAGCAATTTCTGATATCTCTAGCGTATGCTGTAACAACACATAAGTCACAAAGTTTAAATGTAGGTGTAGCATTCATTTAGTTAATATTGGTAGAACTGTATTCAAGAAAGGTATGCCATATGTAGCATTGTCACAGGTTAGAACCTTGTCCAGTTTGTATCATATAGTGTTTGATGACAGTAAAGTAAATGCAGATTTTTGATGTGTGATAGAGTATAACTGGTTGAGTCGCCTATATGCTCCTCGTTTAGGATAGTATGGAGTTCATGAAAAACATAGAATCTTATCAAAATGTAAAATTTCAAAGGATGATAGTTACATTCTTGGGAAAAGAAGAGAAGAAAGAAGCATTGGAGGACAAAAATGCTACAAATACTGATGAAATTGTTGGTTACCAGTTCTCAAACATCTGTGGAGTCAACTGCTATGCCAATGTAGTTTTCAATTCACTATTCTTTTTACATCCTCTGGTTCATACAATTAAACAGAAAAACGATAAAAGATTGTGCTCTGCACTCTTTACCGTGTTAGAACAAAAACATATTCTGCATCATCTATTAGAGGTCTTACATATCTGTGGTCTGGATCAGTACACTTCACTCAAAACACTGAAGATGATGCGCAAGAATTCTTGATGGTCCTACTTGGTATATTAGAAGAAGAGATGGTACCTAGTGGTGACCTATTTGGACTAAATTACTCATGGCAGCATGATTGTGAACATTTTTCTTTTTCTTCAAACACAGAAATCAATTCATAATGATTTGTCTACTTAACTGGACCAGACTGTAAAACTGTCGGCTTTGATAAATTGAGATGCAGCACAGGATAATACCTGTACAAAATGTAACTCAAATCCTCTATCAACTGTGAATATAAAGACTGGCAAGTATCACCCTAATGCCACAGTGATGAACTGCAGATGGAACTAAATTTTAAACACAAATTACATATTTTAAAGCTGAAGAAATCTCTATTTCTGGTAAAACATATAGCTGTATAGCTATGGTTTTTCATGAAGAAGTAACTAGTATATCTGAACAGTACACCACCTACTTAAAAAATAAAACAAGTGGATGGATAGAGTGTAATGATAGCAACCTTTATTTCAAGAAGAGATTACCCTATAAAATACCAACTAAACACTAAACTGGAAAAAAAGATGACAAACTACAAACCAGGAAAAAGACCTACTGAGTAACAAAAGGAATACTGCTGAACTTACATTTGAAGAACAGCTGGTAAAATATAAAAATAATGACACCACGGATATACTCTACACCTGTTTAATGGATTAGATTTAGGCCCTCATTACAACCCTGGCGGTCGGTGTTAAAGCGGTGGTAATACCGTCAACAGGCTGGCGGTTAAAAAAATTGAATCACGACCATGGCAGAAACCGCCAACAGAGACAACCACTTTAACACTCCGACCGCCACGGCGGTAGAAACAAACACCGCGGCGGTAACCGCCAACAGACAGGCGGAACACAATGTACCGCCCACTGTATTACAACAGGCCTATCCGCCAGCTTTGCCGGGGCCGTACCAACGCCATCAAAAGCACGGCGGAAACAGGACTTGGAACAGAAACCACTCACCTCTCGACAACCAATAAGGAACCAGGATGCCATGGAGCCCGAGTTACAGATCCTCCCCATGTTGGTTTACCTCCTCTTCTACCAGGAGCAGCAAAGACGCCGACGACGACCACGGTGAGTACTGCACCTAGCACACAGGGGAGGGGAGGAGGAAACAGAAAGTGACACACACACACGCAACACGCAACACCCCCATCCCCACCCTCACCCACAACAACATACACACAAATACATGCAACAACATTACATTTACACCCGTCACTCCTGGAAGAATGCAAGTACAAAATTAAATGATTGTAACAAGTGGAATCATCGAAAAATCAGATAGGTCAAGATAACTTTACATCATCAGTATATAAAAATATGTACAGCAACTACACAAGTCCGGATAGTGTTCCAATCATTGTCCGTGGACCAGTGGTCCTAAAATGCATGGGCGAAGTTCACACATGATACCTGACTTGAAACGGAGAGAACACTGCTGGGGCATCATATCGAAAATAAACAGGCACCTCAGGGGGAGGTGGGGCACCTCAGCCGGATGATCGGACGACACCACCGCTCCACGAGGGGGCTCCATGCCCAAAGTTTAGTACTGGGGAATGCAAAGCCACAGTCTCTCAAGTCTCTCAAGTGGGTGGATTGCCCACTGATTGGTCCTGGGGAGTGCAAAGCCACAGTCTCTCAAGTCTCTCAAGTGGGTGGTTTGCCCACTGATTGGTCCTGGGGTGTGCAAAGCCACAGTCTCTCAAGTTGTTGACATGTTCCACTGGTTCTGGAGTGGGCTTTGTGCCCAGAGTGCTTCATCCTGCCAAGGATAGGGTGAGTGGATGTTTTTCTCCACTGGTTCTGGAGGGGGCTATGTGCCCAGAGTGCTTCATCCTGCCAAGGACTGTGTGAGTGGATGTTTTTCTCCACTGGTTCTGGAGGGGGCTTTGTGCTAGAGTGCTTCATCCTGCCAAGGACTGTGTGAGTGGATGCCTTTCTCCACTGGTTCTGGAGGGGGCTTTGTGCCCAGAGTGCTCCACATGCAGTGTGGCAGGTCCCATTCCCTCACCTGGGTGTGTGTGCCACGATATTGCCTGGGAACAGGTAGCATGATACTCCATGGAGGCAGAGACACACTCCACCCTGCTGCAACTTTGCCTGCCACCTGCTGGTATTAACAGTGCTGGGAGTTGTGCCTCATGTACGCTGTGCAGGGTCCAGGACGTCTCCTGCAGCCTCGGATGGCTGTCTACTGGGAATGTTTGCCATGTCGGCTGTGGTGGCACTGTCTGAGCACGTCACGGGGCTGGTGGTGGTGGTTGCGGCGGTGTCTGTGGCAGAGATGCTGCCGGTGGTGAATGTGTGAGCACCTGTGGAGGAAGACAGCAGGATATCTCCTGCAGCCTCGGATGGCTGCCCACTGGGGATGATGCTGGGGCCTATTGCTGAGGCAGCAGACGTGCAGGTGGCGGTGCAGGTGGTGGTGCAGGTGGCAGTGCAGGTGACGGTGCAGGTGGCAGTGCAGGTAGCGGTACAGGTGGAGGTGTCCACCGCCATACAGGTTGCTGTTCTGGTTGCCAGAAGGGGTGACTCTAGTCCCTCAGCCGGAGGCTCTGTTCCCTCTCCTGACTTCCTCTTAGCCTTGTGTTCCTTCCCCACCTTGGATGCCACTGACGGTCCCTTGGCACTGTCCCCTTTTGGCTTGGAGCAGGCCTTTCTGGGTGGTTGATGCGGCTTTTCCCTACGGCATGTGGGCACCTTCTTTGCCTTGGCAGGTGGCGGAATGGGCTGATCCTAGGCCTCGCTAGGTGGCACACTGGCAGCCCTGATGGGTCCCGCCCCCGATGTGACAGGACTTGCTAAGACCACAGTGCGGGAGGATTTGGTGGCTGAGGTGCTGGGCTGGGACCTGGACATCCAGGCCCTAGGGGTAGGACGGGGGAGGTGTAGGGAAGAGGTCAATGTAAGCCAGGAAAATATTTTTAGACGCACTGGGACGGGAAGATGGAGGGGGTTTGGGAGTGGAGGAAGAGGTAGTGGTTGTAGGAGGTGTACGTCTGCTGAATTTGGGTGAAGGTGCATGGGCCGGAAGCTGTTGTGAGGTGGATGGCTGTTGGGTGGGTGTATGCCTGCGTTTGTGTACTTTGGGAGGAGGGCTCACAGACACACTGGGAGAGGACACAGAGGTCATGTGTATGGTAGTGGGGGTGGTGAGTGCAAGTGAGCGGTGTGTTGTGATGGGCCTGCCGGTGATGGAGGTAGTGGCTAAGGATGTAGTGCATGCAGGTGTCAGTGGAGACAAGACAGGGAGGGAGGAGGAGGACGTGGAGGAGGGGGACACAGTGGAGGCAGTGGATGTTGGTGTGTTCTGCAAGGGGATGGTGCTTGTGTGAGTGCCTGTGGGATGTGTGGTGCTTATGTTTGCCATGTCCACTCCTGTCTGTTGATGAGTGTGCATGCTGGTCTGATGGTGTGCTTGGGATAGGCTGAGGTACAGGGGATTGGGTCTGGGTAGTGGAGGTTGGAGGGGGAGGCTGGCCAAAGGGACAATAGCTGCCATCAGTGTTGAGGCCACAGCCTGAAATTCACTCTGTTGGGACGCCACGCCAGAATGAATACCATCCAGGTATATATTTGTTTGCTGCGAATGCCTCTCGACACCTTGGATGGCATTCAAAATGAATGATTGACCAACAATCAGGGATCTCAGGAGGCCAATAGCCTCCTCACTGAGGGCAGCAGGGCTTACTGGGGCAGGGCCTGAGGTGCCTGGGGTGAAGGAGATGCCCACCCTCCTGGATGAGTGGGCACAGGAAACTCAATGAGGGGCAGCTGGGAGGGCAGTGCTGGGGGGGGTGGCGGCTGTACCTGTTGTTGCGGTGGGCACAGAGGTGCCTGCCACCACAAGGGAGGTCCATTCAGAGGAGGAGTCGTTGTCGCTGGTGTCTGCTCCTGTCCCCGTCGTGGAGCTACCCTCGCCCTCCGTCCCACTGGTGCCTTCAGACTCTGTAAATTCACCCTCCAGGGCCATGTGGGTTGCAGCTCCCTCCTGCTCTGGTGCCAATGCTCCTCTGCTAGATGATGCTAATGCACACAAGGACAGGTGACAAAACAAAAAGGGGGGAAAGACAGAAGAGACACATGATCAATGCCTGCAACAGCACTACCGTTGGCAGACACAACACACAAGGAGCAGCCCTATGCACTAGCGCATGCACTAACACTGCAGGGGAAAAGCACATGCCCATGGGGGACTCTGCCTAGACCCATTTCATGCAGAGCTGGAACCCACAGGAGCCTGACTAGGTGTGGAGGGCAACTACTACCTTTGGGGTTGGAGTGGCACTGAGCACGCAAAACAATGGATGTACCTTGGTGCTTCTGCCCTGGCCTAGGGGAACCCACAGCCCACTTCCCCCACCCGGACACCTCGTCAAGCGTGCAGAGTCAGCTGAATGAGACTGTACTCAACCCCTTATGGCCGCTGTGATGCCCTCGAGTGCCCATTATACTCAGGATATGCCACTGCCAGGATCCGGTACATCAGGGGGGTCATGGTGCGATGGGCACCCCTTCCACGTTGGAAGGCCATCCCCAGCTGGGCCTCCACCATCTTCTTGCTCCAGTGGCGCAGATCCTCCCATCTTTTCCAGCAGTGGGTGCTCCGTCTATGGTAGACCCCCAGGGTCTGCACTTCCTTGGCAATGGCACGCCAAATAGAAATAGTGAAGTAAAAATGGATGTTACTCCCCCGTCTGGTTCTTCTCACTCATTGCCCACAAATCTCCCACCCTAGCCCAGAAAAACATACACTCACCATCCTTACATGCTGGCCTGTGCCCCTCCGTCTCTTCCATCCATGACACTCCAAACAATCATGTGCCATCCACCATGCACACAGTTTACTCACCTGATTGTCTGGAGGACCGTAGAGTAGCGTGTACTGGGGGAGAACCCCATCCACCAGTTTGTCCAACTTCTCTGCAGTGAAGGCAGGAGCCCTTTCCTCAGACACTAGAGCCATTGTCGCTTCCAGACGCAGGTCTCAGCAGCACTTGCAGTGTAGGTCCTCTCCTGTTGAAGGTCAGCTATCAAGTGAGTGAAGAGATAGAAAATGGTGGTCTCGTCTGCAGCGGTGCATATCGTCGCCACCGGCGTACACCGTCATTGGCTCCTGGAACCCATAGGGCCCAATGATAACCAATGCTGAATTGCGCAGCGGTCTTCGACCACCTACTGCGAGGCTGCACAATGCCAGCGCAGTTACCTCATTTCCCCTTGTCCCTCCTTACAGGTCAGACAGCTGCCATTTCAGGTGGCCACATGGCAGGCCAGCTAACTGCATCACAGCACTTTTGGCCAGGAATACGGACAGACAAAGGCACACAACAATTATATCACCATTGTGCTAAACAGCCTTGTGAAACCTATGTGGTGTATGACCTTCTGCTCACCCTTCTCCTCCATAGGGCACGTCTGCTGGGGCAGGTGATGAGATGGTGGCCTCCTCCGGTGTACAGACCCCTGGTGGACCTGTCGACAATGGAAGACAGACACATCATTATCACCTACAGACTTGATCGTACCACAATCCAGGAACTGTGTGCCCAGTTGGAGCCAGACCTGATGTCAGCTATCTGCAATCCCACAGGAATATCCCCTCTAGTGAAGGTCCTGTCAGTGCTCCATTTCCTGGCCAGTGGTTCCCTTCAAACAACAGTGGCCATGGCATCAGAGATGTCACAGCCAATGTTCTCTAACGTGTTGTCCAGGGTGTTATCTGCCCTGCTGAAACACATGTGCAGCTACATTGTGTTCCCTCAGGTGGAGGATTTGCCCACAGTGAAAGGTGACTTCTATGCCCTGGGACATATCCCCAACATTATTGGTGCCATTGATGGTAAACATGTGGCATTTGTCCCTCCCCGCAGGAATGAATAGGTGTACAGAAACCGATAAAGCTACCATTCTATGAATGTGCAGATGGTGTGTTTGACAGACCAGTACATCTCCCATGTGAATGCCAAGTATCCTGGCTCTGTCCATGACGCTTACATTTTGAGGAATAGCAGCATCCCTTATGTGATGGGGAAACTCCAGAGGCACCGTGTGTGGCTAATAGGTGAGCCCAAGGTCCCCACACAGTTTAAATAGGTGTCTGGGCATGGGAGAGTCCCTAAGGGTTGGAGGATGTCTAACAGTTGTCCCTCGATATTTGCAGGTGACTCTGGTTACCCCAAACTGTCATGGCTGCTGACCCCAGTGAGGAATCCCAGGACAAGCGCAGAGGAATGCTACAATGAGGCACATGGGCAAACTAGGAGGATAATAGAGCGCACCTTCGGCCTCCTGAAGGCCAGATTCCAGTGCCTCCATCTGACAGGTGGCTTCCTATACTACTCACCAAAGAAGGTGTGCCAGATATTCGTGGCATGCTGTACGTTGCACAACCTGACTTTGCGACGCCAGGTGCCTTTTCTGCAGGAGGATGGGCCTGATGCTGGTCTTGTTGCAGCTGTGGATCCTGTGGACAGTGAAAAAGAGGAGGCAGAAGAAGAAGATATAGACAACCGAAACAACATCATCATGCAATACTTCCAGTGAGACACAGGTAAGAGGATGGCACTGCTTCTCACATCTCATACTACTGTAGGACATAGCATAAATCTGCCTTTTTTCCTCTATGTATGGACCCTGACATGTCACGTTGCCTTTCCATTTCACAGATCTGGGTCCCAATTTGTGCCCTCTGCTATGTTTACTGCTGCCCAACAACTGTGTAACATTGGTATGTGAACATGAACATTGACATTGCTATATTTCTGAGAGGTTGCAATTACACATTTGTGAAATTACAGACTGACTTCAGATTGATTTGTGATTCAAGGGTGGTTATTTCTGTGCTAATAAGTGAAGGGTGTGTGCAATGGGCTGGGGTGATGGTGGAGGAATGTCCATGGTAGAGTTCAGTCTCTTGGTATCACAGGTGCATTGTCCAAGGGGGCATCGGAAGTGGAGTAATGGCAGGTCAAAGTTGTCAGGGTGACAAAGTGGCGAGTCTTATTTCCTGGCGGGGGTCTTGGCAATGTTCTCTGTCTTGGTCCTGGATCTCAGGGACCGTTTGCGGGGTGGTTCTCCTTCTGCAGGGGGTGGGGTGCTGGTGGCCTGTTGATCCTGTGGCATGGCCTCCTGTCCACTGGCGCCGGCAGAGGTGGAGGGCTGTTCATCGTTCAGGCTAGTGTCAGGGGCCCGTTTGTGTGCCACTGTGTCCCTCATGGTGTTGGCCAGGTCTGCCAGCACCCCTGCAATGGTGACCAGGGTGGTGTTGATGGACTTCAAGTCCTCCCTGATCCCCAGGTAGTGTTCCTCCTGCAGCCGCTGGGTCTCCTGAAACTTGGCCAGTACTGTGCCTATGGTCTCCCGAGAATGATGGTATGCTCCCATGATTTTGGAGAGTGCCTAGTGGAGAGTGGGTTCCCTGGGCCCATCCTCCCCCTGTCGCACAGAAGTCCTCCCAATTTCCCTTTTAACCTGTGCCTCTGTCCCCTGAACCGTGTGCCCACTGCCACTGACCCCAGGTTCCTGATTGTCTTGGGTTGGTGGGTTTGCCCGGGGTCCCTGTAGTGGTGGACACACTGCTGATTGACATGTCCTGGGGACAGAGTTTTGGGCCCGCTGGGTGGTTGCTGTGGTGGTGTCTCCTGAGGGGGAGGCTCAGTGGTGGTTTGTGACTGTGGCAGGGGAACCGACTGTCCAGATGTCCCTGATGGGCCGGGCTGGTCATCCAGATCCAGGCATGCAGAGCTGCTGTTGTCACTGTGGGCCTCTTCTGTGGGGGGACTGGATATGTCTGGCACCTCATGTCCGGTGACGTTGGGTATGGGTCCTGTTGGGGTGTAAATGCATAGTTATTGTATCTGTGTGTGCCATCTTGTGCATTAGGTGAGTTACCCTCTACTCCTGTGCTTGCATTGTTGTGTTTGCCATTGTGTGATTTGTGACATGCTATGGTAATGGATGTCCATGCTTTTGTGTTGCATGCAGGGCTTGGTATTGGGATGGCTGGGTTGTGATAGTGGAGCATATGTGAGGTGTTGAGTGATGGGGAGGGTGGGGGTATGTGATGGCATGCAGGTGGGGTGGGGGATATGGTAAATAAGATATGACTTACCAGAGTTCAGTCCTCCTGCGACTCCTGCGAGGCCCTCAGGATGCAGTATTGCCAAGACTTGCTCCTCCCATGTTGTTAGTTGTGGGGGAGGAGGTGGGGGTCCACCGCCAGTCCTCTGTACAGCAATCTGGTGCCTTGAAACCACGGAATGCACCTTCCCCAGTAGGTCGTTCCACCTCTTCCTGATGTCATCTTGTGTTCTTGGATGCTGTCCCACTGCGTTGACCCTGTTGACGATTCTCCGCCATAGCTCCATCTTCTAGCAATGGAGTTGTGCTGCACCTGTGATCTGAAAAGCTGTGGCTCCACCCGGATGATTTCCTCCACCAGGACCCTGAGCTCCTCCTCAGAAATCCTGGGGTGTCTTTGAGGTGCCATGATGTGGTGTGGGTGTATGTGTGAGGTGATGTTTGTTGTGCTGTGTAAATTGTTGTGTTGGTGTGTGTTCTTTGAGGTGCGTGGATGTTGTATGAGTGATGGTGTGGTGTGCTTGTGGATGCTGGTGTAGTGTTTGCTATTCTCTCTCTCTGCTTCTTCACAAAAATGTTGTTGTAAGGGGTTGTGGGTAATGTGGGTGGGTGTTTTATAGTGGTGGGGGTGTGTGGGTGTGGTGTGTGTATGTGTACCAGGTATGTGTATTTCGATTCTTCCAATGTGGTTGTGTTTTGTAAATGTGTGTGTATTTTGAGTGCAGCGGTGTGTACCGCCAATGGATTACCGCATTGGTTGATGGGGGTTGGTTGGTGGTGGATTGACGCTTTGATTCGTGGGTCATGATAGTGTGGGCGTATTCTTGTTGGCGTGACAGTGTGGGTTTTGCTATCGCCAGTTTATCACTGACCTTTGGTGTGGCGGACTTGTGTGGGTGTCTGTATTGTGGCGGATTACGAGATGTGGGTTGTAATACCTGTAGCGGATTTCGGCCACGGTATGTTTGCGGCCTTCAGCACGGCGGTAAGTGGGAATTACCGCCAGGGTTGTAATGAGGGCCTCAATGACTTCATGCGAGCTACCAAGGGTAATGTCTGTGTATACCTTATCACCTACCACTATTATTCATATACATTGATTTTATTATGAAACAGTAGTTTACATTATGGCCCTTATTACAACCCTGGCGGTCGGTGACAAAGTGGCAGTAATACCACCAACAGGCTGGCGGTAACTACTGCCAAATTATGACCATGGCGGTGCGAACTCAGATAGACAGGCAATTTACCACACGACCGCCAGGGTGGAAAAAACAGCCACCACGGCGGTGGCCGTCTACAGGCAGGCAGAAGCCAATGTTCCGCCCACCATATTGTGACACATCAATCAGCCACCTTTTCCAGGGTGGTACCAACGACAACAAAAGCCTGGCAGAAACACATCACAGAAGGGAAAGGACTCACCTTTGGAGATACAGGGAACAACCATGCTGCCATGGAGCCTGAACTTCAGATCTTTCCCATGCTATCCTACGTGCTGCTCCACCATGAACACCACCAATGGTGAAGAGAACCACAGTAAGTACAGCCACCTAGCACACAGGCGAGGGGGGGAGAAAAAAGAGAGTGACACACACACGCTCCACACCCCCTCCCCACACCATACACACAATCAGATGCAGTAATAAAACATATTTACCACGTATCCCTCAGGAATAATGCAAGGACTACAGGAATTTATGAAAAGTGAGTGTTATAATATAAATATAATATAAATACAGTAAAAATACTAAGAATCAAACTAATGGCATATACGTATGTACAGTTCAAGGGACACTGCCCAGTCCATATTGTGCGTGGGCCACAGGGTCACAGATCATAGTCTGAGGCCCCACTTGCCACCTGCACCAACATAGAGAAAACACTGCAGGGGCATCAGTTGGAAAATAGGCAAGCACCTCAGAGGGGCAGGAGTGGGGGGGCACCTCAGCCGGCAGATGGAACATCATCACTGGTCCTGGAGGGGGCAACATGCCCTGTGTTTGGTCCTGGGTAGTGCAAGGCCACGGTCTCTCAAGTGGGTGTCTTGCCCACATGCTCTGAAGGGGTCAACATGCCCTGTGCTTGGTCCTGGGGAGTGCAAGGCCACAGTCTCTCAAGTGGGTGACTTGCACACATGCACTGGAAGGGGCAACATGCCCTGTGCTTGGTCCTGGGTACTGCAAGGACACAGTCTCTCAAGTGGGTGACTTTCCCACATGCTCTGGAGGGGGCAACATGTCCTTTGCTTGGTCCTGGGGAGTACAAGGACACAGTCTCTCAAGTAGGTGACTTGTCCACATGCTCAGGAGGGGGCAACATGCCCTGTGCTTGGTCCTGGGGAGTGCAAGGCCACAGTCTCTCAAGTGGCTGACTTGCCCACTGGTTCTGGAGGTGGCATTGTGCCCTGTGCATCTGATCCTGGGAGAGAATGGGGTGAGTGGGTGGCTTACCCACCTGTTCTGGAGGGGGCATCGTGCCCTGTGCTTCTGATCCTGGGAGAGGATGGGGTGAGTGGGTGGCTTACCCACTGGTTCTGGAGAGGACATCGTGCCCTGCGATTCTCATTCTGGGGAGTGCAAGGTCACAGTCTCTCAGTTGGGTGTCATTCCCATAAGATTTGCAGGGGGCAGGTCGCACAGTAGCGCATGGAGGCAGGACTACAGGCCGTCCGCCGGCGGTGACGGCTGCTCAGTGGTGGTAGTGGTGCTGCTGCAGCGGCTGGATGGGGCTCCAGCTCATCCTCTGCAGCCTTGGATGGCTGCTCACTGTTGATGGTGGTGCTACTGCTGCTGGTGGTGGTGAGGAGAAGCTCTAGCCCATCCCCTGCCACCTCGGATGGCTACCCACTGCTGGTGGTGCCAGTGCTGCTGCTGGTGGTGGTGGGGGGAAGCTCCAGCCCATCCCCCCGCAGCCTCGGGGGCTGCCCACTGCTGGTGGTGGCGGTGCTGCTGCTGCTGGTGGTGGTGGCAATGCTGCTGGTGGTGGTGGTGGTGGGGGAAGCTCCAGCCCTTCCCCTGCAGCCTTGGATGGCTGCACAACCATGGTTGGTGGTGGGGACTCCGACTGAGTCCATGTACCAGGGCCCTTGTCCTTCCTGCCTGCTGGTGCAGGCCCTTCCTGGCATCACTTGGGGCAGGCTCCTTGCCCTTCTTGGCAGCACTTGGGGCAGGTTCCTTGCCCTTTCTGTCAGCAGCTGGGGATGGCTCCTTGCCCTTCCTAGCAGCACTTGGGACAAGCTCCTTGCCCTTCCTGGCAGCACTTGAGGCAGGCGCCTTGCCTTTCTGGGCAGCACCTAGGGCAGGCACACCTTCTATGAGGCCCTGGATTCTTACCAAGATTGGGTGTGGAGACTGCTGATCCCAAGGACTGGGTGGCTGAAGTGCTTGCTTGGGTTTTTTCCACCATCGCCAGATGTGAAGAATGGGGGAGGGGTAGGGAAGGGGCTAATGGTGGAGAAGAAAAGCTTCTTAGGGACACTGGGTGGGAAGAGGGAGAAGGTTTGGGAGTGGAGGAAGAGGGAGTGGTTGTAGGAGATGTCTGTCTGCGGTGTTTGGGTGCAGGTGCATGGGCTGGATGCTGTTGTGAGGTGGATGGCTGTTGGGTGTCTGAGTGCATGCGTTTGTGTACTTTGGGAGGGGGACAGACACAGTGGGAGAGGACACAGGGGACATGTGTATGGCTGTTGTAGTGGTGTCTGCAAGTGAGGTGTGTGTTCTGCTAGGTGTGGGTGTGATGCTGGTAGTGGATGATGGTGTAGTGTATGCAGGTGTGAGTGTAGACGCAACTGGGAGGGAGGCGGGTAGGAGGAGGGGACACAGTGGAGGCAGTGGATGGTGGTATGTCTGCATCTGGATGGTGTTTGTGTGAGTGCCTGTGGGATGATGTGTGGTGCTTGTGTTTGCCAGTGCCACTCTTTTGTGTTGTCTTGTGTGCATGCTCGTCTACCTGTGTGCTTGGGATAGGTTGGGGGTGAGGGTAATGGGATTAAGAAGAGGAAGTTGGAGGGGGGAGGGTGGAAACAGGGACAATGGCTGCCATCAGAGAGGAGGCCAGAACCTGGATTGATCTCTGTTGGGCAGACAAGCCAGTGTGAATGCCCTCCAGGAATGCATTACTCCGTTGCATTTGGTCTGCCAGCCCCTGGCATTCACAATGGTTGACTGCCCTACAGAGATGGATCTCAGGAGGTCAATAGCCTCCTCACTCAGCCTGAGGTTTCTTGGGAGAAGGAGATGCCCATCTCCTGGGTGAGCAGGCACAGGCAACTTGCTGAGGGGCTGCTGAGGGGCTGCTGAGAGGGCAGTGCTGCTACGTACACGCCACCGTCATACACAGGGAACAGCCCTACACACAAAGCAATGCACTACTAGTAAAAATGATAGCCACCAGGGCATTAGGAGGGCACATACTGCCAACTGCAGCACACCTGGGACACACCCAGCCCTGACCAGTAGTGGATGCCTACAAGCTAGGTAGCAGGGTTATCACTTCAGAACCCTGCCCAAAATGAGACCAACACTGCAAAGTCAGGCCTGGCTAAGGGGCACCCACTGACACACATCCCCCCGGGTACCCCGTACCATGCGTTAGTTGTAATGATAGGCACAGTACTCACCCCCTTGCGGCTGCTGTGATGCCCCAAAGCACCCATCCAGCTCTGAATAGGCCATCGCCAGTATGCAGGCCATCAGGAGGGGTCAGGGTTCGACAGACACCCCTTCCTCATTGCAAGGCCATCCCCAGCTGGGAATCCATCATCTTCTGTACCCAGGTTTCAGGTCCTCCCACTGTTTCTGACAGTGGGTGCTCCGCCTGCCGTATACCCCAAGGGTCTGCACGTCCTTGGTGATGGCACGCCATATACCCTTCTTTTAATGGGCGCTGACCTGCAGGGAAATAGGCACAGGAAAAGGTATCAGTCAGACCATCCTGCCTGTTACACTTATGGGTCACCATACCCCTTCACATTGCCATTTGCACACATATGGCCCAGCACACAGGCTGTACGCCTCCCAGGGGACAATACACGCGAGGCTTTCACACACAACACTCCAAGCATTCATGCCCCATGCATCATGCTCACAGTGTACTCACCTGTTGGTCTGGAGGCACATATAGCAGTCCATACTGGGGTAGGACCCCATCCACCAGTCGTTCCAGCTCCGTCGAGGTGAAGGCCTTTCCCAGTCACACGAGCCATGGTAGGTTCCAGACACAGGCCACAGCAGCACATGCAGTATAGGTCCTCTCCTGTTGAAGTTCAGGTAGCAAGTGAGTAATCTGATAGAAAATGGTGGTGACGTCCGCGGCGGTGCATACCATCACCGACCGCGTACATCCCCATTGGCACTGTACCCCATAGAGCCCAATAATAACCAATGAGGATTTGCACTGTGGTTCCCGTCCGCGTCCCGCAACGGCACACAACGTCAGCAGAATTAGCTCACTTCCACCTGTCCCTCCACACAGGACAGGCAGACGCCATTTCGGGGGGCAGGCCCTGGATAATAACTGCATCACAGTTCAAATTTGGACATACAGGACAAATGGCACTTATACATTAAAATTTAACATCAGGCACATTGTACTGTTATGGCTACGATGTACATTTTGTGACTTGCTCCTCACTCTTTTGCCCCATAGATTGCTACCGCTGCAGATGAATAGGAGATGGAGACACACCCCTGTGTACAGACCCCTGGTGGACTTGGCAACAATGGAGGACAGGCACATTATCCTCACCTATGGACTTGACAGGCCACAATCATAGAGCTGTGTGCCCTATTGGAGCCTGACCTGATATCTGCTATCCGTCACCCCACTGAGATCCCCCCTCTTGTGCAAGTCCTATCTGTGCTCCATTTCTTGGCAAATGGTTCTTTCCAAGTGACAGTGGGCTTGGCAACCGGAATGTTACAGCCAATGTTCTCAATAGTGCTGACAAGAGTGTTGTCTGCTCTGATAAAAGACATGTGCAGCTACATTGTTTTCCCCCAGGTGGAGGATTTGGCCACAGTGAAAGCAGACTTCTATGCAATGGGACATATCCCCAACATAATTGGGGCAATTGATGGTACACATATTGTATTTACCCCCCCCCCCCTCCCGGCAAAATGAACAGGTGTTTAGAAATCCAAAGAGTTTTCACCCAATAAATGTCCAGATGGTGTGCTTGGAGGACCGGTACATCTCCCATGTCAATGCTAAGTATCTTGGGTCGTTGGGTCGGTGCATTATGCCTTTCTCTTGAAGAATAGCAGCATCCCAAATGTGATGGGCCAACTACAGAGGCATAGGGTGTGGCTAACAGGTGAGCCCTGGTTCCCACCCAGTAGATGTTGGGGTATGGGTATGGTGTGGGCCATATAGGATAGTGTGTGGCTAAACGTTGTCCCCCGATATTTGCAAGTGACTCTGGTCACCCAAATCTATCATGGCTTCTGACCCCTGTGAGGAATCCCAGGACAAGGGCAGCAGAATGTTATAATGAGGCACATGGGCGAACAAGAAGGATTATCGAACGTACCTTTGGCCTCCTGAAGGCCAGGTTTTGATGCCGCCATCTAACAGGTGGATCCCTGTGCCACTCACCCAAGAAGGTATGCCAGATAATCGTGGCATTCTGCATGGTGCACAACCTGCCACTCAGACTCCATGTACCTTTTCTGCAGGAGAGGGAGGCTGGAGATGCCAAGCAGTGGACCCTGTGGACAGTGAGGATGAAGAGACAGAGGATGAGTACAACAGAACTGCAGTGATTCAGTAATACTTCCAATGACACACAGATAATACATTGTTACTTCATATTACATTTTCATTTTATGGTTAATCTTTGTCACTGGCATGCTGTTATTTCCGACTTCTATGCCCATTCACTGTACCTTTGGACAACTCATTTTGCAGATGTTGGTGCCCCACTATTGCTCCTGGTATGATCACTGCAGCCAACTACAGGTCATTCCTATTTGAACTTTACTGTACAGTTGAATTGCAATGTTTGAACCTGGTTGAAGGAAGACATACTAAAATAAGTTTAACATACTCCATACTTGTATTTTTTTAAAGTGTGTTTATTTAAGTGCTAAGAAGTAGAGGGGCAAGTGCAATGGGCCGGGGTGATGATGGAGGAAAGTCCAGGGTATTGTTCCAGTCCATTGGCAGCACAGGTGCATTGTCTAAGGGGACATAGGAAGGGGATCAATGGCAGTTCAAGGTGGACAGGGTGACAGAGTGGGACACAAGGGTGACAATCAGGAGAAACTCATTTCCTGGCGGGGGTCTTGGCAATAGTCTCTGGCTTCTGTCTGTATCACAGGGAACGCTTGCGGGGTGGTTTTCCTTCTGCAGGGTGAGGGGTGCTGGTGGCCTGTTGGTCCTGTGCGGGGCCTCCTGTCCACTAGTGGCAGCAGAGGTGAAAGGCATTTCAGATGTCTGGCTAGTGGCAGGGGTTCGCAGTTGTAAGACTGCCTCCCTCATGATGCTGGCCATGTCTGCCAGCACCCCTGCAATGGAGACCAGGGTGGTGTTGATTGCCTGCAAGTCCTCTTGGATCCCCTGGTACTGTCCCTCCTGCAGCCATCTGTTCTCCTACACGTTGGCCAGGATCTGGCCCAGCGTATCCTGGGAATGTGGGTATTCACCCAGGATCTCAGTGAGTGCGTCCTGGAGAGTCGGTTCCCTGGTCCTGTCCTCCCCCTGGTGCACACACTCGTCCCAGTTTCCCTGTTGTCCTGTGCCTCTGTCCCCAGAATCTTGTGTCCACTGCCACTGACCCCAGGTCCCTGATTGTCTTGGGTGCGAGGAGTCGCCTGGGGTCCCTGTAGTGGTGGACATACTGCTGATTGACGTGTCCTGGGGACAGAGATATGGGTATGCTGGGTGGGTGCTGTGGTGGTGTTTCCTGATGGGGGAGGCTCTGTAGTGGTATGTGACAGTGCCTGGGTAACCGACTGTCCAGAGGTCCCTAATGGGCCAGGTTGGTCATCCAGATCCAGGTGACCAGAGTTGCTGTCATCACTGTGGGCCTCTTCTGTGGGGGGACTGGATAGTGCTAGCACCTCTTTGTGCTGACATTGGCTGGGATACCTGTGTGGATGTAAATGAAGTGTTACTGTTTCTGTGTGTGACATATTGTGCATTGGTGGGTTGCCCTGTTTGGTTTTATTTGCCCTGGCAGCTTTCATTTGTGTACATTGGTATGTGGTGGGCTAGCTGATTCTCTCTAGAGTGCATGCTTTAGTGATAAGTGTCCATGCAGGTATGTGAGTGCTGTCCATGCTTTGGTATGGCATGCAGGGCTTGTCATTGGGATAAGTGAGATGTGATGGTGGGGTGTGTGGGAAGTGGTGGAGTGATGGGAGTGAGGGTGTGGGTGGGGGTAAGTGATGGCATGCAGGTAGGGGGTGATAGTAGTATAGAGTTGACTTACCAGAGTCCAGTCCACCTGCTACTCCGGCCAGGCCCTCAGGATGCAGTATTGCCAAGACTTGCTCCTTCCATGTTGTTAGTTGTGGGGGAAGGAGGTGGGGGTCCACTACCAGTCCTCTGCACAGCGAGTTGGTTTCTTGCTGCAAAGGAACGCACCTTCCCCGTAGGTCGTTCCACCTCTTCCTGATGTCATACCTAGTTCTTGGGTGCTGTCCCACGGCGTTGACCCTGTCCACAATCCTCCGCCATAGCTCCATCTTCCTTGCAATGGATATCTGCTGCACCTGTGCTCCAAATAACTGTGAGTCTACCCTGATGATTTCCTCCACCATCACCCTTAGCTCCTCCTCTGAGAATCTGGAGTGTCGTTGTGGTGCCATGGGTGTTGCGTGAGTTATTTGGGTGAGGGTGTGTAGGGTGATGTGTTGGGGTGTGTGATGTGGGGTGCGTGGGTGGTGTATAGGTGGTGGTGGTGTGTGGCTCTGGTCTTTTCTGTGGTCATGGTGTCTGTCTCGTGCCAATGATTTGTAATCGTAAAGGTTGTGGGTATTGTGGGGGTGTGTTTTATAGTGGTGTGGTGCGTGTATGGGTGTCAGGTGTGTGTTGTTTGAATTGTCCAGTGTGGTGTTGTTTTGTATGTGTGTGTGTATTTTGAGCGCTTCAGTATGTACCACCAATGGTTTACCACCATTGAATGTCTGCCGTGGTGATTCGTGGGTCATAATGTGTTGGGCGTAGTTCTGTTGGCGTAACGGTGTGGAATTTGATACCGCCAGTTCATCACTGACCTTTGGTGTGGCGTATTTGTGTGTGTGGCTGAATAGTGACGGATTTTTGTGTATGTGTCATAATATGGTGAACGGTTATCCGCCACGGCAGTGGTATGTTGGTGGTAGTCAGCATGACTGTAAGTGGGATTTACCACCAATGTCATAATGAGGGCCATCGTCTAATTTGCCCAATTAGGATCTTCACTGAGACTGGTAACTTGTCACACATATTATCATATAAATCACAAATGTACTCAATTTAGATCAGTACAAACCTTTTTGGCATTTCAATGGTAGTCTTAAAGTTGAAAGCCACTTTGACTTTCAGGTAAACCATTGAAGTATATAGCCCCTCTTAGGTACGTGGGTCAGATAGCACCACATGGGGCATGGGCCAACACAGAGTGACTGTGTTTGAAGAGATGATATCTAAGAGACATTAAATTGCTTGTTCAAGGTTGTTAACTTACTACACAATGGCACTGAGAAGACTCAAGTAACCTCCGAGACTGTGCAACCATCTTCTCTTGACAGTGATCTTTTCTTATATCAATAAGCAAAAGGTTACTTTAGACATTCATAATGCTTGAAATTGGATAGAAAGATTTTTAGACATGAAAATTAGGGGAACTAGACAATCATCAATAAAAGAAATTAGATTCCATGTATTTATGCAACCAACACCAACAGTGTCTATAAAGTTCAAAAGGAAACAATGTTGCCTATAAATCAAGTTGCTACTATTACGTGAAAGTATATTCTTTAGCAATCCGATAAAGAAAGGGCAATCAAAATGAGTCATAGCTGTTGACTGTGGTGTATAGTGAGAGAAACCTTTGTGGATGAATGAGTTTATGACACCTCTAACAGCAAACAGGTGTTTTGCACTCGAAGAGGAATCAGTAAAATCAAGCCAGGCTAAAATTTGAAGCCAAATGACTGTACTAGTGACATGACTCCCTTGTGAAAACAAACACTGTTGTGCAAGGAAGCAATGAGTAACAGAAAACTATTTCACATGCACAATTAAAGCAGTACAGCAGAAAGCGCCCAGACAGAAGCGCAAGCAAGACATATCATGCACCACCTAGGAGGACTGAAAGCAAACAATTAAAGTATCCCATTTAATTCAAGCAATGGAAGGATACAAGTCATCAAATCAAAAGGATTGTGAATACAATTTACTTCAAGACGGGACAAACACAAGAAGAGAAGGGGAGCCATCAAATAAGAAACAAGCAAAAGAGATTGATAGGAAAACCAATCAATAATAAACAGTACGATGACTCAGAGCCCATTGTTAATATACATTATGGGGCACATTTATGAGCAATGAGGTGCAGGACAGCACAGAAAGTTGCCTTGCTGTGTCCTTTCCCTACGTCCCAAGGAAAGGGCAGAATTATACTGTATTTCATGCATACATGTCCTTTTCCACTGCGTTGGCACTGTTTTGGCAGCCAAGTGCCAATGCAAGCATGCTTGAACCATGGTGCAAGGGTGCCTACGTTGCAGATAGGAATGTTTTTGTGCAGAAAGGGGCACCTTTCTGCACAAAAACAATTCTGGGAGGCATTTTCCTCTTTCTATGTGTCATGCAAAATGCAACACACATAGAAAGAGGAAACAATGAGGAGAAATAAAAATATTTCTCCTTGTTGCACCTCCCATGGGAGGTGTAAGGTCTTGGGGCATCCCCATGTTTACAAGGTTTTGTAAATCGTGGTATGCATCAAAATCAATGAGAGTTGAGTGGGAACAACACCAATGAAACCCCACCCTAAGGCAGAGTAAGGCAATGCAGCGATTTGCACTCCCTTCCCTTACTTCATATTTATGAGGACGTTCAAAGCCACACAAAGTGGTTTTGCTTGGCCTCCTAACTATCATGTAGTGGTTTGCGCTGCCATTGTGTCACAAAAAGTGATGCAGCAGTGGCACCATGGTCACATAAATATGGGCCTATAGGTCTTCAGACAATAGACACCTAAAGCTGTCTGTAAGTGAGACCTAAAAATAAGGACATCACCGGCATCTGCCATCTCATTTTTTTTCTAGTTTTGAGATTGATTGGGCCATACCCAACTTTAAATGTAAATAAACATTAATTTGTTTGTGCATTTGAATTCCACCAAGTGTGATAACAAACCACAGTTTATCTTGGCTCAGGCATTACTAAACTACATATGCAGACACATTACTATTGTATAAACAAACAATTACTCATGTGTCTAACACATCTCTAAGTGGTTATTCCCTTTTAACTGAAAATCACTGACATCTTTCTTGACCGAAACATCGGAACTGGTACACTAAGCCATTGGATTCTCATGTAACAGACACAAAACGCTGGGTAATTCAAGAAGTTCCAGATGGGCCTTTGAGTATATAATCTATTTCAGGAGAAAAGGCATTTAATTGAATGTTTATACCAATGTTGTGCAGCTACTTGTTAGATAAATATGTGATCTCATTATTGTTGTTTAAAGATTCCTTTCCGAACAAATGGTATGAGCCAACAGAGCAGAAGCTAAAATTGGAAAGTATGTTATTTGTTACTATATCAACAAAGTTTGAGCAGTAGAGAAAACAAGTTCATAACAGTCTGAAAACATTGAAGAGTTGATTCACACAGGGAGGGTGTGCGCCAAAGAGCATGTGTGTACACAAGTAAGGAGAATTTTATATTTCTGTGTTGAAGCAAATGTACGGTGAGGGGCGAAGCCCGACTGATGTGTTGCGGTGTTGTTGAAAAAATATTTATCCATGGCCTTCATGAGACTGAGTACAACTTTTCTCTGTCCCGTTTCAAATACAAGTGACAGTAACTTACCCCAAGAGAAACAAAATTGAAAGAAATTGGGTACTGGTTGAGGAGGGTGAAACCCTTCTCAAGCAGAAACCACAATTCTCCTCAGAGTGACCTCACAAGCAAACCCTAAATTAACCTGTGCTCAGCCCTCAGGCAGCTTGGCACAGAGCAGTCAGGCTTTACTCAGAGGCAATGTGTAAAGTATGTTTCCAACACTTAAAGCAGTAACACAATGAAAACATATCACAAAAGCAGCCCACAACAGAGTTAAAAACAATCAAGTAATTTTAATGAATAAAACAAGACCAAAACAACAAATAACCAATCAGTAGAATCAGAGATATTCAATTTTAAAGATTTTAGTAAAAATAGAGCCAAAAGGCATAAAGCGCCAACTATGGATACCTTTAAACTGGGTTTGCGGAGTGATGCGAAGATCTGCATCAGATGTGTTGTGCGGCTGAAGCAATGTTTCAGTTCTGAGATGCAGCAAGGCTTTGATATGAGGTCCTGTTGCATTGCCCAAGATCCAGTTGATGAGAGCTTAGAATGTGAATTCCAGAGTCGGGAATTTGCTGTGCAGTCATTATGATACATCTGTTCAAAGGAGCGGCAAGGCTTCAATGTGGAGTCCATCATCGTCGAGGCTGCCTTAAATCATGGTTGAAAAGTGCTGGGCTGAGGATGCATGTGGGTCTTTGCAATGGATCCAATCCACGCAACAGCAGAAATGCGTTGGTTCTTCTCAGGGTTGCTACTAGCAGCAGAGGAGAATTGTCAGTTCTGCTGGATCCACAGAGGCTGGCAAAGCACCTAAGACCACTTCCAAGGGTATAGGACTGGGGGGGCACCACTTGGCAGGGCAGACTCACAGATAGCAACGTCCAGGTTCAGGTGCAAGGTTGTTAGAGCTTTCTGTCCTAGGATCCCAATTCAGGTGGACAGCCAACTAGTCCTTGAAGCCATTTTGGGGTTCTGGGTTCAAGAGATGTAGGTCCAGTCCTTATCACTCAGGCAGGAGGGCAGCAGGATAGTGCAGTAAAGCTGCAGCACAGCAGTAGTCTAGCAGAGTGCAGTCCACCAGAGTGGATGTCCTTTAGTAGCAGAGCAGTCCTTCTTCCTGGTAAAGTATCCACAGGTCCAGAAGTGTACTTAGAAGTTGCTATCTGAGGCCCAGCATTTATTTCCAGTTGTGCCTTGGAAGTTGGGAAGAAGCTTATAGAGGTTTATCTTTGAAGTTCCCCTGTCCTGGCTCCAGATAAACTAAAAGGGGTGTGCAGCCCTTTGTGTGGAGGCAGGCCACAGCCTATTCAATTGTAAGTGGAGCTATGCTAAGCCCCTCTATCCCATCCTTTCAGTGATGGCCCATCGAGGCACACCTAAACTCCCTATTGTGTGTGGCTGTTTAGGAGGAATACACAAAGCTAAACTGTCAGCTTCTCCCAGTCATATGACCCGGATACAGGCGCCAAAGTCTAAGGCAACAAAATGCAAACTTTCTAAAAGTAGTATTTTCAAAGTTATCATTTAAACTCCAACTTCATCATGAATCAGGATTTTAAATTCCAATCTCAGAGACAACAAGCATGAACTGGCCCCATTTGGAAATTACAGCTTGTTAGATGCAATAAGGTAACTCCAATGTTTTCCTGTGGGAGAGATAGGCCTTGCAGTAGTGAAAAATGAATGTAAGTGTTTTTCACTACCAGGACATTGAAAAACTTCAAATTACATATTCCACTATTTAAATACATTGCACCCTACACTCTGAGCTGTCCAGGGCCTAACCTAGGGGTGATTTGTTATGTATTAAAAGGATGGGTTGGACTCATAGATTCACTTCCCCACGTCAAAATGGCAATTTAAAACTGCACACAGGGACAGCAATGGCAGGCCTGAGGCATGTTTACAGTGGTGCAGACCCACTAACAGCATTCAATTTACAGGACATGGACACATGTTGTGCTTCTTCACTAGGGACCTATAAGTATTTGCCTGTTTGGTGTAAGCCAATGTTCTCTTGTTAAAGGAGACAGCACAAGCAGTGGTAAAGTGCACAGTGTCCAAAGGTCAGCAAAAACAAGATCTGTAAAATTGGAGGAGGAAGGAAAAACGTTTGGGGGAAAACCACTCCGAGGCTGTCAGATCTAACAAACACTATTTCTCATTCTCACTCAATTCATGAAAGAAAGCTATTTTGCTAAACTATAAGCTTACTGACCTTTCTCCCATACCTATTGTTAAGTCTTTCTCCCAGTCATAGTGAAGGAAGACAGAAAGGTCTCTTGGTATGAAGATGAGAATAAAAGTTCTCAAACCAGAAGAGTGATACTCAATGTAAGGCAGATTACTGGTGAGTTAACTAGAATCTTAAACAATGTCCCTTTTCCTCAAAAGAAACATTTAAGGCTGGGCAAAGTGGGAAATTTCCAAGGGGCCTGGGAAGTGAACTTTCTGTCTATTTGACGTCTGTCTATTGTATTTCTTTATCTAGCCCCTTCTTTGCCTACCTTTACTCCTAACATTCTCTCAATACCAAGTGACATAATTAAATTTGTTTGGGTCCCAGTTAAGGCATATACATTTTAACCAAAGCTTAGCATTTAATTTAGTATTGTTGGCATTATGTGCAGTGTGTTAGCAGGAAACTAGTAATACAATTCAAAGTTTTTCCAAGCAGGGCCCCACAAATTATGTTTTGCCAATCCTTAAATTGACACTACTCAGAAGAAGTAACCATGGATTATGGCTGTTGAATAGGTGCTAAAACACTGCAGATACATCTGTATGTATCTAATTTGTAGGTGTTCCTGTATTACCATATTTCTCATACTTCATTAAAGAAAGCCATTCTTTTATATGCCATATATTCATGAAACCACTCTTCCTTTAAATCCTGTTAAGTATATCCACACAGCCATAATGGGAGAAGTCAAGCAGGCATCCTAAATGGGAGATGGGGAAATTCGGACTCGCACAAGTAAGAGGTATTCTGAATGCAATGAAGACTATAATTATATTTTCTGGAAGCTTTGCATCCCTAAACAGATAAAAGGTAGACTCAAAAAGGTTGAACTTTAAGATATCTTGAAAGTTGAACATATATTTTTGATCTGCTTAAAGCTTCAGCAACCGTTGAAAAAAACTGGAGAAAATTCAGCATCCATGCTGCATGGTAAATAAGGGGACAAAGTTAAAAGAGGGGCTCAAACAAGCCTTTACTTATGTAGAAAATTGCTTAAACATATTTAGTCCACCCAGATGTTTCACTTTTGACTGCCCAGCTTTTTTACTTTAACGTGAGACGATCTCACTACCTGAATCATATTCTCAGTAAATTCACTGTAATATGACTGATCGTGTGCATCTCCAGTGTCCACCTTTAAATATAATAATGCCACTTAAAAACTCCGGCACAAGGGAGAGACAGTTAAGAAGATCCTGCACCTGTGAAGTGATGATGGTGAAAGGTTCTCTGCTGAAGGAGAAGACACCTGATGTCCTGCAAGGATAGCCTAAGGACTTTGATTCCATCAGACTCCAAGGACTAGAATGGGTCTAGCAAGTGCTAGTGGTGCTGATGCCCTTATGCCCCCTAGCAACCAGTTGGGGAAAGGACCTGGACTCCACTGCCTCCTCTGGTGTACTTCTAGAGGCCTGGAGGCTCTGGTACCTAAGGAGTGCAACAAGCTAGGTGGTTGTGGAGGGGCTGCTTAGGATGGGACTACCAGCAGGAGAGGAGTCAGGCAGAGCAGTAGGCTTGTGCAGGGAGCCAGGAGATATAGCTCCCTGAAAAATGAATATCCTTAGTAGCATGAGGACCTGGTGAAAATGCTCCTGACAAGTCAATGAGAAAGACAATCAGCCCACTGGGGCCAGGAATATTCCATTGTAAATGTTTGTCTTTTAATTAAAATAAAAATGAAGAGCTTGGGCCTGCGCTGGTTGTCTGAAAATAATGCCCAACATAGGTCAGGGCCTGCTGTGCTTAGTAATTGTACCTGGGAATGTGGTATGAGTGGAGCCACCACTCTGAGCCACTTTTCCACCCCAGAGACCTCATCTCCCTGGGCTCGACCCAATGGAGGACTCCCCGGGGACTCCATTCCCCTCAGACAGCAGAGTAGTGTGGTGGGGTGCATTGTCTCCCCCAGGCCCCTGTTTTGAAGGGTGGGTCATGTCAGAAAATGTAGCTCCTACCCAGGCATGGTGCTGCTCCAGCCGCAGAGCTAGAAAGACCTGTGCCCACCTCATTAAAGCAAAAGGAGAAATGCCAGCCCTTCCACATGGCCCACAAGAGTAAGGTTTGCAGAAACCCAGCTTTGTTCATGGGCCATTAGACTCCACACCCGACAACCAATGAAGAAGTCTGTGGGTTCCCCAGGCAGGACCAAGGCACCCAAAAACCAAGAAAAGAGTTAAAAAAGAAATGCATCTCAAAGCCACTTTAACTTTGCCAGGAGCCTGCTCATCATATATCAACCAAACTGGGTCCAGTAACATCCCATAATGCCCCATGGTGGCCATATTTCTCATCAAAGTGTTGTAGGTGGCTGAAAGAGGTACAGCAGTCCCCTAAATATTCTGCACAAATGTGCTCTACGTTTAATGGAGCATCAAATTCATGACCCCAGGAGAAGATTTTAATTAACTTAAGCACTCTTGGGCTCTGGAATGTGGTGACCCTTGTGGTTCGTCCTATGGGTACATTTTGTGGCCTGTAAATTGTGAAGAAAGGCTCAGACATGCATGTTCTTTTGAATTCAAAACAATTTATTGACAATATAGTAACTGAGCAATGAATATCTACCATTATAATGTATGCACATGACTATTAGCATTCATTGAAATGGTGATGCAAGGTTGAGTTATGACATGTGACTGATTCTATTAATGTGGTCACACACTGACCAAGCCAGTAGGGCTGCCTTATATTTGTTGTTACCACTTATAATATGTCCAGCCCTAGTCCCATTCTGTGTAGCACTTTTATCAGCTTTGGTCAGATCGAAGTGTCAAAAGCCTTCTCAATATCAAAAGAGTCTACCTACTGATCCTTCCTTTCTGCTCTCACACAATCCATAATTATAAATAGCCTGCGAAGATTAAAGAAGGTGCTGTGCCCTGGTATAATACCGTTTTGATCAGTTTGCACCAGTGCAAAATGGGTATCAGTTGATTGGTCAGGATTTTCCCCAGTGTCTTGCAATCACAGTTGATCAAGGACAAGGGACGGTATGACCCTCATGGTGTACCACAACTTGTAGATACAGTGGATAGAATCCAAGCATTTACCTGGCCCCTACCTGTCCCATATCACATTTATGAAACTTGTCCCAGAAGTCTGTTTTTTTTCACTGCATTTACTGTCTGCAACTCATTTGGGAACATGAACACTCATGTACCAAGCAATGTTATGTTCATAAGGCTCTGATTCATAAAATCTGAGCCTATGTGAATGGAAAACGTAATTTCTATATTTATAAAACCCAAATTGCGATTTGGTGACACATTACTGAATCACAATTTGGGTTTGAAAGTACACATTGAATCAGTCCTTTTTTTAAGGGGTGGTGTAGTGGGTTTGGGTATTTTATTTTTAGTGCTTAGGGTGTGGGGGTCACGCTATTTTTTTTTTGAGGGGAGGGAGTGGGGTGTTAGGGTATTTGGGTATTTTTTCATATAGGGTTCAGGGTGGATTGCGGGGTACTTTATTTTTAAAGGTGTGGTGAAGGCTTAAGGAAGTATGGGAGGAGGGAGGAGAGAAGAGGAGGAAGGATTGAGAGAGGACGTGGTGAGATAAGTGGGGTTGGGGCAGGGTTGGTGGGTAGTTTTTTGCGGTGGGGTGGATTTAGGGCTTAGGGCGGGTGGGGGGTTGTTAGGGTGTTTTAGTTTTCAGGGCAGGGGTGGGGGGTCGTGGTAGTTTTTTTTCAGGGTTCAGGGTCAGTAGGGGGTTGGGGTAATTTAGTTTTTAGGGACGGAGATGAGTGTTTGGGATAGCTTTTTCTTTAGGGCTTAGGGTGAATGGGGTGGGGAGTCGGTGTAATTTACTTACTGGGGGAATGTTTTAGGGCTCAGGGCGGGTGGGAGTGTTGGGGAAGTCTAGTTTTTAAGGGGTGGGGGGCGGTAGATTTTTTTTAGTTCAGAGTGGATGGGGCGTCAGGGTAGATTCGTTTTTAAGGGTGGGGTATCTGGATAACTTTTTTTTTAGGCCTCGGGTGGGTGGGGTTATCGGGATAGTTTAGTTTTATGGGGTAGAGGTGGGGAGTCGGGCTAGTTTTATTTTAGGGCTCAGGGCGGGTGGGGGGTTGGGGTAGTTTAGTTATTAGGGTTAGGGATAGTTTTGGGGCTCAGGGCGGGTAAGGGGGTTGTATGATAGAACCATGCATGCCCTTTCACATGCTGTTTCCACAAATGAGGCATGCTTTTATAACAAAATTTGCTGTAAAGCCATGACCTGGTCAGTGAACTGCTCTGCCACCGCGTAGCTCTACCAGTAAGTGAAGCCGTTCTGTCCCTGAACTCTGACCTCTGTCAGTAGTTCGAGGCCCTCCTCCACCCGCAGGCTTCTGCCTGTACCTCATTCCTGGTGTCTAGTGGGAGTGACCTGCTCTTCTGCTAGGCTGCCCTCTGCTTCTTTTTTCTTTTTTGCTCGTTTTTCCTTTGTGTTCTGTTTTTGTGCCTTTGGCTTTCTGCTTCAATCTATCTTTTCCTCTTTTCTCTTGTCACTTGCTTCTCTCTCTCTTCTCATTCTCTCTCCCCGACGCTGCTGCCCTAGCGTCCCCACCTCCTCCTCTCTCTCATTCTCGCTCCCTGCCGCTGCTGCCCCTGCGGCTCCACCCCCCTTTTTTGCACCGTTTCCCACTCCCACCTCCCAGCTGTCCTCTCCTCCCCCTCCCTACTTAAAGGCGCACTGTTGGAAAATGGGTTATTGGTAAGGGCAGGTAGGTACCTACACTTAGCAATAGGCCACTAACCTCCACTAAGGTCCAGTTAGGTGTAATTTAAACCCAACTCAACCCTTGGTAGCTTGTCAACGAGTGTCAAGGCTTAACTTAGGAGACAGAGGTGGTCATTCTGACCCTGGCGGTCTTTGACCGCCAGGGCGGAGGACCGCGGGAGCACCGCCGACAGGCCGGCGGTGCTCCAATGGGGATTCCGACCGCGGCGGTAAAGCCGCGGTCGGACCGGCACCACTGGCGGGGTCCCGCCAGTGTACCGCCGCCCCATTGAATCCTCCGCGGCGGCGCAGCTTGCTGCACCGCCGCGGGGATTCCGACCCCCCCTACCGCCATCCAGATCCCGGCGGTCGGACCGCCGAGATCCGGATGGCGGTAGGGGGGGTCGCGGGGCCCCTGGGGGCCCCTGCAGTGCCCATGCCACTGGCATGGGCATTGCAGGGGCCCCCGTAAGAGGGCCCCTACATGTATTTCACTGTCTGCTGCGCAGACAGTGAAATACGCGACGGGTGCAACTGCACCCGTCGCACAGCTTCCACTCCGCCGGCTCGATTCCGAGCTGGCTTCATCGTGGAAGCCTCTTTCCCGCTGGGCTGGCTGGCGGTCTGAAGGCGACCGCCCGCCAGCCCAGCGGGAAAGTCAGAATTACCGCCGCGGTCTTTCGACCGCGGAACGGTAACCTGACGGCGGGACTTTGGCGGGCGGCGGAGTCAGAATGAGGGCCAGAGTGTAAAGCATTCAAATATCACAAAACAGTAATTCAATAAAACATAGGAAACAGTTTAAAAATCCAAAACCATTTTATAAAAATAGATTATATATTTATCTTTAAAATGACACCAAAACGAATACAATCAGATTAGGGGAACCGGAGATATGAATTTTTAAAGATTTTTTTTTTTTTTTGCGCCTAGAAACAAAAAGCGCCAATCGGGTCATCTGGTTGCACCTCGACCGGGGCAAAGTCAAAGTTTAAGGCCGACCGCGATGGAGCCCTGCTCGGCTACAAACCACGGGAGGCCTCGGTTAAAAGTTTACCTTCACACTTAGGGCCAGATGTAGCAAACGTTTGCGAGTCGCAAATGGCCTGAATCGCTATTTGCGACTCCGCCAAATCGGAAATGGGATGCAAAAATCCCATTTCCGACTCGCAAAAAGTGATCCGAGCCGTTACTGACTCGCAAAATTTGCGACCCCATTTTGCGACCCGCAAATAGGAAGTCGCAATTTGCGAGTCGCAAACCATATGCAATAGCAACTCGCAAATTGCGACTAGTCGCAAAAAGCCCAGTTTGCATGTCCAATTTACCACTAACTCAGAGCAGGTGGTAATCATTACCAAAGTATAAAAGGAGACCCAGAATGCATCTGGGTTACTCAAGATGGCGGAGATATACCTGATAGCAGTGAGGAGGAGAGCCCACGCAGCCCAGCAGAGGAGGAGGAGGAGCCAGAGACAGGAGAAGATTTACAGAACAAGGAAGACACTCTTCCAGCAAACCGAGGAGGAAATATACAATAAATATAGACTTAGCAGCGCAGCTATACTAGATTTAATGGAATTACTCAAACCACAGCTAGAACGCCAGACTCTGCGCGGCTGCGCCATCCCTACGCGTGTGCAAGTGCTGTGCTCACTGCACCTCTTGGCCTCAGGGAGCTATCAGGGGGTCATTGCTGTGGCAGGTGGGGTATCCCAAAGTGCACTATCAAGGTTCCTCAGGGCTTTCCTAGATGCCTTACTCACACACATGTCCCAATACATATACCTACCCAGGAATGAGGCAGAAATTAACAGCACCAAGTTGGACTTTTACCGGATTGCCAACTTTCCCCATGTCATAGGGTGTGTAGATGGGACACATATTCAAATATGCCCTCCCGCAAACCTGGAATATCTGTTCTGCAATAGAAAGTGTACCCACTCACTCAATATTCAGGTTGTTTGTGACGCCCATTATGTCATCACTGACATTGTAGCGAAATTTCCAGGCAGTACTCATGACTCCTACATTTTTAGGCACAGTGGGATACACCAACGCCTGGAACGTGGGGAGTTTGGAGACGGATACCTCCTAGGTAGAGCTGCATACACCTTGTAGACATGCACACAGATCAATGTGCACACCAACCAGGACTTTCTAACAGTGTACTTTTTGTGCCCAACAGGTGACAGTGCATATGCCTTACGCCCATGGATACTGACTCTGTACTTAACACCCAGCAATGAATGTGAGAGGCGATACAACAGTGCACATAAGAGGACCAGGAACCTGATAGAACGAACCTTTGGATTGCTGAAAGCACGGTTCAGATGCCTTCACCGAAGTGGAGGTGCCCTCCAGTATACCCTTATAACGGCATTCAAAATAGTTGTCGCATGCGCTATCCTGCACAACATTGCCACCCGACGTGGGCTACCTCTCACCCCTGCAGACCCAGATTCTGAGGATGAAGAGCAAGAGCAACCACAGCGCCATCATGGGGATAGGAGCATCGCAAATCAAGGCAGACTGAGACGGGAACACATTGCAACACAATACTTTGGAAGGTACGTGCCAACTTCTACCATACTCACCAATTGAACAAACACTCCATTTGTTAAGTGGAACAAAAAAATTATTTAATATGGGCAAAAACCGAACTATATACAATGAAAAACTGTTCAGGGACTTCAAAAAGCCCACCTGGCATGGGACACATTGCCATCATGTGCCCCAACATCAGGGACAGTGGTCAGTTTACAGCCTACGGCGGCCTCTGGCAGCCTGGCTGGTACCAGGTTGCTCAGCAGTGCTCTGCCTCGTACTCCCACTACGGAGCAGCCTGGTGTCACCAGCAGAGACACTGCTGACAGTGGAGCCCTCCTCGCTGTCTTGTGGGGTGTCCCCTGTACCCCTGGACACCTGCCGTGCCTCCATGAGGTCTATCACATGGGTGATCCGGCCCAGGCCCCTTGCCACATCACCCGCAAAGTGGCCCATTTCCACCTGGAGGCCGACTGTTCTCCTTGACAGCCCAGTAGTGTTCACTGCCAGTCTGCAAATAGAGGAGGCCATCCTGTCCAGCCTTTGGAGCAGCTGGCAGTCCCTGCGCCGCGCACCCTCACTCTGTGTAAGCAGTCCAGCTACCAGTTCACGCATTGACAGGGCTAGCTCACCAGTGTTGTTGCCAATTACCTCCAGTTGTGCCTGAACCTGCTGCATGCTGTTTTCATTGTTCCTTACGAAGCGCTGCAGAACCCCACTAATCCGCCCTAACATTTGATTCTGCAGGCGCTGACCACATAGCAGTTGTGCCTCTGTCAGTGTGGTGGATGGAAGCCCTGACTCTGCCTGCAGCCCTGCTCTCCTCATCCTGTGTCGCCTGTGCAGCGGTGGATGCCCTGTGATGTGTGCTGTGGCACTCCTGGTTGTTGCTGGTGCAGGCTCCGAAACCACTGTTGCAGCGGGTGTTGCCATAGAGGGGATGGTGTTGGTGGTGCAGGTGGGAGTGGTGGCTGCTCCTGTTGTTTCCTCATGGGGCTGGCTGACCAGTGGCACCTGGCTGCTGTGGCTGGTGGTGGTGTCTTGTGGGAGACCTGTGAGACATGGGGAAAACACTGTCAGTGTCTACTATCTGTTGCACACTTCCTAATAAAAATTTGCCTATTAACTGCCTACTTGACTACATTGCCCATAATGCATCATGCTGGTATCTGCTACTCTGAAATGGAGCTATCTTGGTTGTGCATGCCCCTGTGTACATGGTGGGTGGGGGTATGGCATTGATGGTGGTACAGGCATATCACATGGTACTCACCGGTTGATGTTCTGGGCTCAGAGGTGTCCAGTTCTCCAAATCCTGTTACAGACTCCGGCTCCAGGGTCTCCTCTACCTTTTCCTCCAGGGGTGTGGGTGGTGGTATGGAAGATGGTCCCACTCCTGTGCCTCTCATCTCCCGGAGCCTTTCTGCCACCCTCTCCTTGGTCCGGGAGCGGAGGTCGTACCACCTCTTCTTTATTTCATCCACACTCCTGTGGCTGACCCCCAGGGAGTTTTCCTTCTCCTGAATTTCCTGCCAAATTCGTTTTTTGGCAGAGCCTGGCACATTGAGGGCTGCCTTCCCAAATAGCTCATCATGGTGCTGACAGCATTCCTCTGTGAGCACCTCCAGCTCCTTCTCTGCAAATTACAGCTTTCTCTTTCTGGGAGTGTCAACCATGGTTGCTGTTGCTCTGTTAGCTGTGCAGCAGTTAAAAAGGGTGTGGTCCTCCCTCCTCCCAGGTGTATTTGTAAACTTCCTGGCTGTGATGTCATCATCATGTGCCAGGAAGTGTTTCCAGAGTGTTCTGGAGTGGTTTCTGGAGTGTTCTGCAGCACCTGCATTCAATTTTTAGCACAGTCGCAATTTGCGACACTCGCTCGCAAATTGCGAGTCCGTTTTTTGCGCGGTCGCAAAAAGCGAGCTTGCAAACAGCGGACTCGCTATCTGCGGTGCGACTCCGAGTGCGAGTCGCAATTTGTCCCTGCAAATTCTACCTGCATTCCAGTTAGCGACACGCAAATTGCGAGTCGCACATGCTCGCAAATTGTGAGTCGCTAATTTTTTTGTACCTACATCTGGCCCTTAGTCTTTTTTTCGAAGATTTTCTTCAGCGGGACGAACCTGCCAGTCCAATCCGACCTCCTGGAGCCCTTCTCCGGATACGCGATGCTGGAATCCTCGGTGGAGATTTTTACCTTCGGACTTAGTTGTTTTTTCGAGGTGAAAATCCTTCGACCGGGGTAAACCTGGATCTTGATCCGACGTCCATGGAGCCCTCCTCGGATACGGTGGCTGGGAGGTCCCGGTTAACTTTTTACCTTCGGACTTAGTCTCTTTTTTGGAGATTTGCTTTACCGGGACGCACCAGCAAATCAGGCCGGGTCGCGGTTGAGGCAAGCCGGCTAGAGTTGCCACGGCGAGTCGGTCCCTCTATGGAGCTTTTTTACAAAAGTTGTCCAAACTTCTCCAAACTTCGGGGACTTCTCCCATATGTCCTTTTAAGGTTCTTTTGGGGTTCACAGCTCACCCCAAGGGTCTAGAAGTTCTGAGATGGTCCTTGGGGGGTGCGGACTACAACTCCCAGAATGCATCTTGCACAAACTCCTTTTTGGCCACTGGACAGTGGTCAGTTGGTCGCTTTCTTCAGGAGTTGGTGCAGGGGACTCTGGATAGCAATTTTTCACCTGTTGCAAACAGGGAGTCCCTCCTTGAACCAGTTGAAGCCAGGCAAAGTCCTTCTTGTGGTAAAGCCCAAGTGTGCAGCTGATGCAGTCCTTCTGAGTGCAGGTTCCAGGTGCAGGCCAGGGGTCCAGCAGGGCAGTCCTTCTTCTTCTGTTGTTCTTCCTTGTTGGATGTGGTAGGGAACTGAGGTGTGCGTGCAGGTCTGCCAGTTTAATCCTTGCTCCTGGGTGAAAAGCAGGGGGGTCCTGGTTCTCCAATCAGGTGCAGGGTCCTTCCCCCTGTGATGACCACTTCCTGGGAAGTGTGGCAAAAATCAATCCCAGGAGGCAACATTCTCCAAAAATCCATCATGGCTGAATCTGATTTTTGGAGGTTACATCTGGCTGAGCCCACCCAATGGTGTGGCTAAAAATCATAAACACACCCCTCTCCAGCCCTCTCCTAATCTAATCAAGGGGGCACCTAGTTGTCTGGGGTTGCAAGATGTGGGGGTGGTGCTGTTTGCTCCAAATTTCCTTCTCTGCCTTTGAAGACCAGTTTGGCAGCCCTCCCCCTTCCTGCCTCACCATCTGCTGAGGGGAGATTCCCTCCCACAGGCACATTCCTTTGTGTGAAGCCAGGCCACTTCACACCTCATCAAGGCAGCCTGGCCAGACTTGCTAGAGGCTGGCCAATCAGAGCACAGCAGCAAAAACAATGCAGGGCTGAAATTGGCAACTTTTCAGGTAAAGTTTAAAACTCTTTACCTGAACAAGTTATATTAAATCCAACAACTGGAAGTTGTGTGATTTATTACAACAATTAATGTGATACCAAATTCTTGGTATGCATCCTTTAAGGAGACTTTAAAAATTAAAATAAAGTCTCCCCATTCTAGCCTATGAAGGCCATTTACTACAATGAGGGAAAAACGAATTTGGCTGTTTTTACCTCACCAGGGCTTATAAAACTATTTTTATAAGGTCCCTGCTTATAGTTACATGGCACCCAGCCCTAGGGGCACATAGGGCACACCTTAGAGGTGACTTATATGTAAAAATAAGGTAGTTTAAGACTTTGGAACTACTTTTAATTCCAAAGTCGAATTTGCATATAACTTTAATTTAAAAGCAGCCAGCAAGGCAGGCTTGCCTTTAAAATGACACTGCGCACCTCAGGAGTGCACCTATGGGTGCACCACCTATGCGGTGGTCCCTAAACCTACATGCCCTACCATATACTAGGGACTTATAGGTAGGTTAACTTAGCCAATTATAATTAGCCTAATTTGCATATCCATTTTACCCAGAGCACAGGCCCTGGGACTGGTTGGCAGTACCCAGGGCACCATCAGAGTCAGGAAAATACCAGCAAAAAGTGGAAAATGGGGGCAAAAAGTTAGGGGGCCTCTGCAATCAGCCCTGTTTTCTCACACGCACCTAAAGTTAGCCCGTCTGCACCCGTCCGCAACCCGACCGCGACCAGTGCCAGGACCCCTGGGCCTCTCGCCCACCACTGCTTCTCATCAGCACTCAACCCAGGCAAAACCAAGGGACCCTTCACCTGTCACCACTGCAAATTCACCAGCCTCCGTCACTCAAGCTCTCCTCCGAAGACCCACAAAATAGACCACAACCTCAGATGTATCCTGATCAACACTCGCTTTATCCACAGGCATGCCATCAAACTCTGGAACCTCATCGACACCACATCCCTGGATGTCGCCTTCCTCACAGAAACCTGGCTTAACCCCTCTTTTGCTCCTGACATCACCATCCCAGACTGCTACGAAATCATCCTCAAAGACTGCACAACCCGCCCCGGGGGAGGCATCACCATTGCCCACAAAGACTGCCTACGCCTCTCCACCAGCACCGAAGACTCCACAACCAACATGGAACTCCTCCACTTCCAGACTGGAACCAACCCTAACACCACTCTGTGAGGCAGCCTCATCTACAGGCCGCCGGGCGCCCGACCCCCATTCTGCGACACATTCACTGACATCGCAACCACCCACCTGCTCGCTCCCAAGGGCTACATACTCCTCGGGGACCTCAACTTCCATTTGGTGAACACCAATGACAACAACTCCACAATGCTGCTCCAAAACCTAGCCATCCTCGGACTCAAGCAACTCATCACCTCGCCCACTCACTCCGCCGGACACACACTCAACCCCATCTTCACCTTCGCAATCACTTCTTCATTAGCCACATCACCGAACTCCAATGAACCGACCACCACTATATCCAATTTACCTTCAGCAAACCCCCTGACTGACACCTCGCTCACCTACCATCCCGCAGGAGCTGGTACAAGATCACCAAGGACCAGCTACTCACCAGCCTCAACAATTCACCTCCCCCAGATGATCTCGACACTAACACAGCAGCCCAGGACCTCATCAACTGGATCTCAGACTGCACCAACACCTTAGCCCCCATCAATAAACCCTCCAACAGATACTCCTCAATGGGAGGCAACTAGTTCAACTTAGCCCTCAAGGAGTCCAAACAGAACTGCAGACACCTCAAAAGGAAATGGCTCACTGACAAGACCCCCACCAACCACAAAGCCTTCCAAAAACCCTTAAACACACACCACCAACTCATCAAGACCACCAAGAGAAAAATGCTTTCCAGGAACGCATAAACAACAACGCACACAACAGCAAAGAACTCTTCAAGATCATCAGAGAACTGACCAACCCCAGAATGAACTCCACGGACATCCTCCTCTCACAAGAACTCTACAACAACCTCTCCACCTACTTCCACCACAAGATAGCAGACATCAACAACAGTTTCCAACCCAGGACCATCCTACGCCCAACACTGTCATAGCCTCAACCGAAACTCCTCCCATCTCCCACCACCTACTCTGCTGGGCCAACATCTCTGACGAGGAAACCCTCAAAATCATGAACTCCGTCCACTCTGGCTCTCCCTCCGATCCCTGCCCCCACCACATCTTCAACAAAGCAAGTATCACCATTGCACCCAAGCTCCGGCACATCATCAACCACTCCTTCGAAACTGCCACCTTTCCAGAAATCCTGAAATACGCCAAAATCAAGCCCTTATTGAAGAAACCAACCACAGACCCAGACGACCACAAGAACTTCAGCCCATCTCTCTACTCCCCTTCCCAGCCAAGGTCATCTAAAAGGATGTCAACAGACAACTCACCAAACACATTGAACTCTACAACATTCTTGACCCCTCTCAGTCTGGCTTCCGGACCAACCACAGCACCGAGACTGCCCTCCTCGCTGCCACAGATGACATTCGCATCCTCCTAGACAGGGGTGGGACCACGGCTCCCATCCTCCCCAACCTGTCCGCCACCTTCAACATCATCTCCCACGGCACTCTACTGACTCATCTCCATGACGCCGGCATCCGAGACAGGGCACTAGAATGGATCACCTGCTTCCTCTCTGACAGAACCCAAAAAGTCCATCTCCCCCTTCTACTCAGGGACCACCAAGATCATCTACGGGATCCTGCAAGGCTCCTCTCTGAGCCCCACTCTTCAACCTCTACATGGATCCCCTAGCCACCATCGCCAGACACCACGCACTCAACATTGTCTCATACACCGGCAACATAACTAATCATCTCCCTCACAACTAATCATCTCCCTCACCAAGACCTGCTCACAGCAAAAGCCAAGTTCCACAATGGAATGAGAGCAGTCACAGCCTCAATGAAGGAGAGCTGCCTCAAGCTAAATACCAAAAAAACTGAAGTCCTCATCATTGGCAACAACTCTTCAGCCTGAGACATCTCCTGGTGGCCCACTGCCCTCAGAAGCGCTCTGGCCACCACCGGCCACACTTGCAACTTCGTATTCACCCTGGACTCAGCACTCTCAATGAACCGCCAAGTCAGCACAGTCTCCTCCGCCTGTTTCAACACCATGCACATGCTCCGGAAGATCTTCAAATGGATCCCAGCCGAATCCAAAAGAATAGTCACCCAGGCCCTTGTCAACAGGCGCTTGGACTACAGCAACACAATCTACGCCGGAACCACCACCAAGGTGGAAAGACTACAACACATCCAGAACGCCTCTGCCGGTCTCATCAAGAACGCCCCCAAGCACAGCCACACCTCCGCCTTACTGAGAGACCTGCACTTTCTCCCAATGGAAAAGAGAATTACATTCAAATTTCTCAAGCATGCATACAAAGCCCTCCACAACGCCAGACCAGAACACCTCAACCAAAGATCCAACTTCTACACATCCACCAGGCAACTACGTACCGCCGACCTCACCCTCGCGGCCGTCCCATGCATCCAGAAGGCTACAGCTGGAGAAAGGTCCTTCTCCCACCACACCGTCAAGACCTGGAACTCCCTCCCTGTCCACCTCAGAAGATCTCCCACTCTATCACAATTCAGAAAGGACCTCAAAACGTGGCCCTTCACCTGATGCCCTCTGAGCTTCACTTACTGCTCCCAGCGCCTTGAGACCCTAACGGGTGAATAGCCACGCTTTACAAATACACTGATTGATTGATTGATTGTAATAAAGGCATGCGTGGAAACAACACGGTTGTGGTTCTGACCGTTTTGGTAAAGCATGCGATATCCCGTCATGTGTGGTTCTATCATACAACCAATTCATGTTAGTACATTCCAAATAAGAAAATGCAAATTGTGATCAATTATTGGTTCCACTTTACAATCTCCTATTTGAATTTTAGTAAATGAGGGCCATGGTGCCCTGTGATATATGTTTCTGAAATGCAAGATCTATTTCTGTATATGCTAAAGATAGGTTCCAGCAATTCTTGACCACGTGAGAAGTCACTGACACCAGAATGCAGAGATTTCTCCAATGACTAGGTGGTTTTCTGGATGATTGGAAGAGCGACAATGTGGCTGCCAGGTGAGATGTTCTCTACTGAGCTGTCTCCCCTCTATATGTTTCTAATATTTTTATGCAGCAGCAATAACAAACAGTAGAGCTATAATAATATATTAAATAAATAAACACACTTCACAGCAAACCCAGTAGAAAATCACCTTGTTGCACATAACGGTTATGGAAATGTATAATTGAGTTTTGACTGTAAATGCAATGCCTATCCCAGACCATACTATTAAAACATGTCTGAGCGCTATTTTAATGCAACAGACCTCGGAGATGTCCTGGGCCCATTGGGGGTGTGCTGGAGCATAGAGTGTTACTGATATGCTTCCAATATCAGTCTGGTAATTACTATAACCAAAAACTAACTGTACTGCAATTAAATTTGTGGCTTAGCACGATGAGAAATGCAGCTAGGATAACAGTGAAAGAGAAGGCTTTTAATACAACGTTATTTTGAAACTTGCAATTGTTGTGTTGGTAGCAAACATGTTTTCTGATTGCTGGAGGTTGCATCCAGGGCAATTGCCTGTATAATTAGCCTCTGTGTACCTGTTTTCCATTTTTGCAGGAGTAATGTGAAAGTCAAATTGAACTTTGCATCAAATGGCCTTTCAAGATGCTATAAACAAATATGCATGCATTGTGCCACTCTGTGAATATGACGCGGGGATTTCGGCCTTGTTCGGACACATTGACGTAAAAAATAATTACATTAATATGGCGCAAGGTGGTGCTAGGGCATTATAAATATGCTCACCCCTCAGACGTAGTTTGCAAGCTGACTCGCTCTATGATCAGTCTCAGGAAGAGAAGCTCAGTGCAGTCTCCTCCCTCTTGCAAACCTCCCTCAGCCAGAACCGCAGCAGAGGAGCGGGCGCCCGTGGGAGCTCCGGGCAGCCCCATCCACCACTGCTTGCCGAAGGAGACCCACAGCGCTCCGAGAACCCATGCAACTCTTCCCGGGAAGGACCGGGTGGCTCTGACTGGGGGTGTGATGGCCACATCAAACGCTCAGCCATAGGAAGGACGGGCCATCTTGCAGTTTCTACAGGAGCAGCACTCCGGCCCACCCGCTAGAGCAGTACCCTGTGTGTATGGGGCAGAGCTTTGGAGTTCAGAGGTTACCGGTGTGCGGTGCGTGGTTCTCCTGTGTGTCCACGTCTGCACGGGGTCTACGGGGGCGTCTTCGTTGGCTCCCGGCCCCCCCGAGCTCCTCCAGCCCTTGCTGGAGTTGCCGCATCTACGCTGCGGCAGCGGCCACACAGCGGGCTGAATTGCCACGCCGTTCTGGTAGGGTGGAGGGCGCTGAACATTCTTGCCGTTTCTTGAACTTCCAGCCCAGGGGCCCAGCTCCTATCTGCTCCAATGCCCCCTGGACTGTTCTAGCTGCTGTTGGACTCGGCCTTAGGTGGCCCCAGTCCCTTGGTAGGCCTTGGTGGGGCCGGTGAGGACGGGGCTACTCATTTTACGACGTACGGTCCTGGTGGAGTAGATTGAGAGAATTCCTGGTCCTGTACTACTGCACCTACTTTGATCTTCCTAGGCCTGCCCAGGACTGGAGCTCACAGGAGACGGCGGCCTAAGGTAGCGTCCAGCATCATGCAAGCAGGGTTAAGCAAAAGGCGTTGGGGCGTGAATAAACTGAAGCTTAGGCTGCAACAACCGTTTTTTGTTGGAAGCGGCTGGCGTTAGACCAGTGCGGCTTGTCTGGACTGTACTGCCTTGCTCTTTCCCACCCCCCCTGATTCTCCTTCTCAATCCAACTCACCGGATCACTGCTATTCCTTTTTCTTCACCCTATGCCTGTACACCTTCAAGTGGAGCACAGATATCCTTCAACAAGGGCCTCAAACGCTTCTAAGAATTTATTTACGCTGTTACATCACATTTCGCCCTGAGCTTTTCCAGATAAGGAAGGACTTTTGGAGCTTGTCTCAACATGAGGTCTGGTAAAGTAAGGAACGAGCACCCCAATCCTCAAAAGCGCAAGAAAAAAAAAAGAAATGCCATCGCAGCAATGTCACCTTGCATTTGCCATCGAACCCCGAAAACTGGATTCATCTCCTTTCTCCTACTCTTAATACAGCGGCTGCTTATCCATTGGTTGCTGATCGCCCAATCCAGCCACTTTGAAGCCTCAACTCTCCGTTGTTCACACGTCGTATCCATGCTCTTCAAATCTCTGTGAGTCTTCTTTTCTGGATTACTTTAAGAAAATACCTAAGCTGGAACCTTTGGTTAACGGTGGGAAGAACGAGCCGGCGTTAGGCTGGGGTGTCTCTATGGAATCTGCAGCTACTGATGCTCTATCCATGGCTTGTGGTTATTCAACAACAGCAGCACAAGTTCATTGTACCGCTTTATACGTCCCCTCTCAGCTAGCATCTCAGGATGAAGTGAGGCATTCTCTATCCTATGAGGGGCAGCTGGCTGCACCCATGTCAAAACACAAACTTTCACCAATTATCCTGCCTCCCCAGCTGTTCTCTTCCAGGAGGACTGGCTGGCTGTGAGTTGCCATGACTCTCCACAGGACTGAAGCATTCACCTGCTATCCAGCCCTCTGGCAGCTCAATGGATCCGTAGTCCAACTGGCAGTAGCCCTCCAATGTTACTAATAAGGTCTCCCAGCGGGGCAGGGGTTTCCAGCTCTCAAACGGAGTCTATCAGGGGCGAGTTCAGCGACCAATCGCGCCTTGATTTTTCCTGTCTTCAAACCGATTCTTTGGGAGGTGCTGGCAGGGTATCCAACCCTGTGCCTTCTTCTATGACCGCGGCAACCGGCTCCGTCTGGCCACAGCTTTTGCAAACTCTTCAATCCACTGTGCTGGCCTTGAACTACCACGCTTGATGAGCTGGGCGTCCAAGTTGATTTGCTGAATACAGTGGCCTCTTATGTAGCTGGTATTGATACAAAAATAGAACACCTTAACCAGCTAATCACAAGAGCTCAGATAAGCTCTAATCTTGCTCAACCAACATGCTGCTGTTCTCCAATTATTGAAAGCCTTTAATCTCTGCCAACTTTTTAAAGTTCGGTCCCTTGTGAAATCAAGAGGCTATCTCCAGCTCCTGCGCCTGCGGTGCCCCAGCCAAATTTAAGCTCCCACTCCAAGTTGGCTCAGGAACCTACCAAACCAAAGACATTGGATGATTACTTCTTTCCAGTTAAGAGTGCAACTTCTATCAACTCCCCTTGGCTAGTTGCCACTGGAGCCTCGGAGCATGTCATTTTGGCAAATTGTGTTCCCAAGACCCCTCCTACACTTGAACTTGAGTCCATGGTGCCTGTCTCCGCCCACTCCCCCTGCATTCCTGCACAACCAGTTTTAACACATCTAATGCCCCTAGGAGCTGATTTCAGGGCTCATCATTCACTGAGCAAGAGGGGGAAAAAAGACTCTGCAAACAACGGAATAAAAGGCAGAGCCAACCCCTCAAGGATTCCCAGCTAACGCTAAACCGTTGGTTCATCCTGATGCGCAGCAGCTCTCGCAGTTACAGGTGGTCCCCAGGGTGACATCACTGCCCAATCCCCAGTTGACACCACTGGTTGGTCTTACTCCCCCGATTGAGCCCTTTAAGGACCCTCCGGCTGGTATTACTGTGCAGGATACTGAATTCCTCTTCAAGGACCCTTTGATTTCGGCTGAGGAAGGTAACTTAGGCAATGTATTGGACACAGTAGCTTCACACTGGGTTGGTGGAGTGCCTGTATTGCTTGAATCTAAAACTGTCTATGGAAAAACCGATGGTGAGGCTCTGGTTCCTGGTTCTCCCAACTCATTCAAGCTGCCTTCTGATTACACTAGATGCCTCCCTGTAGTTTTGCCACCAAGCCTCCAGTTCGTTCCTGCTGATACTCTGGCCTTGGGGGTACCTGTGGGCTTACACAATGCAACGGATCAATTACACCCTGCAGTTTTGCCATCAAGCTTCCGGTCCATTACTGCTGATATTCCAGCCCTGCGGGGCCCTGTGGGCTCACACAATGCAATGGATCAGTTACAGCCTTTATTCCACCCGCGTCCCGTTACGGCCTTAGGGGAGTGTATAACCTCTAAACTTGTGTTCACTCCAGAATATCACTTCAGGGGCCCCCATGACATTTTGAATGGGGGGGAACATTTTAAGGCTCTTTCATGCTATCCCGGATCTTAATAACCGGCTCTAAGGACATTGGCCCTCATTCTGACCCTGGCGGATACAATCCGCCAGGGCCAAGGGGCGCGGGAGCACCGCCGACAGGCCGGCGGTGCCCCTAAGGGCATTCTGACCGCGGCGCTAACGCCGCGGTCAGACAGGGAAAACTGGCGGTCTCCCGCCAGTTTCCCGCTGCCCTGGGGAATCCTCCATGGTGGCGCAGCATGCTGCGCCGCCATGGGGATTCCGACCCCCTTCCCGCCGGCCTGGCTCTGGCGGTTCTTATCGCCAGAACCTGGCCGGCGGGAACGGGCGTCTTGGGGCCCCTGGGGGCCCCTGCAGTGCCCATGCCCATGGCATGGGCACTGCAGGGGCCCCCTAACAGGGCCCAACTAGGCTTTTCAGTGTCTGCGATGCTGCACCCGTCGCACGCCTTCCACTCCGCCGGCTCGATTCCGAGCCGGCTTCCTTGTGGAAGGCGCTTTCCCGCTGGGCCGGCGGGCGATCTGATTCAGATCGCCCGCCGGCCCAGCGGGAAAGTCAGAATACCCCTCGCGGTCTATTGACCGCGGGGCGGTATTCAGGCGGCTTCCGACGGGCGGGCGGCAACCGCCGCCCGCCTAGGTCGGAATGACCACCATTGTGTCTATTGAATTTCTGGACACAAGTGTGTCTTGCTCAAGGGAATCCACCCTGGTTTCTTTATTCTCTGCTTCAACAGCTCAGTCTACTTTTTCTAAGATAAATGTATTACACTTGTGGGGTATTACAATTATTCCCTATAAGGAGTCTGGTTATCCAGCTCTATTATCAGAACTTCAATGTTCAACGGCTCCTACAGTATTGAAGCCTTTTTCAATTTTGAAAGGTGCTCTAGGTGGAACCTCTACCTTCAATGGCAACACCCTTACTGGTTCTGGCCCCCAGGGGGCATCTAATTGGGACTGGCTGCCCTCTATCCTCTTGCTCGGGCGACCTCATTGACCACCATGGGTGGGCGGTCTTGAGTCAATACCTGGATGTCTGTACCTGTGGTCTTGGAACATCAACGGGGTTGCGCACAAGTTCGCTTCGGCTGATCTCTTAGCTTTCTTGAAGAGCTATGATCCATCAAATCTGGATTTCTTTTGCATGATGTTATGTAGGTGGTGGGTGGTGGCGTCTGCTCTGAGTCTTTAAAGCGCATAAAATGGATTCCTTCTATTGGCGGCATAATATTGTCTGAATGCATTACATTTTTGGACTCTGAGGGATTGGGTTGTGTGGCCCCAATTATGTCATGGGTTAAACTTTCCTGCCTGTAAAGATCCAAATTCTATGACATTGTGGTCCCTTCTTAACAACCTAAATGGCAATCAAATGGGCATTTGCATTGCCAGCATCTCAGAAGGAGCCTGGACATCTTACCTGAATACCCACTTTTCTGCAAGTAAGTTGGTTGGGAAACTGTTGAATGTGGGGGCTTACAGCCCCACTTCTGCTCTGCCTTAGATGTGTTTCTTGTTTGTTGGGTCTTTAAGTCCCCCACAGAGAGTGAAGAAGTCCTTTCAACTACGTCTTCCCCATACCATCTTGAGGGCTAAGAAATTTGGAGCCCCGACCCTAAAGGTCTTCCACAGGCACTGCTCAAACAGGATCCTCTCTTCTGGGCTAATCATCTTGCCTACTTGTTTGAGCACTGCCTCCTGACTTCAACAATTCCTGAGTCTTGGTGGGGTGCTATTCTTCATCCTCTTTATAAAAGTGGTCCAAGGTCAGACCCTGCCAATTTTAGGATGATAGCCCTGCTGGACAACGAGAATAAGTTTTACGCCAGTCTTTTGTTGCAAGATCTTCGTGCCTGGGCTGATTCAAAGGCTTTAATTCCCATTGTTCAGACAGGGTTTTCTGCTGGCTCTGGCACTTTGACAAACCTACTAACACTCTCTATTTTGATCAACAGGACGATTCTGTCAGGCTCAACGTTGAATTGATGTTTTGTTGATTTTAAGGTGGCCTTCGACCGGATTCCCCGGACTGCTCTGTGGGCTAAACTACAAAACTGGGGTATCCCCTCAGTGCTCCTGGGTGTAATTATAGAACTCCATACAAATACCTGGGTTTGTATTATGATCGGTGATGGGTGCTCTCTTACTAGAAAAATCCCCACCACACGTGGTGTGAAACATGGCTGTGTGCTTGCTTCCCTTCTTTTTAATTTGTTCATTGCAGATATGTCAACATCTCTTGATGTTGTTAATTCTCATCCCCCTAAGATTGGTGGTCTTAGGCTTAGTCATCTGCTTTACGCTGATGATCTTTTACTATTTAGTTACACTAAGATCGGCCTTCAAAGAATGCTTCATCAACTTGCATCTTACACTTCCGAGAATCAACTGGAAGTTAATCTGCATAAAACCAAAGTGGTCTCCTTTGGAAGGAAAAAACATTCGGGCTGCAGTTGGTACTATAAAAGCTGTAAACCTGTTTCTGATTAGTCTTACAAATATTTAGGGGTGCACTTCGACTCCAGGGGCAGTTTTGCTTTACACAAGAAGGAGATCAAACTCAAAGCTGTGCCATTGCAGGTGGCCTTTTCCAAATTATCTAAAGTTTTAAAGGGGCTGACCCTTCTTCCCTTAATGGAAGTTATGAGAGTAAAGATTATCCCCTACTTGGCCTATAGTCAATAAATTCTGTTGGGCAAAGGTTCCTGCTATTAAATAGGCTGGTTAATAAAATCTATAAGAGTGTCTTCCATGTCCTGTGCCTTGCCTTACCCGCGCAGGTACGGTTGGAATTTGGGCTTCTGGATTTGGTGGCAGTTGGTGCCAGTGCTTTTTTGAAGCTCTGTTATAAGCTACGTCGTGCCATTGATGGCAGTTTAGAGGCAGTCCTGTGGCAAGAAATCAGTGAGTCTAAATTGAAGGGTTCATAATTCCATTTTTTGGTTGAATGTAAATGGCGACTGGGTGTTGATGATCTCTGGGCAAGTAATCCCCCCATTCTCTGTTCAAACTAGATGTAAAAAGACTAATTCAATTGTTTTCGTATCACTCAGACCGCTCCCTCCTTGTTCAACGGAAGCATGCCTGGTCAGTAATTCAAACCTTTAGGTAAAAAAAAAGCCAGGTTTGCCTTCTAGTTTTTTTTCCTGCTTTAATTGGTTTTGGTTGAAAAAGGCCTTTATGGCCTTAAGGATGGGCGATTGGGGTTTCCTGAAACATCTACCTCAATGGCAGCTACCTTCTGGGGAAGGGGTGACATGTAGAGGTTGTAGTAATGTGGACAAAACTTTCGATCATGTGGTTTGTCTGTGCCCAGCTTTACTAAAGGAGTCTAGATTTTTGCTTCGAAGCAAATGGAATGAACTGGGAATTCACTCCTGTCGACAGGCCATCATTCAGTTTCTGGTTCCCACTAATTCAATGCTAAACGTGTTAATGATTAAATTTATTAAAATTGCCCAATCAAAATTCAGTGGCACTGCGAGCAATGGATAGGCACAATTGGAACCTCCTTCTCCCTGCTCTTGCCATGATGCCCGTTATTGGTTAGGCTGTGGAGTTTAATGGTTATTATAGCCATTATTCATGCACTATGCACTTTAAGGCCTGGGCTTAGTGTATTCTGTTTTGTCATGTATTATGCGGTGTTCTGGGCTTGGGGGTTTATTCTATTTTTATATTTTAGAACTGTTTTATACTTTAGGCAGGGACTCTTTCCTTTTAATATATCATGTGTGTCCTAATTACGGCGTGTTTTTAGCATGTATTTAGTTTCTGATTGGATTTGTATTTCCTTTTTTTTTGTTTAATTGTATAGGATTTTATTATCTGTACAATAAATTATTCATTCATTCATATGCCACATAATTTCTTCCAAGAGCTACCGGTAAGGAAGCTGGATATGTCAGGGAAAGTTTGGGCACTTCATTCTTTTTGATATCTAACCTCCCTTGGGGTGGTGACTGATCAAAACTGAAGCTACCCCAGCAGAATGAGACCTATAAAGCAAAGGCCATCTTGCATATGCTGTAGGCCAATGTATGCTGTCAGCTGACAGCTACAATACAGACCCTGTTCTGCCCCAAGATTCATAGACTTTATACATTGTTGCCTTTACATTCTTGATTATCAACTTCAGTAGAGGCGCAGTGAACTGCCCTGGAATGTACAGCGTTTCTTTTATCTGAGTGTCAGTATTTCCAGTGCTCGTTCAACCACCTAGAGGTTGGTTCATGTTAGCAAGGATTTCCCATTCAACTTGTAACTGGATACTTTTTTTACAGGTGGTATTTAATAATCCGCCCAATTTTAACAGGCTTCAGAATGTGCCAGACCTAAAGGCGTAAAGGAACTCACTTGTTCTGAATTAAAAAAAAAGAACTCTTTTGATATCATTGTCATAATTGGAGAATCTTGAGAAATCAGGACTTGGAATAACGCCTTTTTTAAAATGTATAAAAAATGTAAACAGCTACATGATCTGCTATAAGAGATAATCTGATTGGTAAATGCCTCGGGAAGCTGATGGGAAACTAAAAAATAGATCATCTTTGAAAATTGGTCATGTGAACAGGCAGTAAGGGTGTATGACTACTCTCTGAGATACTTAAACCACCATAAATCTGACATAACTGGATATCAATGAAAGCGTGGATTGTGTTGAAAATTGCACATCCGTATATGTAGTCACCAGTCAGTGTTGGTTTATTTAGAATGTGAAGCACAAATTAGGTTCCTGTCTTTTTCCAAGGGATGGGAAACTTGAGCTGACAGATCTTTGTTTTCCAAGGATTGGCACACATTAAGACCATTGAAATGGTTTAATAAGAAATACTTGAGAACACCCAGCGACTTCCACTGGCTAGATTTCGAGTGATGGTCAGTCACAGCCGGGATGTTGCATAACTTTTAATGGAAAATACATAGGTTGTAAAGAAAACAGAATAGCCCATTTTGTCAATTATTTTGACATTCTTGCTTGCAATTCTTGTTTCTTGAAGGCATGCTTGCTTGGTTGGTAAAAGTTAATCTATTCTTTTAGCATACATTTTTTGTTTTATTTATTTTACTCTACATTCTGAAGTACTGCTGCAATGATATTTCACTCAAGATGTATCCCTACTGTACTCCAAACACTTCCTTCTATTCTTACCATCTCATCACCTCTTCCCTAAACCTTTACCACTAATTAATACTTTTAAGAGAAATTGACCATTTTGTTGTTGTGCGGTTACAGTCTGGAGCACTATGAGCACCCATATGCTTTTACCATAGGCAAAAATAAATAAAGAATGATAAAAGTAGAATATGTGTAAATAATTATGAAGGAAATAAGAAAAACAAGAGGAGATCAAAAGTAAAAGAGGGAAATGATGAAGGACTGTCCTCATGAATCAGAGTCCACTGGCGAAACGTTCAAGCGATTTGTGCAATAGATCTAACTGGTCCAAAAAATGTAATCATAAAAGGAGAGAAAACAGAAAGAAAAGTGTGCAATTGTCTAGGGTATTTGAAATCTGACATCAGGTTCTCATTCTTAGCAGTGGGCCTCTGGAGAGTGTTCAGTGGGTCTTTTTCCTGTTTCAGGGTGAGACAAATCCATTCACCGCATCTTTGTACACTTTTTCATGTATGTTGAGAGATCAGCAATGTACTTTTTCTGGGTCTTTGTGCATTCTCATAGTCTCTATTGTCAATTTACTGTTGGAAGAGCAAACTCAGAATTGACAAAAAAGGAGACCTTCCTGCATAAACATGCCATAACAGATGCACAGAGTCATGAATATTTCCAGAACTGTGAAGTTTAATAAGTTGATTAGTAATGCACTGGTCGTTGCTTGATTCATTTAACTGTTAGGCATTTTAAGAGAGAATCATTGTGCCTATTGTACCTTTCTAATGAAATCAACACATTGGAAGCTATCTTTAACAACTTAAGCATAAAGGGGCAAGAGTAGGGACCCCTGTCAGTGCCCAATTATGGCATTCAGTGTCATGAGCTCAACTTCACCCGAGCTGTATGCCAGAAGACAATATGGCAGCAGGACACCAACAGTGGGCAGCTAAGAAGGTAGGCTGTGCTAAGAAAAATGGGGAAGATGAGAGCCCTACATGTGCTGTTGTGAGTCTTTTTGGGCCCACTCTGGTTCTCTATCTTAGAATAATTTTATATTTTACATTTCACACATTTTAGGCTGACGATTTTTAGCAATGACATTTCACACACTTTTTTGCTTGCGCAATATTATTCTGATAATATATTGTACATGCTACTTATCTTTAGTTAGCCATTTGCAACATGTTCAAGGCAAGGAACACAGAACAAGATCTCCTAGTGCTTGTGTTGCCCTTTCGGAGACAGCTTCTAACATCTAGACATATCATTGCAACAGAGCTATGCCTCTAGCACAGTGTGGTTTGATTATATAGACGGTGTATTGCCCCAGTGGGGTCAGAGGAGCACTCCGGCCATTACTACCATGGAACAAATCCTGAGTTTGACATGCAGCTCTGCTGATGCTCATCTTCCATCTTGTAGAGAAAGATAGCCAACTCAACTCTAAGCAGGCTCCCTGGCTCAGCTCTTCAAGTATGAGTGTCTAAGGCTAGCCTCCTATACTCCTAGATCGGGCAGAGGTAGAGGGTATACCTGCTATGCTCTTAGATTGTAGATAGTGCTAAGTAGGAAGATATATATCTAAAATCACCATGGTTGGAATGTTTATTCTTTTCACTAGGTTAGTAACACTTGTTACAATGCTTTGTTTCATCTGCATAAAAATTGCAGCTCATTCTCACTATTCAATAATGCATCTGCTGCCTTAAATGTTTGAAAACCTGTATTTGTATCTTTCTTGTGTTTGCCCAGTGTATGCATAAGTAAACATCAAAAGTGGTAAGATCTGTTTCCACAACTTCCTTGGGAGAAAGAATGTCATGTTTGAGGTTGCTATAATCATGTTAGCCTGATAAGGTTAGGGGTTCAGGTGAGGCACTGTAAGCTAGATAGGAATTGTATCCACAGTTCCTGATGGTACAGACGGAGTCATTCCTCTCATCCTGAAGTTCTGCCACCCTAATACACAGTTCTACCTTTTTAGTGGGAACCGTTGAACAATGTAATAATTCAAAAATGCCATTAGGCATTGAAATATGTATTGAAGAGTACCTTTTCCATTTTGCTTGAGTACACATTTGTAGGTACACAGTTAAATGATTTTAACAAAAAAATGTTAAGAAAGATATTTTTTCTTGGAAAACAGATATAGGCCCTCATTACAACGCTGGTGGTCGATGATAAAGCGGCGGTAATACCGCCAACAGGCTGGCGGTAACCAAAACCGATCAGACAGACAGCCATTTTAACATACTGACCGCCACAGAGGAATCAACAAGCACCACTGCGGTAACCGCCAACAGCCAGGCGGAAGACAATGTACCTCCCACACTACTACGACAGGCCTATCTGCCACCTTTTCCGGGGTGGTACCAAGACGTCAAAAACATGGCGGAAACACTGCACAGAAGTCAAAGGACTCACCTGTGGAGACTCAGGGAACGACCACCACGCCATGGAGCCCGAGCTGCACATATTTCCGATGCTCGTCTACCTTCTGCTGCATTATGAACATCAACACCAGCAAAGACTACCACAGTGAGTACTGCCACGTAGCACACAAGGGAGGGGGAACTAAAAGAGAGTGACACACACACACACAACACACACACACACCTCCAACACCATACACACAACCAGATGCACAAACACTATGGGGGTTATTCCAACTTTGGAGGAAGTGGTAATCCGTCCCAAAAGTGACGGTAAAGTGACGGATATACCACCAGCCGTATTACGAGTCCATTATATCCTATGGAACTCGTAATACGGCTGGTGGTAAATCCGTCACATTTGGGACGGATTACCACCTCCTCCAAAGTTGGAATAACCCCCTATATATTTACCCCGTACCCCTCAGGAATAATGCAAGGACAAAATGATTTGAAGAAAGTGAGTGTAATACGATAAAATAACATGAATAAGTGCATCAAAATACAAACATATATACATATTTACAAATGTAGGGACACTGCCTAATCCTCAATTTCCGTGGGCCACAGGGCCACAACACAAAGGTCAAGGCCCCACCTCACTCCTGCAACAACACGGAGAGAACACTGCAGGGGCATCAGGTCAAAAATTCACAGACACCTAAGGGGGACGGGGAATGGGGGGCACTTCAGCCGGAAGATGATACAACACCACTGGTCCTGGAGGGGGCAACATGCCATGTGCTCTGTCCTGGGGAGTGCAAGATCACAGTCTCTCACCTGGGTGTCAGACCCACAGGATTGGCAGGGGCCAGGATGCACAAAAGCCCATGGAGGCAGTACTACACACTATCCGCCGGCGGTGATGGCTGTTCAGTGATGGCAGTGGCGGTGCTGGTGTCGGGGCTGGCAGTGGTGAGGGGGATGCTCCAGCCCATCCCCTGCAGCCTCGGATGGCTGCCCACTCTGGCTGCTACAGCTTGCAGTGGTGCTGGTGGCAGTGCTGGCAGTGGTGAGGGGAGGCTCCAGCCCATCCCATGCAGCCTCGGACGGCTGCCCACTGGGGCTGCTGCTGCTGGCAGTGGTGCTGGTGTTGGTGGTGGCTGTAGTGGGGGAAGGCTCCAGCCCATCCCTTGCAGCCTCGGACTGCTGCCCACTGGGGCTGTTGCTGCTGGCAGTGGTACTGGTGGCGGTGCTGGCAGTGGTGGGGGGAGGCTCCAGCCCATCCCCTCCAGCCTCGGACAGCTGCCCACTGGGGCTGATTCTGCTGGCAGTGGTGCTGGCGGCTGTGCTACTGGCGGTGCTGGCAGTGGTGCTGGTCGTGGTGCTGGCGGCGGTGCTGGTGGCAGTGCTGGCAGTGGTGGGGGGGAGGCTCCAGCCCTTCCCTTGCAGCCTCACATAGCTGAACAACCATGGTTGGAGTTGGCGGCTCTGAATGAGTCCCAGCACCAGGCTTCCTGTTCTTGTTAACCGCTGGCACAGGCCCCTTGCCCTTCCTGTCAGTAGCCAGGGATTGCTCTGTACCCTTCCCTGACACAGCTGGTGGTACCTCCTTGCCCTTCCTAGACGCTGGTAGTGGTGCCTCCTTGCCCTTCCCTGTCACAGCTGGTGGTGCCTCCTTGCCCTTCCTTGCAGCACCTGGTGCAGGCACCCTTTCAGTGTTGCTGCCTGGTGCCCAGGATCCTCTCCTACCTGCTGTCGACACTACTGTGGCCATGGACTGGGTGGCTGAGGTGCTTGCCTGGGTTCTGACCACCCTGGTCCGACGTGAAGGATAGGGGGAGTGGTAGGAAAGAGGTCAACGGCAGAGAGGAAAAGCTTCTTAGGGACATTGGGACGGGAAGAGGGTGAAGGTTTGGGAGTGGAGGAAGAGAAAGTGGTTGTACGAGGTGTCTGTCTGCTGTGTTTGGGTGCAGGTGCATGGGCTAGATTCTATTGTGAGGTAGATGGCTGTTGGGTGTCTGAGTGCTTACGTTTGTGTACTTTGGGAGGCGGGGGCACAGCCACAGTGGGAGAGGACACAGGGGACATGTGCATGGATGTGGTGAATGCCAGTGAGGGGCGTGTAGAAATAGGTGTGATGCTGATGGTGGGAGTAGATGAGGATGTAGTGCATGCAGGTGTTAGTGTAGACGGAACTGGGAGGGAGGTGGACAATGAGGAGGAGGGGGCACAGTGGAGGCAGTGGATGTTGGTATGTCTGCATCTGTATGGTGTTTGTGCGAGTGCCTGTGGGATGATGTGTGGTGCTTGTGTTTGCCTGAACCACTCCTGTGTGTTGTCTTGTGTGCCTGCTGGTCGCCCTGTGTACTCGGGATAGTTTGGGGTTGTGGCGAATGGGATTGGGTAGAGGAAGTTAAAGGGGGAGGCTAGAAACAGGGTCAATGGCTGCCATCAGGGAGGAGGCCAAAGCCTGGATTGATCCCTTTTGGGCCGCCATGCCAGAGTGAATGCCCTCCAGGAATGCATTTGTTTGTTGCAAATGGGCTGTCAGCCCCTGGATTGCATTCACAATTGTTGACTGCCCAGCAGAGATGGATTGCAGGAGGTCAATAGCCTCCTCACTCAGGGCAGCAGGGCTAAATGGGGCAGGGCCTGAGGTGCCTGAGGTGCCTGGGGTGAAGGAGATGCCCACCCTCCTGGGTGAACGGGCACGGGAAACACGCTGAGGGGCTGCTGGGAGGATGGTACTGGTACGAAGGTGGCAGCTCTACCTGTAGCTAGGGTGGGCAGAGAGGTGTCCGCCACCACCAGGGAGCTTCCGTCGAAGGAGGTATCACTGTCAGAACTGTCCCCTCCAGTTTCCGACGTGGTGCTCCCCTCGCCCTCCGTCCCACTGGTGCCCTCACCATCAGTGGATTCGGCCTCCTGGGCCCTGAAGGATGCAGCTCTCCCCGTCGCCAGTGCCTCTGCTCCTCCGTCAGATGATGCTAATGCACAAAAGGAAAGGGTGACAAAACAAAAGGGAGGGGAGATACAAAGGATACCCTTGGTCAATGGCGGCAACAACACCACCGTTGGCGTACACAACACACACACACACAGGGAACAGCTCTATGCACTAGGCAATGCACTAACAGTCACAATGCTAGTCACCAGCCCATGGACAGGGACACCTAACACCAATTGAAGCATACCTGAGACCCACAAACCCCTGCCCAGTAGTGGATGCCTACTACCTTGGTTGGAGGAGGTTTACATCAGACCCTGCCCAACATGTGGACCTACCCTGCAATGTCCGGCCTGGCCTAGGGGCACCCACAGGCCCACATCCCCCACCCGGATGCCACCCCACCACGTGCAAGTAGTATTTTGGGGCACTGTACTCACCCCCTTGTGGCTGCTGTGATGCCCACAAGCGCCCATCCAGCTCCGAATAGGCCACCGCCAGTATACAGGCCATCAGGGGGGTCAGGGTTTGATGGGTACCCCTTCCTTGTTGGGAGGCCATCCCACCTGGGCCTCTGCCGTCTTCCGTACCCAGCATCTCAGGCCCTCCCACCGTTTTCGACAGTGGGTTCTCCGCCTGCTGTAGACCCCTAGGGTCCGCACATCTTTGGCGATGGCATTCCATATACCCTTTTTTGATGGGCGTTGACCTGCAGAGGAATACACATAGGAAAAGGTATCAGTCAAAACATCCTGCCTGTCACACTAATGGCCCACCATAGCGTCACATCCCCTTACGCACAGACATGGCCCACCATACATGCAGCCCGCTGCCCAGGGCCCTTCCACCAATGCTCCCCCCTACACGAGGCCCTCACACACAGCACTCCATGCATTCATGCCCCATGCATCGTGCTCACAGTGTACTCACCTGTTGGTCTGGAGACCCGTACAGCATTCGGTACTGGGGTAGGACCCCATCCACCATTATCTCCAACTCCGCAGTGGTGAAGGCAGGGGCCCTTTCCCCAGGGCATGAGCCATGGTCAGTTTCAGACACAGGTCACAGCAGCACTTGCAGTGTAGGTCCTCTCCTGTTGAAGGTCAGGTAGCAAGTGAGTAAACAGATAGAAAATGGCGGTCAGGTCACCGTCGGCATACATCACCATTGGCCACGGTAACCCGTAGGGCCCAATGGTATCCAATGATGAGTTGCAAGGCGGTTCTCGACCGCCTACCGCAATGGCGCACAACGTCAGAGGATTTACCTCATTTCCACATGTCCCTCCATACAGGACAGGTGGACGCCATTTCAGGGGGGGGCAAGCCATGGCACCTAACTGTGTCACAGTACACATAGGAACCATATGGGCCTATCCAACAATATACTGTTACAGTCACAAAATGTAATGCAGTGTAGTGTTTGTAAATATGGAATACTGACCAGCTGCTCACCATTTTGCCCCCTAGATGCAACCTCTGCGGATGAATAGGAGATGGAGACATCCCCTGTGTACCGGCCTCTGGTGGACTTGACAACAATGGAAGACAGGCACATTATTCTCTCCTATTGACTGGACAGGGCCACAGTCACAGAGCTCTGTGCCCAATTTGAGCTTGACCTGATATCTGTAATCCGTCAATCCACCTGGATCCCCCCTCTTGTGCAAGTCCTATCTGTGCTCCATTTCCTGGCAACTGGCCCCTTCTAAGTGACAGTGGGCTTGGCAGCAGGAATGTCTCAGCCAATGTTCTCAATAGTGCTGACCAGAGTGTTGTCTCCCCCGATTAAACACATGCGCAGCTACATCATTTTCCCCCGGGTGGAGGATTTGGCCACAGTGAAAGCTGATTTATATGCAATGGGAAATATCCCCACATTATTTGGGTTATTGATGGTACACATATTACATCTGTCCCTCCCCGGAGAAATGAACAAGTGTTCAGAAATTGAAAGAGCTTTCACTTCATGAATGTGCAGATAGTTTGCCTGGTGGACCAGTACATCTCCCATGTCAATGCAAAGTATTCTGGGTCTGTGCATGATGCCTTTATCCTGAGGAATAGCAGCATACCATATGTGATGGCTCAACTCCAGAGGCACCCGGTGTGGCTAATAGATAAGCCCTGGTTCCCACCCAGTAGGTATTGGTATATGGGTATGGTGCGGGCCGTAAGGGTTAGTGTGTGTCTAATAGTTGTCCCTCAATATTTGCAGGTGACTCTGGTTACCCCAACCTCTCATGGCTACTGACCCCTGTGAGGAATGCCAGGACAAGGGCAGAGGAACGTTACAATGAGGCACATGGGCGAATAAGAAGAATCATGGAGAGAATATGCGGCCTCCTGAAGGCAAGGTTTCATTGCCTCCGTATAACAGCTGGCTCCCTGTACTACTCACCCATGAAGGTCTGCCAGATCATTGTGGCATGCTGTATGTTGCACAACCTTGCCTTATGTCGCCAGGTGCCTTTTCTGCAGGAGGATTAGGATGGAGATGGACGTGTGGCAGCAGTGGACCCTGTGGACAGTGAAGATGAGGAGGATGAGGACAACAGAAGTGCAATAATACAACAATACTTCCAATGACACACAGGGAAGACACTGTAACTTCACTTTTCATTGACAGTTTTGTGTTTGACATTGTCAATGGCAGACTGATTTTGCCACTTTTATGGCTACTTACTGTACCCTTTGGCATATCTATTTTCAGACATTTGTGCCACACTATCAGTCCTGGTGTGTTGCCTGCAGGTAACTACAGGTCATTCCTATGTATACATTACTGTACAGTTGTATTGCAGTGTTTAAAGCTTGTTAAACAAATACATAGTTCAATCATTTGACAGACTCCATACTTGTATTTATTTAAATGGTGTTTATTTAAGTGCTGATATGTAGAGAAGATGTGCAATGGGCTGGGGTGATGGTGGAGGAAAGTCCAGGGTAGTGTACAGTCTATTTGTATTACAGGTGCATTGTCCAAGGGGGCATAGGAATGGGAGCAATGGCAGTTCAAGGTGGACAGGGTGACAAAGTGGGACACAAGGGTGACAATCAGGAGAGTCTTATTTCCTGGCGGGGGTCTTGGCAATGTTCTCTGGCTTCTGCCTGGATTGCAGGGACTGTTTGCGGGGTGGTTCTCCTTCTGCAGGGGGTGGGGTGCTGGTGGCCTGTTGGTCCTGTGGTGGGGCCTCCTGTCCACTAGCGCCGGCGGAGGTGGAGGGCTGTTCATCAGTGTGGCTAGTGTCAGGTGCCCATTGGTGTGCCACTGCCTCCCTCATTGTGTTAGCCATGTCTGCCAGCACCCTTGCAATGGTGACCAGGGTGGTGTGGATGTCTTTCAGGTCCTCCCTGATCCCCAGGTACTGTCCCTCCTGCAGCCGTTGGGTCTCTTGCAACTTGTCCAGTATCTGGCCCATAGTGTCCTGGGAATAGTGGTATGCTCCCAGGATCTTGGTGAGTGCCTCCTGGAGAGTCGGTTCCCTGGGCCTGTCCTCCCCATATTACACAGCAGTCCTCCCAGCTTCCCTGTTGTACTGTGCATCTGTCCCGTGAACCGTGTGCCCACTGACTCCAGGACCCTGATCATCCTGTGTTTGTGGGGTGGCCTGGGGTCCCTGTAGTGGTGGGCACACTGCTGATTGACGTGTCCTGGGAACAGAGGTATGGGCCCGATGGGTGGGTACTGTGCTGGTGTTTCCTGAGGGGGAGGCTCTGTGGTGGTATGGGACTGTGCCTGGGTAACCAACTGTCCAGAGGTCCCTGATGGGCAAGGTTGGTCGTCCAGATCCAGGCTTCCAGAGCTGCTGTCATCACTGTGGGCCTCTTCTGGGGGGACTGGATGTTGCTGGCACCATTTCTCCGGTGATGTTGGGTGGGAGACTTGTGGGGATGTAAATGCAGTGTTATTGTTTCTACGTGTGACATCTTGTGCATGGGTGTGTTGCCCTCTATGGTTGTTATTGCCCTGGCAGCTTTGCCTTGTGTGTGTAGTTATTTGATGGGCTAGGTGATTCTCTCTAGTGTGCATGCTTTAGTGATGGGTGTCCATGCAGGTCTGTGATGGGGGTCCGTGCATAGGTGTTCCATGCAGGGCTTGGTATTGGGAGAGGTGGGTTCTGATGGTGGGATGTGTGTAAGGTGTTGGAGTGATGGGAGTGAGGGTAAGGGTGGGGGGTTTGTGATGGCATGCAGGTGGGGGGGGGTGATAGTAATAGATATTTGACTTACCAGAGTCCAGTCCTCCTCCTACTCCTGCCAGGCCCTGAGGATGCATGATTGCCAAGACTTGCTCCTCCCATGTTGTTAGTTGTGGAGGAGGAGGTGGGGGTCCACCACCAGTCCTCTGCACAGCTAATCGGTGTCTTGCTGCTGTGGAATGCACCTTCCCCCGTAGGTTGTTCCACCTCTTCCTGTTGTCATCCCTTGTTCTGGGGTGCTATCCCACAGCATTGACCCTGCCCACGATTCTCCACCATAGCGCCATCTTCCTTGCAATGTATATCCGCTGCACCTGTGATCCGAATAGCTATGGCTCTACCCAGTTGATTTCCTCCACCATGACCCTTAGCTCCTCCTCTGAGAATCTGGGGTGTCATTGTGGTGCCATGGGTGTAGTATGAGTGGTGTGGGTGAGGGTGTGTGGGGTAATGTGTTGGGTGTGCGATGTAAGGTGCGTGGATGGTGTATAGATGATGTTAGTGTGTGGCTATGGTCTTGTCTGTGGTCTTGCTATCTCTCTTGTGGCAATTGTTTTTAGTCGTAAAGGGTTGTGGGTAATGTGGGAGTGTGTCTTATAGCAGTGTGTGGGTGTGGTGTGTGTATGGGTGTCAGGTGTGTGTTATTCAAATTGTCCAATGTAGTGTTGTTTTGCATGTGTGCATGTATTTTGAGTGTGGCAGTATGTACCGCCAATGGTTTAGCATCATTGAATGTCCGCCACAGTGATTTGTGGGTCATAATGCTGTGGGCGTCGTTCTGTTGGCATAACGGTGTGGGTTTTGCTACCGCCAGTTTATCACTGACCTTTGGGCTGGCGTACTTGTGTGTGTGGCTGTACAGTGACGGATTGCTATGTGTGTGTCATAATATGGGTAGCAGTAATCCTCTGCGGCGGCGGTATGTTGGCGGCAGTCAGCATGGTGGTATGCGGTACTTACCGCCAATGTCATAATGATGGCCATAATGCCATCTGAAAATGGTTATTTTAGAACTCATACTTTGGAATCACAATTATCAGCAATAGTTTGTTATCTTTACTTTGAAAATCAAATGAGAGAGCAACCATATCAACCAATGACTCTGCAACATTGAATTTTTAGAGTAGCATCCCACTCTTCAAAATGAACAACACATTACAATGACGTTATTCACCTCAGATAGATGGGAAAATATTGAAAATAAGTAGTGTGCAATCACAGTTTTTAGTTCCCCCTTCTTTATTTTCTCTGTTTATTGTGTCTTTTTACCTTTGAGTCTACTGAATTCAGTAAACCTGCATTTAACAGCATGACTGGTGAAAATCGTCTCATAAAGTTTATTTATAGTACTTCTGTTAGAAGTGTGTTGTGTTTTTACATGATGGATTGCTTCATCAGTAAAATTTAATTTTGTAATGTCACTAATAACTTTCTTTCAAGTAACATTGCTAGCTTGTTTCAATAATATTTTAATATAATAATGCTTTGAACTGGTAACTTCCATTACAAAAACTATGCTTTAAGGCATTGCTCACTTTGTAATGTGATGTACAATACAGCTTTCATGCAAAAAGAGAAAAATTAGGAGGAATAAAACATTTCTCCATTCTTCCTTGTTACAACTGCCTCGAGGAGACACTATTTTTTAGCGCTAATCACTGTCTACAAATATTTGTACGTAAGGATTTGCATCAAAAACCCATGGGTGGCTGCATGCCTCACTCATGGAACACCCCCCAGGATGCAAATGCAGCTTTGCATTACGTTGAAATACAATTTGATGCAGATTGTGACTTGTGTTCGATTATAAATCTAACCTGAACACTTTCGGCCTCATTGCACCTTTGGCAGTCTTTTTGACAAACCACTGTGGTGGCGGCTGCCACAAGACCGTCATGTTGGCGGTAATCAGACTGCTGTATTACGACTCACACCGCGAAGGATGCCAAAAAACAGCCACAAATCCGAAACTGCCAGGAGACAGGAGGGTGGGAAAGAGACAGTTCCACTACCAGCACCGCCGGCATGACACAATTCTACAAACCAGATTATGAGCCACAAATCACCACAGCTGTTCTTTCACAGCGGAAAACCATTGGTGATGCGAACCGCCACTCTCAGAAAATAGTACTGTCAAAACACACCACAACATTGGACAGTTTGAATAGCCCACCCCTGCCCACAAACACACACCAGACACAGCTCCTCACTGCACTATACAACACCCCCCACACAACCCACAATCCTTTGCTGCAAAATCGATGTATACATACACCGAGAGCAGACAACTACACTTATATTGCACATTACACCATAGTCACATATACACACCTCCTTCAGCACACACCACACAAGTGTAATACCAACAGAAAACACCCATAAAAACCACACACACACACACACACCATAAGCATTCGTCAATCAAATCAAATGAAATAAGCTTTACTCAACAGAAATTGTTATAAAAGCATACAAAAAAAAAGCGCCAAACATTAAACAAAAAGCATTCAGGCTGAGGTATGGTGTTGGGACCAAATAAAACTGTAAAATCCATGGTTTTGTAGTTAAAAGCTGTGCTAAAAGTATTAAAAAGAAAGATAAAATAGATAAGTGTATATATATATATATATATATATATATATATATATATATATATATATATATACATATATATTATCTGTTCACAATAATATCATAAACATACAAGAAATAGAACAGTAACAAAATGATAGCATATGGCTATAGTTCTAGTATTTACTTCACAGTCACTAGTGAAATGTATTATTTTTCTGTGTCCAAGAATAGCCCCTAAGAATCTGGACATGAAGTTACAAATGTATATGTTTGGCAAAGACTGTAGAGAACACATGAGCTTGTCGACATTGTATCAAGTCCATGGATCTCAGTAATGGCAGCAGAAGTATCTTTCTTGGCGAGCTATTCAATGAGCAGAATAGAATCGTATGGAAAGAACTTTACTCGGTAGCTATGTCACACAGGCATTTGGCCAAAGGCCTCAACCAGTCATTTGTAGTTGGAAAACTCACTAAGTGATCCATCACTCACCACCCACACCCCATCAATCACCCTACACTGCACCCTTCCACAAACAACCCCCCCCCCAACACAACCATTACCATGTCCCCACAAAAGCACCCGCGGTTCACAGACGATGAGTTGAGGGTCAAGGTGGATGAAATTGTTAGAGCCAAAACTGATATGAGCACAGGTCTAGCAAATGCCAATTGCCAGGAAAATTTAGTTTTGACGGAGAATCGTCAACAGGTTCAACTCAGTAAGCAACCATCCACGCACAATGGAGGACATCAGAAAGAGGTGGAACAACCTTAGGGGGGGAGGTGCGTTTCATGGTATCATAACACCAGATCGCCATACACAAGACTGGCGGTGGGCCCCTACCTCCTCCCCTACACTTCACATCATGGGAGGATAAGGTCTTGGAGAATCTGCAAACCAATGGCCTGACTGGAATACCTGGGAGACTGGACTCTGGTAAATATATATAGCTTCCATGTCACACAATTGTCATGTCCTGCATGTTTTCTCACTACCCAAATACTCCTCAGATCACTGCATGTCTCACTACACCTCCCACCTATACTCCCAATGCCCCTCTCATGCATGCCACACTTCCACCCTGCCCAGATGCCCACACAGCCCTTGGCAAAGACACCAATGGCATTGGCTAATACTATCACTATGACTCCCACAATGCACTAGCCCATCTGGAATGTACACATCAGATCACATCCCTTGCATGTACAACTATTGTAATAGCTATACCAACTAAATGCTATGACTGAGGACCACTTTATACTGTAGCAATGACAGCAATGCAATGACACAACACTATGTTAAACAAATCTAAACACATCTACAGTACTGTTTCTAATCCAATTGGTCACTAATCAGTATCCACAACCCAGACTTGGACCCACCATGGTATGGAATGTAAGATGGCAGACTCCATGCTCAAGCACAACATGCCAAGTGTCTCATCCAGGTGACTGGTTGACACCTGTTCGGTATAAGTCAATAAGGACGCTCAATGAAGGACTACACGCCAATTATGAATACAATATAGCTTTGCTAGAATTTCAGGTAAATGAATAGCAATGAAAAGCATCTATTTATATATGAGTACACTACAAAGAGCATCTATGCATATATATAAGCAAAGAGTTCATTGACAGATATAAGCTTTGATTAACTGTATACCGAAATGCATCACACTACGATGTTCAGGAAGCAAAATATAAATGAGTTGAATACTTCAGATAAGCTTTGATTTACTGCACACCAAAATGCATGTTTCAATTACTGCAGCAGGCTCACACTATGATGTTCAGAAAGCAAAATATAAACAAGCTGAATACCTCAGATTAGCTTCGATTAACTGCATGCCAAAATGCAGGTTTCAATTACTGCAGCAAGCTCACACTACGATGTTCAGAAAGAAAAATACAAACAAGCTGAATACTTCAGATTATAAACACAGTGCAAGCATAATAATCAATCATAATAATAGAGCAGAGAAACAAAGGCCTTTCATCCCTGTGTGGAACTTAACTTAGTTCACGAAATGCTGGGAAGCCCTCTACTGCCCGCTTGGACCTCCCCCCCTCTCAAGCATCACGGTCTCTGAACAGCAAACAGGGAGGCAGCACTGGGTCTGGAGATGGCAGCTTTCACAACCCCATCTGCGAGCTTCAAATCCCTAACCCGCACTTCAGTACTTAAATTACTCGAAGCTTGGATTCTATCTCTTTCTGGCATTTTCTAGCTATGTTATCAGCACTTGTCTCTTGGCTGCTCTGCCCTTCCCCAGACTTTGTTTTCATTCCATCTTCTCCCTGCACTCTCGTTCTCAAGGTTGAGACGGAGTTTCCTACACAAACAAGCTTGAAAATAACATCATGAACTTTTCCACGTTGTTCGGGGGTTTCAGCAGGCATCACGCTCATCTACACTGCTCAAGCTAATTAACCCTTCGCGTCACAATGTCTTCCGCACCTTTCCCTATACTGATCACCAAGGCAGGACAATTAACCTTGCAAACACACATACTCTCCTCCCAGTGGGACGCCATGCTGAAATGTACAGCCATTACCTCTCACAACTAGCAAGCCTGAATAGTCACTAGCTAGCAATGCAGAACAGTCATGGGAACCCATCCACAGAGCCAAAGTTATTAAACCTGAATGACACCAACCAAAATGGTGTATGGTACACATGTCACAGACCACTACCACCAGTGGTATGCTGTGCAGCATCTGCCTTGTCATTGCTGAGAATGATGTCTAGCCACTGTATGCATGTGAGTAAGACAGAACCAAACACATGTTCAACATTCAACTCTCTCTCTCACTCTATCTACAGGTACCCCTGCCAGTGCTACCATGGAGAGGATACCAGAGACTGCCAGTCCTCCTCAGGATGAAGGCCCCAGTGAGGACAACACACCTGGATGTCAGGACACTGACGACCTACCTGGCCCATCTGGGACACCCGGTCAGTCTATAAGTTCCTGCCTCTCCCTGCCCACATCTATGCCCCTCAACCCTGTGGTGTCTACATCACAACCAACCCTTCATCCCCAAACCTGTCCCGCTAGGACTGCTCCAACTATTGTGTGTCCCACAGTCCAGGGACCTGAGTCAACCATACACACCCCAGATAATGAAGGTCCTGCAAACACTGGGAGTGGGCACACCGTGCCAGGTGCACAGGCACATGGTGGTAGGGGGATTGGGAGGGGACCTCCAAGGAACCCTACTGACCAGGAAACCATCTCCCAAGTCGTGGGAGCATACCAACAACTTCAGAACAGGATGGGCCAGATCATCACCATCATGCAGTAGTGGCAGCCATACAATGCCATCATGACCTACATTGCAGGGGTGCTGAGGGATATCCACACCATCCTTCATGCTTTCACCACCCACCAGCAGGCCCCTTTCCGCTAGCAACATGACATCAGAGCCATTCAAATCAGGGGCACTTAGTAAAATAGAGACCCTGCCAGTGGAGCCACAGCCCCCAGACACCCGAACCTCTACAGCAGAAGAACCCCCGCACATGTGGTCGTCCATCCAGATACTTGGCTGGAGCAGATTCCAAGACCAAACCCACTGCCAGGAAGTGAACCTCACCTGATTTGTCTCCCTTGTGTGCCACTAAGACACACTGTTGACTGTTCAATGACATGACTCCATCTTCCCATTGGCCCATGGACTATGGACCTGTGCAACCAACTGCTGTTGCACCTACACTGATAATTCCATCTACCATGACCTCACTCATCACTTGTTGGGCAATGTATGCACCATAAGTTTGTAGTCACAGATTCACTATATGCACATTAAACACCACTGGAACACAACAACTGTATATGTGTCTTCATTAAAACATCATCAAAGGTAATGATTGCAAATTGTGATATGGTCATGCCCCCCTACATCCAACAGGCAGTGTAAAGGACAGCAGAGGAAGGCAACCCTCAGCAGAAGACACAGTACAACAGAAATGTTCCCGGACAGATGTCAGAGAGTCAAGTATCCTGGGCCAGACAAGATTAAATTCAGGATTCCAACCTGCAAAAAGAAAATGACAGATAGTACCATCATGATTGAAGGCATGGAGCCACACAAGGCACATATGCAGCTCATAGATGGCATGCCCAGTGTAGAAAACCTCCTAAGCAGGGGCCCTCAGATATTACCTATACATCTCTAGTCACAGAATAATCTTCAAACATCACGTTAGCTGCCGTCTGTCATGTACAACCCTCAATCCTGAATTTGTGTAGCAATGGCTAATAATTATGAATGCCTCAAGCCTTAGGTAGCAGAGGCACATATTCTACCCACAGTGAGTGGGCAGAATGGAATGAGAACAGGAGATTGCAGCAAACATAACTCAATAGTGGTCAGTACAGTGGAGATGTGAATGTAGGAAACTGCAGTAAGTTCACTTATAAGAGTTGAAACATTTTTACCGGGCAACTTTCATGCAATCAGTCAGCTCCCCCAACACACACATATGGATAGGACCAGATTAAGCCCCCACTGAGTCAACTCAGGAGGAGTATTCACAACAATTCATGTGGATATACATGACTTGAACACCCACACTCGCGACACCTGTATGTCACTAAAAGTATTGATTTATGAGCTCAGTCCTAGAGCCAGATGCACCTTTTTCCTCTGTGTCATCATCACTTGCCATGTCAGCATTATCAGTCACTGATCCAGCTGCCTCACCCTCATCAGCTAGCAATGGTATCTGATAACTCAGGGCTAGATTGTGGAGCATGCTGCAGACTACTGTTATCCTGCATACCTTTTGGTACAAGTAGAGGAGGGCACTTCCAGATAGGTCCAGCCACCTGAATCTGGCCTTCAGGAGGCCAAATGTCCTTTCGATTACACGCCTTGTCTCCCGTGGCCTCATTGAAATGGAATTCCATCCATGGCAGGGAACCTCACTGATATCAACAGCCATGGAAGGTTAGTATAGCCAGAGCCACCTGTGTTACAAAATGTAGGACACGGGAAAATACAGGTGCAGTGACAGGGAAGAATGTGAAGACAGGTGCCATAACAGTTAAACACCTTCATTCATACATACTAAGGAGCCAGGCCCTCTCTGTGTGTGTAGGCATGTCATCATGTGTTGGACATCGCTGTTCCTCAAAATGTCAGAGCCATGCACAGATCCAGGAAACTTGCTGTGACCTGTGTGATGTACAGGCCTGCCAGACACCCCACCTGAACATTAATGCAGTGGTAGTTCTTCCTTTTCCTATACATCTGGTCATTGGCACTGGGAGGGACCAGGGCTACAGGGGTGCCATCAATGGCCCCTATCACATGAGGGATGTGTCCCATATCATAAAAGTCTGCCTTCACATAGGCCAAATTTGCACATTGGGGGAACCTGATGTAGCTGTCCAGATGTTTCAACAATGCACAGAGTACATCCTTCAGCACAAGACTAAACATCCCTGCAGCCAATCTGACTGTATTCTGAAAGGACCCTGTGTAAAGAAAGTGTAGCACTGACAGGACTTGTACTGTCGGAGGGATGGAGTAGGGATTGTGAATGGCTGGTAAGAGCTCAGGCTCCAACTGTGTACATAGATCCATGATGGTCTGATGATTCAGACAATAGGTCTGGATGATATGTGTGTCTTCCAGGGTTGCAAGGTCAACTAGTGGGCAGTACACTGGTGGTTGTGTCACTTTCCTCATGGCAGGATATCTAGGTGAGAGAGGAGAGAATGTATATTGAGAAATACACTTTACACATGTAAGCAGAACAGGTCATTTTTGCACACACCAAACACTGAAGGACATGTGTAGCACTGCTGACACATACTATTATAGGCATGCTGAAGCTGCTTGACACCATCCTTGCAGCACATTGCGAAACCTGTAAGTCGTATGGACACATATTACATGTGTATTCTACCATATGTGACAGATTGAACTGTCCTGCACTGATCAATAGAATAGTAATGGGATACACCAATATAGTGCCACCGCCTATGTGACTCTGAGTGTCTAAACATGCCCATCATCAGATATACTGCCACATCACATTACTGTGTCATGCCTGTCACATGTCCTTGCACTACCATGGTGGCACAGCATATGCTTACTCTGTTATTTGGGCGAATATGTGTATGGCACACTTGTTTAGGCACAGAAAAGCATGATATGTGCTGGAAATAGCAGCCATCTGTCCTGCTGCCATTTCCATCTGGACAGATGGAAGTGACCTAAGTCCGCTGGCATTTGTCATCATGGTGGTAGGAGGTCGCAACCGCCGTGCAACTTGCCAATGGTTAAAATCGTTGCCTCTGGTGGACTTGCGCCAATGGTGAAGACCGCCGGTGGTGACGATCCTGTATATGGCGGCCATGACTGCCTTTTTCTGCAGCCTGGCTCACTTGACTCCTGACACTGTTGCTAACAAGACCTCCTCTACCTGAGCTACTGTCTACTGTCCATGGAGGTGATAGGGCCCCAGCACCATATTTATCTACCATCCCCCCACCTCCCTGTAGCTCCCCACTCAGTTTCCCGTGCCCGTTCACCCAAGAGGGTGATGTCTCCTTAGCCTCAGGCATCTCTGCACCTGTCCCAGTCAGTACTGTACCCTCACTGAGGAGACTATTGAACTCCTGAGGTCCATCTCTGTGGGCCAGTCGACCATTGTCAAAGCCATCCAGCTACTGGCAGTTCAGGTCTCTCTGCCATTTCTGGCAGGCATTCACAGTGCACTGGCTGGCCTGCAGAGATCCTTTCAGACTCTGGCCTACTCACTGACGGCAGCCAGTCACCCTTTGTCTGCTGTTCCCCCTCCACCTACCTCTTCCCAAATCCCAACCCCTCTTACCAAACCCAGCCAGAGCACACAGACACAGAAGCAATCATCCACCTCAACATCCAAATGTAGTGCAGACAGAAACAAGCACCACAAGATCCACCACCGGAATGCACACAGATAACACCCACCTGCAGACACACCAACACTCACTACCTGTACAGACTCCCTCAACACCACCACCTTCACAGACACTACACCAGACACACCTGCAGTTACCACACCAACAGTCACTGATCCAGCCACTACTCCTTTCTTACCCACAGTCAGCACAATATCAAACCCGCAGACATCCATCCCAGTCACCACATCCACAGACACCACAACCACCAACACACCCACATTCAGCACATCTTCTATACCTGCAGACACCACCCCAACCAACAATAACCCATCCAGCATGGCATCTCCCAGCACCTTCTCCTCCCTCCTCCAAAAACACATAAACACCTACACTCACCCACCCAACAGACACCCAGCACCCACAAGCATTCCTCGTGTGCACATGAACCCAAGACATCCCCATAGACACCTCCTACAACCATTCACTCTACCTCCACACCCAAACCCTTTTGCCATGACCGCCCCGTGTGTGTAAGAAGGTGTTTCCCTGTTCTCTACACCTTTCCTACACCATGATACCCCCAAATGGTCTGTGCACCCTCTCCAAGTCCAGCTCTTCTACCTCCAAGTACTCCCCTGCCCCCGCTTGTACCCATGCCCTTTCCCCTGGCAACAAGTCAACCCCTCCCAAGCCCAAGCCCAAAGACACCCCTCCTAAGCCAACCCCAGAGTCCCCCAAACACAGACCCAAACCCCCCCTCCACCACCCTCAATCCCTGAGGTGCCTGCCTGCCCCCCTAATGCCCCTACTCTGTGGAGGTCATCCAGCAGTCAGGAGTCATGTAGGGGCACACAGAAATGTAATTTGTGCCTTGTGCACTTTGGACTTTGAACTGGTCAATGGCCTTATGTTTGTAAATAGTTCTTGTTTATTGGCATATATTTAAATTTCTATTATTATATCTGGGCCAACCAGTTGTTGGTTCAATTGTAACATACTTGTCCTGCCTTTCTTCCACATGGCTGTTTTGGTTCTTGCCTGCTTTGGTTTGTGTGTGAGTGACATGTGTGCATGTGTTGGTTATGCTAGTTGTTGTGTCTGGGCAGCATGTGTGGATGTGGCCCTCCCATGTGTCCCGCTGTGATGGCTGTGTGTAGGATATGTTTTTGTTTGGAACATGCATGTATGTTGATAATTTGTGTATTGTTTGTTTTGTACATGTGTAATGGTGGTGTTGTGTGCCCTTGTGTGGTTGTTGTGTGTGTGTGCTGTGTGTGCATGTGGTGATGGGTATGTCAGAAGCATTGTGTGTTATGTTAGCGTAGTTTAACATATGCCTTGTTGTATGGTGGTTTGATTGTGTAGATTTGTTGTCAGGTGTTGTAACGTGCTGTTGTATGTATGTAGTGTCATATGGAGGTGTGTAATGTGTTAGATTGCATTGCGCTTGTGTTGTTGCGGTTGTGGTGTAGTTGTGTGAATCATTAGTATTGTGTATTGTTGTGTTGGACTGTGCTGGTGCTGTGTGTGGGCGGGTCGGTGTGTGTATTGTACATGTATGTTGGACGTGGTGTGTGTAGTATGGGTTTGTGTGTGTGTTTGTGGGTGTATGTGTGGGGGTGTATATGGGTGTGTGGTTACGTGTGTGTGTCGTCATCACCTGCCATCCCAGATGTGCATGTTGTGTGTGAGTATGTATTTTGTGTTTTCCCTACAGTGTCAGGTAGGTGTGTGTGTATACATGGTTGTTGTCATTGTCACTATTGCTGGTTCCAGAGTCATTGTGTGAACAGGAGCAGTGGGAGGATGTGCAATTCAGGTTCCATGAAGGCTCCAGACTGATATGTGTTCCAGAAGGAGAGTGTCTCCTTTTATAGATTTGGTTTTTGCCAGGGTTTTCGTGGTGGTGCGACCGCGGCGGAAACCTTGGCAGTGTGCAGCCTCGCAATATGTCCAGTGGGAATATGGTGTCCACCGGCCAGAAGGTGGCTACTGCCATGAGTGGCAGCATGACTACACTGGTGGTACAAGCAGTGGTTTGGCTGTCTTCTGTTGGGAAGACCACCATGGTCATAATTTGGGGGTTTTGTCTGCCAGCCCCTCTGAGGTGCTGCTGTCGCCGCCAACATGGCAGTCCTGGTACAGCTGAACTTGTAATGACCCCCTTTGTGTCCAGTTTGCGTTAAAAAACAAACTAATGCAAACCTGAACGGAAAGCATTTGTAAATAGGGGCCTAATTGTAATACAATTAGTGCAAGTGACAGAGAAGTAGCTTTAGCCATTTATTCTGTTGTCATCTTTTCTGTCTGATATTTGTCAGATATTCATTTATTTATGTATATATATATATATATATATATTATATATATATTTATATATATACACACACACCATTGGAGTAAATAAAAATAAGATCAGATTTAACAATATATGATCGGCACGTTTATGAAAGTTTCGTGAGAACTAGTAACCATCAAGTACTGTGAAAACATGTTGTTATGCATGTATGTATCTCTTTGTAAAACAAATAATACTAATCAAAATATTCTATGCTCACTGCTTCGGGTTCAACTCTTGGACCAGCCCTGAGTTCGGTTTTCCTTCACACACATACCACCCCATTATGTGACTAAATGAAACAGTTCAGTCCTAAGGTTTCCAAAAAGTAGTACAAATAACATTGAGCAGTGCATTATCCACGACGTCTGCACAAAGCTTTGAGAAGAGAAGCTCCCCGACTCCCTTCTGGATTGGCCGACATACTAATCCGGAGGCTTCCTTTCATTCTCCACAACATATGGTCCTAATTGACCATCTGGCTAGGCGCTTAAAATGGAATCTTCCTGAAGTGGTTATGGCATGAACAGACTTTTACTCATCTGCTGCCGCTGACAGCTCCAAATGGAAACTTTGTCTTCTTCACGGTACAAAAATACTTCATGTAAAATCAGCATAAAATGGAGACATTCCCTGAAATCTTCGTAGATTGTCGCCGTTTTTCGCATATTCGTTTGCCATTTATTTAAAATATATATGCTCCTATTACAAACGGTTCATATATTTACTTTATTGATGATTTGTAAAAGCGTCAGCCAGGTCCGAAGAAGCATCGGGGTATCCTATATTTATGGAACAGTCAAAAAATCATAGAAGTAGAGAACACTTTTCTCAACAACTGTACAATTTGAAAATATATTTCAGCATTGTTTAACATTAGCTTCACTTATTAAGACAAAATATGTAATGGAGATAAAAGGGTCTGACGTGGCTAGCCAGCTAACAATGCACTGGCGCTTCTACAGTGGGTTTGCTTAAAGAGCCTTCTTTTATGTCAGGCCTGAGGCTGGCAAAATGATGAGAGCATGAGGGGACGTTCAAGAAAATATGCGCGTTTTCTGGGAACGAGCAGGTTTGGGTGGATTTTTTTTGCCTAAACCCTTGGAATTTAATTTTTTGTGCTTTATTATTTCTAAGCAATATTATGGGCGTTTTCTGCGCCTTAGCCATTGGTGATGTGGTTAAAGCTCCTTGTTTTGGAGATGATACAGGCAGCGATAAGCAGGTTTAAGTTTAATAGGCCTAGTGAGTTTTGATTATCAATGCAACAAGGTACTCATAGTCTCTGTGGGAGATGACCACGACTGTGCCAACAGCATGAGTTCTTTCTCAGGAAGGATAGGCTTGATGGACTGTTACAGTGACCTTGATATGCTGATTTGATTAAAGTTTTAAATGTGACAGTTAATATAAAGTTGGAAATCAAAGGTAAAACTGACGAAATTGCTCCTATAAACAATTTTTTTGAATTATCTAGTTCACAATCATTTACCTTTCAGACGTTGCGAGAATTTGCGACAAACACACGATTTAACATGAGGTTTTTCCACAGCTAGGTATCATCAGTACATGGATAAACATGACAACCACATAGGTGATTATTTTGTGGTTATACATACAAACTGAAGAGGGTGGTGTGCGAAGTAACACTAACAGAGTCCGGAAGTCAAGCAACAGAAAAACAGATCTACTGTCGTTCACATGTTGCATTATGGTTAAATGTAAGATAGTAACCAGTCTAGCATATTGCTTTGAGTAGTGTTTTTAGGATCCATTCAGGATTGTTGACTGTTTAGTAGCGTGCTGCTATCTAATAGTGCAACTAGGTTTAGAAGGATCAGAATGCATGTGTCTGCCCACTAAATAAGAGTAATGCATTTTGGCGGCAGAAAAGTCCCTTCCATGGTAACAGACATTCACCCCTGACCTGAGTGCCCCACCTGCAATGCTGGCTGGAACCCTGATGCTGATTTTGTATGCCATGGGCAAACATGAATAATACTTATTTGCCATGACATTGGCCTGTCTATTGGATTACAGTCTTGTTGGACCAGGAAGAGTGCCAAAGGTGCTATCCTCATTGTGCTAAAAAACTAATGGGCTACTGACCTTACCAGCAGCTAAGCAGCAGAAGCACAGTGATGGTAGCATAGTGTGGAGTGATAAATAGAAGTGACCAGGCCTTTTCACTTCTGTCACAGAAGTGAAGCCTACAGGCTCACTCACGTAAAGTTTTGCTGCTGTGCGCCTAACTCACACTTGGCCTACATCCTCCAAGTATGTAGTATTTTGTAGCGCAAGAGTGTGGAATGCAAGTGCTGGGTGTATATGTGACTGTGAGTGGTACAATACACAGATGATTCTGGGTTTCGAGTTTGGGAGAGCTAGGGCTAACTGAAGGAGCATGAGAAGGTACAGAAATCCCCCAAAACAGATTTGTGGATCGCTGCCTTCCAGTGAGCTGGGTGGGACACAAACTGGAGGAAAGAGAAACAGGTTTTTCAGTACTCTTCAAAAGGGTCTCTTGATTAAGGAAGAGGTGACTGGAAATAAGTCCGAGCACATGTCAAGAAGGACATGGGGCTGATAAGAGAATCATAAAGAGTAGAGTTTAGGTCTTGGTCTAAACTTTTCATGCACAGATTACGGAGACTGACATCCAGGTGTCACTTCCAAAGTCTGTGGTGGGGGCTATCAGGGGCTATCAGATTAGGAGTCGCTCCTGCTGTGACAGACATCTTTCTGGAGAAAAGGGCAGTGGAGTGAGCACTTCAAAAGGAAGCACACCCCTCAACAAAACAAACTTTAAAGATTCTGACCCTAATCACATTTGGTGTCTGGAAATGGTCTCTAAGAAAGGGAGCTCTAGGCCCCCAAAATTGTCAACTGTCAAGCAGCCAATCAGGCTGTGTGAGAAGGAGAAGCTCTGCAAGACATCTACCCATGACCATGGCTGAGGGCTAAGGTCTGCAGTCTCCTAGGTAGTTGAGGGGACATCACCCAGGGAATTCCAAAACAACCTTTCTCAGGATCCTGGAACACCAGTGCCTGCCTGCTTGCCAAGAATAGTGTGCCTTGGGAGGTATGAGGAGAGCAATTGGAGACAGCACAATCCAGTGGGGGACTGCTGTAGCGAGGTGTGAAAAGATGGCTGCTACAGTACTTGTGCCATCACTCCATGTGCAGTTTCAAATTGGCAACCCAGCATACCCGAGGAGGCTGCTATTAAGTTAGCTGCAACAGCATCGCTGCTGTGCTGATCAGGCCATAGCCCATCTGTAGAGTGAAGACCGCAACCACATATGCTAGAGGAGATTACAGCCATGCCAATTGGGCCATAGCCTGTGTGCAGAAAGAAGTCAGTGGACCCATATGCCGGGGGGGGGGGGCAATTGTGAAGGGGAAGTTACAGCCCTGCCGATCGAGCCATCACCCAGTGCGGAGTAAGGTCGGTGACCCTATATGCTGGACAAGGATCCTTGCCTGGTTCAACCCATCATCAAGAGGAAAGGCTTCTGTGGTGACCTATGTGGGCCTGAGCCCCCAGGTGAGAATCAGAAACTGTCTCACTGGAGAAAGCACTATGGATGCTACACACCAAAAGCAGCTGCTGCAGCTGTCTGCAAAGTACATAAGTGAAACACTTCCAGAGAGTCCGGTCGTACAATCACTGTGGGAGCGAATAAGACTCATAGAGTCACATAGTGCCATTTAGTGCCACATAGTGCTTCAGGTGCTGAAACACTTTTGACTTTGAAATAGTCATAAAGGGACTCTTGAGACTCAGACTACTAGTTGGCTCAACATGAATATGTCCTCTAATGAATGGGGAATACCCACTACTGCTAGTGAGAGGGACGTGGGACTCAGGGACCTGCCTGAGGTCCTCTGACCTCAGGGGACTGTGTGTATTGTTTGTGTATTCTGTATTTTCATTTGAGATTTATATAAATATTCATTTTTGGTTAAAAGCAAGTACTTGTCTGGACAATCATTTGAAATACTTTATTTCGGCAATTTGCCCTAAAAGCGAGCACATAATACATTATACAGAACATTGCAAAAATAAATATAAACTTATATACTATTAACTTAAAATAAGTAAAAACTAAATTCTCATAATGGACAACAAAGACCAATTAATCCCTAGTCTACAGTGTGCTCCGTATCTTGGTTGCCTTGTATTACTTGTCACTTTATATTACTTAGACCATCTCTATGTGGGTCTTGTTAGCTCCACATCATCAGCTTTCAAATCCTTAAAACCTTTTCAGCGATAAAAGTAAAAACACCAATTAAAACTTTTATACCCCACCAACGTTATAACCAACGCTCATTCAGAACTTGGCTTCTGTATTAGTTGTAGAAGCTAGACAACTCTCGATACTCATAAAGTGACAGTGCAAACATTGAGCCTATCAAGGTCCTTAATTTTCTTGAGTCCTTGAACTTACTGTGGAATATCTCCTCCAGCCCCCTCCCGAGCCAGAGCCCTATCTCTTCTAATCCACACACCCAGGAGAAAACGGCTCATTGGATAAACCAGAGCTTGTCTGTACTTGTCCTAAACAGGGGCAGTGCCACTCAGTAGTCCCCAATCCCCAGGGATAGGCAAACTGGACTAAGCCGCCTCTGCCTTGAGGCTCAGTGCCCACGGCAGACAATAACAATATGATTGACCATGTCGGGCATCGATTTACACAGGGGGCATAAGGCAGTTGGCCCATCTCCTCGCCACGAACTACAGAAAGCGTTTACGGGCAAGCAGCCGTATCTAAATCGCAGATGCAAACTTTTTGCCTTTGGTGGAGTAACATAGTCCACGAAATCTTCAAATTTTGGCACAACTTTAAACTCCAAATATGTTTCTGCGAGATGACCCAGATTTGCCTTATGCTGTTGGCACTCTCTCGTATACTGCCAATGAGCCGCCTTAACTACCTGTTTATCTCCTCTACGGATTTGATCTGGCTGTTCCCAAAGTGCCTCAAGCTTCAAATTTTTACACCATGCGAAAACAAAGCGCAGCCATGGGACTTTCCAAACTAAATCTAGCCTTACCAACGCCCATATTTATACTTTTTTAGCGCCACATTTGTGCTGCTTTGTGATGCCAAATCGGCACAGACTTACAAAATACAATTGTATTTTGCAAGTTTCTGCCATTTTTGCGGCAAAAAGAGGTGTAAATCCAGTGCTAAAAAAGTATAAATATGGGCCCAAGTGCCTTAGGCATGCACTATACGTGTCCAACTCAGGGATAGACCAAACCCGTACCCAATAGAGTAGGGGTTTTAACTGTATTTGATCAGTCACCCGATTAATACCCATGTCATATCTCAAGGGGGTAAGAGGGGTACTAGTTGGTATGCCCTAATAAAATTGTTTTCAACTACCTCTGTCCTATGTGTGTTAGCATACCCCCATATTTTTTCACCATAGGTTGCTGCATTAAGGGCCTTAGCTCGATAAGCCTCAAGGGCTGGAGAAATAGAGCAAGTGCTTGTAGCTCTAAAAAAAAACAAAGGATGGCATTCGATCTATGTGCTAGTGTTAGAGAACTTTTTACTACTTGTGAGTCCCATTTTAGTTTTGAAGACAAGGTAATACATAGATAATCAAATTCTGACACCCTTTCGAGGTTGGAATCACCCCATGTATGCTCCTCGTTCTTACTGTAGAATTTTCAAAGACCATATACTTTGTCTTAGAGCAATTAATCTCCAGCCCCCTTTCTCTGCAGAAAGACCCACATTTTAACACCAAATTTTGCAGTCCCATTGGTGACTTGGAAATTAGCAATGAGTCATCTGCAAACAGAAGGATAGGGATTTTCCCACCATTAATGGTGGGAGAATCATTTATACACTAACCAAGGTGATGTCATTCATAAATAAAGAAAAAAGTGTAGGGGCCAACACACATCCTTGCCAAACCCCCCGGCTTATTCGAATTCTGGATGTCACTTCTCCTTGCCCATCCCAGCGGACTTGGGTGTAGTTCCCGCAGTGTAGTGTGATCAAGATGTCCACTAGACTACTAGGGGCTCCCGTCTTCCTTAGGCCTTGCCACAAACTATCACGTGGAATTAAGTCAAAAGCAGCTCGTAGATCAACAAAGGCCTGATGTTGTTGGAAGACCTGCTTCCAGTACAATACTGAAAACCTAAATACCTGATTAATGCTACTTGTCTTGGGCCAAAATCGTGCCTGCATGGGTGAGAATATCTCTTCGCTAGCCTCCCAACCCAACAGTTTGTCAAGTACCTGCCTAGAACATTTTTTGAAGAATATCCAGCAGGCTGATAGGGCAATAGTTAGCAGGGCATCTTGCGTCACCTGTTTTGAACACAGGGATAATTTCAGCCCCTTACCACGTATCGGGCATTCTTCCCCCACTTGCTGTTGCCTTAGAGAGAAGGTTTATGTACCCAGCCCACACGAGGTTCAGACTTGTACAGGTCTCCGGGAATTCCATCCAAGCCAGGAGCTTTAGGAGGTTTCAGACTATCTAAAGCTGCCAGCATGTCTTCCATTGAAAAAAGGGTTAGAAGACTAGCTGCCTCACCTGCCTCACCCAGAGTTATACATGGGTTCTCCGCCCTTATAGCTGTAATAGGGTCTACTAAGGGGTTCACTATGTATTGAAGTCAGGGACCAGCAGGAACCTCCCCCTTGTCATTTACACTCACTGAATATAAAGCATCAAAGTGTTCCTCCTACCTCTCTGATGCAATATTACTGCACCTCAAGGTACCCAATTCACCAGTTCCATATGATACTGTAGCCTGGAAGGCATGATTATCTGTTAGCTTCAATGCCTTAAGTAGCTTTTGCCAGTTTTCTTCATCTTTCTCTTTCCTTGCCACCCTTTGAGCCTTTTTATACTTTGCTTATGCACACTTAATGGCTGCTCGATTACACTCCCTTATGGCGGTTATCAACACCCGCCTAGTCATCCTACAATCCCGATTAAACCGATGTGGATGTTTTGCTCCCGACCTTTGGCTACCTCTGTATTCTCTAGAGAAAATCAATTTAACTTTATCAAACAGTAAACTATGAGTTTGCGAAAAAAGATTAGAGTCTTCATGCAGATCTTCAAAGTCATCTAAAAGCTGTACGAACCACTGGTAGATCTCAGCATGTGCTTCCTGATTGGCCAAGACTCTAGTCCACGTCACTCGTCGCAGATCATTAGAGATATTGAGCTCCGGCAGGGCTAAAAGTCCCCAGTTGGAAGACCGAACAAAATTTCCTCCATTAAGCAATATAGCCAGTGGGTAATGGTCACTGTCAGTGGTGCTACGTACCTCCATATCCACCAAACTTGACCATAATCGCACATCCATCAGGATATAATCAATAACACTCCTCTGGTACCCCCTTCTAAATGTGGGTTCTCGCACTTGAGAGGTACGTAGCCCATGAGCCGCCACCACTGCCACTATCTGTAGGCCCATTTGGGAAAGATGACATATTGGCCTGCCTACCAACTGTGGAACACCCCATTGTTCATCCTCTTCCCTAATTACCATGTTGAGAGCAAGACACGGTTCAAATAAAGTATTAAAATCCCCAGCCATTATTAATCTGGACTTACTTTTATAAGTTCCCACTAACTTTTCAAGCATGACCAAAACCGAGGACTCCCTATTTTCTGGCAATGAATGTACATACACATTTATTATCACTAAAGATAATCCCCTTGAGAATCGTAAACTAATGGCCATTAAATCGAGGGACTCTAGCCTCAGTGATTCATGCCTGCAGGCTATGTCGTTTCTGACCAAGATCATAAGTCCCTCCATTGCCCGATCCTTTTTCCTTGGTGGCAAGGCCTCCAGGTTATAGGTGGTGAATCCTCTAACGAAGACCTTGTTAACAGCCCATATTTCTTGGAACACACATACGTCATATTTCCCCATAAAGGAGTTCTACTCTTTATCAGCCACCTTAGGGTTCACCCGCCACATTCCAGATGATTAGTGATACGTTTGTCCTGTATTCAGCCACCTTTTCAGAAGAAACACCCCTTTGTACATCACCCACCAGTATACTGGAAGCCCCCCCTAAGGGAGCCCCTAGAGTTGATTTATTAATAGCTGGTTCGGGGGGTGTAGAAATTCTAATGTTCATCTGTAGCCCCGATAGACCTGGTCAGTCTACCTGATCTAGCGTGGTTAGCAGATAATAACGGTTCCGAATGGGTACCTTCAAGGTAGTATGTTGTGTACCCCGGATAAGTGGCAATCAATATTGGTCAGGCTGAGTGTTCCCAATACCCCTTACTACTGGGGGATAAAAAAAAACAGGGATAACACTCTAATACCCTGTTCGCTTGGATTTTTGCACCAATCAAATTAAACAGGGATTGAACACAGCTAGGTGACTTGAAATTCACAATTATACAGTCACCATGTGGGACCTACCCAAGCCACCCTTTGGGTTGTGATAATTTCCTCACAGAGGACCTGTGGCCAGCCCGACTGTTTCCGTAGCCAGTGTGCAACATTATTTAGTAATGAGTTATGCAACCCACTGGTTCCTCTAGGTATCTGTGAGACATTCTCTAAGATGATAACATAGGGGTTGCACTCATGAGGAATGCTAGGACATTTGTCAGGGGTGTCAAAATGAGAACACACAGTCCTTGATTCCTCTGATCCATTTACTTAGTCTCCTACCCCTTCCACTTCATCCACACAATGTCCACTACTTGGGAAGTCCTTTATTGGGTTCATTAATTACAAGTGGTCCTCATTCTTTACTTGTTGCTTGGTGGGTCAACAATTCCACTCCGTTTCCTCTCGGGTGTGCTCTCTGGGTGTCAGGGATTCCACCAGTCTCTTGAGTCCTGTCACTACACCCCTCCCTAAGGATGGTGAGGGGATCTCTTTCATCATGGATAAACTGAAATCGTATAATCATAGCCTCTATCAAATTAAGATGCTCGATTAGAGGCTGCAATTTTAAGTCAAGGATGCTACATAATTTTCCTTCCATCTGTTCAAATATCACTCCTGAGCCTGCCCGAGTCCCTGACCCATCCCATTACCTGCCTCCTTTTTTTTGGAATGAGTGGAGCTTTGGCCTAGTACCACAACATTTTGTTTATAACTTCTTTCAGGATCTGGTTGTATCCTCATCTTTCTCGTTACCAACTCATCACCTATACTATGTGTGGAAACTAAATCTAAGCCTTCCAACTCTAAAGGATTATACTCCTGCCTCAAAATCTGATTTGGCTCGTCCACATCCCCCAGGGTCCCAACTGCCACAATGTCATCACAGGGCATCACCTTGCTACTTCCTCCCCTCCCAGCCAGCTCTTCATCATTTTTAGTGCCTAGTAATAAGGCTCCCAGTACCCCCAGGATAGGAGAACGTAAGGAGAATACAGAAAGCCGACACTCTGCCAACTCAATTTCCTTATCAATTATCTCCCACAGCCTTTACTATAAATTTATCCATACTAGACTTGCAGGGACCTACAAGGCCTGTAGAATTTGTAGACCCTTGGATGGCTTTGCTAGTAGTCTTACAACTAGATGTCTTAGCTCTAGGCATGTTGCAAGAATAAAGTACGAGTCCCCAGCAAGTACTGACCAGAGGCTCAAGCTCTTCACTCCTGAGCACTTCCCACAGCTCATGAGATTGCAAATATGGGTCAAATGGGTCATTATAGGTGCCTCCGGGCACCGAAAATGGGGTTATGCAGCTTACCCTTCTGCCTGGACTGCTGGGGGATGTAGTGTGCCCGATCACTTTGCCAAGTTCCCCACGCTGCGGGATGCGGAGTTCGTTTTGTGCACCTCTGGGCTCCGAAAATGATAGTATGCAGCTTCCCCTTCCACCTGGACTGCTGGGGGATGTAATGTGGCCCTCCCAATCACTTTGCCAAGTTGCCCATGCTGCAGGATGCGGAGTTTGTTATGTGCACCTCCGGGCACCGAAAATGGTGGTATGCAGCTTCCCCTGCCGCCTGGACTGCTGGGGGATGTAGTGCCGCCCCGATCACTTTGCCAAGTTCCCTCATCATTTATTGCTGCTATTGAATACATTTTATGTTGTGAGCCAGTGTCCAGCCCCCTGTATCTACCTCACACCCTAGTGCCCTTGGACTGCTCATCGTGCCCTACCACTAAGAGTCAAGTGCTGAAGGGGAATTTGACACAGTTATTCAGGAGCATGGCAGGTCGGGCCCCAGGACATCAGGAGCAAAATGCCTCAGCCCACTCATTTGGACCCAGTAGCTCCTGTTTGCCCTAGCGTCTTCTGAAAGAGATTCTGACAATTGGTGGCAAATGGTGGGGCAACTAACGTTTAGTAGCCTCTGATAAAGGTGGCTATGGTGGTTATTTGTAATTTACACCACTAGTACAATAGGTCTTTTTGTACATGCAAATCAGCACACATGGATTATAGAGAACACAGTAATACTAATAGACCTCAGCATCATGTCCATAGACCAGATTAAAGATTTATTTAGAAACAGGGGTTGGGGGCTCCCAGGAATAGGGACAGAGGAGTCCTTGCTATTTTTATTAGGGAGCAGTATGAAGCACGGTAAAAGGGAAGAGGCTGGCACTGGGATGGGAACCATGGTAAGAACCCAGAGACGGCTGTAGAATCAAGCTCTGGGATCCTCTTAGGACAGATCTATCCCTCTATCCCATACGCATGAGACATTACAAGAGAGGACAGAGAAACATAAAGAAAGGGAGATAAAACAAAGAGAGTGAGAAGAGAAATGATGGAAAAACAAAGAGACCTGGAAAGAGAAACGGTTGCACTTGAGAGAGAGAATCTAAAGATGTCAGCAATCACAACTCCATCTGGGATAAGTGATTCTAAATTCAGTTCAGGCAAGGTTGTGGCCAAGATTCCAACAGATCTTGTGGATGTGTATGTGGAAGGTCAGAACATCTTAGAATGGTCTGTGAGCTTTGCAGTAGCTTATAAGCCACAGACTTTGAATGAGGTGTCTAAGGAAGCTGCATTAATGGGATGCATGCCATTGGATAGGACAGCCATCATTGGAAGGATGCCTGTGGCAGACCAGATGGTCTAAGAGCGATTGAAGGAGGCTCTAATTAGATGGTTTAGGCTGAAGCCAGATCAGTACCTTCAGAGATTCTGGAGCTACAAAAGTGTGGAAGAATTTTCTTTTCAAACCTGGATTCAGGGAGTATTGTGTAATTGCAATGAGAGGATGAGAGGGCTGGAGGCCAAGCACTTTCAGTCCCTTGGATGGTGACAGAGCAACTACCCCACTTCAGCAATACTTGTCTTATTTGAGAAAGAGTGAGCCATAGAAACTTTCAGGGTTGGTTGACAGGGTTCACAAGGGGCTAGAACAGCATGGTACTAAGCCAAAGTGGTAGAGGAACTCTCCACAAACTGGTTTCAAACTGAAAGTTAGGGGGCAGGGTAATTCCTGTGAGATCAAAGTATGGCCAGAGTGAAATTGGAAGGGTAATGACATATCAGGGTAGGAATATCATGAGAAAGGAGGATAGGTAATGACTTTCATGTGTGCTATCTGATGAGACACTTCAAGAGGAATTGTCAGGAATGGATCCTGATCCAACAGCACCAATGATAGCATGAATGTTATCCTAGAGGGCCAGGTTGCACTCAGCCTAGTAGCTTAGATCTGGAGATCTGGGAGATGGGCCCAAACGCTCTGAAGCACAATCATTGAAACCCAAGGGGGTTTGTGAAGAAAGTTAGTATAAATGGTAGGAAAGTGCCTACTCTGAGAGATACTGGAGCCTTTCGCACCATGGTTGAGAGGAAGTACCTTAAATCTGAGGAGATACTCCCTATTATCAAGGATACATGTTTGATAGTTAGTGAAGAGTGTATGATGTATCCACTTGCAAGGTTTCAGATAGAGCTCAATGGCAAGATGGCCATAGTTGATGTTGGGGTAAGGTAAAGCAGGGTGTTAGATGTCTCTTGGGAAATTACCTGATTGCCCTTGGCTTGGTGCTAGGATGGGAAGCTTTTATGGCTTCGGCCATGTCAGCTGTGTTGACTAGAGCAGAGGCTGCACATCCATCTCAGAAAGAGACTGGGATCATTTCTCATTTTCAGGGACATGGACAAGGTAGTTTGCAGGAAAGGATAGACTCTGTGAAGGCAGTGGCCAGGGAGGTCACTACTTCTGCTTGAAACGGAGAGGAGGATGAGGCAACTTAAGTGGAGCAGGATCTAGAGTATGGGATGCTTTTAGTGCTGCAGGTGTTCTTGCTGTTTTCAGTGAGGTACAGGAAGAGTGTCCTATGCTTATTTGACTTCAGGAGGAAGCCCAGGAACAGGTCAGCAAGGAAAGCCTGGGAAACACTATGGCCCTCATTATGACATTGGCAGTGACTGTTAAAATGGTGGTAATACTACCAACAGGCTGGTGGTAATTACCGCCAAATCATGAGCATGGCGGTGATTACTCCCATAGGCAGCCAATGTACCACACCAACCGCCAAGGCGTTAACACCACTGACCACGGCCGTAGCCAACAACAGCCAGGCGGAAGACAAGCTACCACCCACCATACTATATTATATTATTGGAACACCAACGCAGACGAAGATGACAATGGTGAGTACAGCTACCTAGCACACAAGGAAGGGAGGGAGGAAAAGGAGAGTGACACACACATGCACAACACACACCATACACACAACCAGCTGCAGAGTAAAACCAATGTCACAGGACCCATGTCCAATTAAAACAAGGACCACATTGAGCTTTAACTGACACTGTTATTTGATGCCAACAGCCACCATATTGTCCATGCGAAAACAAAAGCATCTGTCAATGTTCAGAAAGTGCCAATGGCCAGTACAAAGTACAAAAGGCCCACATGGCCACAACGCACAGTCCAAGACCCAACTTGACTCCTGACTATCCGGACTCCACTGTGTAGGAGCATCATGTTGGAAATTGACAGGCACCTCAGGGGAAAGGGGGTGATTGTGGGGGCACCTCAGCTGAAGTGGGGAACATGCCCACTGGTTCTGGAGGGGGGATCCATGCCCAATTGTCCCTGTTGTGGAGTGCAAGGCCACATTCCCTGAAGTGGAGAACATGCCCACTGGTTCTGGAGGGGTCTCCATGCCCAATTGTCCCTGGTGCAGAGTGCAAGGCAACAGTCTCTGGGGTGATGAACATGGCCACTGGTTCTGGAGGGGGCTCCAAGCCCAATTGTCCCTGGTGTGGAGTGTAAGGCAACAGTCTCTGGAGTGGCGAACATGACCACTGGTTCTGGAGGAGGCTCCATGTTCAATTGTCACTGGTGGGTGGCCTACATGCCCTTTGCTGGAGGTGAGGGCTCCTTGCTCACTGCTGGTGGAGGTGTTACCCTGGCTGCATCCTGCTGGAGGAGAGGGCTCTTTGCTCACTGCTGGTGGAAGGTGTTACCCTGGCTGCCTCTGCTGGAGGTAAGGGCTCCTTGCTCACTGCTGGTGGAGGTGTTAACCTGGCTGCCTCTGCTGGAGGTGAGGGCTCCTTGCTCACTGCTGGCGGAGGTGTTATCCTTGCTGCTTCTGCTAGAGGTGAGGTCACGTTGCCCACTGCTGGTGGAGGGGACCTTCTGCCTCTCTTTGCTGGTGGAGTGGGAACCTTCACTTTCTTGGGTGGGTGGAGTGGGTACCTTCCCTTTCTTGGGTGGTGGAGTGGGAACATTCCCTTTCTTGCCTCTAGGACTAGGGGTATCTCCACTGTCCCTTGGATTTCACCACACTAGTCCACCCTTTCTGAGGCAGAGGTGTGCTCACAGTAGGAGTGGCAGCCATCACACTCTGGGGCCCTTTTGTGCCAGCAGCTGAGGATTTGATGGGAGCAGTGGCAGACTGTTTGGCTGAGGTGCTGTGTTGGGTCGTTGGGACCCTGCTCTTACGGACAGGACCAGGGCGGAGGGGGAGGGAAGAGGTCAAGTTGGGCAAGGAAAAGCTTCTTAGGTACTTTGGTGCAGGATGTGGGAGGAGGGATGGGAGTGGAGGTTGAGGGAGTGGTTGTCGGAGGCGTACGTCTGCTGGACTTGGGTGCAGGTGCATGGACAGTGTGCGTGTGTTAGGTGGATGGCTGTTGGAAGTCTGAGTGCGTGTGTTTGTGTCTCTCTTGGCATTGAAGGCAGTGGATGTGGTTGTTTGTGCAATTGTGTGCTGCCTGTGTTTGACTGTGCGACTCTTGTCTGATGTTTTGTGTGCATGCTTGTCTGCATGTGTGCATGAGAGGGGTTGGGGATGAGGAGACTTGGACTGGGAAGTGGTAGTTGGAGGGGGGACGGTAGGAACAGGGATACTGGTTGTCATCAGAGAGAAGTCCAGAGCCTGAAACGATCTCTGTAGGGCTGCCAACCCACTGTGGATGCCCTCCAGGAATGCATTGCATTGCTGCATCTGTGATGCCAGTCCCTGGGTCACATTCACTATGGTTGACTGCCCTACAGAGATGGATCTCAGGAGGTTAATAGCCTCCTCACTGAGGGCAGCAGAGCTCACTGGGACAGGGCCTGAGGTGCCTTAGGTGAAGGAAATGCCCACCCTCCTGGGTGAGTGGGCACAGGCAACTCAGGGGGGGGCTACTGGGAGGGCGGTGTTGGTATGGGGTGGTGGCTGAAGCTGTAGCTGGGGTAGTTCCAGAGGTGTCCACCATCACCAGAGAGCTTCCATCGGAGGAGGTATCAGAGTCAGTGTTGTCACCTTCTGTCTCTGCTGTGGTGCTCTCCTTAAACTCCGTCCCACTGGTCCCCTCGCCGTCAGTGGACTCTGCCTCCTGGGTCCTGTGGGATGCAGTTACCTTAGTTGCCGGTGCCTCTGCTCCTACCCCAGATGATGCTTATGCACACATGGAGAGGATGACAGAAGAAAATAGGGGGAGAGAGAGAAAGGGATCACTTGGTCAATTACAGCACCAACACCACAGATGGCATACACTTTACCATCACACACAGGGACCACGATTGGGCACTATGCATCACACTGGCATTCCATTGGCTAGGCAAGATGAGAGCCAACCCCAGCAACTGTACCACTCCTAGGACCCACTAAAACCTGTCTGACCTGGATTGCCACCTAGCTGGAATGCAAGGTTTTGCTATTCACCCATTTACCTTGTGCTGGAAAATGCAGCAGTGTCTGAGCTGTCATTAAGGGGCACCCACTTACGGAAACTCACCACCTGGATCCCATGCCAGCCAAAAACAATGTTTGTCACGCTCACCGTACTCACCCCTTGTGGCTGCTGTGCTGCCCTCAAGCGCCCATCCAGCTTTGGGTAGGGCACATCCAGTATGCAGGCCATCAGGGGGGTCAGGTTCCGACAGGCACCCCGCCCTCGTTGCAGTCTTCCGGGTCCAGTGTCTCAGGTCCTTCCACCTTTTCCTGCTGTGGGTGCTCTGCCTGCCACAGACCCCCAGGGACCGCACGTCCTAGGCGATGGCACGCCACAATCCCTTCTTTTGATGGGCGTTGACCTGCAGAGGTAATGCAGACAGGAGGACACCATTAACCAGACATTCTGGCCTGTCACACATATGGCCCACAAATTACATTTCCATCTCCATTGGCACACACATCACCCGGAGCCCTGCATGTACACTACCTCCAGATATACCCCATACCTTGTTGCATGCATCATCCCCATGGTGTACTTACCTGTTGGTCTGGAGGCCCATACAGCTATACGACCCCATCTACCAAGTGCTCCACTCCTCCCAAGTGTGGTCAGGGACCCTTTCCCCGGTCACACGGGCCATGGTAGTATCCAGACACAGGTCATGCAGTGTAGGTTTTGTCCTGTGGAAAGTCAGCAAGCAAGTGAGAATATAGATAGAAAATGGCGGTCACGTCCACGGCGGTGTACATGGTCACTCCCACCAGTGATCCTCTTTGGATGCTGTATTCCATTGAGCCCCATGTTAGCCAATGAGGAATAGCACGGCGTTGCAAGACCGCCTTCCGCCATGATGCCCAACACCAGCGGAGTTACATCACTTCCACCTGTCCATGCTTAGGCAGAATTTTTAAACTGCGTCATTGCTGTGAATTGTACATACATTGCCAATCACATAGTCTGATTACAACTAAAATAAACCCACCTTCAGACAAGGGTTCTGAAAAATAACATAATCTCTAACTACAAACAATAAAACAACAAGCTAATAGTAGAAAACACAAATAGCAATCTACAAATTACAAAACTAAATGACTAAGAAATCTTGCCAATGGCATGGGCACTGCAGGGGCCCCCGTAAGAGGGCCCCAAAAAGAATTTCAGTGTCTGCCTAGCAGACACTGAAATTCGCGACGGGTGCAACTGCACCCGTCGCACCTTCCCACTCCGCCGGCTCAATTCTGAGCCGGCGTCCTCGTGGGAAGGGTGTTTCCCGCTGGGCTGGCGGGCGGACTTTCGGCGGTCGCCCGCCAGCCCAGTGGGAAAGCCAGAATGACCGCCGCGGTCTTTTGACCGCGGAGCGGTCTTTCGGCGGGAACCGCGTGGCGGGCGGCGACCGCCGCCCGCCGCGGTCAGAATCACCCCCTCAGTGTCCCCTAGGACAGACAGAACGGATATAATAACACCAAATCACACAAATTCAAACATACCAAGTAAAATAACAGCCTAGACAAAACAGTAGATGATTACAACAGCATGTAATACTCTCCCCTTGGGATAATAATATCCCCAAGAATTCATCCAACAGAATAGTGGTTCCCCAATGATCACAGTGTAAATGTCGAAGGAAAAAGTATTTCACATTCTTATTGAAAAGAATCCTCTATTGTTGTAATAGCGTTATGACTTGAAAACGTTTTTCTTATGGGTTGATGAAATGTATCCTTGATGAGCCATGATTCCCAAAGTAGAAAAGAAATAAAGAGAGCAGATCCAATGATCTGTCTTTGTCCAGGTCAGTAGTGCCGACGCGCGTTTTAGTAAAAAGCGGCCACCAAGGGTCACTCACCTTCTTCAGGGCACATATCAATCAAATAATGATGACCATCCCAGGAGAGGCTATAATATTCATTAACTGGATTCTGTAAAGTAGTGAGATCTCAGAGCTCCAATCCTGTCCACATGGTAAGAGATTACTTTTTTGTGTTCTATGGGATATCCGCATACCTCTTTATGGCCGAATCATCGTATCGGCAAATTAAACAATGTCTCACTTTTTAATCTTTTATCCCCGCAGTCCTTGTCTGATTTTTTTTTTAATTGCGATACGGGCGAGAGTATCACAGGCCTTTACACCAGCCAAAGAACAGTAGTCTGATTACATACATGCCCAGTTGCATTGGGTTGGTGGTTCCATTGTTCAGTTTGTGACACCCCTCACACTCTTGTGTCCCTTAGGTACCTACCACTGCAGAGGAATAGGAGGAGGAGACAATCCCTGTGTAAAGACCCCTCCTTGGACTTGCCTACACTGGAGGAGAGGCATATAACACTGACCTATTGACTGGACAGGGCCACAATCACAGAGCTGTGTACTCAATTGAAGCCTGATCTGCTATCAGCTATCCGTCATCCCACTGAGATTCCCCCCTCTTGTGCAAGATCTATCAGTGCTCCATTTCCATGCAACAGTTTTTTTCCAACTGACAGTGGGCTTGGCAGCAGGAATGTCACAGTCATTGTTCTCAATTGTGCTGGCAAGGGTTTTGTCTGCGTTGCTCAAACTCATGTGCAGCTACATCGCTTTCCCCCAAGTGGAAGATTTGGCCACTGTAAAGGCTGGATTCTATACAATGGGACATATTCCCAATATTATGTGGGCGATTGACAGAACACATATTGCATTTGTCCACCCCTGGCACAATGAACAGGTGTTCAGGAATCAGAAGAGTTTCCACTCACTCAATGTGCAAATGGTGTGCCTGTCTGACTAGTACATCTCCAATGTCACTGCTAAGTATCCTGGGTCGGTGCGTGACGCATTCTTCCTGAGGAATAGCAGCATCCCAAATGTGATGGCACACTTACAGAGGCACAGGGTGTGGCTGATAGGTGTGCCTGAGTCCCCATCCAAGATTTATCAGTGTATGCATTCTGGAGTAATCCCCCATACCATTGTGTAAGGCTGATGTTTGTCCTTCAATTCTTGCAGGTGACTCTGGCTACCCAAATTTGTCATGGCTCCTGACCCCTGTGAGGAATGCCAGGACAGGGGCTGAGAATCAGTATAATGATGCACATGAGCAAACCAGGCAAATCATAGAACGTACCTTTGGCCTCCTGAAGGCTAGGTTCAGATGCCTCCATCTGACAGGTGGATCCCTGTGCTACTCCCCCGAGAAGGTCTGCCAGATAGTTGAAGTATGCTGCATGTTGCACAACCTGGTCCTCAGGTGACATGTGCCTTATCTGCAGGAGGAGGAGATTGGTAATGCCCCTGTGGCAGCAGTGGACCCTGAGGACAGTGAGGATGAGGAGGCAGAGGATGTGGGCAACACAACATCAGTAATACAGTAGTACTTCCAATGACACTCAGGTGAGACAGTGGAACTGACCATTCCTCTAGTTATTTATGTTTACAGTGTGGCTGTAGCAGGATGGCAGTCACTTCCTTTGCATCGCAACTGACTGTCACTTATGTCTTCTCAATTTGCAGATGTTGGTGTTATTACAACTGTGTACTGATGTGATGACTACAGACGGCTACAGGTCATTATTTGTATGCTATCACAAAGTTCAGATAAATTGCACAAGATGTAACTGTGAACATAATTGCACATTTTCATCACATTAAGCACTATAACTCAAGTTGTGTTCAAGGGTTTACTGTGGTGAAATAGATAGAAGGAATAGTGCAATGGAATGGGGTGATGGTAGCGGTGAGTCTAGGGTATTGGTCCAGTCTGCTTGTAGCACAGGTCCAATGTCCAAGGGGCAATAGGAAGGGGAGCAATGGCAGTTCAAAGTGGACAAGGTGACAGAGTGGAACACATGGGGAAGATTCAGGAGGGTCTCATTTCCTGGCAGTGGTCTTGGTCTTGGCAAGTGTCTCTGGCATCTGTCTGGGTCGCCGGGACCATTTGCGGGGTGGTTTACCTTCTGCAGGGGGAGGGGTGCTGGTAGCCTGTGGTTCCTGTGGCATGGCCTCCTGTCCACTTGCTGCAGCAGATGTAAGGGGCCCGCTGGTGTGCTGGACATTCCCTCATGATGTTGGTCTTATCAGCCATCACCCCTGCTATGGAGACCATGGTGGTATTGAGGGCTTGCAAATCTTTCCTGATTTCCTAATGGTGTACTTCCTGCAGCCACTGGTTCTCCTGCATGTTGTTAAGAATCTGGCCATCTTGTCCTGGGATTGTTGGGAAGCCCCCAGAACATTAGTGAGTGCCTCCTGCAGAGTCAGTTCCCTGGGCCTGTCCTCCCCCTGGCACACAGCTGTTCTCCGAGTGTCCCTGTCCCCCTGTGCCTGCGTCCTCTGAATGGTGTGCCCACTGCCACTGACCCCAGGACCCTGATTGTCTTGGCTGTGAGATGTGGTAGACTGGAAGCGGGCTGGGGTGGCCGACTGACCAGTGGTCCTCGATGGGCCAGCTAGGTCATCCAGATAGAGAAGTCCAGAGTTTCAGTCATCACTGTGGGCATCTTCTGTTGGGGGACTGGATAGTTATGGTACCTCCTCGCCGCTGGAATTGGCTGGGACACCTGTGGGGATGAAAGTGATGTATTCTGCTTCATGTCTCTGACATATTCTACATCCCTAGCTTCCCTTATATCATTGCTGTTGCCCTGCCACCTTTGTTTGTGTATGGTGATGTATTGTGGGATTGTTAGTCCTCCATGCTGTGCATGCATTGATGGGGGGTGTAAATGCAGGGCTGGGAGGGTTGTACATGCATTGGAATGGCATTCAGGGCTTGTTATTGGGGTTAGTCACATGTGTAGGTACACTGCGTGGGATGGGGTGGAGTGATGGGAGTCAGGGTGAGGGGTGAGATGGCATGCAAGTATGGGGGGTGATACGTAATACATTTTGACTCACCAGTGTCTAGTCATCCGGCTACTCCGGTGAGTCCGTCAGGATGCAGGATTGCCATGACTTGCTCCTCCTATGCTGTCAGCTGTGGGGGAGGAGGTCAGGGTCTACCACCAGTCCTGTGGATGGCAAGCTGGTGCCCTGCTGCCACGGAACATACATTCCCCCGTAGGTCGTTCCACCTCTTCCTGATGTCGTCCCTTGTTCTTGGATGCTGTTCCACAGCGTTCACCCGGTCCACGATTCTCTGCCATAGCTCCATCTTCCTTGCAATTGATATTTGCTGTACCTGTGCTCCGAAGAGCTGTGGCTCTACCCTGACTATTTCCTCCACCATGTGTGTTGTGCAGAGGGTGTGGGGTAATGTGGTGGGGTGTGGGATGTGGACTGCGTGATATATGGGTGGTTGTAGTGTGTGTGCGTAGTTGCCTCTGTGATTTGCGTGGCCAGCTATTGCAGTCTTTTTGTGTTGGCAAAGGGTTTACCGCCAATCGTTTACCTCCGTTGAATGTCCGCCATGATGCTTTGTTGGCCATAATGTGATGGTCGTTATTTTGTTGGCATAACAATATGGGTGTTCGTACCAACACTTTACCTCTGACCTTTGGTCTGGCGGATTTTTGTTTGTGGCAGTACTCTGCCAGTTTCGTGTGTGTGTGTCATAATATAGCGAACAGATGTTCACTACAGCAACAGTATGTTGGTGTCTGTCACCACGGCAGTAAGCGGCATTTACCGCCAATGTCATAATGACCGCCTATGTTGACTGGGAGGATGACTTATTTAATAGTGAGGTGGTGAATCCTGAGCAAGGAACTATCAGGAAGCTAGAGGTTTTCATTAGTGCATAGGAATTTCCTGTTGTCAGTGACCCTTGAAGTGCCCTTGGCAGGACAATTGGGTATTGCAAAAATCCAGTATAGTTTAGACCCTCAGTTCTACTAGCTAGAGATGTGCAAAGACGCATAGATGCTCTGTAGAACCTATCCTGCTTGGCAGACAAGTGCTTCTACCAGTTGTAGGCTGTGCCATTTGAGAGGGTGGAAATAGACATCATTGGCCCATTTGACACCAGTCAGGCAACAATTATTTCTTGGTTGTGGAGGATCATAGTACCAGGTACCCTGAGACTGTTCTTCTAAGGAGCATGACCACACAGGTGGTAGCTAAAGTGCTCCTTGGAAATTTTCCTAGGGTTGGATTTTCTGTGAGCGGTGACCTCTGACTGCAGAACGAATTTCAACTTCTCTTATTTGAGAGATGTATAGGTGCAAGCTGGTGTGATATACCACTTCTTCATGGCATACCACTGACAAACTAATGGTTTGGTAGAGCATTTCAACAGAACTCTAAACAGTGATGAGATCTCTGTCAGAAAACCTCAGGGGTAAGTGAGATCTTCACCTCATGATTGCCTACCAAGAGAGTCTGAGCTTTTGTACAGACCCCTGGTGTAGGGTCTGCTCACCTTAGCCGGAGAAGGTTGGGAAAGAACCTCAGAGTCTCCACAGAAGATGTGGTGGGCTATGTGATTGGCCTCAGGAAGCAGATAGTGCAGTACACGAGTCACCCAGAGCAAAACCTTCAGGCTAGTCAAGGTCTGAAAAAAGAGTAGTAGAACTAGAAAGCTACTCTGAGTAGGTCTCAGGAAGATTAGGAGGTGTTGGTGACAAACTCTAGCTGTCCTAGAGCTTTGAAGGACAAATGGCATGGGCCATACAAGGTAGGCCAGAAGGATTCTGAGATTAACTACTTGGTGGACACAGATGCCACAAGGGACCCCAAGAAGGTGTTTCTTGTGAAGAAACTGAAGCTTTACCTACAGAGATATTACACAATGAATGTCATGACTATGAAAATAAAAGTTGAGGAAGAAAGTGAGACTCTTCTTAACTTGGTGTATAGAGGCATGAGGGATGGCCCTGTGGAAAGGGGTTCGGCTAGGTCCAGATTTCACAAATGAGCAGCATTTTTTCTTCCAAGTTCAGAAGACAACCACAATGTTAGAAGTTGGGTCTCTAGTTGGCAGAGGTATGCACCCTGTCCAAGTAGGGACCACAATCCTTGACAGCTAAGTCAATAACACAACATAAATTAGCGTGAGCAGGCGGGCTTAACTTGGAAGGCCTTCTGCAACACACACAATAAACTCATGTTACACACCACAGAAAAATACTTCACATGAGTAGAAAAATAAAGCTTGCTGATCTGGTTACTTTTAAGTTCAGCACAATACAGATCCAATTCACAAATAGTGAAGTATAGGCTCTGTAGACTCAAAAATAGGGCGACTGATGAACAAATGTATTTGATCAAAGGGGTAGTGCTGGGGACTCCTCGACACGAGTGTATGATGTCCTGATGGACTTCAATTCGGTCCTGGTGGTGCTCCTCTCAATAAGAGGTGTGTGGCTAGGCTGGGCAGAGCTGCTCGGTTTGACTGGGAGCAGCGAAGAAACCAGGGCTGCTCCAGATGGTTTCCAGGTGTAAGCAGCAAAGGTTGACAAGACTGCTCAGGTTGAGCTTGAAAGTAGACAGTGGCAAAGTCTGGCAAAAGCTGCTCAGATTGAAGTAGAAAGTTGACATCAAACGAAAGCAAGGGCACTCGTTGCAGGTTACAGATGCTAGCAACAACGTTTGCCAGCAGTTGTTCAGGTTGAAATTGAAGGTGAGCAGCTAAGAAAAGCTGGGCTTCTCCAGGAAGGTTACAGATGTGAGCCGTGAAGTTTCGCAAAAGCTGCTCGGTTTGAATTTGAAGACAAGTAGCAAAGGAAAGCAGGGCTGCTCCAAAGGTTGCAGATGTGAGTGGCTACTTTGTCAGAAGCTGTTTGGGTTGAATTTGTAGATGAGCGTCAAAGGACAGCAGGGCCATTCTGGGCACGTTACAGATGCGAGCGGCAAAATTTGTCAAAAGCCGTTTGGTTTTAAGTTGAAGTCTTGGGCTTCCAGACAGAGATCAGCAGGCAGCAGGGCAGCACAGCAAAGCAGGGCAGCATTTCCTGAGAACAGTCAACCCTGGTAAGGTGGCAATCCTGGCACACAGCAGTCATTACTCCAGCAGTTCTTTCTTGAGTCTAGAAGTGTACAGATTAATGGGGGTCAGGGACTCAGTACTCATACTAGAAAGTGCCTTTGATGTGGAAGGTGTCTACAAAGAGTTCTTGTGAAGTACACATGGTTCCCCTTTCAGGTCAGTCTTGGCTCCAGGCTATCAGTCCCTTTGTGTGGACTCTTAATACTACCCTTTGAGGTGTAAGGGTGAGCTCTTCTCAATATCCTTCCCAGAAAGACCCATCAGTATGCCGATGCATGCACATACAGTTATAAATCTTATACTGCGTGTCTGAAAGAAATGCATAAGTGTAGCTGTCACCTAGCCCAAGCCAGACGTGTATTTGAGATGGCAGTCAGTGCAGAGAAATGCCTACTTTCTAAAAGTGGCATTTCTAAAATAGAAATATTACATCTGACTTTACCAGTAATGAAGATGTATTATTGCTTTTCAAAACTAAACATGATGCAGCCACTTCTCTTAGATCAGGAGTTACAGATTAAAGGTACGATAAGGAATTCCCAATGATGGCCTATGAGAGGGGCAGGCCTCACAGTAATGACACATGACTTTTGGGAGTTTTTCATTGTCAGGACATGAGAACTTAAAAACATGTGCCTTGCTTTTTGCTTACATGACACCCTGCCCTATGGGCCACCTAGGGCCTCCTAAGGGGTGCCTTATATGTAGGAAAAGGGGAGTTCTGGGCTTGGCAAGAGGTTTTACGTGCCAGGTTAGGGTGGCAGTTAGACCTCACATACAGGCCCTGCAGTGGCAGACCTGAGTCATGTTTGAAGGGCTACTTAAGTGGGTGGCACAATCAGTGCTACAGGCCCACTAGCAGCATTTAATTTACAGGCCCTGGGTATATGGAATACCACTCAGCAAGGGGCTTATAGGTAAATTAAACATGCCAATTGTGGAAATACAAATGTTACCATGTTTAAGGGAAGAAGCATATACACTTTAAAGTGCTCAGAGTCCTAAGGCCAACAAAAAGGTACAGCAACAAAACAGGAGGTAAAGGCAATTCATCTGAGGTAAGACCAACATAAGCATACCAGGTCTAACACACAATCAGATAAACTTACTAAAGTTTGTGCAGGCATTCGCCTCACACAGTGGAATTTGGTACTGTGTTTGTGGGACTTTAAAATGGCAATTAAATTAATTCTAAACTTGGTGCACTGTTGAGTATCGTTGAGAATATGAGCATTGTGGCCTGGTTTAAAGTTTGACAGATGAGATACCTGGTCACAAATGTGACAGATATCACGTCCGCTGCATTTCAAGTACGTTATATCCTATTGCACTTGTAATGCAGCAGAGAGATATCCAATATATTTGTGACAAAGTATCCCATCCACCAAACTATAAATTAGACCTTTGATATTTTTAGTTTTTGAGACAGTGGAACATACGCATCCATGGGGGTAATCATGGATGCATTCTAGCTAGAATCTTGTTTGTGGAACATCCTGCATGAGCGTATATTCGATTACCTTCACTCTCTTCCTGCAATCCGGAATCATCTTACTTCTGCAAGGTTTTTTTAAAACACAAGGCTCCTCCCAGGCCAGTGAACAATTTACACTGGACCAGCCATGGCCCAGGTGGCTCTGCCTGTTATGAGCAGAATGCATGCAGGACTCAGGCAATTGGTGGAGTGGGAGGTCTGGTCAGAACAGGCATAGCTTTATTTGTGTCTAAGGAGCTAAAAGTTTGGTGAGACAGGAGAAGCACAATATATTGCTAATTCTACTACATTGTGAGATTTGAGGTTAATCCAGCCCATTTGGAGGTGGTACAACTGCCATATTTCCTATGGTCTCAGACAGAAATGCCATAGCATTGACTTCACTGGCAGCCCATCTGCCACAGGGTCACTACTTTGAATACCTTAGAAGAAAAGGCAAATCTTTCAACACTTATTTTTCAGGTCTGCATCTTCTAACATGGTAGTGGCATAAAGAAAGGCAAAACAATGGCCATCACATGCATGGACAAAAACTGTCTGCTCACTACAGCCATTGATGTTCTGTTTCTGGGTCATGAAGGAAATTATGTTGGAGTCATAATTTGATTAAAATAAGATATGATCTCCAAAGAGAGTCGTGAGAATACCCCAGGTTTTCCTTTGTTCAGAAATTGTCAATACAGAGGGAGGGGTTGATTCCAGTGACACCTTGCCTTCTATGTCTCTTTGACAGATGTTTAAATCCCATGTTTGAGACTGTCAGTGTTGAAGTTGATAGGAGAGGGCTTAGGAGGTTAGTTCTTCTAAATTCAAGCTCCAAGGAAAGAGTTTATAAGACAGTCCTACGCCATCACTGGGACTATTTTTGTAAAAGGGTTCCTCCTAAGGAACTATCTTAATTTCAATGTGTTTCAGAGGTAATTTCAAACGTTTTGCATGAATGGTTTGACAGTGAATTAGATGTCTATGTCTTGATATTTAAATGGGCAGCAATTCAAATATTTTAGTCTCCTTGAAGGATCCAGCATTAATAAAATATTTAGGCCCATATTTATGGATGGTTAGTGTCACTTTAGCGCCATTAATTTTGGTACTAAAACAACTCTAACCTAAATCCATATGTATATTTTGACGCTAGACCCGTCTAGCGTCACAATATTGGAGTTAGCACCACATTTAGGATGCGCAAAACCACCTTGCGTCAATGAGATGCATGGTAGGCGTTCCCGTCCCAAACACAACGCTAACCCCCTAGCGCAATATTTATCTCCAGGCACAGAAACGATGCGCAAGGAGGAGGCGGACCTTAATAATGGAGCCATGCCTGCTTAGCGCCATTATTTAACGCCTGGGTCAGACCAGGCGTTAGGTTACAGGTGGGCCCATTTCCATGGTGGAATACCATGAAATGAGCACAGTGATGCCCACCCCAAGCCCCAGGAACACCACCACCCACACCACAGGGACAGTACAGGAGAGGGACTCCATCCCGGGTAAGTTTTTGTAAGTATAATTTTTTTTTTTTGTAAATACCATTGGGGGTTCCTTACATGGAGCCATCTGCCTGCCACCGGGTATGTTGGGCTGGCCAGGGGACATTAGCCCCCTGTGGTGGGCATTGTGGTGGTGTTGATCACTCCTGTCTACACTGACGCAAGAGTCATTTTTTGGCTGCATGGGCGTCACAAAATGATGCTAGGCTGGTGACGGCATATATTTTCCCTAACGCCATACCTGATAGACTTTTGTTTGAAAGAGGCCTTGGTTCATTTACCAGTTGAATAGAAAGTGATGACAATAGAACAGATTGTATACATAGTCTTGTAGGTTAGAAGAAAACCAAAAAGAGAAAGAACAGACAGAGTAGACTAGAAGGTAAGAGAGACATGCAAAGAAAAAGTAGCACACAGTTCATTTGTAAGTAAATTAAACAAGTACATAGTAAAACAATGACATCGAAACACTATATTTAACCCCAATTATAGTAGGAAATGTAATCAAAGAAACATTCAAGGAGGGTTGCTAACCTTTTCAAAGGATGGGTGGTGATGATGATTCTATGAAAATCATAACAGATGACTAAATAGCCTCTCTTGTTATGGTTAAAACCAAAGGGTTAGCATAAGCTCTGTCCAGTCTATGATGGTAACATATACCATACCACCATCTTTGTAATGAGATACCAGATGTGTCTTTCCAGTTATTATTGGAAAGAAACAGCCAATAAAAGGTCAAAAATATCAACTGAATAGGAAGAACATTTCCAATCTTTTCGTAAGCAATATAAAAATACATTTGAGTAAGAAAAAGAAACACTGGTGTGAAACATATTGTTAATTTGTTTCTCCACTTTCAACCAGAATTGATATGTGTTTCTGCATGAGAACAGAAGAGGATGCAGACCAGCAGAAGGAGCTTTGCAAGACTAGCAATTCGAGGAAATGGTAGGATTGATTTTTGTTTTTAAAGAAATAGAGAAATAGGAGTTAATGAAAGTATAAAATATTTACATATAACGTTTGGGTATTGTTTGCTACTTGGGAGCAGTCACTAATTTTAACCCATATTTTATTCTATAATTGTATTCATCATGAAACATTAAAATCTCTTTCTCACTGGAGACCAATATTTGTTTTCCCTTTTGAACTATTGGATGCTGCAAGGGATCTGTAAAAGAATCAAAGCTGACAAAAAGATGATAGAAAATACAATTGTGATGTTGAAGCATCAGATACATTATCAGATGGAAGAATCAATAATGCTTGTGAGATAGTTTCAATGACTGAAGTGAATTTGTGATTAAACTGAAAGATAAAAAGGTAATTGTGCCTATTGGAATGAGATAAACGTGCCATTATAAATACGTTTTTTAACCCGTATTAGGCGTTTGTTTCTCCAAGATCTCCCCAAAAATATTTGGCCAAAGTAAAAGAAATAACCGGAACAAGCATCATCCTAATGGAATCCAGTATAAAGATGACAGGTTTACAGGTACTGAATTTAGATTCAAAGGAACTATATGCTTGTTGTTATTTGAAAACAAAGTCCTCGGTATCAAAGTTTCCTTGCGGACCAAGCAAAGTCGGTACATGCAAAGTCATGTTTGAAGCAGAAATTATTAAGAGGGAGTATTTCACAATTATCCAAATTAAGACTATCTCCTAAACAGTAGCAAAACTGTGTACTTCTGTCACAAACTCAGGTAGACAGGTTGTAGTAGTAGACAGAAAGAGTAGCATATCATCAACATATACAGTCAGTTTCACCTATTCTCACTGTATCAAAATCCCTAGGAAAGAGAGTTTTGACAAATTTTGGGTAAGAACGTTTGCAAGACAAGAATAAAGACCAGTGGTGAAAGATGGAATCCTTGTTTATCTCCTATATGTAGTGGAAAGTATACTAAACAAATATAGAGTTTTTGTGAGATTTCCCTGATTAAAGTGAATCTTTTTAACTCTGTTATGAGTTGAAGTAGTAGAAGATGCACCTCTCTTCAAGCAAGGTTTGATGCTGCAAAATAAAAATAAAAACAATGTTTGAAATGGGGAGCAGAACTGGGAGTCTGATGAGTAACATAAGGGGTTGAGAGAATGAATTAGAGAAGCAGGGGAACAGCCAAGGAGAAAGCAAGGAAACATGCACTTCGATGAAGTGCTAAATGGTAAAAAAAAGTCCCTTGAATTAGCAGTGGAGGGCGACCTTTCAGTTGATCAGAACATTATAATACTGAAATGCTCCATGGCAGGACAGAGAATAGGAAGATAACCCATCAAGTCAAGAGAAGCACACTGAGACATACAACAAAGTCATCCAATTCATTAACCAGGGACTGACCCAAAGCCTACCCTAAGTATGTGCTATCTATTGAAATAATATGTCTGACTACAAAAAGCTACAGTGTAGGTAGTTAAGACCTACAACCGATCATACTGTGTGATCGATGGGAAGATCTGTGTTGCTAAAGTAGGTAGAGGACCAAGAAAATTGTACTGATAGCTTGAGCAACATTCCAGAGTGAAATGACACAAAAAAAATTCAGTTCCCTAAATGGAGTGGGCCTGTGGTGAGGCACCAGAGTGTCTGAATGCTCACTCAAAACTGCTCTGCAAGCAAAATAGTTTGCTGCACAATTTCCACAATGAAACTATCATCCATAAAAAGTTGGAAGTAGTGAATGGACATAGAATTTGAAGCATCAATCAATCAATATCAATCAATACTTCTATAGCACAGCTTATTACCCGTGGGATCTCAAGGTGCTGTTGCGGGTGTGCTGCTCAATCGAATAGCCAGGTCTTGGGGTCGTTCGTGAACTACTCCAATGACGCAGTCTGTCTGAGTTTGCGAGGTAGTGTGTTTCATGTCTGGGCTGGGAGGTAGGAGAAGCATCTTGCCCCCTGCATGCTTTTTCAGATTCTGGGAAGGCTGCAAGGGCAAGCTGGGAAAAACAGAGTTGTCTGTTGGGTGCATAGAAGGTGAGGCAGTGGTTGAGGTAGGCTAGTCCTATGTTGTGTAGTGCCTTGAAGGTGTGTGTCAGAAGCTTGTAGGTGATACGTTTGTTGGCAAGGTAATTCTTAGAGGTGGAAGAAGATGTGGCTGTGTCGGGGGATATCTAGGATGAGCATGTCAATTCCAGGGGATCGGATGCGCCTTAAGGAAAGGACTGCTGAATAGGATTTCCTACTGTGAGAGCAGCTGCAGTGACAATGTGGAAGTGATAAGACCTCTTTGTGAAGGCAGAGCATAGCCTAGTCAGTAATAAGTTGGGCTATGCTCAGCTCTGCCCTCCCGATCCTGCCACCAGATGGCCCCTTTAGGCACACATAATCCCTCTATTGTGAGACTGTCTGGAAGGAATTCACAAAGTCTGTCAGTTACACCCAGGCATGTGACCCAGGAGAGGCCACAGACACCAAATGGCTAAGAGCAGGATAATGGCCACTTTCTAAAAGTGGCATTTTAGCAATTTTACTGTAAAATCTGACTTTACAGGGGTGCGGCTGGAGGGGCAAGATGGCGGCTGCACTTACAGAGCGTTCAGCCAGCAGGTAACATCTTGCACCATTCTGGCTCTATCCATGAGATTCACTGACAGTGTTTTTTCAACAAAAATAGGGACTGGGAGATTGTTGGTCCAGTGCACAGTCTCCCGAAGTAAACCTGTAATATTAACATCAGTACACTGTTCCACAAAAGAGAGAGAAGATAAGAGAACTAATTGAGTTCTGTTCACCAAAGGCAAATCTATACTGGGTGTTTTAGGAGAGCCCTCAAGCACCCACTAGGGTGACAGGTATCATCATTGGGCTTACTCCTCGCCAGACTGGTGCTGCAATGCCTGGACCTTGTTTCTAACACATTAAAATAATGGTTTAGGTTCAGAGCTAATTTTAAGAGTTTTGTCTCTTCTTTATACTCTCCATTTTCTTAGTCAGTCTCTATCCCAGACCTGCTTCTGTTAGCAATTTAACAACGGTTGAGTGCCACCCAGAATTCTGGGTGGCCCGCCAGGCATTGCAGCACCAGTCTGGCATGTATTTCAGAGTTACCCATTTGTTCTCCCTCCTACATTCTTCCCAGATCTACAATCCATGGCTATGGGTATACTGGGCCTCTAAGTCCCCCAGAGTTTCTCACAGTAAGTGCTCCGCCTCCCCCAAATGAAGTGGGTCTGGCTTCGCTGATCTCCACCTCTACCATTGAGCAGCACAAATGGTACCAATTAATGATTGGCTGCTAAGAGATCTACAAGTTTCCTCTTGGTACCTTGATCTACACATACTTGAGAACTGGGGTGTTCACAACCTACTCTTTGGGAGGAAGCTCTCTGCTTTCCTACCACAGATCTCTAAAATCCCCCTGCTGTGCTGGAGGGTGGCACTTACACAGATCCAATGCCTGGTGATACAGATGGCCCAGACTCATTTTTGGGCAGGTAGATGGCTGGAATGGGTAACACACCTGGAGAGGTTTAAAGGATAGGACCAGATAGTTATTACCACACTAGGAAGCCTCTGGGACAAGGACCGTATTGTTTCCTTCGACTATCTCAAAGCTAACTGCAAGCTCTATAACTAGCAATTCTTCAGAAAACTGCAAGTACAGCATGTCCTTGATGCATATAAAGAGCTGCTCATGAAGGTCCCTGAAGATAACACCCTGGAGATGAAAGTAACAATGGGAGCATTGGGTCGACAAGGAATTTCCTGACTATATTGATCACTTTTCCACCTTCCCCAGACCCTCTCCAAAAGCTCAGAGAGATTTGGAAGGCTGATCTGGAGGAGCTCAATGATGATGACTGGTGAAACGTGAAGATCACTTTTCAAACAATGGCCATACCCTCTAATCTTTGGTTTCACCATATATATTATAGCCAATATCGAAGATGGGGCATATGGGCTCACCTATCTGCATATGATATGGTGACCAGTTATGAAAGCCTATTGGGTCTCCATCCATTCACTGCATCAGGCGGCAGAGTTGGGCCCTGAGGTGGTACTTCTTGGGACAGTGGATGATTGGCGATATAGTGCACACCATAGGCTGTTTGCCGGTATTAGATATCTTGTGGCTAAATTGGACATTACTCACCACTATTGGTCAGTAAACCCTCTGCCATTATCTACCTTATGGAAATGTATGAACTAATGCCGTAATGCCGAAAAGGAGATATACAAGTGAAGAGGCTGTGTCAAAATGCATGTGAAAGTTTGGGGGCATGGACTTTGTAGAGTGAGTGTACTGCTTTCTCCCTGATGTTATCCTGTTTATTGGGACTATGGAGACATCCGCTGACTGCATTGGTAAGGGGGGATTTATGGCTCAAGTCTGATACCATTTTTGTGCCTGTCCGCCACAAACATGTAACCCTGTATCATTGGTATATGACTATATTTTCAAAATCAATCAAAAAGAATGTCCCAGTCCTGCCATTGCACCTTACCCTCAGTGCTACCTAGGGCCTCCCTTAGGGGTGTATTATATGCAATAAAACAGGGGTTTACAGCTTGGCATGGGGCTGTATTACTAATTCAAATTAGCAGTTTAAAGCTGTTGTCAGGCTGCAATGACAGTACTGGAATATGTTTTAAAGGAGTATTTAAGTGGGTGGCACAATAAAGACTTCTGGCCCACTAGTAGCATTTCATTTACAGGCCCTTGGAATACACTATACCACTCTGCAAGTGACTCATAGGAAATTAAATATGCCAATCGGTATAACCAATTTAACCATGTAAAGTGGAGTGAGCTCAAGCACTTTAAAACTGGTTAGCAGTGGTAAGGTGTACAGAGTCCCAAGGCCAACAAAAATTATTTTCTGCAAAAATTAAAGGATAAAAGGCAAAAGGTTTGGCGTTACCCCGTAGAGAGGGCCAGGTTGAACAATTCCATCTCTAAGGCCCTCATTATGACATTGGAGGTCAATCCCACTTACCGCCATGCTGACTGCCGCCAACATACCGCTGTAGCAGCAGGTATCCGTTCACCATATTATGTCACACACATACACCAATCCTTCACTATACTGCCACAGACACAACTCCGCCACACCAAAGATCAGTGATAAACTGGCAGTATCAAAACCCAAACTGTTACGCCAACAGAACTGCGCCCATCATATTATGATCCACGAATCATGATCCACGAATCACCACAGCGGACATTCAACCGCGGTAAACCATTGACGGTACATACCGTTGTGCTCAAAATACACACACACATATAAAACAACACCATATTGGACAAGTTAAATTACACACACCTGACACACATACACACACCACACCCACACACCCAAACCACTATAAAACACCCACCCACATTACCCACAACCCTTTATGAATACAAATCATTGGCACCAGAGAGAGATAGCAGGACCACTCACACAACCAGAGCCACATATCACCATCACCTATACACCACCCATGCACATCACAACACTCACCCCAACACATCACCCTACACACCCTCACCCACACTACTCACACAACACCCATGGCACCACAATGACACCCCAGATTCACTAAGGAGCAGCTAAGGGTCATGGTAGAGGAAATCATCCAGGTAGTGCCACAGCTATTTGGAGCACAGGTGCAGCAAATATCCATTGCTAGGAAGATGGAGCTATGGCGGAGGATCGTGGGCAGAGTCAACGCCATACGACAGTACCCCAGAACAAGGGATGACATTAGGAAGAGATGGAACGACCTACAGGGGAAGGTGTGTTCCATTGCAGCAAGACACCAGCTCGCTGCACAGAAGACTGGCGGTGGACCCCCACCTCCTCCCCCACAATTAACAACATGGGAGGAGCAAGTCTTGGCAATCATGCATCCTGAGGGCCTGGCAGGAGTAGGAGGAGGACTGGACTGTGGTAAGTCAACTCTATAGTAGTATGAGCCCCCCTACCTGCATGCCATCACATACCCCCACCCTCACTCCCATCACTCCACCACTACCCACACACTCCATCACATCTCACTCATCCCTATGCTACGTCCTGCATGCCATACCAATGCATGGACACCACTCACAGACCTGTATGGACACCTATCACTAAAGCATGCACACTAGAGAGAACTAATCATCCCACCATACACTAACATACACAATTGAAAGCTGCCAAGGCAAAAAACAACCATAGAGGGCAACCCATCCATGCACAATATATCACACACACCAACAATAACACTACATTTACATCCTCACAGGTATCCCAGCTAATGTCACAGGAGAAGAGGTACCAGCAGCATCCAGTCCCCCCACAGAAGAGGCCCACAGTGATGACAGAGACTGTGGTCGCCTGGATGTGGATGTCCAACCTGGCCAATCAGGGACCTCCGGACAGTCGGTTACCCAGCCACAGTCACACACCACCACAGAGCCTCCCCCCTCAGGAAATACCACCACAGCACCCACCCAGCGTGCCCATATCTCTGTCCCCAGAACACATCAATCAGCAGTGTATCCATCACTACATGGACCCCGGGGCACACCACAAACCCAAGACAATCAGGGACCTGGGGTCAGTGGCAGTGGGCACACGGTTCATGGGACAGAGGCACAGGACAACAGGGAAGCTGGGAGGACTGCTGTGCTCCAGGGGGAGGAAAGGCCCAGGGAACTGACTCTCCAGGAGGCACTCACCGAGATCCTGGGAGCATACCAACATTTCCAGGATACGCTGGGCCAGATTCTGGCCAACGTGCAAGAGAACAGGCGGCTGCAGGAGGGAAAGTACCAGGGGATCAGGGAGGACTTGAAGACCATTAACATCACCCTGGTCACCATTGCAGGGTTGCTGTTAGACATGGCCAACATTTTGAGCGAGGCAGTGTCACACCAGCGGGCCCCTGCCCTTAGCCAGGCTACTGAACAGCCCTCCACCTCCGCTGCTGCCAGTGGACAGGAGGCCCCACCACAGGACCAACAGGCCACCAGCACCCCTCCCCCTGCAGAAGGAGAACCACCCACAAACATTCCCTGCGATCCAGGCAGAAGCCAGAGTCTATTGCCAAGCCCCCACCATGAAATAAGACTCTCCTGATTGTCACCCTTGTGTCCCACTCTGTAAACCTGTCCACTTTGAACTGCCATTGCTCCCCTTACTATGTCCCCATGGACAATGCACCTGTACTAAAAATAGACTGGAACCGTACCCTGGACTTTCCTCCATCATCACCCCAGCCCATTGCACTACCCCTTTTTCTTCATAACACTGCAATAAACACAATTTGAAAAAATACAAGTATGGAGTATGTCAAATGATTGAAGTATGTATTTGTTTAAGACGTTTTAAACATTGCAATTCAACTGTACAATAAAGTTAACATAGGATAGACCTGTAGTTGGCTGCAGTGACAACACCAGGAGCGATAGTGGGGCACCAACATCTGCAAAAAAGAGCTGCCAAAGGGTAAAGTAAGTGGCCATAGAAGTGGGAAATTACCGCCTGCCAGTGACAATGTGAAACAAAAAACTGACAATGAAATGTGAAGTCACACTGTCTTACCTTTGTTCATTTGAAGTATTGTCTAATTACTGCAGATCTGTTGTCCTAATCGTCATCTTCTGCCTCATCATCTACACTGTTCACAGGGTCCGCTGCTGCCGCATGGCCATCACAATCCTCCTCCTCCTGCAGAAAAGGCACCTGGCGTCTCAAGGCAAGGTAATGCAACATGCAGCATGTCACGATTATCTGGCAGACCTTCTTGGGTGAGAAGCACAGGGCTCCACCAGTCAGATGGAGGCACCGGTATCTGGCTTTCAGGAGGCCAAAGGTACGTTCAATAATCCTTCATGTTCACCCATTTGCCTCATTGTAAAGTTCCTCAGCCCTTGTTCTGACATTCCTCACAGGGGTCAGCAGCCATTATAGTTTGGGTTAACCTGAGTCACCTGCAAATATCGAGGGACAACTGTTAGCCACACACTGTCCCTTATGGCAAGACTTGTGGATTGGGTCCTACCCCAGTGTGGACTGCTGTATGGGCCTCCAGACCAATCAGTGAGTACACTGTGAGCACGATGTATGGGGCATGAATGCATGGAGTGATTTGTGTGAAGGCCTCATGTGGGGGGGGGGGTTGGTGGATGGGCCCTGGGCAGCGCCCATCAAAAGAAGGGTATATGGTTTGCCATCGCCAAGGACGTGCGGACTCTGGTGGGTCAACGGAAGGCGGAGTACCCATTGTTGGCAAACGGTGGGAGGACCTGAAACGCTGGGCATGGAAGATGGTGGAGGCCCAGCTGGGGGTGGTATCCCAACAAGGAAGGGGTGCCTCTCGAACCCTGAACCCCCTGTGACCCGCATACTAGTGGTGGCCTATCCAGAGCTGGATGAGCGCTTGAGGGCATCACAGCAGCCACAAGGGGGTGACTACAGTGCCCATCATTACAACTAACGCCTGGTGTGGTGGTATCTGGGTGGGGGGTGTCCTTTCCATCATTGACCTCTTCCCTACCCCTGTCCTTCGCATCTGGCAGGCTGTGTAAACCCAGCCAAGCACCTCAGTCACCCAGTCCACAGGCCCAGCCGTCACCACACCCAGTTATGATGGAAAAGGATCCAGGCCAGCAGCCAGCCACACGGAAAGGGTGCCTGCCCCAAGTTCTGCCAGGAAAGTCAAGGTGCCAACCCCTGCTGCTGCCAGGAAGGGCAAGGTGCCACCCCCAGCTGCTGCCAGGAAGGGGAAGGAGGAATCCCCAGTTGCTGCCAGGAAGAGGAAGTGGCATGCACCAGCAGGCAGAACGGACAAGAGGCCTGGTACTGGGACTCAGTCGGAGCCCCCACCACCAACCATGGTGGTGCAGCCATCTGTGGCTGCAGGGGATGGGCAGGAGCCTCCCCCCCCACAACCACCAGCAGCAGCACCACCACTGAACAGCTGTCACCACCGGCGGAAAGCCTGTAGTCTTGCCTGCATGGGCTGTTGTGTTGCCTGCCCCCTGCAAATTCTGTGGGTATGACACCCACCTGAGAGACTGTGAGCCTGCACTCCCCAGGATCTGAAGCACAGGGCCCGATGCCCCCTCCAGAACCAGTGGGTATGGCACCCACTCACCCCATCCTCTACAGGAAATGAAGATCACAGGGCACAATGCCCCCTCCAGAACCAGTGGGTATGGCACTCACTCACCCCATCCTCTCCAAGGTGAAAATCACAGGGCACAATGCCCCCTCCAGAACCACTGGGTAAACCCCTCCACCAATCCCATCCTCCTCAGGACCAAACACAGGGAATGTTGCCCCCTCCAGAGCATGTGGGCAAGTCACCCACTTGAGAGACTGTGGCCTTGCACTCCCCAGGACCAAGCACAGGGCATGTTGGCCACTCCAGGTCCAGTGGTGTTGTTCCATCTGCCGGCTTAGGTGTCCCCCATTCCCCATCCCGCTCAGGTGCCTACCTATTTTTGAACTGATGCCCCTGCAGTGTTCTCTGTGTGTTGTTTCAGGAGTCAAGTGGGGCCTTGGACATAGTAATGTGGCCCTGTGGCCCACACAGATTGAGGACTGGGCAGTGTCCCTTGTTTGTACATATGTATATACTTTTGGATTGAATTTTCGTATTTCTACTATATTTATATTATTACACTCACTTTCATGTCTTCTTGTGGTCCTTGCATTACTCCTGAGGGGTACGGGGTAAATATGTTATGTTACTGCATCTGCTTGTGTGTATGGTACTGGGGTTGGGGGTGTTGCCTGTTGTGTGTGTGTGTCACTTTCTTTTTCCTCCTCCCCTCCCTTGTGTGCTAGGTGGCTGTACTCACCATGGTCGTCTTCACCGTTGTTGGTGTTCGTGGTGGAGCAGGACATAGAATAGCATTGGGAAGATCTGCAGTTCAGGCTCCATGGCGGCGAGCTTCTTCCCTGTGTCTCCAATGGGGAGCTGTTTCCCTTCTGTGCAGTGTTTCCGCCAAGCTTTTGATGTCGTTGGTACCACCCCGGAAGAGTTGGCGGATTGGGCTGTCATAATACAGTGGGCGTAACATTGACTTCGGTGTGGTAAAGTGGCTGTCTGTCTGAGCTCTTTACGCCATGGTCATAATTTGGCGGTGTTTACTGCTGGCCTGTTGGTGGTATTATCGCCGCTTTATCACCGACCACCTGGGTTGTAATGAGGGCCTAAGTGTCCTTGTGGGATGCAAAGAAGCAGCCATACTGTATAGATATTTGCGACCAGCAGTTGTAGACTTGATTGAAGTCCTCTGATTGACCCAGAGTGACAGATCTGTTCAGTCACTTTCTGGCTGTTAATTTAGTGATTGCTGGTTCATTGCTTGCACAGCAATGGTGATGGGCAACCGTTATAGTAGACATGTCCTATGCATCTGTAAGAGGTGTAAGTTATAGTTGGCTTTCAACCATTAAGTGTTATGGTAACAGGATTGGTGTGTCCTGGAAACAATATATAGCAATTTACATTTATAAGACCTTGGTGAACCATGGGTCATAACTCCTTAACTTACTTGTCTATCGGAAGTAGTTTGCTGGTTTGGTTGATTTCAATCAGTGGATTGTAAATTGAAGATTGAACTTGTGGGTGTGACTGCCTTTCTGAGCTCTGCTGCAATGTGCGTTGGTGTAGTTGTCTTGGAAATAGCCATGTTTTCAACAGTTTTCTGAAGTGTGTATGCTCCTGGATGCTTTGAATTCTGGCTGGTAGCGAATTCCAGAGCTTGGCAGTTTGTACTGAGAAAGTCATGCCTTCCAAGGAATTCTTATGGGATGATTATTGGTGCAAACCTGTATCCCAATGTCCTGTTTTGTTTGCATTGCTTGAATTTAGCTTGTACCAAAAGCAGTCCTTTTCCTTGGAGGCTCTCTAGACAATGCGGAGTGCCTTCAATATTGCCGGAAGAATGATGGCAAGACTGGAGTCTTGTGTTCTCCTGGGGGAAGGTGAAAAAGTCTTGCAGCAGCATTTTGGATGAGTTGTATTTTGTGTATGATGACTGTGGGTGCACCAAGGTATAGGCTATTGGTGTTGTCAAGCTCAGAGATTATGAGTATGAGGCTGGTTTGCAGTTTCTGCTGGTATCCAAGTTATGAGAGGATGCAACATAGTTTTTTCATTGTGCAGAGGGCACTCTCTTTGGCATTGTTAACATGTAATATCAAATACAGCTCTGAATCCATGATTACCCAAGGATTCTGACTCCTCTTGACATTGTTGGAGGGATCTTATGTTCCTTAGGTCATAGTCTCTGTCTTTGCTGCTTTTAGCTTTAGATGGTTATTTATCATTCTTGTGTTTATGGCCCAATGGCAGTAATCAATATTTAAATTGTAGAGGTTTTCCAGACAATCCATTTTTGAAATGATTTGGTTGTCATCTGCATAGTTGCAAAAGATGGTGTTAAATATTTTAATCAGGTTTGGTAAGGGGATGAGGTAGATATTGATAATAGAGGGGATATGATGGACTCCTGAGGATCGCCACAATGTTGTGTGTGAAGAGCTGATATGAAAGGTGGTCCAAATACTAGCTCACAGTACCAGTTTAGAAGCAATGAATTAAATTGGCATTGCCTGAAGTTCCTTCTCACCTTTCACATAGGTTATGTCAAACAAGAATTGGTTGTGTGAAAAGATTGCTCAACTGTATAGGACATTGAGCCATTTTGTTCTGAAGCCAACAACATGTATGACCTTCCATATTCCTGATACATAGGTGGTTGTCACTAGCTAAATTTACGAGCCATTCAGAAGCAATGTCAATCAGGAGGATGCTCCGGATTCCAATATGACACAGCACTTTGATTCACCTATTGGTCTGGGTCATCACAAGTCATGTAAAACTTACATTTGACTGAGATTGATCTGAACAACAGTGGCCTGATGTGAAATATGGCCTGATGAAGTAACGTATCCACTCTAGAGATCTTTATTGTGTTTGCTGGGGCCAGATAGTTTGTTAGGTTAATGCCTCTTTAATCAATCAATCAATCAAGTTTTTGTAAAGTGTGGCTAGTCACCTGTGAGGGTCTCAAGGTGCTGGGGGAGGGGGAGGTTGGAGCCTCAAATGAAGAGCCACATCTTGAGGTTCTTCCTGAAGATGGTGAGCGTTGGGCTTCAGCAGGCGGTTGAAAATACTAGCAGTATGGTAATCTTAAATGACCCACTCCAGCATGCCATGTCAAAAAGGCCTCCTATAACAGGCTATCTTTCCTTTATAAGTTGTTTAATATCCAGGTACCACTGCCAGTGTCAACATGCTGAGGATTCACCTCCTTGAACCAAATATTGTGAAACAATGATCAGGGCAACTGAGGCTGAAAGCATTTGTGTTATAATTTACCTCTCTAAACATCTTCCCAGAACATTAACTAAACATTTCAATTTTTTATGTATTGTAATTTAAGACCTGTGTGGTATGAATATGCTTTTACAATGTATTAACTAATTTGGAATTCTGATGAACCTTTATCTAATTTATGGTCATAGCAAATCAACTGGTGTTATGAGGTCCTGTGTGGTTAATGTACTAAATGCATAATAGCTGGTGAGCATGAGTAGTAGTGTTTTTTATTGGGAGAGGTGTGGGAATGCTGGGTAGTAGGTATGTTAAGGATTTTCACAAATTCAATGATTTTCTGTCACAGAAATATGAGGAAAACTGGTGATTTAGTCGGCATTTGGTGTTTGCTGTGCTTTGTGGGTGATAAAAGATATTGGGATCCATGTATGCCACACCACTCCAGGCTGTACTAGGTGCCTTGTTTTCAGAAATATCTGGGCGTGGCTTGTTTCCCTGGCTGCCAACAGAGTCCTGGCCTAAATACTGCAGCTACCCACATCGCCAGAATGAGTCACTTTGCAATGCAACATCTTGATGTTTATTTGTGTCATAGAGGGCTTAGGGAGGCCTTACCTTCACTGACTATATCACAGTGATACAAGTGGGATGCTATTGTTATTGGGCAAAGTATAGGGATGCTTCGTTGTAGGACATTTGTGGATCCCCGCAAATTCCATTGGAGCAGTCTGCTTACACTTTTGTTTTGCTTTGTAACTTCAATGCACACAGCTTGCTGCGCAATAAAGCAAGACAAAAAAAATAACTTGGGACTCTTAAGAAGTCCTGATTTGGGTTTTTGAAAAGAAAATGTTTCTGTTTTTTTTACCAGAATCAGTTTCTCTTCCTGTACTATGGATGACCACCTTTATGTCCACTGTGCGGTGAACTTAGTGTATTGGACATCAATGGGTAGTCTGCCCTAAAGCAGTTAAAACACACTAAATACATGCAGTCTGATGACAATAATTAAGAACAAGCTGCACAAATATGATGGCCACATTACACAAACTTCTTTGCTCCATGATCGTATGGGACTTTTCCAGTTCCAGGAGGCCCTCAGGATGGTAAGCTTCTGGGCTGTGGAACAGTGAAAAGCACAGTGGTTAGAAAAAGATGGCAGATGATGCTTATGGCCATGCACATCCAAGAGACAGTTTCATTTGTCATACCAGCCATAGATGGTTTATAGAGAAGATGGCTAGAGAGAGAGAATAAATATAATGTTCTAGAAAAGATGTTCTAGAAAAGTAAAGAAGATTGAGAGAAAGGAGAGCAAATAGAAAAAGTAAGAGAGAGCAGAAGAGACAGGAATGGGAAGACAGCAGCAGTAGTAAACCTAATAGGATAATGAGGAAAGGACTGAGAGAGACTGTGGGTGCTGAGATTAGGAGATTGGTCAGAAAATAGAGAAAGTAAGAAAAAGTCTAAAGAAGCAAAATGAGAGCTCCATACATATGGAGAAAAGGTGATTGGATATTTTACGTGGAATTTATAGCTTGTCATGTTTTGGCCAATGCACATGGGTTCAATGTGGTTTCAATGCACAATTTTGCATGGTATTTTCTAAAAGAGATCTTAGTGTGAGAGCCAAAAATCAAATTGTATTGTAATCTTTAACATCCTAATACGGTCTAACCATTGTTACTTGATCCACATTAGATTTTGCAAATTGCTTAACAGTACTGTGAATGGTTGTCCAAGCAATGTTAGCCACATATAGGGTGCCACTTTGAGGATTCTATGCAAGGAGTCTACTGCATGTCCGTAAGTGGTGAATATCGATAATTCTGGAAGTGGAGAACTCTGTAGCATCCAAATGGGAAGTACCATGCAAGGCATCTTGTAATATTATTGTAATACAATATTTGGGCGATTTATATTTAGTAGTACAACCAGTATTGGAGAAAGAATGCATCTATAGAACACAGCTTCACTGTTTGGTCATAAAATATAATTCTGACTATAGGTATGCTTCAAAGTGGGCACTAGGTATAAAAAGGGGACTCACAGACTCTCACCTCAGTACACTCCAGGCCCTATGGATACTACAGAATACAAACTGCCCCACTGTCCTCTTGCCTGTGGTTTGCCCTGCATGCTCAAAGTAAAAATAGACCTGCACCTTTCAACTGAAGCTGAAGTGTCTCCAAGGGTCACCCGCCTCACCACTTGTTCTGAGCTACAGGTATTCAACGAGCTCAAGAGGACTGCCCAACAGACCTACTGCACTGCAGGTGCCTGGATCTGCCTGAGCCTCGCTCAGCTCTGCAGGAGTGAGTTCTTGATTCCCAAAAGATGCCCCTCAGGTCCTGGACCATTGGTATGTCATCAATTGAGCTCCTGAGCTCCTCCTTGAAGTAAAGAAGAAATCTTAAAATTTTGGGGCTCTTTGTGACCCTGAACAGGCCCATTCACACCAAGATCTTGCCACAACGGCTGACTGGCAACACAAAGTTCTGATAAACCTGACACTTTACACTATAGTGATCCCCAGTGACAACTGGCAATGCAAGATCTACACTTCATGCTACAGCATCAATAGCCTATGGTAACTACTAACACAAATGTGCCAGTGACTCCCCACTAGATCTTTGCACTACAGTGACAACTGTCTGTGATGCTCAGACTGCTCTTCCCGCTACAGCGGTGACCATCTTTGATGCTCCCCCTGCTTCTCACAACATCCTCCACCTTAAACGGAAATCTTGGTGCCGTATTTTAGAGGTAACTTTTGCAATGGGAATAACCTCAAACCTGTACCCCAAACCCACTCAGCCACGGTTTGGTAACTATCACCTTTAGACACCCTCCCTCTCTATTGCCCATCTAACCACAAACATAGTACTGTCGATCCCCAGTTACATTATAATCAACTAACATGGCTGTACCAGCCCCAACCCACACTGAGACACTGTAACTTCACTGAACAGTTACCCACTTTGTCAAGCGAAATAATTACTAGCCTATTTGGTCACAATAAAGTACTAACATTGCACTGCTCCACTAAACTCACCTATGAGAAGTGGAATTGGTTTAAAGTAGGCCTGAGAGAAAGGTTAACAATTGTAGTTTTAAATCCAGCTCTGCCCTTCAGAGACAACCTAGAGTACCAGAAAATGCTGCCCTCTCAGCAAGTCCCCTACCCGCAGGTTCAGTAAATCATGGTGCAATATGTAAGGCATACTCCTCAAAAACTCAAAATCAGAGCTTTACTAGAAAACATTTGTAAGCAAAGTAATGCATTAGTGAGGGGATTGTCCATGAAGCCACAACATAAGTCAAATGAAGTGATTTTCTCGTATAATTTGTAGTTGTTTAAAGAATTCAGAAATCACCTTGTATTGATGAACGAGGCACAGCCTACAAGCTGTGGGGAAGCGAAGAGCTATTGAAGGATGAGTTGTAAAAAGTGCATCAAAGGTGACAGAACCTATGAGACTTCATAATCAAAATGGCAACATATAGGCACACCTTCCATCTCCTAACAAATATCCCACATATGTTCACTAGATGTTCTACTTATCAACAAATTGACCTCAATGACAGTACGTATCACAAAACCTCATTAATGATGCAGTAAGCAGTGTCCATTCACAGGAAAATTCCATTTGGGTTTGGCCTGCCCCTAGCATTTCAGATATTATTAGATGTCTGTTTTGTTAAGTTCAAATCTGCATATATTTTTAAGAGGTAACTGAAGGTGGACATCACGTAAAGTCCTGTGAGCTTTCAGTTCTCATTGCGAATTGGAGAATAAACTGTAATGTTTAAAAATACAGACACTAAGATTATGCAGTAATTCATTGGGGGCACACATGATTTAAAGGTAAATCACTCTAAATGGATACTCAGTCAAAGATATGATGGATACTGAGCTCCATGTTGGCAAATACCTTTTAAGTTACTTTCCGGGGTAGACGGAATATTACACACAATTAAAACTATACCTTGTTGAAAGACTTTCAAAACTTTCATGACCTTGTTCACAATGAAAGCTTTATTGGATAGCTTCGGCAAAAATCGTGAAACAACCTATCGATCTACCACTAGGACACACAGGCTCTGTGTGATAGTATCACAGGCGTAACAGTCGCACCTTCATGAAGAGCTCGAAAAGTGTGATTTAACTAAATATAGTAAGACATTCTGTGAAGTTCTAGCTCCATTTTCAGGACAGACACCACTGTGATATGTTATAGTACATTTGTTAAATAACATGGGGCCTGAATTAGATTGTGGCGGCAACAGTCCTGCCATTGAATTTTTGACTGAAAACTCATCGGCCACCTTGACGGTCCTCCTGCTGTATTTAGATGCTGGAAATCACATAGCTGATGGGCCGCATTTAAGCTGCCATCTCCACCAAGAAACACTGTCTGCCCACGTTGATGGCTGGAGACGGAATAGTAGCTGATGGCGGGACCACAGCCATTCTTCCAGCAGTGCAGTTTTGGATGTGCTTGCTTTGGGGGAAAAAGGGGGGAAAACTCACCTTTTTTCCACACTTCACCTCCGACACTGACTGGACAACACCTGCTATCTTTACTGCCACTGACCAATGAAGGAAACAGGACCCCACCGTCTTCAGACTCTCAGGTAGGGATGCCGCAATGCTGGGGTATGTTGGGTGGGCACTGCATGGGAAGTCGAAACCACTCAAGGGATGTACATGTCACAGTAATTTTTTGTAATCACTGTGACATGCATATGTCTAGGAGAATTTTGTGTCACATATGGCTGGTAACACACTGGCACAACAGGCATATTGAAACACATATACAACTATCATTTTGGTGTCATCATTCATTGTAAAATGAATGCTGGCACCACAATAACGGCACACTGATAGTTGATAGCAATGTGCACATTGCAAGGGGGCTTGTACTGGTAGGTTTGTGCTATCTGTTGTGCATGTGTCAGATTGTGTGTGTGTGTGCCAATGGGCTGGTTAAGGTGGAGGGAGCTGGAGTGGGTGATGTGGTTGTGTCTGCATATGTGTCACTTTCATGTGAGATCGATGTTGTGTATGTTGTGTTGCCATGTGACACATTCAGGTGAGTGTTGCTGTGTTTCGGACATTGTGTTAATGTGTGTAGTTGTGCCTCATGAATTTGTTTGTGTAGCTGAGTGTATAGTTGTGTTGGTTGTTGTGATTGTGTCATATGTGGGTGCAGTGTTAATGGTTTGTGTGTGTTTTTTCATGGATGTATTTCAATGTGTGTTTTCGGCTTGTACAGGTTATGTTGTGTTGAACCTGTAATGGATAGTGGTGTGTATCTGGTGTGTTGTGTGGTATGTAGTGCAGGGGGACAGGTATGGCTAAAGTAGAGTACCGTCTCCCTCTATCAGCAATCTATCGCCAGTCCACCTCTTGTAACAACTAATTACAGCGGGTGGACACCATCACCTTGACAGTCTTCTCAGGTCGTCCGCTGACACGAATTGGCAGTAACACCACCAAGATCAAAATCAGACCCTAAATTGTTCCGTGTGCATGCAGTGCACTTGGAAACCATCAGTGGAAACTGTATAAAAGGGTGGAGATGTAAAGAAAAAAATAATTTATTATTTCAGTGAAAAGAGTTTTAGAATGGCATAGCATCTACAATGTAAGAATCTGCCATAACCAAGGAGGAGTGTGATCAATGGATAACTAAAGGTACTGCTTTGCATTCAATTAGGATTGTGTCAGTAACGGATGGCTGAAAGAAGGGGAAGCATATCAAGCATATTTTTATCGTTCAAGATGTGCTAGTGCTAAGGTCTTTGGTGCTCTAGAGAAATCTTTGCTTGGTACCATTTAGGACAGGCAGTGCAATGCCAATAGGACTGGCAGTAAAGGAATACTGTATGTTATGTGAAATTACACATAGACAGCATGGAAATGAATAGGTATTTGAGTGGAAGCAAATAATTATAGAATAATGTTACTGTAGGTTAAAAGGTCAGGTGAAATTTCACTGTCAATTCAGACCAAAAAATCCTTGTAGGTTAATGAAAGCCCTCCTCCTCTCTGTGCTGCTACCATACCAGAGAAAGACACGCCATAAATTATATCATTATCTAAGTCACAATAATAGCATTACAACAATGTTATGTGAGTGCTCCTAAAATTTACAGTTTATTCAGTTGGATAAATAAACAAAATTATCACAGTTGAATGCTTTTTGTGGAAGCATACAACCGCTTCCCAATAAAAACATGTATTACTCACTCTCTACATGTGGGTGAAGCCAAAGCCCCTCTCTAGTGTTGCTCAAATAATTATCTGGTGACAGCTGCACTGTCAAGCCAAGCCATACAAAAGAGGGATAAATTATAGACGCTTGCAAACAAAGCTTCCTTTGAATCATATTTTTCATGAAGTCATTTTTGTGGCCCACAATACAAAAGGAATTAGATATCTGGTGTAGTCACTGATGTGCCCCTGGTGGTGGCTAAAAGGGTGTCTTCATATATGCTGCACTGATAGAGATGTTAGTAACAAAAATTGAGATTTGCACTGATGTTGATTGATTAATCTTCCAGGTAGATGTAGGTGTTGTTGCAATACATGGCAATACAAAAGTGGTTGTTTAGCATTTCAGGAATATATATAAGAAAAGCTTCAACAAGGATATGCGATTGATAATGAAATAGTTCATTCCATGCATAATTCCAAAATATGAGATGGTTCTTTTTGCTCTAATTCTAAATCAGAACCACTGAATACTCTAGTCTTGAAAAGCACTGCATTAGTATTAGCAATTGATTTAGATTTGCACTTAACAAAGCTCTCTAGGCCTGCGGCACCACAGAGAATGCTGCTGGGCTTCTGCTGGGCTGGTGCCATTTTGAGGAGGTGGATAAATGAGATATATTAACATAAGAGCTTGTTTGTTCATGTTGGAAAGTAGGTTATTGGTAAGAGCAGGTAGATACCTACACTTAGCAATAGGCCACAGTCCCCCACAATGTCCAGTCAAGGTCTCAATAAATGAATCCTTTGCTCAACCCTGGGTAGCGTGGTCCACAAGCAGTTAGACTTAACTTAGGAGGCAGGTGTATAAAGCATTTTATATTTTAAAAAACAGTAAATAAGTAAATCACAACATCCAATAAAAATCTGACACCAATTCATAAAAATAGGAATAAATGTTATCTTTAAAATGACACCCAAATGACAAAACTCCACTGAATGGAACCAGACATATGAATTAGGATATTAAAGGTAAAACAAGTGCTTAGAAGCAAATAGTGCTCAAAGGGTAAAAAAAAGATTGCACTGGACAGGGACAAAGTCCAGAGTTCAGGTCGCCCAGACGTAGCACTTTTACATTTACTCTCAGAAGTGTTTCTTTATTCAGGAAAGTGGTCCACAGCACCAGACAAGGGTTCAGAGGCTGTGTGTTGCCTCTTGGGGTTTGGAATTGCATCTCCCAGAACGCACCTCTTCAACTCATAGAGTTTTTTACAATAATTGCTCCAAACTTCTCCAACCTTCCGGAGCTTCTTCCAGAGATCCTTGAAGTGTCCACCAACTTGATCCAGGGTTCCAGATGCTCTGAGCCCCCCTTCAGAGTTGAGACTACAATTCCCAGAATGCACTTGGTCAGAATCCTCAAATGGCCACTGGGCGCTGGTCAGCTGGGATCTTCTTGCAGGACTTGTTGCAAGGGACTCTGGTGAGCTCCTTTGTACCTGTAGCTTACAAACAGTCCACTCCTGGTTTTGCAGAAGCAAGGCAAAGTCCTTTACTTGGTGAAGCCCAACGTGTGCAGTTGGTGCAATCCTTGTGAGTGCAGTTCTTCAAGTGCAGACCAGGAGTTTAGCAGGGCAGTCCTGTTTCACCAGTATCTTCTTCCAGCAGGAATCAGAATTGTGGGACAGCTCTGCCATATTTATCCTTGGTCCAAGGGTGGGAAGCAGGAGGTGCAGGTCACCACCCTCTGGGTTGACCACCTCCTGTGAAGTGTGACGAAAATCAATCCCAGAAGGCAGCATTCTCTAAAAATCCAAGATGGTAAACATTCATTCTTGGAGGTTAGTCCACCCATTGGTGTTGCTAAGTTTCCCTTAACACACCCCTTTCAGGCCCTCTCCTAATCTAACCAGAGGGGCTCCCATTTATCTGGGGGTGCCGGAAATAAGGGAGGTCCAGTTTCTGTCTCAAGTGGCTTTCCCTCCTTGAAGACCAGTTTGGCTGCTCTCTTCTCATCTTGATTTGCCATCTGCTGTAGCAGTTCTCCACCCACCAGATGCTTCCTTTGTTTCAGCCCAGGCCATTTCACACCTCATTAAGGTAGCCTGGTTCAGGTTGCCGGAAGCTGGCCAATAAGGAAAGGGCTCTACATGGCTGAATTTGGTAACTTTCATAAAGAGTTCTAAACTCTTTCCCTGCACTAGTTACAATTCAACATTTGCAAGTTGTTGTATTCATTATAACATTTGGGGGGGTCATTACAACCCTGGCAGATGGCGGAGAACCGGCGGTAAAACCGCCAACAGGCTGGCGGTCTTACCTTGGTGGATTATGACCATGGCGGTTACCGACCGCCGGGCTGGAGACCTGGGTCTCCAGCCCGCGGCCGTCAGTAGACCCCCGGCGGTATTTGGACCCGGCTTACCGTTGTGGATTTCCAGCGGTTTGAACCGCCATGAAATCCACTATCAATTCCTTCCCTGGCACTGATAGGGGTCTCCCCCAACCCCCACCCCCACCCCGATTCCCTCCCCTACACCCCCCACCACCCCTGCCACCCCCCAAAGGTGGCAGGGCCCCCCTCCCCACCCGACCCCCAACATGACATCACTCACACACACCCGACACGCATGCAGGCACCACCAACACACACACGCACACATCCCGACATACATGCCTACATCCACACACACAGTCAGACACGCACACCCACATTCAAACATACACGCACACATCCATACAGACATACCCACAGCCATACATGCACTCATTCCCATACACACAACACCCCCGCAAGCATACACGCACTCACACACCCCCTCTACATACACACACGCACACCCCCATGCACGCACACAACACACAACACCCACCACCCCCCTCCCCTAATGGACGATCGACTTACCTGTTCCGTCGATCCTCCGGGAGGGGACGGGAGCCATGGGGGCAGCTCCGCCGACACCACACCACCAACAGAACACCGCCGCGCCAAATCACAGTGATTCGCTGGGCGGTGTTCTGTTGGCGTGGTGGTGGAGGTGGAGCAACCTCCACTTCCCCGCCGCCCGCAGGTATGGCTGTTGGCGGCTCTCCGTCAGAGTAACGACGGAGAGCAGCCAACAGTCATAATACGCCGAGCGGCAAACCGCCTGCACAGGCGGTCTTCCGCACGGCGGTCCCTCGGCGGTCTTGCAAAAAGACCGTCGAGGTCGTAATGACCCCCTTAATTTGGTACCAAACTTGTAATATTTAGCTCATCTTTATGGGAAATAAGACATTGGGCCTGATTACAACTTTGGAGGAGGGTGTTAATCCGTCCCAAATGTGACGGATATACCACCCGCTGTATTACGAGTCCATTATATTCTATGGAACTCGTAATACGGTGGGCAGGATATCCGTCACATTTGGGACGGATTAACACCCTCCTCCAAAGTTGTAATCAGGCCCATTGTTATTTTAAAATGTTAGTCATGGTGCCCATTGACTACAATGGGGAAAAATGCATTAGGCTGTTTTTCCTTCACCAGGGCTTAAAAAACATCCTTCATAAAGTCCCTGTTAATATTTACATTGTATCCAGCCCCGGGGGCACCTAGAGCAGATCTTATGAGTGAGCTATATTTGGAAAATAAGGTACTTTGGGACTTTGGAAGTACTTTTAATTCCAAAGTTGAATTTGGGGTTCATTTTACCTTAAATGCAGTCAGCCTTTACAATGACACCAGGGACCACAACAATGCCCCAAGTGATATCCGATCTACCCTTGGGTCCCTAAACCTACATGCCCTACTATATACTAGGGACTTATTGATATGTTGTCAGAGCCAATTATAATTAGACCTAATTTTCATATACCATTCTAAACTGAGCACTGGCCCTGTGACTGGTCAGCAGTGCCCAGGGAACAACCAGAGACAGATAACACAAATATCAGCTCAAAATGGGGGCAAAATGTGAAGGGGCTTCTGCAATTGGTCCAGTTTTCCCACAGTTCAAGTGGGCACTTCCAGGCCCCTAAACATCCCTGTCACCTCTAGAGCACATCAGGATTCCATATTGTTTCCTGCCATCTTCAACCTCACACATGGAGCTACTGGGGGCTGTTCTTTTGGGTAACAGCATCATGTTCACCAAACTGTTGATGATACACAACTTTAATCAAGAGTCTACTCTGCCACTGACATCCACTGACATAAAACACCTCATACACTGCCAGTACCTCATTCATACCTGGACAGCATTCACCTACATGAAGCTCACCCCACCTTAGGCAGAATTCCTGTCATTTACCAAGACAAACTAGCAGCACATAATACAAACCAGGGTTCAATCACATGAACTTTGACAGGTTTAAAGCCCAGATTTTACTCAACATTGTTTGAGCTCAGAACATTCATGGTCCTTGCTCTTAAAAGGTGCATGCCAAGATGAGAAGCAGACCGAGATGTTCAAAAGCCATTTAACCTTGCTGAAGCTGTTTATGTCTGCCCTGTTTCTACTGTCCTGGGACCTGCACACATTTCATTTTGGAACAGAAGTGGGCTTCTAAATAATTGACCTCAAAGGCATCAGAAGTCAACATCTTCTGAGACCATCACCAACTCATCACTAGAGAAAGACATCCAAGACATTGGCCCACATGAAGCTAGGTGTCATGATAGTTGTGAGGAAATTTGGTTTAATATAGTTTCCATCCTCGTTTGGCTCTGAGCATCAGGCTTACACAAAACAACAAGGGTAAAGCAAAAAAATCTAAAAAAAAAATCTAAACACTTTACTCAACCATTAGCAAATGCGACAAATTTGACACTTAGAAACTTTTTCAAGGAAAACTTGAGCAAGTGTCAATGTGGTCGGGTAGAGTTATTTGAGGAGACCAACTCTGGGAGGGTGCTAGTCAGGGGGACCAGCAAGATCCTCAGAAACAGTCACTTCTACTGAAGACGCAGTCTGCAAGTTCTTCCAGGCACTTTATCCGCAAAACAATGCATTCCTGATGGAGTAGTCCTGATGCAAGGGATGAAGGATGCTGAAGATAATCCAAGGGTGCTGTGGGTGCATTGTGATTAATGGGGGTATTGCTGTGATTGCTCCTCTGTCCCTGAGCTGGGTACGGTGGTCCTTGTCACAGGGTGAAAGTCCTATTAAGTCCTCTTTGACCTGGGTAAAGACTAGTCTCCACTGGATTAACAGTTGTCCTGTGTTGTGGTCACAGGTCAATCCTTTCTGAGTCTAACGTCTCCACTGAGGGTCCCAGTAGCTCTCTGACAGTGTTTCCAGGCTGAGTGAATTCAGGTGCAAATCTGTGCATCAGGTCTTGGTCCCAGGTGCTGCAAAGTAGCGGTGATAGCAACTTAAAGACTTTGGGCTACCGACCCCTTTCTGAGACGTATGACATCTAGATATCCCAGGGTGCACTATACTGACCCCTGCTAAGATGGTGAGACCTATCTCTCATTGTGTGGACCTAAATGGCCCACTGCTGGGGAGTGGCTACCTCAGGGCTACACGCCCCTGGGAAATCCATTTTGTCAGCTAGTTTTCCTTCTCTGCTCCCCATGATAGCCTGTCTGCCTAAACATGGGTCAGTCTTCCATCCTACTGGGCCACATTTGCCTTTTAAGGGCAGCTCCTCCTTTGAAGCCTGCTTTTTGTGGCCAACACCCATGTGGCTTTCGGCAGGAAGGAGGTTACACCTCGCTGGTTCTGCAATCCCTCATTGTTTCCCTTCCTTAGAGCTTTTGGCATATCTCACCAGGAGACCTAAAACTCTCCAGTGGAACAGCCTCCAGGTATGCCCAGAAAGGCACAGGAGTTTCAGAGACAGCAAAGTGGCAGCTTCTTAAAAGCGGCACATGGCAACAAGTGACATCAATTTTAACCTGATATTCATATCAAGCTTAATGAAAGAACATGTTTGATACCTTGGAGTGCCCACTTTGGATGCACCATTCAGGAGTTAGCACGGCTGAGAGAAGCAACTTGTAATCCTGTACTCGGCACTTGGTAGACCAAGCCTTTCCACAGCAAAATGGCAATTTCATATTTTTACTGTCAGAACATGTAAACAACATATGCACCCTGCTTTAGGAATTAGTAGGCCTGCCATAGGGGTGATTTTCAAAAATGCACAGGAAAAGTGGAGGCTTAACCACTGTTTTAAATGGCAAAATCGTACCAACAGTACACAACTGCTCTACCGGTTCACAGCAATGTGTAGGAAAGTGAGTTATTAGCAGGTGGGGGCATTCACCCTCAGCTAGTAATAATACCACAATCACTAATATTTCTAATCAAGTCACATAAATTAATCCTTGCTCAACCCTTTGTAGCTTACTAAAGGAACAGTCAGGATTAGCTCAGGAGATAGGAATGTGTAAACCATTTAATACCACCAAAACAGTAAATATGTAAAAGGCACAACACAATAAAAATCAAAGACCATTTATAAAAATAGAGAATATTAGTATCTTTCAAATGACAAAAATAAGTCTAATGATATTGTAAGAAAATGACTCTTTTGGGCATAAAGCTCACTTGTGCACTGATGTTGCTGTTTATTTTGACTGTGTGCACTGGGACTCTGCTCACAGGCTCCAATTCCTTGTGTTCTAACCCCTAAAACATGTCCATATTGTCTATACTCCTGATTGGCACATTTAACTTACCTAAATATCCCTAGTACATGATACAAAGTATACCCAGGCACTATAATTTAAATGTAACCAGTGGTCTGCAGCGCATCGCAAGGAAAAACATCACTCCAGGCCTGACATGAGTAAATTGGTTGTACAGGTTTAAAGTGCAACTTTGGTCTGTCAAAATAACCCATATGACAAGCCCAACCCTCCTCCTAAATACTATTAAGTCACACCTAAGTAGGTCTTAAATTCCTATTATAGCAGGGTACATGGTATTTATAAAGTAGGACTGCATGTCTTAATTTTAAAGACTTCTTACAGTAAAAATGCCTACAATGAAAATGCCTCAAAAGCTGTTTTCAATTTGGTAGGGCTAGCTGTTCCATAAAAAAGCATTGGGATACATTATTACAGTTAATACAATTATCTCCATCTAGGAACCAGATAAAAAGTAAATTATAAGACATTTTAAAATATTAATTACAAATGCAATTTATTAGTAAAGTTGTATGTGTAACACATAATTTACAAAAGGTTATTTTAAAAAGTTACCATTAGCCTACCTAAAGGGTCTAGACGTACATATTTCTGAGCTTCCAACTGTCACCCAGGAGCTGAATAGCTCCTAGAACAAGTGTGATTTGGCTCCCAGAGCTGGGAAAATTGGTTTGGGCGTGGGGAGGTGTCCTGTTCCCATGACAGGATAATCATATGGGCAGAATCCAGGAACTTAGGGCCAGATGTTCAAACCGTTTTGCATGGCACAAACTGCGAAATTGGCAGTTTGCGCCATGCAAAACGGGCATTGCGATGCACATTCCCATTTTGCGAGTCGGTACCGACTCGCAAAATGGGAATGCGACTCGTAAATAGGAAGGGGTGTTCCCTTCCTATTTGTGATTCACACCGCGATGCAGATGCAGAATTGCTTTGTGAGCGCGAATGCGGTCGCAAAGCAATTCTCAGTTAGCACCCATGTCAAGTAGGTGCTAACTCATTCACAAAAGGGAAGGGGTGCCCATGGGACCCCTTCCCCTTTGTGAATGTCGCCCAAAATATTTTTTCAGAGCAGGCAGTGGTCCAATGGACCACTGCCTACTCTGAAAAAACTAAAATGGGCATACGGTTTCATTTTTTATTTTGTGTTGCAACTTGTTTTCCTTTAAGGAAAACCGGCTGCAATACAAAAAAAAAACTGCTTTATTGAAAAAGCAGTCACAGACATGGAGGTCTGCTGTCTCCAGCAGGCCACCATCCCTGTGAGTGCAGGGAATCGCAAGGGGGTAACAAATTGCGACCCACCTCATTAACATTAATGAGGTGGGTATTTGCGACCACTTTGCAATTCGCAGAAGGTGTCTGAGACACCATTCTGCATATGATTTTGCGAAATGGAAATTGCGAGTCGCACCGACTCGCAATTTCCGATTCGCAAAATCCTTTCTTGCTACATGTCGCCCTTAATTATCTACAAAGGGGCCTGGCATCAAAGGCAATTATGGCTCACACCTGGGCCCTTCCCCTCTATTATCCTTCTTGCCAGACAGGCACCATGTCCAGTGGAAAAGAAGCTGTCTCAGATTTTTGAGTAACCACCAGGAAGGGTTTGCTCATTTTCCTGGCCAAGCCTCTAGGATGGACACAGGCGCTCTGCACAAGGGAGGAAAGATTCTGCCATGTTGAATTTAGGAAGAGTGGGGCACTGTAGAATTATTTACAGTAGGGCACACATCAATTGCTGTAAAAGGGGTAGAGTTGCCCTTGGGAGGTTTTACACTATTGGCTAGAGAGGGTCCAGGAATCACAGGCTACTGGCCGGCATAAAGATGGCACCCTTGGCCTCTGTCTCAAGCACTCCACTGGAACTATGGAAGTCAAAAAAAGACTGTACTTGCTGTAGAGACATGTAAGGAAAACCCTAAGGACTACTCCTGTTTCCATTTGTTCACAGTAAAAAGAAGAGGACCCCAAGGGTCAATTGGCTGATCTCCTGTTAGGCTACAGGGACACAAAAGCTGTAAGAAGCCTAGTTTGCTTGAAAAAGCCATGTTGACTATTTTCAACTGGACCTGCTCTGTTGGAGTGAACACTGATCTCCAAGTGCTGTTCCTAAGGTCCTGAAGCCCTTGTGTGCTAGATTGTACTCCTCTTGTCCAAAGTGCAAAGCTGGGACTTTGAAACCTTTTGCCAACTCTTGCCTAGAAAAACAACAAACACCGGGGTCACCGTTGAACATCCATCCATTGAGGCTGAGTCATCTGTCAGCCTTACCTTGCTGGTTTGCCCACTGAGGGAAATCACTGAGTGAGTGAGGAGTTAATCTGTTGTCTGTGGGTTTAGAAGCAAAGGAGAGTAACCATGGTCACATGGTAGGGATGCAGTCTGTAAGAGGTCCTCAAGTCCTCATGATTCAAGGAATCAGAGGAAGAGGTGGTTAGCAGTTTTGATGGGCCCAACCATGCCACCAACCTGTTATCATTCTAAATTTGCTCTTGATATAGAGGGTGTGCTTTAGAGCAGGCCTTAGTGCTTGGTCCTTGGGGTGGTAGCTTTCCTTGGCCTTGTACCTGGACCAACTGGTGGCATTATGTCCAAACTGAGGCCGCCACCAGATCTGAAAAGGAGTAAGTCTTATGATCCAGTATGACTTTGAGTCAGCCCAGGAGTAGCAGAGAGTATTGCATTCCCAGTTCTCAGAGTCTCTGTTTAACCCTCAAGAAGGATGCTAATTGGTGTTGGATTACCAGGGCATAATCAAGAAACATTACAATCCGGTGGTTGTCCTTTTCAAGAATTCTTACTTGATGAGTAAATCTCCACATACTCCACCCTGCCCCCTAGGTAACAAACCTTCTCTGTGAGATCTTGTATATGTGAGCAGAAATCTGAGGTTTGGGGTGTATTTCCAGGTTGTTCTTTCTGTCTGAAAGACTCTGTTCGTCATTTAATGATGATCATCTTGCAGCAAGGTAACTTCAGATTCTAATGAAGTCTGGGATGTCTCAATGGTCAGCTGTCTGTTCTCAGAAGTCACAGGGGTAGTTTTTCTCTTTATAATATTTCTTGTGTCGATGTTACATCTGGTTTAGATAGACTTGTTCATCCCATTGTTTTGATCTCCATTCATTGTGTGTTGTAAGTCAGTATATGGGCCACAGAGCAGGGTGCAGGTTGCCTGGTATCAGCAGCTAGCACTCAGCACTGGCTCTGGCATCCCTGGAGTAAAGTTAGTGGTTGACCAGAAATAATATGTCCATGTGGTGCTCCAGGTAGTAGAGAAGGCCACACTAGTCGATCTTGGGCTGAGAAGTTGGGAACCCCTTGCCTCTGCTGGATATTTGATGTGGTAACATGAACAGTCATGTGACAATGAGGTCTGCACATGATGCAGGGAGATTTCGGAAACAGCTCTACTGGGCACCAGAGCCACATACAGTGCCCCCGGTGGGAAGCCACTTCAAAGTTCTGTGTTGACCACTGTCAACTGAGTACTTGAGTCTAAAAGAAGGATCACCAAATTGTTCTGCCAATTAGCCCCCTCACCAGTTGATAAATTAGTCTAGCATTTGAAAGAATTAAGAGTCACTGTGCAGGCTCCTGGGGCATCCACTCATGAAGCTTTAATTTGGATTCCTTATTTGACTGGCTTAATATGCCTTTAGAGAATCTACCTATTAGAGAAGATGATAGATACATTAAATATGGCAAGTGTCTGAGAGTTATTGCACAAAACAAGTATGATATCAACCTGGTTAAAGCATTTCTAACACAATGTTTAAATTGTAAACTTAAATTTGGATTACTTATTTGACTGGCTTAATCTGCCTTTAAAGAACCTACCTATTAGAGAAGATAATAGATAAATTAAACATGGTAAGCAATTTTATGTTGAAAATCCAGTCGCATGGTACAAAACCACGCTGTATGGGGTTTGCATCGTTATCAGCCTCGTTAGCAGGAGTTGAGCGTCGGCTCTCCAACCACATTGCGTCGATCTTCCAGCCGCGATGCAGGTGGAGCGTTCATTTCAGCCACAAAGCTGGCAGTGTGTCGTTTAGCAGCCGCTTCATGGAAGGTGCGTCGAAAATGTCCCTGCACGGCGGTCTGTGCATGGATTTTCAGTCTTGGTCTGCGAGCTTCACCTTTCAAGGGCCCAGGGACTGAATAGGGCACCACTTGGCAGGGCAGGAGTCTCAGCAGAGTTTCCAGGTGCTGGCAGGGGAAGTCTTTGATGGCCATGAGACTTCAACAGCAGGAGGCAAGCTCAGTTCAAGCCCTTGGGGATTCTTCACAAGCAGGAATGCACAACAAAGTCCAATCTTTGTCCCCTTTCACCAGCAGAATCGGCAACTACAGGATAGATCCACAAAGCACAGTCACAGGCAGGGCAGCACTTCTCCTCAGCTCCTCTCTTTGGCAGAGATTTCTCTTGATTCCAGAAGTGATCTAATTTTTAGGGATTTTGGGGACTCTTTTTATACCCCTTTCTGCCTTTGAATTGGGCCTACTTGAAGAGAAGTCTCTGTTGTTTTCAAGATCCTGCCTTGCCCAGGCCAGGCCCCAGACACACACCAGGGGGTTGGAGACTGCATTGTGTGAGGGCAGGCACAACCCTTTCAGGTGTGAGTGACCACTCCTCCCCTCCCTCCTAGAACAGATGGCTCATCAGGGTAGGCAGGCTACACCCCAGCTCCCTTTCTGTCACTGTCTAGGGAGAGGTGCAAACAGCCCAACTGTCAAACTAACCCAGACAGGGAATCCACATACAGGAAGAGTAACAGAATGGTTTAACCAAGAAATTGCCTACTTTCTAAAAGTGGCATTTTCAAACACACAGTCTCAAAACCAGCTTCACTAAAAGATGCATTTTTGAATTGTGAGTTCAGAGACCCCAAACTAAATATGTCCATCTACTCCCCAAGGGAATCTAGCTTTAATAATATTTAAAGGCAGACCCCATGTTAACCTATGAGAGATGTAGGCCTTGCAACAGTGAAAACTGATTTTTGGCAGTATTTCACTGTCAGGACATCTAAAACTTATTAGTATATGTCCCACCTTAAACATACACTGCACCCTGCCCATGGGGCTACCTCGGTCCTACCTTAGGGGTGTCTTACATGTAAGAAAGAGGAATGTTTAGGCCTGGCAAGTGAGTACACTTGCCAAGTTGAATTGGCAGTTACACCTGCACTCACAGACACTGACGTGGCAGGTCTGAGCCATGTTTACAGAGATACTAATGTAGGTGGCACACCAAGTGCTGCAGGCCCACTAGTAGCATTTGATTTACAGGCCCTGGGCACCTCTAGTGCACTGTACTAGGGACTTCCTTGTAAATCAAATATGCCAATCATGGGAAGCCAATTAGACATACATTTCACTTAGGAGCACTTGTACTTTAGCACTGGATAGCAGTGGTGAAGTGCCCAGAGTAACAAAAACAGCAAAAACAGAGTCCAGCACACATCAGGGAAACAGAGGCAAAAAGGTAGGCGGTGTTCTGCTGTGGGGCACTGCTGGCGGTAGTGTTTTTGGGTGAGAGACGGAAATGCATATCCATTTCTCTCATGACAAAACAGAAAAAATATCAATTTGTAATCAGTCATCCTGAGTGTGAGCACATGACACAAGCTCTCTTGCCATTTCTTAAATGTGTCAATGCATTCATCGTCAACTGGTTCAGGATCTTAAACGCTGTTGCATGTTAACCTTACTAAAGGTTTTGCACTCAAAGAAAAGATTGGAATCCACTAATTTTAATATCTATTCATTCCATGAAATATCTGAGCCCCCTGGGTGGTTTGGATGACTCAATTTCAGAATTGCAGAACCCATTCTTTAGAGGCTTGTGTTATACCATTTTCAATATGGTATTTGAGATAGATGACTTCCTTTTAGCAATAATTCATTTTAGTTGGGAAAACCTTATGTCCATTTGTAGCTTGATTATTCCACAGAGAAATTGTATCAACCCTATAGTCCTCTTTTGTCATAGATGTGACCGGTAGGTTGTCAATATTTAATACCAAGATTGAATTACATGGCAACTTCAAACTCTCTAGATCTTTCTTGAGGATTTGTGAGAAAATTTAAGGATTTTCAGTATACCCTTGTGAGATCATACACCTTTATTCAAAAATTGGAATGCAAAAAGGAATTGCAATTCTTCATGAAGAAGCATTGAGAAGAACGCTTGGCTTAAGTAGATGACAGTATCAGTTTGTGTTTCTGATTAAATTTGAAACAAAATTGCTGCTGGATTTTGTACTACTGGACAACATGGAACAACAATGTTGCTAATCTTGCGAAGATCTTGTATGACTTTCTATTTGCCATACAGGTTTTTAATTCCCGTCACAGGAAAGTTGCACCTCCTAGAGTTTTCCCTGCACAATCACTTGTTCAATCACTAGCTTCATCCCTTCTTCTGATGCTTTTCTAAGTCTATATTTTGTATTTTTGGGAAATATTGCATCAAGTTTAATCTTTATAATACAATTTCTTTCCTAGGTATAACAGTAATCACATACCTCATCTTTAGCAGTAGGTCCTAAATCCATGGGCAGGTCTTCTTTGGTCAAGAATGAAAACAACTCAACTTTTGAATTTTCTGAACTCAGTTTAAAAACTGAATTCTAATCTTGTGTTTTCATTGCAACACCGTCTGGTGTACAACATATTACACAATTAATTTAACAAGCAAGTCCATTCCTAATAAATTCACAGGATTTGAGTCACACAAAATAAATTCAGTGCTTATTCTGCATCCTACCAGTTTTAACTTGAACATTGCTTTATGCTGGCAAAATATGTGTTTATTGCTGCTCCCTATAACTTGGACTTCTCTTCCTGAGAAAGGTGGATTTGAGACTTCCACAAAATGTACTGTAGAGTGGCTATTGATCAAAAACTAAATATGGACTACCTTTGTTTTCCTCTATGACTGCTCCAAGCACGCAATCAAGGCCCCGGCACTGTCATTGTGATCCACAACCTGCCAACTCATCATTCAGAATCAATGGATTCTGTTGCTACCCTGCACTATACAACATTGTGTTTCTCATGTTTTGCTGCATTACTTGAGCTGTTGGCATTGACATTCTAAGTGATATCTGACTCTGCACATTCTATACTGAATAATACATATTTGAGACCATCATATTATTTCTCCAGATCTGTGAAACTTTGATAGACCTGCCATCTTTGGTGTGGTTTCACCACCAAATAGTTTTCCCTCAGATTGACTGTTATGCTGACTTCATTTTTGCTGGCTTTAGGACTCTGCACAATTTTCCATTTGCTAGCCAGTGCTAAACTGCTTGTGCTTTCTCCTCTTCTTAAAACATGGTACAATTGTCCTTTACCAAATTTCAATATTTAATTTGCTTGTAAGTCCCTAGTAAAATGGCATTACCTTTGCCATGACCTGTATACTAAATGCTACCAGTGGGCCTGCAACACTGCTTGTCTCACCCACCTAAGTAGCACTTAAAACATGCCTCAGGTCTGCCATTGCATCCTGTGTGCACAGCTTTTAAAATTCCATTTTGACTTGGCAAAATAAAGCTTTTGCAAGGCCCGACCTTCCTTTTTAATACAAATAAGTCACCCCTAGGGTAGGCCCTGGACAGCCCAGAAGGCAGGGTGCAATGTATTTAAAACGTAGGATATGTACTTTTAGTTTTCACATGCCCTTATAGTGAAAAAACTCTTACATTTGTTTTTACTACCCAGCTTCACTTACACTTGAATAGTCTGTATCCTGCCTCCACACAAAGGGCTGCATACCCACTGTAATTAGTCTGGAGCCAAGGCAAGGAAAGCAGGACACCTGTGCACCTCAGAGGCATGCCTCTACAAGCTTCTCCTCACTTCAAAGGCACACCTGATTATACATACTTGACCTCAGACACCAACCCTTCAGTTCACTTCTGGCCCTGTGGACTGAAAGGACTGCCACTCTGCTGGACTGCTACTCTGAAGCACATCTGCCCTGCTGTGTTGACTTGCTGCTTGCTAACCTCTTGCCTGGGTGTAAAGGACTGGACCTGCATCTCTTGAAACCAGTCCCATCAAAGTGATTCCAATGGTTGGTTGGCTGGCCTTCTAATTTGAGTCTCAGGGACAGAAGGCTCCAACAACCTCAACCCCATTACCTAGACTCTGCCATCTGTGAGACCACCCTGCCAAGCGGTGCAACCGCTGTTCTGGATCATTTGAATTGGGCCTACTGTGATCTGACAGCCTTTGTGGATCCAGTGGAACTGACATATCTCTTTTCTGTGCAGCACAACCCTGAGCAGAATTGATGCATTGCTGCTGCTGCATGGATTGTGCCACTGCAAAGACCCGCATTGCATCGTAGGCCGTTGCCCCATCAGAACCACAACTGTGTAATGCATGCTCTGTGCAGGCCCTCACAACCCTCGCTGACAGAAGTCTCAACAACAACACCAAACTCCTTATTGCTGAATCGTAGCTTTTTGGAACTGACGCCTAGCCCCTACTGCATGATGCACCCTTGATGCCGGAATTCAGAGTTCAATCTCTCGTCAACACAAACCTCAATGATGACACAGGACCCCACATTGCAGCCTTACTACAAGTCGGAACCAACAAATTGCTGTGGCCTTGTGACAGATATTTGATGCAGATCTTCACAATCAAGGATTTAGGGTACTTTGCTCAGCGGGCCTAGCTTGGATTCTGTGGCTGGCCCATGCTCCATCATTGTCAGCTTCAACTTGTGTCTTTGTCTCATTCCAAAGCAACCAGATATGCACAGTTGGCCATTTGTGCTTTTTTGTCACTATATTTACTGAAATCTTCAGGCCTGCATATCTCTGAGTCTAGCGATTGAATTTTCGTCATTTAGGCCTTGTTTTATTTATTAAAAACATCCATATTTGTCTAACTTGACGGTGTTCCTTTTTGTGTGGTATTTTCACTTTATCACTGTTTGAAGTGCTGCACAAATACTTTACACATTGTCTCTAAGCTAAGCCTATCTGCTCTGTGAAACTACCAGACGGTTGAGCACAGGTTGATTTAAGTTTGGCTTGTGCCTCATCCTGACAATAATTGCAGTTGCTCCTTGACCAGGGTTCACACCCCAGTGAACCAACATCCCAATTTCCTACAAACATGATCTTCATACCCTGTATTCTATTAGGATTCTGTCTAGTCTTTCTCTTCCAGTGCATGACCATCCCACAGAAGTGACAAACTGCATTCTTTTTCAACATTTCCATGTTCACAATCATTGCGTGACATCTACTACCACTTTGCATTGCACTTGATTCATCCCTTTCATTCCAGTTTGCTCACAATTAATATTTAAATAATTTTGATTCAAGGACCCTTTCTCAAACTGCTTTGTCTGGGCAAACTTGAGCTTTTCTTCAAGGTGTTTTCCATTTAATCACTAGTTTTCCACAACATCAAAATATCATCTATGCCATTTTTCTGCCAGCACAATTCAATCTGTTGAATTTGGTTACTAATTTTTTGGTCTCATTTCATTTACAAAAGCAGACACAAAACCAGTACCCCATCTTTTTCTGGATTTTTCACATTGCTGTGTTTCTTTTAAATATGCATTAGCCTCTTATTAAAAGATTGCACTGAATCTTTTGACTCTTGTGAAGTTCTTAAAATCATATTTCAATGTATGTCCATTTCAGTAACTAAGGTTTTTTAACTACTCAAGCACAGCCTTATATTGCCCACTATTTATGTAGCTGGCATATTGTTAGGATCAATTCCAGCTGGTCCTTGTTTTGTCCATCCAACCATAATGTTACCTTCCAGCTACAAATATTCAGGTACTGGAATCTCAAATAATGAATTCAAATCCATCCATAACATCTGAGAAATGGGTGTCAGCCTATGTAATTCATCGTATTACAATGTTGGATCCTCTTACAACTTTAGAAAATTATGCATGAATGCATATAAATCAGCTTGTGTCCATGTCACATGCACAAGATTACCTCCATGGATCTCTCTCAAAGGAAACTTCAAAATTGCACCTGCTCCCACTTCTGAAATCCCTTGCAACACCTCTCCCCTGCCTTTAGCCCCTTTCATTATCTTTCAATTTGCCATCCCATTTTTCCATCGTTCACAATATTTCTTCAAAGTAATTAAGCCCCTTTCCTTAATTTCATCATGTGTCAAACGTATTTTATAATTTCGGTTCACATTGTTCATTTTTCTGGTGTCAATCCCTCTAATTTACCATGTGCCTTGTTTGCACATTTGGGGCCAGATGTAGGTAGAAAACATTTTGCGAGGTGCAAATTGCGAGTACCAGCGACTCGCAATTTGCACCTCGCAAAATGTTATGCAGAAAGGTGTGTCAGACACCTTCTGCGACTCGCTATGGGGTCGCAAAGACCCACCTCATGAATATTCATGAGGTGGGTCACAGTTTGCGACCCCATAGCGAGTCTAGGCACTCACGGGGATGGTGGCCTGCTGGAGACAGCAGACCATCATGTCCGTGACTGCTTTTAAATAAAGCAGTTTTTTTTTCTCTTTGCAGCCCGTTTTCCTTAGAGGAAAACGAGCTGCAAATAGAAAAAATACCAAAACCTTTTTGTTTCATTTTTTTTCAGAGTAGACAGTGGTCCATACGACCACTGCCTGCTCTGAATTTTTTATTTTTTTGCATTCACAAAGGGGAAGGGGTCCCATGGGGATCCCTTCCCGTTTGCGAATGAGTTACCATCCACTTCAAGTGGATGGTAACTGCGAGTTGATTTGCGACCGCTTTTGCGGTCACAAATCAACTCTACATCGCGATGCGGTCGCAAATAGGAAGGGCACACCCCTTCCTATTTGCGAGTCGGAAACACATTTTGCAAGTCGGTTCCGACTCGCAAAATGTGTTTCTGCATTGTGTGAGGCCTTTTGCACCTCGCAAACGGCGTTTTTTGCCGTTTGCGAGGCGCAAAAGGCTACCTACATCTGGCCCTTGGTTGCTTTTTTATCAAATGTTTCATTTAATCTGCATTGTTAAATCAATAACCTATTTAAATTCATATCACCCTGCAGCATTTCACCAAATTAAAATTTTAAAATGACAATGCTAAATTCTTTAGGAGACTCCACCAGCACCACTGTTCATATATTTCCAATAATCAGAGTCTGATTTTTAGATTGCAAATCCATACTTATACTAGGCACTGCTGCTGTCATCACCAGTTCTACCAGTGCACTTGGTACCACTGCAGTAGGAGCTTGCACTAGCTACCCCAGCACCTGTGTCATCCTCCTCAGTTGCAGGAGCTGCACCTGCTGCTTTGTCTGTATATGGAGGAGGTCTAGGATTCAAAGCTCACTTATAAATGTATCATCATAATCAGTCTCATCTGCTTACTGAACTTTCTTTTTAATTTAGTTTTATCTTATTGTTCCTTCTCAGTGACTAAAGCAGAGATTGTTTACCCCCTTGGTTGTTTTCTTACTCTCCTCTTTACCCGTGTGATCCGCTGTGATCATCATCTCATAGGCTTCAGCAGGTAATTTCTGACCCTCCTTACGCACAACAGTATTCCTAGGCTTTACCAATTAACTTTCCATTGCTCATGCTCAAAACAAATTCAAACAACCACAAAATCACAAATAACAAACTAATGAACCATAACCAAATTAAGCTTGGCTCTGTTAAAGGTCAACCTATCACAGTGCAGCTTCATTAGCAACACACTGTTTTGTGATGACATATCATCGATCCCAGCGCAGCTCCATCACTGAGTAACCAATCACAGTGTGACTTATCTGTGAATAGGAAAACAATCACAAAACCTTTTTACTACAAATAACTAAATAATCACTTGTCTGTTTACACTAGAAGGGAAGGAAAAGTCAGTAAATCAGGTAGAACAATTCAGTCACAATCCTTGGTCTTTCAAAAATGACAACAAGATTTAAAAATGAGTGTGAAACACCAAGAACGATCTACACAAAACTTCATTTTCATACTAGACAGATGTTTGACAAGCAGCACTCTACCCCAGTCAGTAAGCTTATGCCAGAGTGGCGATATCACAGTTAAATATCAGCTCACGGATTTTAGCTTACCAACTCATCAATGTAGAAATCCCTGCTGTGTCATAGGTCGATAGACCTTGGATGCAGATGAGATTAACCAAGAGCAGCATATAAATCAATTAGTCATCACGGTCAAATATATTCTTTTCTTTTCCAGTCACTAACAAGAGATGGTGGGGAATCAAAACATTTATTTATAAATCTTTAGGTCAATTATTTGTTTATTGAATCAGCATGTGAAATCACCAATCAATTAGTAAATTAATAAAATCTAATGTCATCAGAGCAAATGCAGATAGTTCGTTCCATAAAGAAAAAGTCCTTAATCTAAATCTCAGAATGGGATTGGGAAAAATGAGAAAAGGTGTCAGTAAAAACCCATAAAGGGTTCCAAATAGAGAAGTTGAAGCAAAATGCTTCAGAATCAAGTTTCAAATATCAATCAAAAGCAAAACTTCCCTCAAAGAAAATTTCATGAAACTCAGTAGAAGCTCAGCATAACAAAGATTTGAGAAGGAAACTAAATGAACAATGAGACAGGAGTTTCTTGCAAAGAGGGCATGAGGGAAGGGTCTCAGCAAGAGTTCTGAACTACTCTAAGAACATGCACTAATATAAAAACATCATGTCTAAACTTTTACAACATGTATCATCTTCTTCTTCTTCTCAGCCAACGGTGTCTTACTAGGAACAGGAACATTTCATCATTGTCTCTCAGTAAAAAAAACAATAGTCGATAGACAACAATATTTAACTGCTAAATTTGTCTCAAATGTTATATCTTTCTGTGTAGTATCTCACCATTTAGGGCCTGTTTTAGAGTTTCGCAGATGAGTTACTTCATCACAAACATGACAGAAATCCCGTCCCCTGTACTACAATGTCTATAGGATATTATGGAATTGTAATACAGCGAACCAGATATCCGTCCCATTTGAGATTGAGTAACCCCACTAGCAAAACTCTAAATCAGGTCCTAACTCTGCTTAAAGAAAACATCAGTTTAGGGCTAGACCTTTACATCTATCTTTTAAATCAGAAGCTACCTATTGATTCACAGACTATGACACTGCATTTTGGAACATTCAGCGGAATTAAGCTAATACATTATAATACATTATTATAGTCTTACTAAACATGCCTATTAGAAGGCTTCACATTCCTAACCTAGGTCAACTTTACTAACTGCAGTATCAGCTTTTCAAGTTTAATACGTGTAAATGAGACTACTGCTTTTCACTTTAAATTAAACAATGCATTTTCATTTAAGGCCTACATGTTAATTCTATATGTTATTGCATTAATTTTCATTATATTAAAATGTTCCTATACTTGCTTTGTACATAAGAGTAAAGTTCCCCAACTCAAAATTAAAGACACAACCTAGAAAAATAAATTTGTTAGTTCAAAATCTCTATCAGTGTGCAGGCAGTGCTTCACTCTACACACCAGAATTACATATATGCCCAATCAATATATATCAAGACCTTGCATTTCAACAAACCTGATAACCAAACCAAACTGATTGATAAATCAATAGAAGTTTATATGAGATTACAAATATGAGTAATACATCAGCACAACAGTGACTAGTCCAACAAATAAATCCACAGTCATAAAATACTCAAACAACTGAAAACAATAACATAAATCCATCTCACAAACTCATACTTCAATGAGAACTCACAAAATCAATTCTTGACGTTTATAACTACACTCCAAATTATCCAGGAATGCACAGTTAGTTACTTCCTGAGAAGATCCAGTATTAGAAATGTTGGCAATGTTCCAAAAAGTCCATTATCCCTCAGACCGGGCATTAAATACTCAAAAATAAAAAATGTAGGGAAACCCCAACTAATAAGGAGCTGCTCATACATCTTCTGTTACCAAATTTATTGTAGCCTGAGCCAAAAAAGTTCAGTGAACCCCAAAATCTTTAACATCCCAAAATGTACCTCTGATGGTTTCACTCCAGCTCACTTGATCTTGCAAGGAGTCAATACCCTGCACAACATCAGACCCAATAAATTAGCAGAGTAAAATAAATAGTGACTGAAACCACTTAATAACTTGGTTCTCGATCGATAAAAAGTTAAAGAGTTTTATTATAAAAATCTTTAAACTGCAGTACAGAAAATGCAAAATGCAGTAGATGCCATAAAGGCTCATATACAGAGTGAGATTCCTAAAGTATTAATCATAGAAATCCTAAAAAGCAACAATGTCTCTCTCTCAAACCTAAAGGTCAGACTCATAAGATATACTGACAGCATTTCTAGGGAAAATAAAAATCTCTAAATATTCAGACAGAGTTCTCAGAAGAAAATGAAAAGTCTTGTAGCTCAACACCAAAACAATGAGTTTTTTAATACATAGTTTACTCATAAACGATTAGCAAAATTGCAGATTCAACATGACATCTCTATTGTTAGCACATAATGGACAAATCAAAAGTGAGATTGTCATTTAACACTAACCTATTTGTGAAGCAGTTAGGAATTGTCCATTAGCTTCCACAGCAACAGCAATCCAGAGATGTTCAATACAATATGAAACATTCTCAGACAAAGACCCTTACACTGATCCGCTTGCAATCCTACATCAAACTTCCAGCAGAAGTGTAATTTAGAAAGAGACATCTAGAAGAGGATGTCAAATTTAATTCATAATACATGCTCTCTAATAAAAATAACCAACTGTCACAGTGTATTGTGCTCCAGAGACACTGTGGGGAAAGACCAGGGTGAGCAGCAGCAAGATGAGTTAAACACTGGAAACTGCATCCATCTTAATAAAATTGTATTATTTACATAAACATGGTACAACTACACCACATTATAAAAACACTTCTAACCATATATGATTAATTTGGTTAAAATGAAACATCATTAATTCTTGTTGAAGACTATATTCATCATAAAAACATTTATATATACAAATTATGTGTTCCCTATCAAGACTTGAAAAGACCAAAAAAAGAAAAATATTTTGATTCTCGCGACATGATGATAAAAGAGATAAGTGAAAGGTTATGGAAGGAATACATTGTCTTCTACATAAAAGGTGGAGTATTTATGATGGCTCTTCAGGGTGGATTAAACTGTTATTATTGACAGATGTGTTGGCAAAGGATGAAACTGTTGAAAGTTAACTTTATAGACTCTTACTGTTGTATAAGATAAGTTCATATTGAAGTGATATAATAGTATGTTGGCCAGACAATCTTTAGAAAATAATGATTTTGACTTTCGAGCATTGCATTGTTTAGTTAAAAAAGCTTCTTTGAGCTTTTCATGGTTCTGTAAAGAATGAAATGTTAATTTAGGTATTAGAAAATATGGGTTGTTAGAAATGGGGTTTATGGTTGGCTAGGGTAGTTACCTAAGCCAGGCAGAACCCACCCACTCTAGTCAGGGAGTCACAAACCCAATATAACCCCAGCCCACCCCATTGGTAGCTTGCCCCGAGCAGTCAGGCTTATCCCAGAGGCAATGTGTAAAATGTTTGCACAACACACACAACACACAGGACACAATAAATACACCACAAAGGAAACACAACAATAAGTTATATAAAAATGGACTGTATTGCACAAAACATCGTTAGACCAAACACAACATGCCAGTAATGCCCTGCTACACCAGTAGTTGTCAGAGCATCACACAAGTTACTAGTACTTTACAACCATAAGCAATAGTCAGGTAAACATTTTGTTTACTGGTTATTCTGCCACATAAGCAGTAGTCAAGTTGTCATTGTTACCAAAAATGCATGTCATAGTAAACACGTAATCATAGTTGCCAAATCATCATCATGACTGCACATAAGATGAAACATCACTAAAAATGGGCCTGGCAGAATGAACACATTAGCTTGTTGGCCACAACCTCATCATAAATGAACATCCAATAAAACATACCCCTGTGACTCATGTCAGGTACAAGAGAAATGCACATACCAATGAAACAATCCCACTTGGTACACATGAATGCCAAAATATCATTATGAATGCACCCAGAATGAAACATTCCTAATGGCAAGTCATCATTATCACCCACCTAAATGTACATGTCAGAGGAAACACAAGATCATCCAGCGGGTATATACAGGGGAGGACAGTACACCCCATTCACTGCAGGAGCTCCTGTGCTTCTCACACCACTATGATGGTAATGCTGGACAGCTTCAGCAGGAAAGGGCCTCCGATGAGCTCCCAATTCAACCAAGGAGTTCCAATGCTCCTATTTCAACCAACGTGGTATTCTGCTTAATCGCGGACACAGCCTCCCTTGAAGTGTTCGTCCTGCAGATAATCTGTGGCCAGAAAACAAAATGAAAAGCCCCCAAAGGTGTGCTGCCACTTGGGGAGGCATCCACACTGTCCAAGTTGTCGGGAAGACCTCTCGTGGTCCCCCACACTGGGCACAGTTCCAGATGGCTGATCGCCTCCAGAAGGGGGTGGCTGTTAACTCAGAGGCGTCTTTCCTAGAGGCACACTGCTACTGCAGCATGTTCTGAGCCTTCCCAGGCTCCGAGGTGGCACAGACCCCCTCCTGGCCGAACTAGCCATACGTTCTTTGGGCTTCCCACACAGGGAGAGCCACGATTCTCCAGCTGCTCGGTCTCCGGCAGTGGATGCACCTGAAGCAGGCCAGATTAACAGACATTTTGCAGTGCATTTTGTGGCACAAACAATATTTTTTTGTTATTTACTATCAAGTGCAAAACTTGTTTTGCACTGGAAAGTTTCCCAAAAGTAACCCAAGCAGCATGAGGCTGTGCTTTGCATTACTTAGATTCAAGGGGGTGTAACATAGGTGGCACATGGGTATTCCTGATGCAAAACCCTACCTGCTACCAATAGTAGACAGGGGCTTTCAGCAAAAGTTAACTCCACTTGAAAGCAAGTGTTAAAAGAAGAAATGTTTTAATTTCACCTTTCATTTCTGACTTTGAATGTGTGCTGCATTGTACAGCAAACAGAAAAAGTAGAAAGAGTTTTAAAAGTTGCATAGGCCTAGTATGTTGTACTGGAGGAGGCCCCTTGCAGTACAAAACCTGATGAACTCATGCACATGACCTTGCATTATAGCACAAATGTGTGTGTGTGGCGCACAGCAGTGAAACTCTCATCAGCACTAGCGTAAGGGAAGGATATTGCCATATCTCTGTAGATATGGTGCTCTCCTGCCCCCTTCCTTTAACGCAACGTAGACCAGCATTTGTGACTGCTGCACAGCTTTGGGAGAACATTTTTAAAATCTGACCAGTGTATCCTATGACCCATATTTATGTGCTTTTCGCACAGGGTAGCACAACAAGTCACCTTGCTGTGTTGCCCTTCATCAAAAAGAAAGGAAAGGAATGGGCTGTATCTATAGCATACATGCATTCCTGTCATTTCCCCCCTGTGCTGGTGGAAAGGGGGCTGTCTAGCACCAAAGCAGGTTCTCTTGCACTATGGTGAAAGTGTGTTTATGTTGTAAGCATGATTGTTTTTATGAAACACCTCCCTGGCACAACGTAAGGCAATGCAGCAATTTGTGCTACCTTGCCTTACTCAATAACTATGAGGCCATTCAAAGCCACAGAAAGTGACTTTGCATGGCCTCATAGATATGTTTGAGAGGTTTGTGCCGCCCAAGCATCACTAAAAGTGATGCAACTGTGGCACAAGCCTCTCATAAATATGCCCTATGTTTCTCTGCATTTCTCTTCCAAACGGGAGGTGGGGGCAGGCAGAGGCATGAAAGGAAAGGAAAAGTCTTTCCTTTCGTCTCTCTGTAAGCCTTTCTGCAGCCCGATCCTGAAACGATTGGATTGGGCAGAAATGCCCACTAGGCACCAGGGATCTTTGTTTTGTTGTTGTTTTTCTTATGATTTATGTATGAGGGGAGCAGCATCTTTGGCAAGAAACCACAAGACACAAGGGATTTTTTTTTGTCGGTTTCATGCATGGGGAGTGACCCCTACTGCAAGGGTTGCTCCCCTGAGGGACACATTTATTTTAGCCTATTTCTGTCCCCCTTCTGGGCAGATCGGACAATTTTAATTAGGCTGATCTGTCCCCAAGTGGGGCAGAAACCACTAGGCACCGGGGAGTTTTTTATTTTTTACAGATGGGTAGCGATCCCTTAGGTAAGGGTCGCTCCCCTCGTGGGGCAAATTTGTCTTAGGTCATTTCTGCCCCCCTTGGGGGTTGATCGGCCTATATGTATTAGGCCCATCTGCCCCCAGAAGGCAGAAACACCTTATGCACCATTGGTGTGTGTGTATGTATGTTTTGTTTGGGGGTGCAGCCCCTTGGGCAAGGGTTGCTTCCCATGGGGGCACATTACTGTTGGTCATTTCTGCCCCCCTTGGGGGGGGGGTCAGCCTATTTTTGTAAGGCCCACCTGCCTCCAAGGGAGGCAGAAAGCCCACCAGAGACCAGGGAAGATTTTCTTTAAAAAAATAGGGTGGGGGTATGGCCATACCCCTACTCCAAATAAATGGGGACAAACTTGTACTGCCCAACAGTAGGCAGAGGGGGCAAATACCCCCGATCCACTCACCAGGGGGGAAGAAAGTGTACTAAATTCCAGGGAGTAAAAAAGAAATAGTGGGGTGGTGGCTGTTAACTAGTATGTGCATGATTAGGCCCCATCCCAACTGAAGGGAATAACAGTCTCTCAGCTCTCCCCGCACACTAAAACACCTTATCCCATTGCAAACAAGAGGACATTTGATTATTTGGGGTTTTGGTTTTACATTTGGGCCATGAGAGCTTGGCTAACTCTCAAAGTTGTCCCACTTAGAACGGTGAGGGACGCACTTTTTGGACTTTGGGACGCTGGCATGTAGAAAAAATCTATGAGACCTAGACACATCTGAAAACTAAATATATGGGTGAGTCCAGGGTGGTGTGCTTCAAATGCACCCCACATCATTTTCTTACTCACAATGCCCTTCAAACCTACAACTTTGTTTGAAATCACACATTGTTCCCACATTTTTGTGATGGAACCTTCCAGAATCTGCAAGAATCCACAAAATTCCTTTCACCAAGCACTGTCACATCTAAACCGATAAAAATTCTGCCCCACTTGTCGGCCTAAAAACCTTTTTTTTAAATTGCCCTTTTGGACTTGCTTTTGTTCCCCCTAATTTTCAACATGTTTTCAGCTCTTCCCTGTCACAGGCACTTGACCCACCTACACATGTGAGGTATCATTTTTACCGGGAATCTGAGGGCAACATTGGTGGTTAGGAAATTTGTCCCAGTGTGTTGATCTCACACAAAAATGTGGGGAAAATGTGATTTTTATTTTGCTAAATTTGAGGTTTACTAAGAATTCTGGGTAAGCAAACACCAGTGATCCACGCAAGTCACACCTCCCTGAACTACCTCGGGTGTCTAGTTTTCAGAAATGTTTGGGTTTGGTAGTGGGCACTAGGCCTACCCATACAAGTGAGGTACCATTTTTATTGGGAGACCTGGGGGAATGCTGAATAGACAGAAGTGTGTGGCTTCCCTCAGATTCCAGAACTTTGCAGCACTGAAATGTGAGGAAAAGGTGTTTTTTTGACAAATGTTGAGGTTTGCTGTGGATTCTGGGTAACATAACCTCATGAGAGCCCCACTAGTCACTCCATCATGGATTCCCCTAGGTGTCTAGTTTTCTAAAATTCACAGGTTTGGTAGGTTTGCCTAGGTGCCGGCTGAGCTAGAGGCCAAAATCCACAGCTAGGCACTTTTGCAAAAAACATTTCTGTTTTCTTTGGGAAAATGTGATGTGTCCATGTTGGCTTTTGGGGCATTTCCTGTCATGCGCACTAGGCCTACCCACACAAGTGAGGTAGCATTTTTATTGGGAGATGTGGGGGAGTGCTGGGTGCAAGACAATTTGTGGAGCCTCCTAGATTCCAGAACTTTATATCACCAAAATGTGAGAGAAAAGTGTTTTTTGTGAAATTCTGAGGTTTGCAAAGGATTCTGAGTAATAGAACCTGGTGAGAGCACCACAAGTCACCCAATCCTGGATTCCCCTGGGAGTCTCGTTCTTAAAAATGCACAGGTATTGTAGGTTTTCCTAGGTGCCAGCTGAGCTAGAGGCCAAAATCCAGAGCTAGGCACTTTACAAAAAACACGTCAGATTTCAATGAAAAATGTGATGTGTCCATGTTGCGTTTCCTGTCACGGGCACTAGGCCTCCCCACAAAATTGAGTTACCATTTTTATCAGGAGACTTGCGGGAACACAGAATAGCTGAACAAGTGTTATTGCTGCTTGTCTTTCTCTACATTTTTTCCTTCCAAATGTAAGACAGTGAGGAAAAAACACATCTATTTGGCAAATGCCCTATTATTCACTTGCTAGTATGGGGACTTCAGAATTCAGACATGTGCAAATAACCATTTCTTCTCAACACCTCATCTTATGCCCATTTTGCAAATACAAATGTTTCCTTGAGACTTATTTTTCACTGTTTATATTTCACCAAATAAATTGCTGGTTACCAGGAATTTAATAAAGACCATTGCAAGGTGCAGCTCATTTATTGGCTCTGGGTACCTAGGGTTTATGATGAACATACAAGCCCTATATCTCCCCGTAACCAGAACAAGGTATATTGGTTTTGAAAATCTGACTTCATAGGAAAAAGTTACAGAGTAAAATGTGGAGAAAAATTACAGTGTTTTTACCTGCAGTTATTTTCTGTCGGAAAACCTTGTAGGATCTGCACAAATGACCACTTGCTGAATTTAGAATTTTGTCGACTTTTCAGAAATGTTTAGCTGGGATCCAGCACTGGTTTCACTGTCACTAACTGGAAGGAGGCTAAAAGCACAAACAATAGTAAAAATGGGGTATGTCCCAGTAAATTGCCAAAATTGTGTTGAAAAATTGGGTTTTCTGATTCAAGTTGGCCTGTTCCAGAAAGCTGGGAAGATGGTGATTTTAATACTGCAACTCTTTGTTGATGTCATTTTCAGGGAAAAAACCACAAGCCTTCTTCTGCAGCCCTTTTTTCCCATTTTAAAAAAACAAACAAAATGTTCCCTCTATTTTGGCTAATTTCTTGGTCTCCTTCAGGGGAAACCACAAACTCTGGGTATCCCTAGAATCCCTAGGACATTGGAAAATAAGGACGGAAATTTGGCATGGGTAGCATGGGTAGCATATGTGAACCTATGCGCACACTGCCCCAAATAGCCAAAAAAAGGCCTGGCACCTGAGGGGAAAAAGGCCTGACAGCGAAGGGGTTAATTGTAAAAGAAGTGCATGAATATGGCATCACTTCAGGGTGGCAGCACATTGAGTAGAAAAATCAGCCTTGAGGTCACATCACCATTAATGTGGAGATATTTTAGCATCACTAATCAAATTAGTATGCAAATCCACATTTCAGTGCAGGTTCACTTTAAGCTGCGAAATCCCACTTAGGTTTAAAATAAGACAGCGGAAAATCAGGGGTGTGAAAACACATGCAGGTGTAACCCTAATTTTGATATGAAATCATATCTGATGCAAAACCATCATTGTTCAAACAACTGGGGTTCAAATACACCTTTAGGTTCCAAGCACATTTAAGGCTTCATTACTAGTTTGGCAGTCTTTTGGCAAGATCCCAAAGTGGTGGCTGCCAAAGGTGATCTGACTGCCATATTAAGACTCACACAGCTCAGTCTGCCAGAAAACAGCCAAATTTCTAAAACCACCAGGACACTGGAGGGCGGAAAAGAGGCGGTTCGACCACCAGCACCACCTGCCTGTCAAAAATACTCCAATCATATTACGATCCACAAATCATGAGAACTGCTCTTCCATGGCGGAAAACTGTTTGCAGTGAGAACCACAGTGATCTGAAGTCACATTAGTGAGAACACCACATTGGATAGTTTGAATACCCCACACTTGACACACCTGACACACATCCGCAACCCTGCCACACCAACACACTGCACTATATAAGACACCCCTGCATAACCAACAATCCTTTGCAACCATAACGCCACACACAGCCAGTGACAAGCCAAAAATTTAAGATTTAGCAAAACAAACAATAGGCACCCATACACATTTCACTCAGCATTCACCCCACACCTGCACAACATACACAACACACAATTTAGGGCCTGATTACAACTTTGGAGGAGGGTGTTAATCCGTCCCAAAGGTGACGTATATCCTGTCCACTGTATTACGAGTTCGATAGGATATAATGGACTCGTAATACAGGGGGTGGTATACCCGTCACATTTGGGACGGATTAACACCCTCCTCCAAAGTTGTAATCAGGCCCATAGTATCCCACACAATCACAACAACCATCGGCCATTCACAAAAATTATTTTTTCCCCATTTGTTTTTTCACTACCTTACTGTCCCTTCCACCACTACCATGTCCCCAAAAAACATCCACATTTCATTGATGATGAGTTGAGGGTCATGGTGGACAAAATTGTCAGAGTAGAGCTATACCTTTTAGGTCCAGCAAACATGAGTACTGGCAAAGGATAGTTGACCAGTTGAATTCTGTAGACAGTTACCCATGTACAAGGGATGACATCAGGAAGAGGTGGAATGACATCAGGGAGAAGGTCCTTTCCATGGCCTCCAGGCACCAGCTGGAGGTCCTCACGACTGGTGGTGGATCCCCACCTCCTCCCCCTACGTTCACATCATGGGAGGAGATGGTCCTAGACATCCTGCATCCTGATGGCCTGATGCCTGGGGGAGTGGAGCCTGGTGAGTCACTACACCATTCATGTCACCAAAAAGTGTTGTCTTGCATGCTCACTGATCACCTTTCCCCACCTCAATGACCAAATCACCCATCCCCACTGTGTTCAAATGTCAAAATACCCCTCTCTGGCATGTCAGCTAAACTCACCTGGGGCCACAGTGTTTGTGTATAGCATGTGAAGTACAGGGAATGACAGCACTACAACTCCCAGGAGGCACTGTTCCACCTGTAAGAAAATCAGGACAGTGTACTACATTTTAAAATATCTTGCATGTGAAGCTAACAAGCAATGTAACCCCTCCTGAATGCACCACTGTTGAAAGTCCATGGCAATGACACAATGCTATTGCCCACTACCAGTGCTATTATAAGCAAAACATAGCTACAGCTGTCTCCCCTAACAAACTGTCCTTTGAGAAAACCTTCCTAACAATGTCATATACTCACATGGGGGGGACCTATGTGGGAAACCGGATGTACTTGTATTACATACATACAGAGGCCCTGATCAAATGGTAACTCCCATTCTTTTTGCCAGCTCTGTCACTATGGTGCATTGTCGAGTTGTTAGTTGAATCAAAAAATGCCACACACGTTAGTAGGAGATAATGTACATTGTCATGTCTATACTACACAATATGAGGTTATCAGCAGTCATCTAAACACCAACATACTCCAAGAGCTTGGGGCATGGTGTATGCAATTGCAAATCTCTGTGTTCCACATTGCTCTAACCCAGATTTGGAAGCAGCTGTCATTGTCATATCAGGGGATCATGTGAAGGCAGTGTGTGCATGTCACATAGCATGCCTAGTTTTGAAAGTTGAATAGCACTTGTTGCATCACTTACAGCAACTCTGTTTTCCATTTCTACTAAAGGTAGTCTTGCCATTCACAACACAGAGACGACACCAGAGACTAACACTACTCCTCTGGATTAAGGCCCCAATGAGGAAAACACACCTGGATGTTTGGACACTGAGGATGAAGCCAGCCCATCAGGGATTCCTGGTCAGTCAACAACTCTGAGCCTTACCCTGCCCACATCGACTCCTCCCAGCCCTCTTGCATCCACATCACATTCGCCCCCAACCCTGTGACCCATTGTGTGCCCCCCAGTACAGGTACCTGAGTCTCTTGTTGTCACCCTTGACAATGATGGCCCTGCCACCAGTGGGAATGGGCAGACTGTGCCCGGCACTGGTACATGGGGGTAGGGTGCGTCGGAAGGATGGTGTGGGGCTGAGGATGGGGGCTTCAAAGGACACAACTGACCAGGACACTATCTCCCAAATCTTGGGAGCCTACCAACCTTCACAAGGCACGATGGATCAGGTACTGACCATGATGGGGAAGATCCATCAGCTGCAGTGGGACAACAACCAGGAAGCTATGCAGAAGTGGCAGGCCCAAAATGCCATCCTGGCTTCAATTGCTGGGGTGCTGAGGGATTTGAATACCACCCTGAGTAGGTTTTGTACCCAACATCAAGCTTCTTCCACTAGCAATGAAACATCAGGACTTTATACATCTGTGGCTGCTAGTGGAATGGAGGCCCAACCCGGGGCAGGGAATGCCTCAGATACCCCACCCTCAGTAGCAGAAGAACCCCCCCACAAACATGGACGTCACCCAGACATCCAGGAGGAGCAGATACCGAGACCAAACCCACTGCCAGGAAGTGAATCTCTACTGATTGGTTCCCCTTGTGTGGAACAAATACAACTTTTCGACTTTTCTGACACCCATCTCCATTTTCCTATGGTACAAGGACACTAGACCTTGATTTCCAAATGGTATAGCAGTGACTGATTTCATCCACCTGATGATTTCATCCACCATGACTGAACCCTTGCCTGATGATTTCATCCACCATGACTGAACCCTTGCCTGTTTTCTTTTTGTTATTTTTGCTTCTTATCACTCATTTTGCTGTGCACTCTCAAATAAATACCACATACCCACTGATCATGTGTCTTATCAACCACATACAACTGTCATGTATGACAATTCTTGTACCAATATGTGACTTCCTAATGTAAAATATTTGTCATGGTCATTACACATGTACTGTGTAACCAGAATACATATTGCATTGACAATGTATTATATACATCATGCACACCACTTGCATGGGACATTCCCACATACTTATTTGGAGAATGCCAATTACCACATAATGAAGTACTGCTGCTAATTTCAGTCCTTCAGCATAGGTGTTATACACTACCAAAACATAGACACCTGAAGTTAGGGACATGTCATTATTTCAGTAGTTCAGGAGGCAAACAGATTGGTTCAATGTATCATCTGCTAAAGCCTAAACACATACCCATACCATATCTCCATAATGACCATACACCATGAAACAGACAGGTGTCAGAAGTAATGTCCCCAGTCATGGAACCATCCACTTACCATAGTCATGTATATGTAGGCTTGTCACTTACTTATGTTAGTCTTTAGATGTATGCACATTGGTCTGCAAAGTGGAAACACACTGACAGCTATGTAAAAGTTAGTTCACATACAACACAAACCATTATGATGTTTGAGTGTCAATCTGCAATCTTTAATTGACAAACATAAGGTATAGGCCACGTTGATACATGACATTGCACTGCCAAATCACATGTACAAATGTGATTTTTATTATGCATTGTGAAAACAGTAGACAATGTTCATAACAGCTCTGTACACAACCCCAAGTAACAATCTACATGCATACATAAGTTGTGCGCTTTGGAGCCACTTATGACCTATCTGAGGACCATAATAAGAACTTTATCTGGAATTCCTTTCATCACCAATACCCCACTGAATCCCTTTTATTACATCACATCACATAGCCTGACTCAGTTGAAGTACTGATTGATGAGATCAGCCCTGATGTCGCCAGCGCCATCCTCGTCATGCTAATGCTCACTTGATGTAGGAAAGTACCTTCTTTCTTAGCATGGTTACCCCCTTTTATTGTCTGATGTCAGTGTGTTTGACTGTGTTCATTGGGATCCTGCTAACCAGGACCCCAGTGATTATGCTCTCTTCTAAAAACTCTGTATTTTGTCCACACAATTGGCATACTGGTGCCCCCATGTAAGTCCCTAGTACATTTTACTTAGGCCTTTGGGGCTCCAGGGGATCCCTATGGGGAGTAGCAGTTATTCTGCTACCCATAGGGAGCCCTTGCAAAGGGTTATGCAGGCCTGCCATTGCAGTCTGCGTGAACCAGGTACATGCACCTGTTTTCACTATAGATCACTGCACTAGGTCCCTATAAGTCACCCCTGTGGTAGGCCCTCTTAGCGAAGAGAGGGCAGTGTGCAAGTACCTGTGTGCGAGGGAACCCCTGCACTAGCAGAGGTTCCCCCACAAACTCCAGATCCATTTTCCTGGACATTGTGAGTGTGAGGATGCCATTGTACACGCGTACTGGACATAGGTCACTACCTATTGCCAGCTACATAATGTTAACTCTGAACCTAGGCATGTTTGGTATCAAACATGTTGGAATCATGCCACAATAGTTTTGCATGTATTAATTGTATGATTCCATGCACTGTGGGGGCTCCTTGGAGGACCCCCTGCATTGCTCCTACAGCCTTCTGAGGTTTTCCAGGCAGCCCAAGCTGCTGCCACCTCACAGACAGGTTTCTACCCTCCTGTGTCTTGAGCATGTCAAGCCCAGGAAGACAGAACAAAGGATTTCCTTTGGGAGAGGGGTGTTACACCAGGCATAAACAAGTCTACACTGGTTCAGGGACCTCCAGTCCCCGCTCTGGCATGAAATTGGACAAAGAAAAGGGGAGTTACCACTTCGCTGTCCATCACCATCCCAGGGGTGGTGCCCAGACCTCCTCCAGAGGGTCCTTGGGTTTTGCCATCTTGGATCCAAGGTTGGCAGGGAACTCTGGGAGCATCTGAGTGGCCATGTGAGGCAGGTGACGTCAGAGCCCCTCCTGGTGTGTTGTCGTCCAGCTAGGTGACCAATCCCCCTTGAAGGGCTATTTAGGGTTTCTCTTTTGGGTAGTTCCTCAGATTTGGCTTGCAAGATTCCAGCAGGATTCCTCTCCAACCTCCACTTTGACTTCTGATCAGAGAAACTGCATCTGGACTCTCCAGGACCCGACAATCTGCAACAAAGACAAAGTCTTTGCCTGCAACATTGTTTCCACTGCTCCTTCCAGCTTCTGCTACATTTCCCTGGTTGTGCATCCTCTGAGGACAGCCAGTCTTCAGTCTACACAGGAAAGAAGAAGGAATCTCCCTTGAAGTGAAGGAGTCACTCCCCTGCATCTGCAGGCACCAACAGCAATGACGACTGGCTACATGGATCCCCTCTCCTGCTGAGCCGCATGGATCCTTCATTATAGATGGTAGTCAGACGTTTTTCCGACGGTCTTCTCTACCAGCTGCCCAACTTGGGTGGAGGTAAGCCCTTGCCTTCCCATGCACGACAGTATCCCCATGTGCCATTTCTTTTGCAGTTGCCAAGGCTTGTTGGCACTTCTTCTGAGCGGTTTTCAGGCATCATGTAGATCAAGCCCCCAGCACTCTTTCCTGTGATGCACCGCTCCCTGAGTGGCTCTGCTATGGCGTGGGACTCCTTTTTGTAGTCCTGCATGGGCTATATTTGCAACTTCTGTGTCCCTGTCCTGTGGGACTCCTGTGAGTGCTGCCTGGGCTTATGTGGGCTCAAAGTGATGCTGAGGGCCCCCTCCGACTTCCCATCCTGGGTTGATTCGTCCTGGGCCTTGCTGGACACCGGAAGCACCACTTTCCGCCAACCGCGAGTTTTGCCTGTGCCAAGGCTTGTTGGTGGAATCCGAACACGCAAACCGACTGCAATCTTACTTCTGGCATAGGACATCACTTGCATCCTCCAGGAACTCGCCTCTGCCTCCAGGGCTGCAGTGCTGACTTTCCTTCCTCACCGTCGACCAACTCCTGCATCCTCTGCTTGGTGCGTAGGGGCTCCTGCCCCCACTGGACTTTACTGTGTCTTCTGGACTTGGTCCCCTCTTTCCAAAAGTCTTCCTCTTTAGCAATACACCATTGGTTTCTTGCAGTCACCTGTGGGTTTTGCAATTCTCTTCTTTTCTTATAAGTGGGTATTTTGGGGAAATTCTAGTGATTTACTTCTGAGTTCCTGGTTGCTTGGGTGGTGTTGTGGTACATTCATTTGTGTTTTCCTGGTACCCCCATCGCCCCTCTACATGCTCAACTTACCTGGGTGGGGGCCAAACTCTTGCATTACTTTTTTATGTACATAGTTTATGCACGCCTAGGGCCACTATTTTTCTATTGTGTTTAACACTGTTTGCACTGTTTTCTAACTATTTGTATGCCTATTTCTGACAACTAGTGTATATATCTTGTGTATTACTTACGTCTAAAGGGATATATACTATACTCTATAGTATTTATGGTGCTGTGTGACCATTCTGAATTACCTTTATTTTTGTAACACTAAGGCCCTCATAATGACATTGGGAGTAAATGCCACTTACCGCCACGCTGACTTCTGCCAACATAAGGCCGCTGCGGCGGATAACAGCCAAGCATATTATGACACACACATACCAATCCGTCACTATACAGCCACACACACAAGTCCTCCACCACAAAGGTCAGTGATGAACTGGCCGTATCCAAACCCACACCGTTATGTCAACAGAACAACGTTCACAACATTATAACCCACGAATCACTGTGGCGGACATTCAATGGCGGTAAACCATTGGTGCTTCATACCGCTGCGCTCAAAATACACACACTCAAACAAAACTACATCACATTGGACAATTCCAACTACACACACCTGATACCCATACACACACCAAACCCACACCACTATAAAACACACACCCACACTACCCACATCCCTTTACGACTAGAAAGAATTGCCACAAGAGAGAGATACAGTAAGAGTACCCACACAACCAGAGCCTCGTAACACCATCACCTATACACCATCCACGCACCTTATATCACACACCCCAACACATTACCCACACACACTCACCCACACCACTCACACTACAACCATAGCACCACAGCGACACCCCAGGTTCTTAGAGGAAGAGCTAAGGGTCATGGTGGAGGAAATCATCTGGGTAGAGCCACAGCTATTTGGTGCAGCAGACATCCAATACTAGGAAGATAGAGCTATGGTGGAGAATCATGGACAGGGTCAACGTCGTGGGACAGCACCCCAGAACAAGGGATGACATCAGGAAGAGGTGGAACGATCTACGGGGGAAGGTGAGTCCCGTGGCAGCAAGACACCAACTAGCTGTACAGAGGACTGGCTGTGGAACCACACCTCCTTCCCCACAACTAACAACATGGGAGGAGCAAGTCTTGGCAATCATGAATCCTGAGGGCCCGGCAGGAGTAGCAGGAGGACTGGATTCTGGTAAGGCATATCTCTATTACTATCACCCCCCTACCTGCATGCCATCACAAACCCCAACCCTTACCCTCACTCCCATCACTTCACCACCTCCCACATACCCCACCATCACAACCCACTCATCTCAATACCAAGCCCTGCATGCAACACCAATCCATGGACACCCCTCACAGACCTGCATGGACAACTACCACCACTGCATGCACACTGGAGAGAATCACTTAGCCCACCAAATAGCAACTCACACATAGGCAAATCTGCCAGGGCAACCACAACCATAGAGGGCAACTCACCCATGCACAATATGACAGACGCAGAAACAATAACACTGCATTTACATCCCCACAGGTACCCCAGCTAATGTCACCGGAGAAGAGGTGCCAGCAACATCCAGTCCCCCCCAGAAGAGGCCCACAGTGATGACAGCAGCTCTGGTCACCTGGATCTGGATGACCAACCTGGCCCATCAGAGATCTCCGGACAGACGGTTACCCAGGCACAGTCACACACCACCACAGAGCCTCCCCCCTCAGGAAACACCACCACAGCACCCACCCAGTGGACCCATACCTCTGTCCCCAGGACACGTCAATCAGCAGTGTGTCCACCACTACAGGGACCCCAGGCCACCCCACAAACACAGGACGATCAGGGACCTGGGGTCAGTGGCAGTGGGCACAGGGTTCAGGGGCAGAGGCACAGGACAACAGGGAAGCTGGGAGGACTGCTGTGCAACAGGGAAGGACAGGCCCAGGGAACTGACTCTCCAGGAGGCACTCACCGCAATCCTGGGAGCATACCAACATTCCCAGGATATGCTGGGCTAGATACTGGACAAGTTGCAGGAGAACATGTGGCTGCAGGAGGGACAGTACCTGGGGATCAGGGAGGACTTGAAGGACATCAACACCACCCTGGCAGACATGGCCAACACTATGAGGGAGGCAGTGGCACACCACTGGGCCCCTGACACTAGCCAAACCGATGAACAGCCCTCTACCTCTGCTGCTGCTAGTGACAGGAGGCACCTAAACAGGACCAAGAGGCCACCAGCACCCCTCCCCTTCAGAAGGAGAACCACCTGCAAACATACCCTGTGATCCAGGCAGAAGCCAGAGACTATTGCCAAGACCCCCGCCAGGAAATAAGACTCTCCTGAATGTCACCCTTGTGTCCCACTCTGTCACCCTGTCCACCTTGAACTGCCATTGCTCCCCTTCCTATTCCCCCTTGGACAATGCACCTGTGATACAAATAGACTGGACTCTATCCTGGACTTTCCTCCATCATCAACCGAGCCCATTCCACTATCCCCTCTACTTCTTAACAATTAAATAAACACCCTTTGAAAAAATACAAGTATGGAGAAAGTCAAATGATTTAAGTATTTATTCGTTTATCCAGGTTTAAACATTGCAATTCAACTGTACAGTAATGTATACATAGGAAAGACCTGCAATTGGCTGCAGTCAACACACCAGGAGAGATAGTGGGGCACAAATATCTGCAAATAGAGATGCCAAAGGGTACAGTGAGTGGCCATAGAAGTTGGAAAAACAGCCTGCCAGTGACAATGTCAAACACAAAACTGTCAATTAAATGTGAAGTTACACTGTCTTGCCTAGGTGTCATTGGAAGTATTGACAAATTATTGTACTTCTGTTGTCCTCATCCCTCATCCTCTGCATCCTCATCTTTACTGTCCACAGGGTCCACTGCTGCCACACGGCCATCTCCAGCCTCTTCCTCCTGCAGAAAAGGCACCTGGAGACGCAAGGCAAAGTTGTGCAACATACAGCATGCCACGATGATCTGGCATACCTTCTTGGGTGAGTAGCACAGGGATCCACCTGTTAGATGGAGGCCAAAGGTCCTCTTTATAATTCTTCTTGTTTGCCCATGTTCCTCATTGTAATGTTCCTCTGCCCTTGTCCTGGGATTCCTCACAGGAGTCAGTAGCCATGAGAGGTTGGGGTAACCAGAGTCACCTGCAAATATCGAGGGACAACTGTTAACCACACACTAACCCTTAGGGCTAGTACCCATATGCCAACATATACTGGATGGGAACCAGGGCTCACCTATTAGCCACACCCTGTGCCTCTGGATTTTAGCCATCACATTTGGGATGCTGCTATTCCTTAGTATAAAGGCATCATGCACCGACCCAGGATACTTTGCATTGACGTGGGAGATGTACTGGTCCGCCAAACACAGCATCTGCATATTCATGGAGTGAAAGTTCTTTCGATTTCTGAACACCTGTTCATTTCGCCTGGGGGGGGACAAATGCAATATGTGTACCATCAATAGCCCCAATTATGTTGGGGATATGTCCCATTGCATAGAAATCAATGTGGCCAAATCCTCCACCTGGGGGGAAACGATGTAGCTGCACATGTGTTTAATCAGGACAGACAACACTCGGGTCAGCACTATTGCGAACATTGGCTGAGACATTCCTGCTGCCAAGCCCACTGTCACTTGGAAGGAGCCAGTTGCCAGGAAATGGAGCACTGATAGCACTTGCACAAGAGAGGGGATCCTGGTGGTGTGACGGATAGCAGAGATTAGGTTAGGCTCCAATTGGGCACACAGCTCCGTGATTGTGGCCCTGTCAATCTATAGGTGAGGATAATGTGCCTGTCCTCCACTGTTGCCAAGTCCACCAGGGGTCTAAACACAGGGGAATGTCTCCATCTCCTATTCATCCGCAGCGGTTACAAACTATGGTGTAAAATAGTGAGCAGCTGGTCATTATCTCTTAATTCCAGCCACTACAGTTCAATACAGGTTGTGATTGTAATAGTGTTTTGTTGAAGATGTCCAAATGGTGCATTTGTGTACTGTGACGCAGTTAGGATCCATGGCCTGCCCCCCCTGAAATGTTGTCCACATGTCCTATATAGAGGGACTGGTGGAAATGAGCTAATTGCGCTGACGTTGTGTGCCATTGCGGGAGGCGATCGAAAACCACTGTGCAACTCCTCATTGGTTAACATTGGGTCCTAAGGGGTACAGTGGCCAATGGTAATGTACACTGGTGGTGACAGTATGCACCATCGTGGACGCCACCGCCATTTTCTAATTCTTCACTTGCTACCTGACCTTCAACAGGAGAGGACCTATACTGCATGTGCTGCTGTGACCTGTGTCTGGAACTGACCATCGCTCGTGTGACTGGGTAAAGGGCCCCTGGCTTCACCTCAGTGGAGTTGGAGAGACTGGTGGATGGGGTCCTACCCCAGTATCGAATGCTGTATGGGCCTCCAGACCAACAGGTGAGTACACCGTGAGTACGATACATGGTGCGTGAATGCATGTAGTGATGTGTGAGAAGGCCTCATGTAGGGGGTGGGCGGTGGATTGGCCCTGGGCAGCGTGCAGCATGTATGGTGGGCCATGTCTGTGCTAATGGGGTAGGAAGGGGCATGGTGGGCCATGAGTGTAACAGACAGGACGGTCGGACTAATAGTTTTCCCTGTGTCTATTTCCCTGCAAGTCAGCACCCATCAAAAGAAGGGTATATGGCGAGCCATCGCTATCCGGAGCTGGATGGGCACTTGGGGGCATCACAGCAGTCACAAGGAGGTGAGTACAGTGCCCCAATATACAACTTGCGCCTGGTGTGGTGGGATCCGGGTGTGGGGTGTGGGCCCTGTGTGTGCCACTATGCCAGGCCTTGTATTGCAGGGTTGGTCCCATGTTGGGCAGGGTTCTGATGTGAAAGTGCACCAACCTATCTAGTAGGCACCCACTCCTGGGCAGGGGTCTCAGGTATGCTGCAATTGGCATTAGGTGTCCCTATCCATGGCCTGGTGACTAGCATTGTGACTGGTAGTGCATTGCCTAGTGTGTAGGGCTGTTCCCTGTGTGTGAGTGTGTAGTGTAAGCCAACGGTGGTGTTGTTGGCACCATTGACCATGTGTATCCTTTGTGTCCCTCCCCTTTCTGTTTTGTCAACCTGTCCTTATGTGCATTAGCATCATATGGCGGAGGAGAAGATGCACCAGCGATGGAGGGAGATGCATCCCATAGGACCCAGGATGCCGAATCCACCGACAGTGAGGCCACCAGTGGGATGGAGGTTGAGGGAAGCACCACGGCGGAGACAGGAGGGGACAGTTCGGACACAGATACCTCCTCCAATGGGAACTCCCTGGTGGTGGCAGACACTTCAGTGCCCACCCCAGTGACAGGTACAGCCGCCACCCCCTGTACCAGCACCACCCTCCCAGCAGCCCCTCTGAAAGTTTCCTGTGCCCTCTCACCCAGGAGGGTGGGCATCTCCTTCGCCCCAGGCACCTCTGGCCCAGCCCCAGTTAGCCCTGCTGCCGTGAGTGAGGAGGCTATTGACCTCCTGCAATCCATCTCTGTTGGGCAGTCAACCATTGTGAATGCCACCTAGGGGCTGGCAGCCAAAATGCAACAGAAAATGCATTCCTGGAGGGCATTCACACTGGCATGGTGGCCCAACATAGAGCAATCCAGACTCTGGCCACCTCTCTGATGGCAGCTGTTGTCCCTGTTTCCAGCCTCCCTCCTCCAACTTCCTCTACCCAGACCCATTCCCCTCAACCCCAACCTATCCCAAGCACACAGTCAGACCAGCATGCACCCAGGTCAGCACACAAGAATGGGCATGGCAAACACAAGCACAGGCACTCACACAAACACCATCAAGAATCAGACATACCAACATCCACTGCCTCCACTGTAGCCCCCTCCTCCTCCTCGTCAACCTCCCTCCCAGTTTCGTCTCTACTCACACCTGCATGCACTACATCCTCATCAACTACCCCATCACAAGCACACCTAATAGCAGATGCCCCTCACTGGCAGTTACCACCTCCACTTCTATGCCCATGTCCCCTGTGTCCTCTCCCACTGTGTCTGTGCCCCTGCCTCCAAAAGTATACAAATGCAAGCACTCTGACATCCAACAGCCATCCACCTCACAACGGCATCCAGCCCATCCACCTGCACCCAAACACAGCAGACTGACACCTCCTACACCCACTCCCTCTTCTTCCACTCCCAAACCATCTCCCTATTCCCACCCCAATGTCCCTAAGAAGCTTTTCCTCACAAACCTCATCCGTAGCCCTTCCCCCCATCCCTCACGTCAGGCCAGGGTGGACAAAACCGAGGCAAGCACCTCAGCCTCCCAGTCCTTGGGCACAGTAGTGTCCACAGCTACTCCAGGTGGGAGAGGATCCCGGGCACCAGGCAGCCACACTGAAAGGGTGCATGCACAAGTGCTGCAAGGAAGGGAAAGGAGGCACCCCCAGTTGCTGCAAGGAAGGGCAAGGAGGCACCCTCAGCTGCTAAAACGAAGGGCAAGGAGGCACCCCCAGCTGCTAAAAGGAAGGGCAAGGAGCAATCACTGGCTACTGAAAGGAAGGGCAAGGAATAGTCCCCAGCTGCCAAAGGGAGCAAGGAGCCATCCCCAGCTGCTGGCAGGAAGGGCAGGGGGCCTGCACCAGCAGGCAGAAAGGAAGAGAGGGCTGGTGCTGGGACTTAGTCGGAACCCCTACCACCAACCATGGTGGTTCAGCCATCTGAGGTTGCAGGGGATGGGCTGGAGCCTCCCCCCACCTCTGCCAGCACCGCCACCAGCACCCCCACCAGCAGCAGCAGCCCCAGTTGGCAGCCGTCCAAGGCTGCAGGGGAAGGGCTGGAGTCTGCCCCCACCACTGCCATCACCGCCACCAGCACCATTGCCACCAACAGCAGCCCCAGGTGGCAGCCGTCCGAGGCTGCAGGGGAAGGGCTGGAGCCTCCCCCACCACTGCCAGCACTGCCACCAGCACCGCCACCAGCACCACCAGCAGTAGACGCAGCAGCCCCAGTGGGCAGCCATCTGAGGCTTCAGGGGAAGGGCTGGAGCCTCCCCCCACCACTGCCAGCACCACCACCTGCACCACCGCCAGCAGCAGCAGTCCCAGTGGCAGCCGCTGAGGCTACAGGGGAAGGGCTGGAGCCTCCCCCCACTACTGCCAGCACCGCCACCAGCACTACCACCACAAGCAGCAGCAGCCCCAGTGGGCAGCCATCTGAGGTTGCAGGGGAAGGGCTGGAGCCTCCCCCTACTACTGCCAGCTCCACCATTAGCAACACCACTGCCACCACTGAGCAGCTGTCAATGCCAGCGGACAGTGTGTAGTCCTGCGTCCATGGGCTGTTGTGCGCCCTGGTCCCTGCAAATCCTGTGGGTATGACACCAAGATGAGAGACTGTGAACTTGCACTCCCCAAGATCTGCATCACAGGGCACAATGCCCCCTCCAGAACCAGTGGAGAAGCCATCCACTCACCCCATCCTCCACAGGATGAAGCTCACTGATCAAAATGTCCCCTCCAGAACCAGTGGAGAAGCCATCCACTCACCCCATCCTACCCAGGATGAAGCTCACTGGGCACAATGCCCCCTTCAGAACCAGTGGAGAAGCCATCCAGTCATCCCATCCTCCACAGGATGAAGCTCACTGGACACAATGCCCCCTCCAGAATCAATGGAAGAAGTCACCCACTTGAGAGACTGTGGCCTTGCACTCCCCAGGACCAAGCAGTGGGCAAATCACCCACTTGAGAGACTGTGGCCTTGCACTCCCCAGGATCAAGCACAGGGCATGTTGCCCCCTCCAGAGCCAGTGGGCAACTCAACCACTTGAGAGACTGTGGCCTTGCATGCCACAGGACCAAGCACAGGGCATGTTGGCCCATCCAGGACCAGTGGCGTTGTACCATCTTCTGCCTGAGGTGCCCCCCCATTTCCTGTCCCCCTGAGGTGCCTGGCTATTTTCGACCTGATGCCCCCACAGTGTTCTCTCAGTGTTGTTGCAGGAGTAAGGTGGAGCCTTGGACTATGTGATGTGGCCCTCTGGCCCACGTACATTAAGGACTGGGCAGTGCCCCTACATTTGTAACTATGTATATACTTTTTGATTTGGATGCACATATTTATAGCATTTTATCTTATTACACTCACTTTAATCAATTCCTTTTGTCCTTGCATTATTCATGAGGGGTATGGGGTAAATATGTAATGGTACTGCATCTGTTTGTGTGAATGGTATTGGGGGAGTGTGTGTTGCGTGTGTGTGTGTGTCCCTCTCTTCCCCCCCCCCATCCTGTGTGCTAGGTGGCAGTACTCACCGTGGTCGTCTTCGCAGGCATTGGTGTTCGTAATGGAGCAGAAGGTAGAAGAGCATGGGGAACACATGCAACTCGGGCTCCATGGCGGCGTGGTTCTTCCCTAAGTCTTCACAAGTGAGTCCTTTCCCTTCTTCTGTGCAGTGTTTCCACCATTGGTACCACCCCGGAAAAGGTTTCAGATCGGTGTCTCATAATACAGTGTGCGGAACATTGCCCTCTGCCTGGCTGTAGGCGGCTACCGCTGTGGTGCCTGTTGGTTTCACCCTGGCGGTCGGTGTGTTAACGTGGCTGTCTGTCGGAACGGTTTCTGCTGTGGTCATATTATTTCATATTTATTATCACTGGCCTGTTGGCGGTACTACTGCCACTTTATCACCAACTTCCAGGGTTGTAATGAGGGCCTCAGTGTATTCTTTCGTGTGTGTAAGTGCTGTGTGACTACAGTGGTATTACATGAACTTTGCATGTCTCCTAGATAAGCCTTAACTGCTCATCCACAGCTATTTTTAGAGATCCTGGCTTCTAGACCCTGCCTACACTACACTAATAGGGGATACCTGGACCTGTTACAAGTTGTAAGTACCTTAGGTACCCACCACACACCAGGCCAGCTTCCTACACTTGACAAATCTGCATTTCCACCCACAGGATCTGCTGGCTCCCCCTCATCTCGTGTGAATGGTATCTGACATCTCAGGGCGAGGTTGTGGTGCATGCAGCAGGCTACAATAATTTGACAAAACTTGCTGGGTAAGTAGAGGAGGGCTCCTCTATACTTTTCAAAGCCACAAAACTAGCCTTCAGGAGCATGAATGTCCACTCTACAACATGCCTTGTCCTTCTGTGGGCCTCACTGAAGTGGACTTCACATGGCATGGTTGGTTACCTCACTGGTGTCAGCAACCAAGGATGGTTTGGGTAGGCAGAGTCCCCTGTGAGGTATAGTTACAGCAATCCAAACATTAATCTTGGACATCCACATATATGGTAGCAGATGAAAGGTACAGACACACAAGACATATGAGACTTACCAACCAGCCAGGCCCTCCTATGTATAGTTGTGTCATTGGAAGTGGGATATTGCTGTTCTGCATGATAAAGGAATCATGGACTGACCCTGGATACCTTGCACATACCTGTGAAAACTAGAGGTCAGCCAAACAGACCACTTGGAAGTTGAAGGAGTGGAAGTTTTTCCTGTTCCTATATACCTGTTCATTGGCACTTAGGGGAACCAAGGTTACATCTAATGATCTAACCACATGTGGAATGTGTCCCAAAGCATAAAAATCTGCCTTTACATGGGCCTAATTCTCACTTCAGCAAAACCTGATGTAGCTGTACAGGTGTTTCAACAATGCAGAGAATAGAGCCTTCAAAACCAGGCTGAACATGGGCTGAGACATCCCTGCAGTTAGAGCCACTGTATTTTGGAAGGACACAGTGGCCAAGCAGGGTAGCACTGACATGACTTGGACAATGGGAGGTATGCTCTTGGGATTACAAATGTCAGGCATCAGATCTGGCTCCAACTGATGACAGAGATTCATGATTGTCTGCCTATCCAGATGGTATATTTGGGTGACATGTCGCTCCTCCATTGTTTGCAGATCTGCTAGTGGATGGTACACTGGAGGTTGTCTTGCTCTTCTCATGCTAGGATAGCTATGTGGAACAACACCAGAATGTATGTGTATGACTCAATCTATACATCATAAATATGATCACACCAACAACACAGATAATGCTAAATTATGTCACATAAAACAGAGAAAAAGTTGTGCTCAGAACATACTTAGGCATCACTTGACTAAATACTATAATCAGATCCCCTAACTCCTAGCATGTTCTTTAAGTGTAAAATCATGACACTGACAGTAAAAGTGACATCAACTTACTTAACATGTGAAACACATTTGGGACATCTATACTATGTTCAGATCATCTCTGCTGACAATACTGTTTCATTTACATAACTCAGGATACATCATTTTCATAGTCAGTGATGCACCTTTCATAACCTTAACATACATATATGAGCCTTAAAATGGCAGTTGCCTGACCTACTGTACTGGACATCAAGAAGTGACCTAACTCTGCCAGCGAATGTTGTCATGGCAATAGGTGTTCACAACTGCAGTGGACATTGCCATTGGAACATATTGCTGCCTTTGGTGGACTTAGGCCATTGTCGACGTCCGCCAGCGGTGACGGTGCTGTACGTAGCAGATATGATCATCATCTCATACTTCATCCCTCACTTGACTCCTGACACTGCTGCCAGCAACACCTCCATGACCAAAGCTGTTATGCACTGCCTCTGAGGGCAAATCATGCCACATCCTACATGTGATTTGGCCCCTGCCTATCCAAATGGTATATTTGGATGACATGTCACTCTTCCATTGTGTGCAGGTCTGCTAGTGGATGATACACTGGAGGTTACTGCCTGTTGAGCTAGACAAGCTTGTGGAAGAGGTCTTACCACTGTATGGACAGCTCTATGGTGCACCGGAGGAGCAGGTAAGTACAATGCAATGGCAATGTTTGAGTGTATGATGATGTTGATGAAATGTGGTGGAGTGAATGATTGGTATAGTATATGTGGCTAGATGGACATGCACACATGTGCTTAGATAGTTTTGAGCCCTGATACATAGTAGGGAGTGTGTGATGTATATACTGCGACCCACCTAAAAAGTGTATAACATTATAATTGAAGGTGGTGTTAGAAATAGTTGCCTATCTATACCATGTTTAAGAAAATGCTTGTGGTCTGGTCACATGTTTCTAGCCGACACCTGGTACTGGTTATGCATGTTGTATGCCTGACTCCACTTCACACATGGCCTGACTGCAGATGGTAATTCCACATAGAAGGGGATATTGGTAGAAGTGTATGTATGACTACTTGCACTAACGTTTGTTTCACCCTTCTTGTTTTTGGATGGTACATGTGGGCATGACTTTCTCCTCTTCTCTGTGTCATCCATGCAGGTCAACCCCCATCAGAAAAAGGGGATCTAGTGTGCAATCACCAAGAAAGTGTGGACCATGGGGGTCCACAGCTAGTGGAGAACCCACTCTAGGAAGCGGTCAGAGGACCTTAGACACTGGGCCCAGAAGAAAGCAGAGGCCCAGCTGCGGGTGTCCTCCCAAAGAGGAAGGGGTGCCCATCGAATCTTTCCCCCTAATAGCCTGTATATTGTCTTTGGCCTTCTCTGAGTTGGATGGGTTTTTGAGGGCAGTACATCAGCCACAAGGCAGTAAGTACTGAGTTAACACATTTTCATCCTGATGGCAGGTCAGTGTATGAAGTGATAGAATCTAAGCTGTAACAATGTTGTAAGTGCAAAAGGTCAAATGTCTCTAAGGAACACATAGATGTACAGTCCCCAACATTGGTACACAGGTGTGCACATTGTATTGTGCATACGGACGTATTACTCTTCTATGTTATCCCTTTTGTACGGAAGCATATGATGATACACATGTGACTGTGGCATCTGTGTACCACTATACTGCTTTATATACCCTGCTGGTTGTTCCTTGCCACCTACAGATCCATGCTCCCAATATCATGATGGTAAGTTGTTCAGGTCTTTGCCCTCTGTCCATTCCAATGCCCCTTGATCCATGTCTATTTGCATCATATAGCCTGACATGTTTAAGTCATTCCTACTTTTCTTGAGGTTTCTGATGAGTGACAACTTCATGTGAAACTGTGATATCTATCTGACATTTCACATGCCATACTTCTTACTCAGAGCTATTAGGAGGTGGACCCATTTGGTAAGTGAGGGCTGTACATTGGCCCTTGTAATGTCTCATCTTAGTGGACATCTTACATGTTGGAAACCATGGAGTTATTGCTAGACTAATATTACAACACATACATTGATATTAGAGCTCTGAATGTTAGTACCATGTATATGTTCTGTGGATGGTAAGAGGCTAGCCAGCTAATTCCTTAGCCATTGTGTTGTGGGCATGCTAAATAGGCCACATCATCTACAGTTAACAGTTACATTCTTCATTGGTTTTTGCCAACATCATGTGTGCATTGTAAGGTTCTGTCATTATAATGTATTATAAACATACTTTCTTTAGCTATTTTGGATATGTTTTGAATGTTTTTAGTATGAAAGTCTATTGTTTGCACTGACTACATTGTGGTGCAGGTGTGGTGGTTCGCATTCACATGTAGGTAGAATGGTATGTGTAGTCAGTCATTTGGCTTGCCACAAGGTGTATGTCTCTATCATGGTATCCTCAGATGTGGTTTGTATCATTGACATTTTCCTACACATATGTAAGACTACTCATGTCTAAAGTGTGGATAGTGATGATGTAACTCCATCATTGAGCTATTGATGTTGTGACTCATCATGATTCATTGAATTGTATATGGCCTTCATGCACATGAAAGGTGTCCATTGTATTTAAGGAGTAGGTATGCTACCTGTGTATGTCTGTGGGTGAATGCTGTGGGCTAAGTAGGTCCCTATGGGAATGTAAGACTTTGTTTACAGGTAGAGAATAAGATCGTTATGCTATGATCGTTCCCATGTGTGTAAATAATCTTTCCTTTCTGAGTTTGCCCTTTTCCATACTCCTCTCTCTGTGAAGCCCCTAAACGTGATGTCTACCTCCCTAAGTCCATCCCTTCCACCTCCAAGGCCTCCCCCACCCCCCTGCAACTACCCATGCCCCTCCTCTGCCAATAAGTCTACCCCTCCTCAGAAGGCCCAACCTTCCTCAAGCCTAAACCTAAACCCCATTCCCATGCCAAATCCCAAAGACCTCCAAGGCTAAGCCCAACACCCCCTCCACCACCCCTAATAATCCCTGAGGTTATGCCTGCCCCCTTGATGCCCCTACCTGTGGAGGTTTCATGGCAGTCAGGAGTCAAGTTCAGGTCACCAATATATGCCTTTGGTGCACATTCATTGAACAATGAACTGGCCTATGGCCTTTGACTTTATTCCTATTTCTCGTGAAGATATATATTCCGACCAACCGATTACAAATACAACCAGTATTTGTGTGTGTTTGGTACTTGTGCTTCCGGTATTGTATAGTCAGTAGGTGTGGGTGTATTCAGTGCGTTTGCCCTCAAGGGATAGGGTCAGTGTTGTGTGATGGGAATGTGTAAGCAGCAGACATGTTGTTGTCATGGTATTGTGTGGTGTTTGTATTGACATGTGTTTTTTGATGTGTTGTGTGGTTTTGTGTGCTTTGTCTGTGCTGGTGTGCATGTTTTGTGCATGGTATGACAGTTAGGATGTGATGTGTGTGTCGACTGGTAGGTTGTATGATTGTGTAATTGGGTGTGTTCATTGCCTGTTGGTTGTATGTTGTGTTGTATGTGTGATGTGTCCCTGGATAGAATCTATTGTGAGTGCTTGTCAATGTGTTGACAATGTTGCGGTTGTGGTGTTGTTATGACGGATTGTGGTATTGTGCAATATTATGCAAGATGGCCTGTGCTATGTTTCTGTGCGTGTGTGCATTTGTTTTACGTGTCTGTGTGTGTTTGCTGGCAATAATGTGTGTACTATGTATGTGCGGTTGCCGGTGTGGCTGTATGTGAGTGTGGGTGTCAGTGTACAGTAACATGTGAGTATAATCCTTACACCCCCTTCCAAATGGTATGTAGTGTAAGTGTGAAAAAACTACCAATATACAAGAGTAGCAGGTGAGTGTGTGTACTTACAGTTTCTGTCGTCGGTAGGAAAGTTTCTAAAGTCTTTCTGTGAGCAGGAGCAGCAGGATGACGTCTAGTTCTGATTCCATGGTGGCTCTGGCCAAGTATGGTGTCCTGAAGGTGAGTGTATCCTTTTAGAGAGTTTTTTTCCACCTGGGTTTTTTGTGGTGGTGTGAGCGCAGTTGAAATCTTGGCAGTGTGCAGCCTTGTAATATGTCTGGCGGAAACATGGTCTCCACTAGCCAACAGGTGCCTTCCGTCGTTCGTGGCTGTCTGACCAAAGTGGCGGTGCTGGCAGTGTTTTGGCTGTATTCCGTAGGGAACACTGTCAATGTCATAATTTGGTGGTCTTCTTTGTCAGACTGTTGGCGGTATGACTGCCACTGCCAACATGGCAGTTCTCGGACCGCCAAAATCAAAATGACCCCCTTAGTAGCAAAACTCACATTTAGCTGCACAAACACAAATAGGTGAAAAATGCTCTTAGGGCAAAGTCTGGTAAGAGAATTGCAAAACAATGTGGCACACTATTGCTCAGTACAGAAAGAGTAATATATGGCAAGTTAATTCCATACAATTGTGGTTCTAATATCACCATACTAAAATATCATATCCCCGTGTTAGTTACTGTTAGAAATGGGGTCTCTGGTTGGCAGTCAATTTTCTCTCTGTCCAGTCAGGGTCCCTCACTCTAGTTAGGGCAATGGAGATACACACTTAGATAACCCCTGCTAACCCCATTGGTAGCTTGGCAAAAGCAGTCAGGATTATCTCAAAGACAATGTGTGAAGTATTTGTACCAAAACACACAGTAATACACTGAAAACACTACAAAAGGGACACCACACCAGCTTAGAAAAATAGCCAATATTTATCTGAATCAAAAGAGATCAAAACGGCAAAAATCCAACATACACAAGTAAAATTATGAATTTGCTAAATAATAGAATCTTAGGGCCAGATGTAGGAAGGCTTTTGCGCCTCGCAAACGGCGAAAAATGCAGTTTGCGAGGCGCAAAAGCCCTTACGCGAAGCAGAAACACATTTTGCGAGTCGGTACCGACTCGCAAAATGTGTTTCAGACTTGCAAATAGTTAGGGGTGTCCCCTTCCTATTTGTGAGTCGCACCGCGATGTAGAGTTGATTTGTGACTGCGAAAGCGGTCGCAAATCAACTCGCAGTTACCATCCACTTGAAGTGGATGGTAACTCATTCGCAAATGGGAAGGGGTCCCCATGGGACCCCTTCCCCTTTGTGAATGCTCACAAAATTATTTTTTCAGAGCAGGCAGTGGTCCTATGTACCACTGCCTACTCTGAAAAAAACCGAAACAGAAAAGGTTTCAGTATTTTTTCTATTTGCAGCTCGTTTTCCTTTAAGGAAAACGGGCTGCAAAGAGAAAAAAAAACCTGCTTTATTGAAAAGCAGTCACGGACATGGTGGTCTGCTGTCTCCAGCAGGCCACCATCCCCGTGAGTGCCTAGACTCGCTATGGGGTCGCAAACTGCGACCCGCCTCATAAATATTTATGAGGTGGGTCTTTGCGACCGCATAGCTAGTCACAGAAGGTGTCTGAGACACCTTTCTGCATCGCAAATTGCGAGTTGCAATTTGCGAGTCGCTCTGACTCGCAAATTGCAAGTCGCAATTTGGCACGTACCTACATCTGGCCCTTACTCCCTAGAAAACAATGGAAACATTGTTACACAAAGTATCTGGTTTGTGTCAAAAATAAAGCTGCATGTGATCCTAGTTTTTACTCCTGTCGGTTAGGCGGTGGGTTGTTTTCCTCTCCCGCAAAAGAGCAATTCATTGAATTCCAGATGGGGCACCTCAGATCCCTGCAGGTTCACATTGATTTTGATGCCCAGCGATGATGCATGTGAAATCTGGCCACATGGTGATGGAAAACTGCCCTACATGGTGTTTGCATCATATTCAGCAGCTGCAAGCAGGTGTTGCGTTGTTTCTCCAGCCGCAATGCAGGTGATGCGCCGATTTCCCAGCCACAATGGAGGTGACACATCGATTTCAGCTGCGAGGTGGGTGGTGTGTCATTTTTAAAGCCGCGTTGCAGTTGGTGCATCACAATTTTCTTTGCACGGCTTCCTGTGTGTGGATTTCAGTCCAGTTTCACCTTTAAAGGACCTAGGGAATGGATAGAACACCACTTGGCAGGGTGGAAGTCGCAGTAGAGAGTCCATGTACTGGCAGAGGAAGTCTTTGATGGCCCTGAGACTTCAAAACAGGAGGAAGGCTCCATTCAAGCCATTGGAGACACTTCACAAGCAGGAATATACTACAAAGTCCAGTCTTTGTCTTCTTTCAGGCTGACACTGTAACTGCAGGCCAACCCAGCAAAGCACAGTCACTGGCAAATGAGCAGTACTCCTCCTCCAGCTCTTCACCACTTCTCCTTGGCAGAGGTTCCTCTTGGTTCCAGAAGTAATCTGAAACTCAAAGCATGCAAAAACCAAACTAGGCAGCTAAATCACCTTTGGTGTGATATCAATAGGAGTGTGAAACACTTGTAAGAGCACAAGTGTGTTTTCTTTCTTTTGCACTGGTGCTTTGCTTCACCAGCCCTGTTGCAACGCAACAGGAAGCAATCTTTAGGCAGGTGAACTAATACAACTGTAGTTAATAACTAACAATGAGATTGAAATGCATCTCCAGCCTGACCCAAAATATGAAGAAGACTTTTTCAACAAAGGCTGAAACTGCTTGTTTGGGGAAGACAATAACAAAAGGAGACTGACCCAGATCCTCTGTCTGTCAAATCAAAGCTGTTTCATCCTCCTTCTTCCATATGCTACCCCTGCTTCGAAAGATCTTCAAGTGGATCCCCACTGTATCCATGAAAACAGTCACCCACGTGCTTGTCAGCAGCAGACTCGACTACGGCAATGCACTCTTCCCTGGCATCACCTAGAAACTCTTAATGAAACTACAGAACATCTAGAACGCCTCTGCCAGACTCATCCTGAACATCCCATGCTGCAGCCACTTCACCAGCCACTTGAGAAACCTTCACTGGCAACCAATTAACACAAGAATTATCTTCAAGCTCCTCATGCATGCCTGCAAAACCATCCACGGTACCAGAACGGCATACCTCAACCACCACCTCTCCTTCGACACTCCCATCAGTCACCTCAGCTCCATCAGCAAGCCCATGGTTGGATGAAGATCCTTCTCCTACTTTGCTGTAAAGACCTCAAATTGCCTGCCTCTGCACCTTAGGCAATCACCATCTCTGCCACAGTTAGGAAGGACGAATCTGAAGATCCACCCCCCCAGTACCTTGAGCGCCTCTGCCAGACTGATCCTGAACATCCCATGCTGCGGCCACATCACCGGCCAGTTGAGAAACCTTCACTGGCAACCAATTAACAAAAGAATTATCTTCAAGCTCCGCATGCATGCCTACAAAGCCCTCCACGGTACCAGAACGGAATACCTCAACCACCACCTCTCCTTCTACACTCCCATCAGACACCTCAGCTCCATCAGCAAGACCATGGTTGGATGAAGATCCTTCTCCTACTTTGCTGTGAAGACCTCAAATTCCCTGCCTCTGCACCTTAGGCAATCACCATCTCTGCCACAGTTAGGAAGGACGAATCTGAAGATCCACCCCCCAGCACCTTGAGACCCTCAAGGGTGAGTAGTCATGCTCTATATGAACCCTGATTGAATTATTGATTTATGTGAATGTTTTTAGTGTTGAGTAAATGAACTCAGGTGCCTAACCCAAAAATGTTAACATAGAAGTCATAGGCAAAGAATTCCTCAGTCTAATTGTGTGCTTATGGTACCCTCTCTCACACCTAGTCCCCACCTCCCACCTAGGCATTCTTCATGGCCCAGCTGGACCCAATTTAAGCACATGGGCGCTATATCCTTGCAATGAGCGCATGAACAGACTGTGCCACTGGTTCTTCCAAGGTCTGCGAATCATCCATACCAGCCATGCTGTCCATGCCACAGCAACTCAGTTCCCCTATGCCATGTGAGCCCAAGAGTAGATTACACACAATTGCATTCTTACATTCCATTTTATTCATTAGTGTTAACTTACACCGTGACAGTATTGCATCTTTCAGGGCAGACAAATCATATCACTCTGTTTCCCTTCAATTACTTTCTTTCTGTGCCCTTAGGAAAACTGACTGCAAAAATATATTGACAAACTTGCAGCACTTTCAGATGAACATGTTGCTCTGGCAGTTGACAGAGAGAGTTTTGGTCCTACTTCCTAATCTAAATCTATGGTTAGAGAAATCAAGAAGCTCCTTTCTCTGATCCATATAAGACACACTTTTCTTGAGCATGAAACTAATGAATTATGTACCTGCCAGCGTAGCAGGCCATTTACTTGATCCCATTTTCACTGCCTGTGATCTGATTTCTGTAGGAAGCCCCCTACCATTGCTCTGGAGAAGCCACTTAGAGGGTCTGTTCCAGTCATAGTTTCATCATCATCCATTTTAGCAGGAATACACAATGTTCTCTAAGAGAAGAAAATGGATCTGATCCAGCCAAATGTAACCTCTCGTTGGGCTCATTCTCTACTTCCCCTGACTGAATACAATGCCAGTTTGCTCTTACAGCACTTCAGCTTGACCCTCACTGAGATCTTAGATAATACTCTGGCAGTGAATGAACAGAAGCTCCTTGAACTCACAGGAGACACACCTTTTGGTTCACTGCCAGACTCAATAATCTTAAAACGGAGATGGAGAAAAGTTATGTCACTTCATGTGAGATTAACCGTAACTCCATTGTCCCCATTTCTAAAAGTAAAGTAGCTAAAACCACTTTCTGTTTTGATTGAATTAGAAATGGTCCCTATATAGCAAAGGAGCTCTTTCATACTGTCACTGAACAATGTGTGCCAGAGGAGTTGAAGATAGCCATGCCCGCATCACAAGAACTGTTTGAAATTGGCAACTTAATCACAGATAAAATTCTCAAAATCTGGGACTCCATCTCTTCTGACCTGATTTTCTACAGTAGCTTCCTGTGCAAACTTCAGACAGTTCATACCACCAAGCCCATTGCTAGACATGCTTGCACCCCTTGCACACAATTATTGATGGTGATAAAAACCAGTGGCCTTTCTGAATCCCCAATGTGTGGCTCAACTCATAAAAACACTCCTTTTATCCAAAAACAAGATTGTACTCCATCTGTTCAGCAGCTATTTAACACATCAGGCTTTCCTTGATGTTTAAAAAGCTGCAGTGGTCAAATCATAACGTAGCTTGCAGTCAGCATGATCTGAATAACTTTAGGCCTATTTCTTTGGGCCTGCTGCTAGAACACAGGTCCAGTCACAGATCTATAACTTTACAGATATGGGCTGCTTCCAACCCATGGAGAGCATGATCCTTGGTATTCTATTGCCTCTTGATGTCCTGTGTCACCTTATCAACTGAGGTTAAGTCATCATAATCATCATCAAAGAAACTTTATTCGATTGTTTTTAGCAATCATAAAAGTCATTATACATAAAAAACAATTTTCAGAGGAAAGGGGAGGGAGGATGCAGGGAATAAAATACGTATAAATATGAATATAAATACAAACAAGTAAAAAGTTAAAAAGAAGTAAAAGTTAATAAGCAATTTGATTAAAAAAGGTAGGGAAGGAAAAAATCTCAAATATAGTGCTTGAAAGTCTCACCCATTTGCCTCAAGACATTGTCTGGCCTTAATCACTGAACACAGGAACAAAGCTAATCCATTGCAAACCATGATAGACGGAAGAGATAAAAGATACAGAAAAGCTGGACGACATTGTTTAAAATGCATTAATTTTAAAAATGGTATCACAAACATTTTCCTAAGAGTTGAATAATATTTGCAAAAGAGAAGTGTGTGCATTGTATTTTGATCTGAGACATTATCACAGGGACATTTTTCCAGTTGTAAAGACCAGTCATTAATCAGGGGGAAACTAATGAGACGATGAAAAGACTCTAGTCTCAAGCGCGTGAGGACGAACCGATGTCTTGGGTTTGTAACTTTCCATAAGTATGGTTCCATGCCATTCGTTTGCTGTATCATATGGTTTCTTCTGACACTATATTTATTTGCCTCCGCATTTCATCTCAATTCGGCCAGGTGGGTGAGGCAAGTGTTTTTCAGGTCTTTCCTGGAAATTGTTTTCAATTCATCTGGGGTAAAAAACAGCTCAGGGTGGCCTAGTTTAATAAGAAAGTGCTTCATGTAGTTTAGCCATGGAATTTTGGACGAGTAAGTAAGTGCTAGGGCATCTACTATGATAGCCCTGTTCAACCTCGCAGGATCTGAGGTCCATACTTTATGCCAGAGTAGGATTGGTTGGACACGAATGAGATCTGTGAGGTATGTTACTCCCATTTCTGAGTGGCATACTACTGTTGATGTTGATTGCGGGACACTTAAAACGGTTTTCAGGAGAGCATTTTCGGTCAGCTGTAAGGTAGTGCAGTCTCGATATCCCCAAAGTCCAGCCCCGTACAGTGCTACTGAAACACATTTTGCATTGTAAAGAGTCATCATGTCTTTGGGAATTGTTCTCCCCACCCTTTTAGAGAAGTTTTTTATCGCCATAACGGTTTTCGTGAATGACAATGTTCTCGCTTTTATGGCTTGTGCCCATGTGCCTTTGTCATCGAACACAATGCCTAAGTACGAAAATGTCCCTGTGTCAACTAGTTTTGCACCTTTTAAGTCTATATGGCAGTTCTTTGTGCAGCATCTGGGATATGTCATAGAGAATGTTTTAGTGTGATTAATTTTGAGGCCCAAGATGTCCATGTAGTTATCAAAGGTTGTAACTAGTCTTTGCAAAACGACTGGGGTGCGGGCCATCAGAACGGCGTCATCCGCATACAAAAGGGCTGGGATATTCCGAAAGCCTACTTGTGGAAGATCACCACAGGCATCAGAAAGAATCCCCTCTAGACTGTTAATATACAAAGCGAACAATAGGGGAGCTAACACGCAACCTTGACGCACCCCTCGTTCGATGGGGAAAGGTGAAGTGCATTCCCCTTGACGCCCATAGGGGACCTTGGCGTTTGCAGCAGCGTACAATTCCCTGATAAAGTGGACTATGGTAATATCGACCCCCATGTCCAGCAAAATGGGCCACAATTTAGAATGCACCACACAATCGAATGCAGAGGTTAGATCGACAAATGCTCCGGGCTTAGCCCTTGTATATTTACCAAGTATGATCTCTAAGTTAAGAGCCTGTTCCGTTGTCCCTATGCCAGCCCTAAACCCGCATTGTAGATCAGAGAGGATATGATTTTCCTCCATCCAATCTTGTAATCTATTTAAAATGATGCGTCCCGCAATCTTTGCAAGTGTGTCAAGCAGTGAAATAGGAAGATAATATGCGGGATTATGGCGTTCTCCCTTTTTATAAATTGGAATGATTATAGACTCTGACCAGGTCGAGATGAAAGTAGTTGAACAACAGGCACGTAGCACCTGTGTCAATAGTGGACCCCAAAGAGAGATATTAGATTTATAGATGTCAACTGGGACTCCATCTGGGCCTGGGGCTTTTACGCTTTTACTTGCATTAATAGCGTCAGTGACCTCGTTTAAAGTAAATGGTGAAATGGGGTCATGGGAGTCTGGTTTAGGGAGATTTGTTTCTAGTACCAAATTTTCTGAGGAGTATATGGCAGAAAAGAAGGCAACCCACTCTTCTTCCGTGATGGCAATTTAAATTTTTGGCGTTTCTTCATCACATAGGAGCGGGGAGTTTACAATTTTCCAGAATTTTACATTATCATTCCGGAGGCTAGCATCATAGAGGGATTGCCATGCCTCATTTTTTAAGTTCTGTTTTCTTTTCTTTATGGCATTTTTATACTCCTTCCTCTTTAAACTTAGTCGGCGTTTATCCGTGTTTTGTGAATGCAAGTGACATTTTAGGTTCTTGCGAGCTTGTGTACATTCAGCATTGAACCAGCCTTTGTCCTCTTTCGATTTCGATTTGCTAAAAGTTGCCTTAAGAGACTGTTTTATACCAGCCGTAATTACCATGAAGGCCTCGATACAGTCTCGTGGATTTGTGTTGTCTGCAAAGCAAATATTAAATTCGTTACCATAATTGGTCACTAGTCGTTTAATAAAATCTATAGGTTCAATATCTGACCACCGGATGGTGTAACCATTTCTTGCTCCCAGTTCAATATTTTATACTATCTCTTCCATGTCCCTGTGTATAAGGGCATGTTGGGGAAATGTGAGGCATACGGTTTGAGGGTTATGGTCGCTGAATATGGTGTCTTGAATATCATAATCAAGTACATAAGGGAGGAGGTTATTGGAAAGTAAAATAAAATCAATTGTCGTGTTGGCTTGCCTACCATTAAAAGTGGGTTTCAATTGTGGCCTTCCCTGAGTCAGGCAATTGCATAGGATGAGGTCAAGACTAAATAGGACTTCATTCAACAAATTGCCTGAATTGTTGTGTATTAAGTGTAATGAATAATCATCACCGTCAGGGACGTGAGGGCAATAGCCCTTAGTTAAGCTGGGACACAGGTATATGTTAAAATCACCTCCCCACACAATATAAGACTGTTTATTTGAAGAGTCACATACTCGGTCATTATCATCCTGGAGGAGGTTAAGTACTGATCGGAGATCTTGAAAAGGTACATTGTTATAAAAATTAATGACCACCAACTGTGCAGTATTTTTTAAATGACATGAAATCACTTGGTAAAACATATTAGATATTAGAGCAATGTCCTTGATTGTATCGCACTTATTGGATATAAAGGTGCACAAACCGCCCTTGGCCCCTGCCCCGTGCGGAAGGAACGGCAGGAGTATGTAATGTCCTATAGCCATTTATGTGAATCGGGTTCACAGACCAGGGGGGTCATTCCGACTCCCGCCGGCCCAGCGGGAAAGCGCCTTCAACGAGGAAGCTGGCTCCGAATGGAGCCGGCAGAGTTGAAGGCGTGCGACGGGTGCAGTGGCACCCGTCGCGATTTTCAGTGACTGCTTGGCAGACACTGAAAATCAATGTGGGGCCCTGTTAGGGGGCCCCTGCAGTGCCCATGCCATTGGCATGGGCACTGCAGGGGCCCCCAGGGGCCCAACGACACCCGTTATCGCCAACCTGTTCCTGGCGGTGAAAACCGCCAGGAACAGGATGGCGGTAAGGGGGTCGGAATCCCCATGGCGGCGCTGCTCGCCGGGGCAGCGGGAAACCGGCGGGACACCGCCGGTTTCCCGTTTCTGACCGCGGCTGTACCGCCGCGGTCAGAATGCCCATGGAAGCATCGCCAGCCTGTTGGCGGTGCTTCCGCGGTCGTTGGCGGTCAGAATGACCCCCCAGGTCTCTTGGAGGCAGACCCAGGGAAAACACTGGATGTATTCTAACCAGGCCTCATTCTCCACCTTAGATCGGAGGCCGGCCACGTTCCAAAATAAAAAAGAAAGATAGTCTTTATGCATTATTTTAACCTGGCCCGCAAGGGACTTATCAATTATCTGGGTTTTCCCTGGAATAGTAATGGTTTCTGTGCATAAAGGAGAAATCAGGGCACAGGAAGATTTTTTTTTGGGCAGGGCTCTTGGAAACAAATCATCATTGAGAGATTGTCTAGAGGAGGGTTCCATGTCCGATCGTTCTTCTCCTGTGTCTACTGCCGAATTGTCTGTACCCAGATGGGCGAGGTCCGATGTTACTATAGGGTGCTTAAGCTTGCAGGATTTCTTATCAGGTAATAGTCAATCAGTATCTTCCATGCTGAGCCCCCAAAATCTATTCACAGTAGGAATCATGTATTGCGGCTCAGGCCTGGTTCTATGATCCTCAAGACAAAGGCCAGGTCCGTCATAGTTTTTAGTGCTCGTATAAAAAAAAACCCAAGGAAGCAAGGCAGCTCCATGGTGAGTAATCTGATGTGGGCTTAAACTTGTTAAGATATGTTTGACCAGCGTAGGGGTTTTGAATGAAAGAACTACGCAATCGCCCTTGAATATTTTATGGTTTCTACCCACCCATTTTACCCTGCTAACCATCTTGATGTTTTCAAAAAGTTTATTTGTCAGGCCAGGTTTCAGGCGAGTTGCAATCCAGTTCAGGGCCTTGTTCCTCAGAGCTGCCCATGATTCCTCCCGTGCTACAGATAGAGTGGGGACATTGGCAAGAACTGCCACATAAGGGGTTGCCGCAACCGGGAGGTCAAGTATGTCTCTCCTGATTAAAGGGGCACCCTGATAGACTTTTGGAGTAGTTACGTTTTCCCCTCTTTTTGATGACGTTTTGTGGGATTGGACATTGCCAGTACTTTCGGGTGAAGCACAAGGATCAACTTGTCTTTGGGTAATCTGAGAAATGGGTGGTTGGGTCTGATGCGTTAAAGAGGGCCTGGCGTTGAAATCAGTATAGCAAAGCTGTTGTGCAGTTGAGGTTAAAGGGTTTATTAGTTGTGAATTCAATGTTTTAAGCAAATAATCCATTTTTCCCTCCAATTGGGCTAGGCGTTCCATTACTTGATCAAAGCGTGTACTAACTAAGTTTTCTAGAGCAGTCAATGGCTCGGCGGCCCTAGTTTTCCCTTTCGCTGTGTGTGGTTTATTCATATGGTCAGATTTTTCATTTTGAGGGCGGGTTTGAGCGGTTAGGATACATGCATTGGGTTGTGCTTTCGAGGAACCTTGTCTAACATTCACAGGCGGGTCTTGTTTAGATGGTATATCCTTCCTTGCTAGTTGGGGTTTCCTCTTACGTTTTGGTGAGGGCGGATGGTCATCACCATCTGAGATAAAGTCAGTTGTATCTTGAATACAACCATCAGTAATTTTAGTCTGGGTTTCGCTTCCCAAAGGATTTGCCGAGTACTCGGGAGTTGTTGTTAAAGGGGGAGGGCTAGGGAGTATTAGTGACCTATTCTGGGTATTTTTCCCTCGACATTAGTAATCTGTTTGTCGATTTCTCCCATTGCTCCTGAGATAAATTTCAAAATTGACGTATGTTTTTTTTGAAGTGAAGTATAATTTGCGCTGAGTTGTTTCCTTTTTCCCATTATTAATAACTGCCTTAAGCACAAAAGTTCTATGGTAGTTGACTGCTAGGTAAAGGTTCACTTAGGAGGTAAAGTAACAACAATTGCTTTTAGGAAGATGAAGGCGAAGAATGATAGGTGGATTTATCCCAGTGTTTTTTTTGTTTTTTGTTTTTTTTAAGCAAAAAGGGGAGAGGTGCAGGCTACAAGAATATAGTCACGAAGGGCAAGGAAGAAAAACACAGTACCTGTTTTAATGATTTGTGTGCCAAGTCCTAAGCTCGCAGGGAAGATCTCAGAGGGGTGGCCCAGCCCAGCCTCTGCCGGCCGCTGACGGGCGCAGGACGGGCCCACCCTTGGCCCGGGCTTTGCCCGGGCGCCGCCCGTGCGCGTCCCGCGAGCGGAGCGCGAGGATTGAATTTAAAGGGCTCCTGCCCTGCTGATACTGCTGCTGCCGCCTCCAAACACAAACGCTCTTCCCGCGAGCGGGAGCGCGAGGATTGAATTTAAAGGGCTCCTGCCCTCCTGATACTGCCGCTGCCGCTGCCACCTCCAAACACAAACGTGCTTCCCGCAAGGATTGAATTTAAAGGGCTCCTGCCCTGCTGATACTGCCGCTGCCGCCTCCAAACACAAACGCTTAAATAAAAATGCTCATTTTCCTTGACTTGTCAGCTGCCTTTAATGTCATTGGTTATTATATCATAAGTAGCTGCCCTGAAACAGCCAGTTTATAGGTACAGTCTTGAGATGTGTTAGAAATGGGGTCTTTGGCTGGCAATCAGGTTACCCCCTGTCCAAGCAAGGACCCTCACTCTAGTCAGGGCAAAGGAGAAAAACACCTGGTTAACCCCCACTCGCTCCCTTGGTAGCCTAGCACGAGAAGAAAGGCTTAACCCAGAAGCAATGTGTAAAATAGTAGTACCAACACACATAGTAATATAGTGAAAACCCTATGAAATGGACACCACACCAGTTTACAAAAATAGGTAATATTTATCTAAATGAAAAAAGATCAGAACAACAAAAATCTACATACACAAGTCAAGCTGTAAATTTTCAAAAGAATAAGGCCCTCATTACAACCCTGGCGGTTGGTGATAAAGCGGCGGTAATACCGTCAATAGACTGGTGGTAAAATAATGGAATTTTGACCATGGTGGAAACCGCCAACACAGACAGCCACTTTAAGACACCGTCCGCCACTGCGGTAGCAACAAGCACCGTGGCAGTGACCGCCAACAGCCAGGCGGAAGACAATGTACCACGCACAGCATTTCAACAGGCCTATCCACCAGCTTTTCCAGGGCAGTAACAATGCCATCAAAAGCGCGGTGGAAACAGAACATTGAAGGGGAATGACTCACCTCTCAACACTCAAGGAAGAACCAGGATGCCATGGAGCCCGAACTGCAGATCTTCCCCATGCTGGTGTACATTCTCATACACCAGGAACATGTACACCAGCGAAGAAAACCACGGTGAGTACTGCACCTAGCACATGGGGGGGAGTAAAAAAAGAGTGACACACACACACACAACACCCCCAACACCACACACACAAACACATGCAACATTACATATACACCCTGTAACCCTCAGGAATAATGCAAGGACAAAAGGAATGGAGTAAAATGAGTGTAATATAAGTAATTATTAGAAATGCATTCAGAAAGAATAAACAGTATGGACAATATATACAATATATACATCTCATCCGGAAGATGGAACAAAGCCACTTGCCTGGAGGGGGCTCCATGCCCACTGCTTGGTACTGGGGAGTGCAAAGCCACAGTCTCTCAAGTGGGTGGTTTGCCCACTGCTTGGTCCTGGGGAGTGCAAAGCCACAGTCTCTCAAGTGGATGGATTCTTCCAGTGATTCTGGAGGAGGCTTTATGCCCAGTGTGCTTCATCCTGCCAAGGAGGGGCTGAGTGGATGCCTTCTTCCAGTGGTGCTGGAGGGGGCTTTGTGCCCAGTGTGCTTCATCCTGCCAAGGAGGGGCTGAGTGGATACCTTCTTCCAGTGGTGCTGGAGGGGGCTTTGTGCCCAGTGTGCTTCATCCTGCCAAGGAGGGGCTGACTGGATGCCTTCTTCCAGTGGTTCAGGAGGGGGCTTTGTGCCCAGTGTGCTTCATCCTGGATGGGGCAAGGTCACAGGCTCTCACCTGGGTGTCACACCGACAGGTGTTGGAGGGGCTAGGATGCACTGCAGTCGATGTAGTCACCACTACACACTGCTCTCCGGAAGTGACGGCTGCTCAGTGTATGCCAGTTGTGCTGCAGGTGGCGGTGCAGGCAGTGGTGGTGGGAGCCTCCAGGCCTTCACCTGCAGCCTCGGACGGCTGCCCACTGGGGCTGCTGCTGCTGGCAGTGGTGTTGCTGGTGGCGGGGCAGGTGGCGGTGCTGCCCGCGGTGCAGGTGGCGGTGCAGGCAGTGGTGGTGGTAGCCTCCAGGCCATCACCTGAAGCCTCGGTCGGCTGCCCAATAAGGCTGCTGCTGCTGGCAGTGCTGCTGCTGACGGCTGGGCAGGTGGCGGTGCAGGTGGCGGTGCTGGCAGTGGTGATGGTAGCCTCCAGGCCTTCACCTGCAGCCTCGGATGGCTGAAGTGCCATGGCTGGAGTTCTGTGCCCCTTTCTGCCCTTGGCAGATGGTGGTGCCTCCCTGCTTCTGCCAGCTGGAGTCTTTGATTTGCCCTTGCTGGCTAGTTCTGCTTCCTTCCTCTTGCTGGCTGCTGTCCCCTTCTTGCCCTTGCCAGGTGGCGAACTCTTCTTGGCCTTTGCAGGTGTTGCTGGCACACTGGCTGGGCTGACAGGTGCCTCCTTGGAGCCTCTCACAGCTGCAGAAACCTCAGTGGCTGTGGACTGGGTGGATGAGGTGCTGGGCTGGGTTCTGGCTACTCTGGCCTGAGGTGAAGGACGGGGGTAGGGGTAGGGAATAGGTCAAGGGTGGCGAGGAAAAGCTTCTTAAGGACACTGGGGCGGGAAGAGGGTGAAGGGTTGGGAGTGGAGGAAGAAGGAGTGGTTGTAGGAGGTGTCAGTCTGCTGTGTTTGGGTGTAGGTGCATGGGCTATATGCTGTTGTGAGGTGGATGGCTGTTGGGTGTATGTGTGCTTGCATTTGTGTACTTTGGGAGGTGGGGTCACAGACACAGTGGGAGAAGACACAGGGGACATGTGCATGGATGTGGGGGTGGTGACTGACAGTGAGGGGCATGTTGTGATAGGCATGCTGGTGATGGAGGTTGTGGAAGAGGATGTGGTGCAGGCAGTGGCTGTTGGTGTGTCTGCATGTGGATGGTGCTTGTGTGAGTGCCTGTGAGATGAAGTGTGGTGCTTGTATTTGCCTGAGCCACTTCTGTGTGTTGATTTGAGTGAATGCTGGTCTGAAGGTGTGCTTGGGATAGGCTGGGGTTGAGAGGATTGGGACTGGGTAGAGGAAGTTGGATGGGGGAGGCTCGAGACAGGGACAATGGCTGCCTTCAGTCCGGAGGCCAGAGCCTGGAATGCTCTCTGTTGGGCCGCCACTCCAGAGGGAATGCCCTCCAGGTTTGCATTTGTTTGTTGCAAATGACCTGCTACACCCTGGATGGCATTCAGTATGGTTGACTGCCCAACAGAAAGGGATCTCAGGAGGTCAATAGACTCCTCACTGAGGGCAGCAGGGCTGATTGGGGCAGGGCCTGAGGTGCCTGGGGCGAATGAAATGCCCACCCTCCTGGGTGAGCGGGTACGGGAAACACGCTGAGGGGCTGCTGCGAGGGCGTGCTGGTATGGGGGGTGGGGGCTCTACCAGTGGTTGGGGTGGGCACAGAGGTGTCTGCCACCGCCAGGGAGCTTCCATCGCAGGAGGAGTCGCTGTTGGATGTGTCCCCTCCTGTCTTCGTCGTGGTGCTCCCCTCGCCTTCCGTCCCACTGGTGCCCTCACCGTCAGTGGATTCGGCCTCCAGGCCCATGTGGGATGCAGCTCCCTCCGTCCCCGGTGCCTCTGCTCCTCCACCAGATGATCCTAATGCACACAAGGACAAGGTGACAAAACAAAAAGGGGGGGCGAGACAGAGGATACACTTGGTCAATGCCAGGAACAACACTACCGTTGGTGTACACAACACACAGAGAACAGCCCTATGCACTAGGCCATGCACTACCAGTTACAGTGCTAGTCACCAGCCCATGGGGTAAAATGCCTAACGCCATTAGCTGCACACCTGAAACCCACAGGACCCTGCCCAATAGTAGATGTCCACTAACACTATTGGGGTTGAAGTGCTTCAGAGCCTGCCCAACATGGGACCTACCCTGCCATGTTTGCACTGGCCTAGGGTCACCCACAGCCCCATACCCCACCTAGGTAAAACCTTAGTGCGTGCAAAGTCATGATTCTCCATCTGCACTCTCCCTCTTGTGGCTGCTGTGATGCCTTCAATCGCCCATCCAACTCCGGATAGGCCACCGCCAGGATGCAGAATATCAGTGGGTTCAGGGTACGACAGACACCCCTTCCTCGTTGGTAGGCCAGCCCCAGATTGGCCTCCGCTGTCTTTCTTGCCCAGCGGCGCAGGTCCTCCCACCGTTTGCGCAGTGGGTGCTCCGCCTGTCAAAGACCCCCAGGGTCCTCACCTCCTTGGCGATGGCATGCCAAATACCCTTTTTCTAATGGGCGCTGACCTGCAGAAAAATATGCATAGAAAAAGGTATGAGTCATACCGTCCGGCCTGTTACACTCATGGCCCACCATCTACCTTGCATCCCCATACACACAGACATTGACCACCAGATCTGCAGCACTCTGCTCTGGACCCCTCAGACCCCCCCACACAAGGCTTACACACACAACAATCCATGCATTCATGGCCCAAGCATCATGCTCACAGTGTACTCACCTGTTTGTCTGGAGGACCATAGAGTAAAGTGTCCTGGGTAGGACCCCATCCACCAGTCTCTCCAACTCCTCCGAAGTGAAGGCGGGGGCCCTTTCCCCAGACACTCGAGCCATTGTCGCTTCCATACACAGGTCACAGCAGCACTTGCAGTGTAGGTCCTCTCCTGTTGAAGGTCAGGTAGCAAGTGAGTGAACAGATAGAAAATGGCGGTCACATCCGCGGTGGTGCGTACCGTCACTGCCGGCGTACATTGCCATTGGCTCCTGGAAATCATAGGGCCCAATGATAACCAATGCGAAGTTGCGCGGCGGTCGTCAACCGACAACCGCAACGGTGCACAACGCCAGCAGAATTACCTTATTTCCACGTGTCTCTCCTCACAGGTCAGGCAGCCACCATTTCTTGGGGGCACAGGCCATGGCACCTAACTGCGTCACAGCAGACATTGGCACATCAACTGACTCTCGAGTTCACATACTGTTTCTGTAAAGGAAGAAATGCATATTTATTTTGACATATTTGTGAATATGACCCTCTGCTCACCGTTTTTTACCATAGAGTTCAACTGCTAAGGATCAATAGGAAATGGAGACATCCCCCCGTGTACAGACCCCTGGTGGACCCGGCGATAATGGAGGACAGGCACATTATCCTGACCCACACACTTGATAGGGCCACAATCCAAGAACTGTGTGCCCAATTGGAGCCAGACCTGATTTCAGCTATCAGCCACCCCACAGGTATCCCCCCTCTAGTGCAGGTCCTGTCAGTGCTCCATTTACTGGCAAGAGGTTCCTTCCAAGCGACAGTGGCCAAGGCATCGGGGATGTCTCAGCCAATGTTTTCAAACGTGCTGACCAGAGTGTTTTCTGCCCTGCTGAAACACATGCACAGCTACATCGTATTCCTCCAGGTGGAGGACTTGGCCACAGTGAAGGCTGACTTTTATGCCCTGGGACATATCCCCAACATCATGGTGCCATTGACGGTAGACATATTGCATTTGCCCCCCCCCCCTCCGGAGAAATGAACAAGTATTCAGGAATAGAAAAAGCTTTCACACTCTCAATGTGCAGATGGTATGTTTGGCGGACCAGTACATATCCCATGCCAATGCCAAGTATCCTGGCTCTGTGCAAGATGCCTTTATCTTGAGGAACAGCAGCATTCCATATGTGATGCCTCAACTCCAGAGGCACCGGGTGTGGCTAATAGGTAAGCTCATGGTCCCCACCTAGTTGTTGTAGGTATATGGGTGTGGGTTTGGCCCTAAGGGTGAGTGTGTGCCTAACAGGTATCCCTCAATATTTCCAGGTGACTCTGGTTACCCAAACCTCTCATGGATAATGACACCAGTGAGGAATGTTAGGACAAGGGCAGAGGAACGTTACCTTGAGGCACCTGGGCGAATAAGGAGGATCATTGAGAGAACCTTTGGCCTCCTGAAGGCCAGATGCCGGTGCCTCCATCTGACAGGTGGCTCACTGTACTACTCAACCAAGAAGATGTGCCAGATCATCAATGCATGTTGCATGTTGCACAACCTGGCCTTGAGACGCCAAGTGCCTTTTCTGCAGGAGGATGAGCCTGGAGATGAACGTGTGGCAGCGGTGGAGCCTGTGGACAGTGACGAAGAGGAGGCAGAGGAAGAAGATGTGGACAACAAAAGTATACTCATTCAACAGTACTTCCAGAGACACACAGATAAGACACTGCAACTTCACCTTTCATTGCAGTATTGTGTTTAACATTGATTTCCCTATTTCTATGGCCACTTACTGTACTCTTTGGCATCTCTATTTTCAGACCTCTGTGCCCCACTCTGGCTCCTGGTGTGTTTACTGCTGCCCACTACAGGTCATACCTATGTTAATATTACAGTAGATTAGACTTGCAATGTTTACAGTTTGTGATGCTAATACATTTGTCATATAATCCATAGACTCCATACTTGAATTTCTTCAAAGAGTGTTTATTTAGGTGCTAAAAAGTGGAGGGGGTGTTGCAATGGGCTGGATTGCTGATGGAGGTAAGTCCAGGGTAGAGTCTAGTCTATTTGCATCACAGGTGCCGTGTCCAAGGGGGCATCGGAAGTGGAGCAAAAGCAGTTCAAGGTGGACAGGGTGACAGAGTGGGATACAAGGGTGACAATCAGGAGAGTCTTATTTCCTGGCTGGGGACTTCTCCTTCTGCAGGGGGTGGGTGCTGGTGGCCTGTTGGTCCAGTGGCAGGACCTCCTTTCCACTAGCGCTGGCAGAGGTGGAGGGCTGTCATCAGTGTGGCTAGTGTCAGAGGCCCGTTGGTGTTCCACTGCCTCCCTCGTGGTGTTGGCCATGTCTGCCAGCACCCCTGCAATGGTGACCAGGGTGGTGTGGATGTCTTTCAGGTCCTCCCTGATCCCCAGGTACTGTCCCTCCTGCAGCCACTGGGTCTCCTGCAACTTGTAAAGTATCTGGCCTATGGTCTCATGGGAATTGTGGTATGCTCCCAGGATCCTTGGAAGTGCCTTGTGGAGAGTTGTTCCCTGGGCCTGTCCTCCCCCTGTCGCACAGCAGTCCTCCCTGTTGTCCTGTGCCTCTGTCCCCTGAACCGTGTGCCCACTGTCAATGACTCCAGGTCCCTGATCGTCCTGTGTTTGTGGGGTTGCCTGGGGTCCCTGTAGTGGTGGACACACTGCTGATTGATGTGTCCTGGGGACAGAGGGATGGGCCAGCTGGGTGGGTACTGTGGTGGTGTTTCCTGAGGGAGGAAGCTCTGTGGTGGTTTGGGACTGTGCCTGGGTCACCGACTTTCCAGAGGTCCCTGATGGGCCAGGTTGGTCATCGTGATCCAGGCGTGCAGAGCTGCTGTCATCACTGTGGGCCTCTTCTGTGGGGGGACTGAATGTGGCTTGCACCTCCTCTCTGGTGACATTGAGTGGGGGTCCTGTGGGGATGTAAATGCAGTGTTATTGTATCTGCGTGTGCCATCTTGTGCATGGATATGCTTCCCTCTATGGTTGTCATTAGCAAGGCAGCTTTGGCTTGTGTGAGTTGTGCTTGGTTTGGCTAAATTATTGTCACTAGTGTACATGCTTTGGTGATGGGTGTCCATGCAGGTCTGTGATGGGGGTCCATGCATTGGTTTTGCTTGCAGGGCTTGGTATTGAGATGGGTGGCTTGAGATGGTGAGTATATGTGAGGTGGTGGAGTAATGGGAGTGAGGGTAGGGGTAGGAGTTTGTGATGGCATGTAGGTGAGGGAAAGTAGTAAAGATTTGACTTACCAGAGTCCAGTCCTCCTGCTACTCCTGCGAGATCCTCACGATGCATGATCACCAAGACTTGTTCCTCCCATGTTGTTAGTTGTGGGGTAGAAGGTGGGGGTCCACCACCAGTCCTCTGTACAGCTACCTGGTGTCTTGCAACCATGGAATGCATCTTCCCCCGTAGGTCGTTCCACCTCTTCCTGATGTCATCCCTTGTTCTTGGGTGCTGTCCCATGGCGTTGACCCTGTCCATGACTTTCCACCATAGCTCCATCTTCCTAGCAATGGATGTCTGCTGCACCTGTGATCCGAATAGCTGTGGCTCTACCCGGATGATTTCCTCCACCAGGACCCTTACCTCCTCCTTTGAGAACCTGGGGTGTCTTTGTGGTGCCATTGGTGTAGTGTGAGTGGTATGTGTGAGGGTGTGTGGGGTGATGTGTTGGGGTGTGTGTGGATGGGTGATGGTGTTATGTGGCTCAGATTCAGTGGGTGTTCCTGGCGTGTCTCTCTCTCAGTTGTAAATTGTTTGTAGTGGTAAAGGGTTGTGGGTAATGTGTGTGTGTATGTCTTATAGTGGTGTGTGGGTGTGGTGTGTGTATGTGTGTCAGGTGTGTGTAGTTTGAATTGTCTAATGTTGTGTAGTTTTGTTAGCATGTGTGTATTTTGAGTACATCGGTCTGTACGGCCAATGGTTTACCAAAGTTGAATGTCCGCCGCAGTGATTCGTGGGTCATGATGCTGTGGGCATATTTCTGTTGGCGTAACAGTGTGGGTTTTGGTACTGCCAGTTTATCACTGAACTTTGGGCTGGCGGACTTGTGTGGGTGTCTGTATAGTGGCGGATTTCTCTTTGTGGGTCATAATACCTGTAGCAGTATACCGCCTCGGTCACAGTATGTTGGCGGCCATCAGCACGGCGGTAAGCAGCATTTACCGCCAATGTTGTAATGAGGGCCTAAGAGTTTTACTCCATAGAAACAATGGAAAAGTTGGTTTTACACAAATTACCTAGTTTGTGTCAAATATAAAGTTTTAAAGGTGAGCATGCGTTGGACAAGTCAGCAATGCATCGATTTCTTACTCACAAGTGTGGCCATGCATCGTTTCTTCTCCGGTCAGGTAGGCAATGCATTGTTTTTCTCCCTCGCAAGAGAGCGTTGGGTTGATTTCCAGACAGGGCACCTCAGATCTGTGCACGTTCATGATGATTTTGACATCCGGCGACGATGCGTATAAAATCTGGTTGCACGGTGTTGGAAAACCACACTGCGTGGGTTTGCATCATCATCAGTAGCCTCAAGTGGGTATTGCCTTGTTTCTCCAGCCACAATGCATCGATCTCTCACCCGCGATGCAGGTGGAGTGTCGATTTCAGCTGCAACACAGGTGGTGCATTGTTTATCAGCCGTGTTGCAGATGGTGCGTTGAAAATTTCCCTGCATAGTGTTCTGTGCATGGATTTCAGGTCCTGGTCTGCCAACTTCACCTTTCAAGGGCCCAGGGATTGGATAGAGCACCACTTGTTAGGGCAGGAGTCTCAGCAGAGAGTCCAGGTGCTGGCAAAGAAAGTCTTTGATGGCTCTGAGACTTCAACAAAGAAGGCAAGCTCAGTCAAATCCCTTGGAGATTGTTTTCAAGCAGCAATGCACAATAGTCCAGATTTTGTCCCCTTTCACAGGCAGAAGCAGCAACTGCAGGATAGCCCAACAAAGCACAGATGGGGGCAGCTCTTCTCAGCTCTTCGGTTCTTCTCCTTGGCAGAGGTTCCTCTTGGTTCCAGAAGTGATCGAAAGTCTGGGGTTTTGGGTCCACTACCAATACCCCTTTCTGCCTTTGAAGTAGGCAAACATCAAAGGAAAGTCTCTGTTTTTTACAGGATCCATCCTTGCCCAGGCCTGGCCCCAGATACACACCAGGGTGTTGGAGCCTGCATGGTGTTGGGGGCAGACCCAGCCCATTCATATATAAGTGACAACTCCTCCCTCCACTCTATCTCAGATGGTTCCTCAGGATATGCAGGCTACACCCCATCTCCCTTTTTCTGTCAATGTCAGGAGATTCACAAACAGTCCAACTATCAGCCTGACCCAGACAGGGAATCCACAAACAGGCAAAGTCGCAGAATGGTTAAAGCAAGAAAGTGCCTACTTTTCTAAAAGTGGCATTTTCAAACTAACAGTCTAAAAATCAACATCATTAAGAGATGTATTTTTAACTTGTGAGTTCAGAGACCCCAAATTCCAAATTTCTATCTGCTCTCAAAGGGAATCTGCAGTTTAAAAATATTTAAAGGCAGACCCCATCTTAAACTAAGAGAGAGATAGTCCTTGCATCAGTGAAAACCAAATTTGGCAGTATTTCACTGTTAGGACATGTAAAACACTTTAGTACCAGTCCCACCTTTAACATACACTATACCCTGCCCATGGGGATACCGAGGGCCTACCTTTGGAGTGCTTTCATGTATAAAAAGGGATGGTTTAGGCCTGGCAAGTAGGTACACTTGCCAGGTCAAATTGGCAGTGCAACACTGCACACACAGACACCACATTGGCAGGTCTGAGCCATGTTTACAGGGCTTCTAATGTGCATGGCACAACCAGTGCTACAGTCCCACTAGTAGCATTTGATTTACAGGCCCTGGGCACCTCTAGTGCACTTTACTAGGGACTTACTGATACATCAAATAGGTGAATCCTGGAAAAGCCAATTACACATACACTTTACATAGGAGCACTTTCAGTTTAGCACTGGTCAGCAGTTGTAAAGTGCTCAGAGTACCAAAAACAGCAAAAACAGAGTCCAGCACACAGTCAACACATGGAATACAGAGGCAAAAAAGACAGGGGAGACCATGCCAAGGATGCCAGATCTAACACAGTGGATTAAATCCTTCATCTTGAGAAGACTTCAGTCAGTGTCACTCCCACCTTTTGTCTCCCAAGTAAACATCTTAAGCTGTTCTCTGTCTTTCAAAGTTGAATACAGTCTCCATTCATTTTTATTTTTTTATTTTGACACGCTTACTTTCACTCAATGACTTCATCAAGCTGGGTCATGCTTCTACAATATATGCTTATGACATCTAGCTTCTATTTGGTCTGGCATGTGTTTATGCCCAAATTAACAAGTCTAGATTTTAGTCCTCTGGCCAGAGGCATTTTAAGGCGTGGGCAAATGTTGCTTTGGCTGAGGGCCCCCAGTCTTTCAGGAGGCCCCCTGATAGAGCTAGCTGTTAAAAACACCGTTTTCCTTGAATTTATTTTTAATGTAGGTCATGTGTGAGAGTCTATTACAGACATTTTTCAGAAAAATGTTGTGCTTATATTTCATACAACGTCCATAAAAGTTTCTTTCAGTTCAAAACAGGGTCCCTCACATATGAGAAACTGAGGGTGTCACCGAGATTATTTGCAGTAATGTTAGTTAGAGGCTGATGTGTTAAAATATTAAAAGTACTTGTCATGATCCCTGAACATTAGATTTTAACACACTTAGAATTGGGATGTGTGCTGTCAGTTACCCCGCCAAATAGGTCGTGAAAGTAGAAATTGGATCATAAATGCAGAGCTGGACGAGGCCCCCAAAAATGTTTGACCCAAGGCCCTCAACATTCTTAGAATGTCCCTGCCCCTGGCAGAACCCCTTTGCATTGTGCACTGGTGGATGGCCAACAACTTTCCTAAGTTAAACCTTTCATACCTGAGATCTTGCTGACGTTCTCGTCACAGAAAGTCAAACTGAATACGCTGCTGTGGTCAAGCCCCTCAAAAGTGGTGTTTCTACTGGATGATACTCTCACGCTGGAAGCACACTCCATGAGTCACTAGCTGTGCACAGTTCCTTGTTTTTAAATTATTTTCTCATTATAAAATCTCTTATCCAGGCGAGGCTGAACTATGCCAATTCTGCAGGCAAACTCCAAAAAAATGTCCAGCTCATTCAAAACACAGCTGCCGGTGTGGTGATAGGAACGCCAATGAAACTACGTCTCCCTCATACTTAGATCACTACACTGGATGCCAATTAAGTGTCAGATTGCTATTAAAGCTCTAACAATTGTACATAAAACGTTATGTGAGAAACAACTCGCTTTCTTGGCTAGAACATCATCTTCCACCGCCTGAACGTGCTTTGCGATCCTATAACCTCTTTACATTTTTGTTCACCAGAACAAAATCAATCACCTTCTTGAATTGCTCGCTCCAGTCGCAGAACTAATTTGCTCCATTTTAGTTGAGATGCAATAACTTGGCTTTTTATCAAACAATTTCCCTGGTTCGGTCCTGGTATATGTTTTTCTAGAACTAAAGAAGGCCTCCTGTACATGGCTTTTGAAAAAAAAAAAACATAACAAATAAGGTTGCAAACATTGAACACTTGCGTATACACAAAAGCCTCACATTGTATCATTCATCTGCAGGACCATTGCATACAATCCCAAGTGAGAAATTGGGTTGTTGGTTCACTAGGATGTGAGCCTGGGTCAAGAAGCAACCACAGTCCTTGTCAGGGTGAGCACAAGCCAACCCTAAATTAACTGGTGCTCAGCACTCTGGTAGGTTAGCACAGGGCAATCAGACCTAACTTAGACGCAATGTGTAAAGTATTTGTGCAGCACTTCTAACAGTGATAAGGTGAAAACACCACACAAAAAAGGATTCCCACACCAAGTTAGAAAAAAACTAATTTCTTTAATTAAATAAAACAAGATCGCAATTATGAAAATAGTAGCACTGGAGATCTGTGATTTTCAAGATTTTAGTGAACATAGCACCAAAAAGCACAAAGTGCCAACTGTGAAAAGTTTCACACAATGTAATAAAGGAACTCCATTGTTATTCTATGGGAGAGGTAAGCCATGCAGTACTGAAAAATGAATTAATTACCAGGATATATAAAACTTATAGGTATTTGTCCTATTTTTTTAATACATTGAATCCTGCCATCAGTGGTGTGCAGGGCCTACCTTAGGGATGATTGACGTGTAAAAAAAACAGGAAGGTTTGGGCCCGGAAAAAGGCTTACTTTGCTAGGTAAAAATCCGACACAGAGTCACAATACTGTAGAACAAAACTTATCTACTGACATCTGCCCCTGTGGAAAAACAGTGCCTTTCATGAAAGGATTTAAACACATTTTATTCCTGTACCTAAGATCCCTGATTCTCATGCAAGGCATTGTTTGGTAGGAAAGCGCATTACAAGTATATTGTTACAATGGTGATATTTTCCTGGTGATAAAACCGCGTCCACTACACTTTCCAAGATTGATGAATGGCCACATACTTTGCACATTTTTGGCTGCTCTTCCATCTTTGATCACACATGATACAGCAAAATACTGAAGTTGTCAGCTGTTGGACTCAGAATATTTAAGTAACAACCTACTCTCATTTTATCACTACAAAAATCATTCAAATATCAATTTTGTTACACCAATGAAGTAAATGTTCTAGGAAACTACTTTCACTAATTTAATGTTTGAATATGCCGTCTTAAGTTTAAATACATATGTTTAGCTTATTCATTCAAATAGCTTTTTATGAGTCTAAAACCACTTAAAAAAATTTACTATCACAAAGAGTGATATTTACAAGACCTGTGCGCCACTGGTGCATCACTTATGTGTCTGCACTGGTGGTGCATAGAGCAGACCCATATCTACAAGGCCATACAAAGCCATTTTGAGTGGCTTTTTATGGCCTTGTAGATATGGTGTAAGGCAACACAGCACAAGTTTCTGCGTTGCCTTACAGTGAATCAAGGAGGTGTACCATGGGCTTTGCGGTGGGTGTTCCCGTGCAAACCCATAGGTTTAGATGCATTCACAGATTTGCCAGAATCTGTAAACCTGGGAATTTTTCAAAATTGTACACTTCCCCAGGGCAGGGGAAATAAAGAGAAAGATTATTATTTCACCTCATTGTTTCCTCTTTCTGCATTCTGCAGCTCACATTGAAATGGGAAATTGCCTCTCTGGATTGTTTTTGTGCAGGGATGCATCTGTTTCTGCACAAAATAATCCTGCTGACAACACAAACACCGGGTGCATATGTTGGCATTAGGCAGCAATTTGTGCACCAGCACAGGGAGAAAGGACAGAAAAGCATTATGGCCCTCATTATGATCTTGGCAGCCTGGGCCGCCATGACGGGGTGGCGAGAAATCCCGCCACATAATGAAGCCAGGGAGGGCCACCATAAGCGGCCCTCCTAAACCGCCAGGCTGCCTCCGACAGGCAGCATGACGGTGGACGGCATCATTATCCGACAGGGCAGTGCTGCTGCCCCTCGGATAATGATCCCATTTCCCCCAGCCTTTCCCTGGCGGGTTTCCCCGCCAGAGAAAGGATGGCTGAAGGGGTGCTCCGGTGCCCCCCTGGGGGCCCCTGCACTGCCCATGCACTTGGCATGGGCAGTGCTGGGGCCCCTGTGCAGTGCTCCATATGATCTGAACGACGGTTGCAGCTGCACCCGCCGCACAGAGGCATTAACGGTGGCTTCACATGGAGCCACCAGCAATGTCCTGGCCCAGCAGAATGTTTATAATACGGCCGGTGGTGTCCCACGGGGTCTGGCGGTCAATAGAAAGACCGCCAGCACTGCCATGTTCATAATGAGGACCTATATCTTGTAAATACTGTACATTTCTGCCCTGAGCCACAGGGCTTGTAAATATGCCCCAAAGTTTTTTGTGTGAGTATATCTAATTGCTGGGTGGGAAGTCTGTCAGGAGTGAATGTTTCCGTGTTTCATTTTTTTGGGGAGAAGGGTTGTTTCCTTCCACTTCCGATGTCGTTTAATGCTACTCTTCAGAGAAGTACATCACCAACCTTTTCCATGGTGGGAATGGGTCGGGACATTGTTTATGAATATCACACATATATGTGTGTGTGTGTGTAAGTTTATGGGTGTTCACAACCATACAAACATATAGGCATACTCAACCTGGAGAACTCATTTTAAATGCAGAGTCCTCTGTGTGAGTAAATACTTTTAAAAATGCAAAAAAAAATATTTTTGCAAATAAGCCAAAAATATGTGTTGTGAGTAGGGCCTTTCAATACATCAAAATGCACTCTGAGATTGTAACAGATACAAAACAGCTTGGGTTACTCTTTTCATTGTCCTGAACTTTAGGATGTGAATCCCTACCCATTGCTGTGTGTTATGGATATCTTTTTTAAATTACACTGACATTTGAAAACACAGGGGCTTATTCACAAGACACTGTAGGCCACTGTAGCATCCCTTTTAGTGATGGTCCAGTGACGCACACTACAGGACCATATCTACAAGGCCAGGGAAAGCCACCCTGCCTGGCTTTTCATGGCCTTGTAGATATGGACTAAGGCAACACATCTTAAGTCGCTGCATTGCCTCACCCTGCGATAGGGAGGCATGCCATGTGTGTTATGATGGGTGTTCCCATGTTACTCCTACAGCATCTGGCACATTCCCAGAGTTACAAGATTTGGTAAACCTAGGAATGTGTGAAAAGCCTATGCATCCACTGTAGAGGCTCAATGAAGAGAAATACCTTTATTTCTCCTCATTTTTCCTTTTTTTATGTGTGCTGCAGAATGCAGCACACCTAGAAAGAGGACAGTGCCTCTCATGATTGTTTTTGTGCAGCAAGGCATCTCTTCCTACACAAAAACAATCATCCCTGCAATGCAGACACCATTGCCTAATTTTGCAAGGGTACCTGCATTGACATATGGCAGCATATTGGGTGCCAGCTCAGGGGAAAGGACAGAAATGTAACATATCTTATAGATGCAATGGATTCCGGCCCTTTTCTTTTGATGCAGGACAGCTCAGCAAGGATCTTTGAGGTGCTGCCCATGCCAAAACATCATAAATGAGGCCCACAGTAAGCAGCTCATCTTTACCGCAAAAGCTAGAACGTTATTATGTGCCTCTGAACCAGGCCTTTCAAAATAAATTAAACACAGATGCTAATCAAAAAGGGATATGACATTGCAAGAGATTGTAGATGTGGTGCATTTCTGCAATGGGTTCTGCACTGCAGCTGACTAGCAAAAATCTCCCACCTTGAAGTGCTTTAAAAATTAGTGTAAACTCTCCTGGGGTCATGCATTCAGTGATCCAGGAGACATACAGTTTTTTAAAACTTCTCTGGGAGGCTGCTGTGTGAAATGCATCCCTTAACAATACTTTTTTATAAATTGTTGGTGGTGCTCGTGCCCAAGCTGGGCATTATGAGGGTTCCAGAGATGGAGCATTCATTAATCAATGAGTGGTCTTGCCAAGTTCTACTGAACTGGCGAGGCCCAACAATTTTGTTATCATATTTTGGGTTTCCGAAACCACCTAAGACACCCACAACCTATCTATATATTTGTTTAATGGTGGAGCAGGAAGCCCACCCCTATGCTGCTGTACCAAGTTCCTATGGGAAATGACATGGAGAAAACACATTTTTGGGACCCCCATTTCATTGGCTCGTGGGTAACAGATCACTCCAAAACTTTGTAGGAAGGAGCTGAGGTGGATGAAGATTTTTTTTGCAAAGTTTAGTAAAGATTCATCAAATGGCAACAACGTTTTTTGCAATTCATAAAATCTAGTTAATATGCAAATCATAAAATTCAGTTAACATGGAAATATGGGAAACATGGTCCTCACTATAACTCACTATTACTATATATAGAATTATAATACATACACACACAGATCTATATATCTGTCTATATACATATATTACAATTAAATTCCTCCCACTCTTAGCAATTCGTACTACGCCGAGTAAAACGAAAGTTCCAGTCACAAAACCATTGCTATAGTGAGTATTATAATGGCACACGCAAAACTCAACGCATTTCAGAAACGATGTTTCCTTGGTCATGAGCAACAAACGCCATGGCAGTTTCTGTATATATATTACAAAGCTTCAAACTCCAATTAACATGAAAATGGACTACAAAGATTTATACTCACCTGTCGCCCCAATCCGGGTTTTGCTCCAGCTAACTAACAGTGCCTCATCTCCACCCAAGGGCGGGGATGATTGGGCAGCCAAGCGCATGAAATAGTTGATTTCTCAGGGAAACCGTGGTCACTCAGGTCTCATCTGTTTCTCTCAATTACATTAGTCTCACATACACAATGACAACCGGAGGCAGTATATGTTTTAATAATATTTTAATGAAGCGACAGCATCTTAGATAAGCAAGCATCAGGACGATACAGCATGACAAGATTAAAATGGTGACGAGGAGAGTAAAGCATATAAATATCACTACCATCTTTTCACTAGAGTCAATAGACTAATTCCTACCTAGGCTATAATAGAGCACAGCGTGTTAAGCTCTAATTCTGCACTTCAGGTTCCCCTAGGAAGACATCCTCCCCCATACCTGAGCAAAGACCTGAAGTCTGCAGAAGCTGCTGTAGCGAAGCATTTGGCAATCAGCATACAGTCGTCGTTCTCCGGCTGGAATCTCCCCCTAACATGTAAGGTACAAAGAAGTGTTTTTATAATAAAACAACTGATGTTCTAAGAAAATGACTCCACGTAAGGATGTGTGTTTTTCTATGAATGTCAGAGACAAACCTTGTACCACATTCATCAGCAACCTATCTTACTACAGCCTTGAAAGAAGCATGCAGTCAACAAGAATGTCTTGTTTGAGAACGCAGTGCTGGCCTCGACAAAAACAGCTAGATAGAGTAAAATAAAATAAGACCGCAAAAGTAGCTATTGTAAGAATAATAAAATGAAGCTGAATAAAATATATCTAGGTTAAAGTGCACAGCGGCAGGCCTAGTATGCTAAAATAACATCCATGGAGCTATGACTAAAATGGCTACACAAGAGTAACAGTGATATTGAAATGTTGAAATTGATGGCCTTTACTACTGATCACTCAATTGCAAGCCATTTTAAGCCCCCCAGTAAATCTAATCGTCACCTTTCACAAGTTAGTAGTGGGGGACATTGATAAACTGCAGATGAAGGACAGAATATGAAAAATCAAGCGTCTTAGAAACTTCACCCCAAATGATTGGAATTAAATTAATACACTCAGAAAAAATGATTCCATAGCTATCAAACCCCCACATAATGGTAGGAATATTGTGAATATGGACTTGGATCACTATAGTGAGGAATCCCAGAGCCATTTACAAAATTGTGACCACCATGAGAAACTGAAAGGAAATCCAATTCTGAGTCACCAACATAGTTACCATGAGATGCTAAATGAGTAGTTGGAATGTCATCTTATTGAGTATGAAGAATATAAATATCTGAAAGTGGACTTTCCAAGAACTCCACGTATCTACGTTTTGCCTAAAATTCATAAAGATAAATGTTATCCACCTGGAAGACCAATAGTGAGTATCCAGCCAGGCGGCCGTCACTGTTCCCCCACCTACCGCCATGTTTTTCGTGGCTCCTTTACCGCCACGAAAACCATGGTGGTGGGCACTATTAGGGACAGGGAATCCCTTCCCTGTCACGGATAGGGGTCTCCCCCGCCGACTACACCTCCCCAGAGTCCTCCCCCACCCTCCCACTCTCACTCCAGACCACCCCACGACATACATGCACATTCATGCACCATCATACACATGCATACACACACTCATACCCACATTGACCCACGCTTACATACATCCATTCACACACACATCTACACATACTTACATACATACACGCACCCACAAATTCAGACAAAACAACATACACACACACTCACAACCATGCATGCACACACGCTTTCCACGCACAACACACCCGCATGCTCGCACACAAACATAAACCCACACCCCCACACACACACACAACATCTCCAAGCCCCCCCGTCGGAGCACCTGACTTACCTTTTGTGAGGGGTCCTCTGACAGGAGACGGGTCAGGGCACTGCTGCCAGCAGCACACCTGTCATGATATGGTCTGCAGCAGTCTACTGGTGTGGCACTGCTGCTGGCAGCAGCGCCACCTTACCGCCATCTGCCGCCATGACCGCAGCCGGAATTCCGACATCCTTCTGGCGGAATTCCAGCTACGGTGATAATATGGTGGATGGTAGGTAGCCGAGGCAACAGTGTTTTGGCGGCCATCGCCACGACGGTAGGCGATCAATACCGCCAATGTTATAATGGGGGCCATAGTCATTTCTTGCCAATTACACTTATACAAATCACTTATATTAGAATTTTTATTTAGAGTGTACTCGCTTGGATAATGGGAAATAAGGTTGCTCGCTGCTAAAGAAGTTGGAAGTAGAGTGAGCAGATTCTATGCCCGGATTTGGGGGCTCATTAATCGTGAACCAAGAATTATTTTTACATATGTTTCATACTGGGACATGAAGATTTCATTTATATGACGCCCTGATGAAGTTGAAAGGGAAATTTTCCCTGATGAAACAAGTGTTGGCTGTTGTTATGCAGAACAGATAAGTCAATGGACATTTAACTGTCAACTTGTGTCACGTGGAATAAAATATTCAATGGACACTGAGTTACTGATGTAACGTGGATGGATATTCATTGATTGATTGGTATCTGAATTTATACTACAAGGCTCAAGAAGACTATCACTTGGACACACGTGCTCTATATGAAACTATACAATACATTTGTGCTATGAATTGAATAGGCAACTGGACTTATAACTGTGTAATTAGTGACTCAATTCCAATGTCATAATATTGTGTGAGGCAATTTATAGAAATAATATGTGTATAATATGTTTTTTGATAAGTGTACTAGCTGAATGAGTGCTTATGAGTAAGGTTATATACAAATCACTTGTCCAGATATCTCCAGGCAAGATTTCATAAGATTTATATATATAATATCAAGTCAGATTATAGTACTACTGCATTATAAGCAAGTGCAGAGAAAAAATCATGTGTTCCATATAATATCAGTTGGGGACTTTTTAATATTGAGAAATATGTTAGTCAATGGCAGGTGTGATACGATAATGAATCATTAGTGCTGAGATAGCATGCTGTGGTGTATCACAAATGCTGTCTCTTGAGCGAGCCTTGCACCAAATTGTATTCCAAGCATAAAATTGATAAAACGATAGTTCATCGAGGTGATATGCTGTTAAACTAACAGGCCTTGTTATCAATGAGTTTCATAGGGCCTAGCAGGCCCAAAATGGGCCCAAGGTAAAATGCAATTCCACAGTATGGCGATGGGGGCATCATTTGTGGAAACATATGGCAACCTTTACATGGGTTAGTAGGAGAAAGAAGTGGCATGGTCTGATAAATTAAGTTCCTTTATGGAGTTGTGGGTGAGATTTATTGATGACCTGTTCCTCATATGGGATGGACATGAGAATGCACTACGGGAACATATTGACTTACTAAATGAGAACCACTTAAACATCCATCTAATCACCACATGGAGCAGCTGTAAAATTGAATTTCTGATTATTTTGCTTAAGGTAAAAGATGAGAAACTGGAAACAACTGTGTATCGCAAACCTACAGCATGTAATTACATACTACATGGTAATAGAAGGCATCCAAATGCTCTGAAATGGACCATTGCCTACAGTCAGCTCCTATGGGTTCACAGGATCTGCTCCAGCGATTCGGCATTCAAGAATGAAACATCAGTGATGATGCAGAGATTTCTGGAGAGAGGATTTCCACAGCAGGTCCTCACAGATGCATACAACAGGGTTAAATGCAAGAAAAGGGAGGATCTGCTTTTCAAACATCAGTATCCTAGTGCACATAAAACAATGATAAGTCCCAGACTTTTTTTTAGAATACAGTTGTCAACATCAGGTAATTAAAGACATTTTAAATTGCAACTGGCATGTTTTACAACAAGATCGACATATTAAAACAAATATTGGCCAGCATCCTCAGATTACATATGGGAACGCTAACTCAAGGGAGATTTGATAAGCAAGAGTTTGTTTGTCAAGAAAGAGAACACATCTTGGTTGACAAAGAAAAAGTTTGGGTCTCTCGGGTTTTGACCACTATAGGGCTTGTAAATATGCTGTGAATATGCAAACTTTTTAGACAATTGAGGGAAGAAGGTATCCTATTACAGAGAGAATAATTTGTGAAACAGATTTTGTAATTTATATAATCTAATCTGGCTGTCAGAAAAAATATGTGGTAAGTCCAATCCACCAACTGAAGATCAGATTGAACATCTTCTAGCGATTAAAAATCAAGACAGATCTTATCCATTGGCAAAACCCTTCTGGGATGTCCATGAGTGAGGCTGCAGTAATTTGACCTTCTATGAAATCAAACAGATAAAGTTAGGGCTTGCCTCCTGTTTTGAAGTCTCAGGGGCATCAAAGACTTCCTCGGCCAGCACCTGGACTTTCTTCTAAGACTCCTGCCCTTCCAAGTGGTGCCCTTTCAAGTCCCTGGGCCCTTGAAAGGTGAAGCTGGAAGAACAAGGACTGAACTCCATGCACAGGAAACCATGTTGGGAAAATGTTGATGCACCACCTGCAACCCGGCTGTAAAAATGATGCACCACCCACCTTGTGGCTGAAATCAACATACCACCTGTATCGCGGCAGGGAAATCAACACATCACCTGTATTGCGGCTGTAGAAACAATGCAACACCTGATTGCAGCTGCTGAAAACAATGCAAGCCCCATGCAGTGAAGTTTTTCCATCACCTTGTGGCCAGATTTCTCATGCACCATCGCTAGGCATCAGCATGAACTTGCATGTACCTGAGGTGCCCTGTCCGGAAATCGACTCATCGCTACCTTGTGGGAGAAAAAAACAATGCTCACGCATTTCGGTAGGCAACTGCTATGCCAAAGTAGTTCTCAATGCACTATTCTCTTTAACTCCTTTGGTTAATGAAATTAAACAGAAAAAGGATAAACGATTGTGCTCTGCACTGTTTACTATGTGGGAACGTTTGTGTGTTGATAGAACAAAAACATATTCTGCAGCACTGCCCTGGCAGATTAAGACCACTGGGACTGCCAGGCATCTGGCTGGTAGCAACCTGGCAATGTTGGTGGTCCAACTGTGATGGTTCCCCCACTGTCATAATGTAGGGGTTATACTGCCATGACCGCAGTGGTCCAACTGCCATTGTGAGTCTGGCATTCTTGAGACCACCAGATTTGTAATGAGGGTCAAAATGGTTGACACAACCATCATCTGCCACTAAGGCCCACTAAATGTTGTACTGCATGAGTAATGCTAAATGCCTACATCAACAGAATAGTCTGGCTTTGTGGGGCGACTATGCTGGCCACACATCTCACACCGTTGTGCTAGAAGGAGGTGGTAGCCTCCATCTAATATGAGGACCCTGCTACTAAAATGGACTACACAAAACATGTTACATACATGATGAGCATACGCACTGGAATCCAGATGGTCATATACAGGTCCTTGAGTCAGTAGCCAAGAATGACGTATACATCAACTCCGTCAAATTCAACCATATTACAAGACCAGGAACATACACAATGCCACAAATACCTCTGAGTCACCACTCAAACTGCAAACAATTACTGCCATAGAATATACATGGTCCCTAAATTTCTCCTTTGCAGCTGACCAAGGTTATGGCATCCAGCCGTGAGTCAAGACCCAATTTGCAAATCCAGATACCAATGAACATTGTGCCTACAATGAAGGACACCAGAAAACATGCAATGTGGTGGAGAGGAACTTTGGCCTTCTCAAATCCCAGTTCGGGTGCCTGGACATGACAGGAGGAAGCCTCCTGTATGCTCCCCACTGGTATGCAAGATCATACTGGTATGTGCGATCCTGCACACCATGTGTGTCGGAAACAATATCCCCTGGGATGGACAAGTAGATGTCCACAATGAAGAGGAGGAGGATGATGGAGCTGATGACCTTGAGGGGGACCAGCCAAACACAGTGGCAGAAGTCCATAGGAGACAGACAATTGTTGACAAAGTGTGAATTTGTCAGAGTGCTGTGCTGCCAATTGTCGGTCAGCATGGTGCTCAGTCACATTCCCATCATGTTTGTTGTGGGGTTGTGCAATGAGATTGGCTTGCATGTAGTTCTAAGGGCAACATGTGCTGGCATGGAATTGTGTGTAAAAGGATTAGTAATGGCTGACCAATAATTATGGATGTCTGCCACCATAGGTCACAGGCCAGCTGTATATGTACATAGCATGTGTGAGAGAACAGAGCTGACTGTAGATAGAGGCTGCTAACTTTTTGCCCCCATTTTCCACTTTTTCTGGTGTTTTCCTGACTCTGATGGTGCTGTGGGTACTGCTAACCAGTCCCAGGGCATGTGCTCTGTGTAAAATCAGTATTCATATAAGGCTAATTATAATTGGCTAAGTCAACTACCAATTATATGGTAGGGCATGTAGGTTTAGGGACCCCAGCATAGGTAGTGCACCCATAGGTGCACTGCTGAGGTGCCCAGTGTAATTTTAACGGCAGGCCTGCCTTGCTGGCTGCTTTTAAATTAAAGTTATATGCAAATTCGTCTTTGGAATTAAAAGTAGTTCCAAAATCTTAAATCACCTTATTTTTACATATAAGCCACCCCTAAGGTGTGCCCTATGTGCCCCTAGGGTTGGGTGCCATGTAACTATAAGCAGGGACCTTATAAAAATAGTTTTATAAACTCTGGTGAGGTAAAACAGCCAAATTAGTTTTCCCTCATTGTAGTGAATCTCATCCAAAGGCTAGAAGGAGGAAACTTTATTTTAATTTTAAAATTCCCCTTGAGTAACAGATACCAGACGTTTGGTAGCAAATTAATTGTTATAATAAATCCCACAACTTCCAGTTGTGGGATTTAATATAACTTGTTCAGGTAAAGAGTTTTAAACTTTACCTAAAAAGTTGCCAACTTCAGCCCTGCAGTGTTTTTGCTGCTGTGCTCTGATTGGCTGGCCTCTGGCAGCCTAAGGCTGCCTTGATGAGGTGTGAAGTGGCCTGGCTCCACACAAAGAGATGTGCCTGGGGGAGGAGAGCTCCCCCTCAGCAGATGGTGAAGCAGGAAGGGGGAGGGCTGCCAAACTGGTCTTCAAAGGCAGAGAAGGACATTTGGAGTAACTCAGCAACACCCTCACATCCTGCAAACCCAGAAAATTAGGTGCCCCCTTGATTAGATTAGGAGAGGGCAGGAGAGGGGTGTGTTTAGGATTTTTAGCCACACTAGTGGGTGGGCTCACTTTCAGCCATGATGGGTTTTTGAGGAATGTTGCTTCTTGGGATTCATTTTTGCCACACTTCCCAGGAAATGGTCATCACAGGGGGAAGGACCCTGCCCCTGATTGGAGAACCAGGACCCCCCTGTTTTTCACCCAGGAGGAAGGATAAAACTGGCAGACCTGCACCCACACCTCAGATCCCTATCAGATTCCAACAAGGTAGAACTACAGGAGAAGAAGGACTGCCCTGCTGGACCCCTGACCTGCACCTGGACACTGCACTCTGGAGGACTGCACCAGCTGCACACTTGGGCTTCACCACTAAAAGGACTGTACCTGTCTTCTACTGCTTCAAGAAGGGACTACCTGTTTGCTACCGGTACAAAGGAGCTGCCCAGAGTCCCCTGCATCAAGTCCTGCAAGCAGAGCCCAGGTGACCAACGTCCAGTGGCGATTTGAGGATTCTGACCAGGTACATTCTGGGAATTGTAGTCCCAACTCCCAATGAGCAACTCAGAGCTTCTGGAACCTTGGATAAAGTTGTGGATACTTCAAGGACACAAAAAGGACCTCTGGAAGAAGATCCAGAAGTTTGGAGATGTTTGGAGCAACTCCATAAGTTGAAGAGGTGCATTGTGGGAGTTGTAAACCCAGACCCCAAGAGGCACACCAGAGCCTCTGAACCCTTGGCTGGTGCTGTGGACCACTTTCCTGAACCAAACACTTCTGAAAGTAAGTGTGACAGTGTTACCTCATGGGTGGCCTGAACTCTGGACTTTGTTACTTTCCAGTGTGATCTTTTTTAACCCTTTGAGCGCTAGTTACTTCTATGTGCTAGAAAGCATTAATTCTTTAAAAATTAATATCTTTGGTTCCCCTTATCCGATTTTATTCGTTTTGGTGTCATTTTAAAGATAAAAATATAATCTATTGTTCTAAATTTTGGATTTTGAAACGGTTTCCAGTGTTTTATTTAATTACTGTTTTGTGATATTTGAATGCTTTACGCTGTGTCTCTTAAGTTAAGCCTTGTCGCTCGTTGCCAAGATACCAAGGGTTGAGCTAGGTTTAATTTACTGAGACCTAACTGGACCTAAGTGGAGGTTAGTGGCCTATTGCTAAGTGTAGGTACTTACCTGCCCTTACTAATAACCAATTTTCCAACAGCATGCCTGTTGTTCACAACCTTGTTACAGCACCATTATCCGCAATGTGTGCTACACATAGATTACACTTGATGACAAGATGGCACAGATGTTGGGTTCCAACTGCATTACTCTCTGGGGAGATTTTGTGGGAGACATACACACACCACAGACGCCACAGTACCCAAGACACACCATAGGCAGGTGTTCGAAGAAGCACCACACGCAGCGGAAAACTGGTTGTACGCACCAGAGAAGTGGCCGAAATGACAACGACCAATCACGCTCTGCATAGCTGGAAAAAAACAACCACTGCGAATCATAAGAAATAGCAGTAGCAGTCCACCAATAAATGCCAAAATAATCGGAAAACCACCAAACACGCTTGAAAAGAGTGAATGGATGGCTGATGGGATGACTCCGAAAACAGTCTGGAAGAAGGACATGAAACCAGACCCGACAGCCTTCAAGAAATGGACAATCCCAGTAGTGCTAGAAGCATTGAATATTCTAGAAACCAGTTCTCCAAAGTGCTTGGGGAAGTTGGTATTTATTAGGGATTGTATCTTGGCTGATGATCTCGCTATCTGGAGAGCATACATCTCTCTAGCGGATGTCAACGCGACCTGTTTTTGAAACAATAGCACCTTTAGTCTGCTCAGCTTGTAATAATTTACATTAAAAGTATCTATGTGGAGCCACATTTCAGATATTTTTACTTCTCGTGTGGGGTGGAATAAAACATGTCCTTAACATGTAACGACCTTCGCAACAACTTTGATCGCTCAGTACCACATAACTTCCATTGGAAAGTAAGTGAAATACCGGTCGAATCAAAGGGCCGGGAACACCCTTCAGAAAACAGGACAAGTTTGCGACCCCCGCATTGCAAAGGCCGTGAAGGGACACCTGCTTACATATCATTGAATGACTCACATTCGCTTCCGCTCAGAAAAACCTCTGTTTCGACGTTCAAACATTTATAATCAAAGGGCAGCTCCCACTCTTCCTTAATATAGCTATCGCCTAGTTGCTCGAACCTGCCCACTGCAAGATGTTTCAAGCAATTCGAGAAACGAAAGGTTGAACTGGGCAAATTAATTATGCCATGTAAGAGCCAAATAGTTGAAGGACTCACTGCTACCAGGAAGGGCAACTTATCTAACTTCTCAATGTGAAGCATGGTGAGACTATCTTCCGTTTTAGCCATTGTTTGTTGTTCCATGGAAAGATTAAAAGCAGTGAACAATTCACTACTGTTAATATACTTCCATGGAATGCTGCCATTTTTCAGCGTAAGTAATGTCCAACCTAGCTGCATGATGGAACGTAGCTGTGTTTGTCCATGATATAACCGGGACAAGTCTGTCTGAGTAATATCAATAGCAGATGACACAATGTTTGATAGTGAATAAATCCTGTTGGACAGAGTGTCCATGCCGTTGTCGACAACTGCTAAAGCCTTCTCTAAGTTTTCCTTATCTAATTGCCTTAAACCTGCAGCAGCTTCTATGTGTGAAAGTTTCCAGATCTCATTATACATAGCATATAGGAACCTTTTAGAGCGCTGTTTTCTAGGACCTAGCAGAAAATCCTGCAAGTCTACATCTTCAGAAAGAGTGTTAAGATGTTTTTTAATTGCGGTTAACGTGTTAATCTGTACCCATTGTTTGCACAGTGTACCCACACTGTATGTTATAATTATACCTGTGTGTTGACCTGATACAAAGCGAGGGTCTGGCCTGTTAATTTAAAAAAAAAACAAAGAGTTCGAAAAACGTGCTTGACACCTATTTGTGTCAGTTGGCCGTATTAACCACCCGCCGGGACTGGAAAGTGAAGAATTATAGGTACCAGCCTTAGCCATTGCATCCAGCATTTCCTCGGTGATGTTAAGGAAATGTTGCCAATCATTAAACTTTGCCAGTGTGGGGATAGTGGGTGTGTTCATGTCTTTAATTTTTGCTAACCCCAGACAGGATGTCTGTTGGATAGTGTCATTTAAAAAGATCATTTGCACAGGAACCAGGCATGCTTCAAACAAAGCTTCTTTACCCTGTATCTGCCAATCTTGTGTTCCCCATACACTTTTTAAGTCAATAGTGCACTTCCAGTATTCGTTACCTTCAACTGCGAGCCGGGAAACAAAGGGATCTGAATAAATCAGTTTTGTGTTAGTTAGCAACATTTTCCTAATTTGTGAAGGAGGCAATTTGAAGTAATATGACTTCGCATGTTTCGTGTCATGCCCAGTGAAATATGTAAATTTATCTGTATAATGTTTTGGACTCCCCACTGGTGGTGTTGAACAGTGTTCCCACTGTGTATAGTTTAACACTGGCCTGTGTCTAGTGGCACGGTGTAGGTAGTAATGTCCCCAATTGTTGTAACAGAACATTTCCCCATAAATCATTGTATGTTCATATACATCATCACTTTCAAATACAGAATAGTCCTTCATTTCACTTAACATGGAATCAACTGGTTGGACATCCCAATCATCAGATACAACATCAGGTGTAATCACATCTGTCATAGATATTTTGAACACGTATGGAATTTAAATAACCTCAGTAGGCCAGTATATATCAAAGGGAACATTGTCCCATACAATCCCATCAGACAATCAGTATTGCTGTAATACTCACAAGGGACAAGTCTCTTCGGACCTTATGGGAGGAATGATATTGAGTTAAGACCTCATCCACAGGCTCTACAGAGGAGCGTTCAGGAATGTAGTGACCATTTATGATCAAAACGAAAACAGTCACAAAACCAACCCACAAAAATAATGCTGAAAATGTCATACATGTCATGAATATTTCCATGGGTAGTTTAGATAGTTCTTTGAAAGCCATTGATACAGCTTCCGTGTTTTCGAAACATTGTCAATCACAATAGTGGATGAGTCTGAGGAAAAGTCATCAATGTCTATGAAATAGCCAGAGGCAGTCTCTGCAAATACTGCAGCCGGTGCTTTACTTGTACATTGGTCCACTTCACATGGAGGCTCTTGGTAGACAGTGTCATCAGTCTGTGAAGTGTTCATGTAAAAAACAGCCAAATCTTGGACAGATGTCGTCATTGAAGTGGTAACTGGAACTGGCAAGAGTTCATTCTCCGCCCTCCCCATGGTCGAGGAGGTATCTTTAACAGCATTGGACATTGATGCATAGTCCGTAGTAGTGTTGTTCACCCTACTATGTAGAGGTATGTCTTGCTGGGTAGTGAGAGGGGATCGGGAACTACCGAAGGGACCTCTTGGTCTACTGTGAAGGATCGGCCACATGGTGTGGTTTGATGTCATCAATGGAAATGAATCTGTTCATTCTGGAACCAGGCAGTGATGGTAAGATGACAGTTCTGGTACCTTGAATTCCCAAGACCAGGACAGGTGTTCTGTATAATGGACTGAATTCCTTCTTCACAGCGATCTTCTCACAAACCAGATCCCCAACTTCAGGAATCCAGCCAGTCAAAGTTTTAGCTAAATACCTTATTCCTAAGATGGCAGCACTGGCATATGATTTATCATCATGAAATTGCTGAAGCTCCTGTAAGACAGTGAGACGTTCATTTTTGTCAAATGGTGTTTCTGCTGCCATCAAACCAGAGGCATCAAGATCTGGGATGTACATAGGTATCCCAAAGAGAACCTCATAAGGAGTGCGTCCCCCCAAGGACTGTCTTGGCAGATTATTCAGTGGTCTCGGGACCCCATATAGGTGATGAAGCCAACTGCGGCCTGAACCTAATACTCAAGCTCTTAAGGACTGCTTTAGATCACGGTTCCGCCTCTCCATGACCGAATTTCCCTCAGGATGGTATGATGAGGAGTAGTGGAGTTCAACACCCATCGTCCCCATGGTGTCCCTGAATGCCTTAGAGGCAAATGCAGGGCCCTAGTCCGAATGGAATGCTGCAACCGCATATGTACCGATAAAAATCAGCAAGTCTTTTATAACAGTTCGAACGTCAGCTGACCATTGTGGCCATACCCACAGGAGTCTAGAATAAGAATCTACAGCGACTAAGATGTATTTGTATGCACCATCAGATTGGAGTGGACCACAATGATCTAGGTACACATATTGTAGTGGCTTGCTGGACACTAAGATGGATGTCTGTGGTGGGCGTTTAATATTGGAGCCCTTTATTTGCTGGCAAACGTCACAACAAAGCACATACTTTTTTGTCTATCTGCATAGACCAGGCCACCAAAAGCATTTCTGTAAGAGTGCTATTGTGGCCGAAATACCAGCATGTGCAGAAGCAACACCATCATGTGCTGCTTTTACTAGATCTAATATCTGGTCTTCGTTGGGGATCACTCGAGCTCCCACCCCAGGAATTGTTGCTTAGGCAACATTCTGTGCATTGATATGATAAGAATAATTTGTAGGGTATCCTTTCGAAAGAGACTTACCTGCAGCCGAAGCTTTCACGGTAGTCAGTATTTCGTTATCTAATCTCATCTGTGAACGAGTCACTACAGCCACAGAAGTCGTAGCTACTGCATATTTGGCTGCTTTACCAGCCAAAGTGTTGCTAATAACGTGTACTCCTACACGTTGGTAGCCCAGTATATGTACTACATGGACACACAGTAGCTTATCCTTAAGATCAGCCACCCTCCCCCACAATGTCTTGTGTTTAATGGTGTTCTCTTTTAAATCTCTAAACCCGTTCAGCTTTCAATGATTAAAATAATCATTGTATGACTGGACGCAGTAGTAAGAGTCACAGACTATAAAAAGTCAGGCTTTCTAGCTATGTGTGTCCTAGCGCTAGCATAAGAGCTTTATGTTCAGCCAATTGAGCTGTGCAGTCCCCTAGGGTCTGCGTGTAGGTGTTGTGAGGGTGGAAAACTCCATCTTCCATCACACTGCTCAAGGTTGCGCAAGCGGCTGAGTATTGATGTTTAGTACCTACAGCTGATTGTGCTGAACCTTTCAGTGTAGATGACAGTATGGTATCTGTCAAGTGGCAATATATTTAGAGGAGTGGGGTACTACTGTTTGTACTGGAGAAACTCTTGTGTCTGAAGTTTTGGATCAAAGATATAGGTGGTCATTACAACCTCGGCGGTCTTTTTGCAAGACCGCTGAGGGACCGCCATGCTGAAGACCGCCAGTGCAGGTGGTTTTCCGCTCAGTGAATTATGACTGCTGGAAGCCCGCCGTCCTTTTCCGGACGGAGAGCCACCAGCAGCCATACTGGCGGTCGGCGGGGAAGTGGAGGTTGCTCCACCTCCACCGCCCCGTCAACAGAACACCGCCCACCGAATCACGTTCCGTGATTTGGCGTGGCGGTGTTCTGTTGATTGGGTGCTGGCGGCGGAGCAGCCCCCATGGATCCCATCCCCTCCCCGAGGATCAACGGACCAGGTAAGTTGATCGTCCGTTAAGGGAGGGGGTTGGAGGAGTGTTGTGTGTTGTGTGCGTGCATGGAGGTGTGCGTGTGAGTATGTAGAGGGGATGTGTGAGTGGGTGTATGCATGCGGGTGTGTTGTGTTTGGAAATGTGTGCGTGTCTGTCTGTATGTATGTCTGAATGGATGTGTGCATGTATGTCTGTGTGTGTGGCTGTTGGCATGTTGGTTGATTTGTGTGCTGGTATGTGTGTTGGTGGTGTCTGCATGCATGTACACTGTGTGTCTGGGTTGCGATGTTGGGGGTAGGGGTGGGGAGGGGGGTCCTGCCACCTTTAGGGGGTGGGAGGGGGCTCAGGGGTGTGGAGGGAGGGCTAGGGGTGGGGTTGGGGGTTGGAGGAGACCCCTATCAGTGCCAACCGCCAGGGTCGTAATGAGGGCCATAGTCTACATCAGTGGCGGTCAGAGACGTTGCCCACTGAATCCAACGTGGACGTAACACTTTAGCGTTGGGCATGCTTTCTTTGGTGACAGCCTCTAAGGCCGGCACCGGGGTAATGACAATAAAGCGTTTCCCTTGGCAAGTGACCTCTCCTTAATGACAGCCTTCTGAACTGCAGTCAGAATCTTTTCTGTAGGTTCAAAAGTTGTTCTGCATTTGAGTATAAATGTGATTTATATGCTATGGGTACTGTGTTACTTTCATTGAAGGTGACATAAGTAAATCCAGAGGCACCAGCAATTATTCTGATGACCAAATTTGTTTTATTTGTCACATGTGTGCAAGTGTTTAGCTTCTAGCATGTCCTGCTGCAATTCCCTAAGGATGCGTGTGTGTTCAACTGTCCAGTGTCTGCTAGAAAAGTTTGGCTGTAGCAAGTCAGAAAGTGGCTTGATACGCTGTGCATAGTCTGGAATATATGTTCTGCCAAAGTTGAAAAAACCTAGTAAAGGCTGTCGTTTTTTGAGAATGATACGAGGGTGCAACTGTGCACATTTCTCTAGAAAATGTGGGGCCAGGCTCTTGCCCTTGTTCGATAGCTCGTATCCCAGGAACAATACACTGAGAAAGGCAATCTTACTTTTCTTAAAGTTGAATTTGTAACTGAGGTCTGCAAATCCCAAAATGATCTGATCGACAGATGAATGTTGAGGTCGTCGTCCGTGAGATATATGTCATCCACGTAGGATAATGCCTCGGGATCAATATCATGTAATATTCATGTTACACGGGCTGAAAATAGCCCCGGGCTGTTCTTATAGCCCTGGGGTAAATGACAAAAGCGTTTTTGTGAGCCAAATGAGAATGCACTCAGGTCCCGACTTTCATGTGCTAAATTCTGGCAGAAAAAAACATTAGAAATATCTAACATTGTTTTATATTTTTTACGCACTATATTGTTTGTTAGTGCTGTGCTATGTGAGTTTTGAATATCATATGTACGTGTATGCATATTTAAATGTCTGTAATCTATGACTATTCTGTAGGAATAGTCTGGCTTTGCAATGGGTAATAACGGGTTATTCATTGCAGATGTACAGGGCTCAATTACACCCTGATACTCGAGCTGAGTGAGGATCTTCCTCACTGGAGCTTTTGCTTCATGTTTAACAGGATATTGTGGCTGAGGCTGGGGTATAGAGCTAATAGGAATGAGATGACAACGAGAGTCCTTGTCCCAACCTACATGACTGTGGTATAACGCAGGCGTCTGCGCTAAAGCCCATTCAACAGCATAGGCTTGTTTTTCTGCTTCTGGAACAAGATTAGAGAAAGAAGGCAAAATGACATCTTCCCCATGTGGGAGCTTACAGACGTGCTCAGGTGGCCAGTCTCTTTCGGCCAATAGGATGTCACTAGTGAGTTCATCCCAGAATATCACACCAATGGTGCGCTCCACGTCTCCCTCTATTTGAATTATTAAATCATAAACCTTGTCGGGTGGGCAAACACGGCCCGCCGCTGTCTCAACTGCAATAAAATCGCTAGCTGCTGTTGCATCCAGAAGATCTTTCAGACTCTGGCAACATATCGTGACCTCTGCTGTGCTGTCTAACATTGTCACTGCCCACATCTTGTTCCTCAACAGTGTTCTCAAGTATACTGGCATTTTTAGCTGACAGTGCTGCCACCTTTTTCTTTTTAAACTGTGGCTTTTGCTGAGGAGTCTTTTCTTCTTTTTTAATTGTAGACTGCAGCGAGTCTTTCTTTTGTTTCACATCTTCAGGACGTCGATTAGGACGGCCCCCTCTCTCGCCAGGTCTATCCAGTGCGTCCTGAAAGGAACGAGAGGGACGTGAATTAGTATATCTGTCAGGAGTTTTGATATTCTCCCTATTTCTGAGATTGTATCTCCTTTCGGAGTTCTCCGGGTGTGGAGAATCAGCTCTCTTATTACATCTATCCTTAAATTCTTTTTGTTTTTCCCAGCGCTTTTTAGAGCCCTCTTGTGCCTGCTTCATACCTTCCTTCAGGGTGGTACTTTGTCATTCTAATTTCTTTGGCTTGGATCCCAAACTATCCCACCCTGTACTATTGTAGGTGTCGGAAATTATTTTCGGTAGCTGTCTCTCCTGTTTCAGTTGTGGAGTTTCTCAGAGACGCTGGCGTATAGCCAGTGCAACCGCTTCCCCTTTAATATTACTGATAATTATTTAGGAAACTGCGTCAAAGTTACGCATTGACTTCATCCCCAAATCTAAGGCTGGTGCAGCCCCGTGTTCATCCTCTATTTGTTTTAACACTCCCGGTAAATTGGCAAGTGTCGGGGTACCATGTGTGGCAGTATATATAGCAGCGAAGACTGTACCCCATGTGGCGCAGTCATCCACCGATGGAACCATCCCAAAGGGCAAGCACATAGTGAGGAGTCTATGTATTTCCTGTGGGCCCGTATGGGCAAACACAGCTTCCAGCTGATTTGTTTTCCGGGCTATCCAGAACGGTATTTTCTTTTGTTGCGTGGGTACTTTACCCATGATAGTATGCACTGTTTGTGGATTAATCCCAGTAGCCAATTGGTATCCCCCAGGTGCTGGTGGAGCTGGACATGCTGGTGTTGTGTTCAAAGTTCGCAGTACGACTGAACTAGTCGTCTATATAATGTCACTAATTCATTATATAAATTTGGGGTGGGGTGTGTATGTTTCAAACACAGGCCACGTTGGTCCATCATTACTTAAAGGACCTAGTCTCACTCTTTGTAATACATGTGGTAGGGCGCCTTCAAACCAGTTCTGATGCTCTTGGTATGTGAGCGAGATTTCATGTTACTGGTATGCTTGGTACCGTTGAGGTACGTTTGCAATTTCGTATGTATGGAATGTATGTGTTCTTTAGTCTACCTCAGGAAAGGTGACCCAACAGTAAAATGTTTCTGTTTGGTATGCTTCATTAGCTTCTATTAGAAGAGTAACATCCCCGCCCTCTTCTGTAAGGCCATGCGCTATTAAGTGTTGTGTTAAGGCATGTCTAGCATTCTCAGGAATTTCGATGGCATTAGCCATATTTGTTTAGAGAAACGGAACGCCAAATGGGGAGTAAAGTCCTTTTATGAGTTCAAGTTCGAACAACCTACAGCTTGACCAGGTGTTACCCTTTCAGCTGAGGAGGATTTTCCCAAAGACCATGGACGTCTCTGTATAATGGTACTTAGGGTACCTGTTGTCTGTGAGACAGAGATAGTTAGGGTATCCGTAAATTAGTGCCTAAACACTATCGTTGGTGGCGCCATGTCGTAGTTTGGACTCTTGCACTAGGCAAGACTGCTGGTTTAAGGATGACAGTACTTATTTATGTAGGCGACTATGCCTATCCTACAACAAGTCGCAGCTGTCGTCCCAACCCTTCTGGCTCATTAGCAGCACCTCACCAAAAACCCAAATAGTAAAAGGTGATTTGTGGCAGCCTTTACGCATGGACTCAAGAGTATGGCATCTCAAGGAGTGTCATGGTTAAACGGAGATTACCCTTTTCTCACAGATACATCCTGTCTCATTCAAACACAGACAATAACAAAGCTGCAGAAAAGTTTCAATGGTTTTTATTTAACACAACTGCAATCTGTGATATGTTGCATGGGCTGCAATGATTAGGATAATGAACAGGGCAAGAAACAGAGTGGTAAAGACAAGAGTCATTATTACAAAGACCCCCACCATCTTGCAATAACCTGACAAGACATAAGGTGTGTAATATGTCCTAATACCCTATGATAATAGGCCTAACCTCCTACCTAAAGGAGAGCTGGGTATCTTAAACCTAATCTGCCACTGCCATGTCCATGAGAGGAGCCCCCAACCCTTGTTACCTTGGAATGAGGTCTCTATCTCAGACTCCATAGGGACACGAAGACTGGGTCAGCGTCAAGACGACGTGCAGCATCGATATCAGTGATGGTGGCGATGCCCTCTGGTCGGAATCCCTCTGATTATCTGTCTAAAGTGTGATGTATTTATATAGATCTACTTGGACCCCTGACGTAGGTGTGTTCCCAAACAATAGATAATAGGCATGCTTCGGGCGGCAATTAATATAAACAATTCCCTCGAAAGCATAGAGAGGTAAAGTCTCTAAGAGTGAACACCTACTGTTTGTTTGTCTTTGCCACTTGATCTTAACGCCTTAACACGGTGGCACTGATAATGCAAAGCATAACAAGTGGCCTAACTATAAACAAGGCAGCCATCTTAAAGGAATTCAATAATTAAATGGGCTAAGCCAGAGCAAGCTAAGTAGGTTAAAAGTCACTTGGTGACAGGGGCACAAGTCTGCAAGCCGAAGGCTAAGCTAACTCCTGTTATCCAATTAAAACAAATTGGCAATTTGTTCCACTACACTCCTTTTGCATGAATTGAGTGTGCCCTATGTGCCCCCCTTCTTGCATTTGTTAAATTTACATTTGTTTAGCCCATGCAACTTAACCTGCATCAGTGGTGGTTGTTCGAAGTCTGCGCTGTCCTGTGATTCCAAGGACCATTTCCTCCGGGATGATGACTGCAACCATCTCCTCCATCTCATCCAGGTCCTCCTGTGGTGCTGGACTTCCACCTCCAGTTTGAAGTGCTGCCTTCCTGTCGCTTGCCATTTTCTCCTTAGTTCTTCTCTTGCAATCATGCCAGCGTTTCTTGCACTTGGTGACAGTTCTCCTCACCTCTGCTGCACTGTTAATTTTGTTCACTATTTGCTGCCATATTGCCTCTCTCTTGCAAATTTGGAGGTCATGAATAGCTGATGTTGGTGTTCCGTCACCTCTCTTACAAGAATTTCATGCTCCTCTGCACTAAACCAACACTTTCTCTTTTATTTTTTCTCCTTTCCCTGGAACTTCGGTGTCCTCCGGGCTGATTCTTGGGTATATGGTGTCACCCTGGGGTCTCTCCTGACCCGCGGCTTCCATATTCCCTCTGCTTTGCAAACTTTCCTGCATTAGCGTCTAAAGTTGACACAACTGCAGGATTAAAATGGTGCATATCCGTTTGTGACATGTTTACGTACTGAAAAACAGGTTAGAGTCAATTTTGCAGCATTAATGTCATTTTGCCTTACGACAGGGCACAAGGGTTAACTTCAACATTTTTTACTCTAACCATCCTACATCATAGTATAAATTTCACGCCCAGGCGGCGATAAAATATGCGACAAGCCAGCGCTATACATATTGACACAAAACTAAATGTGTGCAGTTTTGCACCAAAAAGTATAAATCTGCCATTTGGTATCTTAGAAGACGATACAGTACCTATTGATGACGAATTTGGACTAACTTACTCATGGCAGCATGATTGTGAAAATTGTTCCTTTTCTTCAAAAACAGAAGTAGATTCAGAACGATTTATCTACACAACTCTACCAAACTGTAAACGTTCAGTTTTGACAAATTGTTTAAAAATGCATCACAGAATAATACCTGCACAAAATGTAAGTCAGATCTGCTTTCAACTTTGAACATAAGAAGAGCTGGCAAGTATATCATCATAATTCTACAGTCAGGCAATTTGGATAGAAGTAAATTAGAAATTCAAATTACCAATTTTAAAGCTGTACAAAACTGGATGGAATGATAGCAACCTTACATTCAAGCAGTGATTATGGTATAAAATGCCAAATTCTTACCTTCTCTTTCTTGAACCAAAACAAAGTTCTAAGATTACTACTTAAAAAATGGGATAATACACTTCTGGGACTTCTAATACAACAAGTTAAAACATCCTACGGCCTACCAAGGGTGATGTCTTAAGAAGGGATTCCAAATCTTGAAATGAACTTACTCACAAAGGAAAACAACAGTGATTCCAGGCAGTTGGAACCAAAGATTACAAGCTAAATACCAGGACAAAGATCTACTGAAGATAAAAAGGAATACTTCAAAGCCTATGTTTGAAGAACAGTTCAAAACAATATGAAAAGATTTACACCATAGATATACTGTACTCTTGTTTAATGGATGAGCAGATTTTCTGACACCATGCAGCCTACAAAGTGTGAAGTCTTTATATACCTTTTCAGCTACAACAATGATTCATACACATTAATTGTATTATAAAACTATAATATGCATTATATTATGTAACAAGTATTGGTAAAACAGTTAGGGAAATAATTGTAGTGAGTGTGATGGTTAGTAATGTTAATGTGAAAAAACATACAATGCACTTTTGTTTTTTTTCACAATCTTTATGATTGTTCCCCCCCCGTTCAAGGAAGAGTATCGATACACACTTAGGTGGGTATTACAACCCTGGCGGTTGGTGTTAAAGCGGCGGTAAGACCACCAACAGGCCGGCTGTAAAAAATTAGCAATTACGACCTTGGCGGAAACCACCAACAAAGACAGCCACTTTAACACTCCGACCGCCACGGCGGTACAAACAAACACATCGGCGGTCACCGCCAACAGACAGGCGGAGAACAAAGTAACGCCCACAGTATCACAACCTACCAATCCGCCACCTTTTCCGGGGCGGATTCACCGCGGATAAAAACACGGTGGAAACAGGATTTCTAAGGGAAAACTCTCACCTCTACACACCCCACGAGGAACCAGGATACCATGGAGCCGGAACTCCAAATTCTCCCTCCGATAGTCTTCCTGCTCCTCTACCAGGAGCACGAACGCCGGCGGCGAAGACCACGGTGAGTACTGCACCTACGACACAGGGGAGGGGGGAAGGAAAAAACAGGGACACACACATGCAACACTCCCACCCCCACCCCCACCGTCACCCACTACAACACACACACTAATACATATTTAAACACAATCGTTACACCCCCAACCGCCCCGGAAGAATGCAAAGACAAAAGAAAATGAGTGTAACCATTGTAATATATTAAAATCAAGTAGGCAAAAATATATATATACACCATAAACAAAATATACACCAAGCATAGTAGTCCAGGTAGTGCTCCAATTAAGTCAGTGGAACACTGGGCCCACACGGTATGGGCGAGGCCCACACAAGATCCCCGACCATGACGGAGAGAACACTGCAGGGGCATCAGAGAGCAAGAAAACAGGCACCTCAGGAGGAGGGAAAGGTGGGGCGCCTCAGCCGGTTGAGTGCACTACGCCAAATCCATGAGGGGGCCACATGCCCACTGTTCCATCCTGGGGAGTGCAAAGCCACAATCTCTCAAGTCTCTACAGTGGGCGGGTTGCCCACTATTCCATCCTGGGGAGTGCAAAGCCACAGTCTCTCAAGTCTATACAGTGGGTGGGTTGCCCACTGTTCCATCCTGGGGAGTGCAAAGCCACAGTCTCTCAAGTCCATACAGTGGGTGGGTTGCCCACTGTTCCATCCTGGGGAGTGCAAAGCCACAGTCTCTCAAGTCTCTACAGTGGGTGGATTGCCCACTGTTCCATCCTGGGGAGTGCAAAGCCACAGTCTCTCAAGTCTCTATAGTGGGTGGAATGACCACTGTTCCATCCTGGGGAGTGCAAAGCCACAGTCTCTACAGTGGGTGGGTTGCCCACTGTTCCATCCTGGGGAGTGCAAAGCCACAGTCTCTCAAGTGGATAACAGTCTCCACTGGTTCTGGAGGGGCATTGTGCCCAGAGTTCTTCATCCTGCTAAGGACAGAGGTAGTGGATGTATCTCTCCACTGGTTCTGGAGCTGGCATTGTGCTCAGAGTGCTTCATCCTGCTAAGGACAGAGGTAGTGGACGTATCTCTCCACTGGTTCTGGAGGGGGAATTGTGCCCAGAGTGCTTAATCCTGCTAAGGACAGAGGTAGTGGATGACAGTTTCCACTGGTTCTGGTGGGGGTATTGTGCCCAGAGTGCTTCATCCTGCTAAGGACAGAGGTAGTGGATGTTTCTCTCCACTAGTTCAGGAGGGGGCATTGTGCCCAGAGTGCTTCATCCTGCTAAGGACAGAGGTAGTGGATGTATCTCTCCACTGGTTCTGGAGGGGGCATTGTGCCCAGAGTGCTTCATCCTGCTCGTGACGGACTCAGTAGCGTCAGTGCCCTTGGAGCTCATGGGCCAGCGGTGCTTGGAGCGGCAGTGCCCTGTTCAGCGGTGCTTGGAGCGGCGGTGCCCTGTTCAGCAGTGCTTTGAGCGGTGGTGCCCTGTTCAGCGGTGCTTGGAGCGGTGGGCTCCTTTGCAGTGACTCAGCTGCTGGCGGTCCTCTCTGTCCCGGCAGGGCTTGTGCTGGCGGTCCTCTCTGTCCCAGCGGGGCTTGTGCTGGCGGTCCTCTCTAGCCCAGCGGGCTTGTGCTGGCAGTCCTCTCTGTCCCAGCGGGGCTTGTGCTGGCGGTCCTCTCTAGCCCAGTGGAGCTTGTGCTGGCGGTCTTCTCTAGCCCAGCGGGGTTTGTGCTGGTCTGTAGGTGTGCTTGTGATAGGCTGGGGTACAGGGGATTGGGTCTGGGTGGAGGAAGTTGGAGGGGGGAGGCTAGACACAGGGACAATGGCTGCCATCAGTGCTGAGGCCAGAGTCTGAAAAGCTTGCTGAAGGGCCGCCTGACCAGAATGAATGCCCTCCAGGAATGCATTGGTTTGTTGCAACTGCCTTTCGACACCCTGGATGGCATTCAAAATGGTAGACTGCCCAACAGTGAGGGACCTGAGGAGGTCAATGGCCTCCTCACGGAGGGCAGCAGGGGTGACTGGGACAGGGCCTGAGGTGCCTGGGGCGAAGGTGATGCCCACCCTTCCGGGTGAGCGGGCACGGGGCAAAGGCTGATGGGCTGCTGGGAGTGCGGTGCTGGTAGGGGGGAGTGGCGGCTGTACCTGTAGATGGGGGGGCACAGATATTGCCGCCACTACAAGGGAGCTCCCATCAGAGGACGAGTCCGTGTCGCTGGTCTCAGCTCCTGTCCCTGCTGTGGAGCTCCCCTCGCCCTCCATCCCACTGGTGAAGTCCGAGTCCGTAGTGTGGCCCTCCATGGCCATGTGGGATGCAGCTCCCTCGTGCTCCGGTGCCACTGCTCCTCAGTCTGATAATGCTAATGCACACAAGAACAGGGAGACCACAAAAAGGGGGGGGACGACAGAAGAAAAACATGTTGAGTGCATGCATTACCGCTACCGTTGGCGGACACGACAGACACACAAGCCACCTGCACTACGCTGCTCTCTTGGGCTCCACTGTTCAATTCCTGGGAAATGGTGTCATAGTTTAGACTCTTGCTCTGAGCAAGACTGCTGGTTTAAGGATGACAGTACTTTTGTTTGTAGGCGACTACGCCTTTCCTACAACAAGTCGCAACTGTTGTCCCAACCTTACCGGCTCACTAGCAGCACCTCACCAGAATCACAATAGTAAAAGGTGATTTATGGCAGCCGTTACCATGGACTCGAGAATAAGATATCTCAGGGAGTCTCGTGGTGAAACGGAGATTACCCTTTTCTCACAGATATATCATGTCTCGTACAAACACAGGCAATGAAACAGATGCAGTAGAGTTTCAATAGTTTTTATTTAACATAACTGCAATTTGCGATAAATTGCAGGGGCTGCAATGATTAGGATAATGAATAATGCAAGAAACAGAATTGTGATGAGAGTCATTATTACAAAGACCCCCACCATTTTGCAATACGTAGAAAAGATATATGAGATGTAATATGCCCTAATACCCTAATGTGAAAGGCCTAACCTCCTACCTAAAGGTGAGCTGGGTTTGTTAATCCTAATCTGCCAATGCCATGCCCATGAGAGGAGCCCCCAACCCTCATTACCTTGGAATGAGGTCTCTATCTCAGACTCCGCAGGGACACGAAGACTGGTTCAGCGTCAAGACGACTGCAGCATCGATATCAGCGATGGTGGCGATGCCCTCTGGTCGGAATCCCTCTGATTATCTGTCTAAAGTGTGATGTATTTATACAGATCTACAAGGACCCCTGACGTAGGTGTGTTCCTAAACAATAGATAACAGACATGATTGGGACGGCAATTAATATAAACAATACCTCGAAAGTATAGAGAGGGAAAATCCCTAAGTGTGAACACCTACTGTTTGTTTGTCTTTGGTGCTTGATCTTGATGCCTTGGCGCAGTGACACTGATAATGTTACCCATAACAAGTGGCCTATCAATAAACAAGGCAGCCATCTTAGAAGAAATAAATAATTAAGTGGGCTAAGACAGAGCAAGCTAAGTAGGTTAAAAGTCACTAAGTGACGGGGGCACGAGTCTGCAAGCCAGAGGCTAAGCTAACTCCTGTCATCCCATTAAAATGAACTAGGATTCACTACAATGGCCAACTAGGATGACACAGGGGCATGACTAGGTGTACTTGGCACTCTACAGAGGTGGGGTGGGGTGCCACATGGCCTGCCTTATGGAAGGACCTTGCCTACGGAACTTGCCCTGGCCTAGGGAAACCCACAGCCCACCTCCCCCACCCAGACACTTCCACTGCGTGCAAAAACAGGATGAGAGTGTACTCACCCCCTTGTGGCTGCTGTGATGCCCTCAAATGCCCATCCAACTCCGGGTACACCACCGCCAGGATCCTGACCATCAGGGGGGTCACGGTGCGATGGGCACCCCTCCCACGTTGGGAGGCCATCCTCAGCTGAGCCTCCGCCATCTTCTTGCTCCACCGGTGAATGTCCTCCCATCTTTTACGGCAGTGGGTGCTACGTCTGTGGTAGACCCCCAGGGTCCGGATGTCCTTGGCGATGGCACGCCAAATATATTTTTTCTGGTGGGCGCTGACCTGCATGAATTGTACAGGGGGAAGAGAAACTTATAAGCAACTGCACCGTCACAGTCCAATGTTAACCAACGCGACGGTGTACAACGCCAGCGCAGTTACCTCACATCCCATTGTCCCAATTTACAGATCAGGCAGCCGCCATTTCATGGGCCCACAAGGCTTAATTTTTAACTGCATCACACATACCTAGGCCTAGACTCAACACACATACAGGCCACTTTTTGGATTATGATTCGTGTTCTGTGTAAGCTGTGGGTACGTACCTCTGAGTTGGTTGACTCTGTGCTCGCTGTTGACCTTCATAGGCACCGTCCGCTGGGACAAGTGAGGAGATGCCGACATCCTCCGGTGTACCGACCGTTGGTGGACCTGTCGACAATGGAGGAAAGACATGTGATCATCACCTAAAGGCTTGACCGCGCCACAATCCAGGAACTGTGTACCTAGCTGGAGCCAGACCTGATGTCAGCTATCCGCCATCCCACAGGAATCCCCCCTCAAGTGCAGGTGCTGTCAGTGCTCCATTTGACTGTACGACGAAACAACGACTTCAAAAACAACTACTGCCCTAACAACGAGGTCGGAACACCGACCTCGTTGCTACTACTAATGATTTTACCACGAATGCCTTAACAACGATATTTCGTTGTAAAGGCATTCCTGATAAAATCATTAGCAATAGGCACCATTCACCCTACATCCATCACCCCACCCCCCCAACCCCACCCCAAAACCTAAAACCCTCTGACCCCCCACCCACTCCCCAAAACCAAAAACGCCCCACCCCAAAACCTAAAACCCCCTGACCCCCACCCACTCCCCAAAACCAAAAACGCCCCACCCCCCAACCTCACCCCAAAACCTAAAACTCACTGACCCCCCACCCACTCCCCAAAACCAAAAACGCCCCACCCCCACAACCCCACCCTAAAACCTAAAACCCCCTGACCCCCCCACCCACTCCCCAAAACCAAAAACGCCCCACCCCACCCCCCCATCCCCACCCTAAAACCTAAAACTCCCTGACCCCCCACCCACTCCCCAAAACCAAAAACGCCCCAACCCCACCCCAAAACCTAAAACCCCCTGACCCCCCACCCCCTCCACAAAACCTAAACCCACCACTTACCTTCGCCAACTCACTTCTTTGTACCTTAACCATGCATGTTCGTTGTTCAGAACATATGTAGTTAAAGCACAAAAAACCGGAGTCGTGGTTAAAAAAAGCGTTGTTGCGCTTTTGTTAACCACGACTTTCGGAAAAAAAAAGTCGTAAAAAAAGATGTTCCCCCTCCATTTCCTTGCAAGTGGGTCATTTCAAACAACAGTGCCCATAACATCAGGGATGTCCCAGCCTATGTTTTCCAATGTGTTGTCCAGAGTGTGGTCTGCTCTGCTGAAACACATGCGGAGCTACATCGTGTTCCCTCAGGTGGAGGATTGGCCTACTGTGAAAGGTGATTTCTATGCCCTGGGACATATCCCCAACATCATAGGTGCCATTGATGGGACACATGTGGCCTTGTTCCCCCCCACGCAGGAGTGAACAGGTGTACAGATGGTGTGTTTGGCAGACCAGTACATCTCCCATGTGAATGCCAAGTTCCCTGGCTCAGTGCATGACACCTACAGCCTGCAGAATAGCAGCATCCCTTATGTGATGGGTCAACTCCAGAGGCACCGTGTGTGGCTATTAGGTGAGCACCTGGAAGCAAGACAGTGGGAATGGTTGTCTGGGTCTGGGGATATCCCTACAGGTTAGTGTGTGTCTAACAGTTGTCCCTCGCTATTTGCAGGTGACTCTGGTTACCCCAACCGGTCATGGCTATTGACCCCAGTGAGGAATCCCAGGACAAGGGCAGAGGAACGCTACAATGAGGCACATGGGCGTACACGGCGGATAATCGAGCGGACCTTCAGCCTCCTGAAGGCCAGGTTCAGGTGCCTCCATATGACAGGTGGATCCCTATTCTACTCACCAAACAAGGTGTGCCAGATCATTGTGGCCTGCTGTATGCTTCACAACTTAGCTTTGCGACGACAGGTGCCTTTTCTGCAGGAGGATGGTCCAGATGGCAGTGTTGTGGCAGCTGTGGAGCCTGTGGACAGTGAAGACGAGGAAGGAGAAGAAGAAGACATGGACAACAGGGACTCAGTGATCCAGCAATATTTCCAGTGAGACACAGGTAAAAATACATACCTGCCTACTACATGTACTTTAACACTACTACCTCTCTACTATCTGTCGTTTTCACCCAGTGTATGGTCACTGAGTTGTCACTTTCCCTTACGATTTCACAGATGTGTGTCCCACAGTGTGACTTCTGCTTTGATTCATCATGGACTACTGCTGTGTGACATTGGTATGTTGACATTACAAATGAAAGAGCTTTTTGACACTGTAATTGCTAATACACTATTCCGAAATCACAGACTGACTCCAGATTTTTTTGTGCTTTAAGGGTGTTTATTTTAGTGCTCAATATTGGAGGGGGTAGCAAAATGGTGAGGGGTGATGGCGGAGGAATGTCTTGGTAGTTGTTTGTGGTGTCTCTCTCTGGCCTTCTCTCGGTAATTGTGGTCGTAGGGGTTTGTGGGTGATGTGGGTTTGTGTTGTATATTGTATTGGGTGTGTGGAAGTGGTGTGTGTATGTGTATCAGGTGTGTGTATTTCGAATTGTCCAATGTGGTGGTGTTTTGTATATGTGTGTGTATTTTGAGCGCAGCGGTGTGTACTGCCAATGGAATACCGCGGTTGAAAGGCCACCGCGTGGATTCGTGTGTCGTGATAGTGTGGGCGTATTTCTGTTGGCGTGACGTGGAGGTTTTGTTTTCGCCAGTTTATCACTGACCTTTGGTGTGGCGGACTTGTGTGGGTGTCTGAATATTGGCGGATTCCGTGCTGTGGGTCATAATAGCTGTGGTGGAATTCTGCGGCCGCAGCGGTGTGTCGGAGGTTTTCTGCACGGCGGTAAGCGCCTTTTACCGCCAATGTTGTAATGACCGCCTTAATTTACAGGGTAAAAGTATAGAAGCTGTGAACAGTGAAGGAGGGGAATACATCATCAGTGAATAATATGCATATTTGCTACAGAATGACATAAAATTCTTCTGTTTTATTATTAACAACAGCTTTTTTAATTACATTATGAAACTTTAATAGACACATTTATAATATGAAACCTTAACTTCTATTTATGTTTTTTCTCTCTCTACACATATTAAAGGAAGTCTTTTTTACAGTAATGTAGGTAACTAATTACGTTTCTTCAATCATACAACACTCATACATGAACTTTATATACATACTTAACAAACAGTAAAACACCAAAAGACACTAATGAAAACAGACCTTGGTATACATATATTCATACAGAAAAACATCCAGAGACACATGCATGAATACTCTACCAAACCCAAGCACAGACTCGTGCATACACTAACTCCCCTAGATGTGCACTAATGCATGGACTAACACACCCAGAACTAAGTTGTTCACCGACTAAGACATCCAACAACACTAAGTATAGACTGACAAATGCAGTCACACACTGATGTGTACACTGACAAACCCAGGTACACAGTGACACATATACTGGCACACCCGGACACACATTGTTTCATAAAGTGACACTCCCACGCTTACATTGATGCACACACTGACACACCCAGAAACATACTCAAAGAGACACTGAGACACCCTGGAAAATACTGATGCACACACTAACACACCCAGATACACACTGATGCATACACAGACACACCCAGGCACACACTGACTTACCCAGGCACACACTGACACAACAAGTCACACACTGATGCATACACTGACACAGCTAGGCACACACTGATGTATGCACTGACACACCTAGCCACACACTGATGCATACACTGACACAGCTAGGCACACACTGATGTATGCACTGACACACCTAGCCACACAATGATGCATACACCAACACACCCAGACACACACTAATGCACACACTGACAGACCAAGGCACAGACTCATGCATACACTTAGACATCCATGCATACACTTATGTACACACTGATATACCCAGGTACACACTGATGATACATTGACACATTCAGGCACACAAGGATACGTACATTGATATGCCTAGGCACAGACTCATGCACTCAATGAGACACCCAGGTACACACTGATACATACCACTGCCATACTCAGACATACACTGATGCATGCACTGACACATCCAGGAACATTGATGCATGCACTGACACATCCAAATACACACTGATACATACATTGACACACTCAGGCAGAGTCATGCATACAATCAGACACACAGCCTCCCACTGATACATACACTGACACGCCCAAGAACACGCTAACGGACACACATGCACACTCAAGCATTACTAATGCATACACTGACACAATCTGGCACACACTGATGCATACAGTGACACAATCTTGCACACTTTGGTGCTTACATTGACACGCCCAGGCAAAGACTCATGCATACACTGATGCACCCAGGAACAGACACTGACAAATCCAGGTACACAATGATGCATATAGTGATATGCCCAGGCACACACTGATGCACAAACTGACCCATATAGGTACATACTAATGTATACTCTGACTCACCTAGGCACACACTGATGCACACAGTGACACACCCAGACACCGACTCATGCAGACACTGAGACACCCAAGCATACACTGATATACACACTAACATACACATGTACACTCTGATACACTGACACATATAGGCACACACTGATTCCTATACTGACAAATCCACGCACGCACTGATACATTCATTGCTGTACCAGGCACAGGTTCATGCAGACACCGAGCTACCCAGGCACAGACTGATATATACACTGGCACACCGAGGCACACACTAATGCATACAGTGACACAGCCAGGCACATGCTGATGCACACACTAACACACAGAAGTGCACACTGATGTGTACACTGACACACCCAGACACACACTGATACATATACTGAGACACCCAGGCACACACTGATGCCCACACTGACACACACAGGCACACACTGATGCATACACTGACACAATCAGGCACTGGCTCTTGCAGACGCTGAGACACCCAAGTGTACACTGATACACACACTAACACACCCAGACACACACTGATGCTTACTCTGACACACATAGGCACACACTGACCTAAATACTGATATATCCAGGCACACACTGATACATACACTTACATACCCAGGAGCAGACTCATGCATATGCTGAGCCACCCAGGCACACACTGATACATACACTGACACACCAAGCCACATACTAATGCATACACTGATATATACACTAACACACCCAGACACACACTGATACATATACTGAGACACCTAGGCACAAACTGATGCCCACACGGACACACTCATGCCCAGGCTCATGCAGACACTGGGACACCCAAGTGTACACTGATACACCCAGTAACACACCCAGGCATACACTGATGAATACACTGACACACATAGGCACACACTGATTCACATACTGACACATCCAGGCACACACTGATACATACATTGACAGACCCATGTGCAGACTCATGCATACACTGAGCCACCCAGGCACACACTGATACATACACTGGCACACTGAGGCACATACTAATGCATACAGTGACACACCCTGGCACACACTGATGCACAAAATTATTACTTTGGTTCTCATTATGCTAATGAGGCTACTGGATTTGGGAGACAGGACCACATGGATTGTGGGTACTAAGTATGATTCCACACCACATGACGTCTGTTGGCTTAATGGAGGTTCTCCAGCTAGCTAACAGCGCATCATCTCTAGATGAGATGATTGTGGCAACCAGGCGCATGATAAGAAGAATTCCTCAAGGGGATCGTGGCTGATCAGATCCGTCCCTTTCTCTCAGTTTACCAAAAGTCTCACATAGGCAAAGACAACAGAGGAAAAATATAGTTCAATAAGGATTTATTGAAGAAACTGCATCTTAGATAATAAGGCATGTATTGCAATAACTAGGATGATAGAAAAACAAAAAAAAGAAAACAGGTGACTAACAGAGTAAAACACAAGAACAGTCCTACCATACTGTCACTAGGAGTGATATAAATATATTTCTCCTACCTACACTATGTTTGTGCACAGCGTAATAATCCTAATCTGCCCTTCGGTACATCATCCTTCATACCTGGAGGAAGAAGCATGTAGTCTAGAGAGACACCGTCCGCATGTGGATCAGGGGTCCGGCTGTCTAAGCAACTAGCTGCAGAAAAGCAATCAGCAGTCAGCATACAATTGTGGTCATCTGGCTGTAATCTCCCTCTAATGTGTCTAGGTAAAAGGGATGTTTTTATAATAAAACAGCTGACATTCTAAGAAATAGTTCCCATGCATGAGTGTGTGTTTTCCGTGAATGTTGGAAATACAGCATACCACATTTGTCCATAACCCTATCTGACTGTAGCGTTGGAGAAAGCACAAAGTGAAATAAATGTCCTACCAGGATCTTGATGCTTTCCTAGGGGAAAGTACAATGAGATAAAGAAAATAAAACAGCACCACCTATGTGGCTATTGCTAGAAAAATAAAGCAATGCTGAATAAAATGTAACTGGATTAAAGTACACAGCGACAGGCCTAGTAAGCTGAAACAACATGTCTAAATATGGCTAAAATAGCTATACAACACAATGACACATCGAAGTGCAAACTAATGTGTAAACTGACACATCAAGGCTCACACTGATACATACATTGACACACCCAGGGACAGACTTGTGCATACACTGAGACACCTAGATACACACTGATACATATACTGACACACCCAGACACATACTGATACACATACTGACACTCCCAGGCAGACACAGATGCACACACTGACACACCCGATCAATACACTGATGCATACACTGACACACCCAGGCACACACTGATACACAAACTGACACAGCCTGACACACAATAGTGCACACATTTACACAACCAGGCACACAGTGATGTTTATACTGACACAGCTAGACATACTGATGAATATACTAACACACCCATGCACACACTAATGCATACACTAACACACCCTGGCATGCACTGATACACACCTTGACACACACAGGAACAGACTCATGCATACCCTGACACACCCAGACTCATACTGATGCACACATTGCCATACCCAGGCACACACTGACAGACACACTGACTGACCTAGGCACAGACTGAGTTATCCAGGTGCACACTGACACATACAGTTCAAAACCCAGACACACACACACACACTGACACACCCGGACACACATTGATGCACATACTGACACACCCAGGCACAGACTCATACATACACTGACACAACCAGGCAAACACTGATACATACTTGGTCATGGATGATGTAGTGTTCTATTAGTTCTCATTACTATGCTGTTCACTATGAATTAAAGACTTGGGCCCTCATTACAAACATGGCGGTCGGTGTTAAAGCGGCGGTAATACCGACAACAGGCCGGTGAAAAAAAAAAATGGGATCGCGACCATGGCGGAAACCGCCAACATAGACAGCCACTTTAACACTCCGATCGCCACGGCAGTAGAAACAAACACCGCAGCGGTAACCGTCAACAGACAGGCGGAGGAAAAAGTACCACCCACTGTATTTCAAGACGCCTATCTGCCACCTTTTCCGGGGCGGAACCAACGCGATCAAAATCACGGCGGAAACAGTACACAGAAGGGAAAACACTCACCTCTCGACACCCAACGAGGAACCAGGACGCCATGGAGCCCGAGTTACAGGTCTATCTTCTCACCTACCAGGAGTATGAACGGCGGCGGCGATGACCACGGTGAGTACTGCACCTACAACACGGGGGAAGAGAGTGACACACACACACAACACAAAATACCCCCACCCTCACCCACAACAACATACACACAAATACATGCAGCAACATTACATATACACCCCGAACCCCCTGGAAGAACGCAAGGACAAAAGGAAATTATTGTAACCAGTGTAATCATGAAAAATCAGATAGTCACACCAACTACACAAGTCTGGATAGTGTACCAATCATTGTCGGTGGACCAGTGGGCCCAAAATGCATGGCCGAAGCTCACACTAGATACCTGACTGGAAACGGATAGAAGACTGCTGGGGCATCAGATCGAAAAAATACAGGCACCTCAAGGGAAGGGGGGGGCACCTAAGCCAGATGAACGCACAACGGCATTGCTGCATGAGGGGGCTCCACGCCCATTGCTGTATCCTGGGGAGTGCAAAGCCACAGTCTCTCAAGTCTCTCTAGTGGGTGGTTTGCCCACAGCATGATCCTGGGTAGTTCAAAGCCACAGTCTCTCAAGTCTCTCAAGTGCGTGGTTTGCCCACTGCATTATCCTGGGGAGTGCAAAGCCACAGTCTCTCAAGTCTCTCCAGTGGGTGGTTTGCCCAATGCATTATCCTGGGGAGTGCAAAGCCGCAGTCTCTCAAGTCTCTCCAGTGGGTGGTTTGCCCACTGCTTTATCCTGGGGAGTGCAAAGCCACAGTCTCTCAAGTGGATGTCATTCTCCACTGGTTCTGGAGGGGGCTTTGTGCCCAGAGTGCTTCATCCTGCCAAGGACTGAGGTAGTGGATGTCATTCTCCACTGGTTCTGGAGGGGGCCTGGTGCCCAGAGTGCTCCACGTGCAGTGTGGCCGCTACAATTCCCTAAACCTGAGTGTGCGTGCCACGAGATTGGCGAGGTACAGGTGGCATGATACGCCATGGAGGCAGCGACATAACCCACACTGCTGCGGCTTCACCTTCCACCTGCAGGTGCAAACATTGATGGAAGTCATACCTCATGGAAGCTGCCCAGGGTCCAGGAACTCTCCTCCAGCTTCGGACGACTGGCCAATGGGGATGGTAGCCATGTCAGCGGTCCGAGTACGTCGCGGGCCGGTGCAGGTGCTTGCAGCAGTGTCTGTGGCAGCGGTGCTTGCGGTGCTGGCGGCGGTGCATGGGTCAGCACCTGCTGAGGGACACAGCAGGACGTCTCCTGCAGCCTCGGACGGCTGCCCACTGGGGAAGAGGCTGTGGACTGTCGCTGAGGCTGTAGACATGCCGGTGGCGGTGCAAGTGGCGGTTGTGGTGGCGGGGCAGCTAGCGGTGTTCGCCGCGTACAGGTTGGTGTGGTCGTGGACAGAAGGTGTGACAATGGTCCCTCAGACAGTGCCACTATGCCCTCTCCTGACCTGCTCTTCTGCTTTTGGCCCTTCCCCACCTTTGATGGTGCCGCAGTTGTTTTGCCACTATCCCCTTTTGTTTTTGCTGAGCCCTTGGTGGCTGGTTGTTTCGGCGTCTCCCTCCAGGATGTGGGCACCTTTTCACCTAGGCAGGTGGCGGAATGTCCTTGCCCTCGCTACGTGGCACACTGGCAGCCCTGATGGGTGGTGCACTCGAAGACCCCGTAGTTGCTGGCACCACTGTGCCTGGGGATTTGGTGGCTGAGGTGCTGGGCTGGGACCTGGAAAGCCTGGCCCTTGGGGAAGGATGGGGGGGAGGTGTAGGAAGGAGGTCAATGTTAGCCAGGAAGAGTTTTTTAGACACACTGGGATGGGAAGATGGAGGGTGTTTGGGAGTGGAGGAAGAGGTAGTGGTTGTAGGAGGTGTACGTCTGCTGAATTTGGGTGAAGGTGCATGGGCAGGAGGCTGTTGTGAGGTGGATGGCTGTTGGGTGTGTGTGTGCCTGCGTTTGTGTACTTTGGATAGAGGGCTCACAGACACACTGGGAAAGGACACAGGATGTGTGAATGGTAGCGGGGGTGGTGATTGCACGTGAGCGGTGTGTGGTGATGGGCGTGCTGGTGATGGAGGTAGTGGCTGAGGATGTAGTGCATGCAGGTGTGAATGGAGACAAGGCAGGGAGGGAGGAGGAGGACATGGAGGAGGGGGACACAGTAGCAGCAGTGGATGTTGGTGTGTCTGCATGGGGATGGTGCTTGTGTGAGTGCCTGTGGGATGTGTGGTGCTTATGTTTGCCTGAGCCACTCTTGTATGTTGATGTGTGTGCATGCTGGTCTGATGGTGTGCTTGGGACAGGCTGAGGTACAGGGGATTGGGTCTGGGTGGAGGAAGTTGGAGGGGGGAGGCTGGACACAGGGACAATGGTTGCCATCAGTGCTGACACCAGAGCCTGAAATGCTCTCTGTTGGGCCACTGCCCAGAATGACTGCCCTCCAGGTATGCATTTGTTTGTTGCAAATGCCTCTCAACACCCTGGATGGCTTTCAAAATGGTAGATTGCCCAACAGTGAGGGATCTCAGGAGGTCAATAGTCTCCCCACTGAGGGCAGCACTGGTGTATGCTCCTGTCCCTGCCATGTAGCTCCGCTCGCCCTCCATCCTACTGGTGGCTTCAGACTCCATTGCTTCACCTTCCAGGGCCAAGTGGGTTGCAACTCCCTCCTGCTCTGGTGCCAATGCTTCTCCACCTGATGATGCTATTGCACACAAGAACAGGGAGACCACAAAAAGGGGGGGGCAGACAGAAGAAAAACATGTTCAGTGCGTGCAACACCACTTCCGTTGGCAGACACAACCCACAAGGAGCAGCCCTCTGCACTACGCCATGCACTAACACTTCCTAGAAATTTCACCTGACCGTGGGGTACGAGGCCTAAGCCCAATTGCTGCACACCTGGAGGTCACAGGAGCCTGAATAAGTGTAGATGACTCTTACCACAAGTGGGGTTGGGGTGCCACATAGCCTGCCTCACAAGGGTCCTTGCCTGCCAAGTTCGCCCTGGCCTAGGGGAACCCACTGCCCACCTCCCCCACCCAGACACCTCATTATGTTCGCAGAGTCAGCTGAATTAGAGTGTACACACCCCCTTGTGGCTGCTGTGATCCCTCAAGCGCCCATCCAACTCTGGATACGCCACCGCCAGGATCTGGGACATCAGGGGGGTCATGGTGCGATGGGCACCCCTTCCATGTTGGGAGGCCATCCCCAGCTGGGCCTCTGCCGTCTTCTTGCTCCAGCGGCACAGGTCCTCCCATCTTTTCCGGCAGTGGGTTCTCCGTCTGTGGTAGACCCCGAGGGTCCGGACGTCCTTGGCGATGGCACACCAAAATACCCTTCTTCTGGTGGGCGCTGACCTAGAGGAATGGTGCAGGGTGAAAGGAAATTACTCACTCATCCGGACCGTCATTCTCTTTGCCCACGAGTTCCCACTCATGCGCTGACGCACATACACTTACCATCCGCACATGCAGGCCTCAGCCCCCCCAATTTATCTTCCTTCCACACCACTCAAAGCAGGCATTGCCCATGCAGCATGCTCACAGTGTACTCACCTGTTTGTCTGGAGGACCGTACAGTTGCGTGTACTGGGGGAGAACCCCATCCACTAGTTTCTCAAACTCCTCCGAAGTGAAAGCAGGGGCCTTTTCCCCAGACACTGCAGCCATTGTCGGTTCCAGACACAGGTCACAGCAGCACTTGCAGTGTAGGTCTTCTCCTGTTGAAGGTCAGGTATCAAGTGAGTGAAAAGACAGAAAATGGCGGTCACGTCCGCGGCGGTGCGTACTGTCACCACCGGCGTACATCCTGGGACCCATAGGGCCTAATGTTAACCCATGCAGAATTGCGCCGCGGTCTTCGACCGCCCACCGCAACGGTGTGCAACGCCAGCGCAGTTACCTCATATCCCCTTGTCCCACCTTACAGGTCAGGCAGCCACTATTTCAGGGGGCCACATGGTATGGATATTATTTGCGTCACACCTATCTAGGCTGGGAATACAGACAGATACCGGCACACTGCGGATTAATAACGTTTCTGCAAATAACACATTGTGATACCTCAGTGTTGGATGACTCTCTGCTCGCTGTTCTCCTCCAAAGGGCACGTCTGCTGGGGCAGGTGATGAGATGGCGGCATCCTCCGGTGTACAGACCACTGGTGGACCTGTCGACAATGGAAGAGAGACACATCATAATCACAAACAGACTTGATCGTGCAACAATCCTGGAACTGTGTGCACAGTTGGAGCCAGACCTGATGTCAGCTATCCGCCATCCCACAGGGATACCCCCTCTAGTGCAGGTCCTGTCTGTACTCCATTTCCTGGTCAGTGGGTCTTTTCAAACAACAGTGGCCATGGCATCAGGGATGTCCCACCCAATGTTCTCTAACGTGTTGTCCAGAGTGTTGTCTGCCCTGCTGAAACACATGCGCAGCTACATTGTTTTCCCTCAGGTGGAGGATTTGCCCACAGTGAAAGGTGACTTCTATGCCCTGGGACATATCCCCAACATCATTGGTGCCATTGATGGGACACATGTGGCATTTGTCCCCCCCGCAGGAATGAACAGGTGTACAGAAACCGGAAGAGCTACCATTCGATGAATGTGCAGATGGTGTGTTTGGCAGACCAGTACATCTCCCATGTCAATGCCAAGTATCCTAGCTCTGTGCATGACGCTTACATTTTGAGAAGTAGCAGCATCCCTTATGTGATGGGGCAACTCCTGAGGCACCGTCTGTGGCTAATAGGTGAGGCCAAGATCCCAATACAGTTGACATAGGTGTCTGGGTATGTGCTTGTCCCTAACGGTTAGTGTGTGTCTAACAGTTGTCCCTTGACATTTGCAGGTGACTCTGGTTACCCCAACCTGTTATGGCTACTGACCCCAGTGAGGAATCCCAGGACATGGGTAGAGGAACGCTACAATGAGGCACATGGGCGAACTAGGAGGATAATCGAACACACCTTGGGCCTCCTGATGGCTAGATTCCGGTGCCTCCATCTGACAGGTGGTTCCCTATACTACTCACCAAAGAAGGTGTGCCAGATAATTGTGGCCTGCTGTATGCTGCACAACCTGGCTTTGCGATGCCAGATGCCTTTTCTGCAGGAGGATGGGCCAGATGGTGGTCTTGTGGCAGCTGTGGAGCCTGTGGACAGTGAAGAAGATGAGGCAGAAGAAGAGGATATCGACAACCAAAACAACATCATCATGCAATACTTCCAGTGAGACACAGGTAAGAAGATGTCACTGCTTCCCACATCTCATACTATTGTTGGAGCTAGCATAAGTCTGTCATTTTCACTCAGTGTATGGACACTGACTTGTCACTTTGACCTTCCAGTTCTCAGATCTGGGTCCCACTGTGTGCCCTCTGCTATGATTACTCCTGGCCTACAGCTGTGTAACATTGGTATGTGCACTAGTACATTGACATTGCTATATTTCAGAGATGTTGCAATTACACATTAGTGAAAGCACAGACTGACTCCAGATTGTTTTGTGATTGAAGTGTGTTTAGTCCTGTGCAAATAAGTGGAGGGGGTTGTAAAATGGGCTGGGATGATGTTGGAGGTATGTCCATGGCAGAGTCCAGTCTATTTGGTTCACAGGTACATTGTCCAAAGGGGCATAGGAAGTGGAGCAATGGCAGTTTAAGGATGGACAGGGTGACATAGTGGGACAGAGGGGTGACATTCAGGGGGTCTTATCTCCTGGCGGGGGTCTTGGCAATGTTCTCTGTCTTGTTCCTGGATCTCAGGGACCGTTTGTGGGGTGGTTCTCCATCTGCAGGGGGTGGGGTACTGGTGTCCTGTTGTTCCTGTGGCTGTGCCTCCTGTCCACTAGCACCAGCAGAGGTGAAGGGCTGTTCATCATCCAGGCTAGTGTCTGGGGCCCGTTGGTGTGCCACTGTGTCCCTCCTGGTGTTGAGAAGGTCTGCCAGCACCCCTGCAAGGGTGACCAGGGTGGTGTTGATGGACTTCAAGTCCTCCCTGATCCCAAGGTGGTGTTCCTCCTGCAGCCGCTGGGTCTCCTGAAACTTGGTCAGTACCATGCCCATGGTCTCCTCAGAATGGTGGTAAGGTCCCATGATGTTGGAGAGTGCCTCGTGGAGAGTGGGTTCCCTGGGCCTGTCCTCCCCCTGTCGCACAGCCGTCCTCCCAGCTTCCCTGTTGTCCTGTGCCTCTGTCCCCTGAACCGTGTGCCCACTGCCACTGCCCCCAGGTCCCTGATCGTCCTGTGTTAGTGGTGTTGCCTGGGTTCTCTGTAGTGGTGGACACACTGCTGATTGACGTGTCCTGGGGACGGAGGGATGGGCCCGCTGGGTGGGTGCTGTGCTGGTGTTTCCTGAAGGGGGAGGCTCTGTGGTGGTTTGTGACTGTGTCAGGGGAACCGACTGTCCCGAGGTCCCTGATGGGCCGGGCTGGTCATCTTGATCCAGGCGTGCAGAGATGCTGTTATCACTGTGGGTCTCATCTGTGGGGGGACTGGATATGTCTGGCACCTCCTGTCCAGTGACGTTGGGTATGGGTCCTGTTGGGGTGTAAATGCATAGTTATTGTATCTGTGTGTGCCATCTTGTGCAATGAGTGACCCTCTACTCCTGTGTTTGCATTACTGGCTTGGTCCTTGTGTGATTGGTGATTTTGGGGCATGAGTGAGTCTCTGTACTGGACATGCTTTGGTGATGGGTGTCCATGCATTGGTGTTACATGCAGGGCTTGGTTTTGGGATGTGTGTGTTGTGTTAGTGGGGTATCTGTGGGTTGTTAGGGTGATGGGTGTGAGGGTAAGGGCGGGGGTATGTGATGGCATGCAGGTGTGGTGTGGGGGATAAAGTAGTAAAGATGTGTCTTACCAGTGTCCAGTCCTCCTGCTACTCCTGCGAGGCCCTCAGGATGCATAATTTCAAAGACTTGCTCCTCCCATGTTGTTAGTTGTGGGGGATGAGGTGGGGGTCCACCGCCGGTCCCCAGTATAGCAATCTGGTGTCTGGATACCACGGAACGTACCTTCCCCGTAGGTCATTCCACCTCTTCCTGATGTCATCCCGTGTTCTAGGATGCTGTCCCACTGCGCTAACCCTGTCGAGAATTCTGCGCCTTAGCTCAATCTTCCTTGCAATGGATGTCTGCTGCACCTGTTATCCGAAAAGCTGTGGCTCTACCCGGATGATTTCCTCCACCATGACCCTGAGCTCCTCCTCAGAGAACCTGGGGTGTCTTTGAGGTGCCATGATGTGGTGTGGGTGATGTGTGAGGTAGTGTCTGTTGTGATGTGTGAGGGGATGTGTTGGTGTGGGTTGTTTGAGGTGCGTGGATGTTGTGTAAGTGATAGTGTTGTGTGTCTGTGGATGCTGGTATTGTTTTAGGTAGTCTCTCTCTCTGGCCTTCTTTCAGAATTCTGGTTGCAAGGGTTTGTGGGTGATGTAGGTGTGTGCTTTATATTGGATTGGGTGTGTGGATGTGGTGTGTGTATGTTTATCAGGTGTGTGTATTTCGAGTTGTCCAATGTGGTTGTGTTTTGTAAATGTGTGTGTATTTTTTTTAGCACGGCAGTGTGCACCGCCAATGGAATACCCCGGTTGAAAGACCGCCGCGTTGATTCGTGGGTCGTGATAGTGTGGGCGTATTCTTGTTGGAGTGCCGGTGTCGGTTTTGGTATTGCCAGTTTATCACTGACCTTTGGTGTGGCGGACTTGTGTGGGTGTCTGTATTGTGGGGGATTCCGAGCTGTGATTCGTAATACCTGCAGCGGAATTCCGTGGCCTCAGCGGTATGTTGGCGGTCTTCTACACGGCGGAAAGCTGGATTTACCACCAGGATTGTAATGAGGGCCTTAACATTTGTCACGGCTGATGATGGTTTCTCTGATGAAGGCACTTCTATGGGAGTCTGATCCATAGCGCTTTATTGTCTTTCTTTACTTTGTTGTTTCTCAGTCTTAGAAAAAGGGTATCTGGTTGGCTATGGTACACACTTAATCCAGATAGAGCCCACCCTCTCTAGTCAGGGTGAGGGAGTTACACACCCAAGATAATCCCTGCTCACCCCCTTGGTAGCTTTCCACGAGCAGTCAGGCCTCTCCCAGAGGCAATGTGTAAAGTGTTTGCACAACACACACAACACATGTGACGCACTATCCCCACCACAAAGGAAACACATCACCAAGTTATATAAAAATAAACTGTATTGTACACAACATCATTGGACCAAACACAACATGTCAATAATACCCTGCTACCCAAGCAGTTGTCAGAACATTACACAGTAATATTACTTTGCGAAAGCCAGCAGTAGTCATATAGAACATATAGGTTACTAGTTGTCCTGCAACATAATCAGTAGTCAGGTAAACATTCCCCAAAATGCACTTATCAGGGTAAAAGTATATATTTCCAGAAAGGCATAGGGTCGTAGTAAACAAGTTAATAAGAATGCACTTGCCCTAGTAACCATACCATCATAAATGCCCATAACAGGAACATCAGAAAATACATGTCAAGTCAGGAGAACACATCATCAGAAATGCATTTGATCTCAGAAACAACTCATCAGGAATTCCCAACACTACAGGATGGGGGCCCTCTGGTGAGGTCACCAACCCACCCGCAAGCCACAAAACTTAGAGGGGGACCCAGCGAGAACAGGGGACCTCTGTTGAGGTTTCCCACCCGTCAGTGAGCCTCAAAACAGGGATGGGTGGTCTAATGGAGCAGGGGACCTCCAATGAGGCTTCCACCACACCCTGTACATCCTCTCACAATGATGGGAGCGGGAGGGCCTCCTATGAGGCTTACACCCTGACCTGACAATGTGCCCGCACCCGATGAGGTGCGCGCCTCCTCCCAGCCCCTCCCAGGCCACAGAGGCGAAAGCACCTAAGTGAATGCCTGCCTGTGCCCCGGGGCACTCTTCTCAGCCTGCTACACCCCAGGGCGCCTCCATGAGCGTGTTCATTCCAGCTCTCGTCCTTCCATGCCCTGTGGGGCACTCAGCACAGCGTGTTTCTGACTCACTTAGAGAATCCAGCCTGCCAGGGTTGCGGCGGTGATTCCTCCTTCATCAACAACACAGCGCTCTCAAAGTGCTTTGGAATCAGTGCTCTCAAGGTGCTAAGGGGGCAACCTCAAAGCACGCTCATAGAGCTGTGACTAGATCTGGTAGAGGGCTCCTCAGGTGCACCAATGTAGAAAGGATAGTGTTCTGCTCCAGCACAGGAGCCTCCAGATACAGCTCTGTCCTTGCGCTGGAAGACAAGTAGCTTAGGGGGGGGGGGGGGTGGGGGCAACAGATCCCAGCCTCTGGGACACAAGGGGAGCACAGGGCAGTAGGACCCAGCAACAGGCCAGCACAAGGGAGATGTGGCTGTTCCTCCTAGTGACCCAGCAGGTCACAGGTCAGCACAGAAGCAGCAGTCCAAGGCGGTTCCTGGTGAGTCCCTCCAGCAGCATTCTGGGGGTTATTCCAACTTTGGAGGAGGTGTTAATCCGTCCCAAAAGTGACGGTAAAGTGACGGATATACCACCAGCCGTATTACGAGTTCCATAGGATATAATGGACTCGTAATACGGCTGGTGGTAAATCCGTCACTTTTCCGTCACTTTTGGGACGGATTAACACCTCCTCCAAAGTTGGAATAACCCCCTCTGTGTCCATTTCTTCAAGAATGTTTCTTGTGTCTCTCATGGAGAAAATCCCCTGTGCTTATACTCAGTGTTGTATAACACTCACAAAGAGGAGGAGAAGAGGTTCCAACAAGTTACAACTGGTTCTAGGAGTGTCCCCTCTCTCCTCCAGCACAGGCTCTAGACATCAGTTGGGGGTAAATGAGCCCTTTGTATGAAGCCAGGGCACAACCTTTACAAATGCAGGTGTGCCCTGCCTCCCCTTCTCTCAGCCCAGGAAGAACATTCAATATGCTGATGCACCTCTGTGACATCTCCACCCTCCTTGTGTACAGGCTGTCTGAAAACTATGCTCAGCTGTCACGCTGCCCTAAACGTGGATTGGAGTCAAGCTGCAAAACACCAGAGTCATAAGCACAGAGAAATGCTCACTTTCTATTAGTGGCATTTCTATAATAGTAGTAGCAAAATCCACTTTCACAAGTAAACAGCATTTCTCACTATCATTACAATCATAGCAGCCATTCCTACGCTACCCCTCATAAATCAGACAATGCCCCCTAGACATAAGGCAGAGCACGTCCAATGCAATCCTATGGGCAAGATAGCACTCACGGCAGTGGGAAACCAAATAGGCTGTTTCTCACTACAAGGCACATGTCCTGCCTTCTACATACACAGCACCCTGCCCATAGGGCTAGCTAGGACCTACCTTAGGGCTGACTTGCTTGTAGTACAAGGGGAGTTCTAGGCCTGGCAAGTAATTTTAGATGCCAGGATCCCTGTGGCAGTACACTGCGCACACTGGCCCTGCACTATGAGGCCTAAAACAGGTTTGAAAGGCTACTTCTGTGGGTGGTGCAAGCAGCCCTGCAGGCATTCTAGTAGCATTTTATTTGCAGGCCCTGGGCATAGGGATACCACTGCACAAGGGACGTACAGGTAAATTAAATGTGCCAATTTGGTGTAAACCAATCATACCAACTTTAGTATTTAGAGCACCTGCACTTTAGCACTGATCAGCAGTGATAAAGTGTTCCGAGTCCTGGAGCCAACAGCAAGAGGTCAGAAAAAAATAGGAGGAAGGAGGCAAAAATCTTGGGGATGACCCTGCAAAAAGGGCCAGGTCCAACATAACCCCCCACAAGCCTAAAGCCAGGATAGACCAATCAATACCTTGATGTCCTTCCCTGGTTGGGGTGATAGAACATTGACCCTAGCTGGCAACTGTAAGGGCAGGCTCCTGTTCTGCACCATGCTGATCCCAGTTGGGTCCCTATGTCAATGCTTCCCAGGCAGCCCAGACACACCCACGGGAGCTCCCTAGCTTCGAGTGGTAAGAACCATGACCCAGGTTCTCCAGAGGCCTCTGGTCTCTGAAACCTCATTAAGTGGGGGGCGTAGCCCCAGGTACATAGCAACCTCTCACCGCTCCACTTCTCATCAGTTCAGGGAGCCTATCCTGCTACAGATCCACCAACCTAGGGTCTGCACCCATAGGCTGCACAGGGACTAGAGGGTAGATATCTTCTCACCCTAACTCTTCTTATAGGGTCCCGCCACCTTCTCCTAGGAGTGACACCACAAGAATGTAGAACTGTCAGGGTGCTAGGTACAGTCATCCTACAGAATTCTCCCGCCAGCCCAGGATCACCACCTGGCAACTGGCCTCCCTACCCAGGGTCACTACCCTTGCATTGCACTGGGGCATGGGGTCTCTTCATTCCTGATCCCCAATCCCAGAATTCCACATCCCCCCACCATGGGAAGTACCACTAGAAGTTTCACATAAGGGGGTGAGTACACCAACCGCTTCCACATCAGATGAGAGTTTACCCCCTGAACCTGACCACAAAGCCCAGAGTCACCCCTCTCAGACTGGACCATTGCCTGGCAAGCCAGGACTTCCTGGGGAGCACACCTATCCCCCACAAGGGAAACACCTTCCCTAAGGGCTGCGCTAAGGTCTGGCTGGCACAGGTCTCCTGACCTCTGCCCACCTGGCAGAGCCTGGCTCCCTCAACCCAGAAATAGCATCACCAGGGTCATCCCTGGGGGGCTCTGGCTTCATAGCTGAATCCTGACCCTCCTGGTTCTCCACTGGGGCCCTCAACCCCCTCTCAACCTTATGCCCGTATTTCCACTTTCTCCATTTTGGAGTGAGACTACCAGGCACCAGGACTGGCAGAACGCTATCACCAACTACCCGCCCAAGTCCTCCTGGCAAAATGAGGTCCCTCTCAGCAGCTGGCCCCACGGTGCAGGCTAGGCTTCCCTCCTGGCGTTCACTCATGAAACCGATCAGGCTCTGAGACTGGGTCTCAGACATCCTGGGACTCTATCTACCCCCACTCCCTCTCCTCTGAGACAGGACCTGGAATGCCGAACCCATCCCACTACACTGGGACCTACCTCAGACACTTCTAGCCTCTCCCACCACACCTGATTGGGAAACATGTAGACCACTCCATTTAGGAATACCCGCAAATGCCTCACAAGACCCTCTGGTACGCAACCAGATGTCTGCCTCCTTTGCAATCTCCCTAGGGTCAAAGAGCTCACACACTGACAAGTGTTGGGGTAGCCCTGAAAAACAACAACGAAGCAGGTGCTCTCTGACAATCAGATTTAAAAGCCCTTCAACATTGTCTACTCTGCTACCCTTCTGCCATCCATCCAGGATCATGCAGCAACCCTCCACAAACTCCTCCTAAGACTGGCGGGACAGTTTCTTACTGCCCCTGAACCTCTCTATATTCCTCAGGGGTAAAACCATGCTTCACTTCACTATAGGGGGATACTCCTCCCTGTCACATCATTCCAGAGCCATTAGGACATCCCTCCCCTCTTCAGAAATGTAGCTCCCTAGGCCAGTCCCTCAATGCTTCTCAGGGATCCTGCTTTCTACCAGAGCCACCTCATATACCTTCAACCACTGACATATGTCACCACCCTCTTGGAACCTAGGTACCAGATCTGTGGGTATGTGAGGATCATCTCTACCACTGCACTTAACATTGCAGCCACCACTGGACTCCACCTGCAGCGCTGGCGAGTCCATACCCTTCAGACTGTGCTCAACAGTGAGCCTCTCTGAGACAAAGACCCTCTCTGCCATACTCTCATACACTAAGGTCTTTTCCATCTCAGCCCTTCTCTCCTCCACAGCCAGACCTGCTAGCTGCAACATCAGGTCCCTTTCTTCCCACCTATCTCAAAGCTCATCAGGGGACAAACAATGAGAGGTGACACTGCTCTTTACGTTGGACCCAGCAAGAAACCTCATCTCACCTTCCCTGTCAACTGACTTCCCTGCCCAGTCACTCTCACCCTCCTGGTTAGCCTCTTGACTGCTCACTAGGGATGAGGTCTGGGAGTCCTCCAATTGGGAGCTGTCACTACAATCAGGATCCTCTGAGTACCCCCTAAGAACACTCTTTCCCTGGGCATATGCCACAAACCTTTCAAAGAAATTTAGAGCGGTCCCGGCTCTCTGGCAGTCCTCTCTCTCTCTACAGAACCCTTTTATTTCCTTCTGCGTGTAAAACGGCAGTTCCTCTAGGTTAAAGGTTGGCCCTATTTTGATAAGATACAGGTGGTCATTATAACCCTGGCGGACGGTGTTAAAGCGGCGGTAAGACCGGCAACAGGCTGGCGTTAAAAAAAATTGGAATTATGACTGTGGCGGAAACCGCCAACAAAGACAGCCACTTTAACACTCCGACTGTCACGGCGGTATAGACAAACAGCGCGGCGGTCACCGCCAACAGACAGGCGGAAGACAATGTACCGCCCACAGTAACACAACCTACCAATCCGCCACCTTTTCCGGGGCGGATTCATCGCGGATAAATACACGGCGGAAACAGCCATTTCAAAGGGAAAACGCTCACCTCTACACATCCCACAAGAAATCAGGACACCATGGAGCCGGAACTCCATATTCTGCCAGCGATAGTCTTCCTGCTCCTATACGAGGATCATCAATGCCGGCGGCGAAGAGCACAGTGAGTACTGCACCTACGACATAGGGGAGGGGGGAGGCAAAAACACAGGGACACAAACAACCAACATCCCAACCCCCACCCGACCCTCACCCACTACAACACACACACCAATGCTTATCTATACATTACAGTAACACCCCCCAAACCCCCGGAAGAAAGCAAAGACAAAAGTAAATTAGTGGAACCATTGTAATATATCAAAATACAGTAAGCAAATATATACAGATATATATACACATTAATAAAAAGATAGACCACGATTAGTAGTGCAGGTAATGCACCATTCATTGTCCGTGGACCACTGGGCTCAAAATGCATGGACGAGACCCACACAAGATACCTGATCAAAACGGAGAGAACACTGCTGGGGCATCAGATAGAAATACAACAGGCACCTCAGGGGGAAGGGAAGGGGGGGCACCTCAGCTGGAGGAGTGCACCACGCCAGATCCACGAGGGGGCTCCATGCCCATTGATGTATCCTGGGGAGTGCAAAGCCACAGTCTCTCAAGTCTCTACAGTGGGTGGCTTACCCACTGTTCCTGGGGAGTGCAAAGCCACAGTCTCTCAAGTCTCTACAGTGGGTGGCTTGCCCACTGTTCAATCCTGGGGAGTGCAAAGCCACAGTCTCTCAAGTCTCTAAAGTGGGTGGCTTGCCCACTGTTCAATCCTGGGGAGTGCAAAGCCACAGTCTCTCAAGTCTATACAGTGGGTGGGTTGCCCACTGTTCCATCCTGGGGAGTGCAAAGCCACAGTCTCTCAAGTGGATAACAGTCTCCACTGGTGCTGGAGGGGGACTGGTGCCCAAAGTGCAGCACACACCCTGTGACGGTCCCAATTGCGTCACTGCCCCTGCCACAAATGGGCTAGCGGTGCATTCCATGGCAGTCTTTGCCCTGTTCAGCAGTCCCGGGCCTGTTCAGCGGTGCTTGTGTTGCCAGTGTCAGACCTGTTCAGCGGTGCATTCGATGGCGGTCTTTGCCCTGTTCAGCGGTCCCTGGCCTGTTCAGCGGTGCTTGCGTTGCCAGTGTCAGACCTGTTCAGCGGTGCATTCGATGGCGGTCTTTGCCCTGTTCAGCGGTCCCTGGTCTGTTCAGCGGTGCTTGCGTTGCCAGTGTCAGACCTGTTCAGCGGTGCATTAGATGGCGGTCTTTGCCCTGTTCATCGGTCCCTGGCCTGTTCAGCGTTGCTTGCGTAGCCAGTGTCAGACCTGTTCAGCGGTGCATTCCATGGCGGTCTTTGCCTTGTTCAGCGGTCCCTGGCCTGTTCAGCGGTGCTTGCCAAGGCGGTCCTTCATTGCCCAGCAGGGCTGTGGCTGGTGGTCCTTCATGGGTCAGCTTGGCTGTGGCTTGCGGGGCCCTCCTGGCCTGCTGGGCTGTGGCTGGTGGTGGCCTCCTGGCCAGTGACGATGGGGCTGGCGGTGGCCTCCTGGCCAGTGACGATGGGGCTGGCCTCTTGGGCAGTGACTCTGGCGGTGGCCTCCTGGCCAGTGACTCTGGGGCTGGCCTCCTGGGCAGTGACTCTGGCGGTGGCCTCCTGGCCATTGACGATGGGGCTGGTGGTGGCCTCCTGGCCAGTGACGATGGGGCTGGCCTCTTTGGCAGTGACTCTGGCGGTGGCCTCCTGGCCAGTGATGATGGGGCTGGCCTCTTGGGCAGTGACTCTGGCTGTGGCCTCCTGGCCAGTGACGATGGGAATGGTGGTGGCCTCCTGGCCAGTGACGAAGGGGCTGGCCTCTTGGGCAGTGACTCTGGCGGTGGCCTCCTGGCCAGTGACGATGGGGCTGGCCTCCTGGGCAGTGACTCTGGCGGTGGCCTCCTGGCCAGTGACTCTGGGGCTGGCCTCCTGGGCAGTGACTCTGGCGGTGGCCTCCTGGCCAGTGACAATGGGGCTGGCGGTGGCCTCCTGGCCAGTGATGATGGGGCTGGCCTCTTGGGCAGTGACTCTGGCGGTGGCCTCCTGGCCAGTGATGATGGGGCTGGCCTCTTGGGCAGTGACTCTGGCGGTGGCCTCCTGGCCAGTGACGATGGGGCTGGCCTCCTCGGCAGTGACTCTGGCGGTGGCCTCCTGGCCAGTGACGATGGGGCTGGCGGTGGCCTCCTGGGCTTTGGGGATGATTGCGTCCTCTCCGCCGTGCTGCTCCTCCCAGACTTTGGAGATTTCTTCTGCCCCTTCCCCACCTTGGGAGGAGTGACAGCTGAGTCCACACTCCCCCCGGGACCCTTGTGAGCGGCTTTGCTGGATGGTGTCTTCCCCCTCTCCGGCCGGGCACTGTCCAACTTCTGGTGATTCACAGGGGGGGGGGACTGGCTGTGCTCTGGCTCCGTGCCACACTAGCTGGCCTGGTGGCCGGTGCACTCCATATGCCTGTAACAACAGGCACCACTGGTCCCGGAGATTTCTTGGCTGAGGTGCTAGTTCGGGACCTATGAGTTGGAGGGGGGGTGGTGGGAAATAGGTTAAGGGGGGCCAGGAAAAGTTTTTGGGAGACACTGGGACGGGTAGATGGAGGGGGTTTGGGAGTGGAGGAAGAGGTGGTGGTTGTAGGAGATGTAAGTTTTGTGGATTTGGGTGCAGGTGCATGGGCTGGAGGCTGTCGTGAGGTGGATGGCTGTTAGGTGGGTGTGTGCCTGCGTTTGTGTATCTTCGGAGGAGGTGTCACAGACACACTGGGAGAGGACACAGGGGACGTGTAAATGGTAGTGGGGCTGGTGAGTGCACTTGAGCGGGGTGTGGTGGTGGGTTTTCTGGTGCGGGACGTAGTGGCTGCAGTGGTAGTGCATGCAGGTGTGAGTGTAGACGAGACTGGGAGGGAGGAGGGAGACGACGAGGAGGGGGACACAGTGGAGGCAGTGGATGTTGGTGTGTTTGTATGTGTGATGCTTGCGTGAGTGCCTGTGGGATGTGTGGTGCTTATGTTTGCCTGAGCTTCCCTTGTGTGGTGAGGTGTATGCAGGCTGGTCTGATGGTGTGCTTGGGATAGGCAGAGGTACAGGGGATAGGGTCGGGGTGGAGGAAATTGGAGGGGGGAGGCTAGACACAGGGACAATGGCTGCCATCCGTGCTGAGGCCAGAGTTTGCAGGGTTCGATGAAGGGCAGCCTGACCAGAATGAATGCCCTCCAGGAATGCATTAGTGTGTTGCAATTCCCTTTCTACACCATGGATGGCATTCAAAATGGTAGACTGCCCAACAGTAAGGGACCTGAGGAGGTCAATGGCCTCCTCACTGAGGGCAGCAGAGGTGGCAGGGTCTGAGGTGCCTGGGGCGAAGGTGATGCTCACCCTCCTGGGTGAGCGGGCACGGGGCACACGCTGAGGGGCTGCTGGGAGGGCGGTGCTGGTAGGGGGGGGGTGGCTATACCTGTAGAAGTGGGGGGCACAGATGTTGCCGCCACCACAGGGAGCTCCCATCGGAGGACGAGTCCGTGTCGCTGGTTGCAGATCCTGTGACTGCCGTGGTGCTCCCCTCGCCCTCCGTCCCACTGGTGTATTCTGAGTCCATGGTGTGGCCCTCCATGGCCATGTGGGATGCAGCTCCCTTGTGCTCCAATGCCACTGTACCTCCACCTTATGATGCTGATGCACACAAGAACATTCAGACCACAAAAAGGATGGGACGACAGAAGAAAGACAGGTTGAGTGCATGGCTTACCGCTACCGTTGGCGGACAATACAGACACAGCAGCCCCCTGCACTACGTCGCGTTGTTGGGCTCTACAGATGCAATTCCTGGGATATGGCCTACAAGGCTATGGACGACATCTGCACACATAGATGACACAGGGGCATGAATACCTGTACTTGGCACTCTACAGAGGTGGGGTGGGGTGCCACATGGCCTGCATTACGGAGGGGCCTAGCCTACGGAACTCGTCCTGGCCTAGGGAAACCCACAGCCCTCCTCCCCCACCCAGACACCTTCACTGCGCGCAAAGTCCGCTGAATGATGTTGTACTCACCCCCTTGTGTCTGCTGTGATGCCTTCAAGCGCCCATCCAACTCAGGGTAGGCCACCGCCAGGATCCGGAACATCAGGGGGGTCATGGTTCGATGGGCACCCCTCCGACGTTGGGAGGCCATCCCCAGCTGAGCCTCCTCCGTCTTCTTGCTCCAGCGGCAAAGGTCCTCCCATCTCTTCCGGCAGTGGGTGCTCCGTCTGTGGTGGACCCCCAGGGTCCGGACGTCCTTGGCGATGGCACACCAAATATCCTTCTTCTGGTGGGCGCTGACCTCCATGACATGTACAGAGGAAGAAGAGAAGTCATTAACAACTGCACCGTCTAAGTGAGTGGCCCCCATCCCTACCCTTGCCATGTGGCACATGCATTCACATTCCATCATGCATGCAGAACTGTGCACCCTTCATTCTTACAACCAGCCCTCTCCACACAGGCATAGCCCATACAACATGCTCCCTGTGTACTTACCTGTTGGTCTGGAGGACCGTAGAGTAGCGTGTACTGGGGGAGGACCCCGTCCACGAGCTTCTCCAACTCCTCTGCAGTGAAGTCAGGGGCCCTTTCCCCAGACGCACGAGCCATTGTCTCTTCCAGACCGAGGTCACAGCAGCACTTGCAGTGTAGGTCCTCTCCTGTCGAAGACCAGGTATTGAGTGATTGAACAGATAGAAAATGTCGGTCACGTCCGCTGCGGTCATGTCCGCGGCGGTGCGTAACATCACCGCCGGCGTACTTCGTCATTGGCTCCTGGGACCCATAGGGTCCAATGTTAACCAATGCAGCATTGCGCTGCGGTCTTCGACCGCCTACCGCGACAGTGTACAACGCCAGCGCAGTTACCTCACATCCCATTGTCCCACTTTAGAGGTCAGGCAGCCGCCATTTCAGGGGCACACATGCCCTAATTACCAACTGCGTCACACTGACCTAGGCCTTGTCGCACAACACAAATACAGGCCACATTTTGTGTATGAATAGTGTTCTGTGTAGACTGTGGGTACATACCTCTGAGTTGTTTGACTCTGTGGTCGCTGTTGTCATTCCTAGGCACCATCTGCTTGGACATGTGAGGAGATGGCAGAATCCTCCGGTGTACTGACCACTGGTGGACCTGTCGACAAGGGAGGAAAGACATTTGATCATTACCTACAAGTTTGACCGTGCCACAATCCAGGAACTGTGTGCCCAGTTGGAGCCTTACCTGATGTCAGCAATCCGCCATCCCACAGGGATCCCCCCTCAAGTGCAGGTGCTATCAGTGCTCCATTTCCTTGCAAGTGGGTCATCTCAAACAACAGTGGCCATGGCATCAGGGATGTCCCAGCCTGTTTTCCAACGTGTTGTCCAGAGTGTTGTCTGCCCATCTGAAACACATGCAGAGCTACATCGTTTTCCCTCAGGTGGAGGATTTGCCTACAGTTAAAGGTGACTTCTATGCCCTTGGACATATCCCCAACATCATCGGTGCCATTGAAGGGACCCATGTAGCTCTGGTCCCTCCCCCCATAGGAGTGAACAGGTGTACAGGAACCAGAAGAGTTATCATTCGATGAATGTACAGATGGTATGTTTGGCAGACCAGTACATCTCCCAGGTAAATGCTATGTTCCCTGGTTCAGTGCATGACGCCTACATCCTGTGGAATAGCAGCATCCCTTATGTGATGGGTCAACTCCAGATGCACCGGGTGTGGCTATTAGGGGACTCTGGTTACCCCAACCTGTCATGGCTACTGACCCCAGTGAGGAATCCCAGGACAAGGGCAGAGGAACGATACAATGAGGCTCATGGGCGGACTAGGAGGGTGATCGAACGGACCTTTGGCCTCCTGAAGGCCAGGTTCAGGTGCCTCCATATGACAGGTGGTTCCCTATTCTACTCACCAAAGAAGGTGTGCCAGATCATCATGGCCTGCTGTATGCTTCACAACTTGGCTTTGCGACAACAGGGGCCTTTTCTGCAGGAGGATGGTCCAGATGACGGTGTTGTGGCAGATGTGGAGCCTGTGGATAGTGATGAGGAGGAAGCAGAGGAAGAAGACATTGACAACAGGGACTCAGTTATCCAGCAATATTTCCAGTGACACACAGGTGAGAATACATTCCTGCCCACTACAAGTACTTTCACACTTCTACCTCTATCCTGTCTGTCGATTTCTACCAGTATATGGTAACTGAGTTGTACATTTCCCTTACGGTTCCACAGGTGTGGTTTCCAACGTGTGTCATCTGCTTACATTCCTCATGGACTTGAGATGTGTGACATAGGTATGTTGACATTACATTTGAAAGAGCATTTTGACACTGTAATTGCTAATACACATTTTCGAAATCACAGACTGACTCCAGATTGTTTTTTGATTGAAGGGTGTTTATTTAAATACAAAATATTGGAGGGGGAAGTTAAATGGTGAGGGGTGATGGCGGAGGAATGTCCATGGCAGAGTCCATTCTATTAGTCTCACAGGTGCATTGCCCATATGGGCATAGGAAGTGGAGCTGGGGCAGTTTAAATATGGACAGGGTGACATAGTGGGACAGTGGGATGACAATCAGGGTGGTCTCATTTCTTGGCGGGGGTCTTGGCATCATGCTCTGTCCTGTTCCTGGATCTCAGGGACCGTTTGCGGGGTGGTTCTCCATCTGCAGGGGGTTGGGTGCTGGTGTGGTGGTCCTGTGGCCTGTCCACTAGCGCCGGTGGAGGTGGTGGGCAGTTCATCGTCCATGCTAGTGTCAGGGCCCCTTGTAGTGCCACAGTGTCCCTCCTGGTGTTAAGTATTTCCTTCAGCACCCCTACGATGGTGCCCAGGGCAGAGCTGATGGTTCTGAGTTCCTCCCTGAACCCCAAATACTGTTCCTTCTGCAGGCGCTGGGTCTCCTGAAACTTGGCCAGTACCGTTGCCATCGTCTCCTGGGAGTGGTGGTGTTCTCCCATGATGGCGGAGAGGGCCTCGTGGAGAGTGGGTTCCCTAGGCCTGTCCGCCCCCTGTCGCACAGCAGCCCTCCCAGTTCCCCTGTGTTCTTGGGCCTCCGTCCCGTGGACCGTGTGCCCACTACCACTGCCCCCAGGTCCCTGTTGTTGTTGGGGTGGTGGGTTATCCTGGGTTCCCTGTAGTGGTGGACACACAGCTGATTGACGTGTCCTGGGGACGGAGGTAGGGGCCCGCTGGGTGGGTGCTGTGCTGGTGTTACCAGAGGGTGGAAGCTCTGTGGTGGCCTGTGACTGGGTGTGGGGAACCGACTGTCCCGAGGCCCACAATGGTCCGGGCTGGTCATCTGGATCCAGTTGAAAAGAGCTGCTGTCATCACTGTGGGCCTCTTCAGTGGGTGGGGTGGAGATGTCTGGACCCTCTTGTCTAGTGACGTTGGGTAGTGGTCCTGCAGGGGTGTAAAAGCATGATTATTGCATCTGTGTGTCTCATGGTGTGCAATGGGTGGGTGACCGTGTACCCCAGTGCTAGCATTCCTGTGTGGGGGCTTGTGTGATGATGGTTGAGGGGGGTGTTATGGGTATGTGCAGTGGGCATGCTTTAGTGATTGGTGTCCATGCGTTGTTGCTGCATTCAGGGTTTGGTGTTGGGATGTGTGGTTTGTGATGTTGGGACATTTGTGAGGAGTTGGAGTGATAGGGGAAGGGGCGAGGGTGGGGGTCTGTGATAGCATGCAGGTAGGGTGGGGGATATGAAAGTTAAGATTTGACTTACCAGAGTCCATTCCTCCACCAACTCCTGCGAGGCCCTCAGGATGCAGAATCTCCAAGACCTGCTCCTCCCATGTTGTTAGTTATGGGGGAGGAGGTGGGGGTCCGCCGCCAGTCCGCTGCACCGCGATGTGGTGTCTTGAGACCACGGAACGCACCTTCCCCCGTAGGTCGTTCCACCTCTTCCTGATGTTGTCCCAATTTCTTGGGTGCTGTCCCACTGCGATGACCCTGTCGACTACTCTTCTCCATAGCTCCATCTTCCTTGCAATTGACGTGTGCTGCACCTGCGCTCCAAATAGCTGTGGCTCTACCCGGACGATTTCCTCCACCATGGCCCTGAGCTCCTCCTCAGAGAACATGGGATGTATTTGCCGTGCCATGGGGTGGTGTAGGTGATGTGTGGGGTGGTGTATGTGGTGATAAGTGTGGTGATGTGTAGTGGTGTGTGGTGTTTTGTGCGTGGAAGTAGTGTGGGTGATGGTGTTGAGTGTCTTTGGCTGCTAGTTTGTGGATGGTGGTGTCTCTCTCTGGCCTTCTCTCTGTAATGGTGGTCGTAGGGGTTTGTGGGTGATGTGGGTATACGTAAGTGAGTGAATGAGTGTATGTGGGGTGCGTACGGGTGCCTGTGCATGTATATGGGGGGGGGTGTGCTGCACTGGAAGGGGGTGGAGAGTGCTGTACTCGATGGGGGGTGGGGGATGGTGTACTGGAGGGAGAGGTGTTGGGTTCTGGTATGGAGGGGGGATACTGGCATTGCAGAGGGTTTGGGGGAGTTGTCTGGCGGTGACAGGAAAGAAATTTCCTGTTACCGGTAGCTTTTCCGCCATGTTTTTTGTGGTGGTGCTACTGCCGCGAAAACCCTGGTGGAATGACCATTCCTGATGCCGCTGGCAGTTTTCATTGGACCGCCGGGTCAGAGATATTAAGCTATGGCTGTCCAATCGTCCTAGCAGTACAGGCGGAGATGTGGCGAGTTTGCAGAGGCCAACCCACCACACTCATAACGTGGCGGTCATCACCGCCACCATGGCCCTGGCGGTCCCAAGAGGGCTATGGACCTTTTTGTATTAGATTGTTTACATTACAAGGTAAGGGGGAAACTAAGACTATCATTTTGACAATGGCGGTAAAAAAACGCCTACCACCATGCCTCCAAAAGATTGTCGCCGCGGCTACCAGCCGTCTGCCGTATTATGACCACAGCCACAAGAATGGTAGAAATCCGGCTGTGGCCATGCCGGTGAATGGCGGTAAGGTGGCACTGCTGTCACCAGTAGGGCCACGCCTATAGACCACCACCAGCTGTATTCTGACCAATATTACGGCCTGCTGGTGTTCTGCTGGTGGGCGCTGCTGGTGGTAGCAGTGCCCCATCCCGTCTCCTGCTGGAGGACCCCCTCAATACAGGTAAGTCGGGTCTCTGACAGAGGAGGGGGTGGGGGTGTTGTGTGTGTGTGTGTGGGTGTGTGTGAATGTTTGTGTGTGTGTGTGTGTGTGAATGTTTGTGTGTGTGTGGATGCGGGGGTGTGTTACGTGTTGAATGCGTGTGTGCCTGTATGGAGGTATGAGTGTTTGCATGTTGTGTTATGTGAATGTGTGTTTGCATATATGTTTGAAAGTGTGTGCAGATGTGTGTGTGAATGAATGTATGCATGCGAGTAAGCATGTGGGAATAGGTTTGTGTATGCATGTGTGTGAGTGAAGGGGAGGTGTGAATGTGCAGCCTTGGGGGGTTTAGAGAGGTAGTGGGGGTGGGGTGTTGTAACAGGAGAGGAAGGGGGGAGAGACCCCTTTCAGTGACAGAGAAGGAATTCCCTGTCACCGATATGGCTTACCGCCATGGTTTTCGTGGCGTTATGAATGCCACGGATACCATGGTGGTAGGCGGAGTCATAATCCCGCAGGCAGGACAATGGCCGCCGCTGTGCTGGGTCGGATTGGTGCATTGGTGGATTGGCTTCAGCCAACCCGTCTATGTCATAAAATGGCAGTACTTACTGCATTATTAACGCTGACCGCCAGGGTCGTAATGAGCCCCTAAATGTCTTTTGATGTGGGTCTGTATTGCAATAAGTGTCACTGGTAGTAATGTAGGCCCTCATTATGACTCTGGCTGTAAATCCGGCTTACTGGCACGCTGACGGCTACCAACTTACAGCGGCGACAGCAGATATCCGTTCACCATATTATGACACACAAACACCAATCCGACAGAATTCAGCCACAGACACAAATCCGCCATCTCAAGGGTCAGTGATAAAGTGGTGGTATCAAAACCCACATGTTACGTCAACAGAACAATGCCCATCACATTATGACCCCCGAATCACCACTGCGGATATTAAACTGTGATAAATGATTGGCGTTACATACCGCTGCGCTCACAATGGACACCCACAGACAAAACAACACCACATTGGACAATTCAAACAACACACACCTGACACCGATACAACCACCACACCCACACCATCATAAAACACCCTCCACATTACCTACAACCCCTTATGAATACAAAACATTGGCACAAGACTAACACCAAGACCACTGCTACAATTGCATAAACGCACCACATACACCCATACATCCCTCACGCACCCCACTTCACACACCCCAACACATCACCCAACACACCCTCACCAACACACATCACATAACACCCATGGCACCGCAAAGGCACCCCCGTTTCACTGAGGAGGAGTTAAGAGTCATGGTGGAGTAAATTGTCAGGGTAGAACCACAGCTATTTGGAGCAAAGGTGCTTCAAATATCAACAGCCGGGAAGATAGAGCTATGGCGGAGACTCATAGACAGGGTCAATGCCATGGGACAGCACCCAGGAACACGGGACAACATCATCAAGAGGTGAAACGACCTATGCAGGAAGATATGTTCCATTGCAGCAAGCCACCAGCTCGCTATCCAGAGGACGGACAGGAGACCCCTACCTCTTCCCCCATAACTCACAGCATGGGAGGAGCAAGTCTTGGCAATACTGCATCCTGAGGGCCTGGCCGGAGTCAGAGGAGGACTGGACTCTGGTAAGTCAATTCTCTACTATTATCACCCCCCCTACCTGCATGCCATCACATACCCTCACCCTCACTCCCATTACTCCACTACATCCCACACACTCCACCATCACATCGCTCTAATACCAATGCCAAGACCTGCATGCTGTACCAATGCATGCACACCCCTCACAGCCCTGCATGGACACTCATCACTAAGGCATGCACAGCATAGAGAACTAACAATCCCACCATATACCAACATACAGAAGTAAAAGCTGGCTGGGCAACACCAACCATAGAGGGGAAGCCAGGGATGTACAATATGTCATACACATTATCCATAACCCATCATTTACATCTCCACAGGTACCCCTGCCAATGTCACCGGAGAGGAGGTGCCAGCACTATCCAGTCCCCCCAACTGAAGAGGCCCACAGTGATGACGGTAACACAGGTCTTCAGGATCTGGACGATCTACATGGGCCATTCAGGGACCACCGGACAGCCGGTTACCCAAGCCCAGTCACAGACCACCACAGAGCCTCCCCTATCAGTTAACAACACCACAGCACCCACCCAGTATCCCCAAACCTCTGTCCCCAGGACAGGTAAATCATAAGTGTGCCCACCTGTACAGGGACCCCAGGCCACACCTCTGACACAAGACAATCACGGACCTGGGGGTCAATGGCAGTGGGCACATGGTTCAAGGGACAGAGGCACGGGTCAACAGGGGCACTGGAAGAACTGCTGTGTGCCAGGGGGAGGACAGGTCCAGGGAACCAACTCTCCAGGAGGCGCTCTCTGAGATCCTGGGAGCCTGTCAACATTCCCAGGACACGATGGGCCAGATCCTAGACAACGTGCAGGAGAACAGGCGGATGCAGGAGGGACAGTATCAGGGGATCAGGGAGGACTTGCAAGCCATCAACAACACCCTGACCTCCATAGCAGGGGTGCTGGCAGATATGCGCAACATTATGAAGGAGGCAGTGTCACACCAGCAGGCCCCTTTCACTAGCCAGTCATCTGAACAGCCCTCTAATTCTGCTGCCGCTAGTGGCCAGGAGGCCACGCCACAGGACTCACAGGCCACTATCACCCCTACCCCTGCAGAAGGTAAACCACCCCGCAAATGTTCCCTGCAATCCAGACAGAAGCCCGAGGCAGTTTCCAAGACCCCCGCCAGGAAAGGGGACTCTCCTGATTGTCCCCCTTGTGTCCCACTCAGTCACCTTATCCATCTTGAACTGCCATTGATCCCCTTCCTATGTCCCCTTGGACAATGCACCTGTGCTACAAACAGACTGGGACAATACCCTGGACTTTCATCCATCATCACCCCATCCCATTGCACTCCCCCCTCTATGTATTAGCACTGCAATAAACACCCTTAGATAAAAATTTATTTTGAGTATGTCATGTATTTCAAATATGACTTGAATGAAACAGGTACAACCATTGCAAATGAATTGTACATAGAATGAGCATAGAATCAATGGCCTGTAGCTGGTGTTGTGATCACACCAGCATATGTCAAATCACTAACATCTGCAAAATCAATAGCCAGAAGTAACAGTAAGTGGGCATAGGAGAGGGAAATACCAGCATGCCAATGCCACACAGAATACAACCAAAGTCATTGAAATGTAAAGTTGCACTGTCTCACCTGTGTGTCATTGGAAATCCTGATGGATTACAGATGTTATGTTGTCCACATCTGCATCCTCTGCCTCCTCATCCTCACTGTCCACAGGGCACACCGCTGCCACAGGGGCATCTCCATTTTCCTCCTCCTGCAGAAAAGGCACATGGTGTCAGAGGGCCAGGTTGTGTAACATGCAGCATGCCACCATTATCTGGCAAACCTTCTTGGGTGAGTAGCACACGGCTCCACCTATTAGATGGAGGCACCGGAACCTGGCCTTCAGGAGGCCACAGGTCCTTTCAATTATCCTTCTGGTTCGCCCATGTGCCTCATTATAACGTTCTTCTCCCCTTGTCCTGGCATTCCTCACAGTGGTCAGAAGCCATGATAGGTTTGGGTAACCAGAGTCACCTGCAAATGTTGAGGGACAACATTTAGCCACACACTATCCCATATGGCCAATACAATAGGCATATGACAACAAACACTGGGTGGGAACCAGGGCTCACCTATTAGCCACACTCTGTGCCACCATAGTTGGGCCATCACATTTGGTATGCTGCTATTCCTTAGGACAAAGGCACCATGCGTCAACCCAGGATACTTAGCACTGATGTGGGAAATATACTGGTCTGCCAAGCACACCATCTGCACATTCATAGAGTGGAAACTCTTACGATTCCTGAACACCTGTTCATTCTGGTGGGGGGGGAACAAATGCAATATGTGTTCCATCAATCGCCCCTATTATATTGGGGATATGGCCCATTGCATAAAGCCCGGCCTTCACAGCGGCCGAATCTTCAACCTGGGGGAGTGCAATGTAGCTGCACACGTGTTTTATCAGGGCAGACAACACTCTTGTCAGCCCTATTGAGAACAATGCCTGTGAAATTCCTGCTCCCAAGCCCACTGACACTTGGAAAGAACCAGTTGCCAGGAAATAGCACTTGCACAAGAGGGGGGATCCCAGTGGGATGTCAGGTAGCAGATATACGGTCAGGCTGCAATTGGTCACACAGCTCTGTGATTGTGGCCCTGTCCAGTCTATAGGTGAGGATAATGTGTCTGGCCTCCAGTGTAGCCATGTCCACCAGGGGTTTTTACATGGGGGTATGTTTCCATCTCCTATTCATCTGCAGCGGTAGGTATCTAAGGGACAAAAGAGTGAGGAGGCTGTCACAAACTGAAAAATGGAGCCACAACAGTAGTCCTCAATCTTTAAACATGTTATGGGACAGTGTGATTTGACAAGTATGTGACTATTTATCCTGTGACGCAGCATTATTCCGTAGGCCTGTTCACCTCTACTGAAATGGCGTCCGTCTGTCCTGTGTGGAGGGACAGGTGAGAGTGAGGTAATGCCGCTGACGTTGTGTACCATGGCTGGAGGTGGTCGGGAACCGCCGTACAATTTCTCATTGGTTAATATTGGGCCCTATGGGATACAGTGGCCAATGGTGATTTACGCCGGCGATGACGGTATGCACCGCTGCGGATGTGACCGCCATTTTCTATCTGATTCCTCCCTTGTTTCCTGACCTTCCATAGGAGAGGACACACACTGCATGTGTCTGGAACCTACCATGGCCCATATGACCGTGAAAGGGCTACACCCTTCACTTCAGCGATGGAGGGAGCTGCATCCCACAGGACCCAGGAGGCTGAGTCCACTAACGCTGAGGGCACCAGTGGGACGAAGGGTGAGGGGAGCACCACGGCAGAGAGTGGAGGGGACAATACAGACTCTGATACCTCCTCCAATGGGAGCTCCCTGGTGGTGGTGGACACTTCTGTGACCACCCTAGCTGCATGTACAGCCGTCACCCCCGTACTAGCACCGCCCTCCCAGCAACCCCTCAGCGAGTTGCCCATGCCCGCTCACCCAGGAGGGTGGGCATCTCCTTCGCCCCAGGCACCTCAGGCCCTGCCCCAGTGAGCACTGCTGCCCTGAGTGAGGAGGTTATTGGTCTACTGAGATCCATCTCTGTGAGGCAATCAACCACTGTGAATGCCATCCAGGGGCTCTCAGCCAAGATGCAGCAATCTAATGCATTCCTGGAGGGCATTCACAGTGGATTGGCAGCCAAACAAAGATCGATCCAGGCTCTGGTCTGATGGCAGCCATTGTGCCTGTTTCAACCGTCACCCCTCCAACTTCTACGTCCCAGTCCCATTCTCCTCAGCCCCAACCAATCCCAAGCACACAGCCAGACGAGCATGCACACAAGACAACACCCATGAGTGTCAAAGGCAAACACAGGCAACACAATTTATTCCACAGGCACTCAAACAAACACCATCCAGTTGCAGACAAAACAATATCCACTATTTCCACTGTCTCCCCCTCCTCCTCCTCCTCCTCCTACACCTCCCACTGAGTTACATACACACTCACACCTGTATGCCACCCGCAACCACCACCACAGTGCAGCCATCGGAAGGTGCAGGGGCTAAGAAGGAGCCTCCCACAACCATAACCACCACCACAGTACAGCCATCGGAGGGTGAAGGGGCTGATCAGGAGCCTCCCACAACCACCACCACAGTGTAGCCATTGGAGGGTGCAGGCGGCTGTACTCACCTTCGTCGTCTCCGCCAGCATTGGTGTTCATGGTGGAGCATAACGTAGAAGCTCATCGGAAAGGCAGCTCTGGTTCCATGGCGGTGTGGTTCTTCCCTGGGTCTCCAAAGGTGAGTCCTTCTGAACTCTGTCTCTACCAGGCTTTTGATGGCATTGGTACCGCTCCAGAAAAGGTGACAGTTTGCAATGTCATGATAGGGTGGGCGGAACATTGTCTTCCGCCTGGCTGTAGATGCGGTGGCTGTTGTTTCCACCCTGGCAGTTGGTGTGGTACATTGGCTGTCTTTTGGAGATATCACTGCCATGGTCATAATTTGGCGATAGTTACCGCCAGCCTGTTGGCGGTATTACTGCCACTTTATCACCAAACCGGCAGGGTCGTAACAGGGGCTGTAGTGTTTTTACTATTATATCACAGGATTCTTTTTTTATTGTTATTTGAATACATTTATAACAATGACTGCTAGGTAGGAAGATCTTGCATGGATGGAATACTATTTTAATCATAGTGTCAGGTGCAACTTTGGATCAAGATGAGTGTGTTCCTTTAACTTGGTTGTGGTTGATGTACTGTTCTATTAGTTCTCATTACTATGCTGTTCACTTTGAAATAAAGACTTTGATCCTCTTTCCGAGTTTGTTGTACTTATGACCACCATGTTGGCAGTGGAGGTCATACCGCAAACAGGTTGGCAAAGAAAACACCAAATTATGACCATGGCGGTATTCCCAACATAATACAGCCAAAGCATTGTCGGCAACTCCTCTGTGGTCATACCGCAATGGACGACTGAAGGCACCTGCAGGTCAGCAGAGACCATGTTTCTGCCGGACAGTTTACAAGGCAGCACACTGCTAAGCTTTCCACTGCGGTCGCACCACCACGGGAACCCAAGAGGAAATGAATTGCATAAAAGAAGGCGCTCACCTTCAGGAAACCATGCTTGTCCGGAACTGCCATGGAACTACAACTACACGTCATCCGCTGCTCCTGCTCACACAAAGACGTCAGAATCTTTGCCGTCACCACCAACAGCAAGTACACATACTTACCTGTTACTGTTGTAGATTGTCAATGTATGTACACACACAAGATACATTCTGGAAGGGGGTGTGAGTGCAACAATCACACACTAATACATACTGACTAGCAAACTAACATACAGCCACACACACACGCGCACATACACAGTACACACTACACCCAACACACACACGTCAAAAACACACATGCACGTAAACACCGCACAGGTCCAGTTAAGCACAACAACACACAAAACCATAACACGTTAAAACAACACCACAACCACACCATCGTCAATATGTTGCCAATCACTCACAACAGACACTATCCAGTAACACATCACACATACAACACAACCTACAACCAACAGGCAACAAACACACACAAAAACACAACCATTCATCTTGCCAGTCGACAAACACATCACTCACAGCACTTTGTATCTATTGTACCATGCACTAAACACACACACGCAGACTGTCAAGACACAGCAGGCCACAAAACCCACCAACAAACAAGTCAACACGAATACCACTCAATAGCATGTCAACAAAATGTTTTGATTAGACGATTAGACACATGCCCATCACACAACACACATGCTGTCACTGTGGAACAAAGCACAGCACACAACCTCACATAGTGGCCAAACATTACAGGTAGCACAAGTACCACACACACACAGAAATACTGACACAACCAATGTCAGCAAGGAGCAACTCCATACCATGAAAAGAAATGTATGACAAAGATGTAACCACTAAACCAACCACAGGTTGGGTGAAATAGTTATTAGTTTTAAAAAAACATACACAATAGGCCAGTCCTCTGAAAACAGTCTTGAATGCACACACTGCACACATGTGTGTCCTAACTTGACCCCAGACTGCCAGGTGGCCTCCCAGTGAGGAGCATCAAGGGGACAGGCAGGTACCTCAGAGGTTATCTAGGGGAGAGGTGGATGGGGTGCACACATGTGTGTCCTAACTTGACTCCAGACTGCCAGGTGGCCTCCCAGTGAGGAGCATCAAGGGGGCAGGCAGGTACCTCAGAGGTTATCCAGGGGAGAGGTGGATGGGGTGTGGGCTTAGGTTTGGAAGGATGGCCTTAGTGATGTGGCTTGGAAGGGGAGTTTAAGCTTAGGCTTGGGGGAGAGGTGTCTTTTTTGGGAGGGGTAGACCTCTTGGCAGGGGGAGGGGCATGGGTACCTGAAGGGGTTAGTGAGGCCTTGGAGGTAGAAGGGACAGAATTGTGGAGGAAAAAATAATGTTTAGGAGTCTGTTGGTAGGATAGATGTGGTGGTTGGATCTATGAATGTACGTATGGTGTATGTAGGTGTGTCAGGTGTGCTGTCAGTGATGCTGGGGTGGTGGGGGTGTCATGGCAGGTTGTGACTGTTGCTGTGTGTGCATCTGAATGTTGCTTGTGTGCATGCCAGTGATGTGTCTTATAGTGCTTATGTCTGTCTGATCTACCCTTGGATGTTAAAGTAGATGCATGCCTGCCTGTCTGTGTAGGACTACAATGGGAGCACATTGATGTTGCGGAAGGTCATGAAAACACATTGGAATATTTTGTTACAGGATTCAACCTTAAAGGGCTGTATTACGGATAGACCTGAGATAGCTTATCGAAGGCAGTTGACCATTGTTCTTAGCCCCAGTTAACCAGGTCGAGATGAAGATGATTGGTTATCTGGGTTTAAGAAAGGTTTCTACAAATGTGGCCAATGTGGTGTGTGTAGGTGGGCATGTCATGGCAAAAAGGACTTTGGAGTAGATGGAAATAGGAATTTTCAAATTCAAACTAATATAAACGGTAGCACAACTTTTGTGGTGTACATTATACTATGCAAGTGTGAGCGTGTACATATTGGCAGCACAATTCGCCCCCTTAGAGTAAAGATCAGCGAACATATGAGAGCACTGAAAAAGGATGATGAACGCTATCCGATTGTGCAACATTTTAGGTTGGTGATGCACAGAGAGCACACAATGAGTTCCAATTTTATGGGATTGAACATGTATCTAAGAGCCCCCGGGGAGTTAACAGGGAATTACATCTCAGCTGGAGAGAATCGCAATGGATTATGCATTTTAAGGCGGGTAAGAGTGGATTGAATATAGATCAGGATCTTGAGTATTTTATGGGTAACTAATATGGGGGGTTATTACAACTTTGGAGGAGGTGTTAATCCGTCCCAAAAGTGACGGTAAAGTGACGGATATACCACCAGCTGCATTACAAGTCCATTATATCCTATGGAACTCGTAATACGGCTGGTGGTATATCCGTCACTTTACCGTCACTTTTGGGATGGATTAACACCTCCTCCAAAGTTGTAATAACCCCCATGGTGTATATATACAATGGTGTGTTGTATTAGACTATTCTTTCAATTTGGACCAATGAATTATAATCATTCTCATTGTGATTGATTTCACACACATATGGAATGACATAACAAATATTCTGTGGAACTATGATTACACACACACATGTGGAATGACACAACAAATATTCTGCGGAACTATGGTTACAAGGGTCAATAGTAACAAGATTTTTATATTTTGTACACTTGCCTCGATGGAGGTTGGCCTTAATACTTCATTTTGTTACAATTTTTTTTCATACGTAGTGTGATTTCCCATATTGTGGCTTTATTAGGTGATTTTGGAGGCACCAATTTGTTCTCGGAATTCGTTGTTTGGTCAAGGTAGGTTTTTCATCCTGTCTGTTGCTTTTGGCTTTTTTTGCCACTGAAATCACAAAGACAGGACTTTTTCTGTTTTTTTAACTGTGCCACATATTAACACCATGATAGATAGGTTGGTGTTATAGTGTACTTTGTTATAATTTAGCCAAAGTTATATCTTCATTTTTGGGGTTCAATATTGCTGGTTACGGGATATATCGCTGTGTAAGCAAGAAATCAGCACTGGATCATATAGAGTATATTTTTATTTAGAACTTTTAAGTTGTATCATTCTAGTTCGAGTTGAAAATGGACAAACGGATAGTGTTATATTGCTTGAACAGTCCTGTTTCTATTTCGGTTTTCAAATCTTTATTAAGTTCGAGTCGTAGAAGGACTATTGTTTGGCATGATACTGTCGGACGTAGTAATGCCATTTGGATAGATGTCATGTAGAACGTTACTTTGGAGTTGTGCAGAATACCAATGGTTATTTGTGCCTGATGAGGCACTAGGGTTTTGCGATATTGTCTCTGAGGGGATGATGGGCATTGCGGAATGGGCACATGCTCTGTATGTGATGGTTTGTAATACTTTCAGGGCAACTGAGATATGTTTGCACTATATTTACAGGAATAGGTTCCCGACCATGAGGGATTGAAGAGCTATTAATTGCTGGAAAGTACCAACAAGACTGTAAATAAATGGACTTAAGGAAGTGTTTAAATATATTTAGGGTACTTTACTTTCGGTCAACTTCAGAGTTTAGTTTTTAAATAAAACGTGAGTTGCTGGGATATTTTTTATTTATTAATATTAGTTTATTAATTAGTTTCACTGAATTTGGCAGTATCAAGAATCTATTCGGGAATCTGAAAATAGTGATCAGCTGCTTCTCATTACGATACATCAAATAAGTTACATTCTCATTAAGCATATGAGGGGCTTTACGGATAACACTAGTGGTTTAATACTAATATGAAGGGCTCATAAAGACAGTTGTTTCCACATGTGTGTGCATGAAATAATATACTCACACTTATTTAATATATATGTCTATTGATAACTGTATGAAACATGCAATTGTTCCGTGTTTCATTGTGTTGAGTTTTATAAGTTTTTGCACATTGGTGTTTAGTGACTGGACTTTTTAATTGCATGGCGACGCACGTATTCGAGTAATTGTCTGTAACTATTATGTTCTTTTATGGATCACATTGGTTTCCATGTGCACTGGAATGGGGAATTGTCGAGATGGTAAATAGTCATGTATACCTTATTAACACCACAAGGTAATTGATATACTGTTTACAGCCCTGATGAAGTTCATGGGTTAAAATCCAATAGACAAAACACGTGTTGGCTAGAGTTTTGAACTGAAGCTTGCTGATTTTGGACATAGAAGATGGCTTTATGAATGTGAACAAACACGAAACACAAAGAAACAAAAATCAAGGGGGACGTGTGCCTTATTGTATATACATTGTCTTTCTGTGTGCATTGGCTGGGTCTGGGAAGAGGGGTTTGGGATTTGGAAAAGAAAGGTGGAGGGGCGATGGTAGACAAAGGGTGACTGGCTGCCATCACTATGGAGGACAGAGGCTGAAAATATCTCTGTAGGCTAGCCAGTGCACAGTGAATGACCTCCAGGAATGCATTACTCTGTTGTATCTGAGTTGCCAGTCCCTGGACGGCATTCACGATGATCAACTGACCCACAGAGATCAACCTCAGTAAGCCAATAGCCTCCTCACTGAGTGCATCAGGGCTAACAGGGGCTTTGCTAGAGGTGCTTGTGGCAAAGGAGATGCCCACCCTCTAGGGTGAATGGGCACAGCCAAATTGGAGAGGGGAGTTACAAAGAGAGCAGTAGCTGAAAAGGGGTTGGTGGACAGAGATGGTACTGGAGAGGTCCCAGATTTGTCTGCCAACACCAGGGAGTGTCCAGTGGAAGAGGATTACGAAGATGAAGACGTGGATCCTGTCTGCCCCGTGGCATTCCCCTAGCCATCCAGGCCACTGGGTCCCTTGGTGTCAGTGGAATAATGACTTGAGGTCATGTAGCCAGCAGCTTCCCCACTCAGCTGTGTCCCGTCTCCTCCGCCTGCCAATGCTGATACTGGAAAACACAAAGAACGGTAGGGTCATGATGATATTTTCAAACACTAACATCACACTGTACACATCAATCACATTACAACCACTTCTACTACACCCGCAGGTAGAACCAGGTTAGTGCCAACATCATGTCAAAACTAGAAACCATCTGCACCCCTACATTAAAGCAATGCTACACACCAGCTAAGCCACCTATTGCACATATACTATACACTCATAACAGTAGAGCTATCACAATAACTATTCCATGACAACCTGACTTGCCAACATAAACCTAAATCCCTAACCACAGCAACATAGTCAACCAGCAACGAAGCAATGGGAAATAGTGGTAACATTTCATACAAGACAAAACTATTTCATGGCACAGAGTTCAAAAGCTTCCCAACTGACATTTGGAAACACACAATAACTATATTTGCCTTTCTACAATTTGGAGTATGATAGAGTAGAAATACATGTCCCCAACACATGTCCCAGTAGTCATGTAGGAGAGGGTGAGACATACTTCGTGGAGCTACTCATCTCATTTATTCTCCACCTATAAACAAAGTCATGTGCACTTATAGGGGCCTACTTAGCACACAGGATTTACCCATAGACAACCCCAAGTACCATTCCAACACCTTACATACAACAGACACCTGTCATGTGCATGAAGGCCACATACAGTGTAACTAACTAATCATGATGAGTGGCAATAGCCCATCATAAAAGTGGCAACATCACCATCCACACTTCAGACAATGGCAATTTTAAATCTGTATATGAACATCACAATTCCACTACACACTTCTGAGCTTTACAATGCAATGGGCATACACCTTGAGGCAAGCCAAATGACTGACTACGCATACCATTCCAACAACATGTGAAGGTGAACTACGACACCTGCAACACAAAAAAGCCTGTACCAACAATAGGATCCCACACCAAAAGCCAAAAAAACATATTCACAATAGCTAAACTAAGGCGGTCATTATGAAAATGGTGGGAAATACTGCCGACTGCCGTGTCGGCGGTGAACAGAATCCCGCCGTTGGCGGTGAATGGAAACCCGCCATATAATGAACTAAAAACCCAACCTTGCCAAACATTCTCAGACCACCACTCCCCGCCATGACTCTGTCAGTGGAAATCCCGGACCATCCCACCCTGCCACTGCCAAGCACACCCACAACCCGCCCTCCAAATAATGATACACAAATCACCTCGACGGACAGTGGAGGCCAGACGACCATTGGCGGCTGCGACCGCCACGGGCGGCAAGTGGACTCAACAGCAACAAGTGCAAATATTGGATAGGCGTATCACCCACACACCTGACACACATCCAAACCCCATAAAACACCCGCAGACACACCCCACAATCCCTTGCAATGAAACCAGGACAAGAAGACGGAGAGCACCAGACCCAGACAGCGAACGGCAGCATCGACCCACAGAGGAGCACCCTTACTCCGTCCCCATTCCCGATGCCATCCACCACACTCACCATGTCCCCCCCTCAAAAATCTACGCTTCACCAAAAGGGAGCTAAGGATCCTGAAGGTGGAGCCACAAATATTTGGGGCCAAAGTGCAGCACACACCCATTGCGTGGAAATTGGGGCTGTGGCAGACCATTGTCAATAGGGTGAATGCAGTGGGGCACCATCCATGCACCAGGGACGACATCCGGAAGAGAAGAAATGACCTGTGGGGGAAGGTCAAGGCCATGGCATCTAGGTACCACATAGCAGTGCAGAAGACTGGGGAAGGGCCGCAACCAACACCACCCAACTACACCGACTGGGAGGAGAAGGTCCTCACCATCCTGCACCCAGAGGGACTCACTGGACTCACTGGAGGAATAGACTCGGGTAAGTCATCTACAATTACCCCATATACAACACATCTGCAATGCATGTACCACCCCACCCACACCCACCTGGACCTACGCCCCACCAGCCATTACCCACCACATCCACCACCCTACGTTACCTACAACCCACTAAAAGGCCCACATCACTCCCGCTGTGCACAGCCACCCACCCCTGCACGTACCCACAATGGAACAATACCCCCCACCACAATGCAACCCCCCACTGGCGCTAAATGCTATGTCAACCTCACAAAGCACCCTGGAAGGCCACTGAAATTAACACCAGCACAAAATAGCACAGTCCTGTACACCTCAAACCTACATGCAAATGTAATAGACATGTATATGTCCCCCAACAGGCACCAGCACCCATGCAACCCTAACGGACGGGACAAGGAGTGCCACTGCCCTCTAGGGAGACAGAGCCACCTCACAAGACCTTGGTGAATGATCCCTGGACACTGATGAACAGGCAGGTCCCTCATACATTCCTGGATTCTCACCATGCAGCAGCCCCACCCAGGAAACCACTGTCAACCCTAACACCCAGTCAAGACCAGCAGGCCAGGGGAGGCGTACCCACACCAGGGTACCCAGGGCACAGACTGGTGAAACACAGCTACAGAGGCCACAGTCTCCCACTCCCAGCATGCAGGAAGGCGAGGGCCCCAGCACAAGTGGCACGTCCAGACCTGTGCAGGGGATACAGGCACAGGGGGCTAGGGCAAGTTCAAGTGTCCCAGTGGGCCAGGGAGGAGGCCACAGGATAGATGCAGCAGCCCAGGACATTTTTGCAGAGGTATTGGGGGCCTACCAACATACCCAAGACAGGTTGGCACAGATTGTGTCCACCCTGGAGCAAAGTCAGAGGATGCAGCAGCAATAACACCAAGAGGCCATGGAGCAGTGGAAAGAGCACAATGACACAATGGACACCATTGCTGGAGCACTGCTGCAGTTTGTAAAAAAACTGTCTGACACCCACACCGGACAAGAGGCCCCCACAACAGCCCTGGACAACCAGCATCTGATGACCGAAGCAGCAGAAACATTGCAGGAAATATCCTTCCAGGAAACCCAAGGGCCAACCATGCCACCCTATGAAGCTCCACAGCAGGCGCCCAGATGTACTCTTAGGCCAAGATCTGGCACGGGAAACCAAGCTAAGAACAAGACCCCCTCCTACAATTGAGTCTGCTACTAATGCAAAGCAACCATCCCACCCATTCACCAACAACACTTAGCTCAGGGCAATATGAAGTACTGTTCGACAAAATGGACCCATCTAAACCATCCAACAAGGCTACCACCAAGTTGGTTTTGAGGACACCCAACCCTTACGACTCCCATCACTGTATATAGCACAATTCACTAAATTTTACCAATAAAACAGATTTCCCACCCCCCCTGTCTTAAATTGTGAACAAAGTGGAGTATGGATGCGTCTGGCAGAGAACAACTTTATTGTCAATTTGTGCTTGATGGTGGTACTGTGTGCCCAAATGGTGGCAAGGAGGGAATGCATATATTTTCTGTTAGTACCATGCAGAAGTGGTCCATGTATCGCCTATCATGACCAATCCCCCCTAATATGACAGAGCACACTGACAGTATTAGTCACTAACCCCAATGACAGGCTTAAGCCCCACACAGTTATTGGAAGTAGAGTTGCATCAGTTGGTTCCTGGAATGGACATCTTCCCCTTCCTCATCCTCACCATCACTCTCCTCACCTCTCTGATGAAGCTGATCAGGACCTATAGCACCCTCCACCTCCAAAAGGGGGATAGAATGTCTCAGTGCCATGTTGTGCAGCATGCAGCAGGCCACCACTATTCTACACACCTTATCAGGCCCATAGGCCAGGGAACCCCCAGATATATGTAGACACTAGAATCTAGCTCTATTACCCTCCTAGTACGTCCATGGGCCTCATTGTATTTCCTCTCTGCATCCATCCTGGGATTCTTCACTGGTGTCAGGAGCCAACGCAAGCTTGGATAGCCAGAAACACCTACAAAATGGTTCAATACAGACTCGTCATTGTTATTTCCCTTAGTCAGACAGGCTGGTTTTCTGCAATGTCAGTTATTGACAGGCAAACTTACCTATGATCCACCCTCTGTCCTCTTGTAGGTGTTCCATCTTCTGTGGCACACTACTATTCTTCAACGCAAATGAATCATGGACTGAACCTGGAAACATGGCATTCACATGTGAAATGTACTGGTCTGCAGTACACACCAATTGGATGTTCATGGAGTGAAAGTTCTTCCTGTTTCTGTACACCTGTTCACTCACTCTTGGGGGGATGATGGGTATGTGTGTGCCATTGATGGCACCTATGACAGGCAGAATGTTTGCAAAGGCATAGAAGTCAGACTTGATGCAGGGATGTTGTACAAATGCATTCAGAAATCTTGTCAGTACTTGGCTGAAAATTGGCTGTGAGAAACCAGCACCTATGCCCTGAGCCTGTGGCCAGGAAATGGAGTTCGGAGAACACGTGCACCTCAGTTTGAATGGCATGCAGATTACAATTTCCCGGAGTTAGTGCAGGATCCAGTAATGCACAAAGGTCCTGAATAGTTACATGTGTGAGTCTGTAAGTAATTATGATCTGACACTCCACCATGGTTCCCATATCCACAAGTGGTCTGTACACCGATGGTGCCCTTCCTCGCCACAATGGGCGGTACCTACGAGGAGTTACAAAAAGGAGTGATGAAGACACATACATAGACACACATCTCAACATTTCTGCACTGCATTGTTCATTGTAGTATCTCTACAATAACTGCTACCTGACAGATATACATGAACATCACTAGGAGGGAACAGAGTAATTCATGTGTGCTACTATACGGAATGGATAGAGGCCTAGGTGCTTCATGTGTTTAGTAGGCCCTGCATTGTGAGTAGTAGGAAATTCAAGATGCGTAGGTGATGGCAAAATGTCTGCCCATAGTAGATCTGCCCCTTTGTTGTGGAAGTGACCTGATACCGCTAACAGTTGACGTCACAGCGCAAGGCGGTGTTGACCGCTGTTTGCATCCTCATTGGCTAACATGGATGACAATGGGGAATCCTGGCGTATCATGATCGCTGCCGGCAGTGACGGTTCATACCACCGCGGAACATATGCGCATTCATCATTGTTTGATCACTTGACTCCCCGATCTCGTGCGGACAGGTACTCCACCTGTGTACTGCTGTGGCCTGTCTCTGGCTATGGATGTGACATGTGGTGCAGGTGAAAGGGCCCCGGCCTTCACCCAGGAAGAACTGGAGAAGCTAGTGGACGGGGTCCTGCCCCTGTACGGCAAACTCTACGGACGGCCAGAGGTACAGGTGAGTCTGGGTTTGGAGGGTACTGTGTGTGTAATGGATGGTGTGGATTGGACATACCTGTGCTCCTCTGAGCCTGCATGGGCCATGGTGCATGGAATGCTGCGTGTGATTGTCCTGTATGTCTGAGATTACTGCCCGTCCCATGTTGGACAAATTGCCAGCTGTTCCTATTGTGCAAGTGCCTGATCTCTGTGTTCCATTTCTGTGTCACCCTTCTAGGTCAGTGCCCACCAGAAGAGGGCACATTGGCATGCCATCGCCAAGGAGGTGCGGACCCTGGGGGTCTACATCCGACGGAGCACCACTGTCGAAAGAGGTGGGAGGACCTGCGGCGCTGGGCGCGAAAGATCAGTGAGGCCCAGCTGGGGAAGTCCTCCCAATGTGGAAGGGGTGCCCGTCGGGCACTGACTCCCCTCATGCAATGGATCCTGGTGGTGGCGTACCCAGATCTGGATGGGTGCTTGAAGGCTGCACAGCATTCACAAGTGGGTGAGTACTCATTGACCATACTTCAGTCTGGAAGGAAGACTGGGTGTGCAATAGGGCTCATGCTGCTTAGAGCAGGGAATTTGACTGGTGTCCATCTACTGTATGTTCCCCAAAGGGTTTAGGGGTGTCCCTGTCAGGTTTCACCTACCTCAGCTCCAAAAGTATTTCAGGGGATGGGTGTAGGGCAGTTTTCTGGTCAGTTGTCAGGGGTATGGCCATGGGCATAGTGTATGGTGCTGCCTGTTGGGTGTGTTTGCAGGGTGGGTGTATGTCTGGCCAGTCTGTATCTGCATTCAGCTATTTACAAGTGTCTCTCCTGTTTTGTCTCCCCATCCCTGTTCTCTTGTGTTGGTTTGGTACAGCATCAACATCAGGTGAGGGAGCTGAGGCACCGGCAAGTGGGGAGGCAGCGGCAACAGACACCCAGGGGACCAGTGGGTGGGAGGGCGAGTGGACTTCCACGGGGGAGGCTACTACCACAGGAGGTAGTGACTCTGAGACCTCCTCCGATGGGGGTTCCCCAGTGGTGGCGGACCCTAGTGCACACACCACTACTGTGAGATCTTCCACCACCCCCCATACCATCACAGCCCTCCCTTCTGCTCCCCACCGAGTTGCCCGTGCCCGCCTACCCAGAAAGGTGGGCGTCTCCTTCACCCCAGGCACCTCCTCCCCTGCCCCAGTCAGCCCTGCTGCCCTTACAGAGGAGGCTATTGACCTCCTGAGAACCATCTCTGTAGGGCAGACAACCATTGTCAATGCCATCCAGGGGCTAGCATCAGAGGTGAAGCAGACCAATGCCTATCTGGATGGCATTCATGGTGCTGTGTCCGCCCTACAGAGAACTTTTCAGGCTCTGGCCTCCTTTCGGACGACAGCCAGTTTCCCTGGCCATTCCGTCTCCCCTCCAACCTCCTCTACCCCTTCCAGCACCCCACTCCCTTCACCCGTCCAAAGCACACTGTCAGACCGGCTGACAGGCACATCAACACACAAGAAGCACACTTCAAAACACAAGCACCACACCTCCCTCTACAAGCATTCACACAGCCAACAGACACCTGCACACACAACAACTTCCACTTCCCCCAATGTGCCCACCTCTTCCGCCTCCCTGTCTGTCCCCTCTACATCCACAACCTCATGCACTGCAGCTTCACTCACTGTTACTGCTCCTCTTCATGCACTCACCACAATAGCAGACAGCCATACATGCACCCCATACACCACACCTCCACTCACCGCCGCTACTGTAGTTGACACATGCAGCACACTCATCAGACTTGCAGACACCCACCCAACATACATCCACACTAGCTGTCTGTCTTCTCCCACTGTGTCCACCCCCCACCTCCCAAGACACACAAACGCACCAAGACACCCACCTATCAGACATCCACCACACTACAGCATACTGAGCAGTCACCTGCACCCACTACACGCACACCTACACCCCATACATCCACTCCCTCTGCCTCCACTCCCACGCACTCATCCACGCCCACCCCAATTGCTCCCAAGAAACTTTTCCTCTCCCTCTTCAAACCCACTGGCCCACCCCGTCTTGTCCCCAAACGTGCCCACCTCCTTGCCCTTTCCGCTCCTTCCACATCACAGCCCACCCCCGTCCACCCTTCACATTCCCGTGCCCCTTCCCCAGAGAAGAAGAAGGCCCGGTCAGAGCCTAGGCCATCCAGCTCCACCCAAGCCAAACAGTCCCCACCCCTTCAAAGGAGAAGCCCACCCCCCTCCACAAGAAAGTCAAAGGCCCACCCCCATCGAAAATCCCCACCCCCACTACCACCTGCCCCCCTTCCGTGAGGTGCCTGGATCCCCATCTGGTGCCCCATTCTGTGGAGTACCTTGCACTTGTGGGAGTCAGGTGGGGCCCGTTGTGGCCCATGACAATTGGGATTTTACGGACTGGCCATTGGCCCTGTTTGCAGTGTTTGGCTCAGTGAGCTTCTTATTAAAGTTTCTGTGTGGCCTGTGTTTGGGCTGCACGCAGCTACACCCTGGTGTTTGTTTTAATTTTTTATGGGTGTGGGGCTTTTGTATTTACTATTGTCAAGTTGCATTAGCCTTCGGTCGGGTACGTACCTCTTGGTGTGGGGTGCATGACGTGCTGCTGGGAAGGGTTGGGGGGTGTTGCCTGATGGGTGGAGTGGGTGGGTATGTAAATATGCCCTTTCCTCCCTTGTGTCGTAGGTTGCAGTACTTACCATCGTCGTCTTTGTCGGCGGTCTCGGTCGTGTAGGTATATGGCAAGGAGCAGGGCTGGCATGATCTGCAGCTCTCTATCCATGGCTGCCGCTGCACGTTATGTGGGACTCCGGTATGTGGTTCCTTTTATTTGGTTCATTTCCGCCTGGATTTGTGTGGCGGTGGTTCCCACCCCGGAACTGGAGGTGGAATGGTGGTTCATTATTTGATGGGTGGGTTGGGCCTTTCCGATGGCCTGTGGGCGGACTCTGCCATCGTCGGCGGGACTCCTCTCCTGGCAGTGGGTGGTTCGCGGGATGCGTGTGTTTCGTTTGGATCATTATTTGGTGGTCCGGACCGCTCTTCTGTTGGCGGTTTCTACCGCCACCCCCAGCGTAGCGGAACGGACCGCCATGTTCGTAATGAGGGCCTAAGTTTTTGTAAGTTGCATCACAATGTTGATATAGGGCAGAACCTAAGAATGTACACCTGATGTTGGCAAAAACCAGTGTAGATGTACCTATTGCTAAGATGTTATGGCCTATTTAGCATGCCCAATACACACTGGAATAGGAAATTGCTGTGTAGCCACTTACCATCCAGGGAGCATGTACTTGGTACTATTATTCTGAGCTCTAACAACAATGGTATGGGTTGCACTAGAAGTCTAGTAATACTATCATGGTTTAGTACATGCAGGATATTCATTGTGATGAAACATCACAGGTGCCAAAGTTTAGTCTTCACTTACCAATGGGGACACCTCCTAACAGGTCTGAGTAAATGCAGCAAGTGTGACATGTGAAATGTCAGATTGAGATCACAGTCTCACAATAAGTTGACACTCAATGGAAACCTCAGGAATAGTAGGCATGTACTCAGCTTGTAAGACTCAATGTTGTACAGAGGGTTGGATCAAAGGACATTTGAATGAACAGAGGGCAAAGACCAGGACAACTTACCAGGGTATTGGGAGTATGGCTCTGTAGGTGGCAAGGAACAGCCAGCAGAGTACTAAAAACAGTACAGTATACACATATGACAGTCATATGTGTATCATCATATGCTACTGTACATAAGGGATGACATAGGTGAGTAATATGTCCCTATATACAATACAATGTGCACACCTATGTACCAAGGTTGAGGACTCTACATCTAGGTTTTCCTAGGAGACATTTTACCTTTTGCACTTTCCACATTGTCACAGCTTAGAGTCTTTCACATCATACACTGACTTTGCAGAGGAGTGCAAATGAGTTTAGTCATTATTCACCCCCTTATGCCTGCTGTGTGGCCCTCAAATGCTCATCCAACTCGGGGTAGGCCACGCCAATATGGGGCCATTAGGGGGGGTCAAGGTCCGACGGGCACTCCTTCGTCCTTGGGAGGACATTCCCAGCTGGGCCTCAGCAGTCTTATAGGCCCAGAATCTCAGATCCTCCCACCACTTACAATAGTGGGTGCTCCGGTGGGCTGTGGACCCCCAGCAACCGCACTATCTTAGTGATGTCACACCCCAGATCCCCTTTTTCTGATGGACATTGACCTCCATTGATGACACAGACAAGAAGAGAAAGTAATGCACACATGTACAATCCCAAACAAGTATGGTGAACAATCAAGTTTTTTCAAGTAGCCAAGCATACCCTTCCTCAGAGTTTAAACTCTTTTTCAAGTCACCCTCTGCAGTAAGGTCATGTGTGATGTGGAGTGAGGCATACAACATGCATACAAGGTTTTGGCTAGAAACATAGGACTAGATCACAAGTATGTCCTTAAACCGGTTCATCTCTACAACTATTTGTCACACCAACATTGATATAAGTGCTGTAACATACATATATGGATCAGGGTACATACATCACACACTACCTACTTTGTATCAGTGGTAACAGTCTTTCTATGCACATGTGCACATAACTATCTACACACCCGATAGCTCAGTCCTTCAATCATACACATTTCATCTACCTCATCATACACTCTACCTTTCACCCATTGGTATTGCATTGGACTGACCTGCTCCTCTTGTGCACCACATAGCCTTTCATATAGGGGTGGGACCTCCTCCACAAGCTTCTCAAGCTCTTCCAGAGAGATGCAGGGGCCCTATCACTTGCAGGACTTAGCATGATTGCTCCCAGAAGCAGTACGCAGCAGCTCAGGTCATGGAGGTCGTGCTGCAGCAGTGTGAGGAATTGAATGAGGGACTGTGCAGAAGATGGTGGTCACAATTGCCATGACAGCACCGTCACCACCGGTGGACATCGCCATTGGCCCAAGTCTGCGAAAGGCAGCAATTTGTTTCAGTGGCAATGTCCACCTCAGTTGTAACTGCCATGATGACATCCAGCGGTGGAGTCAGGTCACTTCCTGAAGTCCAGTATAGGAGGTCAAGCAGCTCCCATTTTAGGCCTCAAATAAGAATGATGAGTAATGAAAGTTGTGTCATTTACTGAAACATCATATATATGACAATGTGTGAAGTGTGGGTTTACTGTTTACAAGTATTGATGTGAATGTCATTAGTAAAGGAAGTGAAATTAGGTATTTTTGATTATGTACAAGAAATAGTGTTGTCACCATACTAATGACAATCTGAAGATGGTATAGGTGCAACAAATAGGTGTTACATGTCCACAGGGTTGATGTAAATTTCACTGTCAGTGACCTGTAGCTCCATGTATTGTACATGTGAGGGTTTAGGGGATTTGAAGCCAGTACACATTCATATTTTGGCTCAATATGTGCTGAATACTACATATTCACTGTTTCATGTGACAGGATTTTGATATTTGTATGACATTGTTGTGATCATACATATGATGTATGGATTGAGTCATTCACATATATTCTGGTGTTGTCCCTCATAGTTGCCCAGGCCTGAGGAGAGCAAGACAACCTCCAGTGTACTGGAGGGGCGACATGTAATCAAAATATATGACCTGGGTAGGCATGCAATAATCAATCTGTGTTGTCAGTTGGAACCAGATCTGATGCCTGCCATTCGCAATGCCCAGAGCATACCTCCATCGCTCAAGTGATGTCATTGCTGCACTTCCTGGCCACTGGGTCCTTTCAGAACACAGTGGCCCTAACATCAGGGATGCCTCTACACATGTTCAGTCTGGTTTGAAGGCTGTACTGTCTGCATTGTTAAGACACCTGGACAGTTACATCAGATTTACCCAACGTGAGGATATGGCCCATGTGAAGGTAGATTTCTGTACCTTTGGACACATTCCACATGTGGTTGGAGCCATATAAGGCACCCATATAGCCTTGACTCCCCGAAGTGCAAATGAACAGGTAAGAAGAAACAGGGAAAAACTACCACTCCATAAACATCCAAGTGGTCTGTTTGGCTGACCTCTACATTTCACAAGTTTGCGCAAAGTATCCAGGATCAGTCCATGATTCCTTCTTCATGCAGAACAGCAAAATCTCACTGTTAATGACACAATTATACACAGAGAGGGCCTGGCTGGTTGGTAAGTCATGTATGTCATGTGTGTTTATACCTTTTTTTCGAATATCATACATGTGGACGTCCAAGATGAAAGTGGTGTCACTATACCTTACAGGGGACTCTGGCTATCCAGACCTTCCTTGTTTATTGACACCAGTCAGGTACCCAACCACACCATAGGAAGTCCGCTTCCAATGAGGCCTACAGAAGAACAAGGTGTGTCGTGGAGTGGACTTTTGGGCTCCTGAAGGCAAGATTTAACTGAATGGATAAATCTTGAGGAGCCTTCCTCTACTCACCCTACAGGGTATGTCAAATAATGGTTGCCTGCTGCATGCTCTATAACCTTGCCCTAAGATGTCAGGTACCATTCATACCAGATGAGTTGGGGGGTAGCAGATCCTGTGGGTAGATAATCCAAGTGAGGATGGTCATGATGTGGATGAAGCTGGAGACATAAGGGCAGATGTCACCAATCAGTACTTCAACTGCCTCAAGGTATATGATGTGATGTAACAATTGAGATTCCATGGGATATTGTTGAGGTTATGTATGCCATGTAATTTTATTTTTTATCACCATCAGTGTGGTCTTAAGTGGCTCTCCAAAACCCATGACTAAGAAATGCATGCTGAATGTTCCCTCAAGTTTTGTACAGAACTGTTATGTACATAGGCTATTGCTTAGAAAATGCACAGAGTCAGATTTGTAGTTCTGAATAGAAATGTGATGTTTGTGTTCCACTGTGGCCATACCTTATCTTTGCCAATCATAAATTTGCAAATTGACTGTTTGGCTCATCCTTATTTGGCATTGTCAGACACTGTCACAACCAGATGGGATTTGCAGATTGACATGAACGGTGGACATGGATTAGATCAGGTACTGTTTTGCATGAGATTTGTGATGTGTGAATTCTATGCCAAGACTGTCAGGGCAGTGGTTTAGAAGTGTCCTTTTCAACCAAATAGACCTGTTTTGTATTGAAGGTGGCTCAAATGTTGGTGTGTGTGTACCTATGTGTGTCTGACACATGTCATAAAGTGGTATCCAGACACTCTACCATCATTATGGTTTGTGTTGTATGTGGTCTAACTTGTGCATAGTTGTCAGTGTGTTTCCTCATTGCAGACCAATGTGCATGTGTCTGCTGACTGACATAGGTGAGTGGAAAGCCTACAGATACCTGACCATGGTAAGTGGAAGGTTCCATGACTGGGGAGGTCAGTACTGACCTTTGTCTGTTTAATGGAGTATGGTTGTTTCAGAGGATAAGGTATGGGTATATGATAATGCTTTAGCTGATGATACATTGAACCGATCTATCTGCTTTCCGGGATGGTGATAGACTGACATGTCCCTAATGTCTGTATTCTGTGGGTTGGTAGTGAATGACACCTCAGCTGAAACACTGAAATCCATAGCAGGACTTCACAATGTGCTGATTACCATTCTACAAATAAATATGTGTATATGTACAATACAGGTGACTTGTGCCATGTGTATGTTACAGTCCCACTGCAATATGTATCCTGGTTGTCCAGCACTCGTGTGACAACCATAACAGAGGAATAACATTGGAGATGAACACTTTAGTACAATAATTGGCATACATCACAGTTGTGTATGGTTGATACATCACACTTACACAGGATCTTTGATTAAGTGATGTTTATTGGGGAGTGAGCAAAAAAATGAGTGAATTGAAAGAGAAATAAAATAAAGTTAACAATGAAGGGTTCAGTCATGTTGGATGAAATCATCAGGTTAGCTGCTGCGCCATTTGGAAACACAAGTCCAGTGTCCTTGCACCATAAGTAAATGGAGGTAGGTATCAGAACAGTCAACAGGGTATATCAGTCACAAACAAGGAGGACCAATCAGGAGAGGTTTACTTCTTGGCAGTGAGTTTAGTCTGCTCCTCCTGGATGTCTGGGTGGATGTTCATTTTTGCAGGGGGTTCTTTTGCTACAGAAGGTGGAGTGTCTGAGGCATTGCCTTCCCTTGACAGGGCCTCAATTCCACTAGCAGCCACAGATGTTGAGGGGTCTGATGTTTCATGGCTAGTGGAAGAGGCCTGATGTTGTGTGCGGTAGTGTTGATATCCCTAAATAACCCAGCAATGAATCCCATGATGGCATTTTGGGCCTGCCGTTGCTGCATGGCTTCCTGGTGGTTATCTCTCTGCAGCTGTCCGATATCCCTCATTATGATCAAAACCTGGCCTGTCATGCCTTGGGAATTTTGGTAGACTCCCAAGACTTGGGAGATGGTCTCCTGGCCAGTTGTGTCCCTTGGAGCCCCCATCCTGTGGCCCACACCATTCCTCCCATGCACCCTACCCCCACATACCTGTGCCCCTGGCACAGTGTGCCCAATCCCACCTGTGGCAGGACCATCATTGTCAGGGGTGCCATTAGGAGACTCAGGTACCTGTACTGGGGGCACACAATGGAAGAGACTGTCCTTTTGACACAGGTTTGGGGCGAAGGATTGCCTTTCATGTAGTTGCACCGGGCACGGAGGAGTCATTGTGGGCAAGGTGAGGATGACAGTTGTTGACTGATCAGGTGCCCCTGATGGGCCAGCTTCATCCTCAATGTCCAGATATCCAGGGCTGTTTTCCTCACTAGGACCTTTATCCAGAAGGGTAGTGTCTCTCTCTGGTATTCCTTCTATGTTGGGGTTGGCAAGGTTACCTGTAGGAGAAGTGGAACACAATGTTAGTGTAAGTGATGCAACAAGTGATGTATAAATTAGACAACTAAACATGATACGTGAGATGCACACACTGCCTTTACATGATCCCCTGACATGACAATGACAGCTGCTACTTGATGTGGGTTAGTGCAATGTGGGACACAGAGATTTGCAATTGCATACAGCATGTTCCATGCTCTTGGAGTATGTTGGTATTTATATGGCTGCAAATGCCCTCATATCTTGTCTGAGTGAAAACATGACAATGCATATTCCTCTCCTAGTAAGGTGCATACCATCATTGAGCCAAATACAAGATGAACTATGCACAATGGTGTCAGAACTGTCACACAAAATTAGTGTTACATTTGGCCCTCGGCCTCTGTTTGAGTATATGACATTATTAGGGATGTTTTCTCTGAGTCCCATTTGGTATGGTACACAGCTATAGCTGTGATTGCTTGTATTGGTACTGGCAGTGGTCATTGCATAGCTGTCATTGCCATGAACTGTTGAATTGTGAACGATTCAGGTAGGTTTACTTAGTTTCACACACAAGACATTTAAAATTTAGTATATGGTTCTTGTTTTGCTAATGTTGGAACGGTGCCTTCTGGGAGTTGTAGTGCTTTCAGGTCCCAGGACATCCCTAGGACTGTGGCCCAAGGTGCGTTTACTTGACATGTGGCATGACAGTGAGGGGTATTTGATGCTTTGGACAGAGGTGGGTGGTTTGGTCAATGGGGTGGGGAAAGGTGATATATAAAGTGACACACACAGATGCACACATTGACACACCTCGACACACACTAATTCCCGCACTGAGTCACCCAGGCACAGACTCATGCATACACTGAGAAGCCCAGGCAAACACTGAAGCAAAATTGCACATCCCAACACACACTAATGCATAAACTGACACAGCTAGTCACACACTCAGGCATACACTAACGCATACAGGCACACACTGATGCATACACTAACATACCCAGACACACAATGATGCATGCATTGATATAATCAGGCACATACACATGCATGCTCTGACACACCCAGACACACACTAATACAGACACTGACACACCCAGGCACACACTGATTGACACACTAGTATGCCAAGGCACAGACTCATGCATACATTGTGTCACCCAGATGCAAAAAGATACATACACTGCCACACCCAGGTACACACTGATGCATTCAATGATATATCCAGGCAAACATGGATACATACAGTGACACATCTAGACACACACTGATGTTCAGACTGAGACACCCAGGCACAGACTCCTGCATACACTGAGAAATATAGGCACACACTGATATACCTAGGCAAATACTAATGCATACATTGGCACACCTATGCACAGACTCATACATCCACTGAGATATATAGGCACACACTGATACACACACTGACACACCCAGGCACACACTAATGCACACATTGAGGCATCCAGATTCATGCATACAGTGAGAAACCAAGGCACAAATTGATGCACACTCAGGCACACTTAGAAACAGATGCATACACTGACCAATTCAGGCACACACTGATACATACATTGGCATGCTCAGGCACAGACTCATGTATATATTAAGATTACCTGACAGACATTGATACAAAAAATGAAACTACAACGCACACGCTGATGCCCACCTATGCACACAGTGACACACCAACACACACATTGATGCACACACTGACACACCCAGGCACACACTGGTGGATACACTGGCACACCTGGCACACCTAGGCACAGATTCATGCATAGAGTGAGTCACCCAAGTGCACAGATATACATATGCTGAGACACCCAGGCATTCACTGATACAACCACTGGCACACCCATGCACACACTGATGCAGCTGGGCACACATTGATGCATAAATTAACACACCAAGACACAAACTAATGCATACAGTAGCCCCCAGGTACACACTGATACATACATTGACACACCCAGGCACAGTCTCATGCACACATTGACACACCTAGACACACAGCGACGCACAGAATAACACGACCAGGCACACACTGATGGATATACTGAAGCACCTCGGCCCAGACTCATACATACTCTGAGTCACCCAGGTGCGCACTGATACATACACTGAGACATCCAGGCACACACTGATAGACACACTGAACCACTCAGCACACACTGATGCCCACATTGACACACTCATGCACATACTAATGCTCCCACTGACACACACTGATAGATAGAGCGACAGACCCAGGCACACACTGAAACACCAAGAAACACACTGATGTATACACTAACACACCCTGACACATACTGATGCATGCAGTTACACACCCAGGCACACACTGATGCACAACCGGACACACCCAGGAACTTAGTGATGAACATACCAACACACCTAGACACGCTCTCAAGCATGGCCTGAATTACTCATCAGGTGCACACTGATACATGCACTGAGACACCCAGGGACACACAGATGCATTCCCAGGCAGAAACTGATGTACACACTGACACTCCGAGGCACACACTGATGGACACACTGACACAGCTAGACACAGGCTCATACATTCACTGAATGACCCAATTGCACGCTGATACACACACTGGTACACTCTGGCACACATCGATGCATACACTGACACATCCAGGCACACAGTGATGCACACACTGACACATCCAGGAACACACTTGTGGACACACTGATACACCTAGCAGAGACTCATGCATACACATGTTCACACTTATACATACACGGAGACACCCAGGCACACACTGATACACACACTGACACACCCAGACACACACTGATGCATACAATGACACACCTAGGCACACACTGACACACACTGACACACCCAAGCACACACCTATGCATTTACTGATGCATCCAGGCACACACTAATGCATACCCTGACACATCCAGGTACACACTGATACATAGATTGAAACACCCAGGCACACACGGATACACACACTAACACACCTAGGAACACTTTGATGCATACACTGCCACTCTCAGGCACATACTAATGCATACACTGACACATCCAAACACACTGGTGCATACAGTGACAAAGCGAAGCACACACTGATGCATACACTAACACACCCATGCACACACTGATGCATACATTAACACCTGGGTACGGACTCATGCAGACACCCAGGCACAGACTCATGCAGACACCCAGACACATAGGGACACATAGTGATGCACACGCTAGAACACCCAGGCACACATTGATGCATGCACTGAAACACCTAATCATGCACTGATGCATTTACTGACACACCCAGGAATACAGTAATGCACACAGTAAAATAGCCAGTCAGTCACTGATGCATATACTGACACAACTAGGCACACACTGATGTATACCATGACAAACCTAGGCACACACTGAAGCATACACTGATGCACTCAGACTCACCCTGATGCACACACTGACACACCCAGGCATGCACCGATGCACACACTAGAACACAGGCTTGCACGAAACTCAAGCACACAATGATTCATATACTGACACATCCAGGTACACAGACACATACAGACACACACTGATATAAACCTTGACACACCCAGACACAGACTCATGTATACACTGAGACACCCAGACACACACTGATATATACACTGACACACCCAGGCACACACTGATACACACACTGACACACCTTGGCACACACTGATGCATGCACTGACACACCCAGGCGCACACAGATACATATACTGACACACACTCTAATGCATGCACTCAGATACTTAGAGATGCTCTGAAACTTACAGTAACATATCCAGTCGTTTACTTCTTATTTATATACAAATACATCTATACAGTCAACATTTTACACCAACAAATACACAGGCATACAATAACAAAAATAACAGACACAGATCTTTGTGTAAAATTTGTCAAAACATTTTTGTACATTTTCTTTACTACCAAGGTTATTTTTTTTTGTAATGTATTTGGGGGAAAAACTGTAATATGCAAAAAATTCAAACAATAAAAATGTATGCAAACAGTTGTATATTGTAAAAAACTGTTTTAATGAAACACAATAAAATAAAAAAATAAAAAATCGGTGTCGATGACTTTTCATCTTCTCCAACATGGTTTAAAATTTAGACATTTCGTTTAATGACAAGTTCTTGGCATTTGCCACACTCATGGCCCATATTTATGGATGGTTAGCGTCACTTTAGCGCCATTAATTTTGGAGCTAATACAGCACTAACCTAACTCCATATTTATATTTTTACACTAGACCCATCTAGCGTCAAAATATTGGAGCTAGCGCCATGTTTAGGATGCGCAAAACCACCTTGCGTCAATGAGATGTAAGGTAGGCGTTCTCATCCTAACCACAGTGCTAATCCCCTAGAGCCACATTTATCTCCCAGGTGCAAAAATGATGCGCAAGGAGTTGGAGGACCTAAATAATGGTGCTAAGCCCGCTTAGCGCCATTATTTAATGCCTCGGTCAGACCTGGCATTAGGGTACAGGTTGGCCCATTTCCATGGTTGAATGCCATGGAATGGGCAAAAAGATGCCCACCCCAAACCCCAGGAACACCACCACCTACACCACAGGGACACTATAGAGGGGGACCCCATCCCAGGTGAGTTTAGATAAGTATAATATATTTTTTTAAGTGCCATTGGGAGGCCCCTCACATGGATCCCCCTGCCTGGCAGTGGGTATATTGGGCTTGCCCAGAGGACACTAATCTCCTGTGGTGGGCATTGGCGTAGTTGTAATGACTCCTGTCTACACTTAGACAGGAGTCATTTTATGGCTGCTTGTTTGTCAAAAGATGATGCTTGGCTTGCCGCTAACCAGCCTAACATAATTTCAGACCCACTAGTACCATTTTCCCTCACGCCATCCCTGAACGGCAATTTATTTTTTAGATCCTAGTCATTGCTGCTTAGCACGATCATGCGTCATTTAATGAATATGGCGCTAAGACTGCTCCAGGCAATGGCGTTAGCCGGTGTTAAGAAAAATGACCCAAAATTGCATTAGCGCAGTTTTGCATAATTTTTCATAAATATGGGCCCATGTCTTTTTAGTTCACTGAAGGTTAGTAGGATAAACATTTGTGCAGGTGTTTGTCCCAGGCCAGATGTAGAAGGACCAGGATCAGCTGCAGCAGTGGCTTTCTCCCTCCTCAGATGTGCACATTTATACACGTTTCTTCATTGTTGATGTGGCATAGCTGTACCTTTTAAGAGTGCCTCTGGAAAGCTGTTTCTCACACAGCTTACATTACACATTTCTTGCACACACTCTCCTGTCACCTGATGGCATAGTGAACCACACCTAAACATCACTGTTATTTCTATCAGAAGCTCCTTCTTCATGAAAATCATCTTCCTGCTCTGGTGCCTGAGAGACAGTTGGGACATTAGCTTCTGCCATTATTTCACTGCAGCTAAATGGTTTGCTCCTTTCTTCAGCAACAGACCGTGTAAAAGTGGCATTATTGGGTGTGCTCTTTTGAAAAGTTGGGTGTTGTTCATATTAACCAAAAGAAAGGCAGATTTTGTATTTGTTGTCAAGTGACTCCCTGGATTTCACCGCTACTCTGCAGATTTGCCTCAGTGTTAAAAACACCTCATTTATGGGTTAAAAATAAACAGAATAATTTATCAGATTTCAAATATATTCACCATTATGATTTAATTTAATTTAGAAGCTCCGATATACATAAAATTATTGTTTTTACAATTCAGTGAATCTGCAGATCGGAATCCACTTTTTGTTAGAAATGCCTAGAAATTCACTGAAAAAACAAAGGTTACAGGGGCGTTATGGTTAGGAAATATAAAAAAAAACTTTAGAAATTTGCTGAAAAAAACAAGGGTTACAGGGATGTTGTAGTTAGGAAATGTAACTAAAAAACAAAAAAAATCACTGAAAAAAACAAAGGTTACAGGTATGTTAGGTAATGAATTTACTTGCGCAAAACAATAGAATTTCAGCAGTTATAACTGCCAGCCCCAACTATAACTTATTCCCCTGCAATGCATTGCTTATGACCTCACATATTACATCACTCATGACATGGTTATTGACATCACTGATGACATCACTGATGGCCTTGATCATGATGCCAATTGTCAGTGAAGGCACCATTTTAAAACCACTTCATGACATAAAAATAAGCAAAAGACCAAACAAAGCTTTGTGTTGTGGCCGCCATATTACGCTAGTGCACAAAATGATGTAATTATACAGAAATAAACAATCCAAATGTATAAAAAAATATCATTTGTCTTACAGTAGACTCCAACATGTGATGAATATTGGAAATATATCTTTCATTTAAATGGAAGACCAAGCTCCTACTCATGTGGAAAATGATAAATAAATCATTCGATCTTGCCCATATGGAAGACATATGTACATTGGAAATGAATGGTCACTCCCCAATTAGCCGACTTGTATGTTCTATAATACACCATGCACAAAAAAAGTAAAACATCGAGACAACATTGATAGTGAGAGATAGCATTGATACTGACAAACAAAACCACACAAAGCATTTTTTTCTTTAGTGACCCAGGTTACATGAATTTAATTTCTTTCCACATGTGAGTAAATAGAGTATCAATCTCCAGAGTGCATTCACACTTGTCTAATATGCACTACAATATGCACAGAAAATAGCATAGGATCCAAACAACATAATTAATGAAAAATCAGAACAAATTAATGGAAAACAAACCCCAGGAGCATTCTTACCATGGGGAACATAACTTTCCATAAACATCTGTTGTAAACAGTTAAAGGGCCTGGCATATCAATCCTACGAATTCCCAACATAATTATAAATAATGCCAGGTTCCTCTATTCAGGTTCCTCTATTCATGAAAATAGCCAGTGGGCTACAGTTCAACTGTGTAAATTTTCCAAAAAAGAAAATCAACCAATGGAATTATCATAATGATACTAGGCCCACATGGGCAATTCCTTTCCATTGTGGTCTGTCTTACTATCTTCTTTTACTGCAAAAGCATCTTTTCTAAAAGGAGTCTACACCTATTCCAACTGAGCTCCTGTAATTATAAGAACAAAGTACAACAAAAATTAAACAAACACACTGAAAAGTACCACATGTATTAACAATTATTGCTGCAGCTAAAAATATTAAAAATCATTGCTGCAGTTCAAAAATCAATCACGGATGGGCATAAAGCTCCTCAATGATGTTGAGGTCCTTTCAAATCAAACATTAAAATAAGTTTAGACTCTAGTTTTCTCAATTGCAGCTCCCTGTTGCCTCCTCTCAATGATTTGTGGATAGAGTCTCACAGACTGTAGGTCAACTAAGCCGGGTCTGTCTGATGAATTGACCTGAAATGGAAAGCTGTATGGTAAATGTTATCTGCATTCTTTATAGCCCAAAGATGTTGTAATATATGCGTGTGCACCGGAGGTACGGTACTACTGATGTACATTTTTGGACATTGGCAAAAGAGGGCATTAACAGCATACTCCACCTTGCAGGTCAAGGAGTGTTTTTAATCCTAAAGTATTCCTTACCATTATTATCTAACTCAGTTTGGTTAACTCTTTTCTCACATGTACTACACTTCTTACATCTGGTGAAACCCTGCTTGGGATTCAACCAATATGCCTTCTTCTGTATGTTATCTGTGGCTTTCTTCCTACCTCTGTGCCAGTCAAATGCTCCTTGCAGACTCCTTGTGGAGAACCATTCTCAACTCATTGTATTGATATTTATAGGTGGCTATAAACCTGCATTCCTGTTTCTCTCTATGCTCTGTTTTTTTGGTTCCAAAAAGAGTAATTTCCCTAGATGAAATCTTGTCCAAATTGTAGTGTATCATCTGGGTACCCCCTAGCTTTTGGCCTACTAAAGGTGGCCATTACGAGATCCCTCCTGGGCCGGCGGGGATGTCTGCCGCAACACGGGAGCCGTCTCCAAATGGATCCGGCGGTGTTGCGGCGGTGCGGCGGTGCGACGGGTGCAGTTGCACCCGTTGCACTTTTCACTGTCTATGCAGACAGTGAAAAGCTTCATGGGGCTGTGGCAGGGGGCCCAGCGACTCCCCTTTCCGCCAGCCTTTTCATGGCGGTTCCTACCACCATGAAAAGGCTGGCGGGAGGTGGACTTGTAATCCCCTGGGCAGCGCTGCAAGCAAGGATTGCACTACCAGCCTGTCGGCGGTGCAACTGACGAAACAGCCAGGGTTGTAATGAGGGCCTATGTGTTTTTGTGCTGTGTGAAAGGTTTCCTCTCTACTGCATATGTGCCTAGTGTGCATTAATCCACCATAGGGTATACTTTGATTAGAGGTGCTGGGTATAAACTACAGGCATACACTGTAGTTGTTAGAGTCACCAGATCCTCGAGGTTTGTGCACGTTCCCAACACGTCCACCACTGAACAGCTCCAAGACTCTGATAGATAAATCACATAGACTGAGAGAGTTCAAGAGGGGAAGAGGGGATTAGGAGGAAGGGAACAGCTGGGAAGGAGACCTGTAGTAAGAAAAAGGTTAGAACACACAATAAGAAAATTATATCTCCTGAAATCAATACTAGACTATGATTCTAAGCCTAGTCACTCTGAAAACATTAACAATCTACGATGTAAATGTCAAGAAATAACAGCTCACAATAAATAACAAGATCAAAGTACAATGAAACAAATCGCGCATCTTTTGCCGATTCTTAAACCACCATGTAAATGTCAAGAAATGGTAGCGTGCAATAAACAACAAAGTTAAATCCTCATGAGACGAGTTGCGCGTCTTGCCAATTCGTAAAACATCATGTAAATGTCAAGAAATAGTAGCGCGCAATGGACAACAATATTTAAACACCATAAAACGAATCGAGCGTCTTGCCGATTCTTAAGCCACCATGCCAATGTCAAGAAATGGTAGCACGCAATGAATAACAAAGTCAGACCTTTACAAAACAAATCGCATGTCTTGCCTATTTGTAAACTACCATATAAATGTCAAGAAATGGTAGCGCGCAAGTAATCTGTTACTCATTTAAGAATTAAACCAAGAATATGAAAATTCTAAATAACGGTGTCAGGATAGTCCAACTACCGTCTCTCCGCCTGGAACAATGATCACCAATGAAGGATGAAGGGCAGAAGACTGGAAGATCCAAATAGGCCGCCGGGACAGGAGCTCAGGAAGAAGCTGCTGCTCTGCACCGGGGCCTCTGAATAGTGAGCACTGGGTGTTGGGCTGGCTCTCTTTTATAGAGTCTTGGCCCAGCTCAGAACCAAGCCCAGGCATGTTGCAGGGAAAGTGTCTGGAAGCCCCTGGAAAGGGACCACACCCTAACACACTCTGAAAACCTGCAGCAATACATTGCAAAGGAACAGTATTTGTAAGCATATTAAAAATAAGTTTTCAGAATTGAACTCTGCAATGCAAAAGGTTAAACCACAACATATCAGCACAATGCATAAATTACGTTGTTTTGAGAGTGCTGGGTTTTTGCATTTTTGTCGCCAATAGAGCGCGTACTGCTCTGGTGTTGACAGTAGTATTGCCAGCAGTTTCCTTCCAAAAACTGTTGTGATCAACCTCCTCTGTTTGATCTCTAATCTGACATCTAAGAAATTTAAAGTGCTGTCACTAATTGACCTGATCCATAAAATAATGTGCTCTGGCCACCTGTACATGCTAGGATCATTGAGCACCTGCTTCTCCCACAGCCCATATGCAAATTAGCATAGTGGGGAAAGAAGCAGATTCCCATCTCTGTACCACAGAGTTGTTGGAAATGTTCATTATCAAAGGAGAAAATATTGCATGTCAGACATCATCTAAAACATTTCAGTAGCATAATTGTATGTGCATAAATTGGATAGTTCTAACTTTCAAAACATGCTCCAATGCATTCAAACTATCTTCATGGTGTATACTGGTGTGTAGAAACATAGCCTCTTCCCAGCTTGGTTACTCCCCACTTTTGGCCTGATCAGTGTGTTTGACTGTGTGTACTGGGATCCTACTAACTAGGACCTCAGTAGTTATGCTCTCTTCCCTAAATGTAGTTGTTGGTAATTGTTCTCACTGTACTTCATCTGACAATTGGCACACTGGTGCCCCATAGCATATGGTACCTAGGTACCCAGGGCATTGGGGTACCAGAAAATCCTTATGGGCTGCAGCTTATATTTTGCCACCCATAGGGAGCCCAAGCAGAGGGTTCTGCAGGACTGCCATTGCAGCCTGTGTAAAAAGGTGCAAGCACCCTTTCACTGCCATTTTCCACTGCACCATGTCACTTATATGTCACCCCTATGGCAGGCTTCTAGCCTAGAGGGCAGGGTGCAAAGTATCTTTGTGTGAGGGAACCCCTGTACTAGCAGAGGTGCCCCCACGAATCATACTCCAAGGCTTTTGCAAGTATTGGTTGTATGATTCCATGCACTCTGGGGGCTCCTTAGAGGACCCCCAGTATTGCCATTTCATCCTTCTGAAGGTTTCCTAGCAGCTCAAGATGCTGCCACCTCCCAGACAGGGTTCTGCCCTCCTGTTGCATGAGCATCTCAAGCCCAGGAAGGCAGAACAAAGGATTTCCTTTAAGAGAAGGGTGTTACACCCTCTCCCTTTGGAAATAGGTGTTTTAGGCTTGGGAGGGGTAGCCCCCCAAGCCACTGGAAATGCTTTGAAGGGCACATTTGGTGCCAGCATTACATAAACAGTCTACACTAGTTCAGGGACCCTTAGTACCTGATCTGGTGTGAAACTGGACAAAAGAAAGAGGAGTGACCTCTCCCCTGTCCTTCACCAACCCAGCGGTGGTGCTCAGAGCTCCTCCTGAGGATCCCTGGGTTTTGCCACATTGAATTCAAGGTTGGCAGGAAACTCTGGTAGCATCTGAGTGGCCAGTGCCAGCAGGGCTATTTAAGGTCTTTCTCTTGGGTGGCTCCTCATTTTCAAATTGCAAGACTCCAGCAGGAATCCTCTGCAACCTCCACTTTGACTTCTGAATGAAGAAACTGCATCTGGACTGGTCAGGACCCTACAAGCTGCATCAAAGAAGCAAGATGCCTCCTACAACACTGTATCTCCGGCTCCTTCCAGCAACTGCAACATTTCCCCGGTCGTGCATCCTCTGAGGACAGCCTGTCTTCAGAAGGAATCTCCCTTGGGGTGAAGGAGTCACTCCCCCGCTTCTGCAGGTATAAACTGCAACAACGACTGGCTGCGTGGACCCCCTCTCCTGCTGAGCGGTATGGATCCTGCATCACAGGTGATAGACTGAAGTGGTCCTGACGGTCCTCTGTTCCAGCTGTCCAAAGTGGGTGGAAGTAAGCCCTTGCCTGCCCACGCAGGACAGTACTTCCATGCACCACATCCTTTGGAGCTGCCAAGTCTTGTTGGCATCCTTTTCACAAGGCCTTCACGTATCTTGAAGCTCTAGCCCCCAGGACTCCTTCCTGTGATGCACAGCTCCCTGAGTGGTTCTCCTGAGATATGGGAGCCTTTTTCATGGTGCTGCATGGGCCTCTTCTGCAACTTTTCTGTCCTTGTCCTGTGGGACTCCTGTGGGTGCTGCCTGGGCTTCTGAGGGCTCTCTGTGTTGCTGAGGGCCCCTTCTGACTCCCCCTCCTGTGTAGAGTTCACCTGGTCTTTTCTGGTACCTGGCAACTCCACTTTCCACTAACCACAAGATTTGGGAGTGCCAAGGCTTGTTGGCAGAACCCGAAGATGCAAACCCGACTACAGTCCTCCTTCCAGCATGGGACATCACTTGCATCCTGGTGCAGTGCTGACTCTTTTTCTTCACTGGTGGTTCACCATTTACACCGTTATCCTGGGGGGTAGGGGCCCTGCTCTTTCTGGACTCTGCTGTGCTTCTTGGACTTGGTCCCTTCCTTCCATAGGTCTTCTTGTCCAGAAATCCACTGTTGGTGTCGTGCAGTCTCTTCTGGGCTTTGCATAATTCTTCTTCTCTTCTCTGTGTGTGATCAGGTGAATTTACAGTGATTTACTTCTGCTTTCCTTGTCGCTGGGGTAATTTGTGGTACTTACCTTTGAGTTTCCTACTACTCCCAGCTCCCCTCTATACACTACACTTAACTAGGTGGGAGACTGACGTTTGCATTCCACTTTCCTAGTATGTGATTTGTGCTCCCGTAGGGCTATTTCTATCTATTGTGATTTTCACTAATTGCACTGTTTTCTAACTGTTTTATGCCTATTTCTGCATACTAGTGTATATTATTTGTGTATTACTTACCTACTAAGAGAGTATAGTCTCTATGGTAATTTTAATATTTGTGTCACCAAAATAAAGTACCTCTATTTTTGTAACAGACTGTTTTCTTTCACGTGTGTGAGTACTAAGGCCCATATTTATACTTTTTTAGCGCCACATTTGCGTAATTTTTTTCTGCAAAAGCAGCACAAACTTACAAAATACAATTGTATTTTGTATGTTTGCGCTGATTTTGTATAAAAAAGTGATGCAAATGTGGCACTAAAAAAGTATAAATATGGGCCTAAGTGTGACTACAGTGGTATTGCATGAGCTTTGCATGTCTCCTAGATAAGCCTTGCTTGCTCATCCACAGCTACCTCTAGAGAGCTTGGCTTCTAGACTCTGTCTACACTACACTAATAAGGGATACCTGGACCTGGTATGAGGTATATGTCCCATAGGTACCTACCACACACTAGGCCAGCCTCCTACATGGTATACATTGAATATTAGGCCCTGCGTCCAACCTATTGGTGCAACCTCCCTCCCCATACCACTTTCCCCCCTTCCTGAGCCAATATTGATCCAGGAGACCCTATCGCCAGAGGGCAAGACATATTTGTAAAGGGGGCATGTGCACACACCGCTTCCTGAGCCACAAGTTGCTCCTGGGACCCCATCCCCTGGTGCATTTAGAGTGGACAGATGGCCCTCTTACATGAGCCTATATTGACCCCAGTGCCCCATCCCACAGGGGCAAAACATATATGTTAATGGTAAGAGGTGTGACCCTCATTCCTCAAGACTTAATAGACCAAAGGGGCCCCATCCTCTGGGGCTGACTTAACTTGAAGAGATCGGGGTGAGCAGCACTCCATCCTGAGCCTATAATGACCCCAGGGACCTCATCTCTAGGTCCTGTATGTTGTGTGGTGGGTGCCCCAGTGACCACCTAGTGCACCCACCAAATAGGTAGATGGAAGCCGGGGGAAGCTGCAGGGCCCCGTGGCCCTAGCCAGCACCATGCATGCACCTATCCTTGGTGGTGAGGGTACTGCCATTGCTCCCACCGGTAGGAAGCAACTGTTTTTGTTGGCTCCTGTTGGGCCGCAGCAATGTATGTTTCCCTATCTACAAGATCCTGGTCTGGGAAACAGAAGTCTGCTCTTACCCGCCAAGTGCATTTTTAAGGTCCCATTGAGTGAGAGTGGACATGCCTTCCCTGCTCATGTTTCTGTAGGTAGAGGAGCATGTCAGCTTCCACTCAGCAAGAGCTTTAAATATACTCCCACCTGATAGGAGAAGAAATATGTCTTCTGCTTGTGCCTCTGCAGTCATATAAACTGGTGAGTCCCTGGGTTGAGCTCCTCAGCTCACAGTAATTGAGGTGGCCATGGGGGATGGAGTTTCCGGTGCCTTTACAGACTAAGAGAGGGGGCTGCACTCTCGTTGATGTTCAGTTTGCTCCGGGTGAGTTCCCTGGGATTTATTAAGCCTTGTAGAGGGGAGGCTGTGTGCCCTCCATCCCCTTTTAAATAGAATTTAAGCTTGAGTGAATTGCATACCTGGGGCTTATTAAAGCTTGAGGTGGGCGGCCATGTGACCTCCCTCCCCAAAAATAATGTTTTGTGCCAATCCCCGAGCCCTGGCCTACCCAGGGTTTTTTGCAAGCATAGCACAGATTTGCAGGAACCTGGGTGGGTAAATAATGTCTGCTTTAGAAGAACTTCAAAAATGCTCCTGCCATGTGGGGACAGCCTCTTGTTTCCCTGCCCGTGCTCTTGTGGGCAAGAAAACCCTAAACCTTACCTTTACTAGAGATTTGCAATTTGTGCTTTTCAGTGCTAATCTTGTCTAAACCTTTTTTTAAATGTATATCTCTGGTTCCCCTTGTTGGATTTTTGTCATTTTGGTCTAATTTGTTTCATTAAAATTAAAGTGCCATTTTTTATGATATTGTGTTTTTGACTTTTTGTCAGTTTTGATAATTCTAAATCCTTTACACATTTCCTTAAGTTAAGCCTTCTGCTGTTTGCAATAACTACCAGGGATTGAGGTTAAGTGTACGATATACTGAAACATTCACTGTACCTAGCAAGAATAGTATCATTATTACTTGGGTTGGTCTGCCATCCACCCCAACTAATAACTGGCTTTTCAAATTGGTGTTCAAGGGTGAGAGTCTGAGCAGTATCACTTATCCATTAGGCTGCAAATTAAAAATCACTAATTTGATCAGAAAGAAAATATTTGTTTTTGGCGTGTAATTGACATCAGGTTTTTTATTGGGTAATTTTTAGTGTTTCTACTCTATTTTGTGTATTCTAATTTTGCACCCTACAAATGTCTATGGGAACATGGTAGTGAATCTGACTACCCTAGAAAGTTTGGTGGAGTTGAGTGCCTTTGCAGAGACAAGTAATTGAAATTCGTTCTGAAACCATTGTAAAAGAACTATGGCCCTCATTACAACCCTGGCAGTCGGTGTTAAAGCGGCAGTAATACCACCAACAGGCCAGAGGTAACAAAAATGGGATCACGACCACAACAGAAACTGGCAACACAGACAGCCACTTTAACACACCGACCGCCACGGCGGTAGCAACAAACACCGCGGCGGTCACCGCAAACAGACAGGCGGAGGACAATGTACCGCCCACAACATTACAACCCGCCAATCCGCCAGATTTTCTGGGGCGGTACCAACACCATCAAAAGCATGTCGGAAACAGTCTTTGGAAGGGAAACCATTCACCTTCCGACAATCAACGAAGAACCAGGATGCCATAGAGCCCGAGCTGCAGGTCCTTCCCATGCTGGTCAACCTCCTCATACATGAGGAATATCACAGGAGGCGGCGGCGATGACCACGGTGAGTACTGCACCTAGCACACAAGGGAAGGGGGAGGAAAAAGAGTGACAAACACACACACGCAACACCCCCACCCCCAACCCCACCCACAACACCATACACACAAACACATGCCTCAACATTACATTTACACCCCGTTACCACCTGGAAGAATGCAAGGACAAAAGGAATTTAGTTAAGTGATATTTTAGAAATAGGCAGATATACTTAACAAATCGAAAAACAGTATATACAATTATTTACAATATGTACAAAAGGCCCTACACTGTCCTTTGTAAATGTCTGTTGCCCACTGGGCCAAAAATCATGGGCCAAGCCCACACTTGACTACTGCCTCAATACGGAGAGAACACTGCAGGGGCATCAGGTCGAAAACACACAGGCACCTCAGTAGGACAGGGAAGGTGAGGGGGCAACTCAGCCGGAATATGGTACTATGCCACTGCTCCACGAGGGGGCTCCATGCCCACAGCGATGTCCTGGGGAGTGCAAAGTCACAGTCTCTAAAGTGGGTGGGTTGCCCACTGCTTGGTACTGGAGAGTGCAAAGCCACAGTCTCTCAAGTATCTCAAGTGGGTGGGTTGCCCACTGCTTGCTCCTGGGGAGTGCAAAGCCACAGTCTCTCAAGTCTCTCAAGTGGGTGGCATCTCCACTGGTACTGGAGGGGGCTTTGTGGCCAGTGTGCTTCATCCTGCCAAGGATAGGGTGAGTAGATGCATTTCTCCACTGGTTCTGGAGGGGGCTTTGTTCTCAGTGATGCTGCACTTGGGGTGTGGCAGTTCACATTCCCTCACCTGGGTGTCTGAGGCACAAGATTTGTAGGGAACAGGTAGGATGATACTCCATGGAGGCAAGGCCAAACTCCATCCTACGGCGACTAAGCCTGCATACTGGTGGTAGTACCGGTGCTGGTGGGGGTGCTTCCAGTGGTGGTAGGAGGCTCCAGCCCGTCTCCTGCAGCTTAGGACGGCTGCCCACTGGAGATGCTGCTGCTGACAGTTGTTGTGCCAGCAGAGGGGCAGGTGGCGGTGCAGGCGGCGATGCTCGCGGCGGGGCCTGCAGCCGGGATACTGGCAGTGCTGTCGGTCGTGCAGGTGCTGGTAGTGGTAGAGGGAGGCACCAGTCCATCTCCTGCAGCCTCGGGCGGCTGCCCACTTGGGATGCTGCTGCTAACAGTTGTTGTGGCAGCGGCGGGGTAGGTGGCGGTGCAGGTGGCGGTGCTTGCATTGGTGCTTGTGGCAGTGCTTGTTGCAGTACAGTTGGCGGGGATGTTGGTTCTGATGGTGGGCACCAGGCCCTCACCTGGAGCCTCCGAGGCCTGAAGTGCCTTGCCTTGGCTTTTCTGCCCCTTCCTCACCTTGGCAGATGCTGCTGGGACCTTGGCACTGGCTGCTTGACTTTTGGAGGAGGTCTTGCTCGGTGGGTCGTGCTCTTTGGCTGTGCTGCATGCTGGCCCCTTCTTCACCTTGGCAGGTGGCGGAATGGGTTGGTCCTTTGCAGGGGTCCGTGGCACACTGCCTGGCCTGACGGGTGCCCCCTTTGAGCTTCTGGGAGTTGCAGTGACCACAGCGAATGCCGACTTGGTGGCTGAGGTGCTGGCCTGGGATCTGGACAGTCTGGCCCGAGGGGAAGGATGTAGGGGAGGGGTAGGTAAGAGGTCAACGTTAGCCAGGAAAAGTTTTTTAGACACACTGGGATGGGAAGATGGAGAGGGTTTGGGAGTGGAGGAAGAGGGAGTGGTTGTAGGAGGTGTCTGTCTGCTGAGTTTGGTTGAAGGTGCATGGGCTGGATGCTATTGTGAGGTGGATGCCTGTTGGGTGGGTTGGTGGGCGCTTGCATTTCTGTGTTTTGGGTGGAGGGATCACAGACACACTGGGCGAGGACACAGGGGACGTGTGCATGGTTGTAGGGGTGGTGACTGCCGGTGAGGGGTGTGTTGTGATGGGCGTGCTGGTGATGGAGGTTGTGGATGAGGATGTGGTGGATGCATGTGTGAGTGGAGATGATACTGGGAGGGAGGTGGGGGAGGAGAGGGACACCGCGGAGGCAGTGGATGTTGGTGTGTGTGCGTGGTGCTTGTGTGAGTGCCTGTGAGATGAAATGTGGTGCTTATGTTTGCCTGAGCCACTTTTGTGTGGTGATTTGGGTGCATGCTGGTCTGATGGTGTGCTTGGGATAGTCTGATGTTGAGGCGATTGGGATTGGGTAGAGGAAGTTGGAGGGGGTAGGCTAGACACAGGGCTGCCATCAGTGCTGAAGCCAGAGCCTGAAATACTCTCTGCTGGGCTGCCACGCCAGAGTGAATGCCCTCCAGGTATGCATTTGTTTGTAGCAAATGCCTCTCGACACCCTGGTTGGCCTTCAGAATGGTTGACTGCCCAACAGGGAGGGATCTAAGGAGGTCAATAGCCTCCTCACTGAGGGGGGCAGGGCTGGCTGGGGCAGGGCCTGAGGTGCCTGGGGCATAGGAGATGGCCACCCTCCTGGGTGAGCGGGCATGGGAAATACGCCGAGGGGCTGCTGGGAGGGCGTGCTGGTGGGGGGGTGGTGGCTGTACCAGTTGTTGCGGTGGGCACAGAGGTGTCCACCACCGCCAGGGAGTTTCCATCGGAGTAGGAGTCACTGTCTGTGGTCTCCCCTCCTGTCCCTGTTGTGGTGCTCCCCTCGTCCTCCGTCCCACTGGTGCCTTCACCCTCGGTGGATTCGGCCTCCAGACCCATGTGGGATGCAGCTCCCTCCGTCGCTGGTGCCTCTGCTCCTCCACCAGATGATGCTAATGCACACAAGGACAGGGTGACAAACCAAAATATGGTGGGGGGGACATAGGATACACTTGGTTGGTCATAGCTAAAATACCAAATTTTGGCGTACACTACGCACAGGGAGCTGCCCTATGCACTAGGCCATGCACTACCAGTTACACAGCTAGTCACCAGCCCATGGGGTACAATGTCTAATGCTAGCATCTGCACACCAGAAACCCACAGGACCCTGCCCAGTAGTAGGTGGCCACTTACACTATTGGGGTAGGAGTGCTCCATAGCCTGCCCAACAAGGGACCTACACTGCCATGTTTGCCCTGGCTTAGGGGCGCACACAGCCCACATCCCCCACCCAGATAACACCTTAACGTGCGCAAAGTCATGATTCTGAATCGGTACTCACCCCCCTTGTGGCTGCTGTGATGCCCTCAAGCGCCCATCCAACTCCGGATAGGCCACTGCCAGGATGCAGAAGATTAGGGGGTTCATGGTGCGACGGGCACCCCTTCCACGTTGGGTGGCCAGCCCCAGCTGGGCCTCCGCAGTCTTCTTTGACCAGTGGCGCAGGTCCTCCCATCTCTTGCGGCAGTGGGTGCTCCACCTGTGAAACACCCCCAGGGTCCGCACCTCCTTGGCGATGGCACACCAAATACCCTTTTTCTGGTGGGTGCTGACCTGGAGGGAAAAGACAGAAGAAATGGAAATCACTCACCCATCCGGACCGTCATACTCATCGCCCACCAGTTCCCACCCATGCCCTTATGCACATACACCGACCACATTACATGCTGCGTTATGGCCAGGACACCTCAGCACCCCCAAACATGTGGCTTACAGCCACAGCACTCCATACAATCATGGCCCACGCATCATGCTCACAGTGTACTCACCTGTTTGTCTGGAGGACCGTAGAGTAATGTATACTGGGGTAGGACCCCATCCACCAGTTTCTCCAACTCCTCCGCAGAGAAGGCAGGGGCCCTTTCCACGGACACATGAGCCATTGTCCCTTGCAGACAAAGGTCACAGCAGCACTTGCTGTGTAGGTCCTCTCCTGTTGAAGGTCAGGTAGCAAGTCAGTGAATAGTTAGAAAATGGTGGTCACGTCCGCAGCAGTGTGTACCGTCACCGCCGGCGTACATCGCCATTGGCTCCTGGAACCCATAGGGCCCAATAATAACCAATGCGAAGTTGCACGGCGGTCATCAACCGCCTACCGCAATGGCGCACAATGCCATCGCAATTACCTAATTTCCACTTGTCCCTCCTCATAGGTCAGGCAGCCGCCATTTCAGTGGGGCACAGGGCATGGCACCTAACTGCGTCACAGCAGACATTGGCACACATACTGCTTCCTAAAGTAAATTATTCAACATTAGTGCCAAAGATGTGGAAATATGACCCTCTGCTCACTGTTCTCTTTCATAGGCTTCAACTGTTGAGGCAGCATGTGAGTTGGCGGCAACCTCTGCTGTACAGACCCCCGGTGGACCTGACGACAATGGAGGACAGGCCCATTATCATCACATACAGACTTGATCGTGCCACACTCCACGAACTGTATGCCCAATTGGAGCCAGATCTGATGTCAGCTAACCACCAGCCCACAGGAATCATCCCTCTAGTGCAGGTCCTGTCAGTGCTCCATTTCCTGGCAAGTGGTTCATTCCGAACAACAGTGGGCATGGCATCAGGGATGCCTCAGCCAATGTTCTCCAATGTGTTGACCAAAGTGTTGTCTACCCTGCTGAAACACATGCACAGCTATATTGTGTTCCCCCTCGTGCATGATTTGGACACAGTAAAGGCAGACGTTTATGCCCTGGTACATATCCCCAACATCACTGGTGCCATTGATGGTACACATGTAGCATTTGTCCCCCCCCACAGAAATGAACAGGTTTACAGGAACAGAAAAAGCTATCACTCGACGAATGTACAGATGGTGTGTTTGGCGGACCAGTACATCTCCCATGTGAATGCCAAATATCCTGGCTCTTTGCATGACGCCTTTATCTTGAGGAATAGCAGCATCCCATATGTGATAGGCCAACTCCAGAGGCACCGGGTGTGGCTAATAGGTGAGCCAAGGGTCCTCACACAGTATATGTTGATGTCTGGGTATGTGATTCCTCCTAAGGGTTAGTGTGTGTCTAACAGTTGTCACCCTATCTTTACAGGTGACTCTGGTTACCCCAACCTCTCATGGATACTGACCCCAGTAAGGAATGCCAGGACAATGAGGCACATGGGCGTACAAGGAGGATTATAGAAAGAACCATTGACATCCTGAAGGCCAGGTTCCGGTGCCTCCATCTAACAGGTGGCTCCCTGTACTACTCACCCAAGAAGGTGTGCCAGATCATCGTTGCATGCTGCATGTTGCACAACCTGGCCTTAAGACGACAGGTGCCTTTTCTGCAGGAAGATGTGCCTGGAGATGTTCTTGTGGCAGCGGTGGAGCCTGTGGACAGTGAGAAAGAGGAGGCAGAGGAAGAAGATGTTGACAACAGAACAAATACTATACAGCAGTACTTCCAGTAACACACAGGTAGGACACTGTAACTGCACTTAAAATTTCAGTAATCTGTGGACATTGTACAAGGCAGCCTCTTACCCTATGTCTATGGCCACTGACTGTTCCCTTTGGATTCCCTATTTTCAGATCTCTGTGCCCCATTCTGGCTCCTGCTATGTGTACTGCTGCCCACCAAAGGTCACCCTGTAGTATATTTCATTGTAAATATACGGTGCAAGGCTTTGATAATGTTGTACTAATACATTTGTGAATCATTAGATTGACTCCAGATTGGTATTTCTTTCAAGGGTGTTTATTTAGGTGCTAATAAGTATTGGTGTATTTGCAAGGGGCTAGGGTGATGGTGAAGGAAAGTCGAGGGTGGAGCCCAGTCTCTTGGTATCACAGGTGCATTGTCCAAGGGGGCACAGGAAGGGGAGCAATGGCAGTTCAAGGTGGACAGGGTAACAGAGTGGGACAGAAGGGTGACTATCAGGAGAGTCTTATTTCCTGGCAGGGGTCTTGGCAATGTTCTATGTCTTCTGCCTGGATCACAGGGACCAAATTGCGGGGTGGTTCTCCTTCTGCACGGGATGGGGTGCTGGTGGCCTGTTGGTCTTGTGGCGGGGCCTCCTGTCCACTAGGGCCGGCGGAGGTGGAAGGCTGTTCCTCGGTTTGGCTAGTGTCAGGCACCCTTTGTTGTGCCACTATCTCCCTCATGGTCTTGCCCATGTCAGCCAGCACCCCTGCTATGGTGACCAGGATGGTGTATATTTTTGTTAGGTCATCCCTGATCCCCAGGTACTGCCCCTCCTGCAGCCGCTGGGTCTCCTGCAACTTGGCCAGTATCTGGCCCATGGTCTCCTGGGAATGGTGGTATGCTCCCAGGATGTTTGAGAGTGCCTTGTGGAGAGTGGGTTCCCTGGGCTTGTCCTCCCCCTGTCACACAGCAGTCCTCCCAGCTTCCCTGTTGTCCTGTGCCTCTGTCCCCTGAACCGTGTGCCCACTGCCACTGACCCCAGGTCCCTGATCGTCCTGTGTTTGTGGGGTTACCTGGGGTCTCTGTAGTAGTGGACACACTGCTGATTGACGTGTCCTGGGGACAGTGGCATTGGCCCACTGGGTGGGTGCTGTGCTGTTGTTTCCTGAGGGTGGAGGCTCTGTGGTGGGTTGGGACTGTGGCAGTGGAGCCGACTGTCCAGAGGCCCATGATGGGCCAGGTTGGTCCTCCTGATCCAGGCGTGCAGAGCTTCTGTCATCACTGTGGGCCTCTCTAGGGGGAGGACTGGATGTAGCTGGCACCTCCTCTCCGGTGACAGTGAGTAGGGGTCCTGTGGGGATGCAAATGCATTGTTAATGTATCTGCGCGGCCCATATTGAGCATGGGTGTGTTTTAATACATGATTGTGATTTCCCTGTCAGCTTGGCCTTGTGTGAGTGGTAATTTTGTGGGGTGGGTGAGTCTCTCTACTGCACATGCTGGAGTGATGGGTGTCCAGGCAGATCTGTGACGGGTGTCTATGCATTGGTGGGGCATGCAGACCTTGGTATTGGGATGGGTGGTTTGTGATAGTGGGGTATATGTGAGGTGTTGGAGTGATGGGGGTGAGGGTGGGGTAGGAGTTAGAGATAGCATGCAGGTAGGGTGGGGGGGCTAAAGTAGTAGAGATTTGACTTACCAGAGTCCAGTCCTCCTGCTACTTTTGCGAGGCCCTCAGGATGCATGATCACTAAGACTTGCTCCTCCCATGTTGTTAGTTGTGGGGGAGGATGTGGGGGTCTGCTGCCCTCTCTATAGCAATCTGGTGTCTTGTAACCTTAACGCACCTTCCCCCGTAGGTTGTTCCACCTCTTCCTGATGTCATCCTTGTTTCTTGGGTGCTGTCCCACTGCGTAGACCCTGTTCACTATTCTCCGCATTAGCTCCATCTTCCTTGCAATGGACGTCTGCTGCACCTATGATCCGAATAGCTGTGGCTCTACACAGATGATTTCCTCCACCATTACCCTTAGCTCCTCCTCAGAAAACCTGGGGTGCCTTTGGGGTGCCATGGATGTGGTGTGAGTGGTATGTGTGAGGATGTGTGGGGTGATGTGTGGAGTGATGGGTTGTGGTGTCTGCTGTGATGTGCGTGAATGGTGTATGGGTGATGGTGTTCTGTGCCTCTGATTGAGTGGGCGATCCTTGCTTGTCTCTCTCTGTTTGCAATCTTTTTTTTTGTGGAAGGGATTGTGGGTAATGTGGGTGTGTATTTTATATTGGTGCGAGTGTGTGGGTGTGGTGTGTGCATGTGTGTCAGATGTGTGTAGTTTGAATTGTCCAATGTGGTGTTGTTTTGTAAGTGTGTGTGTATTTTGAGCGCAGCGGTGTGTACTGCCAATGGTTTACCGTGGGTGAAAGGCCGCCGCAATGATTCATGGGTCGTGATACTTTGGGTGTATTCCTGTTGGTGTAATGGTGTGGGTTTTGCTATCACCAGTTTATCACTGACCCTTGGTCTGGCGGACTTGTGTGGGTGTCTGTATAGTGGCGGATTTCTATGTGTGGGTCTTAATACCCATGGCGGATTACCGCTGCGGTCACAGTAAGTTGGCAGCCATCAGCACGGCGGTAGGCGGTATTTACCGCTAGGGTTGTAATGAGGGCCTATATGTTGGTCATCAGGGCCTGGGAGGAAGTCCAACAGCTCCAGGTCACCTCAGAAGAAAACGTTGAAGAGGTTGATGAAACCGCAGGAGGGGTGGAGCCACCCTCATTACCCACAACAGGCCCACCACTCCCCATAGCAACCTCCCCAAAAAATCCCTATCCCCAACATTCCTTTCCACTCTTTCTACCCACAGCAGGCCTACCCCGAAGCAAATTCCCAAAATGTCCCTTTCCCCAACTCCCCTGCCCACCCTTTCCACCCACAGGAGGCCCACTTCCCTCACCAATCAAAACACCAAAATTAAACATATCGTCACCTCCCCTTCAACCATCTCCATCCCCAGCAGGCCTAACATCCCCCAAAAAGTTCAATCTAAGAGGTTCTTGAAGGCATCTAAGTCCTTTTGGACATTGGCCACCTCCCAGGCCAGGTTCTGCTGGCCCTGCCTGATGAGCCTCATCTCATGAAGAATGCGCCAGAAGAGTACGTGATTGGATGATAGGGAGGGGTGTTCCAGGTGGCAGCTGTGGACCTTGGCTGCAGGGGGCAGCAATGGCATTTCCACCGGGTTGGAGGCAAGTCTGGTTGTTGGCCAAAGCACTAGAGGCCTTAGACTCCTCCAAGGCCACCAGCCAGTGGTAGTTTGTAGCCATGGCCTCCTACTTGTCGCACCACAGCTCCGCCATAAGTCTTCCTCCTGCCAGGGTAGTTGACCTCATATTGCAGCAGTAACTATATCAAGAAAGGAAAACAAAAATGATAATGCTATGCCTGGGTGGAAGTGGTGGAGTTTCGCTCTGCAGAATTCTGCAAAGTTACGTAAAAAGGCTGTGAAAACCTGTGGGGTTCCAGGATCTGGCTGAATTCAGGCATATTGCGTTTCTCAGGTTGATTTTTAGCACCAGCAGCTTGTTTTTCCCTATAAAATCAGTGTGAATGGCATCACGCTGCGTGCCAGAGGATGCTGCTTCTTTCTGCCGCTCAAGTAGATGTTCAGCACGGGTGGCAGCATTCTTAACAGGAACAGTCGCGACATGCTGCCACCGCCAGCATTAAGAAATCTCACCAGGAGGAGGTCTAGCCCCCCAAAATCTCACTAGGTGGTACACATTCTTGCTCATACTTGCTGACTTATAGTTGGCAAGGTGCGTGTCAGAAACAACTCCAAAATGCATCAGAGTTTAGCTGGAACTGGAAGCTCCAGGCAGAACAAGTAGTGGGAAAAACTTGACAAACACTGCTAGCAGAGTGCTATTTTTCACCCAGCCCAAGTTTATACGGGGAACAGCCTTTGAAATGCTGCCATTACTACCGAATACCTTCACCATGCATCCATTACAATGCAAATACCTTTAGCACACAAATCTTAACCACACATCTGCCTTTACCACGCATAACTTTATCTATCTATCTATCTATCTATCTATCTATCTATCTATCTATCTATCTATCTATCTATCTATCTATCTATCTATCTATCTATCTATCTATCTACCTATCTATCTACCTATCTATCTATTTGCATTAAAACCATAGAAATTTAACAGTTATAGTTACACTTATCTCAAGAAATTCTAACTGAGCCTAACTACAACATACCTGTAACCTTTGGATTTTTTGTGAATTTCTAAGGTTTCTTTCATTCTATTTAGTAACAATAATGTCCCTGTACAGTGTGTTTTTTTTCATTAATTTCTAAAGTTTTAGAAACGTTAAGTAACATATCCATCACAATTCATGGTGGAAGGTGGTTTGGACGCGTGGTCTCTCCTGGCATTGTGCTGGTCCCCAAGATTATAGCTCCTGCCCCCCATCTCTTTATAATCAATTGTCCATGCCCCTGGTACCTCATTACAGTCCTGTGTGGCCATTGTTCAGCCACTGACGTTTCAGCCTGCCCTGAAGACCTAGCATGCTGCCCTATCCACCACCAAGCTATCCTCTATTGTCAGAGTCCATGCACCAGTCCCCTCCCTCCTGCCCTCCATGGTCCGATGGGCTGCCACTGTCCTTCATTTAGCTTGATATCACTGCCCACTCCTCCTGCCCTCCGTTGCCCAATTATAGGCTCCATCGTTTCCCTCCTGCTTAGCCTCTGTGCTTAGCTTGCTGGCCCTACCGCCCTTCCCTCTGTCCTCTGATATTTGTGTGCATTCCCGTGCTCCCTCCATTTTGCCCACTATGTTTCATGGACCTGCCACTGCCCTACTATCCACTCTGATTTTCTGTTGAGCGGTCACTACCCCTCCTATCTGTGTAGCATGATCAGATGGCTGCCACCTATCCCTGCCACCACCACCCTGCTTGTCTGAGTTCCATTTCCCTATCCCATCCCTCCTGTCCTTCATGGTCCATTTTGCTGTCACACCTTTCTTCCTTCCATGCTCTGTTGTTTTGCAATTGCTTCTCCTGCCTGCCCTGAGTTGTCTGTTGTGAAGCCCCTACTCCTACCCTCTCCTGTGTGTGTCCAGCCCCTGCCCCTCACTTCTGTCCTCCATGGTCCACTGTGCATTCCCCTGCCTCTCCTTGCCTACCATGCCTGTTGTGCTGCCACTAAGCCTACCGCTTTTCATGCATGGTCTTCTGTGTTGCCATAGCCCCTTCCACCAGCTGTGTCTGTGTGTATGCCATTATAGTCCCACTGTTACCATCCATGGTGTCTTGTGCTTCCAGTGCCTATCCTGCCTGCCCTCCATGGTAAGCTTGCTGCTCTTTCCCCTCTCCCTTCCCCCTGCCCTCCATTTCCCATGTGCAGGCCTCTATACCTTCCCTTCTGCCTTGTCTGGTCTGCTGTTGTGCCCCTGAACCCTTCATCCTGCACTTCATGGTACATTATGTTGCAACTGTCCCCCCTGTCTGTCCAGTATAGACAGCTTGCTGTGCTGTCCTCTTTCCCCTCTGCTTTCTGTTGTCCATGTGCTTCACGCAGTCCCCTCCCTATTGCTTTCCATGGTCTGTTGTGCTGCACTTCCATCTCACTTGCCCTTTTTGGTGGTACGTGCTGCTCCAACCCCCTGACACTTACCCTGTAAGGTCAGTTTGGTGCACCTCCCACAGGCCCTATGTTATCCGAGCCCATTCACCTACCCCATTCCTTTTGCCCTCTATGATTCAATGTGCCATGCTTTCCAACATTTTTAACTAAGTAAGGGGAGATTTTGAAAAAAATAAACATGGGGAATTGATATTCTCCTTGACGTACATTGGAAATTACATTTTAAGCAGGGTACAGATAAAATATAGCCATTTGGCACTTAAAAACATTGGGAGTCTCCTGTCCAAAATGGGTCTGTTGGCATGTATGGTTGTACTGCCACTGCCTCTTCCTTCTGCCCTCAATGGTCTGCTATATTGCCACAGCCTTGCTTGTCTGTCCTGCATGATTGGTTCATTCCCCTGCCACCCTTCCCCGTGCCCTCTGTGGTCCCTTGTGCTATCACTGCCCCTGCCGCCGGCCAAGGGTGGTCAACTTGTTGCCTCCTCACCCTCCTCCCTGCCCTCAATTATCTGAGTCTTTGCCTTTGACAGCTGCCTCCTCACAGTATTCTAATGAACAACTAGATTGCTAACATACTATGGCCCTGATTTATACTTTTTTGTGCAAAACTGCTCTAACACCGTTTTGCACCAAAAAGTTTAGTACCGGCTTGCTCCATTTTTGTGCACCAGCCGGGCACCATATTTATGGAGTGGTGCAAACTGGTGCAAAGGGTAGGCTAGTGTAAAAAAAAAAAATGTTGGGTGGGGCTGGTGGTATGGAAGAAGAGGGTTTTGCACCAAAAAAATAACGTTAGGTAGGCTAGAGTAAAAAAGTCATTTTCTGATGCAAAACCATCCGTACCACATGACTCCTGCCTTAGAAAAGACAGGAGTCATGCCCACCATCCCAGTGGCCAGTACAGGGGTCCAGGGTCCTCTGGGCATGGCCATTGCACCTAGTGCCATGTAGGGGGCCCATTTAAGGGCCCCCAAAGGCACTTAAAAAAATACTTTAAAAAAATACTTACCTGTACTTACCTATACTTACCTGGGATGGGGTCCCTCATCCTCCGCTGTCCCTCTGGTGTGGGTGGGGGTGTCCCTGGGGCCTGGGGAGGGTACCTGTGGGCTTATTCCATGGTGTTCCACCATGGAAATAGGCTCACGGGTCCTCTAACGCCTGCCCTGACATAGGCATTAAAAAATAGTACAAAGCGAGCTTTGCACCATGTTTTGACCCCTCCTCCGTCCCGTGTGTGATTTTAGCACAGGGGATAAATATGGCACTAAGGCCATAGTCATTTTTTGCACGGGACCGCCTACTTTGCATCTCATTGACGCAAAGTAGGCTTCCACGTCCCAAAAATGACTTTAACTCCATAAATTTGGCACTAGACGGGTCTAGCGCCAAAGTATAAATATGGAGTTAGTTTTGCACCAAATTTGTATAAAAAATGTTGCAAATTAGGCGCAAAACAAGTATAAATATGCCCCAATATTTGTTACAAAAGTGTGGCAGTCTGACATCATCTTGATGTAATCAAAACTTTTATACCTAAAGCATTTCCTTTTGGAATTATAAAAATGAGAGGGTCTTATTCCCCTAGATATTATGGTTAATACTAAAAAAAAATACTAAAATATGGACATATTTTTTTAGCTCTCAAATAGTGACAAAGCACTTATAATTTATTTAATATCTGTATCTGTATTTCTCCAGTCGATCACTTGATTATAAGTTACACTTAGGAGAGAGGATGTGGTGTTACCGCTAGAATTGCAGACTTAGCAACTGGGGAATCAGGTTCGATTTTCAGCATCAACTTGACATCCTGTGATTCTGGGCAATTCATTTAGGTGGTCATTATGACATTGGCGGTAAAAGCCAACATACTGTCATGGAGGCGAACATCTGTTCGCCATATTATTACACACACACTAAACCAACAGAATACTGCCACAAACACATATCCGCCAGACCAAAAGTCAGTGTTAAAGTGTCAGTACGAACTCTCATACTGTTACGCCCACCACATTATGACTCGAATCATCAAGACGGACATTGAACAGCGGTAAACTATTGGCGGCACACACTGGCCCAGTAAGAAAGGCAACCCAAATACAAAACAACACAACATTGTCCAAACAAAAATCACACACCAGACACTGATACACACACCACACCCAGTCACCAACAGCATAACATCCAACCCTTTGCCAACATAAAAAGACTGCAATATCTAGCCAGGCAAATCACAGAGGCAACTACACACACACACACCACAACCACCCATACATCCATCACACACTCCACATCCCACACTCCACCACATTACTCAACACCCTCTGCACACCACACACCACACAACACCCCTGTGCCCACTAAGGCACCCATGTTTCACAGATGAGGAGTCAAGGGTCATGGTGGAGGAAATAGTCAGGGTAGAGCCACAGCTCTTCGGAGCACAGGTAAAGCAAATCTCCATTGCCAGGAAGATAGAGCTATGGCGGAGAATCGTGGACAAGGTGGATGTCGTGGGACAGCATCTAAGAACAAGGGGCAACATCAGGAAGAGGTGGAACGACCTATGGGGGAAGGTACATTCTGTTGCAGCAAGGCACCAGCTCGCCATCCAGAGGACTGGTGGTGAACCCCCACCTTCTCCCCTTCAGCTGACAGCATGGGAGGAGCAAGTCATGGCAATACTGCATCCTGAGGGACTCACTGAAGTAGCTGGAGGACTGGACACTGGTGAGTCAATATTTACCACTTATCACCCCCATACCTGGGTACCATCTCACCCCTTCACCCTGACTTCCATCACTCCACTCCATCCCACACAGTGCATCTACACATGTGACTAAACCCAATGCCAAGCCCTGCATGTCATACCAATGCATGTACGGCCCTCCCAGCCCTGCATGTACACCCATCAACAAAGCATGCACAGCATGGCGACTAACAATCCCACAATATATCACCATACACAAACAAAGGTGGCAGGGGAACAGCAAAGATATTGGGGAAGCTAGGGATGTACAATATGTCACAGACATGAAGCACAATACATCACCTACATCCCTACAGGTGCCCCAGGCAATCCCAGCGGGGAGGAGGTGCTATGACTTTACAGTCCCCAACAGAAGATGCCCCCATCGCTGACAGCAACTCTGGATTTCTGAATCTGGATGAACTACCTGGCCCATCAGGGACCACTGGTCAGTTGGCCACCCCAGCCCATTCTCAGTCCACCACAGAGCCTTCCCCCTCAGTATCCAACACCACAGCACCCACCCAACGTCCCCACACCTCTGTCCCAAGGACATGTCAATCAGCAGTGTGCCCAACCTGTACAGGGACCCCAGTCCACACCTCACAGCCAGGACAATCAGGGTCCTAGGGTCAGTGGCAGTGGGCACAGCCCAGGGACACAGGGACACTCGGAGGACAGCTGTGCGCCGGGGGAGGACAGGCCTAGGGAACCGACTCTGCAGGAGGCACTCACTAATGTCCTGGTGGCTTACCAACAATCCCAGGACAAGATTGGCCAGATTCGTAACAGCATGCAGGAGAACAAGCGACTGCAGGAGGTACACCATCAGGAGATCAGGGAAGATGTGCAGGCCCTCAACACCACCATGGTCTCCATAGCAGGGGTGCTCGCTAATATGGCCAACATCATGAGGGAATGTACAGCACACCAGTGGGCCCCTTCCACTAGCCAGTCAACTGAGCAGCCAACCACATCTGCTGCAGCTAGTGGATAGGAGGCCCTGCCGCAGGAACCACAGGCCACCAACACCCCTCCCCCTGCAGACATTGAACTACCCCACAAATATTCCCTGTGACCCAGACAGATGCCAGTGACACTTGCCAAGACAAAGTCCACCTCCAGGAAATGAAACCCTCCTGAATGTCTACCTTGTGTTCCACTCTGTCATCTTGTACACCTTGATCTGCCATTGCTCCCCTTCCTATGTCCCCTTGGACACTGGACCTGTGCTACAAACAGACTGGACCAATACCCTGGACTTCCCTCTTCCATCACCCCATTCCATTGCACTATTCCTTCTATTAATTGCACTACAATAAACACCCTTGGACACAACTTGAGTGATAGTGCTTTATGCGATGAAAATGTGCACTTTGTTAATAGTTACATCTTGTACAATTGAAGGCATAGGTGACAGTCAGTTGAGATGCAAAGAAAGTGACTGCCATCCTGCTACAGCCACAATGAAAACATAAATAATAAGAGGAATGGTCAGTTCCACTGTGTTACCTGTGTGTCATTGGAAGAACTGCTGTATTACTAATGTTCTGTTGTCTACATTCTCGTTCTCTACATCCTCATCCTCACTGTCCTTAGGGTCTGCTGCTGCCACAGGGGCATTTCCAATCTCCTCCTCCTGCAGATAAGGCACATGTCGTCTGAGGGCCATGTCATGCAACATGCAGCATACTACAACTATCTCGAGTCCTTCTCATGGGAGTGGCACAGGGATCCACCTGTCAGATGGAGGCATCTGAACCTGGCCTTCAGGAGGCCGAAGGTATGTTCTATGATTCTCCTGGTTCACCCATGTGCATCATTATACCGATTCTCAGCCCCTGTCCTTGCATTCCTCACAGGGGTTAGGAGCCACAACAGGCTTGGGTAGCCACAGTCACCTGCAAGAATTGCGGGACAAACATTAGCCTTACACAATGGTATGGAGAATGACTCCAGAAGGCATCCACTGACATTTCTTGGGTGGGGATTCAGGCTCACCTATCAGCCACACCCTGTGCCTCTGTAATTGTGCCATCACATTTGGGATGCAGCTATTCCTCAAGACGAAGGTGTCATGTACTGACCCAGGATACTTGGCAGTGACGTTGGAGATGTACTGGTTCGCCAGGCACACCATTTGCACATTGAGTGAGTAGAAACTCCTCCGAATCCTGAGCACCTGTTCATTGTAGCAGGGGGGACAAATGCAATAAGTGTTCTGTCAATCGCCCCAATAATATTAGGAATATGTCCAATTGCATAGAATTCAGCCTTCACAGTGGTCAAATCTTCCACTTGGGGGAAAGCGATGTAGGTGCACATGTGTTTGACCAAGGCAGACAAAACCCCTGCTAGCACTACTGAAAACATTGTTTGTGACATTCCTGCTGCCAAGCCCACTGTCGATTGGAAAGAACCAGTTGCCAGGCAATGGAGCACTGATAGAACTTGCACAAGAGGGGGGATCTCAGTGGGATGACGGACAGCTGATATCAGATCAGGCTCCTATTGATTACACAGCTCTGTGATTGTGGCCCTGTCCAGTCTATAAGTCAGTATTATATGCCTCTCCTCCAGTGTAGCCAAGTCCAAGGATGGGTTTGTACACAGGGGATTGTCTCCACCTCCTATTCCTCTGCAGTGGTAGGTACCTAAGGGACACAGGAGTGTGAAGGGTGTCAAAAACTGAACAATGGAACCATCACCCCAGAACTGGGAATGTATGTAATCAGACAATGTGAATGGCAATGTATGTACAATTCACAGCAATGATGCAGTTTCCAATTTCTGAATGGCGACCGCCTGTCCTGTAAGTATGGAAAGGTGGAACTGATGTAACTCCGCCAGAGTTCACCATCATGGCGGAAGGTGGTCTTGCACCACTGTGCTATTCTTCATTGGCTAGCATCGGGCTCTATGGAGTACAGCATCCAATGAGGATCACCAGCGGTGGTAACAGTGTACACCTCCACGGACCTGACCGTCATTTTCTATCTATAACCTCACTTGATTCCTGACTTTCCACAGGACAACAACTAGACTGCGTGTGCTGCTGTGACCTGTATCTGGATCCTGGATCCTGCCACGGCCCGGACGACCAAAAAAAGGGTCCCTGCCTTCACTTTGGAGAACTTAAAATTTGGTGGATGGGGTCCTACCCCAGTATGGATAGCTGTTTGGGCCTCCAGACCAACAGGTGAGTACACCATAGGGACAATGCATGCAACAAGGTGTGGCGTATGTCTGGTGGAAGTGTACATGCAGGGCTCTGGGTGATGTGTGTGCCAATGGAGATGGATGGAAATGTAATTTGTGGGATGTATGTGTGACAGACAGGATTGTATGGTTCATGGTTTCCTCCTGTCTGTACTACCGCTGCAGGTCAGCGCCCATCATAAGAAGGGATTGTGGCTTGCCATCGCCAAGGATGTAGGGACCCTGGGGTCTATAGCAGGTGGAGCACCCACTGCAGGAAAAGGTGGGAGGACCTGAGACTCTGGGCCTGGAAGACCACGGAGGCCCAGGGGGGATTGCCTCCCAACAAGGACGGGGTACCCCTCAGAACCTGACCCCCCTGATGGCCCGCATACTGGCAGTAGCCTACCGAGAGCGGGATGGGCGCTTGAGGGCAGCACAGCAGCCACAAGGTGGTGAGTACAGGGACCTTGACAACCATTTTTGTTGGCTGGCATGGGATCCCAGTGTTGCTTTCAGTTAGTGGGTACCCCTTAATGCCACCTCAGACATTGCTGTGTGGCCCAGCACAAGGCACATGGGTGTATAGCAAAATCTTGTATAAGAAGTAGGTGGCATTCCAGGTCAGACAGGGCTTAGTGGGTCCCAGGAGGAGTGCAGTTGGTGGTGGTTGGCTCTCATCTTGCTGTGTTACCTAGCCAATGGAATGTCAATTGTAGGAAAGTACCATCTTTCCTGGTATGTTACCCCCATTTTTACATGTATGTAAATTTGTTTTTGCCTGCCTCACTGGGATCCTGCTAGCCAGGACCCCAGTGCTCATAGTTTGTGGCCTGAATGTGTATACCTGTGTAGTGATTAACTGTGTCACTGAGGCTCTGCTAACCAGAACTTCAGTGCTCATGCTCTCTCTGCCTTTACAATTGTCACTATGGGCTAGTGACCATTTTTACCAATTCTAATTGGCACACTGGAACACACTTATAATTCCATAGTATATGGTACCTAGGTACCCAGGGTATTAGGGTCCCAGGAGATCTCTATGGGCTGCAGCTTTTATTTTGCCTCCCATAGGGAGCTCATACAAATCTTACACAGGGCTGCCACTGCAGCCTGAGTGAAATAACGTCCACGTTATTTCACAGCCATTTTCACTGCACTTAAGTAACTTATAAGTCACCTATATGTCTATCCCTCACTTAGTGAATGTTAGGTGCAAGTTACTAAGTGTGAGGGCACCCTGGCACTAGCCAAGGTGCCCCCACATAGTTCAGGGCCATTTATCCGGACTGTGTGAGTGCAGGGACACCATTACACGTGTGAACTACATATAGGTCAATACCTATATGTAGCTTCACAATGGTAACTCCGAATATGGCCATGTAACATGTCTAAGACCATGGAATTGTCCTCCCATGCCAAATTTGGTATTAGGATGCCAATCCCATGCATCCCCTGGGCTCCACTATGGATCCCGGGTACTGCCAAACCAGCTCTCTTGGGTTTTCTCTGCAGCTACCACTGCTGCCACCCCACAGACAGGGTTCTTCCCTCCTGGGGTCTGGGCAGCCCAGTCCCAGGAAGGCAGAACAAAAGATTTCCTCTGAGAGAGGGTGTTACACCCTCTCCCTTTTGGAAATAGGTGTTAAGGGCTGGGGAGGAGTAGCCTCCCCCAGCCTCTGGAAATTCTTTAAAGGGCACATATGATGCCCTCCTTACATAAACCAGTCTATACTGGTTCGGGGAACCCCCAGTCCCTGCTCTGGCGCAAAACTGGACAAAGAAAATGGGAGTGACCACTCCCCTGTCCATCATCACCCCAGGGGTGGTGTCCAGAACTCCTCCAGTGTGTCCCATCTTGGATCCAGCAGTGTGTGGGCACTCTGAAGGCCTCTGAGTGGCCAGTGCCAGCAGGTGATGTTAGAGACCCCTCCTGATTGGTGTTTACCTCACTAGGTGGCCAATCTGCCTATGATGGCTAGTTAGGGTCTCTCCTGTGGGTTTTTCCTCAGATAACAACTTGCAAGTATTCACCAGAGTTCTTCTCCACCTCTCTCTTCGACTTCTGCCAAGGATCGACTGCTGACTGCTCCAGGACGCCTGCAAAAGGGCAACAAAGTAGCAAGAAGACTACCAGCGACATTATAGCACCTAATCCTGCAGGCTTTGTCGACTCTTTGCTGGTGGTGCATGCTTTGGGGGCTGCCTGCCTTCATCCTGCACTGGAAGCCATGACAAAATCTTCAGAGGGTTGATGGAATCTTCCCCCTGCTCCAGCAGGCACCAAACTTTAGCATCACTGGTACTCTCATCCTGATGAGCGTGGTCCCTGGAACACAGGTGGTGGACCCAAGTAACCGAGACTGTCCAGTGGTCCAAACTGTCCACATTTGGAGGAGGTAAGTCCTTGCCTCCCCTCTCCAGACAGTAATCCTGTGCACAGCGTGAACTGCAGCTGCTAGGGCTTCTGTGCACATTTCCAAGGAATCCTTTGTGCACAGTCAAGCCCAGGTCCCCAGCACTCCGTCCTGCAATGCTTAACTCCCTGAGTTGACCTCCGTCTTTGTGGGACCCTCTTTTGTAGTGTTGAGATGACCACCTTGCTCAGTCTTCTTGAACCCATGTTCAAGGACTTCTGCAGGTACTACCTTCTTGTGCATGGGCTCTCTACATTGCTGAGGGCCCCCTCTGTCTTCTTTCCCAAGTGGTGACATCCTGGTCCTTCCTGTGCCAGGGCAGCACCCTTTTTTTTCAACCATGACTCTTGCAGCTAGCAAGGCCAGTTTGTAGTCTTTTGCCAAAGAAACAACTCTGCATCCCCCAACACTCTGTGTAACGTCTTCTGCATGAATGAGAAGGTCCTAGCACCTTTCCTTGTTGCAGAATCTTGAGTATCTTCCATCCAGAGGCAGCCATTTTGCACCTTCACCTGAAGATACCTTGATTGAATCAATCTGGTAAGAGTTAAAACATGTAATGAAAGCATTTATTTAGAAAGGAATACAATTTGTGTAGGAAAGTGGAGTATTATGTGGTGTGGGGGTTAATCCTCTCCATGTAATACTGTAACATTACCCCAGAGATGGTCTTTGGATTCGTACTAATAAATCACTAGCTTAGTACTGGTAGGGTGGCAAAGAGCAGTCAGGCTTCACTAAGAGGAACACGTGTCAAGCATTTCATAGCACAAACATGATAAGCAATTAACATGACTCGAAAGAAGTCCAACACCAATTTATACAAATAGAGCTTATTTATATCTTAATTAAGACACCATAATGAAGAGAATTGAACAATTCTAAACAGAGTTTAGAAGAAATATTTATTCACATCAGAACTGGCATTTATTTAAACATTGCCTTGGAGTCTGTGGGAGAAATATCAGTGGTTGCAAAAATGTACTTAAAAAGCAAGTTGCATGGAATTCTTTTGGGATTGAAGTGGTGAAGTCCCTAGGATCATATCATAACAGTCAGTGAAGTTTACCTGCCTCACCCTTTGTTTCTGATTCCTGGGAATGCCCAGGCTGCTTGGCAGGAGGTCCGTCACCTGTTTTGGAGGCAGCAGGCGCTGAAAGAAGCGTGGGCTGACCAGCCAGAGCACAAAGAAGGGTACCAAACAGGTGGGCAATGACTAGTGAGCCACCTGGGTGCATGCAAGCTGTCCCTCGACACCAGATTCATCTTGGGGAGAAAAGTTAAATCAAATAGTATAGGCAAATGATGGCCAGGATAAGCCTCAAGTATTTGTGGAGCGAATAAACCTGTGCCGTCGGGGTTTTGGCAGAGTGACTGTTTGATTTCTCCCAAGGACTCATGACTACCAGCAGCTTGATCTATGTACCTTTCGTGTTTACATATAATGTTTTATACATCTGAAGCCTTGACAAAGTCTTGAAGACGAAACACGTGTTGGCTGTTTTGCTGTATGGACTTATTGTTACATTCGAACATCCTATTGTAACTTTGACCATTTATCACCATCTGGCTGCTCTGGACACATGGTCATTTTGTACAACGCAGTCTTTTGATTGAGATTTCTACTTTCTACCTGCACTTATAATAAATATCTACACATCATCTTCCAAGAACGAACTTTCTATTTATTCTTGAACATTATCAGGATCAGGATTCATGCTATTGGTGTGCCCTGGCCACTCTTCTTTCAATATTTAGGCAACCACCCACTCTTCAGTGTGTGGCCCTCCGACACCTGTGGTGGCAGGTGTTAGGGCTAGCCTGGCACCCAACACCATATTTTTTTAATTTTATGTCTTCGCTCTGATTTTACTATTGACATACGCTTTGCAGATGTGCAAGCACTCTCTGGCATCCGCCACCTTCTTCGCCTGACTATGTCTACAAATCAATTTAGGGAGAGAGAACAGGTGCTGAGGCCTGCTTAGCAGGCTTCCAGTGGACTAACAGAGTGATATACATCAGCATTGAGGGTAAAACGGTGGTGGAAAATCACACATAAAGGGGTACTTTCCTACAATGAGGAGGTTCATTGTTTCATAAAAATTAATGATAGTGCTGTAGAAAAATTAGGACAGGTTTTAGGTAAGTTCTCAAATATCTTCCTTTTCTGTTTCATTAAATTATTCTGACATGCAGAGTGAAAAGTGCAATGTCAACATCTCCAGCAGACAGCCAGTTAACTCTCTGACCAGCAGCTTTTCTATAGTGTTATAATGAACAACTAGAGTACTAACATTCTGACTTTATGCCAACAGTGTGGCACATCTGAACACCACCTAGATGGAATCAAAGTGAAAAACTGAAAGGATAATGCAGTAAATTAGAAAATTAGGGAGCTTCATAACAAATAATTCTCCCAAGATGGCCACCATAGGAAAAGAAAGTCACAAATATAACACAAATATCACCCAAATGTGACCCCCATTATAGCCCAATGATAAAAGTGTTCTAAAATGAAGGCCCATGGAGAAACACAGGGTTGTGCCTTATTCTTTAAAATATGGCGCATCCCCGTGTTTCTCCTTGCGCCAACGCTAAGTTAGCTGCTGAACACCAATGCAGCCACCCTTGCGCCATGGTGCAAAGATGGCTCCATTGCAAGGAAGATTGTTTTTGTGCAGGAAGGGACAACCTCCTGCACAAAAACAATTTTAAATGCTGATTTGCTCCTTCTATGTCTGCTGCAAAAGGCAGCACACATAGAAAGAGCAAACAGCGAGGAGAAATGAAAGCATTTCTTTTTGTTGCACCATGGTAATGCCATCCCTGTTTTTTTTTTGGCACTGCCTCAGGTATATGAAATCTCGTAAATCTGTGGAAGCATCAAAATGCAATGGGTGTTGCTCTGGAACAAAAAGTGGCTTAACACGGCCTTGTAAATATGGCGTAGTGCATAGCGCCAGTGGAGTGTCATAAAAAGTGACTCTCGGGTGGTGCCCGGGGTTTGTAATTATGACCCTTTTTTTGTTTTTTGCATTTTTGAAAAGCGCAGACTTGACCCAAAGTTACTGGAGTGTTTTCAAGAGCATCAGTTATATTACACAAGGACACATTTAATTTGGTTTTAGGAATGGGGAGATTAAGGTCTTCATTATGACATTGGCGGTGACTTTTAAAGTGGCGGTAAAACAGCCAATAGGCTGACTGCCAAATTTTGACCATGACGGTGATACCTCCCATAGACAGCCAATGTACCACACCAACCGTCACGGGGTTAACATCACTGACCATGGCTTTAGCCATCAACAGCCAGGCGGAAGACAAGGTACCGCCCACCATATTATGATATAGCAAACCATCATGATTTCTGGGGCGGAACCAATGCCATCAAAAGCTGGCAGAAACACTGCATAGAAAACGAAAGACTCACCATTAGAGACACAGAGGTGACCGCCGTCGCCATGAAACCTGAACTTTAAGTCTAACCCGATGCTCCTCTATGCCATGGTCCTCCTGGAACACCAACGACGACGACGGTGAGTACAGCCGCCTAGCACACAAGGGAGGGAGGGAGGAAAAGGATAGTGACACACACACACGCAAAACACACCCCACTCACACACGCAGCATACACACAACCAGCTGCAGGGTAAAACCAATGTCACAGGACCCACATCTAATTAAAACAAGGACCACATTGATGCTTAAGTGACACTGTTATTTGATACCAACAGCCACCATATTGTCCATGTGAAAACAAAAGCATGCGTCAATGTTCAGAAAGGGCCAATGGCCAGTCCAAAGTACAAAAGGCCCACAGGGCACAGTCCAAGGCCCAACTTGACGCCTGACTTTATCCGGACTCCACTGTGCAGGGGCATCATGTTGGAAAGGGGCAGGCACTCAGGGGGAAGGAGGGTGGAGGTGGGGGGCACTTCAGCTGAAGTGGGTAACATGCTGAATAGTTCTGGAGGGGGTTCCTTGCCCAATTGTACCTGGTGGGGAGTACAAGGCCACAGTCTCTGAAGTAGTTAACATGCCCACTGGTTCTGGAGGGGGCTCCTTGCCCAGTTGTCCCTAGTGGGGAGTGTAAGGACACAGTCTCTGAAGTGCGTAACATGCCCCCTAGTTCTGAAGGGGGCTCCTTGCCCAATTGTCTCTGGTGTGTGGCCTACATGTGCTCTGCTAAAGGTGATGGCTGATGTGCCTCTGCTGGAGGTGAGGGCTCCTTGCTCACTGCTGGGGGAGGTGTTGCTCTGGCTGCCTCTGCTGGAGGTGAGGGCTCCTTGCCTACTGCTGGTGGAGGTGTTACCCTGGCTGCCTCTGCTGGAGGTGGGGGCTCCTTGCCCTCTGCTGGTGCAGGGGCCCTCTTTCCTCTCTTTGCTGGTGGAGTGGGAACCTTCCCTTTCTTGAGTGGTGGAGTGGGAACCTTCCCTTTCTTGGGTGGTTGAGTGGGATCCTTCCCTTTCTTGCGTGGTACAGTGGGAACCTTCCCTTTCTTGTCTTCAGGACTAGGAGGTGACTCCACTGTCCCTGTCTCATGTCCCTTGGTTTTCACTACCCCAGTCCTCACTTTCTGCGGTGGAGGTCTGCTCACAGTAAGAGTGGCAGCCGTCACACTCTGGGGTCCCTGTGTGCCAGCAGCTGAAGATTTGATGGGAGCAGCCATCCAGTTCCATACTGCCAGCTAAAACTGTACTGATAATCCTAAACCAGGGCAGTCCTTTCATGTGTTTTCCAGCATCCATCACTTGTTGCACTTTTGGGTGAAATGGAGCCTGTACATTTACTGTTTATTGATTTTTTGTACCCAGTCTTGCTCACCTCTGGAGCTTCAGATGTTGTTGGTTAACAACATCATGATGGCCAATGAAGGAGTTCCTGGGTTCAGCTCAGTGTCTCGCTTGTTGTTCCACTACTATGCTCTCACTCTGGCAGGATTACAATCCATATCAGGTACAACTAGTTACTTTTCCATTGTGTCCTACGTCTGTATTCGGTTTAGCAGGTTCATTTTTCCAGCATATGTACACCATCAGAACAAATATTTAAGGGGTGTGATAGAGATTTAGAACTGTGCTGCCATGCTGTTCGGCATCAGGTTTTTTGTTCTTTTTAGACTCCTGTTGTAGACCATTGTAATTTCACTTTGATTCTCATTATAGATGGCTTCTTAAAATGTTTTGGTCAGAAGGTTTTTCCATCCGAAACTATATTGTGACTCTCACAGAATACTGCATGTAGTGGTACTCTATTGTCTTTCAGGGACAAAGCTATCAGGTCAACCATTTAGGACTTTGGCTCTTGAAAAGAATACAGCAAGAAGCATTCACATGTGGAAATTGATACAGTGCAACCAATTTGTACATGTTATGATCTATTCCATTGTGGAGTACACAGGATTATGTCCTAATACATTGGCAATAGAGAATGTAGTATTATCGTGTGAAGTATTCCCAGGGGACAACAGATGTGTAAACATGAACTTGGTGTTTTCTGCTTTGTTAATATACAGTCTGATTTAGAGTTTGACCGACAGGGAACCCTGTCGACCAAACTGATCGTCCACCTGGCTCATTTAGATCTGGGCAGACCATAAGTATCCCGTCGACAGAGCTCCCATTGGCTCCATTGACAGAATATGTCCTCCGATGGCCTGATGGAAGGTCTCTACACATCGGCCCTATTTAAGGCTCTTTTTCCTGTTGTTCATCACCAGGAAAATACTGACAATAAGGAAAGGAAAAAAAAATGTCTCCCACTCCCTGGATGAAAACACCCAGGGTGTGGTGGTCATTATTATTATTAATTTTTTTAATTAACTCCCAGTTTGGGAGTTTGTTTTAGAAAAACAAAAAACTTTGGGAAAGTTTGATGGACGGCCTTCATAGTTGATGATATTGTCTGTAAGGAAATGGCTCCCTGTTGCAGTTACCCTCCACTTTTTGCCTGATGCTGACTTGACTGAGAAGTGTGCTGGGACCCTGCTAACCAGGCCCCAGCATCAGTGTTCTTTCACCTAAAATGTACCATTGTTTCCACAATTGGCACACCCCTGGCACACAGATAAGTCCCTTGTAAAAGGTACCAGTGGTGCCAAGGGCCCTGTGACCAGGGAAGGTCCCTAAGGGCTGCAGTATATGTTGTGCCACCCTAAGGGACCCCTCACCCAAAACATGCACACTGCCATTGTAGATTGTGTGTATTGGTGGGGAGAAACTGGCAAAGTCGACATGGCAGCCCCCTTAGGATGCCATGCCCACAAAATACTGCCTGTGGCATAGGTAAGTCACCCCTCTAGCAGGGCTTACAGCCCTAAGGCAGGGTGCACTATACCACAGCTAAGGGCATAGCTGCATGAGCAATTTGCCCCTACAGTGTCTAAGTCCATTCTTAGACATTGTAAGTACAGTGTGGCCATATTAAGTATATGGTCTGGGAGTTTGTCAAAAACAAACTCCACAGCTCCATAATGGATACACTGAATACTGGGAAGTTTGGTATCAAACTTCTCAGAATAATAAACCCACCCTGATGCCAGTGTTGGATTTATTACAAAATGCACACAGAGGGCATCTTAGAGATGCCTCCTGTATTTTCGCCAATCCTTCAGTGCAGGACTGACTGGTCTGTGCCAGCCTGTGGCTCAGAGTTGAGTTTCTGACCCCCTGGGGTGAGAGCCTTTGTGCTCTCTGAAGACAGAAACAAAGCCTGCTCTGGGTGGAGGTGCTTCACACCTCCCCCCTGCAGGAACTGTAACACCTAGCAGTGAGCCTCAAAGGCTCAGGCTTTGTGTTACAATGCCCCAGGGCACTCCAGCTAGTGGAGATGACCACCCCCTGGACACAACCCCCACTTTTGGCGGCGAGTCCAGGGGAGATAATGAGAAAAACCAGGAGGAGTCACCCACCAGTCAAGACAGACCCTAAGGTGTCCTGCGCTGAGGTGACCCCTGCCTTTAGAAATCCTCCATCTTGATTTTGGAGGATTCCCCCAATAGGAATAGGGATGTGCCCCCCTCCCCACAGGGAGGAGGCACAAGGAGGGTGTAGCTACCCTCAAGGACAGTAGCCATTGGCTACTGCCCTCCCAGACCTAAACACACCCCTAAATTCAGTATTTAGGGGCCTCCCAGATCCCAGGAAATCAGATTCCTGCACCCTGAAGAACGAAAAAGGACTGCTGACCTACAAGCCTGCAGAGAAGAAGGAAGACGACAACTGATTTGGCCCCAGCCCTACCGGCCTGTCTCCAACTTCGAAAACCTGCTCCAGCGACGCATCCGACAGGGACCAGCAACCTCTGAAGCCTCAGAGGACTGCCCTGGACTACAGGACCAAGAAACTCCAGTGAACAGCGGCCTAGTTCAAAATCTGCAACTTCTTTGCAACAAAGAAGCAACTTCCAAAGACTTCACGTTTCTCACCGGAAGCGTGAGACTTCACACTCCGCACCCAACGCCCCCGGCTCGACCTGCAGAAAACCAACACCTCAGGGAGGACTCCCCGGCGACTGAGAGCCCGTGAGTAACCAGAGACTACCCCCCTGAGCCCCCACAGGGACGCCTGCAGAGAGAATCCAGAGGCTCCCCCTGACTGCGACTGACTGTAACAAGGGACCCGACGCCTGGAACCAACAATGCACCTGCATACACCAGGACCTGAAGGAACCGAACTTCAGTGAAAGAGCGACCCCCAGGAGACCCTCTGCCTAGCCCAGGTGGTGGCTGTCCTGAGAAGCCCCCCTGTACCTGCCTGCAACGCTAGAGTGACCCCCCTGGTCCCTCCATTGATTCCTACCTGAAACCCGACGCCTGTTTTGCACACTGCACTGGGCCGCCCCTGTGCCGCTGAGGGTGTGTTTTGTGTGCCTACTTGTGCCCCCTCCAGTGCTCTACAAAATCCCACTGATCTTCCCCCCGAGGACGCAGGTACTTACCTGCTGGCAGACTGGAACCGGAGCACCCCTGTTCTCCATAGGCACCTCTGTGTTTTGGGCACCTCTTTGACCTCTGCACCTGACCGGCCCTGAGCTGCTGGTGTGGTAGCTTTGGAGTTGCCTTGAACCCCTAATGGTGAGCTGCCTGTGCCCCAGAACTGAGATACTTACCTCCTAATCTAACCTTTACTTACCTCCCCCAGGAACTGTTGATTTTTGCACTGTGTCCACTTTGAAAATAGCTTATTGCCATTTTTACAAAGACTGTACATGATATTGTTTTCATTCAAAGTTCCTAAAGTATCTAAGTGAAGTACCTTACATTTAAAGTTTTATTTGTAAATCTGGAACCTGTGGTTCTTAAAATAAACTAAGAAAATATATTTTTCAACATAAAACCCTATTGGCCTGGAATAAGTCTTTGAGTGTGTGTTCCTCATTTATTGCCTGTGTGTGTACAACAAATGGTTAACACTACCCTCTGATAAGCCTACTGCTCAACCACACTACCACAAAATAAAACATTAGAATGTTCTACTTTTGCCACTATCTTACCTCTAAGGGGAACGCTTGGACTCTGTGCACACTATTTCTTACTTTGAAATAGTATATACAGAGCCAACTTCCTACATCGTCCATCAAACTGCCAAGACAAGAACAAAGTGGCAGAGGTCTCTGTTAGTGTAGTGAGTGGTCCACAGGGCTTGTGGTCAACTCTAAATTTGGCACTTGGAGGTCCGTTGGAATGACGAAGGTATTGCCCTCTGCCATCCAGAAGGTCTTAGGCCCTCATTACAACCCTGGAGGTAAATCCTGCTTACCGGCCTGCTGACGGCCGTCAAGATACCGTGGCCGCGTCGGAATGCTGCTTCAGGTATTACGACCCACATCTAGAAATCCCCCACAATACAGGTACCCACACAAGTCCGCTACACCAAAGGTCAGTGATAAACTGGTGATACCAAAACCTACACCGTCATGCCAACAGAACTACGGCCACACTATCACGACCCACGAATCAATGCAGTAACACAGTAATCCATTGGCGGTACACACCGCCGCGCTCAAAATACACACACCTACAAAACAGAACCACATTGGACAATTCAAAATACACACACCTGATACTCATACACACACCACACCCACACCACTATAAAGCACACACCCACATTACCAACAACCTCTTAAAACGACCCGTTTTGAAGAAGCCCAGAGAGAGAGATAATCAAACACAATGCCAGCCTCCACAGGCACACAACACCATCACTCATACAACATCCACGCGCCTCAAACAACACACCCCAACACATCCCCACAGATATCACAACAGACAGCACCTCACACATCACCCACACCACATCATGGCACCGCAAAGACATCCCAAGTTCTCTGAGGAGGAGCTCAGAGTCATGGTGGAGGAAATCATCCGGGTAGAGCCACAGCTATTCGGATCACAGGTGTAGCAGACCTCCATTGCTAGGAAGATGGAGCTATAGCGGAGAATTGTCGACAGGGTCAACGCCGTGGGACAGCATCCAAGAACACAGGATGACATAAGGAAGAGGTGGAACGACCCATTGGGGAAGGTGTGTTCTGTGGTATCCAGACACCAGGTAGCTGTACAGAGGACTGGCGTTAGACCCCCACAACTAACAACATGGGAGGAGCAAGTCTTGGCAATACTGCATCCTGAGGGCCTCGCAGGAGTAGCAGGAGGACTGGACTCTGGTAAGTCATATCTTTACTACTATATCCCCCCATCCCTACCTGCATGCCATCAGAAACTCTTACCCCTACCCTCACACCCATCACCGCAACACCCCACAGATACCCCACTATCACAACACACACATCCCAATCCCAAGCCATGCATGTCACACCAATGCATGGACACCCATCACCAAAGCATATCCAGTACAGATACACACCCAGGCCCCAAGATTAACAATCACACAAGGCCAGAGACAATAAGCCAAGCACAGGAGTAGAGAATAACTCACACATTGGACAAGAGGGCACACACAGATACAATAACTATGCATTTACCCCCCAACAGGACCCCTACCCAACGTCACTGGACAGGAGGTGCCAGACATATCCAGTCCCCCCACAGAGGAGGCCCACAGTGACGACAGCACACCTGGATCAAGATGACCAGCCCGGCCCATCAGGGACCTCGAGACAGTCGGTTCACCTGCCACTGTCATAAACAACCACAGAACCTCCTCCCTCAGGAAACACCCCCATAGCACCCACCCAGCAGACCATGCCACTGTTCCCAGGTCACATCAAGCAGCAGTGTGTCCACCACTACAGGGACCCCAGGCAACCCCACTAACCCAAGACAATCAGGGACCTGGGGTCAGTGGCAGTGGGCACACGGTTCAGGGGACAGAGGCATAGGACAACAGGGAAGCTGGGAGGACTGCTGTGCAACAGGGGGGGACAGGCCCATTGAAGAATTCTTCTGCCCTTGTCCTGGGATTCCTCACTGGGGTCAGTAGCCATGACAGGTTGGGGTAACCAGAGTCACCTGCAAATATAGAGGGACAACTGTGAGACATACACGAACCATTAGGGACTCTACCATAGCCAGACACCTATGTAATCTGTGTTGGGACCTTGGGCTCACCTATTAACCACACACGGTGCCTCTGGAGTTGCCCCATCACATAGGGGATGCTGCTATTGCTCAAAATGTAAGCATCATGCACTGAGCCAGGAAACTTGACATTCACATGGGAGATGTACTGGTCTGCTAAACACACTATCTGCTCATTCATAGAATGGTAGCTTTTGCGGTTTCTGTACACCTGTTCATTTCTGCGTGGGGGGGACAAATGCCACATGTGAACCATCAATGGCACCAATGATGCTGGGGATATGTCCCAGGGCATAGAAGTCACCTTTCACTGTGGGCAAATCCTCCACCTGGGGGAATACAATGTAGCTGAGCATGTGTTCAGCAGGGCAGACAACACTCTTATCAACACGTTAGAGAACATTGGCTGTGACATCCCTGATCCCATGGCCACTGTTGTTTGAAAGGACCCACTGGCCAGGAAATGGAGTACTGACAGGACCTCCACTAGAGGGGGGATTCCTGTGGGCTGGCGGATATCTGACATCAGGTCTGGCTCCAACTGGGCACACAGTTCTTGGATTGTGGCACAATCAACTCTGTAGTTGATGATGATGTGTGTGTCTTCCAATGTCGACAGGTCCACCAGGGGTCTGTATACCAGAGGATGACGCCATCTCATCATCTGCCCCAGCGGACTTGCCCTATGGAGGAGAAGGGTGAGCAGAGGGTCGTACACCACACAGGTTTCACATGGGTGTTTAGAACAAATGTGATGTAATCTGTGTTTAGCGCTGCATGTCCGTATTCCAGCACAAAAGTGCTGTGACTCAGTTATTTGGCCTGCCATGTGGCCACCTGAAATGGTGGCTGCCTGACTTGTGAGGAGGGACAAGGGGAAATGAGGTAACTGCGCTGGCGTTGTGAAGCGTGGCGGTAGGCAGACGAAGACCGTGGCGCAATTCAGCATTGGTTATCATTGGGCTCTATGGGTTCCAGGAGCCAATGATGATGTACGCCGGCAGTGACGGTACACACCGCTGAGGACGTAAACGCCATTTTCTATCTGTTCACTAACTTGATACCTGACCTACAACAGGAGAGGATCTACACTGCAAGTGCTCCTGGGGCCTGAGTCTGGAAACGACAATGGCTACAGTGTCTGGGGAAAGGGCCCCTGCCTTCACTGCAGAGGAGTTGGACAAACTGGTGGATGGGGTCCTCCCCCAGTACACACAACTCTACGGTCCACCAGACAAACCGGTAAGTACACTGTGAGCATGATTGATGGGACATGAATGTATGGAGTGTCGTTGATGGAAGATACAGGTGGGGGGGTGGGCAGAGGCCAGCATGTGAGGATGGTCAGTGTATGTGTTTGTGGCCCAGGGTGGGTGGTTGTGGCCAATGAGGATAGCCAGACGGGGATTAAAAGCCATTCCTACGTCACATTTCGTTTAGGTCAGCGCTCACCAGAAGAAGGGTATTTGGTATGCCATCGCCAAGGAAGTGCGGACCCTGGGGGTCCTCCATAGACGGAGCACCCACTGCCACAAAAGATGGGAGGACCTGTGCTGCTGGACCAAGAAGACGTCGGAGGTCCAGCTGGGGATGGCCTCCCAATGTGGAATGAGTGCCCGTCGCACCATGACCCCCCTGATGTACTGGATCCTGGCGGTGGCATATCTGGAGTTGGATGGGCGCTTGAGGGCATCACAGAGTACTGTCTCATGCAGCTGACTCTGCGCCCTTCATTACGTTTCTGGGTGTGGGAAGAGGGCTGTGGGTTCCCCTAGGGCAGGCCAAGCGTGCCAGGGTAGATCCATTGTTAGGCAGGCTCAGTGCCAGTCCAACCCCAAAAGTGGTAGTGGTCCTCTACACCTAGTCAGTCTCCTGTGGTTTCCAGGTGTGCATCAAATGGGTATAGGCATAGTCCACCATGGGCATGTGATTTTCCCCTGAACTGTTAGTGCATGGCCTAGTGCATAGGGCTGCTCCCTGTGTGTTGTGTCCACCAACAGTGGTGTTGTTGCAGCCATTGACCATGTCTCTCCTCTGTCTTTCCCCCCCTTTTTGTTTTGTCACTCTGTCCTTGTGTGCATTAGCATCATCTGGCGGAGGAGCAGTGGCACCAGAGCAGGATTGAGCTGCAACCCACTTGGCCATGGAGGGTGAATGTATGGAGTCTGAAGGCACCAGTGGGATGGAGGGCGAGGGGAGCTCCACGACAGGGACAGGAGGAGACACCAGCGACAGTGACTCCTCCTCTGATGGGAGCTCCCTTGCGTTGGTGGGCACCTCTGTGCCCACCACAACAGGTACATCCGCCACCCCCCCTACCAGCACCACCCTCCCAGCAGCCCCTCATCGAGTTTCCCATGCCCACTCACCCAGGAGGGTGGGCATCTCCTTCGCTCCAGGCACCTCAGGCCGTGCCCCAGTCAGCCCTGTTGCCCTCAGTTAGGAGGCTATTGACCTCCTGAGATCCCTCACTGTTGGGCAATCAACCATTTTGAATGCCATCCAGGGTGTCAAGAGGCATTTGCAACAAACAAATGCATACCTGGAGGGCATTCATTCTGGCATGGCAGCCCAACAGAGAGCATTTCAGGCTCTGGCCTCAGCACTGATGGCAGCCATTGTCCCTGTGTCCAGCCTCCCCCCTCCAACTTCCATTACCCAGACCCAATCCCCTGTACCTCAGCCTATCCCAAGCACACCTTCAGACCAGCATGCACACTCATCGACACACAAGAGTGGACGTGGCAAACATAAGCACCACACATTCCACAGGCACTCACACAAGCACCATCCCCATGCAGACACACCAACATCCACTGCCTCCACTGTGTCCCCTCCTCCACATCCTCCACCTCCCTCCCTGTCTTGTCTCCACTCACACCTGCATGTACTACATCCTCAGCCACTTCCTCCATCACCAGCACGCCCATCACCACACACCCCTCACGTGCAATCACCACCCCCACTACCATGCACACGTCCCCTGTGTCCTCTCCCAGTGTGTCTGTGAGCCCTCCTCCCAAATTACACAAACGTCGGCACACATCCACTCAACAGCCATCCACCTCCCAACAGCCTCCAGCCCATGCACCTTCACCCAAATTCAGCAGACGTACACCTCCTACAACCACTACCTCTTCCTCCACTCCCAAACCCCCTCCATCTTCCTGTCCCAGTGTGTCTAAAAAACTTTTCCTGGCTAACATTGACCTCTTCCCTCCACCACCCCGTCCTTCCCCTAGAGCCAGGATGTCCAGATCCCAGCCCAGCACCTCAGCCACGAAATCCTCCAGCACTGGGGGCCCTGCAGGTCCTGTAACACCGCGGGCCGCACCCATCAGAGCTGCCAGTGCACCACCTAATGAGGCCAAGGATCACCCTATTCCACCACCTGCCAAGGTGAAGAAGGGGACAACATGCCCTAAGGACAAGCCGCACCGACCAAGCAGCAGGGCCTCCTCAAAGACAAAAGTGGACAAGGTCCCAGCAGCGACTTCAAAGGTGGGGAAGGGACACAAGGCTAAAGAGAAGGCAGCCCAGGGCATGGAGCCTCAGGGTGAGGAACTGTTGACACCCCTTCTGCAGGCCAGAACAGCAACCTGTACTACGGTGGACACTGCTGCAACAACCGCCACCTGCACTGCCACCTGCACCACCACCTGCACCACCACCTGCACTGCCACTTGCACGCCTGCTGCCTCTGCTCCAGTCCCCAGCATCATCCCCAGTGGGCAGCCATCGGAGGCTGCAGGAGATGTCCTGGTGTCTCCCTCCACAGGTGCTGACACATGCACCACCGCCAGCATGTCCGCCACTAACACCTCTGCAACCACCGTCACCACAGCCGACATGGACATCATCCCCAGTGGGCATTTGTCCGAGGCTGCAGGAGATGTCCGGGACCCTGCATAGCGTACATGAGACAACACAACCAGCACTGGCAGTACCAGCAGTTGGCAGGCTGACTTGTGGCAGGGTGGAGTGTGTCTCTGCCTCCATGGAGTATCATTCTACCTGTTCCCATGAAATCACGTGGGTCTGACACCCATGTGCGGGAATAGGAACTGCCACTCACAATGTGAAGCACTCTGGGCACAAAGCCTCCTCTAGAACCAGTGGAGAGATACATCCACTACCCCAGTCCTTGGCAGGATGAAGCACTCTGGGCACAAAGCCCCCTCCAGAACCAGTGGAGAAAGGCGTCCACTAACCCAGTCCTTGGCAGGATGAAGCACTCTGGGCACAAAGGCCCCTCCAGAACCAGTGGAGAGATACATCCACTACCCCAGTCCTTGGCAGGATGAAGCACTTTGGGCACAAAGCCCCCTCCAGAACCAGTAGAGAGATACAATCCACTACCCAAGTCCTTGGCAGGATGAAGCACTCTGGGCACAAAGCCCCCTCCAGAACCATTGGAGAAAGTCATCCACTACCCCAGTCCTTGGCAGGATGAAGCACTCTGGGCACAAAGCCCCCTCCAGAACCAGTGTAGAAAAGGATCCACTTAAGAGACTGTGGCTTTGCACTCCCCAGGACCAATCAGTGGGCATGGAGCCCCCTCGTGGAGCAGAGGCGTCGTCCCTTCATCCGGCTGAAGTTCCCCCCCTCCCCTTCCCCATGAGGTGCCTGTTTTTGTTCGACCTGAAGCCCCAGCAGTTTTCTCTCTGTTTCGAGGCAGGTATCATGTGTGGACTTTGCCCATGCATTTTGGGACCACTGGTCCACGGACAATGAATGGAACACTATCCGGACTTGTGTAGTTGCTGTACATACTTGTTTATACTGATCTGTTACGGACCTGTTTCCATATCTGAATGTTTGATGATTACACTTGTTACAATCATTCTCTTTTGTCCTTGCGTTGTTCCAGAGGTTTATGGGGTGTAACTGTAATGTTGCTGCATGTATTTGTGTGTGTGGTGTTGTGGGTGAGGGTGGGGGGTGGGGGTGTTGCGTGTGTGTGTCACTCTCTTTTTCCTCCCCCGTCCCCTGTGTACTAGGTGCAGTACTCACCGTGGTCGTTGCTGCCGTCTTTGCTGCTCCTGGTAGAAGAGGAGGTAAACCAACATTGGTAGCACCTGTAACTCGGGCTCCATGGCATCCTGGTTCCTCATTGGATGTCGATAGGTGAGTGGTTTCCCTTCCAAAGACTGTTTCTGCTGTGCTTTTGATGGCGTTGGTACCGCCCCGGAAAAGCTGGTGGATTGGTGCCTTGTAATACAGTGGGCGGTACATTGTGTGCTGCCTGTCTGTTGGCGGTTACCGCTGCGGTGTTTGTTTCTAACGCCGTGGCGGTCGGAGTGTTAAAGTGGCTGTCTGTGTTGGTGGTTTCCGCCATGGTCGTGATTCCATTTTTTTCACCGCCGGCCTGTTGACGGTATTACTGCCGCTTTAACACCGACCACCAGGGTTGTAATGAGGGCCTTAATTCCGTCGGCTGAACTCTAAATCAGGCCAACACTTCTTGTAAATATGAATACTGATTTGCTGGTAGCATTTCGAGTAATCATCTCAAACTGTCGCCTATTCATTCTGAAACAAAGGAGTTTAAGTGTACTACTGACAATCGTCTCCTGTCCAGGTATTTCACGATTTCGAGTGGTCAGTTTAAATGCCCACGTTATGGAGGTCCGAAATTTCCCGACATGAAATCCTTTTCTTTATGATGGTTCTTGTACCACTTCTTTAAACAAAGTTTTTGCCTTTGAATAGAATATGTCACTTTAACTAAAGCATATCAACATCACAGACACTTTGAAAGAGACTCACATGAGTTAGTAGTTATTCGGGCATTCTTTCTATTTAGGTTTGGGTGTATTAACAGATGGGTGGAATATCTTTCTATTGTTGCAGACAGTGTATGAATGTGATGTTTATGAGCTAGCGTTCACATAAAACGTGTGCTAATGGTATTTCTTGTACAAAGATCAAAGATCCCTTTCAAGATTTAGTATGCACACAAATCTAAACATTGTTTTATTGATCCCGCTTAGTTTATACTGCACATATGGTGGTAACAGTGGCAATGGAAACCGTTCAAAATAACCTGCAGGCTGTCTGATCAACATCCATTATGTAAAAAGTAGGAGATTTCATCGGTTTGCACTGCACACGGCACATTTTGTTTCAATTTATAGCAAAACCGTAGCAGTTATAATCTGTACGAAGGACCATGGAAGGAATGCATGTTGTAGGAGGGGCTATACTCTCCCACAAGCAATGGAAGCTACTTAAAAATGACGAATGATTCAATGTAAGTAATTAAATCGGCGGTAAATGGGCTAAAGAGGTTACAGTGATGATGTGAGCTGTACAGAGGTCCCAATGTGCCTAGGCAGAAGGCCACACAACAGGATCAAAGGGATCACTATAGGAGTAAGATAATGATTGGAGAAAATGAGGAAAGGGCACTAAAGCTATCAAACAGAAATACAGATTAAGAATGTGACGTCCAGAATCAGGACTCATTTAACAGATGAAAATGAAATAATAAAAATCCCACAAAAATATAGATAAACTGCTAGAACGTGCAACGTTAACGAGGCAAAGGAAATGTATCAATTGGAATCAATGGAAATAGTGTTGAATTATAGCCATCTGAATTAAAGAAATATTTCGAAATAACCAAGTAACTGTGTGTAGAAGCAGCGTTAAGATGTAGCTAAGACGTTCTGTCAACCTGTGACATCGCAGGTTTGGAATGAATATGGCGGGGGTTTATCACTCTACATGTATTCATCTTCACACTCAGAAAACATTTTAGAAGAAGAATCCTTCCAGCGGGGTAAGCCCATAGAATGTTTGAAAGTTGACTCACAATGTAGAGGCCCTAAATGAACTTTGAACATAGCCCGGTGTTGTTAGCTGTATCTTGCTGGGGAGCTGGATGGAGAAAGTCAGTTTCCCTTGTTCACGTTAATTCCAGTGGCACACTTGATGCTGCACTGTACTTAGAGCCCAGATCTGTTCAGTGGGTGCTCATGGGGGCTTGTGTCTGATCAGTGTCCAGCAACCTCAGCCTGTAGTTTTTATAGCAGCCGGGGAACGGACATGTGAAGTTCAAAAAGTCGCTCACGAGTATCAAGACTTCATAATCAAACTCAACATATTTAGGAGTAAAGCTACTGTCCCCTTGGTAATCGGAAACCCGTGGAGAAAGTAGACTTTTTTTTTAGCAGAGAGGTAGTTTCGCGCTTACTATTGATTTTGTCTACTGGACTGTTCCAGTTCCCTCAGTACTCATGATAAGGATTATACGAATCCTCAGTAATGCACTAGGTAAGTAGGAATTCTTCATAGTGGCCTGTAGATACCTCTAACACAGGACTTTCACAGCTTCCTAGATCTTCAGGTTTAAGGATGAAGAGGTTTTCCAGACGACATCCATGCTTTCATCAGCCTACCTGGACCCCAATGTCCCTCTAGAAGAACTCAGTAATTTGTTTTGACACATCTCTGGGGCAAATCCAGGGGGAAAGATATTAGGGCACATTTACAAGCCACATTAGCACAATTTTTTAATGCTAATGTGGCATTAAGGAGGCATTTTCCCTGTGCCGTATTTACAAAGTGGTGCAACGCAAGCATTGTATCATTTTATAACCCGTTGCACCATATTATGCCTTTGCCAGGCATAATGTATGAAGGGGGGGCATTCCCCCACTAGGAAGCCTAGAAAAATGACGCAGTGAAATCTACAAGATTTCACTGCATCATTTTTTGCGTAATATTTAATGCCTGCCATAGGCAGGCGTTAAAATGACCCTTCCATTGTATTCAATGGGCGTCCCTTGACTTTGGTGGATTAGCACCATAATTTCTGGCGCTAATCCACCAATGCGCCACAATATCATCAACATTTTTAACGCTGTTGGCCTAATGTGTGTCATGGTGCACCGTACTGGGGGGGGCGCGATCATCTATGATGCACCACTTTCTTGTTAATATGCCACTAAAATTGAAAATGGGGTGATTCCATTTAAGTCTATGGAGGTATGCTAGTTTTAGCACTAACTTAAAAGCGCAGTTTTAGCCTAGCATTGTATGATCAACCAAAAAAAGAGCTTTAAAAAGGACTATCAGGAGTGGGGCTGTGACTCCGTCCACGTTGGTAGGTATGAGATCATATTTTGATTTGGCAGATGTGTCCTTCCACAAAAAATGCTTGCCTTCCATGCAGCTGTGATAATATTGTTTATTTATCCAGCTGCCTGAGCTTGAACTTTCAGGGGAACACACATGACAATGTAATGCTATTAATGTGCTTCGGATAACCATATAACTTAGAGTGTTACTGTTCTCTAGCAGTAGCATAGATGGAAGGATGGCAGCCATTAATCTAGACTTTAGAGCACAGTTTTGTGTCTGAGAACCTAGGCAACTCTAAATACATTTTAGGATTGGCTGGACAGTGCAAATGTAGACTAACATAATGGGCCTCTTTACGGGTTTGGTGGTCCCAGGACTGCCATGTTGGTGGTGGAGGTTGTACCGCCAACAGGCTGGCGGAGAAGACCGCCATATTATAACCACGGAGGTATTTACAACAGCCAAATTGGAGGCCATGTTTCATCCGAACAGATTACGAGGTTGCACACTGCCAAGGTTTCCGCCCTGGTCGCACCACCACCGAAAGCCAGGCGGAAACCAACTGCATAAAAGAAGACACTCACCTTCAGGAACCCCTATTCATCCGGCGGCGCCATGGAACCAGAACTACACCTCTTACCACTGCTTCTGCTCACCCAAAGACTTTGGAATCTGCAACAATTACAGCAACTGTGAGTACATATACTTACCTGTTATTGTTGTATATTGTCAGATTTTGTACACACACAACATACATTCGGGAAGGGAGTACGAGGGTGGCACTCACATGTAACTGCACACTAACACTAACAGACAGCCACACACACACACCTGCATATTGACAACAAACTTGCCACGGCCAACACACACACACGTCACAAACACACACAGAAACACTATACAGGCCCACTCTCACACAATTCCACAGAACACCACAACACATCACATCACAAACGCAACACAACCTCACCATCTCCAATCACTGTGGCAGAAACCTACAGGGGACACTACCCAGGGACACATCATACAAACTTGAATCCTGACTACCATGTAACATTCACAGGAAGGGGTATCTGTGGTGCAGCCAGGCACCTCAGGGGTTATCTGGGGGAGGTGAGGTGGAGTTAGGAATAGCTCTTGGAGGTGGGCCTTTGGGATCTGGCTTGGAAGGGTGGTTGGGCTTGGACTTAGGTTAAGGGGAGGGTTGGCTTTCAGGTGGAGAAGTAGACTTCTTGACAGGGGGAGGGCCATGTGAACTTGCAGGGGGGCAGGGAAGGGCTTAGAGGTGGAAGGGCCAGACTTTGGGAAGGACACAGCATATTTAGGATTATCACAGGTTAGGAGCAGAGTAGGGTAAAGGGCAAACTCTTAAAGGAAAGCTTTTTTAGACACACAGGATGGTGATAGTAAAAGGGTTTCGGTGTGGAAAGAGTGGGAGTGGTTGTCTGAGGTGTTGGTGCAGATGTTTTGGGTGCATGTTTGTGAGAGGTATACTTGTGGGTGGTGGGTGTCTGTTGGGTGAGTGAGTGTGGGCGTTTATGTGTCTTGGGAGGAGAGGCGGTGGAGGTGCTGGGAATTGCCATGGGGGTGGGTGAGTGTCTGTTGGGGGTGACTGCAGGTATGGTGGATGTGCTGCATGTAGGCATGTCTTTGGTTGTGGTGTCTACAGATTTGGTAACTGGGGTGGATGCCTGAGGGTGTGCTGTGGTGCTGTCTGTGGGAAAGATAGGTGTAATTGCTGGATCTGTGAATGTTGGTGTGGTGTCTGCTGGTATGTCAGGTTTCCTGTCAGTGATGCTGGGGGTGGTGGGGTGTCAGGGCAGGTTGGGAATTTTGATGTGTGTGCAGGTTTATGTTGCTTGTGTGCTTGTCGGTGGTGTATCTGGCTGTGCTTGTGTTTGTCAGAGCTATCCTTGAATGTTGAGGTGGATGCATGCTTGTCTATCCGCATGCTTTGGCTGGTTCGGGGAGGAGGGGTTTAGGATTGGGAAGAGGAAGGTGGTTAGGGGACAGGAGACAAAGGGTGACTGACTGCCGTCGTTGTGGAGGCCAGAGCCTGAAAGGATCTCTGTAGGCCAGCCAGTGCACCATGAAGGCCCTCCAGGAATGCATTACTCTGTTGGACTTGAGTTGCCAATCCCTGGATGGCATTCACGATGGTCGACTGACCCACAGAGATTGACCTCAGGAGGTCAATACCCTCCTCACTGATGGCAGCAGGGCTGACAGGGGCAGAGGTGCCTGCAACAAAGGAGATGCCCACCCTCTTGAGTGAGTGGGCACTGCCAACTGGGTGGGGAGCTACAGGGAGGGCAGTGATAGTAAGGGGAGTGGTGGACTGAGATGGTGTTTGGGTGGTCCCGGGAGAGTTAGCCACTGCCAGGGAGTGTCCACTGGAGGAGGATTCCGATGATGAAGAACTGCATCCAGTCTTCCCCATGACATTCCCCTTAGCCTCCAGGCCACTGGGTCCCTTGGTGTTGGTGGTATCAGCACTCGGGGTGCCATGGCCAGCAGCTTCCCCACTCGGCTGTGCCCTGTCTCCCTCGCCTGTCAATGCTGATGCACAGAAAGAGAGAGAGAGAGAGGGTCATCAGATGCTTAACTAAACATACAGTGTACCATACACAACGATAACAACACATATATGTCTAATAAAGACCCCGGATAAGAACCATTTAGAGGCTACATCATGACACAACTACATGCTCCCAGCATTCCTATATGACCACAGTATCAACCACAACATAAGCCAACCACCACAACACTACATCATAATTTAGCAGTGACACACACAAATCATGCACATGATGAATTGGCTACATCTAGAGTCTCTCCCTATACAGATCATAATTGTGTATCAACAGATCATCCTTAGAAAATGCTGTTAACTGACAACAAAATGTCATGCCTCCCACTAATCCACACTTTCCCAGTCCATCACCAGTAGTCATGTAACAAGAAAGTAAACTCATCTCAATTAAAATATAACACAACATCCCTAACATGTGACTCTTTCTATGTCTTTCACAAAGTCAAATACCTCAGATGAAGACACTACACATGGCATACCCAAAAAGTGTGTTTCACAAAATAACATAGCATGCTATTTAAACATCTTTCAAACGTGTATAAAAAGATTTAGAAAGAGTTTCTAGATCCATTTATCTAGCTCGTTGACATGTAGACAACAAATGTATGTCACACCATAGGGGCCAACTTAACAAACACAGTACAACCACAGACAACCACAGGGAGCATACCAACACCTCCAATATAATGGACACAAATCATGTGCATGAAGGTCACATACCATTCCACTATACATGATGAGTAGAAACCTCTACACGACTACATCAAAACACCTACATCCTGACATGTGAAACCGAATACCTTAGTACAGAACTAACACTTACATAACCCACTATTTTGTAACCATGAAACACACATAGACCTAGAGCCCAGCAATTTGGCTGACAACATATCCCATAACACCAACATGTGTACGTCAAACAGAACCCCTGCTACACTATTAAGTCAGGAAGAAATGAGCTTATCCATTACTAAAACTGTCAAAAGAGCCTCAGATAAGCAAAGGTAAGTCTGTCAAATAAAAGGTTTCAACATAACAATTGGCATTAAGTATCAATTGACACGTGATGTAGACACAAAACTGTGTATTTTGCACCCATATAGGTATGGTACTACCCTATACAGCATGGGCTAAGGGATCAGCAGGCTAGCCACGTACCTTCTCAACATCAAAGACATGGAAAAAATATATTAGAACACATGTCAATGAACTGTCTTGACCTATCGTTGTATTATTACCACCATGGTTTTCACAATGTAGGATGTCCACCCTGATCAAACTTCACATTTCCTATTGTATGGTTCTGACATAACAATAGGGTCACCTCCTCAAACCTCATAAGAAGTGCAGTAAGTTTGCCACATTAAAATCCTGATTGGGATGGCAGCCTCACATGAAGTTACCATCTATTTCAGGATATAGGATTACTTGACCCTGTTGCTCATCTATCAGACTCAATGTTGCACATAGAGGAAGATACAGTGAAATTGGACTGGTCAGAGACCAAAGAGCTATACAACTTACAAATTAGGTATATGAACTGTAGAACAGTAGGTGGGAAGGATGACACAGCCGGCAGGTTGCACATATGTATGGCTGAGTAGAGTTATACACATGACACCGTCAAATGTGCATCACCACATGCCGTTATACTATTTTTTTGACATAACTGAGCAACATGTTCCAGTACACAATGCAATGCCCACATCTGTGTTTCAATGTTGGCAACTGTTTTACTATGTCTTCCTAGGAGATACTTTACCTGTAGCACTTATGACATTGTCACATCTGCAATACTTAGACATCAAACACCTAACTGGCAGAGGCATGCCCATGTGTTTTGTCAGTACTTACCCCTTTGTGGCCGCCGTGTTGCCCTTAAATGCCCGTCCACCTCACAGTAGGCCACTGCCAAAAGACAGGCCATTAGGGGGGTCAAGGTCTGATGAGCACTCCTCCCTCGTTGGGAAGACATCGCCAGGGGGGCCTCTGCGGTCTTTTGGGCCCAATGTGCCTGGTCCTCCCACCACTTATTACAATGGGTGCTCTGCCAGCTGTGGACCCCCCAGGGTCTGCACTTGCTTGGTGATGGCATGCTAGATTCCCTTTTTGATGGGCATTGACTTGCATGGATAACACAGACAAAAAGAAAAAAAATCATGTCCACATGCACTATACCAACACTAGTGAACAGAACACTTCAGTGACAGTAAGTAGGCAACCATTCCACTCTCTCACTTAACACTCATGTACAAATTAGCATCTGCATGCATCAACAATTTCACTACATAACATTTCAGGTACACCATCATACACCACATCTTTCACACATTAGTAAGACATTGGACTCACCTGCTCCTCTGGTGCACCACATAGCTGTTCATTCAGGGATAGGACCTTCTCCACAAGCTTGTCCCACTCTTCAGGGCTGAAGGCTGGGGCTCTTTTACCTTTAGGATGTGGCATTATAGCTTTCAGAGGCGGTACACAGTAGCTCAGGTAATGGAGGTCTTGCTGGCAGCAGTGTCAGGAGTCAGCTGACCAATACTGCAGAAGATGGATGTCACGACTGCCATGTACAGGATTGTCACCGCAAGCAGGCATCGCCATTGGCCCAAGTCCACCAAATGCAGCAATGTGCTCCAATGGCAATTTCCACCGTGGTTGTGACCGCCTACCCTTATGACGACATCTGCCGGCCTCACTTCCACATGTCCACTACAGTAGGTCAGACAGCTGCCATTTTGAGCTCATTTCATGTATGGAAAAGTTTTGGGATCTGCGTCATAAATCCAACCCCATATTGTGCAGTTTATCATAAGTACTACCTTCATGTTTAGTTGTCTTTTTGTGCATGTGAGTAGTAAAAGCTGTGTAACTGAGGGGTTCGTGGTGATAGCAATGTACACCTATTCTCAGGATCCTATGTGCATTGTTAAAGTAGATAATGTGCAACCATATGACTACTACATGTAAAGTCAGTTGGAATAACAAACAAAGATAGTCACAGATGAATATGCATGTATAGTACATTAGGTAATTGAGGGAATGTGCACCAAGTAGAGTGTCATCGAATGTATAGCTATGTGCTGTACTGTAGATGTCAGGAGTTAAAACCGACCTCAACAGCAGATATGTGTGACCTTGTATATTGACATTTACATGATGTGTGCATGGTTCATGTCACATACTATTTTTACATGTTTCCATATAGTTATCCTGCCATGAGGAGAGGAAGACAACCACCAATGGACCGTCCACTAGTGGACCTGCACACCATGGATAAAAGACATGCTAGCCAGACATATCGGCTGAAAGGGCTTACTATCTTGGATCTTTGTGATCAGTCAGAGCCTGATCTGATGCCTGCCATTCGCAAGCCCTATAGCATACCTTCCATCGTTCAATGTCAGTGCTACACTTCCTGGCCACTGGGTCCTTTCAGAATAGAGTGGCCCTAACTGAAGGGATGTCTCAGCTCATGTTCAGTCTGGTTTTGAAGGGCTATGGGACACATTCCACGTGTGGCTGGAGCCATGGAGCCATAGAAGGCACCAATGTAGTCTTGGTTCCCCCTGGTGCCAATGAACAGGTGTATAGGAACGAGAAAAACTAACATTCCAATTTCTTTACCAATGTTAAAGTGGTTTCTGGCAGAGCAGTACATTTCACAAGTCAGTGCTAAGTATCAGGATTAGTACATGATTCCATCATCATGCAGAACAACAATGCCCCACTGCTGATGACACGACTCAACACAGAGAGGGCCTGGCTGGTTGGTAAGTTAGATTTGAAACGTGTGTTTGCAAAGTATGTCTCCTGCCATCACAATGTTGTATGTCCCACATATATGTTTGTGCTGTTCTACTAATTTGCTTACAGGTGACTCTGGCTATGTAGACCGTCCTTGGTTGTTGACACCAATGAGGTACCCAATCACATTAGAGGACGTCCGCTATAAAGAGGCCCTCAGGAGGACAATGTGTGTCATGGAGCAGACTTTTGGGCTCCTGAAGCCAAGATTTAGGTGCTTGGACATTCCAGGAGGTGCCCTCCTCTACTCACCCAACAAGTTATCTCAATTAATTGTTGCCTGATGCATGTTCCACAATCTTGTCCTGAGATGTCAGATACCATTCCTAAAAGATGAGGAGGAGCCAGCAGAACCTGTGGGTGGAAATGCAGATTTTCCAAGTGAAGAAGAGCCAGATGAAGATGAAGCAGGGGACTCCAGGGCAGATCTCATCAATCAGTACTTCAACTGACTAAAAGGTATGTGATGATTACTTAATGTTGTGATTTCATTTTGTAACCTGCAGTTGATGGGTAGCATGTCATCTCCTTTTGTGTATTATCTATAGAGTTGTGGGTAGCTTCAGTGCCTATGAGTGAGTTATGCATGAGGTCTGTACATTTGTATTGTGTACTGGACAGAGTAGTATACAGTACCATGTTTCATTATAGCAGATGCAAAGTCACACTTGTGTACATGACTTTTCTGATTTGTGTAATGTTTTCTGCTATGTCATATCCCTTATCTCTGTCAATCACAGATTTGCAGAGTTGCAGTTTGGCCCCTCAATCTTGGCAAGTGACAGACAGTGTCAGAAGCAGATAGGAATTGCAAGCAGACATGAGAAGTGGACATGGCTGAAACCAGGTAATAATTGTCATGAGTATTCGAAGTGTAACTTATATAGCCAGACTATCAAGACCCTGGGGTGGAAATGTGTTTTCCCATTAAAGATCACCTGTAGGGTACAGGAGGTGTTCAAATTGTGTCATTTGTGTCTCCATGCATGTCTGGGTCAATTGTAAATGTAAATACATAGTTTCTCCCATCACAATGGTTTCTGTTGTATGTATTCCTCCTTGAGCTTAGCTGTCAGTGTGTTTCTACTTTGCTGACCAATGTGCATGTCACTGTAGACTGACATAGGTGAATGGCAAGCCTAAAGGTATGTGACCAAAGGGACATCAGTACCCATCTCTATCTGTATCATGGGATATGAGAATTTGGAAGCTAAGGTATGGGTATGTGATAAGGCTTCACCAGGTGATGCAAAGGACCAATCTGTGTGCCTCCTGTCTTGTAGGAAGACTAACATGACCATTACTTCTGTGTCCTGTGGTTTAGTAGGGTATGAGACATTAACAAACATCTTGATGTTACTCTCAGTTATGCTGTATGTACTGGTTGCATATTTACCAATAAATGTGTGTAGATGCAGTATATGACGTTTTTGGAATCTGTCCATGTAACAATCCTAATATTAAGAGACTCCTGCTGATAGAGTAAACATGTGATGTCCATAACAAACTTTGTGCAAAACAGAGGGACATATTCACACTAGAGTTGGCATGCATAAACATTTTTCATGGTTCATAAATGACACATACACAGGACATGTGTTTAAGTGTAATTTATTGTGAACAGTAAAACAATACATGTGACTAGTGACTAAATAAAACACAAAATAAACAGTGAAGGGTTCTGTTATGGTGGCTAGAATAACGGGGGTAGCTGCCACACCATTAAGACACACAAGTCCTGTGTCCTTGTAACATTGTAAAATGGAATTAGGTTTCAGAACAGGGTGGATCTGTGGGACACAAGGGGAACATGTCAGGAGAGGTTCTCTTCCTGGCAGTGGGTTTGGTCTTGGCATCTGCTCTTGATGAATGTCTGGGTAGACATCCACGTTTGTGTGGGGGGTCCTCTTCTACAGACAGTGGGGTGTCTGAGGCATGTACTTCCTCTGGCAGGGCCTCAATTCCACTAGCAGCTGCAGATGTTGAAGGGCCTGACGAGTCATTACTAGTGGAAGAGGCCTGATGTTGTGTTGCAGACCTACTCAGGGTAGGGTTGATGTTCAGGGTGGCATTTTGTTCCTGCCACTGCTGCATGATTTCCTGGTGGTTGTCCCTCTGCAGCTTTTGGATTCCCCCATCATGGTGATTACCTGACCCATCATGCTTTGGGAATTTTAGTGGGCTCCCAAGACTTGGGATTTTGTTTCCTGGTCAATGTTGTCCCTTGGAGCCCCCATTGTCTAGCCCACAGCATCCCCCCACATATCTTACCCCCACGTGCCTGTACCCCTGGCACAGTGGGCCCACTCCCAGTGGTGGCAAGACCATCATTGTCATGGGTGACAAGAGGAGATTCCAGTACCTGTATGGTGGGGCACACAATGGACAAGACAGTCTTTGGGACACAGGTTTGAAGCCGAATGGTTGCCTGTGTCGTAGATGCAACAAGGCTGGAATGAGTAGATGTGGGCAGGGTGAGGCTGACAGTTGTTGACTGACCAGGTGTCCCTGATGGGCCAGGTTCGTCATCAGTGTCCCGATATCTAGGGGTTTTATCCTCACTGGGGCCTTTATCCAGAGGGGTAGTGACAGTCTCTGGTATCCTGTCATTGGTGACACTGGCAAGGTTACCTGTGGGGGAAGTGGAACACAGATTTAAGGTTAAATTGGGAGTATTATTGCAGTTGTATGAGGTGTAGACAGTGCCTTAACATGATTCCCACCAAAGACAATGACAGCTGTGGCACAGAATAACTTCCTACAACATCAAACTCTGTGACTTGAATTACATACTTCACGTCTTGAGTTGTTAAACTATGTTGGTAGTGATTGTACTGCTGATGTCATCTTATGTTGTCTGATTATTGACATGGGTGTTCACCTTTGAAACCTAGTGAACAGTCTGGCACAATACAAGGCACACATAAGAGCTGTAAAATGCTCATTATTGTCATTGTAGGGACACAATATGTGAGTAAGCAGTAGACATTGACCTGTGTCTGGATGTACTGCATGTGCATCCAGTTTGCCATCTGGCTTTAAACCTCAGGTAAGTACATTTCTATCTTAGGATTCTTTATTCTAAGGCCATTATGAATGGGCACTCAAATATAGCTGTGTTTTGCTTGTGTGATAGTGGGATGGGCCTTTGCATTGCTGCCATTGCCATATACTGTTCTGAATTTGAACATGTGTTATGGTTTAGATTGGTAGCTTCACATGCATGACATCTCATATTTGGTGCACTGTTCAGGTTCTCACAATGATGGGATATTACATACTAGGAGTTGTAGTGCTATAAGTTGCCAGTAATTTGTGGGCCATTTCCACAGGCTATGGGACCAGGTGAGTTTAGTGGACATGTGGCATGCCAGAGAGGGGTATTAGTCATTTGGACAGAGGTGTAGTGAGTGGTGTGTTAATTGGGGTGGGGTAAGGTGTTACAGGAGCATACAATACATTACAATTGAGTGACATGAATGTTGTGGGTACTTACCTGACTCCACTCCCCCAGGTATTCATGTCAGGCCCCCAGGATGCAATATTTCCAAGTCTTTCTCCTCCCAAGATGTGAAAGTAGGGGGAAGTTGGGCCCACCACCAGTCTTCATTACTGTCAGCTGGTGCCTGGATGCCATAGACCATACCTTCCCCCTGAGGTTGTTCCCCCTCTTTCTTATGTCCTCCCTTCTGCATGGATAGCTGCCTACATAATTGATCCTTTTGACTATTCTTTGCCGGAACGCAATGTTCCTGGCAATTTATGTTTGCTGGACCTGTGGTCTGAACAGGTGTGGCTCTATCCTGACAATTTCGTCCACCATGACCCACAACTCCTCATCTGTGAAACATGTTTTTTTTGTGGGGACATGGTAATGCTAGTGAAAACGGTGTGGTAGTGTTGAAAGTAAAAGGCTATAGAAGTAGGTAAATGGTGAGGTAGGTGATATGATGTGAGTGGGTGATGGTTGTTGTGGATTGTGTGTGGTAGTAACGTGTGTGTTGTATATGTTATACAGGTGTGTGATATATGCATAGTGAAATGTTTATTGGTGCCTATTATTACTTTTTTATATCTGTGTAATATGTTGATTGTCTGTGGCTGTTTGCAGTGTTTGCAAAGGATCGTGGGTTGTGTAGGGGTATGTTATATAGGGCAGTGAGAATGTGTGTCGGTGTGTCGATGTGTGTCAAGTGTGGGGTAATCAAACTATCCAATGTGGTGTTTTGTTCAGTGTGATGTGACTGCTGACCACGTTGGTTCACATTGCCAATGGTTTTCCGCCATTGAAGAACTGCTGTTGTGATTTGTTGATTGTAATCTGATGGGAGGATTTTTGTCGGCTAGTGGTGCTGGTGGAGGGACCACCTCTTTTCCGTCCTCCAGTGTCCTGGCGGTTTTGGAAATTTGGCTGCTTTTTGGTGGACTTAACAGTGCAACTCTTAATATGGCGGTCAGATTATCGCCAACATGGCGGTCTATTGACAGCTGCCACCACAGCGGTTTTGCCAAAGGACCGCCAAACTCGTAATGACCCTCTATGTGATTAACAAAAAGAGGTTGCAGAGTACTTCTTAGAAGGTAGCACCGGCTCCACTCACATGGTAGTTCCCCGGAGTACAAGTTTTGTTTGAACCAAATGTGTGTGCTTCCACGAAAAGAAAAGACTGACTGGATTGCACTTTTTGGCTTGTGACATACTCAATATAACAGGACTGAGGTGTTGATGGTGATCAATGATCAGTTCTATATGCTTGATGTATTTATTGTGAAAAGCATTTGTTGAAGTGTTTAAGCATGGTGTGTCTCCCCTGTCTTTTTGCCTTCTGACCTCCTGTTTTTATGGTATACTGAACTCTGTTTCTGCTGGTTTATTTTCTCTGCACACTTTACCACTGCTAATCAGTGCCAAAGTGCAAGTGCTCCCTATGTAAATTTTATTGGTGATTGGTTTACTCATGATTGGCATATTTGATTTACTGGTAAGCCCCCAGTAAAGTGCACCAGGGGCGCCCAGGGCTTGTACATCAAATGCTACTAGTGGGCCTGCAGCACTGGTTTTGCCACCGACATGAGTGGCCCTGTGAACATATCCCATACCTTCCACTACAGTTTCTGTGTGTGCAGTTTTCAACTGCCAATTTGACCTGGCAAGTGTACCCATTTTCCAGGCCAAAACCTTCCCTTTTACTACCTGTAAAGCACCCCTAATGTAGGCCCTAAGTAGCCCCAAGGGCAGGGTGCGATGTATCTTAAAGGTGGGACATGTCCTGATATGTTTTACATGTCCTAACAGTGAAATACTGCCAAATTTGTTTTTCACTGTAGCAAGGCCTATCTCTCTCATAGGTTAACAAGGGGGCTGCCTTTAATTATCCTTAAAGTGCAGTTTCCCTTTGAGAGAATATGCAGATGTGGAGTTAGGGGATCTATGATCTTGCAATTTAAAAATACATCTTTTGGTAAAGTTGGTTTTTAAATTGTTTGTTTGAAAATGCCACTTTTAGAAAGTGGGCATTTTCTAGCTTACACCATTTGGTACCTTAGTCTGCTTGTGTATTCCATATCTGGGTCAGACTGACAGTAGGACTGTTTGTGCATGTCCTCTAGACAGGGACACAAAGGGTGCTGGGCTGCCTGCATATCCTGATGGGCTAGCTGGGCTAGAGTGAAAGGAGGAGTAGTCACACCTGAAAGGGCTGTGCCTGCCCTAAAACAATGCAGTCTCCAACCCCCTGGTGTGTGTCTGGGGCCAGGCCTGGGCAAGACAGCTTCTTGTCCACAACAGAGACTTTCCTTTGCCTACTTCAAAGACAGAAAGGGGTATAAGTAGTGGACTCAAAACCCCAGACTTTTAGAATCTTTGTGGATTCTTGTGCGCTCCCCCTTACAGTCCTCTCCCTGCCGCTGCCTCCATGCGGCCCCGCCCCCCTCGCGCCCCCATTCGCCGCTCCCTCCCGCCTCCCGCCTCCCAGCTGCTCCTCCCTCCCCCCTCCCTTCTTAATGGCTGGTGCTGCGCCACCCGCCCTGGTCCTCACGCCCCCGCGCCCCATGCCTTCGATACTCGGCCAGCAAACTCCTCGCCCACAACCCGGGCCCCTCCTCAGAGTGCTTCCTGGCCACCCCGAAGCACACCAAAGGACCTTTTTCCTGCTGCACCTGCAACTTCACCTGCAACAGAACAACAAAGCCAGCAACAACCAACACAAACCACCTGCACTGCATCCTCCTCAACACACGCTCCGCACGAAGGCACGCCATCGAACTCTGGGGCCTGCTCGACACCACCGCCCCAGACGTAGCCTTCCTGACCGAAACCTGGTGGAACGACTCCTCGGCCCCCGACATCGCCATCGCCATCCCTGACGGCTACAAGATCACCAGAAGAGATCGCACCAACGGAATCGGCGGAGGAATAGCCATCGCCCACAAATCTACCCTCAAGATCCACACGGACGACACCCTCAAGACAGCCGAACACCTCCACTTTCAGATTCACACGGACCCCAATACTACCCTCAGAGGAACCCTCATATACCGTCCTCCAGGACCTAGAGCCCCCTTCAGCGACGCTGTCTCCGACCTCGCAAGCACCCACGCCCTCGCCTCTTCAGACTACATCCTCCTGGGAGACCTAAACTTCCACCTGGAGAACAACAATGACGTCAACACCGCATCACTGACCACCAACCTCGCCAACCTCGGACTTCGTCAGCTGGTCAACACTCCCACCCACATCGCCGGCCACACCCTTGACCCACTCTTCACTTCAAGCAATCACATCGCGTTCAGCCACACCTCCGAACTCCACTGGACCGACCATCACTGCTTCCATTTCTCCTTCAAGAAAAACACCGAACACCACCGCACCCCGCTACCGCCTCACCGCCGCAGGGGAAAAGTCACCGAAGATCAACTAACTAACACCCTTGCCAAAAACCCACCACCCGACCCCACCGACCCGGACTCCGCCGCCATCAACCTCCAACAATGGATCCTCGACTGCGCCAACATCCTAGCCCCACTCAAGAGACCCGCCGCCAACCAAGAAAAGAAAAAACCAGCCTGGTTCACAGACGAACTGACCACCTCCAAACGCACCTGCCAGAAACTCAAGAAAAAATGGATCCTCGAGCGCACACCCGAGAACCTTGATACCCTCAAGGAAGCCAACCGTGAACACCACCAACGGATCAGACTCACGAAGCGCTCCCACTTCACAGAACGCCTTAACAACAACGCTCACGACTGCAAGGAACTCTTCGGCATCGTGAAGGAACTCTCCAACCCCAACGCCATCGTCAACGACATCCCTCCATCCCAGAAACTCTGCGACGATCTCTCCACCTTCTTCTACCAGAAAATCGCAGCCATCCACGACAGCTTCAACACCTTACCTCCGCCAGACCCCACCCCTAACAACTCCTCCCACGCCGACCACATCACCACCTGGACCCAAGTAGACGACGCCGAAACCCTAAAGACCATGAACTCCATCCACTCAGGATCTCCCTCTGACCCCTGCCCACATCACGTTTTCAACAAAGCCAACATCACCATCGCCCCCACACTCCGCAAGATCATCAACCTTTCCTTCAACACCGCTACCTTCCCAGACAGCTGGAAGCACGCAGAAGTCCAACCCCTCCTCAAGAAACCCAAGGCTGACCTCAACGATCTCAAAAACTTCCGCCCGATCTCCCTCCTCCCCTTCCCAGCGAAGGTCATCGAGAAGATCGTCAACGCCCAGCTCGCCCACTACCTAGAAGACAACTCCATCCTTGACCCCTCCCAATCCGGCTTCAGACGAAACCATAGCACAGAGACTGCACTCCTCGCCGCCACAGATGACATCAGACTACAAATGGACAACGGCGAAACCTCAGCCCTGATCCTCTTAGACCTATCAGCCGCCTTTGATACAGTCTGCCACCGGACCCTACTAACCCGCTTACACGAAGCCAGTATCCAAGACAAGGCCCTCAACTGGATCTCCTCCTTTCTCTCTGGCAAAACCCAGAGGGTCCGACTCTCACCTTTCCGCTCAAAAGCCACCAACCTCATCTGCGGCATCCCCCAAGGCTCCTCACTAAGCCCAGCGCTATTCAACGTCTACATGGCCCCCCTCGCACAACTGGCCCGCCAGCACAACCTCAGCATCCTCTCCTACGCCGACGACACCCAGCTCGTCCTCTCCCTGACCAAAGATCCTCTCACCGCCAAAGCCAACCTTCATGAGGGACTGAAATCCATCACCGAGTGGATGAGCAACAGCCGCCTGAAACTCAACTCCGACAAGACGGAAGTCCTCATCCTCGGGCGCACCCCCTCGGCCTGGAACGGCTCGTGGTGGCCCACCGCCCTGGGCCCCCCACCCACCCCAGCCAGCCACGCACGAATTCTCGGCTTCATCCTCGACTCCGCCCTCATCATGTCCAAACAGGTCAACGCAGTCTCATCCTCCTGTTTTAACACCCTCTGAATGCTCCGCAGGATCTTCAAGTGGATTCCAACAGAAACCAGAAAGACGGTGACCCAAGCCCTCGTCAGTAGCAGACTCGACTACGGCAACGCACTCTACACAGGCATCCCAACAAAAGACATCAAACGACTCGAACGCATCCAGAACGCATCCGCCCGCCTGATCCTCGACATACCCCGCCGATGTCACATCTCCCCTCACCTGAACGACCTCCACTGGCTCCCCGTGGACAAGAGGATCACCTTTAAACTCCTCACCCACGCACACAAGGCACTACACGACACCGGACCCACCTACCTGAACAACAAACTCAACTTCTACGTTCCCTCACGTCAACTACGCTCTACCAACCTTGCCCTCGCCATCGTCCCCCGAATCCAGCGCAAGACCTCTGGCGGCAGATCCTTCTCCTACCTCGCCGCCAAGACTTGGAACTCACTCCCTACCTCACTATGCCAGACCCAGGACCTCATCACCTTCAGGAGACTCCTCAAGACACGGCTCTTCGAATGATAGCAGCACCCCCTCCCCCCCCCCAGCGCCTCGAAACCCTAACGGGTACATAGCGCGCTTTATAAATCATTGATTGATTGATTGATTGATCAAGAGGAACCTCTCCCAAGGAAAAGAGCTGAAGAGCTGGAGGAGGATTCCTGCCTCTTTCCTGTGTGTGCTTTGCTGGATTGGCCTGCAGTTGCTGCTTCTGCCTTAAAACAGAGCAAAGGGTGACCTTTGCTGTGTATCCTGCTTGAGAGGGCTTGGAGAAGGGATTGCATCCTGTTGGAAGTCTCAGGGACACCAAAGACTTCGGTTTTATCTGCCTAGAGCACCGGGAACTGGGTGTTTTGTGCTATTCATGAAGAAAAGCCACTGCAATGCTGCCAACGATGGTGCTGGCCTGCACCGTGACCTGCTGACACTGCACAGAGCAGCAATGTCAACATCATCGACTCCAGTGTCGTCAACAAACGTCCATGTCTGCACTGCAGCCCATCAACATACACGGAGCCTGTCCCGTGCTGCACCGCTGACTTGGGCCTACAGACGACAACGCTTCAGCAATGACGACGATGTTGCCTGCACCGTGACTTGGTGACACTGCACGTCGTACTGCCCTGCTTCACACCACAGCCCTGGTCTCACCAACGCCGCTAGATACCATCCCCGAGCCGCTGCCTACACCGTGACCTGTGGACACTGCACGTCGCATCGTCCCACTTTGCACCGCAGCCACAATGGCATCCACTCCAGCACTCCTGATTTCATCAGCCAGAGCTCAATCTTCAACGCATGTGACTTCAAGGTCCTGACGACCCCCACATCGACCTCTGAAATGACACCTTGAACGCCACTCTCTGGATCTCATTGCGGGGATCCTGACGCCCTGCATTTCCAAGGTACTGTTTGCAGGTCTTCCTGACACCGTAGCTGGCCTGTGACCCTGCGGCCGGCTTGAACTGTTGGTTTTGTTGATCACGACGATGTAATAGCCCCAGTTGGAGCTATTGACTTCAAGGAGCTGTATTTTTAAGTTAATTCTTGCAAAATTCTTATCTTTGTTACTGTATGCTGGATTTTTCTCGTTTTGGTCTTGTTTTACACAGATAAATATTGGCTATTTTACTAAAACTGGTTTGGTGTCCTTTTGTAGTGTTTCCACTGTATCACTGTGTGTTACATGCAAATGCTTTACACATTGCTTCTGAGATAAGCCTTTCTGCTTGTGTCAAGCTACCAAGGGGGTGAACAGGCTTTATCTGAGCGGGTACCTCCCTTATCCTGACTAGAGTGAGGGTCCCTACTTGGACAGGGTTCAAATCTACTGCCCACTAGAGACCCCATTCATTTCTAAGAAGCCTAGAGATAGGCACTTTGTTACATAGAATCTCACAGATTATAGTAATATGCAAAGGTATTGGTCATTTTCACCCAGTGTGAAAAACCATGGATGTAGATTTGCTCTGTGAGAATCCTTGCTAGGCTGTCTTAGGAGGGCTAGTATTTTGCTTAGATAACAGTAGTGCTGTATGTACCTTTCTAATTTTATGAATGTACATCTAATGACTGCCATGCAGAACAAGTTTGCATTCATAACTATAGACCTGAGTTGGTTATGGTGACAAACTGTATGCCAGTCTGATGCAATTGAAATGTTATGTCTATGCCAAAGGTCTGGTTTGTTTTTATGAAACATTATGAGAGAGGCAGTTGGTCTAGCTTACTAGCTGTCAACATATATTAAAGCCAGTAAGCCTTTACCAGTTAGCTGTTATCACATTGTATTACAAGCTATAAAGAGGTATTTTGCTACATGTAACCACACAGATTACCATAGTAAACAAGTGTTTTGATGCTGGCCAGGCAATTTGACACACCCTAGTCAGGGGGATCACTGTGATGATTCTTAGTAAGCCCTGTCAAGTGGGGTTGTATATTGCTTTGCAAGCTGTATTTGAATACATATTTGTAATAATGAAATGTTACTCAAATCCAGTAGGCCTGATCTAATTAGTGTGAAGAGTGTGCACTAAAGACAATAGGCTTTTAAGGATGGATTGTTATTACACTGTCTAAAGTCTGTAGCCCAATATTTTGTTGCATAGCATTTCACATATAACTGTAGTAGGCAAGGGTTTTTATGTTGGCAATCACCTAAATAAACGGTGAGGATAGAAAATATGCACTACAATACATTTTAGTAATCTCTCTTAGGAGAGCTATTAATTTGCTTTTTAATTTTGTATACATGTGCACTTTTATGACTGTATGCTGTATGGTGGCCTTACGGAAAGCTTACATAGTACAATTCTCATGAGCTGGTTAGGGTGACAAGCCAATTGTAAAGGATATATGCCTGATTGTTTATTATGAAAGGTTACAATAAAGGCAGTAGACCTGCCATATTGATTGTGAGAAACATATATAAAAGTCACTAGGCATTAAAGGGTGGATTGTTATTTACATGAAATCTCATCAATTACATAAGTAAGCAAAGGTTTTGGTGCTGCTTACCCCCTCTGACAACCTGTGAGTATAAAATACATCATTGTTAGGCTTTCTTAGGAGTGGCAGTATTTTGATTTGCCAACTGTAATTTTGTATACTTTATCATGTTATGACTATAGGTGACAACCAATGATACCGAATGAGAAATTCACTGCGAAAAATATTTCTTTTGAAATAGGTCTGATCTGTTTATTTAAAACATGTATGATTTCCTGATACATTAATTATGGCAGGCATATGTTAAAATCAATAGGCAATATTACACTGTGCTAAGTATTGCTGATGTTCTTATTAGCTCTCTATCAGTACCTTGTAATAAAAAAACGCCCCAAAATACATCAACCCATATATAAATATACATGTGTATATATAGCTCGCTTTATATATATATATATATATATATATATATATATATATATATATATATATATATATATATATATATAATATATATTATATATATATATATGTGTGTGGGTCTGTGTATATATATATATATATATATATATATATATATATATATATATATATAATTTATTTGTATATATTTATATATATTGCACAGAGTTTCCCCAGTTACAGCATCTTATGGCATACTTTCTTCCTTTCCGAGGGTGCTAATTACTCGGCATGGGTCGTCGAATTAACCTGAACCATACCTTTCCCTCTTTGTTTTATCCCGGAAAAATGTGAACCGCACTCCAAGGTATATTGTGAGAAAACAGGGCTGATTGCAGAAGCCTGTAACGTTTTGCCCCAAGTATTCACTTTTTGATGGTGTTTTCCTGATTCTAATGGTGCCCTGGGTACTGCTAACCAGTCCCAAGGACTGTGCTTTGTGTAAAATGAGTATGCAAGTTGGGCTAATTATAATTAGCTATGTCAACCTACCTATAAGTCCCTAGGATGTGGTAGGGCATGTAGGTTTAAGGACCCTAGCATAGGTAGTGCACTCATAGGTGCACTACTGAGATACCCAGTGTCATTTCAAAGGCAGGCCTCCCTTGCTGGCTGCTTTTAAGCTAAAGTTATATCCAAATTCGGCTTTAGAATTAAAAGTACTTCCAAAGTCTTAAACAACCTTATTTTTACATATAACGCACCCCTATGCAGTGCCCCTAGGGTTGGGTGCCATGTAAATAAAAGCAGGGACATTATAAAAATAGTTTTAAAAGCCCTGGTGAGGTAAAATAGCCAAGTTCATTTTTCCCTCACTGTAGTGCATGGCCTCCATAGACTAAAATGGGGAGATTTAGGGCCATATTTATACTTTTTGACGCAAAACTGCGCTAACGCAGTTTTGCGCCAAAAAAATGAGCGCCGGCTAACGACATTCTGAAGCACCATGCGGGCGCCGTATTTATTGAATGGCGTTAGCCGGCGTTAGCCGACCGGCGCTGCCAGGTGTGCGTGAAAAAAAAAGACGTACACCAGGCAGCGCCGGCGTAGGGAAAAATGGTGTTTGGGCGTCCCAAAATGGGGCAAGTCAGGCTGAGGCAAAAAAATCGTCTTAACCCGATTTGCGCCATTTTTTTGGGGCGCCCAGACGCCATTAACATGACTCCTGTCTTAGCAAAGACAGGAGTCATGCCCCCTTGCCCAATGGCCATGCCCAGGTGACTTGTGTCCCCTGGGCATGGTCATTGGGCATAGTGGCATGTAGGGGGGCACAAATCAGGCCCCCCTATGCCACAAAAAAAAAAAAAAATTACTTACCACAACTTACCTTTTCTTCCCTGGGATGGGTCCCTCCATCCTTGGGTGTCCTCCTGGGGTGGGCAAGGGTGGCAGGGGGTGTCCCTGGGGACAGGGGAGGGCACCTCTGGGCTCATTCTGAGCCCACAGGTCCCTTAACGCCTGCCCTGACCCAGGCGTTAAAAAGAGGCGCAAATGCGGGGTTTTTTGCCCCGCCCACTCCCGGGCGTGATTTTTGCCCGGGAGTATAAATACCACGCACATGCCTGGGAGTCATTTTTTAAGACGGGAACGCCTACCTTGCATCTCATTAACGCAAGGAAGGTGTTCACGCAAAAAAATGACGCTAACTCCATGAACTTTGGCGCTAGACGCGTCTAACGCCAAAGTATAAATATGGAGTTAGTTTTGCGTGGAATTTGCGTCGAAAAAAACTACGCAAATTTGGCGCAAACGGAGTATAAATATGCCCCTTAGTTTTAATCAACAAAGTCCCTTTAAGTGCCAGATACCTTGAGTTTGGTATCAAATTAATTGTTATAATAAATCCCACAACTTTCAATTGCTAGTTCAGGTAAAGAGTTCTAAAACTCTACCTGAAACTTGCCAACTTCAGCCTATAGTGCCCTTCTCTCATTGGCCAGCCTCTGGCAGCCTGGCCAGGCTGCTTTGATGAAGTGTGAAGTGGCATGGGCAGAACACAAAGGATGTGCCTGGGGGGAGGAGATCTGCCTCAGAGATGGTGAGGGAGGGTGGGGGGAGAGTGGACAAACTGGTCTTCAAAGGCAGGGATGGACATTTGGAGGAGCTCTGTACCTCCCTTACAACATTCAACCCGAGACAACTAGGTGCCCTCTTGATTAGAGTAGGAGAGGGGTGTGTTTAGATAACCCGGGGCCCCCTGTTTTCCACCAAGGAGCAAGGATAAATATGGCAGAGCTGTACCCACACCTCAGATCCCTACAAGGAACAAGGCAAAAAAGAAGAAGAAGGGCTGTCCTGCTGGACCCCTGACCTGCATCAGGACACTGCACTCTGAAGGACTGCACCAGCTGCACTCTTAGGCTTCACCATTAAAAGGACTTTTCCCATATTCTGCTGCTTCAAGAAGGGACTCCCTGTTTGCTACAGGTACAGAGGAGCTGCCCAGAGTCCCCTGCATCAAATACTGCAAGCAGAGCCCAGCTGACCAGCTTCCAGTGGCAGTTTGAGGATTCTGACACAGTGCATTATGGGAATTGTAGTCCCAACTCCCAAGGAGCAACTTAGAGGTTCTGGAATGTTGGATCAAATTGTGGTCACTTCAAGGACCCAAAAAGGACCTCTGGAAGAATATCCAGATGTATGGAGACATTTGAAGCAACTCCATAAGCTGGATAGGTGCATTGTGGGAGTTGTAGTCCCAGACCCCAAGAGGCAAACCAGAGCCTTTGAACCCTTGGCTGGTGCTGTGGACCACTTTCCTGAATCACGAAACACATCTGAAAGTAAGTGTGACAGTGTTACCTCATGGGTGGCCTGAACTCTGGACTTTGTCCCTTTCCAGCGTGACCTTTTTTAAACCTTTGAGTTCAATTTGCTTCTATGCACTAGAAAACATTAATCCTTTAATAATTCATATGCCTGTTTCTCCTTATCCGATTTTATTCATTTTGATGTCATTTTGAAGCTAAAAATAAAATCTATGTTTATAAATGGGTTATTGTGTTTTGAGTTTTAATTATTTACTGTACTGTGATTTTTAAATGCTTTACACACTCCTAAATTAGGCTTTGTCGCTTATTGCAAAGCTACCAAGGGTTGAGCTGGGTTTAATTTACTGAGACCTAACTGGACCTAAGTGGGGGTCATTGGCATATTGCTAGATGTAGGTATTTACCTGCCCTTAGCAATAGTCCAGTATCCAACATACATATATTAGTAGTTAGAGTTATGACCTAGTTTCCAGGGAAAAAGTGTTTTTTCACATACCTATATCTTTGGCACCATTTGACGTATTTTCACAAAATTTTCCCCAAAAAGTTTGCCCATGAATCTTGCTGTGTGTGAAGTTTTGAGGTGAGCTGTCAAGCAGGGGTTAAAAAAAAGAGCATTTCTCATTTTAATTCCCATAGGAAATTTGAACATGACTACAGCCCGAACTACTAAACGGAATTACACCAAATTTGGCAGAAACTTAGCTTTTGGTCTAGAAAGAAGCCTTTTTGATATTTAGTATAAATCCGTTCAGTAGTTTTTTAAATATTGAAAGAAATAAACATTTTGAAATATTAAAAGAAATAAACAAATTTGTATGTCTGGAGGTGCAAAGGCCTCTCAAATAATCCTGATCTCATACAGAGATTTGATTGTCTGCCAATACTTCAACCTGGAAGTGTTGTCACCCATTTTCAGGCAAGTCTCAAAGAACAATGTTGAAAACAAGAAAAGAGGGCAGGGTACATTTATTCAAACCCCCTAGCCTTGGTGCAGGGGTCCCCTTGGAACCTATCCAAGGCTTATAAGTATTTTTTTTTAAATCACAAAGAAAATCATGGCAGATCTGCAAATTTCTCAGTGATTTAAAAAACAAAGCAAGCACAGTCTCCAGTGCTTTCTTTTAATTGTGCCCCCGGGTCGGTCTGATCCCAGGGTCAAAATAGGAAAGGGAAGCTGAGGGCTTCCTTCTAGGGCTTATAGAAGCTCTGGGGATCACCACCTCCCTGGGCCACTTGCTATTATGTATGTGGGGTGGGGCACCACCTCCCCTGGCAAATCATTTTTTATCTATGCAGGTGGGGAGGCTCATTCTGCCAGTGTCCTGGGGACCACCACCTCCCCAGGGCAAATAATGTTAAATGTATGTGAGGGGGCTCAGACCAGCCCCCGCAGCCCTGGGGATCACCAACTCCCTGGGGACAATGTTGTTAAATGTATGTGGGGGCCCAAGCAGGCCCCAGCACACACGAGGACTGCCACCTCCCCAGGGGCAAATGTTAAATGTATGTGGGGGGCCTCCACAACCCCCAACACCCTAGAGACTGCCACCACCCTCAGGACAAATTATCTTTAATGTATTCAGGGGGGCCTGAGCAGCCCCCGGAGCCCCGGGGACCACCATCTCCCTGGGGACAATGTTGTTAAATGTATGTGGGGGCCCAAGCAGGCCCCAGCACACACAAGGACTGCCACCTCCCCAGGGCAAATGATCTTTAAGATATGCATGGTGTGTGCACAGCTCCCGCAGCCCCAAGGACAACCACCTGCCTGGGGCAATCAATACAATGTATGGGGGGCCATGTGGACCACCCGCCCCTGGGATCACCACCTCTCTGGTGAAAAACTGAATAAAGGAGGGGGAACATGTGGCCCTCCTCGTGGAGCCATGCTAGGACATGGGGACCCCCACTTCCGTGGACCCTAAGGTAACTCACGCCCTCACCATGCACTGCTAACTACCCCAGATATTAGAGCACAGACATATTTCATAACATCATTGATAATATTACTGCCACAAGTGCTGTAAAATTAATCCTAAAGAAAATGTGCATGGTTGGGGCACAAGTCCTAGTTACTTGAAATAACTCTAACTTTAACTGCTGAATTTCTATGTTTTTTTACATATATATATATATATAGATATATATATATAGATATTCAGCAATTATAGTAAGGAATTAATTGTCAGTTTGTCAGTGCTGGTTAGGCAGTCCTCTAGTTTCGAACTTTATGATATATAGATGCCCTTTTATTTCTTTTGATCGCCTCTTTTTGTTTTAATGATTCTTAGGATGGTATCACAGCTCCATGGACGTCAATTAGGGGTTGCCAGGGTTGCAGCTGCAATCCCTGACATCCCTTTGCTATCACTGGCACTGCATTTACAAACCCTGGCTTCAGATGTGGAAACTTTAGTGGTAGGAACACAGTGGCAGCTCGTCCTTATGGAGATCAGTTGAGGATCCACCCTCTTTGTTTTCTGTCTACTTTTTATCACACTGATTGAGAATAATAATGTATTATTTACTGTTAGTGTAATAAAAATGGAGTACTGTTAGCTGGGATGTGCCCTTCCATGGCAGCTGAGGAAAGTAAAAAAAAAGCTTTTAAATGTGAGAGTGTCTATGTAAGTGTCAATATGTGTGCATGTGTAAGTATGTGTGTATGAGTGAAAGTCAAAGGGCGTGTGATGTGACTTTCGCTACCCCTAGAATTTTAGTGAGTTGACATCCATGCACAGCTCTCCTGGGAGTTCTAAGGGTTGTTTTATTGCAGCTCATTTCATCTGCAGTGCTCCCCATCACACGTCACAACTTTCTCTAAACCAGGAGGCCATTATGGAACACTGCTGTCTGTAGCCTATCAATATTTTACAATTCTAAAAAGGCTCGAAATGTGATGGCCATGCTTAAACTTCAAAGCATTATGTTATTTATGATACTGTTGCAAAACTGACACCCACTGCTATGGTCTAGTTTAGTTATTGCATATCTTACAAAAATCAGCCTTAACTCTCCGTGATGCTGGTTTGCCACAAAGTTGCTACTGCTACATAACTGAGAAAGGGTTGTGATAACAGTTCTGCTTTTCATTTGTTTTCTAGTTAGTGAGTGTTTTTAATAGTTTTCCTTAGCTATAATCTATAAGTTATCAAATCTTCTTTTTTTTCCTTTTCTCAGTACATCTTCAAGGTGTTAACCTGGCTTTATTACCTATTAATGAAACTGTTTTTAGCAAGCATAAAAAAAGAAACCAGGAACAACAGCACACACAAACCAAAATTGAAGAAAATATTCACTACTTCACTATTTCTGGCAGAAAGGTTCCTAGTAACTGTAGGCAAAATTAACAAGTTTCTGGGATTGAGCTGTGATATCATTAATTATATTGTAAGAGCAATAAATGACTAGGTATGGCCTCACCAAACAACATTAACCTATTTTTTTTTTTAAAGAGACATTTGACAATATGTATATTTCATGTTTCACATGTCCAAATTTTGACATAATTTCATGTTGGCACTTCTTTACCCATTTTGGCATGTTTTCACCAATGCATCTGGCAAGCTTCCCTTGCATACAGGTCACTAATGTATGCATCTCAATGCACGTGTCACAACCTAGCAAGTATCAAATTTTTTGGTGACATTCAGTTACTGGTGCAGTAGGCAGATGGTGGTGTCTATTTCAATACCCTTCCATTGCTCAGGAACAGTGCTCCATGATTTTACTGCTGGGTTCCTGTCAGCATAGTCAACTGACTGTCACTGTCATAGTACCAATAGAAATATAGCTTTTGCTATTGACTTGACTCACAAGGACCCAGTAGATTGTCTGACGTTTCATATTTTGATTCGTTTCAGATTACTAAAGCTAAAGGAATTCAATACTTTCCTTCCGTAGGTCAGGTTACCTGTTGTTCTGAATTTGAGTTACTGAGCTGGAGAAACAACCTACCAATTGCTAAACATGTAACTGGTACCACTAGGATAATCAGCCACTTGCTTTGCTATCCTCATCAGCTATGACAGAGCATGTGCTTGAAGGCCTATGTGATGTGCTATATATGGGTAACCAAAGAGAATAAATCAATACCAACAGGCACTCCAAGAAAGTTGAAGCACTTTCAATTATGTGAACAAGATGAGTAAAAGAGTTGTGCCTGAAGATCCTCCTGTAATTTACTAAAATGAAAGTCCAAAAATAGCAGTGGGGGTTTCCCAAAGACTGAGTACAGTATTGTTAATAAAATTTAGTTGTATACTAGTTGTAGAACAATATACGTATTGTAATTGTATTTACCTAGCACTTTATTGTCACTGTGATTAGATTGTTCAAGAAGTAGAGTTAATCAATCCTGCCTACCATCATAGTAGCAGAGATTAAGTTCTAGTTCTTGCTTAGATATAATCATGAGATATTTTGCACCCATGCTCTCCATGTCTATAGACCTTCCTGTAGTATGAGACATTCAGCAATAATTAGGAGTATCATTCATATGTTAATTTTAATAAACAATGGATTTGTCTCACAGACGATCATGTGAAAAAAAATGAATATCCTGAAGAATGAGCATCTAGGGCTTGGCCAAAGGTTTTCAGTGAAGCACAGGTATTATATATCAGGGATCAATCCTGACTGCATCTTTCTTTTAGCCATCATGCAAGCGCAGGTATACTAATTAACCAGAATGTGTGGGGTCTGGCAGGTTGTGTCCCACAAATCTTCACTGAACTTACCTAGAGTGGGTTTGCATAACTTTACACTATCACCTGTTAGAGACTCAGGGTTTTAAGTTGGTTCTCTAGACCATTGAGTACTAGAGAGTACACTCATGAAACCTGAACCATTATTTTTTAAGGCTTTATTTGAAGCCAATCAAAGGCGAGGCATACCTTAAAACATTATAGCAGATCTTAAAAACAATTATAATTATATAGTACCAAAAATGTAAATATTATAAATATAGACAACATACCATTTCATTGAGGGTCCTAGATAGTATATTAGGGACCATATTTATGAAGGCCCTAGAGCCTCCTAGTGCCACATGAGCTCCATTTGTTGGATGCTAATGTGGTGTTAGGTTGGCAAAAATGCATGAATGCATTGCACTACTTTATAGACCCTTGCATGGCATTATGCCTGCGGCAGTCATAATGTATGCAAGAGGGCGTTCAAGCATTTGGAGGCTTCACATGCATACAGGTCACTAATGTATGCATCTCAATGCACAAGTGTCACAACCTAGCAAGTATCACATTTTTGGTGACATTCAGTTACGGGAGCAGTAGGCAGGTGGTGGTGTCTATTTCTATACCCTTCCATTGCTCAGGAACAGTGCTCCATGATTTTACTGCTGGGTTCCTATCAGCATAGTCAACTGACTGTCACTGTCATAGTACCAATAGAAATATAGCTTTTGCTATTGACTTGACTCACAAGGACCCAGTAAATTGTCTGACGTTTCATATTTTAATTTGTTTCAGATCACTAAAGCTAAAGTAATTCAATACTTTCCTTCCGTAGGTCAGGTTACCTGTTGTTCTGAATTTGAGTAACTGAGCTGGAGAAACCACCTACCAATTGCTAAACATGGTGCAGTGGAATCAATACGATTCCAATGTGCTATTTTTAACATCATTTTGAACATCATCCTTAGGCAGGTGTTAAAATGAGGCTCCCACTGTTTTCAATTGTCCTCCTTTCACTTTGCAGGATTAGGCTCAAATTTGATTTGCTAATCCTGCAAAGCACCAACCTAGCATCAAAATGTATGACATTAGTTCAATAACATGCGTCATGGTGCGCCATTTCATAAGTACGGCGCAGAAAAAGTGGTGCATCAGCTCTGATGTGCCACTTTTTTACCAATATGCCCCTAAGTATCTAGATCCCACTAAGTCACTGGAAACGTGTGCTACATGGACCAATTTAACGGTTGATGATACATGTTACTTGTCCAATTCAAGTTGGGCTGAGACCAGGCTTTGAATCCCAGTCTAATTATTAGTATATAAGGAGAACATGAGGGGGTGTAAACACACTGTAACTTGTGATCCTCTCTTGCTAAAAGGCAAGCACTTTACTCAGTTTATCACTTATATCGCAACATGATAATAGCATAATTAACAGTGTCTTCTCTCATTCTCTATTGGTTTGCTGGCACCAACTGTCTTTAATGGTTGACCCTAATTCAGACTCTTTTTACTTGATAATAGTGAGATATTTTACTCTCACCAAATATGGTGACTGACACTTGCACACACATATAACGTTACATGATGAATTCACCATGTATTCAACTCCTCTTGATCTCGATAAGCCAAATATTTAGGAATACAGCTCTCAGTTTTCTTCACTCTCCAGGGACGCACATACCAGTTACCAGAGCCAAAATGCATACCATAATAAAAGTATTTTTATTAAAGTATTCCTTTACCCATCTTTCTTTGGATGACCGGGGATTAATCTGATCTCCACATATTCCACAGAGTCCACCATTTCTATTATCAGGATGAGCATTCAACACGTGTGACCATTTAGGTATATGATGAATCATTTAATATGAAAATAGTCATACTGTTCACAGCATCACAGTTCTTTTTCTGAGCATGGATCACATGTTTCGATGTATTGGTTGTATTGCTGACTTTGGGATTAGTTATGAACTTTCAAGAGTTAACATAATAGCAGAAATTGCCCTTTCATTTATTTAATTTTAATATGTCTGTTTTGGTATTACCAACAAATCTTTGTGTTGTTTTTTGTTTCACTAGGTCACTAGAATAGTTGACATGACTAGAATCCTTCCATAAGGGATGTAAGTCTTGGGGATCACTGAGGTAGTGGTTCACTTATCTTATGAGTAGCATAAGAACCCTGCCATTAGAGAAGATTAGATAATATATGCAAGCCCTGAAAAATTGCCATTGATCCTTCTGAACATATGAGGTATTAACTCCATGAATGGATAAAAGAGACAAACAGTGGTTCAAAGTTAATTGTAAACACTCCTCACCAATCTTCTTGGTTTACCCTTCAACATTGGAGGCATTCAAGTGGTAGACTTGCACCTGATAGGCAACTAAAAGAACTCCAGCAAACAGCTCCACAGAGTGATACGTTGGGCATTGTAGTCCCAGCACAACAATGAGCCTGGCCCGATGAAGCATGCCTTCCTTGGGTTACCGAGGGCTTGTGTTCCATGTAACACATAATTCCAATGACTTAGAGGGATCTGGATATTTAGACTTACTATACTTAGTATACTATCTAAGACCCCCCAACAGAATGGTATGCTTCAGTATTATTGCTATACCTGGCGGGAGTGTAGAGTGGACTAGAATCTCCCTGAGCATCTCACATATAGACAACATGCTGCATTTTATGTATTCCCTTTTTAATAACCCTAGTCAACAATAGCTAACACTGAAATATGTGCTATTTTGGGGGGTTTCCAATGTTTGTCACATACCTGAAAGCTGAAGGTAGACATAGAACAATTTTCCTTATACCTAAATATCAATACAATGCACATTGGTGTGATAGTAGTTGTACATTCCAGTGGTTGGAAATAAAATAAATCAAAAGAAATACAAGAGACAAGCATGTTTATATCATACATGGGACTTCCAAGGATCATTACTTAATATGTCAGGTGGAAGATTATGAGAGAAGATGGTTGGAAGGTTTATAGTAAGATGTTATCAGATAAAATACAATACATACATGGTCTATAAATTTAAGTACTGAACAAGTACTAGCATATGTATTTCCATTAAAAATCATATTTACTATAGCTATCTTCCAATATGTATGAACCATGTCTCATGATCATGTTGATGAAACATTCAAACAGGTACATTGGCTAGAAGTAGTCTTGGTGCCAGAACAGCCAATAGAGACAAATACATGAAAACAATGTGGATGGTATGGTATTCTACAAGTATCCAAATATGGATAAAGGTCTTGAGAAGGATAGATAAGATGCTAGCTGATGAAGATGACGGTATTATACAAATTATTGTCCATGTGCATGGGCCGTGGCATTTGCAGCCTCTGTGAAGTTCAAGAAACATAGCAAGAAAAGAAAATTGAGCTTACAAAAAATCAGACAAAGAATTAATGTTGGCAGTGATTGAGATAGGTGATGTTGTAAGTTAACCCACATTTGTTTAAAAAACTTGCAATTGATCTCCAATGTATAAATCAATCTATCATGGAGACTGAAGCCAGTCTCAGTCTCTACTAGATGTGGCTAATGAGGGCTTCTATCTTCGGAAGATGCACAGTTTCACAAGTGCTTGAGATGCAGTGGACAATCAGTTCCACTGTGCACTAAGGCCAGGTATGTTTGAAATATCCCCTACATATGCATGTCACAGTGATTTTTAAAATTATTGTGACATGTGTATGCCTCAGTGGTGTCGACCTCCCATGCAGTGCTTACCCAAGAAACACTGGCAATACTGTGTCCCTATCTTCGAGTCTGGCGATGGGGGTCGTGTTTTCTCTGTGGGTTGATGGCAGCAGTGGCAGAAGGTGTTGTCCAGTCATGCCCAGGTGGAGATGGGGTGGAATGGAGAAAAAAGTGAGTTTTCACCCCTTTTGGACTACCACATTTTTCTTGGCAGCATTGCACATCCAATTCTGCATGGAGGAAAGGGTGTCTGCGTTTCTGCCAGCATAACCTCTTCCTCTCCCACCATCAATATGGGAGTTATTCTTTGGCGGAGGTGCAGGTTCAAATGTGAGCTTTCATCTATGGGACGACCAACATTTAAATCTGGCAGGTGGACTGTCACAACAGCGGACAGGTTTTCAGTGGAAAAGTCATCTGAGGGACCATTACTGCCAATATCTATACCAGGCCCCAAATGTCATGTGTTCCTGGGCACCCATGTAAAGGGGTCCAATTGCCTCTGCCCCAGAGGTGGGGATAAGTGGCAGAACCTCACTCTTCATAAAATTAAATTGATAGACACAAATGTATGACAAATGCATGAAAAAACATTAGACTTGAGATTGAGGAAGAAGGATGCAATAATGTCAGAAGGAGGCCATACGCACTAAAAGACAGCTTCAGTAGTCCTGCCACAGAATTAATCCCTACAGCAATGTGGGGTTGACCTACCAATGCTATTAGTGAATCTAGTGCTTGCAGAAACAATAAAGGAGATAGTTAACAGTCTTATCTGGTTCTGGTTCTATTATTTATTAATTTAGTTAGTCCTCATTTACCCTTCAGATGGATGTTCAGGAGTGCAAGTTCAATAATATCTCCATGAAATATCCATCTATGTCTTCTTATATTCAAAAAGGTATTGGGCTCAGAATCCATAACAATCTGCTTACAGAAGATTCAATCATAGGGCCTTCAAGCACTGAACTTTGTATCATCCTCTCCCAAACACAACTCTTAAGCAGCCCAAAACTCTGACCTCTTTTCAGGAATTTCAACTACTTATATCCACTTTACAGCCACCTTATATTCCCACTTTGTAACTTGCAACCTATCAGTTATTGTTACTATTCTCCAAATTCAATGTTCCAAAAACGTTCAAGACATATCTTACTTCTCCATTTTGGCATAAGGTATATAGATATCAGAAATAGCTCTAATGACAATACTTCATTAATCCTCCAATTTTGGACTGATATATATCATCTGCATTTGACTTTTTGCACTTTGAATATACAATTTTGTCACTGTGTCTGGACTTTGATAACTTTGTTAGAGTCCAATGTAGATTCACAGGCTAAAGAAATTACGTTTCCTTAGTGTGGCAGATTTAGTAACACTTATAGCAAGTTTGTTAGTACTAGCCATAGATCCTTACACTCTGGTGTTGGCAAGTATTCTGTCCACTCAAGCTCTGCTGGTAGCAAACATTCTTCATCGGCTTCACACAGTCCGTTGTAGCACTCTACTACTCTTTTCTCCTACGCTTAATATATTGAATTCATCTTGCATGTCTTATTTCATTTGTTGGCAAGTGTCCAGAGGAACCCAAAATGCCCTAAACATAAGCCAAGAGGAGAGATGCACGTATTTAAATCATTAAAGTATTTTATCTGCCAGGATCATCAGATCTTGCCAAGATTTACTTTTGTCTCACTTAATTTGGTTACCCTAGAAATAAAGACCTGCTTTCCAAAAAGGAAGGCTAAGAGCATCTGGTAAAAAGACCATGATTCTTAGTCCCCTATTGGTTGCAAGTTGATGTAGTATGGACTCAGTAACCTCACACCACATCCTTGCAGGTGCCTGCAAGACCCTTAATTGTACTTTAACAAAAACTTAGAACAGGGAAATATGTACTAATAGGTTAATTATAGATTCATGATAATATAGAACTAAACCTGAATCCTGAAATTGATTTGTGGGGATAGTTCACTTTTTTTATCCTAACAGGTTAATTGATATTTTGTTTATTGATTTCATAGTTACACTGTTGAATGAATAATGATTCATATTGTACCTTAGAAGATCCTATGTTTTAATACAAATATTTAACTAAAAAAATAGGAATGCTCACCAATATACCTGAAAGTCTGATAAGGCTAAATGACCTGTTCAGGGTGCATGTTCAAAGCATTAAGATGGTGAGATAACTTAGACCCTTTTGACTTTCATCTATACCCACATCTAAAACTGTTCCAGAACTCTTGCCTAAATACAGACTTTTATCATCTGAATTTAACAGACATATTGGCCTATATGGTTCACACTGCTTACGTCCTTTGTCTGGTTTCAAAATCAAAAATACTATTGGCCTATTTTAAGTCTTCAGGATTTACCCTCCCAGTAGGATTGAGTTAAATAGCTCACACTAAATTGGAGTCATAGTGTCCACTATCGCCTTAGTTATCTCTGATGGCATATAATCAGGGCAAGGGTCCTTCCTTTTTTGGTATTAATAAAAGATATAGGAACCTCTTCTGGACCAATTAGTCTATTTGTTCTGCTGGAGTAAGGCATGATAGATGGAAATCATGAATGTATGGAAAATTGGAGACAAGCGGCCAAAAGATTTGATTGATGAGTCATTTACTTTTTTGATGAAATTCATTGGCCTGTCAATATTATGTCTTCCAGACCAGCATGTGCCCATTGGCTTTCCCATGCTCAAAATGTTCTAACTTACTTACCTTTCACTGTTGGCACCTTTTTGTATTCAGTATAGTCATACTCATAATTGTGTTAAGCATATTATAGAAGATTGATATTCTTCATCTCCCTTCTGATTCTACAGGTTTATCTGATAGCCTTGATTCTAAACCTTGTCAGTTTCGAGATTCTCATTTAGTTTGTTTTTCTGACCCTTCACTTCAATATTTGTGTTAATGCACTCTAAGAAAAACTTTGCATTCATCACAAACTACGATCTGCGAGACCAGAAGATCCGAAAACAACAGTTTACATTATTGCATTTTGCATCACCTGTGCCTTTATTAACAGTTTTCTGTCTAGTGCTAGTGTTTAAGAATATGTACAGGGATTGCCATTAATATTAACTTTGTTGCTGAATGGTTGCATATAGTAGCTGACAGATGTGCTACCATTTATCCCTTCTCTGTCAGTGATTTATCTATTGAAAACAAATCTAGTCACTCATTCAAAAGGATAACCTTTCATATCAGCAATTTGTACTATCCAGATATCATTCAGCCCAGCATTCCAAATCATGTTTAGCAGCACCCTGCATATTTTGAAGGAGTAGTTGTATGTTACACAGTTGACATATCTAAAGTATTATTTAAAGTGTTGTAATCCCCACCACCAGCTCCCATCCTTCAACCAGAGCATACCAGGGTATGCAGTACTAGTGTGACATTTGAATTCCTTCTGCAAGACTTAACCCTTCTATAACTGAAAGCACTATAGCAATCCTTACTTTGCGCAAGTCAAACAATTTAAACCTGTCAGTCAGAAAAATACTCAGGATCAGCTTGTGCTCAATCTTGGCCCACCTCTTAACAGCTCCAATTTTAAATGCTATACTAGTGCAGAAAACTGGAGTGGTCAAGTGAGACAAAGAGGCTGAGGGTAGGGAACAGGTGGAAAGGAGGCCTGAAAAAACTAAATAGGGAATTAGTGATGTGCCCTTCCCAACCTCCAGTCCTTACCCAATATCTTACTCTTGACCCTTTCCACTTTACATTGGTGCTATAGCCAATAAGATACCCAGATGTTTGTAGAGAAATGTGTGTCCCAGCTCTGTCTGGTTTTATCAATGGAAACAATTGAAACTGTTCTATTGTTTAAACAAAAGATATAGAAAGATATTTAGATTGTCAAATTGTAGTTTCCCTCCCTAATCCTCTCTCTAATTGTGTCCATCCTCAATTTATAACACTACCTACCACAAGTATTGATTAATGACTCTTCACAGGGAAAATGCACACTTTGTCCAGGTGATACTTCTCACCACCCCTATCTAAAGATTTATAAAAGTGGAAAATTACATCACAGGAAATCTTTTCTTTTTCTGACATATTTGTCCTTATGACTACCCTGAGCCTTCTGGCTGTCACTGGGGATTTTCCCAGATTCAGTAATGTCTTAGAGTGCTTGAATAAAGTTTGCAATCCCAGTGGTCAACAAAAGTGCTGGGTCTGAAGCTCACAAATTATGAGACCTACTCTCAAAGGTCCAACCTGGACCAGAGTAGCCAATGGGTCTGCTCACAGTTTCCTTTTGATTAACCGAGCAATGAGTGGTTCAGCTCAATAAGGCTCAAGAGCATTATGAAGCTGAACCACTTCAACCAAACATTTGGACTGTAAGCCCCAGAATACTAAAGAATATTGGCACAGGTGTGCCCTTGGCAATCCAACGTCCAGAAGCCATCCTTTCAATCTGTGCACCCTAAGCGAAGAACAAAGCCTATTCACTGTGACGTCTTCTGAATAACAAGTGGTGTACTTTGGGCGGGGCTACCTTTTATAGCGGACCCACTTTGACCTACTAACACTGTCTCAAACAGTTTTAAACTGTACAGACACGCTACAAGGTAGGCCAAGAAATATGCTTTAAAGTGCTACTTTAGTGGGTGGCCAAATAAGTGATGCAGCACTCATGTAACAATTAATTTACAGACCCTAGGTACATGTTGTACTGTAGACATAATAAAATTAAATCAGCATCAACAGCAACGCAGTGCGTCATATGTTATACAATCTGTATTGTCATGATCATATACCTTTCTTCTAAATATATTCTTAACCATTTTGACAATCTTTGTTTGGTCTCCTTGTTTTCGAATTACCAGGTGCACTTTGTTCTAAGAATACGTTGTTATGATTAGGCCTGAGTGGAGTTCGAAGCAGCGCTAGGCAGAGCTATGCAGAGTCCAAAAAATTGTTCCATCATGCTACGGGTAGTTACGCTAGCGGGTGGAGTTTCTTGCTTCACCCGTTCATGTGACCTTTAACTGAAATGGCAACACAAAGTTGAATCTCTCATTGGAATTCTCACACGAACAGCACCATGTGGATGGCGTGGGCGTCGGCGTGGCCATTGTTTTTTTTGTTGCTTGTGTGGTGATGGGGCCTGGTTTTATTCTCTCCATATCGCTCCCATCCCCTACTTTTAAAACCTTTTTTTCTCTTAGTTTCTTTTTATTATATTACCTTTTCCCTTTCTCTTTTTATATTTTAACTTGTCTTCTAAGTTCATTTGTGGTTTTTGTGACTTTTATCTTTTTCTTTTTTTCTTTTCATTTTTATCCTTCCTTTTTCCTAATCCTTCCTTCCTTATCTCTAAGTCCCCAGTGCCATGGCATAGCAGGGGTGTGCCATGGCTCTATCTGCCAACCACCTTTGCGGAAGGAGGCGACATCAAGGGGTGCAGCCCCTCACCATATTTTCTGAGGTGGCTGCCTTGGTGTTTCATGTGCAGGGCCACCTCCCTTCCACCTTGGCAGCAGGCCCTGTTCTGGGTATGGCCCCCAGGAGCACTAGCAGTGCTGGGGCAGGGTGTGCCAGGCTGTGTGTCTCAGTTCTGGATTCCGGCGTACCAAGCAACAGCTGACACACCGGTGGGCCCACATCCTGGATCCAGAGATGGACCTGCTTGACCTGCCAGGCATTGAGGTTGCAGAGCTCAGTGAGTAAAAATCAATTATTATTAGTTGTGCTCCTTCCAATAGTTTCTTCCCAAATAGAAAGCATGCTGTTAAGCAAGTTAACTTTATGTTACAAATATAATATTTTGTGATAATCATCTATACAGATGCTAAGTGCTATCTAATTGTACCTCTTTTTGGAGCTTGCTTGGGCTGATTAACAAGTAATTCGGAGACTCCTCCTGACTGCTGTATTCTGTCAAAAATAGTCATCGTTAATATATTAGTATTAGTGATTTTGCATGTTGTCCCCCTTGCCTGTGCCTTTCTTTTTTGTAGCTCGTGCAGTGACAATTAGCAAGCAATTTGCCAATGATGTTTAGTAGTTTTTAATGCATCCAATGTAATGCATTGAGTGATTGGTAATGTGATGAGAACTGTAGAAATCATTAATTTCAAGTTAATAGTAATTCCAAAATGTAGTTTAGGCAATTAGGAATAGTGTTAGTAAATTTGAAATTGGAGGATGGACCTTGATACTAATATTATTATAATACAGGCCCCCTGAACCTCTGATGTAGAAATGTTTGTCTTTTTCTTTAAAACAAAAGTAATATTCTTGAGAGATTATTTATTAATAGTAACACTCATCTTTTCTAATTTTTGTTCTTATATCATACAGCATCCAGGGGCAGAAGGAGGGCTGTTGAGGCGGGTGAGGCAGCTGAAGGTGTCTTGCTGTGAAAGTCTGTCTGTAGATTCCTTTCTTCTTCTTTGTCAGTGAGCTTTCCCTCTTCCCTTATGTATCTTATATTGTGGGGAGGTGGTAAGGCTCAGAGAACACATGCACTAAAGATTGCATGCCCATGTAAGGTATTCTACTACTCTGCTGATGGGGCAAGCAGAGTTTTTTGGACAACTCCGCCATCCAAGCAGAGGGTGAAGTTCCAAAAACACAGTTATGTCTGCCAGCGGAGTGGAGATCACCGCACACCTCTACTTTTAACAAATTTCCAAACAACAAAATGCCCACCTGATATTTTTTGATGGAAGGGAATCCGTACTCAAAATATAGTAATGTATTTTCAGTTTTATTATGCTCAATAGGAGGAGGCATATGTGGCATCTAAATTATGTATTTTTTTATCTAGCTGCACCAACCACCACTGCCTGTGCCAGCAGTGGCAGCGCCAGAGCCGACGCGGCTGCAGGAGCGGGTCAGGGGGAAGTCTTTGCAGCGGCAGTGACGGCTAGTGGTAAGTCCCATTGCTTCCTTACTGACAATAAGTACTAAAGTCACTGCAAGTGTGTAGTGTTGTTGACTCACTTGTCAACACCCTGCTTTTGCAGATGCCGTGGGACTTGAGTAAGAATTAGGCTTTTCTATCTGCAACTCGGCAGACTAAGGTTTATAAAATGAACTTGAACTCTGTGTTTTGGAAATTTGAAAAAAGATCGGAAGAAGAATGGATGGGTAAAATATAGTATAAGTGAAAGGATGTGTGTGTGGATGAAAGGGTGCATCATAATAACCATACAGGTAGGTGATGAGGAGGATGATAGGATGCATGTGAACGTGAAGAATGGATGAAAGGGTATACAGGTGAACGATACCAGCCCAGGTGAGTGAAAGGGTATAGGTAAAAGGATTCCATGCCTGGATAGGTGAATGGACTTCTTATGTGGGTTAGATCTCCTGGATGGGTGAATGGGTGAAAGGATGAATCAGTTGGTATTGGCTAAATGTATGTTGGAAAATGGTTAGTGTTAGACTTTTCATCCTTGGAATGGTCTCCCTTAACTTTTGCCTCTGTTTCCCAGGTTTTTGTTGTGTGCTAGACTCTGATTTAGCTGTTTTTGTTACTCTGGGCACTTTACCACTGCTAACCGGTGCTAAAGTGTAAGTGCTCCTTTACAAAATGTGTATGTGATTGGTTGATCCATGATTGGCATATTTGATTTACTAGTAAATCCCTAGTAAAGTGCACTAGAGGTGCCAAGGACCTGTAAACCAAATGCTACTAGTGGGCATGCAGCACTGGTTGTGCCACCCACATAAGTGGCTCTGTAATCATGTCTCAGACCTGCCACTGCAGTGTCTGTGTGTGCAGTTTTAACTGTAAATTCGACTTGGCAAGTTTACCCACTTGCCAGGCCTAAACATTCCCTTTAATTACATGTAAGGCACCCCTAAGATAGGCCCTAGTTAGACCCCAGGGCAGGGTGCAGTGTATGGTTAAGGTAGGACATATAGGCCCTCATTACAACCCTGGTGGTTGGTGTTAAAACAGCGCTAATACCGCCAACAGGCCAGCGGAAAAAAATGGGATTACGACCACGGCGGAAACCGCCAACATAGACAGCCACTTTAACACTCCGACCACCATAGTAGTAGAAACAAACAGCGCGGTGGTAACCGCCAACAGACAGGCGGAAGACAATGTCCGCCCACCCTATCACAACACGGCAATCCGCCACCTTTTCCGGGGCGGAACCAACGCGAACAAAAACACTACAGAAACAGTACACAGAAGGTAACATGACTCACGTCTCCAAACCCCACGAGGAACCAGGACGCCATTGAGCCAGAACTGCAGATCCTGCCAGCGATGGTCTTCCTGCTCCTCTATCAGGAGCTCCAACAACGGCGGCCACGACCAAGGTGAGTACTGCACCTAAAACACAGGGGAGGGGGGAGGGAAAAGAGAGTGACACACACACGCAACACCCCCACCCTCATCCACAACACCATACACACAAATACATGCTGCAACATTAAATATACAGCCCCCAACCCCCCTTGAATAACGCAAGGACAAAATGAAATGATTTGAACGATTGTAATCAATAAAAATCCAGTAGTCAGAACTCCAAATCCAGTATATATAATTATGTACACCAACTACACAAGTCCGGATAGTGAACCAATCATTGTCCGTGGACCACTGGGCCCAAAATGCATGGGCAAGGCCCACACTAGATACCTGACTGGAAACGGAGCGAACACTGCTGGGGCATCAGACCGAAAATATACAGGCACCTCAGGGGGAGGGTTGCACAACGTCACTGCTCCACGAGGGGGCTTCATGCGCACTGATGTATTCTGGGGAGTGCAAAGCCAAAGTCTCTCAAGTGGGTGGGTTGCGCACTGCTTTATCCTGGGGAGTGCAAAGCCACAGTCTCTCAAGTCCTTCCAGTGGGTGGGTTGCCCCCTGCTTTATCCTGAGTAGTGCAAAGCCACAGTCTCTCAAGTCCTTCCAGTGGGTGGGTTGCCCACTGCTTTATCCTGGGGAGTGCAAAGCCACAGTTTCTCAAGTGGATAACAGTCTCTACTGGTTCTGGAGGGGGCTTGGTGCCCAGCGTGCTTCATCCTGCCAAGGACTGAGGTAGTGGATTTATCTCTCCACTGGTTCTGGAGGGGGCTTTGTGCCCAGGGTGCTTCATCCTGCCAAGGACTGAGGTAGTGGATGTATCTGTCCACTGGTTCTGGAGGGGGCTTTGTGCCCAGAGTGCTTCATCCTGCCAAGGACTGAGGTAGTGGATGCCTTCCTCTACTGAAAGTGATGCTTCATGGAAGCTGACCAGGCTCCTGGAGCTCACCACCAGCCTCGGACGACTGACCACTGGGGATGGCAGCCATGTCTGTGGTGGTGCAACTGGCTCAGGATGTCGCGGGGCCACTGGCGGTGCTTGCGGCGGTGTCAGTTACGGCGGTGCTGGCGGTGGGCTCTGTGGTGGCGGTGCTGGCGGCAGCCTCTGTGGTGGCGGTGCTGGTTGCGGGCTCTGTGGCACGGTGCTGGTTGCGGGCTCTGTGGCAGCAGTGCTTGTGGCGGGCTCTGTTGCAGCGGTGCTGGGGGTGGGCGGGGGGCTCTGTGGCAGCAGTGCAGGCGGCGGGGGCTCTGTGAGAGCGGTGCTGGCGGTGGGCTCTGTGAGAGCGGTGCTGGCGGCAGGTTCTGTGGCGGCGATGTTGGTGGCAGGATCTGTGACAGCGGTGCTGGCGGCGGGCTCTGTGGCAGTGAAGGTGGCGGTGCAGGTGGCGGTCTTCTCCGCCGTACAGGTTGGCGTCGACGTGGAAAGGTGTGACACTGGTCCCTCAGTCGTTGCCACCATGCCCTCTCCTGACCTGCCCTTCAGTTTCTGGCCCTTCCCCACCTTTGATGGTGGCGCAGCTGTCTTGCCACTATCCCCTTTCGTTTTGCCTGACCCCTTGTTGGCAGGTGTTTTCTGCTTCTCCCTCCGGGATGTGGGCAACTTTTTTAGCTTGGCAGGTGGTGGAATGTCCTTGCCCTCGCTCCGTAGCACACTGGCAGCCCTGATGGTTGGCGCACTCCAATAGCCCGCAGTTGCTGGCACCACTGTGCCTGGGGATGTGGTGGCTGAGGTGCTGGGTTGGGACCTGGAAAGCCTGGCCCTAGGGCACAGACGGAGGGAGGTGTAGGGAAGAGGTCAATATTAGCCAGGAAAAGTTTTTTAAACACACTGGTATGGGTAGATGGAGGGGGTTTGGGAGTGGAGGAAGAGGTAGTGGTTGTAGGAGGTGTATGTCTGCTGAATGTGGGGGAAGGTGCATGGGCTGGAGGCTGTTGTGAGGTGGATGACTGTTGGGTGGGTGTGTGCCTGCGTTTGTGTACTTTGGGAGGAGGGCACACTGGGAGAGGACACAGGGGATGTGTGAATGGTAGTAGGGTGGTGAGTGCACATGAGCGGTGTGTGGTGAGGTGCGTGCTGGTGATGGTGATGGAGGTAGTGGCTAAAGATGTAGTGCATGCAGGTGTGAGTGGAGACGAGACTGGGAGGGAGGAGGAAGACGTGGAGGAGGGGGACACAGTGGAGGCAGTGGATGTTGGTATGTCTGCATGGGTATGATGCTTGTGTGAGTACCTGTGGGATATGTGGTGCTTATGTTTGCCATGTCCACTCTTGTGTGATGATGTGTGTACATGCTGGTCTGATGGTGTGCTTGGGATAGGCTGAGGTACAGGGGATTATGTCTGGGTGGAGGAAGTTGGAGGGGGGAGGCTGGACACAGAGACAATGGCTGCCATCAGTGCTGAGGCCAGAGCCTGAAATGCTCTCTGTTGGGCTGCCTGGCTAGAACGAATGCCCTCCAGGTATGCATTTGCTTGTTGCAAATGCCTCTCAACACCCTGGATGGCTATCACAATGGTAGACTGCCCAACAGTGAGGGATCTCAGGGGGTCAATAGCCTCCTCACTGTGGGCAGCAGGGCTGACTGGGGCAGGGCCTGAGGTGCCTGGGGCGAAGGAGATGCCCACCCTCCTGGGTGAGTGGGCACGGGACACACACTAAGGGGCTGCTGGGAGGGCCGTGCTGGTAGGGGGGTGGCGGCTGTACCTGTTTATGCGGGGGGCACAGAGGGGCCCACCACCGCAAGGGAGCTCCCATCAGAGGAGTCGCTGTCACTGCTGTCACCTCCTGTCCCTGCTGTGGAGCTCCCCTCGCCCTCCGTCCCACTGGTGGCTTCAGACTCCGTTGTTTCGCCCTCCAGTGCCAAGTGGGATACAACTCCCTCCTGCTCCGGTGCCACTGCTCCTCCACCTGATGATGCTTTTACACACAAGAACAGGGAGACCACAAAAAGGGGGGGTAAAGACAGAAGAAAGACATGTTCATTGCATACAACACCACTACCGTTGGCGGACACTACAGACACAGCAGCGCTCTGCACTACGCCATGCACTTATAGTTCCTAGATTATTCACATGCCCAGGGGTACAAGGCCTAAGCCTGATTGCTGCACACATGGAAGTTACAGGAGACTGACTAGGTGTAGATGGCACTAAACACTAGTGGGGTTGGGGTTCCACTGAACCTGCCTCACAAGGGACCTTGCCTACCAAGCTCGCCCTGGCCTAGGGGAACCCACTGCCCACCTCCCCCACCCAGACACCTCGTAATGCATGCAGAGTCAGATGAATGTGACTGTACTCACCCCCTTGTGGCTGCTGTGATGCCCTCAAGCACCCATCCAACTCCAGATACGCCAACCCAGGATCCTGGAACATCAGGGGGGTCATGGTGCGACAGGGACCCCTCCCACGTTGGAAGGCCATCCCCAGCTGGGCCTCTGCTGTCTTCTTGCTCCAGCGGTGAATGTCCTCCCATCTTTTCCTGCAGTAGGTGCTCCATCTGTGGTGGACCCCCAGGGTCCGGACGTCCTTGGAGATGGCAAGCCAAATATCCTTCTTCTGGTGGGCCCTGACCTAGAGGAATAGCACAGGGGAAAAGGAAAATGTTTACCCGTCCGGACCGTCATACTCATTGGCCCACGTTCCCACCCTTGCCCTGACGCACATACACTCACCGTCCGCTGATGCAGTTCTCAGTCCCCCCATGTATCTTCCATCCACACCACTCCAAAGAGGCATTACTCATGCAGCATGCTCACAGTGTACTCACCTGTTTGTCTGGAGGACCGTACAGTTGTTTGTAGTGGGGGAGGACCACATCCACTAATTTCTCCAACTCCTCCGAAGTGAAGGCAGGGGCCCTTTCCCCAGACACATGAGCCATTGTTGCTTCCAGACTGAGGTAACAGCAGCACTTGCAGTGTGGGTCCTCTCCTGTTGAAGATCAGGTATCAAGGGAGTGAACATACATAAAATGGCGGTCATGTCTGTGGCGTTGCGTACTGTCACTGCTGGCGTACATCGTCATTGGCTCCTGGGACCCATAGGGTCCAATGTTAACCAATGCAGGATTGCTCTGCAGTCTTCGACCGCCTACCGCGACTGTGTAGAACGCCAGCGCAGTTACCTCATATCCCCTTGTCCCACCTTACAGGTCAGGCAGCCGCCATTTCAGGGGGCCACATGGCATTAATAATAACTGCGTCACACCTATCTAGGCCTTGCATACACACAATACCAGGCACATTGCAGATTAATAAATGTGTGCAAATGACATTCTGTGATACCTCAGTGTTGGCTGACTCTCTGCTCGCTGTTCTCCTCCATAGGGCACGTCCGCTGGGGCAGGTGATGAGATGGCGGCATCCTCTGGTGTACAGACCGCTGGTGGACCTGTCGACAATGGAAGAGAGACACGTAATAGTGACCTACAGACTTGATCATGCAACAATCCATGAACTGTGCCCAGTTGGAGCCAGACCTGATGTCAGCTATCCGCCATCACACAGGGATACACCCTCTAGTGCAGGTCCTGTCAGTACTCTATTTCCTGGCAAGTGGGTCTTTTCAAACAACAGTGGCCATTGTATCAGGGATGTCCCAGCCAATGTTCTCTAACGTGCTGTCTAGAGTGTTGTCTGTCCTGCTGAAACACATGCACAGCTACATTGTTTTCCCTCAGGTGGAGGATTTTCCTACAGTGAAAGGTGACTTCTATGCTCTGGGACATATCCCCAACATCATAGGTGCCATTGATGGGACACATGTGGCCTTGGTACCCCTACGCAGGAGTGAACAGGTGTACAGAAACCGGAAGAGCTACCATCCAATGAATGTGCAGATGGTGTGTTTGGCCGACCAGTACATCTCCCATGTGAATGCCAAATGTCTTGGCTCAGTACATGACGCTTACATTCTGAGGAATAGCAGCATCCCTTATGTGATGGGGAAACTCCAGAGGCACTGTGTGTGGCTAATAGGTGAGGACAAGGACCGTATTCAACCGTGAATAGTTGTCTGGGTATGGGGTTGTCCCTATGGATTAGTGTGGGTCTAACAGTTGTCCCTCGAAATTTGCATGTGACTCTGGGTACCCAAACCTGCCATGGCTACTGACCCCAGTGAGAAATCCCAGGACAAGGGCAGAGAAACGCTACAATGAGGCACATGAGCGAACTAGGAGGGTGATTGAACGGACCTTCGGCCTCCTGAAGGCCAGGTTCCGGTGCCTCCATATGACAGGTGGTTCTTTCTACTACTCACCAAAGAAGGTGTGCAGATCATCATGGCCTGCTGTATGCTGCACAACCTGGCTTTGCGACAACAGGTGCTTTTTCTGCAGGAGGATGGTCCAGCTGGAAGTCTTGTAGCAGCTGAGGAGCCTGTGGACAGTGAAGAAGAGGAGGCAGAAGAAGAGGATATTGACAAACAGAAACAACGTTATCGAGCAATACTTCCAGTGCGACACAGGTAAGAAGATGTCACTGCCTCACACATCTCATACTGTTGTTTGAACTATCATAAGTCTGTCATTTTCACCCAGTGTATGGACCCTGACTTGTCACTTTGCCTTTCCATTTAAGAGATGTGGGTCCCACTTTGTGACCTCTGATATATTTCCTCCAGCCCTACAGCTGTGTTTCATCGGTATGTGGACAATTAAATTGACATTGCTATATTCCATAGTTATTACAATTACACATTTGTGACAGCACAGACTGATGCCAGATTGTTTTGTGATTGATGTGTATTTATTTCTGTGCAAATAAGTGGAGGGGGTTGTAAAATGGGCAGGGGGGATGGTGGAGGAATGTCCATGGCAGAGTCCAGTCTATTTGTTTCACAGGTGCATTGTCCATAGGGGCATAGGAAGTGGAGCAAGGGCAGTTGAAGGATGGACAGGGTGACAAAGTGGGACAGAAGGGTGACATTCAGGGGGTTCTCATTTCCTGGTGGGGGTCTTGGCAATGTTCTCTGTCTTGTTCCTGGATCTCAGGGACCGTTTGCGGGTGGCTCTCCATCTGCAGGGGGTGGAGTGCTGGTGTTGTGGTCCTGTGGCGGTGCCTCCTGTCCACTAGCGCCGGCGGAGGTGGAGGGCTGTTTATCATCCAGGCTAGTGTCAGGGGCCCCTTGTTGTGCCACAATGTCCCTCCTGGTGTTGACAAGGTCCTGCAGCACTCCTACAATGGTGACCAGGGTGGTGTTAATGGACTTTAGTTCCTCCCTGATCCCCAGATAGTGTTCCTCCTGCAGCTGCTGGGTCTCCTGAAAATTGGCCAGTACCGTTGCCATTGTCTCCTGGGAATGATGGTACGCTCCCATGATGTTGGAGAGGGCCTTGTGGAGAGTGGGTTCCCGGGGCCTGTCCTCCCCCTGTCGCACAGCTGTCCTCCCAGTTCCCCTGTTTTCCTGTTCCTCTGTCCCCTGAAGCGTGTGCCCACTGCCACTGCCCCCGCGTATCTGATTTTCAGGGGGTGGTGGGTTTGCCTGGGTTCCCTGTAGTGGTGGACACACTGCTGCTTGACGTGTCCTGGGGACAGAGGGATGGGCCCGCTGGGTGGGTGCTTTGGTGGTATTTCCTGAGGGGGAGGCTTTGTGGTGGCTTGTGCCAGTGTCAGGGGAACCGACTATCCCGAGGGTTATTTTTGGAGCACTCAAGGTACATTTTCACTCTAACAGTGTTAGTGTGTGTTTAAAATTACATGAAGACTCTTTTTGCATTTTAATTGATAACTTGACTTGTGTCTTGTGGATGTTTGTCATTTTGGTCTTGTTTTGTTTAGATAAATATTCTCTATTTTTCTAAACCTGTGTTGTGTCAGTTTGTAGTGTTTTCATTACGTTACTGTGTGTGTTGGTATACATACTTTACACCTAGCACTCTGAAGTTAAGCTCATGCCAAGCTACCAAGGGGGTAAGCAGGGGTTAGCTGAGGGTGATTCTCTTTTACCCTGACTAGAGTAAGGGTCCTTGCTTGGACAGGGGGTAACCTGACTGCCAACCAAAGACCCCATTTCTAACATTGGTGATCAGAGGTTTGGATTGAATTTGCATTTGTACTTGACATACAGTAATTACGTGTACACTGATGTTTGAGTTCAAACCACATATTCCTTGTCTTGTGATTTTTTACTCTTCTCTTTGGGACTTCTTTTTGATTTGGAAAATGGCGAAGGACTGGATGAGAAAAAGTAACGCTTAGCTGAAATGGTGTGTATCATAGCTAAGGATGAAGAAGAAGAAGAATACTAGAAGAAGACATTTGCAATGATGATGAATAGATAGATGCTTGGAATGGAAAATACAAGGGAGCTCTTCTAGATAGGGGCATTCTGCTTACCCACTTTACATGCTTGGAATGGTTTTTATCAAATGTTTGGTGTGAACATTTGGATGGTATTTCAGTTTAAGTCCCTCTAAAGTGGTATACCATGTTCCAAAGGCCTGCAAATTAAATGCTACTAGTGGGCCTGCAGCACTGATTGTGCCACACTCATAAGTATCCCTGTAAACATATCTCAGGCCTGTCACTACATATCCTCTGTATGCAGTGTTACAGTCAATTCGAGTTGGCATTTAAAACTACTTGCCAAGCCTTTTAACTCCCCTTTTATTACATATAAGTCACCCCTAAGGTAGGGCCTAGGTAGCTTGAGGGCATAGTGCTATTTAAGTAGAAGTTAGGACATATACTTCTAAGTTTTACAAGTTCTGGTAGTGAAAAATTCCCAAAGTTGTTTTTCACTATTATGAGGCCTACTCCTCTCATAGGACAGGATTAGGAATTCGTTAATATACTTTTAAGCTTTAATTCCTGATCAGACAGCAGGAGCTGCACCATGTTTCAAATCTTTGGCATGGTTCTGATAAATCCTCTTCACTAGTGAAGTCAAATTTATTATTACTGTTATTGAAATGCCACTTTAAGAAAATTAGCATTTCTCTGCTCTCGCTGTTCTGTATGCCTGCCAGTCTGTCTCCAATATACATCTGTACTACAATGGGTGACAGCTACATTTATGCATTCCCTCCAGACATCCACAACACAGGACAATCAACCCCACACAAAGGGCAGATTATCCCCTACTGATAGTCTGGAGACAGGTATGGGACGAAAGGATGACCTGTGCACTTCAAAGAGCTGCTTTGAAGTCACCCCTGCTTCTGTAACATCATACAACCTGGCTTGATGCATTTCACATGCATTTTACTTTACCACCTTCACAATGCAGCCTTTATCACGCATGCCTTTACCACACAGAGACCTTTGCCTCGAATGGTATATATATTTAAGGAATGTAAATTCTATATATGTATATATGGGATTTACATGCCACCATTTGAGGTAAAGGCCTCTGCATGTCATGCGTGCACAGTAAAGGCATGCGTGATGAAGTCTGTATTGTAAAGGTGGTAAAGGCATGTGTGGTAAAGGCATGTGTTGTAACATCATACAAAATGGCTATATGCATTTTACACAGCTTGCTATTGAGCTGAAATTTGTACTGGAGGGCTACATCAAACATAAATCTCACACAAGACACCACCAGCTTACCTTACCATTGTCATGCAATGCTTAGCATCACATAGAAACATTCCAGCCAATACCATCATTGGCATGCGACTCTGAAAATATGGCTCTGCACTATTTTTACTGTTTGTCCAAAGTAGTGCAATGGAATGCTACAAATGTTTATACAGGACAGACTCAAGTTTAGGTCTTTTAGGTCATAGAGTTGCAAACACATTCACATGTTTCTAAGCTGTGCTAAATCAACTTGTACTCATCAAGTTATTACATGTGCACATAGACAGCCAGATTTAATTTAGAAGTGGTGCATCGCTCCCTTCAGCATGATACACACTCTCGACTCTTTACGCATTTAACTTGATTAAGAAGAGTCTTAGACTGACCATTGAATTGTGATTATCCATTTTGATAGTACTGATGTAAACATTTGGCTCAGCAGCACTTCCTCTTTTATACTGATACATGCATGTATGCTTGATGCCTTATGAGTACTTATGTTCTTGCTCACTACATATCTGTAGTTCTAAATTAGTTACAGTGAACTGATTAGCCAGTTCTCCTGACTGATCCAATGCTAGGGTTGCATTGTATTGTACACGTCCTGCACTGCTATCCAAACTTCAGGCTAAGTGGAGGAAGCAAAATTCAATGAGGTAGGGGCAGACATTGCCCTCCTTCGTCAGGACCTTGGTAATGTGGCTGACAGAGTCACTTACCAGAACAGAGGGTTTCCATTTGAAAGACACATGGATGACCCTAGGAAGATGGTGACTGAAGTGAGGGGGGGAGGGTTACAAGGTCAGCTCAGCTCAAAATAAATGTGGCCAACTCCTACTCTACTACTTGTAAATATAGTAAAATACAAGCAGTATTGTAACAAGGAAACATGCTTATATCAAACCTGCAGTCTTATGTTTTTCTGCTCAAATATGTTAGGTGAAAATAAAACCAGTACAGAATGTGAGAGTTGCACTCCTGCACTTTTGGCCAGATCTGAACCTGTGTCCCCATTGAATAGCAAATGCCTTGTATCGTTTCCATTGAGGTGAAGGATTACTTTTTACTTTTGAATGTTAAGGCATGGTAAGACCTCTGACATTGACAGAGACCTGCTCTTTTATTGCCGATAACTGTGTATAAGGCAGAAAACCCCAGAAACATTTTAATATGTGTAGTTGGCTTGTTTCAATTCTATATTAATCCTGCACGATATGTGATTATATTACATTTCACTTTCCGTATGTGCTTTAGGAGCCTCTCTCACGCAGTATCGTGTTATCTTAACTTGCAACTGTGTAGTTTCTATGTTTGCTGTATTTGGTGCGTACTCTCTTTTTTAATGGTGTTGAATATATTATTGAGCGAGCTTGTGAATGAATTAGGTTACGTATATTCAACCAGCATCAGTCCTTAATTAAGAGAAAATATAAGCACTGGCAAAGGCAATATATATGGCCTTGGTACGCTGATGTAATGATTAAATCAAATTGTCTTTTTTACTGCAAGCACATGCTGCAAAAATAAACAGATGAAAAAAAAATTTGAAATATGCCACAGCTTAAACGTGGTGTGTTTATGTTTGTAATCAAATTTTAAAATATAAATAATAAAACCATAGCTTATAATTTTAGTAGTACTACCTGTTTGCTTCCTAGCACACAGGTATTCCTAGAGGTACACCTCTCTGCGAGGAAACATATTATTTTTAATGACACAAGAAAATGTGATTCTTACTAATGTCAAGAAAAAGTACTCAGTGTTGAACTACTGTAACCTGAAGATATATTATAAGCACACGAGGATGAATAAAAAGATTCAATGAAAGGAAAATGAATCATTTGTAAAGTATTGACCCTCCAGCACTGAAGTATCCTGCTTTGTAGGCAGCTGTAAACAGACAATATGGGCCTCATTACGAGTTTGGTGGAGGGGATTACTCCATCACAAATGTGACTGATATCCCGTCTGCAATATTACAAGTTCCTTTTTATCTCGTAGTGAGGCCCTATGTCATTACTCATTGCACAAGCTAGCCAATGTCTGCATAGGACTAATCCATTGCTCTATGCAATGCTGCTCAGACGCAAAACGTGACTGGCAGTTGCTCAGACCAGTGGATGTAACAGGATGACTCAAAGCCTCATTATGTATTTATGTAGTTTTTATGAATATGCATATATATATATATATATATAGGTATATATATATATATATGTGTTTATTTTTCTTCGAAAGAAATAGGCAGCACTCTAAAAGACTTTGGCCCTCATTACAACCTTGGCCGTCAGACGAGGCCGACCACAAACAGAGTTTCTGCCCGCCGGCCCAGTGGGGATGTCGGACGTAACATTGCATCCGGCTCCTAATGGACAGTGAAAATCACGACGGGCTGTGCCTGGGGGCCCCTGCACTGCCCATGCTAAGTGCATGGGCGTGCAGGGGCCCCCAGGGGGCCCGCAACTCCCCTTTCCGCCAGCCTTTCCATGTCGGTCTCTACCGCCATGGACAGGTTGGCGGGAAGGGGAGTCAAAATCCCCAGGGCAGCGCTGAAAATAGCTCTGCCCTGGCGGATCAAAACCGCCGGGACAACCATGGCGGAAAACCGCGGTGTGACAAATTGTACCACCAGCCTGTTGATGGTACGATCGCCACTTCAACCCTGGGGGACTTTGACCGCCAGGATTGTAATGAGGGCCTTTGTATCAATATTTATTGTTCCCCAGAACAAACCATCATCATCACCAATGCGTTTCGACTATTGCAGTCTTGATCATGGTAAGTGAGTGCATTTTTTGTTTTTCCTATATATATGCTCCCAACCCATGACATTATGCAGCATTATGGGAGATATACTGCAATTAAAACCTAATCCCAATACAATTCAAACAAATCACTTATAACACACCTCCAACAAAGAGCCTAATACATTTCGACAGACAATAATATTACCTTTTTCCTCCATGGTTTTACAAGTGCAAAGCTATATTCTACAAATATATGGAATTATGTGCCATCTCTCACTATGATTGTTTCTATTGTTTCAATCTGCTATAGTGCTGCACATTTAGAATTGTGGCCTTCTTTGAACTGTATTCCACCTTGACATGCCTCTTATTTGGTGTTGTGTATAACATGACTCCCAACAAGAATGCATCAATTTGTACACCATGGGTATGTTAGGGTCCTCTTATTGAACTGGTTCTTGTACTGGTATAAGTAGATGGATCTCGTATCGCTGATCTCAGTGTAATCTATCTAACTCTTCGGCCACCAAAGTCAAAATGAGGGCCAAAGTCTTTTGGAGTGCTGCACATTACTTTTGAAGAAAATTAACTGCAGGGAAAGGCCTTTTCCATGAAGCAGGCACCAGCTGTGGAGCACGCCATGAGAGGACTGTGATGCTTTGATGAATATGTTTATGTATATATTTTATTTTATTCATGTTTGCCCCTGCTGATAATTAAATTAAATATAAAATATTAATTAATACCTAATTTATATATGTTTGTAACTTCACATGTTATGGATGGTTGATAACGATAAGTGCTGTGCATCGAGTCTTTTCACCATTTCTTTAAACGTGATGTTCTGAATGTGGATTAGTAACAGTTTATTTTCTCTGCTGACAATAAATTTGTCTTGGACTGGCTGAAACTGGAGTGGCTCGTTTGTCGACCATATTAAGGTAGGGCTACTTTATGGATCGTAAGGTGGCGGTGTCCACTCCCGAGCTCTGACCCACTTGGCTGGGCATCCTCTTTCCATCAACTGTTGTGGATGGGACATTAAAGTTACGAAGTCGAATTTTAAAAAACCTTAAAAATTCACTAGAAAAGTAAAGATTACAGGGAAGTTATAGTTAGCCTCAGATTTTACACGCACAAAACCTTAGAAATTCAGCTTTTATAGTTAGAATTATTTCAAATAACTGTAACTAGCCCATAATACCCACCACGTGACATAGAAGGATATTGCCTTTATTAGTTATATACTTTGGGCTCGTTATTTGTTTAGGCACTGTACATTATAGTGTGGAGGACCATCACTGTTTATGTGTTTTTAAATTTTCACTTGTTTTTAGTCAATATAGTTTGCTTGTTGCATGCTTGACTACAAGATCCAGAATGTCTCATGAGTGGTAGGATGGATCATCTCAACTTAAAGCAAAATAGTTGTAGGACTCACTTGCCATGAGCAAGACTCATAAGAGTTAAAACTCGTTAGTGGTTGCTGGAAATGTAATAAAATTATAATTGTGGACTTCAACAACTTCATACCTGCACTGTTTTAGGTATATATATTGTATCTCTTCAATGGGTATTGGAGATTAGTCTGTAATCTCCTGTAATTTGTTGTTTTAGCTTCATGTTTTAACTCCATCAAAATCCTCCTAACTAGAGTTGCTACATTCCAAATATAGTAAGATTTCATGCACAGTTCTTAGATGAGCATTGAATAGATGTTTTTGAGGCCTGGTGATATTGAATGTTTCTGAGTTTTGTAGTAAGGCAGTGATCATGGGCCCACAAAACTGTCACAGGGTCTACTCTGTTGATAAGAAGAAAATAAGCAAATACCTAAGCAGATACTTGTAGATTAGGTATAACATTATGGTGTAGAGAGCAATTGCTTGATGGAGAGAAGGGAAGGTAATGGAAACTTGAGTCTGTTAAGGAAAAGGCACTTATTACGACAGAGGGAAAGCTGAAGTTGACTCACCTATGAAGTGAAGCAATTTTGGGGAAGATTGTCATTTTGGGCAAAGGTAATATGATTAGTGTGCTTGGATGAAAAAGGGAAAAGATGACTGAACTTAAAATGAGTTTTATTAATTGAATGTTGATTTTTACTGAGTCATTGAGGGCCAACGGAAAACAGTGTATTGCACAGAGGCAATAAGTAGCCTAATTTGATGCTGGTCTGGCTTTTTTGTTGAAAGATTTGGGAATAGGCTGGCCCAAGTACAGGTTATGTAAGAGTTAGGTTGGATTTTTTATAATTTCCTCTAATTTATTAATAATATAAAGGAGTTTGTCAGTGTGGCCTTACTGCAGAGCCACAGCAGTCCTGAGTGTTTCATGACAGAAAACCCCCAATGACCATTGGTATGTCAAAAGCTAAATGTGTTGCACATTTTATGAGCTGCAAATACTGTGGCATTGTTATCAAATTGCAATTCAATTTAAACTTACCTTGAGATAGGTACCAAAACGTGTTTTTTAAAGAATTTGCATTCCGAATGCAGTGAGGAAAATAGGAACTAAGATTTATTTATGAGAGGCTTGCGCCACTGGAGTATCACTTTTTCTAATGCACCAGTAGCACAAACCTCTCAACCATATCTCTCAAACCACTTTCTGTGGCTTTGAATAGCCTCATACTTATGGATTAAGAAAACAGAGCAAGTCGCTGCATTGTCCTGCTCTGAGCCAGGGAGGCATCCCATGGGTGTTGCGGTGGGTTTTCCCATGCAACACCCATGAATTATAATGCTGCCCCAGATTTACTTAATCACATAAACCTGGGGACATGCCAAATTGTTACACCTCCCCAGGGGAGTTGTAACAATTAAAAAACATTGGTATTGCTCCTTGTTTCTTTGTATTTCTATGTGTGTTGCATTCTGCAGCACACATAGAAAGAGGAAAACACCTCTTGGGATTGTTTTTTGTGCAGGATGGTTCTCGTTCCTGAACAAAACTAATCCTGCATGCAACGCAAACACCCTTGCACCATGGTGGAAAGGTGTCTGCGTTGGCGCTTTGCAGCCAATTGTGCGCCAATGCAGGAAGAAAGGACAGGAATGCACAAAATTGCATAAATATGGTGCATTCCTGCCCTTTCACATCGGTGTAGGTCAGCGCATCAGAAAGACATGTGTTGCTGCCCTATGCCAATTCCCCATGAATAAGCCTAAATTGTGACCATATAAAGAACAGGTAGTGAAGAATGTTTTGTGCATCAATACTTCAAAATCAAAACAGCAACACCTGCTGAAAACACGGCAGTGCACTGCAAGAAATGTCAACTGGTTCATATCAAGTAGAAAATACTCAGCCACAGATGTATTAATAAGCCACAAAATGTGCCTCATCACTCAAAGTTGCTGTGCTCCGTTGCATGAGATGGAGAGAGCAGGAAACCATTGTCTATAGTAAGAAATGGCATTGCTGCTCTCTCCCTGGCACAGGCACACAAACAGGCTACTGATCGCCCCACACACCTTTGCACCAAAGGGCAAATGTGTCTGGCCACGTCTAGCATAGTTTTTGTACTGGAAGAGTATCCTTTCAATGTAAAATAATATGTCTTGACAAACTTTATAGCTTTTCCCACTTTGAATGTGCTGTACAGTGCAGCTCACATGCAAAGTTATAAAGGTTTGGTGAAATAGAAATCATTCTATTGTTTGCAGATAGGGGTTCCATCCAAAATCATGAGTGGTTTCATGGGAATGTCTGTGTACTACCTATGGAATGTCCCTCTGATACAGTCATGCAAAGCAGATCAATGCACTGCGTTGTACTACTTTCACGCAACTTTCCAGCACAAAACGTGTTTTGCACTGGAAAATAAATATGAAATTAAGATTTTGTGTTGTTTGTCCCTTCTGTGATTCAAATCCAGCACCAAATGTTAGTAAATCTGCCTCTTAATTTGTTTTATAGACTAGGTGAGTACATGCAATTAATGTTGCATGTTTGTGGCTGTTTCTAGCTATGAAGATATTTCACACACCTAATTATGATACAATACAGATGCACATGCTTTAAAATATTCTTTCTATGGGATGAACACCATACACATGCACATATAGAGAAGTAACTAACAATATGTATTTTTGATAAAATGTGCATCTCTTTTATTATGATAAATACAGACACTGTTTTCCAACTAATCTCCATCGTATGTGCACTAAATCGCAAAATAGTGATTAAACTATGAATAATTTAACTTTTCACTCAGACACTGAAGACATAAGACTAAAACCAGATGTCAGGTGCCTGGAGTCCTTTTAAATGTTGATTGTCCTCTCGAAAAAAAATGTTTTAGAGAAATGAGAAATACAGACATATTACATTTGACTGTTAATTACAGTTTTACAAAAGTTAATCAAAATATCTTGTCGAGTATTTGTCTTTAATTTCCACATTCAATCTTGTCCATGCAGAAATGTGTATGGAAAAGCCACCCAGTCTCTTTTCGCCTGTTCCAATGCACTTAACCTTGTCTCCTTCCCTTTCCCTGTCACCTGAAACCAAAGCACTTCCCCCATACACAAGGAAGGACGATAGAATAGCTAATTTGCCCGTGGAAAAGACCGGCACCTTTTCAGTCTGTGTCCGAGGGTGGGGAAGGGTTGCTTGTTGTCAGCTGCACTCTAGCCAAAGGTGGAAACAAAATTCCTCGATTTACACATATTAACATACTGATTGCTCAGTTACAAGCAGGCGCTTCTAAAGTTTGAGGAAGTTAAATCTTTGCTGTCCTTCCCTTTGCTATGAGAGCAGGCTTTTCTTTACTTATTCTATGAACAGCTCCTTTGACGTTCAAGGGCACACAAAATCAAAAGGTTGCCGACATGGTGGGGGGGAACCCGTGCGTAGGATAGTATTTCAAGGCATTTCTGTTGTTGCAGGACAAGCTAAACAATAAAAAAAAGTTTAAATGCAGTGCGATCCACTTCTCTTTGTATTTTTGTATTTTCCAAGGCAGATGTATGAATTATTATCAGAGCTGCATACTTAGGCCCATATTTATACTTTTTGACGCAAAACTGTGCTAACGCAGTTTTGCGCCAAAAAAATTAGCGCCGGCTAACGCCATTCTGAAGCACCATGCGGGAGCCGTATTTATTCAATGACGTTAGCCGGCGTTAGCCGCCGGCGCTGTCTGGTGTGCGTTAAAAAAAAACGACGTACACCAGGCAGCGCCGGCGTAGGAGGAAAATGGCGTATGAGCATCCACAAATGGTGCAAGTCAGGATGAGGCAAAAAAATCGCCTCAACCCGATTTGCGCCATTTTTTTACGATGCCCAACCCCCATTGAAATGACTCCTGTCTTAGCAAAGACATGAGTCATGCCCCCTTGCCCAATGGCCATGCCCAGGGGACTGGTGTCCCCTGGGCATGGCCATTGGGCATAGTGGCATGTAGGGGGGCACAAATCAGGCCCCCCTATGCCACAAAAAAAATAAAAAAAAAATACTTACCTGAACTTACCTTAATGTCCCTGGGGTGGGTCCCTCCATCCTTGGGTGTCCTCCTGGGGTGGGCAAGGGTGGCAGGGGGTGTCCCTGGGGGCAGGGGAGGGCACCTCTGGGCTCATTCTGAGCCCACAGGTCCCTTAACGCCTGCCCTGACCCAGGCGCTAAAATCTGGCGCTAATGCTGGTTTTTTAGACCCGCCCACTCCCGGGCGTCATTTTTGCCCGGGAGTATAAATACGACGCATATGCATCGGAGTCATTTTTTAAGACGGGAACGCCTACCTTGCATATCATTAACGCAAGGAAGGTGTTCACGCAAAAAAATGACGCTAACTCCATGAACTTTGGCGCTAGACGCGTCTAACGCCAAAGTATAAATATGGAGTTAGTTTTGCGTCGAATTTGCGTCGAAAAAAACGACGCAAATTCGGCGCAAACGGAGTATAAATATGCCCCTAAGTGCTTCAGATGGCCTTTGTTTGCAAGAAATCCTGACTTTCGGATATACATTTGCTTATTTCTGTGCTTTTAGCTTCCATTTTTGTTCTAAAAAATGCATTTGGTTAAATAGTGACAGATGCATTTCTTTATTTTTAAACAGTTGAGTGGGCGAGGCCTGGGGCAGATAGTATGTTAACATAGGTACATGAGTCCTAGTGCCCTATTTGAGGAGCAACGTTTATTAAGCTGGTGTTGTTCGCCAATAAAGGTGAAAACCATAGCTGGCCAACTATTGAGTCAAAATTATGGCTCAGATTTACAAGAATCTGGTGAATCAGTACTGATGAGTCAGATTTCTTGTGCCCCCCCCACCGTTACCTAACAACATCATGGCTGTGCCATATTTACAATATGGTGCACCATATTTACAATACAGCGGACCATATTTACAATACGGGGCACCATGTCGCATGTTAGACCAATAGCTTCCACATTTTTGACGCTTTTGTGGCACTTTGCCGCACTAGCTTCACAATTTTGGCACTAGTGCAGCAAAGTGCAAGGAGGCCCATTTACTTCTGTGGGTGCATCCTTTTTACGTCTGCTTTGCGCAGGTGTTAAAAATGATGCCAAAAATGATGCAATTAAATCTAGTAGATTACACTGAGCCATTTTTGTGGGCCTCCTAATGCCAGGAATGCCCCTCTTGCATACATTATGCCTGGCAAAGATATAATGTGGTGCAAGGGGTTGTAAAGTGGCACAATGCGTGCATTGTGCCACTTTGTAAATATGGTGCTGTGATTTTTGCTTGTTGAGCCTCATTAGCATAACAAAATGATGCTAATATGACAAAAGGTGACACCAGAGCCCTATAAATCTGGCCCTATCATCTGCAGAGTAGACACAGGATTCACAAGCAATATGTTACTGTGACTAGAACTTGCAGTCTGCGGGTCACGAGTACAAATAGACACTAGGGGCCATATGTACAAACACATTTCCCCATAGACACAGAATGGGTAAAACCGTTTGATACATCTGGCCCTAAACTCCTAACATTTTGCATCTGGTTTTAGCCACAGAAGTGTTGCAAAATGGCGCACAATGTTTCGTTGAAATATACTTTCCAGTGCAAAATTAGTTTGAGTCCTAAAAATGTCTGCATGCTCTCCCTTCTTCTCAGTATCCATTGACATGGTACCTCTCTGACCACCCAAAAGTCTATACAGCCTTTTGTGATAGGGCGTGGCTTTAGCAGGGGCAAACCACCCTAGTAAATTTCTAACATGTCCCACCAAGTGGAGAGGTTGATATTACGCACTCAGTCTAACCACCATATTTCTGCTCTTGCGCTGTGGGCTGGCATTTGCTACTGGATCAGGAATGGCCAAGCCAATGTCAGTAAAGAATGAGGGGCTCAATGTTTTAACAGTCTTCTGGCTTGAGTTCTTCCTCAGGCTCAGTCATAACCCATCACCCATATATATGATTTCTCTCCCTTATGAAAGTTGAGTGAGGATTTTCATTCATGCCCGAATTTAAATTTCACTTTACTCAACGTGTTCCCTGCAGCAAAATGTCCCACACAAGCTGGATGACTCTTTAGGATGCAGGTAATTGTGTTTTTCTGGTTTCTACGAGGGCTAACCTCACTGTTTTTGAGCCTGGGAAACATAACAACCACTCAGCAGCCTCCTACCACTCATTTCCATCAGTTAGAGGTCCCTCTCTAAATCTTTATCCTGCAGTTAAAGATATATATGTAGCGTCACTAGCAGCCAGGCTAAAAGAGCCTTTTCCCAATATACACTCAGTGATGCACAGCACGAAACATTACACTGATCTGTCCCGTGCAGCATATCCTAGGGCCAGATTTAGTAAGCAGTTTAATGGGTGCAAATACTTTAAACCAGCATTTGCAGCCATTAAAATGCTTTTTCTTATGTACTAATCCCATTTTATGAGTCAGCATTTTTTTGACAATGGGATTCCTAGTGGAACAGATTCAGGATCTGGAAAAGGCATGTTGTAGGTGCCTCTTCTAGATATCGAATGAGTATCTTACCTATCAATTTTTTATGACAGCAATCCAGTCACAAAACATTGATGGTTTCACCCTTCAAATGGAGGAAGCAAGCAATTCTCAAAAGAGAAGCAGTCCCCCTCCTATCGGATGCCATGACAGGGATAACGTCTATTATGACAAGTAGACCAGACCACTAGGGTTGTGATTGCATTTTAATGGAGTCCATTTTTTTTAATGCAGTCCATTTTCCTTAGCGGAAGCAGGTCTGAATTTCTGAAAAATATGTAATTTAAAAAAAAATAAAGATAATTCGAGGGTTTGCGGATCTGTCACAGAGATCTCTCTGGAGGACCCAAAATGATTACGACAAAATGGTGCGTTAATTGTTGTCCCATATGCTACACCTGTTCTATATTTGTGTGTGAGGGAATATTGTGCTCTTGCTGCTGCTGCATATCCTCTACCTGCTCACAGTTCAACACTTTCCCTACTGTTGCGCTGTTGCGCTGCCTGGAGTGGGAAAAGTAAAAGTCACCTCCCTGAAATACAATTCTTTCCCTACTGTTGCACAAACTGGAGTTTATCCGTCTGAAGTCCAACACCTTTCCTACTGTTGCATTGTTTGTAGTAGGAATAATAATTTTACCCCTCTGAAGTGCAATGCTTTTCCTGCTATTCCACAGACTGGAGTGGAAATAATAAATGTTACCCCTCCCAAGTTCAACACTTTTCCTACTGTTGTGCTGGAGTGCGAATAGTACATTTTACCCCTCCAAAATCCAATGCTTTCCCTCCTGTTGCTTTCCTTACTGTTGCACTGTTTGTAGTGATAATAGTAAATGTAACACCTATGAACTGCAACACTTTCCCTACCTTTTTTTATATTGGAGTGGGAATAGTAAATTTCACGTCTTTGAAGTCCAGTGCTTTCCCTGCTGTTGCTTTGACTGGTGTTAGAAATGGGGTCTTTGGTTGGCAGCCAGGTTACCCTCTGTCCAAGCAAGGACCCTCACTCTAGTCAGGGTGAAGGAGACTCACCCTCAGTTAGCCCCCACTCACCCCCTTGGTAGCTTGGCACAGGAGGCAGGCTTAACTTCTGAAGCAATATGTAAAGTATTTTCACAAACACACAGAGTAACTCAGTGAAAACACTACAAAATTACACAACACAGGTTTCGAAAAATAGTTAATACTTATCTAAACAAAACACGACCAAAACTACAAACATCCAACATACACAAGTAAAGGTATGAATTTTTAGAAGAATAAGAGCATTAATCCCTGGAAAACAGTGAGAACGCTGTTAGCGTACAAAACATTACCTGGGTAGCATCAAATAAAGACGCATGGGCGAGTGTGCATCAGAAAAGGCCAGCGATGTGTAGATTTCTCACTTGCAAGCGAGAAAGTGCGTCATTGCTCCTCCAGTCGGGTCAGCGTGCATCATTTCTTCTCTCCCGCAAGAGAGCGATGAGTCGATCCAGACAGGCACCTCGGGTCTGGGCAGGCTTTGCGTTAATTTTCCTCCCCCAGCGATGTTGCATTGAAATCCAATCGCACGGTGTCAAGAAACCAAACTGCTTGGGGGCTTGCGTCCTTAACAGCAGCCACTGCAGTTGTTGCGTGTCGTTTCTCAAGCCACATTGCGTCGATCTTCCATCCACAATGCAGGTGGAACTCTGATTTTAGACGCGAGGTCCGCAGCAGTTCGTTTATCAGCCACAAGGTGGGTGGTGCATCAAAGGTTTCCCCGCACAGCGGTCTTTGCATGGATGTCTGTCCTTTTCCACAAGCTGCACCTTTCAATGGCCCAAAGACAGGTTAGTGCACCACTTGGCAGGAAGGACTCTCAGCAGAAAGTCAAAGTGCTGGCAGAGAGAAGCCTTTGTTGTCCCTGTGACTTCAACAATAGGAGGCAAGCTCAGTTCAAGCCCTTGGAGATTCTTCACCAAGGAGAAGTCACACAGAAGTCAGTCTTTGTCCTCTCTCAGGCAGAAGCAGCTACTGCAGGCCAACCCAGCAAAACACAGTCACAAGCAAAGGGGCAGTACTCTTCCACCAGCTTCTCACCTCTTCTCGTTGGCAGAGGTTCCTCTTGATTCCAGAAGTAATCTGATATTCAGGGGTTTTGGATGTTATTCTTATACCCCTTTCTGCCTTTGAAGTAGGTCTACTTCAAAGAGAAGTCCCTGTTGTTTTCAAGATCCTGACTTGCCCAGGCCAGGCCCCAGATATACACCTGAGGGTTGGAGACAGCATTGTGTGAAGGCAGGCACAGCCCTTTCAGGTGTAAGTGACCACTCCTCCCCTCCGCTCAGCCCAGATGGCCCATCAGGGTACGCAGGCTATACCCCAGCTCCCTTTGTGTCACTGTCTAGAGGAGAGGTACAAACAGCCCAGCTGTCAAACTGACCCAGACAGGGAATCCACAAACAAGCAGAGTCACAGAATGGTTTAAGCAAAAAAATGCCTACTTTCTAAAAGTGGAATTTTCAAACACACAATCAAAAAACCAACTTCACTAAAAGATGTATTTTTAAATTGTGAGTTCAGGTACCCCAAACTCCACATTTCTATCTGCTCTCAAAAAGAATCTGCACTTTAATAATATTTGAAGGCAGTCCCCATGTTAACCTGTAAGAGAGATAGGCCTTGCAACAGTGAAAACTGAATTTAGCAGTATTTCACTGTCAGGACATTTAAAAAACATAAGTACGTGTCCCACCTTTAACATACACTGCACCCTGCCCATGGGGCTACCCAGGGCCTACCTTAGGTGGGCCTTACATATATAAAAAGGAAAGGTTTAGGCCTGGCAAGTGGGTATACTTGCCAAGTCGAATTGGCAGTTTGAAAATGTACTCACAGACACTGCAGTGGCAGGTCTGAGCCATGTTTACAAGGCTACTTATGTGGGTGGCACAACCAGTGCTGCAGGCCCACAAGTAGCATTTGATTTACAGGACCTGGTCACTTCTAGTGCACTTTAGTAGGACTTACTTGTAAATCAAATATGTCAATCATGGATAAGCCAATGTACACATATAATTTATACAGGGAACACTTACACTTTAGCACTGGTCAGCAGTGGTAAAGTGTCCAGAGCAAACAAAAACAGCTAAAACAGAGTCCAATACACTGAAGCAACCTGGGAAGTAGGGGCAAAAGGTTAAGGGATACCATGCCAATGATGCTAAGTCTAACAACTGGAGTAGGAATGATAAACGTAACCCAACCTTTTCCTACTGTTGCATTGACTGGAGTAGAAATAGTAAATCTAACCCCTCTGAAGTCCAACACTTTTCCTACTATTGCAGTGACTGGAGCAGGAAAAGTAAATCTAACCCCTCCGAAATCCAAAACTTTCCCTACTGTGGCATAAACATGTTCTTTGCCTCCAATAGTTTTCACAATACTGGTTAAATAGATTTTATAGAATTAATTGTATTTATAAAAATATTTCATATTGTTTTTATTTTAAAATTTCTTTTAATGTATCGAGTATTTTTAGTGAACATGTTTGGCGTTTTAAATGACTAATATATTTATTGCCAACATTAAATATTATATTTTTTGAATTGGTAATGTATACATGGCTGTGTGTTTATATAAGTGTATATTTATATGTAGTATTAAATATTAGAGGAATTTATTTAGTTTACATTTATATATTAACTTGAACATCACATTGATAACACTTTATCTCTGCAGGGACTTGAACATCATTATACTAACACACTATCTTTGTGGGGACTTGAATATTACTATAATAACACACTATTTCTGTGGGACCTAATCTGTGTGTTACTCTAATAACACAATATGGTGGTCATTATGACATTGGCTGTGAGTGATAAAGTGGCGGTAATACCGTCAACAGGCTGGAGGTAATTACCGTCGAATTATGACCATGGTTGTGATAACTCCCATAGACAGCCAATGTACCACACCAACCGCCAGGATGTTAACACCACTGACCACGGTGGTAGCCATCAACAGCAAGACGGAAGACAAGGTACTGCCCACCATATAATGACACAGCACACCGCCACATTTTCCGGGGCGGTGCCAACGCCATTGATAACGCGTCCTTTTATGGTAATTTATACGCATTAGGACTTGTTTTAGGCCAATGAATCTTGTGACCCAGTGGAGAGACACCGTAGGACGAGATAACTGATCAATATGTCAAGCAATATATCAATAATTTCATCAATATTTATCACCACAATGCATCTTACTTTAGATAAAGACATTAATCAAATTAACGACGCAACCATGACCTTTCAGCCATGAATAACCACACCTGTTGATAGAATTTTATGAATTGTATTCCCTATTGTTTACAATCTACAAGCAGAAGAGTCAATCTCAAAACCAAGAAGCATAAGAGTATAGTCACAATATGGCAACTGTGATAAGATTTCATTAATGCAAGAATCACAAACATAAGAACATAGCACGACGTGAACATAGATCAGAACATAGCAAGTGTCCTATACGTCTCAGTTCAGCAAAGCGTAACGTCAGTCATTTGTCTATTGCATCAGTCAGAGTGAACTCGTATCCTAACCCCTAATTAGCATCAGCATGTTGGACTTCATGCAAAACAATTTAGAACACAAATTTGGAAAACATCTAGCTACGGCCTCTAATAAAAAATGAGCAGTTGGTACCTAGAAAGGAAAAGCAAACAGACAAATTACAAATCGCATTGTCATAATTACCCTCCAGGAATAGGTCAGCACACAGGATCAGTCTTCGTCTTCAGGACATCAGTCAAATCGCCATCAGTCTAACCTTGTCTAAAGGACAGGGGACACTTCCCTCATAAGGAGGAGAAGTGTAAAGGGCAGTCTATGGGTGAGGATGGTTTATTAAGTCTCAAAGTCACCAAACAGAGTGACATAGTTTCTGAATGAAATTAATAGCATTCCCTACCTAGTTCTAACGTCCCTTCTGTGACATGGGTTTTTATCCCTTTTTCGTAATACCTTCCCCCAAAATTCTATTGGACATTCACTATACCCCGCTATCTTTAACCTATCAAATTATACATTAGGTAATTCCAATTGTCACCCCACGATAATTTATAAAAGTTTGATTGGTCTTCATAATTGACGCCTTCGGAGGTGGCACATCCGGGGGGTTTCATCACCACTTGGCACGTTTCTCAGGTCATGAGTTCCTTTGTCCATGGTCAAATGCCCTTGTACATTGCTTTAATCTTCTTTTGTTTCATAATTGTATTAAACTCATACTAAGGCAGCTAGCATGCGGATGAAAACTGAATCTGTATGGTTACATAAAACGGAGAAAAGGAACAAATGCAGGGTTATGGCCCTTTGCGAGTCAGCACACTGGAAAACAGAGAAAAATGCTTTAATATAGGAGCTAGGCAGCTAAATCTACAACTCACGCTAACTTAAGGCCCATGAGATTTTAATACAAATGCAATATCACAAATGTTAATATAAATCATGACATGAATAATTTTTAATCATCATTATTAGTTCACGTATATATATATATATATTGGTGACCACACACACTATAGTCGTAATTCAGATGCATGTTTAAGCATTACTCTAATTATTGTCGTTTTCTGTGCAGCATCATTAAGCATTGATATAAGCATTTCACTTTTAGTATTAGTAATATTTAAACTACGCTCTCTCAGTCCCTCCTCTGATGACGCTCGTCATCACACAAACCTTTCTCTTTGAACTTTCAATTTTAATTTTTCACCTTGTGCATAATGCGCATTTTGACATCTTGCCCTTTATGTGAACTTTCCCAAATCTCATTGAACATTTTCTCTCTTTCACTCTCTTCGTTTCTTTTTGTTCTTTTAGTCAAATTTTTCTTGATTTTGTCATTAATTTTGCATGCCCCCCACAATCTTAATAAACAGGCCAAGACAATTAATAGACTCATTAATATTTTTGCAAGGACCCCATTCCAAATTTTGGTATACCAACTCCCAACTCTGGCAATTCCTTTTCCAAACTTTTCCCAGACACCAAGTTCTTTCAAATCCTTCAAATCTGTACTATCTCTAGTAAGGTTAGTAAGCATACTTCTAATCTTTTTACTATTATCTGGAATGAACGAGCAACAATGACGCTCATTGAGCATCTTGCAGACCCCTTCACTCTTTGCTAAAAGAATGTCTAAAGCAAGTCAATTTTGAAGAGTCATAGCTCTTTCTGCAGCAAGTTCAGTATCCATCAGGAGTATAGCCCCTGTAAAATTTGTTAGCATGTTATCCACAATAGTAGACAACTTTTCAATCTTCATAGAATTCAAGATAACCCACACTGTAGGGATTATAGCTCCGTATATATCACCAATGACAGATGCCACTGATTTTCGTTTTTGTCTAGGATGTTGTAATTCAGACGTTTTAGGTATTTGTTTTAACTCATCGATCTGGTAAATCTTTGGGAAGACTATTCCCAAATAACATAGATGTAATAAATCCCAGGGATCGCTGGATCCTGTCCATTCAACATAAATGTCCATTTACTCTGAAACAAAAACACATGTCTACATTCACTCGTTCCCACAAACAAATTGTCTAGATCAGATTTTGGTCTATATATACAAACCTACCTACATGTAATGCATCTATAGCTAGTTTGCCTTGTGTTTTGATTGTAGTATAAGCATAATCATTTGCATACGTGCGTTTTTCTAACCCTTTTTCTAATCTCTCCTTCAATGCTTTGCGCCTATCATCAGTGTGATCTAAAAAGCTTTTCTCTACAGGTGATAGTAAGCAAGTCAAATTATTGCGATGTGCATAAGCGGTTCCAAATGTAAGCGTCGGCTCAAAGAATCTTCTAACTATTTTTATATCATGTTCCTTAGCTAATTTATTCAAGAATTCAATCACAGGCACAAAGGAAAACACAACATCCAGATTTGAATAAAAGTATTGCACATGCTTTTGATTATAGAACCTTGTTAGTAGTAAGCTGCAACTAATCCCGTAAGTTAAAGGGAGGCTATGATAGGTAACTCCCTCTTGTACAGATGATGGAATCTTAGTACATACGTAACAATCTTTTGCATCCATGGTCTCCACATACTCATTTAGCAAGCAATAGAAGACATTAGTAGAAAGTTCCCCCTTTGAATTAGTTCCCTCATGCAAGTGTCTTGCATCCTGCTCAAATCTCTCCCACGGTGTTAGGGTTATAGTTTCAGGTTTTGAGGTAGCATTAATGGTCTTTTTCTCTATCCATGGCATTCCTACAATCACTCCTACGATTATTATTGCACACACAACACCTATTATAAGCACTAGCCAACCACACACTTTACTTCTTTTGCTGCTACTTCTATTATAAGCCATGTCTGTATAGAATCAGATAGTAGATCGACAATCAACTGAATGATGATTAAAAAAAAAAAATGTGTTGCTCTCTGCGTGTATTTACAGCGTCTTCACTCACTCCAGGACCCCCTTTTTGGCAAATCAGGATAGCAGCTTGTCGTAATCAGGTTTCTCAAAAGTCAATCCGGTTCTAGTGTCATTTTCGGTAATTTATAAAGTCTCTCTTTCAGTTTTCAGATTTTCAATTTTAACCAAGTTTTTTTTTTTAAATTTCGTTCAGGTACCGTAGTATTGGCCTGGTACTTCTCGATCAAAACAGAATGCTAGGAATTCTTGTTGCCACTCAGATGTTGTAGCATACGCCCATTCAGGACCTGTATATCTTCTGTTTGCGACTCTTTTTCTTTTCAGCCTTCGTTCACCCTGTTGTTCTCCTTCACTTAGGTCTTCCACTCGGGATGTATCGTTCTCCTCTATTATTGTGTCTCTTGGTATGTCTCTAATCCTTAAGAGTGTTTTTTTTGGCCACTTATCACCCTTATGCATCTTCTTTTGATGTGTCTTTTCAGGACTCTGGACAGCACCCTCCTCTTGTACTATGGTGTTTTCACTTGATGGACCTGCAATTGGCTCAGGTGACTCTGGCACACTCTGATTTCTCTCTATTATTTCTCCTTCTTCTTCTTCTTTTCCTTCTTACTCTGGGTGTGTACCGGGTTTGAGTTCTAACCCGTATCTGTCTACTTCTGGGAGAACCTCTCCTTGATTTAGTTCTCCTGTTGCCTCTACTGAGCTGGGCACTCTGTCACCTTTCTCGAACTCATTCACTGTTTGAGGGACGAGGCTGTTCTCAGCATGCTCTCTGGCACTCTCAGTTCCTTCTTGATTGTTTTCTGGCCCTGAGACTTCTCTTCCTGAAGCTGTTGTGCCAGAAACTTCAAGTTCCTCTTCAGCTGGGCACGTTACCTTTTTTGTGTGACTGGCATGTATCCAGTTTGGAATTCCGGCACACTTTACAGCAGTAGTAGTTGTCAAGATTACTTGATATGGCCCTTTCCAACGTGGTTCCAGACATGACCTTCTCAAGTACTTTTTGACAACCACCCAGTCACCAGCTTGTAGAGAGTGGCCTGGATCGCCAATCAGTGGCAATGTGTTAGCTTCCACCTGGTGAGAGAAAGAGCGAATCACATCAGCCAAACCTTTGCAGTAGTCCAACACCATATCATCTGTAATTTTCACTAGAGCGTTTGCAGGTAATGCTGGTAATCTCATAGGTCTACCCATGAGGATTTCATGGGGGGATAATCCCGTTTTCTTACCTGGGGTGTTTCTCATTGATATCAGCACTAAAGGCAATGCATCTGGCCATTTCATATTGGTAGCTGCGCACATTTTTGCCATTCTCGATTTCAAAGTACCGTTCATTTGTTCTACTAGTCCTGATGCTTCAGGGCGATAGCTACAATGCAGCTTTTGTTCGAAGTTAAGTGCGGCACACAGGAGTTTAATCACCTCATTGTTGAAGTGTCTGCCCCTATCTGACTCTCTAGAGACCGGAAACCCGAACCTTGGTATCAGTTCCCTAAGTAGTAATTTTGCAACTGTAAGACTGTCATTCTTCGTGTAGGGTATGCCTCAATCCAGTGACTGAAAACACACACAATCACCAATACGTACTTCAACCCTCCACAAACAGGCATTTCAATGAAGTCCATTTGCATCTTGCTGAATGGACCGCCAGCTCTCCCAATGTGGCTCAAGGTTACCACAGTTCCTTTTCCGGCATTCATCTGTTGACAGATGATGCACCTGTGACAAATGACCTCGGCAGCATGTCTGAATTTTGGATTAAACCAATCGATTTTAAATGACCTGATCGTTGCATCTCTCCCAAGGTGAGCTTGTCCGTGGTATAGCCTGGCAAACTGAGATAGAAGACTGTTTGGCAAGACTAGTTTCCCTTCTTCTGAAACCCACAAATCATCTGTCCTTTGTACACATTGCATTCTCTGCCAAGAACGTTTTTCCTCTTTGCTTGCACGACTCTGTAATGTTTTTAATTCATCTAATGTGTCAATTACCCGTAATGCAAGGTTCAGACATGTGTCATTTTCAGTTTGTGGTAATAGTTCCCATTGCTCCTTGAACGATATACAGTTCAATGCACAAAATCTTGCAACTTGATCTGCATAGCCGTTTCCCATGGACACAAAGTCTTGTGATCTAATATGAGCACTGCGTTTCACCACGGCAATTTCAAGAGGTAACTGAATTGCATGTAACAAATCCTTTATTTGTTCACCATTTTTCACAGGAGATCCAGATGAGGGCATGAAACCTCTATGTGACCAAAGTTGGCCAAAATCACGTACAATTCCGAATCCGTATCTGCTGTCAGTATACATAGTGACTTTTAGGTTCACAGCTGCGTGACATGCCTTAGTAAGGGCAATTAATTCTGCCACTTGTGCGGAAAACACTTTCTCAAGCCAGGAGGCTTCAACGATGCCAGCTATAGTGCATACCGCATAGCCAGCTCTCAGTGTTCCAGCAGAATCTCTTAGACAGGACCCATCGACAAACATAATACAGTCATTTTCTTTCAACTGTGTGTCCCGAATGTCTGGACGAGGTTTGGTACATAACTCAGTTACCTCAAGACAGTCATGTTCAAATTCTTCCTCATTTTTGATTTCAGTGTTTTCAACAGGAAGTAAGGTTGCCGGGTTCAATACATTACACTGCTTGAGTGAGACATTTGGTGACCCCAGTATGATTGTCTCATATCTAGTTAGAGGAGCATTTGTCATGTGCTGAGTTTTAGTTTGAGTCAACAGAATTTCAACTGAATGCAGAACCATTACTGTTAGGGGGTATCCCATGACTATGCCTTCACATTTTGTAAGGCTCTGACCAACTGCTGCAACTGCGCGCAAACAACCCGGTAAGGCTGCTGCAACAGGGTCCAAGGTAGCTGAAAAATATGCTACAGGGCGATTTGCATCTCCATGGACCTGTGTTAAAACAGACAAAGAACAAGGATCACGTTCATGGCAGAACAACAGAAAAGGTTTTGTATAATCAGGCATTCCTAATGCTGGTGCCCTGCACATGCATTCTCTTAACTCCATAAATGATTCAAGTTCTTCCTTAGACAAAGCTATGGTATATGGCTCGTCCTTGATCTCTTTGCCTGTCAGTTTTATCAATGGTTTTGAAATGATCGAGAAGTTGGGTATCCACTGACGACAGTAGCCCACCTTTCCCAAAAACATCCTGACATCTCTTTTTGTTGTTGGAGGGTTCATTTGCAAAATGGCTGTTATTCTTTCCTTTGATATTCTCCTGGAACCTCTTTCGATCAAATGCCCTAAGTATTTCTCTTCTTTCTGACAGTATTGTAACTTCCTGGGTGACACCTTATGCCCATTCTTTACCAGATGATTCAGTAATGCAATGGTATCGTATTTACAACTGTCTCTAGTTTTGGATGCAATCAGCAAATCGTCAATGTACTGCACAAGAGTCGAATTAAAAGGCAGTACCAGGGACTCCAAATCCTTTTTCAATATCTGATTGAAGATGGACAGTGATTCTGAAAACCCTTGAGGGATTCTGCACCAACTGTACACCTTATCCAGGAATTTGAAACGAAACAAAAATTAGCTATCCTCATGAAGAGGTATCGAAAAGAAGGCTTGTGACAGATCTACGACAGTAAACCATTCAGCATCACAGGGAACCTTGAACATTATTACTGCTGGATTGGGTAGCACAGGGCAACACTTCACCACAATTTCATTTATTTTTCTCAAATCCTGCACAATTCAAACTTTCCCACATGGCTTCTTCAAACCCATTATGGGAGAGTTACATGGGCTGCTCAAAACTTCTTTCAGAACCCCCTGCCTGAGAAAATCTGCAATTATTTGTGACACTTCGATGAGAACATCTTGGGTCATATGATATTGTGGCACCTGAGGGAATACCGCATTTGGCTTTATCTGGACTTTGACTGGTTCTACCCCTTTTATTAGTCCTACTTCTTTTCCGATTAGATCCCATACTTTCTCTGTTACTGTTCCCTGTAACTCGACAAGTAAATCAATCAAGGCAAGCATCGGGAACAGAGTAATCAAAGGGTAATGTTCATTAGCTGTTCCTGTGTCCTCTTCTGAGACTTGTCCTTCATCTCCCTCATCATCACTATTTGTCTGCACTTCGATTCCATCATTGGAACAGGTAATTGAGCATTTTGTCTTGCACAGTAAGTCCCTTCCCAGTAGGGATACCGGACTCGAATCACAGACTACAAACCTATGTAGTCCCTGAAAGTTGCCGATCTCGACCTGCACTGGCTCTGTAATCGGATTTGTCAAATACTGGTTTGCTACTCTGACCACTCTTATGGTACGCCCTGAAAGTGGCAATTTTGGAACCTCAGCACTTCTGACTGTAGAGCGTGTGGCTCCTGTATCAACCAGGAATTAAACCTTATAACCCATCACCTTTCCTTCCACATATGGACCCCTCTGATCCACCTCTAAGGATGCTGCAAGCCTGCACTCTTCACTGTCTGAGCTATCATCTGACCATTCCCCATTCATGCCATTTTCACCTCGTAATGGGAACTGTTGTACTGTATTATTTTGACTCATTACTTGACCTGTGACCTGTTGAGGAACCATCACCTGTTGCTGTCCCATCGGAGCCATGGGTAATCGCATTTGCTGTCTAGGTATCATAGGAATCTGCTGTTGTGCTGGTTGCATTTGCACTGATTGAAAACGCAGCATTTGTATCTGTTGCATGGGCGGTACCCCTTGCATTTGTACTAGATTGTTCTGAAAATTCGGGTTCTGATGCCTCATTTTCAGGCCCCGTACATTTTGTAATGTACCAACGTTAGCACTTTGCTGAACAACACCATCCTGCGCCATATTCGTGCACTCCCGTTTCCAGTGCCCCACGCCCCCGCACGCGTGACATGGTGACATCTTTTTCACCCCTTGCACGTCGTTTTGAACCACAACAGTATTCAAGTCGAACGCAATTCACAAACCCTCGGCCTCGACCTCTCGGCTGTGTCTGAAACACACCATTCATTTGCGGTTGTTGCTGTATCATTTGTTGAACTCCGTTTCCCTGTATTCCTGCCTGTGCAGCCCTTATCTGCATCACCATCACTTTCTCTTTCAGCTTTTTCTGTTTCAGCTCAATCTCATCACTACAGTATTTCGCATATTGCAACACCTCATCAATCGGTTTAGCTTGCCAAAAAATCAAATGATTCTTAATCATCTGGCTAACTTCTGGTCTCAACCCTTCAACAGATCTAAACACAAGGTGATTCATGTCCTTCGGTTCAATAGTTTCAGTACCACTATAGTGTTTGAATGCCTTTAACAATCTTTCATAGTAAGCATGTATTGATTCTTTAACCTCTTGAGAGGTCCGGTAAATTTTCTGCCAATCAGTCACTTTCGGCGACACCTTTTGTTTCAAAAACTCAATCACCTTATGATAATACTTCATCACCTCTTCAGAGGGTGCCCCTGTCACCTTATCTCTTGCCGGTTCTTTCGTTGGCCAATCTACCCCTCTCTTGCATTCAAGCCATGAATCAGGCGGAACAATAATCTCAAACAGGGTATTCAGGTCTTCCCAAAGACACTTTGCAAGTTTCACAAACCTGTCCGTTTGTTGATACCACTCAATCAGTTTCTCTCTTAATCTGGGATAATCATTAGTAAAGGATAGGATGTCTCCTCTGGACCACGGTACATGGACTAAGACCCCACCAGCTGTCTCTCTCATAGGTAATATTTTTACTGGATCCACACCGGGGGAGGCCTTAGCTTGGTTAGACCCTGGACTGTCACCTTTTTCCTTATTTCTTTTCTTTGCCCACCTGCCTTCCCATTTTTCCAGTGCACCCCAGATTTGCGCACTTTGCAACAATTCTTTCAAATGTGCCTTCATTCCCGCAGACCTCATGTGCTCAAAATCTTTTGAGTCAAAATGTAATCTGTAACTTCTTTTCAGATGTTTAGTGTTTCCGATATCAATATTGTATTTATCTGACAGGTTCGCTAATCTCTGATGCACCTTGCCTACTTCTTTGGTAATCTTGGGGCACAGGAATCTCAATTCTGCTTCTGTGTATGACTCCAATCTATTTACTCCCATCGTACCTTCCACTAATTCAGCAGCTTCTGCCCCTAGTCTTACAAGGTTCAGGTATTCGTCTTGTTTTTCTTTTTCTGGTTCGACTGTAACCACTGCAGCCTTTTGTGAAGTATAGGTCTTTTCTAACCATTCATTTAGCTGCTGGACTGTGAAACCCTTTAGCGAAATGTTCCCTGCATGCACCATCGGGGAATGTGATGTACTTGTACTCATTGTCTGTGGAGTTAAAACTCCTAGTCCTGCTTGACGCATTGCTTCGATGGATGCTCCCACTGGACTAAGGTCCATTAAAGACCTCGGTTGTTCAACCGTTTGTTCTCCTGGGGCCTTTATCTGGGGGGTTCCCATAGACCCTCCTCTTATCGCGTCTTGAGTCATCACTCCCTGATCACATACACCAGTCTTACCCTGAGCATACAATGGCACTGGTGGACCGACAGTAATTGGCAATGATATGGCAGCAGGTGTCTGACCTGGACCCAGACTCTGTGGAGCAGTAGCTCCATAGGTCTGTTCCAAAGTACCTGGGACAGGTACTAATGGTGGGCCAGCTACTGGGTTGTATCCTGGTATCAGCTGTGGTTGCGGTTGGGACAGTAATTTCGGAGTTGACTCAATCTGTACTAATTTTGATTTCGTATATATTGGGTCTGGCGGCACTATCAGATTTGTAGTAGTCTCAAGTACTGGGAAGTCTGGGTATATTCTCTGTATCTGCGGTGGAGGTTGCAACTGTATCGGTATGTCTGGAGCAGTGGGTACACTGACACCATTCTGTAGCGGAGCCGTATCACTAGTCTGTGCCGTATCAGCAACTCCCTTTTCCTGCGTCTGGGTTCCAGGATCCGTGCTAGTGCTTGGAGCACTATCGCTCACTGCATAGGGTGGTGGGCGATCGTGCAACAACCTGTCCATAAACTCCTCATCATCTGAATCATCTTCCTCTTCCCAAGATCTTTTATTCTCTTTAGATTTGCCTGAGTCTTTATCTGTTTTACAGGTGGCTTTCTTTCCCTGTGTTTCTTCTCCCTGTGCTATTGCGGGGAACAATTTTAATCCATCAACAATTCCCCTTCTCCACATTTTGCTCTCATTATCCCATCTAGCTTCTGCATAAGATTTTTCTGCCCTTCTCAGTCTTCTCTGAAACTTTTCTTGCCTCTGTTTAAGAGCCATTAGATCCCAAACTGCTAATGCCTCATATTGAGCTGGCCTCGGAGGTGGTTTCTGTACATTTAACATCCACCTCAAATTTCCGAGAACCCTCGTATTGAACGTTCCATATTCCGGAAACGCTAAACATCCCTCCTTCTCTGTTAGTTTGCACCACTGTTTCATCCATAAACATGGGGCAACACCTTTTTCTTCCATGACTATATAAGTTGGAGTACCCTCAGGTGGTGTAGGCTCCCCATCAGTTGCTATGATATATGTATCTCCCTTCAGAGCACTCTTGGATGCTTTAACAAAATTCATTTTTGCGATTTTCTCTTGTTTTTCATTTTATCAGAAGTGACTTAGTTCCCAGGACACTCTTCGCCCACCTTTCTCAACCCTTTGCCTCTCACGGACGGCAGCCAATCCGTGCGCGACCTCTCTCGACAACTGGCGTATCTCAGCGCGGCACCACTGACGTCACACTCACACACACTGCAGCTGACAAAGTCTTGCGGCTCGTCCACTCCTCACTGAACCCACACGAACCCACACAAACTAATGCAATTATTGCAAGCACCTTAAATGACAACACAAATCTGCCAGTTTACTACAGGAAGGGTAACACATTAGCTTCAGAACTTTACAGAGATTTCACTTGAAGCCTCAGCCGCTACTTTCTCCTTGTCAGTTCCCGCATACGCAAGCAGAATTCGACCCGCAAATTCTACTCTCGACTTGTCAATGGCTTATTCTAGTGCACTTTAGAACTTACCAAATCTCCATCGAAGGTTTCACATAATCTTTTCCTCAAACTTGACTTGTCAACCACGCCCGATTGACCTATTAAACCGCACAGATTACAACATAAACCCAAGTGTCTTCTACACTTGTTAACATACTCTGGAGTCTTAGACCACGACAGGTCCGTACATAAACAACCAACCATGTGGATAATTTTCAGAATTAAGCGCTACACTCATACGAAGTACGCCGACTTCCCTACTCTCATACTGTGGAGTACGCCCACTCCTGCTAAACAACACATAGTTAACCTAAATGCACACAAATCTCACAATCTTCTGCAAAAGGCATAAGCTAAGTAAGCGCAAATACCCTAAACCACACACATTATGATGCCGAGAACATTCCCAACTCACTTAGGCATGTTCTGAGATCCCGGGAAAGTCATGGTGAACTTAGAAACCCATCATACCTCCAATTTGCATTATAACAGAAAAACAAATTAAACAATGATTCTCCGTCCTAGGGCCCCCAAGGGCCAAACCGTCGCTCTGCTACCAGAAATGATAACGCGTCCTTCTATGTTAATTTATAACCATTAGGACTCGTTTTAGGCCAATGAATTTTGTGACCCAGTGGAGAGACACCGTAGGACGAGATAACTGATCAATATGTCAAGCAATATATCAATAAGTTCATCAATATTTATCACCACAATGCATCTTACTTTAGATAAAGACATTAATCAAATTGTCGACGCAACCATGACCTTTCAGCCATGAATAACCACACCTGTTGATAGAATTTTATGAATTTTATTCCCTATTGTTTATAATCTACAAGCAGAAGAGTCAATCTCAAAACCAAGAAGCATAAGAGTATAGTCACAATATGGCAACTGTGATAAGATTTCATTAATTCAAGAATCACAAACATGAGAACATAGCACGGCGTGAACATAACTCAGAACATAGGAAGTGTCATATACGTCTCAGTTCAGCAAAGCGTAACGTCAGTCATTTGTCTATTGCATCAGCATGTTGGACTTCATGCAAAACAATTTAGAACACAAATTTGGAAAACATCCAGCTACGGCCTCTATTAAAAAATGAGCAGTTGGTACCTAGAAAGGAAAAGCAAACAGACAAATTACAAATTGCCTTGTCATAATTACCCTCAAGGAATAGGTCAGCACACAGGATCAGTCTTCATCTTCAGGACATCAGTCAAATCGCCATCAGTCTAACCTCGTCTAAAGGACAGGGGACACTTTCCTCATAAGGAGGAGAAGTGTAAAGGGCAGTCTATGGATGAGGATGGTTTATTAAGTCTCAAAGTCACCAAACAGAGTGACAGAGTTTCTGGATGAAATCAATAACATTCCCTACCAAGTTCTAACGTCCCTTCTGTGACATGAGTTTTTATCCCTTTTTTGTAATACCTCCCCCCAAAATTCTATTGGACATTCACTATGCCCCACTATCTTTAACCTATCAAATTATACATTAGGTAATTCCAATTGTCACCCCACGATAATTTATAACATTTTGATTGGTCTTCTTAATTGACGCCTTCGGATGTGGCACGTCCGGGGGGTTTCATCACCACTTGGCATGTTTCTCGGGTCATGAGTTCCTTTGTCCATGGTCAAAGGTCCTTGTACATTGCTTTAATCTACTTTTGTTTCACAATTGTATTAAACTCATTCTAAGGCAGCTAGCATGCGGATGAGAACTGAATCTGTATGGTTACATAAAACAGAGAAAAGGAACAAATGCAGGGTCAGGGCCCTCTGCGAGTCAGCACAATGGAAAACAGAGAAAAATGCTTTAATATGAGAGCTAGGCAGCTAAATCTACAACTCACGCTAACTTAAGGCCCATGAGATTTTAATACAAATGCAATATCATAAATGTTAATATAAATCATGACATGAATAATTTTTAATCATCATTATTAGTTCACGTATATATATATATATATATTGGTGACCACACACACTATAGTCGTAATTCAGATGCATGTTTAAGCATTACTCTAATTATTGTCGTTTTCTGTGCAGCATCATTAAGCATTGATATAAGCATTTCACTTTTAGTATATGTAATATTTAAACTACGCTCTCTCACCATCAAAAGCCTGTCGGAAACACAACACAGAAGACCAAAGACTCACCATTAGAGACACAGAGAAGATCAACGCCGCCATGGAACCGGAACTGCATGTCTTCCCGATGCTTTTCTATGCCATGCTCGAACTGGAAATCCAATGCCGACGAAGATGACGACAGTGAGTACAGCTGCCTAGCACGCAAGGGAGGGAGGGAGGAAAAGGAGAGTGACACACACACGCATAACACACACCATCCACACATACCATACACACAACTAGCTGCAGACGAAAAACAGTGTCACAGGACACACGTCATAATGCAAGGACAACAGTTAGGCAGAATTGAAAATGCATTTGCAAAACAACAACCACAATTAGTACCGAAGTGAAAATATTATACATGAACCATTCCCACTGCGTCAGTATGTTGGCAGACGTCACAGCGGCTGTAAGCGGGGTTTACCGCAAATATCATAATGAGGGCCTATATTTGTAGGGACTTGAACGTCACTATGATAACATACCATCACTGTGGGAACTTGAGCATTTCTTAAATACATGCAACCTCTCTGTGGACTTGATCATCATTAACTTCACACTGTCTGTAATGGGATTTGAGCTATACCTTTACATACTATTTCAGTGTGGACCTAAGCACAATCATCTTCACATACTATCTCTGTGGGGACTGGAACATCACTACAATAACTCACCATCTTTGGGGGACTTGAACAACACTATAATAACACACTATCTTTCTGGGGACTTGAAGTTCATCTATAATAACATACGATCTCTGTGTGGACTTGGACATGATTACATTCACACTATCTTGGATACTCCTATAATTATATACTATATCTATGGGACTTGAACAAAATTATCTTCACACCTTTGTAGGTACCATCATCACAGCTGAAGACACCATCTCAGTACAGTCCCTGGTGCTACTGTGAGCGCATACCACCTCAAGTGACACTATCCTATGCAGTCCCAATAGAGCGATTACCTACCACCTCGATGGACATCATCCAGCACTATCCCAATGCAGACTTTAATATTGCATTCATTCACAGGTGTGGTGTAATAGCTATTTTGGCAAAACTGTTAGTAGCTAATCACACTCTGGGTTCCATTTGACCATGTTTCTTCATTCCATATATACATTTTTATGTGTTAGTTTCCTTATCTCCTAAATGTTTTGCATAAATACATTAGTTAAATGTAGCTTTTAGTACCTTTCTGCAATTAAGATATGATAATTTCTGACACATTAACATAATCCATCTTTTGTGTATACCCCTGGTATATATTCTGCAATTCATATATAAATAGATCATAATGTTGTTAGCATTGTGGCTTTGACTGTATTCAATCACAAATAGGATTATGACCTAGGTCTTCACAAAGATGGTAGCACCTGTTCAAGTCCCCATAAGGATGGTTCTGTGTGCACGATTAAATAACAATATATGCGCAAATTTGAAGCAGGATCCTGAATCGTGATTTTTTTATTAACATTTTTCTGTTATCAGTATATTTGAAAGACATTGGGAAAGGTTAGTCCCCACAAGGCAGGTGTTCACATAGAATCCCCACAATTTTGGTAACACGTGTATTTGTGTGATGCACAAATACTTTACACATTGCCTCTCAAGTTAAACCTGCCTCCTTTGTGCCAAGCTACCTGAGGGTGATCACAGGTTAATTTAAAGTTTGTATCTAACCTGACATGGTTCATGGTCCCCACTTCGGCAGGGTACATACCACTGCGAACTAGAAACCAAAATTGCTAACACTGACCCTGTTCAACTAATAAATAATTCCTCTCCCCAGCATTATCTATTCTAACAACATCAGTATCTGCTCCCACACTGACAAAACACAACTCATTCTCTCCTTCATGGACAAGATTCAGAATACCTGGATCAGGAACAATGTCTTCATGACTGGAGTTGCTCTTTGGGTGTAGATAAACTGACTAAAACTAATCTCCGGCAAAACCAAATCATGATCTTCAGAAGACCACTTTACCTGGGTCTCCACCTGCTGGCCAATTAGCTGGGAATGACGCCAGCCCCCACCACCCACACCAAGAATTTCACGTTCCCTGTCCTACCCCTGGAATCTTGGGCATCTCAGCTGTGGGCAACCTTCTGCTCTTAGGCCCCATTCCTCTACCACTGTCATGCTCCCCCTCTTCACTGGTCCCCCATAGGCAGTACCCACCATCCTACACCTCCTCTCTCTCGTTTGCCACTGTGGGCACATAGTGCCTCTTATTTGTCTACCACATCCCTGGCCACTGCCCTCCCTTCCCCTTTAGTTGGCTTCTTAGTTCATGAGTAGCTGAAGTGCCCCAACTTAAGTTTTGTTTCTATTGCTGTTTATCTTCACTCATGGCATTGCTCAGTATAGTCTGTGTTTTGTATCCTACATTTTCTTTTGTACTCAACGTGAAAATGAAAATAAAGATTCCAAAAAGAACTCTAGGATCATCATCAGCAGCAAAGTTGACGAGTCCACCTAAATCAATGCTGGCACTGCCTCATGTACCAGATCCTGAAGATGATAGGGAATATATTCAAATGGCTCCCGATCAGCACCTGGAAAACCATCATGCTAACCTGGTTCACAAGCAAGCTGGAGTATGGAAACACCCTCGATACCAGGATCAACAAACAATCACCAGAAAGCTGCAGGCCATTCAGAACTTAGCAAAAAGAATCACCTAAACCTATGCTACATTCACATCACACCACACCTGAAGGAGCTCCACTGGTTACCCATAAACAAATGAGCACAATTCAAACCCACCATGATTGGAGCTGGCCTCCTTGGTCTAGTTTTCCCCATAACTTTTTGCCTTCTACCCTCTTGTTTGGCTCACTTGGTTTTGATGGCCTTGGGAGTCTACATATTTTATCACTGCTAACGAGTGCCAAAGTGCTGCTACTTAGTCACCTAAAACATGGTAGATTTGGCTTAAACCTAACTGGCATATTTAATTTACTTGCAAGTCCCTTCCAAAGTTGTCCCACCTGTACCCAGAGCCTGCAAATGAAATAGCTTTTAGTTGATGAAATCTCTGCTTGCAGTTAAGAGATGTGTACTGTTTCTGCAGATGTCATAATTTCGATGAGGCCAGGAGCTGTTGTTACTGGTCCCATCAGACTTAAGAGCCACTTATAAAGAGGGAGGGTCTTAGACTTGGGTAAACAGTGGCCATAGAGTGCTCAAGTCACTGAAAGCAACATATGAAAAATCTTTTTGAGTAGTAAATAACTGATAAAGGAATAGTGAGTAAGCAGCTAATGAACATACATGTTAACATTTTAATTTCAGTTAAAGAGATGATATGAATTCAGTTAGGTACAATTTGCAATTTGACATAATGATAAACTCACTTATCAAGTGAAGTGTTTTTTACTGTGGTTTTAGGCTGGCCAGTTAATCAGTTTATGCTTTTTACAAATATATATTACATCGATAAGAATCTGGACATATGCAGTAGTTCTAAGATTGATGAAAGAGTGAGGCATAGTTGGTAAGAATCCTGGCTTCTTGTAGATGGAGAGATAGCCTAGTTCACTCTCAAGGTGTGTGTACTGAGTGTAAGACTTAATTCCAGATTAGAAATGGAAAGTGTGGGAGTAAGTAGTTCAGCCTATGTGATTTGATGAAGAAGTAAGGGTATCTAAAGTGAGCGGCGCTTTGGAGGAGATTGGGTACAGTACACTTTGGGCCTCATTCTGACCCTGGCGGACGGCGGAGGCCGTCCGCCAGGGTACCGCCGCTGAATGACCGCACCGCGGTCAAAAGACCGCGGCGGCCATTCAGACATTTCCTCTGGGCCGGCGGGCGCTCTCCAAAAGAGCGCCCGCCGGCCCAGAGGAAATGCCCCTGCAACGAGGACGCCGGCTCAGAATTGAGCCGGCGTAGTTGCAGGGGTGCGACGGGTGCAGTTGCACCCGTCACGTATTTCAGTGTCTGCTTAGCAGACACTGAAATACTTTTCGGGGCCCCCAGGGGCCCCGCGGCACCCCCTACCGCCATCCTGTTCCTGGCGGGCAAACCGCCAGGAACAGGATGGCGGTAGGGGGTGTCAGAATCCCCCATGGCGGCGCAGCAAGCTGCGCCGCCATGGGGGATTCTAAGGGCAGCGGTAAACCGGCGGGAGACCGCCGGTTTGCCTCTTCTGACCGCGGCCGAACCGCAGCGGTCAGAATGCCCTGCGGGGCACCGCCTGCCTGTCGGCGGTGCTCCCGCCGACCCTCGGGGTCAGAATGACCCCCTTTATCTTTAATCAATTATCATAAAACATAAAGGTACCATTTAGAACATTACAGTCAAATGGGACATTTTAGGAACTACAACAGCATGGCTAAACCAGATAGAAGTAAAAAAGCAAGGATGTTCAATGCTGTAAAACAGATTTAAAAAAACTATCAACAGCATTACAAATCAATGGGATAGGTATTTTTCTTAAGAAGTAAAATACAGGCTTGCACTTATTAAAACCATTATTAAAAAAACTGGGGTTAAATATCTATGTATAATAGCATTGTACAATTTAAAGAAAAATAAAAAGTGTAGGACTGTTTGAGCGGAAGTTTCATCACAACTGCAAATTAATATAGCAGGTGACTCATATTATCCCAGGGGAAAGTTAAGAGAGCTTTGGATTGTGCCCAATCAAAAGGGTTTATGACCAAGGTTACACACAGCACTTTGTTTGCTGTTGCTTGGATATGCACTTGTTTGTAATACAGGAAAAACACATTACTGTAGTTCAGGTCATTGATCAAATGAGAAGAAATAGGAGTTATTATATCATAATATAATATGCAATGAAACTAATGGGATAAAAAGAATGAAGGATATGGAAATGGAAGGAGGGAAAAGGAGAGTGCATAATACATCAAGTTAATCACACATGGTCAATTTGGAGAAAAGACATAAAATCGTTATGTAGTAATATGTACCATAAAGAATATAAAATTGTAACATTGTGTAAAACTAGAGGAGAGAGGAACATCTAAGTGGTTTGAGAACTTCTGCCGTAGTAGAGTGATGCCAGGAATAAGATTGTACTTGTTTACCTAAAAACTGTGTATTTGGAACCAAAAGAATATTGTGTTTGTAAGGAAATGCCTCCTTGGCATGGTTACCCCCTGACTTTTTGCCTTTGCTGATGCCAAGTTATGATTTGAAAGTGTGTTGAGGCCTGCTAACCAGGCCCCAGCACCGGTGTTCTTTCCCTAACCTGTACCTTTGTTTCCAAAATTGGCACACCCTGGCATCCAGGTAAGTCCCTTGTACCTGGTACCCCTGGTACCAAGGGCCCTGATGCCAGGGAAGGTCTCTAAGGGCTGTAGCATGTCTTATGCCACCCTGGAGACCCCTCACTCAGCACAGACACACTGCTTGCCAGTTTGTGTGTGCTGGTTGGGGATAAAATGACTAAGTCGACATGGCACTCCCCTCAGGGTGCCATGCCAACCTCACACTGCCTATAGGTATAGATAGGTCACCCCTCTAGCAGGCCTTACAGCCCTAAGGCAGGGTGCACTATACCATAGGGGAGGGCATAAGTGCATGAGCACTATGCCCCTACAATGTCTAAGCAAAACCTTAGACATTGTAAGTGCAGGGTAGCCATAGGAGTATATGGTCTGGGAGTCTGTCATGCACGGACTCCCCAGCACCATAATGGCTACACTGAAAACTGGGAAGTTTGATATCAAACTTCTCAGCACAATAAATGCACACTGATGCCAGTGTACATTTTATTGTGAAATACACCCCAGAGGGCATCTTAGAGATGCCCCCTGAACCATACCCGACTACCAGTGTGGGCTGATTAGTTTTAGCAGCCTGCCACACACCAGACATGTTGCTGGCCACATGGGGAGAGTGCCTTTGTCACTCTGTGGCTAGTAACAAAGCCTGTACTGGGTAGAGGTGCCTCTGACCTCCCCCTGCAGGAACTGTAACACCTGGCGGTGAGCCTCAAAGGCTCACCCCCTTTGTTACAGCACCCCAGGGCACTCCAGCTAGTGGAGTTGCCCATCCCCTCTGGCCACGGCCCCACTTTTGGCAGCAAGGCCGGAGGAAATAATGAGAAAAACAAGGAGGAGTCACTGGCCAGTCAGGACAGCCCCTAAGGTGTCCTGAGCTGAGGTGACTCTGACTTTTAGAAATCCTCCATCTTGCAGATGGAGGATTCCCCCAATAGGATTAGGGATGTGCCCCCCTCCCCTCAGGGAGGAAGCACAAAGAGGGTGTAGCCACCCTCAGGGCAAGTAGCCATTGGCTACTAACCCCCCAGACCTAAACACACTCCTAAATCGAGTATTTAGGGGCTCCCAGAACCTAGGTAACTAGATTCCTGCAACCTAAGATGAAGAAGGACTGCTGAGCTGAAAAACCTGCAGAGAAGACAGAGACACCAACTGCTTTGGCCCCAGCTCTACCGGCCTGTCTCCCCACTTCAAAGGAACTGCTACAGTGACGCGTTCCACAGGGTCCAGCGACCTCTGATGCCTCAGAGGACTACCCTGCATCTAAAAGGACCAAGAACTCCTGAGGACCGTGGCTCTGCTCCAAGGAAGAAGCATCTTTGCAACAAAGAAGCAACTTTGAAAGAACACACATTTCCTGCTGGAAGCGTGAGACTTTGCACTCTGCACCCGACGCCCCCGGCTCGACTTGTGGAGAACCAACGCTACAGGGAGGTCTCCCCGGCGACTGCAAGCCCGTGAGTAGCCAGAGTTGACCCCCCTGAGCCCCCACAGCGACGCCTGCAGAGGGAATCCAGAGGCTCCCCCTGACCGCGACTGCCTGCTTCTAAGAACCCGACGCCTGGTAAAGATACTGCACCCGCAGCCCCCAGGACCTGAAGGATCTGACTTCCAGTGCAGGAGCGACCCCCAGGTGGCCCTCTCCCTTGCCCAGGTGGTGGCTACCCTGAGGAGACCCCCCTTGCCTGCCTGCATCGCTGAAGAGACCCCTGGGTCTCCCATTGACCTACATTGCAAACCCGACGCCTGTTTGCACACTGCACCCGGCCGCCCCCGTGCCGCTGAGGGTGTACTTTTTGTGCTGACTTGTGTCCCCCCTGCTGCCCTAAAAAATCCCCCTGGTCTGCCCTCCGAAGTCGCGGGTACTTACCTGCTGGCAGACTCGAACTGGGGCACCCCCTTCTCCATTGAAGCCTATGCGTTTTGGGCACCACTTTGACCTCTGCACCTGACCGGCCCTGAGCTGCTGGTGTGGTAACTTTGGGGTTGCTCTGAACCCCCAACGGTGGGCTACTTTGGACCCAACTTTGAACCCTGTGGGTGGTTTACTTACCTGCAAAACTAACAAACACTTACCTCCCCCAGGAACTGTTGAACATTCCACTGTGTCCAGTTTTAAAATAGCTTATTGCCATTTGTGTGAAAACTGTATATGCTATTTTGCTAATTCAAAGTTCCTAAAGTTCCTAAGTGAAATACCTTTCATTTAAAGTATTGTTTGTAAATCTTGAGCCTGTGGTTCTTAAAATAAATTAAGAAAATATATTTTTCTATATAAAAACCTATTGGCCTGGAATTGTCTTTGAGTGTGTGTTCCCCATTTACTATCTGTGTGTGTACAACAAATGCTTAACACTACCCTCTGATAAGCCTACTGCTTGACCACACTTCCACAAAATAGAGCATTAGAATTATCTCTTCTTGCCACTATCTTACCTCTAAGGGGAACCCTTGGACTCTGTGCATGCTATTTATTACTCTGAAATAGTGCATACAGAGCCAACTTCCTACAGTGTTCAATAGCTTATGTTGGGGAAAAACAATGTGAGATGCCTAAACTATGATTATGGCAAATAGCAAACCACCAATCTTGAAGTGAAAATAGAGACAATCCTTTTCTCTTTTTCAGTGGTTTACTTGAGGATTCAGTGTGAGCAATAAATCTATAATTCTTCTGTGTGTGGGGTCTGCAGTCCAACACTTAGCTAGGGTCCCTGAGAAAATAATAGTCATGGAATAAGGTATTGTGCTGTTAAGGATGGAGTTAATTTGCTTCCAGACTCGCTGCCAAAATATGTGTAATAAGGGACATGTGAAAAATAAATATTTGGTGACAGCCAAATGTGAGTGACAGGACCATCAGCTAGCAGATATGTCTGGGTATGTGCAATGAAGTATGACAGGGGAAAGACATAAAATAGAGTTTGTGTAGTGTTAGTAGCACATGATGTTTTCCACAGTTTTATCCAAATAAGTCACCAAGTTTAAACAGACAAACCTACTTCTAATTCCATTTTCCGAGGACAATTGGATGTCAGCCTTAATCCTGTCTATAGAAGTTTATTGTAAATGCCTGTAAATACTAGAGGCTCTTGGATTAGTGAGAAGAAGGTTGGCTGAAAAAGAGGGGGAAGAGGTGGGTTGATTTGTAAAAGATTGTATTCATGTGTAACAGTGAGTATAATATTTTTTATTAGTATACATTTATTATGAAAAGAAGTTCTATGGAGAAAAGAAATTGAGCTTGTAAGAAAGGAAAAATGAATGGTTGATAAAAAGTTGGTTGATCCATATGATTCTGAATGTTTTACAAGATTTCCTATAGATAGGTTTGTTGTTGTGTAGTTCAGAAGTATTATGCCAGATAGAAGAGTTAGGAAAGATGTAGCATCAACAGGTTTGTATGACAATGAAGGTTATAGAAAATTACAGAGATGTTTAAAAAGAGGTGTAGAGAGAGATTTTGTTTTTTTTAAACCTAAGTATTCTAGGAAGGTGAAAGAAGAGCGAATGCATTTCTCCAACTCTGATCATACGGGAGAAAAGTTAGAAGATTCTGAGAGCCAATGTATAAGTCTTTAAAAGGAAAGCTGAGTGATATTTAGGAAAGTAAGGGAAATTAACTTTGCCATCCACTTTTTCACATTTCAGTCATAATAAAGATGCAATATTTTTTCCCATTCCACATAAAACATAAGAGTAAAAAATTGATCCATTCAAAAAAATTGCACGGGATACATAATGAAAAAATGGAAATGGTGTATAAAACAAGAGGAACCAACATAATCTTTATAGTATCCAGGCGCCCCCACCAGGAGAGGTGTAAAGGATTCCATTAAGAAATTAAGGATGTTAACTTGTTTTTGCAATCTTCTAGGCTTATTGAGATAGATATTTTGATTAGAGGAGAGAATCAGAGCCCTAGACATTTGATTTTGGTTTTATTCAATCCAAGTGGTAAAATTTCACATTTATCATTGTTTAATTTGTATCTGGAGACAAGTGAATATGAGTTCACTTTGTGTAAGAAGGATAGGAGTGATTGTTAAAGATGGGAGATAAATAAAATATTGTTATCAGCGTACACTGCTATTTTGAAGTGTTGGATATTATTTGAAAAACCCTGTTGTTGAAAATGGCCCTTTTTGCAGGGTCACCCCTAAACTTTTTGCCTCCTCCCTCCTAGTATTTCTGACCAGTTTTTGTTGCCTTTAGGGCTCTGGACTCTCTAACCTGTGCTAAGGTGCACATGCTCCCTGTGTAAATTGTATTGTTGATTGGTTTATCCATGGTTGGCATATTTGATTTCATAGTGAGTGCCTAGTAAAGTGTGCTAGAGGTGCCCAGGGCTGTAAATCAAATGCTACTAGTGGCCCTGCAACACTGATTGTGCCACCCAAATTAATAGTCCTTTAAACATGGCTCAGACCTGCAACTGCAGTATCTGTGTGTGCAGTTTTAAACTGCCAATTCCACTTGACAAATGTACCCATTTCCCAGGCCCAAACCTTTACTTTTCATACATATAAGGCACCCTAAGGTAGATCCTAGATAGCCCCATGGGCAGAGTGCAGTATATGTTAAAGGTGGGACATGTACTGATGAGTGGTACATGTCCTATATGTGAAATACTGCTAAATTCAGTATTCACTGTTGCAAGGCCTATCTCTCTCACAGGTTAACATGGGGCTGCCTTCAAATATCATTAAAGTTCAGATTCCCTTTGAGAGCAGATAGAAATATGGAGATTGGGGTGTCTGAACTCACAATTTAAAAATACATCTTTTAGTGAAGTTGCTTTTTAGATTGTTAGTTTGAAAATGCCACTTTTAAATAGTAGGCATTTTTTTGCTTAAACCATTCTGTGACTCTGCTTGTTTGTGGATTCCCTGTCTCTGCCAGTGTGACAGCTGGGCTGTTTTTGAATCCAATCTAGACAGTGAGACAAAGGGAGCTGGGGTGCAGCCTGCATATCCTGATGAGCCATCTGTGGAGTGAGGAGTGGTCACATGCACCTGAATGTGCTGTGCCTGCCCACACACAATACAGTCTCCAACCACCTGGTGTGTGTCTGGGGCCTGGACTAGGCAAGGCAGGATCTTGTGAACAACAGAGACTTTCCTTTGAAGTAGGCCTACTTCTAAGGCAGAAAGGGTTATAAGTATTGTCTCCAAAACCCCTAAAAATTTGATTTCTTCAAGATCACTTCTAGAACCAGGAGGAACCTCTGCCAAGGAGAAGAGCTGAAGAGCTGAGGAGGAGTGCTGTCCCTGCCTGTGACTGTGCTTTGTTGGGTTATCCTGCAGTTGCTGCTTCTGCCTGTGAAAGGGGACAAAGACTGGACTATGTGGTATATTCCTGCTTGTGAAGAATCTCCAAGGGCTTGGACTTAGCATGCCTCCTATTTTGAAGTCTCAGGGCAATCAAAGACTTATTCTGCTAGCACCTGTACTCTCTACTGAGACTCCTACCCTGGCAAGTGGTGCCCTATCCAGTCCCTGGGCCCTTGAAAGGTGAAGTTGGCAGACAAGAGCTGAAAATCCCCGCACAGAACACCATTCGTGGACATTTGCGGCACATCATCTGCAACGTGGCTGATAAACAATGCACCGGCCGCCTCGCTGCTCAAAGCAATGCTCCATCTGCCTTGGGACTGGGAGATCGACGCATTGTGGCTGGAGAAATGACATGCAACACCTCCTTACGGGTGCTGATAACTACGCAAACCCTACGCAGCGTGGTTTCCTAACATCGTGCGTCAGGATTTTCCACACATCGTCCCGGGGCGTCATAGTCAACCCGACTCTGCGTGGATTCGATGTGCCTTGTCTGTAAATCAACGCATCAGTCTCTTGCCAGGGAGAAAAATTACACACAGCCCCTCTTGTGAAGAAGGAATCGATGCATCGCTGCCTTTTCCAATGCACGCTCGCCCACGCAGCTTTATTTTGTACGCTAACCAGGTACTTTGTGCAAAATCTATATTTCCATTGTTTTCTATGGAGTAACACTCTCATTCTTTCGAAAATTCATATTTTATCTTATGTATGTCGGATTTTTGTCATTTTGGTTTTGTTTGATTTAGATAAATATTACTTATTTTTCTAAACTGGTGTGGTGTCCATTTTGATGTTTTTTCACTGTATTACTGTGTGAGTTGATTTATACTTTACAAATTGCTTCCGAGTTAATCCTGCCTGCTCATGCCAAGCTACCATTAGGGTTAGTGCGTGTTAACCAGGTGTGTTTCTCTTTTGCCCTGACTAGAGTTAGGGTCCTTGCTTGGACAAGGGGGTAACCTGACTGCCAACCAAATACCTCATTTCTAACACCTGTATATTTGAATTATATCTAAATTTGGAAATAAAGGGCTGTAAGGCTATATAAAAAATCAGGGGAGCAACAGACATCCTTGCCGAACACCTCTGCCTGAAGTAAAATAAGAGTAAGTAACACAATTGGCAAAAATGGCCACTTTAGGAGCAATGCATTAAAGGGAAATTAGTTTAATTATTTTAGGTCCAAAACTGAGCCAAAGGAGAGTGTGGAAAATAAAGACCAGTTAATGCAATCAAAAGCTTTCTCAGCATCTAATGTGATTGCTGCAATGGGTCAGATAAATGTATGGATTTAGATAACACATCAAACATTAGATGGGTGTTGTCAGATATATATCTCTCTTTAACAAAGCCGGATTGTTATTTTCTAAGACTTTTAGGTAAAAAGGATTCTAAGCAAAGGGACAGCGCTTTCGAGAAAATCTTATAACCAATGTTAACAAGAGAAATCAATCTGTAGCTTTTGTAAAGTTGTGGATCTTTCCCCTTCTCTGTGAATGCGACATATGGGTGCCTCTAAAAATGAACCATTTGATCTGCCTTCCCTTGAAAAAGAGGTAAGAAGAGAAGATAGTTTGGGTAAGAGCAGCTTGAAGATGTGTGCAAAGAATTCAGCGGTAACTCCATCATGACCAGGTGCTTTATCAGATTTGAGACAAGAAAGTCATTTTAAAGTTCTTGTAGAGAGAGTAATGCCCCTAAATCTTGAAAGTTTAATTGAGTGTTAAAGGATTTTTGTGTTAATAAAAGATGCATCATGTCAGAGTTAGAAGTGGTGTATGATGTATAATATTTTGTGAAACGGAGCAAATTTAGGGAAGATAGCTTGGTCTTTATGTAATAAGGTGCAGTGAGTGTTTATAATGGAATCAATTTGTTTTCTGTTCTTTTTCATTTTAAGGTAATTCCCTGACAATTTTCCTCTTTTATTTAGGGTGTCAAAATATTTGGCATTGGATTTTAAAAGAAACAATGATGCAATGATGTAGTTTCATCTTAACGTGTTCATGTAGTCAGTCTTTAGATTTGGAGGTGTAAAAGGTGTACTCTGTTTTAAACATTTTTGCAAAGGTTTCTCTGGACTTGATGTTAGAAGCTTTAATTATTATCAGATACAAACCTTATAATAAAATCACAAACCTATGCCTCAAAGGCATCCCATGTGATGTGAAAAGGGAGATCCCCATTTTGATTAAAGTGAAATAAAAATGTGTTGACTGATTGATTTAGGTCTCATCAGAGATCAACAATAATACAAGCATACGTGATAGAACATACAACAAAATGATCATCATGCAAAAAACTGTAAATACTTTGGTAAAAATGGTTTAAAAAATCTATACAAACCACAACATACAAAATCATCAGGTAATGATTTGATAGGTCAATTAGAGCATTAGTTTTAAATACACTGTACTTACAACATAAATGTTTTAAAAACTGCTTCCACATGTCTAATATTGATTTGTGAGTGCAAACAAACAAAATATGATTAATATCCTGAGTCACACCCCTGAGTAAATCACATATTCCCGATTTATATTATTTGTCCAACCAATGTTTGAAATTAATTAATGGTAATATACCTAGTCTTAGCATGATTATGAATCACCAAGTACTATCGTCCAATTTAAATTTCAAGTATCCTTGATTTGTTTTAAAAGAAACGCTGTCAGAATAAAATTTGTAAGTTGCGAACTGGGCACAATGTCCAAAGTTCCATGAATAACTTAATCTGGTCGTCACATTTTTTCAAAACAACTTTCATTGTGCTGGTGTCCATAATTGCAAGTGGGTGATATAAGATTGAAAGTTTACTGGTGCAGGTGCACGATTAGCATTACAATTGTGCACTCCTTCTTCTTCCTTGAAGGTTTCAATCATCAAAAGAGCTCTCAAGATGCCTTCTGATGCATGAAGTAGATTATATGCTTTGACCACATTAGCCAAAGATCTAGAACAGACATTAAGGGGAGAAAAGTGTAATTCCTGAACAGGGATTGCTTTATTCAGGGATACTATCTTACAAAGGAGCATCCCTTCAAATACATTTAAAACTTGCTATCTAATCACAGGAATATATTCAAGTGCATAAGAAAGAATAGGTGGTACCTTTGCCTGATAAATATCTAAGAGGAATTTAAAATGTCTTTATACTGAGAGATTATAAAATGTTTTTAAAACACCTATATGTGCTGATGCCTTGGCCCCTAATTGAGTAAAGTGTGAAGTGCTTTCTAAGGTTTGAAAAAATACCTTTTGTAAGTATGTATATGTTGTGGTCTCCTCCACAGACTTACCGTCCAGCTTCAAGACAAAGGAACAGTTCCATGTAGCCCCTCTAAAGGGTACCACCTTAGTTTTTGCTATATTTATTTTCAAGATGTTGGCCTCTACATAGTCAGAGAGTACACCCAGGTTGCACTGGAGGGCGATAGTAGTAGGGTCAAAGGTGACCACATCATCTGCATACAATAAAACATGCTTATTGTGAAGTGCACTTTTTGGAAAGAAGTTATTAATATTATTAAAACAGGCTAGAAGATCACTCAAAAATAAGAAAAAACAAGAGAGGAGCTAAGATACATCATTGCTTCAGGCCATTTTGAATTAAAATTTTAGAAGTCAATCCTTTATCACCGTCATTAACACTCTGCTCCAAGTAGATGCATGGAGTGCAACAATATGTCTTAAAAGGTCAACAGGAACTCCCAAACTAGCTAGTTTCCTCCAAAGTGTAGGTATGTTGACCTTATCAAAATCAGTCACCACATGCTTACTGATGATAGTTTGCAGAATTGAAATATTAAAATTTTCAGGTTTGCGTCTAAAATCTGCTTGAACTAGTGGAATCACGCCATTTTAGTGTGCTCAGATCTCAAGCCGAGAAATCTGGTGATAATTACAAGGGGTTAGGCAGGAGCCTTTTTAATGCAAAGGGACTATTAGACTTCCTATCCAAGAGTTAGGAATAATTCTTGATGTATAGCAATATGAAAACACAAGGGTAAGGAGCCTATTCCAACCTCCTGGGTCACCCTGAAGAACTATTATGGGAATTTCATCATGTCCCATCGCTGCTATAGATTTTGCTCTCCTGACATATATTTCTAACTGCTTCTCCCTAAGAGGAATTACTGGAGGGTCAGGCTCATAGGTGTGATTGAGGAATACCCCACACCCCATCATAGGTGAGTTAGTTGTGTACAGGGCCATGAGGTACTTGACCATTCATCCTGTGGAACTGGAATAGAGGCCTAATTCTATCATCTACCCTTGAACATAGAAATGAGTTACATGAAGATTTTACTGTTTTTTTGTTGGGCTGATTGCTGCAGCTCATCCCAGTTCCTATCCATGATATTCTACTAATTTCAGAACAGGTTTTCCTTTGTATCCTTTGCAGGGTTTGGATCTCTTTGCCCTTTGCAGCTGATAGGGCAATAAATAATAAATTATTCTACTACCTCTAACTCCTTTGTCGAGCATAACAGTTCTTTTTGAGTTGCATTTTTTCTCTGGATTCCATGGACACCTTCTATGATTATTTTTTCATAAATCAAAATAGGATCGCTTTCTACAAGAAGATGGTGAAAATGGGATGACAAGACTACTGCATTCAACTTAGATATGCTCTTTGTATTCCAAATAATTTGTCCTTGCTTACAACCAACAAGAGCATCACTATTTCCTTTGGTGAGGGACAAAGGTGACATTAGTTGTACTTGTAGTTTAAGTTCAGAATATAATAAAACAAATATTTCTGACAAAGGTCAAAACTGGTCATAATGTAGTGAATGATAGAGGAGCCAGTGACCGCTTTCCTAGTGAAAGCAGCAGGAACAGCCGCATAAGTTCTTCCATTTAATATCACACCATTTATTCCATTGAATGAGTTCAGTAATATTCTTCCATGTTCATCACCCTTTATCTTTAGAGGAAAAACAGGTTCAGGGATGGATCAAAGTTCTACCAGTTCCGCAATAATATAGGCGGTCATTCCAACCCTGGTGGTCGGTGATAAAGCGGCGGCCAACCCGCCAACAGGCAGACGGTCAAAAAAATGGAATTCTGACCCTGGCGGGAACCGCCAACACAGGCCGCCACTTTAACACTCCGACCGCCACGGCGGGACAGACAAACAGCGCGGCGGTCACCGCCAACAGGCAGGCGGCAGACAATGTACCGCCCACCCTATCACAACTCACCAATCCGCCACCTTTTCCGGGGCGGGAGCCCCGCCGATAAAAACACGGCGGAAACAGACTACGAACGGGAAAACGCTCACCTCTACACACTCCACGAGGAAGGAGGACAGCATGGAACCCGAATTAAACATCCTACCAGCTATTGTCTACCTGCTCATCTACCAGGAGTACGAACGCAGGCGCAGACGACAACGGTGAGTACTGCACCTACGACACAGGGGAGGGGGGAGGAGGAAAGCTTACGGGCACACACATACGCCATACACCCACCCCCCCACCCCAATGCAGAGCAACAAGTCAGAGTGACACCCCCGAAACCCCCCGGAATAATGCAAAGACATAATTAAAATGATCTTTAAAAGTTATGTATAATATAGCTCTATTGAAGTTATGGGAAATATGCAATATGAAAGATACAAAATAAAGAATGAACATAGTTAAAAATATATACATAGGCAATAAGTCCTGCCCATTCTGTCAAAGTTCCATAGTTCGTGGGCCAATGTGCACAAACACATGGGCAAAGCCCACACAGGAGACCAGATACCATTGGAGAGAACACTGCTGGGGCATCAGATGATAAAACTACAGGCACCTCAGGGGGAAGAGAAGGGAGGGCACCTCAGCCACATGAGTCCACGACACCAGATCCACGAGGGGCCTCCATGCCCACTGTGCCATCCTGGGGAGTGCAAAGCCACAGTCTCACAAGTCTCTACAGTGGGTGGGTTGCCCACTGTGCCATCCTGGGGAGTGCAAAGCCACAGTCTCACAAGTCTCTACAGTGGGTGGGTTGCACACTGTGCCATCCTGGGGAGTGCAAAGCCACAGTCTCTCAAGTATCTACAGTGGGTGGCTTGCCCACTGTTCCATCCTGGGGAGTGCCAAGCCACAGTCCATCAGATGGATTACCGACTCCACTGTTAATGGAGGAGGCATGGTGCCCAGAGTGCTTCGTGAAGCCCTGCTCGACACAGAACCGGCACTGTCAATGGGCCAGCGGTGCTTGAGACGGCGTTGCCCAGCGGAGCGGTGCTTGACAGGAAGGGCCCAGCGGAGCGGTGCTTGAGACGGCGGTGCCCAGCGGAGCGGTGCTTGACAGGAAGGGCCCAGCGGAGCGGTGCTTGACAGGAAGGGCCCAGCGGAGCGGTGCTTGAGACGGCGGTGCCCAGCGGAGCGGTGCTTGACAGGAAGGGCCCAGCGGAGCGGTGCTTGACAGGAAGGGCCCAGCGGAGCGGTGCTTGACAGGAAGGGCACAGCGGAGCGGTGCTTGAGACGGCGGGGCCCTGTTCAGCGGTACTTCTCACGGCGGCCCCTGTTCAGCGGTTCTTCTCACGGCCGGGCCCTGTTCAGCGGTTCTTCTCACGGCGGGGCCCTGTTCAGCGGTTCTTGTCACGGCGGGGCCCTGTTCAGCGGTTCTTCTCACGGCGGGCCCCTGTTCAGCGGTGCTTTTCATGGCGGGGCCCTGTCCAGCGGTGCTTCTCATGGTGGGGCCCTGTTCAGCGGTTCTTCTCACGGCGGGCCCCTGTTCAGCGGTTCTTGTCACAGCGGCCCCTGTTCAGCGGTTCTTGTCATGGCGGGCCCTGTTCAGCGGTGCTTGTCCTGTGTTTCTAGGGAGCCAGACCTGGCCAAGACTTCCCGCTCAGTCGCCATCCGACCTTGCGGTTGCGGGGCCCTCCTGTGATGGAGTCCTGGGCCCGTGGGTGTCATCCGTCACAACCGGAATGGGGCTGATGGGGCCCTCCTGGGCAGCTCGCCTGCTGCCTGACTTCTCCGCCCTGCTGCCCTTGCCCTCCTTCGCTGAAGCTCTGTGGCCCTTGCCTCCCTTTGATGATGTGGCAGGTGACGGGGCAAGGCTACTGTCCTTGGTGGCAGCCGTCTCAGGCTTGTCGCGCCGGCCCTTAGTTTTTTTTGTCCTCTTCCCAGGGGGTGGGCTGGCTGTCCCCTTGCTGCTGGCCGATGTTCCTGCCCTAGGAGCTGGTGGACTCCAATAGCCCTGCACTATGGTCCTAGTAGATGCAGGGCTGGTGGTGGCTGAGGTGCTTTTTGGACTCTTACCAGATGGAGGGGGTGGGTCAGTGGTTGGAACGAGGTCAATGTTGGAAAGGAAAAGCACTTTGGAAGGACAGGGACGGGTAGGTGTAGTGGGTATGGGAGTGGAGGAAGAGGATGTGGTTGTAGGAGAGTCAAGTGTGCTGTCTTTGGGTGCAGGTGCTTGTGACGGAGTCTGTCGTGAGGTGGATGGCTGTTGGGTGGGTGGCTGCCTGCGTTTGTGTGGTTTGGAAGAGGGGGTGACAGACACACTGGGAGAGGACACAGGGGATGTGTAAATGGCAGTGGGGGTGGTGACTGCACGTGTGCGGACTGTAATGGAGGGTGTGCTGGTGATGGAAGTACTGGCTGATGGTGGTGTGCATGCAGGTGTGAGTGGAGACGTCACAGGGAGGGAGGAGGGAGATGAGGAGGTGGGGGACACAGAGGTGGTAGTGACTGTTGGCATGTCTGCATCTGGATGTTGCTTGGGTGAATGCTTGTGGGATCTGTGGTGCTTATGTCTGGATGAGCTGCCCTTGGGTGTAGAGGTGTGTGCAGGCTGGTCTGATGGTGTGGATGGGATAGGCAGAGGAACAGGAGACTGGGACTGGGTGGAGGGAGTTAGAAGAGGGAGGCTGGAGACAGGGACAATGGCTGCCGTCAGTGCTGAGGCCAGAGTGTTGAACGATCGCTGATGGGCAGCCTGACCCGAATGAATGCCCTCCAGGTATGCATTGCTCCGATGCACCTCCCTTTCTACACCCTGGATGGCACTCAAAAGGGTAGACTGCCCAACAATGATGGTCCTGAGGAGGTCAATGACCTCCTCACTGAGGGCAGCAGGGGTAACTGGGGCAGGGCCTGAGGTGCCTGGGGCGAAGGAGATGCCCGCCTTCCTGGGCGAGCGGGCACAGGGTGAACGCTGAGGGGCTGCTGGGAGGGCGGGGCTGGTGCGCTGGGTGGCGGCTGTACCTAGTGTGGCGGTGGGCACGGATGTTGCTGCCACCGAAAGGGAGCTCCCTTCCGAGGACGTGTCGGTGTCGCTGACGTCTCCACGGGTCCCCGTTGTGGAGCTCCCCTCGCCCTCCGTCTCACTGGTGTACTCGGAGTCTGTTGCATGGCCCTCCGGGGCCTTGTGAGATGCAGCTCCCTCGTGCGCCGATGCCACTTCTCCTCCACCTGATGATGCTAATGCACACATGAACAGGAAGACAAAGAAAATGGGGGGGGGGGAGAAATGAAGACAGGTTGAGTGCATGCATTGGCAACACCGTTGTCGGAGAGGACAGACACAGAAGCCCCCTGCACTAGGCCGCGCAATCGGGGTACACTACTCAGTTATTGTGACTAGGCCTACAGGTCTATGGACGACAAATGCACACATGTGTGAGGCCGGACCATGGATAGCTGTATTTGGCACCCTACAGAGGTGGGGGCGGGGGCACAGGGCCATGCCTAACGGAGTGGCCTAGCCTACAGAATGCGCCCTGGCCTACAGATAGCCACAGCCCTCCTCCCCCACCCAGACACCTTCACTGCGCGCAAAGATAGCAGAATGTGCTGATACTCACCCCCTTGTGTCTGCTGTGATGTCCTCACGCGCCCATCCAAATCGGGGTAGGCCACCGCCAGGATCCGGGACATCAGGGGGGTCAATTGGCGGCTGGCACCCCTCCTACGTTGGGAGGCCATCCCCAGCAGAGACTCGGCGGTCTTTCTGGTCCCACGGCGGATGTTCTTCCACCTCTTTCGGCAGTGGGTGCCCCGTCTGTTGTGGACCCCCAGGGCCCGGACGTCCTAGGCGATGGCACGCCAAATGTCGATCTTCTGATGGGCGCTGACCTATGTGACATGTACAGGGTGGGAAAGGAAATATCATCACTTTTCTGCCTGGTCAATGTGAGTGGCCCCCCCCTCCCCAACCTTGCCATGTGGCACATGCTCTCATCAGTCGTGCGTTGCACTCCTCATACGCTCCCCTCCCCACCATCTTACATCCACCCCACTCAAAACAGGCATAGCCCATTCAACGTGCACCCTGTGTACTAACCTGTTGGTCTGGAGGACCGTAGAGTAGCGCATACTGGGGGAGGACCCCATCAACAAGTTTCTCCAATTCTTCTGAAGTTAGGCAGGGGCCCTTTCCCCAGTCGCAGCAGCCATTGTATCTCCCAGACTGAGGTCACAGCAGCACTTGCAGTATCGGTCCTCTCCTGTGGATGATCAGGTCTCGAGTTGGCTACTGAAACCCATAGGGTGCAATGTTAACCAATGCGGCTTAGCACCGCGGTCTTCGACCGCCTACCGCCACGGTGTGCCACGCCAGCGCATTGACCTCACATCCCACTGTCACACTTCACAGGTCAGGCAGCCGCCATTTCAAGGGCCCACATGGCATAATTTCTACTGCGTCACACAGGCCTAGGCCTTGCATTGCCACTCATACAAGCCTTTCAATGCATAGCGATTCATGTACTGTGCAAGCTGTGTGAACGAACGTGTGGGTTGCTTGACTCTGTGCTCCATGTTGTCCTTCCTAGGCACCGTCCGCTGGGACTTGCGAGGAGAAGGATGAATCCTCCTGTGTACCGACCGCTGGTGGACCTGTCGACAATGGAAGAACGACAGTTCATACTTACATACAGGCTTGACAGAGCCACTATACATGAACTATGTGCCCAGCTGGAGCCAGACCTGATGTCCCCCATCCGCCAACCCACAGGGATTCCCCCTCTGGTGCAGGTTCTGTCAGTACTCCATTTTTTGGCAAGTGGGTCTTTTCAGACAACAGTGGCCATGTCATCTGGGATGTCTCAGCCTATGTTTTCAAAGGTTTTGTCCAGAGTGTTGTCTGCCCTGATGAAATACATGCAGAGCTACATTATTTTCCCTGAGGTGGGCGATTTGGCTACAGTGAAGGGTGATTTCTATGCCCTTGGACATATCCCCAACATCATTGGTGCCATTGATGGGACCCATGTGGCTTTGGTTCCCCCCAAAGAAAGTGAGCAGGTGTACAGAAACAGAAAAAGTTATCATTCGATGAATGTCCAGGTGGTCTGTTTGGCTGACCAGTACATCTCCCATGTAAATGCCAAGTTCCCTGGGTCAGTGCATGACGCGTATGTCATGCGAAATAGCAGCATCCCTTATGTGATGGAACAGCTACAGAGACACCGTGTGTGGCTAATTGGTGACTCTGGTTACCCCAACCTGTTGTGGCTACTGACCCCAGTGAGACATCCCCAGACCAGGGCAGAGGAACGGTACAATGAGGCCCATGGGCGAACTAGGAGGATCATAGAAAGGACCTTCGGGGTCCTGAAGGCCAGGTTTAGGTACCTGCATATGACAGGGGGATCCCTAACGTACTCACCAAAGAAGGTGTGCCATATCATCGTGGCCTGCTGTATGCTTCACAATCTTGCTTTGCGACGCCAGGTGCCTTTTCTGCAGGAGGATGGTCCAGATGGTGGTGTTGTAGCAGCTGTGGAGCCTGTGGAGAGTGAAGAGGAGGAAGACGACGGGGACGACACGGACAACAGGGATACAGTCATACAACAATATTTTCAGTAGCACACAGGTAAGAATCACCCACGCCATTTTACATTTACTTAAGGCCTCATGCGTCTCTACTGTCTGTGTTTCCCCCCAGTTCCTGTTAACTGATTTGTGACTTTCCCTTCCCTTTTCAGAGCTGTATGACCCACTGCGTGACTTCTGCTTTGTTTGCCCATGGACTAAAGCTTATTGCAATTGGTATGTTGTCATCACAAAGTAACTGGACATTATTGCACCGTTATGTGTAATACATTTGTTAAGAATACAAGCAGACTCCTGTTATTTTAAGTGCAATAAGTGATTTATTTTAAGTGCTACATATAGGTACATGATTGTAAAACGGTGATGGGTGGGAGTGGAGTAATGTCCATGGCGGAGTCCAGTTCTCAGTCTCACAGGTGCATTGTCCATATGCCTGTGGAAGGATGGAGCAGGGGCAGTTAAAGGTTGGACAGGGTGACAATGTGGGACAGTGGGATGACATCAGGGGGTATCTTATGCTGGCGGGGGTCTTGCAATCCTACTCTGTCTTCTTGTGAGATCTCAGGTTCCGCTTGCGGGGTGGTTCTTCTTCTGCAGGAGGTGGGGTTCTGGTGGCCTGTTGTTGTGTGGGGGCCTCCTGTCCACTAGCGCCGGCGGAGGTGGTAGGCTGTTCCTGGCCTGGGCTAGTGACAGGGGCCCTTTGGGGTGCCACATGGTCCCGCAAAGTGGTGACTATCTGGTTAAGGGCCACGACGATGGTCCCCATTGCGGAACCGATGTTCCTCAGTTCCTCTCTGAACCCCATGTACCGTTCCTCCTGCAGTGCCTGGATCTCCTGGAACCTGGCCAGTACCGTCGCCATCGTCTCCTGGGAGTGGTGGTATGCTCCCATGATGGAGGAGAGGGCCTCTTGGAGAGTGGGTTCCCTGGGCCTGTCCCCCCCTGTCGCACAGCAGCCCTCCCAGTTCCCCTGTGTTCCTGTGCCTCTGTCCCCGGACGGTGTGCCCACTACCACTGCCCCCAGGTCCCTGTTGTTGTTGGGGTGGTGGGTCAACCTGGGTGCCCTGTAGTGGTGGACACACCGCTGATTGACGTGTCCTGGAGACAGAGGCATGGGCCCGCTTGGTGGGAGCTGTGCTGGTGTTCCCAGAGGGGGTTGGGTCTGGTGTAGCCTGTGACTGTCTGTGGGGAACCGACTGTCCAGAGGTCCCCGATGGGCCGGGCTGGTCATCTGGGTCCAGGGAGACAGAGCTGCTGTCATCGCTGGGGGCCTCTTCTGGGGGTGGGCGGTGTGGTGGCTTTCGGGTCCTGCAGGGGTATAAAGGTATGGTTATTGCTTCTGTGTGTGGCATTTCGTGTGATGGGTGGGTGTCCGTGTACCCAAGTGCAGGCATTCCCTTGTGGGGGCTTTTGTGAGGGTGGCTTGTGGGGGTGATGTGTGTGTGCAGTGGGCATGCTTTGGTGATGGGTGTCCATGCTTTGTGGTCGCATGCAGGGCTTGGTGTTGGGATGGGTGGGTTGTGATGGTGAGCCATTTGCAAGGAGTTGGTGTGATGGGGGTGGGGGTGAGGGTGGGGGTATGTGCTGGCATGCAGGTGGGGTGGGGGTGGGAAGCAGTAGTGAAGATTTGACTTACCAGAGTCCATTCCTCCGCCTACTCCTGCGAGGCCCTCAGGATGCAGGATGTGCAAGACTTCCTCCTCCCATGCTGTAAATTCTGGGGGAGTAGGTCGGGGTCCGCCGCCAGTCTTCTGCACTGCAATGTTGTGCCTTGATACCATGGAACGCACCTTCCCCCGTAGGTCGTTCCAGCGCTTCCTTATGTCATCCCGATTGCGTGGATGCTGTCCCACCGCGTTGACCCTGTCCACTATCCTTTGCCATAGCTCCATCTTCCTGGCAATTGTGATGTGCTGCACCTGTGCCCCGAAGAGCTGGGGCTCTACACGGACTATTTCCTCCACCATGACCCTGAGTTCTGCGTCAGTGAACCTGGGGTGTCTTTGGGGTGCCATGGGGTGGTGTGGATGAGGTGTGGGGTGGCGTTTGTGGTGATGAGTGTGGTGCGTGTGGTGGTGTGTGGTGTTTGGTGCGTGGATTCTGTGTGGGTGATGTTGTTGTGTGCCTCTGTGTTGTGGGATTGTCTATTCTGTGCTCTCTCTCTAGCCTTCGTCAATAATTTCGGGTCGTAGGGGTTTGTGGGTGATGTGGGTGTGTGTTTTATATTGTGTTGGGTGTGTGGGAGTGGTGTTAGTATGTGTCTCAGGTGTGTGTATTTCAAATTGTCCAATGTGGCTGTGTTTTGGAGCTGTATGTGTATTTTGAGCGCGGCGGTGTGTACCGCCAATGGAATACCGCGTTTGAAAGACCGCTGCGTGGATTCGTGTGTCGTGATAGTGTGGGCGTATTTCTGTTGGCGTGACGGTGGAGGTTTGGTCATCGCCATTTTTTCGCTGACCTTTGGTGTGGCGGACTTTTGTGGATGTCGGGTTTTTGGCGGTTTTCAAGTTGCAGGTCAGAATGACCGTGGCGGTTTACCGCGGCCGCGGCGGTGTTATGGCGGTCTTCTGACCGGCGGTAAGCGCCTTTTACCGCCGAGCTCAGAATGACCCCCATAGTCTTTACTCGTGGAATTAGAGATGTTTGCATTAAATTCACCCAATATTATCATTTTGGAATTTCCTGCAGAAGCAAGAATATGCTCAATTCATACTGCTGCATATTATTTTCCAAATCAGGGGGGACCTTGATATAAAATAAAAATAAAGTATTGGTCAAGTGAGCCCTTGTTGTAGGTAAAATTATTTTAATGCACTGTATATTATTGCTCAGCAGTTGTGTTACTTCAAAGTCCCACTGTATCTCTCTGTAGTTGTAAGAAGGGTAGCAAGGCCACCCTTAATGTAGCCTTTCTAACCCTTAATGCAGGAAGATCAATAAAGTAATTATTCCAGACAAATGTATCATTAGTCCAAGTCTCTTGAAGACAAATTATTGGCAGGAGTAAACTCATCAAACTATGTAGCTTATGCATTTCCAACCTGCCACGTTCTAAGTGATAATCACCAGGTTATTGCTAAAAGGGAAGTTTAGAGTTATTTTTCCTATTATTTTCATTCAAGTTCGTAGAGAGCCAAGTGCAGGAAACATCAGTTTTAGAGTTGTCTACTTTAAGCTGGGTTAGATTCTGAATCTGCCTGCCCCTTGTATCAATAAGTACAGCAAGTGTGTCCATAGATCACACTCGCACTCATAAACATTACAGTTATATGACATATTTGGTTTTTCCATTCCACTATAAGACGTATGTATAGACTGCAATGGAGAATGTAAAGTAGAGGGTGTATGGTGCATTCCCATTACATCAAAGCCATTTTTGTGTAGTCTTTCACTTTCCTGTAACACTATTGAGGTAATCACACTAGAGCAGAATTCAACATGTGCTATGGAGGGGTTTTAGTTATTGGGAAAATATACCAATTTTATTTCAGAGGAAGAAAGAGTCTGTGATTGTGGAAAGTTATGAAAATGCCTTAAAATTCTTTATCTGTTTAAAGGCTCTTCCCTATTTGCAAAAAGGTTTGAACTCACAAGGAGTGTAGTAATCGAACAACTGTGGATAGCCCACCTTTAGAACTGACTGACAAAGGTGCATAGGAAGAGGACCTACTTCCCAGCTGAGCCATAGTACTTATGAAATTAGGGGCTGATGGATTTATTTACCCGTGTACATCCTTTGCAGGAAGATGTAGAGACAAGTTCTAAACCTGTGTGTCATGCAGGTTTACCATATCAGTTGTACTTCTACTTATTCCCTTTTCCTCAGCACTAGTGTGGTCATTGGTTAAAGCAAAAAGGTAGTAGTATGAAATACACAAGGATATACGTATAGCCCAGGGAGCATTAGATTAACATCATTAAAAGATTTAATTTTAATAGTACTCAAGATTTAAACGTAAGGGTCGACCCCTCACCGGGGCACATTATTACAGGTACAGAACATATTTAGGCACACAAAAAGTGACAAAACCATCAAAAATATACTGTCACAATTTCCTTTAAGAACACTGCTGCACCCGTCATTTAATTTCATATATACTTTAGGGTCAGAGTGCTTTAGTCAACCACATTTCGATCCATATAATTGTAAGGATCATCATCAGGATAACACGATGCATGCCTGGTACCACATCACTAGACAAAAAAGAATTACTTGGTGAAAATAAAACATTACCAACCATCCTCTTTTCAATATCAAGCATTCACATGAAGTGAGGTGAGAATCTTGTATGAGCACAATATCAGTATTAAGTAGTGAAAGGTGTGTTTATTCTATAAACCCAAAGTCTTAACATTCCAGGAAACTATTCTTATAGACATAAGGAGGGAATTCTAGAAATAGTATCCAATGATGTGGAGCAAATAGACAACATGGACCACATATGATGAAATGATGGAGGAAAGGATGAAGAAAAAGCAGAAGAAAAAAAGTACAATATATTAAAAGAACATGTGGTCAAAAAGTAGGAGGACTGTAACAAAGGATCACAGAGAATGTATAAAGGCATAATGTAAAACACATGTAGGAAGGAAAACATCCCAGAGTATAATGTCAAAGGAGAATGTGGGGGGAGAACCATATGGAAGAGTGAACACAGTTGGGCTCCCTGGAGAAGACAATTGGGAGACTTGTTGAACATGTGTGTACAAAGAAACGTCACAGTTCAATTAGGAAAAGGAATACCTGTGAAAGGAAAAATAGTGTTAATATAAATCAGTGTATAACAACCTTTGTGACCAAGAGATTCAGTAAAATATTTTAAATATCGCAGGCAAGCCTAGCTATTTAAAAAAAGGCAAGAGAAGAGCAAATGAAAACAGTAAAACACTGACATAAAGTTCAATGCTTAACAGATTTAGATGTGCCCATAGTCCCTACCCTAAAATCTTGAATAAATGTTTTCAATCGAGATGAATCATCAAGGGTAGTCATCTTATTCCTTTACGTCACTTTGAAAAAGCATGGATGGTAAAGGCCAAAATGTGGGGCAGTTGGTCTCATGGATAAGAAGTTTGTACGGCTATCTGCAGTAGTTTTAGCATAACCTTGTGAGAAATTAATGACATTACCAGACCAAGATATTCTTTTAAAAGTTTTGACTGCTGATAAAACCTTATGTGTGCAGTATATTCAAGAAAGTAAAGGATGACACCTCTGGGTTTTTTGGATGTAGAAGCAGAAGCAGGTGGATAACTTAGTCTATGAGCTCTCTGTATATTCAGAGGAGGCTACTCCGGTAAATGATTTTTTTTAGTAAGGAATGTCTTGAGAAATAAGATAGAGTCAGATCCTTCAGAATCCTCTGGAAACCCATAAATGTGTACGTTATTCCTTCTGCTCCTGTTTTCTAAGTTCTCGACCTGTTTTAGGGATAAAAAGACTTGGGTTTGAAGTTGATTCACTGTAAGAGATGTGGTATTAAAGGAGGAGATGTGTTGTTGAGCTGTATAAGGTTGCTCTTCCACCATGGACCATTTGTCATCAAGAATCTGGACTTTAGCATTGGTCTCTTCCATATAAGGACATAGTGCTCTGGGTTCCTCTAGGAGAACATTCATGGGGACCAGAGGAGGCAATTTTGTGGGTGATTCAGGAGCTTTTTTAATCACTTAGTAGAGGATTTGCCGGCTGTAGGAGGTGGAATGACAACAGAGGGGGAGTGCAAATTGCGAGTTCCAGAGAAACCTTGTTTCTCCATCTCCAAATGTACTGATTGATGAAGAATACAAGAAACAAACTTGTGGGAAGAGCTAGCGGGATATTTGGTACATGCTCTGGATAGATTTTTCACTTTGACTATAAAACAAAGTCATTTTCATCAATATTTGTGTTAAAAAATCTGTGGTTGACAGCGTTTAAAATGAGTATGCTTCTTGAGAGGGATAGCAAGACCATATTATCTCCAAGATGCCACAAAGTCAAAAGTATTGAAGTGCTGTGAGGAAAAACTTACAGCTGTAGCTTGCTGGTGAGGAAGAAGCAATGGCATGCTTATTTACTGTAGCGCGTCAACATTGCTTCGGGGAAAATGGTGGCTGCTTTGAGGAAGTGATGTGCAGCATTAAGAAAAAGAAACAAACCCTGGTCGGTGATGCTGGAAATAGAAAGAAACACTACTAAGGCAGTTCACATTGCCATTTCAATGCAAGTTAGCAAGGGGAGAAGCTGCTGTGGTTTCAGGAGAGGTTCTGCCATTCTCCGGAGAGCTACGCGAAAGCACCCATCTTCTTTGGGCATCAGGACATGCCCCATCTATCAAGAGACATGTAAGAGCACTGAGTAGAAAGGTATTAGGGAAAGCATAAAATTCGAATTGTGTATTGGATGTGTGTGTAATGGTAAGATTGGAGGATGGGATGAGCCCAGGAGGATTGTGACATAGGACATTATAGATAGGGAATAGTGTTTAGTTTGTAAAGTGTTGTTTCAAGCAACCATTGAGTAATTATTTGAAATCATATTAGGCATGTGCTGGCTGTAAGGAGCTAGGGTCCTTCTGTGAAACGATGCAGAAGGAAGCAGGTTTCAGTGTTCAAGGATTGGGGAATATTAAATACAAGGCCATAAAAACAAAATTAAGTCAATATTTGTAAAGATTCCAAGCAGTGTTAGCCTGTTTATCCGTACTGAAGATTAGTATGTTTCACACTCCCGTGGTGAATGCTGACTTCTGTGATAATCAGCTATTCTAAAAATAGATTTTGACACCTTTTTACAAGTCTGTATTCTTTTTTTAGAGTCATTAATTTATTCGTGATATGGGATTGATCCTGTTCAGATGTGTTTTGATAAATGCTGTACGCCTCTGGAACACTATTTATTAGTGTGTGACTAGGATTTAACCCATATTTTGAATATTTGACCATGCGACCATTTAAGATAATTGCTAACAAGATTTTAATGACTGGTTTGCAGACTTACTTTTCGGTCATTTTCTGTTGCAGTTTTATCTTGCTTGCAAATAGTCGTGATATGTTGGATCCTGCTGGAACCCTCGTCATTGGCCCGTATTCAAGACTTCATGGCTTGGTTATAGTGGAGGATTCCCTGGTTATAGTGGAGGATTCCCTGCAGAAGATCACAGAATAACAGATAGGAAGGTGCCTGGCTTTTCACGAATAATATTTGCTGTGGGTATAGCAGCCAGCAGCGGTTCTCGTATTTGCGGTATACTTTTACACTTTAAGATCCAAATGCAAATAGGCGTTAAAGTTCCTTCTAGTCTTAAAGCCAATGACAAGCACAAGCAATGCGTTTGCTTCCTTTTGTATGGCAGAACTTTATTTTATTTTGCTTTGCCCAACAGTATTTTCTATTTATGTGAACAAATAGGTTTATATGATTACTTATAATAATTTGATTTGAGTACTCTTATGGCACACCATGATAAACCTCCTATATTGCGTGCACTGGTGAGTTGTAATTCACTATTTCGGATAAACAAAATAGAATTTTTCCGCAATGCATGTTCAGAGAGCGCCATGTTTAATCATGTGGATTATTAGTACAGACCAAATGTACGCAAATATTTGCCTGTTACCTCTGATGTGTTTTCCATCTTAAAGATGTATTATCAAACTTCCTTCCTTCAAATGTGTACACTGTGTGCTCTGCCATCTTTCGAGAAGTTGCCTAAATGGAAAATGTTTAAACCTCTAGGGTTTCCCTGTTTATGGTATTTCCAGACCTCAGGACACACTTTGCACCAGAAAATATATCAAAAGTAAAACCTGAAAATAGAACTTTCCTCTTACACAGCAGAAACTGAGGAGAACAGGGTTACTTCATAAAACTAGCTGAAGCAGAAACAACTGTGAAAAGTGAGATAGTAACCTTTGTCACCCAGTTTACGTTCACTTTCACACAGAAATGGGATTGTGTTCTTTAACCCCTTTGCTGCCAGAGCTTTTCCCCTCCTGTGCTGAGCCTTTTTTTGGCTATTTGGGGCAGTTTGCGCTTAGGCCCTCATAACCTTTTCTCCACATAAGCTAACCATGCCAAATTTCCGTACTTTTTTTCCAACATCCAAAGGATTATAGAGGTACCCAGACTTTGTGGGTTCCCCTGAAGGAGACCAAGAAATTTGCCAAAATACAGTGAACATTTCGTGTTTTTTTATTTAAATGGGAAAAAAGGGCTGCAGAAGAAGGCTCGTGTTTTTTTCCTTGAAAATGGCATCCACAAAGGGTTTGCAGTGGTAAAATCACCATCCTCCCAGCTTTCGGGATCAGGCAGACTTCAATTAGAAAACCCAATTTTTCAACACAATTTTGACATTTTACTTGGACATACCCCATTTTTACTATTTTTTGTTCTTTCAGCCTCCTTCCAGTTAGTGACAGAAATAGGTGGGAAACCAATGCTGGATCCCAGAGAGCTAAACATTTCTAAAAAGTAGACAACATTCTGAATTCAGCAAGGGGTCATTTGTGTAGGTCCTACAAGTGTTTCGTACAGAAAATAACAGCTGAAATAAAAGAATATTGAAATTGAGGTGAACACAAAACTGCCATTTTTCTCCACGTTTTACTCTGTAACTGTTTCCTGCAATGCCAGATTTTCGAAAGCAATATACTGTTATGACAGCTGGACTCCTCAGGTTGCGAGGATATATAGGATTTGTAGGTTCATCAAGAACCCTAGGTACTCAGAGCCAATAAATGAACTGCACCTTGCACTGGGTTTTCATTCTATACCGTGTATAAAGCAATTCATTTGCTGAAATATAAAGAGTGAAAAATAGGTATCAAGAAAACCTTTGTATTTCCAAAATGGGCACAAGATAAGGTGTTGAGAAGCAGTGGTTATTTGCACATCTCTGAATTCCGGGATGCCCATACTAGCATGTGAATTACAGGGCATTTCTCATATAGCCGTCTTTTCTGCACACTGTCTTACATTTGGAAGGAAAAAATTTAGAGAAAAACAAGGGTAAATAACATTTGTTTTGCTATTCTGTGTTCCCCCAAGTCTCCCGATAAAAATGGTACCTCACTTGCGTGGGTAGGCCTAGCGCCCGCAACAGGAGATGCCCCAAAACACAACGTTGGCACATCACATTTTCACAAAGAAAAAAGAGTTGTTTTTTGCAAAGAGCCTAGCTGTGGATTTTGGCTTCTAGCTCAGCCGGCACCCAGAGAAACCTAGCAAACCTGTCAATTTTTTAAAACTAGACACCTAGGGAAATCCAAGATGGGGTGACTTGTGGGGCTCTGACCAGGTTCTGCTACCCAGAATCCTTTGCAAACCTCAAACTTTGGCCAAAAAAACACTTTTTCCTCTCATTTCAGTGACAGAAAGTTCTGGAATCAGAGAGGAGCCACAAATTTCCTTCCACCCAGCGTTTCCTCGAGTCTCCCAATAAAAATTGTACCTCACTTGTGGGGGTAGGCCTAGCGCCCGCAACAGGAAATGCCCCAAAACACAACATGGACACATCACATTTTCACAAAGAAAACAGAGCTGTTTTTTGCAAAGTGCCTAGCTGTGGATTTTGGCCTCTAGCTCAACCGGCACCTAGGGAAATCTAGCAAACCTGTGCATTTTTAAAATCTAGACACCTAGGGGAATCCAAGATGGGGTGACTTGTGAGGCTCTGACCAGGTTCTGTTGCCCAGAATGCATTGCAAACCTCAAAATTGAATAAAAAAAACACTTTTTCCTCTAATTTCGGTGACAGAAAGTTCTGGAATCAGAGAGGAGCCACAAATTTCCTTCCACCCAGCGTTTCCCCAAGTCTCCTGATAAAAATGGTTCCTCACTTGTCGGGGCAGGCCTAGCGCCTGCGATAGGGAATGCCCCAAAACACAACATGGACACATCACATTTTCACAAAGGAAACAGAGCTGTTTTTTGCAAAGTGCCTAGCTGTGGATTTTGGCCTCTAGCTCAGCCGGCACGTAAGGAAATCTACCAAACTGGTGCGTTTTTAAAATCTAGACACATAGGGGAATTCAAGATAGGGTGACTTGTGGGGCTCTTACTAGATTCTGTTACCCAGAATCCTTCGCAAACCTCAAAATTTGCCTAAACAAAACTTTTTCCTCTCATTTCGGTGACAGGAAATTCTGGAATCAGAGAGGAGCCACAAATTTCCTTCCACCCAGCGCTCCCCCCAGTCTCCCGATAAAAATGGTTCCTCACTTGTGGGGGTAGGCCTAGCGCCCGCGACAGGAAATGCCCCAAAACACAACATGGACACATCACATTTTCACAAAGGAAACAGAGCTGTTTGTTGCGAAGTGCCTAGCTGTGGATTTTGGCCTCTAGCTCAGCCGGCACCTAGGGAAATCTAGCAAACCTGTGCATTTTTAAAATCTAGACACCTAGGGGAATCCAAGATGGGGTGACTTGTGAGGCTCTGACCAGGTTCTGCTACCCAGAATGCTTTGCAAACCTCAAAATTGGACCAAAAAAACACTTTTTTCCCCTAATTTTGGTGACAGAAAAATCTGGAATCAGAGAGGAGCCACAAATTTCCTTCCACCCAGCATTTCCCCAAATCTCCCGATAAAAATTGTCCCTCACTTGTCGGGGTAGGCCTAGCGCCCGCGACAGGGAATGCCCCAAAACACAACATGTACACATCACATTTTCACAAAGGAAACAGAGCTGTTTTTTGCGAAGTGCCTAGCTGTGGATTTTGGCCTCTAGCTCAGCCGGCACATCAGGAAACCTACCAAACTGGTGAGTTTTTAAAATCCAGACACCTAGGGGAATACAAGACGGGGTGACTTGTGGGGCTCTTACTAGATTCTGTTACCCAGAATCCTTCGCAAACCTCAAAATTTGCCAAAGAACACTTTTTCCTCTCATTTCGGTGACAGGAAGTTCTGGAATCAGACAGGAGCCACAAATTTCCTTCCACCCAACGTTTCCCCAAGTCTCCAGATAAAAATGGTTCCTCACTTGTCGGGGTAGGCCTAACGCCCGCGACAGGAAATGCCCCAAAACACAACATGGGCACAACACATTTTTACAAAGGAAACAGAGCTGTTTTTTGCGAAGTGCCCAGCTGTGGATTTTGGCCTCTAGCTCATCCGGCACGTAAGGAAACCTAGCAAACTGGTGCGTTTTTAAAATCTAGACACCTAGGGGAATCCAAGATGGGGTGACTTGTGGGGCTTTTACTAGATTCTGTTACCCAGAATCCTTCGCAAACCTCAAAATTTGCCCCAAAAAACACTTTTTCCTCTCATTTCGGTGACAGAAAGTTCTGGAATCAGAGAGGAGACACAAATGTCCTTCCACCCAGTGTTCACCCAAGTCTCCTGATAAAAATGGTACCTCACTTGTGGGGGTAGGCCTAGCGCCAGTGACAGGAAATGCCCCAAAACACAACGTGGGCACATCACATTTTCACAAAGAAAACAGAGCTGTTTTTTGCAAAGTGCTAAGCTATGGATTTTGGCCTCTAGCTCAGCCGGCACCTGGGGAAACCTAGCAAACCTGTGCATTTCTGAAATCCAGACATCTAGGAGCATCCAATATGGGGTGACTTGTGGGGCTCTGACCAGGTTCTGTTACCCAGAATCCTTTGCAAACCTCAAAATGTGGCCAACATTAACACATGCAGGCCAGATACACTAGCTAGCACAACCAACACACACACACACATGTCACTCACACACAAACCAAAATACGCAGGACTAAACAGCCATTGGGAAAGAAAGGCAGGACAGGTATGTTGCCAGCGAATCAACAACTGGTTGACCGAGATATAATAAATAGAAATATAAAAATATGATAATAAATAAACAACTATGTACAAACATAAGGCCATTGGCCAGTCCAAAGTAAACAAGGCACAAATGGCACTTCTGTGCACCCCTACATGACTCCTGACTGCTAGATGACCTCCACAGGGTAGGAAGGTGCCTTGCTTTTCACGAATAATATTTGCTGTGGGTATAGCAGCCAGCAGCGGTTCTCGTATTTGCGGTATACTTTTACACTTTAAGATCCAAATGCAAATAGGCGTTAAAGTTCCTTCTAGTCTTAAAGCCAATGACAAGCACAAGCAATGCGTTTGCTTCCTTTTGTATGGCAGAACTTTATTTTATTTTGCTTTGCCCAACAGTATTTTCTATTTATGTGAACAAATAGGTTTATATGATTACTTATAATAATTTGATTTGAGTACTCTTATGGCACACCATGATAAACCTCCTATATTGCGTGCACTGGTGAGTTGTAATTCACTATTTCGGATAAACAAAATAGAATTTTTCCGCAATGCATGTTCAGAGAGCGCCATGTTTAATCATGTGGATTATTAGTACAGACCAAATGTACGCAAATATTTGCCTGTTACCTCTGATGTGTTTTCCATCTTAAAGATGTATTATCAAACTTCCTTCCTTCAAATGTGTACACTGTGTGCTCTGCCATCTTTCGAGAAGTTGCCTAAATGGAAAATGTTTAAACCTCTAGGGTTTCCCTGTTTATGGTATTTCCAGACCTCAGGACACACTTTTCACCAGAAAATATATCAAAAGTAAAACCTGAAAATAGAACTTTCCTCTTACACAGCAGAAACTGAGGAGAACAGGATTACTTCATAAAACTAGCTGAAGCAGAAACAACTGTGAAAAGTGAGATAGTAACCTTTGTCACCCAGTTTACGTTCACTTTCACACAGAAATGGGATTGTGTTCTTTAACCCCTTTGCTGCCAGAGCTTTTCCCCTCCTGTGCTGAGCCTTTTTTTGGCTATTTGGGGCAGTTTGCGCTTAGGCCCTCATAACCTTTTCTCCACATAAGCTACCCATGCCAAATTTCCGTACTTTTTTTCCAACATCCAAAGGATTATAGAGGTACCCAGACTTTGTCGGTTCCCCTGAAGGAGACCAAGAAATTAGCCAAAATACAGTGAACATTTCGTGTTTTTTTATTTAAATGGGAAAAAAGGGCTGCAGAAGAAGGCTCGTGTTTTTTTCCTTGAAAATGGCATCCACAAAGGGTTTGCAGTGGTAAAATCACCATCTTCCCAGCTTTCGGGATCAGGCAGACTTCAATTAGAAAACCCAATTTTTCAACACAATTTTGACATTTTACTTGGACATACCCCATTTTTACTATTTTTTGTTCTTTCAGCCTCCTTCCAGTTAGTGACAGAAATAGGTGAGAAACCAATGCTGGATCCCAGAGAGCTAAACATTTCTAAAAAGTAGACAACATTCTGAATTCAGCAAGGGGTCATTTGTGTAGGTCCTACAAGTGTTTCGTACAGAAAATAACAGATGAAATAAAAGAATATTAAAATTGAGGTGAACACAAAACTGCCATTTTTCTCCACGTTTTACTCTGTAACTTTTTCCTGCAATGCCAGATTTTCGAAAGCAATATACTGTTATGACAGCTGGACTCCTCAGGTTGCGAGGATATATAGGGTTTGTAGGTTCATCAAGAACCCTAGGTACTCAGAGCCAATAAATGAACTGCACCTTGCACTGGGTTTTCATTCAATACCGTGTATAAAGCAATTCATTTGCTGAAATATAAAGAGTGAAAAATAGGTATCAAGAAAACCTTTGTATTTCCAAAATGGGCACAAGATAAGGTGTTGAGAAGCAGTGGTTATTTGCACATCTCTGAATTCCGGGATGCCCATACTAGCATGTGAATTACAGGGCATTTCTCATATAGCCGTCTTTTCTGCACACTGTCTTACATTTGGAAGGAAAAAATTTAGAGAAAAACAAGGGTAAATAACATTTGTTTTGCCTCTCTGTGTTCCCCCAAGTCTCCTGATAAAAATGGTACCTCACTTGCGTGGGTAGGCCTAGCGCCCGCAACAGGAGATGCCCCAAAACACAACGTTGGCACATCACATTTTCACAAAGAAAAAAGAGTTGTTTTTTGCAAAGAGCCTAGCTGTGGATTTTGGCTTCTAGCTCAGCCGGCTCCCAGAGAAACCTAGCAAACCTGTCAATTTTTTAAAACTAGACACCTAGGGAAATCCAAGATGGGGTGACTTGTGGGGCTCTGACCAGGTTCTGCTACCCAGAATCCTTTGCAAACCTCAAACTTTGGCCAAAAAAACACTTTTTCCTCTCATTTCAGTGACAGAAAGTTCTGGAATCAGAGAGGAGCCACAAATTTCCTTCCACCCAGCGTTTCCTCGAGTCTCCCGATAAAAATTGTACCTCACTTGTGGGGGTAGGCCTAGCGCCCGCAACAGGAAATGCCCCAAAACACAACATGGACACATGACATTTTCACAAAGAAAACAGAGCTGTTTTTTGCAAAGTGCCTAGCTGTGGATTTTGGCCTCTAGCTCAACCGGCACCTAGGGAAATCTAGCAAACCTGTGCATTTTTAAAATCTAGACACCTAGGGGAATCCAAAATGGGGTGACTTGTGAGGCTCTGACCAGGTTCTGTTACCCAGAATGCATTGCAAACCTCAACATTGAATCAAAAAAACACTTTTTCCCCTAATTTCGGTGACAGAAAGTTCTGGAATCAGAGAGGAGCCACAAATTTCCTTCCACCCAGCGTTTCCCCAAGTCTCCTGATAAAAATGGTTCCTCACTTGTCGGGGTAGGCCTAGCGCCCGCGATAGGGAATGCCCCAAAACACAACATGGACACATCACATTTTCACAAAGGAAACAGAGCTGTTTTTTGCAAAGTGCCTAGCTGTGGATTTTGGCCTCTAGCTCAGCCGGCACGTAAGGAAATCTACCAAATTGGTGCGTTTTTAAAATCTAGACAACTAGGGGAATCCAAGATGGGGTGACTTGTGGGGCTCTTACTAGATTCTGTTACCCAGAATCCTTCGCAAACCTCAAAATTTGCCTAAACAAACACTTTTTCCTCTCATTTCGGTGACAGGAAATTCTGGAATCAGAGAGGAGCCACAAATTTCCTTCCACCCAGCGCTCCCCCCAGTCTCCCGATAAAAATGGTTCCTCACTTGTGGGGGTAGGCCTAGCGCCCGCGACAGGAAATGCCCCAAAACACAACATGGACACATCACATTTTCACAAAGGAAACAGAGCTGTTTTTTGCGAAGTGCCTAGCTGTGGATTTTGGCCTCTAGCTCATCCTGCACCTAGGGAAATCTAGCAAACCTGTGCATTTTTAAAATCTAGACACCTAGGGGAATCCAAGATGGGGTGACTTGTGAGGCTCTGACCAGGTTTTGTTACCCAGAATGCTTTGCAAACCTCAAAAATGGACCCAAAAACACTTTTCCCCCTAATTTTGGTGACAGAAAAATCTGGAATCAAAGAGGAGCCACAAATTTCCTTTCACCCAGCGTTTCACTAAGTCTCCCGATAAAAATGGTTCCTCACTTGTGGGGGTAGGCCTAGCGCCCGCGACAGGAAATGCCCCAAAACACAAAATGGACACATCACATTTTCACAAAGGAAACAGAGCTGTTTTTTGCGAAGTGCCTAGCTGTGGATTTTGGCCTCTAGCTCAGCCGGCACCTAGGGAAATCTAGCAAACCTGTGCATTTTTAAAATCTAGACACCTAGGGGAATCCAAGATAGGGTGACTTGTGAGGCTCTGACCAGGTTCTGCTACCCAGAATGCTTTGCAAACCTCAAAATTGGACCAAAAAAACACTTTTTTCCCCTAATTTTGGTGACAGAAAAATCTGGAATCAGAGAGGAGCCACAAATTTCCTTCCACCCAGCGTTTCCCCAAATCTCCCGATAAAAATTGTCCCTCACTTGTCGGGGTAGGCCTAGCGCCCGCGACAGGGAATGCCCCAAAACACAACATGTACACATCACATTTTCACAAAGGAAACAGAGCTGTTTTTTGCGAAGTGCCTAGCTGTGGATTTTGGCCTCTAGCTCAGCCGGCACATAAGGAAACCTACCAAACTGGTGCGTTTTTAAAATCCAGACACCTAGGGGAATACAAGACGGGGTGACTTGTGGGGCTCTTACTAGATTCTGTTACCCAGAATCCTTCGCAAACCTCAAAATTTGCCTAAAAAACACTTTTTCCTCTCATTTCGGTGACAGGAAGTTCTGGAATCAGACAGGAGCCACAAATTTCCTTCCACCCAACGTTTCCCCAAGTCTCCAGATAAAAATGGCTCCTCACTTGTCGGGGTAGGCCTAACGCCCGCGACAGGAAATGCCCCAAAACACAACATGGGCACAACACATTTTCACAAAGGAAACAGAGCTGTTTTTTGCGAAGTGCCCAGCTGTGGATTTTGGCCTCTAGCTCATCCGGCACGTAAGGAAACCTAGCAAACTGGTGCGTTTTTAAAATCTAGACACCTAGGGGAATCCAAGATGGGGTGACTTGTGGGGCTTTTACTAGATTCTGTTACCCAGAATCCTTCGCAAACCTCAAAATTTGCCCCAAAAAACACTTTTTCCTCTCATTTCGGTGACAGAAAGTTCTGGAATCAGAGAGGAGCCACAAATGTCCTTCCACCCAGTGTTCCCCGAAGTCTCCCGATAAAAATGGTACCTCACTTGTGGGGGTAGGCCTAGCGCCAGTGACAGGAAATGCCCCAAAACACAACGTGGGCACATCACATTTTCACAAAGAAAACAGAGCTGTTTTTTGCAAAGTGCTAAGCTATGGATTTTGGCCTCTAGCTCAGCCGGCACCTGGGGAAACCTAGCAAACCTGTGCATTTCTGAAATCCAGACACCTAGGGACATCCAATATGGGGTGACTTGTGGGGCTCTGACCAGGTTCTGTTACCCAGAATCCTTTGCAAACCTCAAAATGTGGCCAACATTAACACATGCAGGCCAGATACAATAGCTAGCACAACCAACACACACACACACATGTCACTCACACACAAACCAAAATACGCAGGACTAAACAGCCATTGGGAAAGAAAGGCAGGACAGGTATGTTGCCAGCGACTCAACAACTGGTTGACCGAGATATAATAAATAGAAATATAAAAATATGATAATAAATAAACAACTATGTACAAACATAAGGCCATTGGCCAGTCCAAAGTAAACAAGGCACAAATGGCACTTCTGTGCACCCCTACATGACTCCTGACTGCTAGATGACCTCCACAGGGTAGGAGCATCAAGGTGGCAGGCAGGCACCTCAGGGACTGGTGGGGTGCAGGGGGGCTTAGGCTTTGTCGATGGGTCTCTGGGCTTGGGTTTGGGAGGTAGGTCTTTGGTCTTGGAAGGGGGCAACTTCTTGGCTGGGGGAGGGGCATGGGTATTAGCAGCGGGGCCGGGGAGGACTTTGATGTGGAAAGGCTGGACTTGGGGAGGGACACAGACCAATTGGGGGAATCACAGGATTGGAGAGGAGTAGGTAACAGGGAAAACTCATAGAGGAAAACATTCTTAGACACACGGGTGGTCATGACAAAAAGGTTTGGGAGTGGAGGTAGAGAGAGTGGTTTTAGGAGGTGTTTTTGTGGATGTCTTGAGTGCATGTGCGTGTGAGGAATGCTTGTGGGTGGTGGGTGTCTGTTGGGTGGGTGAGTGTGGGTGTTTATGTGTCTTCAGAGGAGGAGGGGAGAAGGCGTTGGGAGAAGCCATGCTGGATGGATAACTGTCTGTTGGGGTAGTGTCTGCAGGTATGGAAGATGTGCTGTATATTGGTGTGCTGGTGGTTGTGGTGTTTGCAGATATGATGACAGGTGGATGTCTGCGGGTCTGCTATTGTGCTGACTGTGGGTAAGATAGGAGTTGTGGCTGGATCAGTGAATGTTGGTGTGGTGGCTGCAGGTATCTGTGGTGCAGTGTCTGTGAAGGTGGTGCTGATGGGGGAGTCTGTGCAGGTAGTGATTGTTGGTGTGTCTTCAGGTGGGTGTTATTTGCATGCAGGCCGGTGTGGGTCTTGTGGTGCTTGTGTTTGTCTGCAGTACCCTTGGATACTGAGGTGAATGCAGGCTTGTCTGTCAGTGTTCTTTGGCTGGGTTTGGGAAGAGGGGTTTTTGGACTGGGAAGAGGGAGGTGGAAAGGGAACAGTAGACAAAGAGTTACTGGCTGCCATCAGTGAGGAGGCCAGAGCCTGAAACGACCTCTGTCGGCCAGCCAGTGCACCATAAATGCCCTCCAGGAACGCATTGCTCTGCTGGACTTGAGCTGCCAGTTCCTGGTTGGCATTCACAATGGTTTACTGACCCACAGAGATGGATCTCAGGAGGTCAATAGTCTCCTCACTGAGGGCAGCAGGGCTGACAGGGACAGAGGTATCTACAGTGAAGGAGACACCCACTCTCTTGTGTGAGCAGGCTCAGGCAACTGGGTTAGGAGCTAAAGGGTGGGAGGTGGTAGTACGGGGGATGGTGGACAACAATGGGGCTGGGGTGGTCCCAGATGGGTCCACCACCACCAGGGACTGTCCCCTGGAGGAGGATTCCAAAGATGACGTGGAAGGTTTGTTCTCCCTGTGGCACTCCTTTGCCCTCCATGCCAATGGGTTCCTTGCTGTCACTGGTAGGAGCACCCTGGGTCCCATGGCCTGCAGCATCCCCACTTGCCTGTGTCCCTTCCCCTTCACCTGCCGATGCCAATGCATACAAATAGGGAGAGAGAGGGAGGAAGAGAGATAGAGCTAGAGAGAGAGAGAGGACTAACAGATACCTCACATAAACCCATGTCAACATGCACATATGTGAGAATACATATCCTGGCTAGGCTATCTCAGACACCAATACACATTTCCTAAATCATGTCACAACATGTCACTACTGCCCACCCCTGAATGCTAACCCTCACACCTATATCTATGTCTAAATTGGTCACCATGACTGGAGTCATCCATATGATCACCACCAAAACCATGTTTGCATGCATATCATGCCCTGGATGAAGTACAGATAACTCCCTGATTTCACATCATACCTCTCCATACCCCTATCACCCATTGGAAGTACAGCTGACTGAACAAAACACACCAGGCCTCTACAGATACAACAGCTGTTCAGTCCATGTCGTCTGGTAAATATCCATGACAGTGTAGACTACTCCACTCACACAACACCTGCCTAGCACATTACAAGGCAGGCCTAACACTCTGTAAAGTGATGCCAATAACGATCTAATAACTGAATTAGCCAGTGCAAGTTAGACACCCATACTGGTGATATCTGTTCTGTACAATATAGGTATGGGGCATAGTCATGTGATTAGTTTGACCCATTCACAGGGGAAGGTCTGCAGACACTAAACACATATGTCTCAATTTATCATACATCTAACTGCATCTACAATGGACCATATTGCACCAATGACACATCCATACTCAATTAGTGCAGTGTCACAACTTTTGAACTTCAGTAATACACATATGACAACATGATCCATAAACAAAACCACCACACATGCAGTGTCACCAGTAGGATTTCACTACATGATCGAACCACCCACACACACACTATTTGAGATTTGTGAAAATTTGTACCTAAATCAAGACAACACACATCTCAGATTATAAATACATGTAAGCATCATGCACACATGGACCAACAACCCTGCCTTTGCACTGACAACACATCCCACTACTACATAGGGCAGCCTTCGGAGAGAAAATACAACATCTGAGTCACATGATTATCATATGTCATGCAATACCCAATCCTGTCCTAATCTGTCACATCAGCTAGACCAAGAGTAGCAGACACTGTCCCACTCCATCACATGTGCCCCCAAGTAACCATTGTGACATGATGTAGCCAGTAGCTAAGCTACGTTGCATTGTAATTGCTAGGTCATTGTCACACATGGCATATACATAACATATTGACAATGACCAGGTCTGCCTAGGCACTTACCATCTCTCGTACTATACCATTGGCTTTAGGGTTTCCTCCCTACAAGTCTAGCACTAAGAAATGCATGATAATTCCAATCTGAGCTAATCAAATGTACATGTAAAAGTATCCTTCTTAGGCAACCTTCACATACACTATAGTTAGCAGGTGATCAATATAGGGGTATACAACTATCAAACCATTAGTCCAGTCCTCTACAGGCCATATCTGTGGGGGAAATGTAATGGCTGCCTCATATTCTGTCAATACCATTACCGGCACTTGATGTGTAAAGTCCCTGTGATAAAACGAGAGTTGCACAGTTGCATGTGTAGGTATGCTATACAGATTGGAGTGGACTGACACCTTCGAGCCACAAATGCAGATGGAGGGAGCAGGTCATACTCAGTGGTTAGGGTGGCACACAAGCACACATCCATAGTATAGACAAGATGGGGTCACACATGTGCCAATGTCATTAGACCATCTCCACAATCCAGACATGGAGATTTCTTGATATAGGAGATATACATCCACTGACAGTAAACCTTCAAAACACATCTACAATTTATACTCAGCCTAGGTGGTTACTACCCATTCCCACTACATACATGTTGCATTGACTGCATAGTAACATAAGCTACAGTAAGGGAGCTAATTGCACTCAACCAGAGCCAAATCCCAGGATACAGTCAGTAGCCACCCCTTTGTGGCTGCTGTACTGCCTTCAAATCAAATGCCCATCCACCTCAGGGTAGGCCACCACCAAAATGCGGGCCGTTAGGGGGATCAGTGTCTGATGGGCACCCCTCCCTCATTGTGAGGACATCCCCAGCTGGGCCTCTGCTGTCACCCGGGACCAGCATCTAAAGTTTTTCCACCACTTGCAACAAAGGGTGCTCTGCCAGTTGTGGACCCCAGGGTCCACACTGGCCTAGTGATGGCATGCCAGATGCCTTACTTCTGATGGGCATTTACCTGCATGGATGACACAGACAAAAGAAGAAAGTCATGTACGCTTGCACCACACTAACAGGCCTTGCCTGTACACATCTGACTCGCCAAGTGCCCACACATACCCATCCTCTCTGATCACACACCTTCACTTTATGCCCTCTGCATGCATGTACTCCCTCACCGGTACATTTACCACATTCACTGTCACACACACCCCTTTCACTATGACTATGGCATTGGGCTCACCTGCTCCTCTGGTGTCCCATACAGCTGTCCATACAGGGGTAAGACCACTTCCACAAGCCTCTTCAGCTCTTCTGGGGTGAAGGTTTGGGCCCTATCACCTGCAGGACGTGGCACAATGGCTCTGAGAGACAGTACACAACAGCTCTGGTCATGGAGGTCTTGCTAGCAACAGTGTGAGGAGTCTAGTGAACAAGGCTGCAGAAACTGGTGGTCATGGCTGCCACATACAGGGCCGTCACTGCTGGCGGTCAACGCCATTGGCCCGAGTCCACCATAGGAAGCAATGTTATCCAATGACAAGTTTCACAGTGGTTGCGACCGCCTACCACCATGACGACATACGCTGGCCGACTTAGGTCACTTTCAACTGTCCAGTGCAGCATGACAGGTAGCTGCCATTTTGTGCACATATGCTTTGATGTGCCTAAATAAGTGTGCATACACATATTAGCTCAAATTGCAGCGTAAGCCTAAGTTTTGCCATCATGGTAGTACAATGATAGTGACATGCATTACACAGTAACGTGATGTGGCAGTATATTCGAGGATGGGCATGTTTAGATACCCGGAGGCACATATGCAGTGGAACTATATTGATATATCCACTACTATCAAATGATCAGTGCAGGCCACCTCAGTGTGCCACATATGTTACTTTTCACATGTAATACGTGTCCCATCTGACTTATGGGTTCTGCATTGTGCTGCAAGGATGGTGTCTAAGGGGCTTCAGCATGCCCATATTAGTATGTGTCAGCAGTGTTACGCATATCCTACTGTGTTAGGTTTGTGCGCTTTTTACATCTTCTTCTTACATGTGTTTAGTGCATTTGTCAATGTACATTATCTGCCCTCTACCTAGCTATCTTGCCATGAGGAGATTGAGACAACCACCAGTGTTCTGTCCATTAATTGACCTTGCAACCCTGACGGACAAGCATATCATCCAGACCTATCGTCTGAATTGTCCGGCCATCAAGGATCTATGTACACAGTTTGAGCCTGATCTCCAAGCAGCCATGCACCATCACTATAGCATCCCTCCCACAGTACAAGTCATGTCAGTGCAACACTTTCTTGCCAAAGACTCCTTGCAGAATGCAGTGGGTTTGGCTGCAGGGATGTCAGCCGATGTTCGGTCTTTTGCTTAAGGATGTACTGTGTGCATTGTTGAAACACCTGGACAGCTATATCAGGTTCCCTCAAGTGTGGATTTGGCCTATGTGAAGGCAGACTTTTATGATATGGGACACATACCTCATGTGATAGGGGCCATTGATGGCACCCATATAGCCGTGGTCCCTCCCAGTGCCAATGAACAAGTGTATAGGAACAGGAAGAACTACCACTCCATTATTGTTCAGGTGGTGTGTCTGGCAGACCAGTACATCACATAGGTGGCAGCAATGTTTCCTGGATCTGTGAACGAGTCCCACATTTTGAGGAACAGCAATGTCCCACACATGATGGAACGACTACACACAAAGAGGGCCTGGCTCCTTGGTATGTATACATATGAAGGTGTTTCACTGTTATGGCACCGGTCTTCACATTCTTCCCTGTCACTGTACCTGTATGTTCACTGGTCCTACATTTCAGGTGTCTCTGGCAATCCTAATCTTCCCTGGCTGTTGACACCAGTGAGGTACACTGCCACAGATGGGAAACTCAGTTTCAAAGAGGCCCATGGGAGGATGAGGAGCTTAATTGAAAGGAAATTTGGCCTCCTAAAGGCCAGATTCAGGAGCCTGGGCTTATTTGGAGGTGCCCTCGTCTTCTCACCCCAAAAGGTATGCCAGATAATAGTAGCCTGCTGCATGTTCCACAATCTAGCCCTGAGACGTCAGATACTATTGCTGGCTGATGAGGGTGAGGCAGCTGGACCAGTGGCTAGTAATGCTGACATGGCAAGTGATGAGGAGGCAGAGGAGGAATGTGCAGTTATTCTAGGTCTGAGCTCATTAATCAGTACTTGCAGTGACACACAGGTATGGTGAGTGTTGGTGATCAAGTCATGTATATCCACATGAATGGCTATGAATACTCCTCCTGAGATGTCTCATCAGTGATGGTGTAATCTGGCCCTATCCCCATGTGTGTGTGTTGTGGGGGCTGAGTGATTGTATGTAAGTTACAGAGTACAATTTTTTCAACACTTACAAGTTAACTTACTGCAGTTTCTCACATTCACATCTCTACTATAGAGACCACTATTGAGTTATGTTTGCTGCATTCTTGGTTTCTCATTTCATTTCATTTCACCCACTGACTGTGGTACTGAAAATTGCGCCTCTGCTACCCATGGCTTGGGGCACTCATAATCATTAGCCATTGCAACATGAATTCAGGATTGAGGGTTGCACATGACAGATAGCAGCTAAAGTGATGTTTGATGATCATCCTGGGACTAGGGATATATAGGTAATCACTGGGGGCCCCTGCCTAGGAGGTATTCTACATTGGGCACAACATCTATGAGCTGCATATATGCTTTATGTGGCTCCACGCCTTCCATCCTGATGGTACCATCTGTCATTGTCTTTTTGCAGGTTAGAATCCTGACATTCCTCTTGTGTGGACCTGTATTTCTGACTCTCCTGAAATCTGTACTGGAACATTTCTGTTGTACTGTGTCTTCTGCTGAGGGTGCCTCCCTCTACTGTCCTTTAAAATGCCTGTTGGATGTAGGGGGCCATAGACACATCACAATTTGCAATCAGTTGATATATTTTAATGAAGACACATAAAAAGTTGTTGCATTCCAGTGGTGTTTATTGTACATATAATAAATTTGTGACAACAAAAATGATGGTGCATGCATTGTCCAACAGGTGATGAGGTCATGGTTGATGGAATAGAGTAGGTGGTACAGCAGTTGGTTGCATAGGTCCTGTGTCCAGGAGTCATTGAACAGAAAAGAATGTGTCTCAGTCACACACAAAGGAGGAAAATCAGGTGAGGTTCACTTCCTGGCAGTGGGTTTGGTCTTGGCATGTGCTCCAGCTGGGTGTCTGGATGGATGACCATGTTTGCGGGAGGGGTTTCAGCTACATAGGGAGGGGTGTCTGATGGTTGTAGTTCCCCTGGCAGGCCTCCATTCCACTAATTCACCCTGATGTGGATGCCTCTGATGTCATGATGCTAGTGGAAGGGACCTGCTGGTGGGTGGTAGAAGCACTCAGGGTAGTGTTGATATCACTCAGCGCACCTGCAATGGAGGTCATGGTGAATTGTGGGCCTGCCACTGCTGCATGACCTCCTGGTGGTATTCCCACTGCAGCCTTTGGTTTTCCTCCAACATGGTGATGATATGGCCCATCCTGTCCTGGGATTGTTGGTATGCTCCCAGGACTTGGCAGATGGTTTCCTGGTCAGTATGGTTCCATGGGGGCCCCACCCTCCGGCCCACAGGTTCTCTCCAACACCATCTGCCCCAATGTCAGTCATAATTTTCTGGAGCCTGCTCCCGTGTTGCGGCAGACATTCGCACTGGGCCGGTGGGCGGAAACTAGGTTTCCACCCGCCGGCCCAGAGGGGATCTCGTAATGGCCACCGCAGGAGTGCGGCCCCACAGCGGTTACAACTTGGCGGGAAGCGGTTGCCGCCCGCCAATGTTGTAATGAGGGCTTATATTCCTTAAAAATAATTTTAAAAACTTCCTACACACTTCTAAAAACCAATGTCAATGCAAAAGTATATGTTGAGTGCTACAATTCTGTTGTAAGTCACATGTGCAGAGGCCCTAAGCATCCTTAAGAATTGCTTTTGCTTTGGGGTCTCTACAACCTGGGTTTAACCAGATTCTGAAATGTAGCACTGCATCCCTTAATTCTGATCTTTCCTAACCATCCTCTCACTTGTGATGCCCAATGTAACTCACTTATTATTATTTCATTTTTACACAACCTCACAATCTTACAGATCCCCTCATCTCTTATGCTTAACCAAAACTTCAGCGCAACTTGCAATCATTCGTAGGTCCGTGCCGTCATTTGATATTCTGCTCTTATAGCTTGTAACATACTTGAAGGAGGCAGTGATAGCATACGCTTTACACATATGCTTTCTTTTGTCTCCCAATTTAATTTCCCAGAAAATGTTAAAACTTCTACCCATATTGAAACTGGACACCCCCCTGGCACAGTGTGCTCACTCCCACTGTTTGCAGGACCTTCATTTTCTGGGGCGTGAGGGGTCGACTCAGGTCCCTGTACTGTGGGGCACACAATAGCTGGAACAGTCTTTGGGACACAGGTTTGCGACAAAGGGTTGACTGTGATGTAGACGCCACAGGGTTGGGGGAATAGTTGTGGGCAGGGTAAGGCAGGGAGTGATAGACTGACCAGGTGTTTTAGATGGGCCAGGTAGGATGTCAGTGTCCTGACATCCAGGCGTTTTGTCCTCACTGGGGCTTTCATCCTGAGGAGAGCTGGCAGTCTCTGGTATACTTCCTTGGTGGCATTGGCAGGGGTACCTGTAGTTGGAGTGAGAGAGGGAGTTGACTGTTAAACCTGTGGTTGGTTCTCTCTTAATCACATGCATACAGTGGCTTGACAGGATTCTCAGAAATGACAATGACAGATGCTGCACAACACACCATTGGTGGTAGTTTGTGATCTGTGACGTGTGTACCATACTCCATTTTGGTTGGTGTCATTCAGGTTTAGTAACTTTGCCTCTGTGGACGGGTTCTGTTATAGTGTTATAGTTTCCATGACTATTCTGCACTGTTAGTTAGTGACTATTCAGGCTTGCTAGTTGTGAGAGGTAATGGCTGTACATTGCAGCATGGTGCCCCAGTGGCAGGAGAGTTATGTGTGTCTGCAAGGTTGATGGTTCTGTCTGTGCATGTTGTGAATGTGCATGAAGTCTGCAATCTTACATTCCATACCATGGTCAGTCCCTTTCTGGGTTGTGGATCCTGATTAGTGACCATTTGGATTATTCACAGTGTTGTAGCTGTTTTAGGCTTGTTTGGCATGGTGTTGTGTCATTACATTGCTGTCATTGCCATGTATTGGTCCTCAGTCGTAACACCTAGTTGGTGTAGCTAGTATAATAGTCATACACGCAAGGGATGTGATGTGCACATTCCAGGTATTCACGTAGATGAGGGAGTCGTAGTGATAGTATTAGCCAATGCTATGCATGCCTTTGCCAAAGGTCATATAGGTATTTGGGCTGGGTAGAGGTGTAGCATGCAGGAGATGGGCATGGGGTGTGTAGGAGGGAGGTGCAGTGAGACATACAGTGATTTGGGGATTATTTGGGTGGTGAGAAAACATACATGACACAACAATTGTGTGACATGGAAATTATAGTTACATACCAGAATCCAGTCCCCCAGGAATTTCAGTCGGGTCCTTGGGATGCAGACTGCCCAAGACATTCTCCTCCCATTATGTGAATTGTTGGAGAGGAGGGGGGCCCACCACAGGTCTTGTGCATGGTGATCTGTTGGCATGATGCCATGGAACGCACCTTCCCCCTAAGGTCGTTCCACCCGTTCATGATGTCGTCCCTTGTGCATGGATCATTGCCTACTGAGTTGATCCTGTTGACTATTCTCTGTCAAAGCTCTATTTTCCTGGCTATCGAGGTTTGCTGGACCTGTGCTCCAAACAGTTGTGGCTCTACCCTGACGATTTCATCCACCCTGACCCTCAACTCGTTGTCTGTGAACCGTGGGTGCTTTTGTGGGGACAAGGTAGTAGTTGTGTTGAAGGGGAGGTCTTGTGTGTGTAAGGGTGCTGTGTAAGGTGATTGATGGGGTATGGGTGGTGTGTGGTGATCAATGGACAATTGTGGTGTGTGTGTAGTTGTTATGTGTGTTTTGTGTTCGTAGTGCAGTTGTGTTCGGTATGTGCTGAGTCAGATGTGTATATGTGCCTATGGTGTAATGGTGCTATATAAGTGTATTTGCCTGCTCTCAATGTCAGTGAAAATAAATTTTGAAGCAAAGGTTTGTGGGTTATGTGGGGGTGTGTTATCTGGTGCTTAGAGTAGGTCTGTCTGGTGTGTGCATGTGTGGGATATTCCAACTGTCCAATGTGGTGTTGTGTTCTGACAGTAGTGGTTTCTGAGCGTGGCGGTTCGCACCGCCAATGGTTTTCCACCATTAAAGAACCGCTGTGTTGATTTGTGGCTTGCAATCTGGTGGATTGAATTTTGGTGGGCTGGTGGTGGAACTTCCTCTATCACGCCCTCTTGTCTCCTGGCGGTGTTGGATTTGTGGCTGTTTTTTGGCGGCCTTCCTGGTGTATCGTAAGATAGTCGTATTACCACCAACATGGCGTTTTTTTGGGCGCCGCAAACGTTGCGGTCTTCCAAAAAGACACCAAAGACGTAATGATGCCCTTCGGCTGCTTCGTTTTAAAGCCTCTGTAGTCATTTAATGAGATTTTAGGGGAGAGTGAAGTTTAGTCAATTCTGCAGCACTTGAAATGTTTAAGTGGTCAGTCACTAGGGTTCTTTTGCTTGATGATTAAGTTAGGATATGTTGAAGGATATTCTGAGGATAATGTAGGAAACCGATGATGGTGGAAAGATTTGTGATGTATGTCAGAGTCACAGATCTGTCTTTCTACTGGCAGTGGATTTGTGTATCATTGATGTACATTGAGAAGTACACCTGATGCTGTAACATAGGTTGGGTTTAGATGCTAAAGAGGAGGTAGAAATCCAGATGACATTGAAGACAATCTAGATGGCACATTTCCAGATATTGGTTGTAGCTTGAGAGGAATACCTGGATCGATTTGAGAGCGAACCTTGCAATTCCAGTAAATTCCTATGTTTTATTCAGCAGTATCTCATGGTCCATGAAGTCAGAGACTGTTGGACGATTGACAGCTGATTTCATGAAATGGCCAGGGTCGATTCTATTCTCCTTAAAGGTATACATTTAAAACTAGTAGCATGAAGGCTGTGGTTTAGCCCAATTTGCTCTTGCAGACGTAGGGTAAATTGGTAAAGGGACCATAAATAGGGCGCAGGATTGACTCCAAAGACAAACTAGGTATTGATCAAGGTTTTTAAAGTTCTCTACAAATTAAATTAATGATATCCTCTGCATGGCACTGTGTAAGTCTATTTAGGCTAGACCCTTTTGTCCTTTAGATCAATCTCAACATTAAAATATTAGTATATTGTGTATTTGTTTGATGAATGCTTGTTTTGGCATTTTTGTGTATTGTTTTGCAGTTCAAATCTTCAAAATTAACATCACATCAACTTATATGAAGCCAAACTGTTGTCTTTGTCAAAATGGCAACAATAATCGTAATCAAATGTATAGTTTACAAATTTACACATAGAAATGTTTAATACAAGTGATTGTCATATTTTTTAACAAAGCTTTTTTTTAGAAAAATATGAACATATGTTTGAGTCTTTTGTTAACATTTTGCAGACCACCAATGCAGCCTTAGAATCAACCACAAGAGATCTCTGCATTACAGATGAAAAGCTTACAGCTGCAGCTTGGAATACTTTAAAAACAATATGGCAACAACTTACTGTGTTTTTATTTAATGTTGTTGGGTGTCTGCTGTACTTCCTGCAGCCCCTCATAACATTAAAATGATGCTTGGTTAATGCCTTGGCACTTTTAGGGACCTGATCAGGATCCTAAAAATACTTTGAATAAAGCCCTTGCATGGCATTGTAGGGCACTGGAGCAGTTACTGCTACCCTGCTCATTTCACATTCAGTGTTTTTTTATAATCATTTTTAGTAGGAGTAAGGGGTGTGCGGACGCTCTCGCTGAGCCATTTCATGACCCCAGGACCCCATCCCTAAGGCTGATTCCTTGTTTAATGAGACTTGAGGCATATGGCCCCCTCCCAAAGCCTTCTATCAGCCCCAAGGACCCCATCCCTTGGGGCCAATTCTTTTTTAGAGTGAAGGGTGGTTCGGCTCCCCTCCCTGAGCCACTTAAGGGTCCTGGAACTTTATACCCCAGGGCCGATTTTTGTTTTAGAGAGGGGGCAATGGGGTGCAGGGCCTCCAAGCCAAATAAAGACCCAAGGGACCAGCTCACCAGGGATATTTATTGTTTTTTGGGTATGAGGCATGCGCCCCCCTCAATGAGCCTTCTACAGGCTCTTAGACCCAATCACCTGGTGCCAATTTCTTTTTTAAAGGGAAGGCTGGTGTGGAGCCTTCCTTCCTAAGCCACTTAAGGACCCTGGTGACCCATCTCTGGGATCTTTTTTTGTTTCTGGGGGGAGAGGCGTGGTACCATCTCTCCAAGCCACAATAGGACACCAGGGACCACATCCCCCAGGGTCTCAGCATTTTTTGGAAGGGGCTCTCCTCCCAGCCATCCTTTATCCATAGGTACTAGGTCTTCATATTCTGGGGGCTGATGGCAGATGTGTACCGGGGACCTCAACAAACAGGACTCTGCTGCTCCCTGCCTTCAAGAGTGTGGGCTGGGAGAACTTCAACTCCCAGGGAAGTTTGATCCCACCTTCCCAGAGCAGACAAAAGCCCCACAAGGGTCTCAAACAGATGGAGTGGGTATGGGCATGGTAGCCTGCAGGGGCCTCTTGGGCCCTGGGGTTCCCCTGGTACCCCATGAGCAGTCATCAACGTGGGTGTCTCAGGTGGGCAAAATTGAAAGGATTTGTAGCCCCTGGGGATGGGTTCCATGGAGCCTCATAATGGATTGAATGCCTACTTTCACTCGCCCTAAAAATGTATTGTGGCACTGGGAGATGGGGTCCCCAGGGCCTGATAATGACTTCGGAAAGGGGGACGAATGCCCACCTCCCCATTATATAACATTGCACAAATCCTCAAGCCCTGACAAATCCCAGGGGGCTTTTTCTTTAAAATGGCGGAAGCCTGACTCTTTTTTATAAGACACAAACATGCTACTGGGGATTCCTGAATCCTCCAATAAATAACAGCACTCCAGGCATAAGAGGGCTGGGTATCCTACCTGGCCCCTCTGTATGTTTTGTCACCTATTTTAAGGAGAGGTAACTGAGTTTATGGATCCAAAAAATGGCTGCCACCACATTTTTCTTTATGTGGTGCAAATCAGACCCAATCTCTAGATCTGCCAGATTTGCTGATCCTCCACAGCATGATATGGACATACATTTGGACCTCAAGTGAACCTGAAAAAAAAGATGTGGCCACCATTTTGTTTCTCTCATCGGCTGGGTGGTAGGAAAAACAAGAGTGTAGAAACATCTATGGATACATGTATCCTGACCCCATAAGACACATTGAGGGGTCCCTTAGAGACCCATCATAGGCAAAAATTGCTCTGTTTTTTTTGGCTGATCCTTGGATCCCCCCAGTGTAAACCTGCGAAGGATCCCCGTATCCAAAAAATCTTTAGAAATAGTAACACACCCACTGAATCCAAACCATGCTACACATGGCTGAAGCATCTGGGCGCGTGCGGTAGGGTTGGTTGCAGGGCCCAACGTGGTTATATAGGATTATAGGCTGGGTGGTGGGAAAAACAAGAGTGGAAAAACATATATGGGTTCAATATACAGGTATCCTGACCCCATAAGGCAGATGAAGGGGCCCCTTAGAGACCCAACATGGGCAAAGAATTGCCTGATGTATTTATATTTTGGGTCAAACCTTGGATCCACAGAGGGGCTCAAAACAGCCCCCCAGTGTAAACTTGCGAAGGATCTGAAGGAAATATAACTCATGCTGAAAAGTAATTTTAGGCCACGAGTTATAGTTTACTAGCAGAAGTCTAACTATAACTGCAGAATTTCTATGGCATTTTACTGGTAAAAGGTCAACCTAACTATAATGTCCCTGTAATCTTAGCTTTTCTTCAGTGAATATATATATCTATATATCTATATCTATCTCTCTTGCTATATATATATATATATATATATATATATATATATATATATATATATATATATATATTTATATTAATTACCTAGTGGAGTCACCAGGTAGCTATGGTCAGGATCTAGTTTCTCTAGAAAAAGCATTTTCTTACTTGCCTATATCTTTGGCGCCGCCTGATGAATTTGAACAGAGATAGCGCCCAAACCGCAGAATGGAATTACACCAAATTTGGCAGAAAGGTAGCTATTGGTCCATAAAGAGACCTTTTTGTTATTTGGTGTAAAGAAAAAACAAAGGCCACCTAGTCCCCAGCCCCTGGAACCACCACCTTCAGAGGGCTTTAAAGTAACATGATGCTGTGGCTGCTAAGCCTTCTCACAGCCATGAGAACTGCCACCTCCTGGAGCTTTGAACTAATATGATGTGGGGGTGATGTGGCCCCCCTGTAGTCCTGTGGACCACCACCTACCTTGGTCTACACTAAAAGAGTGAAGAAGGGCAATTCTAGTTAGAGGGGCATGGCACCCCTCAAGGAGCCAATGATGGCCCTGGGGACCACCCTCTCCCAGGGCCAGCTCCTGCTATGTCATGGGGTGCCCACCCCCAGGACATAGCTGTTTGTGTTTATTGAGTGTCTTTTATTGAGTTTAAAGGTATATGTAACAAGTACATCTCCCACCTACATCAAATGGCTAGTGAGGCATCAGTGATTTTCATCAGGTGAGGAAAGGTAGAAAACAGGGTAGAACAACCTTTGATAACTGTTTGTGGTGGTGGAATATGTAGCAGGGCCAAAGTGAAGATTGAATGTAATGTATGGACAGAGTTATGTGTCATTCAATGCAGCCTCACTCACCTACGTTGGGCTTGGGTCAAGCGAAGAGTACGCAAATACAAGGGACGTGTCAATTACCTAAACTCGCCTGAGAAGTAACGGATGCAAGGTCCCCAGGTTTCATCAAAAAGTGGCAATGAATTTGTTGCTTCTGCTGTCAATTTTTCCATTCCTAATATGTCCCACAATTTATGTAGCCAGCCTGCATGTGTTGGAATTGTGTCACTGCCCCAGCTGGAGAGCAACAGCTGTTTGGCGGGCACCTAGATTCAGTGTAATGACACGCCTTTAGTGGATCTGAGAGGGAACATTTGCTTGTTCGGAAGCCCCAACAAAACTTTGCATGCGCAATCATGGGATGCTTGTGTCGTAGATTTAATCTAGAGCTTGTAAAACAGTTCCCCAGAAGGGGTCAATTTTGAGGCAATGCCACAGTAAATGTGTGGTTGTATCTGTCTATCTACACTGGCGCCATCACGTGCCATCGTTACTGATCTTTCAGCTGGCGATCCTCTCCGGGGTATACTACCAGTAATAGGCTATTTTTAGGAACAATTATTTAGTATTCGTGTTACGTGCTGAGACCCATGCACAATGTAAGACATCAAGCCACTCTCTCTAAAAATGTGTGTGCATTCTATTTCACACCTACACTCTGAAGGAGTTCTGGTTAGAAGTGGAGGTGTGACCAAAAGAAGCATATATATCAGGGATGAGTTGTTTGTTAGATGTATGGGTAAGCAGCCATCTCTCAATCTTGGTAAGGGGTACTACTCACATAGGGACAGATCGTGGGCGAGGACACCCAGTGGCGAATAGCCAAGTATTGCCAATGAGCAGTTGCAGGGAGGCCATATCCCTCTTGGAGCTGAGGAAAGTCCATAATTCCATCTGCAACAAAGAGGTCGCAAATTCTTTTGCAATTGGATTCTTTCCATGCATGGAAGGGGGGCTCGATCAATGCGAGTGGGAAATCTGGGTTCCCAATATTCGGGGTCTGCGTAGATATGGGGTTGGACAAACCACTCCGTATTTGCTCGGCGTCCTAGACTCTGAGCATGGCTTGCAAAATCAGGGAGATGTACACCCCGGGTGGACGGTGTACCTTTGGTAGCCACTGTACTTTCCAGATATGCACACCTGCCACTGTTTGATCAATAAAACACCAATTTTCTGGGTGCTAGGGCAGAACCACTCTATCATAAAATGCAGTTGGATGGCTTGGTAGTAGCTCACGAGGTGGGGGACTCCCAAACCTCCCTCAGTCTGTGGAAGGTAGGCTTACGCCTTTGCCATTCTTACCTTCCTACCATCCCAAATGAACTTCCAAATGAGTCTTTGTTGTTTGTCTAGTAACTTAGGGGGAGGTTGCAATAACAAGGTCTGCCTGACATAGAGCACTTTAGGTAGAAGAGTCATCTTGACCGCTGCCAGGCGGCCCAGATAAGAGAGGCCATGTGTCCTCCACCTGGTCAGGTGTGAGCAAGCATCTCTTAGAAGTGTGGTGTAATTACTCTAGCGTGGATATCGGTGTACAGTATATCTGTAGGCCCAGGTATTTCACCCCTTGGTTAGCTCAGGTAGGTGGTCTCAAGCAGTGCTCTTTCTACCTGAGGTACAGTGAGATTCAGAATGGATGATTTGTGCAAATTGGTTTTAAATCCAGATACTGCCCCAAAGATCTCCAGTTCCTCCATGATGGCCAGGAGTGAAATTGTTGGTTGGGATAGAAGAAGTAGTACATCGTCAGCATAGAGTGCCCGTTTGTGTGACCTGACTCCCATATTTTTGCCATAAATACACAGGTGATGGCGTATGTGCTCATCAAGTGGCTACATATGTAGGGGGAAGAGCAAAAGGTGACAGGGGGTAACCCTGTTGCATGCCACTGGAAATTGGAAATTGCTGGGACAGAGAGCCATTCGCACTTACCATGGCCTTGGGGAAGTTGTCGTTGCATTGGATCCACTTACAGAACCGTGGGCCCAATCCACATTAAATCAAAATCACATGTAGATAGTGACAAGGCACACCATCAAAGGCCTTCTCCATGTCAATAGAGAGAAGAGTCGGCAGTTGAAAGCATGGGGGTCGTATCCAAAAGGTAGCAGAGGCGCTTAGTGTTATCGCTGCAGGTTATTTCCAGGATAAACCCGGTCTGACCTGGATGCATATATGGACCAAGCCTATTAGCCAAGATGCTCCTCAAAATCTTGGCATCTACATTCAATAGGGAGATAGGATGATAGGAGGAACAAAGTTGGGGATCCTTTCCGGGCTTGGGCATGACCATAATTGTACTTAGTTGCACTATGAGGAGAGGATGCCTGAGGCACTGAAATCATCATAGAGCCGTGCCATCATGGGGCCAGTAGTGTCCCAAACATTTTAACACATTCCACCCCATAACCGTAATGTCCCTGTGCTTTACCCACCCGGAGGCGCTGGATTGAGAGAAGTAAATCAGTAGGGGTTATATCCTAATGTAAGCTGGTGCTTGCCGTTAGGGGGATTGGAGTCAGAGGGAAGTACTCCTCCAAGTAAGTTTCAATAGGACCAGGACCATGGTTAGCTTAGACTGTTTCAAGTTCTCTAAGGATCAGCTCTGTCTGGCAAGTCAGGGTTCATCAGGCAGTCTTAACTCCTCCACCCTATGATGCACGGCCTGAAGCAGAGACAGTGGGCCAATAGGCATTCCACCTTATTCCCCCAGCTTCATACTTTTGTTTAATCCCAAATAGGGCATACTCCACCCTATCTGTGTCCAGCACTCTCAACTGTTTGTGAGTTGTCTTGAGGTGTCTCCTTATTGCTAATGATCCTATGCATTTCTGTGAGGATTTGAGCTCCTCAATGTGTCCTCTAATTGTAGGCATTTATTGTGTCTAGTTATGTTGAGGTATGCTGCAATGGCTATAATCTGTCCCCTTACCACTGCTTTGGGAGTGTCCCATACTAGTGTAACGGTGGTTGTCGGTCTGTCATTCGTGGATAAGTATGACTCTAGTGTGTCCCTAATTTCTGTAAATATGCCATTATAAATGAGAAGTTTAGTTTTAAGGCGCCAGGTTCTCAAGCCAGGCCTGAAAGTAGGGAAGGTGAGATTCAAGGTGATGGGTGAGTGATTGAAGAGGGCCTTCACTCGAATCTCTGTCAGTGATGATGCTCTTGTGAGGCGTGCTGATGTAAGAAAAAGATCTATGTGTGCATAAGTTTGCTGGGTGGCAGGGAAAAAGGTATAGTTTCCGTCCGTGGGATATTACAGATGCCATATATCTGTCAGGCCTACCTCCATATACCATTGCTGACAACTGTAAGATAATGCACCAGTATGTCCCTGGCATTGGATAAATCCATCCATCTGAGTGCAAGGGACAATGTTAAGGTCACCTCCTACAATTATATTGACGTCTGATGTAGTAAGAGAACTCTTCCAAGTGCATCTTTAAGAAAGTTTTCTTGTTCTTCATTATTGCTATAAATGTACACCACTGTGATCCTACTTCCATGTATGTCAATGTGTAGGGAGAAAAGTCTCCCAGATATCTCACCTTGTGTGCGTATCATCCTCCCTGGAAAATGTGTAGCTACTAGGATCACCACCCCAGCCCCTCTCCTGGTGAATGGTACTGGTGTTCAAACCGTTGAGATCTCAGTTGTTTCCTGTCCTTTCATAGCAAATCTGTTCCTTCTATAAGACAGATGTCACTTTTGGTCTCTCGAGAAAGGAAAGAAGGGCCAGCCTCTTCACTGGAGCATTAAGTCCTTTCATATTAAGACTGAGTGTGTTCACCATTGTGGAAGCATCATGAGTAGCTGATGTGTGCCCCCGCAGTCTAAGTAGGGGCTGAGGGCTCCTCCAAGGATTGCCTGTAGATAGTGTCAGCTTGAAATATATACCTAAGGAGGTTGTCACTAGGCAAACAAGGGTAAACAAATAACAAACAACCAAAACACTTGTCCACCTGGAAGCAGAGACATGCCTGGTGGGGTAATATCTATGAACCAGGATGGTGTTAGTTCATTGACCATTAGGAGGGGTGTAGCTCTGTCGTCACACTGCACCCAACAGCGGCCAGCCACCCATCAGCGATCACAGGTAGGCAGTGAAATATGCAACTCCTCCATGAAGAAGGCACCGCATAAATGATACATTGTCAGTATTAGCAAGCGTGACAAGTTGTTAATGGTCTGTGTTCACTTCTGACATACTGTCCTGGTTCTACAGATGGAGGATCAGTGCAGCTCTCGCTTTCCGGCTCTCAACTTCTGAGGCCATGTGTGGTTACCTCTTTGCGGTCGGGGTTTGCAGTGACGTTCCTTGGTATGTGATGCCAGTTCCCTGGTCGACTCCTGGGGCCTAAGGTCTCCCAAAATTCAACTACATGTCCGGCAATGAGTGGGCCTCTTCTAGTGTATGAACACTATGTATCTCGTTATTCCAAACAAATTATTTGGACAAGAAGGCTGACCTCATTTATATCCAATCCTTTTCTCCCAGAGGAAGTCCATCATGGGAGAAAGGGACCGCTGGTGCTGCAATGTTATCAAGGAAAGATCCTGGATAAGCCTACTTTGAGACCACCAAAGTCAATTGTATTCTGGTAGCGGACTACCAATAAGATAGCGCCTTTCTGCTTATAATAGTAAAGACATGTGAGGAGGTCCTATGATGGGCCTGGAGAGCGTGCAGGTAGACTGTCCCTGTAGGTAAGGACAAGTAAAATTTCCTGATCTTTAAGTGCTGGGGCCACATGGCGGAAGAGGTGGATCATAAATTCCTCAAGATTCTCAGTGACTGCCTGCAACAGTACTCCCTTGATGTGAATGTTGGAGCACCATGATCTACTCTCCAAGTCCTCCAAGTGGTATTGCAGATCCTGATTTCTCTCCTGTAAAGCAAGGATTTCGCATCAGTGATGATTCAATTCTTCCTCTCGAGCATTGTGTGTTTGCTCAAATGAATCGATTTGTTGTCCCAGGTCAGCGACATCTCTCTTGAGGTCTTTGACTTTTGTTGCAATTTCCTGCTTGAGGGAGGTAAATTCTTCTCTGAGGACCCCAAAGAGCTGTTCGAGAAATGATTTTCTTTTCAGAGTGTTATAACTGTCCAAAACACCCTCTTCCTCAGTTGCATCTGCGTCTGCTGCTTTTTCTTTAGGTGGGTCTTCTTTGCCGGGATCTTGACAAGAGGTTTTTGAGCAAGCCTTCTTTTTTGTTATGGTGTTGTGAGGACATCATGGCTTTCATTATGACATTGGCGGTCAGCTGACTGCCACACCAGTGATGGCAGTAGTACCATCACCAGGCTGGCAGTAAAGACCGCCAAATTATGACCATGACGGCGATCCCTTCCATAGACAGCCAGTGTACCACCAAAACTGCCAGTGCAGTTCGTCCACTGACCACAGCGGTAGCCCTCTTCAGGCAGGCGGAAGACAACGACCTGCCCACCATATTATGACATAGCAGACTGCAGGATTTCCGGGGCGGGACCACCGTCACCAAAACCCTGGCAGAAACACATCATACAAAAGGAGACACTCACCTCCAGGGACACAGAGGAGTCCGAGGCTGCCATAGAACCCAAACTAGAAGTCTTGCCTATGCTGTATCACACAATGGCAGTCCAGGAGCAGCAATGCCGACGAAGACTACTGCGGTGAGTACAGCCACCTAGCACACAGGGGAGGGAGGGGAGAGTGACACACCCATACAGACAACACACACCAAACACACATACCACACACCCGGAACAATCTGCAGAGTAAATCCACAGCAACATAACCCAGGAGAAAAGAAAGCTAGGACACATACCTCTGGTCCAACCACTGTAATCATGTGGGAACAGCGACCTCAATTAGAAATAAATACTTACAAATGTACAAATATACCGTAGGGCCATTGGCAAGTCCACAGTCATCAAATGGCCACAGGACAATGTCCAAGGCCCAACTTGACTCCTGACAGCCCAGTCACTCCACTGGGCAAGGGCATCATGATGATGTTAGGCAGGCACCTCACGGGGCAGGGGGATTGGGGATATTTAGGGGTTGGGGGGTTTCTTTTTGGGAGGGGGGTCCTTAGGCTTGGGTTTGGGAGGGGGCAGGTCTTTGCCCTTCTGTTTAGGGGCGAAGGAGTGGGCTTGGGGCGGGGGCTGGAGTACCACTCTGGTGCCCCTTAGTGGCAGGTGTAGTTTTGGGGGGAGGAACAGGAGTCGACTGGGAGCTGGAGGTACTGGGCTGGGAGGGAGGGATCTTTCTCTTCCGGGCAGAAGAGGGGGAGGGAAGAGGTCAAGGCAGGAAAGGAAATGCTTCTTAGGACCAATGGGGTGGGTTTTGGGAGGAGGATTGGGAGTGGAGGTAGAGAGAGTGGTTGTAGGAGGAGTAGGTGTGCTGGACTTGGGCGCAGGTGCATGGACAGTGTGCATGTGTGAGGCAGATGGCTGTTGGGTGTCTGAGTGGGAGCATTTATGTGTTATTGGAGGGGGGAGGCAGGGTGAAAGAGGACAAACAGTATGTGTGTATGTATGTTGTGGTGTATGCAAGTGAGGTGGATATGCTGCATGAGGTTGTGATGGTGGTGACTGTGCATGGGGTGTGTGGAGTGCATGTCTGCTTGTCTGCTGTTGTGGTGACTGTGGGGAAGGCTGTACAGGTGGCAGGATCTGGGACTGATGATGCAGTGCATGCAGGTGTGAGTGTTGATGTGACTGTGAGGGAGGAGGAGGAGGGGGAAACATTGGAGGCAGTGGCTGTTATAGTATGTGCAACTGTGTGTTGGCTGTTTGTGTGCTTCTGGAGTGAAGTGTGCCGCCTGTGTTTGTCTGTGCGAGTTCTGTCAGTTGTTTTGGGTGCATGCTTGCCAGAATGTGTGCCTGGGATGGGCTGGGGGAGAGGGCTTTGGGTCTGGGAACAGTTAGTTGGAGGGGGTATGAAACGACCAGGGACACTGGCTGCCATCAGAGAGGAGGTCAGAGCCTGAAACAATCTCTGTAAGGCAGCCAAGCCACTGTGAATGCCCTCCATGTAGACAATGCATTGCTGCATCTGGGATGCCAGCCCCTGGATGGCATTCAAAATGGTTGACTGCCATACAGAGATGGATCTCAGGAGGTTAATAGCCTCCTCACTGCGGGAGAGCAGCAGGGCTGACTGGATTCAGGGCCTGAGGTGCCTGGGGTGAAGGAGACGCCCACCCTCCTGGGAGAGCAGGCACAGGCAACTGGGTGGGGGGGCTAATGGAAGGGCGGTGCTGGTACAGGTGGGTGGTAGAAGATCTTGTAGCTGGGGTGGTCCCAGATGGGTCCGCCACCACCAGGCAGCTTCCATCGGAGGAGGAATCTGAGTCTGTAGCTGTCTCTCTTGTCTCCCCCGTGGTGCTCCCCTAACCCTTCAACTCACTGGTCCCCTCGGCATCTGTGCTCCCAGCCTCCTGGGTCCTGTGGGCTGCAGCTCCTCCACTCGCCAGTGCACCTGCTCCTTCGCCAGATGATGCTAACGCACACAAGGACAGGATGAGAAAAGGAGAGAGGGTGGGGGAGAAAGAAAGGGAGCACAGGGTCAATCACAGCACCAACAGGCCATATGGCATACACATCACAATCACTCACTGGGACTAACACTGTGTATTATGGATCACAATGACAAACCATTACCTGGGTCTAACAGCAGTAAAGAACCCAAACTCTGCCATTTGCACACTTACTGGGACTCACTAAGCCCTGTCTGCCATAGTATGATAGCTACATGCCAATACCAAATATACATACAACCCTACATACCTAGGCATGACCACACAGGGAAAAGCTAAACCGGCATATTAGGACATCCACTGACTAGAACCTTGAATCCAAACTCCATGCAGACAACAAAAAAAAGAAACCACACAGTCTGTACTCGCCCCTATGAGGCTGCTGTGCTGCCTTCAAGCACCCATCCAACTCAGGATTGGCCACTGCCAGTATACGGACCATTAGTGTGGTCAGGCTCCGACGAGCACCCCTCCCTCGTTGGGAGGCTGTCCCCAGCTGGGCCTCCACGGTCTTCCGGCCCACTGTCTCAGGTCCTCCCACTGTTTCCTGCAGTGGGTGCTACTCCACCTATGGACCCCCAGGGTCCACACGTCCTTGCCGATGGCACGACACAACCTTTTCTTTTTATGGGCGCTGACCTCCAGCAGAGACACAGACAGAGGACACCATGAACTCAACAATCCATTATGTTACACATATGGCTTACATACTGCATATGACCCACATTAAGCACACACATGACCCATACCTCTGCATACACATTGCATGCATCTAAACCCCTCCCCAATTGACACACTTCCAGCACACACATACATCTTCATGTAGCCATGTCGCATCCAACATACCCATGATGTACTCACCTGTTGGCCTGGAGGCCCATACAACTGCCCATATAGGGTTAGGACCCCATCCACAAGCTTCTCCACCTCCTCAGATGTGAAGGCTGCAGCCCTTCCCCCTGTAGCAGGGGCCATCACAGGATCCAGACACAGGTCACAGCAGCACACGCAGTGGAGATGTTGAACCATAGAGAGTCAGGAATCAAGTGAAGTGGTACAGAGAAAATGGCACCCACGTCCGCTGCTGCTAACACCGTCACCGCCAGCGTTGATCATCATTGGTTCCTGTACTCCAGAGAGCTCCATGTTAGCCAATGAGGAGTTGCATGGCGGTGCAGACCGCCTTCAGGCATGACACCAAATGCTGGTAAAGTGAGGTCACTTCCACCTGTCCCTACATACAGGACAGGCGGTTGCCATTTCCTAATGCTAGTACTCATGTTGGACACATTTTATGTGCATCATTGGTATTGATTGTACACACCTAGACAATTCCAGCCTTCAACATACATACATGCTCTGTGTACTATGATATTGTGTGTCCATACTTCCTGTAGTCACATACATTTTAATTTTGGTTCACTTAGATACCAACCACTGCTGAGGATGTGGAGGAGGAGGCAAGCACCCGTGTACAGACCCCTAGTGGATTCGGGTACACTGGAGGACTGGCACATCATACTCACCCATTGTCGGAACAGGGCCACAATTACTGAGCTGTGTCAACGATTGGAGCTAGATCTAATTCCTGGTATCCTCAGCACTACAGCAATTTCCCCTGTAGTACAGTTACCACATCATGGCAAGTGGTTCACTCCAGGTGACAGTGGGCTTGGCTGCAGGAATGTCACAGCCAATGTTTTCGATTGTGCTTGGAAGGGTTTTGGCTGCCTTGCTCAAACACATGAGCAGCTACATCTCATTCCCCCAGAATGAAGATTTTCCCACTGTGAAGGCTGGATTCTACACCATGGGACAAATACCACATGTGATTGAGGCCACTGACGGGACCCATATTGCTTTGGTCCTCCTAGGGCAAATGCACAGGTCTACAGGATGTGCCTTGCTGATCAATACATCTTCCACGTCACTGACAAGTTTCTTGGATCGGTGCATGATGCCTATGTATTGAGGAATAGCAGTGTCATACAGGTGAAGGCACAACTACAGAAGCACAGAGTGTGGCTCATAGGTGAGCTTGAGTCTTCAGCCAATGTATTTCAGTATATGCCTATTGGAGTTGCACTCCATACCATTGTACATGGATAATATGTGTCCCTCACTACTTCCAGGAGACTCTGGATACCCAAACGTGTCCTGACTGTTGACCTCTGTTATGAATCCGAGAACAGGGTCTGAAAATTGGTACAATGAGGGACCTGGCCATACCAGGAGGGTTGTCAAACCCACATTTGGTTTACTAAAAGCCAGGTTCAGACGTCCCCATTTAACAGGTTGGTCCCTATGCTACGCCCCTAAGAAGGTCTGTCGGATTGTGGTGGCCTGCTGCATGCTGCACAGTTTAGCCCTCAGACGCTCTGTGCCCTACCTACAGGAGGAGGGGGATACAATGCACCTGTGGCAGCAGTGGACACTGAAGGCAGTGATGAGGAGAAGGAGGAGGATGTGGACAATAGGACACATATCATTCAGCAGTACTTCCACTGACACTCAGGTAAGACTGCAGATCTGATCATATCTCTACTTAAGTTAAGTGCCGTGTGTCAGCTGTGTTGTGCCAATCACAGCCTTTACATTTGAATTGACTGTCACTTATGCCTTCGTTTTTTGCAGATGTTGGTGTGGTCACAACTGTGTACTGATGACTACAGGCTACTTAAACACATTTGTTGGATGGATTCACACATTACAGGACATTTGCAGAGGATAACACAGTTCAATATATTGCACATTTCTGTCTGATAAAGCACTATTACTCCAGTTTTGTTATTGAAGTGCCAATACTGTAGGGATGGTGCATTAGAGTGGGTGATGGTTGAGGAAAACGTCAGTGTAGTGCCCCAGTTGGTTTGTAGCACAGGTCCAGTGTCCATGGGGCCATATGAAGAGGAGCAATGGCAGTCCAAAGTGAACAAGGCGACTCAATGGCACACAAGGGGGACATTCTGGAGGGGCTCATTTCCTGATGGTTGGTCTTGGTCTTGGCAACAGTCTCTGGTGTCTGTCTGGGTTGCAGGAAATGTTTGTGGGGTGGTTCTTCTGCTGCAGAGGGAGGGGTGCTGGTGGCCTGTGGGTCTTGTGGCAGATCCTCCTATCCACTAGCTGCAGCAGATGTTGATGTTTTTTGAGTGGACTAGCTTTTGGAAGTGGGCCACTGGTGTGCTCTGTTCTACTGCATGGTTTTGGCCATGTCACCCAGCACCCCTACAATGGAGGCCATGTTGGCATTTAGGCCCTACAACTGCTTCATGACCTCCTGATGGTGTACCCCTTTCAGCCACTGGTTCTACTGCATGATGGTGATCACCTGGCTCATCCTGTCCTGGGATTTTTCGTATGCCCCCAGAACATGTGTCAGTGCCCCCTGGGCAGGTGGTTCCCTGGGTCTGACCACCCTGTGGTGCACAGCTGACCTCCCACTGTCCTTGACCACCTGCGCCTGTGTCCCCTGAATGGTGTGCCCACTCTCACTTATACCAGGACCTTCAACATCTTACCTGTATGGTGTTGAATCAAGTCCCTGTATATGTGGGCACACCATTGATCGACGTGTCCTGGGGACAGGGGCCTGGGGATATTGAGTGACTGCTGTGGTGTTGGAGTCAGAGGGGGGCTGTGGTGGACTGACTGTGTGGTATGTGAAAGCTGACTGAACTGTGGTCCCAGATGGACCAGTGAGTTCATCCAGCTCGGAACATCCAGAGTTGCTGTCATCACTGAGGGTGGCTCCTAGTGCAGGCCTGGGTTGCCGTGGCACCTGCTCACTGCTGTCATTGACTGGAGCACCTGTGGGGATGTAAGTAATTTGTTATTGTCATTGGCTGTCACATTTTCCACATTTCTACCTTTCCCTATGGGTTTGGTGTTGTCCTCCCACCTTTGGTAGTGTATGGTGATGGATTGTGGGATTGGTAGTTCTACATGCTGTCCATGCATTGCTGGTGGGTGTCCATGCAGAGCTGGGAGGGGTGTGCTTGCAGTGGGTAGGGCATGTAAGGGTACATTTAAGTGTGGTCATTGGGGTGGTGCACTGTGTTTAATGGAGTGGGGTGTAGGAAGTTGGGGTGAGAGGGGTGACATGGTATGGAGGTATTGGTGGAGGTAGGTTAGTAATGGTGACTTACCAGTGTCCAGCCCTCCAATGACTCCAATTAGGCCATCAGGATGCAGGATTACCAAGACTTGCTCCTCCCATGCTGTCAACTGTGGGGGAGGAGGCGGGGGTCCACCGCCAGTCCTCATGATGGCGACCTGGTGCCTTGATGCAATGGAACACACCTTCCCCTGTAGATCATTCCACCTCTTTCAGATGTCACCCCTTGTGCGTGGATATTGTCCCACTGTGTTTACCCTGACCAGGATCCTCCGCCACAGCTCCATCTTCCTGGAAATGGAGATCTGCTGTACCTGTGCACTAAACAGCTGTGGCTCTACCCTGATGATTTCCTCCAGCATCACCTGCAACTCTTCATCTATGAAACAGGGGTGTTTTTGTGGGGGCATGCCTATTGTGTGTTGTGCGTGTTGTGCAGAGGCTGTTCAGTGTTGTGGTAGGGTGTGTGGTGTGTGATGTGTGACTGTTCTATGGGTAGAAGTCATGTATGTGAACATTTCTCTAAGGGATTGGCCTGGCAAGGTGTAGCAGTCCTTTCGTGTTTGCAAAGGATTGTGGGTTATGTGGGGTGGTGTTTTATAGTGCCATTGGTGTGTGTGTAGGGTGTGTGTATATGTGTCAGGTGTAGGTTTTTTAGTATGGCCAAATTTAGGTTTGAAGTGGTGGTGGGTGCCCAATTCTGCTGCGGTGGCTGTGTGCACCGCCAATGGCTGACTGATGTTGTATGGCCACTGTGGTGATTTGTGGGTCATAATTTGGAAGGCAGTGTATTGCTTGTGTAGGGTAAGGGTGGTGGGTCTGACAGTTTTTACCTTTGTTGGGTCTGACGGACTTGTGGTTGTGGCTGGTTTCTGTCAGTTTTGTGTTTATGTGTAATAATCTGGCAGGCGGATTACCACCTTCGGGGCGGTCTGTTGGCGGCCGTCACCCTGGCAGTCTTCAGAATAGACCGCCAATGTCATAATGACCACCTATATTTGGAGTAAGGACTTGTCGATGGTGAGGGACAAACAGCTTCCACCCCAAGAAGGTGCAGCTCCGCTGCATCCATGAGGGTCAGTAGCCTTCTGGCCTCAGAAGAGATTCACAAGTGGGTGTGAGGTCAGCTGTGCCTCTTAGATTGTCTCCAAGTCACCTCCATGGGAAAGGAATCCGGTCCAGGGTCACCTGTTGCACGGCTGTTACCCAAGGCCCTGTGGCTCTCCAGCCCTGCTATGTGCCACTGCTCAATGAGGTTCTGTGGCAGAACCCGGTATCAAAGCCACCACCGATCAACAGACATATGTGATCTGGCCCTAGGAACCACACATGGGGCTGAAACCTAATGCAGATAGTTTAACCCGTGTGCCTGGGCCTGAAGGATGCAGAAGCACCAGTCCCTAGCTGCACAGAGAGGGGAACCAAAATTGGCCTCCTCCCTACCAGGCACAAAGTGCAGACATCCCTTGTGTGGAGAACTCTTCAAATCACAGTGCCCCCGCGGCCACAAACAAGCAAAGGCTGACCAGCCCTGGTGCGCTGATTCTGACTCCAGGTGGCATCTTGCAGCCGGTTAGGATGTGGTGCTACCACAGAGGAGGAAAAGGGCCACGACCAAAGCTGTGGCGGATGCTGCAGAGCTACTTGATGTGGTATGATAGCTGGGGCCACCACCACTTCCACTGATGGCTTCTCCCCACCAGGCTCAGGAATTCCTTCTCCTGTAGTGCTCCTTCTCAAATCTAGAACCCTCAGGGCTCCCAGGACCACCATCTCAGGAACGCCATAACCAGCCCAAGAAGGCCATGTTTTCACTGTGTTCACACAATTTATATTAAGAATGGCCTTTGTGCTGTGAAAATAGAAGTATTTACGGTCTTTATTTGTCTGTGTTTATGATTACGTATTTTGATCATGTGAGCCTATATAAGCCTGAAACAAAATGGGGCCAGACATTGTGAACAAGATCTTCATGGAACGGTCAAAACGTGTTAAGCGGCATCTGAGAAATAAATCAGAGATTGAAAATCAGCTGGACGTGTCAGTTTCTGTTTCATCTCGGAGCAGTATTGTGGAGTAATATATTAATTCACTAAAGAAACCAAAGGTTACAGGAATGTTATAGCTAGGAAATAGCATTAAAAAAATTTAACTTCACTGAAAAAAACAAAGGTTACATGGACGTTATAGTTAGGTTCTAAATGTACTTGTCCAAATCCATAGTAATAGAGCAGTTATATTAATAGTTCTTTCAAGTAACTTTAATTTGTGGCCTAAGGTAACTATAACTCACACCTCTCGCCATGCACAGTTTTTAAATTGAATAATTTGACTGATAATGCTTCATTTATATTTTTAGTGATGTAACAGAAGTTGTCATGAATGATGTAATATCTGGGGCAATTAGCAGTGCATGGCAAGAAAAAAATTGTTTTTGCTCTGGTGTGGGTCCCTCTGGGGTCAGGGTGACTCTACCCTGTCCCCTTGTCGTTTTTATACACTTTTTTGTTGGACTTGGCTCAATCCAAGTCCCAAGGTGACTGCCAACATTTCCTGGTTTTAAGTGTTGGCAGCCAATCAGACCTGTATATTTCCCTTCACAAGCTCATCATTGTTCCCATAGTCTTCACAATCACAGATATTGAAATTTGGATTTCCTTTAATATCTCAAAATCAACTGAACAGATTTACACCAAATAAGTGAAAGCATAATCTGTGTACCGAAAGCTAGCTTTCTGCCACATTTGGTGTAATTCTATCAACAGATAGGGCTGTAGACGTGCCTAAAGGTCCAATGAGAATTAACATGGGAAACACAACTTTTTTGACCCCCCTCCTCTTTTTCTCAGCTCCCGCTTGATGGATCACTGCAAAACTTTCTGTGTGCAACAAGAATCACGGGTCACTTTTTTGGAAAATGTCATGATTCGTCAAAAGGTGCCAAAGATATAGACATGTAAAAAATGCTTTTTCTATGGAAACATGGTTCTAATTATAACTACCTATATATATAATAATGTGATGGGAATATAGGAAACTGTAAATTCCATGACGCTATATACACAGCTATCACAAAACAAATGTGCATGAACATGTCTCCCTCAGTTTGAAAAACTTTCTCCAATAATATCACTATATGCTATTTTGGAAGATTATTTTACTTACTACTTGACTTCTGTAAAACTGAAAGGTAAGGAACACCAGTAACATCCTGATGCTCCATGCTCTTGGCAGTATATGCGCAAATTGGACACCTTTTAACTTCTACACATCATTCGTGAAATATATATATATATGCAGTCACAACCCCATAATTCAAAATATCCATAGAACAATCCTTTAGGACACAATAGGTTTTGTCGCTTGAATTCTGATATCCATCTATCAAGGTTATAGCTGGTTTTAATAGCTGGTTCTGATATGAATGCATGAGAAAGGAAGTGGTAAGAAACAATTGAAATTAGATCAAAACAACCACCATCTCTGCACTCTCAAGTGTTTGGGACCTGCTGGGAAATGTAGTTCTCTGCCAGTACACTGTTAAGCTGTGCATCATCATTGTATGTAGAATCTGAATCCATGCAGCACAGGTACTCTTTGATGATCTCCAGCCTTTTCATCTTTGAAAGGCATTCAGTGCAAGTGGGTTTAAAGTACTACTTCCCTAAACGTAGACCAAACTAAGCTATAAGCTGGATTTTCAGCCTGCTGTATGACAGCTGTATATTTCCATGGAAACCAAATATTCCTTCCACAACTGCAGACATTCACTATAAGTATCATCACTAACACAGTCAAGGTAAAGTAGTTCATTATACTTTTTGCATGGGTCTAAAGTTTAAGATTGCATAGATATACTTTTAACCCCAAGCCTTGAAAGTAGTCTAAGTTCTTAACGTTTCATTTTAACATGAACATTTGAGCACTTTCAAGGTGGACATCTGCTGCAGCAAGATATGCCTTGCGAACTATTAAAAGATCTCTAATATTCAAGAGGAAACTTTGTTAAACAGTCTAACCTATTTAACAAAGTTGCCTATTTTTAGTGTTTTGAGGCTGAAAAATTAATTTTAATAGTGTCCAAAAGTAAATTTCTTGTTCATTTTTGTAGTTCAGCCACCGGTTTGCCATTACTAGTTTTGCTTTTCACAGCCAACACATTTTTCGAGGACCCACATTATGGCCCTCATTACAACATTGGCGGTAAAAGCCGCTTACCGCCATGCAGAAGACCGCCAACACACCGCCGCGGCCGCGGATTTCCGCCACAGCTATTATGACCCACATTTCGGAATCCGCCTAAATTCACACACCCGCACAAGTCCGCCACACCAAAGGTCAGTGATAAACTGGCGAAAACAAAACCTCCACTGTCACGCCAACAGAAAAACGCCCACACTATCACGACACACGAATCCACGCGGCGGTCTTTCAACCGCAGTATTCCATTGGCGGTACACAACACCGCGCTCAAAATACACACACACATAAAAAACACTACCACATTGGATAATTCGAAATACACACAGCTGATACACATACACATACCACTCCCTCACACCCATTACAATATAAAACACACACCCACATCGCCCACAAAACCCCACTTCCAAACATTCCGAAAGAAGGCCAGAGAGAGACAGCACCAGCAAAAACAACAGCATCCACAGGCAAACAACACCATCACCCATAGAACTTCCACTCACCTCACACAACACACCATTACATATCAGCACACTTATCACCACACACTCCACCCCACACATCACCTACACCACCCCATGGCACCGCAAAGACACCCCAGGTTCTCAGAGGAGGACCTCCGGTGGAGGTAATCGTCTGGGTAGAGCCACAGCTATTCGGAGCACAGGTGCAGCACACTTCAATTGCAAGGAAGATGGAGCTATGGCGAAGAATAGTGGACAGGGTCAACGCAGTGGGACAGCACCCAAGAAATTGGGAGGACATCAGGAAGAGGTGGAACGACCTACGTGGGAAGGTGCGTTTGGTGGTCTCAAGACACCACCAGGCGGTTCAGCGGACTTGCGACGGACCCCCACCTCCTCACCCACAACTAACAACATGGGAGGTGCAGGTCTTGGCGATTCTGCATCCTGAGGGCCTCGCAGGAGTAGGTGGAGGAATGGACTCTGGTAAGACAAATCTTAATTATTACATCCCCCACCCTACCTGCATGCTATCACATACCCCCACCCTCACCCCCAGCACCCCAACTCCTCACAAATGTCCCAACATCACAAACCACCCATCCCAACACCCAGCCCTGCATGCAACAACAAAGCGTGGACAGCCATCACTAAAGCATGTCCACTGCACATACCCATACACCCCCCTAAACCATCTTCACACAAGGTCCCACACAGGAATTGAAGCACTGGGGTACACGGTCACCCACCCATTGCACACCATGACACCCACAGATGTAATAACCATCCTTTTACACCCCTGCAGGACCCTTACCCAACGTCACTGGACAGGAGGGTCCACACATATCCACACCACCAACAGAAGAGGCCCACAGTGATGACAGCACCTCTGTCCAACTGGATCTAGATGACCAGCCCGGCCCATCGGGGACCTTGGGACAGTCGGTTCCCCTCACCCAGTCACAGGCCACCACAGACCTTGCCCCTCTGGAAACACCAGCACAGCACCCACCCAGCGGGCCCATATCTCCGTCCCCAGGACACGTCAATCAGCTGTGTGTCCACCACTACAGGGAACCCAGGATAACCCACCACCCCAACAACAACAGGGACCTGGGAGCAGTGGTAGTGGGCACACGGTCCAGGGGACAGAGGCCCAGGAACACAAGGGAACTGGGACGGTTGCTGTGCGACAGGGGGTGGACAGGCCAAGGGAACCCACTCTCCACGAGGCCCTCTCCTCCATCATGGGAGCCTACCACCACTCCCAGGAGGCGATGGCAACGTTACTGGCCAAGTTTCAAGAGACCCAGTGCCTGCAGGAGGAACAGTATATGGGTTTCAGGGAGGAACTCAGAACCATCAGCTCCACCCTGGGCACCATCGTAGGGGTGCTGAAGGAAGTACTCAACACCAGGAGGGACGCTGTGGCACTACAAGGGGCCCCTGACACTAGCATGGATGATGAACTGCCAACCACCTCCGCCGGCACTAGTGGACAGGAGGCACCGCCACAGAACCACCACACCAGCACCCCACCCCCTGCAGAGGGAGAACCACCCCACAAATGGTCCCTGAGATCCAGGACAAAGACAGAGCACGATGCCAAGACCCCCGCCAAGAAATTAGACCACCCTGATTGTCATCCTACTGTCCCACTTTGTCACCCTGTCCATACTTAAACTGCCCCAGCTCCACTTCCTATGCCCATTTGGGCAATGCACCTGTGAGACTAATAGACTGGACTCTGCCATGGACATTCCTCCACCATCACCCCTCGCCATTTCACTACCCCCTCCAATATTGAGCACCTAAATAAACACACTTAAAGCACAAAACAATCTGGAGTCTGTCTGTGATTTCAAAATAGTGTATTAGCAATTACAGTGACAAAATGCTCTTTCAATTGTAATGTCAACATACCTATGTCACACAGCTCTAGTCCATGAGGAATCTAAGCAGATGTCACATAGTGGGACCCACATCTGTGAAATTGTAAGGGAAAGTGTCAACTCAGTGACCATACAATGGATGAAAACGACACACAGTAGAGAGGTAGTAGCGTTAAAGTACATGTAGTAGGCAGGTCTGTACTCTTACCTGTGTCTCACTGGAAATATTGCTGTATCAATGAGTCCCTATTGTTCATGTCTTCTTCCTCTGCTTCCTCGTCTTCACTGTCCACAGGCTCAACAGCTGCAACAACACCGCCATCCGGACCATCCTCCTGCAGAAAAGGCACCTGTCGTCGCAAAGCCAAGTTATGAAGCAATCAGCAGGCCATGATGATCTGGCACACCTTCTTTGGTGAGTAGAATAGGGATCCACCTGTCATATGTAGGCACCGGAACCTGGCCTTCAGGAGGCCGAAGGTCCTCTCCATCACCCTCCTAGTTCGCCCATGGGCCTCATTGTAGCGTTCCTCTGCCCTTGTCCTGGGATTCCTCACTGGGGTCAGTAGCCATGACAGGTTGGGGTAACCAGAGTCACCTGCAAATGGTGAGGGACAACTGTTAGACACACGCTAACCTGGAGGGATATCCCCAGACCCAGACAACCATTCCCACTGACTTGCCTAGAGGTGCTCACCTAATAGCCACACACGGTGCCTCTGGAGTTGACCAATCACAAAAGGGATGCTGCTATTCCGCAGGATGTAGGCGTCATTCACTGAGCCAGGGAACTTGGCATTCACATGGGAGATGTACTGGTCTGCCAAACATACCATCTGTACATTCATAGAATGATAACTCTTCCGGTTTCTGTACACCTGTTCACTCCTGTGGGGGGGACCAAAGCCATATGGGTCCCATCAATGGCACCTATGATGTTGGGGTTGTGTCCCAGGGCATAGAAATCCCCTTTCACTGTAGGCAAATCCTCCACCTGAGGGAAAACGATGTAGCTCTGCATGTGTTTCAGAAGGGCAGACAACACTCTGGACAACACGTTGGAAAACATAGGCTGGGACATCCCTGATGCTATGGCCACTGTTGTTTGAAAAGACCCACTTGCAAGGAAATGGAGCACTGACAGCACCTGCACTTGAGGGGGAATTCCTGTGGGATGGCGGATTGCTGACATCAGGTCTGGCTCCAACTGGGTACACAGTTCCTGGATTGTGGCACGGTCAAGGCTGTTTGTGATAATCACATGTCGCTCCTCCATTGTCAACAGGTCTACCAACGGTCGGTATACCGGAGGATGCCGCCATCTCCTCACATGTCCCAACGGACGGTGCCTATGAAGGACAACAGCGAGCACAGAGTCAAACAACTCAGAGGTACGTACCCACAGTTTACACAGAACACCAATCATACACAAAAGGTGGCCTGTATGTGTGTTGAGTCTAGGCCTAGGTATGTGTGATGCAGTTGGAAATGAAGCCATGTGGGCCCCTGAAATGGCGGCTGCCTGACCTCTAAAGTGGGACAATGGGATGTTAGGTAACTCCGCTGGAGTTGTTCACCATTGTGGTAGGCGGTCAAAGACCGTGGCGCAATGCTTCATTGGTTAACATTGGACCCTATGGGTCCCAGGAGCCAATGACGATGTACGCCGGCAGTGACGGTACGCACCGCCGCGGACGTGACCGCCATTTTCCATCTGTTCAATCACTCGATACCTGATCTTTGACAGGAGGGGACCTACACTGCAAGTGCTGATGTGACCTCAGTCTGGAAGAGACAATGGCTCGAGTTTCTGGGGAAAGGGCCCCTGCCTTCACATCGGAGGAGTTGGAGAAGCTCGTGGATGGGGTCCTCCCCCAGTACACGCTACTCAACGGTCCTCCAGACAAACAGGTAAGTACACAGGGAGCATGTTGTATGGGCTATGCCTGTGTGGAGAGGGCTGGATGTAAGAAGGAAGGGGGGAGAGTGCTGCGTGCATGAAAGACGGTGAATGCATGTGCCACATGGCAAGGGTATGGATGGGGGCCAATCACTTTGACTGTGCAGTTGGTAATAACTTGTCTTTTTCCCCTGTACATTTCATGTAGGTCAGCGCCCACCAGAAGAAAGATATTTGGCGTGCCATCGCCAAGGACATCCGGACCCTGGGGGTCTACCACAGACGGAGCACCCACTGCCGTAAAAGATGGGAGGACAGTTGCCGCTGGAGCAAGAAGACGGCAGAGGCTCAGCTGGGGATTGCCTCCCAACGTGGGAGGGGTGCCCGTCGCACCATGACCCCCCTGATGTTCAGGATCCTGGCGGTGGCCTACCCAGAGTTGGATGGGTGCTTGAGGGCATGACAGCAGCCACAAGGGGGTGAGTACACTCTCATTCTGCTGACTGTGCGCAGTGGAGGGGTCTGGTTGGGGGAGGTGGGCTGTGGGTTTCCCTAGGCCAGGGCGAGTTCCTTAGGCAAGGCACCTCCGTAAGGCAGGCCATGTGGCACACCACCCCCCCCCACCTCTGTAGAGTGCCAAGTACACCTAGTCATGCCCCTGTGTCTTCTATGTGTGCAGATGTCGTCCATAGCCTTGTAGGCCATTTCCCAGGAATTGAACAGTGGAGCCCAAGAGCGCGGCGTAGTGCAGGGGGCTTCTGTCGTTTCCGCCAACGGTAGCGGTAATGCATGCACTCAACATGTCTTTCTTCTGTCCCCCCCCCTTTTTGTGGTCTCCCTGTCCTTGAGTGCATTAGCATCATCAGGCGGAGGAGCAGTGGCACTGGAGCACGAGGGAGCTGCATTCCACATGGCCCTGGAGGGCGACACTACGGAGTCTGAATTCACCAGTGGGACGGAGGGCGAGGGGAGCTCCATGGCAGGGACAGGAGCTGAGACCAGCGATACAGACTTGTCCTCTGATGGGAGCTCCCTTGTGGTGGCGGCAACATCTGTGCCCCCCGCATCTACAGGTACAGCCGTCACCCCCCCCTCTACCAGCACCGCCCTCCCAGCAGCCCCTCAGCCTTTGCCCCGTGCCCGCTCATCCAGGAGGGTGGGCATCACCTTTGCCCCAGGCACCTTAGGCCCTGCCCCAGTCACCCCTGCTGCCCTCAGTGAGGAAGCCATTGACCTCGTTAGGTCCCTCACTGTTGGGCAGTCTACCATTTTGAATGCCATCCAGGGTGTAGAGAGGCAGGTGCAACAAACCAATGCATTCCTGGAGGGCATTCATTCTGGTCAGGTGGCCCTTCAGCGAGCTTTTCAGACTCTGGCCCCAGCACTGATGGCAGCCATTGTCCGCGTCTCTAGCCTCCCCCCTCCAACTTCCTCCACCCGACCCAATCCCCTGTACCTCAGCCTATCCCAAGCACACCTACAGACCAACATGCACACACGTCAACACCCAAGGGAAGCTCAGGTAAACATAAGCACCACACATCCCACAGGCATTCACACAAGCATCACACACATGCAGACACACTAACATCCACTGCCTCCACTGTGTCCCCCTCCTCCTCGTCTCCCTCCTCCCTCCCAGTCTCGTCTCCACTCACACCTGCATGCACTACCTCTACAGCCACTACGTCCCTCTCCAGCACACCCACCACCACACACCGCTCACCTGCAGGCACCACCCCCACTAACATTCACATGTCCCCTGTGTCCTCTCCCAGTGTGTCTGTGACGCCCCCTCCCAAGATACACAAACACAGGCACACACCCACCCAACAGCCATCCACCTCACGACAGCCTCCAGTGCATGTACCTTCACGCAAAGTCACCAAACGTACACCTCCTACAACCACCACTCTTCCTCGACTCCCAAACCCCGTCCAGCTACCCGTCCCAGTGTGCCCCAAAAACTTTTCCTGTCCAACCATGACCTCTTTCCCACACCTCCCCCACCCCATCCGTCTCATAGGTCCCAATCTAGCACGTCAGCCACAACATCTCCGGGAACAGTGGTGCCTGTAGTCACCGGAATCTGGAGTGCACCTGCCACCAGGACAGCCAGTGTGGCACGGAGCCACAGCACAGACAGTCCCCCACCTGTAAAGCATCAGAAGTTGGCCAGTGCCCGGCGGGAGAGGGGGAAGACTCCAGCCACCAAAGCCGCTCCCAGGGGTACAGGTGGGAGTGTGGAGTCAGCTGTGACACCTTCCAAGATGGGGAAGGGCCACAAGAAACCCGGCAAGTCTGGGAAGAGCAGCACTGTGGAGAAGACCGCCATTATCCCCGATGCCCAGGAGGCCACCGCCAGCACCAGCCCACCTGCCCAGGAGGCCACCGCCAGCACCAGCCCACCTGGCCAGGAGGCCACCGCCAGCACCAGCCCACCTGGCCAGGAGGCCACTGCCAGCACTAGCACCGCTGGGCCATGAAGGACCTCCAGCACTAGCCCCGCTGGGCCATGAAGGACCACCAGCAAAAGCCCCGCTGGGCTATGAAGGACCGCCAGCACTAGCCCCGCTGGGCCATGAAGGACTGCCAGCAAAAGCCCCACTGGGCCATGAAGGACCGCCAGCACTAGCCCCGCTGGGCCATGAAGGACCGCCAGCAAAAGCCCCGCTGGGCCATGAAGGCCCGCCAGCAAAAGCCCCGCTGGGCCATGAAGGACCGCCAGCAGCTGAGACCCTGCAATGGAGACTGCCATCTCATGCACCGCTGAACAGGGCACCGCCACCTCAAGCACCGCTGAACAGGGCACCGCCATCTCAAGCACCGCTGCACAGGGCACCGCCATCTCAAGCACCGCTGAACAGGGCACCGCCGCCTCAAGCACCGCTGAACAGGGCACCTCCGTCCCAAGCACCGCTGCACACGGCACCGCCGCCTCAAGCACCGCTGAACAGGGCACCACCATCTCAATCACCGCTGCACAGGGCACCGCCGTCTCAGGCACCGCTTAACAGGGCACCGCCATCTCAAGCACAGCTGAACAGGGCACTGCCGCCTCAAGCACCGCTGAACAGGGCACTGCCATCTCAAGCACCACCATCTCAAGCACCGCTGGCCCATGAGCACGGGGTTTATGATGCACTCTGGTCACCATGCCCCCTCCAGAACCAGTGGAGACTGTCATCCACTCCCTCTGTCCTTAGAAGGATGAAGCACTCTGGGCACAAAGCCCCCTCCAGAACCAGTGGAGAGATACATCCACTACCTCAGTCCTTGGCAGGATGAAGCACTCTGGGCACAATGCCCCCTCCAGAACCAGTGGAGACTGTCATCCACTCCCTCTGTCCTTAGCAGGATGAAGCACTCTGGGCACAAAGCCCCCTCCAGAACCAGTGGAGAGATACATCCACTACCTCAGTCCTTGGCACGATGAAGCACTCTGGGCACAATGCCCCCTCCAGAACCAGTGGAGACTTTCGTCCACTCCCTCTGTCCTTAGCAGGATGAAGCACTCTGGGCACAAAGCCCCATCCAGAACCAGTGAAGAGATACATCCACTACCTCAGTCCTTGGCAGGATGAAGCACTCTGGGCACAAAGCCCCATCCAGAACCAGTGGAGACTGTAATCCACTCCCTCTGTCCTTGGCAGGATGAAGCACTCTGGGCACAACGCCCCCTCCAGAACCAGTGGAGACTGTTATCCACTTGAGAGACTGTGGCTTTACACTCCCCAGGATTGAACAGTGGGCAGCCCACCCACTATAGAGACTTGAGAGACTGTGGCTTTGCACTCCCCAGGATTGAACAGTGGGCAAACCACCCACAGTAGAGACTTGAGAGACTGTGGCTTTGCACTCCCCAGGATTGAACAGTGGGCAAACCACCCACTGTAGAGACTTGAGAGACTGTGGCTTTGCACTCCCCAGGATTAAACAGTGGGCATGTGGCCCCTCGTGGATTTGGCGTCATGCACTCAAGCGGCTGAGGTGCCTTCCCTTTCCCTCCCCCTGAGGTACCTGTTTTGTTGCTGTCTGATGCCCCTGCAGTGTTCTCTCCGTCATGGTCGGGGATCTTGTGTGGGCCTCGCCCATAGCGTGTGGTCCCAGTGTTCCACAGACTTTCTTAGAGCACTACCTGGACTACTATGCTTGGTATATATTATGTACATGGTGTGTATATATATTTCTGCCTACTAGCTTTTAATATATTACAATGGTTACACTCATTTTCTATTGTCTTTGCATTCTTCCGGGGGGTTTGGGGGGTGTAACTGTGATGTATTGATATGCATTAGTGTGTGTCTTGTAGTGGGTGAGGGTGGGGGTGTTGCGTGTGTGTGTGTCACTGTTTATTCCCTCCCCCCTCCCCTGTGTCGTAGGTGCAGTACTCACCGTGGTCTTCGCCGCCGGCGTTCGTGCTCCTGGTAGAGGAGCAGGAAGACTATTACAGGGAGAATTTGGAGTTCCGGGTCCATGGCGTCCTCGTTCCTCGTGGAGTGTGTAGAGGTGAGCGTTTTTCCTTCGGGATTCCTGTTTCCACCTTGTTTTTATCGGCGGTGAATCCGCCCCGGAAAAGGTGGCAGATTGGCCTGTCATAATAGTATGGGCGGACCATTGTCTCCCGCCTGTCTGTTGGTGGTGACCGCCAAGCTGTTTGTTTGTACCGCCGCGGCGGTCGGAATGTTAAAGTGGCTGTCTTTGTTGGCGCTTTCTGCCTCGGTCGTAATTGCTAATTTTTTACCGCCGGCCTGTTGGCTGTCTTACCGCCGCTTTAACACCGACCGCCAGGGTTATAATGACCACCTATATGTATCCTTTTCATTCTCTTGTTTAGAGACAGTCCAATCCATTCAGCAAATGTACTTGTATTCTATCCACTGCAAAAAACAACAACATGGGAATCACATATATGGAAGAGCAAGGATACTCAAATTCTGAGATATTTATTCTTCTCCTGAACAGAGATAGAATCCTTGAACCCCTTTGCTGCCAGGCCTTTTCCCCCTGAGGTGGCAGGCCTTTTTTTGGCTATTTGGGGAAGTTTGCGCTTAGGCCCTCATAACGTTTTGTCCACATAATCTACCCACACCAAATTTGCACCCTTTTTTTCCAACATCCTAGGGATTCTAGGGGTAGCCAGAGTTTGTGGGTTTCCCTGAAGGTTTTTTTTAAACAGGGAAAAAAAGGCTGCAGGAGAAGGCTTGTGTTTTTTTCCCCTAAAAATGGCATCAACAAAGGATTTGTGGTGCTAAAATCACCATCTTCCCAGCTTTCAGGTAAAGGCAGACTTGATTCAGAAAAACACATTTTTCAACACAATTTTGGCATTTTACTGGGACATACCCCATTTTTACAATGTCTGTTCCAGTTAGTGACAAAAATGGGTGTGAAACCAATGCTGGATCCCAGACAGCTAAACATTTCTAAAAGGTAGACAAAATTCTAAATTTAGCAAGGGGTCATTTGTGTACATCCTACAAGGTTTTCCTACAGAAAATGAAAGCTGAAATAAAAACAAATATTGAAATTGATTTAAAAAAACCAGCCATTTTTCTCCCCGTTTTACTCTGTACTGTTTTCCTGCAATGTCAGATTTTTAAAAGCAATATAAGGTTACATCTGCTGGACTCCTCTGGTTGTGCATATATATAGGGTTTGTAGGTTCAACACGAATCCTAGGTACCCAGAACCGACAAATGAGCTGCATCTTGCAATGGGTTTTCGTTATACACCGGGTATGCAGCAATTCATTTGGTGAAATACAAAGAATGAAAAATAGGTATCAATGAAACCTTTGTATTTCCAAAGATAAGGTGTTGAAAAGCAGTGGTTATTTGCACATCCCTGAATTCCGGGGTGCCCATAGTAGCATGTGAATTACAGGGCTTTTCTCAAATAGACGTCTTTTTACACACTGTCTTACATTTTGAAGGAACAAATTTAGAGAAGGACAAGGGGCAATAACACTTGTCCTTCTATTCTACGTTTCTCCAAGTCTCCAGATAAAAATGGTACCTCACTTGTGTGGGTAGGCCTAGTGCTCACGACAGGAAACGCAGCATGGGCACACCATATTTTTACATTGAAATCTGATGTGTGGATTTAGGCCTTTAGCTCAGCCGGCATCTAGGGAAACCTACCAAACATGTGCATTTCTGAAAACTAGACACAGGAATCCAAGATGGTCCACGATGTTCTGTTACCCAGAATTCTTGGCAAACCTCAAAGTTAGGCAAAAAAACACTTTTTCATTACATTTTGGTGATAGAAAGTTCTGGAATCTGGGAGGAGCCACAAATGTCCTTCTACCCAGCAATCCCCCAAGTCTCACAATAAAAATGGTACCCCATATGTGTGGGTAGACCTAGTGCTCGCACCAGGAAACACCCCAAAACACAACATGGACACCACATATTTTCTCAAAGAAAACAGACCTGTTTTTTGCAAAATGCCTAGCTGTGGATTTGGGCCTTTAGCTCAGCTGGCACATAGGATAACCTACCAAACCTGTGTATATTTGAAAACGTAACACCTGGGGGAATACAAGATGGGGTGACTTGTGTGGCTCTCACCAGGTTCTGCCTTTGCAGTTTGCGATCACAAAACACTTTGATACTTCTGGCCCAATGTATGGTATGTGGCATCACAAGTAGTGATACAGCTGGTGCATTTTGGCATCAATAACAAGCCGCCAACCTCAAATTAGGGTGCATTTCTGGTTGTTTCTGAAAACATAGTTATGGGTCCCAAGGTTAGGTTGAACAAACATATTTACAAAAGATGATGTATGGTGTACCACAAATATTAATTTGCATTTAGATTGGTCATAATACATATATCAGGTATTCCACATAGATCAGGGTTTTAGATTTTCATCCTGGACAAGGCATCACATATCTTTACATGGCTGTGTATGTCTACCACTTTGATTTTGAGTAAACAATTTTTCAGAAATTGATAATAAACTTATTGCAAGATAAGAGTCCAGAACACCTAACACAATGCTGCTGGCAGTTGATTTATTCCAGATTGCCCTGTCATCACATAATTTGCCATAACTCCATTTATGTGATAGCAGAATGAGGGGTTGGCATTTAATGTTATTTGGAAAGATTGCTTGGTCCAACCAGATTTAAAAAAGGATAGCACTACAGACCCAAAATATTTTTAACTCTGAACTCTCTCCAGGATACTGAAAGGAGTTTCTGACAGGCATCTGTTAAAGTATTGTTCTTTCCTGTTGGCAATACATTCATGGGTGAAGGTAAAGGTCTAACTGCAACTTTACAAGGAACTTTCAGTGAGTAGCACGCTACTTCCGAACCCAAAAGGAATTAGTGATGAATTAGTTTAGGGAAATATGAGTACAATTTTAGTAAAATTATAATTTAAATTGAACCGCGGATACGTCAGTTTCTTAGTTGGATTGACTGGAGTAATGGAGGGGTAGAGGACACAAGGATCCAGAAGTATTAATTGGGTGTTTAAAGTAATAGGATTTAGGCTTGGGATGAGTAAAGGGGAGAAGGGAAGAGTCTGTGGAAAGGGTTAGGGAGATCATAGTAGCAGGAGTGGTTCTGGATGAGTTAAAGATGAGATAAATGAGGGATAATTTAGTAGGGTTATTTGGGAGATCATGGTAGTAAACTGAGGTTTGGGTGAGTTAGATGTGGAAGAGGAGGGAAGAGCTTATGCAGGGTTATTTAAGAGATGAAAGTAGTATAATGGATTTGGGGTGAGTCGGGGAGAGAATGGAGGATAGATTGATAGAGACATGACATATGGCCATGGGTAGACAAAGTAAAGTGTACAAGAGAGTAAAAATATAATATTTTTTATTTACAGTTTTATATATTATTATATATATATATATATGTATATATATATATATATATATATATATATATATATATATATATATATATATGCAACACATATTTTCTTGTCCAACATAAAGAAAAGGTCTAGCCTTGTTCATCCGTGAACAAGGCCATGGCTGAAACGCGTTGGGAGGAAGACCATTTCTGTTTTTGTTAATATATTTTGCAACTGCTAGTTTGTGTCTTGACCTTTTCTTTATATTGGACAATAAAATATGTGTTGCATATTAATGGGATTCCCGTTCCCATGTCAAGACCTCCACGATTGAGCCTCGATATTTCGGGTATTTTGGTGGACAAATATATATATGTGTATATATATATATATATATATACAGTATATATATATATATATATATATATATATATATATATATATATATATATATATATATAATAATAATATATATGTATATATATACACGTACATTTTTTACCATTATTTGTATTTAATTGATGTATTCTTTATTAGTATTATTAATATATATATATATATATATATATATATATATATAGATATATAGATATATATATACATTTAGATTTTGATTTATAGATTTTTTTTCTCTAGTACAGTAGGACCAGAGTAACAAATAAATAGATATATGAGTACACAGCAAGAGAACATATGTCCAAGGGATACAATAATGGGTATAATATGAGAAGAAAAGAAGCATTGTACAAACACAGACCCTCAAGACCTGCAATATTCAATTAACAAGAGTACTTTCTAACATTCATTTATCTCTACTCAATTTGCGAATAGCCAAATACCTATGATAATAAACATTTGATCAGTGTGATATAAAATGAGAACAGGGACTCATAAGCATCTAATATAACAACCCATCCAGGAGCCATGCAATGACCCATGAACTTGTCAAGTACAGAACAACATACACATATATATTTATATACACACACACACACATACATACACACATGAATACACACACATATATACACATGTATGTATATACATATACACATTTAAGCCATGAGTAACCATACATTAGTTAAACAGGTCTAAAGATTATGCGTGTAGTTTATTGTTATGACATAGTGGTGATACATATTTTCCAAAGAAACTACACATATCTAGAATATACAAATAATCAGATAAAAAATATATTTATCAACATATGTAGTCCATAGCAGTTTGAACATGGTGGCCATGAAGGAAAGAGCCAACTCCCGAGCAGTCCCCCGAAGACAAGACAGCCATCCATGGATCCCACAGTTGGGGGCAATGAATTCCACAGCTTGGCTGCCCGAGCGGAGAAGGATGCACCACCCATAGTGCAGAAACAATGCTGTTTTCATCTCATCAATAAGAAGCATGAAGATTGGGCACACAGAATGGATACAAATGCCTTGGAAACAAGACATCAAGGTGTTATACAGAGGCTGGTCTATCAATTTATTCTAAGAATGTTAAATTCTAAAATGAATTCCCTATGTGGAGCAGGTATTTTTTTGGTGAACAGAACAGGGCACTCCATGCCATCTTCTGTTATTATTTTCTGTTTAGTTCAAACTTTTACATGATTATTACAATAATGAAGTCTTAAGCACTGATAAAGAGTAGTGGGGAAAAATTTGATTTCCAAATACCCTTAACCGATTTTGACAGCAATACATATTGGAGGAAAATAAGGGAAAATAAGTAGAAACCAAGCACTATTAATGATATAAATGCCAATTCCACTTGTTATACATTGATTCCACCTATAACATTTAGACTGAGAGATATTTATCCCACCTCATTAATGCCGTACTCTATTGTAACAATATTTATGTGGTGTGATAAATGCTGCCTCTGCTCCGGACTATCTAAATCATAGCCTTAAAGTTAGCTAGAGGTAACGGATGTTTGGACTTTGGCAGATCAAAATGTCCTTTTATATTTCAGTACCCAAAAAAAAAACAATAAGAAAAATGATTGAACTAAATAAAGCTCAGCCATCCTGTATTATTTTTATATATATTTTTTTGTTGTTGATTGTTTTCATAAACAAATAAATTTAGTTAGAAAATACTTTTTGGGAATGACCACATTTGTATGGAATTCTCCCAGATATTTGCCTTTACTGACCTAAATTGATGCAGACCCCAATTTTGTTGGCATTAGGACTCTTGCTAACCACTGGCAAGGTGTTTGTGCACTCCCTTCTAAACATTGTAAACTGTGCATAACTTCATTAGATTATTTAATTTACTTTGAAGTACCTTCTGTATGGTACTACATGTATCCAGAACCTGTAAATTAAATACTACTCATGGACTGCAGTGCTCATTGTGCCACCCCTAAAATAGCCTCAGAAAACTGTCTTCAAGTCTGCCCCTACAGCCTGTGTGTGTATCTTTAATCTGCCATTTACATCTTGCAAAATGGACTTCCTGCCACGTCTAAACCTTCTTTTTTAATACTTAAAAGTCATCATCATGTTAGGCCCTAAAAGCACATAGGGCAGGCTGTCTGATATTTAAAAGGTAGGACATGTGTATTTAGGTTTTACATGTGCTAACAGTAAAAACCCCCAAAGACATATTTTACTGTGGCAAAGCTAGCCTTCCATAGACTAGGCTACCTTATAACTTTTAATAAAAGATAACTGCAGTTTGACAGCTAGAGAAATACTTTCCCCACTCATTTGCATCAAACTTTTAAACCCTATTTGATGGTAATATAGGATCTTAAATTACTATTTTGAGAAGGCCACCTTTAGAAATTTGACAATTTTTTCATAAACCAAATGTGGCTTTCTGCCAGTGTCCAGGGTGACATGAATGTTAATGGCTCTTCAGTTTGGAACCAGCCATATAAAAATCACCCTTGACCTTGCTCTCTATGGCAACAGTCCAGCCTGAACTGCCAGGCCAGGCCCTCCCTGGACTGGAAAATAAGCATCTTGGGACTGGTTTTGGGGTATCACCCTTCATCAGTAAAGCTAGCTTGAAAACTAGTGGCATAGGGACCCACGACTGGGCAATATGTTCTTAATGCAAACCTAATAGAACGTTTAGTGGTGGAATTTACAATCCAATGCAAATCCAGATTTGCATGGGATTGCAACCAATGGCAATGCAAAACTGTACAATGGGGTGCATTGTGTTACTTTGTGACAAGGGAGCATTTTATGGGTGGTGATAGACATTCCCATAATACCATCATGGGTTTTGACACACATTATCCTCTACACAGAACTGCAGACACAGATTTGTGTCAAAAACATCCCATGACAATATTTTCATTTCTCCTCATTTTCCACTCTTTACATGCATGCTGCATTCTACAGTACACGTAAAAAGTGGAAACACTTTAACACCTTAATTGCTGAGGCTTTTCCCTTCCTGTGCTAAGCCCTTTTCTGGGTATTCTGGGTACTTCGCCCCTGGGTCACCACAACTTTTTTTCCACATAAGATATCCACCCCAAATTTGCCAAACTATTTGTCAAAAATATGAAACATAAGTAGGAAAAGGCAACCCTTTATGACAACATTTTCATCTGTAGCTTCTTGTCAAAATGGTTCATTTAGAAAAGTAGTACAATAGTATGTCTACTAGATCCTTCTTTATAGTGGGGATATGTGGGGTGTGTAGGTTCTCCAAGAACCCAAGGAATACAGAGCCAAAAACTGAGCTGCATTTTACACTGGTTTTCCAGTACGTACTGAGCATAACGCAATTCATGTGGTATGCAGGGAAAATGGATCATTTTAGGCAAAGCTTCAGGTTTGGAGGGCATTGTGGGTGAAAACATTTGGTGATCCATGCAAGACACACCACCCTGGACTCCCCGATTGTCTAGATTTCAGTAATGTCTGGGTTTCGAAGGTTTCCCTGAGTGACCGTCCTGCCCAGGGTAAATACCGCCACTATCCCTATTACTGATTTCACACATTTTGTTTTGTTTTGTGATGCCGCTGTTAAGGTTAGCCACACATGTGGGGGATCACTGGGTGGTAGGAAATTTGGTTCACTACAGATTCAGTAACCTTCCTTCAGAAAAACGTGAGGAAAAGGCATGATTTTATGCAAAGTTTGAGGTTTGCTGGGCATTTTGAGGAAGAATACATTGTGGGATCCAGGCAAGGCACACCACCCTGGAGTCCCTTTGGTGTCTAGTTTTCAAATGGCTGCGTTTAGTTAATTTTCCAGGGTGGCAAAGCACACGCTCAAATAGTGCAACCATTCATCATGGCAAGTAGGAGTACATTTGAATTTACTCCTACTCTGCTAGTCCATATGTCAAAATGTCCTGTTGCATGCCATTGCAATAGGGCTCTGCTCCCCAGGAGGGAGGAAGGACTGTTGGGGTTTTAGGGATGGAGGATAGGCTCATCACCAGGGTGTTCTACCCATACTTTTTGTTTTTTAAACACACACACACATATGTATATATATATATATATCATTGTCACCTCCTGCCTCCGTAAGGGGCCACAGACCCTGCAGGGCGGCCTGGGATACTGGGGCGAAGCATCCCACAGAAAATATCTCCCAAAAACGAAAAGCCCAGGCACCAGTCCATGTTAAAATCCAAGCATTTAATAGCAATTCTGAGCAGCAAGACAAAAAATCCTGACGCGTTTCGGCAACAGCATGCCTTGTTCACAGGTAAGTAAGAGCAGGTGTGAGTGAGCCAGTGCTTTTTAAATACACAGTCATGTGACTTCAATAGCCAAACTCCAACTCCCATAATGCATAGTTCCATAAAATAACTTCCTGAACTGGAGCGCTTAATTTCCATATAGCTGCAAAAGCGTCACAGGCACTTCAGTTCACCATACAAATGTTCTTGTGTGCATTAGGTATCCATTACTTGATAGTCCACTTGCTTTTACAGTTACTGCCCAGCATAATAACAGCTATACAAGGAATACATAAAAAGTAAGAGGAAAGGCACACTGTCTCCCTCCTATCCCTTGCTCACCTCCATCGCAATATATTTCTTGGATAAATGCCTTGTTTGCATGAAGGTGAGCGGGTCAGGCCCCTTCCATAAAACTATCACTGTCACCTCCTGCTCCGTAAGGGGCCACAGACCCTGCAGGGCGGCCTGGGATACTGGGGCAGAGCATCCCACAGAAAATATCTCCCAAAAACGAAAAGCCCAGGCACCAGTCCATGTTAAAATCCAAGCATTTAATAGCAATTCTGAGCAGCAAGACAAAAAATCCTGACGCGTTTCGGCAACAGCATGCCTTGTTCACAGATAAGTAAGAGCAGGTGTGAGTGAGCCAGTGCTTTTTAAATACACAGTCATTTGACTTCAGTAGCCAAACTCCAACTCCCATAATGCACAATTCCATAAAATAACTTCCTGAACTGGAGCGCTTAATTTCCATATAGCTGCAATAGCGTCACAGGCACTTCAGTTCACCATACAAATGTTCTTGTGTGCATTAGGTATCCATTACTTGATAGTCCACTTGCTTTTACAGTTGCTGCCCAGCATAATAACAGCTATACAAGGAATACATGAAAAGTAAGAGGAGAGGCACACTGTCTCCCTCCTATCCCTTGCTCACCTCCATCGCAATATATTTCTCGGATAAATGCCTTGTTTGCATGAAGGTGAGCGGGTCGGGTCCCTTCCATAAAACTATCATTGTCACCTCCTGCTCCGTAAGGGGCCACAGACCCTGCAGGGCAGCCTGGGATACTGGGGCGAAGCATCCCACAGAAAGACAGCAGCGTTTCGGCAACAGCATGCCTCGCCAGGAGGTGACAATGATAGTTTTAGGGAAGGGGCCCGACCCAATCACCTTCATGCAAACAAGGCATTCATCGAAAAAATATATTGCTATGGAGGTGAGCAAGGGATAGGAGGGAGACAGTGTGCCTCTCCTCTTACTTTTCATGTATTCCTTGTATAGCTGTTATTATGCTGGGCAGCAACTGTAAAAGCAAGTGGACTATCAAGTAAGGGATACCTAATGCACACAAGAACATTTGTATGGTGAACTGAAGTGCCTGTGACGCTATTGCAGCTATATGGAAATTAAGCGCTCCAGTTCAGGAAGTTATTTTATGGAATTGTGCATTATGGGAGTTGGAGTTTAGCTATTGAAGTCACATGACTGTGTATTTAAAAAGCACTGGCTCACTCACACCTGCTCTTACTTACCTGTGAACAAGGCATGCTGTTGCCGATACGCGTCAGGATTTTTTGTCTTGCTGCTCAGAATTGCTATTAAATGCTTGGATTTTAACTTTAACATGGACTGGTGCCTGGGCTTTTCGTTTTTGGGATATATATATATATATATATATATATATAGTTAAATATAAATATATATTGGAAGATGAAGAATCACATTACCTACTGGTGGTCGTTGAAAGTTATGATTAGGACCTAGTTCCTATAGGCATTTTTTGGTTTTGGCTCTGCTTGATGAAACCACTTGTCAGTTAAGCTGCTGCCTTGAGAGTTTTGGGGTGATCCATCAAGCGGGGCTGAGAAAAAGGGGGGTCCCAAAATGCATTTTCCCCATTCATTTTTCCATAGTGTCTTTAGACACTCCTGCAGTCTAAACTGCTAAACACAATTACACCAACTTTGGCAGGAAGTTAGATCCTGTTCCACAGACTACACTTTTTGTGGTTTGGTATAAATCTGTTCAGTAGTTTTGGAGTAAATTAAGGGCATAACATAGATATATAGGGATAAGGAACCTCTATGGGTCCAGGTCTGCGAATCTGGGGAGAGAGCATGCTGATTTTCTGGCTGCAACCTGACAGAAAAGTTGCACCCACCATGTTGTTTGTTGCATCGGCTTGGAGGAGGGAAAAGAACAGTGAAAATCCACATAAGAGTTCAGGATACAGCTATCCTGACCCCATAGGACACATAGAGGGATCCTCGTATGCAAAGAATTGGCCAGTTATTTTCTTTTATTTAAAAAAAAAAATCCCACCCACTGAATTCAACTTCATGCTGTGCGCTTTCAAAGGCCATGCATAGCTTGGGTTTGGGTATGTGCAGGAGGGTTGGCCAGGCCCTGCGACCAACCCCTGCCATGCACGGCAAAGGCCGTGTGCAGCACTGGTTAAATTTACATCTGTGCATGCGTCTGTCCCTGCACAGATAATTACTTCACATATTTCATTGATGAGACCTTCTATGGCATCATTGATGTTATTACTGCAACATTTGCAATCAAATTACTGATGAGAAAACTGTGCATAGGGGGCACACAAGTTATAGTTACATTAGGGCGCGAGTTATAGTTACTTGAGTTACCCTACCTATAACTGCTGAACTGCTAAATGTCAATGGTTTTGTGCTATATTGTCCTTGTAACCTTTGTTTTTTCAGTGAATATATATATATATATATATATATATATATATATATATATATATATATATATATATATATATATATAAAAATCACTGTTCCTCCTATCCAAAGACTTACGTCCTTAAACTTAAATCAAGAAAAAACACCTTGGTCACAATCATCTTGGGATATAATTTGTTTTATTTACTTTGGCAAAAAATATACATCCACCGGACACGTTTCGGGAAACGTTGTTCCCTTGTTCATGCAGCGGGTGAATGTATATTTTATGCCAAAGTAAATAGAACGGATGTAAGGAAATGCCTCCCTTGGCATGGATTCCCCCTAACGTTTTGCCTTTTGTTGATGAAAGTTATGACTGAAAGTGTGCTGGGACCCTACTAACTAGGCCCCAGCACCAGTGTTCTTTCCCTAAACTGTGCCTTTGTTTCCACAATTGGCACAGCCCTGGCACACAGATAAGTACCCTGTAAATTGTACCCCTGCTACCAAGGTCCCTGTGGCCAGGGAAGGTCTCTAAGAGCTGCAGCATGTATTATGCCACCCTGGGGACCCCTCACTCAGCACATGCACACAGCCTCACAGTTTGTGTGTGCTGGTGGGGAGAAAATGACTTAGTCGACATGGCACTCCCCTCAGGGTGCCATGCCCACCTCTCACTGCCTGTGGCATAGGTAAGTCACCCCTCTAGCAGGCCTTACAGCTCTAAGGCAGGGTGCACCAAACCACAGGTGAGGGCGTAGTTGCATGAGCATTATGCCCCTACAGTGTCTAAGCAAAACCTTAGATATTGTAAGTGCAGGGTAGCCATAAAAAGTATATGGTCTGGGAGTCTGCCAATTACAAACTCCACAGTTCCATAATGGCTACACTGAAATCTGGGAAGTTTGGTATCAAACTTATCAGCGCAATAAATGCACCCTGATGCCAGTGTGGGATTTATTGTAAAGTAAACCCAGAGGGTATCTTAGAGATGCCCCCTGAATACCAGTCTGACTCCTAATGCTAGGCTGACCAGTTTCTGCCAGCCTGCCACAACTAGATGAGTTTCTGGCCACATGGGGTGAGTGCCTTTGTCACTCTGTGGCCAGGAACAAAGCCTGTACTGGGTGGAGGTGCTTCTCACTTCCCCGTGCAGGAACTGTGACACCTGGCGGTGAGCCTCAAAGGCTCATGCCTTTTGTTACATCACCCCAGGGCATCCCAGCTAGTAGAGATGCCCGCCTCTTTGGACACTGCCCCCACTTTTGGCAGCAAGGCCGTAGGAGATAATGAGAAAAACAAGGAGGAGTCACCTACCAGTCAGGACAACCCCTAAGGTGGCACCCCTGTCTTTAGAAATTCTCCATCTTGAGTTTGGAGGATTCCCCCAATAGGCATTAGGAATGTGCCCCCTTCCCCTCATGGAGGAGGCACAAAAAGGGTGTAGTCACCCTTAGTCACCCTCAAGGACAGTAGCCATTGGCTACTACCCCCCTGACCTAAACACACCCCTTAATTTAGTATTTAGGGGCAACCCTGAACCCAGGAAATCAGATTCCTGCAACCTGAAGAAAGAAGGACTGCTGATGTGAAAGCCCCGCAGTGACGACGGAGACGACAACTGAGTTGGCCCAGCCCTACCGGCCTGTCTCCAGACTCAAAGAACCTGCACAGTGAACCATCCAACAGGGACCAGAGACCTCTGAGGACTCAGAGGACTTCCCTGAACCTAAAGGACCAAGAAACTCCCAAGAACAGTGGCACTGTTCAGAACCTGCAACAACTTTGCAACAAAGAAGCAACTTTTAAAGAAGTCTCTCTTCCCGCCGGAAGCGTGAGACTTCACACTCTGCACCCGATGTTCCGGGCTCGAGTTCAGGAGAACCAACACCACAGAGAGGACTCCCAAGTGACTCCAACGACGTGGACACCCTGAGTCGACCTCCCGGCACCCCCACAGTGACGCCTGCAGAGAGGATCCAGAGGCTCCCCCTGACTGCAACAGTCTGGTAACAAAGGAACCCGACGCCTGGACCAAACACTGCACCTGCAGCCCCCAGGACAGAGAGGAACCACCTACCAGTGCTGGAGTGACCAGCTGTGGGGCGTCATCCTAGCCCAGTCAGTGGCTGGCCAAAAAATCACCCCTGTGCCCTGCCTGCATTGCGTAAGTGACCCCCAGGTCCCTCCATTGCTTTCAATGACAAACCCAACACATACGTTGCACACGGCACCCGGACGCCCCTGTGCCGCTGAGGGTGTGTTTTGTGTGCCTGTGTGTCCCCCCCCCAGTGTTCTACAAAAAACCCCGTCTGCTCCCAGAGGATGCAGGTACTTACCTGCCAGCAGACTGAAACCGGAGCACACCTGTTCTCCATAGGCACTGTTAGAAATGGGTCTTTGGTTGACAGTAAGGTTACCCCCTGTTCAAGCAAGGACCCTCACTCTAGTCAGGGTAAAAGAGAATCACCCTCAGCTAACCCCTGCTTGCCCCCTTGGTAGCTTGGCAGAGCAGTAGGCTTAACTTCAGAGTGCTATGTGTAAAGTATGTGTACCAACACACAGTAACTTAATGAAAACACCACAAAATGACACAACACATGTTTAGAAAAATAGAAAATATTTATCTAAACAAAAGAAGACCAAAATGACAAAAATTCACAATACACAAGTCAAGTTATCAATTAAAAAGCAAAAAGAGTCTTTATGTAGTTTAAAACACACACTACCACTGTTAGCGTGAAAATGTACCTTGGGTGCATCAACAATAACCACGCACAGGGTCGTCGGGTCATGGTGCATCGTTCATTCTCTCCACAGGAGAGCGATGCGTTGATTCGGTCAGCACTCTCGGGTCCGGGCAGGCCGTGTGTTGTTTTTGCATGCCCAGCGGTGCCTGTGTCAGAAATCCAGCTGAACGATGATCTGAAAACCATGCAGAGCGGGTTGCAATCTCCCAGCCTCCGTCAGTGATACTGCGCGTCATTTCTCCAGCTCCATGCGACGATTCTTCATTCGCGTTTCTGGCTGCGTGTCGTTTCTTCAGGTGCAGATCAGAGTCACGTCAATCTTTTCCCCGCACAGCACTCTGTGCTTGGATTTCCTCTCTTAGGCTGCCAACTTCTCCTTTCAGGGTCCCAGGAACTGGATAGGCACCACAGGACAGACCAGGAGTCTCTCCAGAGACTCCATTGTTGGCAGAGAGAAGTCTTTGCTGTCCCTAGCCTGGACGATGAACTGCCCACCACCTCCGCCGGCGCTAGTGGACAGGAGGCACCGCCACAGGACCACAACACCAGCACCCCACCCCTGCAGTTGGAGAACCACCCCGCAAGCGGTCCCTGAGATCCAGGACAAAGACAGAGAACAATGCCAAGACCTCCGCCAAAAACTGAGACCACCTTGATTGTCATCCTTTTGTCCCACTTCGTCACCCTGTCCATCCATCAACTGCCCCAACTCCACTTCCTATGCCCCTTTGGACAATGCACCTGTGAGACTAATAGATTGGCGCTGCCATGGACATTCCTCCACCATCACCCCTGACCATTTTACAACCCCCTCCAATATTTAGCACTTAAATAAACACCCTTAAATCACAAAACTATCTGGAGTCAGTCTGTGCTTTCGAAATTGTGTATTTGCAATAACTGAGGAACAATGCAACATCCATTGTATTGTCAACATACCTATGTCACACAGCTCTAGTCCATGAGGAAAGAAAGCAGATGGCACACAGTGAGACTCACATATGTGAAATTGAAAGGGAAAGTGACAAGGCAGGGTTCATACAATGGGTGAAAGTGACAGATAGATGAGAGGTAGAACAAGTGTATCAGATGTAGCAGGCAGTGATGTCTTCTTACCTGTGTCTCACTGGAAGTATTGATGAATCACTGTGTTTCTGTTGTCGATATCCTCTTCTTCTGCTTTCTCGTCTTCAATGTCCAATTGCTCCACAGCTGCCACAAGACCTCCATCTGGACCATCCTCCTGCAGAAAAGGCACCTGTCGTCGCAAAGCCAAGTTGTGAAGCATACAGCAGTCCACGATGATCTGGCACACCTTCTTTGGTGAGTAGAATAGGGAATCACCTGTCATATGGAGGCACCTGAACCTGGCCTTCAGGAGGCCGAAGGTCCTCTCTATAACCCTCCTAGTTCACCCAAGGGCCTCATTGTAGCGTTCCTCTGCCCTTGTCCTGGGATTTCTCACTGGGGTAAGTAGCCATGACAGGTTGGGGTAGCCAGAGTCACCTGCAAATGTTGAGGGACAACTGTTAAACACACACTAACTCTTAGGGACAACCCCAGACACCTATTCACACTGCATAGGGTCTTTATCCTCACCTAATAGCCACACACGGTGCCTCTGGAGTTGCCCCATCAAATAAGGGATGCTGCTATTCCTCAGAAAGTAAGCGTCATGCACTGAGCCAGGAAACTTGGCAATCACATGGGAGATGTACTGGTCGGCCAAACACACCATCAGCACATTCATTGAATGGTAACTCTTCCTGTTTCTGTACACCTGTTCACTCCTACAGGGGGGGTACCAGGGCCACATGTGTCCCATCAGTGGCACCAATGATGGTGGGGATATGTCCCAGGGCATAGAAGTCACCTTTCACTGTTGGCAAATCCTCCACCTGAGGGAAAACGATGTAGCTGCGCATGTGTTTCAGCAGGGCAGGCAACACTCTGGACAACACGTTGGAGAACATAGGCGGGACATCCCTGATGCTATGGCCAATGTCGTCTGAAAAGATCCACTTGCCAGGAAATGGAGTACTGACAGCACCTGCACTAGAGGGGAGATTCCTGTGGGATGGCGGATAGCTGACATCAGGTCCGGCTCCAACCGGGCACACAGTTCCTGGATTGTGGCACGATCCAGTCTGTAGGTGACAATTACATGTCACTCTTCCATTGTTGACAGGTCCACCAGTAGTGTGTACACCGTAGGATGCCGCCATCTCCTCACTTGCCCCAGCGGATGTGCTCTATGGAGGAGAACAGCGAGCAGAGGGTCAGCCAACACTGAGGTACAAAAACACAACTTTATTTCACACGTTTTCAGTCCGCTATGTCCCTGTCTTAATGTGTATGCAAGGCCTATATATGTGTGATGCATTTAAAATTAATGCCATGTTGCCCCCTGAAATGGCGGCTGCCTGACGTGTAAGGTGGGGCAAGGGGATATGAGGTAACTGCGCTGGCGTTCTACACCATCGTGATAGGTGGTCGAAGCCCACAGCGCAATCCTGCATTTGTTAACATTGGACCCTATGGGTCAAAGGAGCCAATGACGATGTATGCCGGCGATGACGGTACGCACCGCTGCGGACGTGACCAACATTTTCTCTCTGTTCACTCACTTGATACCTGATGTTCGACAGGAGAGGACCTACACTGCAAGTGCTGCTGTGCCCTCAGTCTGGAAGAGACAATGGCTCATGTGTCTGGGGAAAAGGGCCCCTGCCTTCACCATGGGGAGTTGGAGAAACTAGTGGATGGGGTCCTCCCCCAGTACATGCTACTCTATGGGCCTCCAGACAAACAGGTAAGTACACTGTGAGCATGATGGATGGGCAATGCCTGTGTCAAGTGGTGTTGATGGAAGATCCGGGGGGGGGGGGAATGAGGCGTGCATGAAAGAACAGCGATTGGATGTGCATCAGGGCAAGGGTGGGAACGTGGGCCAATGATTGTGACGGTCCGGACGGTTATGTTGCGCATTTTCCCCTGTACTATTCCTGTAGGTCAGCGCCCACCAGAAGAAGGATATTTGAAGTGTGCCATCGCCAAGGACGTCCGGACCCTGGGGGTCACCCACAGACGGAGCACCCACTGCCATAAAAGATGGGAGGACATTCGCCGCTGGAGCAAGAAGACGGCGGAGGCCCAGCTGGGGATGGCCTCCCAATGTGGGAGGGGTGCCCGTCTCACCATGACCCCCCTGATGTTCCGGATCCTGGTGGAGGCATATCAGGAGTTGGATGGGCACTTGAGGGCATCACAGCAGCCACGAGGGGGTGAGTACAGTCACATCCATCTGACTATGTGCGCATTGGAGGTGTCTGGGTGGGGGAGCTGGGCAGTAGGTTCCCCTAGGCCAGGGTGAGTTTAGTAGGCAAGGTCCCTTCGTAAGGCAGGCCATGTGGCACCCCACCCCACCAGTGTTCAGAGCCAACTACACCTAGTCAGGCTCCTGTGACTTCCATGTGTGAAGCAATCAGGCATAGGCCTTGTACCACATGTCCCTGGGATTTATTAGGGAACTCTAAGTGCACGGCGTAGTGCAGAGGGCTTCTGTGTCTGTAGTGTCCGCCAACAGTAGTGGTATTGCATGCACTCAACATGTCTTTCTTCTGTCTTCCCCCCCTTTTTTTGGTGTCACTGTTTTTATGTGCAATAGCATCATCAGGTGGAGGAGCAGTGGCACCGGAGCAGGAGGGAGCTGCATCCTATATGGCCCTGGAGGATGAGACAACGGAGTCTGAAGCCACCAGTGGGGCGGAGGGTGAGGGGAGCTCTACGGCGGGGACAGGAGCTGAGACCAGCGTCACGGCCTCCTCCTCTGATGGGAGCTCCCTTGCGGTGGCGGGTCCCTCTGTGCCCCCCACATCCACAGGTACAGACACCACCCCCCCTACCAGCACCGCCCTCCCAGCAGCCCCTTACTGTGTGCCCCATGGCAGCTCACCCAGGAGGGTGGGCATCTCCTTTGCACCAGGCACCTCAGCCCCTGCCCCCTGTCAGCCCTGCCCCCTGTCAGCCCTGCGGCCCTCAGTGAGGAGGCCATTGACCTCCTCAGATCCCTCACGGTTAGGCAGTCTACCATTCTGAATGCCATCCAGGGTGTAGAGAGGCAGTTGCAACAGACGAATGCAAACCTGAAGGGCATTCATTCTGGTCAGGCAGCCCAACAGCAAGCTTTTCAGACTCTGGCCTCAACACTGATGGCAGCCATTGTCCTTGTGTCCAGCCTCCCCCCTCCAACTTCCTCTACCCAGACCCAAACCCCTGTACCTCAGCCGATCCCAAGCACACCATCAGACCAGCATGCACACACCTCAACACACAAGGGAAGCTCTGGCAAACATAAGCACCACACATCCCACAGGCACTCACACAAGCATCATACCCATGCACAAATACCAACATCCACTGCCTCCACTGTGTCCCCCTCCTCCTCGTCTCCCTCCTCCCCCCTGTCACGTGTCCACTCACACCTGCATGTACCACATCTTCATCCACTACGTCCATCACCAGCACACCCATCACCACACACTGCTTACGTGCACTCACCACCCCCACTACCATTCACACATCCCCTGTGTCCTCTCCCAGTGTGTCTGTTCACCCACCTCCCAAGGTACACAAATGCAGTCACACACCCACCCAACAGCCATCCACCTCACGACAGCGTCCATTCCATGCACCTTCTCCCAAAGTCAGCAACCTACAACCACTACCTCTTCCTCCACTCCCAAACCCCCTCCATCTACCCGTCCCAGTGTGTCTAAAAAACTTTTCCTGTCCAACCTTGACCTCTTCCCCTCACTTTTCTCACCCCTTCAGTCCCCTAGGGCACGCCTTTCCAGGTCCCAACCCAGCACCTCAGCCACCACATCAGCGGGAACAGTGGTGCCAGCAGTAACCGGCTTCTGGAGTGCGCCAAGCAGCAGGGCAGCCAGTGTGCCACAGAGCCAGACCACGGACAGTCCCCCACCTCAGAAGCATAAGAAGTTGGCCACTGGCCAGAGGGAGAAGGGCAAAACACCTGCCACCAAGGGCTCTCCCAGGACTAAAGTTGTGAGTGGGAAGACAGCAGCGCCAACATCCAAGGTGGGGAAGGGGTACAGAAAGAAAGGGAAGTCGCCGCCAACCTGCACGGCAGACAATACCGCCACCAGCACCGCTGGCACCGACACCGCTGCCACCAGCCCCACTTCCCAGGACCCCGCCACCACCAGCACCGCTGCCAAGGACCCAGCTGCCACCAGCACTGCTGCCAAGGACACTGCCGCCACCAGCACCGCTGCCAAGGACACCGCCGCCTCTAGCACCTAACTGCTTTCTGTGAAGGACTTCTGCCTTGCTGTTGCCCTGCTGCCTTGCTACTCTCTGGCTATGCTAAGATGTGCTCTCCAAGGGCTTGGCTAGAGCTTGCCTTCTGTTCCCTGAAGCCTCAGGATCAAAAAGACTTCATCTCTGCAAGAAGAACTCTCTGTGCGGCGGAAATCAACGCACAGTTGTCAGAAAACAACGCACAGCCTGCATCGTGGTGAAAAATTCACTGCACGTCAAACTGGAATGATGCAGCCCAACTTCGTAAGGAGAAGATCGACACAGTGGCAGTGTAGCGACCGGAAAATCTATGCACAGCCCACTGGATCGACGCATAGCCGAGCCGGAACAATGCAGTCCGACTTCCTGAGAGTAATCGACGCATCACCTGGCATGTGGTAGAATTTTCCACCAATGCACACCGGATCGACGCAGCCCCTGTACCTTCGTCCTGTCAGCACCGGATTTCAACGCATCATGTCTGGGGCATCCGAAAACCCTGCATCCTGAAGAGGATCCAGGACCGTGCGCCGGAAATCGACGCAAAGCTTTCCCTGTGTGAAAAATAAACAACACATTGCCATGTGCTTCTCGAGAAATCGATGCACACCTCCCAGTTTTCCACTCATCTCCTCCTCTGCAGCTCTTTGGGGAGATTTTTAAGGCAAACCAGGTACTTTGGGCTTGCAAGAGACATTTGTTGCTTTTAAGAGACTAAAGACACTTTATATTATTTTTACAGTGATATTCCAAAATAAACTTATTGCATTTTAATCATTTTGACCTGCATCTTATCAGATAAATGTTGTATATTTTTCTAAACACTGTGTTTTGTATTTTTGTGTTGTTCTACTGTGTTATTGCATGATTTATTGCACAAATACTTTACACATTGCCTTCTAAATTAAGCCTGACTGCTCAGTGCCAAGCTACAAGAGGTTGGGCACAGGATAATTTAGATTGTGTGACTTACCCTGACTAGAGTGAGGGTCCTTCTTTGGACAGGGTATAACCTGACTGCCAACCAAAGACCCCATTTCTAACAGAGAGCATAACATTTCTTTTCTCCAGACTTATAACACAGAAAATAGTATGCAACCCACATAATATTATGCAGTGTAGAGCAGAACCTGGCAATTGTGAGCTATATGCCTGTAGAGGGGTGGCAGTTGATCAACCCTCAACGTTTCCAATATTGTACCCAGACTTTGCAAATCATGAGTTAAACAATCAGAATTTTGAGCATGAACACACCTCGTGGCTTTTAGATCGTGAATATATTTTAATGTATTCGTATTTATTCTCTGCTGGGAGTTTGCTTTTGTGAGCAGCAATAATTAAACCTTTCGCATCACAAAATGATTCAAACAAACTCCTACCTTCTCTAAACTCAGTCCTAGCCTGCAGAACACAGAACTTCTGCATGAATGCACCGCTGTCTATTAGATGAGTGCCAACATCAATTGCTTGATCACACTTGATAATCTCCTTTAGCTTTGGGTAATTCGTGTTTTTTAAAACTCTGCTGAACAAAACGGACTCCGGAACTGCATTTGAATGAAAAGCACCTATCAACTCCTCAGAGAAGTCAAAGCATGGGGAAGGTTAGGGGAAATAAATACTTATATTATTTTAAATAATTTTAAAAGTACTTAAAAGTCCAAGATAGCAAAAATTCAATGTGCTTTTCTAAGTGGCACACATTTAGAAATGTTAATCATCATCATCGATCTCTATTTTTGGCATTTGTATTCAGTACGATGCATCTCACAATCCATTATATCAGTACAGGTTAAATTGAAGAAAAAAAAACATTGAAAAGAGGTTTCTCTGTACAGCAGCACATTGTGTTTAGAATAGTTAAAAGTACATCAATGAATATACTGCTCTCAGAACTCTCTGGAGCCTGAATGAAGACCATTGACAACCATATTTAAGCAACCATATTTAAGCAACAGTATTAACAGCCATAATCTCCTCAACCTTGATTATTGCCCCAAACTCTCCATGCAAATCACATTGTTGCATGTAGCTTCTACTTATTTAATGTAGGGCACAGTAATATGCGTTCTTATTTAACATAGATGATGCCCTCATTTTAAAGATGGGAAACATAAATCTAATGTGTAAGTTAATGAATTAATGTCTCATTAAATATTTCATCACATCTGTCAAGCGTGAGAATGCACATACCGTCTTCAAAAATAATTTCATGGCAAATGAAGGAGTCAATATTGACCATGAAGTAAAGACAATTAAATCCATATGGAACTCAGATGTCCGAATGAGGCACAGTGGCCCACTAAATCCTTGCCTGGAATAGAACAAGGAATAGTTCCAATGCTGTTGAAATATTGACGTTTATTTGTTATAATATATGGCGCTTTAAAATACCGTGCAGAATTCTCTGAACTTCTTTCAAATTTTCAGACACAAATTATCTCAGTGTGACAGTCAAAATTCAGATCCAACCCATTTAATTATAATTTAATGTATTTGAGCCAAAATGTATTTTTAGCAGCAGTAAAGTAAGTCATTTCCTTAAGGAACTCCCTAAGACTTATGCGATAATTTCTTACTTCGATCTGGTAGACAAGGGGTTTCAAAGCCACAACCAACTCTACTGTGTTAAGCTCCAGCTCCATTCTCAAGGGATTCATATGAGTGCGATGGCACACATTTTGTTCAAGACATTCCAGTGGCTTACATCCAACTAGCGCCCAAAACTCTGCTCATTAGGAGGGAACTGACATTTCTTTGGTACTGTAAATCAGGATCAGCGAAGAAAGAGAAACTAAAACCTATTAGAAAACAAAATAATTGTCCCTACATTTTGTTTAAGGTCCCAGGTGCTTTTTGATTTCTTCAGCACCCTTACCATCAATAGCGATACCTCCTATGTGGAACATTTCTCATGCAATCGATACTGATCATGGGCTTGATCACAATGGTAAAAGCATGAAAGGCTTTTCGGAGGAGACAATGAATAGAATGGATGCTTTTGAACTGTTACTTCTGGAATTTCTATGCACCACTCACTATTGCAGAAATTAAGCCATTAATGAAGTCATGAGAACCTAAAATACATTTATGTTGTGGAATGAATTTGGAAATAGGTATCAACATGTAGAATCTAAATCAAACCAAACAATGATTTGTCTACACACACTTCCTGCACAAAAGATACGCTTGACAGAATACTATGCAGCTTGCAAGTTAATGAACCTCAAGAAGTGGAGTCTTTTCTTCAGTCGGACACATGTTTTAATTTATAATCCTAAAATCTTGGTTGGATATCCCTGCTCTTACTCTGATCACACCTTGAGCAGAAGAAAGTCTGAACTTGAGAAGTTCTTGAGCAGAAAAAATAATGGAATCAGAATCAAGTCAAAGTGGAGTCTACATGAGACTACTTTGAAGATTATCTTTACTATAGTTACACACAAGTACGCCATCTTCTCTTCTGAAATTTGACATATTCATTGTGCTTTTCCATACAGAGTCAGGGAAGGGGTTCACATGGTTAAATTGCTGTTGAAGATGATGACTAGGGGAGAGATTTCGATTTTGGAGGACAATTTAATCTGTCAAAACAATGATGGATATTCTGTCTTCCGAATCAAAATCCTATTATATCCTATGGGATTTAGATTTCGGCGAATTAGTTATATGCCACCACTGTGATGGAGTAACCTGTCTGCCGATATCTTAACTTAGACCCTAACACTGATCATGACACTAGGGGAGTTAAATTTTAGAAATCAGTAGTAGCACAGTAGTGCATTTTAGAAAATATCATTTTAAGGAGAAATTCTTGGAGTGTCATTTAGGGTCTATTAGATGAGAAGCAGACAAATGAATTGTCTAAATGGAAATGGATGCCAACAATGGTTCAATCACATTTTGTACATTCTCATGAAAATGCCCGACTAGCAGCTCACGTAATGGTGGTTGAAAGTAAAACATAAAGAGACATAGGTACGAGTTTAAAGGTTAATGAAAGAAAGTGCTGTGTGCATACACCAGTTTTCATACGCAGTATGTATTGTGTGCAAGGTATGTACATGGAACTATAAATGAGACATATGGACTAGTTGTTTTGTAGCAACATATGAGTAATGATCTTGAAGTAGTCTTTGTTCATTGTTCACAGAGGGCAGATGTGTTTATAGAAAAGAGGAGAGAGGGAAAACAATGATGGGATGATGATGTTTGCTCTGCATTGTAATACATTTACTTGGGGTAAACAGTGTAAGAATAATGTAATATTAAAAGTATTGTGTTTCTACTACAGATTAGGTGTGTTCACATTTCAAAAGAGGGACTATTTTCCTGCTGAAGGAGAAAGGTATGTGATTGCTATATTTTCCATAAAAAAACTACAGATGAATGATTACACTGAAAGAAGAAAAGCTATGAAATTATATATAGCTATATATGTGTAGAGCTATGTATAGATTCAAGATGTTAAAATAATTCATTTGAACTTGACTCAGATTTGTTACTATTTATGCTTGGAAAAAATGCGTGGCTTGTGGAATCCTACAGTAGCTTCTAATGAATCGTACAACCAGCAACATAAAACAATGAATCATCATAGAGGTAAATTCAAAATCTGATTGTGAGAAAGTGTTTTGTTAGTTAGGGTGGTTTCAACCCCCTCCACATTTAATAAAGGCAGTCCCATGTTAGGCCTCATAAATGTTTTCAGTAATTTAAACTGAAGTTCAACCCATGGTTTTCCCAGCACAGAGCAAACAAGATTAACTTAGAAAAACGTGAAAAGCGTTTAGTAAACATAGAAAAAAATGGGTAGTGGAGGCGGGGGCCAACCAACATGGTCGATCGGACGTGAGCTCGGTCGACTCCATCTGATTTCCCCTAGGCCCGATGCAGTGAGGTGGTGGGGAGGCGCTGGCGGGCCACCCCCGGCTTGGGAATCGGCCGCAAGACCCCGGGAGAGGCTGAACCCAGTGGGATTGCCGGTGGAGAAGGGTGCGACGCCCGGTGGGGCTTTGCACCCGGGCGCAGGTCCCGTGGTGAGACGCGGCCTTACGGCACTGCGCCGGACGAGCGTGAGCCGGCTGGAGCCGGAGAGGAGCCGTTGCCCCGAGATGGAGGAGTGACAGGGCGGAACTCGGAGGCGGGGGAGGAGCGGCGCCCCGACGCCGCGGATGAGCGGCAGCAGGCTGCACTGAGAGGACCTCATCCGACCGCAGCAATGGCGAGGTGAGAGCGGGGAAGGCCCTCCCTCCTCCATGTTGAAAGGCGCGATCGGTGGAGGTGGAGGCCCAGTTCGCGGTGCGTGGCTGGAGCTCTCGGGGTTCCCCCACCTGCTAGAAGTTATACAGCAGCAACAAGACGGTTCCCCCCGATGGGTGAAGGCAACTAACACAAGAAATATACCCCTGAGCTGGGATGGCGAAGCTGTGCATTTTTGGGGTCAGAGGAGGACTGTTGGAGGCCGTTTTGAGAGGCAAAGCGTGGTAGAGCCTCTTCTACAGGAGGTTCAGAGAAAGTAGAGATTGCAGAGGAAAGTGCGGGCCCTGAATGGCAGGTCACTATCACTGGAGGCGAGCCCACAAAGGGGGAGAGAGAGCCCATTGATGGGAAAGGATATAACTTTGAGACAGAGGAGGTGGAGACAACCCTGCCTCCCCCCTAAGAAGTGTGGTGCGACGGAGGAGCGAGGACTCAGAGGGGGCGCCTGCAGTGAAGGAGTGTAGAGCTGAGAAGAGGGTGAGCCCCCAATTTAGCTCCGGGGCTTGGCCCTTAACAGGTTCATATACCCGACGTAAAATCCAGGCCAATCGGGTCTCCAGCTATTTCACGCCGGCTAGAGTGGAGAGTGCTGACCAGACGCAGGGAGAAGAGATGACGCTTACAAAGGAGGACATCCTATCCACTCTTCGTGCCTTTAAAACCGAATTGCATGACGAGCTCACAACAGATATCAGAGCGACACTACAGGCCTTCCAAACGGATGTCAATGGGAAGATATCCACTCTCCAAACAGATGTAGATTCAGTAGGGGCCCGGACTTTGGACTTGGAAACACACATACAGAACTTACAACAGATAGTGGTCCCGGTGGAGTCTGAGCTCGCAAATGTTAAAGTGCAACTAAGCCTCACCACAATGAAGTGTGAGAACTTGGAAAACCGCGCTCGCCGAGACAACATACGGTGAGGGGCCTGGAGGAGGGAGCAGAGGGGCCTGACCTAGAGGCCTTTGTGGTGGGGCTGTCTTCCTCACTTCTGGGAGAGGATCAAGCGGAGGTACAAGTTGAACGTGTGCATCGTGTGGGCAGCAAAGTCTCATCCGACGAGAGGAGACCGAGAGACGTTCTGGCTAAATTAACCTCATTTAAAGTGAAGGAACGGATACTTCTAAGGGCGAGACAACAGGACCTCATCTCCTTCCAGGGTGCGCAATACTCACTCTTCCAGGATTTAGTGCCAGCAACTCTAGCTCGACGACAACAGTTTCGGGCAGTGACGGAGGCGCTGAGAGAGAAGGATATAAAATATCCATGGACCTTCCGCTTTGGCGTAGCGTTTGAACTCCATAATAAGGCGTGCCATTTCTCGACGGTAGAGGCGGCGGATGCTGCATTGGGTCTAGGAACTAGAGGAGAGAGGGGTGCCACTGATTTCGAGGCGGGAGGGGGGCAAGTAGGAGTTGCCCCTCCCGCTTTGGTGGACCAATGGAAACAACAGAGGAGAGGTAGAGAAAGACCCCTAGAAAATGAAGCCATGTGGCAATCTGGTACCGAGGAGAGTCTCATCATTTCTCTGACTTGAGCGGGGGGGGCTCCAGAAGTATTTTAGGGACGGGGGAGGTTCCCCTCCTCTCGATGGGGGGGGGGTGGAGCTGGTCTGCATGCTCCGGTCCCGGTGTCGCTCGCTACTTGAGCATACTCTATCTTTACTGGTCACCGGGTGCCCGGGGGCCTCTGCCTTTGCTCTGCCCGTTGGCATGCTCGGGCCTGGGGGGAGAGATGAGACGGAAAGGGATCCTGTCCATAACATTAAGTTTGAAAGACACTTGGCGGTAGTGTACTGCCGAGAGCATGTTTGTATTTGTTTTAGGAAATGTTCTTTCAAGTTGTTTAATGTTTACCATCCGTGTCACTGGGAAAAGAGTCAGGGGAAAGCGCAACAGCTGATTGAGTGTTCCCAGAGGAGGAGGGCGGGAAACACGATCAGGGATACTGGAGATTCTATTGGGGGCCTGGACGAGAACATTGATGTTCCACAGAGATAATGCTGGAACTACTTTCATGGAATGTGAAGGGCCTCAACTCCCCCAATAAACGGTCTCAATTGAAAAAATACCTTGAGGACCATAGGTATGATATAGTGGCCCTACAAGAAACACATTTGAAGAGGGGGGAGGGACACCGCCTTCGTTACAAACACTATTCTCAAATTGCCCTATCCTCAGCTCCCAAAAAACACTGTGGGGTGGCGTTACTATTTAGCAGATCAGTCTACTTTAAGGAAATAGGGTCCAAGAAAGATAAGGAGGGACGATTCCTGATGTTGAAGGGCAACCTAGACGGGAAACTTTGTACAATAGCTACTGTCTATGCTCCTAATAGTGGTCAAACCCAGTTTCTGTTAAAGTTCTTGAGCCAGCTAGAGGGCTTTGCGGAGGGCGAAGTTGTCCTGATGGGAGACTTCAACCTGGTATGGGATTCAACATTAGACACAACGCACCCACAGAGATCACAAACGAGTGCCTTTGCCAAATCAGTGAAATCCTCCTTTCGCCGCTTGCAGTTGTTTGACTCCTGCCGGGCCCTGAAGCCCCTGGAGAGGGATTACACCTTCTTCTCACATACTCACCGCTCATATTCACGGATTGACTATGTATTTTTGAGCAAACCACTAAGACAGACCCTTACGACTGTAGCTATTAATCCAATTATCATATCAGACCACGCTCTGGTGGTGGTAGGATTAAATTGGTCACTAGCACACAAACCATCCAAACGCTGGTACTTTCCAGGGGTGATTGCCCGGGATGCAACATCCCGCAAGGATTTGCGACTAGCGATTAGGGAATATTTCCAACATAATGGGACGGGCGATACTAACCCTCATATCATCTGGGATGCCTTTAGAGCGGTTATAAGAGGTAAGTGAATCGCGCTTGCCGCTGCCATGCACAGATTAAAGATTAAAGACCAACTCCTTTTGGAAAGCGAACTTAGGGTGTCGGAACGCAAACATAAATCATCCCCGTCTTGGCAAGCTCAAAGGAAGGTGGCGACCCTCAAAGGTAAGGTAGAGGCTACATATACAAATAGGGCAGAGATGACCCTATTGAGATTACGGAAAGCCCATTACGACAGCGGCAATAAGATAGGCACCCCGTTAGCAAGACAGCTGCGAGTCCAACAGGCCCGCGACTTAATTGAGCAGGTCAAAGACGAGCACGGGGAACACTTCACTGAAGAGGGAAAGGCGAGGGCATTTAGACGATTCTATGAGCGTCTTTAACAATCAGACCACCCACCCACCCTCGCCCAAGAGTATTATTTGTGCTCAGTCCACCTACCGCAGGTCTCTCAGGAGACGAATGACATGCTAGAGGCACCCTTTACAGCTGAGGAAGTACAGGTGGCCATCAATGCCCTTCCCCTGCATAAGGTTCCGGGCCCTGATGGTTTGACAGCCATATTTTATAGGACCTTCGGGCGGAACTAGCGGGTCAACTCGCGATACTGTTTAACTATATACGGGGGAGGGCGCGGTGTCCACATCCATGGGGGAGGCCCTGATAACTCTCATACCTAAGGCCGGAAAGGACCCTCAACTCTGCGCCTCATTCAGGCCCATTGCCCTATTGAACCTGGATGCCAAATTATACTCTAAAATACTGGCGCAAAGGCCGGAGGATGTGATGCCAGAGCTGATACATCCAGACCAGTCTGGTTTTATTAAAGGTCGCCAGACTCATGACAACTTAAGGCGGGTCATACACTTAATGGAAAAGGTACACAAGAAAAAGGTTCCGGCACTCCTATTGGCTTTAGACGCAGAGAAGGCGTTTGACCGATTTGAGTGGTCTTTTCTGGTAGCAACCATTAGACAGTTTGGATTTGGGGAACAACTTATATCCATGGTGATGAGCAACTATGCCTGCCCTAGATCAATTTTTTTTATCTATCTCGAGGCACGAGGCAGGGATGCCCCCTTTCCCCTCTGCTTTTTGCGCTCAGTGTCAAACCGTTGGCGGTGCGGGTGAGGGGGTGCCCGGTGTTCCCAGGCATTACATTTGGCACAGACTCACATAAAATTTCTCTTTTTGCAGACAACATCTTATTGTTTGTCACTGAGGCCCGCGCATCCCTTTTAGCCATACAAGAAGAATTGACACGTTTTGAGCAAGTTGCGGGGTTCAAGGTAAACACAGGGAAATCCTATCTCCTCAATCTGACACTGCCCGTGGGTGTGATGACCCAGATAGCCTCCTTGACCCCATTTGCTTGGGCCAAGAAAGATATTACCTACTTAGGCATTCGGATTGTCCCCCAGGTGGCTGGTTTGTTTAGAGCTAACTACCCCCCTTTGATTAGGTCTCTACGAGAGGACTTCAGGAGGTGGTCCCCGTTATGGATATCCTGGCTAGTATTAAAATGACGGTGCTCCCCCGCTTTCTATACCTCTTTCAGAGTCTCCCCGTTGAGATCCCACCTGATTTCTTTGCAGAGACTCGAACGCTTTTCACTAAATTCATTTGGCAGGGTACAAGAGCTGGGGTTTCATACAGAGTACTGACGTGCCCCACAGAGAGGGGAGGGTTAGCGCTCCCAGATCTCCTGGTATATTATAGAGCAGCACAATTGCGAGTCTTAGCTGAGTGGTCCCTCCGGGAGTCAGATCAGATTTGGCTGCACATGGACAGAGCAGTGACAGGCAAGACCCTGTGGGATATCCCATGGAAGCCCAAGGGGGCACACCCACCAAACGCATACATTAACACACCCACCGCCACTACCCTAAAAGTGTGGGACAAGGTAACTAAACTCTATGGGCTTACTTCCTCCCCCTCGCCACACACCCCTGTCCACCTTAACAAGGCATTCCCACCAGGGGAACTTCCGGGACCCTTTAATCAATGGAGAGAGGGGGGCTGCTTACGCATTGCAGATCTATACCATGGAAACCAACTTAGGACCTTCAATAGTTGCTGTAGAGACTTCCAACTCCCACAATCCGAACATTACCATTATACGCAGCTAATGCACTGGGTCACACAGCCACATATAAAGGAAGCAGCTACAAGGGATCTTCTCCCAGTGAAGAGATTTGTGCAAAGAGGAGGAGCAACAAAGGGCAGTATCTCTACGCTATACACTATACTAACTACGGCACAAACAGCGCCGACTCCTCGACACATTGACTTTTGGGAGCAAATCTTGGGTACTACGGTATAGGAGGAACAATGGCGCTATCTTTATCAAGATATACCCAGGCACAACCGCTCCATGGCAGCTAGGGAGGCTAACTACGAACTACTTTATAATTGGTACCTGTATCCTGAGAAACTTAAAAAACTTTATCCCCAGGTATCAGATAGATGTTGGAGAGGTTGTGGCATGTTGGTAGACTTTAAACACATATGGTGGGACTGCCCAACGATTCGCCCCTATTGGAATGAGATTCTCTCTCATTTGAAAGAGATGCTGGGATATCCCATTCTGATCACGATGGAGCATGCCCTCTTGGGCCTTCGAGCCCAAGAACTACAGCACCAAACATACGGGGACCGGGCTATCCTGTGGCTGGCTTTAGGGGCGGCAAAGACAACCCTAACATCTTTCTGGAAAAAAGCGGACCCACCCCCTATAGCTTTGTGGCTCACGCGGTTATGGAAAAGCCTCGCCATGGTGCGTCTGGTTGATAAAGGGGAGGGTACGCGCAGAAGTTTTTATTACATATGGGATCCCCTAGTTCGGTTCCTTTCAGGGAGCTTCCCCTCACGATTTGTAGCCCCCGACTAAGGGCCTTGCACCTCTTCCATATTTAGAAACCGGAGTCTGAGACGGGGGGAAGCCTGGAGAGGACCTCCATGGGCCCAGGGAGGGGGACCCACAACCACCGACTTCTCTTAGCATGACCAGGGATGGATGGTTTGTTGTATGTTAATTTGTTTACTGTCATTTTTTTACACTGTTTTACTTACGGTACATGCAGGCTAAGATTACAATCTTGCATGATGATAAGCGTCCCTTGGTGTGGAGTGTTCTCAGTGCACAATGTAACACTTGCTCTAGCTGAGGACAAACGACAAAGGAAAGGGAGTTGTATTGAGTAGTCTATGATGTTGATTGATTAAGTATGCTTGTACTGTCTCACAAAATGTCAATAAAAAGAAGAGTACAAAAAAAAAAATGGGTAGTGGTGGTAAATAAGGTGCACTTCCCAAATGCTGTAGTAGTATATAGATAATAAAGAGTCCATAACAACAAACTAAGGTGCCATGCGGTTAAATGAGCTCCACTACCCTAAAGCATATTGTGGTGTTTTGTCGCAACGCCAATGAGGTTAGTTACAGATATCGCAGCACTCAAAGAAGTTCATCAAAAAAACAAGTCCTTCAATGAAGTTCAGAAGTAGTAGGTTCTTTTATTCGAAGACATCAGTTTATAGTCCATGCGGGAGTCATTGTGCCATAACCACAGCGCCCAGTGGTGAGCATGCGCAGCAAATGAGCCAACCCGACTTCCATAAGGAGGGTTCAGGGTTTCTCCACCCATGAAAATACTGAAAAAAGAGTAGGCAAATGGGTTTTTTTCAAGCAAATTTGAGAAAACACGAAGGTTAATAAAGCAATTGTGAAAGTGTTGTTATGACATCAATAAAGAGATTTCATATGATAATGACATATGGAGTGATGACTACTGGGGTTGCATATTACAAAGAATCCACGTGTACGGAACAGATATAAAATGAGAACAAGTGGTTTGTAGGCACACAGAGACTTCTGAAAGATAATTTATTACAGAAACTGAGATGGGAATCACTTTCTAGAAAACAAGCACCTGAAGCTATTATTGTTTCATGTATTACTCAGGAGGAAAATGTGAGATGTCACCTTCTTCTGAACCATGGGCACAATTTGGAAACAATACCGACCACCTGACATAACAAGCAAACTCTGACTCCATAAACTGGGCCGTCTCACCCTCAATCATTCTCCTTCCCATCAGCAGGACAAATGCATACAGCTGGGTCACCACTTTAATTTGACTTAATCTGAGAGGCGCTAAAATAATAATATAGAGAGCTTTCAGATGGCTCTGACTGTAACCCTTGTGGCTTTGGAATTTCTGCTGAAAGAGGAAAGATGCAACAGAACTGGGCAGAACCCAGACTGACATGTTTCCAGTGGGGGCACCATATTCATAGAGTGAGGTAGCCTGGTGGCCCACAGGGAAGTAGGACAGACTAGACTGCCCAAACACATATAAAAAAACAACTAAAATGGCATAAATGTAAAAGTTAAGTTTAATTTGTTATTCATTTTGGCAAAATGTGGACTCTACCATCTGCTCGTGCAGGTACATTTTGTAGGTTACTACACACGGGTACACTGTAAACCCTTTCAGGGAGAGACTACTTGTTCAAAGAGGCCACCTAAACAGGAAATGTTGAGCTGCTTTAAAAGCCAAAAAATCATTTTTAAATAGCGATTACTCGAAGATGATGTCGGATAGGTTTTGATTACAACAAAGTTGACTCAAGTCGTCAGAACTTGAATCATCTAAAAGAATGTGCAGGAAAACAGTACTTCTTACTTTGGAAAAGAAGCACATTTGGAATAAGTGGAAATATTTTGAGTCTAGAATCTATCCAAAGTTTCTCGTGCACGCTAAAGGCCGAAATGTTTATGTAACCAAATTCAGACTCCCCAGTGCAAAATTAAATTTTCCATTCTAAATTTGGAGCATTGTGTACTTGTTTAACAAAAATGACCCTGATATATCAGTACAGGTATACTATAACCATAATATTGACTTTCAAAATATCATAAAAATAAGTATTAATTTACTGTTCACAACTTTGTCTGATGATATTTCGGCAGTCGCAAATAACTCTTGCAGTCTCGAAATTTCAGTAGGTCTATATTTTGATGGCAATATTGTGGGACATCGCCTATTTAAGTATCAAAGTTGCACCTACATGATGGCTAGGTTCTCTTCCCTCTCAGTGTAAAAACAGCTACCTTACAGATGGTCGGTATAAACTGTGATAGCAAAATTAAAGTGACTGGGTAAAAATAAAGAGCTCCCTAGCCAATCCAAGCACTGCTCTTTCGCTGCTTATAATACTAAACAGCATAAGAGCAGTGCTTGGATTGGCTGGGGCTGTCAACACCAGGAGAGTGCGCGCTCTATGGGCAACATAATGCAAAATGACAAACCTTATGCAATGTAATAATTCATGCATTATGGGGGTCATTACAACCCTGGCGGACGGTGTTAAAGCGAAGGAAATACCGCAAACAGGCCGGCAGAACAAAAAAGGGAATTATGACCGTGGCGGAAACCGCCAACATAGACAGCCACTTTAACACTCTGACCACCACGGCTGTACAGACAGGTAGCACGGCAGTCACCGCCAACAGACAGGCGGGAGACAAAGTACTGCCCACAGTATTACAACAGGCCAATCCGCCACCTTTTCCGGGGCGGATTCTCCGTGGATAAAAACACGGCGGAAACAGCTTTGGCAATGGGAAAACGCTCACCTGAACACACTCCACGAGGAAGGAGGATACAATGGAGCCGGAACTCCAAATACTCCCTGCGATTGTGTTCCTGCTCCTCTACGAACATCAGCAACGGCGACGCCGGAGACAACAGTGAGTACTGCACCTACGACATAGGGGAGGGGGAGGCAAAAGTCAGGGACACACACACGCAACAACCCCACCCCCACCCCCCCCCTCGCACACTACAACACACACACCAATGCATAACCAAACATCACAGGAACAACCCCCAACCCCCCCGGAAGAATGCAAAGACAAAAGGAAATGAAGTACAACCATTGTAATGTATCAAAATACAGTAAGCACATATATACATAAATATATACACATTCCAAATATATACATCACGATTAGTAGTGCACTTATGCACATTTCAGTCTCCGTGGACCACTGGGCCCAAAATGCATGGGCGAGGCCCACACACGATACCTGTCCAGAAACGGAGAGAACACTGCTGGGGCATCAGATAGAAATACAACAGGCACCTCAGGGGGAAGGGAACGGGGGGGCACCTCAGCCGGATGACAGCACCACGCTAGATCCACGACGGGGCTCCATGCCCATTGATGTATCCTGGGGAGTGCAAAGCCACAGTCTCACAAGTCTTTGCAGTGGGTGGGTTGCCCACTGTTTTATCCTGGGGAGTGCAAAGCCACAGTCTCACAAGTCTTTGCAGTGGGTGGGTTGCCCACTGTTTTATCCTGGGGAGTGCAAAGCCACAGTCTCACAAGTCTTTGCAGTGGGTGGGTTGCCCACTGTTTCATCCTGGGGAGTGCAAAGCCACAGTCTCACAAGTGGATAACAGTCTACATTGGTTTTGGTGGGGGACTGGTGCCCACAGTGCATCACGCTCCCCGTGACGGTCCCAGTTCCGTCACTGCCCCTGCTGCACATGGGCTAACAATGGCTGAGTTGGCGGTGCTTGCCCTGTTCAGCAGTGCTTGCCCTGATCAGCGGTGCTTGCCCTGTTCAGCGGTGCTTGGCCTGTTCAGCGGTGCTTGCCATGTTCAGCGGTGCTTGCCATGGCAGTCTTTGTCCTGTTCAGCGGTGCTTGCCCTGTTCAGCGGTGCTTGCCATGTTCAGCGGTGCTTGGCCTGTTCAGCGGTGCTTGCCATGGCAGTCTTTGCCCTGTTCAGTGGTGCTTGCCCTGTTTAGCGGTGCTTGGCCTGTTCAGCGGTGCTTGCCATGTTCAGCGGTGCTTGCCCTGTTCAGCGGTGCTTGCCATGGCGGTCTTTGCCCTGTTCAGCAGTGCTTGGCCTGTTCAGCGGTGCTTGACTTTGCTGTCTCTGACCTGTGCAGCGGTGTGTGCCATGGCGGTCCCTCATTGCCCAGCGGGGCTGTGGCTGCCAGTGCCCTCCTGGGCACTGACTCTGGCGGTGGTCTCCTGACCAGTGACTATTGTGCTGCCCTCCTGGGCACTGACTCTGGCTGTGGTCTCCTGACCAGTGACGATTGTGCTGCCCTCCTGGGCACTGACTCTGGTGGTGGTCTCCTGACCAGTGACGACTGTGCTGCCCTCCTGGTCACTGACTCTGGCGGTGGTCTCCTGACCAGTGACGATGGGGCTGGGCAGCGGGGAGGATGGTGGCCTTCTCCGCCGTGCTGCTCTTCCCAGACTTTGGCGACCTCTTCTGCCCCTTCCCCACCTTGGGAGGAGTCACAGCTGACTCGACACTCCCCCCGGGACCCTTGTGAGTGGCTTTGCTTGCAGTAGTCTTCACCCTCTCCCGTCGGGCACTTTCTAACTTCTGGTGCTTCACAGGGGGTGGACTGGCAGTGCTTTGGCTCCATGTCACACTGGGTGCCCTGGTGCCCGGTGCACTCCACATACCTCTAACAGCCACCACTGGTACCGTACTTTTTTTGGCTGAGGTGCTACTATGGGACCTATGAATTGGAGGGGGGGTGGTGGGACAGAGGTCAAGGTTGCTCAGGAAACGTTTCTGACGAACACTGGGACGGATAGCTGGAGGGGGCGTGGGAGTGGAGGAAGAGGAGGTGGTTGTAGGAGGTGTAACTTTTGATGCTTTGGGTGCAGGTGCATGTTCTGGAGGCTGTCGTGAGGTGGATGGATGTTGGGTGTGTGTGTGACATCGTTTGTGTACTTTGGGAGGGGGCGTCACAGACACACTGGGAGAGGACACAGGGGACGTGTAAATGGTAGTGGGGGTGGTGAGTGCAGGTGAGCAGGGTGTGGTGCTGGTTGTTCTGGTGCGACTCCTAGTGGCTGTAGTGGTAGTGCATGCAGGTGAGAGGTTAGACGACACTGGGAGGGAGGAGGGAGACGACGAGGAGGGGGACACAGTGGAGGCAGTGGATGATGCTTTGTCTGTATGTGGGTGATGCGTGTGTGAGTGCCTGTGGGATGTGTGGTGCCTATGTTTGCCTGAGCTGCCCTTGTGTGTTGACGTGTGTGCAGGCTGGTCTGATGGTGTGCTTGGGATAGGCTGAGGTACAGGGGATTGGTTCTGGGTGGAGGAAGTTGGAGGGGGGAGGCTAGACACAGGGACAATGGCTGCCATCGGTGCTGAGGCCAGAGATTGCAGGGATCGATGATGGGCAGCCTGACCAGAATGAATGCCCTCCAGGAATGCATTAGTGTGTTGCAACTCCCTTTCTACACCCTGGATGGCATTCACAATGGTAGACTGCCCAACAGTGAGTGACCTGAGGAGGTCAATGGCCTCCTCACTGAGGGCAGCAGGGGTGACTGGGGCAGGGGCTGAGGTGCCTGGGGCGAAGGTGATGCCCAGCCTCCTGGATGAGCGGGCACGGGGCGAACGCTGAGGGGCTGCTGGGAGGGCGGTGCAGGTAGGGGGTGGCGGCTGTACCTGTAGGAGTGGGGGACACAGATTTTGCCACCACCACAAGGGAGCTCCCATCGGAGGACGAGTCTGTGTCGCTGGTTGCTGATTCGGTGACTGCCGTGAAGCTCCCCTCTCCCTCCGTCCCACTGGTGTATTCAGAGTCCGTGGTGTGGCCCTCCATGGCCATGTGGGATGCAGCCCCCTCGTGCTCCAGTGCCCCTGTACCTCCGCCTGAGGATGCTGATGCACAAGAGAACAGGGAGAGCACAAAAAGGGGTGGGGAAACAGAAGAAACACAGGTTGAGTGCATGGCTTACCGCTACCGTTGGCGGACAATACAGACCCAGCAGCCCCCTGCACTACGCCGCACTCCTGGGCTCTACAGATGCAGTTCCTGGGATATGGCCTACATGGCTATGATAGACATCTTCACACATAGATGACACAGGGGCGTGTATACCTGTACTTGCCACTCTACAGAGGTGGGGTGGAGTGCCACTAGCCTACGGAACTCGCCCTGGCCTAGGGAAACCCACAGCCCTCCTCCCCCACCAAGACCCCTCCACTGCGCGTAAAGTCAGCAGAATGTGAGTGTACTCACCCCCTTGTGTCTGCTGTGATGCCCTCATACGCCCATCCAACTCAGGGTAGGCCACGCCAGGATCCGGAACATCAGGGGGGTCATGGTACGACGGGCACCCCTCCCACGTTGGGAGGCCATCCCCAGCTGAGCCTCAGCCGTCTTCTTGCTCCAGCGGCAAATGTCCTCCCATCTTTTACGGCAGTGGGTGCTCCATCTCTGGTGGACCCCCAGGGTCCGGACGTCCTTGGCGATGGCATGCCAAATATCCTTCTTCTGGTGGGCACTGACCTACATGACATGTGCAGGGGAAGAAGAGAAGTCATTACCAACTGCACCATCGAAGTGAGTGGCCCACATACCTGCCCTTGCCATGTGGCACATACATTCACACTCCTTCATCCTTGCAGAACTCTGCCCCCTTCCTACTTACATCCAGCCCTCTCCACCCAGGCATAGCCCATACAACTTGCACCCTATGTACTCACCTGTTGGTATGGAGGACCGTAGAGTAGCGTGTACTGGGGGAGGACCCCGTCCACGAGCTTCTCCAACTCCTGTGCAGTGAAGGGAGGGGCCCTTTCCCCAGACGCACGTGTCATTGTCTCTTCCAGACCAAGGTCACAGCAGCACTTGCAGTGTAGGTCCTCTCCTGTCGAAGATCAGGTATCGAGTCATTGAACAGATAGAAAATGGTGGTCACGTCCGCGGCGGTGACTTCCGCGGCGGTGCGTATCATCACTCTCTATAACCCTCCTAGTTCGCCCATGGGCCTCATTGTAGTGTTCCTCTGCCCTTGTCCTGGGATTACTCACTGGGGTCAGTAGCCATGACAGGTTGGGGTAGCCAGAGTCACCTGCAATTGTCAAAGGAAATCTGTTAGACACACACTAACTCTTAGGGACATCCCCAGACCCAGACACCTAGTCACACTGTATAGGCTCCATGTCCCCACCTAATAGCCACACACAGTGCCTCTGGAGTTTCCCCATCACATAAGGGATGCTGCTAGTCCTCAAAATGTAAGCGTCATGTACTGATCCAGGAAACTTAGCATTCACATGGGAGATGTACTGGTCAGACAAGCACACCATCTGCACATTCATTTACTGGTAACTCTTCCGGTTTCTGTACACCTGTTCACTCCTGCTGGGGGACCGAGGCCAAATGTGTCCCATCAATGGCACCTATGATGTTGGGGATATGTCCCAGGGCATATAAGACACCTTTCACTGTAGGCAAATCCTCCGCCTGAGGGAAAACGATGTAGCTGTGCATGTGTTTCAGCAGGACAGACAACACTCTGGACAACATGTTGGAAAACATAGGCTGGGACATTCCTGATGCTATGCCCACTGTCGTTTGAAAAGACCCACTTGCCAGGAAATGGAGTACTGATAGGACCTGCACTTGAGGGGGGATTCCTGTGGGATGGCGGATAGCTGACATCAGGCCTGGCTCCAACTGGGCACACAGGGGGTCATTCTGACCCCGGCGGGCGGCGGGAGCCGCCCGCCTGGAGGGAACCGCCGAATGACCGCACCGCGGTCAAAAGACCGCAGCGGCCATTCTGGCTTTCCCGCTGGGCCGGCGGGTGACCGCCAGAAGGCCGCCCGCCGGCCCAGCGGGAAACCCCGCTCAACAATGAAGCCGGCTCTGAATGGAGCCGGCGGAGTTGTAGGGGTGCGACGGGGGCAAAGCAGACACTGAAAATCATTATGGGGCCCTGTTAGGCATGGGCAGTGCAGGGGCCCCCAGGGGCCCCACAACACCCGTTCCCGCCATCCTGTTCCTGGTGGTAAAAACCACCAGGAACAGGATGGCGGGAAGGGGGTCGGAATCCCCATGGCGGCGCTGCAAGCAGCGCCACCATGGAGGATTCCCTGGGCCAGGGGTAAACCGGTGGGAAACCGCCGGTTGCCCTTTTCTGACCGTGGCTTTACCGCCGCGGTCAGAATGGCCCAGGAAGCACCGCCAGCCTGTTGGAGGTGCTTCCGCGGTCCCCGGCCCTGGCGGTCATGTACCGCCAGGGTCGGAATGACCCCCACAGTTCCAGGATTGTGGTACGATCAAGTCTGTAGGTGACAATTACATGTCACTCCTCCATTGTCGACAGGTCCATCGGCAGTCTGTACACCGGAGGATGCCGCCACCTCCTCATCTGCCCCAGCTGACGTGCTCCATTGAGGAGAACAGCGAGCAGAGAGTCAACCAACACTGAGGTAGGTTAACACAATTTTATTCCTCAATTTTTTTAAACCTCTATGTGCCTGTATTAGTGTGTATGCAAGGCCTAGATATGTGTGATGCATTTAAAATGAATGCCATGTGGCCCCCTGAAATGGCGTCTGCCTGACCTGTAATGTGGGACAAGGGGATATGAGGTAACTGCGCTGGCGTTGTACACCGTCGAGGTGGGCGGTCGTAGACCACGGCGCAATCATGCATTGGTTAACATCGGACCCTATGGGTCAGAGGAGCCAATGACGATGTACGCCGGTGTTGACGGTACGCACCGCCGCGGACGTGACCACCATTTTCTCTCTGTTCAATCACTTGATACTTGATCTTCGACAGGAGAGGACCTACACTGCAAGTGCTGCTGTGACCTCAGTCTGGAAGAGACAATGGCTCATGTGACTGGGGAAAGGGCCCCTGCATTCAGCATGGAGGAGTTGGAGAAACTAGTGGATGGGGTCCTACCCCAGTACACGCTACTCTACGGTCCTCTACACAAACAGGTAATTACACTGTGAGCATGCCGAATGGGCAATGTCTGTGTGGAGTGGTGTGGATGGAAGATGGGGGGGGGGAATGAGACGGGCATGAAACAAAGGTGAGTGCATGTGCGTAATGGCAAGGGTAGGTATGCAGGCCAATGGCTGTGACGGTGCGGACGGTTATATCTTCTCCTTTTCCCCTGTACAATTCCTTTAGGTCAGCCCCCACCAGAAGAAGGATATTTGGCATGCCATCGCCAACGACGTCCGGGCCCTGGGGGTCCACCTCAGACGGAGCACCCACTGCCGTAAAAGATGGGAGGACTTTCGCCGCTGGAGCAAGAAGACAGTGGAGGTCCAGTTGGGGATGGCCTCCCAACGTGGGAGGGGTGCTCGTCGCACCATGACCCCCCTGATGTTCCGGATCCTGGTGGTGGCATATCCAGAGTTGGATGGGCGCTTGAGGGCATCACAGCAGCCACAAGGGGGTGAGTACAGTCACATTCAGCTGGTTCAGCGCGCAGTGGAGGTGTCTGGGTGGGGGAAGTGGGCTGTTAGTTCCCCTAGGCCATGGCGAGTTTAGTAGGCAAGGTCCCCTCGTAAGGCATGCCATGTGGCACCCCACTCCACCTGTGTTCAGAGCCAACTACACCTAGTCAGGCTCCTGTGACTTCCATGTGTGCAGCAATTGGGCATAGGCCTTGTAAACCTTGTCCCTGTGATTAATTAGGGAACTCAAAGTGCACGGCGTAGTGCAGGGGGCTTCTGTTTCTGTAGTGTCCGCCAACGGTAGCGGTATTGCATGCACTCAACATGTCTTTCTTCTATCTCCCCCCCCTTTTTGTGGTCTTCCTGTTATTTTGTGCATTAGCATCATCAGGCGGAGAAGCAGTGGCACCGGAGCAGGAGGGAGCTGCATCCCACATGGTCCTGGAGGGTGAGACAACGGAGTCTGAAGCCACCAGTGGGACTGAGGCCGAGGGGAGCTCCACAGCGGGGACAGGAGCTGAGACCAGTGACACAGACTCCTCCTCTGATGAAAGCTCCCTTGTGGTGGCGGACCCCTCTGTGCCCCCGCATCTACAGGTACAGCCGCCACCCCCCCTACCAGCACCGCCCTCCCAGCAGCCCCTCAGCGTGTGCACCCAGGAAGGTGGGCATCTCCTTCGCTCCAGGCATCTCAACCCCTGCCAGAGTCAGCCATGCTGCCCTCAGTGAGGAGGCCATTGACCTCCTCAGGTCCCTCACTGATGGGCAGTCTACCATTTTGAATGCCATCCAGGGTGTAGAGAGGCAGTTGCAACAGACCAATGCATACCTGGAGGTCATTCATTCTGGTCAGGCAGCCCAACAGCGAGCTCTTCAGACTCTGGCCTCAGCACTGATGGCAGCCATTGTCCCTGTGTCCAGCCTCCCCCCTCCAACTTCCTCTACCCAGAGCCAAACCCCTGTTCCTCAGCCTATCGCAAGCACACCATCAGACCAGCATGCACACACCTCAACGCACAAGGGAAGCTCTGGCAAACATAAGCACCACACATCCCACAGTCACTCACACAAGCATCATACCCATGCACACATACCAACATCCACTGCCTCCACTGAGTCCCCCTCCCCACGTCTCCCTCCACCCTCCCAGTCTCGTCTCCACTCACACCTGCATGCACTACATCATAAGCCACTACCTCCATCACCAGCACACCCATCACCATATCCCGCTCACTTGCACTCACCATCCCCACTACCATTCTCACATCCCCTGTGTCCTCTCACAGTGTGTCTGTGAGCCCATCTCCCAAGGTACACAAACGCAGCCACACACCCACCCGACAGCCATCCACCTCACGACAGCCTCCAGCCCATGCACCTTCACCGAAAGTCAGCAAACGTTCACCTCCTACAACCACTACCTCTTCCTCCACTCCCAAACCCCCTCCATCTACCCGTCCCAGTGTGTCCAAAAAACTTTTCCTGTCCAACCTTGACCTCTTCCCCTCACCTCCCCCACCCCTTCACTCCCCTAGGGCCTCCCTTTCCAGGTCCCAACCCAGCACCTCAGCCACCACATCAGCAGGCACAGTGGTGCCAGCAGTAACCAGCTTCTGAAGTGCGCCAAGCAGCAGGACAGTCAGTGTGCCAAGGAGCCAGACCATGGACAGTCCCCCACCTCAAAAGCATAAAAAGTTGGCCAGTGCCCGGCGGGAGAAAAGCAAGACATCTATACCAAAGCCTTTCCCAGGAGTACAGTTGGCAGTGAGAAGACAGCTGCGTCACCATCCAAGGTGGGGAAGGGGCACAGAAAGACAGGGAAGTCGCAGAAAACCTGCACGGCGGACAAGACCGCCACCAGCACCGCTGCCAAGGACACTGCCGCCACAAGCACCGCCGCCACAAGCACCGCTGCCAAGGACACCACCGCCACAAGCACCACTTCAGAGGACACCGCCACCACTAGCACCGCTGCCAAGGACACCGCCGCCACAAGCACCGCTGCCAAGGTCCCCGCCACCACAAGCACAGCTGCCAAGGACACCGCCACCATAAGCCCCGCAGGCCAATGAGTGCCAAAAGCTCTGACGCTACTGGGGCCGCCACGAGCAGGATGAAGCACTCTGGGCACAAAGCCCCCTCCAGAACTAGTGGAGTATCCCATCCACTACCTCAGTCCTTGGCAAGATGAAGCACTCTGGGCACAAAGCCCACTCCAGAACCAGTGGAGAAAGGCATCCACTACCTCGGTCCTTGGCAGGATGAAGCACTCTGGGCACAAAACCCCCTCCAGAACCAGTGGAGTATCCAAACCACTACCTCTGTCCTTGGCAGGATGAAGCACTCTTGGCACAAACCCCCTCCAGAACCAGTGGAGACTGTTATCCACTTGGGAGTCTGTGGCTTTGGACTCCCCAGGATAAAGCAGTGGGCAAACCACCCACTTGAGAGACTTGTGAGACTGTGGCTTTGCACTCCCCAGGAAAAAGCAGTGGGCAAACCACCCACTTGAGAGACTTGTGAGACTGTGGCTTTGCACTCCCCAGGATACATCAATGGGCATGGAGCCCCCTTGTGGATCTGGCGTCGTGCACTCATCCGGCTGAGGTGCCCCCCTTCCCCTTGAGGTGCCTGTTGTATTTCGAACTGATGCCCCAGCAGTGTTCTCTCCGTTTTGATCAGGTATCTTGTGTGGGCCTCGCCCATGCATTTTGGGACCAGTGGTCCACGGACTTTAATGGTGGAATACCTTGGACTTGTATTATTGGTGTATATATTTGTTAATAGTGTCTATATATTTTTTAATACTGAATTTTAATAGATTACAAATGTTCAACTCATTCCCTTTTGTCTTTGCATTCTTCTGGGGGTTTGGGGGGTATAACTGTAATGTATCAATATGTATTAGTGTGTGTGTTGTCGTGGGTGAGGGTGGGGGTGTTGCATGTGTGTGTCACTCTCTTTTCCCTCCTCGTTCCCTGTGTCGTAGGTGCAGTACTCACCGTGGTCTTCGCCGCCGGCGTTCGTGCTCCTGGTAGAGGAGCAGGAAGACAAAGGCAGGGAGTATGTGGAGTTCCGGTTCCATGGCTTCCTGGTTCCTCGTGGGGTGTGTGGAGGTGAGCGTTTTCCCTTCTAAGTCCTGTTTCCGTCATGTTTCTGTTCGCAGTGAATCCGCCCTGGAAAAGGTTGGGATTGGACTGTTTAATACTGTGGGCGGTACTTTGTCCTCTGCCTGTCTGTTGGCGGTTACCACCGCGGTGTTTGTTTGTACCGCCATGGTGGTCGGAGTGTTAAAGTGGCTGTCTATGTTGGCGGTTTCCGCCCTGGTCGTGATTCCCTGTTACCTGTTGGCGGTTTTACCGCCACTTTAACACCGACAGCCAGGGTTGTAATGACCACCATAGTCTGAAATTGAGGGGGTCATTCAGACCCCGGCGGGCGGCGGGAGCCGCCCGCCTGGAGGGAACCGCCATATGGCCGCTCCGCGGTCAAAAGACCACGGAGGCCATTCTGGCTTTCCCGCTGGGCTGGCGGGCGACCGCCAGAAGGCCGCCGGCCAGCCCAGCGGGAAACCCCTTCCCAAGAGGAAGCCGGCTCCGAATGGAGCCGGCGGAGTGGGAATGTGTGACGGGTGCAGTTGCACCCGTCGCGAATTCCAGTGTCTGCTGAGCAGACACTGGAATTCAAAGTGGGGCCCTCTTACGGGGGCCCCTGCAGTGCCCATACCCTTGGCATGGGCACTGCAGGGGCCCCCAGGGGCCCCACGACACCCCTCACCGCCATCCTGTTCCTGGCGGTCGGAACCGCCAGGAACAGGATGGCGGTGAGGGGGTCGGAATCCCCCATGGCGGCGCAGCAAGCTGCGCCGCCATGGGGGATTCCCAGGGCAGCAGAAAACCGGCGGGAGACCCCGGTTTTCCTGGTCTGACCGCGGCCAAACCGCCGCGGTCAGAATGCCCTGCGGGGCACCGCCAGCCTGTTGGCGGTGCTCCCGCATCCCCGGCCCCGGCGGTCCATGACCGCCGGGGTCGGAATGACCCCCTGAGTGTTTTCTTTGATGCAGCTTTCTATGGAGTCTTTGACAGGGTTACTGGATGGGTTGTGTGACTATGTGAACAGCTGCCCGATGGCACACCGTTTGACCCACATCCATTCAAGACTTTATATTGATGAAGTGTTCCCTGCAGACCACTCTGCAGTGGAGGGCTTTCCATGACTCGGAGAGCTTACCATACTTGGATACAGGAATTACTAATCTAGGCTTCTGTGTAGATCTCTTAATAATTTCTCATCTTGCAGGAATCACCCTCTTTTGCCCTGATTTGTGATGTAGGCCTCTCTACAACCCATGGGCTTTTCTTTAGTTGCCCAGAAAAACATTTATTTCCTGGGTTAATTTTGATTATATGATTGCTATGCTTGGTGGTGAACTACCAAACTGTTCCCTCTGCTAAAGGCATCACTGGTGGCCACGTTTGTGTTGCAGGCATCAATCAATCAATCAATCAATGAATTTGTAAAGTGCACTACTCACCTGTGAAGGTCTCAAGGCACTGAAAGGGGAAGGGGGGGTGCTGGGCCGCTGCTGCTGCTCGAACAGCAAAGTCTTGAGAAGTGTCCTGAGGGTAAGGAGGTCCTGGTCTGCCGCAGGTGGGTGAGAAGAGTGTTCCACATCTTAGCGGCGAGATGCGATAAAGATCTGCCACCGGTTTGTTGTTCTACGGATGCGTTGGATAGTTGCAAGGGTGAGGTCTGCAAAGGGGAGCTCTGGAGTGGCTGTGTAGAAGGAGAGCCATCTGTTGAGGTATTCTGGACTGGTGTTGTGCAGTGCTTTGTGAGCGTGGGTGAGGAGTTTGTTGACAGGAAGCCAGCGCAGATCTCTCAGATCGCTTGAGATGTGGCAGTGGTGGGGGATGTCCAGGATGAGGCATGCAGAGGCGTTCTGGATGCATTGCAGCCTTTTCTAGAGTTTGACCTTAGTTCCTGGGTAGATGGCATTGTCGTAGTTCAGTTTCCTGCTTACGAGGTCTTGGGTGACTGTTTTTCTGGTTTTCATGGGGATCCCCCTGTAGATTTTTCGGAGCATGCAGAGGGTATTAAAGCAGGAGGCGGAGATAGCGTTGACTTGCTGGGTCTTGGATAGTGAGGAGTCCAGGATGAACCCTACATTGCGTGCGTGGTTGGTGGGAGTCAGAGCAGATACGAGAGTGGCAGGCCACCAGGAGTCATCCCTTACGGAGGGGGTGGAGCCGAAGATGAGGACCAACGTCTTGTAGGAATTGAGTTTGAGGCAGCTGTTCTTCATCCATTCGGCGATGGCCTTCATTGCTTTGTGGAGGTTGGTTTTGGGAGAGTCTTTGGTGAGGGAGTGGATCAGCTGGGTGTTGTCGGCATATGAGATAATATTGGGGTTGTGCGATCGTGTGATGTGAGTGAACGGAGCTATGTAGATGTTGAAGAGGGTTGGGCTGAGGGACAAGCCCTGAGGTACGCCGCAGATGATTCTGGTGGCTTCAGAGCGGAAACGAGGGAGGCGGACTCTCTGAGTTCTGCTGGTGAGAAAGGAGATGACCCAGTCCAGGGTTCTGTCATGGATTCCTGTGTTGCTGAGGTATGTGCGTAGTGTGTGGTGGCAGACGGTGTCAAACACGGCTGAGAGGTGCAGGAGGATGAGGGCTGCGGTTTTGCCGTTGTCCTGTATGGTTCTGTTGTCGGCGGTGGTGGCGATGAGGGCAGTTTCGGTGCAGTGGTTGCTGCAGAATCTGGATTGGGAAGGGCCCAGAGTGCTGTTCTCCTTGAGGAAGTGGGTCAGTTGTCTATTGACAGCCTTCTCAATGACTTTTGCTGGGAAGGGGAGCAAGGAGATAGGCCGGACGTTCTTGAAATCCTTTGGGTTTGCCTTGGGTTTTTTGAGAAGGGCGTTGATCTTGGTATGCTTCCAGCTCTCTAGGAAGGTGGCGGACTCGAAAGAGCTGTTGATGATCTTCCGGAGTTGGGGTGCGATGATGGAGTTTGCTTTGTTCAGGATGTGGTGAGGGCAGGGGTCGGATGGTGAGCGTGAGTGGATGGTGTTCATGATTTCAATGGTGTTGTCATTGACGGGGGTCCAGGAGAGCAGGAGGCTGCTCGGTATGGGTCTGCGGCATTGGTGGTTTCCGGGGGGGGCTGAGTGCTAAAGCTGTTGTGGATGTCTGAGATCTTGTGGTGGACGTAGGAGGCTAGGGAGTCACAGAGGTCTTGTGATGGATGTCGTTGGCTTTGGAGCCGGGGTTGTAGAGTTCCTTCACGATGTTGAAGAGCTCCTTGTGGCTGTGGGCGTTGTTACTGATGCATTCTTGGCGGTACAGAAGAGCTGGTGATGTCTGCGGATGGCATTTTTGAAGGCTGTGTGGTTGTCCAGTGTCTGATCTTGGTGCCACTTCTTTTCGAGTTTTCGGCATGTCTGCTTGGATTCATGGAGGTCGGCGGAAAACCAGAAGGCCTTTCTGTCAGTGCATCTGTTGGAGGGATTTTTGATCGGGGCAAGGGTGTTGGCACAGGTGTCGATCCATTGTCTGAAGTTGCAGGCAGCTGTGTCAGTGTCGGTCGTGTCAGTGGGTGGGTTCCCAGAGAGAGTAGTGATTAGTTGGTCGTCGGTGACCTTGCTCCATCTGCGGTGGGGAATCTGTTGCGAGTGATGGTGTGGTGTGGGTTTCTTGAAGGAGAAGTGGGTGTAGCAATGATCTGTCCAGTGGAGTCCGGTGGTATGGCTGATGGAGACGTGTTTGCTTTCTAAAAGTGGCATTTCTAAAATCTACAGGGAGTGCAGAATTATTAGGCAAGTTGTATTTTTGAGGATTAATTTTATTATTGAACAACAACCATGTTCTCAATGAACCCAAAAAACTCATTAATATCAAAGCTGAATATTTTTGGAAGTAGTTTTTAGTTTGTTTTTAGTTTTAGCTATGTTAGGGGGATATCTGTGTGTGCAGGTGACTATTACTGTGCATAATTATTAGGCAACTTAACAAAAAAAAATATATACCCATTTCAATTATTTATTATTACCAGTGAAACCAATATAACATCTCAACATTCACAAATATACATTTCTGACATTCAAAAACAAAACAAAAACAAATCAGTGACCAATATAGCCACCTTTCTTTGCAAGGACACTCAAAAGCCTTCCATCCATGGATTCTGTCAGTGTTTTGATCTGTTCACCATCAACATTGCGTGCAGCAGCAACCACAGCCTCCCAGACACTGTTCAGAGAGGTGTATTGTTTTCCCTCCTTGTAAATCTCACATTTGATGATGGACCACAGGTTCTCAATGGGGTTCAGATCAGGTGAACAAGGAGGCCATGTCATTAGATTTCCTTCCTTTATACCCTTTCTTGCCAGCCACGCTGTGGAGTACTTGGACACGTGTGATGGAGCATTGTCCTGCATGAAAACCATGTTTTTCTTGAAGGATGCAGACTTCTTCCTGTACCACTGCTTGAAGAAGGTGTCTTCCAGGAACTGGCAGTAGGACTGGGAGTTGAGCTTGACTCCATCCTCAACCCGAAAAGGCCCCACAAGCTCATCTTTGATGATACCAGCCCAAACCAGTACTCCACCTCCACCTTGCTGGCGTCTGAGTCGGACTGGAGCTCTCTGCCCTTTACCAATCCAGCCACGGGCCCATCCATCTGGCCCATCAAGACTCACTCTCATTTCATCAGTCCATAAAACCTTAGAAAAATCAGTCTTGAGATATTTCTTGGCCCAGTCTTGACGTTTCAGCTTGTGTGTCTTGTTCAGTGGTGGTCGTCTTTCAGCCTTTCTTACCTTGGCCATGTCTCTGAGTATTGCACACCTTGTGCTTTTGGGCACTCCAGTGATGTTGCAGCTCTGAAATATGGCCAAACTGGTGGCAAGTGGCATCGTGGCAGCTGCACGCTTGACTTTTCTCAGTTCATGGGCAGTTATTTTGCACCTTGGTTTTTCCACACGCTTCTTGCGACCCTGTTGACTATTTTGAATGAAACGCTTGATTGTTCGATGATCACGCTTCAGAAGCTTTGCAATTTTAAGAGTGCTGCATCCCTCTGCAAGATATCTCACTATTTTTGACTTTTCTGAGCCTGTCAAGTCCTTCTTTTGACCCATTTTGCCAAAGGAAAGGAAGTTGCCTAATAATTATGCACACCTGATATAGGGTGTTGATGTCATTAGACCACACCCCTTCTCATTACAGAGATGCACATCACCTAATATGCTTAATTGGTAGTAGGCTTTCAAGCCTATACAGCTTGGAGTAAGACAACATGCATAAAGAGGATGATGTGGTCAAAATACTCATTTGCCTAATAATTCTGCACTCTCTGTAATATTAAATCCAACTTCACCAGTCAGCAGGATTTTGTATTATCATTCTGGCCATACTAAATATGACCTTCCTACTCCTTTCAGATAAGCAGCATATGAGGGTAGCCCTAATGTTAGCCTATGAAAGGAGCATGCCTCACAGCAGTGCAAAATGAATTTAGGAGTTTTACACTACCAGGACATGTGAACTACACAGGTAGATGTCCAGCTTTTTGTCTAGACAGCACACTTCGTGGAGTGCAGTGAAAATTCATGGTATTTTACATATATATATATATATATATATATATATATATATATATACATATATGTATAATACCCACATACCCTATCACGACCCTCACCCAACCCTGCAATAATAATACAAAAAGTAGAAACCCCCAACACTATACTTAACCTTGCACTAACCTAATACTACCCATCTAAAATATGTAAAACAGTAAAAGGGTGGGGAAGGAGCTGGGAGATTGTACAACACTATGGTAGTCATTAGGACATTCACAGTGAGTGATAAAGTGTTGGTAATTCTGCCAACAGGCTGGCTGTAATTACTGCCAAATTATGACCATGGCAGTGAAAACTCCCACAGACAGCCAATGTACCACACCAACCACCAGGGTGTAAGCACCACTGACCACGGCGGTAGCCATCAACAGCCATCGGAAGACAAGGAACTGCCCACCCTATTATGACACAGCACATCGCCACGATTTACGGGGAGGTACCAACACCATCAAAAGCCTGGCGGAAACACAACACAGAAGACCGAAGACTCACCATTAGATACACAGAGAAGATCAACGCTATCATGGAACCAGAACTGCAGGTCTTCCCAATGCTTTTCTATGCCATGCTCCACCTGGAACACCAATGTCAATGAAGACAATGACAGTGAGTACAGCCACCTAGCACACAAGGAAGGGAGGGAGGAAAATGAGAGTGACACACACACGCACAACACACATCATTCACACACACACCATACACACAACCAGCTGCAAACGAAAAACTATGTCACAGCACACACGTCATAATAGTGCCTCTGGAGGGGGCTCCAAGCCCATTTCCCAATGCTGGGTAGTGCAGTGTCTCAGTCTCTGAAGTGAGGAACTCCCCCACTGCTTCTGGAGGGGGCTCCATGTCCACTTCCCAATGCTGGAGAGTGCAAGGTCACAGTCTCTGAAGTGGGGAGCTCCCCCACTGCTTCTCGAGGGGCCTCCTTGTCCAACAGTCACTGGAGGGTGGTCTACATGCCCTCTGTTGGAGGTGAGGGCTGCATTGTCTCTGCTGGGAGAGGTGTCTCCTGGGCAGCCTCTGCTGGAGGTGAGGGTTGCATAGTCACTGCTGGGGGAGGTGTCTCCTGGGCAGCCTCTGCTGGAGGTGAGGGCTGCATAGTCAATGCTGGGGGAGGTGTTTCCTAGGCAGCCTCTGCTGAAGGTGAGGGCTGCATTGTCTCAGCTTGGGGAGATGTCTCCTGGGCAGCCTCTGCTGGAGGTGAGGGCTGCTGTGTCTCAGCTGGAGGTGAGGGCTTCCTGGCTTTCATTGGTGGTTGATTGGGGACCATTACTGTCATTGGTGGTTGAGTGGGAACCCTTGCTGTCATTAGTGGATGAGGGGGAACCGCTGCTGTTATTGGTGGTTGAGTGGGATCCTTACCCTTCCTGGCTGGTATAGTGGGATCCTTCCCTTTCCTGGCTGGTGGAGTGGGATCCTTCACTTTCCTGGCTGGTGGAGTGGGATCTTTCCCTTTCCTGGCTGGTGGAGAGGGATCTTTCACTTTCTTGCCTCCACGACTAGGAGGTGCCTCCACTGTCCCCGTGGACTATTTGGTTGAGGTGTTGGGCTGAGTCATTGGGACCTTGCTCTTACGGGCAGGATTGGGGGGGTGAGGGGGAGGGAAGAGGTCAAGTTGGGAAAGGAAAAGCTTCTTAGGGATGGTGGGGCAGGATGATGGAGGTAGGGTGGGTGTAGAGGTTGAGGGAATGGTTGTTGGAGGAGTACATCTGCTGGATGTGTGTACAGGTGCATGGCCAGTGTGCTGATGTGAGGAGGATGGTTGTTGGGTGTCTGAGTGTCTGCGTTTGTGTCCCTTAGGAGGGGGGGCAGACAGGGTGGGAGAGGACACAGGGGACGTTGGATGTTGTGGAGGTGTCTACTAGTGAGGTATGTGTGCTGCTTTGTGTGGTGCTGGCTGTTGAAGCAGTGAATGCAGGTGTGAGTGCAGATGTGACTGTGACGGAGGAGGAGGAGACAGTGGAGGCAGTGGATGTTGGTGTGTGTGCAACTGCCTGTTGTTTGTGCGTGCTATTGGCCTGAAGTGTGCTGCCTGCGTTTGACTGTGCTACTCTTATTTGATGTTTTTTGTGCATGTTTGTCTGTATGAGTGCATGGGATGGGTTGGGGTTGAGGAGACTGGGACTGGGAAGTGGTACTTGGAGGGGGGACGGTAGGAAGAGGGACAATGGCTGCCATCAGAGAGGAGGCCGGAGCCTGGACCGATTTCTATTGGGCCGCCAATCCACTGTGGATGCCCTCCAGGAATGCATTGCATTGCTGCATCTGGGATGCCAGCCCCTGGATGGCATTCACTTTCGTTGACTGCCCTACAGTGATGGTTCTCAGGAGGTCAATAGCCTTCTCACTCAGGGCAGCAGGGCTCACTGGGGCAGGCCTTGGGGTGCCTGGGGCAACGTAGATGCCCACCCTCTTGGGTGAGCGGGCTCAGGCAACTCGGTGAGGGGCTTCTGGGAGGGCGGTGCTGGTACCGGGGGTGGCGAATATACCTGGAGCTGGGGTGGTCCCAGAGATGTCCGCTACCACTAGGGAGGTCCCATCGGAGGAGGAATCAGATTCAGGTTCAGGATTGAGCATTATGCACCACACTTGCAATCAATTGGTAAGGTCCCACAGCAAGATGAGGGCAAACACCGCCAACTGCACCCTTCTTAAGACTCACTAAGCCCTGTCTGACATGGAATAAAACCTAGCTAGATTTCCTGAATTTGATATACACCCATTATCCTTGAGCTGGGTCACACTGCAATGTCTGACCTGGCATTAAGGAGCACCCACTGACTCACAACCACCACCCTGATCCCAACAAACCTACTAATTTCTGTAGTTACCTCCACTGTACTCACCCCCTTGTGGCTGCTCTGATGGACCACCAGTATGCGGGGCCTCAGGGGAGTCAGGTTCAGACAGGCACCGCTTCCTCATTGGGAGGCCATCCCCAGCAGGGCCTCAGCGGTCTTCCGTGCCCAGCGTCTTAGCTCCTCCCACCTTTACCAATAGTGGGTGCTCCACCTGCTGTAGACCTCCAGGGTCCTCACGTCCTTGGCGATGGCACACCACAATCCCTTCTTCTGATGAGCACTGACCTGCAGAGGTAATACAGATGGAAGGACACCATTACACATACATTCCAGCCTGTCACACATATGGCCCACAAGTCCCATTTCCATCTCCATTTGTACCCACATCACTTGGCGCCCACCATGTACACTGGCAACAGACATACCACCCCCAAATGACATGATGCTTACACACACATCTCCATGCAACATTGGCACATGCATCGTGCCCAATGTGTACTCCCTTGTTGGTCTGGAGGCCCATACAGCAGTCCATACTGGGATAGTACCCCTTCCACCAAATGCTCCAACTCCTCCAAAGTGAAGGCAGTGGCCCCTTCCCTGGTCACAGGGGCCATGGTAGGGTCCAGACACAGGTCACAGCAGCACATGCAATGTTTAGGTGTTGTCCTGTGGAAACTCAGGAATCAAGTGAGGATTTAGATAGAAAATGGCGGTCACGTCCACAACGGTGTAAACCATCACCGCCGCTGCTGGTCCCCATTAGCCACTGTACTCCAGAGGGCCCCATATTAGCCAATGAGGAATTGCACAGCGGTGCAAGACTGCCTTCTGCCATGTCGCCCAACGTCGGTGGAGTTACTTCACTTCCAACTGTCCCTACATAAAGGGCCGACGGTCGCCATTTAATGGTGGTGAACAACATTCAGATAATCCATAACTTCATCATTGCTGAAGATTGCATGTACATTGCCATTTCCACTGTCCCATCACATTAATGCTCTATATACACTGCGGTGGTGGTTCCATTGTACAAATTGTGACAGCCTACTCACTCTTGTGTCCTTTAGATACCTACCACTGTAGATGAATGTTCTCAATCATACTGACAAGGATTCTGTTTGCCTTGGTAAAACACATGTGCAGCTACATTACTTTCCCCCAGGTGGAATATTTGGCCACTGTGAAGGCAGGATTTTTTGTAATGGAACATATACCAAATATTGTTGGGGCGATTGATTGAACACATATTGTGTTCGTCCCCCCCACCTGCCAGAATGAGCAGGTGTTCAGGAATTGGAATAGTTTCCACTCAATGTGCAAATGGTGTGCCTGGAGGACCAGTACATCTCCCAAATCACTGCCAAGTATCCTGGGTCCGTGCATGACTCCTTCGTTCTGAGGAATAGCAGTATCCCATAGCTGATGGCACAACTATAGAGGCACAGAGTATGGCTAATAGGTGTGCCTGAGTGCCCACCCAGTGGATGTCAGTGTGTGCCTTCTGCTGTTAACCTCATACCATTGTGTAAGGCTAATATTTGTCCCTCAATTCTTGCAGGTGACTCAGGCTACTCATATCTATTGTGTCTCCTGGCCCCTGTGAGGAATGCCTGGACAGGGTCTGAGAACAGTTATAATGATGCACATGGGTGAACCAGGAGAATCATCGAAAGGACCTTCGACCTCCTGAAGGCCAGGTTCATTTGCCTGCATCTGACAAGTGGATCCCTGTGTGACTCACTTGAGAAGGTCTGCCAGATAGTAGTGGCATGCTGCATGTTACACCACCTGGCCCTCAGACGACATGTGCCTTATCTGCAGGAGGAGGAGACTGGAAATGCCCCTGTGGCAGCAATGGACCCTGACGACAGTGAGGATGAGGAGGCAGAGTATGAGGATGTGGACAGCAGAACATCATTTATACGTCAATACTTCCAATGACACACAGGTGAGACATTGTAACTGACCATTCCTCTGACTATTGGTTTATCTGTGTAGCTGTAGCAGGATGGCATTCACTTCCTTTGCATCTCTAACTACTGTCACCAATAACTTCTCATTTTGCAGATGTTGGTAATATTACAACAGTGTATTTATGTGATGACTACACACAGCTACAGGTCATTAATTGTATGCTATCAAAGTTTTAAGATCATTTGCACATGATATGACTGTTTCCAGAAATGCACATTTTCATCACATTAAACACAATTAGTAAAGTTGTGTTCACGAGTGTTTATTGGATTGCAAATAATTGATGGAAAAGTTCACTAGAATGGAGTGATGGTAGAGGAAAGTCTAGGGTATGGTTCCATTCTGTTTGTAGCACAGGTCCAGTGTCCAATGGCCGTAGGAAGGGGAGCACATGTAGTTCAAAGTGGACAAGGTGACAGGGTGGGATGCAAGGCAGACATTAAGGAATGTCTTATTTCCTGGCAGTGGTCTTAGTCTTGGCAAGTGCCTCTGGCTTCTGTCTGGGTCGCAGTGAACGTTTGAGGGGTGGTTCACCTTCTGCAGGGGGAGGGGTTCTGGTGGCCTGTGGGTCCTATGGCAGGGCCTCCTATCTACTAGCTGCAGCAGATGTGGTGGGCTGGTCAGTAGGCTGGCTAGTGGTGGGGGCCCACTGGTGTGCTGTCCATTTCCTCATGATGTTGGCCACGTCTGCCAGCAACCCTGCTATGGAGATCATGGTGGTGTTGTGGGCCTGAAAATCCTCCCTGATCTCCTGATGGTGTTCCTCCTGCAGATGCTAGTGTTCCTCCTGCATGTTGGTAAGGATCTGGCCCATCTTGTCCTGGGATTGTTGGTAAGACCCCGGGACATTAGTGAGTGCCTCCTGGAGAGTCGGTTCCCTGGAGCCCCGTCCTCCCCCTGGCTCACAGCAGTCCTCTCAGTGTCCCTGTAGGCCTGTGCCTGTGTCCCCTGAACAGTGTGCCCACTGGCACTGGCACTGGCACTGACCCCAGGACCCTGATTGTCTTGTGTGTGAGGTGTGGATTGGGGACCCTGTAGAGGTGGGCACACTGCTGATAGGCGTGTCCTGGGGACAGAGGTGTGAGGACGTTGGGTGGGTGCTGTAGTATTGGATACTGATGGGGTTGGCTCTGTGGTGGACTGTGAGTGGGCTAGGGTGTCCGGATGACCAGTTATTCCTGATGTGCCAGATAGTTCATCCATATCCTGAATTCCAGAGTTACTGTCATCACTGGGGGCATCCTCTTTTGGGGGACTGGTTAGGTGTGGCACCTCCTCCCCGCTGTGATTGGCTGGTGCGGTTATACGACGGAATGCCGACTGACAAAACAACGGGTGCCTAAACAACGAGGTCGGAACACCAACCTCGTTGTTACTACTAATGCCTTTACCACGAATGCCTTTACCACGAATGCCTTAACAACGATATTTCGTTGTAAAGGCATTCCTGGTAAAGTCATTAGTAACAGGCACCCATTGATCCTGCATGCCTCACCCCACCCCCCCAACCCCACCCCAAAACCTAAAACCCTGATCCCCCTCCCCCTCCACAAAACCAAAAACGCCCCACCCCCCCAACCCCACCTCAAAACCTAAAACCCCCGACCCCCCACCCCCTCCCCAAAACCAAAAACACCCCACCCCCCCAACCCCACCCCAAAACCTAAAACCCGACCCCCCACCCCCTCCCCAAAACCAAAAACGCCCCACCCCCCCAACCCCACCCCAAAACCTAAAACCCCGACCCCCAACCCCCTCCCCAAAACCTAAAACGCCCCACCCGCCCAACCCCACCCCAAAACCTAAAACCCGGACCCCCCACCCCCTCCGCAAAACCTAAAACGCCCCACCCCCCCAACCCCACCCCAAAACCTAAAACCCCGACCCCACACCCCCTCCCCAAAACCAAAAATGCCCCACCCCCCCAACCCCACCCCTAAACCTAAAACCCCCGACCCCCCACCCCCTCCCCAAAACCTAAAAACCCCACTTACCTGAGTCGTCGCCTCGTCATCTGCGTCTTCCTCCTCAGCCAATTCCCTTGTTTGTACCTTAACCATGCATGTTCGTTGTTCAGGACATGCGTGGTTAAGGCACAAAATAACGAAGTCGTGGTTAAAGAAAGCGTTCCGCTTTCGTTAACCAGGACTTCGTTCTAAAAAAGTCGGCATAAAGGATGTTTCCCGGCTAGTGCACCTGTGGGGATGTAAGTGATGTATTATGCCTCATGTCTGTGACAAATTATATAACCCTGGCTTCCCCTCTATCGTTGCTGTTACCCTGCTGCCTTTGTTTGTGTATGGTGATGTATTGTGGGATTGTTAGTTCTCCATGCTGTGTATGCTTTTGTGATGGGTGTCCATGCAGGGCTGGGAGGGCTGCCAATGTATTGGTATAGTATGCAGGGCTAGGCATTGGGGTTAGTCATATGTGTAGGTGCAGTGTGTGGGATATAGTGGAGTGATGTGAGTGAGTGTTAAAGGGTGTGATGTCATGCAGGTATGGGGGTGATAAGTAGTAAATATTGACTCACCAGTGTCCAGTCCTCCAGCAACTCCAGTGAGTCCCTCAGGATGCAGTACTGCCAAGACTTGCTCCTTCCATGCTGTGAGCTATGGGGGAGGAGGTTGGGGTCCATGGGTGTTGTGTGGTGTGTGTTGGTGGGAGGGTGTTGAGTAATGTGGTGGGATGTGGCGTGTGTGATGGATGTGTGTGTGTTTGTGGTGTGTGTGTAGTTGTCTCAGTGGTCTTGGTTTCAGTTTTGTGGCAATAACTGATGTTCGTAAAGGGTTGTGGATAATGTGGGTGGGTGTTTTATGGTGCTGTGACTGGGTGGGTGTGGTGTGTGTATGAGTGTCAGGTGTGTAATTTAAGTTTTGGCCAAGGTAGTGCTATTTTGTATGTAGGTGCCCATTCTGCACTTGTGTGTACCGCCCGTGGTTTACCGCTGTTGAATGTCCACCGTGGTGATTTATGGGTCATAATGTGGTGCGCGTTGTTTTGTTGGCGTATCGGTATATGTGTGAACTTTGGTCTCGCAGATTTGTATATGTGGCAATATTCTGTCAGATTGGTGTGTGTGTGTCATAATATAGCGAACTGATATCCGACACCGCTGGGGGTATAATGGCGGCCGTCAGCACGCCGGTAAGCAGCATTTACCGCCAATGTCACAATGAGGGCCTATATCTTCATTTCTTAGTTTTCTTCATTTTCTTCTTGATGTATCGTAACATCCTCCGGTTCTCTGCACTTTCCTCCTTCAATATTTTAAGTCTGGCTAAAATCTTGGCCAGGTACGGTCTCATGTCTTGTTCAAACTGGCTAGCAGCAACTGCAGCAGGTGGCTGAACTGGTGCCCGGGTCACGGCTGTTGCAGATGATGAGGAGGGCCTTGGACTGGCTGTGGCCCCCTGCACCCATGATGTTTTAGCTCCAGTGTCCTTGTGTGGCTGTAGCTGCTGTTGAGGTCTACCATGTGCAAACACACACTATTACCCAGATGCTTTATCACTGCAGAACCTCCTTCCCATTCAGCTGTGTTCTGTCTCAACCTCCATTATGTGCTGGTAGCTTTCAGCCCGCTTATGAAAAGCATGCCTCTGGTCTTGTGTGTGTCAAATTGACAGCTGAGATAGGAGAAGCAAGCATCAGTATCATCATTGGGTTGAGGTTGTACAGACATATTATGTATAGTGCAACTGCAGATAACACATACAGTCCAACACACATTCCTAAACAGTGACTTACTCCTCACCTATAACTAGTTCGTACCAGCCATGAACAGTATTATGTACTATTCACTTGGATAACGACAATCTATTGTGAACCAACAGGGCCCATAGCTGATTGGACAAAATTGTCCATGACCAACATTTGTGTCATAAAACTTGTGAGTATCACATGCCTTTACAATTCTGCATCTCGTGTATCCCTGTGCATAAGGGAAGCTGTGCATGCAATCTATCACCGAAACACCCCTGGTGAAACATCAGGGCTTGCCCAGTCATCAAGGATGCACAGTGAGGGCCATATGACAGGGGTTGTGGTAAATTCCCACTGACTGTTCTAAGGTTTGAAAAATCATCATTCAGGTGTCCTGTGTAGACCTTGCCTTAGCATACGTTACAAGGGGGCACACCATTGCCCATGATGTGCCCACATGTACAACTGATGTAACATTCCCAGAAAGTTTGTCCAAAGCCTGAGCTGCACATCAAAGTTGTCAACACATTACAGAACTGAAGCCCCCTACCCTGTGCTGTGTTGTGATGCATGTGTTAAATGGCACACACATGGTGGCTGTATGGGTGCCTTAGGCCATAGCGAGTCTGGCACTGCACTATACATTGTATTTCATATGCCCATGCATGTCAGACTCATCATCACAGAAGCAGGTAGGCACACATCATACGCATATGTGAACTGATCTACATCACTCACAAATATCATGGTGGCAGGATCATGTTGTGAAAATTGCTGAGATCACATAGTGGTGACATTAGTGCTGTGACGAAGTGGTTATCAACAGGCATGCTATGTACAAAAACAGATGCCCTGATACCTATCGTGGTAGACATCAGTGAATAAGTGGCCAGCGATTACAATTCCTATTACACAAAATTCCATGCCAGCACATGTTGCCCCTTGAGCTAGAAGCAAGTCATTCTCACTGCACAACGTTCCAACAGACATGATGTCACTATCCATTATCCAATGATATAATTTCATTGGTCAGGCAAAACCATATTTCATAGTATTCCACACATCAGACTGACTCACACCAAACCCTTGATTAGCACACATGATGCACAAGATGACACTTAATGGCTGCATCAGGGTCTTGAAATCCGGCCACCTCACCTACAGTGTAGGGTGGAGGTCCACCTGCAAGACATGAATGGAATACATTTCTTAGTGTAATTTGTACATATCAAGTAATGGAAAACATTGTTCATGGTCTGCTTGTTAGTCCGAATCAACAAGTCATCCTAGTGGTAGATCAGAGGAACTGACAAACATCTAAGATCAGTCAATCACACATAGTCTCAGATAATGTAGACCCACGTACCTACAAACCATCACTCTCCCTGACATTCCTGTGGTTCTTCTCACTGCACCATTTATACATGACATTGGCATTCAGGTGTCTGTTAGCTCTACACCTCCATGACCATATGGGACTGCTTGACACTGTACACTGCATCTGAGGGGCATGCAATGGTTGTTTCAGTGGCTGTACCATTGTGACACACATAGCATTTGAGTCTGCCTCAGATGTTGTGGACATCTACCTCTTTGTCACAGCAAACTGACAAACTACTGCCCAGGGGTTGTGTGTGTATTCCAAAGTGTTGAGGAATGCCGTGATACATCCTTCTGTGAAATTAGTAACATGTGTGTGCCATCAGTAGGCACACACACAATAATGCTATGGGAGTTTACTCATGTGAAAATAGTTGTACATACCTGCACATTGACTGATTACAATCATGGATGTATTGCCAATAGTGTGTGGCCTCCCATTGTTAGCATGGTATACCATTATTTGTCCAGGGAGGGATAAGAACATGGGCACATATATATGCCTCAACACAGACACACTTGCTCTGTGGTCCAAGGATGCATTTGTTGATGCAGGTTACTGGGCAATGTGCCAGTGATGGAGCAGGTGCAGGGCAGCCCCATACTGTCAGTGCAAAGCGGTAGGCCTGTAAAACTGACAGCACATGTGTGTCTAATAATAGGCATGGTATAGGGTGTATGTGACACACAATGCACAGGAAGAGGGAAGTGCTAGTAGTCTGGACCCAGTGCATGATCAAGCTCCCTTACATGGCCTTGGCCAATGACACAAAGGGGCTGGTGCAGCACCAATTGCAACAATACAATCCTTGTGGCCCTCAGTGCGCCCCTTGCCCCTGCCATGTGTGTGTTTAATAAGAACTAAGGCACAGCATGATGCAGGTATGGTCCAACTGCATCTATTCATGTGTAAGTAAATGATGTGCTCAGCAGGAGTTGCAACAGATCATCACAACTTCTGCTGAGTGCATGGAAGCCCTTCAAATACATTTATATGCACAAATATCACACCTGCTCTCAGCAGCAGTTCAGTGTGCATGAAAATGGAATTTAGGTATTTCTCATTTTTCCCAGTGACTCACACATTTGCCTCCCAAACAGGTGTTGGGACCCCCTTCCATATATGATGCATGGTGCAGGCCTCATTTGCTGCTGCTCAGTACCGAGCTGCTGTATGCATTGTATGCATGCATCACAACACTTTGTAATGGTTGTGCAGGGAAAATGGTACATCTGCCCTGAATCCGTTTCATTGTTGTACATTTGAATTGCAGGCCTAATGTGGCACTGGGGCTTTTCACACAGGTAGCCTACGACATGTCCACATCCACAACCATTACATGCAGCACTCAACTGTATTTGCAACTTTGTATGGAGATGGGAGACTTACCAACTTATCCACCAATCTCTATGCACAGATGATCCAGCAGATCTTGCTCCCTTGTAATGAGGTCTGCTCAGGTGTGCTTAAGTTCGTGGTCATTCCTTCCTGTCCCAAATACTTTTGTTAGGTGGTGGAGCACCTTTCCCCACTGCACATCCTGGCCTCTGTGGGGTAGAGTAGAATGACACTGCCACCCAGTTCCAGCATCATGGAGAAGTAGTACTGAACCAGCCATATAAAAAACCCCAGCTCGTCGCCCCACATCCTCACCATCCTCCCTTTTCCAGACATACTGGACTCCAAATGCAGTTCAACCCCCAAAAATAAAATCCAAACAACTAACCAAACTACCCCAAAAAGTATACTACCCCAAACAAACAAACATCCACAATACAGAGAGTGAAACCGTACACTTACAATAAAAATACAGGTTTAAAGAGAAATAAAACACAACACCCACAGTACACAGCACAATAAACACTCCAAACACTGTGCATATGTGTATGTGAAGCTACACTATGTCCACAGAGATGTTGGTACATGTGTGCTATCTGTGTACATATGTGTTTGAATACTAATTTGTGGGTGGACTACATTGTTATGTCTGAGATACAAATGTACCCATACCTACAACACAATATATACGATGGCCTATGTCCAACACATGATAAGGCATGTGACAACCATGACAACCATGACAATGTGTACTCAATGGACTAGGACTGCATTTACATCACTTTACCCCTGGCAATTTGCGTGTGCATGTGTGTCCACTTTGTGGTGTGTTGTTGGATTTCACTTCATGTTGCTCTGCTACACGTGTGTCATTTGGTTCCCCATGTATCTTAGTTGCAGGAGATGTTATGTGCACATGTTAGTGAAGGTTGGTATATGCTATGTGTGTGTAAAGGCATGTGTAGTGTTATTCCTGTAACATGTGACCACAGTGGTGTGTTCATGGGATGTGGAACATCACATTGCTATCTTCCTGCTGGACACATGTTGGCATTTAACAAATGCATGCGTATTCACATCAGTGCCACCTATGTTTTAGTATGTTGGAAAACATGTGAAGGTCATTTCTTTCAGTCACTGATCTTGTGATACTTATGCTCTTATTCTTGTGTTCTGTTGCCTTTTGTTCAGAGTCTGTATACATTACCATGCCTGAGCCATTATAGTGGTACATGTGTACTGAGATATGTGGTATATGTGTGTATGCCTCCAACTCGGCATTCACATCTGTCAACATAATGTTTGTTATGACTGTCACATACAATGGCATCCCACTATGTAGCAGTGTTGCAATCTGGCATAGATGCCTGCCTACTCATTATCACAACTGTGGGAGTTTGTATGGCAACACTAACCCACAGCTGCATGTGAAGGGGCAGGTTAATGGTGCTTCAGTTTGCTCAGTCCCCTGTGCATATGCATCTGGCCCCTGACAATGTCATACATTAACGCAGCCAGAGCAGTGGTGTGTGGGTTTATTGAGTGGGGATCTAGACTCTTCATGACTGCTACTCAGCAGAGCTATGCATACTCCCCAGCAGACAGACACATGCACAATTGTGATCATACACAACAGGATATCACATTTTCCTCACTGGTACTTGATGTCAGCATTTCTCTCTCATGTGCAGAGCTCCGGGTGCTTGCATATATAGGACATGTCTCATTAATTGATGTCCTTAGTTGTTTCCATGGGCAGTTTGTTTAGAGGTTGTATTTCTGATGTGACTTCAGTATTGGGAACGTGCCAGGGTACAGATAATATTTTCTGTCACTGCCTCCTGTCATGGTGGCATAAGATTGGCAAAAACCAGGGTATGCTAGTGCCCAACATTACGGGCTTATGTACTGACCTGGCCACCCTCCCTGTACATATGTTAAATATTGAATTGTATACATTGATGTGTTGTACAGTCAGTATTGGTTTATGTGTGTCCCTTCTCCATGTTTTCCTGCATTACTGGTAAGGTATGTTTTTTTTTTTTACATTGCTTCCATTCTTTAGGCTGCTTGCACTTTGTGCACATCTTCTACAGCGAGATTGTCTGGTCACACCTGAACAGGATGCAGCATGTGACGTGTGTAATTTGCAGATGTACATATCTCCTACTACTGGCTACTTGATAGTTAAGGTTCCATTGATTGTATTTGTGAGAGGTGATGAGTGCCACGCACACATGACATTACACCTGTCACTGCACTTGTGTTGTCTCCAAGTGACCTCTTGTGTTGTATTTGCAAGCATCTGGGGGTGTCTCTAAGTTTCCATCCACATCCTCCGATGAACATGAGAATGCATTTCTTTCAGCATGACACAACCTAGATAACTCTCACCATGACTGAATGATGTTGAGGTGTGAAATCATCTCAGTGCTGTACTTTTCATTAGCAAAATGCAACATATTTTGCTAAGTCTACTACTCAGTTTAATGTTGTGTCTCTAACATTATTGAACAATGCAGGACATAGTTGCACATCCCACACCTGATTGCGATGTTGGAGCACAAAACATCTATGGGATAAATTGTTATTGTTGCTACCTTGCACTTGTTCTGTCAAATGAGTGACAATGAGTGGTGTGTATTGCTATGTGCTGTGTGATGTTGTAATACAGTGCATACTAGGTAAACATGTTTTGTATTAGCAAACCTTTTGCTACCTAGGACATACACCCATACATCAGCCTTCACATCTTTATCTGGATTTGCTCCAGTAATGTGTCAAGGCAGCAGATTTGTGTGACAAGTGTGCAGCTCATGCACATAGTGAGTGTAACACACTTAGCCTATATTCCACCCAGACTATTATTTGGTGGTGCAGTGTCCCATTAAATTCTTAGATCCTGACAATGGGTCATGTGTTTGGCTAGTGATTCTGCACCCATAGCTGCTTATTTTGTCTGGCAACCCAATGCGCACTCCACAGCCAACGTGTGTGGGCCACCATATGTCACGGTTGAGCCCAATGGCAGTGCCAGGACATAATCCCAAGGAAGTACTGTGGGCATTTTATTGATAAGGTTCCACCCTTTTTGTCCTATTAAAATGCTTTTTGCTTTGATTTGAATTGGTTTGATTTGAAAGCCCAAAATGGAGGATGTAGGTAGGATGGTGGCAGATTTAAATTGCAATTTACATTATCATTGGTTGGTATCATATACAGTGTAGGATTTGCTGCTAGTTCTAAGGTGATTTTATCCTGTGGAAAATGTCTGCTTATCAGCTTGGAATTGATAAAGCCATGTTTTCTCCCATACTTTTCTTTTGGAAGTTATGGAAGGTTCTCAAGCTGCTAAAATGAGAGGAAAGTTTCTGAAAATTCACAGATATTTTAGACATCCATGTGAGATAAATATCAGATGTACTGAGTAAAACATATACTTCCAACAAAAGCAGCTGTCAGTCAGTTGATTCCCAAGTTTTCTGCTGTAGCTTCATGAAAAGGCTCTAATAAATAAAGATAGCTCTAACATTATATATCCATGATTACATGCAATACTCCAGGATATCATGTTTTGTAATAGGAGCTGTAGACCTGAAATCTTTTCCTTTGGATGAGGCTGCAGTAAATAAATGACATGATGAGTTTCATCTTGTCATAAAATGTATGGTTTATGCTCTACAAATCTACAACAAACACACATTTTCTATATCATCTCAAACATCTTTCTCATCCATGTAAGAACAAAAGTCTAGCATGCTGAGAGAAATGTACTTTCAATATAAGCAGCAGTCTGGCAGTTAACTCTACAGTTGTTCACTGTAACATCATCATAGAGATCTAATAACAACTAGAGTACTAAAACACTATGGTGGTCATTACAACATTGGCGGTAAAAGGCGCTTACCGCCGTGCAGAAGACCGCCAACACACCGCCGCGGAATTCCGCCACAGCTATTATGACCCACATCTCGGAATCCGCCAAAAGTCAGACACCCACACAAGTCCACCACACCAAAGGTCATTGATAAATGGCAAAAACAAAACCGACACGTCACGCCAACAGAAACACGCCCACACTATCACGACACACGAATCCACGCGGCGGTCTTTCAACCGCGGTATTCCATTGGCGGTACACACCGCCGCGCTCAAAATACACACACATCTACAAAACACAGCCACATTGGACAATTCAAAATACACACACCTGATACACATACACACACCACTCCCAAACACCCAATACAATATAAAACACACAGCCACATCACCAACAAATTCCTATGACCAAACATTCAGAAAGAAGGCCAGAGAGAGACAGCACCAGCAAGAACAACAGCATCCACAGGCACACAACACCATCAACCACACAACTTCCACGCACCTCACACAACACACCACTACATATCACCACACTTATCACCACACACTCCAACCCACACATCACCTACACCACCCCATGGCATGGCAAAGACACCCCAGGTTCTCTGAGGAGGAGCTCAGGGTCATTGTGGAGGAAATCATCCTGGTAGAGCCACAGCTATTCCGATCACAGGTCCAGCACACCTCAATTGCAAGGAAGATGGAGCTATGGCGAAGAATAGTGGACAGGGTCAACGCACTGGGACACCACCCAAGAAATCGGGAGGACATCAGGAAGAGGTGGAACGACCTACGGAGGAAGGTGCGTTCCGTGGTCTCAAGACACCACCTGGTGGTTCAGCGGACTGGCGGCGGACCCCCACCTCCTCCCCCACAACTAACAACATGGAAGGAGCAGGTCTTGGCGATTCTGCATCCTGAGGGCCTCGCAGGAGTAGGTGGAGGAATGGACTCTGGTAAGACAAAGCTTTACCATTACATCCCCCACCCTACCTGCATGCTATCACATATCCCCACCCTCACCCTCACCCCAGCACCCCAGCTCCTCACATATGTCCAACATCACAAACCACACATCCCAACACCAAGCCCTGCATGCAACAACAAAGCATGGACACCCATCACCAAAGCATGCCCACTGCACATACCCATACACCCCACTAAACCATCATCACACAAGCTCCCACACAGGAATGCTAGCACTGGGGTACACGGTCACCCACCCATTGCACACCATTATACACACAGATTTAAGAAACATCCTTGTATACCCCTGCAGGACCCCTACCAAACGTCACCGGACAGGAGGGTCCACACATGTCTGACCATCAACAGAAGAGGCCCACAGTGATGACAGCACCTCTGTGCAACTGGATCTAAATGACCAGCCCGGACCATCGGGGACCTCTGGACAGTCGGTTCCCCTCACACAGGCACAGGCCACCACAGACCTTCCCCCCTCTGGAAACACCAGCACAGCACCCACCCAGCGGGCCCATACCTCCATCCCCAGGACACGTCAATCAGCTGTGTGTCCACCAGTACAGGGAACCCAGGCTAACCCACCACCCCAACAACAACAGGGACCTTGGGGCAGTGGTAGTGGGCAAACGGTCCAGGGGACGGAGGCCCAGGAACACAGGGGAACTGGGAGGGCTGCTGTGCGACAGGGGGCGGACAGACCAAGGGAACCCACTCTCCACGAGGCTCTCTCCTCCATCATGGGAGCCTACCACCACTCCCAGGAGACGATGGCAACTGTACTTGCCAAGTTTCAGGAGACCCAGCGCATGCAGGAGGAACAGTATATGGGCTTCAGGGAGGAACTCAGAACCATCAGCTCCACCCTGGGCACCATCGTAGGGGTGCTGAAGGAAGTACTCAACACCAGGAGGGACACTGTGCACTACAAGTGGCCCCTGACACTAGCATGGACGATGAACTGCCAACCACCACCGCCAGCGCTAGTAGACAGGACGGCCCGCCACAGTACCAGCACACCAGCACCCCACCCCCTGCAGAGGGAGAACCACCCCGCAAACGGTCCCTGAGATCCAGGCCAAAAACAGAGCACGATGCCAAGACCCCCGCCAAGAAATGAGACCACCCTGATTGTCATCCTACTGTCCCACTTTGCCACCCTGTCCATAATTAAACTGCCCCAGCTCCACTTCCTATGCCCATATGGGCAATGCACCTGTGAGACTAATAGACTGGACTCTGCCATGGACATTCCTCCACCATCACCCCTCACCATTTCACTACCCCCTCCAATATTGAGCATTTAAATAAACACACCTAAAGCACAAAATGATCTGGAGTCTGTCTGTGAATTCGAAATAGTGTATTAGCAATTACAGTGACAAAATGTTTTTTAAATAGTAATATCAACATACCTATGTCACACAGCTCTAGTCCATGAGGAATCTAAGCAGATGTCACACAGTGGGACCCACATCTGTGAAATCATAAGGGAAAGTGACAACTCAGTGACCATTCACTGGGTGAAAACGACAGACAGGAGAGAGGTAGTAGTGTCAAAGTACATGTAGAGGCAGGTTTGTATTCCTACCTGTGTCTCACTATAAATATTGCGGGATCACTGAGTCCCTGTTCTGCATGTCTTCTTCCTCTACTTCCTCCTCATCACTGTCCACAGGCTCCACAGCTGCCACAACACCGCCATCTGGACCATCCTCCTGCAGAAAAGGCACCTGTCACTGCAAAGCCAAGTTGTGAAGCATACAGCAGGCCACGATGATCTGGCACACCTTCTTTGGTGAGTAGAATAGGGATCCACCTGTCATATGGAGGCACCTGAACCTGGCCTTCAGGAGGCCGAAGGTCCGCTCGATCACCCTCCTAGTGCGCCCATGGGCCTCATTGTAGCGTTCCTCTGCCCTTGTCCTGGGATTCCTCACTGGGGTCAGTAGCCATGACAGGTTGGAGAAACCAGAGTCACCTGCAAATGGCGAGGGGCAACTGTTAGACACACACTAACCTGGAGAGATAACCCCAGACCCAGACAACCATTCCCACTGAGTAGCTTCCAGGTGCTCACCTAATAGCCACACATGGTGCCTCTGGAGTTGACCCATAACATAAGGGATGCTGCTATTCCGCAGGATGTAGACGTCATGCACTGAGCCAGGAACATGGCATTCACATGGGAGATGTACTGGTCTGCCAAACATACTATCTGTACATTCATAGAATGATAACTCTTCCGGTTTCTGTACACCAGTTCACTCCTGTGGGGGGGGACCAAAGCCACATGGGTCCTATCAATGGCACCTATGATGTTGGGGATATGTCCCAGGGCATAGAAATCACCTTTCACTGTAGGCAAATCCTCCACCTGAGGGAAAATGATGTAGCTCCGCATGTGTTTCAGAAGGGCAGACAACACTCTGGACAATACGTTGGAAAACATAGGCTGGGACATCCCTGATGCCATGGCCACAGTCGTTTGAAATAACCCACTTGCAAGGAAATGGAGCACTGACAGCACCTGCACTTGAGGGGGGATTCCTGTGGGATGGCGGATTGCTGACATCAGCTCTGGCTCCAACTGGGTACACAGTTCCTGGATTGTGGCACGGTCAAGCCTGTAGGTGATTATCAAATGTCGCTCCTCCATTGTCGACAGTTCCAACAACGGTCGGTACACCGGAGGATGCCGCCATCTCCTCACATGTCCCAGCGGACGGTGCCTATGAAGGACAACAGCGAGCACAGAGTCAAACAACTCAGAGGTACGTACCCACAGTTTACCCAGAACACCAATCATACACAAAAAGTGGCCTGTATGTGTGTTGAGTCTAGACCTAGGTATGTGTGACGCAGTTGAAAATGAAGCCATGTGGGCCCCTGAAATGGCGGCTGCCTGATCTGTGAAGTGGGACAATGGGATGTGAGGTAACTGCGCTGGCGTTGTACACCGTCGCGGTAGGTGGTCGAAGACCGCAGCGCAATGCTGCATTGGTTAACATTGAACTCTATGGGTCCCAGGAGCCAATGACGATGTACGCCGGCAGTGACGTTACGCACCGCCGCGAACGTTACCGCCATTTTCTATCTGTTCAATCACTCGATACCTAATCTTCGACAGGAGAGGACCTACACTGCAAGTGCTGCTGTGACCTCGGTCTGGAAGAGACAATGGCTCGTGCGTCTGGGGAAAGGGCCTCTGCCTTCACATCGGAGGAGTTGGAGAAGCTCGTGGATGGGGTCCTCCCCCAGCACACGCTACTCTACGGTCCTCCAGAAAAACAGGTAAGTACACAGGGAGCATGTTGTATGGGCTATGCCTGTGTGGAGAGGGCTGGATGTAAGAAGGAAGGGGGCAGAATGCTGCGTGCATGAAAGACGGTGAATGCATGTGCCACATGGCAAGGGTAGGGATGGGGGCCAATCACTTTGACGGTGCAGTTGGTAATGACTTCTCTTCTTCCACTGTACATTTCATGTAGGTAAGCGCCCACCAGAAGAAAAAGATTTGGCGTGCCATCGCCAAGGACGTCCAGACCCTGGGGGTCTACCACAGACGGAGCACCCACTGCCGGAAAAGATGGGAGGACATTCGCCGCTGGAGTAAGAAGACGGCGGAGGCTCAGCTGGGGATGGCCTCCCAATGTGGGAGGGGTGCCCGTCGCACCATGACCCCCCTGATGATCAGGATCCTGGCGGTGGCCTACCCGGAGTTGGATGGGCGCTTGAGGGCATCACAGCAGCCACAAGGGGGTGAGTACACTCTCATTCTGCTGACTTTGCTTGCATTGGAGTTGTCTGGGTGGGGGAGGAGGGCTGTGGGTTTCCCTAGGCCAGGGCAAGTTCTGTAGGCAAGGACCCTCCGTAAGACAGGCCATGTGGCACCCCAGCCCACCTCTGTAGAGTGCCAAGTACACCTAGTCAGGCTCCTGTGACTTCCATGTGTGCAGCAATTGGGCATAGGCCTTGTAAACCTTGTCCCTGTGATTAATTAGGGAACTCAAAGTGCACAGCGTAGTGCAGGGGGCTTCTGTTTCTGTAGTGTCCGCCAACGGTAGCGGTATTGCATGCACTCAACATGTCTTTCTTCTATCTCCCCCCCCTTTTTGTGGTCTTCCTGTTATTTTGTGCATTAGCATCATCAGGCGGAGAAGCAGTGGCACCGGAGCAGGAGGGAGCTGCATCCCACATGGTCCTGGAGGGTGAGACAACGGAGTCTGAAGCCACCAGTGGGACTGAGGCCGAGGGGAGCTCCACAGCGGGGACAGGAGCTGAGACCAGTGACACAGACTCCTCCTCTGATGAAAGCTCCCTTGTGGTGGCGGACCCCTCTGTGCCCCCGCATCTACAGGTACAGCCGCCACCCCCCCTACCAGCACCGCCCTCCCAGCAGCCCCTCAGCGTGTGCACCCAGGAAGGTGGGCATCTCCTTCGCTCCAGGCATCTCAACCCCTGCCAGAGTCAGCCATGCTGCCCTCAGTGAGGAGGCCATTGACCTCCTCAGGTCCCTCACTGATGGGCAGTCTACCATTTTGAATGCCATCCAGGGTGTAGAGAGGCAGTTGCAACAGACCAATGCATACCTGGAGGTCATTCATTCTGGTCAGGCAGCCCAACAGCGAGCTCTTCAGACTCTGGCCTCAGCACTGATGGCAGCCATTGTCCCTGTGTCCAGCCTCCCCCCTCCAACTTCCTCTACCCAGAGCCAAACCCCTGTTCCTCAGCCTATCGCAAGCACACCATCAGACCAGCATGCACACACCTCAACGCACAAGGGAAGCTCTGGCAAACATAAGCACCACACATCCCACAGTCACTCACACAAGCATCATACCCATGCACACATACCAACATCCACTGCCTCCACTGAGTCCCCCTCCCCACGTCTCCCTCCACCCTCCCAGTCTCGTCTCCACTCACACCTGCATGCACTACATCATAAGCCACTACCTCCATCACCAGCACACCCATCACCATATCCCGCTCACTTGCACTCACCATCCCCACTACCATTCTCACATCCCCTGTGTCCTCTCACAGTGTGTCTGTGAGCCCATCTCCCAAGGTACACAAACGCAGCCACACACCCACCCGACAGCCATCCACCTCACGACAGCCTCCAGCCCATGCACCTTCACCGAAAGTCAGCAAACGTTCACCTCCTACAACCACTACCTCTTCCTCCACTCCCAAACCCCCTCCATCTACCCGTCCCAGTGTGTCCAAAAAACTTTTCCTGTCCAACCTTGACCTCTTCCCCTCACCTCCCCCACCCCTTCACTCCCCTAGGGCCTCCCTTTCCAGGTCCCAACCCAGCACCTCAGCCACCACATCAGCAGGCACAGTGGTGCCAGCAGTAACCAGCTTCTGAAGTGCGCCAAGCAGCAGGACAGCCAGTGTGCCAAGGAGCCAGACCATGGACAGTCCCCCACCTCAAAAGCATAAAAAGTTGGCCAGTGTCCGGCGGGAGAAAAGCAAGACATCTACCACCAAAGCCTTTCCCAGGAGTACAGTTGGCAGTGAGAAGACAGCTGCGTCACCATCCAAGGTGGGGAAGGGGCACAGAAAGACAGGGAAGTCGCAGAAAACCTGCACGGCGGACAAGACCGCCACCAGCACCGCTGCCAAGGACACTGCCGCCACAAGCACCGCCGCCACAAGCACCGCTGCCAAGGACACCACCGCCACAAGCACCACTTCAGAGGACACCGCCACCACTAGCACCGCTGCCAAGGACACCGCCGCCACAAGCACCGCTGCCAAGGTCCCCGCCACCACAAGCACAGCTGCCAAGGACACCGCCACCATAAGCCCCGCAGGCCAATGAGTGCCAAAAGCTCTGACGCTACTGGGGCCGCCACGAGCAGGATGAAGCACTCTGGGCACAAAGCCCCCTCCAGAACTAGTGGAGTATCCCATCCACTACCTCAGTCCTTGGCAAGATGAAGCACTCTGGGCACAAAGCCCACTCCAGAACCAGTGGAGAAAGGCATCCACTACCTCGGTCCTTGGCAGGATGAAGCACTCTGGGCACAAAGCCCCCTCCAGAACCAGTGGAGTATCCAAACCACTACCTCTGTCCTTGGCAGGATGAAGCACTCTTGGCACAAACCCCCTCCAGAACCAGTGGAGACTGTTATCCACTTGGGAGTCTGTGGCTTTGGACTCCCCAGGATAAAGCAGTGGGCAAACCACCCACTTGAGAGACTTGTGAGACTGTGGCTTTGCACTCCCCAGGAAAAAGCAGTGGGCAAACCACCCACTTTAGAGACTTGTGAGACTGTGGCTTTGCACTCCCCAGGATACATCAATGGGCATGGAGCCCCCTTGTGGATCTGGCGTCGTGCACTCATCCGGCTGAGGTGCCCCCCTTCCCCTTGAGGTGCCTGTTGTATTTCGAACTGATGCCCCAGCAGTGTTCTCTCCGTTTTGATCAGGTATCTTGTGTGGGCCTCGCCCATGCATTTTGGGACCAGTGGTCCACGGACTTTAATGGTGGAATACCTTGGACTTGTATTATTGGTGTATATATTTGTTAATAGTGTCTATATATTTTTTAATACTGAATTTTAATAGATTACAAATGTTCAACTCATTCCCTTTTGTCTTTGCATTCTTCTGGGGGTTTGGGGGGTATAACTGTAATGTATCAATATGTATTAGTGTGTGTGTTGTCGTGGGTGAGGGTGGGGGTGTTGCATGTGTGTGTCACTCTCTTTTCCCTCCTCGTTCCCTGTGTCGTAGGTGCAGTACTCACCGTGGTCTTCGCCGCCGGCGTTCGTGCTCCTGGTAGAGGAGCAGGAAGACAAAGGCAGGGAGTATGTGGAGTTCCGGTTCCATGGCTTCCTGGTTCCTCGTGGGGTGTGTGGAGGTGAGCGTTTTCCCTTCTAAGTCCTGTTTCTGTTCGCAGTGAATCCGCCCTGGAAAAGGTTGGGATTGGACTGTTTAATACTGTGGGCGGTACTTTGTCCTCTGCCTGTCTGTTGGCGGTTACCACCGCGGTGTTTGTTTGTACCGCCATGGTGGTCGGAGTGTTAAAGTGGCTGTCTATGTTGGCGGTTTCCGCCCTGGTCGTGATTCCCTGTTACCTGTTGGCGGTTTTACCGCCACTTTAACACCGACAGCCAGGGTTGTAATGACCACCATAGTCTGAAATTGAGGGGGTCATTCAGACCCCGGCGGGCGGCGGGAGCCGCCCGCCTGGAGGGAACCGCCATATGGCCGAGGCCATTCTGGCTTTCCCGCTGGGCTGGCGGGCGACCGCCAGAAGGCCGCCGGCCAGCCCAGCGGGAAACCCCTTCCCAAGAGGAAGCCGGCTCCGAATGGAGCCGGCGGAGTGGGAATGTGTGACGGGTGCAGTTGCACCCGTCGCGAATTCCAGTGTCTGCTGAGCAGACACTGGAATTCAAAGTGGGGCCCTCTTACGGGGGCCCCTGCAGTGCCCATACCCTTGGCATGGGCACTGCAGGGGCCCCCAGGGGCCCCACGACACCCCTCACCGCCATCCTGTTCCTGGCGGTCGGAACCGCCAGGAACAGGATGGCGGTGAGGGGGTCGGAATCCCCCATGGCGGCGCAGCAAGCTGCGCCGCCATGGGGGATTCCCAGGGCAGCAGAAAACCGGCGGGAGACCGCCGGTTTTCCTGGTCTGACCGCGGCCAAACCGCCGCGGTCAGAATGCCCTGCGGGGCACCGCCAGCCTGTTGGCGGTGCTCCCGCATCCCCGGCCCCGGCGGTCCATGACCGCCGGGGTCGGAATGACCCCCTGAGTGTTTTCTTTGATGCAGCTTTCTATGGAGTCTTTGACAGGGTTACTGGATGGGTTGTGTGACTATGTGAACAGCTGCCCGATGGCACACCGTTTGACCCACATCCATTCAAGAATTTATATTGATGAAGTGTTCCCTGCAGACCACTCTGCAGTGGAGGGCTTTCCATGACTCGGAGAGCTTACCGTACTTGGATACAGGAATTACTAATCTAGGCTTCTGTGTAGATCTCTTAATAATTTCTCATCTTGCAGGAATCACCCTCTTTTGCCCTGATTTGTGATGTAGGCCTCTCTACAACCCATGGGCTTTTCTTTAGTTGCCCAGAAAAACATTTATTTCCTGGGTTAATTTTGATTATATGATTGCTATGCTTGGTGGTGAACTACCAAACTGTTCCCTCTGCTAAAGGCATCACTGGTGGCCACGTTTGTGTTGCAGGCATCAATCAATCAATCAATCAATGAATTTGTAAAGTGCACTACTCACCTGTGAAGGTCTCAAGGCACTGAAAGGGGAAGGGGGGGTGCTGGGCCGCTGCTGCTGCTCGAACAGCAAAGTCTTGAGAAGTGTCCTGAGGGTAAGGAGGTCCTGGTCTGCCGCAGGTGGGTGAGAAGAGTGTTCCACATCTTAGCGGCGAGATGCGATAAAGATCTGCCACCGGTTTGTTGTTCTACGGATGCGTTGGATAGTTGCAAGGGTGAGGTCTGCAAAGGGGAGCTCTGGAGTGGGTGTGTAGAAGGAGAGCCATCTGTTGAGGTATTCTGGACTGGTGTTGTGCAGTGCTTTGTGAGCGTGGGTGAGGAGTTTGTTGACAGGAAGCCAGCGCAGATCTCTCAGATGGCTTGAGATGTGGCAGTGGTGGGGGATGTCCAGGATGAGGCATGCAGAGGCGTTCTGGATGCATTGCAGCCTTTTCTAGAGTTTGACCTTAGTTCCTGGGTAGATGGCATTGTCGTAGTTCAGTTTCCTGCTTACGAGGTCTTGGGTGACTGTTTTTCTGGTTTTCATGGGGATCCCCCTGTAGATTTTTCGGAGCATGCAGAGGGTATTAAAGCAGGAGGCGGAGATAGCGTTGACTTGCTGGGTCTTGGATAGTGAGGAGTCCAGGATGAACCCTACATTGCGTGCGTGGTTGGTGGGAGTCAGAGCAGATACGAGAGTGGCAGGCCACCAGGAGTCATCCCTTACGGAGGGGGTGGAGCCGAAGATGAGGACCAACGTCTTGTAGGAATTGAGTTTGAGGCAGCTGTTCTTCATCCATTCGGCGATGGCCTTCATTGCTTTGTGGAGGTTGGTTTTGGGAGAGTCTTTGGTGAGGGAGTGGATCAGCTGGGTGTTGTCGGCATATGAGATAATATTGGGGTTGTGCGATCGTGTGATGTGAGTGAACGGAGCTATGTAGATGTTGAAGAGGGTTGGGCTGAGGGACAAGCCCTGAGGTACGCCGCAGATGATTCTGGTGGCTTCAGAGCGGAAACGAGGGAGGCGGACTCTCTGAGTTCTGCTGGTGAGAAAGGAGATGACCCAGTCCAGGGTTCTGTCATGGATTCCTGTGTTGCTGAGGTATGTGCGTAGTGTGTGGTGGCAGACGGTGTCAAACACGGCTGAGAGGTGCAGGAGGATGAGGGCTGCGGTTTTGCCGTTGTCCTGTATGGTTCTGTTGTCGGCGGTGGTGGCGATGAGGGCAGTTTCGGTGCAGTGGTTGCTGCAGAATCTGGATTGGGAAGGGCCCAGAGTGCTGTTCTCCTTGAGGAAGTGGGTCAGTTGTCTATTGACAGCCTTCTCAATGACTTTTGCTGGGAAGGGGAGCAAGGAGATAGGCCGGACGTTCTTGAAATCCTTTGGGTTTGCCTTGGGTTTTTTGAGAAGGGCGTTGATCTTGGTATGCTTCCAGCTCTCTAGGAAGGTGGCGGACTCGAAAGAGCTGTTGATGATCTTCCGGAGTTGGGGTGCGATGATGGAGTTTGCTTTGTTCAGGATGTGGTGAGGGCAGGGGTCGGATGGTGAGCGTGAGTGGATGGTGTTCATGATTTCAATGGTGTTGTCATTGACGGGGGTCCAGGAGAGCAGGAGGCTGCTCGGTATGGGTCTGCGGCATTGGTGGTTTCCGGGGGGGGCTGAGTGCTAAAGCTGTTGTGGATGTCTGAGATCTTGTGGTGGACGTAGGAGGCTAGGGAGTCACAGAGGTCTTGTGATGGATGTCGTTGGCTTTGGAGCCGGGGTTGTAGAGTTCCTTCACGATGTTGAAGAGCCCCTTGTGGCTGTGGGCGTTGTTACTGATGCATTCTTGGCGGTACAGAAGAGCTGGTGATGTCTGCGGATGGCATTTTTGAAGGCTGTGTGGTTGTCCAGTGTCTGATCTTGGTGCCACTTCTTTTCGAGTTTTCGGCATGTCTGCTTGGATTCATGGAGGTCGGCGGAAAACCAGAAGGCCTTTCTGTCAGTGCATCTGTTGGAGGGATTTTTGATCGGGGCAAGGGTGTTGGCACAGGTGTCGATCCATTGTCTGAAGTTGCAGGCAGCTGTGTCAGTGTCGGTCGTGTCAGTGGGTGGGTTCCCAGAGAGAGTAGTGATTAGTTGGTCGTCGGTGACCTTGCTCCATCTGCGGTGGGGAATCTGTTGCGAGTGATGGTGTGGTGTGGGTTTCTTGAAGGAGAAGTGGGTGTAGCAATGATCTGTCCAGTGGAGTCCGGTGGTATGGCTGATGGAGACGTGTTTGCTAGCGGAGAAGATAGGGTCGAGTGTGTGTCCTGCACAGTGGGCTGGTGTCATGACTAGCTGTTTGAGGCCGAGGTTGGAGACGTTGTCGAGCAGGGTGGTGCTGTTGTTGTCGTTGATGTTCTTGAGATGGAAGTTTAAGTCCCCAAGAAGTATGTAGTCAGTGGATGCGAGTGCATGCTTGCTGATGACATTGGTGATGGAGTCGCTGAACTGCTGTCGGGGGCTAGTAGAAGAAGGTCCCTCAGAGGGTGTTGTTTGGGTTGGTGTGATCTTGAAGTGCAGGTGTTCAGCGGTGCTGAGGGTGTCTTCGGTGCTGGTTGTGATCCTGAAGGTGTTCTTGTGGACGATGGCAATGCCTCCTCCTGGTTTGTTGGAGCGGTGCCTGGGGGTGATCTTGTAGCCGTCCGGGATGGCTATGGCGATGTCAGGTGCTGAGGAGGGGTTCATCCAGGTCTCGGTCAGGAAGGCGACATCTAGGGAAGCTGAGGATAAGATTCCATAGTTCTACTGCATGTTTGTGGGCGGAGCGGGTGTTGAGAAGAATACATCTGAGATGGTTGAGTCCTGCCTTGGTGGATGGGTCATTGGCATGGAGGCTGGTGAAGGTGCAGTTCCGGCAGGAGAAGGGTCCGTGGGTGGTCTTCGGGGAGGCTTGAAGCAGGCGGGAGAGCGGCTGATGTTGAGGGTGCGGAGAGTGGCAGCGTCGTACCAAAGAGGTGTGTGGCAGCGGTAGGGGGGACAAGAGCACAGACGGGCTTGCCTTTGGCGCGGCAGCACATCGTCTGCCATTAGGTAGGATAGGGGAGATGAGAGGACAGCAGGGAGGCGGGGGTGGGGGCAAAAATGGCACGAAAAAAGGGGGGGCTGCAGCGGCGGAAGAGCAGCGCGAGGAAGCAGAGGGGGGCGGGACCACAGGGGCAGCAGCGGCAAGGGAGAGAGAGAGAGGCAGGAGGGCGGGAGTGAGAGAGAGAGGGGATGGAAAGGCAGAAAAAGTGCAGAAAAGAGCAAAAAGGCAAAAGTGGAAGCGAGTCCAAAGGCACACAGTAGAGTGAACTGCAGCAGGGCACGGAGGGGCAGACACATGCAGAGTGTATGGAGAGAGGAGTGGAGAAAAGGAGGAGAGAAGCAGCCAAGCAGGAAAGCAGAGGTCTCCCACTAGACACCAGGGATGAGGTGCAGGCAGAAGCTTGCGGGAAGAGGAGGGCTTAGAACTCCTGACCGGGGTCAGGAGTTCAGGGGATCGAGGTGGAGCCACAGGAGCAGAGCAGTTCACTGACCAGATCACTGGTATTGCTCGACTTACCGTGCAGCTTGCGCCATTAAGTAGGGGGGACAGCTGGGAGGCGGGAGCTGGGGCGAGAACGGTGTGAAAAGAGAGGGAGGAGCTGCTGGGGCAACAGTGGTGGGAGAGCAGCGTGAGGAAGTGGAGAGGGGTGGGCCGCAGGGGCAGCAGTGGCAAGGGAGAGAGACAGGCAGGAGGGCGCGAATTAGAGAGAAAGTAGAGGAAAGGCAGAAAAAGGGCAGAAAGGAGCAAAAAGGCAAAAGTGGAAGCAATTCCAAGGGCACACAGGAGAGCGAACGGCAGCAGGAGCATTGGGGCGGATACACACGAAGCACACAGAGAGATTAGTGGAGAAAAGGAGGAGAGAGGCAGCCTAGCAGGAAAGGAGAGCTCTCCAACTAGACTGCAGGGATGATGCGCAGGCAGAAGCCTGTGGGTGGAGGAGGGCCTCAAACTCCTGCGTTCTCCCCTTCGCTGGTTCTAAATTGAGCAGCCTAGCACCAATGCATGCATCCATGCACCATAATGCAAAGATGTCTGGGTTGAGGGGTTTGATTGTTTCTGTGTGGGAAGGTGTCCCTTCTTGCACATATATAATCACTAGTGACAATTTGACACTTCTGTGTGTGCTGCAGAATGCAGCACACTCAAAAGTACCAAAGCAGCATTTTGGAATTATTGTTTATGTGCAGGAAGGCAGCAGAGCAACAGCAAGGCAGCAGTCCTTCTCAGAAAGCAGTCAGGTGAGTCCTTTGGGCATCCAGGCAGTTCTTCTTGGCGGGTTGCAGGTTCTGGTTCAGGTTCTTCTCCAGAGAGTATCTGAGTTACTAGGGGCAGAGGCCCTGTTTAAATATCCAAATGTGCCTTTGTAGTGGGGGAGACTTCAAAATGTGGCTTAGAAGTGTACAAGATACCCTTCCAGTTCAATCCTGTCTGCCAGGGACCCAGTAGGGTGTGTCGCAGTCCTTTGTGTGAGTGCAGGCTATTGTCCTTTGACGTGCAAGTATCAGGCCCTCCACCCTCCCAGCCAAGGAAGATCCATTCAGTATGCAGATGTATGCAAGTGAGGTTGAGCATTCTGTGTTTGGGGTTTGTCTGAGTGAATGCACAAGGGAGATGTCAACTGAACCTAGCCAGACGTGGATTGTAAGGCACAGAAGGATTTAAGTGCAGAGAAATGCTCACTTTCTAAAAGTGGCATTTCTAAAATCTACAGGGAGTGCAGAATTATTAGGCAAGTTGTATTTTTGAGGATTAATTTTATTATTGAACAACAACCATGTTCTCAATGAACCCAAAAAACTCATTAATATCAAAGCTGAATATTTTTGGAAGTAGTTTTTAGTTTGTTTTTAGTTTTAGCTATGTTAGGGGGATATCTGTGTGTGCAGGTGACTATTACTGTGCATAATTATTAGGCAACTTAACAAAAAAAAATATATACCCATTTCAATTATTTATTATTACCAGTGAAACCAATATAACATCTCAACATTCACAAATATACATTTCTGACATTCAAAAACAAAACAAAAACAAATCAGTGACCAATATAGCCACCTTTCTTTGCAAGGACACTCAAAAGCCTTCCATCCATGGATTCTGTCAGTGTTTTGATCTGTTCACCATCAACATTGCGTGCAGCAGCAACCACAGCCTCCCAGACACTGTTCAGAGAGGTGTATTGTTTTCCCTCCTTGTAAATCTCACATTTGATGATGGACCACAGGTTCTCAATGGGGTTCAGATCAGGTGAACAAGGAGGCCATGTCATTAGATTTCCTTCCTTTATACCCTTTCTTGCCAGCCACGCTGTGGAGTACTTGGACACGTGTGATGGAGCATTGTCCTGCATGAAAACCATGTTTTTCTTGAAGGATGCAGACTTCTTCCTGTACCACTGCTTGAAGAAGGTGTCTTCCAGGAACTGGCAGTAGGACTGGGAGTTGAGCTTGACTCCATCCTCAACCCGAAAAGGCCCCACAAGCTCATCTTTGATGATACCAGCCCAAACCAGTACTCCACCTCCACCTTGCTGGCGTCTGAGTCGGACTGGAGCTCTCTGCCCTTTACCAATCCAGCCACGGGCCCATCCATCTGGCCCATCAAGACTCACTCTCATTTCATCAGTCCATAAAACCTTAGAAAAATCAGTCTTGAGATATTTCTTGGCCCAGTCTTGACGTTTCAGCTTGTGTGTCTTGTTCAGTGGTGGTCGTCTTTCAGCCTTTCTTACCTTGGCCATGTCTCTGAGTATTGCACACCTTGTGCTTTTGGGCACTCCAGTGATGTTGCAGCTCTGAAATATGGCCAAACTGGTGGCAAGTGGCATCGTGGCAGCTGCACGCTTGACTTTTCTCAGTTCATGGGCAGTTATTTTGCACCTTGGTTTTTCCACACGCTTCTTGCGACCCTGTTGACTATTTTGAATGAAACGCTTGATTGTTCGATGATCACGCTTCAGAAGCTTTGCAATTTTAAGAGTGCTGCATCCCTCTGCAAGATATCTCACTATTTTTGACTTTTCTGAGCCTGTCAAGTCCTTCTTTTGACCCATTTTGCCAAAGGAAAGGAAGTTGCCTAATAATTATGCACACCTGATATAGGGTGTTGATGTCATTAGACCACACCCCTTCTCATTACAGAGATGCACATCACCTAATATGCTTAATTGGTAGTAGGCTTTCAAGCCTATACAGCTTGGAGTAAGACAACATGCATAAAGAGGATGATGTGGTCAAAATACTCATTTGCCTAATAATTCTGCACTCTCTGTAATATTAAATCCAACTTCACCAGTCAGCAGGATTTTGTATTATCATTCTGGCCATACTAAATATGACCTTCCTACTCCTTTCAGATAAGCAGCATATGAGGGTAGCCCTAATGTTAGCCTATGAAAGGAGCATGCCTCACAGCAGTGCAAAATGAATTTAGGAGTTTTACACTACCAGGACATGTGAACTACACAGGTAGATGTCCAGCTTTTTGTCTAGACAGCACACTTCGTGGAGTGCAGTGAAAATTCATGGTATTTTACATATATATATATATATATATATATATATATATATATATATATATATATACATATATGTATAATACCCACATACCCTATCACGACCCTCACCCAACCCTGCAATAATAATACAAAAAGTAGAAACCCCCAACACTATACTTAACCTTGCACTAACCTAATACTACCCATCTAAAATATGTAAAACAGTAAAAGGGTGGGGAAGGAGCTGGGAGATTGTACAACACTATGGTAGTCATTAGGACATTCACAGTGAGTGATAAAGTGTTGGTAATTCTGCCAACAGGCTGGCTGTAATTACTGCCAAATTATGACCATGGCAGTGAAAACTCCCACAGACAGCCAATGTACCACACCAACCACCAGGGTGTAAGCACCACTGACCACGGCGGTAGCCATCAACAGCCATCGGAAGACAAGGAACTGCCCACCCTATTATGACACAGCACATCGCCACGATTTACGGGGAGGTACCAACACCATCAAAAGCCTGGCGGAAACACAACACAGAAGACCGAAGACTCACCATTAGATACACAGAGAAGATCAACGCTATCATGGAACCAGAACTGCAGGTCTTCCCAATGCTTTTCTATGCCATGCTCCACCTGGAACACCAATGTCAATGAAGACAATGACAGTGAGTACAGCCACCTAGCACACAAGGAAGGGAGGGAGGAAAAGGAGAGTGACACACACACGCACAACACACATCATTCACACACACACCATACACACAACCAGCTGCAAACGAAAAACTATGTCACAGCACACACGTCATAATAGTGCCTCTGGAGGGGGCTCCAAGCCCATTTCCCAATGCTGGGTAGTGCAGTGTCTCAGTCTCTGAAGTGAGGAACTCCCCCACTGCTTCTGGAGGGGGCTCCATGTCCACTTCCCAATGCTGGAGAGTGCAAGGTCACAGTCTCTGAAGTGGGGAGCTCCCCCACTGCTTCTCGAGGGGCCTCCTTGTCCAACAGTCACTGGAGGGTGGTCTACATGCCCTCTGTTGGAGGTGAAGGCTGCATTGTCTCTGCTGGGAGAGGTGTCTCCTGGGCAGCCTCTGCTGGAGGTGAGGGTTGCATAGTCACTGCTGGGGGAGGTGTCTCCTGGGCAGCCTCTGCTGGAGGTGAGGGCTGCATAGTCAATGCTGGGGGAGGTGTTTCCTAGGCAGCCTCTGCTGAAGGTGAGGGCTGCATTGTCTCAGCTTGGGGAGATGTCTCCTGGGCAGCCTCTGCTGGAGGTGAGGGCTGCTGTGTCTCAGCTGGAGGTGAGGGCTTCCTGGCTTTCATTGGTGGTTGATTGGGGACCATTACTGTCATTGGTGGTTGAGTGGGAACCCTTGCTGTCATTAGTGGATGAGGGGGAACCGCTGCTGTTATTGGTGGTTGAGTGGGATCCTTACCCTTCCTGGCTGGTATAGTGGGATCCTTCCCTTTCCTGGCTGGTGGAGTGGGATCCTTCACTTTCCTGGCTGGTGGAGTGGGATCTTTCCCTTTCCTGGCTGGTGGAGAGGGATCTTTCACTTTCTTGCCTCCACGACTAGGAGGTGCCTCCACTGTCCCCGTGGACTATTTGGTTGAGGTGTTGGGCTGAGTCATTGGGACCTTGCTCTTACGGGCAGGATTGGGGGGGTGAGGGGGAGGGAAGAGGTCAAGTTGGGAAAGGAAAAGCTTCTTAGGGATGGTGGGGCAGGATGATGGAGATAGGGTGGGTGTAGAGGTTGAGGGAATGGTTGTTGGAGGAGTACATCTGCTGGATGTGTGTACAGGTGCATGGCCAGTGTGCTGATGTGAGGAGGATGGTTGTTGGGTGTCTGAGTGTCTGCGTTTGTGTCCCTTAGGAGGGGGGGCAGACAGGGTGGGAGAGGACACAGGGGACGTTGGATGTTGTGGAGGTGTCTACTAGTGAGGTATGTGTGCTGCTTTGTGTGGTGCTGGCTGTTGAAGCAGTGAATGCAGGTGTGAGTGCAGATGTGACTGTGACGGAGGAGGAGGAGACAGTGGAGGCAGTGGATGTTGGTGTGTGTGCAACTGCCTGTTGTTTGTGCGTGCTATTGGCCTGAAGTGTGCTGCCTGCGTTTGACTGTGCTACTCTTATTTGATGTTTTTTGTGCATGTTTGTCTGTATGAGTGCATGGGATGGGTTGGGGTTGAGGAGACTGGGACTGGGAAGTGGTACTTGGAGGGGGGACGGTAGGAAGAGGGACAATGGCTGCCATCAGAGAGGAGGCCGGAGCCTGGACCGATTTCTATTGGGCCGCCAATCCACTGTGGATGCCCTCCAGGAATGCATTGCATTGCTGCATCTGGGATGCCAGCCCCTGGATGGCATTCACTTTCGTTGACTGCCCTACAGTGATGGTTCTCAGGAGGTCAATAGCCTTCTCACTCAGGGCAGCAGGGCTCACTGGGGCAGGCCTTGGGGTGCCTGGGGCAACGTAGATGCCCACCCTCTTGGGTGAGCGGGCTCAGGCAACTCGGTGAGGGGCTTCTGGGAGGGCGGTGCTGGTACCGGGGGTGGCGAATATACCTGGAGCTGGGGTGGTCCCAGAGATGTCCGCCACCACTAGGGAGGTCCCATCGGAGGAGGAATCAGATTCAGGTTCAGGATTGAGCATTATGCACCACACTTGCAATCAATTGGTAAGGTCCCACAGCAAGATGAGGGCAAACACCGCCAACTGCACCCTTCTTAAGACTCACTAAGCCCTGTCTGACATGGAATAAAACCTAGCTAGATTTCCTGAATTTGATATACACCCATTATCCTTGAGCTGGGTCACACTGCAATGTCTGACCTGGCATTAAGGAGCACCCACTGACTCACAACCACCACCCTGATCCCAACAAACCTACTAATTTCTGTAGTTACCTCCACTGTACTCACCCCCTTGTGGCTGCTCTGATGGACCACCAGTATGCGGGGCCTCAGGGGAGTCAGGTTCAGACAGGCACCGCTTCCTCATTGGGAGGCCATCCCCAGCAGGGCCTCAGCGGTCTTCCGTGCCCAGCGTCTTAGCTCCTCCCACCTTTACCAATAGTGGGTGCTCCACCTGCTGTAGACCTCCAGGGTCCTCACGTCCTTGGCGATGGCACACCACAATCCCTTCTTCTGATGAGCACTGACCTGCAGAGGTAATACAGATGGAAGGACACCATTACACATACATTCCAGCCTGTCACACATATGGCCCACAAGTCCCATTTCCATCTCCATTTGTACCCACATCACTTGGCGCCCACCATGTACACTGGCAACAGACATACCACCCCCAAATGACATGATGCTTACACACACATCTCCATGCAACATTGGCACATGCATCGTGCCCAATGTGTACTCCCTTGTTGGTCTGGAGGCCCATACAGCAGTCCATACTGGGATAGTACCCCTTCCACCAAATGCTCCAACTCCTCCAAAGTGAAGGCAGTGGCCCCTTCCCTGGTCACAGGGGCCATGGTAGGGTCCAGACACAGGTCACAGCAGCACATGCAATGTTTAGGTGTTGTCCTGTGGAAACTCAGGAATCAAGTGAGGATTTAGATAGAAAATGGCGGTCACGTCCACAACGGTGTAAACCATCACCGCCGCTGCTGGTCCCCATTAGCCACTGTACTCCAGAGGGCCCCATGTTAGCCAATGAGGAATTGCACAGCGGTGCAAGACTGCCTTCTGCCATGTCGCCCAACGTCGGTGGAGTTACTTCACTTCCAACTGTCCCTACATAAAGGGCCGACGGTCGCCATTTAATGGTGGTGAACAACATTCAGATAATCCATAACTTCATCATTGCTGAAGATTGCATGTACATTGCCATTTCCACTGTCCCATCACATTAATGCTCTATATACACTGCGGTGGTGGTTCCATTGTACAAATTGTGACAGCCTACTCACTCTTGTGTCCTTTAGATACCTACCACTGTAGATGAATGTTCTCAATCATACTGACAAGGATTCTGTTTGCCTTGGTAAAACACATGTGCAGCTACATTACTTTCCCCCAGGTGGAATATTTGGCCACTGTGAAGGCAGGATTTTTTGTAATGGAACATATACCAAATATTGTTGGGGCGATTGATTGAACACATATTGTGTTCGTCCCCCCCACCTGCCAGAATGAGCAGGTGTTCAGGAATTGGAATAGTTTCCACTCAATGTGCAAATGGTGTGCCTGGAGGACCAGTACATCTCCCAAATCACTGCCAAGTATCCTGGGTCCGTGCATGACTCCTTCGTTCTGAGGAATAGCAGTATCCCATAGCTGATGGCACAACTATAGAGGCACAGAGTATGGCTAATAGGTGTGCCTGAGTTCCCACCCAGTGGATGTCAGTGTGTGCCTTCTGCTGTTAACCTCATACCATTGTGTAAGGCTAATATTTGTCCCTCAATTCTTGCAGGTGACTCAGGCTACTCATATCTATTGTGTCTCCTGGCCCCTGTGAGGAATGCCTGGACAGGGTCTGAGAACAGTTATAATGATGCACATGGGTGAACCAGGAGAATCATCGAAAGGACCTTCGACCTCCTGAAGGCCAGGTTCATTTGCCTGCATCTGACAAGTGGATCCCTGTGTGACTCACTTGAGAAGGTCTGCCAGATAGTAGTGGCATGCTGCATGTTACACCACCTGGCCCTCAGACGACATGTGCCTTATCTGCAGGAGGAGGAGACTGGAAATGCCCCTGTGGCAGCAATGGACCCTGAGGACAGTGAGGATGAGGAGGCAGAGTATGAGGATGTGGACAGCAGAACATCATTTATACGTCAATACTTCCAATGACACACAGGTGAGACATTGTAACTGACCATTCCTCTGACTATTGGTTTATCTGTGTAGCTGTAGCAGGATGGCATTCACTTCCTTTGCATCTCTAACTACTGTCACCAATAACTTCTCATTTTGCAGATGTTGGTAATATTACAACAGTGTATTTATGTGATGACTACACACAGCTACAGGTCATTAATTGTATGCTATCAAAGTTTTAAGATCATTTGCACATGATATGACTGTTTCCAGAAATGCACATTTTCATCACATTAAACACAATTAGTAAAGTTGTGTTCACGAGTGTTTATTGGATTGCAAATAATTGATGGAAAAGTTCACTAGAATGGAGTGATGGTAGAGGAAAGTCTAGGGTATGGTTCCATTCTGTTTGTAGCACAGGTCCAGTGTCCAATGGCCGTAGGAAGGGGAGCACATGTAGTTCAAAGTGGACAAGGTGACAGGGTGGGATGCAAGGCAGACATTAAGGAATGTCTTATTTCCTGGCAGTGGTCTTAGTCTTGGCAAGTGCCTCTGGCTTCTGTCTGGGTCGCAGTGAACGTTTGAGGGGTGGTTCACCTTCTGCAGGGGGAGGGGTTCTGGTGGCCTGTGGGTCCTATGGCAGGGCCTCCTATCTACTAGCTGCAGCAGATGTGGTGGGCTGGTCAGTAGGCTGGCTAGTGGTGGGGGCCCACTGGTGTGCTGTCCATTTCCTCATGATGTTGGCCACGTCTGCCAGCAACCCTGCTATGGAGATCATGGTGGTGTTGTGGGCCTGAAAATCCTCCCTGATCTCCTGATGGTGTTCCTCCTGCAGATGCTAGTGTTCCTCCTGCATGTTGGTAAGGATCTGGCCCATCTTGTCCTGGGATTGTTGGTAAGACCCCGGGACATTAGTGAGTGCCTCCTGGAGAGTCGGTTCCCTGGAGCCCCGTCCTCCCCCTGGCTCACAGCAGTCCTCTCAGTGTCCCTGTAGGCCTGTGCCTGTGTCCCCTGAACAGTGTGCCCACTGGCACTGGCACTGGCACTGACCCCAGGACCCTGATTGTCTTGTGTGTGAGGTGTGGATTGGGGACCCTGTAGAGGTGGGCACACTGCTGATAGGCGTGTCCTGGGGACAGAGGTGTGAGGACGTTGGGTGGGTGCTGTAGTATTGGATACTGATGGGGTTGGCTCTGTGGTGGACTGTGAGTGGGCTAGGGTGTCCGGATGACCAGTTATTCCTGATGTGCCAGATAGTTCATCCATATCCTGAATTCCAGAGTTACTGTCATCACTGGGGGCATCCTCTTTTGGGGGACTGGTTAGGTGTGGCACCTCCTCCCCGCTGTGATTGGCTGGTGCGGTTATACGACGGAATGCCGACTGACAAAACAACGGGTGCCTAAACAACGAGGTCGGAACACCAACCTCGTTGTTACTACTAATGCCTTTACCACGAATGCCTTTACCACGAATGCCTTAACAACGATATTTCGTTGTAAAGGCATTCCTGGTAAAGTCATTAGTAACAGGCACCCATTGATCCTGCATGCCTCACCCCACCCCCCCAACCCCACCCCAAAACCTAAAACCCTGACCCCCCTCCCCCTCCACAAAACCAAAAACGCCCCACCCCCCCAACCCCACCTCAAAACCTAAAACCCCCGACCCCCCACCCCCTCCCCAAAACCAAAAACACCCCACCCCCCCAACCCCACCCCAAAACCTAAAACCCGACCCCCCACCCCCTCCCCAAAACCAAAAACGCCCCACCCCCCCAACCCCACCCCAAAACCTAAAACCCCGACCCCCAACCCCCTCCCCAAAACCTAAAACGCCCCACCCGCCCAACCCCACCCCAAAACCTAAAACCCGGACCCCCCACCCCCTCCGCAAAACCTAAAACGCCCCACCCCCCCAACCCCACCCCAAAACCTAAAACCCCGACCCCACACCCCCTCCCCAAAACCAAAAACGCCCCACCCCCCCAACCCCACCCCTAAACCTAAAACCCCCGACCCCCCACCCCCTCCCCAAAACCTAAAAACCCCACTTACCTGAGTCGTCGCCTCGTCATCTGCGTCTTCCTCCTCAGCCAATTCCCTTGTTTGTACCTTAACCATGCATGTTCGTTGTTCAGGACATGCGTGGTTAAGGCACAAAATAACGAAGTCGTGGTTAAAGAAAGCGTTCCGCTTTCGTTAACCAGGACTTCGTTCTAAAAAAGTCGGCATAAAGGATGTTTCCCGGCTAGTGCACCTGTGGGGATGTAAGTGATGTATTATGCCTCATGTCTGTGACAAATTATATAACCCTGGCTTCCCCTCTATCGTTGCTGTTACCCTGCTGCCTTTGTTTGTGTATGGTGATGTATTGTGGGATTGTTAGTTCTCCATGCTGTGTATGCTTTTGTGATGGGTGTCCATGCAGGGCTGGGAGGGCTGCCAATGTATTGGTATAGTATGCAGGGCTAGGCATTGGGGTTAGTCATATGTGTAGGTGCAGTGTGTGGGATATAGTGGAGTGATGTGAGTGAGTGTGAAAGGGTGTGATGTCATGCAGGTATGGGGGTGATAAGTAGTAAATATTGACTCACCAGTGTCCAGTCCTCCAGCAACTCCAGTGAGTCCCTCAGGATGCAGTACTGCCAAGACTTGCTCCTTCCATGCTGTGAGCTATGGGGGAGGAGGTTGGGGTCCATGGGTGTTGTGTGGTGTGTGTTGGTGGGAGGGTGTTGAGTAATGTGGTGGGATGTGGCGTGTGTGATGGATGTGTGTGTGTTTGTGGTGTGTGTGTAGTTGTCTCAGTGGTCTTGGTTTCAGTTTTGTGGCAATAACTGATGTTCGTAAAGGGTTGTGGATAATGTGGGTGGGTGTTTTATGGTGCTGTGACTGGGTGGGTGTGGTGTGTGTATGAGTGTCAGGTGTGTAATTTAAGTTTTGGCCAAGGTAGTGCTATTTTGTATGTAGGTGCCCATTCTGCACTTGTGTGTACCGCCCGTGGTTTACCGCTGTTGAATGTCCACCGTGGTGATTTATGGGTCATAATGTGGTGCGCGTTGTTTTGTTGGCGTATCGGTATGTGTGAACTTTGGTCTCGCAGATTTGTATATGTGGCAATATTCTGTCAGATTGGTGTGTGTGTGTCATAATATAGCGAACTGATATCCGACACCGCTGGGGGTATAATGGCGGCCGTCAGCACGCCGGTAAGCAGCATTTACCGCCAATGTCACAATGAGGGCCTATATCTTCATTTCTTAGTTTTCTTCATTTTCTTCTTGATGTATCGTAACATCCTCCGGTTCTCTGCACTTTCCTCCTCCAATATTTTAAGTCTGGCTAAAATCTTGGCCAGGTACGGTCTCATGTCTTGTTCAAACTGGCTAGCAGCAACTGCAGCAGGTGGCTGAACTGGTGCCCGGGTCACGGCTGTTGCAGATGATGAGGAGGGCCTTGGACTGGCTGTGGCCCCCTGCACCCATGATGTTTTAGCTCCAGTGTCCTTGTGTGGCTGTAGCTGCTGTTGAGGTCTACCATGTGCAAACACACACTATTACCCAGATGCTTTATCACTGCAGAACCTCCTTCCCATTCAGCTGTGTTCTGTCTCAACCTCCATTATGTGCTGGTAGCTTTCAGCCCGCTTATGAAAAGCATGCCTCTGGTCTTGTGTGTGTCAAATTGACAGCTGAGATAGGAGAAGCAAGCATCAGTATCATCATTGGGTTGAGGTTGTACAGACATATTATGTATAGTGCAACTGCAGATAACACATACAGTCCAACACACATTCCTAAACAGTGACTTACTCCTCACCTATAACTAGTTCGTACCAGCCATGAACAGTATTATGTACTATTCACTTGGATAACGACAATCTATTGTGAACCAACAGGGCCCATAGCTGATTGGACAAAATTGTCCATGACCAACATTTGTGTCATAAAACTTGTGAGTATCACATGCCTTTACAATTCTGCATCTCGTGTATCCCTGTGCATAAGGGAAGCTGTGCATGCAATCTATCACCGAAACACCCCTGGTGAAACATCAGGGCTTGCCCAGTCATCAAGGATGCACAGTGAGGGCCATATGACAGGGGTTGTGGTAAATTCCCACTGACTGTTCTAAGGTTTGAAAAATCATCATTCAGGTGTCCTGTGTAGACCTTGCCTTAGCATACGTTACAAGGGGGCACACCATTGCCCATGATGTGCCCACATGTACAACTGATGTAACATTCCCAGAAAGTTTGTCCAAAGCCTGAGCTGCACATCAAAGTTGTCAACACATTACAGAACTGAAGCCCCCTACCCTGTGCTGTGTTGTGATGCATGTGTTAAATGGCACACACATGGTGGCTGTATGGGTGCCTTAGGCCATAGCGAGTCTGGCACTGCACTATACATTGTATTTCATATGCCCATGCATGTCAGACTCATCATCACAGAAGCAGGTAGGCACACATCATACGCATATGTGAACTGATCTACATCACTCACAAATATCATGGTGGCAGGATCATGTTGTGAAAATTGCTGAGATCACATAGTGGTGACATTAGTGCTGTGACGAAGTGGTTATCAACAGGCATGCTATGTACAAAAACAGATGCCCTGATACCTATCGTGGTAGACATCAGTGAATAAGTGGCCAGCGATTACAATTCCTATTACACAAAATTCCATGCCAGCACATGTTGCCCCTTGAGCTAGAAGCAAGTCATTCTCACTGCACAACGTTCCAACAGACATGATGTCACTATCCATTATCCAATGATTTAATTTCATTGGTCAGGCAAAACCATATTTCATAGTATTCCACACATCAGACTGACTCACACCAAACCCTTGATTAGCACACATGATGCACAAGATGACACTTAATGGCTGCATCAGGGTCTTGAAATCCGGCCACCTCACCTACAGTGTAGGGTGGAGGTCCACCTGCAAGACATGAATGGAATACATTTCTTAGTGTAATTTGTACATATCAAGTAATGGAAAACATTGTTCATGGTCTGCTTGTTAGTCCGAATCAACAAGTCATCCTAGTGGTAGATCAGAGGAACTGACAAACATCTAAGATCAGTCAATCACACATAGTCTCAGATAATGTAGACCCACGTACCTACAAACCATCACTCTCCCTGACATTCCTGTGGTTCTTCTCACTGCACCATTTATACATGACATTGGCATTCAGGTGTCTGTTAGCTCTACACCTCCATGACCATATGGGACTGCTTGACACTGTACACTGCATCTGAGGGGCATGCAATGGTTGTTTCAGTGGCTGTACCATTGTGACACACATAGCATTTGAGTCTGCCTCAGATGTTGTGGACATCTACCTCTTTGTCACAGCAAACTGACAAACTACTGCCCAGGGGTTGTGTGTGTATTCCAAAGTGTTGAGGAATGCCGTGATACATCCTTCTGTGAAATTAGTAACATGTGTGTGCCATCAGTAGGCACACACACAATAATGCTATGGGAGTTTACTCATGTGAAAATAGTTGTACATACCTGCACATTGACTGATTACAATCATGGATGTATTGCCAATAGTGTGTGGCCTCCCTTTGTTAGCATGGTATACCATTATTTGTCCAGGGAGGGATAAGAACATGGGCACATATATATGCCTCAACACAGACACACTTGCTCTGTGGTCCAAGGATGCATTTGTTGATGCAGGTTACTGGGCAATGTGCCAGTGATGGAGCAGGTGCAGGGCAGCCCCATACTGTCAGTGCAAAGCGGTAGGCCTGTAAAACTGACAGCACATGTGTGTCTAATAATAGGCATGGTATAGGGTGTATGTGACACACAATGCACAGGAAGAGGGAAGTGCTAGTAGTCTGGACCCAGTGCATGATCAAGCTCCCTTACATGGCCTTGGCCAATGACACAAAGGGGCTGGTGCAGCACCAATTGCAACAATACAATCCTTGTGGCCCTCAGTGCGCCCCTTGCCCCTGCCATGTGTGTGTTTAATAAGAACTAAGGCACAGCATGATGCAGGTATGGTCCAACTGCATCTATTCATGTGTAAGTAAATGATGTGCTCAGCAGGAGTTGCAACAGATCATCACAACTTCTGCTGAGTGCATGGAAGCCCTTCAAATACATTTATATGCACAAATATCACACCTGCTCTCAGCAGCAGTTCAGTGTGCATGAAAATGGAATTTAGGTATTTCTCATTTTTCCCAGTGACTCACACATTTGCCTCCCAAACAGGTGTTGGGACCCCCTTCCATATATGATGCATGGTGCAGGCCTCATTTGCTGCTGCTCAGTACCGAGCTGCTGTATGCATTGTATGCATGCATCACAACACTTTGTAATGGTTGTGCAGGGAAAATGGTACATCTGCCCTGAATCCGTTTCATTGTTGTACATTTGAATTGCAGGCCTAATGTGGCACTGGGGCTTTTCACACAGGTAGCCTACGACATGTCCACATCCACAACCATTACATGCAGCACTCAACTGTATTTGCAACTTTGTATGGAGATGGGAGACTTACCAACTTATCCACCAATCTCTATGCACAGATGATCCAGCAGATCTTGCTCCCTTGTAATGAGGTCTGCTCAGGTGTGCTTAAGTTCGTGGTCATTCCTTCCTGTCCCAAATACTTTTGTTAGGTGGTGGAGCACCTTTCCCCACTGCACATCCTGGCCTCTGTGGGGTAGAGTAGAATGACACTGCCACCCAGTTCCAGCATCATGGAGAAGTAGTACTGAACCAGCCATATAAAAAACCCCAGCTCGTCGCCCCACATCCTCACCATCCTCCCTTTTCCAGACATACTGGACTCCAAATGCAGTTCAACCCCCAAAAATAAAATCCAAACAACTAACCAAACTACCCCAAAAAGTATACTACCCCAAACAAACAAACATCCACAATACAGAGAGTGAAACCGTACACTTACAATAAAAATACAGGTTTAAAGAGAAATAAAACACAACACCCACAGTACACAGCACAATAAACACTCCAAACACTGTGCATATGTGTATGTGAAGCTACACTATGTCCACAGAGATGTTGGTACATGTGTGCTATCTGTGTACATATGTGTTTGAATACTAATTTGTGGGTGGACTACATTGTTATGTCTGAGATACAAATGTACCCATACCTACAACACAATATATACGATGGCCTATGTCCAACACATGATAAGGCATGTGACTACCATGACAACCATGACAATGTGTACTCAATGGACTAGGACTGCATTTACATCACTTTACCCCTGGCAATTTGCGTGTGCATGTGTGTCCACTTTGTGGTGTGTTGTTGGATTTCACTTCATGTTGCTCTGCTACACGTGTGTCATTTGGTTCCCCATGTATCTTAGTTGCAGGAGATGTTATGTGCACATGTTAGTGAAGGTTGGTATATGCTATGTGTGTGTAAAGGCATGTGTAGTGTTATTCCTGTAACATGTGACCACAGTGGTGTGTTCATGGGATGTGGAACATCACATTGCTATCTTCCTGCTGGACACATGTTGGCATTTAACAAATGCATGCGTATTCACATCAGTGCCATCTATGTTTTAGTATGTTGGAAAACATGTGAAGGTCATTTCTTTCAGTCACTGATCTTGTGATACTTATGCTCTTATTCTTGTGTTCTGTTGCCTTTTGTTCAGAGTCTGTATACATTACCATGCCTGAGCCATTATAGTGGTACATGTGTACTGAGATATGTGGTATATGTGTGTATGCCTCCAACTCGGCATTCACATCTGTCAACATAATGTTTGTTATGACTGTCACATACAATGGCATCCCACTATGTAGCAGTGTTGCAATCTGGCATAGATGCCTGCCTACTCATTATCACAACTGTGTGAGTTTGTATGGCAACACTAACCCACAGCTGCATGTGAAGGGGCAGGTTAATGGTGCTTCAGTTTGCTCAGTCCCCTGTGCATATGCATCTGGCCCCTGACAATGTCATACATTAACGCAGCCAGAGCAGTGGTGTGTGGGTTTATTGAGTGGGGATCTAGACTCTTCATGACTGCTACTCAGCAGAGCTATGCATACTCCCCAGCAGACAGACACATGCACAATTGTGATCATACACAACAGGATATCACATTTTCCTCACTGGTACTTGATGTCAGCATTTCTCTCTCATGTGCAGAGCTCTGGGTGCTTGCATATATAGGACATGTCTCATTAATTGATGTCCTTAGTTGTTTCCATGGGCAGTTTGTTTAGAGGTTGTATTTCTGATGTGACTTCAGTATTGGGAACGTGCCAGGGTACAGATAATATTTTCTGTCACTGCCTCCTGTCATGGTGGCATAAGATTGGCAAAAACCAGGGTATGCTAGTGCCCAACATTACGGGCTTATGTACTGACCTGGCCACCCTCCCTGTACATATGTTAAATATTGAATTGTATACATTGATGTGTTGTACAGTCAGTATTGGTTTATGTGTGTCCCTTCTCCATGTTTTCCTGCATTACTGGTAAGGTATGTTTTTTTTTTTTACATTGCTTCCATTCTTTAGGCTGCTTGCACTTTGTGCACATCTTCTACAGCGAGATTGTCTGGTCACACCTGAACAGGATGCAGCATGTGACGTGTGTAATTTGCAGATGTACATATCTCCTACTACTGGCTACTTGATAGTTAAGGTTCCATTGATTGTATTTGTGAGAGGTGATGAGTGCCACGCACACATGACATTACACCTGTCACTGCACTTGTGTTGTCTCCAAGTGACCTCTTGTGTTGTATTTGCAAGCATCTGGGGGTGTCTCTAAGTTTCCATCCACATCCTCCGATGAACATGAGAATGCATTTCTTTCAGCATGACACAACCTAGATAACTCTCACCATGACTGAATGATGTTGAGGTGTGAAATCATCTCAGTGCTGTACTTTTCATTAGCAAAATGCAACATATTTTGCTAAGTCTACTACTCAGTTTAATGTTGTGTCTCTAACATTATTGAACAATGCAGGACATAGTTGCACATCCCACACCTGATTGCGATGTTGGAGCACAAAACATCTATGGGATAAATTGTTATTGTTGCTACCTTGCACTTGTTCTGTCAAATGAGTGACAATGAGTGGTGTGTATTGCTATGTGCTGTGTGATGTTGTAATACAGTGCATACTAGGTAAACATGTTTTGTATTAGCAAACCTTTTGCTACCTAGGACATACACCCATACATCAGCCTTCACATCTTTATCTGGATTTGCTCCAGTAATGTGTCAAGGCAGCAGATTTGTGTGACAAGTGTGCAGCTCATGCACATAGTGAGTGTAACACACTTAGCCTATATTCCACCCAGACTATTATTTGGTGGTGCAGTGTCCCATTAAATTCTTAGATCCTGACAATGGGTCATGTGTTTGGCTAGTGATTCTGCACCCATAGCTGCTTATTTTGTCTGGCAACCCAATGCGCACTCCACAGCCAACGTGTGTGGGCCACCATATGTCACGGTTGAGCCCAATGGCAGTGCCAGGACATAATCCCAAGGAAGTACTGTGGGCATTTTATTGATAAGGTTCCACCCTTTTTGTCCTATTAAAATGCTTTTTGCTTTGATTTGAATTGGTTTGATTTGAAAGCCCAAAATGGAGGATGTAGGTAGGATGGTGGCAGATTTAAATTGCAATTTACATTATCATTGGTTGGTATCATATACAGTGTAGGATTTGCTGCTAGTTCTAAGGTGATTTTATCCTGTGGAAAATGTCTGCTTATCAGCTTGGAATTGATAAAGCCATGTTTTCTCCCATACTTTTCTTTTGGAAGTTATGGAAGGTTCTCAAGCTGCTAAAATGAGAGGAAAGTTTCTGAAAATTCACAGATATTTTAGACATCCATGTGAGATAAATATCAGATGTACTGAGTAAAACATATACTTCCAACAAAAGCAGCTGTCAGTCAGTTGATTCCCAAGTTTTCTGCTGTAGCTTCATGAAAAGGCTCTAATAAATAAAGATAGCTCTAACATTATATATCCATGATTACATGCAATACTCCAGGATATCATGTTTTGTAATAGGAGCTGTAGACCTGAAATCTTTTCCTTTGGATGAGGCTGCAGTAAATAAATGACATGATGAGTTTCATCTTGTCATAAAATGTATGGTTTATGCTCTACAAATCTACAACAAACACACATTTTCTATATCATCTCAAACATCTTTCTCATCCATGTAAGAACAAAAGTCTAGCATGCTGAGAGAAATGTACTTTCAATATAAGCAGCAGTCTGGCAGTTAACTCTACAGTTGTTCACTGTAACATCATCATAGAGATCTAATAACAACTAGAGTACTAAAACACTATGGTGGTCATTACAACATTGGCGGTAAAAGGCGCTTACCGCCGTGCAGAAGACCGCCAACACACCGCCGCGGAATTCCGCCACAGCTATTATGACCCACATCTCGGAATCCGCCAAAAGTCAGACACCCACACAAGTCCACCACACCAAAGGTCATTTATAAATGGCAAAAACAAAACCGACACGTCACGCCAACAGAAACACGCCCACACTATCACGACACACGAATCCACGCGGCGGTCTTTCAACCGCGGTATTCCATTGACGGTACACACCGCCGCGCTCAAAATACACACACATCTACAAAACACAGCCACATTGGACAATTCAAAATACACACACCTGATACACATACACACACCACTCCCAAACACCCAATACAATATAAAACACACAGCCACATCACCAACAAATTCCTATGACCAAACATTCAGAAAGAAGGCCAGAGAGAGACAGCACCAGCAAGAACAACAGCATCCACAGGCACACAACACCATCAACCACACAACTTCCACGCACCTCACACAACACACCACTACATATCACCACACTTATCACCACACACTCCAACCCACACATCACCTACACCACCCCATGGCATGGCAAAGACACCCCAGGTTCTCTGAGGAGGAGCTCAGGGTCATTGTGGAGGAAATCATCCTGGTAGAGCCACAGCTATTCCGATCACAGGTCCAGCACACCTCAATTGCAAGGAAGATGGAGCTATGGCGAAGAATAGTGGACAGGGTCAACGCACTGGGACACCACCCAAGAAATCGGGAGGACATCAGGAAGAGGTGGAACGACCTACGGAGGAAGGTGCGTTCCGTGGTCTCAAGACACCACCTGGCGGTTCAGCGGACTGGCGGCGGACCCCCACCTCCTCCCCCACAACTAACAACATGGAAGGAGCAGGTCTTGGCGATTCTGCATCCTGAGGGCCTCGCAGGAGTAGGTGGAGGAATGGACTCTGGTAAGACAAAGCTTTACCATTACATCCCCCACCCTACCTGCATGCTATCACATATCCCCACCCTCACCCCAGCACCCCAGCTCCTCACATATGTCCAACATCACAAACCACACATCCCAACACCAAGCTCTGCATGCAACAACAAAGCATGGACACCCATCACCAAAGCATGCCCACTGCACATACCCATACACCCCACTAAACCATCATCACACAAGCTCCCACACAGGAATGCTAGCACTGGGGTACACGGTCACCCACCCATTGCACACCATTATACACACAGATTTAAGAAACATCCTTGTATACCCCTGCAGGACCCCTACCAAACGTCACCGGACAGGAGGGTCCACACATGTCTGACCATCAACAGAAGAGGCCCACAGTGATGACAGCACCTCTGTGCAACTGGATCTAAATGACCAGCCCGGACCATCGGGGACCTCTGGACAGTCGGTTCCCCTCACACAGGCACAGGCCACCACAGACCTTCCCCCCTCTGGAAACACCAGCACAGCACCCACCCAGCGGGCCCATACCTCCATCCCCAGGACACGTCAATCAGCTGTGTGTCCACCAGTACAGGGAACCCAGGCTAACCCACCACCCCAACAACAACAGGGACCTTGGGGCAGTGGTAGTGGGCAAACGGTCCAGGGGACGGAGGCCCAGGAACACAGGGGAACTGGGAGGGCTGCTGTGCGACAGGGGGCGGACAGACCAAGGGAACCCACTCTCCACGAGGCTCTCTCCTCCATCATGGGAGCCTACCACCACTCCCAGGAGACGATGGCAACTGTACTTGCCAAGTTTCAGGAGACCCAGCGCATGCAGGAGGAACAGTATATGGGCTTCAGGGAGGAACTCAGAACCATCAGCTCCACCCTGGGCACCATCGTAGGGGTGCTGAAGGAAGTACTCAACACCAGGAGGGACACTGTGCACTACAAGTGGCCCCTGACACTAGCATGGACGATGAACTGCCAACCACCACCGCCAGCGCTAGTAGACAGGACGGCCCGCCACAGTACCAGCACACCAGCACCCCACCCCCTGCAGAGGGAGAACCACCCCGCAAACGGTCCCTGAGATCCAGGCCAAAAACAGAGCACGATGCCAAGACCCCCGCCAAGAAATGAGACCACCCTGATTGTCATCCTACTGTCCCACTTTGCCACCCTGTCCATAATTAAACTGCCCCAGCTCCACTTCCTATGCCCATATGGGCAATGCACCTGTGAGACTAATAGACTGGACTCTGCCATGGACATTCCTCCACCATCACCCCTCACCATTTCACTACCCCCTCCAATATTGAGCATTTAAATAAACACACCTAAAGCACAAAATGATCTGGAGTCTGTCTGTGAATTCGAAATAGTGTATTAGCAATTACAGTGACAAAATGTTTTTTAAATAGTAATATCAACATACCTATGTCACACAGCTCTAGTCCATGAGGAATCTAAGCAGATGTCACACAGTGGGACCCACATCTGTGAAATCATAAGGGAAAGTGACAACTCAGTGACCATACACTGGGTGAAAACGACAGACAGGAGAGAGGTAGTAGTGTCAAAGTACATGTAGAGGCAGGTTTGTATTCCTACCTGTGTCTCACTATAAATATTGCGGGATCACTGAGTCCCTGTTCTGCATGTCTTCTTCCTCTACTTCCTCCTCATCACTGTCCACAGGCTCCACAGCTGCCACAACACCGCCATCTGGACCATCCTCCTGCAGAAAAGGCACCTGTCACTGCAAAGCCAAGTTGTGAAGCATACAGCAGGCCACGATGATCTGGCACACCTTCTTTGGTGAGTAGAATAGGGATCCACCTGTCATATGGAGGCACCTGAACCTGGCCTTCAGGAGGCCGAAGGTCCGCTCGATCACCCTCCTAGTTCGCCCATGGGCCTCATTGTAGCGTTCCTCTGCCCTTGTCCTGGGATTCCTCACTGGGGTCAGTAGCCATGACAGGTTGGAGAAACCAGAGTCACCTGCAAATGGCGAGGGGCAACTGTTAGACACACACTAACCTGGAGGGATAACCCCAGACCCAGACAACCATTCCCACTGAGTAGCTTCCAGGTGCTCACCTAATAGCCACACATGGTGCCTCTGGAGTTGACCCATAACATAAGGGATGCTGCTATTCCGCAGGATGTAGACGTCATGCACTGAGCCAGGAACATGGCATTCACATGGGAGATGTACTGGTCTGCCAAACATACTATCTGTACATTCATAGAATGATAACTCTTCCGGTTTCTGTACACCAGTTCACTCCTGTGGGGGGGGACCAAAGCCACATGGGTCCTATCAATGGCACCTATGATGTTGGGGATATGTCCCAGGGCATAGAAATCACCTTTCACTGTAGGCAAATCCTCCACCTGAGGGAAAATGATGTAGCTCCGCATGTGTTTCAGAAGGGCAGACAACACTCTGGACAATACGTTGGAAAACATAGGCTGGGACATCCCTGATGCCATGGCCACAGTCGTTTGAAATAACCCACTTGCAAGGAAATGGAGCACTGACAGCACCTGCACTTGAGGGGGGATTCCTGTGGGATGGCGGATTGCTGACATCAGCTCTGGCTCCAACTGGGTACACAGTTCCTGGATTGTGGCACGGTCAAGCCTGTAGGTGATTATCAAATGTCGCTCCTCCATTGTCGACAGTTCCAACAACGGTCGGTACACCGGAGGATGCCGCCATCTCCTCACATGTCCCAGCGGACGGTGCCTATGAAGGACAACAGCGAGCACAGAGTCAAACAACTCAGAGGTACGTACCCACAGTTTACCCAGAACACCAATCATACACAAAAAGTGGCCTGCATGTGTGTTGAGTCTAGACCTAGGTATGTGTGACGCAGTTGAAAATGAAGCCATGTGGGCCCCTGAAATGGCGGCTGCCTGATCTGTGAAGTGGGACAATGGGATGTGAGGTAACTGCGCTGGCGTTGTACACCGTCGCGGTAGGTGGTCGAAGACCGCAGCGCAATGCTGCATTGGTTAACATTGAACTCTATGGGTCCCAGGAGCCAATGACGATGTACGCCGGCAGTGACGTTACGCACCGCCGCGAACGTTACCGCCATTTTCTATCTGTTCAATCACTCGATACCTAATCTTCGACAGGAGAGGACCTACACTGCAAGTGCTGCTGTGACCTCGGTCTGGAAGAGACAATGGCTCGTGCGTCTGGGGAAAGGGCCTCTGCCTTCACATCGGAGGAGTTGGAGAAGCTCGTGGATGGGGTCCTCCCCCAGCACACGCTACTCTACGGTCCTCCAGAAAAACAGGTAAGTACACAGGGAGCATGTTGTATGGGCTATGCCTGTGTGGAGAGGGCTGGATGTAAGAAGGAAGGGGGCAGAATGCTGCGTGCATGAAAGACGGTGAATGCATGTGCCACATGGCAAGGGTAGGGATGGGGGCCAATCACTTTGATGGTGCAGTTGGTAATGACTTCTCTTCTTCCACTGTACATTTCATGTAGGTAAGCGCCCACCAGAAGAAAAAGATTTGGCGTGCCATCGCCAAGGACGTCCAGACCCTGGGGGTCTACCACAGACGGAGCACCCACTGCCGGAAAAGATGGGAGGACATTCGCCGCTGGAGTAAGAAGACGGCGGAGGCTCAGCTGGGGATGGCCTCCCAATGTGGGAGGGGTGCCCGTCGCACCATGACCCCCCTGATGTTCAGGATCCTGGCGGTGGCCTACCCGGAGTTGGATGGGCGCTTGAGGGCATCACAGCAGCCACAAGGGGGTGAGTACACTCTCATTCTGCTGACTTTGCTTGCATTGGAGTTGTCTGGGTGGGGGAGGAGGGCTGTGGGTTTCCCTAGGCCAGGGCAAGTTCTGTAGGCAAGGACCCTCCGTAAGACAGGCCATGTGGCACCCCAGCCCACCTCTGTAGAGTGCCAAGTACAGCTATTCATGCCCCTGTGTCATCTATGTGTGCAGATGTCGTCCATAGCCTTGTAGGCCATTTCCCAGGAATTGAACAGTGGAGCCCAAGAGCGCGGCGTAGTGCAGGGGGCTTCTGTGTCTGTCGTGTCTGCCAACGGTAGCGGTAATCCATGCACTCAACATGTCTTTCTTCTGTCGTCCCCCCTCTTTTTGTGGTCTCCCTGTTCTTGTGTGCATTAGCATCATCAGGCAGAGGAGCAGTGGTACCGGAGCACGAGGGAGCTGCATCCCACATGGCCCTGGAGGGCGAGACTACGGACTCGGAATTTACCAGTGGGACTGAGGGCGAGGGGAGCTCCACGGCGGGGACAGGGGCTGACACCAGCGACACGGACTCGTCCTCAGATGGGAGCTCCCTTGTGGTGGTGGCAACATCTGTGCCCCCCGCATCTACAGGTACAGCCGCCACCCCCCCTACCAGCACCGCCCTCCCAGCAGCCCATCAGCCTTCGCCCCGTGCCCGCTCACCCAGGAGGGTGGGCATCCCCTTCGCCCCAGGCACCTCGGGCCCATCCCCAGTCACCCCTGCTGCCCTCAGTGAGGAGGCCATTGACCTCCTCAAGTCCCTCACTATTGGGCAGTCTACCATTTTGAATGCCATCCAGGGTGTAGAAAGGCAGTTGCAACAAACTAATGCATTCCTGGAGGGCATTCATTCTGGTCAGGCGGCCCTTCACCGAGCTTTTTCCAACTCTGGCCTCAGCACTGATGGCATCCATTGTCCCCGTCTCTAGCCTCCCCCCTCCAACTTCCTCCACCCAGACCCAATCCCCTGTACCTCTGCCTATCCCAAGCACACCATCAGACCAGCCTGCACACACCTCAAAACACAAGGGAAGCTCAGGCAAACATAAGCACCACACATCCCACAGGCACTCACGCAAGCAACACACACATACAGACACACCAACATCCACTGCCTCCACTGTGTCCCCCTCGTCGTCGTCTCCCTCCTCCCTCCCAGTCTTGTCTACACTCACACCTGCATGCACTACCTCTACAGCCACCACGTCCCTCACCAGCACACCCACCAGCACACCCCGCTCATGTGCAGTCACCACCCCCACTACCATTCACACGTCCCCTGTGTCCTCTCCCAGTGTGTCTGTGACGCCCCCTCACAAGATACACAAAGGCAGGCACACACCCACCCAACAGCCATCCACCTCATGACAGCCTCCAGCGCATGCACCTTCACCCAAAGTCACCAAACGAACACCTCCTACTACCACCACCTCTTCCTCCACTCCCAAACCCCCTCCAGCTACCCGTCCCAGTGTGTCCAAAAAACTTTTCCTGTCCAGCCTTGACCTTTTTCCCACACCTCCCCCACCCCGTCCATCTCATAGGTCCCGAAGTAGCACCTCAGCCAAAACATCTCCGGCACCAGTGGTGCCTGTAGTCACCGGTATGTGGAGTGCACCGGCCACCAGGACAGCCAGTGTGGCACGGAGCCACAGCACAGACAGCCCCCCACCTGTGAAGCATCAGAAGTTGGCCAGTGCCCGGCGGGAGAGGGGGAAGACTCTAGCCACCACAGGCGCTCCCAGGGGTCCCGGTGGGAGTGTGGAGTCAGCTGTGACACCTTCCAATGTGGGGAAGGGCCACGAGAAACCTGGCAAGTCTGGGAAGAGCTGCACAGCGGAAAAGACCGCCATCATCCCCGCTGGCCAGGAGGCCACCGCCAGCCCCAGCCCAGCCGCCCTGGAGGCCACCGCCAGCCCCAGCCCAGCTGCCCAGGAGGCCACCGCCAGCCCCAGCTGCAACTGTTAGACACACACTAACCTGGAGGGATAACCCCAGACCCAGACAACCATTCCCACTGAGTAGCTTCCAGGTGCTCACCTAATAGCCACACATGGTGCCTCTGGAGTTGACCCATAACATAAGGGATGCTGCTATTCCGCAGGATGTAGACGTCATGCACTGAGCCAGGAACATGGCATTCACATGGGAGATGTACTGGTCTGCCAAACATACTATCTGTACATTCATAGAATGATAACTCTTCCGGTTTCTGTACACCAGTTCACTCCTGTGGGGGGGGACCAAAGCCACATGGGTCCTATCAATGGCACCTATGATGTTGGGGATATGTCCCAGGGCATAGAAATCACCTTTCACTGTAGGCAAATCCTCCACCTGAGGGAAAATGATGTAGCTCCGCATGTGTTTCAGAAGGGCAGACAACACTCTGGACAATACGTTGGAAAACATAGGCTGGGACATCCCTGATGCCATGGCCACAGTCGTTTGAAATAACCCACTTGCAAGGAAATGGAGCACTGACAGCACCTGCACTTGAGGGGGGATTCCTGTGGGATGGCGGATTGCTGACATCAGCTCTGGCTCCAACTGGGTACACAGTTCCTGGATTGTGGCACGGTCAAGCCTGTAGGTGATTATCAAATGTCGCTCCTCCATTGTCGACAGTTCCAACAACGGTCGGTACACCGGAGGATGCCGCCATCTCCTCACATGTCCCAGCGGACGGTGCCTATGAAGGACAACAGCGAGCACAGAGTCAAACAACTCAGAGGTACGTACCCACAGTTTACCCAGAACACCAATCATACACAAAAAGTGGCCTGTATGTGTGTTGAGTCTAGACCTAGGTATGTGTGACGCAGTTGAAAATGAAGCCATGTGGGCCCCTGAAATGGCGGCTGCCTGATCTGTGAAGTGGGACAATGGGATGTGAGGTAACTGCGCTGGCGTTGTACACCGTCGCGGTAGGTGGTCGAAGACCGCAGCGCAATGCTGCATTGGTTAACATTGAACTCTATGGGTCCCAGGAGCCAATGACGATGTACGCCGGCGGTGACGTTACGCACCGCCGCGAACGTTACCGCCATTTTCTATCTGTTCAATCACTCGATACCTAATCTTCGACAGGAGAGGACCTACACTGCAAGTACTGCTGTGACCTCGGTCTGGAAGAGACAATGGCTCGTGCGTCTGGGGAAAGGGCCTCTGCCTTCACATCGGAGGAGTTGGAGAAGCTCGTGGATGGGGTCCTCCCCCAGCACACGCTACTCTACGGTCCTCCAGAAAAACAGGTAAGTACACAGGGAGCATGTTGTATGGGCTATGCCTGTGTGGAGAGGGCTGGATGTAAGAAGGAAGGGGGCAGAATGCTGCGTGCATGAAAGACGGTGAATGCTTGTGCCACATGGCAAGGGTAGGGATGGGGGCCAATCACTTTGACGGTGCAGTTGGTAATGACTTCTCTTCTTCCACTGTACATTTCATGTAGGTAAGCGCCCACCAGAAGAAAAAGATTTGGCGTGCCATCGCCAAGGACGTCCAGACCCTGGGGGTCTACCACAGACGGAGCACCCACTGCCGGAAAAGATGGGAGGACATTCGCCGCTGGAGTAAGAAGACGGCGGAGGCTCAGCTGGGGATGGCCTCCCAATGTGGGAGGGGTGCCCGTCGCACCATGACCCCCCTGATGTTCAGGATCCTGGCGGTGGCCTACCCGGAGTTGGATGGGCGCTTGAGGGCATCACAGCAGCCACAAGGGGGTGAGTACACTCTCATTCTGCTGACTTTGCTTGCATTGGAGTTGTCTGGGTGGGGGAGGAGGGCTGTGGGTTTCCCTAGGCCAGGGCAAGTTCTGTAGTCAAGGACCCTCCGTAAGACAGGCCATGTGGCACCCCAGCCCACCTCTGTAGAGTGCCAAGTACAGCTATTCATGCCCCTGTGTCATCTATGTGTGCAGATGTCGTCCATAGCCTTGTAGGCCATTTCCCAGGAATTGAACAGTGGAGCCCAAGAGCGCGGCGTAGTGCAGGGGGCTTCTGTGTCTGTCGTGTCCGCCAACGGTAGCGGTAATCCATGCACTCAACATGTCTTTCTTCTGTCGTCCCCCCTCTTTTTGTGGTCTCCCTGTTCTTGTGTGCATTAGCATCATCAGGCAGAGGAGCAGTGGTACCGGAGCACGAGGGAGCTGCATCCCACATGGCCCTGGAGGGCGAGACTACGGACTCGGAATTTACCAGTGGGACTGAGGGCGAGGGGAGCTCCACGGCAGGGACAGGGGCTGACACCAGCGACACGGACTCGTCCTCAGATGGGAGCTCCCTTGTGGTGGTGGCAACATCTGTGCCCCCCGCATCTACAGGTACAGCCGCCACCCCCCCTACCAGCACCGCCCTCCCAGCAGCCCATCAGCCTTCGCCCCGTGCCCACTCACCCAGGAGGGTGGGCATCCCCTTCGCCCCAGGCACCTCAGGCCCATCCCCAGTCACCCCTGCTGCCCTCAGTGAGGAGGCCATTGACCTCCTCAAGTCCCTCACTATTGGGCAGTCTACCATTTTGAATGCCATCCAGGGTGTAGAAAGGCAGTTGCAACAAACTAATGCATTCCTGGAGGGCATTCATTCTGGTCAGGCGGCCCTTCACCGAGCTTTTTCCAACTCTGGCCTCAGCACTGATGGCATCCATTGTCCCCGTCTCTAGCCTCCCCCCTCCAACTTCCTCCACCCAGACCCAATCCCCTGTACCTCTGCCTATCCCAAGCACACCATCAGACCAGCCTGCACACACCTCAAAACACAAGGGAAGCTCAGGCAAACATAAGCACCACACATCCCACAGGCACTCACGCAAGCAACACACACATACAGACACACCAACATCCACTGCCTCCACTGTGTCCCCCTCGTCGTCGTCTCCCTCCTCCCTCCCAGTCTTGTCTACACTCACACCTGCATGCACTACCTCTACAGCCACCACGTCCCTCACCAGCACACCCACCAGCACACCCCGCTCATGTGCAGTCACCACCCCCACTACCATTCACACGTCCCCTGTGTCCTCTCCCAGTGTGTCTGTGACGCCCCCTCACAAGATACACAAAGGCAGGCACACACCCACCCAACAGCCATCCACCTCATGACAGCCTCCAGCGCATGCACCTTCACCCAAAGTCACCAAACGAACACCTCCTACTACCACCACCTCTTCCTCCACTCCCAAACCCCCTCCAGCTACCCGTCCCAGTGTGTCCAAAAAACTTTTCCTGTCCAGCCTTGACCTTTTTCCCACACCTCCCCCACCCCGTCCATCTCATAGGTCCCGAAGTAGCACCTCAGCCAAAACATCTCCGGCACCAGTGGTGCCTGTAGTCACCGGTATGTGGAGTGCACCGGCCACCAGGACAGCCAGTGTGGCACGGAGCCACAGCACAGACAGCCCCCCACCTGTGAAGCATCAGAAGTTGGCCAGTGCCCGGCGGGAGAGGGGGAAGACTCTAGCCACCACAGGCGCTCCCAGGGTTCCCGGTGGGAGTGTGGAGTCAGCTGTGACACCTTCCAATGTGGGGAAGGGCCACGAGAAACCTGGCAAGTCTGGGAAGAGCTGCACAGCGGAGAAGACCGCCATCATCCCCGCTGGCCAGGAGGCCACCGCCAGCCCCAGCCCAGCCGCCCTGGAGGCCACCGCCAGCCCCAGCCCAGCTGCCCAGGAGGCCACCGCCAGCCCCAGCCCAGCTGCCCAGGAGGCCACCGCCAGCACCAGCCCCGCTGGGCCATGAAGGACCGCCGGCAAAAGCCCCACTGGGCCATGAAGAACCGCCAGAAAAAGCCCCGCTGGGCCATGAAGGACCGCCAGCAAAAGCCCTGCTGGGCCATGAAGGACCGCCAGCACAAGCCCCGCTGAACAGGGCACCGCCAACTCAAGCCCCGCTGAACAGGGCTCCGCCAACTCAAGCACTGCTGAACAGGGCACCGCCAACTCAAGCACCACTGAACAGGGCACCGCCAACTCAAGCACCGCTAGCCCACTGACGCAACTGGGTCCGTCACGGGGTGAGTGATGCACTCTGGGCACCAGTCCCCCTCCAGAACCAGTGTAGAGATCCATCCACTACCTCTGTCCTTCACAGGATAAAGCACTCTGGGCACCGGTCCCCCTCCAGAACCAGTGGAGAGATCCATCCACTACCTCTGTACTTCACAGGATGAAGCACTCTGGGCACCATGCCCCCTCCAGAACCAGTGGAGACTGTTATCCACTTGAGAGACTGTGGCTTTGCACTCCCCAGGATTGAACAGTGGGCAAGCCACCCACTGTAGAGGCTTGAGAGACTGTGGCTTTGCACTCCCCAGGATTGAACAGTGGGCAAACCACCCACTGTAGAGACTTGAGAGACTGTGGCTTTGCACTCCCCAGGATTGAACAGTGGGCAAACCACCCACTGTAGAGACTTGAGAGACTGTGGCTTTGCACTCCCCAGGATTGAACAGTGGGCAAGCCACCCACTGTTATCCACTTGAGAGACTGTGGCTTTGCACTCCCCAGGATTGAACAGTGGGCAACCCACCCACTGTAGAGACTTGAGAGACTGTGGCTTTGCACTCCCCAGGACTGAACAGTGGGCAAGCCACCCACTTGTTAGACTTGAGAGACTGTGGATTTGCACTCCCCAGGATTGAACAGTGGGCAACCCACCCACTTGTTAGATTTGAGAGACTGTGGCTTTGCACTCCCCAGGATTGAACAGTGGGCAAGCCACCCACTGTAGAGACTTGAGAGACTGTGGCTTTGCACTCCCCAGGATTGAACAGTGGGCAACCCACCCACTTGTTAGACTTGAGAGACTGTGGCTTTGCACTCCCCAGGATTGAACAGTGGGCATGTGGCCCCTCGTGGATTTGGCGTCATGCACCCAAGCGGCTGAGGTGCCCCCCCTTTCCCTCCCCCTGAGGTGCCTGTTTTCTTGCTGTCTGATGCCCCTGCAGTGTTCTCTCTGTCATGGTCGGGGATCTTTTGTGGGCCTCGCCCATACCGTGTGGTCCCAGTGTTCCATGGACTTTCTTTGTGCAGTACCTGGACTACTATGCCTGGTATTTATTTTGTACATGGTGTATATATATATATATTTCTGCCTACTTGTTTTTAATATATTCCGATGGTTACACTCATTTTCTTTGGTCTTTGCATTCTTCCGGGGGGGGGGGGGCTGGGCGGGGTGTAACTGTGATGTATTGATATGCATTAGTGTGTGTGTTGTAGTGGGTGAGGGGGAGTAGGGGTGGGGGTGTTGCGTGTGTGTGTCCCTGTGTTTTGCCTCCCCCCTCCCCTGTGTCATAGGTGCAGTACTCACCGTGGTCTTTGCCGCCGGCGTTCGTGCTCCTGGTAGAGGAGCAGGAAGACTATCGCAGGTAGGATTTGGAGTTCCGGTTCCATGTTGTCCTCGTTCCTCGTGGAGTGTGTAGAGGTGAGCGTTTTCCCTTCGAAATTCCTGTTTCCACCGTGTTTTTATCTGCAGTGAATCCGCACCGGAAAAGGTGGCGTATTGGCCTGTCATAATAGTGTGGGCGGTACATTGTCTCCCGCCTGTCTGTTGGCGGTGACCGCTGCGCTGTTTGTTTGTACCGCCGTGGCGGTCAGAGTGTTAAAATGGCTGTATTTGTTGGCGGTTTCCACCACGGTCGTAATCGCAATTTTTTTACCGCCGGCCTGTTTGCGGTCTTACTGCCGCTTTAACACCATCCGCCAGGGTTGTAATGACCACCTATATTCAAAACAAACAGTAGACACCTTTAAACACACTTTTGCTGTAATAGCAGCTGTTGAATGTCAAGCCTATACTATAGAGCAGGCGGATTTAAATAATCATAGAGTATTAATGCAGATATGAGACCCACTGGATTAAAAAAATGTGCGCCGATCTTAGGGGCATATTTCAGAGCCCTGAGCATAACCTTAGCACCACTATCACGTCATTGGCTTTGCTGCCCTGACATATTTACAAAGTGGCACAGTGTATGCATTGCACCACTTTATAACTGCTTGAACCAGGCAAAATGTATGCATGGGGGAATTCCGGTACTAGGATGCCTGCAAAAATGGCGCAATGAAACTTAAAAGATTTCACTGCACCATTTTTGGCATCCATTTTAATGCCTGCTCGCAGCAGGCATTAAAATGACCCTCCCATAGAAACCTGTGGGCCTCCTTGCCCTTTTGCAGCACTAGCGTCAAACATTTTGGCACTAGTGTAGCAAAGGGCCACAATAGCATCAAAAAGTTTGATGATATTGTACTAACAACTGCTATGGTGCACCGTAATAATCATACGGTGCAACCATGGTGTTGTTAAGTGCCTGTAGGGGGAAGGACGCAAGAAACGTGGCTCATCATAACTGATTTGCCACTTTTTTTTAAATATTGTTCTTATTATTTATAGTAAATTATGGCCTAATATATTTTAAAAGGGCTAAAAGAGTTAATATTAGTTATCTCTTCCTGTCAGAGCCCCTTTCAGAGGGCCACATAGCACTTAGGGCAACTGTGGTGGTTGAGGACTTTTTTCACAGAATTACAAGGAATTGCATTACAATTCTGCCAGATTCAGTGGAATACTATGATGGGACAAGTGGGTATTTAGCATTATTTTCACAGTTCAAAACGCACCCTTGCATCCAAAAATGGAGCCAAGGGTCCATTTTGTGCTATGAAAATAGTGCAGCCAAATAACTCTTGGTGCCCTTGCATACCCTGAAGTGATTAAAACTTTTAATCAATGCAGAATATGCAATGGCACCAAATGGCATGCAGTGGTTTCTAAACTTTAGAAATAATTGTTTAATTTAATTCCACAGGTGGAGTGGTGGAATTTTAATTAATCAGTAATTCCACATTACAAGTATAACCTGGAGTCAATAAAATTCCTCTGATCCCGCCATCAGAATTTAAACTTCCTCCTGTGCCTACTACTGAGCAACTGGGCCAAGTACCCCTTGTGCACTTGAATCTCAGTGGTAGCTGTGAAGCCAAAGGCTCCCTCGAGGAGGTGTAGATACAGATTAGTGAACAAGACTGAAGTAGAGTGGTTTTAGGCTCTAATTTATATATGTAATTTATATACATTTGTATGCATTTATATGTAACCTATATATTAATAATGTGTGTTTAACTTTAAAAAAATCACATGGTGTAGTCATTTCAATCGTTAAGAGTTCACATATAGTTGTAGTAAGTTGAACAATAAACAAATGTAACCATATTTACTGCATATTTACATTCCTTAGGTTGTCAATGTTTAATATTATTGTTTTGATTTAGATTCCCAGGCTCAGTTTGACCTTAGGCCTTAGCTGAACATGTTTGCATTAATCATTGCTCATATGTTGTTTTTCTCTCCTATGCGGGACTTTTATTGTGTTCCTGGTGAGCTGATTAAAAGCTTATTGTTATGTATCAGACTGATAGTGAGGCTGGAAAAATGGGAGCTGTCGGCAGACAAGGAAGATGACCATGAGATGGGCCATCTGCTCTCCGCATATCAGCAAGATGCAACATTCCAGGACAACACATGTGTACCTAATTGTGTGAAGACGGGAGTTTACGGTGTATGTTCACTCACCTCAGATGTGATTATGGGGAATGACATATGGAACCTTTGGCTTTGTTTTAATTGGTGTTTCATACTAGTTAGCTCAGACTTTATCCTCACTTTGAGAGAGAGAGCAGAACTCTCTAAGAGGATACCCTCGCTAGAAAGCTTTATGCTTAATACTCATCATTTTTCTTCAAACTTCTACTGAATAACGGATCCATACTGACACCTTCTATACCTCCTCTTTAGAAATCCCTTGGAGCTGAGAAATAGGGAATGTTTCTTCATGGAACACCTAATTTAGATAATTGATTTCCTTTATATAGTGGTTGTTTCTATATTAAATGTAATTATATTGAGACTTAGAGTGCTGGAACATTTTAACATTTTGACTGTATTAATATATTGGCTAAATCTTTGTCAAAGTCCTTAATTATGCTTGATAATTTCCTAAAACAAACCTTTAAGGTTGTCAAACTATTTATTGGTTGTTATTGTGAAGCTACAGGAGTTTCACAAAACTGAAATGTATTTCCAATGTTAGCTGTCCTAAAATACTTCAAGTCAACAATCAAAGGTCCATATGACAAGTGGATGATATTATTTGGTGATTTTACTAAATAACTGAGGTATAGATATCCCTGCTCTATCATGACTCATAACTCAAAGTGAACTGAGTAATATCAATAAATTAATATCCAGTCAGATACTCATTTGTATATTGAAAAAGAAGCATGTTATTTCTAACTCTACACATTCAAAGCAGTATTACTAAATTACATTACTAGCTAGTCCCTGCCTCAGTTTCTTCCTCGTAATGTGGTCAGGGTCAGTCCTTATTCACTGACAGCTGCATCCAGGGAATGCTCACGTGTAGGCCTTATGCAAGAGTCCATTCTGACTCTTTGAAAACAATCAAATGTGTCTGTGATGCTGCAGCACCTTTCGCAACAAGTCTGCTGGAGCCTGCAGGCCTTCATTATGACCTACCCACTTGAGCAACATACAAGGGTTCAACGTCTATGCAGGTGCCCTAACCGCAAGACTCGCACTGCACCAGTCCTGCTTGATCAAGGCTCTCCACTTCAATTGGGATCAGAGGTGTTCTTGTCTTCCATCGGCATTCCTTAACAGTGGTGAGGGGGATTGATCCTGGTGCTCGTGATCTGGTCCAGGAGGCAGGGTGATGTCCTTTTGACATCCTCTGGGGTCCAGGACCAAATCAGGGGCAGATGTTGGTGCTTCTTTTTGACTCTCAAGCACAGCTTAAGATTCCCTAGCGACGGTCAAAACTTCACAATACCCCTTCTGGTATATGGGGTTTCCCTGGTACGTGCTGGCAAGGCATTGGTCTTCACTGCACAGCTACCTGTACCACAACAGCCTCTTCTGGCATACAGGTTCATCACTAAGGCCTGCACAGGTCTTGAAGCTTTTTCAGCAGAAATGACTTCCAAGGTGGCCCTTCCCGGCATGTGGAGTCACTGCAATAAAGAAGTATGAGTTTCATGATCCCCGCACGGCAGGAGATTTGCAGCTAAGTTCACAACAGCCCTCTCCTGGCATACAGGAGTCACCAATACAAACTTGGATAAGGGCAACAACCCGTTCAGTGTACAGCTGTATCCTCACACCCCACACCAGGAGTCTCCAAATGGTCAAGAAAGTGCCAACTTTCTAAAAGTGGCATTTTCAGAATTGTGACTTAGAAATCTCACAACTATTAAGGAGGATTTTAAATTACAAATCATTTGAGTATAGAAAGCATATTTCCATCTGCTCCCAAACCAAAGTTAGCACATATTAAATGTAATGATGTAAACCAGTATTAGTCAATGAGAGAGATAGGCCTTACAGTAGTGAAAAATGATGTTAGGACATTTTCACTTCCAGGACATATAAAACTTAAACAAGCATGTCCTACTCTATAAATACAATGCACTCTGCCCTGTGAGCAGCAAGGTGGGTAGAGTGGCCAAACTGTTTTTCAAAGGAGGGAAAACTGTCTGGGACTGAAACTAGACCCCCCCCATATCCTGCTTCCCCAGCCAGATGGAAGCCCCAGTAATTAGATTAGGAGAGGTGCTGGAAGGGGTGTGTTAGGGAAACTTAGCCACTTGGGTGGGCTCAGCCAAATGTAACTTCCAAGGAGAGATTTCCTCCATGTTGGATTTTTAAAGATTATTGCTTTCTGGAATTGACTTTTGCCACACTTCACAGGAAGTGGTCATCCCAAAGGGTTGCCCCCTGCACCTCATTGGCCTGGGGTGACCCCCTGCTTTCCATCCTAGGAACAATGATAAATATGACAGAGCTGTCCAGCAAATAAGGTTGGGGCTGGAAAAAAAGACTGAAGAAGAAGGACTGCCCTACAGAACCCCTATTCTGCACCTGAAATACTTCACTCACAAAGATTGCACCAGCTGCACACTTTGGGGTTCACCAAGAAAAGTACTTTGTCTTGCTTCTACAGCACCAGATGTGGACTCCCTGTAAGCTATAGGTACAAAAGAGCTGACCAGTGTCTCCTGTATCACGTCCTGGAAGAAGAGCACAGCTGGCCAGCATCCAGTGGGCATTTGAGGATTCTGAACATATGCATTCGGAGAACTGTACTCCCAACTTCCAAAAGTGCAATGGAACCTTGAATAAAGTTTGTGGACACTTCAAGGACCCAAAATGACTTCTTCAAGAAGATCCAGAAGTTTGGAGAAGTTTGGAGCAACTTTATGAAAAAGCTACATAAGGTGACCGACCCATCGATGAGAGTCATGCCGGCGACATCGAACTTTGACCCTGATTGAATTTAAAGTTCAGTCCAGCTGAAGCTCCGAAGCTTTTCTCTGATTATAAGACTTCCAGGAGTTGACCAGGACCTCGTGTTGAGCCAAGCTGATGACATTGAATTGCAAACTGACCTAAAAGTGAGCCTCACTCAACGACGAGAGAAAAAGCTCCAAAAAGGAGACTTAATGGGAAGGTAAACTTTTGACTGAGGCCTACCGCTCAGTGTATCTGGCTTGGGCTCCATCACAGTGAGCCTCAAACTTTGACTTGGCCCTGGTCAAATGCAACCAGATGTCCCCAGTTGGCAATTTTTGTTTCTTTGGCTACAGAAAGCACATTTTTATGTTTAATTTTTAAAAATTCATATCTCCAGTACCCTAAATTGGATTTTTGTAGTTTTGGCTCCAGTACCCTACATTGGATTTTTGTAGTTTTGGTGTCATTTTTAAGTACACCTATTTCCTGTTTTTGTAAATTAGTGTTGGATTTTATTATGTTTTTTTCTTTAACTTGTACACTGTTTTGTTGATATTAAATGCTTTACACTCTTGTCTCCTAACTTAAGCCTACCTGTTCGTGGACCAAGTTACCAACGGTTGAGCAAGAATTATTTTCTTGAGACCTTGGCTGGACCTAGTGTGGGATTGTGGCCTTCTACTGAGTGTAGATACCTACCTGCCCTTACAGACAATTCACATTCCAACATTTTAGGTGCACAGAGGTGGGAACCAATACTTGTGTTTAATATCATAATACAGTGTTTAAGTTAAGCAAAGTAAAAATCCTCCAAATTGACTTAGAAAACATGTTTTTTTGATTTTTCAAATTTGCATTAATTTATTTCAATTACTTCATTTGTAATGTTTCTAAATTGTTCTGATCAATTGGTACCAAAGTTTTGTTTTGTGACCCAAAACTAGGGATATCACGGAGCTTGATCTAGCCAGCCTACCCACACTCACTGAGGCTGAGCTTAGGTTGTTGTGCAGAAAGAGGGAATTACCAGCTGCTAACCTCCTTAGGAACATTACAAAACCACAGAGGGTAACCCTAAATAATCCCTGGGGACTGGGAAGTTATTTATTTCATATAATCTACAATGTCCCCATAGGAGACCACAATATTATCACAGGGTTATCTTACAATCGGAACAGAATGGGTATATTTAATAGAAAAACTTATTTTATCAGTACATATACAGAATAAAAACACTTCCATACAAATCAAAAGGAGTCCCCAACTCACAACACAAAAATATAGAAAGACAGAAAATGTGCAAAGATCAAGTGCTCGTGTTCAGAAAAGAAAAAGCAAAGAGAATAAATCTCATCACCATCTAACATTACAAATACTAAAAACCTATAAACAGCCTGTTGGTTGATCTTTTACTATATTCATCCAATCCTTAGTTTTACAAGGCCATCAATTGCCAATTTAGTCCTCCATCCTCATACTAAATTCCAACAGGCTGGAGCATCATCGTCGACGTTTCGACCCTCTCTATGCTCTTGGGCCAAACTGAAAAGCTCCTCCACGGGTCTTCTTCAGGACAAACTGGTAGGGACCCCACTTGGTATATATCAATCTGTATCCTCCTATTTTTCTCCAGACAAAGTCTGCAAATCCAAAATCAATCTTCTCACTTGTTGTAAAGTAATTACACAGGGTACATCTCCCATATCCTTCCTCGAATAGTTCTTATTACCTTGTAACCGTTCACATCTTTTTCATTGACGAGTGAAATGCGCTACTGTAGCCCCTAGCTACAAGTTGTAGCAAAGTGGCTCCAACATTTGCTACACCCTATGCATGAATGCTGCATGAATTGTGAACAGGTGCCCAGAGGATAATCCGAATCACAGACAACTCCAATTGCATGGGTGAAGTTGTGCAAACAAAGTATCCATGGAGCAAGTAGGAGACCCTATCATCTTGAATGGTTTGCCTTAAGTAGCATCTCGCAGTAACCTGTTGTCACAAAATAGTATGACAATGCTGAGTTCAATCTCACAGATCCCACACAAAGTCATGCATCCAGCTATTTATTTACCACATCATGATGAAATGATGGCCAAATAATCCTGCCATGTTGCTAAAAGAAGTACAGTAGCCGGAAGATGACATGGAAACACCCATGTCATATTGGAAAAAATACCCAGCAGTCACTTCACTAAATGTAGATTGTATAAATAGACTTGTGGAGGTTGTACTAATGCTGTTCAGATAGATTACACATATTGCACAGAAATGTAAATTGAGAAAATGTCTGGGATGTTTGCCTACAAATATTCATACCACAATGAATCAGCTATTCCAAGGGAAATTACCTCTGTTTGTAGTGTAGCCATTTTTAATATAGCTTCATGCACGTTAGTTTAACATACTAGGCCACTGTGCACTTTGCCTTAGATACATTTTATTCAGCCTTGTACTGTTATTTTACAATAACCAGTTTTACGGTCTTGTTTTAATTTCCTTCTATCACACTGTTTAGCTTGGTTCAGCACTGTGTTCTCAAATAATGCATTCTTGATCTCCCTGTGCTTCAGTCAAGGCTACAGTCTGGTACATTGCCGGTAAACGTGGTAGATGTTTAGTCTCCAGTATTTGTAGAAAATACACATCCTTACGTATGGACATTTTCTTAGAACAACTGTGTGTTAGGTATAAAAACACTTCCTAGTCCTTGTACACATCTGAGGGAGATTCCGGCCTGGAACCTACAACTAGATTCTGACTGCCCCATTGCAGATGCTGATGCAGATTACAGACCTTTGCTCAGGTATGAGGATTGATGTCCTCCCGGGGGAACCTGAAAGGCAGGCTTAGAGCTTAACACGCTGTGCTCGAAATCTAACTTAGAGAGAACATAACCTAGCGGCACTATGATAGCTTTATTCTTGTGCTTCACTCTCATCGTTACTATTTTAATCCTGCTGTGTTGTGTAGTTCTGGTTATTAAAGCTCACGCTTTGCTATCTAAAATGCAGTTGTTTTATTAAACCAATCTTTAAAACTTAAACTGCCTTTGTCATTTCTATGTGAGACCGTACTGAGTATGAGAGAACCGGTTGTGACCTGAGTGACCACAACTTCCCTGGGAAGTGCTAAGATGTCTTGCGCTCGGCTGCCCAATTGTCTCTTCCCTTTGGGAGAGATGAGGCACTGCTAGTTAACCAGAGCAAAACCCGGATTTAGAGTGACAAGGGTCCTTCACCGTGGGTCAGACTTAGTCCCCCACACTGTGAACGATCTTGCCGCTGAAAATCCAGTAGTCTCTTTAGGATAATGAGAGCCTACGCAACATGTTGATTGGTACACCTGGGACTACCCTTCTCAGATTGCATAAGTAAAAGAAAATAGTCCTTTGAATGTTGTAGAGACCCAGGGATAATCATGTACCTGTAGAAGGCCCTTAACCTGTTGCTCAATGGGAAGGGACATCACTGTCCCTTTTTGTCATGCAATCATAGATTCCCTTGGATGAATGTATGTATACATTCACATATGATTCCCACATTACTGAAAGTCACTCCCTGATGCAGGTCAACAGTTAGGAAATGAATGTTCAGTATTTAACATGTGCTAAGCACTTTGCTAAATTATTCTATATCAATGGCATGGAAATGCACATTGAGGATAAATTGTGAAGTCCTACCTGTCATGTCCTTGATTGCTTCTGCAATTGTAGATGGAATGATGGTTGAGGGTATGTGTGAGCCACTAATCAATGGTGACACACTCCTGCCTGTGGCACCACAAGTACTTTAGCCCCATCACGTATGTCCAATTAAAAATACATGCTGAGATGCACACATATGTTAGGGAACCAGACATCATCCCATGAAGACAGGTAGACCATGCATGAAACACCAGTGAAAATGATATGCCACAAGTAAAAGCTATACATGCTAACATGTTGGCATAGGGAATGATGGAAACAGCGATGTCACCAAAATCGTCTCAATGGGTATTCACTACTTACCAAGGGAAAGTATTCATCTGTGACCGCACCCAAAGGGCAATGTATGCTGTGTCACATTTATGAGGGCCACCTTCACATGACAGAAAGTTGTGAGGCAAAAGCACTTGTGACACACTCAAGACAAGTGGCCTGTGGGGGACAGATGCCAATATACTCACGTGAGCAGACACATGGCTGATTACAGTGACCTATTACTTCATGTTGTTTTGGCTGACACAGTGAAAGGAAGTGGACTGTTGGGGACAAATGACACTCACAGCAACAAACAACATTACCTGATTGATCACTGTACTCAGCCATGTGTTTGCCCTGGAGACTGGTTTTGGACTGTATTCTGTTGTAACCTAGGTCCCTGGGACAATAGGCAAGGTACATCAGCATGCACCAACTACCATGCCTACATAAACAAGTACTCATCTTGTGTGTCACAAATGACCCATCTCCAATCTTCAGGGAGAGATGGCAGACTTTAACATATCAACTTGGCAATGATAACAGACAGGGGTTTGCACAGGACTTACCCTATTGTAGCTGCTCTGCTCCTCTCAAATGCCCATCAAGCTCAGGGTAGGCCACCACCAGAATGTGGGACATTAGGGGGTCAAGCTCCAACATGCACCCTGCCCTGCCCAGCCCACATTGGAAGGACAGACTCAGCTCGACCTCTGCAGGCTTCCAGCCCCATCGTCTCAGGTCATCCCACCTTTTTGAACAGTGGGTGCTCCACCGGCTATGGGCCGCAGGGTCTGCACTTTCCAGGTAATGGTTCTCCAAATCCAATTCTTCAGATGGGGTTGACCTGTATGGATACAAGAGCCAAACCAAAAGGTTACAAATCCATTTCTTGGCCACATGGTTGTGCCACACATATTTCAGAAACACCAAACACAAAAACGTTGTAATTGTCAACATACTACAAGTGTAAAGCACACATACTGATAAGGAGAGAAACATGACTACACACTTTTGAAGTCATCTGCAGACTAATCTACTACCCTGTTTATGACCTATATTGACTAATCAAGCCTCAGGTAGCCCAGGCTCAAGCAACATGTACTGTGGTATGACCCACAAGGAAACAGACAACACACCATAGAGTTCTTCTGAAGGGTAAAGTCCTTGGGCCTGAGTGGACAGATACATGTACATCCAGCCATATTGACTCAATGAATATAGTCATAACAGGGAACTACCATAGTGCAGACTTCACCCCAAGACTTAAGTGACAATGAAAGGGCTGCCATGGGTGGAACAGAAAGTCTCTTCCCTATGCATGTGTGAGTATGTGGGCTACCCAATGTAAGCTCATTCCACTTCAGGATGGGTTTGTCTGGTAAGTACTTATAGCACAGAGCAAACCTTTTACCATATGTGACAACCCTTCAGAGATGGCATCCAACATACCGAGGTATGTTTGGTCTGATTGGTTGCATGTAACCAAGCAAATGAGTCATCTGTAATGCCGCCCCCGTAATCAATCAACTCTCTGCACTGTTGGTTTGTCACTTGTGCAATACGCCTGTACTGGACACATATAACTTCTGTTAAGGTGACAACAGAGCTGTGGGAGTAAGGGACCTGTCAATGAGAACACATTGACAGTGAGTCAAAATGTACATATGCACTAGGTCAGGGAGCTACATCAGTACCCATTCCTAATGTAGTCAATGGACAAAGGCCTTGAGGCTAAGTCTTGCCAATGGAGACTCATTTTGGCCACAAGCCAGGATCTGCAGGTCTACAGGGAATGGGCCCGGTGCCACAGTTGCATAGCCAACTGATCAGTAGAGGGAAAGGTGCGGAAGACATTGTGACATGAAGGGTTAATTAGTTTGAGCAGTGTAGATGAGTGTGATGCCTGTTGAAACCCCCACCCAAACAACGTGTAAAAGTTCATAATATTATTTTCAAGCTTGTTTGTGTAGAAGACTCTGTCTCAACCTTGAGAACGAGAGTACAGGGAAAAGATGGAATGAAAACAAAGGCTGGAGAAGGGCAGAGCAGCCAAGTACTGATAACATAGCTAGAAAATGCCAGAATGAGATCGAATCCAAGCTTTATTTAACCAATGAAGTGTGGGTGAGGGATTTGAAGCTCGCAGATGGAGTTGTGAAAGCTGCCATGGCCCAGCGCAGCCTCCCTGTTTTGCTGACCGTGATGCTTGAGGGGGAGAGATGTCCAAGCAGACGGTAGAGGGATTCCCAGCATTTCGTGGACTAAGTTAAGTTCCACACAGGGATGAAAGGCCTTTGTTTCTCTGCTCTATTATTATGACTGATTATTTATGCTTGCACTGTGTTTATAACCTGATGTATTCAGCTCGTTTATATTTTGCTTTCTAAACCTCGTAGTGTGAACCTGCTACAGTAACTGAAACATGCATTTTGGTGTGCAGTAAATCAAAGCTTATCGGAAGTATTCAGTTCATTTATATTTTGCCTCCTGAACATTGTAGTGTGATGCATTTTGGTATACAGTTAATCAAAACTTATATCTGTCAATGAACTCTTTGCTTATATATATATATGCATAGATGCTCTTTGTAGTGTACTTATATATAAATAGATGCTTTTCATTGCTGTTCTTATTCTACTATTATTAATGTGCTAAAGGCCTACATTTACCTGCAATTCTAGTAAAGCTAAATTGTGTTTATAATTGGCGTGTGGTCCTTTATTGAGCGTCGTTATTGACTTATACCGAACAGGTGTCAACCAGTCACCTGGATAAGACATTTTGGTACCAGGAGTGGGGTATAAGTCAATAATGCCTCTTTGGGGATGTAAGAAAAGTGAGGCAGAGAGCGGAAGGCAGCATGGGGCAGAAGCCAGATCCATTCCCGGGTGGTTAGCAACTGACCTGTTCTCTGGTGTGGCAGGACTCCTGAACGGTGGGCAGTGCCGGTGTTATGGGAGGCATTAGATGAGAAAGTGACTCCTTTCTTAGTGGAAGATGCGGTTGAGAGTGTGAAGCTAAGAGGGGCGAAGCTGGAGCTGAAAGCAGCAGGGCAAGTGGGATGGCTTTTCCTGTCTGCGCTCCGTACGCTATACAGGAAAACATTAACACAAGATGCAGAGATAAGAAAACTGCGGGATGAGGTTGCAGCCTTGCAGGAAAGGCAGTTACTTATGAAAGAGACCATAGAAAGTGCAGTGACTCGGGGTGATCAAATGGAGGCAAGGTGCACCGCATTAGCAGTACGAGTAGCAAAACAGAAGAGTAGGCAGAAGCCCAAAATGCCCTCAACTGTGCAAGTGAGGGCACTGATACACAAACAGAAGAGTAGGCAGAAGCCTAAAATGTCCTCAACTGTGCAAATGAGGGCACTGGTACGCAAACAGAAGAGTAGGCAGAAGCCAAAAATACCCTCAACTGTGCAAGTGAGGGCATTGGTACGCAAAGAAAATTGGGATACATATACTTGGGATGGAACAGTCTCAGACAATGATGACTGGAATTGGGAGGATGAGGTGGAAGTACGAGAAACAGAACTAGGTGGAGTTGAAAGTGGAGAAGGACGTGTAGGTGAAATTGAAAGTGAAAAGGGAGTGAATGGTGGGCAAATATAGAATTCTCGTTTGCTAAGAGATTATATGCAGAGTGAGTTGTTGGAAAGAACCCGTAGGTTTAGGCAGTAGCCTGCAGAGCCTTTGTTTAAATGGTTGGTGGGATCGTGGGACACTGGAGCAAAAGATGCACTACAGAATCCTTTTACGTTAGGTCCCATCACAGAAGGAGACCTGTTTGAGCTGGACATGATAGTACAGGATGATATATATGATGTAGTGATGTGGAGTCTATGGCAGAAGCAGGGAAAAAAGAGGGTGCCACAAGATTGGGCCTTAGTGGAAATAGAACGCATAACTGATGATCGGCCGGTCACCTTAAAAACATGGGTCCCCTTACTAGGTTGGACAAGAGAAGGAGGGGTTGGCAATAAAGCAGGCAGAGCGCAGGAGTTTGCCATCGTGAAGTGGAAATGGTATGTGCAGCAGAGGGCAAAACCGGGACCAGCAGGAGTGTCGAAGATACAAGAAGATAAGCTAGGGGCAGTGGACTTGCAGGCAATGGCCCCTGCACCAGAGCCCTCTGAAATGGAATCCTCACCATTTAAGACAGCCCCACCTTTTGAACAACTCACCAAAGAAGAACAGCAAAATGCATGGTTCACAGATGGTACCTCCCGGTACTACCAAGGAAAAAGACAATGGCAAACAGTCGTATTCCAGCCTGCTACAGAAACGATGTTGATGGGAGGAGGGGATAATGAATCAAGCCAGCTTGCAGAACTGCAGGCTGTAGCAGCAGTGATCGAACAAGCCCCCATCGGAGAGAAAACATTTGTGTACACTGACAGTCGGGCCACTTACCAAGGACTAGTAAGCTGGGCCCCGACTTGGCGCAAGGATGGATGGAAAATGAAAGGCACCCCCATTTTGGGAGGCGAGCATCTATGGGAAGAGATGTGGGAGAAAGGGCAAAACTGTCAAATCTATGTGGGACATGTGGATGCCCATTGCCCATCGGATACCTCACTTGCATCTCTATTTAACAACACCGCAGATCAAATGGCCAAAACGCAAACGGTGGTCATCAAGAAGGAAGCTGAAGCTGCTTTAGCAAACAGGGCCCATGCAACATCCGGACATCTAGGAGAGAATGGCACTTATGCATGGGCACAGCAACGACAAATTCCAGTTGTGAGAAAACAGGGCTGATTGCAGAGGCCCCATAACTTTTTGCCCCCATTCTCCTCTTTTTGCTGGTGTTTTCCTGACTTTGATGGTGCCCTGGGTACTGCTAACCAGTCCCAGGGCCTGTGCTCTGTGTAAAATGGATATGCAAATTAGGCTAATTATAATTGGCTAAGTTAACCTACCTATAAGTCCCTAGTATATGGTAGGGCATGTAGGTTTAGGGACCACAGCATAGGTGGTGCACACCTAGGTGCACTGCTGAGGTGCCCAGTGTCATTTTAAAGGCAGGCCTGCTTTGCTGGCTGCTTTTAAATTAAAGTTATATGCAAATTCGACTTTGGAATTAAAGGTACTTCCAAAGTCTTAAACTACCTTATTTTTACATATAAGTCACCCCTAAGGTGTGCCCTATGTGCCCCTAGGGCTGGGTGCCATGTAACTATAAGCAGGGACTTTATAAAAATAGATTTATAAGCCCTGGTGAGGTAAAAACAGCCAAATTCGTTTTTCCCTCATTGAAGTAAATGGCCTTCATAGGCTAGAATGGGCAGACTTTATTTTAAATTTTAAAGTCTCCTTAAATGTTACATACCAAGAATTTGGTATCAAATTGATTGTTGTAATAAATCCCACAACTTCCAGTTGTGGGATTTAATATAACTTGTCCAGTAAAAAGTTTAGACTTTACCTAAAAAGTTGCCAATTTCAGCTCTGCATTGTTTTTGCTGCTGTGCTCTGATTGGCCAGCCTGCAGCAGCTTCTGCCAGGCTGCCTTGATGAGGTGTGAAGTGGCCTGGCTTCACACAAAGGAATGTGCTTGGGGGAGAGAATCTCCCCTCAGCAGATGGTGAGGCAGGAAGGGGGAGGGCTGCCAAACTGGTCTTCAAAGGCAGAGAAGGACATTTGGAGCACCCAGCAACACCCCCACATCCTGCAACCCCAGACAATTAGGTGCCCCCTTGATTAGATTAGGAGAGGGGTGTGTTTATGATTTTTAGCCACACCAGTGGGTGGGCTCAGCCAGATGTAACCTCCAAAAATCAGATTCATCCATGTTGGATTTTTAGAGACTGTTGCCTTCTGGGATGGATTTTTGCCACACTTCCCAGGAAGTGGTCATCACAGGGGGACGACCCTGTCCCTGATTGGAGAACCAGGGCCCCCCTGCTTTTCACCCAGGAGCAAGGATAAAACTGGCAGACCTGCACCCACGCCTCAGATCCCCACCAAATTTCAAGAAGAAGGAACTAAAGGAGAAGAAGGACTGCCCTGCTGGCCCCCTGGCCTGCACCTGGAACCTGCACTCAGAAGGACTGCACCAGCTGCACACTTGGGCTTCACCACAAGAAGGACTTTGCCTGGCTTCAACTGGTTCAAGGAGGGACTCCCTGTTTGCTACAGGTGAAAAATTGCTAACCAGAGTCCCCTGCACCAACTCCTGAAGAAAGCGACCAGCTGACCACTGTCCAGTGGCCAAAAAGGAGTTTGCGCCAGGTGCATTCTGGGAGTTGAAGTCTGCACCCCCCAAGGACCATCACAGAACTTCTGGACCCTCGGGGTGAGCTGTGGACCCCAAAAGAACCTTAAAAGAACATCTGGGTGAAGCCCCAGAAGTTTGGAAAAGATTTGAGAATTTTTGGAAAAAAGCTCCAGAGAGGGACCGACCCGCCGTGGAAATTCTAGCCGGCTTGCCTCAACCGCGACCCGGCCTGACTTCGTGGTTCATCCCGGTAAAGAAAAACATCCAAAAAAGAGACTAAGTCCGAAGGTAAAAAGTTGACCGGGACCTCCCAGCTATCGTATCCGAGAAGGGCTCCATGGACGTCGGATCAAGATCCAGGTTTACCCCGGTCGAAGGATTTTCATCTCGAAAAAACGACTAAGTCCGAAGGTAAAAGTCTCCACCGAGGAAACCCACATCGCGTATCCGGACAAGGGCTCCAGGAGGTCGGATACAACTGGCAGGTTCGTCCCGGTGAAGAAAAACTTCAAAATAAAGACTAAGTCAGAAGGTAACTTTTTAACCGAGGCCTCCCGCGACCTGTAGCCGAGCAGGGCTCCATCGCGGTCGGCCTGAAAGTTTGACTTTGCCCCGGTCGAGGTGCAACCAGATGACCCGATTGTCGCTTTTTGTTTCTAAGCGCAAGAAAAGTAATAATTCTTTAAAAATTCATATCTCCGGTTCCCCTGAACCGATTTTAATCGTTTTTGTGTCATTTTAAAGATAAAAATATAAACTATTTTTATAAATTGGTTTTGGATTTTTAAACTGTTTCCTGTGTTTTATTTAATTACTGTTTTGTAATATTTGAATGCTTTACACTTTGTCTCCTAAGTTAAGCCTTGACGCTCGTTGCCAAGCTACCAAGGGTTGAGCTGGGATTAATTTACTGAGACCTAACTGTACCTAGGTGGAGGTTAGTGGCTTGTTGCTAGGTGTAGGTACCTACCTGCCCTTACCAATAACCCATTTTCCAACACCAGTCACTAAAGAACAAGTGCAAAAAATAGTAAAGGAGTACCCCACATGCAACCAGATTAGACAAATGCCCTTGCAAAAGAAGCCTAGCGGCCATATCAGAAGAGGAACTGCAGCTACTACAGTGTGGCAATTGGACAATATCGTCCGCCACCAAAAGAAGGAGGAAAAAGCTACATATTGACCATGGTGGACACCTACTCTGGCCTTATGTTGGGTATGCCCTGTAAGTCTGCAGACCAAAAGTCCACTTTGCGAAGGCTACACTGTGGGGCACCTGTTGAGATCCAAACAGATAAGGGCACACACTTTTCAGGGAAAACAGTGCCGGGATGGGCACAGGAACAGGGAATTCGGTGGATTGTGCACCGTAGTTATTATCCACAAGCTGTAGGCATGATTGAGAGATATAACGTATTGTTGAAAGAACAGCTAAAAAAGTTATCAGCACATGAGAGACTTGCACAAGTGATTTGTGAACAAGCGTACACCCCCCACATTGAAGAAAGATCTGCCCCCCCATAACACCCAGAGAGGTTAGGGAGGATTTGGAAGCACAGGAAGAAAAGTATGGGTGAACCATCCAGGGAAAAAGCCAGAGGCAGGAGAGATATTGAGTCAAGGGGTGGGGAGTACGTATATTGTACTTTTAAAGAACTTTAATGTACCTGTATGTGTACCTGCAGTGAGACTTACTCCATGGTCATAAACGATGACATCTGCGTTGATGATAGCAGAGAATGCTGTTACGGACCTTCATGCCACTTGTGCACCTCAAGCCGCTAACGTAACTGATGACCAGGGAAATGTTTCACTTTGCAACGTGGAGGTACCTGGAGGCAAGTGGATGGCTGCCAAAGCTGTGACCTAGAAGGTAACTGGACAGCAAATCCGACATGCCAACGGACTGAACAAGGTGAAGGGGACGCCAGCAACAGTACAGGCTTTGAGTTATATGCTAAACATGATATGTAAATATTGTGATACCAGGACACATGGTGGTTGTTACAATGAACAACAGAATACCAGCCTTCATTTTTTTTTAACCGAAAGACGCATGGTTAACAACTTAAGCAACGTTTCCATAGTGCGATATAGAATAGGATGTAAGCAAGTTCTGCATGCAGGTATAATTAATCGTATTGTGTTACAGGTAAATATTGCCAAGGGGAATGTCTCAAAGTCTGATCCATTATGTGCACCATGGACACCACAGTTATGGCCCTTGCCAAAGTTACGCAATAGAAGAGATCTAGGGTCCTTGATAGCTGGGGCCACCGGAATCGGGGTAGGGGCCCTGAATTCTTTTGATGTTGAAGCCATTAGGAATAAGCTATCTTCTACAGGATATAGTACAGGAGAGGCCATAAAAGTAATTTCTCAATGGGGGCCCACAACTCACAAGAAGTATGGAAAGTCCTGCGTGGGTTGTATCGCGATTGGCAATGGAATAATTTCACTTATGAACAATTAAAAAAAAAAAAGCTTTTAAAACCCACAAGCAGTGTCCGAGGGCATCCAGTGCATACTATGGCAAAGCATTGTTAATCTACAGTATGCTGACTTTAACGCAGAATGGGGACAGCCTCAATGTGAATATTGGAGACAACAATTGCATTTCCCTGAAGAAATATGGGTAAAGCCCATACAGTTTCACGGTGAGAAATGTGTTATGCTCTTTTTGATATAGTAAGAAGTGATTTTCCTCCTGACATATGGTGCCCCTTTATATTGCTCCCCGTAGTGAGAAGTAAAAGAATGGTGGGTACTTCACACTGACAAAAAGTAGATTGATTAAACAAATCACACTGTAGATCAAACTAGATGTGCAGATTGGTCTCAGGGGTGGGTATGTACCCACACTGGACGGGTGCTAGATCCATGTCTTCACACAATACAAGGAGAATGTGAATGGTTACCTTATCCTATTAAATGGCACAGACTTATATCAGATAGGGACAGAGAGTATATGTTATGTCATTAATCATCCCTTACTTATTAACGGATTTATACAAACCACCGGAGAGCAAGTAATGTGTATGCACAATATTACCAGCATCATTGACATAAGCACTCACATCTTGTACCGACCGACTAAGTTCACCATAACCACATTACAGACGCAAATGCGTGCGCAGTTAGAGTGGAACCAGATTAGAGGCAATCAGGCACTACACGCAAGTTACCTTTGCTAAATTTGATATGGCAGCTAAATACACCAAGGATACAGCCATACTGATGACCATAAACGTTAAACAGCTTATGCACACTGCTTCATGCATCCAGCAAATAACTGAGCATCATTGGTATGACATTTTCTTAGGCTGGGCACTAGGAGCTATGAAGACGCTAAATATTGTGTTACAACAGCTAATTTGGTTATTGATTGTTTGTGTTACGCTAATGACTATACTATGTAGACTATATGCATGCACAAAACAGCTTCATACTAAAGATACAGGCGCTTAGAATAACGCTGACCAGTATTAGTAGCAACGTAGCTAGCGGAATGTCAAAGTAAATGATATCCGTTTCAGCATGCATCACGCTCATCTAAGGGGTGAAGTGATCAGTATAGGGAAAGTTGCGGAATACATTGTGACGCGAAGGGTTAATTAGCTTGAGCAGTGTAGATGAGTGTGATGCCTGTTGAAACCCCCCCCAAACAATGTGGAAAAGTTCATAATATTATTTTCAAGCTTGTTTGTGTAGAAGATTCCGTCTCAACCTTGAGAACGAGAGTACAGGGAGAAGATGGAATGAAAACAAAGGCTGGAGTAGGGCAGAGCAGCCAAGTACTGATAACATAGCTAGAAAATACCAGAATGAGATAGAATCCATGCTTCAAGTTATTTAAGCAATGAAGTGTAGGTGAGGGATTAGAAGCTCGCAGATGGGGTTGTGAAAGCAGCCATGGCCCAGCGCTGCCTCCCTGTTTTGCTGACCATGATGCTTGAGGGGGAGAGGGGTCCAAGCAGGCGGTAGAGGGCTTCCCAGCATTTCGTGGACTAAGTTAAGTTCCGCACAGGGATGAAAGGTCTTTGTTTCTCTGCTCTATTATTATGACTGATTATTTATGCATGCACTGTGTTTATAACCTGAAGTATTCAGCTCGTTTATATTTTGTTTTCTAAACCTCGTAGTGTGAACCTGCTACAGTAACTGAAACATGCATTTTGGTGTGCAGTAAATCAAAGCTTATCCGAAGTATTCAGTTTGTTTATATTTTGCCTCCTGAGCATCGTAGTGAGAGCCTGCTGCAGTAATTGAAAAATGCATTTTGGTGTGCAGTAAATCAAAGCTTATCTGAAGTATCCAACTCATTTATATTCTGCTTCCTTAACATCGTAGTGTGATGCATTTTGGTATACAGTTAACCAAAACTTATATCTGTCAATGAACTCTTTGCTTATATATATATATAGATATGCATAGATGCTCTTTGTAGTGTACTTATATATAAATAGATGCTTTTCATTGCTATTCTTATTCTACCATTGTTAATGTGCTAAATGCCTACATTAACCTGCAATTCTAGTAAAGCTAAATTGTATTTATAATTGGCGTGTGGTCCTTCATTGAGCGTCCTTATTGACTTATACCAAACAGGTGTCAACCAGTCACCTGGATAAGACACCAACTCTTACCCAGCTTGGACTATGTCTCATACTGGGAAATGCATTTAACAGGCCCTGGTCTCTGCAGGCTGAGCATACAGAACATACATTACACTCACATTTCTGTCACTTCCATGCATGACAGTACATCATGTACTAATCCTCTAGGTGGGTTGTGGCTTATGTGGCACTATGAAGGGAGGGCACAGTGACTTTTATATGGTTCTCATGCAACAGTTTGACAAGGCCAGATGTGAGCTGAGTGCTCTGTGGCACTATACACATTACTTACAAGATCCTCAAATGACTCAAACAGCATACATACATGCTGTGATGCACATGTATGCTGTTTGACACTTACAACAATCATATCCAAAGATATGTCATTGTATGGCTGTAAGACTCCTTGCCTAGCTATATTAATGCTACACAAGGAAAATCTAGTCCTCATCACACAACACAATAGTAATATGAAATACATAAATTACTTTGCTCCACTACCTGCAACATGGACATCCCATTTCTGGCACACAAAATGTAACAACATGTGCCTAAAAAGTCTAAATGGTACACAGAGGCACATCATGGCCTACAAGGAAGGAATAGATGGTGTTAAAGAGATTCCAATATGCCTATGTGGTTCTTCCCTGCTCCTCCGGTGAGCCATACAGCTGACCATACAGGGGAAGGACCTCCTCAATGAGCATCTCCATGTCCTAAGGAGAGAAGGCAGGGGCCCTTTCACCTGCTTGGCCTGGCATATTTGTTCCCAGAAGCGGCACACAGCAGCTGAAGTGGCAGAGGTTCTTTGTGGGACTGCCACCTTGGCTGTTTGGTGGTCAGACCGCCAAACTCATAATCAAGCTCTAAGTCAGAAGGTAAAATATTGACCGAGGCCCACAGCTCAGTGTATCCGACTTTAGCTCCATCGCAATTGGCCTCAAAGTTTGACTTTGCCCCGGTCACGCGCTACCCTATATTCCTGGTTGGTGCTTTTTGTATCTAGGCACTAAAAAGCTATTTTTTTCATTTATTCTTTGAAAATTCACATCTCCAGTTACCTACATTGGATATTTGTCCTTTTGGTGAATTTTTAAGATAAACATATTTCCTATTGATAGAAATTGGTTTTAGATTTGTATTGTGTGTTGTGTTTTTTACTTATTTACTGTTTTGTTGATATTTAATGCTTTACACACCTTTTTCCAAAGTTAAGTCTAGCTGCTTGTGGGCCAAGCTACCAAGGTGTGAGCAAGGATTAATTTATTGAGACCTTCACTGGACTTGGTGTGGGATTGTGGCCTTTTACTAAGTGTAGGTACCTACCTGCCCTTACTAATAATCCACTTTCAAACACTACAGTTACAGAGAATTTTGGAACGTTCAAACATTATGCTGTAGTTCAAAGTTGAGTCCTGCAAGGGAAGAAGTGTTAAAAAGTATGACCTTAAATTAAGTATCTAACACTTAGTTAAACGTTGTATCTCTAGGATACAGTAAAAGAAGAAAAACAAAAATAAATATTAAAAAGGATATCTGCCATTATTTTGGACTGTGACTTTTGTATGCTATACATTTCTCAACATCTTGTTCTCACATTTGAAATTACAATACATGTGTAAAAGCCACAAACACACACAGACTTCGTAGAGTTTATATAGCCAACTCACTTTTGAAGTGTACACGATAAATGTAATCCTTAGATAGGCATTTAAATTGTAATAATGCCAATATTGGTGTTTTCCTGTGAACTGGAGACATTCCTCCTACAATGGTAGAGGGCTAACCTAATTTCACTTGGAAGTTTGAAAACTGTATCTGAAATCTTCCTTAGGGACACTTAAAGATTAACCACAGTATTCTACCCTTCAAAGAAGGGATGAAAAAGCTGTTGAAAACAAATGCGTAAACTTTGATATGTTCTTCTGCCTTTATTATGAGTGGCAAGCAATAGTTTTAGACTATTTTAGCTCAAAAGGGCTATGTCATATAAAAAAAGACACACACAAACTTAAAGAAAAGCATAACACCCCCCCCGAAGTTACATCCTTGGCTATTAGTATATATTATGTTTATCACCATTGCGCCTCTAATTTTGTGAAGAGTGGGGATCTTCTGAACTCTCACTCGCAGTACCTCATTCTACCGCCCCAAACTAGCGTCTCTCACATCTCATCCTGTTTGTGGTACATTCTTTAAGAAAATAGCTTTCTTGGTTAAGGGTTAGACATTTTCATAAAAGGCCAGCATGACAAAATAGTTATAAGCCTCAGTTTTATTTAAATAAATGTTCTTGGTACGGACAAATAGGCTTTTCACTTTTTATTGTTCATCATAGAAGTCATCAAGTCCCGCTACCTCACCCTTTCTCTCTTTTCCTCCCTCTTTCAGCAATTCAGATAATGATTCACTTCCGGACTGTAGCCAATCAAGCCACTCCACCAGGTCCTGAAGAGTCTTTTCTTACTTGTAAGATCTGCCTTCACCCCCTCATTGGAGGTGCTACATAGGCTCTCATTATCCTAATGAGACTATTGGATTCGGGTGGCAGAATCACTTGCACTGTGGGGGACTGAGCCTGAACCCATTGCAGGTGACACCTGTCAGCCTAATCCGGGTTTTGTTCCTGCTAACTAGCAGTGCCTCATCTCTATGCAAGAGCAGGGATAACTGGGCAACCGAGCGCATGACACAAATGACTCCTCAGGGAAATCGTGGTCACTCAGATCTCATCCCTTTCTCTCAGTTATATTAGTCTCACACTTGCAAGGACAATCAGAGGCAGAGTATAGTTCAATAAGCTTTTATTGAAGTAACTGAATCTTAGATAATAAAGCATGAATTGAAATAACTAGGACAATGAAGCATGTCATGATTAAAATTGTGACAGAGAGAGTGAAACATAAAAATATTGCTACCATATTGTCACTAAGATCGTTAAGAATAGTTCCTACCTAGGCTATGTTTGAGCACAGCATGTTAAGCTCTAATTCTGTCCTTCAGGTTCCCCTGATAAAACATCATCCTTCATACCTGAGCAATAGGACTGTAGTCTACATTAGCAGCAGCAGCAGCAAAGCACTCAGCAATCAGCATACAGTCGTGGTCATCTGGCTGGAATCTCCCTCTAACATACATGGGTCAAAGTAGTGTTTTATAAGAAAACTGCTGATATTCCAAGAAAAGGATCCACATGTAAGACTTTGTATGTTTCTGTGAACATTAGAGACAAAGCCTACCACTTTTGCCATCAACCTATCTTACTGCAACCTTGAGAAAAGAACAGAGTGAAAGAAATGTCTTGTTTAAGAACGCAGTGCTGTCCTAGGCAAAGAACAGCTAGATAGAGAAAATAAAACAAGACCACAAATGTGGCTATTGTTAAAATAATAAAACAAAGCTGATTCAAATATATCTAGGTTAAAGTGCACAGCAGCAGGCTTAGTTTCCTAAAATAATGTGCATCAAGCTATAACTAAAATGACTACACAACAGAGGTTTAGTGGGACAATCCAGAAAGATCAAAGATCCACTTGGATCAGCAAAGTTACTAACCAGTTGCACATAGGAAAATAAGTTATTGGGAATTTAGACAATTTGCAAAAAATAAAATACACCTTCAGTTAATTTTCATCAATCAAACAGCATGATTGACATATGTGACTAAATAATGGAGTTGAACAGCATGGGTAGATGTTACCTGGTGACACTCCAGCAATGAAGTTACCTTACCCAGAATGCCAATTCTATAGCAGTCTGTTCTAATACAAGGCATGGGTCTAATACAAGCAATGTTGAGAACACAAATTTAGAAAACAATATTTGGTTTGTATGTAAATATGTCCTAAGTTTCATATCTAACATCAAGAAAATGGCTTTCACCATTACTGTAGACAAATGAAGACAAAACTATTCTATTTAGGTTTCCACAGTCTTCCTTCTTATGTGAACGTGTATCTGCATAATCTTTTAATGGAATAAATTATCAATGAATCTTTCACTTTGGCCCTCATTACAACATTGCCGGTAAATGCCACTTAGCGCTGTGCTGATGGCTGTCAACATACCATGACCGCAGCGGTATACCTCTATGGGTATTATGACCCACACAGAGAAATCCGCCACTATACAGACACCCACACAAGTCCGCCAGACCACAGGTCAGTGATAAACTGGTGGTTGCAAAACCCACACCGTTACACCAACAGAAATACGCCCACAGCATCATGACCCATGAATCACCGCAGCGGACATTCAACCGTGGTAAACTATTGGGGGTACAGGCCGCCGTTCTCAAAATACACACACACTAGCAAAACTACGCCACATTGGACAATTCAAAGTACACACACCTGACACATACACACACCCAATTCAATAAAAAACACACACCCACTATACCAACAACCCCTAACAATGAAAGAAATATTGCCAACTGAGAGAGAGGCAAGCCAGGAGCACCCACTGAATCTGAGCCACATAACACCATTACCCATACACCATCCACGCACCTCACAGCACACACCCCAACACATCACCCCACACACCCTCACACATACCACTCACACTACACCCATGGCACAACAAAGACGCCCCAGGTTCTCAGAGGAGGAGCTAAGGGTCATGGTGGAGGAAATCATCTGGGGAGAGCCACAGCTATTCGGATCACAGGTGCAGCAGATGTCCATTGCTAGGAAGATGGAGCTATGGCGGAGAGTCGTGGACAGGGTCAATGCTGTGGGACAGCACCCAAGAACATGGGATGACATCAGGAAGAGGTGGAACGACCTATGAGGGAAGGTGCGTTCCGTGGTAGCAAGACAACAGGTAGCTGTACAGAGGACTGGTGATGGACCCTCACCTCCTCCCCCACAACTAACAACATGGGAGGAGCAAGTCTTAGCAATCATCTATCCTGAGGGCCTCACAGGATTAGCAGGAGGACTGAACTCAGGTAAGTAAAATCTTTACTACTTTATCCCCTACCGTACCTGCATGCCATCACAAACAACAACCCCTACCCTCACCCCCATCACCCCACCACCTCACATATACCCCACCATCACAACCCACCCATCCCAATACTATGCCCTGCATGCAACACTAATGCATGGACCCCCATCACAGACCTGCATGGACACCCATCACCACAGCATGCACACTAGTGACAATCATTTTGCCAAACCAAGCACAACTCACACAAGCCAAAGCTGCCTTGCTAATAACAAACATAGAGGGAAACATATCCATGCACAAGATGGCACACACAAATACAATAACACTGCATTTAGATCCGCACAGTATCCCCACTCAACGTCACCGGAGAGGAGGTGCCAGCCACATCCAGTCTCCCCGTGAAGAGGTCCACAGTGATGACAGCAGCTCTGAATGCCTGGATCATGATGACCAACCTGGCCCGTCAGGGACCTCTGGACAGTCGGTGACCCAGCCACAGTCCCAAACCACCACAGAGCCTTCCCCCTCAGGAAACACCACCACAGCACCCACCCAGCGGGCTCATCCCTCTGTCCCCAGGACACGTCAATCAGCAGTGTGTCTTCCACTACAGGGAACCCAGGCAACCCCACAAACACAGGACGATCAGGGACCTGGGGTCAGTGTCAGTGGGCACATGGTTCAGGGGACGGGGACAGAGTCATATGACAACAGGGAAGCTGGGAAGACTGCTGTGTGACAGGGGGAGGACAGGCCCAGGGAACTGACTCTCCACGAGGCACTCACCAACATCCTGGAAGCATACCACCATTCCCAGGAGACCATTGGCCAGATGCTGGCCAAGTTGCAGGAGACCCAGCGGCTGCAGGAGGGACAGTACCTGGGGATTAGGGAGGACCTGAAAGATATCCACACCACCCTGGTCACATTGCAGGGGTTCTGGCAGACATGGCCAACACCATGAGGGAGGCAGTTGCACACCAACGGGCCCCTGACAGTAGCCAAACCGAAAAACAGCCCCCCACCTCTGCTGGCGCTAGTGGACAGGAGGCCCCGCCACAGGACCAACAGACCACCAGCACCCCACCCCCTGCAGAAGGAAAACCACCAAGTAAACGGTCCCTGCGATCCAGGCAGAAACCAGAGAACATTGCCAAGACCCCTGCCAGGAAATAGGACTCTCCTGATTGTCACCCTTCTGTCCCACTCTGTCACCCTGTCCACCTGGAACTGCCATTGCTCCACTTCCTACGCCCCTTTGGACAATGCACCTGTGATACAAATAGAATGGACTCTACCCTGGACTTATCTCCATCAGCAACCCAGCCCATTGCAATGCCCCCTCCACCTATTAGCACATAAATAAGCATCCTTTGAAAAAAATCAAGTATGGAGCCTGTGAATTCTATGACAAATGTATTAGTTTCACAAACTGTAAACATTGCAATTCAAATGTAGTGTAATATTAACATAGGTATGACCTGTATTGGGAAGCAGTAAACACACAAGGAGCCAGAGTGGGACACAGAGATCTGAAAATAGAGATGCCAAAGGGTACAGTAAGTGGCCATAGAAATAAGGAAATCAGGCTGCCATGTTCAATGTCAAACACAATACTGCAATGGAAGGTGAAGTTACAGTGTCTTACCTGTGTGTCACTGGAAGTACTGTTGAATGAGTGTACGTCTGTTGTCCACATCTTCTTCCTCTGCCTCCTCTTCGTCACTGTCCACAGGCTCCACGCTGCCACAAGACCATCCCAGGCTCATCCTTCTGCAGAAAAGTCACCTGGCGTCTCAAGGCCAGGTTGTGCAACATACAACATGCAGCGATGACCTGGCACACCTTCTTGAGTGAGAAGTACAGGGATCCACTTGTCAGATGGAGGCACGGGAATCTGGCCAAAGGTTCTCTCAATGATCCTCCTTGTTCACCCATGTGCCTCATTGTAACGTTCCTCTGCCCTGGTCCTGGCCTTCCTCACAGTTGCCATGAGAGGTTGGGGTAACCAGAGTCACCTGCAAATATTCGAGGGATACCTGTTAGCCACACACTCACCCTTAGGGCCACACCCATATACCTACATCAACTGGGTGTGGACCATGGGCTCACCTATTAGCCATACCCGGTGCCTCTGGAGTTGAGACATCACATAGGGAATTCTGCTATTCCTCAAGATAAAGGCATCATGCACAGAGCCAGGATACTTTGTATTGACATGGGATATGTACTGGTCCACCAAACACATAATCTGCACATTCAGAGAGTGAAAGTTCCTATTTCTGAACACTTGTTCATTTCTCGCGGGGGCGGTGACAAATGCAATATGTGTACCATCAATTGAACCAATGATGTTGGGGATATGTCCCAGGGCATAAAAGTCAGCCTTCACTGTGGCCAAATCCTCCACCTGAGGGAATACGATGTAGCTGCGCATGTGTTTCAGTAAGGCAGACAACACTCTAGTCAGCACGTTTGAGAACATTGGCTGAGACATCCCTGATGCGTTGGCCACTGCTGCTTGGAAGGAACCACTTACCAGGAAATGGAGCACTGACAGGGCCTGCAATAGAGGGGGGATACCTGTGGGTTGGCGGATTGCTGAAATCAGGTCTGGCTCCAATTGGGCACACAGTTCTTCTATTGTGGCCCTATCAAGTCTGTAGGTCAGGATAATGTGCCTGTCCTCCATTGTCGCCAGGTCCACCGGGGGTCTGTACACCGGGGGATGTCTCCATCTTCTATTCATCCTCAGAGGTTAAACTCTTGGGTGAAAAACAGTGAGCAGTGGGTCATATTCACACACATGTTAAAATTAATATGCATTTCTTCCTTTACAGAAACAGTATGTGAACTCGAGAGTCAGTTGATGTGCCAATGTCTGCTGTGACGCAGTTAGGTGCCATGGCCTGTGCCCCCCTAACATGGCGGCTACCTGACCTGTGAGGAGAGACAAGTGGAAATGAGGTAATTCCGCTGGCGTTGAGTGCCGTTGCGGTCCGTGGTTGACGACTGCTGCGCAACATCGCATTAGTTATCATTGGGCCCTATGGGTTCCAGGAGCCAATGGTGATGTACGCCGGCTTTGACGGTACGCACCGCCGTGGACGTGACCACCATTTTCTATCTGTTCTCACACTTGCTACCTGACCTTCTACCGAAGAAGACCTACACTGCAAGTGCTGCTGTGACCTGTGTCTGGAAGTGACAATGGCTCAAGTGTCTGTGGAAAAGGCCCCTGCCTTCACTTCAGAGGAGTTGGAGAGATTGGTAGATGGGTCCTACCCCAGTACACTTTACTCTATGGTCCTCCAGTCAAACAGGTGAGTACACTGTGAGCATGATGCGTGGGCAATTAATGTATGGATTGCTGTGTGTGTAAGCCTCATGTGGGGGGGCTGATCGGTCCTGGGCAGAGTGCTGCATGTATGGTGTGGAATGTATGTGCATAAGGGGATGGGAGGGAGATGGTGGGCCATGAGTATGACAGTCCGGGTGGTATGACTAATCCCTTTTCTGCTGTATTTTTCCTGCAGGTCAGCGTCCATCAGAAAAAGGGTATTTGGCGTGCCATCTCCAAGGAGGTGCGGACCCTGGGGGTCATTGACAGGTGGAGCACCCACTGCCCTAAACTGTGGGGGGACCTGCGCCTCTGGGCAAGGAAGATGGTGGAGGCCCAGCTGGGGCTGGCCTTTCAATGAGGAAGGGGTACCCATTGTACCCTGACCCCCTGATGTTCTGCATCCTGTCGGTGGCCTATCCGGAGGTAGACAGGCGATTGAAGGCATCACAGCTGCCACAAGGGAGTGAGTACAGATTCAGTATTATGACTTTGCACTCATTAAGGTTTCACCTGCGTGGGAGATGTGGGCTGTGGGTGGCCCCAGGCCAGGGCGAACATGGCAGGGTATGTTCAATGATGGGCAAGATCAGATGCACTCCAACCCCAATAGTGTTAGTGGGCATCTACTACTGGGCAGGGTCTTGTGGGGTTCAGGTGTGCAGCTAATGGCGTTAGGCATTGTACCCAATGGGCTGGTGACTAGGATTGTAACTGGTAGTGCATGGCCTAGTGCATAGGGCTGTTCCCTGTGTGTTGTGTACACCAACTGTAGTGTTGTTGCTGGCATTGACCTAGTGTATTCTCTGTCTCTCTCCCCCCTTTTTGTTTTGTCACCCTGTCTTTGTGTTCATTAACATCATCTGGCGGAGGAGCAGAGGCACCAACGATAGAGGGAGCTGCATCCCACATGGGCCGGGAGGCCGAATCCACCGATGGTGAGGGCACCAGTGGGACGGAGAGTGAGGGGAGCACCACAACGGAGACAGGAGGGGACACTACCTACAGCGACTCCTCCTCCATTGGAAGTTCCCTGGTGGTGGCGGACACCTCTGTGCCCACCCCAACAACAGGTAGAGCCGCCACCCCTTGTACACGCACTGCCCTCCCAGCAGCCCCTGAGCGTGTTTCCCATGCCCGCTCACCCAGGAGGGTGGGCATCTCCTTCGGCCCAGGCACCTCAGATCCTTCCCCAGTCAGCCCTGCTGCCCTCATTGAGGAGGCTATTGACCTCCTGAGATCCCTCTCTGTTGGGCAGTCAACCATACTGAATGCATCCAGGGTGTAGCAAGGCATTTGCAACAAACAAATGCATACCTGGAGGGCATTCACTCTGGTGTGGCGGCCCAACAGAGAGCATTCCAGGCTCTGGCCTCCGCACTGATGGCAGCCATTGTCCCTGTCTCCAGCCTCCCCCCTCCAACTTCCTCTACCCAGTCCCAATCCCCTCAACCCCAGCCTATCCCAAGCACATCTTCAGACCATCAATCACCCAAATCAACACACAGAAGTGGTTCAGGCAAACACAAGCACCACACTTCATCTCACAGGCACATACAGGCACCATCCCCATGCAGACACACCAACATCCACTGCTTCCACTGTGTCCCCCTCCCCCTTCTCGTACACCTCCCTCCCAGTAGCATCTTCACTCACACCTGCATGCACTACATCCTCATCCACTACCTCCATCACCAGCACACCTATCACTACACGCCCCACACTGGCAGTCACCACCCCGACATCCATGCACACGTCCCCTGTGTCCTATCCCATTGTGTCTGTGACCCCTCCTCCCAAAGTACACAAACACAAGCACACACACACCCAACAGCCATCCACCTCACAACAGCATCCAGCCCATTCACCTGCACCCAAACACAGCAGACTGACACCTCCTACAACCACTCCCTCTTCCTCCACTCCTAAACCTTCACCCTCTTCCCGCCCCAGTGTCCCTAAAAAACTTTTCCTCGCCAACATTGACCTATTCCCTCCACCTCCCCCCCAATCCTTCACCTCAGGCCAGGGTGGCCAGAACCCAGCCCAACACATCAGCCACCCAGTCCATGGGCACTGTGTTTCTGCAGCTGTGAGAGGCTCCAAGGAGGCACCCGTCAGCCCAGCCAGTGTACCTGCAACACCTGCCAAGGCCAAGAAGGGCCCGCCACCTGGCAACGGCAAGAAGGGGACAACAGCAAACAAGGGGAAGGAGGTAGAACCAGCCAGCAAAGGCAAGTCAAAGACTACAGCTGGCAGAAGCAAGGAGGCACCACCATCTGCCAAAGGCAGGAAGGGGCACAGAACACCAGCCATGGCACTTCAGCCATCCGAGGCTGCAGGTGAAAGCCTGGAGGATACCAACACCACTGCCAGCACCGCCACCTGCACCGCGGCCAGCACCATCACCTGCACCGCCGGCAGCAGTACCACTGCCAGCAGCAGCATCCCCAGTGGGCAGCCTTCCGAGGCTGCAGTTGAAGGCCTAGAGGCTACCACCACCACTGCCTGCACCGCCACCCACACCGCGGCCAGCACTACCACCTTCACCGTAGCCAGCACCAACACCTGCACTGTGGCCAGCAGCACCACTGCCAGCAGCAGCAGCCCCAGTGGGCAGCCGTCCAAGGCTGCAGGTGAAGGCCAGGAGGCTACCACCACCACTGCCTGCATTGCCACATGCAGCGCAACTGGCATACAGTGACCAGCCATCACCACCGGAGAGCAGTGTGTAGTGGTGACTACATGGGCTGCAGTACTCACCGTGGTCGTCTTTGCCGGCGTTCATGTTCCTGGTGTATGAGAAGGTACACCAGCATAGGGAAGATCTGCAGTTCAGGCTCCATGGCATCATGGTTCTTCCTTGAGTGTCGAGAGGTGAGTCATTTCCCTTCAGAGTAGTGTTTCCACTGTGCTTTTGATGGCATTGGTACTGCCCAGAAAAGCTGGCGGATAGGCGTGTTGTAATGCAGTGGGTGGTACATTGTCTTCCGCCTAGCTGTTGGCGTTTCCGCTGCGGTGTTTGTTGCTACCGTTGTGGCTGTGTTGGCGGTTTCTGCCGTGGTCATGATTCAATTTGTTTTACTGCTGGCCTGTTGGCGGTATTACTGCTTCTTTATCACCGACCGCCAGGGTTGTAATGAGGGCCTGTGTGTCTTAGGACTAGTTCTGAGTGAAGTTTACATATCATTTGTAGCTGGGTGAAGATGGGAAATTTCATTGTGGTGTAAATGGGCAATGTTTCCCCAATTTCACGTGAGGGTAAGGTAAACACACCCATCCAGCTGTCATCTAGATTTCTTTGCACTGAAAATTTGTGCAGCTGAAGGTATCCCTTTTTCATAGAGGTAGGAGGTTCAGGGCAGAAATGAGGAAGCAGGCCAGGGTGTGGGAGGCTGCAGGGCTGGGAAAGATGGGGCACTAAAGCAGTCATGGCTGCTACCAGGAAGGGGTGGAGTGCAGCGTGCGGAGCGGGGGGCACAGGGGGCAGTCAGATTAAAAAACATAAACTTACCTGCCCCTCAGTGATGCACCGCTGCGCTCCATCTTCTCTCCCTAACCATTCATGACACTTCTTTCATGCTGTGGAGGAGGCTGGCCCTGCCTTACAAAGGAGGAAAAATAAAGGGATAATAAAACATTTGTATTATCCCTTTATTTTTCTGCTTTTCATCGGTGGGCTAACGCTCCTCTACCATAGTGGAGGTGCCGCCCCTGACTAAGGGACAGTTGGGTATGTGGGGGACAGGGCTTTCAAGAAGCGGGCGTGGACAGAGAGGCCGAAAAGATCTCTTTTCTCTAGGGTTGCAGACTTGGAATCCGGGACACTGATCTGTGTGGCCCATTCCTGCAGCAGAATCCCTTTCACAATGCATCAGAAATCTTTCTAATGTTTTTTTTTTAAATCAGTTTAGTGCCTTCACACTTTTTAAAGCTCATACACTTTACAAAACTTGTGAGCTGCCAATTGCGGAAATCCATGCCCAACCTGGGTGTGGGCAATGTACAAGGTGAGATCAAGATATGTCGACAATATGAATGCATTGCAAGTGTTAATGCGATTTCTTAAATTATTAGTACGTTTGTCGTTAATGTGCTTGATCCTTTACTCTTTTCTGTGTGTAAGCACCTGCATTTGGTATATTTTTTTCTTTTAGCAGTTATCCTCCCGCTGAGAGAAGAATAATGTAGGGAGAGTCCAATCTCAATTCAAGTCGCACAAAAACCATATGCTTTTTACTTTATAGCGGTTTCCTAGAAAACAGTCGGCAATGCGTCATGTTGTGTGTGTCTACCCTGTGCTGCAGAGTGAATGATAGCTCTTAAGGGTTCCAGATGGAATTCAGTGGCCAGATTACACCAATTGTTTCCAGTGGCAGTATTGCTGTTTGGTGCAAGAGTGATGTGTTGTTCTTAGCGTTTTATTATGAATGAAGTACATTTTGCAAGTGCTAACCAGCACCAGTATATTAAAGGTTGATTTTAATGACTTGTATTTTGTACAAGAAATTGTATGCACTCTTTATTTGTAGGCTGTATAAGGCTTTTTAAGGAACAAGATACAATAAATAGCATAGAACCGCTCCAGACTGTTTTCTAGGAAATATGTACAGCTAAAGTTAAAACATATGTTCTTGGTGTGATTTGCATTGTGACTTGGTTAACCGTACAGTTCCCGTGCTTCTGCTAATCAGAGGGAAATTCTGGCCCTTCCTGATATAGCAGAAACGAGGGACAACTGCACCACCACTGGAATGATAAGCTATGATAAAGGCAATATGTTATTCACTTTTCATGTAAAAAAGATCCCGTAGTTCGAATTCATATGGTTATAAGGTTCTATCTTTTCAATGAAACATAATTTTGCTTCAATAAATCACAAGTCATTGAAACAGAGCATTGATGTGTTTTAAGAAGCAATGACATTTTAGGTCATTTCAAGGGAGAAAGACCACTTTTCAATTAAATAATTTATTTTATTTAGTCTCAAACAAAGAGTTTAAGCAATTTATCATGGGCCAGACATACAAAGCATCTTTCAGTCACAATTCGCAGAATCAGGCCATTTGCAAAAGGAAAAATGCTTTTTCAGATGTACGAAGGCCAAATTACGATTCAGCAGCATGTTACCATATTGCAATTTGGGTTTTGCGATTCAGTATTTAGAGAGGTTGTGTTGAGGGAAAGTCCCTTCCTAACACTGAATCTGAATGGTATGTACAAATGTTTTGCAACCAAAATGCGGTCACAAAACATTTGCACTTTACAGCCAACCCAAAGTTGATGGTAACCCTTTTGCAAATGGGAAGGGGACCCGAAGGAAACAGTTCTAAAAATATTTTTAATGGCTGACAGCATTCTTTACTTAAAAGCAACCACAGACATGGTGGACTGCTAGCCCAGGAGACCACCATCCCTGTGATTTCTGAAATTCCCAGTGGATCACGAACTGAGATCCACCTCATTAATATTAATGAAGTAGGCCTATTTGCAACCCACTGGGAATCACAAAAAGGTTAAAACACACTTTCGTACATTTGTGTTTGCGATTACCAAATAGTGAATCGCAAAAATTTGCTATTTGGTATTTGTAAGCACTAATGTTAGTGCATCTGTCCCTATATCAAAAGCATACTTTTTTGTTTACAGAATTTGTTTTTATTAGCTTTTCTGATTATGGATCAGGCCACCCTCAGCCCTTAGAGAATGAGTTTCAGCATTAATATTAAATAAGATCAATTCTACAATCAGTCAGTAAACATATACATAGCTAGTATCCTCATAGTGGATCCACATGTAAGTAGTATAAGGGGATACCTTTCATCAAACTTTTTGACATGTGGCGCGCCCTGTGTTCACGTAGGTAATGACATGGGTACCCCACCCCGTGATGATGTAGGCAATGACATAGGTGTAGGAGAGTCACGTGGGTTGTGACATGGTGTGATGTCGTGTTAGTACGTGCCCTGATGCTGTCCCTAGTGTGAAGGTCTACAGCTGTGTGAAATGGTGGCTGTGCAGGTGTGCAGCATGCTTCATGGCCTAGGAGGACAAGTGTTGACATGTCAGACATTCAGGATCAAGTGGCTGCTTGGGGGGCCACCTCGCAGGGCGAAGAATTTGGATTGTAAGGCCAAACCTCCACACTGCCGGCTAATCCAAAAAGAGGGGCTGAGCAAATGCTGCAAAGGTTGTGACATATGGTTAGCGTTACGTGTAACCCCTCAACGTATCAGAGCCATCAAGCCGGTCATGTGACTGCTATGTATTGTAGAGGCGCACGCCCTTTTTGAACCACTGAATACATATAAGGAGCCAGCTAGAGCAGTGTGCCAAACAGTGAACCATTGCTGAAATAGGTTGGCAAGGCATTATGAAGAGATACAATCTGCTCACCAGAAAAGCCGCCTCCACAGGTGCCCAGAACACTATCAATAGATATTATCAGACCCTAACACCTGTGGTGTTGGATGAGAATGCACAGCCGGCTGCTCCTAAAGATGGGGGTTCCGACATTACAGTTTTTCAAGAAGAACTTTGCCAGCAGCTTGAAAAGCTCAGCCTCAAGGATTTGACGCAACTGGTATCTCCTGTTAAGGTTGACAGCAGCGGCAGCTAAGTCTCGAAAGACTAATTAAAGGATGCAATTAACTTCATCAACACTGAAGATGATGAAGAAGGTATAGCACCTCCAAATTCACCAGTCTAAGAAGATATAGGCTTTCAGGAGGACCCTGATCCAGAGGCAGTCGTCGTACAGCCAGTAAGTGTAAACTCCGAAGGCGCTTATACACCAATGGACCTATGTGACTCGCAAGATTTCAGAGCAGCCACTGAGTGTAGCGAAAATGCTGAGGTTAGTAAAACAATTGTTTATCTTTTGCTTTCTGTTTGAACCATAGAAAACAACCACAAAAAGAGATGCTCTAGAGGGGTCTACGTCAAAAGTTAACAATGTAAAGTTTTACTACTTAGGCTGTTCAGACAGTCTTAAAGCATTACAAGCCAGAACAAAGAGCTGAGTAAGAAATGTGTTTGCGCTTACAAAAGCACCGATTTTGAAAATAAAACTCCGGGCATACCTTACGATGCCATATGGCCTGTTAAAGGTTTTGCGGCGACCGTTGTGTACACGTTTTAAACGTGACTATTATAACCTATATTATGGGCATAAAATTAACGAGCCACAGCAGGAGGCTCACAACTGTCTATACGAGTCGTACACTGCAAGAACAATTAAACACATATGTAGCCAGTTAGACCCTCAAAAGGTATATAAGTTGTTAAGGGTGGTGTACAGGTTGTCAGCTGTGAAGAAATGTGTCCACGCTGATATGATTAAGGTCTTGGCAGCAGCGGTCAACGAGATCTGATACGCGGTTCAGCCCTGCTCAAAACTCGAAAGTATGCAGGGGCTGTGTACCTATTTTGACAAAAGATTGATAGAAAGGGTCATAGAAAAATGTGTGATATTATTATAAAAATAGAAGAATTGGGTCCTTAGCCCAACGAAAGTTGTTTTAAAAAACATAGAGGTCACGGATAGAGGACCATAACTGTGTTATTTAAGGCTACATAGTTACTTCCTTTTATGACGAGAATCAGAGTGTTGTGCTGCAAGATGTCTATGAGTTACACCCAGGATGCATCTGTATTGGGAGATTGATATATGTGCTGGTTAAAGAAAGAATAGCTGAAATACACCCTGTGACTCTGCGTTATCGGAACATTTTGGTACCTCCTGCTACAATGCAGTGCAACAGCCCTGTGTGTGTCGCCAACTGGTGTAGCAACGCATTGCTGCCCGCAACGGATAAATACTGGCGTGCGTAGAAAGACCGTGCGTGTGAGTTAAGACTTTCACCATTGACCGGGCTACGCCGTGCTTTGGAATTTATGACTGAAGATTATTTCACAAATAAAGTTTCTGTATTGTCGGACCTAGAACTGTATGAACTGTTGAATGCTGTCAGTATCCTGAACATCCAGAGGTATAGGCGGGGGAAGTGGGAAGTCATGAGTGTATAGCTATAAAAAAGTAATGAGTGTATAGCTATGAAAATATCAAGGCTTGTGACGCTGAGACCTAGTAAAAGGAACGGCTCTGAGTAATATGTGTAACATGTGTCGTACTATGTACACATAGTCAAAAGACCTCACAGTGTCCAGCAGCATTGACAATAATAAGTTCTGTACTGTGAAATGTCAAGTACACTGTGTTTATGTTGTGCTTACACACTTTTATTTTTTAAATAAAATGTTCCTACACAAAACAGTCGTCTTTCACTTCATGGGTTGTAACAACAGCTATCATGTCAAATGATGTGTTAAGGAAGGCTTATTGCAATGGACTAGGGGTTGGAAGCTTCGGAGGCACCGAAGCTCTGTTTAGAAGAGCTAGAGTTGAAAATTAATTTGTAAACCGATCAGGGGTGAAGACGTGGTTATCGGGGGAAGGGGCGTATTCACTCCAAAAACCAGCCAGGAGACTTTTTAAGAGGAGGGCCACAGTCATCAGCCATCAGCTAGATTATCAGTGGCAGGTGAACATAATCAGTCTTTAAGATCTAGAAAAGCATAGCAATGGCGCAATGTATATATTGACAGCCATAGACATATGATTCAAGTACGCCTATGCAGAAGAGTTAAACGAAAAAAGTGGTACCAGCATCACAGCCGCCTTTAAAGCCATTTTTGCGAGAGGTCGAGTACCTCAAAAACAACAAACAGACGCTGAAAAAGAATTTTTAAACAAATCTTTTCAGAAATTATTAAAGCAGCACGCTGTTCAGCATTTTGTAATTTAAAGGCGGCGGTTGTAGAGCGTTTTAACAGGACTTTAAAATCAAAGATGTGGCAAAGCCAACAATACCTACAGATACGTGGATGTTCTACAGCCTGTTATAGACATTTATAACACCAGTTACCACAGGACCATCAAAATGTCTCCTGTGGAGGTAACAGCTGATAATTCGTTAATGGTGTGGAGAACTGCATACGGGAGTCATCTTGCGGCGAGGGTCAAGAAACTTGTTTTGAAAGAAGGGGATCATGTCAAGGTTTCAAAGTTGAAGGGTGTCTTCGCCAAAGGCTACTAACAGATATTTAGCAACAAGATATTTATAGTGGAAAGTGTGGAGTTCAAAGAAAGGGTATATGTTTACAAGTTGAAGGACTATGACTAGGAAAAGGTAACAGGTGTCTTTTACAACGAAGCATTACAAAAGGTACCCTATGATCCAAACAGGGTGTACAGGGTTGAAAAGGTTCTGAAAAGGAAAGGCAATGAAGCTGAGAGACAGGCACTGGTCAAATGGCAGGGGTGGCCCGAGACATTTAACAGTTGGGTTTTGGACAGCTAGCTGCATGGGGTGTGAGGTCGCACCGTAAGCACCGAGGTGGAGACCTCACCTTTTTATTTTACTCTGCCGCCCAACGACTCGAAGTACATGTTCCCCAAATATCAGATTTCTAATTATACAGTGAAACTGATTAAACCGGTGGATCTAAAAGGGTCCTAGGAGATGGTCCTAATGGAGATACAGTACCCTAGAACATGGAATACATTTACAAAGCAAGAGGCTATATTTATTATAAAGCTCTCTCACTAGTTTCTGAGCCTCCCCATGAGTTTCCCGCATGGGTATTACACCACCGTCGCGGTGGTGGTTGGTGCCATCAACATAACCATAGCTGGCATTTAAGAGTATGCAAATATACAACTGGTGTCAGATAACGTTAAAATTAAAGTGTTTCTTAAAGCCTCGGAGCTCGATACCAGGTTTAACTGTACCAGTAAATTACAAAGGGTTTTTTGGACAGTACAACATGTGAAAAGGCAGGTGGATCCAGACCCTATGTTTCCCTATATTAACAGTGGATTTTATATATTCTACGTGTATAGCGACATCGTAGAACCTCAGAGGATAGTGTCAGAGTCACCAGATCCTCGGGGTCTGTGCACGTTCCCAACACGTCCACCACTGAACAGCTCCAAGACTCTGATAGATAAATCACAGAGACTGAGAGAGTTCAAGAGGGGAAGAGGAGATTAGGAAGGGAACAGCTGGGAAGGAGACCTGTAGTAAGAAAAAAGGTTAGAACACACAATAAGAAAATTATATCTCCTGAAATCAATACTAAACTATGATTCTAAGCCTAGTCACTCTGAAAACATGAACAATCTAAGAGTTACGTTTAAAATGACTAAGTTTCAAGATGGCCGGATACCTGTAGGGGAATCAAGATGAATTAAATAAAAACTTTCTTATTCAAGTACTTTCCTTTACATGAGAATCAGAAAAACATTCTGACTAAATTTTAAACCAGTCATACAAATCCTGTTTTGAGAATGTATACTAGGACCATACAATATTGCATCTAGAAACTCTGGCCTTTTGTGTACTCTTAAAATGTTTCAAAACAAATTGCGCATATTGCAGATATATATATAGATATAGCAAACACAATAAAAGGACTGTGCACCATGAATAACACAATATGGATTCAGGAAACAAATCACATAACTTGTCAACTCGAATATTACATAATAAATATCTTAGAATAGTGGCTTACAATAAACAACATGAATTAAACTTGAGGAGAGAATCGTGCGTCTTGCCAATTCGAGTGTTACCATGTAAAATACCAAGAAATGGTAACATGCAATGAATATCAAAGTCAAATCCTCATTAATCGAATCGCGCATCTTGCTGATTCGTAAAACACAATATAAATGTCAAGGAATAACAGCTCACAATAAATAACAAGATCAAAGTACAATGAAACAAATCGCGCTTCTTTTGCTGATTCTTAAGCCACCATGTAAATGTCAAGAAATGGTTGCGCGCAATGAACAACAAAGTTAAATGCTCATGAAACGAGTTGCGCGTCTTGCTAACTCGTAAAACATCATGTAAATGTCAAGAAATAGCAGCGCGCAATGGACAGCAATGTCCAAACACCATAAAACGAATCACGCGTCTTGCCGATTCTTAAGCCACCACGTAAATGTCAAGAAATGGCAGCGCGCAATGAAGAACAAAGTCAAACCTTTATGGAATAAATCGCGCGTCCTGCCTATTTGCAAACCACCATATAAACGTCAAAAAATGGCAGCGCGCAAGTAATCTGTTATTCGTTTAAGACTTAAACCAAGAATATGAAAATTCTCAATAACGGTGTCGGGAAATGTCCAACCACCGTCTTACCGCCTGGAACAATGATCACCAATGAAGGATGAGGGCAGAAGACTGGAAGATCCAAATAGGCCGCCGGGACAGGAACTCAGGAAGAAGCTGCTGCTCTGCACCGGGACCTCTGAATAGTGAGCACTGGGAGTTGGGCTGGCTCTCTTTTATAGAGTCTTGGCCCAGCCCAGAACCACGACCAGGCATGTTGCAGGGAAAGTCTCTGGAAGGCCCTGGAAAGGGGCCACACCCTAACACACTCTGAAAACCTGCAGTAATACATTGCATAGGAACAGTATTTGTAAACATATTAAAAATACGTTTTCAGGATTGAACTCTGCAATGCAAAAGGTTAAACCACAACATATCAGCACAATGCATAAATTACGTTGTTTTGAGAGTGCTGGGTTTTTGCATTTTTGTCGCCAATAGAGTGCGTACTGCTCTGCTGTTGACAGATAGGAAATAGTTATTCGCCGTAGTTGAGATGGGTCCCAGTGAAGGGAGAAAATTACACAATGTTTAATATACAACATCATAAACTAGACTACGTGGCAATTTAAAAAAAACATTTTGACACTATAACCATTATGCTCTACGACGATCATGTTAAGCTTAATTTAAGGCAGAGACGGTGACTATTAGGAAGTTGCGATGGTCGTCGTGAAAACATATGGGGACCCATCTTTGTAAAGGGAATATTATAGAGTTCAGGCTGGCTATGGCGGATCGCCGCCCTACTTTGAAGAGGCCCCTGTTATGTACCGGGCCTGATTGGGGGGCTTCTTTCAGATTTGTTTAGAAGAGCCATGCCTTTCTTGAGAAGACGGTACAAAGCAGTGTTGGAGTTTTTTTCCTTATGAAGGGTCATCCCCAGTCTTTTTGCCTCCTCCCTCCTATTTTTTCTGATCTGTTGCTGTTGGCTTTTGAACTCTGAGCACTTTACCACTGCTAACCAGTGCTAAAGTGCCTATGCTCTCTGTGTAAATTGTATTGTTGATTGGTTTATCTAAATGATTGCCATATTTGATTTACTAGTAAGTCCCTAGTAAAGTGCACTAGAGGTGCCAGGGCCTGTAAATCAAATTCTACTAGTGGCCTGCAGCACTGGTTGCACCACCCACATAAGTAGCTCTGTAATCATGTCTCAGACCAGCCACTGCAGTGTATGTGTGTGCAGTTTGAACTGTAAATTCGACTTGGCAAGTGTACCCATATGCCAGGCCTAAACATTCCATTTACTTGCATGTAAGGCATCCCTAAGGTAGGCCCTAGGTAGCCCCAAGGGCAGGGTGCAGTGTATGGTTAAGGTAGGACATATAGGGGGTCATTACAACATTGGCAGTAAAAGCAGCTTACCGCCGTGCAGAAGACCGCCAACATACCGCCGCGGCAGCGGAATTCCGCCACAGCTATTATGACCCACATCTCGGAATCTGCCGAAATTCAGACACCCATACAAGTCCGCCACATCAAAGGTCAGTGATAAACTGGCGAAAACAAAACCTCCACCGTCAGGGCAACAGAAACACGCCCATGCTATCACGACCCATGAATCCACGCAGCGGTCTTTCAACCGCGGTATTCCATTGGCGGTACACACCGTCGCGCTCAAAATACACACACATCTCCAAAACACCGCCACATAGGACAATTCCAAATACACACACCTGATACACATACACACATCACTACCTCACACCCAACACAATATAAAACACACACCCACATCATCCACAAACCCCTACGACCAAAAATCAGAGACGAAGGCGACAGACAGAGAGCACAGCAATAGACAACCCCACCACACAGAGGCACACAACACCATCACCCACACAACATCCACGCACAAAACACCACACACCACTACAACTCACCACACTCTCCACCACATACACCACCCCATACATCACCTACACCACTTCATGGCACGCCAAAGACACCCCAGGTTTTCAGAGGAGGAGCTCAGGGCTATGGTGGAGGAAATCGTACGGGTAGAGCCACAGCTATTTGGATCACAGCTGCAGCACACTTCTATAGCTAGGAAGATGGAGCTATGGCGAAGAATCGTGGACAGGGTCAACGCAGTGGGAAAGCACCCAAGAAATCGGGAGGACATCAGGAAGAGGTAGAACATCCTACGGGGGAAGGTGCGTTCCGTGGTCTCCAGGCACAACATCGCGGTTCAGCGGACTGGCGGCAGACCCCCACCTCCTCCCCCACAAATAACAACATGGTAGGAGCAGGTCTTGACCATTATGCATCCTGAGGGCCTCGGAGGAGTCGGTGGAGGAATGGACACTGGTAAGTCAAATCTTAACTATCATATCTCCCACACTACCTGCATGCTATCACACACCCCCACCCTCACCCCCTCCCCTATCACGCCAAATCCTCACTAATGTACTAATAACACAAACCACACATCCCATCACCAAGCCCTGCATGACACAACAAAGCATGGACACCCATCACTAAAGCATGCCGACTGCACATACTCATAACACCCCCTAACCATCATCACACAAGCCCCCACACAGGAATGCTAGCACTGGGGTACACGCTCACCCACCCATTGCACACCATGACACACACACATGCAATAATCATGCTTTTATACCCCTGCAGGACCACTACCTAACGTCACCAGACAGGAGGGTCCAGACATCTCTGCCCCACCCACAGAAGAGGCCCACAGTGACGACACAGCTCTGGCCAACTGGATCCAGTTGACCAGCCCGGACCATCGTGGGCCTCGGGACAGTCGGTTCCCCTCACACAGGCACAGCCCAACACTGACCTTCCACCCTCTGGTAACACCAGCACAGCACCCACCCAGCGGGCCCATACCTCCGTCCCTAGGACACGTCAATCAGCTGTGTGTCCACCACTACAGGGAACCCAGGATAACCCACCACCCCAACAACAACAGGGACCTGGGGGCAGTAGTAGTGGGCACACGGTCCAGGGGACGGGGGCACAGGAACACAGGGGAACTGGTAGGGCTGCTGTGCGACAGGGGGAGGACAGGCCAAGGAAACCCACTCTCCACGAGACCCTCTCCTCCATCATGGGAGCATACCACCACTCCCAGGAGACGATGGCTACGGTCCTGGCTAAGTTTCAGGAGACCCAGCGCATGCAGGAGGAACAGTATTTGGGCTTCAGGGAGGAGCTCAGAACCATCAGCTCCGCCCTGGGAATCATCGTAGGGGTGCTGAAGGACATACAGAACACCATGAGGGACACCGTGGCACTCCAAGGGGCCCCTGACACTAGCATGGACGATGAACTGCCCACCACCTCCGCCGGTGCTAGTGGACAGGACGCCCCATCACAGGACCACCACACCAGCACCCCACCCCCTGCAGACGGAGAACCACCCCGCAAGTGGTCCCTGAGATCCAGGAACAGGACAGAGCACGATGGCAAGACCCCCGCCAAGAAATGAGACCATCCTGATTAGCACCCACTGTCCCACATTGTTACCCTGTCCATATTCAAACTGCCCCAGCTCCACTTCCTATGCCCATATGGGCAGTGCACCTGTGAGACTAATAGACTGGACTCTGCCATGGACATTCCTCCACCATCCCCCCTCACCATTTTGCCACCCCCTCCAATAAATCGCACGTCAATAAACACCCTTGAACCACAAAACAATCTGGAGTCAGTCTGTGATTTCTAAAATTTGTATTATCTATGACAATGACAAAATCCTTTCTAAGATTGTAATGCAAACATACCTATGTCACACATCACAAGTCCATGAAGGATGCAAGCAGATGACACACGTTGGTAACCACACCTGTGAAACCGTATTGGAAATGTACAACTCAGTTACCAAATACTGCTTCAAATTGACAGACAGGATAGAGGTAGAAGTATGAAAGTAAATGTACTAGTAATGAAATTGTTCTCACCTGTGTGTCACTGGAAATATTGCTGTATGACAGAGTCCCTGTTGTCAATGTCTTCTTCCTCAGCTTCCTCCTCATCACTGTCCACAGGCTCCACAGCTGCCACAACACTGTCATCTGGACCATCCTCCTGCAGAAAAGGCACCTGGCGTCGCAAAGCAAGATTGTGAAGCATAGAGCAGGCGATGATGATCTGGCACACGTTCTTTGGTGAGTAGAATAGGGAACCACCTGTCATATGCAGGCACCTGAACCTGGCCTTCAGGAGGCCGAAGGTGCATTCGATCACCCTCCTAGTCCGCCCATGGGCCTCATTGTAGCGTTCCTCTGCCCTGGTCCTGGGATTCCTCACTGGGGTCAGTAGCCATGACAGGTTGGGGGTAAACAGAGTCCCCTAATAGCCACACCCAGTGCCTCTGGAGTTGACCCATCACATGAGGGATGCTGCTATTCCGCAGGATGTAGGCGTCATGCACTGAGCCAGGGAACATAGCATTTACCTGGGTGATGTACTGGTCTGCCAAACATACCATCTGTACATTCATCGAATGATAACTCTTCCGGTTCCCGTATACCTGTTCACTCCTGTGGGGGGGGACCAGAGCTACATGTGTCCCATCAATGGCACCTATGAGGTTAGGGATATGTCCAAGGGCATAGAAGTCACCTTTAACTGTAGCCAAATCCACCATCTGAGGGAAAACGATGTAGCTCCTCATGTGTTTCAGCAGGGCAGACAACACTCTGGACAACACGTTGGAAAACATAGGCTGGGACATCCCTGATGCCATGGCCACTGTTGTTTGAAATGACCCACTTGCTAGGAAATGGAGCACTGATAGCACCTGCACTTGAGGGGGGATTCCTGTGGGATGGCGGATTGGTGACATAAAGTCTGGCTCCAACTGGGTACACAGTTCCTGCATTGTGGCACAGTCAAACCTGTAGGTGATGATTAAATGTTGCTCCTCCATTGTCAACGGGTCCACCAGCGGTCGGTACACCGGAGGATTCCGCCATCTCCTCACATGTCCCAGCTGACGGTGCCTAGGAATGACAACAGCGACCACAGAGACAACCAATTCAGAGGTATGTACCCACAGCTACACAGAACACGACACAAAATACCAAAAACTTTCTGTATGTGTGTTGACTCCAGGCCTAGGTATGTGTGACGCAGTTGAAAATGAAGCCATGTGGGCCCCTGAAATGTCGGATGCCTGACCTCTAGAGTGGGACAATGGGATGTGAGGTAACTGCGCTGGCGTTGTACACCGTCGTGGTAGGCGGTCATAGACCGCGGCGCAATGCTGCATTGGTTAACATAGGACCCTATGGGTCCCAGGAGCCAATGACGAAGTCTGCCGGCGGTGATGATACGCACCGCCACGGACGTCACCGCTGCGGACGTGACCTGCATTTTCTATCTGTTCAATCACTCGATACCTGATCTTCGACAGGTGAGGACCTACACTTCAAGTGCTGCTGTGACCTTGGTCTGGAAAAGACAATGGCTTGTGCGTCTGGGGAAAGGGCCCCTGCCTTCACAGCACAGGAGTTGGAGAAGCTCGTGGACGGGGTCCTCCCCAGGTACATGCTACTCTACGGTCCTCCAGACCAACAGGTGAGTACATAGGGTGTAAGTTGTATGGGCTATGCCTGGGTGGAGAGTGCTGTATGTAAGTAGGAAGGGGGCAGAGTTCTGCGAGCATGAAGGAGTGTGAATGTATGTGCCACATGGCAAGGGCAGGGATGTGGGCCACTCACTTCGAGGGTGCAGTTGGTAATGACTTCTCTTCTTCCCCTGTACATGTCATGTAGGTCAGCACCCACTAGAAGAAGGATATTTGGCGTGCCATCGCCAAGGACGTCCGGACCCTGGGGGAACCACCAGAGACGGAGCACCCACTGCCGTAAAAGATGGGAGGTCATTCGCCGCTGGAGCAAGAACACGGTGGAGGCTGAGCTCGGGATGGCCTCCCAACGTGGGAGGGGTGCCCGTCGCACCATGACCCCCCTGATGTTCCGGATCCTGGCGGTGGCCTACCCTGAGTCGGATGGGCGCATGAGGGCATCACAGCAGACACAAAGGGGTGAGTACACTCACATTCTGCTGACTTTGCGTGCAGTGGAGGGGTCTTGGTGGGGGAGGAGGGCTGTGGGTTTCCCTAGGCCAGGGCGAGTTCCGTAGGCTAGGCCCCTCCATAATGCAGGCCATGTGGCACTCCACACCACCTCTGTAGAGTGCCAAGTACAGGTATACATGCCCCTGTGTCATCTATGTGTGCAGATGTCTATCATAGCCATGAAGGCCATTTCCCAGGAACTGCATCTGTAGAGCCCCGGAGCGCGGAGTAGTGCAGGGGGCTGCTGTGTCTGTATTGTCCGTCGATGGTAGCGGTAAGCCATGCACTCAACCTGTCTTTCTTCTGTTTCCCCACCCCTTTTTGTGCTCTCCCTGTTCTCTTGTGCATCAGCATCATCAGGCGGAGGTACAGGGGCACCGGAGCACGAGGGGGCTGCATCCCACATGGCCACGGAGGGCCACACCAAGGACTCTGAATACACCAGTGGGACGGAGGGCGAGGGGAGCTTCACGGCGGTCACCGAATCAGGAACAAGCGACACAGACTCGTCCTCCGATGGGAGCTCCCTTGTGGTGGTGGCAAAATCTGTGCCCCCCACTCCTACAGGTACAGCTGCCACCCCCCTACCAGAACCGCCCTCCCAGCAGCCCCTCAGCGTTCGCCCCGTGCCCGCTCATCCAGTAGGGTGGGCATCACCTTCGCCCCAGGCACCTCAGCCCCTGCCCCTGTCACACCTGCTGCCCTCAGTGAGGAGGCCTTTGACCTCCTCAGGTCACTCACTGTTGGGCAGTCTACCATTGTGAATGCCATCCAGGGTGTAGAAAGGGAGTTGCAACACACTAATGCATTCCTGGAGGGCATTCATTCTGGTCAGGCTGCTCATCATCGAACCCTGCAATCTCTGGCCTCAGCACTGATGGCAGCCATTGTCCCTGTGTCTAGTCTCCCCCCTCCAACTTCCTCCACCCAGACCAAATCCCCTGTACCTCAGCCTATCCCAAGCACACCATCAGACCAGCCTGCACACACGTCAACACACAAGGGCAGCTCAGGCAAACATAGGCACCACACATCCCACAGGCACTCACACAAGCCTCACCCACATACAGACACAGCAACATCCACTGCTTCCACTGTGTCCCCCTCCTCGTCGTCTCCCTCCTCCCTCCCAGTCTGGTCTACACTCTCACCTGCATGCACTACCACTACAGCCACTAGGACTCGCACCAGCACACCCACCACCACACCCCGCTCACCTGCACTCACCACCCCCACTACCATTTACACGTCCCCTGTGTCCTCTCCCAGTGTGTCTGTGACGCCCCCTCCCAAAGTACACAAACGCGGGCACACACACACCCAACAACCATCCACCTCACAACAGCCTCCAGAACATGCACCTGCACCCAAAGCATCAAAAGTTACACCTCCTACAACTACCTCCTCTTCCTCCACTCCCAGACCCCCTCCAGCTACCCGTCCCAGTGTGCATCATAACATTTTCATGAGCAACCTTGACCTCTGTCCCACCACCCCCCCTCCAATTCATAAGTCCCGTAGTAGCACCTCAGCCAAAAAAGTACGGTACCTGTGGTGGCTGTTAGAGGTATGTGGAGTGCACCGGGCACCAGGGCAGCCATTGTGACACGGAGCCAAAGCACTTCCAGTCCACCCCCTGTGAAGCACCAGAAGTTAGACAGTGCCCGATGGGAGAGGGTGAAGACTCCTGCAGGCAAAGCCGCTCACAAGGGTCCCGGGGGGAGTGTCGAGTCAGCTGTGACTCCTCCCAAGGTGGGGAAGGGGCAGAAGAAGTCGCCAAAGTCTGGGAAGAGCAGCACGGCGGAGAAGGCTTCCATCCTCCCCGCTACCCAGGACATCACCGCCAGCCCCATCGTCATTGGTCAGGAGACCACCGCCAGAGTAAGTGCCCAGGAGGGCAGCACAATCGTCACTGGTCCGGAGACCACTGCCAGAGTCAGTGCCCAGGAGGGCAGCACAATCGTCACTGGTCAGGAGACCACCGCCAGGGTCAGTGCCCAGGAGGGCAGCACAATCGTCACTGGTCAGGAGACCACCGCCAGAGTCAGTGCCCAGCAGGGCAGCACAATCGTCACTGGTCCGGAGACCACCGCCAGAGTCAGTGCCCAGGAGGGCAGCACAATCGTCACTGGTCAGGAGACCACCGTCAGAGTCAGTGCCCAGGAGGGCACCGGCAGCCACAGCCCCGCTGGGCAATGAGGGACCGCCATGGCACACTCCGCTGCACAGGTCAGAGACAGCAAAGTCAAGCACCGCTGAAGAGGGCAAAAACTGCCAAGGCAAGCACTGCTGAACAGGGCAAAGACCGCCATTGCAAGCACCGCTGAACAGGCCAAGCACCACTGAACAGGGCAAAGACCGCCATGGCAAGCACCGCTGAACATGGCAAGCACCGCTGAACAGGCCAAGCACCGCTGAGCAGGCCAAGCACCGCTGAACAGGGCAGGCACCGCTGAACAGGGCAAAGACCGCCATGGCAAGCAGCGCTGAACATGGCAAGCACCGCTGAACAGTGCAAGCACCGCTGAACAGGGCACGCACCGCCAACTCAAGCATCGTTAGCCCATGTGCGCCAGGGGCAGTGACGGAACTGGGACCGTCATGGGGAGCGTGATGCACTGTGGGCACCAGTCCCCCTCCAAAACCTATGTAGGCTGTTAGCCACTTGTGAGACTGTGGCTTTGCACTCCCCAGGATGAAACAGTGGGCAACCCACCCACTGCAAAGACTTGTGAGGCTGTGGCTTTGCACTCCCCAGGATGAAACAGTGGGCAACCCACCCACTGCAAAGACTTGTGAGACTGTGGCTTTGCACTCCCCAGGATGAAACAGTGGGCAACCCACCCACTGCAAAGACTTGTGAGACTGTGGCTTTTCACTCCCCAGGATGAAACAGTGGGCAACCCACCCACTGCAAAGACTTGTGAGGCTGTGGCTTTGCACTCCCCAGGATGAAACAGTGGGCAACCCACCCACTGCAAAGACTTGTGAGGCTGTGGCTTTGCACTCCCCAGGATGAAACAGTGGGCAACCCACCCACTGCAAAGACTTGTGAGACTGTGGCTTTGCACTCCCCAGGATGAAACAGTGGGCAACCCACCCACTGCAAAGACTTGTGAGACTGTGGCTTTGCACTCCCCAGGATACATCAATGGGCATGGAGCCCCGTCGTGGATCTAGCGTGGTGCTGTCATCCGGCTGAGGTGCCCCCCCTTCCCTTCTCCCTGAGGTGCCTGTTGTATTTCTATCTGATGCCCCTGCAGTGTTCTCTCCGTTTCTGGACAGGTATTGTGTGTGGGCCTCGCCCATGCATTTTGGGCCCAGTGGTCCACGGACATTGAAATGTGCATAAGTGCAAAAATAATCGTGATGTATATATTTGGAATGTGTATATATTTATGTATATATGTGCTCACTGTATTTTGATACATTACAATGGTTGTACTTCATTTCCTTTTGTCTTTGCATTCTTCCGGGGGGGTTGGGGGTTGTTCCTGTGATGTTTGGTTATGCATTGGTGTGTGTGTTTTAGTGTGCGAGGGTGGGGGTGGGGGTGTTGCGTGTGTGTGTCCCTGACTTTTGCCTCCCCCTTCCCCTATGTCGTAGGTGCAGTACTCACTGTTGTCTTCGGCGCCGCCGTTGCTGATGTTCGTAGAGGAGCAGGAACACAATCGCAGGGAGTATTTGGAGTTCCGGATCCATTGTATCCTCCTTCCTCGTGGAGTGTGTTCAGGTGAGCGTTTTCCCATTGCCAAAGCTGTTTCCGCCGTGTATTTATCCACGGAGAATCCGCCCCGGAAAAGGTGGTTGATTGGCCTGTTGTAATACTGTGGGCGGTACTTTGTCTCCTGCCTGTCTGTTGGCGGTGACCGCCGTGCTGCTTGTCTGTACTGCTGTGGCGGTCGGAGTGTTAAAGTGGCTGTCTATGTTGGCGGTTTCCGCCACGGTCATAATTCCCTTTTTTATCCTGCCTGCCTGTTTGCAGTATTTCCGACGCTTTAACACCGTCAGCCAGGGTTGTAATGACCCCATAGTAATGTGTTTTATATGTCCTGACAGTGAAATATTGCTAAATTCATTTTTCACTGTTGCAAGGCCTGTCCCTCTCATAGGTTAACATGGGGGCTACCTTTAAATCTGATTAAAGTGTAGATTCCCTTTGGGAGCGGATGGACATGTGGAGTTTGGGTTCTGTGAGCTCACAATTTAAAAATACATCTTTTAGTAAAGTTGATTTTAAGATTGTGTGTTTGAAAATGCCACTTTTAGAGAGTGAGCATTTTCTTGCTTATACCTTTTCTGTGACTCTGCCTGTTTGTGGATTCCCTGTCTGGGTCAGCTTGACAGTTGGGATGGTTGCACCTCACACTAGACAGTGACACAAAGAGAGCTGGGGTGTAGTCTGCATTTCCTGATGAGCCATCTGTGCTAGGAGAGAGGGTAGGAGTGGCCAATTACACCTGAAAGGTCTGTGCCTGTCCTCACACAATGCAGTCTCCAACCCCCTGGTGAGTATCTGGGGCCTGGCCTGGACAAGGCAGGATTTCACATTCAAAAGAGACTTTACTTTGAAGTAGACCTACTTCAAAGGAGAAATTGGCTATAAGAAGGGCACCACAAACCACAGACTTTAGAACACTTCTGGAAACAAGAGGAACCTCAGTCTAGAGAGAGCTGAAGAGCTCCCATGCCTGTGACTGTGCTTTGTGGAGCTATCCTGCGGTTGCTGCTTCTGCTAGTGTAAGAGGGCGAAGACTGGACTTTGTGTGCCTTCCATCTTGTGAAGATCTCCAAGAGCTTGATTTAGAGCATGCCTCCTGTTGTTTGAAGTCTCAGGGACAGCAAAGACTTCTCTCTGCCAGCACCTGTGGTGCCCATCCCTGTGGTGCCCATCCAGTTCCTGGGACCCTGAGAGGAGAAGCTGGCAGCCTAAGAGGAAGAAATCCAGGCACAGAATGCCGTGCGGGGGAAAGATCGACGTGACTCCAATCTGTGGCTGTGAAATCAACGCACCACCGACTCCGTGGCTGAAAATTGTCACTCGCCTGCGACGCGACCGAAGAATCAACGCACGGAGCTGGAGAAATGACGCACAGCATCGCTGACGTAGGGTGGTGAGATTGCAACCTGCGCTGTGTGGTTTTCAGATCATCATGCAGCTGGATTTCTGACGCAAACACTGCTGGGCGTGTAAAAACAACGCCAGGCCTGCCCTAACCCGAGAGTCCTGACCGGATTGACGCATCGCTCTTCTGCGGAGAGAAGAAATGCCGCACCCTGACCCGACGAAAGGAAAAACTACGCAAGGTCTGGCTCGTTAGTGAAATCGACACATCGCAAGCCCTTTCTGATGCACACTTCCCCCTGCGGGGTTATTCTTGATGCACCCAAGGTAAATTTTCACGCCAACAGTGTTTGTGTGTATTTAAAACTACATAAAGACTCTTTTTGCTTTTTAATTGATGACCTGTGTGTTGTGGATTTTTTTCGTTTTGGTATTGTTTTGTTTAGATAAATATTTCCTATTTTTCTAAACCTGTGTTGTGTAATTTTGTAGTGTTTTCATTGAGTTACTGTGTGTGTTGGTACAAATACTTTAAATCTAGCACTTTGAAGATAAGCCTACTGCTCGTGCCAAGTTACCAAGGGGGTAAGCAGGGGTTAGCTGAGGGTAATTCTCTTTTACCCTGACTGGAGTGAGGGTCCTTGCTTGGACAGGGGGTAACCTGACTGCCAACCAAAGACCCCATTTCTAACAAGCGGTGGCTACAAACATAGCACATGACGTCGTGGGCTCTGTAATGTCGGCTGTCACCGAGCGCATGAACAAACAGCCCCAAGAAGGAGCTGGGTTGTTGTACAAGGCACGTGCAGGTGTTAAAAGGAAGAAAAGGGCTTCGAGGCACAGGCACCCACCAATGCCCTACAAAAAATCTTCAAAAGGCCCACACAAAAGAAGAGGAAGACAGAAGAGATTTTCCAAGAAGAAAAGTACACACTCTAGTGTGAATCATTTTCAAATCAGCTATCATGGCCTTCATACACTGGGCCTCAGATAAATGTGCCAAATCTGAGCTAGATTTGTTTTCTCTAAAACCCACACAGACCAGCATTGAGAACTAATTTTTCATGGAAGTATTGCCTCTAGCTACCCTGACGCCTCTGGCATCAATAGAGTTTTTTGTGTCGGGGTCCACGGATATGTATTTGGATCTCAGCAACACTCTGCTACACCTCGTCTGTGTAATAACAAAAGTGAACAGCACCAACATTGAGGCCGATGCTAAAGTGGCACCGATCACCTACCCGGTCACAACCATGTTTAATTAGGTGGACATTAACCTGGGCAATCGACTCGTCATGCAAAGTGATAACATGTACACCTACAGGGCCAACATAGAGAGTATTCTAAATTACAGTGGCGAAGCTTTGGACACACAGCTTTCAGCAGGGCTCTTCTACAAAGATACTCATGTGCATTTTGAGGACACGGCGCTGGACGGGGGCAACAATGCTTTAAAAAAAAGCCAACTTCACTGCCAGCAGTAGACAGTTTGACCTCCTGGGGCGCATACATTCAGACCTTTTCTTCCAAGATAAACTTCTCATCAACAGTATTGATCTTAAGATCAAACTCAACCACAACAAGGAAGCATTCTGTCTCATCAGCGGGAATGCGGAAAAGTATAAACTGGTTATATTGTCTGCGAGCCTGTTTGTAAAGAGAGTGAAAATGTCACCAAGCGTCAGACTGGCCCACGCCGAAGCTTTACAACTATCGAACTCCAAGTACGCTATTGAAAGAGTGGCTCTGAAGATATTCAGCATCCCCGCCGGTACTAGATTAACGCAGCAGCAAAATCTATTTCTGGGGCAACTCCCAAAACTCATCATCAAAAGGTTTGTGGACAATATAGCTTTTAGTGGTCTCTATATCTCTAGCCCTTTCAACTACAAGCACTATGACATCAACTACGCAGGCGAGGGAGTTATTCCAGCAAAACCATTCACCCGAGTTTTGGAACATCCAATTTTATCAGGGAATAGCTCAGTCTTGTCTCGATAATAGTGAAACACCTGTGTGACTCAGGAGTTGTTGTTTCAAGAGAGGGGTATGGGACCGGCTACACGCTGTTTAAGTTCGACCTGACATTGAAGACGGTGACCACTACAAGTAGATCAAAAACAGAAATTTAAAAGCTGAAATACGCTTTACACAGGATCTGGCCACCAACGTGAACATGGTTGTATTCTCTGTATTCAATAGAATCATCCAAGTCAATCACACCTGACAGATTATGTTTGACTATCATTCAAATACTGTAAAATGGACACTGTGTAGACATGTAACTTCTTAAGCAGTCATAAATACTCTAAGAAATACTTTCTAGGTGTATTTCCTAGAGACGGCTTACCGGGGGAGATAAGCCCAGAAAGACCCCCCACACTCGTCTTTAACACTGACCCGCATTACAAGGGCCAGCCCTGTTTCTGGATGTAGACAAGGTTATAGTGTTTGACAGGTTGGCAGAGTTCCAAGAGCATAACATTTATACAAAGCCGATATTTAAATGTGTAAAAAAAAGCATTGCCCATGGTCGAGTATAACAAGATGCGTGTACAGGATTCTCTAGCCATACCCTGCGGGGAACATTCTATATATTTTATTAGTAAAATGTCTGAGGGTATGATGTTTCATTTGTATTACAATCCTTATTCTGCCGATCTGGTAAACAACAACGGTATTGCTATGAAATCTCTATGACTATGTTGAGCATTGTTAAAACAGAATACAGTGTTTGTCAAAAGTGTTAGGCCTTGTAACGCCTTTATTTGAATTCAGACTATGCATTTTATATTCACACACCCCTCATTTTAAAACCATTTTTAAAAAGATGCCGGACTACTGTTGAAAAGTTTAAAGTGTTTATTACAAACAGTTTTCAGCAGAAACATTTACAAGGGTAAATAAATAATTGAAGGAAAAATCTTTCGAGATGCAAACCTTTTAACAAAACTTTACAACTGTTCAAATATCATGATTAAGATTAAAGAAGTAGCCAACTGTTCATTTTGAACAGTCTCTATTTAGGCTCCATAGGTAGAGCCTTACTGCTCCTAGGTGGTGAAAGCTGTGGAAAGAAAGGTGATGTCGACACAGTGGGGCTCATGGTAAAAACACCAGGGGTCGGATCTTTCAAGCTTTCAAGCCTTCGCCAGTGGTCAGCGTTACCAAACGAATGCTGAGTTCTGCAGATGCGTGTAGGAACTGCTCCCATCCTCTAGGAGCGTTTTGGGTCGATAGTGTTTTAATGTGCGTGAGATCTATGACCAGATCCTACATGTGTAATCCAGCAACTGGTTGTCCCTTGTAAACTAATTTACCCTGGTCGTTCCAAGAGGTCGGATCTTTAGTAGCAGTAATTTTACCGAGCAGCATTTGCGCCGCACCTCTATACCTCCGACTTACATTTTTTAAAAGGTCTTCAACAAAGGCGTCAGTGGGGGCTGGATGTCCTGGGTCTTGAGGCCCTACTGGTTCTGCTGGCGGCTGTTCCGTATCGGTTGTATACAGAGTCAGTTTGTTTATTTGTTTCAGCATTCCATTGTTTGTCATCCTGTAAAAAGTTTTGAAGGGCTCCTGAGTAAAGCCCCGCTTTGTTGGGTTGTTTTAAATCTGTTTGGTTCATAATGGCTTTGATCTCAGCATTGTGACGCTGTGTCTCGTTTCTGCATATGTCCAGATGTCGGTGGTAGAAGGGCCCAACTATTCTGTTGGTGAGGCACAAGGTAAATGTTTTTGGCGTGCTCCATCAAGTGCTTGACAGGAGACCTGTAATTAGTGGTATAGTATACCCAGCAGCGTCCCAATAAAACCTTCAGACTGTTTGACCAGATTCTTTTTAGAAAGGAGCAACACCCTTTTATTGCTGAGCTTCTTAATAATGTGGTGCTTCTTCTTCAACACGAGGAACTGGCTCGTTGATATCGGGACATTACCTTTTAGGGTGTTTAGGGCTATTCCTGAAATGACAGCCATTAGATCCTCCAAAGGCACGCAAAGGATAGCCTTTCTTTTCAGGGGCTGGCTGTGACCAGCATTTTTAGAAGGTCTATATTGCACCATTGCTACACAAACATTGTAGGGACCTTATATCATAAGGTTTAGAGTGTAAATGTTATAAAAGTCTTTTTAATGGGTCTTTTTATAGGCTTTGGGGACTGTTTTAGGTGTGTAAGTGACTGGGAAGTCAGGTGGGAAAATATCGGAGAGTAGTTTGCAGTCTTCGAGAGTATTTGGTTTTAAATCTTCCAGTAAGTAGCCATGGGGTTTTGGGGTAGTGTTGTTAAATGCTTCCATGAAAAACTGCATGTTTCCGGGGTACATCTGTTTAGCTATAATTGATACCTGAAGCTTGTCGCAAGCAGTTTCAAATAAGACCAGGTATGAGGCGTTGAGAGTTATAGAATGACTGCTCTTACCCTTATAAAACAAGTTCTGCACTATGTAGCATATGCTTAGATTACGATGATGTGAATATTGAGTAAAAGCCCTCTCAATCTTGATGTGGTCCCCGCCTTTGCACTTAAGATCGTCCACAATGACCATGTTTATAAGTATTTAGGTAACAAGTCGTCATTGTTGAGATTACTGGGGATGCCTTCAATAAATCTGATGCGTGGGAACTTTAGGGATAGTTCCATGTAAAGATCATACCAGCAGGGTTTTGTACAACGGCTGTGTTGGAATTTCCCACCTTTTGTTTGGAAATGACTATGCAAGGGTGATTTACGACTATTGCTTTATTATTTTCATGATTGCTCGATGCAGAGTATTCGTGCACCAGACCCTTCTGACTATAAAAAATTATTTTAACCATATTCCTGACATTTAAAGTGATACTTTTGACTTTCATGCAAACGTTGTTAGAGGTTTTGTTACTATAGCTCTTGGGTCCGGAGGAGGTGTACTCCAGTGTGTACTCTTCCTTTTAGAGCCTGCTGGTCCAATCCCCTAGATGATCACCTAGCGCAGGCTCTTGATCACCCTTTCTACTCACAAAAATAGGAGAGTCGGTGTCAAGGTACAAACAATGATCCTGAAGCTTATCCAGCAACCTGTGAAGCTCTAGATGAGCATGTGCGGATGTGAATCACGCTATGAAGATGTTTATATTGTTACATGTTGGCGGGTACTCTTCGGCATATTTCCAGCATGGAACGGCCATCTCATCATCGATAAATTTGCAATTAGACACGTTATAAGACGGGGTAAATAGATATTTTTAAAAGATTGTCTGGATCTGTGACGATGGATGTGTTTGACAAATTGGTACGCTGTGTGAATTTTCCCCATAAGGAATTGAGGCAGAGCTTAGCTAACTGCCGTCTGGTGGGGTTAACCTTGATGAACTCCGGTCTCAGCAGAACACCCTTGTGATCCATAATCAGGATATACTTTTGCTTCGAGAGCTCATCGACGCATCAGTCGGGATACCCCAATGCCTCCTGTTTGTCTCTGAGAAACAAGTTGATGTACTCAGAAAAGAGTCGGGTTGTGGTGTGTGGAAAGTGCCAAATCTCCAGTATTTTACTGAGGCAGTACCCTTTCTCGATAATACACCATGTCCCCTCCAGCAGCCTTTGCTCATTACTATGTCTATATTTGCTAGTCTGTTTACTTTCAGCACATGTTCGACATAGGGGAAACATTAGCTTGCCATCGACTCTGTATGGAAGCACCGGGAAGTAAAGCTTCTGCGGAGGGTGGATTTGACACTTAACAAGACCAAAGTACTCTTCTGGGGACTTAAAGTTCCTATATATGACCCTAGGATGCCGCACTGGGTACAACTTCACCTTGTTCACAAACAGATATAGGGGGTCATTCTGACCTCGGCGGTAAAAGGCACTTACCACCGGCCAGAAGACCGCCATAACACCGCCGTGGCCGCTGTAAACCGCCACGGTCATTCTGACCCACAACTGCCAAACCGCCAAAAACCCGACCTCCACTGAAGCCCGCCACATCAGCGGTCAGCGATAAACTGGAGATGACCAAACCTCCACCGTCACGCCAACAGAAATACGCCCATGCCATTCTGACCCACGAATCCACGCGGCGGTCTTTCAACCGCGGTATTCCATTGGCGGTACACACCGCCGCGCTCAAAATACACACACATCTCCAAAACACTGCCACATTGGACAATTACAAATACACACACCTGATACACATACAAACACCACTCCCACACAATCAATACGATATAAAACACACACCCACATCACCCACAAACCCCCACAAATCGAAATTCAGAGACAAGGCGCAATACACAGAGAGAGAGCACAGGGAACGCAAACCACAACACACACAGGAACCCAACATCATCACCCACACTACATCTACGCACAAAACACCACACACCACCACACTCATCACCACAAACACCACCCCACACCTCATCCACACCACCCCATGGCACCCCAAAGACACCCCAGGTTCTCGGACAAAGAACTCAGGGTCATGGTGGAGGAAATAATTAGGGTAGAGCCCCAGCTCTTCGGCACACAGGTGCAGCACACCACAATAGCCAGGAAGGCGGAGCTATGGCAAAGGATCGTCGACAGGGTCAACGCTGTGGGACAGCATCCCAGAAATCGGGAAGACATCCGAAAGCGCTGGAATGACCTACGGGGGAAGGTGCGGACGATGGTGTCAAGACACAATATCGCTGTGCAGAAGACTGGCGGCGGACCCCCATCCACTCCACCCGAATTCACAGCATGGGAGCAAGAGGTCTTGAACATCCTGCATCCTGAGGACCTCGCTGGAGTAGGCGGAGGAATGGACTCTGGTAAGTCTAATCTAAACTACTTCATCCCCCCCAACCACCAGCATGCCAACCCACACCCCCACCCTCACCCCCAACCCCCCAGCACACATCCTCCCTGCTAATGTCTCACCAGCACAACCCACCCAACCCAACACCAACCCCTGAATGCCAACACAAACCGTGGACACCCATCACCTAAGCATGACCACTGCACATACCCATCCCCCCCCACAAACCACCCTCACAACTCCTCCCACAAGGGAATGCCAGCACTGGGGGACAAGGGCACCCACAAATCGCACGCAATGGCACACACAGAAGCAATAACCATACTCTTATACCCCTGCAGGGCCCGAACGGCAACACACCGGCCAGGAGGGTCCAGAAATGTCCATCCCACCCCCAGAACAGGCCCCCAGTGATGACAGCAGCTCTGTCGACCTAGAACCTGATGACCAGCCCGGACCATCGGGGACCTCTGGACAGTCGGTTCCCTTCAGGCAGCCACAGGCCACAGCAGACCTACCCCCCTCTGGAAACACCAGCACAGCACCCACCCAGCCTGGCCAAGCCTCTGTCTCCAGGACAGGTCAAGCAGCGGTGTGTCTACCAGTACAGGGCACCCAGGGTAACCCACCACCCCAACAACAACAGGGACCTGGGGGCAGTGGTAGTGGGCACACGTCCAGGGGACAGAGGCCCAGGAACAAAGGGGAACTGGGAGGGCTGCTGTGCGACCGAGGGAGGACAGGCCTAGGGAACCCACTGTCCAAGAGGCCCTCACCACCATCATGGGAGCGTACCACCACTCCCAAGAGACGATGGCGACGGTCCTGGCCAGGTTCCAGGAGATCCAGGCCATGCAGGAGCAACAGTACATGGGGTTCCGGGAAGAACTGTGCAGCATGAGTTCCGCAATGGGTACAATCGTGGTGGCACTCAACCAGATTGTCACCACATTGCGGGACCATGTGGCCCCCCAAAGGGCCCCTGCCACTAGCATGGAGGAAGAACAGCCCACCACCTCCGCCGGCGCTACTGGTCAGGAGGCCCCGACACAACAGCAACGGCCCACCCGGACTCCACCCCCTGCAGAACAAGAACCACCCTGCAAGAAAGGCCTGAGATCTAGGAAGAAGACAGAGTAGGATGTCAAGACCCCCGCCATGCACGGATCCCCCCGGATGTCATCCCACTGTCCCACTTGTTCACCCTGTCCAACCTTGAACTGCCCCTGCTCCACCTTCCACAGGCATATGGACAATGCACCTGTGCGAACGAGAGTCTGGACTCTGCCATGGACATGCCTCCACCATCACCCATCACCCTTTTTGAACTATACACCAATTATTCCACTTCAATAAACACAATTATTGCACAAAAACCATCAGGAGTCTGCCATTTTTTTTTTTTAAACCAAATGTATTCGATATAACCAACCAAAAATGTCCAATTACATTGTGATGACAACATACCAGTGTCACACAGCGGTAGTCCATGGGGAAATAAACCAGAGGGCACTCCGTGGGGACCAGATCACTGAAATAGGAATTGAAATCCACAACTAAGTTACCATACATTGGGGTGAAAGGACAGACAGTAGAGAGCCAGTACTGTTACAGATATAATAAAATGCAGGAGTAGATTCTTACCTGTGTGTCACTGGAAATACTGCAGTATCACTCTGTCCCTGTTGTCTGTGTCGTCCTCTTCGTCTTCCTCCTCTTCACTCTCCGCAGGCTCCACAGTGGCCACAACACCACCATCTGGAACATCCTCCTGCAGGAAAGGCACATGGCGTCGCAAAGCCAGGTTGTGAAGCATGCAGCAGGCCACGATGATATGACACACCTTCTTTGGTGAGTACATTAGGGATCCACCTGTCATATGCAGGCACCTAAACCTGGCCTTCAGGAGGCCGAAGGTCCGCTCGATCACCCTCCTAGTACGCCCATGGGCCTCATTGTACCGTTCCTCTGCCCTTGTCCTGGGATTCCTCACTGGGGTCAATAGCCAAGGCAGGTTGGGGTAACCAGAGTCACCAATTAGCCACACACGCTGTCTCTGTAGCTGTTCCATCACATAAGGTATGCTGCTATTTCGCATGACGTACGCGTCATGCACTGACCCTGGGAACTTGGCATTTAAATGGGCGATGTACTGGTCAGCCAAACAGACCACCTGGACATTCATCGAATGATAACTTTTTCGGTTCCTGTACACCTGTTCATTGTCTTTTGGGGGGACCAAAGCCACATGGGTACCATCAATAGCACCAATGATATTGGGAATGTGTCCAAGGGCATAGAAATCACCCTTCACTGTAGGGAAGTCACCCACCTCAGGGAATATGATGTAGCTCTGCATGTATTTCATCAGGGCAGACAACACTCTGGACAATACCTTTGAAAACATAGGCTGAGACATCCCAGATGAAATGGCAACTGTAGTTTGAAATGATCCACTAGCCAAAAAATGGAGTACTGACAGCACCTGCACTAGAGGCGGAATCCCTGTGGGTTGGCGGATGGGTGACATCAGGTCTGGCTCCAGCTGGGCACACAGTTCCTGTATAGTGGCACGGTTGAGTCTGTAGGTGAGGATGACATGTCGTTCTTCCATTGTCGACAGGTCCACCAGCGGTCTGTACACGGGAACATTCCTCCGTCTCCTCGCAAGTCCCAGCGGACGGTGCCTAGGAAGGACAACATGGAGCACAGAGTCAATCAACCCACAGGTAAGTTCCCACTGCTTGCACAGTACACGAATCTCTCTGGATTGAATGGCTTGTATGATTGTCGATGCAAGGCCTAGCCATGTGTGACGCAGTAGGAATTAAGCCATGTGGGCCCTTGAAATGGCGGCTGCCTGACCTGTGAAGTGTGACAATGTGAAGTGAGGTCATTGCGCAGGCGTGGCACACCGTGGCGGTAGGCGGTCGAAGTCCGCGGCGCAAAGCCGCATTGGACAACATTGAACCCTATGGGTTTCAGGAGCCAATGGGGATGTGCGCTGGCGGTCGCGGTACGCACCGCCGCGGTACGCACCGCCGCGGCCGTAACCACCATTTTCTCTCTGCTTAATCACAAGAGACCTGATCATCCACAGGTGAGGACCTATACTGCAAGTGCTGCTGTGACCTCGGTCTGGAAGTGACAATGGCTGCTGCGACTGGGGAAAGGGCCCCCGCCTTCAGTTCTGAAGAGTTGGAGAAGCTCGTGGACGGGGTCCTCCCCCAGTATGCGCTACTCTACGGTCCTCCAGACCAACAGGTGAGTACACGGGGGCAATGCATAGTGGGCAATGCCTGTGATGAGTGGGGTGGATGTACGATGGAGGGGAGGGGAGCGAATGACGAATGCATGGCACGACAGATGAGAGCATGTGCCACATGGCAAGTTTGGGGAGGGGGGGCCACTCACATCGAGCATGCTGAAAAGTGATGATGTTTCTTTTCCCCCCCTGTACATGTCACAAAGGTCAGCGCCCATCAGAAGATCGAGATTTGGTGTGCCATCGCCAAGGACGTCCGGGCCCTGGGGGTCCACAACAGACGGGGCACCCACTGCCGCAAGAGGTGGGAGGACATCCGCCGCGGGAGCAGGAAGACCGCCGAGGCTCTGCTGGGGATGGCCTCCCAACGTGGGAGGGGTGCCAGTCGTACCTTGACCCCCCTGATGTCCCGGATCCTGGCGGTGGCCTACCCCGATTTAGATGGGCGCTTGAGGACATCACAGCAGACACAAAGGGGTGAGTACCAGCACATTCAGCTATATTTGCGCGCAGTGGAGGTGCCTGGGTGGGGGAGGAGGGCTGTGGGTATCCCCAGACCAGGGCGATTTCTGTAGGCTAGGCCCCTCCATGAGGTATGGTCCTGTGCCCCCACCCCCCACCTCTGTAGGGTGCCTAGTAACGCTATTCATGGACCTGTGTATTCTGTGTGGGCAGTTGTCGCCCATAGGCTTGTAGGGCATGTCCCAGTGAATGAGTAGTGTACGCCAAGTGCGCAGCGTAGTGCAGGGGGCTTCTGTGTCTGTCCTCTCCGCCAACGGTGTCCCCAATGCATGCACTCAACTTGTCTTTATTTTTCCACCCCCACCCCATTTTCTTTGTTTTTCTGTGAATGTGTGCATTAGCGCAAGAGGGAGCTGCATCTCACATGGCCCCGGAGGGCCATGCAACGGACTCCGATATGACCAGTGAGACAGAGGGCGAGGGGGCTCCACCACGGGGACCCGTGCAGACGTCAGTGACACCGACACGTCCTCGGATGGGAGCTCCCTTGCGTTGGCGGCAACATCCGTGCCCACCGATACTACAGGTACAGCCGCCACCCAGCGCACCAGCTCTGCCCTCCCAGCAGCCCCTCGGCCTTCGCCCCGTGCCCGCACGGCCAGGAAGGCGGCCATCTCCTTCGCCCCAGGCACCTCAGGCCCTGCCCCAGTCACCCCTGTTGCCCTCAGTGAGGAGGTCATTGACCTCCTGAGGACCATCATTGTTGGGCAGTCTACCCTTTTGAATGCCATCCAGGGTGTGGAGAGGGAGGTGCATCAAAGCAATGCATACCTGGAGGGCCTTCATTCGGGTCAGGCTGCCCAGCAGCGATCGTTCAACGCTCTGGCCTCAGCACTGACGGCAGCGATTGTCCCTGTCTCCAGCCTCCCTCTTCTAACTCCCTCCACCCAGTCCCACTCCCCTGTTCCTCTGCCTATCCCATCCATACCTACAGACCAGCCTGCACACACCTCAACACCCAAGGGAAGCTCATCCAGACATAAGCACCACAGAACACACAAGCATTCACCCAAGCAACATACAGATGTAGACATGCCAACAGCCACTACCTCCTCTGTGTCCCCCACCTCCTCGTCTCCCTCCTCCCTCCCTGTGACGTCTACACTCACACCTGCATGCACACCACCATCAGCCAGTACACCCATCACCAGCACACCCTCCAGACCAGTCACCACCCCCACTGCCATGTACACGTCCCCTGTGTCCTCTCCCAGTGTGTCTGTCACCCCCGCTTCCAAACCACACAAACGCAGGCAGCCACCCAACCAACAGCCATCCACCTCACGTCAGCCTCCAGCCCAAGCTCCTGCACCCAAAGACACCAGACTTGACTCTCCTACAACCACATCCTCTTCCTCCACTCCCATACCCACTCCAGCTACCCTTCCCATTGCTCCTAAAAAACTATTCCTCTCTAAACTGGACCTCTTTTCCTCACCTGACCCACCCCCTCCATCTCGTCAGAGTTCCAAAAACACCTCAGCCACCACCAGCCCAGCAACTCCCAAGAACGTCGTGCCTGGGTTTTGGAGTCCGCCCTTTCCTTGGGCAGGGACATCGGCCAGCAGCAAAGGCACAGCCACCCCACCCCCTGGGAAGAGGAGCAAAAAACTGAAGGGCAGGCGCGACAGGCCTGATACGCCTGCCCCCAAGGAGGGTAGCCTTGCACCGTCACCTGCCACATCGGGTAAGGGAGCCAAGGGCCACGGAGAGTCTGCCAAGGAGGGCAAGGGCAGCAAAGCGCAAAAGGCAGGGAGCAGCCGACCTGGCCATGAGGGCCCCACCAGCCCCATTCCGGGGGTATCGGAGGAGACCCAGGGCCCCAGGACTCCATCACAGGAGGGCCCCGCAACGGAAAGGTCCGATGCTGACTGAGTGGGAAGTATTGGCCAGGTGTGGTTCACTCGAAACACAAGACAGGCACCGCTGAACAGGGCCCCGCCAAGACAGGCACCGCTGAACAGGGCTCGCCGTGAGAAGCACCGCTGAACAGGGCCCGCCGTGAGTAGCACCGCTGAACAGGGGCCCGCCTGAGGAGCACCGCTGAACAGGGGCCCGCCGTGAGAAGCATCACTGAACAGGGGCCTGCCGTGAGGAGCACCGCTGAACAGGGGCCCGCCGTGAGAAGCACCGCTGAACAGGGCCCCGCAATGAGGAGCACCGCTGAACAGGGCCCCGCAAAGACAAGCACCACTCCGCTGGGCCCTCCTGTCAAGCACCGCTCCTCTGGGCCCTCCTCTCAAGCACCGCTCCGCTGGGCCCTCCTGTCATGCACCGCTCCGCTGGGCCCTCATCTCAAGCACCGCTCCGCTGGGCCCTCATCTCAAGCACCGCTCCGCTGGGCCCTCCTGTCAAGCACCGCTCTGCTGGGCCCTCCTGTCAAGCACCGCTCCGCTGGGCCCTCATCTCAAGCACCGCTCCGCTGGGCCCTCATCTCAAGCACCGCTCCGATGGGCCCTCCTGTCAAGCACCGCTCCGCTGGGCCCTCATCTCAAGCACTGCTCCACTGGGCCCTCCTGTCAAGCACCGCTCCGCTGGGCCCTCATCTCAAGCACCGCTCCGCTGGGCCCTCCTGTCAAGCACCGCTGGGCCATTGGCAGGCCCGGTTCTGTGTCGGGCAGGGCTTCACGAGGCACTCTGCCCACCATGCCTCCTCCATGACCAGTGGACTCTGTAATCCACCTGATGGACTGTGGCTTTGCACCCCCCAGGATGGCACAGTGGGCAATCCACCCACTGTAGAGACTTGAGAGACTGTGGCTTTGCACTCCCCAGGATGGCACAGTGGGCAATCCACCCACTGTAGAGACTTGAGAGACTGTGGCTTTGCACTCCCCAGGATGGCACAGTGGGCAATCCACCCACTGTAGAGACTTGAGAGACTGTGGCTTTGCACTCCCCAGGATGGCACAGTGGGCATGGAGGCCCTTCGTGGATCTGGCGTCGTGGACTCATGTGGCTGAGGTGCCCCCCCTTCCCTTCCCCCTGAGGTGCCAGTATTTTATTTTTGTGATGCCCCAGCAGTGTTCTCCCCAATGGACTCGATCTCGTGTGTGGGCTTTGCCCATGTGTTGCTGCACATTGGCCCACGGACATTTGAACTTTGCAAAACTGTGCCGGACTTTTGCTACTTGTATATATATAGTTCTATATGTGTAATAATTCTTTATATATTGCTAAGTTCGCTATACTTAATTATTGCTATAATATAGTTCTATTTTTACAATCATTGCCTTTTGTCTTTGCATTTTTGTTTTGGGGGTTTGGGGTGTCACTCTGACTTTTTAATCTGCATTGGTGTGTCGGTATTTCGGTGGGGGTGAGGGTGGGGGTGGGTGTGTCGCGTATGTGTGTGCCCGTAACCTTTCCTCCTCCTCCCCCCTCCCCTGTGTCGTAGGTGCAGTACTCACCGTTGTCGTCTGCGGCGACGTTCGTGATCCTGGAAGAAGAGCAGGAAGGCAATGGCTGGGAGGATGTGGAGTTCCGGTTCCATGCTGTCCCAATTCCGCGTGTAGTGTGTCGAGGTGAGCGTTTTCCATTGGAAATCTCTGTTTCCGCCGTGTTTTTATCGGCGGGGCTCCCGCCCCGGAAAAGGTGGCGGATTGATGAGTCATGATAGGGTGGGCGGTACATTGTCTGCCGCCTGCCTGTTGGCGGTGACCGCCACGCTGTTTGTTTGTGCCGCCGTGGCGGTCGGAGTGTTAATGCGGCGGCCTGTGTTGGCGGTTCCCGCCAGGGTCATAATTCCATTTTTTGGACCGGCAGCCTGTTGGCGGGTTGGCCGCCGCTTTATCACCGACCGCCAGGGTCAGAATGACCCCCATAGACTGGTGAAGTCATAGTGGTTTATTTTCTCACCCTCAGCAGCCACCCCGTACTGTCACAGTCTGCACAATGCTTCTCACCTTTGACTGATGGGTTTGAAAGAGCGCCAGGTCTTCTGCTAGTTCTGGATAGACCATGATAAGGGCAACCCTTTCTAGTAGCCACGGTGCTGCTTGACAGAAAAAATGCCCTAGCAGACCATACCCTCCAGAAGGAGTCCCAGAGGAAAAAAAAAAAAAAAATATGGGAAAATCTTTCAAACAGGAACTCCTGAAAAAGGGGAAAAACCAAGAGTGAAAAAAGGGAAAAAAATGGAAAATCTCAATCAGAGCGACAGGAACTGGAGAAAAACATGACAAACCAGAGCGAAGATCACCACCAAGAGGAAGTGTTTGCAGCGCAAAGCAAATCAGGACTGAGTGACTTATATACTGGAAGACAGGAAGTGACAACACAGGAAGAGAAACAACGCCATCTTGGATTGGGAAAGTCCCATAGAAAAGAATGTGAAAAGAGTAGTAGTATAAAAGAAAAATGCATGTTGGGAAAAAGGAACAGAAAGAACACAACATGAAAACCAGCAAGAAGACAGTATGGATACCAGAAAAAAATAACAAGACAAAGTGCACAGAAAACCCAGAGAAAAGAAGAAAACAGAAAAGAAGAGGAGCCCACCACCAACCAGCAAGAAAATGATAAAAAGACAGGTAACAAAGATGCGACCGGGAGCACGAAATGTGCAGCCTGAGATGCGCCGAAAATGGTATGCAGCAACGCGGAGGACGGCGCTCCGATAATCGGAGTGGCGGTCTGACCTCAGGTGAAAAAGAGACGCCACAGTTAGGCGTGGCGTCACAGGTACAGCTGTGTAGTGTTTGTACGACAGCCAAATAAAGTGTTGCCGGGTTCCAACAGGGCTCGTAACTGCCCACTCCTAAGAGCTGAGTTCCACATTTTTTGTTTGCTCGTCTAACCACTCGTGTTGCCAGATGGTTCTCAGAACAAAGCCGCTGTTTTGAATATACTGTGCTTCCGCCAGAGGACAACGATGCAGATGTTCAAACGTGGTGCACTGCAGTCTATTACACTTGTGGGGTTTGTAACAATACGGACACCCATGGAAAAAGCAAACGTTGAACTCAAAGACGGTTGGTACCCCGTTAATTAATGCATACCCGTCTAGATAGCAGCGGCCCAAGCGGTATTCGCCACCCTGCAGGGCGTGTTGAATGAAGATGCTCTCTTTCTCCGAGATGCACATGAGCCACTGAATAGACACGGTGGAGTAGAATTTCTGTTTACCATTATAGAGGTCAGGCGGTACTAGAGCTATGGTTTCAGGTTTTAAAAACGTGCTGATAAATAGACATGCACATGGAAGACAGAGTAAGGTTCTTAAATGGGTCTAGGTATTCCACGATTTCCTTCCTCTTACGGGATTTGGTTTTGATAATCCTGACCTGTTTCGTCATCTCCACCACAACGTTTCTAAAAAGGTTGCACGCTTTTTGCAAGATCATTAAGATCATTATCTTAAGCTTTCAACTCTGTTTGAAAATGAAACCGATTTTCATGGTTTTCATCATACCACTGTAGAAAGCTCTCTTTTTCAGACGGCATCATGTACCTCGAGGCTGTAACTGTCAGGTGGAGACATAGGACCGCTGTAATTCTGATTAGCCCATGTGTTAAAAAACTGAGGGAAATAACTTTCAAAAACAAAGGCTTTTGGCAACTTGCTCAACTTAATGGGCTAGAAAATTCAAGGTGTCTATGAACCTAATTTCAAAAGGCACAACCTTTAACAGCATCAGTTTAGAACCCTGGGTAATGAGCTCCATATTCAGCTTTTCACAAATCAGGTCCCGGAGAATAAAGAACGAGTCGTACGCTTTCGAGTTGTGTGCCAGCAGTGTATACTTGTAGTGTTTCAGCGGCATGAAGATGCTGAGGAGATTGTTCATGCACAACCGACCTTCAAACTCCCAGTCAGCTATTAGATGATGGACGTAAATATAGCTAGGCTGGTGCAAACCCGTCTCCTGCGTAGACTCTATATCAAACACGATATAGCCTTCGGTTTTTTTCTGGGGTAAGCCTTTGAGCATGTAACACTTGTGTGCTGTTCCGGCCATAAAATACGCTTCACACCTGGGATATTGCATACCTTTACAATCGTGGTTGGTGGCCTTGTAGTCTGATTTACGGGCACACTGTGCGAGGCTGATGTGTACATTCAAGCAATCTTGCGACCGACAAAACATCTTACACGTCGAGCAGTTCACCTTCTGAGCGTCGAAGCACCTGTCCCCCTGACACATTTTACAGTGCATCTCACACTTGTGTCTTGTCAGGTTGTTGTATACGTGGTCGCAATGTTTGCACATGTACTGGGCTCCTAGAAAACCCTTCAGGTTCAAAGTGGTTTTAGTGATATAGCACATAGACAGTCTTGTGTTTCACACGCTCATCAGTAGTGAAGTGCTTTCAAGAAGCGCTGTGTTACAGAACTTTTACCGTAATGGCAAAATTGTTCTAAAAAAGGCCAAGGTCCCCAAAACCAACCAGTTTGTTGGGCAGTATTTGAAGAGCCACGTGGGCTGCGGCCGCCATAGACATAATGACATTGTCTGGGTAGCTCAGTCCATCAACAACCCTGCAATGCTCATCACCAGACACATATTAGTAGCCCCGGTGTTAAAGTGGAGCAACCATCAATATTTCTTGCTGATGATTTTACTGTACATGACGCTCTTTAAGGTTCTGGAAGTACCATGCTCACAACCCCTAACAACGAGGACGATGATTCTGAAGGTCTCGAATGCCATTAATTCAGCCTTGCTCTGTAAAAGCTTAGGCAGATTTTCTAGAAATGTCAAAGCGTCAAACACATCTCGAGACGAACTTCTGGGGAACAGAGGACTGTTGACACCCTACCCCTGAAAATGTAGCTTGAAGAAATTGTTAAGCCCCACATCATGTAACAATCGTTCTATGAGCATTTGCACGGCCTGGTGTAGAGTTATAACACCCTGATCGGAGGAGTTTACACGGTCTAGGTTAACAAACCTAAACTCCTCATAGTGCTCTGTAGCATTAAACCTCTCTACAGTATGACTGTACCTTCTGACACTTTCTAAAAGCACCTGTTCTGAATCCTCAGCTTGAGGATTGCCGCAGGATGGAGGGCTCCCTGGGGTATCGTTCGGTGGTAGTTGACTATGCCTCGTTGTTGGGGTATTTTTATGCCACCTTGTAATGCTTAGTCTGGCTTTCTTTCATTTTCTTATTTAAAGCTTACGGTTTCTAGCACTACCAGCCCACTTCTGTTTCTTTCAAGCCCAGCTGTTTTTAGGCAACCGACCACTGCCTATTTGAACAGTAGTTGGTGTATTTACAGGAGGTGTCCGTGACACCACACCTATGGGGTCTGGGGTCTTGCAGGTTGTTTGGAGAGTAACCATGCTCTGGACTCTAGCCCCTGAGGTCTTAAAAACCCCTATGTTTGTGATGTTTTCTCCTAACTTATTGTTATGAGGTCTAGTGGGGGTCGTTTTATATGTTACGGGTTTAGATTTTTGGGGTTTTACCCAGTTGTTGTGTGGCTCTTGCAGCTTTTTGATTTTGAGCGCTTATAAGAACCTTAGAGCTTTAGTGAGTATATCCAGAGTCCTCTTTTTATATTTAGACCTGTGGACACTTGTAATAATAAATGAGGGTCTTACGCTCCTCAGGCAACTCGGCACACCTAGTCACACCTGTATAATACTTATGTCTGAAGTGGCTGATTCACACACTTGGACCATCTCCCTCCTACCCAACACCAACCTCTGGGTTAAAGCCCTCAGACCGGCTCTGGAGTTCGTGCTTTAGCAACCCACCTGCCCAACATTTAAAGTCTTCTGGCGTAGTCTCAAGTTTAGCTGTCTAACTGAATGGTGTATTTCTTTCATATACAGGGAGTGCAGAATTATTAGGCAAATGAGTATTTTGACCACATCATCCTCTTTATGCATGTTGTCTTACTCCAAGCTGTATAGGTTCGAAAGCCTACTACCAATTAAGCATATTAGGTGATGTGCATCTCTGTAAGGAGAAGGGGTGTGGTCTAATGACATCAACACCCTATATCAGGTGTGCATAATTATTAGGCAACTTCCTTTCCTTTGGCAAAATGGGTCAAAAGAAGGACTTGACAGGCTCAGAAAAGTCAAAAATAGTGAGATATCTTGCAGAGGGATGCAGCACTCTTAAAATTGCAAAGCTTCTGAAGCGTGATCATCGAACAATCAAGCGTTTCATTCAAAATAGTCAACAGGGTCGCAAGAAGCGTGTGGAAAAACCAAGGCGCAAAATAACTGCCCATGAACTGAGAAAAGTCAAGCGTGCAGCTGCCACGATGCTACTTGCCACCAGTTTGACCATATTTCAGAGCTGCAACATCACTGGAGTGCCCAAAAGCACAAGGTGTGCAATACTCAGAGACATGGCCAAGGTAAGAAAGGCTGAAAGACGACCACCACTGAACAAGACACACAAGCTGAAACGTCAAGACTGGGAAAAGAAATATCTCAAGACTGATTTTTCTAAGGTTTTATGGACTGATGAAATGAGAGTGAGTCTTGATGGGCCAGATGGATGGGCCCGTGGCTGGATTGGTAAAGGGCAGAGAGCTCCAGTCCGACTCAGACGCCAGCAAGGTGGAGGTGGAGTACTGGTTTGGGCTGGTATCATCAAAGATGAGCTTGTGGGGCCTTTTCGGGTTGAGGATGGAGTCAAGCTCAACTCCCAGTCCTACTGCCAGTTCCTGGAAGACACCTTCTTCAAGCAGTGGTACAGGAAGAAGTCTGCATCCTTCAAGAAAAACATGATTTTCATGCAGGACAATGCTCCATCACACGCGTCCAAGTACTCCACAGCGTGGCTGGCAAGAAAGGGTATAAAAGAAGGAAATCTAATGACATGGCCTCCTTGTTCACCTGATCTGAACCCCATTGAGAACCTGTGGTCCATCATCAAATGTGAGATTTACAAGGAGGGAAAACAGTACACCTCTCTGAACAGTGTCTGGGAGGCTGTGGTTGCTGCTGCACGCAATGTTGATGGTGAACAGATCAAAACACTGACAGAATCCATGGATGGCAGGCTTTTGAGTGTCCTTGCAAAGAAAGGTGGCTATATTGGTCACTGATTTCTTTTTGTTTTGTTTTTGAATGTCAGAAATGTATATTTGTGAATGTTGAGATGTTATATTGGTTTCACTGGTAATAATAAATAATTGAAATGGGTATATATTTTTTTTTGTTAAGTTGCCTAATAATTATGCACAGTGATAGTCACCTGCACACACAGATATCCCCCTAACATAGCTAAAACTAAAAACAAACTAAAAACTACTTCCAAAAATATTCAGCTTTGATATTAATGAGTTTTTTGGGTTCATTGAGAACATGGTTGTTGTTCAATAATAAAATTAATCCTCAAAAATACAACTTGCCTAATAATTCTGCACTCCCTGTATGTATCCAGGACTCTAGTACGGTCCAAAGCGGCATGTTATGGGTCATTACTTGAGGCATTAGGTGTGTGGTTTACATTTCCCTGAGCCATATCATCTGCAGTTTCTTGTTAACAGCAATACTACCTTTCTGAATGGATGGACCTGAACGGGTCAAAAAAAGCAGGGCCCTAGTGCGAACACCCAGGTGTTTCGCAGGACTGCTCCTCACTAGACAGGAGTCCAGACCTTAGATTCTGTGACCCGCTACCACCAGTACTACTATCAGGTTATGTTGAAGAGGGAGAAGACTGGAGAACGTATACACTGGATGGGGGACTGGTGAGATCGTACACTCCCGGAGGTGTGATTCGGGACATTAGATATGAGGAATTTAAATGGTGATCGTCATAGCCTAGGGCCGCGAATGCGTGGGATGCAAAGGGGTTAGGATCGGGTGATTCCTGACCTGAAGATTGCTGCAGCTCTGGGTCTACGCTAAAAGGACCGCTGTGCTCGCCAGCTGCTATTGTTTCAGAACCCTCAACCCCACCCTCAACTGTCCTCACAAGCCCTATACAGTCAGCATAAGGGTCCTCTACGGGGTGATAATTTTCATATCTAGAGTCCAACATAGTTCTAGGAGGTTTTGGGACCTGTCAGTTGGGAACCGCCTCTACGTTACCCGTTTCAGCCTTAAAACACTGAGACCCCTGTGGACTATGGGGTCCTGTCAGAGGCGTAACTGTGTTTTTAACCGAAAGATCTAGAGGAACAGTTTGTATCTCAGTGACAGGTTGCTTCTTCTTACAATTCTTTTAAAGAAAGGCAGTTTATTTGAGGCTTGTTGCACTGTTTGGGATCCACCTCCGTTGTTTTAAACAGTACTTGATGTTGTATGTCTGCGGGTGTAACTCCTCCATTGGCTGTGTGTACCAACCCTTGCAGAAATTTACTTTCAATAGAAGAGGTTGCTGTACCGGTGGTGGTGTTTATCAGTAAAGTGGTGCAGTGTTTAAGGGCTGTACCTGGTCTATGTGGATTATCGATAGACCCTGGTCCTTGTTTGTGCTGATGCCCTACACCAATCTCCCCAGCTGTTGATGACTTTGTGCTTTGTAAGACTCCTATGACGTCCTTTATAGGCGACGCAGACTGCATGGCTTTTCGGCAGACACCTTTTGAGATCTTATGTGGTGGTTCTGTGATGTGAAAGATAAAAAATAAACTTTAGGTATTGCTAGAACTGCTATATCCTAGAGGGAGAAAAAAGTAGGTTGAGAGAGGGAGAGAAAGAGAGAGAGAGAGAGAGATAGAAAGACGTTAGGATTCTTTAGGCTCTGTATTTTCAAAACACACCTGAAGTGCTCCGTGGTTGGAGTGTTTCTTTATATGTGTTTCATGTTTAGGCGATGTAGTCTTTTTCCTGCCTGCCTTTTTAATGACGACTTCCACATTTTGCACCGATGACACGCCGCTCGTGCGTGCCCCCAAGAGCTCTTTACTGGAGAGAGAAAAAATAAATGAATGTCACACTTACAATATAAACCCATGACTATTACCTTTCTCTGAGGCATAGGATAATTTTATTTGCCTGCAAGAGCAGTATCTTGTTTCACTGAAGACTTTAAGTCTTGAGCCTCTAGGATCAGCTGTAGAGCTTTGATAGCCGTCTGTACTTCAGCGTCATATCCTGTATAAAGAACGAAAAGTATCAGAAAACATTTTGAAAAATAAAAGCAAAATAGGTAATAGGAGTAGGTCGTTGACATACTTCTCTAACTATAAAACTACAGATAGCTGTACCTTGCAGAAAGGCATCCATTTCCTTATGGGACAACGCTTGCTCTTGGGGATCCTATTTACAAAAAGAGAAAGAGACATACTTGATTTTAGACTGCCATTCATTTTTATGGTGCCGTCATAACACAATCATAAATATACTATAAGCCTGTAAAAACATTTACTCTAATAACTACATACACAATTAAGTCAGCTCACTCAGAATGTTAACTGATAAGTACACTATCATCCCTTTACATTGTTCTGAAGATACAATACACAAAGCCTCTTGTTCACATTTCCCAAAAACCATACACTGGTTATTTAAAAACATGTCCACAGGGTGGCGCTGCTGCGCAACATAATATCTAGGAATCTCTCAATAAGGAATTAATTGTATAATTCCAGGAGCTCTGCAGCTTTCTTTTACTCATATTACAATCCCACCTCTAGTCTTTATAATGTCACATAGTTACAATAATTATAAAAATATGTAACTCAACACAATTTAACAACATTACAGTTCGTTGAACACATACATCTACAATAGAATGGAAGCTGGATCCCAGGATCCACTCCAGGTTTTCGCCCTAGCTCTCCAATGATCTGAACCATGTGGGGGGGCGGAGCTCAATCTAAACTACAGCCTAGAGGGTGGAGCAGATAGGTAGAGCCAGCTACAACACCCTAGACTGTAGACCTTAAATTGCAGGCTGTGGAGGCTGCATGGGGCTCCCTGCGTCTTTCTCAACATCTCCCCAGGACAACAGGGCCCTATTGAGTGGATGGGGGTTTGTGGGGCTTTGGCCTGCTGCTCAATGCCCCCACCATTGATAAGTTGTGTGGTTGGGCTGTGGGACTACAGGGTAGAGGACACAGAGCACATGAGGACACACACATAGTAATTCAGTGTTTGTTTTTTATTTTGTTTTTTTGTTATTATTATTATTTTATTTATTTTATGTTTTATTTATTTATTTTTTTAATTTTAAAAAACAAGCTACCAGGTGGGTCCCTGGAGACCCCGAGCCTCGTTCTCGGGGTTCCCAGGGCCTAAAAATTATTTTATTCTGCAAGGGCCTGAGGGCCCAAGCGCGCGAGGCTAGGGCCCTCAGGCTCGTACCTCGCACCATCCACGTTGTTCTCCTGCACCAGATGGTGGCAGGAGGCCTCGCGCTAGACACCGTCTAACCCCAAGGGGGGCTGGAGGGTGTCTAACACGAGGTGTGAGGCCTCCTGCCACTAACTTAGCTGGCCTGCTCTCAGAGACCGTAGGGTACACCGTGCTGTTTCTGAGAGCAAGTCTGCTAGAGATTACCGAGCTGCAAAACGCTCGGGATCTCTGTTATTAACCTAACAGACTTGCTCTCAGAAGCCGCATGCGTAGCCTGCGGCCTCTGAGAGCAGGCCTGCTAAGTTAATAATGAGGGTCCCCGAGCACTTTGCGGGTTGGGGACCATGCCATTAACAAAACAGATCTGTTCTTAGAGGCTGCGCGGCCTCTGAGGACAGATCTGTTATGTTGATAATGGTGGTCTCTGAGCAGCAAAGCACTTGGGGACCCTCATTATTAACATAGCCATCCTGTTAAGTTAATAACGGGGGTCATGAGCCACATAGCACTCGGGCCCCTTGTTATTAACTTAACACACATGCTCTCAAAAGCCATCTGGTCTCTGAGAGCAGGGCTGTTAAGTTAATAATGGGGGTCGCTGAGCCACACAGTGCTTGGGGACATCTCAACTTTAAAAATCAATTCCTGCTCTCAGGGGTCCATTGGCTCACACCATCGGCCCACTTAGAGCAGTTTTTCCTAATAATAACTAAGGGCGGCAAGCCTCATGTGCCTGCTACCCAGTGCTTAATCTGTAAAAAAATAATAGAAAAATAAAAACGTCTCAGTGGCCAAAGCCCTTCTTTTAAACACACAGCTACAGCATTTAAATGTGGAACAAACAATACTGAGGAATTGTAATCCTGAAGTCCTCTCACATCTCTTTAATACATTAAAGTCACTCACTGACCCTTCAGCTCACTCTACAGGTTGCTGCTTTCTCCCATTGTGGTGCTTTTCATTTTTCTCTTCCACCATCTTTCCCAATTGTATCTTTTTTGCGCACAGCAACGTCTTGAGGCCGAAGAATAATCGCCAGCCCTAAAAAAATAAGTGCAAATGCTCAGCACCGGAACCAACAAGCACAAATTAAGCATTGCCTCCACCCTCCATCACAAAACTTTGCATGCCTTTGTGGCCCCATACAACAGTCTTTCTGGCACTCTCTCCCCACCAATAAAAACATTGTACCCCCAAATCTCACCACAGTACTCCTTACACATACATTATTAAAAGGGTTTGTAAAGGCTGGCTTTACCTATCCACTCAGCTATCCACATGTAATTCTGTTCTTTGCAGCAAGCGTCTTAACCCTCAGGTCGAATTTGTGGAGAATCAAAACTACCGCTCACAGTAGGCACAATAATTATAAGAGACATCTTGACAATTTTTATTATTTCCAGAAGGCTGCCTGCACAGGAAACTTTTCAGCATGTGCTTTTAAATAGTAAGCTTCCTCAGTTAGCCCTTCGGACCGCCCCATAGGCTTCCCTCAGTCCTTTGGGGTGCTGGGGTCTTTGGTGACCCCCAAAGCACTTAAAAACACAGGACACACCTATACCCGACCTTTAAGGTAATGGTCAGTTGGGGTGACAGCACCTGATTCTGTGCACCCACCCTCCGTCAGCCTAGCCCCTGGGGCTGCTGAGGGTGCAAGGGTTCATAATGGGCATGCCTAGCCCATTATATCATCTTTAAAACACATTTTACGTAAATAAAATGTAATATTAATAATGATAAATACATTTAATAGAAAACATGCCCTTAGATAATAGTATTCACAGTAAATGGCATGTATGCTCTGTGTGTCCTATGGAAAGGTGGCTAGAGACAACAGCAATTTGAAGTTAAATTACAAAAATATACAAACAGACCATAGTTATTTACTTTCAGAAGAAGCTGGTTTGCACTACCAGTTTGTGCTCTGCCCTTCATATTTTTCTCTGTGCTGGTCTTGGTAGCCCTGTTCTCCGCACGCTTCGATTCACCACTCACAAAAAGGCTCTTGTGAGATGCTTGTGTCTATGGTCCCTAGGAGGGCTTTTTATACTTCCTGTGCCAAGCTAATTATTCATAGGTATTGTTGAAGGGTGGAATCAGAAACATATTATGCTTTATGCTACACTTTCATAACACTTCACCAGGGGGGCTACCGTTTTCCACGCTGACATTTGTTAGCATATATGGGTCACTCTGACTTGCAAAAACAGAGGTTGAAAGTTCACTGTTTGACGTAAGCAGTAACAAGCAGGTCACATAAGATACTATGGGTGGTGGGCAGCAACTCCTCTAGAAAACTACATATCTGTCTGAAGACACCCATGGGTCATTCTGACTTGCAAAAAACCCAGGTTGAATGTTTGCTGTTTGACGTAAGCAGTAACAACTGGGCCAGATAAGAAACTAGGGGTAGTGGTAAGCAACTCCTCTACAAACTATGTATCGGTCTGAAGGCCCCCATGTGGCCTGTTAGGCCTCACTTATCTCCCCTTACACACGGCTAACCCCCTTAGGTAAATGTGACTTGTGTTTTTAAAGGTCATGCTCTATGTCCATATACACCCTGTTTGGCCCTTTCTGTGCCTGAGGGCTTCAAGATTATTTATTTGTTTAAAAAGGTCACCATCGTATATTCTCTCTAGGTTATGCAAGGCTGTGGGGAGGGCATGTGGGGACTCTCTACTTCCACCGCTCCTCCCTCTGAGGAGGCACATTGCAGCCCAACCACGCTGCTGGCATGAACATGCCCAGACTTATCCTCTTAGGCTACAAAGCATGGTGCAAACCTGCACAGCCACCATTTCACACAACCCATAGACCTACACACTAGGGACAGCATCAGGGCACGTGACTAACACAGCATCACACCATGTCACAACCCACGTGACTCTTCTACACCTACATCTTTGCCTATGTCATCAAGGGCCGGGGCACCTGTCAAAGTTTTTGATGGAAGGTATCCCCTTGTACTACTCATGTATTTTCCCAACTTCAGACATATATTTCTAAAGTCACTATTTTGTTCCCTTTTCAATGCAAATAATGACAGTTTTGTGTTCTTTTATGACTCCTCATCTGTTGTGTCTCCCAACGATGGGGTACCTCTTGTTTCAAAATTGTTTGTTAGAGTGTTCCAGGTTTGCATGTCCTCCTCAGCTTTATCATTGTTCCTTACATGTCTAAGACGGATCTCCTCAGTCACTACCCATTCCATCACATCTTTTTTCCAGTGGTCTACATTTGGTCCCATTTGGCCTAGTCAAGTGATAACTAACATGTGCTTGCCGAAGAGGACTGTCAGTTTAAATTTATACTCCATCTTTCATGTCTTGTGGAATTGTATATCTCGCAATAGGCTAGAGATTGGATTTTGGTCAATGTGTATGCTGCAATTGTCCCCTTGGTGTTTTAGGACCGCCTCCCTGTATGTTTTGACTTGTGGACACTGCCAAGCTAAATGTAGAGAGGTTGCTGTATGCTCATAACATCAGGGATACCCTTCCCTCTTCTAGGGGTCCATCTTGTCTAGTAACACTGGTGTAATATAGGTATGATGTAAGTGATTAAAATGAGGCAATTTAAATCAGGCCTTTCTACATACCTTGTGTACCAGAGAGCACATTTTATGCCAGAATGAGTCATCAGTTTGTTCCCCTAAATCTTCTCCATATGCAATGTTTGACTTGAACTGAAGTTTCAGTCTGTCCACTAGTGGTGTCTTGTATATATGTGTAATTAAGTGTTGCATCCCTCCCAAAATGAGTAGGGCCCATAGTAACAATGATGGCAGTGCAGTTTGGGGTAGTCTGGCTAGATTCCTTTGACTATTTTTGCTATACTGGTGTGCAGGAGAAACTGGCTGTCTCCCAGGTTGAACGTGTCTTGCGCCACCTCAAAGGTGATGCAGGTGTCCGTGAGGTAAAGATCTCCCAGGGTCTTGCACCCCCATCTCTCCATGGGGTAGTTTCAATAGCAGCGGCTAGTATACGGAAGGCAGGAAAGTACCAGAATTGAAGTTCCTTGGCGAAAGGTGCCGGCCATAACATCCCTTTATTGTATGTTCCCATAAGGTTGCTGTGTACGTAATGAGATAAGGAACCCTTTCTGTGGCCCTGCCACCAGCATATAACAATTGTGGCAATGTGTGTACTCCGCTGCTCTCTGCAGCAAAGTCTTTTCCCAGTTTGTGTCTTCTGTAAGCCAGTGTGCAACATGCTGCAAATGAGATACTAGGTAGTACATTTCCATATTTGGAAGGGCAAGGCCTCCCTCTCATGTTGGTAGGTGCAACTGTTCCCACACCACCGTACTGCATCCACCCTTCCATATAAGTGTGGTAAGGAGTGAATGTACATGATGGAATGTTGCCCTTGGGAGTGTATTGAATTAATTTTGTTACGTATAGAGACAGTGGGGCAGCAAGACCGTTTTTGCCACCATTATTCATTGAGTCATGGACAATTGGAGTATGTTCCAAAATTGTACAGAGGTCTTAAGGCCCTCCGTAACTTTATCTATGTTAATTGCATACGTTTCTAATGGGTGGGTACTATCATCATTCCCAAATATTGACAAAGGCAATGGGAGGGATGGAAGAGTCGTAGGATCCACCCTTGAAAGCCAACCCAGTGGAAAGACCAGGAGCTTATCCAAGTTAAATCGGAAACCTGTAATGTCCCCAAATGTGTCCAGATGCTATATTAATTTAGGGGATTTTAGCTAAAAAAGTGTGTCATCTGCGTATAACAACACCAGGTGAGTTGTGTCGCCCACCCTTATCCCCCCATTCACAAGGGCTTCTCTGTTTGGGATTGCAAATGCATGCAAGTCAATTTGCAAACAGCAGGGGTGACAGTGGACACCCTTGTCATGTTCCTCCACCTACAGTCTAAGGGGTTGAGCACCATCAACCTACTTTTGCTTCAGCTGTTGGTTATGTGTATTATAAGCATATCCATGAGTGGAAATGGGGGCCAAAGTCCATGGTCGCCAGCACTGCCAAGAGGTCCTGTCAGTCGACAGTGTTAAAGGTTTTCGTAATATCGACCGACACCATACCATCTCTTCAGGGAATTCTGGAGTTTCATGCATCACAGGCATTAACCATTGCAGGTTCATGGTGTTGTTCCTGCCTGGTATGAATCCGCATTGATTGATGTGTACCAACTCCGTGATCACCGTCTGAAGACAGAGCGCTAACAGTTTACAAAGGGTTTTGGTATCAGTGTAAATCATTGTGAGGGCTCAGCATGAAGAAGTATCTGAGGGATCGAAGCCAGGTTTTGGTATTATTGTGATGCACCCTTCCCTCACTGTAGGAGGCAGAATCCCCTTTTTTTGCCTCTAGGTATACCACCAGTAATCACTGGCTAATGTCTGCTGTATCAGCATGGCAAAATTTGGCTGAAAAGCCATCATTACCTGGTGTTTTCCCCGCGGGCTGTGCTCTAAAGGCAGATCTAAATTCTTCAGGTGTAATAGCCACATCCAGTTCCTGCAATGCTAGCTCCCCATTTTCACTTAAGGTGAGAGTATCTAAAAAATCTGTCACCCCAGTTGGGTTCCGTTTGCTGGCCTCTGAGTAAACCCTTTCCAAGTGGACTTCAAGTGTGTCTACGATAGAAGCTGCATGCATGCATCACAACAGTCATCCTGAGATGCATGATGGGGGGTGCAGTGTCTTGGGTCTCATTATCCACACAAGCAACAATCCAGAACTATCTCTCTCTCTCTGTAATAACTAGTAGTATGACTTCAATGTGTGCCGCTCAAGTTGCTCTCTCACAAACAATACTTTTCTATGGATTGCGGCCTCATAATTTTTCCCTTTCCTACCTTCAGGTTATGGCCTTTGATAAGCCGCTAGCATTTCCTCTTTGTGGAGGAGTTCAGCTTGTAAGGTTTTCCGCACTCCGCACAATCTGTAGAGTACTTAGAGTGAAATTAAAGATTAACTATATCAAAAAAAGCTTAATTTATCTTAACAGGCTTATATTACATTGCAAATTAGAATGCAAGAAAGTTTGCTTACCAATGAAACCACATCATAATCTTCAATTTTGTCTGAGAATTAAATTAAATGAAGGATCGGATTTACGGACAAGTGACACAGTGCAACAAAGCAAGACAACTTGCTGTGCTGTATCACATCAAAAGGCCAGGAATGCACCATATCTATTAAGATATGACATATCCTGCTTATTTCTTGTGCTGGTGCACACATGGTGCAAGGGTGCCTGCATTGCAGGCTGGATTGTTTTATTGCGGGAAGGGACACTTTCCTGCAAAAAACATTCCTTAAAAGATTCTGCAGGACACACATAAAGAGGAACAAAATAGGAAAAATAATGGTATTGCGCCTCCCCTGGAATGCTGTATATTTTTGATGCATTCCAAGGTTTACTACTGGTAGTAAATCTGGGAATGAACCAAAATCCATAGATCGATGCATGGAAATACCAATGTTCCACCCATGGAGGTCCATCCCAGAGTATTGCAAGGCAGCAACTTGCGCTTTGTTGCATTACTCCAGATTTACCATGCCAGGAGACCTGCACAAGGTGGCTCTGTGTGGCATTGTAAACCTCACTTAAGGTTTGTGTTGCCCTTGTGTCACTTTGCATTATGCAAGAGCAACCCAAGCTCTTGATAAATCTAGCACTTAATGTTTAGAGTTCCCCTCTAGGGTGTCAACAAAGAGGAATATCACCCAGTCCCTGCTCAATTGTCCTTATGCTAGTCCCCCCATATGAACAATTACATGAGCCCTCAGATAAAATTCCCCAGAACCCTGTTGCTGGAGATGGATTCAATAACAGCTGAAAGAAATTTGTATCATTTTACTGAGCACAATTCCCCACACAATTTTAAGGTTCAGCAGTTGTTGATTAACAACCGGGGCAGTGCCACATGAATTTAAGGGGCAGATTTACAAGCCGCTAGCACCTTTTAGCTCCACCTTAGCATCTTTTTTTTTACGCTAAATAGGTGCTAAGTAGCCCATTCCACGCGCACTATTTACAAAGTGGTGCAAGGCACGCATTGCTCCACTTTGCAGCCCCTTCTGACACATTATGCCTGCACCACGCATAATGTATGCAACGGGGGCGTTTCCCAACAAGGAGGCCCAAATAAATGGCACAGTTAAAGTTACAAGATTTCACTGAGCTATTTATTCCGTCATTTGTAACACCTGCCCAAGACAGGCGTTAAATTGACGCTCTTGTATTATCTTCTGAGCCTCCCTGTGCTTTGCTGCATTAGCACCAAATTTATAGGAACTAGTGCAGCAAAGTCCCACGATGGCATCATACCTTTAGATGTTGTTGTGGTAACGACTGCCATGGTGCCCCGTATTGTAAATACGGCGCAACAATGGTGTTGTTAGGGGGCGGCGCATGAAAAGTGCCTCATCGTGTCCGATGATCCATTTTCTTGTAAACATGCCCATAAGGGAATTTGAGAGGCTCTATCTTCTTTTAATTTTTTTAATTAAGAATGGCCTAAAACCACTGCAGTATAGTATGCGCTTTCGCCTTAATAGTGGTAGTGCGTCAGAGCCTTAATAAGTAAACTTACAAGGGGACACGTTTAGGTCGACAAACCTTTGGACCACGTTTGGGGATTTCCCAGCACGAAATATCTTCTTGACATCACCAATCAATAAATCAATAAACAATCAATAATAATAATTGCTAATCAATGAACATTTAATAGGAATCAATCATTGAACTCACCATAACTTCTCAGTCACGAATAACCACACCAGTTTAGTCAAAAGTTAAGCTATTTATTTCCCTATTGGTTACAGTCTAACATCATGTCTGTTAATCTTATTAACAATAAACCACGCTAAACAATTCTAATTAGTACTCAAACAAGACTTTGATCAATGCGTAAGTTATATTCACACAGTATTAAGGCACATCATTAATATGGAGCAACTTAGCAGAGTCTCATTAGTACATGATTCAACAAAGCAAGAACTCAGTCATTTGTCCATTTGCATAAGATATTTGTGAACGCCTTAACTAACCTCGAATTAGCATTAGCATGTTGGGCTTCAAACCATTTTAGTGAACACAAATTTAGAAAACATCTAAACTAAGGCCTCTATCAAAAATAGCAGTTGGTACCTAGAAAGAAAAGGCAAACAGACAATCACAATTTTGCATCGAATAGTTACCAATCCAACAGATCAGCAAACAGTGTCAGTCTTCGTCCTCAGGACATCAGTCGACTCACCATCAGTAGAAATAGGACAGGGTAAAGTCTCAAGATAGCATAGCTAAGAAACAAATTACTTCCCTCGAATGGAGGCGAAGTAAGTATTAGGCAAGAATCGGGTAGAGGATGGTTTAAAGTGGCAGGACAAATAAACTCTGAAGCATGGGTTTGGAGTGTCAGGAAGAATGGCAAATGGCAAAAGTCTTATGGCAAAGGAAAATGGCAAGTGTCCCGATTTCTTTTTGAGTCACGCCATTAAATCAAAACTGTCGAACTATTTCCTAATTCCTCATTGGATAAAGTTTGGTGCATCGTTATCTCTGTCCAATAATTCGATAAGCTCCTTACTAGAATTTTCCACTGTTTACAGTTCCCATGTCGCGGCTTTTTTCACATTATTGACGTCTTCAACGGTTGGAATTTCAGGTAGAAAATGTTACACTTTACGCTCCAGTCAGTGCCTTCATTGTGTTCTCCTAGCACGGTTAACCTTGCACCTGTTGCGAATTACACTGTTGCATCCAAGAAGAATGTTGCCTTGAGCAAGCCGGTTCTCATGAGAAAGAATTTACTACGGCTACACACACATATAGCTCCTGGAAAAGTACATCTTCGTGTCCTTCAGGAGAACAGCGCATTTACACGTTAGAAATTACAATTCAATATGAGGCCAGGCAGCTAGGCCCAAACCCTCGCTAAGCTAAGGCCCTCTGATTTAATAAAGCAAACTCTTAACACATAACTCTAACTATGATATAATAATACAAATTCAAAGAATTATTGCATAAAAAATTCAGAATTAATAAACCTTTTATTAGTCTTCGTATACTGTACATTGGTAGCCACTCCCCGTAGGCACATTTCAAACGCGTGCATTATTCTCTATGTTAACACATTTTCTATGCAGCATCATTACACAATATATTGCAAGATTACGTAATTAATATTGGTTTTAAAAGACACACTCCAACAATAGCTATATTGAGTTGGCCTTAATACAAACTTCTCATTTTCCGGAATCTTGGCTAGCGTTAGGGCTATTTTCTGTAGATGTCATCATCGTGAATGATGGAGTCCAAGTACGCTGGAGTTTAATGCAAACACTGAAGACATACAAAAAGGAGAATAATCTGAATAGCTATGCATAAAAAATAAAATAAAGGTCTTTTTAGCTGTTGCACTAGTTTCCGGAATTATATGAATGGTGAAGGTGTTCTGCTCGCCAAATACTGCGCATACGTGGGAGGATAGCTCGCATCGGGTCTCAATAACCCCAAAAAACTGAACTATATTAGTTTGAGCGTAAAAGCAGTTATAGCATGACTAATGTGGAGGTGGTCCTAATAATGTTGCATTGTATTGCAATTTCGGCTTGTTCTGTTTTTTTGTTTTTATTCCGTATGATGGTCTGCCATATTGTATTGCAAATGTGTGCATAAATGTGTTTGCTGCAGTTGTTTTGAAAGTAAAGTGTCTTTTTTGTGTCATTTTATACACCCAGGTGACATTCATGCCACACAATTATTAAATGTATGTGCTAACCTGATTACGTCATATGTTTTCATTTGTATGCATTGAGAGTTTATAATTAAATTGACCGTGAGGTGGCGGCTTACTTCAAAGTGACAAGGTTAAAACATAGTGCAGAATAGAAAAGAAACTACAATTGCAATCCAAGCAAATGTGCATTTACAAAATGCAACATTTTGATTAGCACCTAAGCAGTTAATTTCTTCCTAGCCAATTCATATCCATAAACAGAGTTCTATTAGAATCACAGCCTACATACTATACTTTATTCCCATAACAGCAGCACATGTTTACCACAGAATTATCGTAAACAGCTAAAAGGTTAACTTAGTTCACAGGTGAAAGCAAAGAGGAGCATTCTGCTGTAAAACACTGTTTTGACATCCTTCACTTTTCTTTACAAGAGGCCAGATATTCAAATGAATCTTTGCTGCTACAAATTCTAGAAATGAAGAATTCCATAAACGGACTGGTCTTAAATATGTGAAGTGTTCCTAGTCTGTTAAAAATGCTTTAAACTGAATAATACATGCCAGATTTTACTATTGCATAAAAAAATTGTCTTTTTGTTCAAATAATGTTAGCAAGAAACAAGAGCAGCTCATTAACAGACCAGGCCAGGGCAAAATTGTTAAAGAAAGACAATTGCACTCACATGTATCATTGAGTAAAATAAACAGTTCGAGAAGTCTAAATAGCCATACCCATCTGATGCAAAAGGATAAATCCACACACATAACGATCTCTGTACTACAAAAATATGTGCATTTATAAAGTTCACCATTGTACGGGTTTATACACAATTTCAGACTACAACCATAAAAAAACAATTACACAAGTGAATAGTGCTCTCAGTGCAACAGAAGCACAAAGAGTATAGGTAACCTGTTATACAATATAAAATCACATGTGTGCATAACAACCAACCACAAGTGGCACCAAATTGTCTGTTTGTTCGATACACTTTGTTGACAACGTTTTTTAACCTGAAAGAGGGAATGACCAGGTCTCACCAGAACCTAGTAAGATATAGAGATCATCTTCAGCCAACTAATAATGAAAGAGAATGCCAAGTATAATGAGCCCTCATGAGCAGATAGAGCAAATTACTTTGTCGGAGGGAGAATACCTTGAATACATGATTTATTGGAATGGACCGTAAGGTTACTAGAAGCCAAGGGACAACCCTTCCCTACCAAACCTGATCAAACCAGGGTCAATGGGAGTCCCCTCACAATGGCTCTTTTAATGTTGGTTTGATTCATTCCTGTCGCGGACACTAGGCCCAGGCACAGAAATGGTGCAGCATTTCTATCAGCAAATTTGGGGTAATGATGAGTGGTAGGAATTTTGTGGATTCCTGCAGATTGTGGAATTTTCCATCACAAAAATCTGTGATTTCATGCAAAGTTTGAGGTATCCAGGGCATTGTGGGTAAGAGAATCTCATAGAATCAATGCAAGGAACACCACCCTGGAATTCCCTTATTGTCTAGTTTTTTAAATTGTCTGTGGTCCATAGGTTTGCATGGGCAGTACCAATGCATGGTCCTAAATGCTACAGATATCTCTATTGCTTATCTATTAATATAGCACTTTGGGGCCTTTTGTGTTGTAGTCCCTTGGCCCACCCACACTGGGGTACCAATCTTATCAGGGAACATATGGGAACTCAGGAAATTTGTGGATGCCCAAACATTTTCATAACTTTCCATCAAAGAAATGGGAGACAAAATATGTGTTTTACCAAAGTTTGACATTTGCAAGGGCTTCTGGGTAGCCACACAAGTCATGCACCCCTGGACTCCCCTTCTTGTTCAGTTTTCAAAAATGTGCAGGCTTGCTAAGTTTCCCTAAGAGCAGCTGAGTTAAGGCCTAAAATCCACAGATTCCCACTTTGCAAAAAAAGGGTTAGGTGTGAGTGAAAAAATTTGATGTATCCATGTTTCATTTTGAGCCATTTCCTTTCAAGGGCACCAGGCCTTCCCACTCTACTGAGGTACCATTTTAATCAGGAGACTTAGGGGAGTTCTAGGTGGAACGAAGTTTATTACTGTCCATAGATTTCAGAACTTTCCATCAGAGAAATATGAGGAAAATGTGCTTTTTTACTCAAAGTAACAGGTTTGCAAAGGATTTTGGGTTAAAAAAAAAACAGTGAGAGCCACGCGAGTCACTCAACTTTGGATTCCCCCAGGTGTTTAGTTTTAAAAAATGTACAGGTTTGCTAGGTTTCTCTAGGTGTTGGCTGACTTAGGGCCCAAAATTCGCAGCTAGCCCCTTTGCAAAAAAGGTCGGTTTTAGGTGGAAAAATGTGATGTATACATGTGGCATTTGGGCCATTTCTTGTGAGGAGCACTACACCTACCCACACAAGTGAAGTACTGTTTTAATTGGGACAATTGGGGGGGTGGAAGGAAGTTTGTGGCTTCTTGCAGATCCCTGAACATTCCTTCACAGAAATGTGGGGAAAATAAAATGTTCTTGTTTTATTCAACGTTTGAGGTTTACAATAGGTTCTGGGTAAAAAGAACAGTGAGAGCAATGCAATCACCCCACATCGGATTCCCTCAGATATCTAGTTTTAAAAGTGTGCACGTTTGCCTGGTTTCCTTAGGTTCCAGCTGAGCTGGGACCCAAATCCATAGCTTCCACATTGGTAAAAAAAAAGAGTCTGTTTTCAGTGGAAAAATGAGATACGTCGATTTTGTATTGTGGCTCATTTCCTTTCACAAGCTCTGGGACTACCCACACAAGTGAAGAACCATTTTTATGAGACATGTGGATGCATAAATTAATGGACCATTTGTTATCACAATCAAATTTTCCTGCATTTGTGCCTTCCAAATGTAAGCCACTGTGTAAGAAAGAAGACATTTTGAAAAATACCCTTTATTTCACATGCTAGAAAGTGTACCAACAAATTGGGAGTTGTACAAATAACCACTACTCCTAAACTCCATAGCTGGTGCCAATTTCAGAAATACATACATTTTCTTGAAAATTCTTAGCAATTCGGTTTCTGATTGGCAGAGTTAAACACCCTGTCCAAGCAGGAACCACATGCTCTCTCACTGGTAGCTTGGCACAGAGCATTCAGGCTTAACTTAAGAAGCAATGTATTAAGTATTTGTGCAACACTTCATACAGTAAAACAGTGAGCACATCACACAAATAGATACCACACCTATTTAGAAAAACAGATGCTTGATTTAATAAATAAAGCAAAACCAAAATGACAAAAATCCAATAAGTAGAACTTAAGTTATGATTTTTTAAAGATTAAACTGCAAATTAGTACTTGGAAGCAAGTAGTTCCAACTGGAGATATCTGGTTGTGCCGGAGAAATGACCATAACGGAACGTGGGCCAGCTACAGGGACCCACTGAGGCTCACTGGATGAAAGTACCTTAATCCTGGTTGGGTTGATGCTGAGGATGCGGAGAGCAGACTGAAGCTATTCATCAGTGTCGATCCCTGCAGTTGAGGTGATGCTTCCATCCTTTCTGCTCAGTAGCAAAGATGTTTAAATTTTCTCCTTGCAACAGCGACGATGTGCCAGGTCTGAGATGCGAAGGTTCCGTAGGTGATGCACCAAGGCTTGTCTGCACTGGAGAGGCAATTCTGATGCACACCATGGGGACCGATGCACCAGCTCCAATCCCCACAACAGGAGCAATGCCCCGGTTCTGATCTGTGCACTAGCAGTGATGCATTGATTTGACTAAAGCAGCATTGTATACAGTTCCATGGACTGGCTCTACTTGGCAGGGAAAAGCACACAGTAGGTAGAGTCCAGGTGCTGTAGCAGGTGAACTGCAAGTCTTTTAAACCCCTGTGTCTTTGGAAAACAGGAGGCAAGCCAGAAGGCCCTTATGGTTCTGAATAGGAGAGATGCAGGTCCAGACCTTCTCACTCCCGGACAAGTTGGGCAACGGGTAGCAGTTCTGCACAGGAGTTCAGCAGTTCATATCTCACCATATGAATTGGTCTCTACTCTGTATACAGTGAAAAACCATTGTACAGTGCAACTCAGTTGTTGGCTCCAGGTACCTTGCGCCCTTGAAGAACTTACAAACCCTATTTATCCCAGCAACGAGAATGGTCTAGCAGAAGTAGTGGAATAATTATTTTGTAAATCAGCCATTGTGACAAGAGTTTATAAATGAAAATGTTGTCACAAAAGGCTGTTTTTTCCACTCATTTTCAATATTTCTTTCAACAGTTAGCTTCTTTGGAAAAATTATGAGGGATCTACAAATATGATCTCCAGCGCATGCACCTTCACCCAAAGTCACCAAACGAACACCTCCTACAACCACAACCTCTTCCTCCACTCCCAAACCCCCTTCAGCTACCCGTCCCAGTGTTCCCCAAAAACCTTTTCTGTCCAGCCTTGACCTCTTTCCCTCACCTCCCCCACCTCGTCAGTCTCCTAGGGCCCGACTCTCCAGGTCCCAACCTAGCACCTCAGCCACAACATATCTGGGTCCAGTAATGACTGTAATCACTGGAATCTGGAGTGCACTGGGCAGCAGGACAGCCAGTGTATCACGGAGCAACAGCACGGACAGTCCCCCACCTGTCAAGCATAAAAAGTTGGCCAGTGCCCGGCGGGAGAGGGAGAAGTCTCCAGCCACCAAAGCCGCTATCAGGGGTACAGGTGGGATTGTGGATTCAGCTGCAACACCTTCCAAGGTGGGGAAGGGGCACAAGAAACTCAGCAAGTCCGGGAAGAGCAACACGGTGGAGAAGATCGCCATCATCCCCGCTGCCCAGGAGGCTACCGCCAGCACCAGCCCTGATGCCCATGAGGCCACCGCCATCATCCCCGCTGCCCAGGAGGCCATCGCCATCATCCCCGCTGCCCAGGAGGCCACCACCAGCACCAGCCCAGCTGCCCAGGACAGGACCGCCAGCTCCAGCCCTGCTGCCCAGGACTGGACCGCCAGCACCATCCCAGCTGCCCAGGACAGGACCGCCAGCACCAGCCCTGCTGCCCAGGACAGGACCGCCAGCACCAGCCCTGCTGCCCAGGACAGGACCGCCAGCTCCAGCCCTGCTGCCCAGGACAGGACCGCCAGCACCAGCCCTGCTGCCCAGGACAGGACCACCAGCCCCGCTGGGCCATAAAGGACCACCAGCACCAGCCCCGCTGGGCCATGAAGGACCGCCAGCAGCTGAGTCACTGCCAAGGACACCGCCGCCACAAGCACCGCTGAACAGGACACTGCCGCCACAAGCAATGCTGCCAGGGACACCGCTGCAACAAGCACCGCTGAACAGGACATTGCCGCCACAAGCACCACTGCCAAGGACACCGCCGCAACAAGCACTGCTGGCCCATGAGCGCCAAGGGCACTGACGTTACTGAGTCCGTCACAAGCAGGATGAAGCACTCTGGGCACAAGGCCCCCTCCAGAACCAGTGGAGAGATACATCCACTAGCTCTGTCCTTGGCAGGATGAAGCACTCTGGGCACAAGGCTCCCTCCAGAACCAGTGGAGATTTACATCCACTACCTCTGTCCTTGGCAGGATGAAGCACTCTGGGCACAAAGCCCCCTCCAGAACCAGTGGAGATTTACATCCACTACCTCTGTACTTGGCATGATGAAGCACTCTGGGCACAAGGCCCCCTCCAGAACCAGTGGAGATTTACATCCACTACCTCTGTCCTTGGCAGGAGGAAGCACTCTGGGCACAAAGCCCCCTCCAGACCCAGTGGAGTATCACATCCACTACCTCTGTCCTTGGCAGGATGAAGCACTCTGGGCACAAAGCCCCCTCCAGAACCAGTGGAGATTTACATCCACTACCTTTGTCCTTGGCAGCATGAAGCACTCTGGGCACAAAGCCCCCTCCAGAACCAGTAGAGTATCACATCCACTACCTCTGTCCTTGGCAGGATGGAGCACTCTGGGCACAAAGCCCCCTCCAGAACCAGTGGAGATTTACATCCACTACCTCTGTCCTTGGCAGGATGAAGCACTCTGGGTACAAAGCCCCCTCCAGAACCAGTAGAGTATCACATTCACTACCTCTGTCCTTGGCAGGATGGAGCACTCTGGGCATAAAGCCCCCCTCCAGAACCAGTGGAGAAAGGCATCCACTACCTCTGTCCTTGGCAGGATGAAGCACTCTGGGAACCAAGCCCCCTCCAGAACCAGTGGAGACTGTTATCCACTTGAGAGACTGTGGCTTTGCACTCCCCAGGATGGAACAGTGGGCAAACCACCCACTGTAGAGACTTGAGAGACTGTGGATTGCACTCCCTCCCCAGGATTGAACAGTGGGCAAACCACCCACTGTAGAGACTTGAGAGACTGTGGCTTTGCACTCCCCAGGATGGAACAGTGAGCAACCCACCCACTGTAGAGACTTGAGAGACTGTGGCTTAACACTCCCCAGGATGGAACAGTGGGTAACCCACCCACTGTAGAGACTTGAGAGACTGTGGCTTTGCACTCCCCAGGATGGAACAGTGGGCATGTGGCCCCCTCGTGGATTTGGAGTTGTGCACTCAACCGGCTGAGGTGCCCCCCCCTTGCCCTTCCCCCTGAGGTGCCTGTTTTATTGCTATCTGATGCTACTGCAGTGTTTTTCTCCATCATGTTCGGGGATTGAGTGTGGGCCTCGCCCATACCGTGTGGGCCCAGTGTTCCACGGACTTCAATGGAGAACTACCTGGACTACTATTCTTGGTGTGTATATTTGTTAATTGTGTATATATATTTTTGCGTACTGGATTTTAATATATTACAATGGTTACACTCATTTTCTTTTGTCCTTGCATTCTTCCAGGGGGGTTGGGGGTGTAACTGTAATGTATCATGATGTATTAGTGTGTGTGTTGTCGTGGGTGAGGGTGGGGGTGGGGGTGTTGCGTGTGTGTGTCACAGTTTTTTCTCTCCCCCCTCCCCTGTGTCGTAGGTGCAGTACTCACCGTGGTCTTCGCCGGCGGCGTTCGTGCTCCTGGTAGAGGAGCAAGAAGATAAGGGCTGGCAAGACCTGGTGCTCGGGTTCCATGGCGTCCGGATTCCTTTTGGGGTGTGTTGAGGTAAGCGTTTCCCCTTCGATGTCCTGTTTCTGCTGTGTTTTTATTCGCAGTGAATCCACCCCGGAAAAGGTGGCGGATTGGCCTCTCATGATACTGTGGGCAGTACATTGTCCTCCGCCTGTCTGATGGCGGTGACCACCGAGCTGTTTGTTTGTACCGCTGTGGCGGTCAGAGTGTTAAAGTGGCTGTCTTTGTTGGCGGTTTCCGCCACTTTCGTGATTCCATTTTTTTTCCGCCAGCCTATTGGCGGTCTTACCGCCGCTTTAATACCAACTTCCAGGGTTGTAATGACCACCATTGTGTACTCTCTTTGCCAGGTGTAGGAATGATGGAGATGTATGCCTCGAGAATGGTGTCAGTGATAGTCTTAGTGTCGGCGAATGAGTTAAAAAGCCAGGTGAGGAATGCTGCCAGGGCATGGTAGAATGTTTTTTTTTAAACTGGAGAGAGTAGCCATCAGGCTCTGGAGCTTTGAGTAGTTTCTATCTGGCAATGGCCGAGATCCCCTCCTCGAACTTTATTGGCTTCTCTTGGTTGTCAATATGTGTTGAGGTGAGGGATACCTCCAGGTAGGGTCTGGTACTGTCTGGGGTCAGTCGTGGACCATGGACAATGTCTTGTAGTTTTCGTTAAAGACTCCTGCTATTTGCATGCCCCTTCTAATCTCTATACCCGCATTACTAAGTAATTATTTTGACAGTGTCTCCCTGCGTTTTTGCCCGATGGCAATGAGCCAGAATCCGGCAACAGCAATTACTCCCTCTAAAAAATGGATGTTTAAGACAGGAGATTGTATTTTATGCCCTGTCTAGGTCCAGGCGCTTGAGGTACAATTGTGCCTTTTCTAAATCCTGCCACACTCTATGGGGCCCGGTGTCTTCAGCCTTCACGCTTCAGCATAACATCCATGTCCTGGGGATAGTACAATTGGATGGTGGGGCATATGAGATTCCTTGCTGCTATATGTAATTGAGGGCACTCTGTGTAATGTGAAAGAGTGGAGAGTAAGAAAGAGAACTAGAAACACAACCAAATTGTAAACAAGTCAATTAACAATGGAGAAGTGCAAGTAAGGCATGGTCCAATCGGAGACTTGTAGTCCCATTTTCAATGAGCACAGGTGTAGTGTTGCAACTCCACCAAACCAGGCCAGAACAACAAAAGGAAAATTTAAGGCATTTGTGGATAGCAATGCCGCCAGGTGACAGTGGTGTCATAGGTCATGTGGGCCCTTTGCCATTATCAGATGAAAGTTTATCTAGTACCATGTAGCATTCCTTAGCACTTACTTTCAGTCCAGGTCTAGGATGTTTCTTAGATTTACCTGCTGTTAGAAATTGGTTTTTTGGTTGGCAGTCAGATAACCCCCTTTCCAAGGAAGGACCATCACTCTAGTCAGGGTAAGTCACACACAATCCAAATTATCCTGTGCCCACCCTTTGGTAGTTTGGCACAGAGCAGTTAGGCTTAACTTAGAAGGCAATGTGTAAAGTATTTGTGCAATAAAACATGCAATAACACAGTAGGTCACCAGAAAAATACACCACAAAGTATTTATACAAATATATAATATTTATCTGGTAAGATGCAGGTCAAAACGATTAAGATTCAATAAGTACATGTTGAAATATCACTTAGAAAATGATACAAAGAGTATTTTTAGTTCTTAAAAAGCAACAAATGTGACTTGTAAGCACAAAGTACCTGTTTTGCATTCAGATTCTCTGCAAGGGACCTCAGAGGAGGAGTGGCTTGGAAAACAGGGAGGTGTGCGTTGATTTTTCCTGTGCACAGAGACAATGCGTTGTTTAGTTTTCAAGCAGGGCAGGTTTTGCGTCAATTTCCGGCATGGGGACTGGGATCCTCTTTGGGTTGCGGGGTTTTTGGACGCCCAGGGGACGATGCGTTGAAATCCTAGGCGTGCAGGATGAAGTTACAGGGGTTGCGTCGATCCGGTGGGCATTGCATTGAAATTTCTACCGCACGGCAGGAGCTGCGTCGAGTCCTCTCAAGAAGTTGAGTTGTGTCGTTCCAGTTCGGCTTTGCGTAGATCCAGTGGGCCTTGTGTCGAAGTTCTGGTCGCAACGCTGGCGCTGCGTCGATCTTCTCCTTGCGATGTCAGGCTGCGTCATTCCGGTTCAGTGTGCAATGATTTTCTCACCAAAAGGCAGTCTGTGCGTCCTTTCTTGCAGGCTGTGCATCGATTTGCGCCTTACAAGGAGTTCTTTTGCAGAGATAAAGGTGGTCATTACAACCCTGGCGGTCAGTGTTAAAGCGGCGGTAAAACCGCCAACAGGCCGGCAGGAAAAAAAATGGAATTCCGACCATGGCGGAAACCACCAACATAGATAGCCACTTTAACACTCCGACCGCCAAGGCGGCACAAACGAACACCGCGGCGGTAACCGCCAACAGACAGGTGGAGGACAATGTACCGCCCACACATTACAACCCACCAATCCGCCACCTTTTCTGGGGCGGATTCCCCACAAACAAAAACACGGTGGAAACAGGAATTCAAAGGGAAACCGCTCACCTCTACACAACCCATGAGGAATCAGGACACCTTGGAACCTGAGCTCCAGATCCTGCCAGCCCTTATCTTCCTGCTCCTCTACCAGGAGCACGAACGCTAGTGGCAAAGACAACGGTGAGTACTGCACCTACGACACAGGGGAGGGGGGAGGGAAAAGAGAGTGGCACACACACGCAAAACCCCACCCCTACCCTCACCCACGACAACACACACGCTGATACATATTGATACATAACAATTACACCCCCTAAACCCCCCTGGAAGAATGCAAAGACAAAAGGAAATGATTCAAATAATTGTGAGATATTCAATTACATACATCGAAAATATTTACAAATACATACATTTATACTATATACAATTATATACACCAAGAACACAAGTCCAAGGGATTCAACCATCATAGTCTGTGAATCACTGGGCCCAAAAGGCATGGGCGAGGCCCACACTCAATACCCGATCAAAACGGAGAGAACACTGCAGGGGCATCAGATAGAAATAAAACAGGCACCTCAGGAGGAAGGGAAGGGGGGCACCTCAGCCGGTTGAGTGCACAACACCAGATCCACGAGTCGGCTCCATGCCCACTGTTCAATCCTGGGGAGTGCAAAGCCACAGTCTCTCAAGTCTCTACAGTGGGAGGGTTGCCCACTGTGCAATCATGGGGAGTGCAAAGCCACAGTCTCTCAAGTCTCTACAGTGGGTAGGTTGCCTACTGTGCAATCCTGGGGAGTGCAAAGTCACAGTCTCTCAAGTCTCTACAGTGGGTGGGTCGCCCACTGTGCAATCCCTGGGAGTGCAAATCCACAATCTCTTAAGTGGATAACAGTCTCCACTGGTTCTGGAGGGGGCCTTGTGTCCAAAGTGCTTCATCCTGCCAAGGACTGAGGTAGTGGATGTGATACTCCACTGGTTCTGGAGGGGGCCTTGTGCCAGAGTGCTTCATCCTGCCAAAGACTCAGGTAGTGGATGTAAATCTCCACTGGTTCTGGAGGGGGTCTTGTGCCCAGAGTGCTTCATCCTGCCAAGGACTCAGGTAGTGGATGTAAATCTCCACTGGTTCTGGAGGGGGCTTTGTGCCCAGAGTTCTTCATCCTGCCAAGGACTCAGGTAGTGGATGTATCACTCCACTGGTTCTGGAGGGGGCCTTGTGCCCAGAGTGCATCATCCTGCCCGTGGCGGACTCAGTAGCGTCAGAATCATTGGCGCTGACTGGCCAGCGGGACTGCTGGCGGTGGTGTCCTGGGCAGCGGTTCAGCTGGTGGCGGTCTTGTCCTGGCCTGCGGGGCTGCTAACGGTGGTGTCATGGGCAGCGGTTCAGCTGGTGGCGGTCTTGTCTGTGGCAGTGTGGCTGCTGGTGGCGGTGTCCTGGGCAGTGGTTCAGCTGGTGGCAGTCTTGTCCTGGACTGCAGGGCTGCTGGTGGCGGTCTTGTCTGTGGCAGCGGGGCTGCTGGCGGTCGCTTCCTGGGCAACTGGGCTGCTGCTGGCAGTCCTGTCTGTGGCAGAGGGGCTGGTGGCGGTCGCTTCCTGGCCAGCGGGGCTGCTGCTGGTGATCCTGTCTGTGGCAGCGGGGCTGCTGGCGGTCGCTTCCTGGCCAGCGGGCTGCTGGCGGTCGCTTCCTGGCCAGCGGGCTGCTGGCGGTCTTGTCTGTGGTAGCGGGGCTGCAGCTGGCGGTCCTGTCTGTGGCAGCGGGGCTGCTGGCAGTCGCTTCCTGGGCAGCGGGGCTGCTGACAGTCGCCCCCTGTGTAGCGGGGCTGCTGCTGGCGGTCTTGTCTGTGGCAGCGGGGCTGCCCCTTTCCCACCTTGGATGGTTTCACAGCTGTCTCCACACTCCCAACTGTACCCCAGGGAGCGGCTTTGGTGGCTGGTTTCTTTCCCCTTTCCCGCCAGGCACTGGACAACATTTGATGCTTGACAGGTGGGGGACTGTCCGTGCTGTGGCTCCTTGCCACACTAGCTGCCCTGCTGCCTGGTGCACTCCATAATCCGGAGACTACTGGCACCACTGGTCCCGCCGATGTTGTGGCTGAGGTGCTGGGTTGGGACCTGGAGAGTCGGGCCCTAGGAGACTGATGGGGTGGGGGAGGTGAGGGAAAGAGGTCAAGGCTGGCCAGGAAAAGTTTCTTAGGAGCACTGGGATGGGTAGCTGGAAGGGCTTTGGGAGTGGAGGAAGAGGTTGTGGTTGTAGGAGGTGTACGTGTGCTGACTTTGGGTGAAGGTGCATGGGCTGGAGGCTGTCGTGAGGTGGATGACTGTTGGATGGGTGTGTGGCTGCATTTGTGTACCTTGGGAGGTGGCCTCACAGACACACTGGGACAGGACACAGGGGACGTGTGAATGGTAGTGGGGGTGGTGACTGCACATGTGTGGGGTGTGGTGGTGGGTGTGCTGGTGATGGAAGTAGTGGCTGAGGGTGTAGTGCATGCAGGTGTGAGTGGAGACGAGACAAGGAGGGAGGAGGGAGACGAGGAGGAGGGGGACACAGTGTAGGCAGTGGATGTTGGTGTGTCTGCATGTGTGTGATGCTTGCGTGAGTGCCTGTGGGATGTGTGGTGCTTCTGTTTGCCAGAGCTTCCCTTGTGTGTTGAGGTGTGTGCATGCGGGTATGATGGTGTGCTTGGGATAGGCTGAGGTACAGGTGTGTGGGTCTGGGTGGAGGAAGTTGGAGGGGGGAGGCTAGAGACAGGGATAATTGCTGCCATCAGTGCTGAGGCCAGAGTCAGAAAAGCACGCTGAAGGGCTGCCTGACCAAAATGAATGCCCTCAAGGTATGCATTCGTCTGTTGCAACTGCCTCTCTACACCCTGGACGGCATTCAAAATGGTAGACTGCCCAACAGTGAGGGACCTGAGGAGGTTAATGGCCTCCTCACTGAGGACAGCAGGGGTGACAGGGGCAGGGGCTGAGGTGCCTGGGGTGAAGGTAATGCCCACCTTTCTGGGTGAGCGGGCACGGGGCAAAGGCTGAGGGGCTGCTGGGAGGGCGGTGCTGGTAGGGGGGTGGCGGCTGTACCTGTAGATGCGGGGGCACTGATGGAACCTCCACCGCAAGGGAGCTCCCATCAGAGGAGGAGTCCATATCGCTGGTGTCAGCTCCCCTCGCCCTCCGTCCCACTGGTGAATTCGGAGTCCGTTGTGTCGCCCTCCAGGGCCATGTGGGATGCAGCTCCCTCCTGGTGCGGTGCCACTGCTCCGCCGCCTGATGATGCTAATGAACACAAGTACAGGGGGACCACGAAAAGGGGGGGAAGACAGAAGAAAGACATGTTCAGTGCATGCAATACCGCTACCGTTGGCGGACACGACAGACACAGAAGCCCCCTGCACTACACAGAGCACTTGGGGTCCACTATTCAATCCCAGGGACATGGCTTACAAGGCTATGGCCGATTTCTGCACACATGGATGTCACAGGTGTCTGAGTAGGTGTAGTGGCACTGTACACAGGTGGGGTGGGGTGCCACAGGGCCTGTCTGAAGAAAGGAACTTAACTAGCAAACTCGCCCTGGCCTAGGGGAACCCACAGCCCACCTCCCCACCCAGACACCTAAAATGTACGCTGAATCAACAGAATAAGAATGTACTCACCCCCTTGTGGCTGCTGTGATACCCTCAAGCACTCATCCAAGTCTGGATACGCCACCGCCAGGATCCTGAACATCAGGGGGGTCATGGTACGACGGGCACCTCTCCCACGCTGGGAGGCCATGCCCAGCTGGGCCTCCTCTGTCTTCTTGTTCCAGCTGAAAATGTCCTCCCTTCTTTTCCAGCAGTGGGTGCTCCATCTGTGGTAGACCCCCAGGGTCCCGACTTCCTTGGCGATGGCACGCCAGATGTCCTTCTTCTGGTGAGCGCTGACCTACAGGAATTGTACAGGGGAAAAGAGAAGTAATTACCAACTGCACCATCACAGTCATTGGCCAGCATCCCTACCCTTGCCATGACGCACATGCACTCACCGTCGTTTCGTGCACACCTCATTCCCACCCCACTATCTTTCATCCACCCCACTCCACACAGGCATTGCCCATACAGCATGCTCACAGTGTACTAACCAGTTTGTCTGGAGGACTGTCGAGTAGCGTGTACTGGGGGAGGACCCCATCCACGAGTTTCCCCAACTCCTCTGTGCTGAAAGCAGGGGCTCTTTCCCCAGACACATGAGCCATTGTCTCTTCCAGACTGAGGTCACAGCAGCACTTGCAGTGTAGGTCCTCTCCTGTCAAAGATCAGGTATCGAGTGATTGAACAGAGAGAAAATGGCAGTCACGTCCGCGGCGGTGCGTACCATGACCGCCGGCATACATCTTCATTGGCTCCTGGGACCCATAGGGTCCAATGTTAACCAATGCAGAATTGCGCCACGGTCTTCGACTGCCTACTGCGATGGTGTACAACGCCAGCGCAGTAACCTCATATCCCCTTGTCCCACCTTACAGGTCAGGCAGCCGCCATTTCAGGGGCCCACATGGCTTTATTTTTGACTGCATCACACATACCTAGACCTTGCCTAACCACTCACACAGGCAAATTTCAATTTATGAATATGTTCAGAGCAAGCTGTGTTTACGTACCTCAGAGTTGGTTGACTCTGTGCTCGCTGTTCTCCTCCATAGGCACCGCCAGCTGGGGCATATGAGGAGATGGCGGCATCCTCTGGTAACAGACCGCTGGTGGACTTATCGACAATGGAGGAAAGACATGTGATCATCACCTACAGGCTTGATCGTGCCACAATCCAGGAACTGTGTGCATAGTTGGAGCCAGACCTGATGTCAGCTATCCGCCAACCCACAGGAATCCCCCCTCAAGTGCAGGTGCTGCCAGTACTCCATTTCCTAGCAAGTGGGTCTTTTCAAACAACAGTGGCCATAGCATCAGGGATGTCCCAGCCAATGTTTTCCAACGTGTTGTCCATAGTGTTGTCTGCCCTGCTGAAACACATGCAGAGCTACATCATTTTCCCTCAGGTGGAGGAATTCCCTACAGTGAAAGGTGACTTCTATGCCCTGGGACATTTCCCCAACATCATAGGTGCAAGTGAAGGGACACATGTTGCCTTGGTACCCCCCGCAAGAGTGAACAGGTGTACAGAAACCGGAAGAGTTACCATTACATGAATGTGCAGATGGTGTGTTTGGCCGACCAGTACATCTCCCATGTTAATGCCAAATTCCCTGGCTCAGTGCATGACGTTTACATCCTGCGGAATAGCAGCATCCCTTATGTGATGGGGCAACTCCAGAGGCACCGTATGTGGCTATTAGGTGAGCACCTGGACCTAAATCAGTGGGAATAGATGTCTGGGTCTGTGGATGTCCCTATGAGTTAGTGTGTGTCTAACAGTTGTCCCTCGCCATTTGCAGGTGACTCTGGTTACCCCAACCTGTCATGGCTACTGACCCCAGTGAGGAATCCCAGGACAAGGGCAGAGGAATGCTACAATGAGCCCATGGGTGAACGAGGAGGATTATAGAGCAGACCTTCGGCCTCCTGAAGGCCAGGTTCAGGTGCCTCCATATGACAGGTGGTTCCCTATTCTGCTCACCAAAGAAGGTGTGCCAGATCATCGTGGTCTGCAGTATGCTTCACAACTTGGCTTTGCGATGACAGGTGCATTATCTGCAGGAGGATGGTCCAGATGGAGGTGTTGTGGCAGCTGTGGAGCCTGCCGACAGTGAAGACGAGGAAGCAGAAGAAGAGGACATCGACAACAGGAACACAGTGATCCTGCAATACTTCCAGTGAGACACAGGTAAGAGGACAAACCTGCCTGCTACATCTAATTTAAATCGACTACCTCTCTACTGTCTGTCATTTTCACCCAGTGTATGTTCACTGAGTTGACACTTTCCCTTACGATTTCACAGATGTGGGTCCCACTGTGTGATATCTGCTTTGTTTCCTCATGGACTAGAGCTGTGTGACATAGGTATGTTGACATTACATTTGAAAGAGCATTTTGGCACTGTAATTGTTAATACACTATTTTGAAATCACAGACAGACTCCAGATTGTTTTGTGCTTTAAGGGAGTTTATTTAAGTGCTCAATATTGGAGGGGGTTGTAAAATGGTGAGGGGTGATGGTGGAGGAATGTCCATGGCAGAGTCCATTCTATGAGTCTCACGGGTGCATTGTCCAAAGGGGCATCGAAAGTGGAGCTGGGGCAGTTTAAGTAAGGACAGGGTGACAAAGTGGGACAGAAGGATGACATTCAGGGTGGTCTCATTTCTTGGCGGGGGTCTTTGCATCATTCTCTGTCTTGGTCCTGGATCTCAGGGACCGTTTGCGGGGTGGTTCTCCCTCTGCAGAGGGTGGGGTGCTGGTGGGGTGGTCCTGTGGTGGTGCCTCCTGTCCACTAGCGCCGGCGGAGGTGGTGGCAGTTCATCGTCCAGGCTAGTGTCAGGGGCCCCTTGTTGTGCCACAGTGTCCCTCCTGGTGTCGAGGACTTCCTTCAGTACCCCTACAATGGTGCCCAGGGTGGAATTGATGGATTTGAGTTCCTCCCTGAAGCCCAAATACTGTTCCTCCTGCAGCCGCTGGGTCTCCTGAAACTTGGCCAGTACCGTTGCCATTGTCTCCTGGGAATGGTGGTAGGCTCCCATGATGTTGGAGAGGGCCTCGTGGAGAGTGGGTTCCTTGGGCCTGTCCTCCCCCAGTCGCACAGCAGCCCTCCCAGTTCCCCTGTGTTCCTGGGCCTCTGTCCCTTGAACGGTGTGCCCACTGCCACTGCCCTCAGGTCCCTGGTGGTGTTGGGCTGGTGGGTTAGCCTGGGTTCCCTGTAGTGGTGGACACACTGCTGCTTGACGTGTCCTGGGGACAGAGGTATGGGCCCGCTGGGTCTGTGCTGTGCTGGTGTTTGTGTGGGCGTATTCCTGTTGGTGTGACAGTGGAGGATTTCTTATCGCCAGTTTATCACTGACCTTTGGTGTGGCGGACTTGTGTGGGTGTCTAGATTTTGGCGGATTCCGGCCTTTGGGTCAAAATAACCGTGGCGGAATTCCGCGGCCGCGGCGGTGTGTTGGCTGTCTTCTGCACGGCGGTAAGCAGCTTTTCTCGCCAATGTTGTAATGAGGGCCAAAGTCTTTTTGGTCCTGAGGCTTCAAGGAACAGGAGGCAAGCTCTATCCAAGCCCTTGGAGAGCACTTCTCAGCACAGCCAGAAGACAGCAAGACAGCAAGACAGCAGGGCAGCAGTCCTTTGATGAAAAGCAGTCAGGAGAATCCTTTGGGCAGTCAGGCATTTCTTCTTGGCAGGTTGCAGGTTCTGGTTCAGGGATTATTCACCAGTGGTAGCTTGTCCAAAAATGTACCAAATGAGTTGGTAGGGTCAGAGACCCTGCTTAAATACCCAAATGTGCCTTTGAAGTGGGGGAGAGTTCAAAGAGTGGCATAGAAGTGCACAAGGTCCCCTTTTAGTTCCATCCTGTGTGCCAGGGTCCCAGTAGGGGGTGTGGCAGCCCTTTGTGTGAGGGCAGTCTACTGTCCTCTGACATGTAAGTGTCATGCCCTCCACCCTCCCAGACCCATTCAATATGTAGATGTATGCAACTGTGACTGAGCATCCTGTGTTTGGGGTTGTCTGAGTGACTGCACAAGGGAGCTATCAACTAAACCTAGCCAGACGTGGATTATAAGGCACAGAAGGATTTAAGCGCAGAGAAATGCTTACTTTCTAAAAGTGGCATTTCTAAAATAGTAATATTAAATCCAACTTCACCAGTCAGCAGGTTTTGTATGACCTTGTTACTCCTTTCAGGTCAGAATCTACCATTCAAACAGTATATGAGGGTAGCACTAATGTTAACATATGAAAGGAGCAGGCCTCACAGCAGAGTAAAAATGAATTTAGGAGTTTTACACTTCCAGGACATGTAAACTACACATGTCCTGCCCTTTATCTACATAGCACCCTGCCCTATATGTTACCTAGGGCCTATCTTAGGGGTGAATAATGTGTAGAAAATGAGAGTTTAAGGCTTGGCAAGTGCTTGAAACTGCACACACAGGCCTTGCAATGGCAGGCCTGAGGCATGGTTAAGAGGCTACCTATGTGCATGACACACTCAGTGCTGCAGGCCTACTAATAGCATTTAATCTACAGGCCCTGGGCATATGTAGTGCACTTTACTGGGGACTTACTAGTAGATTAAATCAGGTAACTGGGTATAAACCAATGTCACAATGTTTTGAGGGAGAGAGCATATGCACTTTAGCACTAATTAGCAGTGGTACAGTGTGCGGAGTCCTAAAACCATCAACAATAGTGTCCAAACAGTAGAGGAAGGCAGACAAAAAGTTAGGGGTGACCACCCTAAGGCTGTCAGGTCTAACACCTGCCTTTTGCTAGAATGAAGCACAAGGGTGGGAGCCACAAGAGGATCTGGGGTCTAAGTAGCCACAAGAGTCCCCCTTCAGGCCCAAAATGCAGCGTGCCTCCTAAAGCATCTTGGGTTTGAATCAGTTGCCCTTGCCAGTCAAAGACCAATCTGAAGTTATGATCCCATCCATGATAAACCTCCTTGGAGCGTAAGAATTTGGTGACTGATGTGAACACTTTGAAGTGCTGGAGGGTTAGCATGAAAACATCCTGAAAACGCACCAGTTGGTGACCTCATAAGTGTAAGCCTCTGGTTTTCTTAATGATGTCCTCTTTGATCTGGAAGTTGGGGACACAAGCCAAATTATCGGGGGTTTTGTGTTGGGACCTCTGGGACGACTAGCCCGATGGACAGATGGACCCTGTCAAGATACACTCTGGTGTTCTCATCTTTGCCCAGAATAATGCAGAATATCACTTGTGCATAGCTCCTTATGTCAGAACCCTCAGCACCTTTTGGGGCTCCCCACAGCCAAATGTTGTGTTTGGACCTATTCTCCAGGCCCTCCACATGGACTTGGAGTCTGGCTTGCCATTCATGCAGATGAAGGACCTCTTCGGCCTCCTCACCCCTCGCCGTTTCACTATCTTCCAGTGAGGATACCTTTTCTCCCATGGACCCCAGGTCTAGCTTTACTACCTGCAGTTCCGGGGAGAGATTCTTTTTGAGGTCTTGTATGTCTTCCTTGAGGGAGCCAAACAGGAAAGCTAGAAAGAAGTGAGTCACTGGTGTCTGATTCTAATCCAGAATCTCCTCAGCCAAGTCCATTAGAGGTGGCTGCTCTAATCCCGATGCAGGATCCTTAGAGCCAGCTGAAGTGGAAGGGGTAAGCAGGTCGTGGACATATTTCTTTCTTTTGCCTTTCTATGTTGCCATTTTGAGGTTGAGAGAGATGTGCACAGCATGCCAGTGCTCCATCACCTCGGCAGGTCACTGTTAATTGCTCTGCTGGAATGATGTCTCTGTGACCTAGGCATTGGGGACCAATCTTCAAGTCAGAAGGATGGACTATGGGCAGCGCAGAAACCTTCAGCAATGTCTTTGTGGGTGGCAGGACACTCAGAGAACTAGTTTGAGCCACCTGGCAGTCACAAATGCATATATTAGCTGCAATGCTTTCCCGCCCAAATGAAAATCTGTATGCACTGTGCACTCAGGACCACTCTGGAGCAAGCAGGAGAGATGCCAACCAGTGGGACTCAGGCTTGGTAGGGCTGCTCGTAGATGTGTCTCAGCCAGAGGGGGGCACAGTGGACCACTGGTAGCATGCCTTGCATGTCAGACAGTAGTGTGGGACAGTGGCACTGTCTGGTGATAGATCCTCTGTAGCACCAATGCCCCCGGGGTCCACTACAGTTGAGCTTTACCAACATATCCAAAAGCACCAATGACACAGCTTCTCACAGCAAGATCAGCACTTTAAGCATTGTTCTGCGGTTCATTAAAGTTGCCTACCAGGCTTGGGGCAGTAAATTAGGCCACTACGTTGGTCTCTCCCAGGGATACAGCCTGATGGGAGGGGACCTGCAGCATTCACACCAATTGTGGACTACTGCGATCCCCTCATGCCCCTCTGGGCTGCCGGAATCTAAGCATGATTGTCCACACCTTCTGCCACCGCACAGAGCAGTTGTAGTCTCAGTGGTAGGCTGCATGCTCTCAGCTCCTAGTGGCTGCAATCCTGTCCATTGTGGCATCGGCTTGTGGGTCTCAAAATAATGGTGGAAAATATGTGGACCCTAGAGAGGGTCTTTCTTGAGGGGCCTCATGGTCATGGCAGTCTTTTGCTCAAGTCCTGGAGCTTGGGTGCACCCTGGACCGATGATCAGTGAACAGGATGACTTACTCCACCATCATCTTGGCTACGCCCCTGCTAATGTCATTTTTAGGGGAAAAAGGCCAAACACTTTATCTGGATCACGCTTTTAAAAATTTCCCCAAAAACTCACAATGTAGCTATATTTTGCCTATGTTCTCAGTCCTCTCGAGAGGAATCCTGGGTACCTTTAGATTCCCAAGGATGCTGGACACATATTTGGCATGGATACCTTGTGAGGAAAAAAAGTTATGGAGCCCTAAGCCCCAACTACTCCAAATAGCCAAAAAAGGCTCAGACCTGGGGAGGGGGGTGTGGGAGTGAAAGGCCCAGCAGTTACGAGGTTAAAGTAACCCTATGTAACTTTTTCTTTGTGGTCAGTATACATAGGAGGCCACTACTGTGGGCAGCTTCAGCCTCTCTTTCCCTTACTATTGTTCTTACAAAATCTATTACCAGCCTTTTTAAATGTTCCCTCCTTATTGTGAACCTTAAAATCAGGTATTTATTCCATCTTGCAATAGAAAACAAGCATTTCATCTTAGGTTTCATCTTAGAAAAGCAATTGCAAGCCTCTTGGCTCTACCAGTGTTTATTTGCATTTATGCTCCCATGCACTTACTAATTTTTATTTTACCATGCTAAAGTAGCCATTGGACACCTAGGGATACTAAAGTAAGTAAATCAAATTAGCCACCAGTGTATCACAACACAAGGGCACACAAGCGAACTCACAGTGGCCATCTTTGAATGATTCCCAACAACAAATAAAACCACATGAAGTGCAAATCAGTGGCCATTGCGTGCCCAGACATGGGCTCTTGCTCACTGTGCCACTGGAGTCAAGCTAACCTTGCTGATGAGGGGTGATACCAGAAAACGGGTCCCAGGATACTTGTTTCCAGTCCAGTGAGGACCTAGCCTGGCAGTTTGGGCTGAACTGTTCCTAACAACACCAAAAAAAACACATGAAGTGCAAATCAGTGGCCAGGGTATGCCCCAGGCGTGGGTCTCTTTGTCACTGTGCCACTAGAGTCAAGGTAACCTTGATGATGAGGGATGATACCAGAAAACTGGTCACAGGATACTTGTTTCCAGTCCAGTGAGGACCTAGCCTGACAGTTTGGGCTGGCCTGTTCCCTTAGGGAGCAGGGTCAAGACTGATTTGCATATTGATGAGTCTAAACTGGGGTGTCGTGGTGAGCAAAAGAACATGGATTAAACCCAGATCTGTTGTTGGTGGTGAGTGTTTGAAAAGTTTAATCACTCCATCTATCATCCTTTTGTTTTGCTAAACTTGCTTTAGTGGCCAGGGTATGCCCAGACGTAGATCCCTTGCTCACTATATGAACTAGATTCAAGCTAGCCTGGCTGAGGAGGGGTGATACCCTAAAACCGGTTTCAGGATGCTTGTTTCTGGTCCAGGGAGGACCTGGCCCGGCAGTTCGGGCTGGACTGTTCCCATGGGGAGTAGGGGCAAGACTGATTTGTGCATGGCTGTGTCCAAACTGGGGTGGCATGGCGAGCAAACAAATGATGGATTTAACCCAAATGTGTTACTGGGGATTTCCGTACTCTGTCCATTATCCTTTTGTGGTCCTAAGTTGTCTTGGCACAGTGCAAGTTTTTTTTAAACATTGCTGCCTTAGTGCAGCAATGCCTCATGCCTTGTAAATATGCCCAATAGTGAGAGAAGGGAGTGGAGTTCAATAGAAAGAGGAAAGGAGCCCAAACTTACACTATGGCCATCATTACAACATTGGTGGTAAATGCCGCTTACTGCCGTGCAGAAGACCGCCAACACACCGCCACGGCCGTGGAATTCCACCACAGCTGTTATGACCCATAGCTCGGAATCCGCCAAAATTTAGACAACCACACATGTCCGCCACACCAAAGATCAGTGATAAACTGGCGATAACAAAACCTCCACCGTCACGGCAACAGGAATACACCCACACTATCACGACCCACGAATTCACGCGGCAGTCTTTCATCTGCGGTATTCCATGGGCGGTACACACTGCCACGCTCAAAATACACACACATTTACAAAACACTAGCACATTGGACAATTCCAAATACACGCACCTTATACACATACACACACCACTCCAACATATCCAATACAATATGAAACACACACCCACATTACCCACAAACCCTTACGACCACATTTGCGACTGAAGGCCTGAGAGAGACACCACAATCTACAAACTAGCATCCACAGGGACTCAACACCATCACTCACACAACATCCATGCACAGAACACCACACACCCCTAAACATCACCCCACACATCACAACACACACCACCCCACACATCACCCACACCACCCCATGGCACCGCAAAGACACCCCAGGTTCTCTGAGGAGGAGCTCAGGGTCATGGTGGAGGAAATCATCCGGGTAGAGCCACAGCTATTCGGATCACAGGTGCAGCACACCACCATAGCTAGGAAGATGGAGCTATGGCGCAGAATCGAGGATAGCCACATTGCGGTTCAGAGGACTGGCGGCGGACCCCCACATCCTCCCCCACAACTAACAACATGGGAGGAGCAGGTCTTGGCTATACTGCATCCTGAGGGCCTCGCAGGAGTAGCTGGAGGAATGGACTCTGGTAAGTCAAATCTTAACTATTACATCCCCCACCCTACCTGCATGCTATCACATACCCCCAGCCACGCCCTCACCCCCATCACTCCAACTCCTCACATATGTCCCACTATCACAAACCACCCATCCCAACACCAAGCCCTGCATGCAACACCAAAGCATGGACACCCATCACCAATACATGGCCACTGCACATACCCACACACACCCCTAAACAATTATCACACAAGGTCCCACACAAGAATGCAAGCACGGGGGTGCAGGGTCACCCACCCATTGCACACCATTCCACACACAGATGCAATAATCATGGCTTTACACCGCTGCAGGACCCCTGCCCAACGTCACCGGACAGGAGGGTCAAGGCATGCCTACTCCACCCACAGAAGATGCCCACAGTGATGACAGCAGCTCTGCCCAACTGGATCTAGATGACCAGCCCGGCCCATCTGGGACCTCGGGACAGTCGGTTCCCCTCACACTGGCACAAGTCACAACAGAGCCCCCCCCTCTGAAAACACCAGCACAGCACCCACCAGGACACGTCAAGCAGCAGCGTGTCCACCACGACAGGGAACCTAGGCTAACCCACCACCCCAACAACACCAGGGACCTGGGGGCAGTGGTAGTGGGCACACGGTTCAGGGGACAGAGGCCCAGGAACACAGGGGAACTGGGAGGGCTGCTGTACGACAGGGGGAGGACCAGCCCAGGGAACCCACTCTCCACGAGACCCTCTACAACATCATGGGAGCCTACCATCATTCCCAGGAGACGATGGCAACGGTACTGGCCAAGTTTCAGGAGACCCAGCGGCTGCAGGAGGAACAGTATTTGGGATTCAGGGAGGAACTCAAATCCATCAATACCACCCTGGGCACCATTGTAGGGGTGCTGAAGGAACTCGTCAACACTAGGAGGGACACTGTGGCACAACAAGGGGCCCCTGACACTAGCCTGGACGATGAACTCCCCACCACCTCTGCCGGCGCTAGAGGACAGGAGGCACCGCCACAGGACCACGACACCAGCACCCCACCCCCTGCAGATGGAAAACCACCCCACAAGCGGTCCCTGAGATCCAGGACAAAGACAGAGAACAATGCCAAGACCCACGCCACGTAATGAGACCACCCTGATTGTCATCCTTCTGTCCCACTTTGTCACCCTGTCCATCCTTAAACTGCCCTAGCTCCACTTCTTATGCCCCTTTGGACAATGCACCTGTGAGACTAATAGACTAGACTCTGCCATGGACATTCCTTCACCATCACCCCTGACCATTTTACAACCCCCTCCACTAGTTAGCACTTAAATAAACACCCTTAAAGCACAAAACAATCTGGAGTCAGTCTGTGCTTTCGAAAATGTATATTTACAATAACTGTGTACAAATGATATATCCATTGGATTGTCAACATACCTATGTCACACAGCTCTAGTCCATGAGGAAACAAAGCAGATGTCACACAGTGGGACCCACATCTGTGAAATTGAAAGGGAAAGTGACAACTCAGGGTCCATACACTGGGTGAAGGTGACAGACAGATGAGAGGTTGAACAGTTATATCAGATGTAGCAGGCAGTAATGTCTTCTTACCTGTGTCTCACTGGAAGTATTGTTGGATCACCGTGTTTCTGTTGTTGATGTCCTCTTCGTCTGCTTCCTCCTCTTCACTGTCCACAGGCTCCACAGCTGCCACCACACCTCCATCTGGACCATCCTCCTGCAGAAAAGTCACATATTGTCGCAAAGCCAAGTTGTGAAGCATACAGCAGGCCACAATGATCTGGCACACCTTCTTTGGTGAGTAGAATAGAGAACCACCTATCAGATGGAGGCACCTGACCCTGGCCTTCAGGAGGCCGAAGGTCCTCTCTATAACCCTCCTAGTTCGTCCATGGGCCTCATTGTAGCGTTCCTCTGCCCTTCTCCTGGGATTCCTCACTGGGGTCAGTAGCCATGACAGGTTGGGGTAGCCAGAGTCACCTGCAAATGTTGAGGGAAATCTGTTAGACACACATTAACTCTTAGGGACATCCCCAGACACCTAGTCACACTGTATAGGCTCCATGTCCTCACCTAATTGCCACACACGGTGCCTCTGGAGTTGCCCCATCACATAAGGGATGCTGCTGTTCCTCAAAATGTAAGCGTCATGCACTGATCCAGGAAACTTGGCACTCACATGGGAGATGTACTGGTCGGCCAAACACACCATCTGCACATTCATTGAATGGTAACTCTTCCGGTTTCTGTACACCTGTTCACTCCTGCGGGGGGACCAAGGCCACATGTGTCCCATCAATGGCACCTATGGTGTTGGGGATATGTCCCAGGGCATGGAAGTCACCTTTCACTGTAGGCAAATCCTCCACCTGAAGGAAAACGATGTAGCTGTGCATGTGTTTCAGCAGGGCAGACAACACTCTGGACAACACATTGGAAAACATAGGCTGGGACATCCCTGATGCTATGGCCACTGTCATTTGAAAAGACCCACTTGCCAGGAAATGGAGTACTGATCGGACCTGCCCTAGAGGGGGATTCCTATGGGATGGCGGATAGCTGACATCAGGTCTGACTCCAACTGGGCACACAGTTCCAGGACTGTGGCACGATCAAGTCTGTAGGTGACAATTATATGTCGCTCCTCCATTGTCGACAGGTCCACCAGCGGTCTGTACACCGGAGGATGCCGCCACCTCCTCATCTGCCCCAGCGGACGTGCTCTATGGAGGAGAACAGCGAGCAGAGAGTCAACCAACACTGAGGTACATTAACACAACTTTATTCCTCAATTTTTTTAAACTGCTATGTGCCTGTATTAGTGTGTATGCAAGGCCTAGATATGTGTGACACATTTAAAATTAATTTCATGTGGCCCCCTGAAATGGCATCTGCCTGACCTGTAATGTGGGACAAGGGGATATGAGGTAACTGCACTGGCGTTGTACACCGTCGCGGTAGGCGGTCATAGACCGCAGCGCAATCCTGCATTGGTTAACATTGGACCCTATGGGTCCGAGGAGCCAATGACGATGTACACCGGCAGTGACGGTACGCACCGCCGCGGAAGTGACCGCCATTTTCTCTCTGCCGTAAAAGATGGGAGGACATTCACCGCTGGAGCAAGAAGACGGCGGAGGCCCAGCTGGGGATGGCCTCCCAACGTGGGAGGGGTTCCCATCGCACCATGACCACCCTGATGTTTAGGATCCTGGCGGTGGAATATCTGGAGTTGGATGGGTGCTTGAGGGCATCACAGCAGCCACAAGGGGGTGAGTACAGTCACATTCAGCTGATTCTGCACGCAGTGGAGGTGTGAGTTCCGCTAGGCCAGGGCAAGTTTAGTAGGCAAGGTCCTGTCGTAAGACAGGCCATGTGGTACCCCACTTGTGTTCAGATCCAACTACACCTAGACTTCCATGTGTGCAGCAATCGGGCATAGGCCTTGTAACCCATGTCCCTGTGATTTATTAGGGAACTCAAAGTGCACGGAGTAGTGCAGGGGGCTTCTGTGTCTGTAGTGTCTGCCAATGGTAGCGGTATTGCATGCACTCAACATGTCTTTCTTCTGTCTCTCCCCCCTTTTTGTGGTCTCCCTATTCTTGTGTGCATTAGCATCATCAGGCAGAGGAGCAGTGGCACCGGAGCAGGAAGGAGCTGCATCCCACATGGCCCTGGAGGGTGAGACAATGGAGTCTGAAGCCACCAGTGGGACAGAGGGTGAGGGGAGCTCCACGGCGGGGACAGGAGCTGAGACCAGCGACATGGACTCCTCCTCTGATGGGAGCTCCCTTGCAGTGGCGGGCCCCTATGTGCCCACCGCATCTACAGGTACAGCCGCCACCCCCCTTACCTGCGCCTCCCTCCCAGCAGCCCCTCAGTGTGTGACCCGTGGACACTCACATAGGAGGGTGGGCATCTCCTTCGCCCCAGGCACCTCAGCCCCAGTCAGCCCTGCTGCCTTCAGTGAGGAGGCCATTTACCTCCTCAGGTCCCTCACTGTTGGGCAGTCTACCATTTTGAATGCCATCCAGGGTGTAGAGAGGCAGTTGCAACAGACCAATGCATACCTGGAGGGCATTCATTCTGTTCAGGCACACCAACAGCAAGCTTTTCAGACTCTGGCCTCAGCACTGATGGCAGCCATTGTTCCTGTGTCCAGCCTCCCCCCTCCAACTTCCTCTACCCAGACCCGAACCCCTGTACCTCAGCCTATCCCAAGCACACCATCAGACCAGCATGCACACACCTCAACACACAAGGGAAGCTCAGGGAAACATAAGCACCACACATCCCACAGGCACTCACACAAGCATCATACCCATGCACACATACCAACATCCACTGCCTCCACTGTGTCCCACTCCTCTACGTCTCCCTCCTCCCTCCCAGTCTCGTCTCCACTCACACCTGCATGCCCTACATCTTCAGCCACTACCTCCATCACCAGCACACCCATCACCACACCCCTCTCACTTGCACTCACCACCCCCACTAACATTCACACATCCCCTGTGTCCTCTCCCAGTGTGTCTTTGAGCCCACCTCCCAAGGTACATAAACGCAGCCACACACCCACCCAACAGCCATCCACCTCACGACACTCTCCAGCCCATGCACCTTCACCCAAAGTCAGCAAATGTACACCTCCTACAACCACTACCTCTTCCTCCACTCCCAAACCCCCTCCATCTACCCGTCCCAGTGTGTCCCAAAAACTTTTCCTGTCCAACCTTGACCTCTTCCCCTCACCTCCCCCACCCCTTCAGTCCCCTAGGGCATGCCTTTCCAGGTCCCAACCCAGCAACTCAGCCACCACCTCACCGTGCACAGTGGTGCCAGCAGTAACCGGCTTCTGGAGTGCGGCAAGCAGCAGGGCAGCCAGTGTGCCAAGGAGCCGGACCACGGACAGTCCCCCACCTCAAAAGCATAAAAAGTTGCCCAGTGCCCGGCGGGAGAAAGGCAAGACATCTACCACCAAAGCCTCTCCCAGGAGTACAGTTGGGAGTGGGAAGACAGCTGCGCCACCATCCAAGTTGGGGAAGGGGCACAGAAAGACAGGCAAGTCGCAGAAAACCTACACGGCGGACAAGACCACCACCAGCACTGCTGCCAAGGACACCACCGCCACAAGCACCACTTCAGAGAACACCGCCTCCACAAGCACCGCTGCCAAGGACACCGCCGCCACAAGCACCACTGGCAAGTACACCGCCACCACAAGCACGGCTGCCAAGAACACTGCCGCCACCAGCATCGCTGCCAAGGACACCGCCGCCACAAGCACCACTTCAGAGGACACCGCCACCACAAGCACAGCTGCCAAGGACACCGCCGCCACAAGCACCGCTGCAAAGGACACCGCTGCCACAAGCACGCAAGGCCAATGAGCGCCAAAAGCTCTGACGCTACTGGGGCCGCTACGAGCAGGATGAAGCACTCTGGGCACAAAGCCCCCTCCAGAACCAGTGGAGTATCCCATCCACTACCTCAGTCCTTGGCAGGATGAAGCACTGTGGGCACAAAGCCCCCTCCAGAACCAGTGGAGTATATCATCCACTACCTCTGTCCTTGGCAGGATTAAACACTCTGGGCACAAAGCCCCCTCCAGAACCAGTGGAGTATCCTATCCACTACCTCAGTCCTTGGCAGGATGAAGCACTTTGGGCACAAAGCCCCCTCCATAACCAGTGGAGACTGTTATCCACTTGATAGTCTGTGGCTTTGCACTCCCCAGGATAAAGCAGTGGGCAAACCACCCACTCGAGAGACTTGTGAGACTGTGGCTTTGCACTCCCCAGGATAAAGCAGTGGGGAATCCACCCACTTGAGAGACTTGTGAGACTGTGGCTTTGCACTCCCCATGATAAAGCAGTGGGCAAACCACCCACTTGAGAGAATTGTGAGACTGTGGCTTTGCACTCCCCAGGACACACCAAGGGGCATGGAGCCCCCTCGTGGATCTGGCGTCGTGCATTCATCCGGCTGAGGTGCCCCCCCTTCTCTTCCCCCTGAGGTGCCTGTTGTATTTTGATCTGATGCCCCAGCAGTGTTCTCTCCGTTTTGATCGGGTATCTTGTGTCAGCCTCGCCCATGCATTTTGGGCCCAGTGGTCCACGGACTTTAATGGTGGAATACCTTGGACTTGTAATATTGGTGTATATATTTGTTAATAGTGTATATACATTTTTGTAATACTAAATTTTAATAGATTACAAACATTCAATTCATTTCCTTTTGTCTTTGCATTCTTCCAGGGGGGTTGGAGGGAGTAACTGTAATGTATCAAGATGTATTAGTGGGTGGTTGTAGTCATGGGTGAGGGTGGGGATGTTGCGTGTTGCTTGTGTGTGTCACTCTCTTTTTCCCTCCACGTCCCTTGTGTCGTAGGTGCAGTACTCACTGTGGTCTTCGCCGCCGGTGTTCGTGCTCCTGGTAGAGGAGCAGGAAGACAAAGACAGGGAGTATGTGGAGTTCCGTTTCCATGGCATCCTGGTTCCTCGTGGGGTGTGTAGAGATGAGCATTTTCCCTTCCAAGTCCTGTTTCTGCCGTGTTTTTGTTTGCGGTGAATCCACCCCGGAAAAGTGGCGGATTGGACTGTTGTAATACTGTGGGCGGTACTTTGTCCTCCGCCTGTCTGTTGGCGGTTACTGCCGCAGTGTTTGTTTGTACTGCCATGGCGGTCGGAGTGTTAAAGTGGCTGTCTATGTTGGCGGTTTCCACCACGGTCGTGATTCAATTTTTTTTACCGCCGGCCTGTTGCTGGTTTTACCGCCGTTTTAACACCGACCGTCAGGGTTGTAATGACCACCTATGTCACATTGTAGGATTAAACAATGTATTTCAGAAATAATAATGCAGATGGTTAAATTCCACAATTGCTTGCACATGCTTTTTCGTCTGATATTCAAGAGGGTGTTAAATACACATCTGTCTTAAATATCATATACTTACTAACATTTCCCATGGCTGTGTCTTTCCTTCTCTGATTTGGCCTCTTGCAAAAATAGCCAGTTTACTGCACTGTGCACTTCCTCAGAAGCCTACCTCTGTGTTCATTGTAGCGCAACACAAATACAAATCTTCATGAAGTAATCAAACATCTGTTTTGCATGTTTTTAATTTGAAATGCATTTCATCTGTATACAACATACAACATTTGATATCCTGTTTGCACCATCGGCATACAGGCTCAGACATCCTCCTAGCGCAATCTCTATAGAGTAGCTCCTGATTAATCCAATAGGGAAGAGCGATTGCTTTCATCTCTTGATCTGCTACGTAAATCTCTAAGACTGACTGCTCTTCTCTCACAAGCTTTCGGATTCTGATCTTAAACATGTCATGAGTTGAAGTAACTGGGTATTGTTTACCGCATGGTTGAACATCTCAGCAGCTTTTAAACTGTTTCATGACATGAAAGAGGACTTGTCCAGGTCGACTTTTCAGATAAACTGCCCCCTCTACCACAGGTTTCCAGCATAAATCCAGGATTTTGATTTATAAATCTCTCTGTTCAGGAGCTGCCCCTTATCTCCCCTATCAGCATTAGAAAAATGAAGTGTGCATCCAGTGCACCTACTGCAATAGGTCCTTCATTTACTATTATGAGTGGCATCTGTTACTAATAAGGAAATTAATTGCTCTACATTGCAATTAAAACGAGTGCTGCAGGATACCGCTTTAAAAAAATGAGTTTTGGCTCTGGAAGTGAAGGCAATCTCAGTGAATGAGTAAATCTCGAGATGCGAGGCCAGTCTACATGATGGAGAGAGGCATGCCTCAGGTGCTGCCAGTGTTAGTGATCGAGCGAGGCTTGGCGCTCCAGTTTTTGTTCTTGGCACGAGCAGTAACTTAAAATTGGAAACAACGTTTGTATAATGAGAGGATGTCGTACTCAAGGTTTTCTCACATAAATAATTTTTTGTTCCAGATGTTTCTATTCGTAATTCAGGATACATGGATGGGTCAGCTGGGTCAGCTGGCACGATCATTGCCTTAATCTAACAAATTCTGCATGCAATATGATGGCATAGCACAGAAAGATCTGATGTATTACAAATTCGCACGAAAATCACCACAGTTCGGTGACAAGCCTACATAACTTAGAACCAGAGGTGTCAAGAGATATAGGCATGAACCTGAATTTTGAGCTGCAGGGTAGGAATTGGGAAAGGGTTTTCTGGGGTATAATCAGGGACTCAACAATAGGCCTGGGTCAGACGAGTCTGTGCCTCTAAGGAGCAACTAGATAAGGAATGTGTAGGGTCAAAGACATGGAATGGTCCAGAGGTAGCAGGACTGCAGACAGGGACTGAAGCAAAGCTACAGACAGCAAATGGACTTGGGATGTGTAGAGCCATAGGAAGGGTCTCAGCCAGTGGTGCTAGACCTACAACCACATATTCTATCAGAGGAGTCAGGACTACAGGCAGGATCTTAGCACTTTACCACTGCTAATCAGTGATAAAGTGCTGGTGCCTTCCCCTTTAAACATAGTATAATTATTTTACACACATTTGACCTATTCAATTTACAGTAAGTCCCAACTAAATTGATAATACATGAACCCGGGGCCTGTAAATTAAATGCTACAAGTAGACCCAGAGCAGGTGTTGTGACACCCACTTAAGTAGCCCTTTAAACATGTCAGGATGCCATTCAAGCCTGTGTGTGTAGTTTCAAACTTCCATTTTGACCTGGAAAAATAATCCTTTTGCCAGGCCCAAAACTATCTTTTTAATTATTAGTTGCCACTAGGGTAGGCAAGAAACAGCCTACAGGGAAATTTACAATGTGTTGAGAAGGTAGGACATGTAACTTTAAGGTTTACATGCTCTGGTAGTGAAAAACTCTTAAATGTATTAATTTTTCACTACTGCAAGGCCTACTTTTCTCATACCGCATGGTTAAACATGTCAGCAGCTTTTAAACTGTTTCATGACGTGGACAAGGACATGTCCAGGGCAATGTTTCAGATTAGCTGCCACCTCTAGCACAGATTTCCAGCATAAATCCCTTGATTTATACATCTCTCAATTCAGGAGGTACCCCTTGTCTCCCCTAACAGCATTAGATACATGAAATGTCCATCCAGTGCACCTACTGTAATAGGTCCTTAATTTACTGTTATGAGTGGCATCTGTTACTAATAATGAAATGAATACATTAGTAATCTGTAATTTCCAAATTGTACCAGGTAAACAGTTCATGTTTGGTGTTTTGGGAATTGTTATAAAATTGCTTCTTTTACAGTAAAGTCAGATTTTAAAATACAAATTTGAAAATGCCACACTTAGAAAGTTGGCATTGTCCTGCCTTAGCTATTTAGTGCTTGTAGCCTGTGCTGGGTCACATGACTGGGTGTAGTTGAAAGTTGGGCGTTGTGTATTCCTCCCAGACAGCCACACACAATAGAGAGCTTAGATGTGCCTCGATGGGCCGAAACTGGTAGAATGGGAGGGTGGGCCCAGCCCTGCTTAAACTTTAAAAGACAGTGTCCTGCTACCACACAAATGGCTGCATTTCCCCCTGTATTTATTCTGGAGCCAGAACAGCAAGATGCATAGAAACTTCAAAGGGAAACATTTGGTAGCATTTCCCACCTTCCAGATGAAGGGCACTGTAATGTCCTCCCCAGCCTAGATACTCGTAAATAAACACGCCACACACAGAGCTTGGTCTTACACATCTTTATTCTTTTATGTACAACTGCAAACTCAACATTTTAAACATAGAATTTTTCACCACACCTTACAACTTATGTCACAATTTTACTGAGTACACCATGAACCAAAAGGGTTTCATCATTGCTAGCTTACAATACACTGTCCCTCATGTTAAATAAAAAATAAAAAGTTTGCAAACATATAAATTAGACATGATAGCCTTAGGGTGGTCACCCTCAATTTTTGTGCCTGCTTCCCTCCACTTTTTGACACTGCTTTTGCTGGTTTTAGGACTCTGCACACTTTACCACTGCTGACCAGTGCTAAAGTGCATATACTCTCTCCCTTCAAACATGGTGATGTTGGCTCATACCCAATTGGCTTATTTAATTTGCTTATAAGTCCCTAGTAAAATGCACTACATGTGCCCAGGACCTGTAGATTAAATTCTACTAGTGGACCAAGAGGGTAGAAACCACGGTGCCAATGTCACGCAGGGGGAGCGACCCCGTAGGCAAGGGTCGCTCCCAGGGGGGGGGGGCAATTTTTTTTTGGGCCATTTCTGCCCCCGGGGGGGCAGAAACCTCTAGGCGCCAGGGCAAATTGTTTTTTTGTGTTTTTGTTTGTTTGTTTTTTTAGAGATGGGGAGCGACCCATTAGGCAAGGGGCGCTCCCCTGGGGGGCAAATTGTATTTAGACCATTTCTGCCCCCCTTGGGGGCAGATTGGCCGATTTTAGGTCAATCTGCCCCCGAGGGGGCAGAAACCACTAGGCACTGTGGTTTTATTTTTTGGCACCAATGTCACGCAGGGGGAGCGACCCCGTAGCCAAGGGTCGCTCCCAGGGGTGGTTAGGGGGGTGGGGGACAAATTTATTTTAGGCCATTTTGCCCCCCCTGGGGCCGGCTGAGCTAGAGGCCAAAATCCACATGTAGGCACTGTTTTCTATGAAAATATTGGATGTGTCCACGTTGTGTTTTGGGCCATTTCCTGTCGCAGGCGCTAGGCCTACCCACACAAGTGAGGTATCATTTTTATCGGGAGACTTGGTGAACGCTGGCTTGAAGGAAATTTGTGGCTCCTCTCAGATTCCAGAACTTTCTGTCACCGAAATGGGAGGAAAATGTGTTTTTTAGCCAAATTTTGAGTTTACAAAGGATTCTGGGTAACAGAAACTGGTCAGAGCCCCACAAGTCACCCCATCTTGGATTCCCCTAGGTCTCTAGTTTTAAAAAATGCACAGGTTTGGTAGGTTTCCCTGGATGCCGGCTGAGCTAGAGGCCAAAATCTACAGGTAGGCACTTTGCAAAAACACCTCTGTTTTCTTTAAAAAAATGTGATGTGTCCATGTTGTGTTTTGGGGCATTTCCTGTCACGGGCGCTAGGCCTACCCACACAAGTGAGGTATCATTTTTATCGGGAGACTTGGGGGAACGCTGGGTAGAAGGAAATTTGTGGCTCCTCTCAGATTCCAGAACTTTCTGTCACCGAAATGTGAGGAAAATTTATTTTTTTAGCCAAATGTTCAGGTTTGCAAAGGATTCTGGGTAACAGAACCTGGTCAGAGCCCCACAAGTCACCCCATCTTGGATTCCCCTTCGTCTCTAGTTTTCAAAAATGCACAGTTTTGGTAGGTTTCCGTAGGTGCCGGCTGAGCTAGAGGCCAAAATCTACAGGTAGGCACTTTGCAAAAAACACCTCTCTTTTCTTAAAAAAAATGTGAAGTGTACACGTTGTGTTTTGGGGCATTTCCTGTCACGGGCGCTAGGCCTACCCACACAAGTGAGGTATCATTGTTATCGGGAGACTTGGGGGAACGCTGGGTGGAAGGAAATTTGTGGCTCCTCTCAGATTCCAGAACTTTCTGTCACCGAAATGTGAGGAAAACATGTTTTTTTAGCCACATTTTGAGGTTTGCAAAGGATTCTGGGTAAGAGAACCTGGTCAGAGCCCCACAAGTCACCCCATCTTGGATTCCCCTAGGTCTCTAGTTTTAAAAAATGCACAGGTTTGGTACGTTTCCCTAGGTGTCAGCTGAGCTAGAGGCCAAAATCTACAGGTAGGCACTTTGCAAAAAACACCTCTGTTTTCTTACAAAAAATTTGATGTGTCCACGTTGTGTTTTGGGGCATTTCCTGTCACGGGCGCTAGGCCTACCCACACAAGTGAGGTATCATTTTTATCGGGAGACTTGGGGGAATGCTGGGTGAAGGAAATTTGTGGCTCCTCTCAGATTACAGAACTTTCTGTCACCGAAATGTGAGGAAAATTTATTTTTTTAGCCAAATTTTCAGGTTTGCAAAGGATTCTGGGTAACAGGACCTGGTCAGAGCCCCACAAGTCACCCCATCTTGGATTCCCCTAGGTCTTTAGTTTTTAAAAATGCACAGGTTTGGTAGCTTTCCCTAGGTGCCGACTGAGCTAGAGGCCTTAATCTACACGTAGGCACTTTGCAAAAAACACCTCTCTTTTCTTAAAAAAAATGTTATGTGTCCACGTTGTGTTTTGGGGCGTTTACTGTCACGGTCACTAGGCCTACTCACACAAGTGAGGTATCATTTTTATCGGGAGACTTGGGGGAACGCTGGGTAGAAGGAAATTTGTGGCTCCTCTCAGATTCCAGAACTTTCTGTCACCGAAATGTGAGGAAAACATGTTTTTTTAGCCACATTTTGAGGTTTGCAAAGGATTCTGGGTAGCAGAACCTGGTCAGAGCCCCACAAGTCACCTCATCTTGGATTCCCCTAGTTCTCTAGTTTTCAAAAATGCACAGGTTTGGTATGTTTCCCTAGGTGCCGGCTGAGCTAGAGGCCAAAATCTACAGGTAGGCACTTTGCAAAAAACACCTCTGTTTTCTTTAAAAAAATGTGATGTGTCCACGTTGTGTTTTGGGGTATTTCCTGTCACGGGCGCTAGGCCTACCCACACAAGTGAGGTATCATTTTTATCGGGAGACTTGAGGGAATGCTGGGTGGAAGGAAATTTGTGGCTCCTCTCAGATTCCAGAACTTTCTGTCACCGAAATGTGAGGAAAATTTGTTTTTTTAGCCAAATGTTCAGGTTTGCAAAGGATTCTGGGTAACAGAACCTGGTCAGAGCCCCACAAGTCACCCCATCTTGGATTCCCCCAGGTCTCTAGTTTTAAAAAATGCACAGGTTTGGTAGGTTTGGTAGGTGCCGGCTGAGCTAGAGGCCAAAATCTACAGGTAGGCACTTTGCAAACAACACCTCTGTTTTTTTTTTTTAAATGTGTTGTGTCCACGTTGTGTTTTGGGGCGTTTACTGTCACGGTCGCTAGGCCTACTCACACAAGTGAGGTATCATTTTTATCGGGAGACTTGGGGGAACGCTGGGTGGAAGGAAATTTGTGGCTCCTCTCAGATTCCAGATCTTTCTGTCACCGAAATGTGAGGAAAACATGTTTTTTAGCCAAATTTTGAGGTTTGCAAAGGATTCTGGGTAAGAGAACCTGGTCAGAGCCCCACAAGTCACCCCATCTTGGATTCCCCTAGGTCTCTAGTTTTCAAAAATGCACAGTTTTGGTAGGTTTCCCTAGGTGCTGGCTGAGCTAGAGGCCAAAATCTACAGGTAGGCACTTTGCAAAAAACACCTCTGTTTTCTTTGAAAAAATGTTATGTGTCCACGTTGTGTTTTGGGGCGTTTACTGTCACGGTCGCTAGGCCTACTCACACAAGTGAGGTATCATTTTTATCGGGAGACTTGGGGGAACGCTGGGTGGAAGGAAATTTGTGGCTCCTCTCAGATTCCAGATCTTTCTGTCACCGAAATGTGAGGAAAACATGTTTTTTAGCCAAATTTTGAGGTTTGCAAAGGATTCTGGGTAACAGAACCTGGTCAGAGCCCCACAAGTCACCCCATCTTGGATTCCCCTAGGTCTCTAGTTTTCAAAAATGCACAGGTTTGGTAGGTTTCCCTAGGTGCTGGCTGAGCTAGAGGCCAAAATCTACAGGTAGGCACTTTGCAAAAAACACCTCTGTTTTCTTTGGAAAAATGTTATGTGTCCACGTTGTGTTTTGGGGCGTTTACTGTCACGGTCGCTAGGCCTACTCACACAAGTGAGGTATCATTTTTATCGGGAGACTTGGGGGAACGCTGGGTGGAAGGAAATTTGTGGCTCCTCTCAGATTCCAGAACTTTCTGTCACCGAAATGTGAGAAAAACGTGTTTTTTAGACAAATTTTGAGGTTTGCAAAGGATTCTGGGTAACAGAACCTGGTCAAAGCCCCACAAGTCACCCCATCTTGGATTCCCCTAGTTCTCTAGTTTGCAGAAATGCACAGGTTTGGTAGGTTTCCCTAGGTGCCGGCTGAGCTAGAGGCCAAAATCTACAGGTAGGCACTTTGCAAAAAACACCTCTGTTTTCTTAAAAAAAATGTGATGTTTCAACGTTGTATTTTGGGGCATTTCCTGTCACGGGCGCTAGGCCTACCCACGCAAGTGAGGTATCATTTTTATCGGGCGACTTTGGGGAACGCTGGGTAGAAGGAAATTTGTGGCTCCTCTCAGATTCCAGAACTTTCTGTTCCCGAAATGTGAGGAAAACATGTTTTTTTAGCCAAATTGTGAGGTTTGCAAATGATTCTGGGTAACAGAACCTGGTCAGAGCCCCACAAGTCACCCCATCTTGGATTCCCCTAGGTCTCTAGTTTTAAACAAATGCACAGGTTTGGTAGGTTTCCCTAGGTGCTGGCTGAGCTAGAGGCCAAAATCTACAGGTAGGCACTTTGCAAAAACACCTCTGTTTTCTTTAAAAAAATGTGATGTGTCCTCGTTGTGTTTTGGGGCATTTCCTGTCATGGGCGCTAGGCCTACCCACACAAGTGAGGTATCATTTTTATGGGGAGACTTGGGGGAACGCTGGGTAGAAGGAAATTTGTGGCTCCTCTCAGATTCCAGAACTTTCTGTCACCGAAATGTGAGGAAAACATGTTTTTTTAGCCACATTTTGAGGTTTGCAAAGGATTCTGGGTAACAGAACCTGGTCAGACCCCACAAGTCACCCCATCTTGGATTCCCCTAGGTCTCTAGTTTTAAAAAATGCACAGGTTTGGTACGTTTCCCTAGGTGCCGGCTGAGCTAGAGGCCACAATCTACAGGTAGGCACTGTGCAAAAAACACCTCTGTTTTCTTTGAAAAAATGTGATGTGTCCACGTTGTGTTTTGGGGCGTTTACTGTCACGGTCGCTAGGCCTACTCACACAAGTGAGGTATCATTTTTATCGGGAGACTTGGGGGAACGCTGGGTGGAAGGAAATTTGTGGCTCCTCTCAGATTCCAGAACTTTCTGTCACCGAAATGTGAGAAAAACGTGTTTTTAAGCCAAATTTTGAGGTTTGCAAAGGATTCTGGGTAACAGAACCTGGTCAGAGCCCCACAAGTCACCCCATCTTGGATTCCCCTAGTTCTCTAGTTTTCAGAAATGCACAGGTTTGGTAGGTTTCCCTAGGTGCCGGCTGAGCTAGAGGCCAAAATCTACAGGTAGGCACTTTGCAAAAAACTCCTCTGTTTTCTTTCAAAAAATGTGATGTTTCAACGTTGTGTTTTGGGGCATTTCCTGTCACGGGCGCTAGGCCTACCCACGCAAGTGAGGTATCATTTTTATCGGGCGACTTTGGGGAACGCTGGGTAGAAGGAAATTTGTGGCTCCTCTCAGATTCCAGAACTTTCTGTCACCGAAATGTGAGGAAAATGTGTTTTTTTAGCCAAATTGTGAGGTTTGCAAATGATTCTGGGTAACAGAACCTGGTCAGAGCCCCACAAGTCACCCCATCTTGGATTCCCCTAGGTCTCTAGTTTTAAACAAATGCACAGGTTTGGTAGGTTTCCCTAGGTGCTGGCTGAGCTAGAGGCCAAAATCTACAGGTAGGCACTTTGCAAAAACACCTCTGTTTTCTTTCAAAAAATGTGATGTGTCCTCGTTGTGTTTTGGGGCATTTCCTGTCATGGGCGCTAGGCCTACCCACACAAGTGAGGTATCATTTTTATCGGGAGACTTGGGGGAACGCTGGGTAGAAGGAAATTTGTGGCTCCTCTCAGATTCCAGAACTTTCTGTCACCGAAATGTGAGGAAAACATTATTTTTTAGCCACATTTTGAGGTTTGCAAAGGATTCTGGGTAACAGAACCTGGTCAGAGCCCCACAAGTCACCCCATCTTGGATTCCCCTAGGTCTCTAGTTTTAAAAAATGCACAGGTTTGGTACGTTTCCCTAGGTGCCGGCTGAGCTAGAGGCCACAATCTACAGGTAGGCACTTTGCAAAAAACACCTCTGTTTTCTTTAAAAAAATGTGATGTGTCCACGTTGTGCTTTTGGGGCATTTCCTGTCACGGGCGCTAGGCCTACCCACTCAAGTGAGGTATCATTTTTATCGGGAGACTTTGGGGAACGCTGGGTAGAAGGAAATTTGTGGCTCCTCTCATATTCCAGAACTTTCTGTCACCGAAATTTGAGGAAAATGTGTTTTTTCAGCCAAATTTTGAGGTTTGCAAAGGATTCTGGGTAACAGAACCTGGTCAGAGCCCCACACGTCACCCCATCTTGGATTCCCCTAGGTCTCTAGTTTTCAAAAATGCACAGGTTTGGTAGGTTTCCCTAGGTGCCGGCTGAGCTAGAGGCCAAAATCTACAGGTATGCACTTTGCAAAAAACACCTCTGTTTTCTTTCAAAAAATGTGATGTGTCCACATTGTGTTTTGGGGCATTTCCTGTCACGGGCGCTAGGCCTACCCACACAAGTGAGGTATCATTTTTATCGGGAGACTTGGGGGAACATAGATTAGCAAAACAAGTGTTATTGCTCCTTGCCCTTCTCTACATTTTTTCCTTCCAAATATAAGAGAGTGTGTAAAAAAGACATCTATTTGAGAAATGCCCTGTAATTCACATGCTAGTATGGTCACCCCGGAATTCAGAGATGTGCAAATAACCACTGCTCCTCAACACCTTATCTTGTGCCCTTTTTGGAAATACAAAGGTTTTCTTGATAGCTATTTTTCGCTCTTTATATTTCAGCAAATGAATTGCTGTATACCCGGTATAGAATGAAAACTCACTGCAGGGTGCAGCTCATTTATTGGCTCTTGCTACCTAGGGATCTTGATGAACCTACAAGCCCTATATATCCCGCAACCAGAGGAGTCCAGCAGACGCAATGGTATATTGCTTTCGAAAATCTGACATTGCAGGAAAAAGTTACAGAGTAAAACGTAGAGAAAAGTTATGTTTTTTTCACCTAAATTTCAATATTTTTCTTTTTTAGTTGTTATTTTCTGTAGGAAACCCTTGTAGGATCTACACAAAGTACCCCTTGCTGAATTCAGAATTTTGTCTACTTTTCAGAAATGTTGTGGTTCCTGGGATCTAGCATTGTTTTCATGCCCATTTCTGTCACTGACTGGAAGGAGGCTGAAAGCACAAAAAAATCGTAAAAATGGGGAATGTCCCAGTAAAATGCCAAAATTGTGTTGAAAAATTGGGTTTTCTGATTCAAGTCTGCATGTTCCTGAAAGCTGGTGATTTTAGCCTCAAAAACCCTTTGTTGATGCCATTTTCAGGGAAAAAACCACAAGCCTTCTTCTGCAGCCCCTTTTTTCCCATTTTTTTTAAAAAAATGAACTTTTCACTGTTATTTGGCTAATTTCTTGGCCTCGTTCTGGGGAACCCACAAAGTCTGGGTACCTCTAGAATCCCTAGGATGTTGTAAAAAAAGGAAGCAAATTTGGGGTGGGTAGCTTATGTGAACAAAAAGTTATGAGGGCCTAAGCACGAACTGCCCCAAATAACAAAAAAAAGGCTCAGCACGGGAGGGGGAAAAGGCCTGGCAGCGAAGGGGTTAATTCCCCACAGTTCATTTTATTTTACACTCATGTATAAGAGAGAAGACCAGCAATTAGTTTCCAGGCACCTGATCCTACTTTTGATATTCTGTATTGCAGTAACAGAATTCTTGATTTTTCTCATACTTAGGGCCAGATGTAGGAAGCCTTTTGCGCGTCGCAAAAAGCGAAAAACTCAGTTTGCGACGTGCAAAAGGCTTAACGTGATGCACAACCTCAAATTGCGAGTCGGTACCGACTCGCAATTTGAGGCTGCGACTCGCAAATAGGAAGGGGTGTCCCCTTCCTATTTGCGACCGCATCGCCATGCTGAGTTGGTTTGTTTCCGCGAATGCTGACGCAAAATAACTCGCAGTTACCATCCACTTGAAGTGGACGGTAACACATTCGCAAAAGGGAAGGGGTCCCCATGGGATCCCTTCTCCTTTGTGAATGCCCAAAAAAATAGTTTTTCAGAGAAGGCAGTGGTCCTATGGACCACTGCCTACTCTGAAAAAACCGAAACCAAATGGTTTCGGAAGTTTTTCTTTTTGCAGCTCGTTTTCCTTTAAGGAAAACGGGCTACAAAAAAAACAAAAAAAACAGCTGTATTAAAAAAGCAGTCACAGACATGGTGGTCTGCTGTCTCCAGCAGGCCACCATCCCTGTGAGTGCATAGACTCGCTATGAGGTTGCAAACTGCGACCCACCTCATTAATATTCATGAGGTGGGTCTTTGCGACCCCATAGCGAGTCGCAGAAGGTGTCTGAGACACCTTTCTGCATTTCGTATTGCGAGTTGCAATTTGCGAGTCGCTATGACTCGCAAATTGCAAGTTGCAATTTTATACCTACCTACATCTGGCCCTAAGTCACTTAAATTTCTTCAGAAGTTTAATTATCCTATTGCTATTCAGTATCTTTACAGCATGTTTTTGGGATTTGTTTACATCAGCATGAAAATTTATTTGTAAAAACAAAAACTTTAACTTTATTTCTGAACTTTCATTGTGTGGCCCAATTGTTTACACTATAAATTAATGTCGACGTATTGTTACCTACATACCTAGTTGATCCTCTTTCAGGTAAAAAGATTGTCAACCTCATGAAAAGAGCACACAAAGGCTCCATCAAGGTTTACATTTTCTCTGTTGTTGCACCAATATTTGATCTCCTTTATTGAAAGTAATGCTACAGGTATATTCAACGTTAGTCAGCATATGCCCTCATCGTTTGTTTATGACCCAAGTCTTTTTGTTGAAGTTCATCATCTGTTATAGATCTCCTTCTTGTCCATTGTAGTAACTTGGTCATCATGGCTCTCCCTAACATCAACAGGGCAGGACTTCCACTTGTCATTGAATGCGGGGTCGACCGATAATCTTGAAGAGTAGGATGGAGAGCTTAGATTAGGCTTCTCCATTTTAGCAAGCTGAAAAGTCTTTTTTTTTTAATGTTATTTTCCTTTCAGGTATACATATATAGAAAAATAAACGTGCATTAATCTTCAGTAGCATCCATCCTTAACAAGCTATTTTCTTTGGCTGGTGTGATCAAGACAGCCTTGATATCAGTCTTCATTCAAGGAACTATTCATTCAAATCACTTTTTTTGATTATAGTCACATCGAGATTTCTGTCATTAAATGTATTGCATATATTATATTCACGAGCATTAATTTAATGGCCACCTTCCCTATACAAGACTCATTACATGTCTAAATACTGCTCTACAGCTGAGAACCTTTTCATACTCCCAACACATTTTGAATATGCCTCCTTGCAGTTTTTGGTTGTTAGCATTTTATTTCACCAGTTTTGCATAGTGGGAATTGTCTGTATACGCCATAACTGAAATATTAATGATCGAGCTACTGCAAAAATAATTGCACATAAAATATTGTTGGCACTTTGTTAGGTGACGTGTTTTCTCAGTGACTCCAAACAGTACTAGATTTGAATCCAGCTCAATCCTAGAGGTGGAGATGTGATTTATTACCTCCTCTATTTCCAACCAGAAAGTAGTTCATTTGAAGCAGTCAAAAAATATATGAAGTCAATTCCCCCTCACATCCTGATGGCAGCGCAAGCAATGGTCAGGAATTGACAGATATATTTTATGTATTTTTTCAGGAGTGTAGTAGGCCATCGATCTAGAGAGAAAGGACATTCTTTTATAATTAGCTGCCCTCAAAGATTTATAACCTATTTTGGAAATAATTCTCCACTCTTCATCCGATATTAAACATTGTGTTGTTCGGAGAATATTATCCCTGAATTCTGTAACTATTTCCGAAGTGGATCGTTCCACTAGCAATCTGTACCAATTTCCTGTACCAAGTAATCTACTTCTAATTAAAGCCCTCCATATTGGGTGTTATTGGGTGCTTTCATGGGGGAAAATAGTGTTGAAAAAGTGGAAAAAAGCTCAGAAAGAGTCTAGTTACCATATCGCCAAGTCTGGTATTAACCTCTTCCCAAGTAATATGTCTATCTCTTAATGTAAAATACCCTATCTCTTTACAGCCTTTGCTTTTCCATAGGGCTATTGTTGCTGCTGGAAGGTGTAAACTGATGTATTTACACTTCTGTAATTGTAGATAAATATAACCAGCAGTATTTGATATGTTTTACGTAGAATTTCAAGTCTTTTGCTAAAGTCGTGTATATATTTATATTGAGTTTTTTTGGGGGAGTTTTGTCATTTTTATAAATGCTGGGAGATTTATTGCTGATTCTGTGATCATTCTATTGATAAGAAAACTATCCATAGTTGCTTCAATAGCTAAATGTCGTACTAGTATATCCTGCAATGCTGCCTGATAATAAACTCCAAAATTAGGAAGTGCCAAACTCCCTTGGCTTCTATTTAGCTGAACAACTGAAAGTCTCACCTTAGGTTTTTTTTCCTCCATATAAAACATCGTATCATGGCATCTAGTTCATGAAAATAGGAGCTGTTTATTCTTATCAGTACATTATTAATAGAAAAAGAAGGAGTGGGAGAATTGACATTTTAATTAAGGTGCTTCTTCCTATCTGAGTCAGCTGTAGAATTATCCATCTGTCGAGAAGCGCCTGGACTTTTGCAAGCATCATTACATAATTATTAAGATTAAACAAGGATCCATAATTCGTTGTGACATAATTCCCAAAGTACCTAACATGTTCAGATGAATTAGCTTTCTGTTGCAAAACATAGGGAAGATTATTTGTTCCTGCGTTAAATAGGAGAACCTCTGTGTTGTTTTCATTAATCTTATATCCCCCTATTTACATGAGCTCATTAATCATATCAAGAACTCTTTGTATATTGTCAATGTCTGGTTTTAAATATAAAATGACGTAATTGGCAAATAGTTTAATTGTAGGCATCTTCAGTACTGGTGCCGTAATTTCCTGCAAACAGCGTATTATCTGTACAAGAGGCTCAATAAAAAAGGCAAAAAGTATAGGAGAAAGGTGACACCCCTGTCTGGTACCTCTTTTAATCTGAATTATTCCCCTAATTTTTAAATTGATAATTTTAGCCTGAGCACCCTGACACAACCGCCTTATCATTGAAGTAAATTGCGAAGGGAAGCCAAATTTATATTGGCTGTAAACCAAGGCTTCCCAATTAACTAAGTTGAATGCTTTCTCTGCATCTCACATTATTACTACTGCAGGAGTTATGTTTGCCGAAAAGTAATCTATTGCCTGTAACAAAAAAATTGTGTTGGATGTCATCAACGTACTGGCTACAAAAATGGTCTGATCTTTATGTATTAATTTCTGTGCAGCTGGTGTAATCCTAGTAGCCCAGAACGTTGTTAAGATTTTATAAACGGCATTTAGCAGACTAATGGGATGATATGCATTGGGTTTCAATGGATTTTTATCTTTTTTCAAAAAGCTGACTATTATTGCTTTTTTAAAATTTAAAGGTATTTCTGCTCCCTCAATTATTGCATTACATAATTCTGTCAAGAACGGTGTGAGCTCTTCACAGAAGGATTTATAAAATTCTATTGGAAAACCATCACCACCACAAGCTTTTGTACTTGGTATTCTCTGAATATCTTCCTTGATCTCTAATGGCGTAATCTTCTGTACTGCCTCGTTCTAAATCTTTAATTACTTTTTAGGTAGCATGATGGGGTTATAACACTGATTTAGGTGCGAGAGCAAAACTGTATAGTCTATCTCATAAATTCTTGAAAAATGTGACATAAACATTCAAGCTATATCCTTGTCTTCATTAACAATTGTACTAGCCTCAGGATCTTAGATTTGTTGAATTGTTTGCTTTTCATGTTTTATACGAGTAATCTAAGCTAAGTGTTTACCTATCAGATGACTTTCTTCATAAACCTGCTGCAGATAAGCCCTTGAGATACCTACTTCTTCCAAAATAAAAACATCTTTAAACTGTGCCCTATTTTTGTTAAGATTAAACCTTGTCACATCCTGCCCCCCGATCTGATACATTCCGATGATGCCTTGTCTATGGCCTTCTGTAGTTTATTTATTTGTAATACTCTTTGATGTGTCTGCGCTGCTTTTATAGAAATAATTAGCCCTCTGGCTGTTGCTTGGAATGCCTCCCATGCATTAAACAGGAACGGAGAATTTCAATTAAACTGGAAGAATTCCTGTATACATTTTCTCATGTCTGAGATCCACTGCTGGTTAGTTAGCAAAGATCTGTCAAACTGCCATCTGGGTCCAATTCTACTGTCGCCATGACCACGTAATGGAAAGCATTTTCCCAAATATCTGAGTCTAGCTTTTTCAACGAGTGGGATACTAAAAGGAAATCTATCCGGGAGGCATGCTCATAACGGTGTGTAAAGCAGGTATATTGAGTGGCAGCAGGGTGTCCTTCTCGCCAAGGCTCTATTAACTGGAACTCAATTTTCATTAGATTCAAAAGCCTATTAGTTTTAGGTTTAAGTTGCCTTTTCGCCTGGTTGGAAGTATCTGGTGTTGTATCTTGAATATAATTAAAATCAGCTCCCATAATAAAAGGGCCTGTGGCATTCATTGCTATATTTTAACGTTTCATTAATGGTGCTACTTCATCCGTAACTGGACCATAGTAATTAACCAGATTAACATGAGCTTCTGATTGTGAAACTTTGAGCCAAATCCACTGCCCCTTGAGTTCTCTAATGGCATCTTTTATTGCCCAGGCTAGTCTGATACTGAGATATATTGCCACTCGTCTAACTGCCAACCCAGACATTACAAATAAAGCTGCAAAGAAGTGTTTTGGTATATCTCTCTCGGGATTATTACTTTTTAGATGAGTTTCTTGAAAGTAAAGAACATCAAGCTTGAATCATCCTAACCATCTTAACATTGCATTATATTTCTTCCTATTTGAGATGCCATTCGCATTGCAGGAATTTATTTAAGCTTGACCTTTCTTATTGGCTAGTTCGTTAATCATCCTTCTCCAACCAAAGCCAATATTTGCTACTTCATGGAAAAACCTGAATTTTCTCAATTCCTTTTCCTCCCCAGTATCCCAACTTTCCCACCCCCTACTCCCTGAGCACTCTGTCCTTGAAGCCCTCCTGCCTAGGCCTTCTCAGAGCGCTGCCCTCCCCTCAACCCACACCATATGCCTCACACGCTCTCCTACCCATCCCCTCCCTTTTACCCCCACATGGGTGTCCTGGCATGGCACCTGGTTGTCAGTAGCACCAGAGAGTGAACAGCATATATTAACAAGGTGCACTGTGTGCCTGTATATAAAAAATAAGAAATACAAAAAAAGTTGTTCTCTTTTTTCTATTTTCATCCCCCTCATTCTTCCCTCTTGTCATGGAACTCGAGCCAATAAATGCTGCCCACCTCAGCCCACACCTACCCCATTACTTATACCATGCACAAATTTCTCTCCTCATTGACTGTGTGAACTACCTTTGAGCGACCTTTAAAAAATACTTTTAGCTTTGATTGCTTTATGAGCGTCGCCGGAGCTCCTGTGGAGCGACAACAAACATGTCTCAAAAGATTCTGAAAGTAAAGTCGCAAGGAATCTGATGTACTCCACTCTTAATTGCCTGCTGCAAAATCCGTTGAACAGTCTTTTTAAGTGTGCTCAGAAAGCATTTCACAAAACCATTTGCTTGTAGCCAAAGCGGTGTGATTTTCTTATGATTCACCTTGTAATGAGTAAGAAAGTCTCAGAAGTCTTGACTGTTGAAAGGCCGACCGTTGTTGGGGTTCAAATTTGAAGGAATACCCCATTTTGCAAAAATGCCATCAAATCTCTCAATTATGTTTTCTTGAGTAGTAGACAAGAAATGTTCTAGTAGTGGAAAATGGGAGTAATCATCAGGTGATGTCCATTGTCAAGAGGACCAAAGAAATCAACAGCAAATCTCTCCCATAAATGTTTTAGTAAATCTGACATTTTCAAGGCATGTGGTGTAATTTTGGGAGAGAAGCAATTGCATAAATGACAGGCCTTCAATTATTTTTCAACTCTCTCTTCAAGATGAGGAAACTAAACTCAGTCTCGAAGAGCTCATTTATTGGCAACAATTCTACTATGTCCTTCATGGTCTACTTCAATTACCTGTTGATGCAGACTCTCTGATATGTCATTTCTGCAACCTCACATGACAATACCTTCTTGAGTAATGGACAATTCATCTTTCACATTCTTGATCTTCTGATATTCGATGTCATGTGTGAGAGATCAAGTGTATTGTTTCCACGACTGATGTGAAATAATGTCCTGCAGTATCAACATGTCACTGTCTTTGCTGGTTGCAGGTATAATTTGTTCCAAAGAAATAACAGCAGGAGTATTTAACATTATGATGAAGTTAATGAAGTATTCAGCCACTTTGGAAGGGATACCATGACACTGTACTGGAACTCAAAGAAAATTATCAGGGTTTTGATCTTTCCCTGATCAGTGCATGATAGTATAGCCATATTCCTCTGGTCACAAACCACAACATTCAATTGGCTTTTTGATTGTCAAGATGGTAAGCAATGCTTGATGATCAGTCACAAGAGTGAAAGGGTTTCCATATAAAAATACCTGGAAATTGTCACAAGAAAATAATGTTTCTATACTTTGTTTTTCAGGTTGTGAATAGGCACTTTTAGTTTGTGACAAACGTCTTCTTGCATATGACACAATGGGGGTTATTCTAACTTTGGAGGAGTGTTAATCCGTCCCAAAAGTGACGGTAAAGTGACGGATATACCACCAGCCATATTACGAGTTCCATAGGATATAATGGACTCGTAATACGGCTGGTGGTAAATCCGTCACTTTTCCGTCACTTTTGGGACGGATTAACACCTCCTCCAAAGTTAGAATAACCCCCAATATGCCTTCAACCAATTCAGTGTCCATTATGTTGGGCAAAGATCGCACCAAACCTGACCAGGCTTGCATCAACAACAACCTCTGTATGTAGCTTTGGATCAATATAGCCCCCTCAATTTCATGTTTGATTTTCTTAAAAACTTTCACATTTGTCTGACTAGTAAAATAGAACATTTATTTTTGTTATATCTCTTAACAGAGCACTTACTGTGGCAAACTCACATATGTATACGGAACATTAACTGGCCATGCCAAGAAATGAATGTAACATGGTAGCATGTTGTGGGGAATTGAGGGCTGAGAAGGTTTGTACTTTAGCTGGATCCACCATCATACCCCAATTAGAAAAGATATGGCAAAGAATATGAGCCCCATATTGTCTCCCATGCTCCATATTCTTTTGTGGAATTATCACTTCTCTGCATTCAGGGTCAGACCAGCATCAACAAAGAGTCAACAAACTTGTGTAAGAGTTTTATCTGTTCTTTTGGTGTGGCCCGAAAGACTAATATTTCATCATTGTAGTTGAAAGCATTCATGGTAGCCTATAATATACGTCAAATGACACCTTCAAAAAGTTCTGCAGCTGATGCCACACCAAAACTTAATCCTGTATATCTGAATGAACCAATGTGATTAGAAAAGCTGGTAATGTACCTGCAATTTTCTTCAAGTTCCAATCAATGATACCTTTTTTCAGATCAAGGCAAGAGAAGTCTTTGGCATTTAACTGTGTGATCATGTCAGCAATATGCAGACCAGGATATTGTTCTCTTTCAATTGCCTATCTTAGTAGCTTGACACATATCAACACAGATGCTTACAGTTCCTTCACTGTCCTTTTAGGGTACTACCACTATGGGCGAAACCTACGGAGGTCTATCAGGAGCTCACTCAATGATACCATGCTTTAATAATGTTTCAAGCTCTTTCTCAACAGCTTCTTGTAGATGAAATGCAATTTGTCTACATCTTTGAGCAAAAGGATGAATGTCCTCATTGATATGCAGTTTCACTTTCATGGTTGTAAGGTATTCCAATCCATGAAACAATGAAGGTAATAAACTTACTATTTCATGGTGAGAATTTTTGTTGTAGGTCACAAATATCAGTCCTATTTCAGTAGCAGAATTGAAACTTAGTAAACAGGTCCTTTGATGTAGTACCTTCAAGTACGTGAGTAGGTGCTTGTAACTTTGTCTTTTTGTGTTTCATAGTTGCTACAAATGAACCTTGTCTCTTTAAGGAGTCATTGCAGCCCATTTATACACTTGGGTTTTCAACAGTGTGAGACAGGGAAATGCAGATAGCTCATTGTATTCCTCCTCAGGCATAATATTTATAGACACGCCACTGTCAATAATAAGAGGTATGAAGCAGCGACATCAACATTGCACATCCATTTTCTTCACTGCCACTTGACACTTAAAATTAAGAACTCTTGGATGAAGATTTAGATGACAATTGACTTTGTTTAGTGTTGATTTGCCTCAGCTGATATTGGCGCTTTACCTTGTTGGTGCACGTAGAATGTCGCTTATGGAACGTTCAGGCATCCATTTTGTTTTTTCAGTGTGATGCATTTAGTTTTTCCTTTGCCTTGCAAACTGCTACAAAATTATTGTGTTTCCCACAGACCTTGCATATATGTCCAATGGCGGGATATTTACCTTCATGTGGAAATGAAAATCCACACCTGAAGCTCAGTTTATTTTTTTGGGAGACATCACTTTGTATCCTTCAACCTTGTGTTTTTGCTTACTTTTCTTGCTCATGACTGACTAACGGTGGGCACCTCTTGCCTCCATGTCAGCAGCTTGTTGATCTGCACGTTCCTCAGCTCTGGCAGCCATGAGTACTCACTTCATACTATGGGTTTGATTTAGAACTTATCTGCTTCCAGTCACGGCATTCTCTAGCACCTGTCACTGCTCATCATGTTTTCTCTATCAGATTGTTACTGTTTTTGGAGCTTCTTTGTACTCAACTACTGCTCCCCCTCTGGCACGTCTCTATATCTGGTGATCTCTGCCTTTAACGTTACAGTACTGTATATCTTATAGCTCTGTGTTGCGTTGTGGTGCAGTATCTCTTTCATGGCCTCACCAGCAGGTTTCTGGCTTATGGCACACAAATGTCTCTACAAGACCTTCCTCTTTTTGGAAAGCTTAGCACTGGTTGAAGTGGCACTTTGATTTTGCATATGCCAAACATCGATCTTCACTTTGACTGAGGCACAAGAGGCACACATGAGCAGTTTGCTAGACCACAGCAAACGCTCTGGGAGAGCATGGTTGGTTCTTTGGGTTACATGTCCACTATCTCGTCACAGGTTGTAGCGTCCTCCCCAGACTGGATACTTGTAAATGAATACTCCACACATGAGCTTGATGTAACACGTCTTCATTTTTCTGCGTGCAAGCATATGGTCAGCATTCTAAATATGAAATCTATTCACCACAGCTTACTACTTACATCACAGTTCTACCGATTCAATGAGGAGCCAAAAGCGTCCATCATCACTAACTCACGAAACACTACAGACACCGGGTACACATTTTGGACCACAGATACCACCTCTTCAGTACACTTCTGGACCTGTGGAGACTCTGTGCTGCTGAAGGGACTGCCACTCTGCTGCACTGGTGCCCTGCGGTACTACTGCCGTGCTAGACTGTTGCCTTTCTTGATTGCTGCCCTGCTGCTCTCATGCCTTAGACAGAGTGATTGGTCCTACGCCTAAAAAAACAGGATTCCCAGAGTGACTCCAAGGGCTAGTCTGCTGGCCTCCTGTTCAGAGCCACAGGGACATAACAGGTTACCACCACTGGAACCAGCACCAAGATCCAGCTGGAGCAAGCTTCTGACCCCCCAAGTGATGCCCCTCAGGTCCTGAAACCTTGGTGTGGCCTCAGTGAAGCAGAATTGAAGTTTGGGAGCCTTTCACAACCACAAATGGGCCCATTGGCATGAAATCCTTATCATTTTCACAGCCCATCAATGTGAAGTTTCATCAGCATGACCCTTGCATTATCACATTGACCTCTCACAGACAGGGCCATCATGAAGCAATAGCCAGATTGTTTGGTTTACGACAACAACAGGATATTAGTGTTACAACATCAAGGGTCAAACGACTCCAGGCTTGCTCTTCACACTACATCTATAGCCATCCGTGATGCTTCTCTTCTCCTGGCACCACCCTCCACCGCAAATGTTACACTTTGTACTGAAGTGAGAAGGTAATTTTACAGCAAGGCTAACCTGGTACCGGTATCCAATCCATGCTTCATTGTGGTCAGCCTGAACATTTGACTTTTTCCCAGACCTCACACTAGGGGATAGCAGCAATTGGCCCTTTGGAATTGTTTGCACTATTTTCACTGACATTTTTAAAACTGCATTTCATCCAATCTACTCATTGGATTTTTGTAATTTTGGTCTTCGTATATTTACTAAAATCTACTGGAGTTTTCCAATTTAGTATGGAATCCTTTTTGTGTAGTGATTTCATCTCATTACTATTTGAAATGCTGCACAAATACTGTACACATTTCTTCTTAGTTCAGCTTGACTGCTCTGTGTTAGGCTACCAGAGGTTGAGAAGAGGTTAATTTGAGGTTTGCTTGTGACTTCCCTCTGACAAGTATTGTGGTTGCTACATGGCAAGGGTTTCACCACCCTTAGCAAGTGGCCTAATTTCTTACAAGTTCTAGCTAATTTCCCTGTCAACAGTTACATTCTTGACTCAATCCACACTGATCTATTAGAAATCTGAGCAGTCTCCAGCTGTTTTGCAACTCTAAATATCAGGTCAGGACAGAGTAAAGTCAGACAAGTCAGGCCGTTCAATAAGATGTGGATAGAGTCCAATCTCAAGCATGCCTAAAAACCAATCATTCCTTGTCAGGCCAGGCTGATTAGGTCAGGTGCATATATTACTTGTGTCTCAGGTTAGTAGGGCTAGGTGGGTTACTCGCATCTCAAGCAGGCTAGTGATGTTGAGTGTAACCACTGACAGCTGGATACAGTTATGCACTTCAGTTTTGCTGGCTGCATAGGGCAGAGACACTAACATGTTGGAACCACTGACTGCACTGCATTTATTTGACTTATGTGCTAATATGGTTAATTTCACTCCTCTTGCTAGAAGCTGTATTTGAGAGAAGCCTCCACTGAAGATCACAACTTGATCTTTCTGATGAACACTTTTTACAAATATGATACTATAAAAGGGGTATGTTGACACGAAACGCTTCTCTAAAATTGAATTTGCCTTAATGAATAGGTTCTCTTCAAACAAACATTTTCTTCCATTTTGCTACACTCTGTGCCCTTGGCTCTGTTTGAGCCCCCATTGCCTTGCAATGAAGCAAGATTTTAAAATGTGCATACCAGCATGCATGCTTCTTCAAGTTGGCAGGCAGTCTTAGACGTGAATGGCACAACAGAGCCACCAGGCATATCTGTTACTGTGAACTGAAATAGGCGTAATGGAGCTCCAGGAAACGTGAAACAATGTGAATGTATGGTGGCCACATAGGATAGGTGGATTGTTTCTTGGGATATACTACATGTAACATGGGGGAAGCTTCATCCTCCAAACCAATGCTCAAATGCTTACTGATGATGGTGCTGGTGGTATCTGGAGATGTGGGCAGGTAAGAGTGGGGATGATATGGAGTAAGGAAGTGGGAGATGATGGCGCAAAGTTTGATGGTGATCAATAAGAAAGTGGAGGTAGTCAGACTTGGGGAAGCATAAAGAAACTAATAAAAAAATAAAAGTAGATCCACATCCATGAAATGCTGTGGGTTCATACAAATGCTGAGAGAAAACCCCAATGCCTGTGTCTAAAGCCAGCTGAACCACATTAGCTAATGGCTAATTAGCCAATGGGTGAAAAGGAACCGTCTAAATGTTCATTTCTGTATCTCCACATAATTGTTTGTTGGAAAGTGGATTATTGGTCAGGACAGGTTAGTACATACACTTAGCAATAGGCCACTAACCCCCCACTTAGCTCCAGTTAGGTCTCTATTATTTAAACACAGCACAACCCCTGGTTCGCAACAAGGGACAAGGCTTAACATAGGAGACAAGTGTATATATAACGCATTTAAACATCACAAAACAGTAAATAGGAAAAATACAAAGAAGTAATAAAATAACACACATGAAACAGTTCAAAAATCCAAAACCAATTTATAACAATAGGAAATATTTGTATATCTTAAATTTGACACCAAAACAAATAAAATCAGATAAGGGGACCCAGATATGTGAATTTTTTAAGAATTAATTAGTGCTTAGAAACTAAAAGAGCCACTCTGGATATATCTGGTCACACCTCAACCGAGGCAAAGTCAAGGTCTGAGGCCTACCGCAATGGAGCCCTCCTGGGCCACAGCAAGTGGTAGGCCTCAGTTAAAAGTTTACCCTCGGATTTAGTCTTTTTCTTGAAGATTTTCTTCAGCGGGACAAAGTCACCAATTTGATCTCAGCTGCCTGGAGTCCTCTTCGGATATGCGTCACAAGAGACCTCGGTGAAGAATTCTACATTCGGTCTTAGTCGATTTTTCAGTATTAAAATCTTCATCCAGGCCAAAGCTGAATCTTGATTTGACGTCCCTGGTGCCCTCCTCGAATACCCTAAATGGGAAGTCCCAGTCAACTTTTTATCTTTGGACTTTGTCACTTTTTTGGAGCTTTTTCCTTCTGACAGAGGATGACCCTCCTCAGCAAGCAGATTTCAATGCAAGGTGGTCGGATCACCTTGCCAGGAACCCGGGCTGAAGTCCTGGAAGTCTGGGGATCGGATGATTTTCAGTGGGATGAAGCTGCAAGTCAGGGCGTGTCGCAGTTGAAGTAAGTCGGCTTGACTCACCACGGCGGGTTAGTCACTTTAAGGAGTATTTTACAAAAAGTTCTCCAATCTTCTCTAAAATTCTGGATCTTTTTCCAGAAGGTCTTTGAAGGTCCTTTGGGAGTCCACAGCTCACCCCAATGTTCCAGAAACTCTGAGTTGCTCCTTGAGGGCTAAGACTCCAACTCCCTGAATGCTCCTGGTTCAAATCCAAAAATGACCACTAGCCACTGGTCAGCTGGTCAGTTCCCTCCAATTTAGATGCAGGGGACTCTGGTTAGCTATTTTTCACCCGTAGCAAGCAGGAAGTCCCTTCTTGAACCAGTTGAAGACAGGTATAGTCATTTTAGTGGTGAAATCCAAGTATGCAGCTGGTGTAGTCCTTCAGAGTGCAGTGTCCAGGTGCAGGTCAGGGGTCCACCAGGGCAGTTCTTCTTCTTCTGATGTTGTTCCTCATAGGGATCTGAGGTGTGGGTGCAGCTCTGCCATATTTATTATTGCTCCTTGGGTGAAAAGCAGAGGGGGTGACTGTCCAATCACAGGCAGGCCATTACCCCATTGGATGACCACTTTCTGGGAACTGTGGCAAAAATCAATCCCAGGGAGCAACATTCTTTAAAAATCCAACATGGCTAAAACTGAATTTTGGAGGTTAGGTCTGGCTGAGCACAACCACTGGTGTGGCTAAAAAGTCTTAACACACCCCTCTCCTGCCCTCTCCTAATCTAATCAAGAGGGCACATAATAGTCTGGGGTTGCAGGGAATGGGGGAGAGCCTGAGCTATGCCAACAGTCCTTTCCTTGTTTGAAGAACAGTTTGGCTGCTCTCCCCCATACTGTTTCATCATCTGCTGAGGTACATATCCTCCCCCAGGCACTTCTTTTGTGTTCAGCCAGGCCACTTTACACCTCATCTAGGCAGCTTGGTCAGAGGCTGGTCAATCAGAGAAGGGCACTACAGAGCAGAAGTTGGCAACTTTCAGGTAGAGTTGGAAAACTCTTTCCCTGAAGTATTTATATTAAATACAACAATACCAATTAATTAGATACCAAGATAAGCATATCTGGCTCCTATGGGGACTCTATTAATTAAAATAAAGCTTCTCCCATTTTAGCCTATGAAGCCCATTCACTGCAGTGAGGGACAAACAAATTTGGCAAGTTTACCTCACCAGGGCTTATAAAACATTTTTATAAGGTCCCTGCTGATAGTTACATGGCACCCAACCCTAGGGGCACTTAGGGCACACCTTAGGGGTGACTTATATGTAAAATAAACATAGTTTAAGATTTTGGAAGTACTGTTAATTTCAAAGTCAGGCAGGCCTGCTTTAGTATGCTGGGGTCCCTAAACCTACAAGCCCTACCATATACTAGGGACTTAGAGGTAGGTTGATGCTGTCAATTATAATTAGCCTAATTTGCATATCCACTTTACATATAGCACTGGCCTTGGGACTGGTAAGCAGTATCCAGGGCACTGCCAGGAGTCAGTAACCACCAGAATCTGTCCAAAATGTTTGGGGGTGACCAGGACAAAAAGGAGGACTTTCCTACATTGTATATGTATGTTGCCTGTTGTGCTGTGTTAATATGAGCTCCCAGGAGACAGCAAAAGATGTCTGTAGGCGAGACCTAGAAATAGCGGAGCCTTGGCACCAAGAACAACGCAACCTCCCGCTAGCGCATATAGTAAATTAGTAAGAAAAGGTCAGTTATAAATGGAGCTCTTGAGTTGTACCTGCCACTTTTGTGTTCAGCGTGCAAAGCTTGCTACAGATTTTCCCTTAGTAAACACATACTAGCTTTCCCTTTACCTCTCTTCTAGCAGTTCTAAACTTCCTGGCATTTATGAATGATTACAATAAGGATAACAGTTCTAGTGCATTATTAAGAGCTTGGACTGTAACTGTGGAATCTGTTATGCTATGTCAGCATGATTAAGATTGAGTGCTGCAGTGAAAAGGATGTAACATCAAGGTGCACTATGGGAAATGTAGTTGGTGATTATCAAGTCACATGGATCATAAGTTAAAAGCACTGGCTTTGTAGACATCTGCATCTACTAACTATGATTAAGGCATGTCAGCCGAAACACATCAGGAGGACTTTGTGGAAGCAGCTTTTTACATTGTGAATAAATGCTTAGATGTTTTTTGAACTGGTGCCTCCGCATTTATGCTGTTTAATATATATATATATATATATATATATATAAATATATATATATATATATATATATATGTGTCCCAGCAGTTTCTCCAAATAATGTATCGAAGAATGCTCGGACAACAAGATAAGTCCAAAAAATGATATACTTTAATACCAAATGCCTCCTTACATACAATGCATTCCAGCCATAGCCTTGTTCACGTAAAGGCTGGTACTTTGCTACACATATTAAATACCCCTACCAAACATCAAACACAAACAAAGGACTACATAACACAATACCTTGCAATCCACAGTCAACATGGGTGCCATATTTAAACGTTCAAGTATACATCTTAAAGTGTTTGTTGCTTGTATACCTATATATATCATGGTAATATTTCTATTTATATTGAAGAATACAATTAAATTATATGTAATTCAATTATTAATACCCTTCCAATAATGTAAATAATCCAATGATATAGATTCTAGCAAAACCTCCACACTAAAACTGCTAACTGGATCGCTAAATAGCATTGCCTGTCTCTTTGATTCTGTGATGCCTGTACACATATTACTTGACAACCACATACTTATGACATAACCAATATTTCACATTAACATGTGAGCTAACCCCAATCCAACACATATACATATATAAATACCCAATGTATGAAATACTAAACAAATATTAAATATTAAATACAAAATAACACCAGCAACTCATATTATCCCAAATGTACATTACTTTTCTCACTAGAGTTTAGACCCATGGGGCTCAGGGTGTTAAGCCTGATTATCATCTTGGATTCCAAGATCCTCATTTTTCTCTCTCTGTCACCACCTCGGGCAGTAGACTTAATCTGATCAACGACCGCAAAACTTAGCAGGCGCTCATCCCCACTGTGTTTCTCATGGAAATGTCTAGCTACCGGATAATTGTGATCATAATTACAGATGGCTCTAATGTGTTCCAGAACCCTTTTCTTTGCTTTATGTATTGTGCTGCCCACATACAGTTTCTTGCACGGGCATCTCAAACAATATATACAGAAATCTGTATTACAATTGTAGTGACCTCGAATTTGAGGGATCAGATGTCCATTATCCCCAATTACTTGAAAACAATTGTCATTATACTTGCAAGCTTTACAATGTTTACAACAAAAAAAAAACAACTGGGTTTTTTGTTGCTGATCCACTCTCAAGGCCACTTATGACCATATTGTGACTCAAATCATCCCGTAATGATCTATTCTTCCGAAAGGTAACCAAAGGCATATCAGTTATAACATTACTTAAAATAGAGTCTGTCCGTAATATATGGCAACTCTTATTTAGAATCTTTCTGATGGTCTGTGATTGATTAGAGTATGTAGTAATAAATCTAACATTCTGCTCTGTACTGTCTGGTTCTGACCTAGGGTACAACAGGTCATCCCTCTCTATATTATCTGCCTTTCTTTTAGCTTTTAGGATAACCTTACTATTGTACCCTCTCTCTTAAAATCTCCTACAAAGGGTTTCGCTTTCCTTCTGGTAATCTTCCCACGTACTGTAAATCCTACGAGCTCTCAAGAATTCACCAAAAGGAATACTAGCAATGAGCTTGGGTGGATGTGCACTGTGAGCATTTAACAAGCTATTCCCAGCAGTAATTTTTCTATGTAGTTTAGTTCTCAATGATTCCCCAGGGACCAATATTTCTACATCCAAAAATGTAATTTCTTTCTCACTATGCTGTTCACTCAGGTGCAAGTTATAGTTGTTCGTATTCTTGCACCTGTTCTCATTGCTGAGTTCTCGTCTTCTTTCCATATCACAAAGATGTTGTCAATATATCGACACCACAAGACAACATTCATATCGTAATCTTGTATATTGGTGGATATCTGTTCTTCCCACCACCCCATAACCAAATTCGCATAACTAGGTGCGAAGCATGTCCCCATCGCTGTACCTTGAATCTGTTTGTACAGCTTATCATCAAATAGAAAAAAGTTGTTGTTGAGACAGTAACTAATAATATCACAGATCATCTCTGTATGCATTAAATAGGAGAGCGATCTTGCTCCTAAGAAATGTCTAATAGATAACAATCCTAGATCATGTTGAATGTACGTATAAAAACTAAATGACATCCATAATTAAAAGAAGATAATCATCTTCCCATTGGATGCCATCAATCATTTTCGTGTCCTTTATATATGAGGGAAGGCTCTCTACAAACGGTCTAAAAAAATGATCTATATATCTTGAAGTATTTTCCAGCAATGAACCTATAGCAGATACTATAGGTCTACCTGGAGGGTTAACATTGTTCTTATGTAACTTCAGTAAAAGATATAGGCCCTCATTACAACCCTGGCGGTCAAAGACCACCAGGGCTGTTTTGGAGTTTGTACCGCCAACAGGCTGGCGGTACAAACTTGGGCATTACGACCGCGGTGGAAGCGCCGCGGTCGCACCGCTGGGACCGGCGGTTTCCCGCCACTTTTGTCCCAGCGGTTGTAATCCTCCAGGGCAGCGCTGCTTGCAGCACTGCCCAGGGGATTACGAGTCCCCCTCCTGCCAGCCTTTTCATGGGGGTATGAACCGCCATGAAAAGGCTGGTGGAAAGGGGAGTCCCGGGGCCACCTGCCACGGGCCTATGGAGCTTTTCACTGTGAAAAGCGCGATGGGTGCAGCTATTTGGAGCCGGCTCCCGTGTTGCGGCCCAGGGGGGACCTCAAAATTGGCCCCACAGGAGTATGGCTGTATTGGCGCCCGCCAGGTGGTTTCAACTTGGCGGGCGGCGGTTGCCGCCCGCCAAAGTTGAAATGAGGGCCATAGTATGGGTATCACAGGAGAGTCACATTTCAAAAATTGGAATTCCTCCCAATTCAGCAAAACTCTATTCCACCAATCAATCAGCATATCAGAATACCTGATGTTAGATGCTTTAACATCAATTAATTTCACTGGTGTATAACATGTACAATCATCCACTTGCCTCCATCCTTCTGCTGGATAATCATCTTTGTCTAAGACAACGACGTTGCCTCCTTTATCTGACTGTCTGATTACAATACTCCGATCATTTTTTATCCCTTGTAATGCCTTTCTCTGTGAATCCGTCAAATTATGTTGATTACTGTCATTAAATTTATATATATATATATATATATATATATATATATATATATATATATATATATGTATATATATATATATACATATCTCAAAGTAAATAGTAGAAAAGCGGCACTCCCAACAGTTGCTGAATAATGACGAAATTTATTTAAATCTTCAAAACCATTCCACAAGGCTTGTCAAGCCTGGCGTTGTGTTTCGACCATTATGGTCTTTGTCAACAGCCAAAGTCATTATGAAAATCTCTCCTCCCCTTAACCTTTATAACCTAGTGCATCAACATAAAAGAAATACTATGAAAATTTCATGGGATCCAATCAAATTTGAAAACACACATAGCTACCAATGTTACTTCCCCATATGATAATTCACCAATATGCCTACAATATTATATTTGCATTGTGTGCAAACACACAGGCCCATTAATAATCCTTATCAAAATTAATATCATCAAGCAATTATTCATCCATTGCAATACTAAACATAAAATTATGTATCATGCTCTTGTGATTCTGATTTAAGGGACAAGAGAAGTACATAACACTTATCTCCAATTATTTACTACATCTAATTATCATACATTTCATGCAATTTTTTTATGGATGTCAGCCAATGTGAACAAAAAGTTCCTCATCCTTATTGAGACCCCAAGGGTGACGACTATTAAGGCGAATGATGTATTCAGATTCTAGTTTCCTGAGTCTTTTTTCTCTGTCCCCACCTCGTGGTGTAGGAAGTACCCTGTCTATTCCAAAAAATGACATCCTATCGCTCAAACCTGCATGATTTGCATTGCAGTGGAGGGCAAACGGATAAGCGGGATCATTATTCTTAATAGCCCGCCAATGTTCCAGAGTCCGTTTTTTTAAGGGAAAAATTGTACTTCCTATATGTTGTAATCCACATGGGCACAGAATAACATAAATAGCAAAATCTGAATTGCAGCTAAGGAATTTCGTGATCCTCTCTGTTTTTCCAGTTGGTAAAACATAATCCTTGTGATTTTTGCTATGTTTACAGGCCTTACATTTTATACATCTCTAGAAGTTGTTTGTCCAGGAAAGTCTCCTTATTTCGCTTGCAATAGCTGTGTACTAACATGTCCCGCAAGGAACCACTTCTATGTATGTTACACTGGGCTGAGGGCTTACTGACTGGCCAACCATCTTGTCTGCTCTGATTAGATGTTATTATATAATCAGAATTGTCCTTATTGCAAGGGATTCTGCACTAAATTTTGTTATGAAACGTAGAGTGTTAGTGTTCTCTCCCCTGTCTCTCGGATGTAGGAGACCATCTCGCTGAGACATTGCTACTTGCTGACATGCCTTGGATAAAACTCTTTTAGGATAGCCCAGCGATCTTAATCTGTGAATCATCTTCTCTTGTTCATTCAAGAAACCCTGAGCTGTACTACAGTTCCTTTTAGCCCTAAGAAGTTCACCATAAGGTATACTCCATTTTAAGTTTGGTGGGTGATGGCTCGATGCATGTAAAATACTGTTACCAGCTGTGCTTTTTCTGTTCAAATTTGTCTGAAGAGTACCATCCTCTACCCGAAATTCTACATCAAGGAAATCAATACTTTGTTTATCTATCATGTGTGTAAATTTCAAATTCAAACCATTTAAGGGTAACCAATTCAGAAAATCATGCAATAATGGCTCGGGACCATCCCAAATTAAAAAAATATCATCTATGTATCTGGTCCAAAAAAGTATATGCTCAGACCATTTTTCGTTCTCTTCAACCCAGACATGTTGGGTCTCCCACCATCCCATATAAAGACAGGCATAATTAGGGGCAAAGCAGCTTCCCATCGAAGTCCCGGGCAACTGTCTGAACCAATCATCTTCAAATAGAAAAAAACAGTTTTCAAGACAAAACTGTAATAGCCTTAAAAGTAATTCAGAATGCTCATAAAGCCTGATGGGTTTATCCCTGAAAAAGTGCTTACAGGCGCGAATACCTATATCATGTGGGATGCAAGTATAAAGTGCTACTACATCAATTGTCACCATAGCATAATTTGATTTCCATGGAAATATGTTGTATTACATATGGACCAAGGAAATGATCTAGATATATTAATGCATTTTCCAGAAGGCTGCCTCTCGCAGATACAATGGGTCTCCCGGGAGGATTGAGCGGATCTTTGTGGATCTTAGGCAACAAATAAAAGCAAGGTGCTAAGGGTTTTTGTATCATGAGAAATTTAAACTCATCATCAGAAAGGAGACCACAATCCCAACTTTCTCTAAGTAAGTCATGAAATGTTGTTATAGATGACCGATATGCTGTTATAGTAGATCTTGCATACATTTTTTAATATAACAGTTGTTTCTGTGCTTCTTTATGGTATTTTTGTGCATCCCATAGAACCACATTGCCACCCTTAACAGCTGGTTTGATTACGAATGAAGTTGCCTGTTTCAAAGAAAATGAGGCTGCCCGTTGGTCTGGTGTTAAATTATTTGCAAATGAATTCTGGGTGTTCTTGCACAGTAAAAATAACTCAAAATTAACAGCATCATGAAAGGCATCAATGTTGTCATGTGGAGTGGTGGGATTGCACCTTGACTTGGGTCTAAAAATGGCTCTCACTCAGATCCCCAGTCAGCAAGCCCAATTCATGTAAGAGTTGCTTATCTGTCTCCCACAATTTTTCTTCAATTTCTAATTCTCTCAATGTAGCTATGCCATCAATGTCACCTAAAGTCAACAATTCCACCAGTTATTTTTCCTTCCTGCGAAGGAAATCGATCTTGTTGTTGAGCAAAATTTTTCATTAGCTTCAGTTTTCTAACAAATTGGAAAACATCAAAGCGAGTCTTAGTGTAATCAAAATTTGCTGTGGGGCAGAAAGAGAGTACTAATTGTAGAACTGTTCGTTCATTCTGAGATAAAATATGGGATGCTATATTGATTCCAGTTACTTTGTTCTCATCTATTACTTCTTTCTCCTGTTCTGTCAAAGATTCCTGTCTCCAAATTTCTCGCTTTCTTGCTGCCATTCTGCCCCTCCTAATATTTTTCCATCTGGACCTGGTGCGCCGTCTTCTTTGCTCTTGGACGGTTTCCTTTGTGGTCTCTGATTTAACTGCATAAAACGGTATTCTTCCAAGATTTTGACCGGTTGTCCAATTGGGATACTTGTTCCCTGTGACTCTTCAATGTCGGCGACATTCTCCACACTTGATTCCGAAGAGGAAACTTTTTGTCGCCTCAGGGCCTCAATCTGATGAAAATCTCTTCTCACCTGATCAAACCTCCTGCCAAACGTGAATATGCGGCCCTTTGCGTAATCATTCTCATCACACAGAAACGTGCTTCTTTTCCTTGACTTAATGTCATCCTCATATTTCTTAAGGCGCTCTTCCATATCCTTGTAAAAGTTTTTTATTTCATCTTGCACCCCATGGTTCTCCAAAAGTGCACTTAATTTCCCAATTTCTTTACTAGTTTGCATTAATTCTATTGCTGCATATTTTGACAAAAGCTCCAACATTTTCCTACAAGTCTCTGCCATTAGTGTGGACCACTCCTCTAACATTTTAGGATGCGGGTAATATATATACATATATATATATATATATATATATATATATATATATATGTATATATATTACCTACTGGTTGTTGCCAGTAGGTAGTTCTATTTCGGACCGTGTTTCCATTGACAAATAGTTTTTTTGACTTGCCTATATCTTTGACACCATTTGACGAATCTTTATGACATTTCTAAAAAAGAAGTGTTCCAAAAAATCTTGTTGTACATGAAAAGTTTTAGAGTGATCTGTCAAGTGGGGTCATAGAAAAATGGGGTGGGGGAGAAAAAACATGTGATTTTGTAGTTGAGTACAGCTTGAACAGCTGGGCGGGAATTACACTAAATTTGGCAGAAAGGTAGCTTTTGGCCCAGAAAGAAGAATGCTTTGTGTTATTTGGTATAAATCCACTCAGTAATTTTTAAAACATTAAAAGAAAATCTGAAGGGATCACAGGCTCATGAAGGTGAATGCAAAAACTCTGATTGGCTGCCAACAATTCAACCAGGAAGTGTTGGCAGCTATCTTGGGACTCAAAATCAGAGGAGTCGCAGAACAAAAGCTAAAAAAATAAAAGAAAAGAGGCAGGTTAGGGTCAACCAGACCCCATAGCTCTGAAGCTGAGGTCCCAGAGGCACCTCCTCAGGACAAAGTTTTTATTTTTTAAGTGTTGGCTTCCGTGTTTTTAAGAATCCCCAGGGTGGGCCAGGTCCCGGGGTCATGTGAAAATCAGGGAAATGGGTGCACGGGACCCCCTCCTAGGACAGTTTGAAGCCCCAGGGACCTCCCCTGGGCTTATTTATAATGAGTGCAGGAGGGCTGTGCCCCCCAAAGCTTTACGGACCACCACCTCCCCGGGGCTTGAGCTAATATAATGTGGGGGCTGTGTGTCTCCCCCAAAGCCCGGGGACCACCATCCCCCAGGGGCTATTTTACATTGGAGGGTGTCAGCGTGCCCCCCCCTACACATGAAGCCAGTGATGGCTCTGGGGACCACTACTCCCCCAGCTGCAGCTTTGCCAAGTCAGAGCAAACACTTCACTTATGCGGAAGTAAGAGCTGTCAAACAGTGAAGCTATTTATAGCAGCTCTCTGCTTTTGAGAGTACTGCCAGCTCCCACAGAATGTGAGGAGATGGCATGGACGGCCAGGGCCTTCAGGCTTACCCCGTGGTCCTGTCACTCTCTCTCTATATTTCATTCCATAAATGTATGGAAGCGAGGGAGAGATTGTTATTTTAATGGTCTCTCCATACAATGACTTCAAGGAGTCAGACTAGCAAGATGGATGGAAAGAATGTTATATTTATGTGTGGATGTAGAGCAGAACAGAGTTACTTCTGGCCTAATGGTCAACGTCTTGGGCTGCCACTCAGTAGGCTGAAGGTTCAAATCTAACTATAGCTTAGCAGTGTGTTTGTTTATTTTCTACTGTTTTCATTTTTAAACATTCCAAGTGATGGGAATCTGTGAGTTGAATGTCATAGCTAAGTCTGGACACTGCACCACAAGAAGTCACCTCTGGCCTAGAGATTAAGGTCTCAGACATGCACAATAAAGGTTCTAGTCTAGGTGAGTATGTGATCATTTCATGCTTTAGTTTCTTTTCAACTATAAATATTGAAGTTAAATACTAAAAGGTGATCTCACTCTTTTTAATTGACAAAACATTTTTTCTTTTCAATTTGTCTAGAAATATCTCATTCTCTGTATATCATTCATCCAAGCCTCATTGCTCTGTCTCTCAATTTCCCTCTCTCAGAGTTGGGTGGCCAACCACTGCACCGCACAAGGCTGAAGGCTGTGCACAGCTATGGTTGGATTCATGTATAGTAATGAAAATTATTTCACATTAAAAAAAACATAGAAATTCGGCCAGTGACACAAGGTTGTGTGGTTATAGGGGGTTGGCGGCCAGGCACTGTGGCAGTGGTTGGATTAATGTGTAGTAATGAAAAATACTTTACATTTAAAAAACCATGGCAATTCACTGACAAAAGCCAAGGTTACAGGGACATTATGGTTATGAAATAGATTTTTTTTTAAACTTAGAAATTCACGAAAGAAAAACCAACGGTTACAGAGAAGTCATAGTCAGGGTCTGAATTTCATGCCCTAAGGCAACTATAACTCACACCCTCGCTATGCACTGCTAATTACCCAATATATTATAGCTCTCATGACATTTTTGATAACATTGATAATGTCACTGTAGCATTTGTTCTAAAATTATTCAGAAAAAAACTGTGCATGACGGAGGCATAAGTTATAGTAACCTTAGGGCATGAATTATAGATACTTGAAATAACTATAACTGGTGAATTTCTAGGATTTTGTACAAGCAAATTCAGAACCTAACTATAATGTCCCTGTAACCTTTGGGGCAGATTTAAGAGACCGTAGCACCACCTTAGCACCAGCATACTGTTATTTTCTTTACACTAAGGTGGCGCTAAAGTGACATTTTCCCCACACCATATTTACAAAATGGTGAAATGGATGCATTGCGCCACTTTGTAAACCATTGTGCCACATTATGCCTGTGCCAGCTAGGCATAGGTATGCAAGAGGGCGTTCCCCCATTAGGAGGGCTCAAAGCAGGTGTTAAAAGGTAGCTTTCATTATTTGTAATGGGCCCCTATGTACTCTGCAGGACGAGCGCCAACATTTTGTCACTACTCCTGCAGAGTACATCAATAGCGTAAATAAATGATGCAATTGCCTCCTGCCCCGCATCCATGATGCACCATGTTTTAAATATGGCACACACATGGTGGCAGTAGGGGGATGCTTAGGGGAGCAAGGAGAGTAGTGCTGCACTAGATGCAGTGCCACTTTTCTTAAATCTGACCCTTGTTTTTTTTAATGAATTATATATAGATAGATAGAGAGACAGACAGACAGATAGATAGATAGATAGATAGATAGATAGATAGATAGATAGATAGATAGATAGATAGATAGACAGATAAGAGAGTTCATTTAGATTAAAGGTTGTTTTGCATGAGATACTCATTGGATACATTTATAAGATGCAGATACAATTTCTAGAAGGTTACTGTTAAAGTTCCTTTAGAAAATGACATGTAAATGTGATATCTTTATTGTAATTTTAATGGTTTTATGTTGTACAGATCATTTTACCGTAATGCATTGTGAGCAATGAGTTATTATGAAACACATCTTTAGGTGTTAAGATATTCTCGAAGATATGTGTGTTTTGTTGTGCCAAGTTTTAAGTGAGTGGGCAATTTTAATTTCTGTACACATATTTTGTAGACCTTGAACCAATAACATATTAACAAAATAGGTGTATCACTCACCAAAATAACTTTAAGTTATGGATGAAAGTCTTCAATTTATACAATCGTCAAGCTTACCCATACAATGCAGAAGTCCCATTTGTTTTGGTCGCGGATCACAGTATCATGCTCATAAAACATAATATTTTGAAGCACAGTCTGTAAGCAGTGGATAGGAATTCAGCTTTTCAACAAAATTACTCAGAGTAATTGTACCTTTTACACAGATCAAGCAACACCCATACACAACAAAAATTACATACAGGCACTTCAACATGTCACTTCAACATACATCTCAGCATCCCCTTCCAGCTTGATTTCTCGCAAAAGGTTTTCCAGTTCTGGACATATTAAACTGAAGTCTTGCAATAGCATACTTTGTGTGACTTTCAAGCCAGAACTGTCAAGTAGGCTCTCATTATGCTAATGAGGCTACTGGATTTGGGAAACAGGATCACATGGATTGTGGCTACTAAGTAGAATTCCACACCACATGACACCTGTGAGCCGAATCTGGGTTCTCCGGCTAACTAGCAGCGCCTCATCTCGAGCCGAGATGATTGTGGCAACCAGGCTCATGACAAGATGACTCCTCAGGGGAATCGCAGTCAATCAGATCCCATCCCTTTCTCTCAGTTACCAGAAGTCTCATGCAGGCAAAGACAACAGAGGCAGAATATAGTTCAATAAGAATTTATTGAAGTAACTGCATCTTAGATAAAAAGGCGTGTATTGCAATAACTAGGATGATGAAACACAATAAAAGCATCAAAAAACAACAAAAGGAGGGGCCAAAGTGGGATATTCGGAGGACAGACTCCTGGTCCCGTGTGTGAAGCTCCCAATACAGTACAAATCAAAAAATGCACACACGATTCCAAAAAGAGGGTTTCTTTTAGACCAATAGGTTCTGCATACCAAGGAAGATAAAAAAAAATTTTTAAGCACGAGCCCTCACTCACCTGCCGGTGACATGCTTCATCATAGGGCTATGCTCCTCGTCAGGCTGGCGCTGCAATGCCTGACGGGCCCCACGTGGGGGCTCTTTGCCGGAGATCTTTTTAGAGGAAAATGCACAACCGGTCAAAAACAAAAATTCGAGGATTGGTATAGAAATGGTTAAAAATGCCTAGAGGTAAGATATGTTCATATATTTAATTCAATGCTAGTACCTCTGACAAGATTAAAAACAATAAATAGGGATATAGTAAAATAATGTCTACACTCCCCATAAAAAGAAGAATTTCTAATTACAGCTACTAACTCTCACATTGGGGAGTAGTAAGAACGAAAAAAGTAAACACAGGGTCCCCTGTGTTACTCTACATCACAGGTCAACATGTTTCTCGCTGGTTTATAGTCAATACATGATCTTATGCGATTCGTCAGGACCTTAAAGACGTACCTAATCCTTTAAACACTTGGACATCCCATATTATGGAGGACAAAGCCTATGAGAGTAAAAGAAACACGTGTCAAGAGAAATCATCGTTGTTAGACATAACATGTGCTCGATGTCTTGAGACAATACCCCATACACTCGTGAGGAATCCCAAAAGTGCCATGTGCTTAACATCCAACAGTGAAATGATACAGAACAACTACGCACGGATACCACAATGCTTACCCTCCAAAAATTAAATGTAGGGCCTCATCGGGGAAAGCATCTAGTTGAGGCAATCCACTGTGGTCTAGGTATACATATAAAAATAAAAATCAAACAGACCTTAAATCACGTATTAGTATAATTCGTAGTCAAGGTGTTTATCAAAGAAATATGTATAAATCATAACAAGCAGAGTAAGTCAAACCCTTTATCCTATCCCTGAAGCAGACCTTTTATCATATCATAGTCACATGAAGCTATGTATCTAGGATCTGGAGGGTACTAAAGAAATAATGAAATAAGAAGTTCATGCCTCACAGGTATAGCACTATACCTATACATGTTCGAAACAAGAGAACATAATCAATGTCCCATCTAGTCTATTGTCACCAGCTCCTGTAGGGGCGGAATATGTATCAATTATGGTCAGTATAAAATAAACTCGACAGGGGTACTTTAAGTATACTAGGTAGGAAATTGTATAGATAGTTATTGCCCTGAACCATTTTGTACTGTGTGAGTAAAAATATGCTATACCAAAGGGTTAATTATCACCCTTGGTTCAGGAACAAGAAATATCACAAACGTGGAAACGAGTGGGCGCATCAATTAGCGCGTCTTGAACTTATTTACAAAAAGGTCGTAAAACCCGTCTTGTCCCAGCTCCGGCCTGCGATTAAATGCAGCTGGAGCTGAGATATGTTGTGCTCTGAAGGTTCGAAGCAGGGACATGCAAAACGTCTTGTCTCCGCTCCGGTCCGCAGTAAAATGCGGCCGGAGCTGAGATATGCCGTGCTTAATATCGCGGTTCCGATCGTGTTACCGCTCGCCTCAAGACTAAGGGACAATGAGGCACAAAAACCGCCCCCAAGAAGCACTTACTTTTTAGTGAATCCGACCATGCCGGACGACCTACTTGAATCAATGCTCCTCGGAACTAGGGAGAGTGTATTCAGTGAAGGCCATAAAAAGGGGGAGGAGGTAACTAACAGAGAAAAAGGACTCAAGTGGAAAATGTGGAAAGGCGGACAGTATCGTGTCGGCCATTTCTAAAAAGGAGTCAGATCAACAGGTGTTATGTAGTGGGGCTGTGATAAATGACTCAAAAGGGCTTCCAAAATACAAATAAGGACCTGATTCAGATGTTTTAAATAAAAAGGCTAAAAAATGCGACCTGTCTTATAAACAGGACCCCAAAATATTGAGAAACGGGGGAATGCATAAGACACTCCATATATATGGTAATCAGTGGATGAAGCTGGTCCACTGAATGTCGTCATTGAGCCCCTTGATATGGGTCTGAAGCCTGAACACCCACGCTGTTCCTTCTCAAAGAGTCTTGTCGTGCAATCTTTGTTATCTTTAACGGTCTCTAAAACAATCCATTTAATGTCATCAGGAGTGTGTTGTTTATCAATATAATGATTGGTCAGTTTCGTAGAAGACCTCTTACATCTGATAGTGCTGTGGTTTTCATTAATACGGATTTTCACCATTCTGGTTGTCATGCCTATATACCTAAGGTCACAAGGACATGTGATCATATAAATACAATCTTTTGTGCGGCAATTGGTGTGAGATCTCAATTGCCAGGTCTTAGATTCACCTAGATCCACCACTTGTATGCTGCTGGTCATAGGGCAGACATTACAACCACCACAAGGGTGGTGTCCTTTAACTTTCAACCATTGGCTAGGGCCCGTGTTGTCCAGGTGACGGTACGTCATAGGTCTTGTGTGAACTACCAAGTCTTTGATGTTATGGGTTTCTAAAGTTTCGCCTGCACTTGTGAGGATCGGCCAGAGTCTGCGGACAACACTCTTAATCCGGTTGCTCAGAGGAGTGAATGTAGTCACGCAGGTAAGTCTAGATTGTTGTATGCGGGTATTGTCGGTCAGCAACGATTCCCTGGGGGTGTTACGGGCTCTTTTCTTCGCTTGTCTGATATTCCTAGACAGATAGTTGCGCTCAAAAAGTTTCTGACACAACATATTGGCTTGGGTATGGAAGTCACTAGTATCAGAACAGTTACGTTGTATCCTGAGAAACTGACCAACGGGTAAATTAACTCGCAGAGCCTTAGGGTGATGGCTATTGTAAAGTAAAAGGCTATTTCTATCTGTGGGTTTATGGAACACAGAAGAATGTAGATGCCCACCCTTAAGTGTGATACGTAAGTCAAGGAAGGATATCTCACTGTCAGAGATGGTAGAAGTAAAACGCAAATGAGTATGTAAAGTATTAACCCATTGTGCAAAGGCTTTAGCTTGGTCTGTATTGCCCTTCCAAATCACTAGAATGTCATCTATATAGCAACGCCACAATCTAATGTTGGAAAAGAATGGTTGGTCAGGGGTAAGAATGTGACGTCGTTCAAAGGCAAACATATATAAACAGGCCAGACTGGGCGCAAAAGTACTCCCCATGGAAGTACCCTGTATTTGATGATAAAGACACTTTTCAAATTGAAAGAAGTTTTCTTTTAGGGCCACACTTGCACATTGCATAATAAAGCTCACAGGATTGTTGTGAGGCCAAGTGTCCGCCAACAGTATATTTTCCACAGCAGCAAGAGTTGCTTCTTGGGGAATATTGGTATATAAGGACTCTACGTTTAGACAAATTAGTATGTCAGTAGTACCTGAATCGTTAATATTATCAAGTAAAACCAAGGTGTCTTTGGTATCCTTTAGAAAGGTGGGGGTTGCCTGCACAATAGGTTGCAGAAAAAAATCACAAAACTTCGAGAGGGGTTCCAACAGAGAGCCAATACCGGAGACTATCGGGCGACCCGGGGGAGGAATGCCCTTGTGAATTTTCGGGAGACAGTAGAAGTATGGAGTCCTGGGGTTCTTTGTATCTAGGAACTCGGCTTCTTGGTGAGTGATCCATCCAGCTGACTCTGCTTCCAAAATCATTCCCCGTATTTCACGTTGTAAGCCTGGGGTAGGGTCAGTTGTAATCTGGTGATAGTAGGATTCATCACTAAGTAACCTAAGACATTCCTGTCTATAATCGATTGTGTCCATCACCACTATCATGCCTCCTTTGTCTGCAGGTTTTAAGGTGATGTCTTGATTATGTGATAAGGAATGTATGGCAGCACGCTCCAATTTAGAGATATTCTGAAACGATCGAGGAGGTTCAAAGAGTTGGATTTCATGGCGGACCACTTTTTCAAAGGTGAGGACCTCTAGCGAGACCGTGGTAGCAGGTGGTGTGAAAGTAGAGGGATTCCTTAGGTTGGTGTCACCTCTTAAATCCGGCTTCGGACGATCTTTAAAGAAAAAATGTAATCTGATTTTACGAAAAAATACTGACAGCTCGCAATTCAGTCTGAATCGGTCCTCCTTGGGGGTAGGTACAAACCCTAGGCTTTTCTCCAGAACTGCCATCTCTGGAGGTGTGAGGGTGGATTTAGAAAGGTTTACAACTAGGGTTTCTTTTGTATTGTCATGCTGCGACTCCTGGTAACCATCTGTGGTTCCTCCTGTGCCCAGTGGATGTTTCTTCCTCTCCTTCTGTTTTTGCCTCTGCCTCTGCTCCGGCCTCTTCCTAAAAAAGGATTGAAGTTATACTGTGGCTGTGGTTGAAAAAAAGGCATAGGCATCGACTGCCACAGTGGAATCTGTTGGTATGGAAATGGAGGGTTGTAGTGAGTAGGTGGAGTATAGCGATTCCGGTTCTGTCTCTGTCCCTCATCACCGCTCCAATCATCCGAGCTAGATCTATATTGTGGTGTACGTGATTTACGTTGCGGGGTCTCGGAATCATCTGAGGTCTCTGAAGCTCAGGAAATTATCCTTCATATTGGTAGTCATTCTTCGTATAAGGTTAGACTTTTTCTCTACTAAAACGTTTGATGTCCTTCTGTAATTTATTGATTTTCTGTCTTGTCAAGTATTCCTTCGTCTCGTTGAGTTCTAAATTAATCTCAGCCAAACGAGACTTGAACTGGGACAATTGAATCGTAGTTTTCATGGCCGCTTCCGTGATAGAAATCTGGACAGTTATGGAGTCAGCCAACTGTTTGGAGGTGTTGATAATCAAGATCAACCAATCACGAGTACACTTCCATGAAATTTGAGACCAATCGAGTCGAAATTGTAGGTCCTGTAGGAAAATCCTGGGGACGTTAGTGACAATTAGGCCGTTAGGTGAAATGTTGGCCCTAAGATATTCTCTCATAATTGTCCCGTGCAGGACGGTGTTTATAAGTTCCTTCTTCAAAGCTGACAATTTTGTCCAATCTTCTTTAGTACCGCTAGAGGGACCGCTGTTCTCATCTCCTAGGATGGATGGAGTTTGCAGTATGGCCTGTACCATGCTGTCATCAAAACTAAGACCTTGTAGGTCCGACATGTTCACCACCAGATATAATTTATCGGAGTTTACTTAGAGGTGCCCCGTAGCCAAAGGGCTACGCTAAATCATCAAAAAACAACAAAAGGAGGGGCCAAAGTGGGATATTCAGAGGACAGACTCCTGGTCCCGTGTGTGAAGCTCCTAATACATTACAAATCAAAAAATGCACACATGTATAGGCATAGTGCTATACCTGTGAGGCATGAACTTCTTATTTCATTATTTCTTTAGTACCCTCCAGATCCTAGATACATAGTTCATGTGACTATGATATGATAAAAGGTCTGCTTCAGGGATAGGATAAAGGGTTTGACTTACTCTGCTTGTTATGATTTATACATATTTCTTTGATAAACACCTTGACTACGAATTATACTAATACGTGATTTAAGGTCTGTTTATATTTATTTTTATATGTATACCTAGACCACAGAGGATTGCCTCAACTAGATGCTTTCCCCGATGAGGCCCTACATTTAATTTTTGGAGGGTAAGCATTGTGGTATCCGTGCGTAGTTGTTCTGTATCATTTCACTGTTGGATGTTAAGCACGTGGCACTTTTGGGATTCCTCACGAGTGTATGGGGTATTGTCTCAAGACATCGAGCACATGTTATGTCTAACAACGATGATTTCTCTTGGCACGTGTTTCTTTTACTCTCATAGGCTTTGTCCTCCCTAATATGGGATGTCCAAGTGTTTAAAGGATTAGGTACGTCTTTAAGGTCCTGACGAATTGCATAAGATCATGTATTGACTATAAACCAGCGAGAAACATGTTGACCTGTGATGTAGAGTAACACAGGGGACCCTGTGTTTACTTTTTTCGTTCTTACTACTCCCCAATGTGAGAGTTAGTAGCTGTAATTAGAAATTCTTCTTTTTATGGGGAGTGTAGACATTATTTTACTATATCCCTATTTATTGTTTTTAGTCTTGTCAGAGGTACTAGCACTGAATTAAATGTATGAACATATCTTACCCCTAGGCATTTTTAACCATTTCTATACCAATCCTCGAATTTTTGTTTTTGACCGGTTGTACATTTTCCTCTAAAAAGATCTCTGGCAAAGAGCCCCCACGTGGGGCCCGTCAGGCATTGCAGCGCCAGCCTGATGACGAGCATAGCCCTATGATGAAGCATGTCACCGGCAGGTGAGTGAGGGCTCGTGCTTAAAAAAAATGTTTTATCTTCCTTGGTATGCAGAACCTATTGGTCTAAAAGAAACCCTCTTTTTGGAATCGTGTGTGCATTTTTTGATTTGTACACAATAAAAGCAAACAGGTAACTAACAGAGTAAAACACAAGAATAATCCTACCATACTGTCAATAGGAGTGATGCATATATTTCTGCTACATACACTATGTCTGAGCACAGCGTAATAAGCCTAATCTTCCCACCGGGTTTTCCCCTGGGGGTACACCATCCCTCATACCTGGAGGAAGAAGCCTGTAGTCTAGAGAGACACTATCCCTGTGTGAATCAGGGGTCCGGCCATCTAGGCAGGTAGCTGCAGCATTGAGCAGACAGTCGTGGACATCTGGCTGGAATCTCCCTCTACCATGTCTGGGACAAGGGGGTGTTTTTCTTATAACAAAACGGCTGACATTCTAAGAAAAGGTCACCCATGTATGAGCATACTGTTTTCTGTGAATGATGGAGACACAGAGGGGGTGATTCTGACCTCGGGAGCACCGCCGACAGGCCGGCGGTGCCCCGCAGGGCATTCTGACCGCGGCGGTTCGGCCGCGGTCAGAAGAGGCAAACCGGCGGTCTCCCGCCGGTTTACCGCTGCCCTTAGAATCCCCCATGGCGGCGCAGCTTGCTGCGCCGCCATGGGGGATTCTGACACCCCCTACCGCCATCCTGTTCCTGGCGGTTCGCCCGCCAGGAACAGGATGGCGGTAGGGGGTGCCGCGGGGCCCCCGTAAGAGGGCCCCGCAAAGTATTTCAGTGTCTGCTAAGCAGACACTGAAATACGCGACGGGTGCAACTGCACCCGTCGCACCCCTGCAACTCCGCCGGCTGTCCTCGTTGCAGGGGCATTTCCTCTGGGCCGGCGGGCGCTCTTTTGGAGAGCGCCCGCCGGCCCAGAGGAAATGTCTAAATGGCCGCCGCGGTCTTTTGACCGCGGTGCGGTCATTCAGCGGCGGTACCTTGGCGGACGGCCTCCGCCGTCCGCCAGGGTCATAATCAGGCCCGGAATGCCATGTTTGTCAACAACCCTATCTGACTGTAGCCTTGGAGAAAGCACAGAGTGAAAAAAATGTCCTACAAAGAACGTAATGCTTTCCTAGGCGAAAGTACAATGAGATAGAGAAAATAAAACAGCACCACAAGTATTGCTGTTGCTAGAAAAATAAAGCAATGCTGAACAAAATGTAACAAATTTAAAGTGCACAGTGGCAGGCCTAGTTAGCTTAAAACCAACATGTCTAAAACATGGCTAAAATAGCTATATATCACACTCCCCTTGCCGGTCAAAGGTGGTTTAAAAGCTTAAGAAAAAGAAACAAATCTAATAACTCTTATGCTAAAAAACTAATATGTCAATAGTAACAACTTAAGAGACACAGAGGCAGAAAAAAGGGCAATTTGAACAAGCCAAATTCAATAGTCAGTGTCATTTAGGAAATCGCCAATTACATCTGGGATAATTGAAACCAGGATATGTTTTACTTCAGCAGACGGTAAAATATGCAAATCATATCCAAGAAGAGCCACAGAGCACACGTGTTCCAAAGCCTGAGGTCCAGCTGGGGCAGCAGCATTCCGTGTCATGCCCTCCATAGAGTTGAGAGTCGCAGAATCTATAAAAGGCAACTTGTAAGTGGCTTCCCGTAGCAAACGCACCCTCAGCGTGCATGTCTGATAATGAGCCCTCATCGAGAACATCAACAGATCAGCGTCCAATAAAAGTAAGCACTGCGTTGAAAGACAGACTTTCAGTGCACAATCACAGAGGCACCAGAGGCATCGAAACATAGGCTGCACACAATCCAAAACCAGTCTGAATGTTAAAGACCAGTCACTCCCCAGTTGTTCCAGGAGTGGTGCTCCAAAGTACTGCATCATGCGTTCATGACACAGTTGTTCTGGTGGTAGCATTTTCAGTACTTCTTGCTGTGATGGAACAGCCATTGCGTAGAAAAGGAAGCAACAGCAAAATGCCACCTATTATAGCCAAAGTAATCGGAAACCCCCTGAAAATACTCAAAATGATAGAATATATGGCTGATGGTATTAGACCAAAAATAGAGAAGAAGGTGTGAACAAAACCAGAACCGACAGTCTTAAAAAAAAGTGGGCGATTACAGTAGTACTGGATGCATTAAATATTCGTCCCACAAGTTCACTAAAGTGTCTCAGAAGATTTGTAGTAGAAAGGGACTGAATCTCTGAGATGACACCGCAATCTGAAGCACATAGGCCTTGTGTGCAGATGTGAACACCACATGTTTTTGAAACAATAAAGCCTTTAGTCTGCTCAACGTGTCAAAATTCACATCAGAAGTAGCAATATGAGGCCAAATGTCTGCTACTCTTTGAAATTGCTTAGGTGGTAAAGGGAGATACCCGCAGCACGTAACAATTTGGGAGACCAAAATGATGTAGGCTATTCCGGCTTGCATCCCACAACAGCACTCACTGTTAAGGAGCACATAGCTGCCATTGGACAGCACCTGGAACGCAGGTCTAATTAAGGGGACTGGGACTCACTTCAGAGAACAAGCCAAGTTTACCACGGGCGCGTTACACACCCCATGCAAGGACAGCTGTTTACAAACCATCGAATGACTCACAGAAGTCTCGCATTCACTACCACTAAGAAAGACCTGTTTCATGTCATTGAAACATTTGTAAGAGAAAGAAAGCTCCAACACTTCGTGTATGTAACTACCTCCCAGCCTTTTTGCCACTGGAATGTGTTTCAAACAGGATGTAAATTGAAGTGGGCAGATTTATAACCGCAGCTAATAGCCATTCACAGATGGTATTTTAGCCAGACTAAAAGGCAACTTTTCAAACTTTTCAATATTTAACATGACATATATTGCTTCCTTCTAGGCCATTATTTGTTGTTGTCACATTAAATTGAATGTGGAAAAAATCTCCCTTACGCTCACGTTTTACCAGAGAGCGCAACCTGCTTTCAGTGTGTGTAGTGTCCAGTCTAACCGCATAATGGATCTTAGCCGACTTTGTCCATGTTGCAAAAATGATACATCACTCTGTACTATATCTATTGCAAAGGATACAATATTATTTCAGGTGTAAATTCGGTCAGACACGGTGTTAATCCCATTATCAACAATGGGTAATGCTTTCTGTAAGTTTTCCTGATCAATTTGCCCTAACTGGGCAGCCGCCTCTTGTTGGGAAAGCTTCCATATTTCATTATATGCAGCATATAAGAAGCATTTTCTGCCTTGTCTTCTGGGACCTAACAGGAAATGGTGTAAATCTGTGTTATTGGACAGGCGACTTAGATGTTCTTTGACAACATCTAGTGAGGAGACTTTCATTCATTGCTGGAATAGTTTCCATACACTGTGGCCCTCATTACGACTTCGGTGGTCTTACAAAAAGACAGCGGAAGCCACGGATGCCACAATACCGCCAGTGCTGGCGGTATTTGTGGCTCCCTATTTTGACATTCTGCTGGACCAATGGACGGAAACAGCGTTTCAGTCCGCTGGCAGTGTAAATGTCACATCAACATTGCAGCCGGCTCATAATAGAGCAGGCGGCAATGTTGATGTGCAGCCGGTGCAGTAGCACCCATCGCGCATTTCACTGCCCAAAATTCGGGCAGTGAAATGCGCAATGGGGCTGTCCCTGAGTCCCCCTTACCACCAGCCTTTCCATGGCGTGTTTACTGACATGGACAGGCTGGCGGTTGGGGACTCATTATCCTGGTGGAAGCCTGGCGGTCAAGTGGAGGGGCCGGCGATATGGCCGTGGCTAATTCGCCACGATCATAATACACTGGTGGTACACCGCCAGTCTGTTGGTGCTGTTACCGCCAGTGTACCTCCAACCACCAGGGTCGTAATGAGACCATATATGTTGTCACTATACCCGATTGTTCTAAGTACACACCTTGAGGGTCCTGCCTATTCATTCTCAAGCCCCCCGAAGAGTTAACAAAACAAGTGGGACATCCATTAGTGTCTACAGGCCATAATAACCACCCACCAGGACGTGGAAATAATGTGTTAAATGTACCATTCTGTACCCAATCATTGAGTTTATCTTTGGATCCATTTATATATTTTTGCCATTTGTAAAATTTAGCAGGGGTGAAAATGCTGGGTGCATTCAGGTCCATATTTATACTCCGTTTGTGCCAGATTTGGGTCTTTTTTCACGCAAATCCAGCGCAAACTTAACTCCATATTTATATTTTGATGCTAGACCCGTCTAATGTCAAAAATATGGAGTTAACATCATTTTAAGGATGCGTGAAACCGCAATGCATAAATGAGATGCAAGGTAAGTGTTTGCATCCAAATAATGACTCAAACACCCTAGCGCCACATTTATCCAACAGGGCAAAAATGAGGCACGGGTGGGAGGCGGACCCGAAAAATTACGCTAAACTAGATTTGTGTCAAAATTTAACACCTGGGTCAGGTCAGGCGTTAAAATGAGGCAAACACACCACTACTTAAGGAAAACACACACAAGCAACATCACAGACCAACAGGACAACATGGAGTTGCTACTGATGCAGCTTGCAAGATGACGCTGAGCACAGGACCAACGGCAGCAGCCACCACCACTCCAACGCGGCCTACAAAGGCAACACAGAAAGCAGGAGAGGGTCTTCAGGAACAGGACAACCCTCCATGGTCTCAGGGAACTAGACATCATCTGGAGGTATCGACTGAACTGGCATGCCATACAGCAGCTGCTGTGCCATAGTGAGCCACAATTAACAGCTGACCTGAAGACACCACACAACATACCACCGGTGACCAAGCTGCTAGCTGTCCTGTATATTTTGGCAAACGGCTCCTTCCAGACAACGGGTGCCCTGGTCGCTGGGGTATCACAGCCCTCATTCTCGGCCTTCCTGCCCAAGTTGTTGGATGCAATAATCTCCCTCACACCCCACCACATCAGCTTCCCCAACACCCAGCAGAGGCAGCAGGAGATAAAACAGGGCTTCTTCCAAGTCCATGGCTTCCCGCATGTGCTTGGTGCAATTGACTGCTCCCATATCCGAATCGTACCACCTGCAGCAACAGAGCACCTATTCCGGCACAGAAAACACACGCATTCCATCAATGTGCAGGCCATAGCTGACCACCAGGGATTATTCACTAACATCTTGGCCAAGAATCCTGGGAGTGTCCATTATTCTTTCATATTCCGCCACAGCACGATCAATCAGCACTTCCAGGATGGAAAATATGGCAATGGCCTTCTTGTCAGTAAGTCCATAAACCTAGCAATATACACACAGCACATCAACCCTGTAGGACACACAAAACATACACTACTACATTGACACGTGGGCAGGATGACACTGAGGTGTGACACTAGTAGTAATGTTGTACACACTGAGGAAATGGGATATATACCTCTGGACAAATGATGGCTGCCACAAACATAAGCTGTCACTCTAGAGCAACAAGGGACCAATGTCAAGGCCACAGTGACAATGACATGGCCTGTCCTGGAAGTAACCATGTTACCACCACATTGGAATCTATTGTGTGTGTGTAAGTATCATATCCCTTCCAGTGAAAGCACACTAAAACATGTTAGACAGTACACAACACATGGTACATACATACTGACCAACAGTTTGGAAACAAAATCATAGATCCCAAGTCAATGAGCCAAACACAGGTTGTCAAGTCAAACAACCCACTGCAGAAAAATCCTCACAGAAGCCCAGGATGTCACACAATACCACAAACACATATGAGTCATAGATGACACAAGATATCAACTGCCATGCTACATGACATTCCTGTTGCAAGCACTAACAAAATACTCCTATTATCTTTTGCAGCTGATCAGGGTTGCAGGATCCAGCCATGGATCATGACCCCATTCCCCAACCCAAGCAGAGCAGCAGAGAGTGCCTATACTGAGGCACAATGGAGGACACGCACCATTGTGGAAAAGACCTTTGGCATCCTGAAGTCCAGATTCAGGTGCCTGGACATCGCAGGAGGCAGCCTCCTATATGCCACACCATTTTGTGTAAACTTATACTTACCTGTGCTATCCTGCACAACATTTGTGTGTGGAGGAACATCCCTCTATAAGAGCCAGGGCAAGAACTGCCTGAGGAAGAGGAGGAGGAGGAGGAGGATGGTGGCAGGGAAAATGAAGGAGAACAGCAGAACACAGCTGCAGGAATGTGGTGCAGACAGCTAATTGTACAAAACTTTTTCAACCAATAGTCACTCTACACACCTTGGTAAGATATGGAAATTAACACCGTACTTGATCACAGAATCCTACTCTGGTTTCTTCATTTTCCATCACATGTTCCTTCGGAATGTGAGTATTAACTCAGGGAGCATGTTACAAAGACAAATCTGACTACTTTTGATGCAACATCACATGTGATGCATATGATTGTACAACAAACATCACACACATATAAAAAATACTCATCTCTTGAATTTCACATATAAAGGACAAAATCAATGGACCACAGCATATGACTCACATTTATGTTGCCAACATGGTCTACTGTAGCACATGACACATAACTATGACATCTTCAATCATAAGGTAAATAAGTGCCCCATACATGAGGCACTGGGTGTGAAATATCAGTGAAAACAGAAATGTATGAACAGACCCCTGACATTAGTAAGTGTGACATTTGCAATCTCTGCAAGGAGCTTGTGTGACAAGGGGGGCATAATTTGTGAATATGGATAGCGTGAGTGTCCCTGGTATGACATGCAATGTTCACAACACATGCTCTGCGCAGCCCATCCCTGGAAATAAGTCCTGCCACTGCCATTTGTTACGGCTCTGCCCTCCCATCTTTAGGGGTTGCTGGAAACATACTATTTGGACCCTGGGAATCATCATTAACACTCACCCAGAGTCCAGACACCTGTTTGCTTCCCTTATCCATATGGCATGCTATAGAAGAACTACATTAGCATGCATTGACTCTAGGTCCCATAATGTACTGCCTGGTCCGTAAGACCTGTAATCTTCTGTCCAATGCTTCCTATGGGAAAAGTCCTGTTGTTACTTTATACTGGATTCTCTCCTCCAGGACTTGTGAGAGACTGAAGCTGCACACACCTGTGACCTCTCTTGTGCAGGTCAGCCTTGTGACTCTGTCCTGGCCTTACTGCTTATTGCTGCCTGGAACTGCTTATAAGCTGCCATTCCCTGAAGCTCCTTGTCGTGCATAGGAGTACGATTCCTTTGTGTTCCAGACCCTTTGTTGGATTGTCTTACAGAACTGGTTCAGCCTGAACCTGCTCTCTGTTTACCCAGTCCTGTTCCTGCTTGTTCCAGTCAAAGTCTGCTCCCTGTTTCTCAACCTTGTTCCTGTTTGTTTCTGCCAGAGCCTGCTTTCTATTTCCCAGACCTGTTCCAGCCTTTGCATCAGCCTGAGCCTGTTCCCTGCTCCTGGCTTTGCCTCCTAGTTGGTTTCTTTGTTTCCTGTTTCCTCTTGGTTAATGTGTCTGGTAAGTGTCCTATCAGTCCTCACCTGTGTAGAAGTGTTTTCCTTTGTACTTGGGTTGGCACCTGGTTTCCAGGAGGCAAATCCAGCCCCATCCTTTATCTAGTGTTGCATGCAGTCTTTAGTGCCTAACAGTGACAGTGCGCCATGGCTCTATTCCAGAAATTGCCATTGTGTCTCCAGCCGGAACACGAAGGCCTAGTCTTGTGAATGTAAGTACAATCCTTGCTTGAGCCTTAAGGTTCCAGGCACAGATTTACTTCTGCTGCCTCCTTTCTATGGTTCTTGTGTGGTGAATATCTGTAATATTAATCTGCACAGAGGCATTGATGTTCCCTGTTGCTGTGGAAAGTTCTAAGCCCTACCCTGTGTACAACCTTAGTGACAACCCCAGCATGTTTGTCCATTACTGACCCGTTCCATATTTGTTCACACTAAGGTTCCTCTGCCTTCACATTTCTGTTTTCTCTGCCTTACCATAGCTGGCCTTTTCCCTTGTATGTCCTTAGCTGCTCTTCTGCTTTGTTACACTACCTCCTTCCGAGATACTCTGTGAACTCAAGGGGTGCCCCTAACAAAGTCCTGACTAGACCTGCCCAAAACCGTGACAGAATGGAGCCCAATCCTGACACAGGGTACACATGCCCACAAAGTTGAACCGGACACTTCTGTGGAATGCACATCCGAAAATATTTGAACACATGCAACCATGTCAGCAGGTCCACCACAGCAGCACAAGTAACATAGGTAATTGTTATCAGTCAAACTGACGTGTACCAAACATTTTATGGGTGGAATTAAGGCACAGTGTCTCAAACACAGTGCATACCAAACATGTACACATGTCAGACATTTGTGTAGTTCACACACAAGTCACTATGAAGTCGTAACCAACAATTAATGACATATGAGGGGTAACATATCCTACTTAGCACTCATCAGCCATCCTCAATCATCCCTGAGTTTTGTTTGTCATGTGAAATATAATGTCCCCAAAGTCAAACAACTACACACGTCACATGGGTAAACACATATTACAAACACATATTATGACTATTGTAGATCACTGACTGCCAGCAGATTTAGATACCCATTTGGAACACATTCATACATTTGCATTACGTCCAATGTATTGCATTTCATTCCTTCGGAAACACACATATTGCTGTTACAGATCATTCACACCCAAAAACACACAGTTGCATGCTCTACCACATATGGCCAGCCACTTTACCACACACTGCAGACCATACCATCCTATCTTCATGTTGATACAGGGTGCATGCATGTTAAATATTTGAAAATCACGCAATCACAGATTGAGTAAAAAATGTTGATGCAAAAGCATAGAAAAATCACGCAAACGCTAACTAACCATACATGGGGTCAGATGTAGCAAAGTTTTGCGAGTCGCAAATGGCCTGATTCGCAATTTGCGACACTGCAAAATTGGAAATGGGATACAAAAATCCCATTTCCGAAGTGCAAATTGCGATGCGAGCCATTACCGACTCGCAAAAATAGCGACCTTATTTTGCGACCTGCAAATAGGAAGTCGCAATTTGCGAGTCGCAAACCATATGAAAAAGCCACTCGTAAATTGCGACTGGTCGCAAAAAGCCCATTTTGACACACAAATTACCATTAAGTCAGAGCAGGTGGTAACCAGAACCAAAGTATAAAAGGAGACCCAGAAGGCATCTGGGTTACTCAAAATGGCTGAACTATATGTGATAGCAAGGAGGAGGAGAGTCCATGCCGCCCAGCAGAGGAGGAGGAGGAGCCAGAGACAGGAGAGGATATACAGAACCAGGCAGACACTTTTCCAACAAAGTGAGGAGGAGATTTATGGCAAATACAGACTCAGCATTGCAGCAATATTAGAATTAATTGAACTACTCAATCTGCAGCTTCAATGCCAGACTTTGCGCGGCAGGGCCATCCCCACACATGTGCAAGTGCTATGCTCACTGCACCTCTTGGCCTCGGGTAGCTATCAGGGGGTGATTGCAGTGGCAGGTGGGGTATCCCAAAGTGCACTCTCACGATTCTTCACATGTTTCCTAGATGCCATACTCACACATGTGTCCAGATACATATACATACCCAGGAATGAGGCAGAAATTAACAGCACCAAGTTGGACTTCTACAGAATTGCCAACTTCCCTCATGTAATAGGGTGTGTGGACAGGACACATATACAAATCTGCCCTCCTGCAAATCTGGAATATGTGTTCCGCAATAGGAAATGTACCCACTCACTGAACATCCAGGTGGTATGTGACACCCATAATGTCATCACTGACATTGTAGCCAAATTTCCAGGGAGTACACATGACTCATACATATTCAGGCACATTGGGATACAACAATGCCTAGAACGTGGGGAGTTTGGAGACGGATATCTATTAGGTATTGCTGACTACACCCTGAAGCCATACACACAGGTCACTGTAGAAACCATCCATGCCCTGCAAACATTGCTTATTTTTGCCAACCAGGTGACAGTGCATATGCGCTAAGACCATGGATACTTACCCGTACCTAACACCTGGCAATGAGAATGTGAGGCGATATAACAGTGCACATCGGTGGACCAGAAATGTAATTGAGAGGACCTTTGGACTGTTAAAGGCAAGATTCCGATGCTTCCACAGAAGTGGAGGTGCACTCGAGTATGCCCCAGTAACAGCATTCAAGATCATTGGCGCATGCGCAATCCTACACAACATTGCCACCAGACGTGGGCTACATCTCACCCCTGAAGACACAGATTCGGAGGATGAGGAGCAAGAGCTACCACATCGTCAGCCTGGGGATAGAAGCATTGCAAATCAAGACAGACAGAGACGGGACCACATTGCAACCCAATACTTTGGCAGGTACGTGGCAACTGTCACCACACTCACTGATGTCACACAAACAGAGCCCAGTTGTTAAGTGGAACAAACAAAACCTATTTATTTGTGAACCAAATGTTGAAATCTGTCCGTAAGGGGCTGCACATGTCCACTTTTTATGAGGACACATTGACTTCATGTGCCTCATGAGTCATGCTGTTTTATGGCCTACAGCCTCCTCCTTGTTCGCCCAGCATGTGTCTCATCCCAGGTGGGTCTGCTGACCCCTGCCGTGCACTTCCACTCCTCAGTACACGTGAGTCACTTGCAGACACACTGCTGATAGTGGACCCCTCCTCACTGTCCTGAGGGGTCTCACCTGTGCCCCTTGCCACCTGCCTGGCCTCCAACATGTCCACTGCGTGGCTGATGCCGCCTAGTCCCTGTGCCACATCCCCAGCTAAGTGGCCTAATTCAACCTGCAGACTCACGGTCCATCTTGACAGGCCTGTAGTGTTCGTGGCAAGACGCCCAATGGACGCTGTCATGCGGTCAAATCGTGTGACTAGGTGGCGCTCCCGGCGCCCTTGCGCTGTGTCTATCAGCCACCAGTTCCGTCACTAGTTGGCGGATGGACTGGGTGAGTTCGCTTACATTGTCATTGAGTCTTGTGAACTGCGAGTTCAAATCAGCCAGGCCATGTGTCATGTTATTTTCAAGTCTATGCAAAGCACCTGATATCAACCGCAATTGTCTTGTTTGCGGGCGCTGACCGGTAAGGAGGGATGGCTCAACTACAGACATTGCTGCCTCCCCTATCTCCTCCTGGAGCACCGCCTGAACATGGCATCTGCGTCTGCGACGTAGTTGTGCTGCTGGCTCTGGACGTCTTACTGTGGGGCTGGGGCCAGGGGTCGTGTGTTCTTCCTCCATGTCCTGCACTTGTTCTGGAGGGGACTGTGGTGGTGTCGTGCTGAGCCCTGGAATAGCTGCTGCAGCCTCCTGCACTGCCTGTGGCCTGTGGTCTCCTCCCTGGATGGTGTGGCTGGTGGGGGTGTCGTGTGGGGACCTGTGGGACATAGGGAACACACTTTCAGTCTCTCACATCTGTTGTATGCCTCATAATAAACATTTGCCTATATGCTGACTACTGTACTACATTGCCCATAATGCACCATTCTGGTGGTTGCTAGTCAGGAATGGAGCTAGTCTGGTTGTGCCTGCTGCTGTGTACTGGGAGAGTGTGGATACTGCATTTGTAGGTGTGAATGCATATTTCATGGTACTCACTTTTGGATGACCCTTGCGCAGAAGTGTCCAATGCTCCAATTCCTGACACGGCCTCAGGCTCCAAGGTCTGCTCCACCAATTCTTCCATGGCTGTGGGTGGTGGGATGGTGGATGGGCCTCCTCCTGTGCCCCTCATTTCCCTGAGCCGCTCTGCCACCTTCTCCTTTGTTCTGGAGCGCAGGTCGTACCACCTTTTTTTAATTTCATCCAGGCTTCGGTGGCTCACCCCAATGGCATTGATCCGGTCCTGGATTTGCAGCCAGATCTTCTTCTTCTCAGTGTGTGGGACACTCAGGGCTGCCTAGCCAAAAAGTTGGTCATGGTGCTGGTAGCATTCTTCAGTTAGCACCTCAAGTTGTTTCTCAGAAAACTTGAGTTTTCTTTTCCTCCCTGCATTGCCTGTGTCCTCCATGGTAGCAGCAGCTCCTCTCTCCTGGTTGTTGCACAGCAGTTTGAAAAGGTTGTGGTCCTCCCTCCTCACAGGTGTATTTGATGACTTCCTGGTTCTGATGTCATCAGCAAGAGCCAGGAAGGGTTTTTCCAACTGTTATGCTGCACCTGCATGCAATTTGCGGGCCAGTCGCTATTTGTGACACCGACTCGCAAATTGCGAGTTCGCTTTTAGCGAGGTCGCAAAAAGCGACCTCGCTAAAAGCGAACTCGCAAACTGCGGTGTGACATCATTGCGAGTCACAAATTGATGTTGCTTTTTTTCTTGGATCCCATTTTGCGAGTCGGAAATTGCGATTCGCATTGAATCACAATTTCCGACTCGCAAATTTTTTCCTACCTACATCTGGCCCATGGTCCCTTAGCATGAATTCCACCTGCACATATCCATTGAAATTGAAGATTACTGGTGATGCGTGCTATTTTTCCGCACATGTAGGTTATGCGTTCAATATTCAAGCAAACATCGTCTGCGTCAAAAAAATACACGCATGATGGAAAACAGGCTGCAAAGGGGACAGGAAGTGATGTAATATGAAATCCTGGTTACAGGCATGGTGCAGAGGGTGTACTTTCACTTTCACTTTACAGTCTGCTTTATCTTGACTGTGTGGCTGTGTCTCGTGTTGCTGATGTGTTGATTGCGTTTCTTGTATCTTGTGTCTTATGGTGTCTCTCTTGTGTCTTTTGTGAATTCTGTTTGTTTATTGGACCTGTGTATGTGCTTTTGTGAAGTTTAATGTATTTTAGATTGTATTTGTACTGTCGGGTGTCTGTCTGGGAGTTAGATTAGTTGAGTTAGCTGGGGTTCTTAGGTTTGGGCTGTAAGTTTCCTTTTTTCACTTCCTTCTCTTGCTGCTGGAGATGGGTGGACGCGTGATACAGGGGTATCACACAGAGGCGAGGTGGCGGCGGTGGGGCAAGGTGCTCTAGCAGCTCAAAAGAGTCTACCATATGAGCAGGAATGAGTACCAGCTGAAGCATTGCTGGGCTGACCTGGTGGCCAGAGAGCAGGATCTGCTGAACCACCTGGATGTGGTGATCGGTGGCCCTGTTGGTGAGTATCACATTGACAAATGTGTACAGTAGAATGCTCCTGAGTGACAGTAGCAGATGTCTTGACATGCTGCATACAATGTTTGTGCCCATGTTGAATGTAAGCAGAACAAAGTCCCTCATTATGAACATTGCTGTAAACACCATTGACCGCTGTGGGGGCGGTGAACAGAAGACCGCCATTGGCGGTGAACAGAAACCCGCCTTATAATGAAACAAAAATCTGAATCTGACAAAAATCACCCTTCCACCAGTCACTGCCAGGACCTTGTCGGCGGAAATGCTGGACCTCCCAAACCGCCACCTCTGAGCACACCAACACCACGATCTCCAAATAATGATGCACAAATCACTGTGGTGGTCAGTGGAAGGTGAACGACCATTGGCGGTGCAGACCGCCACGGGCGGCAAGTGGAACCAACAGTAAGAAGTGCACACATTGGATAAGTTAGAAACCCACATACCTGGCACAAATCCACAACACTATAAAACACTCACAGACACACCCCACAATCCTTTGCAACAAAAGTAGGCCAACAAAGACAGAGAACACCAGAAGCAGACACTGAATGCCACAATCCACTATACTTACACCCAACCACACAAGAGCACCCTCACCTAGATCCACACAAGACACCATTCACAACACTCACCATGGCACCCCCCCCAAACACCGATGCTTCACAGAAACTGAGCTAATGACCATGGTGGATGAGATCCTGAAGGTCGAGCCACAACTATTCGAGGCACAGGTGCAGCACTCACCCATCACCAGGAAGATGGACTTATAGCAGACAATAGTCAACAGGGTCAATGCAGTGGAACACCATCCATGCACCAGGGGCAACATCCACAAGGAATGACCTGCAGGGGAAGGTCAGGGCCATGGCATCTAGGTACCACATTGCAGTCCAGAAGACTGGGGGAGGACCCCCACCAACACCACCCGACTACACTGACTGGGAGGAAAAGGTACTGGCCATCCTGCACCCTGAGGGACTCACTGGACACACTGGAGGAATGGACTTGTGTAAGTTGTCTACAATTACCCCATATCCATCACACCTGTAATACACCACCCCACCGCACCCGTCCAACACCCACCAGGACCACTACCGAACCCAGCCAACAAGCACTTAATCCACTCCCCCTGCATGCCTACAAATCCACTAACAGGGCCACAGCCCTCCCCCTGCAAGGAAACCCAATGGCCTATAAGACCCACAATGCACCTCCACATACTAAGCTAAAAGCAATGCTAACCTCAACAAAGCATCCTGCATGGCCCCAAAGTGTGTAAGCTGCACAAACCCGCCCAGGCCTCTGCACCCCATCCGACCATGCTAATGTAACAGACATGTCCATTTCCCCCACAGGCACCACCACCCATACCACCCTGACGGACAGGACAAGGAGTGGCAGTGCCCCACAGGAAGACAGAGGCACCTCACAAGACACTGGGTATGGAACCCTGGACACTGACGATCAGGCTGACCCCTCACACAGTCCTGGACTGTCACCATCCAGCAGCCCCACCCAGGATACCACTGACACCCCTACCACCCAGCCAATCACATCATCCCAGGGCAACTATCCACACAGTTGTGTATCCAGGCCACAGACTGGTGGAACACAAACACAGAGGCCACAGCCACCCCCTACCAACAGGCAGGAAGACAATGGCCCCAGTACAAGTGGTACCACCAGACCTGTGCAGGAGACACAGGCACAGGGGGCTGGGCCCTGTGGGAGGGCATTAGTGGCCCAGGGGGGAGGCTACAGGATGGATGCTGCAGCCCAGGACGTGATTTCAGAGGTCCTGGGAGTCAGAGGATGCAGCAAGCACACCACCAAGAAGCCATGGAGCAGTGGAAACTGCACAATGCCACAATGGCCAGCATAGCAGGTGCGCTGCTGCAGCTTGTCCAAACACAACCTGAGGCCCACACAGAACAGGAAGCCCCCACTACAGCACAGGATACAGACCGGACAACAAGAGCATCAGCAGCAACTTCACATGTACTACCCTCTGAGGACACACAAGGGACATCCAGCTCAACCCCTACAGGCCAACAACAGGCATCCAAATGGACCCTCAGGCCAAGATATGGCACAGAAACACCTGCCAAGAACAAGATCCCCTCTAAGAAGAGACTCTTCAAAAAATACTATCCACCAAGTGTCCCACTCAATCAACCACCAAACAGTGCCAGAAATAATACAAACTCGTGTAAGTATGGATGGACCTACCAATACTGCCACCATGGTGCCATTTTGGATAACCACCATTAGCCCACTCCCATCACTCAAATCTGCACGAGTTTATCCCTGCACCAAATAAAACACATTTTCACCTGTTACAAAGTCCCCTGTCATAAAATTTGAACAATTTGAAGTATGGATGCAACTGGTTGATAACTCCTTTATTTGTATCTGAGTAGCATGAAAAGCACCACACTCCTTATATGTTGTTGCGCCTAAATATGTGTTGAAATAATAGACTAAATTATAATCTGTCCTATGCAGACCTGATCACAGTGATAATTAGTATTGACCCAACACCCCACTAGATGACAAGGCACACTGACAGCATGATGCACAGACACCAATCTCATCCAATTGTCCCACATAGTTACTGGAGGTAGAATTGTATCAGTTGGGTCCTGGAATTTACATCTTCCCCTTCCTCATCATCACCATCACTCTCATCCCCTCTCTGAGAAAGCTGGTCTGGATATATAGCACCCTCCTCCTCCAAGAGGGGGATAGAATTTCTCACAGCCACGTTGTGCAGCATGCAGTAGGCCACCACTATTCTACACACTTCGCAGGCCAATAGGCCAAGGAACCGCCAGAGATATGTAGACAACGAAATCTAGCCTTCTGGAGACCTATTGTGCGCTCTATCACCCTCCTTTTACCTCCATGGGCCTCATTGTAATTCCTCTCTGCATCTGTTCCAGGATTCCTCACTGGTGTCAGGAGCCAACGCAAGCTGGGATAGCCAGAATCACCTAGAAAAAGGTGCACAACACAACTTTAAATGACAAGCCTCAGAGGCAGACAGTCTGGCTGTCTGATCGGTGTCAATAAGTGACAGATACACCTACCTATGATCCAGCCTCTGTCCTCTTGTAGTTGTTCCATCTTGTGTGGCACACTACTGTTCCTCAGCACAAATGAATCCTGACCAGGGAACCTGGCATTCACATGTGTGATGTACTGGTCTGCAGTACACACCAATTGAATGCTCATGGAATGAAAGTTCTTCCTGTTTCTGTACACCTGTTCACTGACTCTTGGGGGGATGATATATATGTGGGTGCCATCGATGGCACTTATCACCTGGGGTATGTTGGCAAAGGCACAGAAGTCCAACTTGATGGGAGGGAGGTCAGCACTTTGGAGACAGCTCACATAGGAGTGCAGGTGTCATACAAATGCATTCAGGAATCTGGGCAGTATAATGCTAAACATTGGCTGTGAAAAACCTGCACCCATGCCCACTGTCACTTGAAATGAGCCCGTGGCCAGGAAATGGAGGGCAGAGAGCACCTGCACTTCAGTAGAGTTGGCATGCTGATTACGATTTGCCGGAGTAATTGCAGGATCCAGTAATGCACACATTTCAAGAATAGTTGCAGGAGTGAGTCTGTAATTGATAATGATTTGACTCTCCACCATGGTCTGCAAATCCACAAGTGGGCTGTACACCAATGGGGCCCTTCCTTGCTGCAAGGGTCTATACCTAGGAGGAGTAGAAAACACGTGTGAGGAACACACATACATCGGAACACATTGCTAGTCATTCAGCACTCCTGGCATGATTGTCGTCGACACTAATGCATAGTGTGTGTGACATAACAGCAACTTGACCACAATGATAGATCAGTGCTGGTCAGGTGAGGTAATGTTAATTGTCACATGCCTAGGGGTGTTTGGGGAACCATAGAGCCAGCATTGTGCAGATGGGAGTTTTACAAATGCGTAGTTTCAGCCAAAATGTCTGCCCCATGAAATCCTGTACTGTCGTTGTGGAAGTGACCTCATACCGCTGGCGGTTGACGTAACAGCGTAAGGTGGTGTTTACCGGCGTGCACAAATTCATTGGTTAACATGGATGTCAATGGGGAATCCTAGTGTATCATGATCACAGCTGGCGGTGATGGTGCACACCGCTGCGGTGCGTACGCAAACTCATCACCCCAACTTCACTTGACTCCCCAATCTCGTGCAAGCAGGTACTCCACAGAGTGTACTGCTGTGTCCTGCCTCTGGTCATGGAAGTGGCATGTGTTGCAGGGGAAAGGGCCTCCGGCCTTCACCAAAGAGGAATTGGAGAGGCTCGTGGACGGTGTCCTGCCCCTGTATGCCAAGCTCTACAGACGGCCAGAGGTACAGGTGAGTAGGAGAATTGGGGGCCATGGATGTGTGTAATGGTTGGTGTTGGCTGCATACATGTGTGCACCTCTGACACCTCTGACTCTGGGCTGCGTGTGTATGTGCTGTCAGTCGGTTTGTACTGTCCGTCCCATGGTGGACATATAGCCATCTGTATATGATTGGCCAGTGTCTGACCTCTGTGTTACATTTCTGTGTGTCCCTTTTAGGTAAGCGCCCACCAGACGAGGGACTTTGGCATGCCATCGCCAAGGAGGTGCAGACCCTGGGGGTCTACAACCGGCGGAGAACCCACTGCAGGAGAGGTGGGAGGACCTGCGGCGCTGGGCACAAAAGATCTGCGAGGCCCAGCTGGGGAAGTCCTCCCAATGGGGAAGGGGTGCCCGTTGGGCACTGACCCTCCTTATGCAACGCATCCTAGTGGTGGCGTACCCGGACCTCAATGGGCTCTTGAAGGCTGCACAGCAGTCACAAGGGAGTGACTACACATACCATATTTTTGACCCTTGATGCATGTGAGTGTGCATATTTGGATTTATGCTGCCTAGTTGCAGGGACTATGAATGGTGTCCATCTACATTATGGCCCCCGTGGGGAATAGGGGTGTTTTGGTCAGGTCTACTACAGGTCAGGTCCTTAAGTTATTTGGGGAATGGCTGTATAGCAGGGTTCTGGGCACTAGTCAGGAGCATAGCATTGGGTATAGCAGTAGGTGCTGCCTGTTGGAGGGTCTTCTGGGTGGGTGTATGTGTGAACCACTATAGTACCTACATTCAGCTATTTACAAGTGTCTCTCCTGTTTTGTCTCCCCATCCCTGTTCTCTTGTGTTGTCTGTGTACATAAGCATCATCTGGCGAGGGAGGTAAGGCACTGGTGAATGGGGATGCAGCGGCCCATGGATCCTTGGAGGCATAGTAGTCCGACACCAAGGGGACCAGTGGGTTGGTGGGCAAGGGGAGTACCACGGGGGAGGCAACTACCACTGGAGTTAGTGACTACGATACCTCCTCTGATGGGAGCTCCCTGGCAGTGGCAGACCCTAGTGGGCCCACACCTACTGTGTCATCTTCTGCCACCCCTCATACCATCACCGCCCTCCCATTTGCTCCTCACTGAGTTGCCCGTGCCCACTCAACCAGAAGGGTGGGCGTCTCCTTCGCCCCAGGCACCTCTTCCACTGCCCCTGTCAGCCCTGCTGCCCTCACGGAGGAGGCTATTGACCTCCTGAGAAGCATCTCTGTAGGGCAGACAACCATCGTCAATGCCATCCAGGGGCTAGCATCAGAGGTGTAGCAGACCGCTGCCTATCTGGATGGCATTCACAGTGCTGTGTCTGGCCTACAGAGATCTTTTCAGGCTCTGGCCTCTTCTTGGACGGCAGCCAGTGTCCCTGGTCATTCCGTCCCCCCTCCAACCTCCTCTACCCCTTCCAGCACCCTGAGCCTATTCTTGCAGTCACCACAATAGCACACATCCATACATCCACCCCAGACACCACACCTGTACTCACCACAACTACTTTAGTTGACACATGTGGCACACTCACCACACTTGCAAACACCCAGACAACATACATTCACACTGGCAGCCTGTCCTGTCCTACTGTGTCCACCCCCCTCCTGCCAAGACACTCAAACGCACCAAAACACCCACCCATCACACTTCCACCACACCTCAGCATACTGTCCAGTCACCTGCACCCACATCAAGCACACCTACACCACTTACGACCACTCCCTCTACCTCCACTCCCACGCTCTCCTCCAAGACCAACCCAATTGCACCAAAGAAACTTTTCCTCTCCCATGCTGACATCTTCCAACCCACTGGCCCACCCTGTCTTGTCCATAAACGTGCACACCTCCTTGCCCCGTCCACTCCTTCCACGACACAGCCCGCCCCTGTCCGCTCTTCACATTCCTGTGCACCATCCCCAGAGAGGAAGAAGCCCTGTGCTGAGCCTGTTCCATCTGCCTCCACCCGGTCCAAGCACACTCCCCCACCTTCCAAGGCCAAAACCAAACCCCCTCCACCTTCAGAATGCAAATCTAAGCCCCACCCCTGTCGTAACTCCCTTCCCCCACGACCCTCTGCCCCTGTTCCCTGAGGTGCCTGGTTACCCCATTGTTGCCCCTATGAGGTGGAGTACCGTAGCACTTGTGGGAGTCAGGTTGGGGCCATTCTGGCCCATCTGACTTGTTTTGTAAAGGACTGGCCGTTGCTCAGTGAGCATAATAAATGTTAATGTGTGGCCTGTGTTGTTGGAGGCACACTCTGGATCCATGGTCTCTCGTTTCATTGTTTGTGGGTGTGGGGCACATTTATGTACTTTGGACAGGTTGGATTTGCCTTGTGTCAGGTAAGTACCTCTTGGTGTGGGGTGTGTGGCTTGTGCTGCTGTGAAGGGTTGTGGGAGCGTTGCAGGGTGGGGTGAGTGGGTGGGTATGCAACTGTGCCCTTTCTTGCCTTGTTTAGTAGTTTGCAGTACTTACCAGTGTTGTCTTCTTTGGCGGTCTCGGTCGTGGAGGTATATGGCAAGGAGCAGGGCTGGCATGATCTGCAACTCTCTATCCATGTCTGCTTCGGTGTGTTGTGTGAGCCTCTGGTGAGTGTTTCCTTATATTTGGTTCGTTTCCACCTGGCTTTGCGTGGCGGTGGTTCCAGCCCCGGAACTGATGGCGGTCTGGTGGTTCATTATTTGATGGGCAGGTAGGGTCTTTCCGTCGGCCTGTGGGAGGGCTCTGCCATCGTTGTCAGCACTCCTCTGCTGGCGGTGAGTGGTTCTGAGGATGTCTGTGTTTCAGGTGGTTCATTATTTGGTGGTCCGGACCACACGACTGTTGCCGTTTTTTACCACCGGTGGTGCAGTGTTTACCGCCGTGTTCATAATGAGGGCCAAAGTGTTAGTGTCCCAGTACTGAAATGGAGACCACATGTCTATACAGGTTAACAATGCAGTCCTGAAGTTTGTTGAGTCTTGTATGACTATCACTTAGGGCCACATGTACAAAGCTATTTTTAACTGTCACAAACGGCCTCATTTTCAAAATTTGTGTGTTTACACCAAGATTTTTTTTTTTATTTCAATGCACATACACAATTTTAACATTCTGCAATCACATTTTGCTAGTGGAATTTAGGAAGGGGCATTCCTTTCCTATTTGCGAGTCACAGCCTGCTGATTGATTGTTTAGTGACAGCGAATGCCGTCACAAAACAATAGCAGTTACCACCAGTTTCAAGTTGGTGTTAACCCATTCGCAAAAGGGAAGGGGTCCCCATGGGATCCCTTCCTCTTTGTGAATGCATGGCAATAATTTGTTTCAGAGTAGACAGTGGTCCCATGGACCACTGTCTGCTTTAATAAAAATATTTAAGTTATAATATTTGTTTTTGACATGCTGTCTGTTTACCCTTAGTGAAATAAGGCTGCATTTTAAAAAAGAAAATACATCTTTATTTGAAAGCAGTCACAGACATGGTGGTCTGCTGAGCCCAGCAGGCCAGCATCCATGTGAGTGCCGCCATTCCCAAGGGGTTTGAAAAATGAGACCTACCTCATTAATATTCATGAGGTAGGTCATTTGCTACCCCATTTGTGATTTGCAAATAGTGTCATTGACAGTGTTGTACATCAGATTATCCTACTCTCAAATTGCAAGTTGCTAAATTCCGCAATGTGACTCACAAAACCTGATCTTCGTACATGTGGTCCTTAGGCACACATTTCAGGTGCAATGGCAACACCTGTGCCCATGCATTCTGTCAATGATGATCAGGTAAAACACTGTCAGCATACCACATTTCACTGTATCAGGATAGCAAAGTGGGCAATCGATGTTTAGCGCTATATTGTCATTCATTACACACACATGTTCCCTGCCATTATGTTGGCAAAGGGGGCATACATGGCTTATGGGACACTGCCAATGGGGCATTTGTTACCTACATACAACTGTGCCACATCTGTCATGGCCCACTGAATGCATGATAATTGCAGACTGAAAATTGAGCCACATGTCTATCACACAGTAATTCAGTGTCCCTTGATGCACAAGCAACAATAACTGAGTCACTTGTATTGCAGTGAACCAGGGAAGTGCCATTGCAATTGTCACCAAAATACATGTATGCCATGGAGTACCATCTGAAATGGATTAGCCACAATGGTTGTAGTCGGGCTTAGCACCACATGATTGTTGGGCCCAGTGCATGTGTGCAGATAGGTGGCTATCACTCACTGGAGTGTCAGTGTCAATGTGTGCATGTGTCTCCTCATCTAATGAGGGGGTGGGGGTCAAATGTTTAGAGTGTGTTGTTAAATGTGGTAAGTAAGCTTAGCATAAGGTAGTTTGGGCCAGTTGTGGATAATGTATAGTTAGGCTAGATTAGGTTAGTACAGGTGTGTTACCTAGTTTTGAGTTCTGTTCCGTAGATAGTTATTAAAAATTTAGGTACTCCCTTACTGCATGTGTCATATGTTTGGGGCTCAGGGTCTTTGCATGAGTGTACACTGCCAATTGTCTGTTGGCCTATGAATTCCATCCTGCATTCACATCCCTCTCTTGACATGTTAATTCCCACTTCCAACTGAGCCATCACATTGGCAGCTACAACAAATCTAAATCCCAATGCATCTGCCATCCACTGTACCCACCACTCAACGTAACTATGGTTTTCATGCTTTGGACAGGTAGGTGTTGTAGGAGGCTGGCCTGGCTTATAGTGGGAACCTGATGGCACTTACACCTTGTGCCAGGTCCAGTTATCCCTTATTAGTAGATTAGTAGTGTTCTAGCAGTTTAGGCTTAGGCTGATAGAGGTAGCTATAGCAGAGCAGCTTAGGCTGAACTAGGAGGCATGCAAAGCTCCTACTATAGCATTTATATCATATAGCACTATATCATGAGAAACACAATACTCAGAGTTACTAAAAAAATAAAGGTACTTTATTTTAGTGACAATATTCCAAAAGTCTCTCAGAGGATATACTCCCTTAGGAGGTAAGTAATATACACAAATTATATGCACACAAACCAAAATCAGGTGAGTAACAGTTAGAAAAGTAGTGCAAACACTGTAGAACACAATAGAATGCAATAGGAGACAATAGTTCTAGGGGCAACACAAACCATATACTCCAAAAGTGGAATGCGTACCACAAATGAACCCCAGGCCTAGTGTAGTGTTTAGAGGGTTGCCGGGAGTGTAAGAAAGTACTAAGGGTGTCCAAGATACCGCACCCCAAGACCCTGAAAAGTAGGAGTAAAGTTACCCTACTACCACAGAAAGACAGTAAAGTCGAGATAGGGGATTCTGCAAAGGCAACAACTGACTGCAAAGCACTGAAGACGGATTCCTGAACCTGAGGACCTGCAAAGGAGGGGAACCAAGTCCAAGAGTCACGCAAGTGTCCAGGGGGGCAGGAGACCACTAAACCCCGGATGAAGGTGCAAAAGGATTATCTCCGGATGTAAGAAGCCAAAGATTCTGCAACTACAGAAGGTGCCAGGAACTTCTACTTTGGTCAGAAGATGTCCCATGGTGTGCTGGAGGATGCAGAGTTGTTTCCACACAAAAAGACTGCAAACAAGCTTTGGTAGCTGCAAGAGTCATGGTTGAAGATCATGGGTGCTGCCAGGGCCCAGGAAGTACCAGGAGGTCGCCCCGTGGAGGAGGAGACAGAGGGGGTGCTCAGCAACAGAGAGAGCCCACGCAGAAGCAGGCAGCACCCGCAGAAGCACTTAAACAAGCATTCAAGAAATCTGAGCATGGCAATCGTCTCAACACAACAAAAGAGGGTCCCACGAAGCCGGTGCTCAACTCAGCAAGTTGAGCAATGCAGGACAGAGTGCTGGGGTCCTGGGCTGTGCTGTGCACAAAGGAATCCTTGAAAAAGTGCACAGAAGCCCTAGCAACTGCAGATCATGCAGTACACAGGATTACTGTCTGGCGTGGGGAGGCAAGGACTTACCTCCACCAAATTTGAACAGAAGGACCACTGGACTGTCGGGGTCACTTGGATCCAGCTCCTGTGTTCCAGGGACCATGCTCATCAAGATGAGAGGGGACCCAGAGGAGAGAGGGGGAAGATTCCGTCGATCCATGGGAGATTTCTTCTTGGCTTCCAGTGCAGGGTGAAGGCAGACAGCCCTCAGAGCATGCACCACCAGGAAACAGTTGGGAAAGCCGGCAGGATTAGGCGCTACAATGTTGCTGGTAGTTTTCTTGCTACTTTGTTGCGGTTTTGCAGGTGTCCTGGAGCAGTCAGCGGTCGATCCTTGGCTCCTTGGCAGAAGTCGAAGAGGGAGATGCAGAGGAACTCAGGTGAGCTCTTGCATTCGTTCTCTGAAAAGAAACCCACAGGAGAGACCCTAAATAGCCCTCAGAGGAGGATTGGCTACCTAACCAGGTAACTACCTATCAGGAGGGGTCTCTGACATCACCTGCTGGCACTGGCCACTCAGGGGCCTCCATTGTGCCCTCACACCTCTGCATTCAAGAGGGCAGAGGTCTGGGACACACTGGAGGAGCTCTGGGTAGCACCCTTGGGGTGGTGATGGACAGGGGAGTGGTCACTCCCCTTTTCTTTGTCCAGTTTCGTGCCAGAGCAGGGGATGGGGGCTCCCTGAACCGGTGTAGACTGGCTTATGCAAGGAGAGCACCATCTGTGCCTTTCAAAGCATTCCCAGAGGCTGGGGGAGGCTACTCCTCCCCAGCCCTTAATACCTATTTCCAAAGGGAGAAGGTGTAACACCCTCTCTCAGAGGAAATCCTTTGTTCTGCCTTCCTGGGACTGTGCTGCCCAGACCCCAGGAGGTCATAAACCGCTCTGAGGGTTGGCAGCAGTGGTAGCTACAGAGAAACCCCCCAGAGAGCTAGTTTGGCAATACCCGGGGTCCATGCTGGAGCCCCAGGGATGCATGGGATTGGCACCCCAATACCACATTTGGCTTGGGGGGACAAATCCATGAGCTTAGACATGTTACATGGCCATGTTTGGAGTTACCATTGTGAAGCTACACATAGGTATTGACCTATATGTAGTTCACGCGTGTAATGGTGTCCCCGCACTCACAAAATCCGGGGAAATTGCCCTGAACAGTGCCGGGGTGCCCTCACACTTAGTAACTTTGCACCTAACCTTCACTAAGTGAGGATTAGACATATAGGTGACTTATAAGTTACTTAAGTGCAGTGTACAATGGATGTGAAATAACGTGGACGTTATTTCACTCAGGCTGCAGTAACAGTGCTGTGTAAGAATTGTCTGAGCTCCCTATGGGTGGCAAAAGAAATGCTGCAGCTCATAGGGATTTCCTGAAACCCCAATACCCTGTGTACCTAGGTACCATATACTAGGGAATTATAAGGGTGTTCCAGTATGCCAATCAGAATTGGTGAAAATAGTCACTAGCCTGCAGTGACAATTTTAAAAGAAGAGAGAGCATAAACACTGAGGTCCTGGTTAGCAGAGCCTTAGTGATACAGTTAGGCACCACACAGGGAACACATACAGGCCCCAAACTTATGAGCACTGGGGTCCTGGCTAGCAGGATCCCAGTGACACACATCAAACACACTGACAACATAGGGTTTCCACTATGAAAACTGGGGCCCTGGCTAGCAGGATCCCAGTGAGACAGTAAAAAACACCCTGACATATACTTACAAACAGCCCAAAAGTGGGGGTAACAAGGCTAGAAAGAGGCTGCCTTCCTACAGGTGTGCTTTTTAAGCTGTAATTGTTTTGATCCTGTGATGTGATGTTGGGCACTGTGGGACATCCACCTGCAGCCTGAAGTTCACGTGAACACTGCTAAATTGAGTAGTGACAATTCCAGATGAGGTCAAGTATACAAATTTCAAGCCAATGTGTTTTACTTGTACTCCCAGCTGATGTTATTGTCCGAGCACCCTTACACAACTATTCCTGCTGTATGGTGTGGGTGAGGCATGTATGTTTTAAAGTAAATGTCACATACACAGTGACTTGCTTGGAGAGGATGTGGCCAGCATTGACGTTCATCTTTTAGATACCTTGTGCGTAGATATCTGCCCATATTATTTCTGCACTCTGGTATTGACACTCTGTCACCATAGACATGTTACACACATCACAAATCTCCAGCAAAGTAGATGTGTCACATTACACAGAGACAAAATGGGTTTGTAGGTGCTGTTTATTTTAAGGGGCTATAGTGCAATATTTACACAGTCCAGGTCTGTGACCCCATTAGCGTAAAGCATTCTATTGTGACGCAACACAAGTGCAAGGTTGAGGGACATGTCATTGGACATGCTAAGATGAAGTGTCATTCAGTGCAGGAGAACATGAATTGCCAATTGACTAGTGAAAGACAATTGCAGTCCATGGTGGAATGGTTAGCAGTGTGTCCGTGAAGAGTGCATGTCACCAACTGTAGCAACACTGGCATGTTGTCAAGCACAATACAAAGGAAAATCAGTGCCCATGTGGCATGGGCTGGTGCTACCGGGTACTCCTACGGGTGAAGATGATCTGTTCCACATCTTTATCCTCTAATGTGTGTGTGGTCTTCTCTGCTCCTGATGGTGGTGGTGGTGGGTTTGAGGGGTCCACACACACATAAGTGGTTGGAGAAGTGGACACCAAATTCCCAGCAGCTGCCATCTGTAGAACTACATATGGCATCACTGCATCAAGGAGGAGCTGCTGATTATTGAGTATGGCAGCAACATCCCTGTGGTAGGCAGCCATGTCTGCCCTGAGGGAGACCAGTTCCCGGTGCATGGAGTCCTGCTTGTTGTCATGCATGCAGCAGCAGGATTTGGAGGGCAGGTGTTGTGGAAACTCCCTCATGGCAGTGGTTAGGTCCCTCACTCACTGTTGGATTCCATGCAGTAGGGATTGTTTGACTTGCTTGGCTGCTGTCTGTTCTGCAGACGTCATCATGCACAGGCACATCCCCTCAAGGCTGGCTGCCATAGTTTGCATCCCCTCCCACACCTCCTTGGCCAGCTCCCGCTGTACTCTAATTACTGTCCTCTCAAAGTTGGTCCCTGTGTCATCGGAGTCCTCAGCTGTGTTTGAGCTGACAGGTCATACTATTGGGGTGGTGGGTGGGTCCTCTGGGATGGCTGCTACATGAATGCTCCTTTCTTGTGACTGGAGGTGGTGTCTTCAGGGTTACCAGGACATCTTGGAGGGTTTGCTGGCTGATGGTTGTCAGCTGGTCATCCTGGTCATCAGGGTAGTCCAGGACAGGCAGATCCACAGGAGAGCCATCACCCTCTGCAATGAGGTATTGTACAATTAGTGTGTCTGTGTTGTGTCAGTTATAATGTGACATCACTGACTTCCTATTCGTGGACATTATCATCTTGGTTCCCATGCATTGTTCCTGTCATTAATGTTTGCAGTCTCTCAGCCCTATACCGCACCTGCATGTCACATGTAGTGTGGACATTTTGGGCAATTGTCTGCGTCACATCTTCTAGGTGTGGTTTCTGTCCAAATTGTGGCTTGCCACCTTTTTGTCCTCATCAACCCTCCCTCTGTTTCCATTTGTATGGTGAGGCCTTGCAATGATTGTTGGTATGCTGACGTCACAGCACCATACATGACAATATGGCCCTGTCCCAGTCTATCATTTTTCACATACACCTATGCAGTGCTGAGACCTAGCACAACACCATGCATGGCATTTCCCTGAGACAATGCATGTGTTACCATTGGTAGTTACTCATGTTGATGTTTGTGTATGTGTGCTACATTGCATTGCACTGATGGACCTGGCAGAGTTCCATTTCCTCTTATGACTGTGTTGGTGTTTGCCTTCCTACACACATATGTCCTCTCTGGCATGGGCAGTGCAGGGAATCCCGTGCCATGCCCCTTTGCTCTTTCCACTGGCTGATTTGCAGGGCTGACATGCATTGTGTAGTAGGTATGTGCCTTCCCCTTTTTGCACTTGACATTTAGGCATTTTGGTCCCCCAAGCAACTTACCCTGCATATGTGTTGTTTCCTTGCGCTGTCCTGCGATACTAGTGACGTTTCCTCCGCGATGACGGCTGCAACCATCTCGTCCAAGTCCTCTTGTGGTGTTGGACTCCCACCTCCGGTCTGCAGTGCTGCCTTCTTGTTCCTTGCCATTTTTCCTTTGTCCTCCCCTTGCAGTAATGCCAGCGTATCTTGCACTCAGTGACAGTTCTCCTGACCTCTGCCACACTGTTAATCTTGTCCACAATCTGTTGCCAAATTGCCTCTCTCCTCCCAATTGGTAATTTAGAGGTGATGAAGAGTTGATGCTGGTGCTCCGTCACCTCTCTCACCAGTATTTCATGCTCCTCTAAACTAAAGCGACACTTCCTCTTCTTCTTGTCTCTCCCCTGGCTCTTGTCTGTGTCCTTCTGGCTGGTTCTTAGTTGTCTGGGGTCTCCCTGGGGTCACTCCTGGCTTCTGGAATCCAAGTTGGGGCTCCTTAGCACTTTTTGCTCCATTTGGTCGCTTTTTTACACTATTGTGGGGAAAAATGGCGCATATCTGTTTTGCAATGTGTTAACATGTCGTAAACCGGATTAGAGTCATTTTTCCTGCGTCAACATCATTTTACCTTACGACAAGGTGCAATGACTAGTGGCAGGAAAAATTACTCTAGCCTCTTCTTAGCGCCACCCAGCCTCAAAGTATAAATATGACTCATGGGTGGTGTTAAGAAATGGCGCCAGTCAGTGCTAAACATTTTGACGCAAAAGTGCAGTTTTGCACCAAAAAGTATAAATCTGCCCCGCAGTTTTTTAATGTTTGCTAAGCCTAAACAGCCTGTTTACTGTACAGTTTTGTTTAAAAATATAATTTGAACAGGAATCATCCATGCTCTAAATACAGCTTCTCTTCCTCTCATTTGCCAGTTTTTTGTTCCCCACACTCTTTTTAAGTCAATTGACTTCAACCAGTTCTCATAGCCTTCAATAGCCAACTGAGAAAGACATGAATCAGAGTAAATCAATTTTGTATCTATTAATAAAACATGTTGACTTTCCATTTCTTGCAATTTAAATTAAAGTCACTCAGCTTTCTTGATATTATGGCCAGAAAAATATGCAAATATCTCAGTATACGTTTTAGAACTGCCTACTGGTGGAGCCGGGCAGTGTTACCATTGTGTATATTTAAAAATAGTCTTTGGGGTACTTGCTCCATGATTTGAAATAATGTCCATAGTAATTATAACAGAACGTATCTCAATAATTTCCTTTAAACTAGTACACATCTTAATTTTCAAAAACTGTATAATACTTCAGATCAGACATCATAGCATCAACAGCTTGCACATCCCAATCATCAGAAACCACTCCGGGTGTGATCACATCTCTCATAGAAAGTTTAAAGACATATGGTATTTGGGCGTGGCCGGGCCACGAAACAAGATGGCCGCTTAGAGCGAGAGCTCCGCGCCGAGGCGGTCCCGGAGGGGCGACGGGGGCGAGAAGACAGCCGGACAACACACCGGGTTCGGTGCCCCTCCACCCCTACAACAGCGGCGACACGGAACCATGTCCGGGGACCCCGTAGGAGCGGGACGCAAGGCAGGAAACTCGCGACTCGCCCCAGGCCGATAAGGCCTGGAAAAAGGGGGCGGAGTCGCGTCTTCGGAAGACCGCGGATGGCATGCCCGTAGCAGCAAGGAGCAAGCTGAACAGGCCGCAGGGACTGCGGGAGTCGTGACGACCCGCATCCATCTCCCTACAACGCCAACAAACACCCGTGGACCTTCCCCCCCCCCTACAGGGAGACGGGAAGACACAGCAAAGGGGTGCGGCCCCTTCGACAGCCGGGAGAGAAACCCAAAGAGAGGTAGGATCGAATCTCTTCAAAATAAGAACGGCATCGCCGGAGGCAGAGGCACGACTTCTCTCCTCTTTTCCATCACAGAGGGACAACAAAAACCCTCCCGCTGAGATAATAAACTTTCTCCCCCCCCCCCCCCTCCAGACAACTAATACTGAGGAGGGCAGAGGGGCACGACGGGAGGCACGTGGAGGCGAGGGGACGAGAGGGGTGAGCGACTGGGGGGGCACCGGGGATGAGGAGAGCCAAGAGAATAGAGATACAGGAGAAGGGAGTGGACTGACACCAGTGTAAGCCACCGAACATCTATATCCTTATCGGAATCTACGGAGGGAATCTCGGGCCCCACGTGGTCAGACTCTGTAGACAATTGAGGCGATGCCCGGCAACAAACCGAACCATAAACCTGTCAGCAAGCCTGCACGACAACTATTATTCTCAGAAGCGCTACAACACAAACGCCTAACCCCCACGAAGATAAACCCTCAAACATCGCCACCTTTAAACGAGTTCACCACGATGCCTGATAAAGATCAATCCACGACTATGGACAGGATACTACAAGAGATCACCACCGTCAGCCGCCGCATAGAGGGGATGGACGCCTCTATAACTTCATTGACACTAGAAACCAAATCCATGCGATCTGACATTGCCGGCTTTCAATCTAGAGTGACAGGGCTAGAACAACGCATGGGATCACTAGAGACGCAGATTAACACGTCTCAGGTGCGAGAACAAGACTTCATCTACCTCAGGAGCAAACTAACGGACATGGAGGACAGGAGCCGGAGAGACAATATCCGCATACTTGGGATCCCGGAAAACGAAGAAGGCTCGGATATGCAGACTTTTCTGACCTCCACTCTTCCAAAAATGATTCCATTGGACTTTGACCCGCCGCTAGAATTCCAACGGGCACACAGGATAGGCCCAAAACGCTCTGACAACTCCTCAAGGCCCCGCCCAATCATCGCATGCTTGCTGCGGCATAATCAAACCCGACAAATACTCCAAGTAGCACGCAACCACGGCCCTTTCCGAATAGACCAGCACGAGATCCGAATAACCGCCGATTACTCCAAGGAAACCAACGAACGTAGAAAGGCTTTCCTAGCCCTACGACCCCGGCTTCGCAAACTAGAGATGAAGTACGGTCTCTTTGACCCTGCAAGAATGTGGGTTACAAAAAATGGAGTATCCAAGGACTTTTATAACCCCGACGAATTGAGACTCTTCCTTGACTCTTTCCAATCACAGCCTATGGACTCTTACAACACAGACAGTGAGCATGACATTGCAGGAGGCAGTGATAGGGCCGAAACCCCCCACTTGGGAATAGAACAGGTGAAGACGGCTCTACACGACACCGGAGCCAGTCATAGAGGTAGAGACATGGAGAAACTAACTAGATCATATGATGACAGGGGTCAGATTCTACACGCAGTAGTAACCCACACCCAATTATCGGAAAGAGACAAATCCCGCTCCCCTTTAAAGCCTACAACTGGGTCTTCTTGAGAAGGTAACGCGACAAGACGACTTATGGGACTATCGCCAGAGAGTCGAAAATAACAACTATAGACTCCGCGGAAGGATGAGTACCTTTCCAGATCATATGTGTATTACTATTGTAATTGTCTAAGACTGCTAGTATCAATGTTAAAACCAGATACATGAAAAATATATGCTCTTTATGACTAGAGCCGAGGCCCTATAATGGAAACTACCAGTACATCGTTATTTGCCCTCAGTACACAACAGATGACGATTACTAGAACAGGGATCAGACCCCACCAACTCACTGTATGTTGAATAAGGGCCCGGTCCCGACCCTATAACCCTATAACAAGGTAACAAGGTAACAGGGGCATTAAACAGATAACAAAAAATAAACACTAATTAACTATCATGGAACTTACCTTACATTCCACACACTACAAAGTATCTCATGGTAGTAAACAACAAAGTATGTGAAACTTTCCTAATACACACCACACTCGACCAGCGCCGACATTAGACCCGTTTAGCCCCCATTATCACCCCAAGGGATGGGACTAGACAACGTAAAGATAAATTAATTCCAATACAGGGACAAACAATACGATATAACCTGAAACATATCAAAGCTCCCACTACTTGACTTTACCTTATTCTACAATAAGAAACTGGGGGAAAAAAAATAGAACACGAGGACATAATACAACATAATACCGCATAACAAAGCGAAATATTAGGACATTCTACACTGCCACTCCACACCACATTATAACATCACAATGTAAATTATAAACTATTAGCTATTCTTTTCCCCAGATGTTCGCACCTACCCCCATCCTAATTATTATTACTATCTTAAACTATCACCAACAACAGAACGACTATGATGGTGGCACATACCAAGCAAGACCTTAGTAGGTCAGTATTATGATGTAATAATACACGGCAAGGAGTTAGTAATAGGATGAGATACGCACTATCCTCGCGTAACCCGGGGCTCAGCTACACTCATTACCTATCCTACGATTAATAGAGAGACGTTTGGCATAATGGCTCCTAACATGATAATGTGATAAGATGCCAGGATATGTTATGTTGATCAACCTAATATGTCATTGAACAGTTGTAAGGCGAGATGAGACGAGGCAGTGTTATAGTTGAAAAGAAATGCTCAGGAAGTATTATATTATACTGTATATTGGTATCTTTATGTACCCATGCATACGCGAGAACTATAATACTCTGTTTGAGCTCTCTCCCCCCCCCCTCCTCTGCCCTGCCCCCCCCCCTCCCCTCGCCAGCCGGTCTCGGTCTTTCTGTCTGCCCAGTCCCTACTTTAATCTACGACCCTATCTTATGAACTCCTAAACACCCTACGATACCATACAACATCAAGTACTAGGCACAACATCCTAAACACCATACCCCATCAACACCCGACACCCCCTCCCTCCTCTCCAGCGCCGCTCAGGTACTATAGTTATTAACCGATCATTACTTCTGCCAATATACACTTTAGTTATATAACTAATACACTAGCCACTAACCACCGATGAACAGACCCACTTCCCGATACATAAACATAAGCACTGCTGTGTGCCCCCCCCCCCACCCCTCCTTATCACCGACATATCGATAACTGGCTGTCTGCTGTTTCCCCCCTTCGCCCCCCCGATCGAGATCGCCCGACGGCACAAGAGCTCCGAGAGAAATCGGTCCCGCCGTTTACAGACCTAACGAACGAAGGAGGTTGGACTCCTAACCTCCCTCATCCCTACCCTTCTCCACTTCTTCCCCCAAATTGCACGCTCTCTTGCTATACTCTCAATCTCAACTTCAGCACACGCATCCATCCCTTCCCCCCCTTCTCCCTCTTTTCTTCTCCCTCTCATTTCTCCTTGCCTTCTTTTTCCCTCATATTTCCCCTCCATCTGGCTCTCGTTCCACTTATATTACCTCTCTTCCTTCACCCTCTCCTCTCTCTTCTCTTTCTTCTCCAGAGGATTCCCTTGGCCTCCACCAGCTCCTAACCCTCGTATAAAATAAAATAAAATAAAACACCGTATCATATCGAAACACAACTCCCACTCTAACTACTAAGTCAATATCTCCCACAGGGTGCTTACTTACTCACAATTATCCAATATGTCGAAGCCCCACCCTCAAGCGACGCGACCATTACGCATACTCTCTTGGAATGTACACGGCATGACGAGCTATGTTAAGCGGAAAAAGATACTGTCCTATTTTCAATCCAAAAAAACAGATATAGCCCTGATTCAAGAGACACACCTTGACACTCTGGAATCCAGTAAACTTAAACGGGATTGGGTAGGGAGGGTTGCCTTCAGCTGCCGTCCAACGAGTCAGGAATCTGGAAGTAACGGACCCCGCAAATGTGGAGTGGCGATACTAGTGCGTAAATCCCTCCCGGTCACTATCATTAAAACCTGGAATGATACGGAAGGAAGGTATATATTTGCTAAATTAAAACTAGGGGACACTGTTTTATGCGTGGGATCCGTTTACGCACCAACCGGCCCAAAACGCCCATTCCTTCTACAGCTAAATCGCCTCCTGACAGAAATCGGAACTACTCGATACATAATCGGGGGAGATTGGAATCTCGTCCAAGACGCCATAATGGATAGGACAGGCCCTGTCGATGTATGTAACAATCACGACAGAGCGCTTCTGACAGACCTGACCACTGACGTCGGTCTGGTGGACTGCTGGAGAATACAACACCCGAAAGATAAGGAATATACTTTCTTATCCACCGTCCATGGCACCCAATCGCGTCTGGATTATTTCTTAGTATCACACACTGTAATCCCTCATATACAAGACACCTGTATCCTAGACAGTGGGCTCTCAGATCACTCCCCAATACTAATCCGGATCCAGGTGGGACTCTCCTTCTCTGGTCGTAAACCATGGCGATTGGCTGTACACAGATATCGCTCTCCTCAAGGGAAGGAACAATTAAAAGCTCATGTAACCACATACATGGCCGAGAATTCAGGCACTGTATCCTCAAAAAGGATCCTATGGGCGGCAGCAAAAGCAACCCTAAGAGGGAATATGATGCGAGATGCAGCACTGGCCAACAAAGACAGAATAGCCCGCCAAACCACCTTAGAGACCATGATACGGGACCTCACTAAACAATATACCGCCCAACCATCCCCTAGGCTGCGACACGCCTTAGAACAGGCCCGCATGGCACACAATGAACTCTATACATCTCAGGCGGAATACGCACTGCAAAAATTGCGAGGCCGCCATTACGAACAAGGGGAAAAAGCAGGTCGCCTCCTAGCGGCGCAGCTCCGACAAAGAGAGGCAGCCTCTGCCATTGCGGCCATAACATCTTCTTCAGGAGCAGTGCTAACTCGCCCACAAGACATTGTAAACGAGTTCGCCAAGTACTACCGACATTTGTACACTCCTGAAACAACGACAGATCAAACACAAATGGAGACATTCCTTGCCGCGGCCAATCTACCCCGTCTGTCTGAGGCAGGCAGGGCCCTCTTGGACGGTAACATAAGCAAAGAAGAGATAACCCAAGTTATAACAAGCCTCCCCTACCATAAATCACCAGGAGAGGACGGATTCCCTGCGGAATTCTATAAATGGGCTGGGGAGGAGGCAATAACCGCAGTACATGAAGCACTGACGGAAGCATGTCAAGAAGGCTCCCTGGGCGCTCTATCCAATAAAGCCACGATTGTCATCTTGCCTAAGCCAGGGAGGGACCCCCTTCTTTGCGGCAGTTACCGTCCTATCTCCCTTTTGAATGGGGATGTCTAACTCCTAGCCAGTGTTCTAGCAGCGCGGCTCCGCAAGGTGATACCATCGTTGATTCACAATACCCAAGTAGGATTTGTACCAGGCCGTACCTCCAGAAATCATATGCGAACTCTTTGCCATACACTGTTAGAATCCATACAATTACCTGACGAAGCCCTAGCCCTGTCCCTAGACGCGGAGAAAGCATTCGACCGCATTGAGTGGCCCTACCTATTCACAACCATGAAGCATTTTGGCCTGGGGGAGCAATTTATCTCTAAAGTACGTTTATTATATGACCACCCCACAGCACAGGTTAACTGTGGGGGCATCATGTCAGACCCATTCCCTATCGGAAGGGGCACACGCCAGGGATGCCCCTTGTCGCCACTCCTATTTTTATTGGCCATGGAACCCCTAGCTGCCACCATACGAAATTCTCACCAAATAAAAGGGATCCATATCACCGGGGGCATATCCAAAATATATCTCTACGCAGACGACATTCTGTTAACAATGTCCGATCTAGAAACCTCGCTCCCAGCACTACTTTCCACTATAGAAGACTTTGCATCCCTATCCGGATATCGGGTAAACTGGGATAAAAGTGAGGCACTACCATTATCCCGCATAACGACGAGGGCAGCGATACATGGCCTTCAATTCAAATGGACCCCGACCCGCCTTAAATATTTAGGAACGTTTATTAACAGAGGTCTAGAACATATGGTCAGGGACAACATAGACCCCCTTATATCTAAAATGAAACAAGACTTTGCCAAATGGTCCCTACTAGGCCTGTCCATGTGGGGCAGGACACAGGCGGTCAGAATGGTCACCTTACCACGCTTCACATACGTGTTAGGCATGCTTCCCCTACAGATACCTCTTTCCTCACTCCGATTAATAGACGCATCCATAAGGGCCTTCGTCTGGGGCTCCTCACGCCCAAGACTGAAACCTGCAATAATACTGGCACGACGGCTCTACGGAGGATTAGGACTACCCTCGGTAGAACAATACTCTCTGGCCCTCCAACTCTCACAGCTAATATATACGCTTCCGGATATAGCCGATCCACCGCAATGGGTGATCACAGAGAAACTCCTATATGGACAGTATACGGAGATGGGAGGAACATACGCCGACCACGTTCCTTTAACTAACCCCATCCTCAAGGCTACAAACACAGCGTGGTGCAGAGCCCATCGACTACTAGGAGTACACCCCTCCCTGCATACTCAGGCTCCCATAGCAGGGAATAAAAGCATTAAAATAGGAGGGACTATTCTCAGATGGCCCCAATGGTCCGACGCAGGTATTCACAATATATCTCACATAATAGATGGAGATAGCTTCCGCACATTCGCCTCCCTCCAGGAAGAATTCGGTATCCAAAGTAACCAGGAGTGGCGATATCTACAGCTCAAACACTGTATGCGGAGAACATTAGGAACCCCCCCGTGGCTGCTCAAAACCTCACCCATCGTCACCTATCTTCAGAAATGGGGCCGACAAAAAGGCGTCTTGGCTGGCCTCTATGCCGAATTAACTAACCACCTTTACTCTCAGCCTTTACTTGAACGACTACGCTTAAAGTGGCAGGACATACTAGAGATAACCTACACGGACGAAGAATGGCCAGACATACTAGAAGCCCTCGACAGGGGCGTACGTGAAGCACGCCTGAAATTTTGCCTATTTAAAATCCTTCAGGGATGGTACTGGACCCCCGTTAAACTTTTCAGGGCAGGGTTGATACCTCACGCGAACTGTTGGAGATGCACAGAGCCATATTGCGACCAACTTCATATCTTATGCCACTGCCCCACGGTACAGTCACTATGGGACGCGGTACGCCTCGCCTTATCGGACTTCATACAGATACCAAAACCGACCCCACCAGCATTTATCATTCTACATGACATTCGCCCGTATCCCTCCCTATCGCGGGCACATAAACGATTAATCCATACGGCGCTAGCCACGGCCAAAATATGCATACTCCGGCACTGGAGATCTAGCATTGCCCCCACACCCATGGAATGGATGACGGCCATGTATCAAACGGCTACCCATGAACGAGTGATTTATAACCTACAGGACCAAGCAGAACAGTTTGAGGAGGTCTGGCGCCCATTCTTGAAGAGACCATGAAGCGGCTGGTGGATGACCAACGGATGATCAATGTTCAATGATTAGGGAATATTAATTACCAATCACCCTCTGAGAATCCTAGACTCCGGAAACACATTTAATCTCCTATTGCCCCCTCTCTCTCTCCCCATCTACGCTATCCTCTCTTCTCTCTCTCTTTTTTCTCTCTCTTTATCAATCCACAGGCCTCTAATTTTGTCACATGCCCGAGACCCTGAACTACCCAACATAGTAATACAAGTCGCTTCCTAACACAAACAAGGACTGAGAAATCAACTCATATAAGATGTAGACACTCTCTAACCGACCTTACCATACCTATCATACATATTATCTACCCCTAGATAATAACTTGCTACAGACGGAGAAGTACAGAACGATCTACTCTTAGGCCTGAACAAGCTAGTCTCAGGATACAAAGACCCCCTGCCTACCTCGAGTCTCTTCATTCTACATTCCCCCGCGATTACCTTTCCTCTTTCTCCCTCTTTCTTTCCCTTCCCTCCCCCTCCCCATTTCATATGACTATTTTGCCTCTCCCCTATACCAAGACCAACCCCTCCTACACAACTCTATCCTCGCTCCCCCTCCCTTTACCACCCCCCTCACCTGTTTTCCACTCTTCTTCAAAATAAGGGTATACAACTCAACTATGCCACTGGGAATTTTTACTTACCTGACAGTACATGTATATATGCTTACAATGGAAATAATTGTGGTAAACGAACAAAAACAATGTTTTGAAAGCTAAACAGTTTGTTTATATGCTGTATGTACCGCCTTATATATTCTTAATAAAACTTTTGAAAAAAAAAAAAAAAAAAAAAAAAAAAAAAAAAAAAAAAAGACATATGGTATTTGAATGACCTCATTAGCCCATATATATCGAATATTAATTTGACCCAAACAATCCCATAGGGAATTGGTATGGTTGTAATGTTCACTAGAGACAAGTCTCTGCAAAATATTCTGAGATGAAAAATGTGGTTTAAGGACCTCATCCACCAGTTCAACTGTAGAGCGTTCAGGGAGAAAATGACCATGTATCAGAAAAAAGAAAACAATAACAAACCCAATCCAAAGAAGAAAGGCAAGTACTGTCAATAAGACTCATAGATAAATTCATGGTTGAGTGAAATAGTTAATTTAAAGCCAATGTAACAGCTTACGTAGTCTTGAAAGTTCTGTTGCAGAAGAGGCAGATGAGTCTGAAGAAACATCGTCAGCACCGATGAAGCAACCATCATCTGTACAAACAAATGCTGGAGGTGTATTTTGAAGAGATGAAGCTGGTGAAGATTCCCTCGGTGATGTATGGTAAGTTATTACATCCGTTTGTGTAGAATTTGTAGAACATTGCTCCGTATCAGCAGAATTCAATGTGGAAGTGGATGTCAGTGGAACCAATAAAAGCTCATTTTCCAACCTCCCCAAGCTCGGAGAGGTATCAGTGTTGTTGTTGAAGAATTGTAGGGGAACATCCTGGTCTGTAGTAGGAGGGATTCGGCCATTACTCAGGCGTCCTATGGGTCTGCTGTGCAGGATCAGCCACATGGTGTAATTTGGCATTGTCAATAGAGACAAAGCGATTTTCTTTAGAGCCAGGCAGGGGTGGTAGAATCACAGTTCTGGTACTGTGTATTCCCAGGACTGGAACCGGTGAACGGTAAGAAGGACCAAATTCCTTTTTCACAGTAATCTTTTCACACATTAGATCCCAAAGTTTAGGAATCCAGCCGGTGGATGTTACTGGTACATCTGTAATTCCAAGGGAGGCAGCATTGGAAGATGAGTTGTCATCACGGAACGGTTGTAAGTCCTGCAAGACAGTGACACGTTCCTTTCTGTCATAGGCTTTAAATCTCGGTTTCGTTGCTCCATGACACTATTTTCCTTAGGATAAAATGGAGATGAGTAATGCAGTCAGACCCCTAACAAAGCCATTGTGTCTCTACAAGCCCTTGAGGCAAAAGCAGAGCCCCAGTCCCAATGGAAAGCCTCAACAGCATATGTACAGGTAAAGACTCGCAAATCTTTAATAACAGTTTGAGCGTCAGCCAAGAGTTGTGGCCAAACCCACAGAAATCTGGAGCATGAATCAACAGCGACTAGGATGTATTATGCACTATCTGGGTCAGGGTACCACAATGGTCCAAGTACACATATTGTAATGGTTTGTTTGAAATTAGGAGGGGTGTCTGCGGTCGGCTTCTCATGATGGACCCTTTTATTTGCTGGCAGATGTCACAACAAAGGACATACTGCATGGTCTCTTTATATAGACCTGGCCACCAATATCGTGATTGTAATATTGAAATTGTAGCCACCACAGCTGCATGGGCAAAAGCAACATCCTCATGCGCTGCTTTTACTGACGCAGGTCTTAGTTCTTCATTGGGAATTATTCGCACTCCCAGACCTGGTATTGTCACTTGTGCATCAAACAAGTCTGCCATACGGTAGGAATACTTAGCAGGATATGCTTTAGGAAAAGGCGTGCCATCAGCCGAAGCTGCTAGGGATGCCAGTGTTTAATCCACTTTTAGCTTGGAACTAGTAACTGCAGCAACAGAAGCCATAGCTACTGCTGATTTTGCTGCTTCATCAGCCAGAGTATTGCCTTCAACGTGTATTCCAACACACTGATGTTCTAGTGTATGTACAACATGTACGTTAGGTAGCGTTAATTTCCCCACAGAAGTCTGTGTTTAATGGTGTTGCCTTTTGAATCTCTGAACCCATTCTGGCACCAGTAATGCAGATATTAATTGAAGGACTGGACACAATAGTACATATCACAGACAATCAACGTCATTTGCTCAGGATGAGCATGTTCCAGTGCCATCACCAGGGCCTTGAGCTCTGCAAGTTGTGCAGTGCAATCTCCTAGAGTCTGCTTGTAAGTATTTTGTGGATGGAACTTGCCATCCTTCATGTAACCACTCACGACTGCGTAAGCAGAGGAGTATTGATGTTTTCTTTCTATTGCTGGTTGGGCTGAACCATCAATATACAAAATTGTATGCTATTGTTTGATAGGTAATGTATTTGCTGGAACTGGATACTCAAGTTCATATTGTAAGAATTCATGGGTCTGTAATTTGGAGTCAAGTCATCAGTGGTTGTCAGAGACGTTGCCCATTAAATCCAACGTGGATGTAGTGCCTTGGCGTTAGGGACGCTTGCTTTGGTAACAGCTTCTAAGGTTGGTATGGAGGAGGCAACAATAATGTGCTTCCCCTGGGCCAGAGGTCTTTCTTTAAGGACCGCCATCTGGACAGCAGTGAGGATTTTCTCAGTGGGAGAAAAGCATTGTTCAGCTGTGGAATATAAGTGTGATTTATATGTAATTGGGACAGTATCACCCTCATTGAATGTCACATAAGTGAAACCAATGGCACCAGCAAAAACTCTGATGACCAAATGTTTTTTTATTGTCCCTTGTATGCAAGTGTTTTGCTTCGAGAATGTCTTTTTGCAAAGCTTTCAGAATGCATGTGTGTTTGACTGTCCAAAATTTAACAGGAAAACTAGGACGTATTAAGTCGTACAAAGGTTTGATGTGTTGTGCATAATCTGAAATGTATGTTCTGTCAAAGTTTAAAAAGCCCAACACTGACTGTAGCTTTTTTGTTGAGTTTGGAGGTTGTAGTTGTGTACATTTTTCAAAAAATTGGGATGCCTGGCTATTTCCATCATCCGACAACTCGTATCCCAGAAAAAGGACACAAAGGAAAGCTTTTTTTGTTTTGTTTAAAGTTGAATTTGTAGCCGATTTTGGCAACTCCTACAGCAATGCGGGCTACCCTTCTTAAATGTTGCATGTGGTTGTCGTCTGTGAGATAAATGGAGACCAAATACGACAAAGCCTTAGGGTCACTGTCATATAAAATAGATGTTAAGTGATCTGAGAACAGTTGAGGGAGTCAGCAGAATTTTTTCTGATAGCCAAGGGTGCTAAAACTTGTTATATCCAGGGCCGTTTTATATTTTCTGCACACTAAATTGTTCATAAGTGCTGTGCGGTGTGCATTGTATATAGCAAATGTGTTTGTTTGACTATTTAAATGTTTGTAGTCTAAGACTATTCTATATGAACGGTTGTATTTAGCGACTGTAAATAATGGATTATTCATGGATGAGTCTGAGGGTTCAAAAACACCCTGGTACTCCAATTGGTTGAGTGTTTCCCTCATGGGTGCTTTAGCATCATATTTTATAGGATACTGAGGTTGCAGTTGGGGTTGGGATTTTATTGGTATTACGTGGCAGTGGGAATCTTTGTCTCATCCTACGTGACTGTGATATAACGAAGGTGCCTGTGCCAATGCCCAATCAATGGCATGCATTTCAACGAGGTTTCTGAGAACAAGGGGCGAGAAAGATTTTTCAATTATATCCTCTCCATAAGGAAGATTGCAGATGAATTCTGGCGGCCAATCTTTTTCAGCCAACAAAATATCTTAATTAGAGACAACGCGGTCCCAAAAGATAGTGTCAATTATGTGTTCAGTGTCCCCTTCTAACTGAATAGTTACTCTGTACACCATATTGGGTGTGGAGACACTCATGCCCGCAGTCTCAACTCGTGAGAAGTCATCAGTTTCTTTCACCTCCAGATGCTCTTGAAGATCCTGGCGAACTATTGTGACCTCTGCTGCACTGTCGAGCAGTGCCAGTGCCTACTTCTTGTTCTTCAGTAAAGCCCTCTTCTTGAGTGGCATGTCGAATTGTAACTGCTGCCACCGTTTTCTTATTAAATTGAGGTTTTTGTTGGAGAACTTTCTCTTTGTTTTTAACTGAAACTTCAAACGAGCATTGTGAGTCCTTTCTCAGATTCATGTACTCAGTTTTTCTGAGAAGTCCTGAAAGGAATGAGATTGGCGAGTATCAGTATATTGATATCTGTCAGGTGTTTTTATATTATCCCTTTTTCTAAGGTTGCACCTATTTTGTGGAGTTGCCGCATGTGGAGATTCTCCCCTTTCTTTTTTAGGTGTTTGTTGTTTTTTGGAACAATCAGGCTCTTGCTTGGCAGTATCTTTATTAGATATGCCTTGAAATTGTGGTTTAATAGGTCTGTCCCCCAGACTATCTCGACCAATACTAGAATAAGTCTCTGAGATAATCTTTGGTAGCTCCCGATCTTGATCCTGTGTAGGAACATCATGGAGCCGCATGTGCAACTGCTTCCGGTTTCAGATTACTTAGTATAATTGAAAATATTGTGGCAAAATTGCCCATCAATTGCATCTGCAAATCCAGGGCTGGGGCAGCCCTGTAGTCATCTTGAATTTGTTTTAACACCTCTGTAAGATTGGCAAGAGTGTTGGTGTACCGTGTGCAGTAGTACAGAGCGTGGCAAATACCTTGCCCCATGTGTTGCAGTTATCAACTGTGGGAACTGTCCCGAATGGCAAGTACATAGTGATAATTCTATGTTTATCCTCAGGTCCTGTATGGGAAAAAACTGCTTCCAGTGCATTTATTTTTTGAGCTAACCGAAAGGAATTTCCTCCCATTTGGTGAGTACCACATCCATGATCGAATGTACAGTCACAGGGTTAATGCCTGGTGTGACTGCATGTTGTTCCACTGGGACAGCACGTGCTGGATTAGTATTTCATGTTTGCACGACAACCTGTACTAATAAACTGTAAATTGTCGTGAGCTCTATGTATAGGCGTCAAACCTCAGCTACCCCAAGGGTTGCTGCATTAGGGTGTGGTGTATATGTGGCCAATAAAGGCTAGGTCGGGCCATGATTGCTCAGAGGACCTAACCTAACATGTAATATTGTATGTGGTAGGGCACCATCAAGCAAATTGTTATGGTCTTGATAAGATAAAGGTATTTCTAAATATGCATCAGCTCTGTATTGTGCTGGTATGTTTGCAAGTGTATAGTGGTGATATGTATTTGTGTTCCCATCTACTGCTGGAAACATGACCCAAGAATAAAAAACGTATGTTCTATAGGCTCAATGTGCCTCAAAAACAAATGTAACTGCCCCCAACCCCCGGGCCGTTGGGCCATTTGCCAATAAATGTGCATTAAGGGGTGGTCGCATATTTACTGCAATTGCTACCCATTGTGGGTTTGCCATTTTAAAGGTAGATGTATGTTCTGAGATAAGGATACCAAGATTGGTACTACCTTTATAGCTGAGGAAGAAATCCTCAATACCATGGATGTCTCCGTATACAGTATCGAGGTGTCTTTAGCCTTAAATGAGACAGAGATATTTAGGAGGATTCGAATATTAGTGCCTGACCAAATGTTGGTGGTGCCATGTCACGTAGGTTCTCATTAGGCTACTGGATTTGGGAAACAGGATCACATGAATTGTGGCTACTTAGTAGAATCCCTCACCACTTGACACCTGTAAGCCAAATCAGGGTTCTCTGGCTAACTAGCAGCACCTTATCTCAAGCCGACATGATTGCGGCAATCGGGTGCATGACAAGATGACACCTCAGGGGAATCGCAGTCGATCAGATCCCATCCTTTTCTCTCAGTTAACAAAAGTCTCATGGAGTTAAAGACAACAGAGGCAGAATATAGTTCAATAAGAATTTATTGAAGTGACTGCAACTTAGATAAAAAGGTGTGTATTGCAATAACTAGGATGATGAAACACAGTAAAACACAAGAGTAATCCTACCATACTGTCACTAGGAGTGATGCATGTATTTCTCTCACTTATGCTATGTCTGAGAACAGCGCAATAAGCCTAATCTGCCGTTTGGGTTTTCGGCCTAGGGGTACACCATCCCTCATACCTGAAGGAAGAATCCTGTAGCCTAGAGAGACACCGTCCCCATGTGGATTAGGCGTCTGGACGTCTAGGCAAGAATTTTCAGCAAAGCAATTAGCAATCAGCATACAGTTGCAGTCATCTGGCTGGAATCTCCCTCTACTGTGTCTGCAAAAAGGGGGCGTTTTTTATAATAAAACAGCTGACAATCTAAGAAAAGGTCCCCACGTATGTGTGTTTGTTTTTGGTGTCATACCACGTTTGTCGGCAACCCTATCTGACTGTAGCCTTGAATAAAGCACAGAGTGAAATAAATGTCCTACAAACAACGTAATGGTTTCCTAGGCAATAGTACAATGAGATAAAGATAATAAAACAGCACCACAAATATTGCTAGTGCTAGAAAAATTAAGCAATGCAGAGTAAAATGTAACAAGGTTAAAGTGCACAGCAGCAGGCCTAGTTAGCTTAAAACCAACGTGTCTAAAACATGGCTAAAATAGCTATACAACATAACACTGGAAAGAAGAAAGCACATGCCCAAAAGTAGACACATCGATTCTACATCGCTTTCACCATCAAATAGAGACATGTTTTTGGCTCACATAGACCTACTGATAAAGCAGTGGTTGTAGCACTGCAGACTCATTGTGGCGAAAGACTTCACCTGGATTGTGAGGAGTTAGAAGAAGTGGAGATAAACAAAGCTGAACGTCATAAGGAAAAAACTGGTTTGAGATCTGCAATTCCTGGAAGTAGCACAGCATATTAGAGTTGAGATTTGCTATTCCAGATCCAGAAAATGAAGATGCTAATATTTGAAATTGTTTGTTGCTGGCTACCATTTCTTATAGCTTAACCACAGAATATGCATTACCATATGATCCAAATGATAAAATATGATGGGGCAGTAAAAAGAGTGTATGCAGCCTCAAAGTTTGATTTCAGAACAGCTAAGCATGCTGCTTCTGTATTACAAACTCTGCTAAAAGATGTTCATACGTTGTTATAAGATGTTCACAAAAGTGACCATTGTACAGAGGTGTTGGTTATGAAAAGGTTTTAGATGTCCAATGTTGTTAACTGTGCCAAGGTCCGGTGGGCAAATTGTATCCACACAAGTGGAGTTAAGATCGAATTCTGTGTCTTCCATGGTGAAGACAGAGCAGTTGTAAAAGCAAATAAATCTTCTCCCCTGCTTCATAACCAGTGTGAAAATCGAACATGCTACTAATGCAATCACAGAACCAAGAACCTAAGTATTTATGCTCAGCCATACAGTCATCTGGTCCCAGTACTTAGACCCTCATTATGAGTTTGGTGGTCCCATGACTGCCACGGTGGCGATGGCGGTCTCACTGCCAGCAGCCCAGCAGAGAAGCCCGCATATAATGAGCATGGTGGTGCTCCCAACAAAACACAGCCAATACACCTCAGTGCGAACGGACAGCCGCGGCCACCGTCAGGCATCTTCAGGCCGACGGAGACCATGATTCCACCCACCATATTACGAGGTTGCACACCGCCGAGATTTCTGCAGTGGTTATACCACCACGAAAAGCCTGCTGGAAACGAACAACAGAAGAGGAGACACTCACCTCCAGAAACACCTACACATCCGCAGCCTCAATGGAACCTGAATCTGACGTTTTCCCACTGCTCCTGCTGGCCATACCACTCCAGAACCAGCAAAAAAGACAACAACCGTGAGTACACCCACCTAGCACAAACTGGAGGAAAGGCTATTAGTACACACCCATACCCAACACACAACCCATCACAGCAAAACTCGGCCACACACACATGCAAACATACACCGGTACCAACACAAATACTCATCTACATACACACACCCACAAATCAGCAACACACACCATGACCAATATATATGAGCCATGCACACACCACAAACACACCACCACCACCACCACTGTCAAACACATCTACACACAACACCACTGAGCCACACAATGACAACACCATAGTAACCACATAAACGCATTGGCAGAGAGGCACACTGCACACCTCTACAGGAAAACACATAATAGCAGAAACATGTAACAACAGTACACAACCAGTACAGATAATAACACTGCCAAACAAAGTGTCTGAGCACACGCCACGTCCATCCAACACACACACCACTACCACACAATGCCACACAACATAAACATAACACATCACAGCAAGTCCATAGCACAACTCACCCACACAACTCATGGTGCTACACAAACACATCACATACACAGAAGACACACAGCAAATCACACTTATACAATGCATACATGGTGAAGCAAAGCCAGGACACGTTTGTAACCATTGACACCAACGTAGAAGTAGAGCAGATATATTGACATATATAAATAGATGTGTATATAGCTATACAAAAAATGGCCAGTCCAATAGGGGAGAGCCCTTGGTTTTGGGTTTTGGAGGGCTCGCCCTAGCTTTTGTGGGGTTGAAGTTTGAGGTGTGGTCCAGACATAGACATATACCAGGGGGCCCATATGAGGACTGGGAGGTGGAAGAACTGGGTCTGGGGAGGTTAGCAGGGAACTTGGGGGAAACAGGGACTGGGTCAGTGGGAAGTAAAAGGGCAAACTCACATAAAAATCTTTTTTTGGGAACACAAGGGCGATCATGGGAAAAAAAATTGGGAGTGAAGAGAGAGGGAGTGCTTCAGAGGTGTGTACGAGTATGTCCCTTGGGTGCTGATGCATGGGTGGATGCCATGTGTATGCTGGGTGTCTGTTGGGTGGGTGTGTGCAGGAGTTTAGGTGTACTGGGATGAGGGGGAGGAGATGCAGGGAGATGCCAGGGTGGTTGTGTGGGTGTTTGTTAGGCTGTTGTTTGCAGGTAAGATGGATGTACTGCATGTGGGGGTGTTGGTAGTTGTGGTGAATGCTCATGTGGTATATGGAGTAGATGTATGGGTGTCTACTATTGTGGTGATGGTAGGCATGTGGGGATTGCTGGCTAGATCTGGGAGTGTTGATGTAGTGATATCATGTTTAAGTGGTGGAGTGTCTGTGAGGGAGGAGGTGGTGGGGGAGTCTGTGTAGGTAGTGGATGTCGTTGTGTCTGCATGTGTCTGTTGTATGTGTGCATGGCGGTGGTGGGACTTGTGATGCCTGTGTTTGTCTTTGCGAACCGTGTCTATTGAGGTGAATGAATGGTGGGCAGACTGTCTGCTTTGGATGGGTGTGGGGAGAGGGGTGTGGGATTGGGCACAGGTAGCTGGATGGGGGACGAAAGACGAAGGGACACTGGCTGCTATCAACGAGAAGGCCAAAGCCTGAAAGGATCTCTGCAGGCCAGTCAGGGCACTGTGAATTCCTTCCAGGTAGGCATTTGTCTGCTGCAGCTGTGATGCCAGTCCCTGGATGGCATTCACAATGGTTGACTGCCCCACAGAGATGGACCTCAGGAGGTCAATACCCTCCTCTTTGAGGGCAGCAGGGCTGACTGGGGCAAAGTAGAGGTGACTGTGGCGATGGAGATGTTCACCCTCCTGGGTGAGCAGGCATGAGCAAATGGGTGGGGAGCTACAGGGAGGGTTGTACTGTAAGGGGGTGGCGGACAAGGATGGTGCTGGGCTGGTCCCCGATGTGTCCACCACTGCCAGTGAGTATCCATCGGAGGAGGAATCCATAGATAATGTTGTTGATACAGTCTCTGGTCCCCTTGGCTCTGCTTTTCTCAGCCTCCTGGGACCCGTGGGCTGCAGCTTCCCCACTCACCAGTGCCCCTTCTCCTTCACCTGATGATGCTGATGCACACAAAGAAATAGGAGGTGAGGGAGGAAAGGTTGGAGAGAAAGAAAGGGCACAATGGGTCAATACCAACCCATTATTCACACAGAGTAACAACCTGTTTTGGGCGGTCTTCAGTACTGTGGTTGGGATACCGCCCTCCCTGGCGGTCTTTTGGCAGCTGTCACCACGGTGGTCTTACAAAAATGACGACAAACTTGTAATGAGGGCCTGAATCTTTTTCCTGTTTGAGCTCTCTATATTGAGGTCAAGGATTTTTCTCACTGTTTTAATCCATTGTTTAAACTGTGGAGGACTCCAGGCTACTCACTGTTCTCAAATCCCTTATTTTGCAACCAACATCAGGCAGAAAATGAATGAAGTAGTTTTCCTTCAGAGCCCTTTTACTATGTCCTTTCACTTGTATAGGAAACATAATGAGATGAGCTTACATTGAATTCTTCTCCTATCACTTATGTAATTGACTTACTTATATCATCCAAACATTGCCTCAGAGCAAGACCTGCCATACATTTCCAGCTGTTGATTCAGCAATTATCCTTCACACATTCTACACAATGGATGTCTTAGATCTTTACACATAGTGCTTGGAACTTGAAGTGTTTTTCTTTTCCATTTCAGACAACATTTCTTCCCCATTTTAGTGCTGCAAGTTAAATGCATAAACTTAAATTTGAAAAGTTGTCTGTTGGTCTTTTAGCAGAAATATGCCCATGATTTCAGGCCGTCTTCCTAAATCAAATTACCTTATGTTGTTTGACCACCTTCCCGCAGTGGATGGCTTAGGGCAGAGAGTCTCACATAGGGGAAAACTCACTATAATATGGCTATCTTGACCTGATGTTATACCAGACAGTTTTGCCAGTCCTAAATGTTTTAAATCAGACATTTGTAAAAACCGGGAGCACCAGAAAACAAAAAAGCTTCCTCATGTTATAGCTTTTTATCGGATTCGTTTGGTCATCCTAGGGGCATGCCAACCTTTTGCCTTCTGTGGACCCTCACTTTATCATTACTGTTTTCCAGGGAGCCCCAGTGAATACTTTTTGGCATCTGGTGACCCCTTCACTGAGTCTTTACCCAGACCTAAACATTGTTGATGATTTTCACCGCAAAGCAATACACAACAAATACAAAGACAAGCATTCCATCAAATCAAAAACACACACAAATGACAACACATTTTATTTAATTTGCAAACAAATAAAATAAACAACTAACAATGTTAATAGTAAGGTTGGAGTTTTCCATGTTTAATCGAAGCCACACATCCTTCGTTCTATAGTCTGTTTGATGCACTTGCACTGCTCCCACAAATCAAACTGAAATCTTTGAAATTTACAGTATGTTTTAACATTTTCAATTGTACATTTAGCCACTTAATTTATATACACTTTATTAATCTGTTAATATTCATTAATTTCCTAAGCAGTCACAGACCTCCTGAGGAGTATTCATGGACTTGTCAGGGTCCCTGGACCACAGATTGGGAACCACTGGCTCAAGGCAACCTTTAGACATTCTGGTGTATGCAGAGAGTCTCACATAGGGGAAAACTCACTATAATATGGCTATCTTGACCTGATGTTATACCAGACAGTTTTGCCAGTCCTAAATGTTTTAAATCAGACATTTGTAAAAACCGGGAGCACCAGAAAACAAAAAAGCTTCCTCATATTATAGCTTTTTATCGGATTAGTTTGGTGATCCTAGGGGCATGCTAAGGCATTCAAATTGATAAGCCCAACAATTAAATCGAATGTTGAGCAATAGCAATCGATATCCTTTCATTTTTAGCAAGCTATCCTAACTCCCTGTGCTGCCAAAATAAAGTTATTTAGTTTACTCTGAACTTTACCTACAGTTAGATTCTCAAACTAAAGTGGATTGCAGCTGAAAAGAAAGGTGTGTTTAGGAAGAATGTACATTATGATTAAATCACCCCTAAAATATATGGTCAATGGGAGATTCTGCAATTTCTTTAATAATGTATTCATCTTGCCCTCAATCCTTTCAAGGTTATTTTCAGGAAACAGGTCTATATTTTGTGCTATCATGATGCCTAAAAACTAACTTCCACAACATGATTTTCATCTTTTCATATTGTCCTGGTTCAATCTGTATACTGACAAGACTCCAAAGTCCATGACACATTGCTCAAACCTTTGTACTGCTTTCTCTGGGTAATTTGTATAATGGATCAAATCACTGACATGGAGAGTCATCTTTTTGCTGTAATCCTGTACCTCAGAAAGGAGAATCTTATTGTTGGCCCTCACCAGTTGGGCAAGAGGTTCGATATATAAGTCAAAAGGGGAGGTGATAAAGGCCATCCCTGCTGTGTGCCCATTTATAGAAAGCGTATCAGTCAGGATTGCATTTACTAGGGCCCATATTTATACTTTTTGACGCAAAACTGCGCTAATGCAGTTTTGTGTCAAAAAAATGAGCGCCGGCTAACGCCATTCTGAAGCACCATGCGGGCGCCGTATTTATTGAATGACGTTAGCCGGCATTAGCCGACGTCGCCGTCTGGTGTGCGTTAAAAAAAACTACGTACACCAGGCAGCGCCGGCGTAGGGGAAAATGGAGCTTGGGCGTCAAGAAATGGGGCAAGTCAGGTTGAGGCAATTTTTTCGCCTCAACCCGATTTGCGCCATTTTTTTTCACTCCCAACCCCCATAGAAATGACTCCTGTCTTAGCAAAGACAGGAGTCATGCCCCCTTGCCCAATGGCCATGCCCAGGGGACTTCTGTCCCCTGGGCATGGTCATTGGGCATAGTGGCATGTAGGGGGGCACAAATCAGGCCCCCCTATGCCAACATTTTTTTAAAAAAAAAACACTTACCTGAACTTACCTTAATGTCCCTGGGATGGGTCCCTCCAGCCTTGGGTGTCCTCCTGGGGTGGGCAAGGGTGACAGGGGGTGTTCCTGGGGGCATGGGAGGGCACCTCTGGGCTCCTTCAGAGCCCACAGGTCCCTTAACGCCTGCCTTTTGCAGGCGCTAAAAAACGGCGCAAAAGCGGCCGTACGTCATTTTTTTTTACTCGCCCACTCCCGGGCGTGAATTTTGCCCGGGAGTATAAATCCGACGCACATGCCTCGGAGTCGATTTTTTAGACGTGAACGCCTACCTTGCATCTCATTAACGCAAAGTAGGTGTCCACGCTAAAAAATGACGCAAACTGCATGGACTTTGGCGCTAGACGCGTCTAACGCCAAAGTATAAATATGGAGTTAGTTTTGCGTCGAAATTGCGTAAAAAAAAACGACGCAATTCCGGCGCAAACGGAGTATAAATATGCCCCTAGGTTTCTTACCAATGGATTTCAGTAGAGAGATTTGACTGCATTATTTAAATAATTTAGTATCCCAGATTTTTCCAGAGAGCCCCAGAAACCCTGCCAATTAGCCTGGATGAAAGCAATGGCTGAATCAAAAGGTTACCGCTGCAAGAGTCGATTTACATGTTATTGCCAAGTTGAAAGCACCAATAAGATGCTGTACTAAATCCTTCAGCTATACAATATACAGGGGATATATCCCTGCTGATCTTTGCAGACCAATTTTCCTATAACCACTGATATCCTATTTGATAAAATCAGTGCAAAAATTGTAAAGCCTGTGTTTAATATGGAGCTTGGCTGATATGATTCACACCTCCTAGGATTTATAACTGGCTTCAGGATGACACCAATTGTTGCTTCCCTCCACAATGTGAACAGATACTGTCCTCTATTTAAGATGTTGTTAAACATTAACGTAAAAAATTGACGTATTTCTTTTGTTAAGCGCTTATAAAGTTTCCCTGGGCTACCATTTGTTAAGATTTCATATATTTCTTTGTCTGTGACCTCATGCATTATACCTTTTGGCTCCTCTTCCTAGGGAGAAGATAGGTTGAGAGGTGATAGTCAGTTGATTGAGGCCTGTTCCCTCAAAGTAGCATCCTCATGGTAGTGTTCCTGGAGAAACATCTTAAAAGCCTTCCTAATGTCTTTCAACTGTGTCAGCTCATCACCTCCCAGCAGGTCTGGATTGAGACCTGTAGAGGCCCCAAGCTTGTAAAAGGTTTTGGTGCACCCATATGTATCAAATTCAAGATATAAACAATAATAATATGTAAAATAAAATGTTATTTTTTAAAATGAAACATAACTTACAGTATGATGGAAAATAATGTTTATTTTGTGTACTTCCACTTTATTTATATTTTAAAGGTTTTCTCCCACTTTTTCTAATTTCAAAGACTTTGATCAGGTTCTCAAAACTAATCTTATGGAACACATCCACTTCTATACTTAGTAGAGATAAGGCATCCGTCCTGCTTTGTTGCATAGTTGTTCTGTTGGGACTTTTAGTAGATTCCAATAAGTAAATCAACGTTCATCTGAGCAATTTGTGATCATTAATGTTAAAAATATACGAAAGCAAATGTCTACATTTGCAAAGGTGCATTCAGTATGGTCATCTACAACTATTTTATAAAGTTCAGCATGACTGAATCTTGTTTTAAAATTTTTTGTTGAACTGAAGCACATGAGTGTAAATGTTGAAGCTCAGCTTAGAAATTTGTGTTCAAGTTCTCTCAGTAAGCATTAATCAGCTTTTGACAACACTGAGAATGCCTTTCAATTTCAGTAGAAGATGAAGTGACATTATGTGGCACATCATGTAGAAGAGAAAACATCTCTGCTATTTATTTGTATATCTCTCCTCTTCTTCGCATCTCAATTTCAAGTTTGTCAACAATTCAACAATTGTGTAAAACGTGGTGATATGAAATGTAGCTCTGGTTTTCTGATATGCATCTGGTGTAGCATCTCTGTCATTGGGTAGCTTCTTTCTGATACATTTGGGAGCTTGAGCTGCCTTGTAATCAACAGCCGGTAGCATTTCCTTTGTAACTGCTTCAGACCTTTCAAATTCATCTCAAGAAGTCCACAGTTGGTCTGCTAATGATTCATCCAGATCTACACATGTTTTTAATTTCACACTGTGAGGTAGTTACCAGATTCTAATTTCGTTGCATTCCCAAGATTTATGTATATTATTAACCTCTGTTGTTACTATTTTATTGATGTTTTTATTATTGTATATATGGATGTAATTTTTTAATTTATTGTTGGAGCCCCTTTTTGTGGAACCTGTTTCAGCTGCAAAATTTCTGTGGTGCCCACTTCCCTTGATGCACTAATCATGTGCTTATTTTGCTTAATGATCAATCCAGCCTTGCCTCCTGGACTGTTATAAATGCAGAATACATCATTACATAGTACCTATGTTTTCACCTCCCATGCAAGTAGTTTCCCTACCTTCTTGCTGTACTCCAAATGTCATACTTTGATGCTACCAGCTAATCACTGAGTATCTTCTCAATTAACTGTAGACACTTAGGGAGTTATTACAACTTTGGAGGAGGTGTTAATCTGTCCCAAATGTGACGGACATACCACCAGCCGTATTACGAGTTCCATAGGATATACTGGACTCGTAATACGGCTGGTGGTATATCCGTCACTTTACCGTCACTTTTGGGACAGATTAACACCTCCTCCAAAGTTGTAATAACCCCCTTAGTCTTGCAGGGTTCTAGTTCAGAGATATCTTGGTCATAGTTCCAAAATGCATCTGGTCTGCTAACAAATCATCCAGCTTGCTAATTTCTTCCTGCAAATCTCTCTCCCTTTACTTTTCTGATATGAATTTCTTTGACCATTTGGTAACCATACCTCTTCCTCTTACCCATATGTGTCCTACAAACTACTCTTGGGGCAAATGTCTATGTTAAACTTCATGAACTCCAACATCTTAATTTGGGGGCTCCTTTATTCGATTTAGTTGGGTTAGTAATCGCCTCTCAATAGCCAATTTATTACATAAAGGTCTTCTCTTCGCTTCTATTTCCAGCCATAGAACTGCATGGTCGGAGAGAAAGGTTGGTATATACATGGCCTATTTCACTTGGTCTGCACATCTCCAATCTACAAACTAATGTTCAAGCCTGGATCCATGCCCACACTTCTTGCTGTGAAATGAATACACCTCTGCTGTCCCACCCTTATTTTCAATAGATCAATAACACCTAGGTCTTCTATAATATTCTTTAGGAACTTTGGGGGTCATTCTGACCCCGGCGGGCGGCGGTTGCCGCCTGCCTGGAGGGAACCGCCATTTGGCTGCCCCGCGGTCAAAAGACCGCTGGGGCCATTCCAACTTTCCCGCTGGGCCGGCAGACGCTACCTAAGGTAGCGCCCGCCGGCCCAGCGGGAAAGGGGCCTGCAACACTGAAGCCGGCTCCGAATGGAGCCGGCGGTGTTGCAGGTGTGCGACGGGTGCAGTTGCACCCATCGTGCTTTTCACTGTCGGCTAGGCAGACAGTGAAAAGCATGCTGGGGCCCTGTTAGGGGGCCCTAGGACACCCGTTCCCGCCATCCTGTTCCTGGCAGTAAAGACCGCCAGAAACAGGCTGGCGGTAAGGGGGTCAGAATCCCCATGGCGGCGCTTGCCAGAAACAAGCATCCTGGGACCGGTTTCAGGGTATCACCCTTCATCAACCAGCCACACTTTTAGAATGTAGACGTTTTCTTGCTTAGACCAATCTGCAACTCTGCCTGCTTGTGTATTCCCTGTCTGGGTCAGACTGATAGATAGATTGTTTTTGAATCTCCACTAGACAGTGACACAAGGGGAGCTGGGGTGTAGCCTGCATATCCTAATGGTTCGTCTGGGATAGAGAGGAGGGAGTAATGGTGACTTACACCTGAATGGGCTGTGCTTGCCCTCACACAATTCAGTCTACAACCCCCTGGTGCGAGTCTGGAGCCAGGCCTCGGCAAGGCAGGATATTGTGATCAACAGAGACCGTCCTTTGAAGTTTGCCTACTTCAAAGGCAGAAAGGGGTATAAGTAGTGGAGCCAAAACCCAAGATTTGTAGATTACCTCTGGAACCAAGAGGAACCTCTGCCAAGGAGAAGAGCTGAAGAGCTTGAGGCGGAGTACTGCCCATTTGCCGGTGACTGTGCTTTGCTGGGTTGGCCTGCATTTGCTGCTTCTGCCTTAAAGTGGACAGAGACTGGAATTTCTGGTATATTCCTAATTGTGAAGAATTTCCAAGGGCTTGGACTGAGCTCACCTCCCGTTTCGAAGTCTCAGGGCCATCAAAGACTTCCTCTGCCAGCTCTTGGACTCTCTGCTGTGACTCCTGCCCTGCCAAGTGGTGCCCTATCCAGTACCTAGGCCCTTGAAAGGTGAAGCTGGTAGAAAAAGGCTGAATTCCACACAGAGGACGCCACACAGGGAAAACTTTGATGCACCACCTGCATTGTTGCTGTAAAACTGACGCAACCCCTCACAGTGCGGTTTTTCCATCACTGTGTAGCTGTATTTCACACGCATCATCACTGGGCATCAAAATCATCATGAGCCTTTGTGGATCTGATGTGCCCCATCTGGAAATCGATGCAGGAGAGAAAAACGATGCAGCGCCTACCCAAAGGGAGAAGACATGACACACGGCCTCACTTGCGAGTAAGGAATCGACGCATCGCCAACTTTTCCGATGCACACTCGCCCATGATGCTTTTTTTACGCAAACCAGGTATTTTGTGTAAAAACAATGTTTCCAGTGTTTTCCATGGAGTAAGACTCTTTTATGTCTTGACTTGTGTATGTTGGATTTTTGTAGTTTTGGTCTTGTTCGATTTAGATAAATGGTGGCTATTTTTCTAATCTAGTGTGGTATCCATTTTGTAATGGTTTAACTGTGTTACTGTGTGTTTTGATACAAATACTTTACACATTGGCTTTGAGGTAAGCCTGACTGCTTGCGCCAAGCTACTAAGGGGGTAAGCAGGGATTATCTAAGTTTGTATCTCCATTGACCTGGCTAGAGTAAGGGTCCCTCTTGAAAGGGGTGCACACTGACTGCCAACCAAAGACCCCATTTCTAAAAGTTAACTTAAGGGAGATTGCATGAGGAGATTGATGGACCAATCTAATACGTTATGCATTAAAATATTTAAATTCAGCACTCAGACTATTGGGATTCTATAGCCCAGTAAACTGTTAAATAACTGCTGCATAGGCACTGATTCATTAACATTTGGGCCACAATCCCCTATGTTTATAAGTTGAATGTGCCTTATAGTTACTTCACAAATAGCTTATCTCCCCTTCACATCCAGCTCTGACCTTAAACCTGGATTCCCGAGTTACATCTGAATACTATTGCTACCCCCTTAATGATACCCGATAAAGGCATGCAAATTACTGACTGAATCCAGCAATGATTATGAAAGACAGTTCCGCATTCCTGTCCAATCAAGTGCATCTCCACAATAATTATTAACTGAGCACCTAATTATCTTAAATATTCTGACTTAGGCCCTATATAAATTTGGGGCATCAGCTGTTATTGTAGTGAGGTCATTAGGATCTGGTTTGGTCACCACTGTTTTTGCTTAGATTTATAGTTCATGTTTTATTCATATTTTATTAATTTTGGTATGTCTTCTTTTTTATCAATGACTTTTAGACATTTTATCAGTTTGCTGTATTCTAGGAAAGCAAGAAATACATTGCTTGTTTAGTTATTCTTTGCATTACATAAAATCAGTACTTTCTGTTCAGTGCTATGGAACGGGTAACACAATATTCCAGCTTGTGTTGCCCGTTGAGTAGACAGCTTCTATCACCTAGACACAGCTTTGCATCAGAACTGTATTTCCATTGTGATATGGTTTATGAAATAAACGATGCACTGACCCAGGGAGGTCAGAGGGAATTCCGGCCATGACTATCCTGGCATGCGCACTGTGAGCAAATCCACTCCAATGGAGCTGATCTGCCAGCTCCCTGAGAGGATTGCCATCTTCACCGTAGGCTGATTCCTGGCACTCTTTAAAGGTAGAGGGCTGGGGCTGATGCCTAACATAAATCGCATGTCATGCTCAGGTTGCCACAATCAGCTTCTACCCCTGTGGGTTTGAAGTTTGGGTGAGGCACTGTGTGCCAGCCAGGAGTTAGGCAGGCAGCTACTATCTGTGTGGATAGACTCAGTCTCCCCCACCTTCCCATTCTGTTGTCCTAAAAACACAGTCCTATTACTAAAGTAGGAACCACATAATATGGTGTCACCATTGTATCTAGGTCAGATCCTTATTTAATCGATCTCCTGAGTAGTTTTCTATTGTATGCATAAAGTGCCCTATTCACCTTTAGAAGAAGACATCTGTGATGGTAGGAACATATCCTCCTCAGCTGTACAGGTAGTTCCTATATTTGCCCAGTTGTTCAAGCTTGAACATTTAAAGGATACCCCTTAGTGTTTCAGTCACTGAATTCTGTTTTCTACAAATGGCAAATTGAGTAATTATTCCAGTAAATTGCATCACACAACATTTACTTTTAAACGGGCTCCCTAATGGGGATGTTTCATTTCTGGTTGAGGCACACAATGCATACAAAAATGAAACATTTTATTCATTGGTCAATTTTCCTGCAGTCTTTGCCAACTCAAATACATTTCACAAATACATGGTGGCTAATCCACCAGCACAATATAGAGCATATGACGATTTAGAAATACTCCTAACATATCAGGAGCATCAAAATTGGTTCCAAGGTGCCCTCCCATATGCTGTTGCAAAAGCTAAATTTGGTCCCCTAAGCAAAGATGAGGCCTCATGGCCAGGTTTAGCTGCCCAGACCCCAGATCCAACTACACAGAATTTACAGGCAGCAGATCTGCACCCATAATATAATGATTTAATAAACCTACATAGATGCTTATCACAGTTCGTAATACAAACATAAAATACTGCACTAGCAAGTGCTGCTCCAGTGGCCCAACAACAATTGGCTGCAGCAGGCATTAACCCAGTAACTATTAATGCTATTATGGATAAAGGGCTCACCAGACATGAGACAATTCTGTTTTGAATTGCTCAGAAAACAGATCAGCTGGAAGATGTGTTTCCCCACATGGGCCCCAATATAAACATAGCATTCTCACGATGCACTTCCTAATTGGGATGGTACCCACAGTAGATGATTGTGCTAGCTGGGGCACAGTTTTTGCCCTAATATATGCAATAACACATGGTACACAATCTCTTGCAGTTTTACTGGAGGTGTTAAAACAAAACAGAAACAAATACTGGGCTGCCCCTGCCCTGGATTTGGGGATGAAGCTATTTGGCAACTTTGCCACAGTTTCCTCTATTATTTTAAGAAAAATAAAAGGGGAAGCATTAAGTTTGGTGGTATCCCAACATCTCACACAAGTTCCTTAAGTAGATCAGGAAGGCAAGATACTAAAACTTATGGCAGAAACGTGTACATATATAGGTCGGGATAATTTGAGGGCCACACCAAATAAGCCACAGCTTAAAGGTAATTCTGAAAAAGGATGATAAGCACAAACTATTTTTTTTTTTAAACAGTGGGAGAAAGACAAATTGAATAAATAAAACAAAATCACTGGGAGAATCTCAGCAGCCTGAGAGCTCCAAAAATGCCACAAACTGCTTAACCATGATCATTTGAAATAGCCTGGCAGGTATCAGTATATTAAAACACATTCTTCTTGTTCTATTCAGGACTCAAAAGACAAATGGTGCAAGAGACTGGGGTGGTCAGAACACAGACAAGGGGGGCGTGGCCGGGCCACGAAACAAGATGGCCGCTTAGAGCGAGAGCTCCGCGCCGAGGCGGTCCCGGAGGGGCGACGGGGGCGAGAAGACAGCCGGACAACACACCGGGTTCGGTGCCCCTCCACCCCTACAACAGCGGCGACACGGAACCATGTCCGGGGACCCCGTAGGAGCGGGACGCAAGGCAGGAAACTCGCGACTCGCCCCAGGCCGATAAGGCCTGGAAAAAGGGGGCGGAGTCGCGTCTTCGGAAGACCGCGGATGGCATGCCCGTAGCAGCAAGGAGCAAGCTGAACAGGCCGCAGGGACTGCGGGAGTCGTGACGACCCGCATCCATCTCCCTACAACGCCAACAAACACCCGTGGACCTTCCCCCCCCCCTACAGGGAGACGGGAAGACACAGCAAAGGGGTGCGGCCCCTTCGACAGCCGGGAGAGAAACCCAAAGAGAGGTAGGATCGAATCTCTTCAAAATAAGAACGGCATCGCCGGAGGCAGAGGCACGACTTCTCTCCTCTTTTCCATCACAGAGGGACAACAAAAACCCTCCCGCTGAGATAATAAACTTTCTCCCCCCCCCCCCCTCCAGACAACTAATACTGAGGAGGGCAGAGGGGCACGACGGGAGGCACGTGGAGGCGAGGGGACGAGAGGGGTGAGCGACTGGGGGGGCACCGGGGATGAGGAGAGCCAAGAGAATAGAGATACAGGAGAAGGGAGTGGACTGACACCAGTGTAAGCCACCGAACATCTATATCCTTATCGGAATCTACGGAGGGAATCTCGGGCCCCACGTGGTCAGACTCTGTAGACAATTGAGGCGATGCCCGGCAACAAACCGAACCATAAACCTGTCAGCAAGCCTGCACGACAACTATTATTCTCAGAAGCGCTACAACACAAACGCCTAACCCCCACGAAGATAAACCCTCAAACATCGCCACCTTTAAACGAGTTCACCACGATGCCTGATAAAGATCAATCCACGACTATGGACAGGATACTACAAGAGATCACCACCGTCAGCCGCCGCATAGAGGGGATGGACGCCTCTATAACTTCATTGACACTAGAAACCAAATCCATGCGATCTGACATTGCCGGCTTTCAATCTAGAGTGACAGGGCTAGAACAACGCATGGGATCACTAGAGACGCAGATTAACACGTCTCAGGTGCGAGAACAAGACTTCATCTACCTCAGGAGCAAACTAACGGACATGGAGGACAGGAGCCGGAGAGACAATATCCGCATACTTGGGATCCCGGAAAACGAAGAAGGCTCGGATATGCAGACTTTTCTGACCTCCACTCTTCCAAAAATGATTCCATTGGACTTTGACCCGCCGCTAGAATTCCAACGGGCACACAGGATAGGCCCAAAACGCTCTGACAACTCCTCAAGGCCCCGCCCAATCATCGCATGCTTGCTGCGGCATAATCAAACCCGACAAATACTCCAAGTAGCACGCAACCACGGCCCTTTCCGAATAGACCAGCACGAGATCCGAATAACCGCCGATTACTCCAAGGAAACCAACGAACGTAGAAAGGCTTTCCTAGCCCTACGACCCCGGCTTCGCAAACTAGAGATGAAGTACGGTCTCTTTGACCCTGCAAGAATGTGGGTTACAAAAAATGGAGTATCCAAGGACTTTTATAACCCCGACGAATTGAGACTCTTCCTTGACTCTTTCCAATCACAGCCTATGGACTCTTACAACACAGACAGTGAGCATGACATTGCAGGAGGCAGTGATAGGGCCGAAACCCCCCACTTGGGAATAGAACAGGTGAAGACGGCTCTACACGACACCGGAGCCAGTCATAGAGGTAGAGACATGGAGAGACTAACTAGATCATATGATGACAGGGGTCAGATTCTACACGCAGTAGTAACCCACACCCAATTATCGGAAAGAGACAAATCCCGCTCCCCTTTAAAGCCTACAACTGGGTCTTCTTGAGAAGGTAACGCGACAAGACGACTTATGGGACTATCGCCAGAGAGTCGAAAATAACAACTATAGACTCCGCGGAAGGATGAGTACCTTTCCAGATCATATGTGTATTACTATTGTAATTGTCTAAGACTGCTAGTATCAATGTTAAAACCAGATACATGAAAAATATATGCTCTTTATGACTAGAGCCGAGGCCCTATAATGGAAACTACCAGTACATCGTTATTTGCCCTCAGTACACAACAGATGACGATTACTAGAACAGGGATCAGACCCCACCAACTCACTGTATGTTGAATAAGGGCCCGGTCCCGACCCTATAACCCTATAACAAGGTAACAAGGTAACAGGGGCATTAAACAGATAACAAAAAATAAACACTAATTAACTATCATGGAACTTACCTTACATTCCACACACTACAAAGTATCTCATGGTAGTAAACAACAAAGTATGTGAAACTTTCCTAATACACACCACACTCGACCAGCGCCGACATTAGACCCGTTTAGCCCCCATTATCACCCCAAGGGATGGGACTAGACAACGTAAAGATAAATTAATTCCAATACAGGGACAAACAATACGATATAACCTGAAACATATCAAAGCTCCCACTACTTGACTTTACCTTATTCTACAATAAGAAACTGGGGGAAAAAAAATAGAACACGAGGACATAATACAACATAATACCGCATAACAAAGCGAAATATTAGGACATTCTACACTGCCACTCCACACCACATTATAACATCACAATGTAAATTATAAACTATTAGCTATTCTTTTCCCCAGATGTTCGCACCTACCCCCATCCTAATTATTATTACTATCTTAAACTATCACCAACAACAGAACGACTATGATGGTGGCACATACCAAGCAAGACCTTAGTAGGTCAGTATTATGATGTAATAATACACGGCAAGGAGTTAGTAATAGGATGAGATACGCACTATCCTCGCGTAACCCGGGGCTCAGCTACACTCATTACCTATCCTACGATTAATAGAGAGACGTTTGGCATAATGGCTCCTAACATGATAATGTGATAAGATGCCAGGATATGTTATGTTGATCAACCTAATATGTCATTGAACAGTTGTAAGGCGAGATGAGACGAGGCAGTGTTATAGTTGAAAAGAAATGCTCAGGAAGTATTATATTATACTGTATATTGGTATCTTTATGTACCCATGCATACGCGAGAACTATAATACTCTGTTTGAGCTCTCTCCCCCCCCCTCCTCTGCCCTGCCCCCCCCCCCTCCCCTCGCCAGCCGGTCTCGGTCTTTCTGTCTGCCCAGTCCCTACTTTAATCTACGACCCTATCTTATGAACTCCTAAACACCCTACGATACCATACAACATCAAGTACTAGGCACAACATCCTAAACACCATACCCCATCAACACCCGACACCCCCTCCCTCCTCTCCAGCGCCGCTCAGGTACTATAGTTATTAACCGATCATTACTTCTGCCAATATACACTTTAGTTATATAACTAATACACTAGCCACTAACCACCGATGAACAGACCCACTTCCCGATACATAAACATAAGCACTGCTGTGTGCCCCCCCCCCACCCCTCCTTATCACCGACATATCGATAACTGGCTGTCTGCTGTTTCCCCCCTTCGCCCCCCCGATCGAGATCGCCCGACGGCACAAGAGCTCCGAGAGAAATCGGTCCCGCCGTTTACAGACCTAACGAACGAAGGAGGTTGGACTCCTAACCTCCCTCATCCCTACCCTTCTCCACTTCTTCCCCCAAATTGCACGCTCTCTTGCTATACTCTCAATCTCAACTTCAGCACACGCATCCATCCCTTCCCCCCCTTCTCCCTCTTTTCTTCTCCCTCTCATTTCTCCTTGCCTTCTTTTTCCCTCATATTTCCCCTCCATCTGGCTCTCGTCCTACTTATATTACCTCTCTTCCTTCACCCTCTCCTCTCTCTTCTCTTTCTTCTCCAGAGGATTCCCTTGGCCTCCACCAGCTCCTAACCCTCGTATAAAATAAAATAAAATAAAACACCGTATCATATCGAAACACAACTCCCACTCTAACTACTAAGTCAATATCTCCCACAGGGTGCTTACTTACTCACAATTATCCAATATGTCGAAGCCCCACCCTCAAGCGACGCGACCATTACGCATACTCTCTTGGAATGTACACGGCATGACGAGCTATGTTAAGCGGAAAAAGATACTGTCCTATTTTCAATCCAAAAAAACAGATATAGCCCTGATTCAAGAGACACACCTTGACACTCTGGAATCCAGTAAACTTAAACGGGATTGGGTAGGGAGGGTTGCCTTCAGCTGCCGTCCAACGAGTCAGGAATCTGGAAGTAACGGACCCCGCAAATGTGGAGTGGCGATACTAGTGCGTAAATCCCTCCCGGTCACTATCATTAAAACCTGGAATGATACGGAAGGAAGGTATATATTTGCTAAATTAAAACTAGGGGACACTGTTTTATGCGTGGGATCCGTTTACGCACCAACCGGCCCAAAACGCCCATTCCTTCTACAGCTAAATCGCCTCCTGACAGAAATCGGAACTACTCGATACATAATCGGGGGAGATTGGAATCTCGTCCAAGACGCCATAATGGATAGGACAGGCCCTGTCGATGTATGTAACAATCACGACAGAGCGCTTCTGACAGACCTGACCACTGACGTCGGTCTGGTGGACTGCTGGAGAATACAACACCCGAAAGATAAGGAATATACTTTCTTATCCACCGTCCATGGCACCCAATCGCGTCTGGATTATTTCTTAGTATCACACACTGTAATCCCTCATATACAAGACACCTGTATCCTAGACAGTGGGCTCTCAGATCACTCCCCAATACTAATCCGGATCCAGGTGGGACTCTCCTTCTCTGGTCGTAAACCATGGCGATTGGCTGTACACAGATATCGCTCTCCTCAAGGGAAGGAACAATTAAAAGCTCATGTAACCACATACATGGCCGAGAATTCAGGCACTGTATCCTCAAAAAGGATCCTATGGGCGGCAGCAAAAGCAACCCTAAGAGGGAATATGATGCGAGATGCAGCACTGGCCAACAAAGACAGAATAGCCCGCCAAACCACCTTAGAGACCATGATACGGGACCTCACTAAACAATATACCGCCCAACCATCCCCTAGGCTGCGACACGCCTTAGAACAGGCCCGCATGGCACACAATGAACTCTATACATCTCAGGCGGAATACGCACTGCAAAAATTGCGAGGCCGCCATTACGAACAAGGGGAAAAAGCAGGTCGCCTCCTAGCGGCGCAGCTCCGACAAAGAGAGGCAGCCTCTGCCATTGCGGCCATAACATCTTCTTCAGGAGCAGTGCTAACTCGCCCACAAGACATTGTAAACGAGTTCGCCAAGTACTACCGACATTTGTACACTCCTGAAACAACGACAGATCAAACACAAATGGAGACATTCCTTGCCGCGGCCAATCTACCCCGTCTGTCTGAGGCAGGCAGGGCCCTCTTGGACGGTAACATAAGCAAAGAAGAGATAACCCAAGTTATAACAAGCCTCCCCTACCATAAATCACCAGGAGAGGACGGATTCCCTGCGGAATTCTATAAATGGGCTGGGGAGGAGGCAATAACCGCAGTACATGAAGCACTGACGGAAGCATGTCAAGAAGGCTCCCTGGGCGCTCTATCCAATAAAGCCACGATTGTCATCTTGCCTAAGCCAGGGAGGGACCCCCTTCTTTGCGGCAGTTACCGTCCTATCTCCCTTTTGAATGGGGATGTCAAACTCCTAGCCAGTGTTCTAGCAGCGCGGCTCCGCAAGGTGATACCATCGTTGATTCACAATACCCAAGTAGGATTTGTACCAGGCCGTACCTCCAGAAATCATATGCGAACTCTTTGCCATACACTGTTAGAATCCATACAATTACCTGACGAAGCCCTAGCCCTGTCCCTAGACGCGGAGAAAGCATTCGACCGCATTGAGTGGCCCTACCTATTCACAACCATGAAGCATTTTGGCCTGGGGGAACAATTTATCTCTAAAGTACGTTTATTATATGACCACCCCACAGCACAGGTTAACTGTGGGGGCATCATGTCAGACCCATTCCCTATCGGAAGGGGCACACGCCAGGGATGCCCCTTGTCGCCACTCCTATTTTTATTGGCCATGGAACCCCTAGCTGCCACCATACGAAATTCTCACCAAATAAAAGGGATCCATATCACCGGGGGCATATCCAAAATATATCTCTACGCAGACGACATTCTGTTAACAATGTCCGATCTAGAAACCTCGCTCCCAGCACTACTTTCCACTATAGAAGACTTTGCATCCCTATCCGGATATCGGGTAAACTGGGATAAAAGTGAGGCACTACCATTATCCCGCATAACGACGAGGGCAGCGATACATGGCCTTCAATTCAAATGGACCCCGACCCGCCTTAAATATTTAGGAACGTTTATTAACAGAGGTCTAGAACATATGGTCAGGGACAACATAGACCCCCTTATATCTAAAATGAAACAAGACTTTGCCAAATGGTCCCTACTAGGCCTGTCCATGTGGGGCAGGACACAGGCGGTCAGAATGGTCACCTTACCACGCTTCACATACGTGTTAGGCATGCTTCCCCTACAGATACCTCTTTCCTCACTCCGATTAATAGACGCATCCATAAGGGCCTTCGTCTGGGGCTCCTCACGCCCAAGACTGAAACCTGCAATAATACTGGCACGACGGCTCTACGGAGGATTAGGACTACCCTCGGTAGAACAATACTCTCTGGCCCTCCAACTCTCACAGCTAATATATACGCTTCCGGATATAGCCGATCCACCGCAATGGGTGATCACAGAGAAACTCCTATATGGACAGTATACGGAGATGGGAGGAACATACGCCGACCACGTTCCTTTAACTAACCCCATCCTCAAGGCTACAAACACAGCGTGGTGCAGAGCCCATCGACTACTAGGAGTACACCCCTCCCTGCATACTCAGGCTCCCATAGCAGGGAATAAAAGCATTAAAATAGGAGGGACTATTCTCAGATGGCCCCAATGGTCCGACGCAGGTATTCACAATATATCTCACATAATAGATGGAGATAGCTTCCGCACATTCGCCTCCCTCCAGGAAGAATTCGGTATTCAAAGTAACCAGGAGTGGCGATATCTACAGCTCAAACACTGTATGCGGAGAACATTAGGAACCCCCCCGTGGCTGCTCAAAACCTCACCCATCGTCACCTATCTTCAGAAATGGGGCCGACAAAAAGGCGTCTTGGCTGGCCTCTATGCCGAATTAACTAACCACCTTTACTCTCAGCCTTTACTTGAACGACTACGCTTAAAGTGGCAGTACATACTAGAGATAACCTACACGGACGAAGAATGGCCAGACATACTAGAAGCCCTCGACAGGGGCGTACGTGAAGCACGCCTGAAATTTTGCCTATTTAAAATCCTTCAGGGATGGTACTGGACCCCCGTTAAACTTTTCAGGGCAGGGTTGATACCTCACGCGAACTGTTGGAGATGCACAGAGCCATATTGCGACCAACTTCATATCTTATGCCACTGCCCCACGGTACAGTCACTATGGGACGCGGTACGCCTCGCCTTATCGGACTTCATACAGATACCAAAACCGACCCCACCAGCATTTATCATTCTACATGACATTCGCCCGTATCCCTCCCTATCGCGGGCACATAAACGATTAATCCATACGGCGCTAGCCACGGCCAAAATATGCATACTCCGGCACTGGAGATCTAGCATTGCCCCCACACCCATGGAATGGATGACGGCCATGTATCAAACGGCTACCCATGAACGAGTGATTTATAACCTACAGGACCAAGCAGAACAGTTTGAGGAGGTCTGGCGCCCATTCTTGAAGAGACCATGAAGCGGCTGGTGGATGACCAACGGATGATCAATGTTCAATGATTAGGGAATATTAATTACCAATCACCCTCTGAGAATCCTAGACTCCGGAAACACATTTAATCTCCTATTGCCCCCTCTCTCTCTCCCCATCTACGCTATCCTCTCTTCTCTCTCTCTTTTTTCTCTCTCTTTATCAATCCACAGGCCTCTAATTTTGTCACATGCCCGAGACCCTGAACTACCCAACATAGTAATACAAGTCGCTTCCTAACACAAACAAGGACTGAGAAATCAACTCATATAAGATGTAGACACTCTCTAACCGACCTTACCATACCTATCATACATATTATCTACCCCTAGATAATAACTTGCTACAGACGGAGAAGTACAGAACGATCTACTCTTAGGCCTGAACAAGCTAGTCTCAGGATACAAAGACCCCCTGCCTACCTCGAGTCTCTTCATTCTACATTCCCCCGCGATTACCTTTCCTCTTTCTCCCTCTTTCTTTCCCTTCCCTCCCCCTCCCCATTTCATATGACTATTTTGCCTCTCCCCTATACCAAGACCAACCCCTCCTACACAACTCTATCCTCGCTCCCCCTCCCTTTACCACCCCCCTCACCTGTTTTCCACTCTTCTTCAAAATAAGGGTATACAACTCAACTATGCCACTGGGAATTTTTACTTACCTGACAGTACATGTATATATGCTTACAATGGAAATAATTGTGGTAAACGAACAAAAACAATGTTTTGAAAGCTAAACAGTTTGTTTATATGCTGTATGTACCGCCTTATATATTCTTAATAAAACTTTTGAAAAAAAAAAAAAAAAAAAAAAAAAAAAGAACACAGACAAGAAGAGTATGTAAAATCAGGAAAGGACTCACAACTGTTAGACCTGAGAGCCTTAGGGTGGTCATCCCCCAACTTTGTGTCTGCCTCCATCTACTTTTCTGACACTGTTTTTGCAGGTTTTAGGACTCTGCACACTTTTCCACTGCTGTTCAGTGCTAAAGTGCCCATGGTCTCTTCCCTAAATATAGTAGCATTGGTTCCTACCCAATTGGCATATTTAATTTACCTGTATGTCCCTAGTAAAGTGCACTACCTGTAATCACTACCTGTACACAGGGCCTCTACCCAGGGCTAAATTCGTCTAGTAGATCTGTAGAACTGATTATGACACCCACATAAGTAGCCCCTTAACCATGCCTCAGGTCTGGAATTGCAAGGCCTGTGTGTGCTGTTTCACTGCCACTTTGACTTGGCCACTTTGACTACTGTCCAAGCTTAAAATTCCCCTTTTTCTACATGTAAGTCACCTCTAAGAGAGGCCCTAGGTAACCCATACGGCAGGGTGCTATGAATGTAAAGGACAGGACATGTACTTCTGTGTTTTTCATATCCTGGTAGTGAAAAATTCCTAAATTCGTTTTCCACTACTGTGAGGCCTGTTCCTCTCATAGACTAGCATTAGAACTACACTTATATACTTTTGAGTGGTATATTCTGATCTGGAAGAAGTAGCCATGTCTTGTTTGGTAATGCCAGACTAGCAATAGAAACTCCTGCTTACTGCTGAAGTTGGATTTAATACTAGTATTTTAGAAATGCCCCTTTTAGACAGTTTGCACTTCTCTGCACTTACTGCCATCTGTGTGCCTTGCAGCCTGTCTCCAATCCACGTGTGGTCTGTGCTGGTTGACTGCTCCCCTTGTGCATTCCACCCAGACAAACATAAACACAGGACGCTCAGTCACATCTGAATTCATCTGCATACTGAATAGGTCCTCCTGGGCAGGAGGGTGGAGGGGCTCAGACTTGCATTTCAAAGGTCAGTGTCCTGCCCTCACACAAAGGACTAATAACCCCAACTGGAATCCTGGCAGATAGAACTGGGCTGAAAGTGGAACTAGTGCACTTCAAAACCACTTTTTGAAGATTCCCCCACTTCAAAGCCATTTTTGGGATAGAAACTGGGGGCCTTATTTATACTTTTGGGTGCAAAACTGCACTAAGGCAGTTTTGCCCCAAAAAGTTTTGCACCAGCTTGCACCATTTTTTAGCACCAGCTGGGCACCATATTTATGGAATGGTGCAAGCCGGTGCAAAGGGTAGGCTAGCTTTAAAAAAAATGACGTTAGGCAGTTTTGAGTCAAAATAAATTCATCTGACCAGATTAGCATCATTTGTTGATGCTAAGGGGCATATTTATACTCTGTTTGCACTGAATTAGCGTCCGTTTTTTTTTACTCTAATTCAGTGCAAAACTAACTCCATATTTATACTTTGGTGCTAGACCCGTCTAGCACCAAATTTATGGAGTTAAAGTCATTTTTTGGAAGTGGAAACCTACCTTGCCTTAATAAGATGCAAGGTAGGCGTTCCCGTGCAAAAAAATGACTCTATGGCCTTAACACCATATTTATACTCCCATGTAAAAATGGTGCAAGGGAGGGAGGAGGGGTCAAAAAATGGGGCAAAGCAAGCTTTGCCCCATTTTTTAAGACCTGGGTCAGGGCAGGGGTTAGGGGACCTGTGGGCCTATTTCCATGGTGCAACACCATGGAATAAGCCCAGAGATGCCCCCCCCAAGCCCCAGGTGCACCCCCACCCACACCATAGGGACTGCGGAGGATGGGGGACCCTATCCCAGGTAAGTACAGATAAGATTGTATTTTATTTTTTATTTTTGTTTGTTTAAGTGCCATAGGGGGCCCTGAAATGGGCATGGTAGGTTTAGCACCATAAAATGACGCTAATCTGGTTAGAGTCATTTTTTTTTACTCTAACCTGCCTAAAGTCGTTTTTTGGTGCTAAACCCTCTTCTTCTATACTACCAGCCCCACCCGACTAAAGTCATTTTTTTTTACTCTAGCCTACCCTTTGCACCGACTTGCACCATTCCATAAATATGGTGCCCGGCTGGTGCACAGAAATGGTGCAAGCCGGTGCTAAACATTTTGGTGCAAAACTGAGTTAGTGCAGTTTTGCAGCAAAAAGTACAAATAAGGGCCAATATTTTGTAAGTTTGCGCCACTTTTGCATCATAAAATGAGGTTAATGCGGTGTAAAAAAAGTTTAAATCAGGGCTTTGGTGCTAGATGGGTCTAGCACCAAAGTATAAATATGGAGATAGATTTGCACCGAATTAGAGTAAAAAAAAATGACGCTAATTCGGTGCAAACAGAGTATAAATATGACGCAGAGTATAAATATGCCCCTAAATATGGCGTTAAGGCCATAGAGTCATTTTTTGCACGGGAACGCCTACCTTGCATCTCATTAAGGCAAAGTAGGTCTCCACTTTCAAAAAATGACTTTAACTCCATAAATTTGGTGTTAGAAGGGTCTAGCACCAAAGTATAAATATGGAGTTAGTTTTGCACCGAATTAGAGTAAAAAAAAATGACACTAATTCGGTGCAAACAGAGTATAAATATGCCCCTGGGTCTCTGACTCCACCAAATCAGACACTTTTGGATCTACACCTGAACTCTCAGAGGAGCTGCCTGGCTGCCCAAAGGACTCATCTGGACTGCTGGGAAGGACTGCTGACCTGCTGTTGCTCTGCTGGCCTCTGACTTTGCTAGAAGGACTCTGTCTTCCCCAAAAGTGCTCTCCAGGGGCTTGGATTGAGCTTTCCTCCTGTTGTGAAGTCCTAGGAACAGCAAAGACTTCAAACACCAGCTCCCCCTGCAACCACAACCGATGCCTCATCTCCCCAGACACTGTAAGGGACTGACGCCGCACCGGCTCCAGAGACGCCTCATCTCCCCTTACTCCATGCAATGTCTTTCTTTCTTCGTACTCAAAAGGTACTGTACCCGGGGGTCTGTGCAACTCCGTAAGGGGTGTCTATTGCGTCGAATTATTGGGAACGACTCGGTCAACAACACCATGATTGTCTCAGTTGGAGCTATTGTGTTTCAAAGCATTTTAGTGGGATTTAATCTGTAAAAATTCAGAACGTTGCTTGTATCCATTGGAATTTCATTGTATCAACATTATTTTATTCAAATAAATAGTTTTTTTTCTTTTTGCAGCCCGTTTTCCTTAAAGGAAAACAAGTTGCAAAAAGAAAAACTTCCAAAACCATTTGGTTTCGTTTTTTTCAGAGTAGGCAGTGTTCCATAGGACCACTGCCTGCTCTGAAAAAACATTTTGTTCGGCATTCACAAAGGGGAAGGGGTCCCATGGGGACCCCTTCCCTTTTGCGAATGAGTTACCACCCACTTCAAGTGGGTGGTAACTGCGAGTTGGTTTGCGACCGCATTTGCGGTCACAAAGCAACTCAGCATGGCAATGCATCGCAAATAGGAAGGGAACACCCCTTCCTATTTGCGAGTCGCATCCTCAAATTGCGAGTCGGTACCGACTCGCAATTTGAGGTTGTGCATCGCGTTCGGCCTTTTGCATGCCGCAAACTGCATTTTTCGACATGCAAAAGGCTTCCTACATCTGGCCCTATACCTCTGCCAACTAGAGACCCCATTTCTAACAACAACGTGTATCTACCATCATAATAAAGAAGGAAGAGAAACTTCTTCAACAAAAACTCAAATTCAAAAAAGAAGGTTGTGCGAAAGTTTAGCAAAATATGCCACTCATATCAAGAATGTTACTAAGGAACAGGATGTGGTAGTGACTCTGCTAGACAGCACGGCAGAGGTCATAAAAGGTTACCAAAATCTTCATGAGTTTATGGATGGCAGAGCAACTAACGACCACATGAAATTAAAAACCCCAGATAGGCGAGTCCCCCTTCCAGACCAAGCATATAAATTAATCATACAAATTGAGAAAGACCTAATGCGCACAATTTATTTTCTGGGAAAGATTAGCACTTAGTTTTGATATTCCCCTGTCTACCAGAGTTTGTTAGAATCCTCCCACTAGGGGATGGTGCGATTTTACTGTCTTTCTCAGTCCTTCTTCCAGACCAAGTAAAGCAAGCATACGGTGCAGACTGGGTTCTTGTACAACCTCCAACATTATACTGCAACCATTCAGGCTGGGATAGGGATTCACCCTATCATGTAGTACCCAATAGGTCCAGCCCACAAGTGCAACCACAACAACCTATTAAACATGAATCAAAGGCTCCAGTGAGGGAGATTCACTCACAGCTTGAGTACCAGGGAGTAGTTGAACCCTGCATATCTCCTATGAACAAGCCTTTGTTTCCGGTATCTAAATTGGACCACTCCTATAGGATAGTCATGGATCATAGACATTTAAATCGTTACACGTGCACATTTGCAATGCGAAATTCATAAAGTACAGCACTAATGGACAATGGGCCTGATTACAGCTTTGGAGGAAGGTGTTAATCCGTCCCAAAAGTGACGGATATACCACCAGCCGTATTACGAGTCCATTATATCCTATGGAACTCGTAATACGGCTGGTGGTATATCCGTCACATTTGGGACGGATTAACACCTCCTCCAAAGTTGTAATCAGGCCCAATATTGTCCACAAAAATACAAAACAACTTTGGATATTTCCATTGATTTTTTCTGCCAAAAAATAGCACCTGAATGCATGGATCTGATTGTTTTCTCAGTGCTCTGCTCTCAGGAACAGTGCAGGTCTGTTTTCTGCCGGTGGAACATGAATATTAAATGATCTTGATCCACAAGCATTGCCCTAGGTAGATGACATATATCGGATGGATGATGACTTAAACCACATGGCTAGTGTATATTGCAATGTACTGTGATTTGCTGAACATGGCTACAAATTCAACTTCAATAAAACAAAAATTTCTTCCCTCAGGGTCCTATTTTTTGGATATGAGCTTTCAAATGAGGGAAAGAGTTTGACCCCACACTTACTGGAGAAATGTGCACAAGTACAACTATCAAATGTCATAAAAACAACAATTCTTACTATGATTCTTTAATTGGGGCTGAACATATATCCCTGATTATGCACAATGACTTAATTCGGCCACATTTTTCCAGTAAACATTGGATACCTGAACACACACAGATCACTACAGACTGGCACGCTTGAAGCAAAACATTTACAAACATGTGAAAACAAAACAAATTTGGTCACACAGATAATTTCAGGTGCCATTGGCTTTACTGATGTTACATTCAATGAAGGTGACACAGTGGCAATTGCACATAAGTCATATTTATCATCCAATGCTGAAATACATTTTGCATCCACTGAAAAAATACTGACTGAAATTCATTTGGCTATCATCAATGAAACACCACTGCCTCAGGGAAAGCGCGTTATTGTTGTTACCCCAGTAGTTGCCTTAGAAGCAGTCAGAAAGGCTAGTGTTCCAAATGCAAAAGCTTTATATCCTGAATGGATACAGCAGATGACTTCCCTGACTGCCACTGACGTGGAATATGCTTTTGACCCAAAGTTGCAAACTGAAGAGTTTTTCCTATATGAACTGGAGTACCCCATGCCCACTAACATAATACCGTTTGATTAGCAACTCCTTATCCAAAGCATATCCAGCAAGATATTCCTATCCCTTAAGGATCCAAAATATTCCTAATGTAACAGTTCAGGGGAGGGTGAGCATGTTATGCTCAACCAAGATCGTAGGCTAGAATTAATTCAAACAGCACATGAGAGAGTTGCTTCTGCCCATGCTGATGTGGCTGCTACTATTTCATTACTACAAAAAGGCTACTGGTGGCATAATCTAAACAAAGGAAAAAGTAATATGTCCTTATCTGTGACATTTCCCAACAAATTAAAGGTTCTGCCCTAAAGCCCCCTCTGCAGACACCTCTTTTAGGCCCATATTTATACTATAGATTTGTTTAATTTCTTTTTTTATGCAAATTCGGCACAGACTTAACTCCATATTTATACTTTGCCACTAGACTCGTCTAGCGCCAAAGTTATGGAGTTTGAGTCATTTTTTGTACATGAAAACCTACCTTGTGCTAATGAAATGCAAGGTAGGCGTTCCTGTGCAAAAAATTACTCTAAGGCATGTGCGCCTTATTTATCCTCCGGCGTCAAAATGACGCACAGGAGGAGGTGGGCCTTAAAACATGGCACCCAGCTAGATTTGCGCCGTCTTTTAACGCCTGAGTCAGGGCAGGCGTTAAGGGACCTGTGGGCTCATTTCCATGGAGGGAGACCATGGAAGCAGTCCATAGGTGCCCTTCCCGGCACCCAGGGACATCCCCTGCCACCCTCACCCACCCCTGGAGGACACCCATGGATGGGGAGACCCATCCATGTCGAGTGCAGGTAAGTATATATATATTTTTTTTTAATTGGCATGGTGGGCCTAGCTTGGGCCCCCTTACATGCCACTGTGCCCAACGGCAATGCCCAGGGGGGCATGACTCCTGTCTTTGCTAAGACAGGATTCATTTCCATGGGGTTTGTGCGTCAAAACATGGTGCAAGTCAGGTTAAAGCCCATATTTTTTACTCTAACCTGACTTGCACTATTCTTTGGAGCACAAACCCCAGTCTTCCCTTCGCTGCCCGGTTACTGTCATTTATTTTGACGCTGACCAGGCCACAGCGACAGCTAACGTCATTCCATAAATAAGGTGCCCGGCTGGCGCGTTGGAAGCCGGCGGTAAACATTTTAACGCAAATCTGCCCTAGCGCTGATTTGCATCAAAAAGTATAATTATGGGCCTTAGGGGGTCATTCTGACCCTGGCGGCCAGTGGCCGCCAGGGCCACCGACCACGGGAGCACCGCCAACAGGCTGGCGGTGCTCCAACGAGCATTCTGACCGCGGCGGTTCAGCCGCGGTCAGAAGCGGAAAGTCAGCGGTCTCCCGCTGACTTTCCGCTGCTCGTTTGAATCCTCCATGGCTGCGGAGCGCGCTCCGCAGCCATGAGGATTCTGACCCCCCCTACCGCCATCCTGTTCATGGCGGGAAAGCCGCCATGAACAGGATGGCGGTAGGGGGGGTCGAGGGGCCCCCGTAAGAGGGCCCCGCAAAGTATTTCAGTGTCTGCCTTGCAGACACTGAAATACACGACGGGTGCCACTGCACCCGTCGCACCTTCCCACTCCGCCGGCTCGATTACGAGCCGGCATCCTCGTGGGAAGGGAGTTTTTCCCTGGGCTGGTGGGCGGTCTTTTGGAGACCGCCCGCCAGCCCAGGGAAAAACTCATAATACCCTCTGCGGTCTTCTGACCGCGGAGCGGTATAATGGGGGCGGAATTCTGGCGGGCGGCCTCCGCCGCCCGCCAGAATCAGAATCACCCCCTTAGTCTCTAACAAGCCTATGCAATGTGTGTACCTGGACTATTATGCTCACTTAAATTCGGATGGTGCATACAATTATATCCTACTTGCAGTGGATTCCTGTTTCAGACTTCTTTGTGTGTTACCATTATTTTAGACAGATGCTTGCACTGTTATTAAAGATTTGCAAGTCTTCATCAAGACATATGCAGTTGCTGCATTCCACTTCAACCAAGACCCTGTTTTTGCCTTAGAAGCTTACAAGGATACATGGGATACATGGGAACACTGGGTCTACTGTTGAATTATACTACTCCCTTTCATTCTGCCAGAAATTCAATAGTGGAAAGAAAAAAACAAGAGTTAAAGCAATCCTTAACAGCTAGAGTATTATATTCAGGTCATAGTTAGACACATCACTGTATGGGGTCCAGAGTACATTAAAGAACCTGCCCAGAAGATCTTTAGGTGGCTTTACCCCATAAGAAGTCCTGTTCGTCATTCCAATGTTTGTCACAGATATTGATGGTCCTGGTCAATGGCAACAGAAATTCCTTTTGGCATATATGAAAATGTCACTGTCATGCATGAATTTACAACACTTCCGTGATGAATGTTCTATCATGTATGCCACCCCTTTGGGAATGAAGGATTCACCAACATCTACAAGCTGAATTCAAAAGGTTGTGGATCTAGTTTGAGAAAAGGTTGCAGTGAAAAAAGGAATTTGGCCCATCATACTGTACACTGGTGCCAGTTCTCAGAATCTAAGGTTTAAGAACTCTGGATTTATCACCTCTTGCTGGATGTACAGACAAATTCTTTGTCTCCACTGATCAAGTCAAATCTGTGAGAAAGTAGCCTCTTTCTGGCATGGTTATCCCCATTTTTGGCCTGTTTGTGAGTGTGTTTTGATTGAGTCACTGGGATCCTGCTAGACAGGACCCCAGTGCTTATGGTTTGTGTCCTTCTTGTCAGTAGGTTTCACTGCTTTTGTCAGTATGCTTGACTGTGTCACTAGAGTCCTGCTACACAGGACCACAGTGCTTATGCTCTTTCTGTGTGTCATCCAGGCCCATTTTCCCCGACTACGTGAGAGCAGAGACACCATTTTAAGTGTGCACTGGACATCGGTCAATACATATCTACAGCTTCACAATGGTAACTCCAAATATGGTCATGTAAGGTGTCTAACAATTGGGAGCTGTACCCCAGTACTAATTCCAGTATTGGCTGCACAATCCCATGTACTCAGAGGGCTCCACAGTGGACCCCCAGTACTGCCATAACAGCTTTCTAAGGATTTCCAGGCAGCCCAAGCTGCTGCCACCTCACAGACAGTCTTCTGCACTCCTGGGGCTTGAGCAGCTCAATCCAAGGAAGGCAGAACAAAGCATTCCCTTTGGGAAAGGGGTGTTACACCCTCTCCCTTTGGAAATAGGTGTTACAGGCATGGGAGGGGTATCCTCCTAGAGCCTCTGGAAATGCTTTGAAGGGCACAGATGGTGTCCTACTTGCATAATCCAATCTATACCGGTTCAGGGACACCCATTCCTTGCTCTAGCATGAAACTGGACGAAGGAAAGGGGAGTGACCACTCCCCTGTCCATCACCACCCCAGGGGTGGTGCCCAGAGCTCCTCCAGAGTGTCCGTGGGTTTTGGCATCTAGAATTCCAAGGTGGTGGGGCACTCTGGGAGCATCTGAGTAGCCAGTGCTAGCAGGTAACATCAGAGACCCCTACTGATAGGTGCTTACATTGTTAGGTGACCAAGGGCTATTTAGGGGCCCTTCTCCTAGGAGTTTCATCAGATTCACATTGCTAGACTCCAGCAGGAATCCTCTGCATCCTATACTTCATCTCCTACCAACTGATCAACCGCTGACTGCTCCAGTAACTCTACAAAACTGCAACAAAGAAGCAAAGATGACTTGTACAACATTATAACTTCAGCCCCTGCCAGCAACTGCAACAGTTTCCAGGTCGTGCGTCCTCCAAGTACTGTCTGTCTTCAGCCTCCACCAGAAGACTGATGGAATCTCCCATGGAGTGACAGAGTCACTTCCTTGTTACAGCAGGCACCTCTTTGCAGCGACAACCAGTGACTTGGGTCCCCTCTTCAGATGACAGGCATGGATCCAGCAACATGGGTGGTAGACTAAAGTGACTCCGACAGTCCCAATGTCCAGCCGCCAAATTTGGTGGAGGTAGGAGCTCGCCTTCCCACTCAAGACAGCACCCCCGTGCACTGCATGACTTGCCATGGCTTGTGTGCGACCTTCCAAGATGTTTGTCATGCACAGCACAGCTTAGGCCCCTAGCCTGCAATGCACAGCTTCCTGAGTGGTTCTCCGGCAGCGTGGGAATCCTTTGTGTTGTTCCGCATGGACCTCCATTTGAACCTTCTTTGTCCCTATGCTGTGGGACTCGTGTGCACTGCCTGCTCTTCTGAGGGCTTTTTGAGTTGCTGAGAGCCCCCTATGCCTCCCCTCCTGGGTAGAGGCCACCAGGTCCCTCCTAGTCTAGGACAGTGCCATTTTCTGCCAACTCCATGTTTTGAGTGAGTGGTGTTTTCTTCCACTCTTAGTGCCCCTCCACACACTCCACTTGCCTAGATGGGAAACCGACTTTTGCATTCTACTATTTTAGTTTATGGTTTGTGTTCCCGTAGGCCCATTGCAACCTATTGTGATTTTCACTATTTGCACTGTTTTCCTACTGTGGACTTACCTGTTTCTGGTTACCAGTGTATATATTGAATAATTTGCTTACCTCCTAAGGGAGTATAGCCTCTAAAGTATTTTTGGCATTGTGACACTAAGATAAAGTACCTTTATTTTTGTAACACTGAGTATTGTCTTTCATGTGTGTGAGTACTGTGTGACGACAGTGGTATTGAAAGAGCTTTGCATGTCTCTTATTTCAGCATTGGCTGCTCTGCCTACAGCTACCTCTAGACAGCATGTCTTCTAGACACTGACTACATTTCACTAATAAGGGATAACTGGACCTGGTATAAGGTGTAAGTACCTTTGGTACCCACTACAAACCAAGCCAGCCTTCTACATTGGTGGTGCAGCGGTGGGATAAGTACTTGCAATTGCCTTATTACTCTGTCACCGGTGCTTTCCATAGGAAAGCGTAATGTGTACTTTGAGCTATACAAAGGTACACCTAGTCTTTTCACTTGCTTTCTAAAAATCTAAATGTTTGATAACGTATGTCTTTTTTTTCCTTTCACTTTAACTTTCTATCACTATGTCTTCCTCTGAGGCCACCCCTAGGGTTATTAAAACCACTCATGAGAACTTAACTTTTAAAGTTTTGAGGGGGCTCTGCTTAGAGAGAAGCCTAGAGATAGGGACGAACCCTAACAAGGATTTCTTTGTAAATCTCCTTCTCCAGAATGACCAGGACCAGTCAGGTAATCAGGGAGAGGCGAGAGAGAGGGATTCTAACCCACTAGAATCAGGAGAGGGTCTTGAGGATGGAGGGCTGGGTCCTTCACAAAATCTTCCCCCTAGCAAACCATCTAGTGTAGCTGGCAGTGGGAGGAGGTCACCCACAAGTATAGCACCCTTCACACCTAGAGGCCAGGTTACTAGGGGTACACAAGCTATGGAAAGATCTGCCTCTGCTCATTCCCATGTCACTTCAGTCTCTGAAGTGTCCCACACATCCAATCTTGAGGATAACGCCCTAGACAGGGAACAGAGAAAGCTGAGATTTGTGGAGGTTAGACTGAGGCTGCAAGAGCAACAGTTGACCCTAGATAGGGAAGCCTTAGCTGTGGAAAGGGAAAGACATGAGTTGGGTTTTATTCCCCATGGTGGCAGCAACAACAGTAGTTTCAGAAGGGAGGACACCATTGACTCAAGAAAGTTACACAAAATTGTTCCCCCCACAAGGTGGGGGATGATATATAAAAGTGGTTTGCTGCATTTGAGAGGGCTGTAAAGTTCAGAGGGTCCCTCATAAGCAGTGGGCTGCTATTCTTTGGTTGTCCTTCACTGATAAAGGGAAGGACAGACTCCTCACTGTTTGGGAGGAGGACTCAGACAATTATGACATTCTGAAAAATGTACTCATTGATGGTTTTGGGCGTACCACAGAGCAATACAGAATTAAGTTCAGAGAAACCAAAAAAGAATCTTCACAAGATTGGGTTGACTTTGTGGACTGTTCTGTCAAAGCTTTAGAAGGTTGGTTAGATGGCAGCAAAGTGTCTGAATATGAGGGTCTATATAATCTGATTTTGAGAGAACACAGTCTGAATAGTTGTGTGTCTGATTTGTTACACCAGTACTTGGTAGACTCAGATCTGACCGCTCCCCAAGAATTGGGAAAGAAAACAGACAAATGGGTCAGAACAAGGGTGAGCAGAAAAGCTCATACAGGGTGTGACAAAGAAAAGAAGAAAGATGGTGGGAATAAAACATCTTCTTCTTCCTCTACTACACACAATAAAAATCCTTGGTGCTGTGGGCAGAGGTAAAGGCCATGGGCCAGGGGATACGTCCTGTCCAGATAAAGCCCCTGAGCCTACCACCACTAATACATCCACTTCAACTTCTAGTGCCCCTTGTAGTAGTAGTAGTAATAGTGGTGGGACTACTGGCAATAGTCAAAGCAAAGGTGTGGTTGGGTTCACTTTTGGGTCCATCATAGAAACTGGGGAAAATGTAGAATCCCATCAGACAGTTCTATCTCACCTGGTGGCATTGGCTTTGCCACCATGGCTGCTTGTCCCCTTAACATGGACAAGCACAAGCAGTCAATTTAAATAAATGGCATTGAGGCCCAGGCCCACAGGGACACAGGAGCCAGTATCACTTTGGTGACTAAAAACCTGATGTCACCTGCACAACACTTCCTTGGACAGAAGTACCAGGTTACTGATGTCAATAACTCCACTCAGTCTCTCCCCTTAGCTGTAGTGCAACTTAGTTGGGGTGGAGTTACTGGCCCAAAGCAGGTGGTGGTGTCACCTAGCTTGCCTGTAGAATGTCTCTTAGGTAATGACTTAGAGGCCTCAGGTTGGGCTGAGGTAGAGTTTAGGACCAATGCATCCATGCTGAGTATCCCTGAGGAATTGCTTTCTCTCATTTCAAGTGAAATGAAAAAGCAAAGTAGAGAAGGAGCCCTGAAGCCCCAGGATCCTCCTAGCCAGACAGGTAAACAGGGTATCAAAGTATCCTTTCCCCACCCTACCACTAAGGATACCATTCCTGCAGTGGGAGAGACTTCTCCTGGGGTAGAACTGGTACCAAAGGAGTCTACAGCTGCCACAGCTAAACTCCCAAAGGTACAAAAACCTCTCGGTGGAACCACTGAAACGGATAAGCAGAACTGTACTGTTTTCATAATTTTAGAGCAACCCATCCACCCCTCCCACAGAACCTTTAGTGCAGCAGTCCTGCACCACCTCTAAACATATAGGATAGCAGCCCTGTCCTTGTGTGGAGCCTTTAGGACAGCAGCTCTGTCCCGCTCATACCTAAGAGGAACAGCAACCCTGTTCTCCACTAGAGCCATGGGGACAATATTGTTGCCCTGCTTAGACAGCATCCCTGTCTAGCATTGTAATCCTTAGGATAGCAGCCCTGTCTTGACATAGGATCACAGGGACAGTCACACTGCCCCACTTTAAAACTCTTTAACCTTACAAATAGGAATCTCAGAGTATGCACTTGCACTGTTCTCTAGGTATAAATCTCCAAACAGGGCGGTTCACCTCCCACAGGGAAGTAACCATACAGTGGATAATTAAGGGAGTAACCACTCTATTGCACATCTACTCTCCACTTATCACCACTTAGACCATAAATTGCATCAAGCAGCCGATCCTGCACAGTAGACCCAGAGTATTCCTGGGTAGTTCCCTATCCCCTCTTACTGCCATAAAGGAGATACCTCTTAAAGCATTAAATAAAACTGAAACTGTTATCCCTAGGTTGAGGAGGATGGAGAATGAAATCCCAATTACTGATAAAAGTACTAAATGCACCAGATGTATGTCTACAGTCCGCTGCTATTTCTCAGGTAGTTGTTTATATTGAGCCACCATTAGATGTGTCAACCAGTTCTCTTTCAAGTACAGCGGCTCTTAACTTCACACAGACTGCTTCTGGATACTTCATCAATATTGATGACTTCTCTTCAGATTCAACTATTGCTTCTCCTCATGGTATATAAAAGCTTTTCATCTGGCTTAAACACACTTCTCTGATCCATCCATCGTCCTTTTTGTGTATTATGCTCAACTTTCTGGCTCTCCTTTTGTCGATTGGATTTATTATTACATTCTTCCTGCTCATAAATGGGCATTATCTTCCTGAGTGCTGCGCTGTTGAACTGGTAGATGAGATACTGAAGCCTCACTTGTCTTCCTATAAAGTACAAAGAGACTTGTCCCTTGTGAACATTTCTTCTGTTCTAGCTCCTGATGAGATTGTTTGGGACAAAGTTCCATATGATGTATTTGACCCTACTGAGACTATTTAAATTCCATATGTTTTTAAATCTTCAATGAATTATATAATGACGCCTGATGTTGAGTCTGATAACTGGGACGTGAAAAGGGTTGATTGAATGCTCTCTGAGCTTGAATATTATACTGTATTTAAAAGTGAAGACATGTACATGAACTCTACAAATTATAGCAAAATATTCTGTTGTTATTATTATGGACAGCATTTCCTACATAGAGCTAGAACCTCGTGAATAATTACACACAATGGGGACATTGTACAACTTCACCTGTAGGAAGTTCCAGAACATGTTTAGATCATAGGCCGGATGTATCATACAACCGATTTGCGATTCTCAAATAGTGATTTTTAAGAAATCGCCATTTCAGAAATGCAAAAAGGTATGTATGATTTTTGCGATTCGTTAATACCGATTTCTTAAAAATCGCAAATGCTATTACTGAATCGCAAATAGAGAATCTGTCCCCATTCGCATCTTTGGGCCTGTTGGCCCATATCTGCGAATTTTTAGCATTTCCAAAATTGCAATTTCTTAGCCAGAAATCGCAATTTTGAAAATGCAAAACCCCGGGGTACTGGGGGCCTAAGGTCCCCTCTGCTGCACCCCAACACATTTTGGGGGGACATGTAAGGTGCACACATGCCAAAAGGGCATGTGTGCTTTACATGTACATTTAAAAAATGCATTTTAAATGCATTTTTACATTTTGCACATGGTTACCACCAGGTTCAACCTGGTGGTAAATAGTGATTCCTAAATGCCCATATCGCATTTAGGAATGGCTTCATACATGTGCTAAGAAATCACAAATAAGGAATCCTTATTTGCTATTTCTTATTTAGAGAGCCGCAATTTGCTGCTGAATTCGACATTACAGGCACTGAAATCGAACTGCATGCCCTGGATGCATGTGAACTCAAAATAGTTATTTTCACCATATAAACTAACATGAAAACAACAGATATCAGTGAAGAAGGCTATGCCATACACAATGTTCAATAAAGAAAAGTTAGAAAAGTTGCCTTTTACAGTGACTGAAACACCATCATCAGTGTTGTTGGTACTTGGAGTGATCTCTGTGCTAATATCAACTTTTCAATTCACTTTGTGTTTGAAACATTTTTCAATAGGCAGATTTGAAGCTTTAGGGGAGAGTTTTGAGGTGAGGGAACAGTCTTTCAATTATAAATGTATGAGCAGGAAAAATGAATTATTTCTCAGTGGTAGTGATTACGAAACTTCCATAAGCCACTCAATGATTTGTAAACAGGTGACATTGCACGGTGTTTGTAATGTGTCGGTATCTAATTTAGCATGTTACTTGAAGGGAGTTCCCATCCCCTTGATTTGCCTAGTGTTTCACTTACTTTCGAATGGAAGTTTCTTAAGGTTGAGTGGTCAAGGTTGCTTTGGGATGAGAGCAGGTGTCCCATATGAGATTTCTGTTTCTCAGATTGTGGCATGCTGTGGGAATGTTTTATCCCCCTATGCATGACATTAGGGTAGCGAGTTTGAGGCCTTCCATTCCTTCCTCTAATGTTAACTTTAACAAGATGAGAGCATTCATGTTTCAAAAACATGTGACACTTACATCTGCCCGTGAAGCATTCAAATTGCAAGTGGCAAGGTCTTCTGTCAAAACGTCGTTGCTTTTAAATTCTAACTTTCCAAGGTACTTTGGTGATCTTGTGAGTTGAATTTTTAATGTTCGTTGTGCTCTTTTTAAAGGTGATTAGACCTGGGTTTGTCAGCACTTTCCATCGTGTTTTTGGAGTGATTCATCCATTCACTATTTTTCAGTGTTTTTGGCATTAATTGGATGTATTTTCTTATTGCTATTTGTGCTCCGTAATAAATATCACATTTCAAAGCCAAGTTGTGGTAGAGCTACCACATGTCCATCTGTGTCGTAAGCACATGAGACAGCTCTTTGGAATATGGTTATTGGAGGAGCTAAACAACAGCTAGTCTTTGTCATTCAGACCTGTTTGGTTCTAGTGCATACAACCTGTGTTCCACTGTCTGTGGTTCCCTTTGAGTGTGCTCTGGATGTGTCTTGCACAGCAATTGGTACCATCTACGAACATGGTTCTTGTGACGTTCCCATTGAGGGTTAATTTCTGGAGGTGAGATTACAGCTACTCCAAGATCCTTTTATGAGCCACCCTACATTGATATGGATGCCACGGCTCCTATGCTGTTTCCCTCTGGCTCTGAGGGCATTGGGTAGGATGATACTCTTTGGGGGAGGCCGAGGCTCATTGTCATGTTTGTTCCTTTGATTTACTCACCTAAGCCTTAATGGCCCTGCCATCTGTGGATGCGGATCCTCCCTGGACCCCCTTTCTGTTGATGTGTTGGATGACATCATGGCTGCTTCTGATGACTTTTGAATTCAGCCTTTATTTTAAACAAATTGTCCATTTTTAATTTGCTCATTTTACTTGTTGCTGGTATAAAATATTGTATTGCCTTTAGAATATTAGAAGTTTAATGGATTCTTATTATTTTTAGATGAGTTTTTAGAAACAGCCTACTATAACTAGCAAGGGGAGGGTGTCATGAGGCACTTTATGACCCGGGTTGTTCATCCCTGTTTTAACTTACATTTATAGTTCATGTTTTATTCATGTTTTATTCAGTTTGGTATGTCTGCTTTTTAGAGATGGCTTTTACACATTTTATCATTATGCTTTGTTCTAGGAAAGCTGCTTGTTTTGCTAGCCTTCACATGGCATATAATCAATACTTTCTGTCCAGGTCTATGGAACACTGTTGGAAATTGCCCTCTCTACAAGGTTTCCCGCAGATATTTTGCCTTCCTCCTCCTACTCTGTGCTGGGTTTTTGTTAACAACTGCTAAAGTGCTTGTGCTCGCTCCCTAAAACATGGTTTGATTGGCATATTAAATTTATATTTAAGTCCCCTGTGGAGAGGGGTACCATATACCCAGGGCCTGTAAATCAAATGCTATTAGTGAGCCTCCTGCACTTATTGTGCCACCAATTTAATTAGCTCCTTATCCCAGTTCTGCCATTGCAGCATCAAGGAAGTGTCCCACTGCCCTTGTCAAGCTTTAAACTCCCATTGTATTACATATAAGTCACCCCTGAGGTAGGGTCAAGGTAGTCCAAAGGGCAGGGTGCTCTGCAATTAAGAAGTAGGAAATGTACTTTTTTAGCTTTACATATCCTAGTAGTTAAAAACTACCACATTCATTTTCTTACTACTGTGAGGCCTACCTCTCCCATAGAATAACCTTGGGGATTCCTTATTAGATTTAAAAAATTGTAAAAGTGTGATGTTTATGAACTTGTAATGATAAACTATCATGGTGAAGTCGAATTTATCATTGCAAGTTTGAAAATGCCACGTTTAGAAAGTTGGCATTTTCCTGCCCTTAGCCCTCTGTACCTGCATCCTGTATTAGGTCACATGACCGGGTGTAACTGACAATTAGGACTTTGTGAATTCACTGCAGTCACACAATAACGGGATCAGCAGGGCCGGAATGGGTCATTAACTGACTTGATGGGGGTGGAGCTAAGCACAGCCCCACTTGCAGGAGAAAGAGGAAACTTCTGGAACTTCAAAGAACCTTTCTGAAAACTTCTCTGAACTTCTAGAAGCAGGGCATCAGGGTATAACAAATAGGGTATAACAAATAGGGCTTTCAGACCCACTCTTCAGTTCACTACTGGACCTGTATAAGGACTCTCAGGTGACTGGCTCCTGCTGTGAGCTGCTCTGAATTGCACCAGAATGCTACTGCATCTGCAAGAACTGCTTTGCTTCCCGGAGCCTGCCTTGAAATTTCCGAGGTCAGCCCTGCATCTTCACCTGCAGCCAGGACTTCTGAAGTGACTCCAAGAGCCAGATTAGCTGGCCTCCTGTTCAGAGCCATAACAGGCTCCCACCATCTTGAACCCGTACCTCGGCTAAGCCTGATTGAGTCTTGAACCCCTCAAGAGGTCTTCATCCACTCCTGGACCCTTGGTTGTGGTGCTAAAGGTTCCCAGGTGGCCATTTTCCAAAACTGAGGACCTACTATTTTGAACCTTAAACTTTGACAATATATAGCTCTAGCTCTACTAATTAGATGTTGATGGTTTGTTGTCGCATAATTTATTTCAATTTTCTCTACTTTTCTTAATTTCCTTGGGATTTTTATTGTGTTGTGTTTTCACTGTGTTGATGTAAGTGCACTGCATAATACTTAACATATTGCCTCTAAGTTTAACCCGACTGCTTTTTGTGCCAAGCTACCCTTTGTTAAGCACAGGTTAAATTAGTGACTTCTTGTGATTCACCCTGCAAGGGATTGTGGCTGTTGTTTGACTAGGGCTCACACCCCAGTCAATTACCAACCTAATTTCTCACAAACGTGGTAAACTATATGCTAGCTGGTGTTGCCCGTTCAGAAGACAGTTTCTATCACTTAGACATAGGTTTGCATCAGAATTGTTTTTCCAATGTGGTATAGTTTATTATATAAAGGATGAATGACCCTGGGAGGGCAGAGGGTATTCTGGCCATTACTATCCTTGAATGCACATTGTGTGACATGCCACTTGGCTGGTGCTGATCTGCCAGCTCCCTGAGATGATTGCCATCTATATCACAGTTTGATTTCTGAAACTCTTTACAAGAATGTGGCTGGGGATAATCCCTTCAATCTGGCCAGGGAGAGGGTTACAACTGTTTAGCTCTCAGAATAGACATAGGGTTAGGTAGAAGTTATTAATACATTTAAAACCACATACATCATGGTTGAATTGTTCATCCTCTTCATCATGTTCGTAATGGTGATTACCTTGTTTTGTTGCATCTGCCAAATCATCACAGCTCATTCATTATATGCTAGATTGTGATTGTTTCAATAAATATATTGAAAACTTAGTTTGCATCTTTTTGTCTCTCCTTGACATGCATGAGTAATAGTACAAAAGGTGTACAGTCTGTTTCCATGCCTTCCCTGGGTAGTCAGAGTGTCAGGTTCGGGTTGCCATAATAACCTTTTACCCTTTTGGATGTTTGGGTGATGCACTGTGAGCTAGCCTGGATTTAGGCCAACAGTTACTAACTGCATGGATAGATGCAGTCTCCCACACCTTGTTGTTCTGCTGTTCTAAACACGGAGTCCTATTACCAAACTAGGAACTGCATAACAATTTGTTGCTGGACGCTATGCCATTTTGAAGCCTGCCTCTTCATCCCTCTGTTCCAAAACGTTTTAGTGGTTGCAATCCATTTGCAAGTTGAAGAGGAGAATGGAGGTGGGTTGAGAAGCTCTTGCAGTTGTGGCCGCTCCCTCACCTATCTCAATGTCAATCATAGCATGACCTTATAATGCATTGGGATATAGCCAGTCCATTCACACAGGTGTCCAACTTTAGCCACTGCAAATATAAATGAAGGTCTGCAAGCCTTCGTGACTTCATGGTCACCCAGTGGGAGGAAATATCATCAGCTATCTGGCAACACATTTCTAAGACCCTGGACCCGGAGCTGGAGGCTGCTGTAAGAATTCCTTTCCTGGAAAAGGTGAGCAGTGACACAACAAGTCTACTGTAAGCTGACAGTCATCTGCTGTGCTAGGTGTATAATGTAGCAAAGGAAGATGGAAAGCTGGAAACCCTGAGTCATAGTTAGGAAACCCAAACATGAATATCGGAAGGGGGGACACCTAATTTTCCAAAGCCAACAAACCTGAGACTTGGCCACTGTCTCAATAGTAAACCACTGGGACTAGAGTGTAAGTAATTCCCTTCACAATTTAAACATTAATAATATTTCATCACTATGAATAATACCTTTCATATCAATAGCAAAACCGGTTACTGCGTTTCATTATGTATAAGAGAGAAGTGCAGTTCTTTCACTTGCACGTATTTGTAAACTCAGTATTCTTTCATTAATCACAAGGAATTCAATATCGTTTCTATATGCATTGTTAGTCTAGAGCCTAAATTACATTTTAACATCAGTTTGATTATTCTATCATATGATTAGTTTTTAAAGGCACCTAAGCCGAAATCAGTATGAAATACAAGCAATTGCTAATTTAAAATGCATGAAAGTGCAACTTCTATGTTAGTTCTTCACTCTTATACTTACATTAACTTGAACGTTTTACATCCAGGTTACTTTTGTGACATGAGGGACAGTCCTAATTTTTAAACTCTATCAATGTACATGACTCACTTAACTTTACCAGCCATTTAGAGAATGATCTTCAATCTGACTTTACTAACTCTTTTGACAATTCTGATTCGTTTACTGACTTTGATAATTTTGCATCCAGCAATCCATATCCGACAAAGCAAGAGGCTACTTAAAAAACATAATTACAGGATCAAAACGATTTATAGAGCCCTCCCACTCCACACCCAAACAGCACAAACAATGGTCTAGCTAAAACTCCCTCATAATTTCAGGCCTTAACACCTATGGGAGTAAATAGCTGTACATTATCAAACATATCCGAGGCACTGATAAATTAATCTGCTGTGATTAGCAAACAAGTAACCCAACTAAAAGAAATAGCTGAGGGGTTAAAGCTCACCAATACAATTCCATCCACACTGACCTTGATACATCAATTCATTATAAGTAACTTTCACAACCAATCTAAAAGCTACCTTGTACATAGATGATATTATCAACTTAGTTCCATTACTTTCTGAAACAAATTTAGCAACAGATAATCAAACTAAAATGTGAAAAGGCATATAAACTGCATTTAAAGCCTTATCTGATCATACCATCTTACTGCACGGCAAAAACACCTCAATTCATTCAATTCCATAAATAATGTAACTTGCCCCCAGCCCAGATGGAATTCCGGTTGCGCTTTATAAAGAGAATGTTCTATTATGTGGCCCTATGTTAATCGTGGTGTTGGAAGCATGTGGAAAGGGAAGGGTTTTTGAGCACAAGGATGAAACTTCAATTGTTCCTATCTGTAAAAAAGAAGATCATGAGAATCCTTCCTGTTACCACCCAATCTTTTTACTTGATTTCCTGGTTAAGGTTGTGGGTAGGATTATTTTGGAAAGGCTACAGGAGTGGGCAGAAACCAAAGATATATTATTGGACATCCAATATGGTTTCCGCAAAAGCCTAAGGACAACTGAACAATGTTTAAATTTGAATCTGCTGAATGGTAAATATTGGTAAATACACACTGGGAAGGGAGGGCAATCTATTCCTGGCCTTTGTGCACTTATCAAGCGCATTTGACTGGGTTAACCATGCCAAATTGTGGTCGATCTTAGAAGAGATAGGCATAGAACATTTTTATAATCTTATTCCTACAGGACTTGTATTCAGGAAGTGGAGCCAGAGTGTGGTATGGCCAGAGGGGAGAAACTACGTCAATGTTTAGTCCAGAGAAGGATGTGAGACAGGGATGTGTTCTTCACCTTTTTCTTTACTCTATACATTGAGAACTTGGAACCAGTGCTGGTTAAAGGGTGCATGGACCTCCGACAAATTGGCTGCAATCTGGTTTCAGCCCTCCTCCACGTGGATGCTGTGCTTGTGGCCCACATTTCTATTGGTCTGAAACATCCACAGATCTCTTTTGCTGAGTACATGTAGGAGCTGGGCTTGATTACTAGTTTGGATAAGACATTTGTAGCTAAATCGCAGTTCCTCTTTTTTTGTCCCTGAGGTCATATTCTCACAGAGTCGGTCATAAAAGGTTGCAATTAATACTAGGATATTACATTTTGTAAAATCAACTGACCAATTTTGCACATAAATGTGGCAACAAAATGATCAATAGAATGCTTACAATAGATAAGTCTAAGGTGGTCATTCCGAGTTTGGCGGTAGCCTGACCGCCACACAAGAGGCGATGTTGCGACAGCTGCCAGGGTGGCGGTGCAGACCACCACATAATGAGTAAAGCAGTGAACCCAATACAACACAGGCAACTCAACTCCAGCACCGCCATCGCCGACGAGCATCATCCAACGGCGGTAGACAACTTCAGGCTTGCGGGAACCAATGTCCCGCCCACTATATTCTGAGTCACCAGACTGCCAGGATAACCAGGGAAGGTTGGCCGTGATGAAAATCTTGGCAGAGACAGAAAGTACAAAAGAAGACTCCCACCTCCAGGCACATAGACGTGTCTGCGGCCTCCATGGCAAACAAACTGCCAGTCTTCCCAGTGTTGTATCTCACCATACACCTTCAGGGCCAGCGATAATGGCAAAAACGACAACCGTAAGTATGCATAGCACAGAGTGGAGGAAATGGCAGTGAAACACACCCACACATAACACACATTCCCGGCACAGACAGAGAAGGCCACCCACACATGCATACAAACGTACAGTAACAGCACACACATCCACACACGCACACTCAAAATACGTAAAAGGCAAGTACCCCATACACACACAAAGCCAAGCAGATGCTTCACAAACATACAGCACAACACACACAAACACCACCAACACAGTCATACACATCCAAACACAACACCCCATAACCACACAATGACAACTAGACCACAAATACCTCAGCTGAGGTATAGACAGGCACGATGTTAAACAACACACATACACACACAAACTGTATGTAGCAATGACACACAATCAATAGCAGTGAACACACATCCAAACAATGACACAGGTGACACATCACGTACAACCAACATACAAGGAAATCCACAGATGCAGCACCATACACACGGACACACACAACACCCCATACAATCCGACAAACAAGCAGTCAGACAAAAAACAACATGCATATGGCACAACCCATCTACCCAGCGCATGCAACAACACAGACAACCCATACACAGACCACACACACCATTTGCACACAGATGTCACACCACCCTATAGAACGAAATAAGGACAAGCATCTCAACTTGCCAAACACAGCAATGTGGGCCGATGTATTTAGAACCATGACAATAATACAAACTATATACAAAATGTGCCAAATGGCAAGTCCATTGTTCAGAAATGCAGGGCACGTTGTCCAGACATCATGGCCCCAGCTTGACTTCTGACCTCCACGTCATAGGGGCATCAATTGGTAATGCAAGCACTTCAAGGGTTTGGGGGTGTTGGGGGTGGCTTAGATTTGGAAGGGGCATGTCTCTGTTTGGGCTTGGGGGGACTTTTGCTCTGGGAGGGGTAGATCATTTGCTGGGTGAAGGAGCAGGGGAAACACCATAGGGGGCACCAGAGGAATGGGAGGTGGAAGGGCCTGGGACGGGCAGGGGGACACAACATTTAGAGGTAACACGGGGTGGAACAGGAGTAGGAAAGAGGTCAAGGATGGCAAGAAAGACTTTTTTAAGTACACGGGGCGGTCACATCAATGAGGGATGGGAGGAGAGGTATAGGGAGTGCTTATGTGATGTGTTGGTGTGCTATACATGGACGCTGGTGTGTGCAATCCACACTGCGGTCTGCGGTAGGTGTATGCTGGGTGAGTGAGTGGGTGCGTGTGCATATCCTGGAAGGGGGGGTAGAGATGCAGAGAGAGGGAATGGAAGACGTTTGAGTGAATGTTGGGGTGGTGTGTGCAAGTGAGTTGGATGTGCTGCATGTGGCAGAGAAGGTGGTCGTGGTGAGTGCGGATGTGGTGTAGGGTGAGTGTCTGTGAGTCTGCTGTTCTGGCGAGGACCAGTGTGTGATGATGCAGTGCTGGCAGGTATGAGAGGTGATGTGACTGTAAGGGAGGCAGTGTGGGAAGTGTCTGTTGTTGTGCATGCAGATGTGTGATGTGTGTGTGTTTGGCTGTGTGTTCGTTTGTGGTGCTTATGTTAGTCTTTTTACATCTTGTCTGTTGTAGTGGAGTTATGCTGGTCTGTAGGTGTGTCCTGGATGGGTGTAGGGAGAGGGTTTGTGGATTGAGAACAGGTAGCTGGAGGGGGGACGGAAGAGGAAGGGACACTGGCAGCCATCAACAAGGAGGTCAAAGCCTGAAACGATCTCAGTAGGCAAGACAAGGCACCGTGAATGCCTACCAGGTAGGCATTGGACTGCTGCATCTGGGATGCCAGTCCCTGGAGGGCATTCACAATGATTGTCTGTCCCACAGAGATGGATCTCAGGAGGTCAATAGCCTACTTACTGAGGGCAGCAGAGCTGACTGGGGCAGGGACAGAGGTGCCTGTGGTGAAGGAGATGCCCACCCTCCAGGGTGAATGCACGGGCAAACTGGGTGGGGAGCTACAGGGAGGGCGGTGCTGGTAAGGGGGGTGGTGGACAAGGATGGTGCTGGGGTGGTCCTAGATGGGTCTGCCACCGCAGGGAGCCACCATCAGAGGAGGAATCAGAATTAGATGTGGTGGTAGCTCCAGTCTCCCCTGAGGTGCTCCCCTCACCCTCCATCCCACTGATCTCCTCAGCTTTGCTGGTGCCAGCCTCCTGGGTCCTGTGGACTGCTATATCCCCACTCACCATTGCCTTTCCTCTTTCATCAGATGATGCTAATGCATACATGGACAGAGGTGGAGAGAGAAGGAGGGTGGGAGAAACAGCAAGGGAGGAAAGGGTAATAACCCACTCATCCACTTCACATACAAACAATACATACATTGCCCCTGTTAGGGAAACAAGAGATCATTTTGCAGTCATGAACAATAGAGTCCTGCAAGCTATATCTAAACCTATCACTGATCACCTCATCCCTGCAGCCTAGACACTTAATTGAAAAGTCCCACATGCCTGTCAACTGGCTAAATGACTGATCCAACAATTCAACCCATTAACATACCCAACCACATTTCAGTCATGACAGGATGAAACAAATCTGACTTCAGAGGAAATGTGCACACAAACTAAATTACAGGAATGTGTGGAGTATATTTGGTACAGAGGTCCATTGATGTTGCAATTGAAGCAATTGCACTGTTAACGAAACATACCTATTATCACCCAAATACAGTACCAATAAGATCACCTTGTACTAGTACAATATACACAGAGATGGACTATCCAGCCAGTAAAATGTATGAACATTTGACCAGCCCATATGTACGGTAGAGTGTACCACCACTTCTGTTCCTGCATGGCTCTACATAGCTATCATGTCACACTCCAACATGATTGGTGTGACAACCAGGACTGTAAACTCCCCAAATGTTATCAGACCATGTAAATCCCAAGTCCTGTTAGGGTCACAGTACACAACCATGCAGAAGTCACCTAACAGTCTACACTTAGGGGGTCATTCTGAGCTTGGCGGGCCGCGGTAGCCGCCCGCCAAGCGGGAACCGTCAGAATACCGCTGCGCGGTCAAAAGACTGCCGCAGTTATTCTGAGTTTCCCGCTGGGCGGGCGGGCGACCGCCAGAAGGCCGCCCGCCCGCCCAGCGGGAAACCCCTTCCCACGAGGATGCCGGCTCCGAATGGAGCCGGCGGAGTGGGAAGGGTGCGACGGGTGCAGTTGCACCCGTCGCGATTTTCAGTGTCTGCTATGCAGACACTGAAAATCTTAGTGGGGCCCTGTTAGGGGGCCCCTGCAGTGCCCATGCCATTGGCATGGGCACTGCAGGGGCCCCCAGGGGCCCCACGACACCCGTTACTGCCAGCCAGGTTCTGGCGGTCAAAACCACCAGGACCAGGCTGGCGGTAAGGGGGTCGGAATCCCCATGGCGGCTCTGCCTGCAGCGTCGCCATGGAGGATTCCTCAGGGCAGCGGGAAACCGGTGGGACACCGCCGGTTTCCCGTTTCTGACCGCGGCTGTACCGCCGTGGTCAGAATGCCCATGGATGCACCGCCAGCCTGTTGGCGGTGCATCCGCGGCACTCTGCCCTGGCGGTAGTCAACCGCCAGGGTCAGAATCAGCCCCTTAGTCCCTTGTGGCTGCTGTGCTGCCCTCAAGCGCCCAGCCAACACAGGGTAGGCCACCACCAGGATGAGGGCCATTAGGGGGGTCGGGTCTGACGGGTACCCCTTCCACGTTGGGAGGCTATCCCCAGCTGGGCCTCTGCGGGCCAGATCCTCAGGTCTTTCCACTGCTTCCTGCAGTGGGTGTTCCTCCAGCTATGGACCCCCAGGGTCCGCACTTCCTTGGCGATGGCTCTCACAACCCTTTTTTCTGGTGGGTGCTGACCTGCATGGGAAACATTCTGAAAATGGGGACATGATGAAAATGATACCAATACAGCTGCTACTTTTGGCGACACACAACATACACAGCCCATGCACACTGCCAATATACCATACACATCATATGCATGCAAAACCCCAAATCAGTCATCATGTCAATGTGCACATAGATTCATCGTTGAACACCACCCGAAATGGGGAACAAAGGATGTTGTACTGACCGGTTACCCTCTAGCCCCATACAACCGCGAATACTGGGGTAGGGCCCCTTCCACCAGTTTCTCCAGCTCCTCAGCCATGAAGACTGGGGCCCTATCCCCTGAAGTGTGTGCCATCATTGCTCCAAGATTCAGGACACAGCAGCGCACGAGCGTAGCGGTCAGACCACCAGAACTGCCTGAATTAGTCTTCTTGGAGGTCTTGCAGTCATGGCGGTCCTCATCCGCCAGGGCAGCGCTACAAGCAGCACTGCACTGGGGATTACAAATTTGTTCTCCGCAGCGATTTCATGGAGGTAGCACCGCCATCAAAAGGCTGGTGGAAAATGGGTGCAGAGGGCCCCTTCCCATGCACTTGGCCAGCACCATCGCAATGTTCACTGAACATTACAAGAGTGCTAGTGGACCCCCAACACTGCCAGAATTAGCCGTCCTGACGGTCTGATGGTCATGGTGGTCCTAATCTGCAAGCAGAGCCGCCAGGGGGATTATGACTTTGTTCACCGCCAGCAATTTCATGGGAGTGGCAGTGCCATAAAAAGACTGGTGGAGAATGGGTGCACTTGGCATTGGAAGTGCAGGGACCCCTCTGGTCAGCACCAACGCAATGTTCACTTAACATTGTGAGGGTGCTGGTGCACCCTGCACACTATAAAATTGCCACCTGATCTATTACAAACAGAGACAATGCTGTAGGCCATTTCCCTGCTAGGCCAGCAGGCAGAAACTGAGGTTTCCGCCCGCTGACCCAGCGGGAAACTTCTGATGGGCCCAGTGGGGAGGCAACCACAATGGCAGCAACCTCCCCATTGAAATTTCGGCAGGCGGGCTTTTCCTCCTTCAAAAATCATAATGAGGTCCAGTGTATCCAAGTGTATAGATTATTAAATGATTTCTATATATATGAGAAAAACACAAATAAATATAAAGTTGTTCCTGGCCGCAGAATAAAATTCTAACTCCCTCACTCCCCTACTGTTGACAGGTAGATAACCCTTCAGGACAGGTTCACAGAGTTAAAAAGGATTTGTGGATATGTGTGATAACAGACCATATTGACAAGTATGTAAAGGCCTCACAAAATATTGAGAGTTCCTCTTCACCTAGAAGAGAAGTGTTTAAAATATTTCTCATGTACCATATCATCACTGAAGATAAGGTACTACCTGCCTTAGTCTGCATGCCCTTCCACAGATTTTATAGGTTACTCTGCACCCAAAGAAACCCAAACACAATACATATTCCCAGGGCAACATCTTAGGCAGATAATTATCAAAGATGTTGAAGAAATGGATTGTCCCATTTAGAAATTGTTTTCTTATGGCAATGGATCCAGTGGTTGTGGTCACCAATGGAAGGTTGACTACCCAAATAACCATAGTGTGCATTACTTTAATGTGTTGTTAATCTTGAACTACTTGGAAGATCACTGGTGCTACAAACAGAGAAAAAGAAGCATTGCATCAGCATAGAAAGGCATAGTTTCCGATCCTAAAGTCAACAGGATCTTCTGCGATGCTTCCATACTTTCAACAGCAGTGGTTTGCACAGATGGAAAGCAAGGACAGTAGGATTCTAGTTATTATGAGGTGCCACTTTAAGAAGGCAGCCAAGTTATCTGTCCAGTTTGCATTGTGCATTGACCAAGGGGCAGATTTAAGAAAAGTGGTGCTGCACCCAATGCAGCAACACTTTTCTTGCACCCCTTAATGCCCCCCCTAACACCACCATAAGTGTGCTGTATTAAAGATACGGCACACCATGGTGGTAGTTAAAGAACTAGCATCAAAATGTTTGATGCTAGTATGGTGCTTTGCAGGATTAGAGTAAAAAATGTTGAAACTAACCCTGCAAAGCACTTTGAGGCCCATTATAAATAATGATGTGCCTCCTTTTAATGTCTGCTCTGTGCAGATGTTAAATATGCCAAAAAAATGGCACAAAGAAATCTTTTTAGATTTTATTGTGCCATTTTTTTTGGCCCTCCTAATGGGGAAATGCCTCCACCTTGAATACAATATGCCTGGATTAGGCATAATGTGGCACAAGGGATTACATAGTGGCACAATACATGGACTGTGCCACTTTGTACATATGGTCCTACGATTTTGGAAGCCTAACGCCACATTAGCCTAAAAAAGTGACACTAATGTGGCTCTAGGCCTTCCTAAATCTGGGCCAAAGAGTCTTGAATTTGATCTTGGATTAAATGATAGCCAACAAGAAGTTTTCAAGGCTGCTTAGAAATGGTTGGGTTTTAGTAGATGAAGGCATCATTTGGCTATCTGAATTTGTGTGCTTTACAGTTTGGTGATCTATTTCTTAGTAAAACCAGAAAAAAACAACATTGCATATTCCAGAGAGGCCATGACATGACAGACCTGCTGTGCATCGGCAGGAACAGAAGGATTCATTGCATAGGTGAAAGAAGGAGTTATAATTATTTGCAGTAATTTTAGGACTAAAATATAAGTCTGAGTCAAAGATGATCCCCAATTTCCTAATCTTCTTAGAAGGAATGGGTGAAACGCTTAGGGCGGGTGTCTGCTTGCAGGGTTGACAATCAAGCCCTTTGCCAAAATGTGTGATGCTTTAAATCAAATAAAGTTGACTGTGTGTGTCTTGTCTAGAAATATTTATCACTCATGTTCTGGACCAGATCTTCCCATGCACCTACTGACATTTTCGTTAGCACACATACTTCAAAGGCACTGCATCATAAAACCTTAAGACACAGGCATAGCTTGTATACTGGATCTGTGCTTTCCTGTATTAAATGTATTCTCATCGACTTGATTATTTATTCATTTTCCTCCAATATTTTGGGAAGAGTTCTGATGTCCTTCACTTCATTATTATGAGTCATTGAGAAATGGAGACCACTTTTTATGGCTTTCGTTGGAATTACAAGAAAAATGTTTAAGCAGCTTTTCCACATATGTGACTTTTATGGAGAATGGGCCTAGTTTCTGCTTTTTTGATACTTACATAGTTCTTTATTTATTTATAAAGCGGTATCAGTATTTGACTGTGAGGTCTCAGCGTACTGTATACAGCAACATTTTAAACAATTGCAACTCTCACGTGGAATGAAGTAAAATCAGTCAACCCAATAAAACACAATTCAACATGAAATGTCACAAAAATAACATTGGAAGTTGTCAACGATATTGTTGTTTAGCATGCCGATAAGTGGGTAAAAATGAAGGGACGAGATTACAAGAGGAGATGGAGGCATACACAACAGTGGTGAGATGAGCATTTGGGATGTAAAGCATAGCCACCTGGGTGTGGGAAAGAGTGAGAAAGGAAAGAAAAAGAAAGAAATGTAGGAGATGATGAAGTAAATGAATATTTCACCGAGGTAACTCCATGGCACAACGAAGTAGACGGGGCAATTTCAGCCAAAATATAATTTGAAATGATGTGTTTTTTTTTCTTTCACAAAATAATTAGAATCTTGTAACATCTTGGGCCAAATGGAAGCAATTTCCATAGAGTAGGTGTTGCACCACCCAAGGACTGAGTTGTTGCTTCCTTATGAGTAATTAACTAGTTTATTGACTGATGGCCTCGGACAGATTTAATGATGGTTGAAGACATTCAGGTTGCTGCAGTTGTTATACTTTAACGACAACGAAGTCCAGCTTGCACTATATTTCGTCTTCTAGGTTGAACTGATTTTGATTGGGTTTAAAGGAAAAAAATTGATTAACCACCAGAATGGAGTTCCGTAGTAATACTCTCGATAACACTAAGGTCTTAAGAATATGGCTGAAGTCCCCAAGGTTGAAGAAAAAACCTGATCTTTTTAACATCTTGAAGAACAAATCTGGCTTTTAAAGCATTATGATTAATTCATCCAGACATGAACAAATGAACTTTGAGCCAAATCCCCTAAGATCTGATGGAAGGGGCAAAACTATCATTGTGAAGATTTCCAAGCCAACCATTGTAAGGTTGTGAGTGCAAGGGATATCATCCAGGGCCATAATAATTTATATTACTGTGCTGCAACCCCTAAAACAAAAAGAGTGCTGTTGGGCTAGAAACAGTGTGAATGGTAAATTAAACAGGCACACATTTCTCAAGAACCTTAGCTGATATCATCAGGTTTTATGGGAGGACAGTAGTGAACCATATAGTAGGATTGTCATGTGACTTCTCTAACCGGTCCAATTTTGAAAGGCTCTGCAAAACATGTCTTCCTTATGGAAACATTTATCAGTCAGCACCATTGATTTACAGTAAAACTTGTTGAAATGGGTTGATGATGAACAGTTACTTTTGAATCTATTACAATTTTGACAAAGTTATCCTTGAACAGCGATTGTAATATACATCAATCATCGGAATGTCCTGGAATCACAGGTGTCACTTGAGGTTTGAGTTAGTAATGGGAATGGCACTTCTAATTTGTTCAATAGTTAGTGAAAAAGTCCGGGAATTGAATACAGTTCTGTTGATATTGTGCAATAGTGGACTCTGGGTGCATGTGCAGAACTGATTCTGGCCAGATATAATAGTTATTTAACCAACATAGGGAATTATTTATCATCTCTTCAAGATAATGTTTGATCATGTCATTTATCTTTCCATGGTGTTTTAATGTAGAAAAGAATTTCCAAAGCACAGATTTATTTTCACATAAAGAATATATTATAATAAAACCATAGATTCCATACATTTGATTGGAATTATATTGTTGGGGTGTGCAAATAAATCACTTCTCTTCTGATTAGCATAATTGTAACTGGAGAATGTTTAGTTAACACTCAGAGCAATAACTGTGTTTTCTGAGTTGCTATTTAGAATAAGTGTCCAATCGTGAACAGAGACATGCCGGATTGATCTTTTCTCTAGAAGCACAGTTGACCGGTAGGAACTAGTGAGAGCAGTTCTTGACTAAATAGACTATTAAGAGGTTAACTAATCGACTTTTCCCAGGCTAAAAAAATCAATTGTAATGTCATCACAGATGATTAAATCAGGTATCTTGCCTTTTATGATGGTGGGGGATTTTGAGGGGTAATTTAGGTTATGCTGAGTCTGAAGCATCTTGAAAGTGAGCACACAAACTTATAATACATGAGCAATCAACGTTTGTTTGTCCAAGAAATTGTCAAAGGTGTCCTCATTGAAAGCATTTTCACATTTTGGAGTAGGTTTTCAGAATGATGTAGAAGTGTGTGGTGCTATTGGGTGAGGATATCCTGGTTACTGTTAGTGATTCGAGCCGCAGTTGTTTTTTGTCCTCTGTCTGTTCTGATGATGGTGTATCCATAGTCATTCGCAGGCTTCTGTCAATGTGGAGCATGCTGAGGACACAGTGTCAGAAACTTGAGGCAAGGGCTGGTGAGAATGAGGAAGATTAAATGAATTAAAGAACAGGAGTTAGTAGCAAGTTAGTAGCAAGGCAAATACAATAACGGAGTTGATGGAGAAGCTAGCAACGGCGGACATGGAGGCTGGAGAAGCAGAATATGAGGTGGAACTAGGGCAGAGACTGGTGAAGAACCAATAGGAGAACAGGAGGATCTGGGTTAACACTTATGCGTTAGGTTGAAAAGACCCAGCACGGTAGATTAAGGTACCTCCTTACTTCTTTCATTGCTGTTTTACCACGGCTGATAGTTAATTCACCATTTGGCATTCCCTTGCTTTTTTGTTATGTTCATCTTTATCCTCTCCCGGTTTCTTTACATTTTCACACTTTGTTGGCTTCTTATGCTGTTGGTTTTCTGCATGTGTTTCTGTTGCTGGTGCTCCCAGGTCTGCGGAGGGTTTCTAGAAAGCTCGGGGGCTTTATCTGCCCCTTCATCATAGCATCCAGTAAGCTGAGGTGGGGTCTAAGGCGTTGATAAATGGGCTCTAAAGTTTGTGACCAATTTCCAAAGCCCCAACAGTTCATCTGAAGGTAGTCATGGGGCAGAAAAATGTTGACCTTTCAATATTAGTCCAATTATGCCCTGTTAGTTTTTACTCCACTCTTTGGGGACGAAATAATGATTGTTTGTTTTCATGACTAGAAGTTTGTTCTGAAACCAAGCATAGAACTCATGACATGTGTAAATATTTCGCAGACGTCTTCTTGTATAACACGTATTGCTGAAATGCAAATTTGGGTTAAGCATTCACACGTTTCCCCAGGAACATCATACATCTTGCTGTACCGCAATTCAGCTAGCTATAGAGTCGTGCTGACAGAACTCTAATATGCTCATAGCAAGTCATTGCCAAGCATAGAGTATTCCTGTTGTTCACACTCATTCTCTGTAGTTAGCACGTTTGTGTTTACAGTCCTTCCCTCCTTTTTCCTCTTCTGTTCCAGTAGACACACTACGAATGAGAACTAATTGCAATGAACCACCGAAACTGTGGTCTTTGAGGACACATACTAAATCTTGAAATGCTAAGCAACTGATTCCAATTATTCACTGTTTGGAGAGCTGCTGTCAAAAATGTAAGATAGCACAATGCCAACACTGAATAAGCACTCAGGGGATATTAACAAAACTAATGTCAAAAGTATCATATAACGGGATCCAGTACTTTATAAGCGTTTAAGAGGTATTAGGATATTTCGGAAACTATCTTCTCTGAAGTAATGAATCATTTCAAAAGCTTTGCTTAGACCATCCTCGAGAAATATGAATTGAAATACAAAGTGATATGTAATTCTGCTAACATTTATTTCAAGGTGTGCTGTTTACTTTGGCTGTCTGAATTCACTGTCAGTTTATGGGTTTCCACTAGATTATCTAGATTACTTTCCATATGTTGGCATCTATTTCGAAACTAATGCTACCTAACAGGATGGCAGTCATACCTTATTAATCATAATTTGAGGTCAGTCGCAATTTTGCTAGCCAGGAAGCAAAACATATTTATTAACTGCGTCCTTATTGTGTCTTTTGAGGGTGGATGGTTGAAAGGTGGAGACGGTGCTCTTTATGGATTTTCATAACACAGATATTTAACCAATAAATTAGTAAATAAATCTATGACCAGAATGTGCATACCTTTGCAACTGTCTTGTTTTAGTTGCTTTTCAGAACAATCAAGTTACACTTTCAAATGTAACATATAAAATAGTGTGGTTACAGTTGGACATTTACGTTTTATTTGTGTTGGTCTTAAAATTGAATGGTAGGTGTTATTTTTTAAAAGCATACCAATACGCGAAAGGGTGTCCTGGTGCAGTTCAGAGAGCCAGAGAGAAAAGAAAGGCAACTCACTGAAAGAGGTACTAGATAGGCGAATTCAAAGACCTACTACCTGTAAAAAATATTTATAGAAAGTGGGTATGCATGTGAGACAGTATGCGAGTCTGTGAATGAGATAGTGTTCAAGTCTGAGACAGTTTTAGACAGTAAGTGAGCATGTCAGTGATATAGTATGTATGAGTGAGACAGTATGAGAATGTGACTGTAAATGAGACCATGTGGGTGAAACTGTGAGTGAGCATGCGAGCACCTGTGTGAGGATGAGAGTGGAAGAGTGAGTAAAACGTCAGTGATGTAATATGGGGGCCCTAGGCACTCATGCTCCGGAATGAAGTCACGCAGACACAGTCTTATAGTGGTACAAACTGGCCTCAGGCACGTGCGCCCGGCCCCTTTTATTGGCAGGGTCACCTGACTGGTGACGCCTGTGTTGGGTGGGCGTGGGGTGCACATGTAAGACCATCCCTCAGCAGAGTGGCTGGCAGAAACACTAGAACGAGTCCAGCTGGTCTCTATATCCCTCCCAAACTTTATTGAGGAACCAAAGAAATTCCAACCTGTAAAAGAAAACAATAACAAAGCACCACAATCAGTCTCTCGGCCTCAAAAAGGCAGACTGCAGAATTGCAGTGGACATGGTGCAGCTGGGAGCACCCGGACACCTCCGCATGAGTCCATGATTTAACCAGGTACAGCTGGGCACGAACACTGTGTGGATGAAGTCCAGATACTTCAGTCGCTTGTCCACGACCTCACAGTTCACTGTATATTGTCAATCCGGTCCTGCCTGGGCTCATGTGGTCAAAGTCTATTTACAGTTTCTAATGCGGGTGCATCTGGAGCAGTGGGGAGTCCACTGTACACAGTTCTGGACAGCATTCTGACTCTGGAGATTGTCTAACTCCTAAGACTGCAGACAACGTGACAGCCTGGGGCACCTGGGAGTCCAGCAGCAGAGCAGCGGCAGTCTTCCCTCTCGTGCCAGACCTCCATCAAGCAGGAGTCTCCTTGAGGTCCTTTCGCAGGCTTCCACGGGACTGTGTGGACTGTGCCAGCCTATCTCAGGCCCAGCAAAGACGTCTCAAAGGAACAGCCTACAGGACCACATCCGAGTCCCACATGGAGCCACAAGGGTGGTTGATGCAGTGTCCGCTTGCTCGAGCCATCTGGATTCAGGTGCTCTGGTCATAGTGCAAAGTCTTCAGGTGACCAGTCTCTCAATATAAGACCTCCGTGCTTCCGGATGCCTGACATGGAGCTGTCTCAGATGCATTCTCTCTCAGCGAGATTCTGCTCTCACAGGAATTCGTTGGAGGCCTTTGTCCCTGGATTGCCATGGGACTGCGTGGGCTGTGCAGGCCAGCGAAGGCCACGCCAAAGGAGTCTCTCTGAACTCCCAACAGGGCCACATCCAAGTCTTGTGCAACCCCAAGGGTGGATGGTCCAAACGATCTGGTCTGCTGTCACCGGCAGGTGTCCGGTTCACGGGGCTCATGGCAGGTATTCAGATGATAAGTTTCTACGTTGCCAGACATGCCTTGTCAGCGTCGGTTCTTGTTACTGACTGTCTCCACGCAGGTGGTGCTGTGCTGCATCAGGGTGTTTGGGCGATGCACCTCATGATGATGAGGATGATGATGTTTTTCATCCTTCTGCAGATCAAACAGGTGGCGTCATCTTCGTCGGTGGAAGGACCACTGGATGGACTTCGTGGCCACTGGCCGGTCTTGTGCGGCCTGTACAGTTGGCGTCAGGGATGCCATTGCAGCCAAGCAGCCGGTGACAAGTGACACGACGGTCGCACTGCGAAGCGTGGGGGACCACCCACATCACTGTCTTCAGTGACGTCTGCTCACCCCAGTGACTGTCTTGTGCTGATGGATACCTTCTCATCTGCTCTCACGAGTCCTCAGTTGTCACTCTACTTCCTTCCACTTTCACACCTGTGATGGAGTTGATCTGTGGTGTGACCGGCCTGTCACACTCCTCTCCTCATTTCTTGTTGGCATCGTGCCACTCTCTCTTCTCCCTGGTGTGGCGTCGTGCCACAGGTCGCATGTTGCGGCACATGGACCTTGCGCTGCACCTCTGCTGTTACATCTTCCTCTTTGTCCTCGACGTGGCGTCGTGCCACAGGTCGCATGCTGCTTCACATGGACCTATCACTGCACCTTCGCTGGTACATCTTCCTCTTCGTCCTCGATGTGGCGTCGTGCCACAGGTCGAATGCTGCGTCACATGGACCTATCACTGCACCTCCTCTGGTGCATCTTGCTCGGGTAGGACATGATCTGCTCTTCAGGCAGACCTCTCCCGGTCTGGTCCGTCCCCGGATCCTCTTGGTGGACCTCTCCCTGGCAGGAGGGTCACTGCTCTCTTCCTCCATCTCTTCACTCGAGGGCACCACTCTTGCACCTCGAGGCTGCTCTGGAAGGGTTGGTCAGTTCAGATTACCTGCCCACTGATGCGCCAACAGTGGCCATCTTCCATTGTTGTGCGGCCAGCTGACATGGCCTCTTGTCCCGTGCGTTACGTCACGCTCTCGGGTACCCGCTCCATCTTCACAGACTTTTTTTTGAGTCGTCAAGTTCTCTGGCGCAGCTCTCTGCGCACGTCACATAGTCTCTGGGCGTCCTGTGGTAACGCCTGGCATGTCTCTTTCTTGTCCTGCGTGATGTCCATCACTGCTGGGGCATGTGGCATTCTTTCGGCGGTAGCGGCGGACGGCCGCCAGGGGCTGCGCAGGCCGTGCGTGCTCTCTTCGTTCCTCACGTGGCACTTACGTCCATTCCTCACTGTTGCAGCTTGGCTGGGACAGCTGCAGTCTTCTCCTTCCCTTTGCAGCGTTGTCTGCGTCGCTTCTATCTTCCTCGCTGTTTCCGCCTTCTGCACCATTTCCGTGCATGGGCGCACTGTTGGTCTGGAGCAGTCACTTTCTGAAAGTGCTGCTGTAAACTTGCCTTCATCCATGCTTGTTTTCCTTTAAAACAGAAACAGGGTGTAGTACCAACTTTGGCCACTGGATGCCACTAGTGCACTTCTTTTCTAGGTTGAAGACAGTCTTTCCTGTTACCGGGACTCGTTTGTTTAAACAGATGTCGGTGAGGAGGGCATGCTGCCGGGGGGACTTCTCAGGCTGGTGGGGGCTGCAGGTAAGTGCCATTTTATTTATTTTCTCCTTTTTCTCTTCTCTTTTCTTTTCCTTTCTGTCCATTTTATTTTTATCTCAAAAAATACACAGCCTTGTTTGAAGAGGCCTGCAGAGGGCACCAATGTCAGTGAGCGGGGTGGGGGCTCCGGGCACAGTTTTTTTTTCTCTCTCTAGGTGCGTGTCAGCACCTGAAATCTTTGCTCCACGCCCTTTTTCTATGCAGCCCTGGGCAATTTACCTGTACCTGGTGCGTGTCTGCACCTTGTATTTCAAACTGTTTTCTTTTGGTGCATGTCTGCACCAGTTTACTGGGTCCACACAGGAGCTGGTGGGGGCGGCCCTGTGCATATCTTCTTAGGTGTGCGAGAGCACCATTATTAAAAAGGAAAAGGGGAAAACGGCCCCGGGTCGTGTTCTTTGTTCTTGGTGCACGATCGCACCATGTCCTTCACTAGCGGTCTGCAGCAGCATGGCACACGCTGCGGACCGCATTCTTTTTTTGGGGGAGACCGGCCCCGGCCATAATTTGGCATTTTCATGGCACGCGACAGCGCCATTTGCCCACATACTGCACAGACTCAGCAGCCTTCTCCCACAATGCGGGCCGCGCTGCATTTGACTCTTGGGGCGGGGGGGCTGAGGGCATTTTTCCACGGGGGCTGGAGGGAAAAGCAGCACTGCGTGCTTCGTATCGCTTTATTTATTTTCGGCAGCCGTTTTGGCAGTGCTGCGGGACGCTCTGATCAGTAGCACCTACCCCTTCACTGACACCGGTGGGGCTGCGACGGCCTTCTTTCTCCTTCTTTTCCCACCGATTGCTCTTGCTGTGTCACAGTTCGTGTCTGCAACCACGTGGGGTTGCAGATCCCACCCTCATCGCCAATGTAATATGGGGGCCTTAGGCCCGCATGCTCCGGAATGAAGTCACACAGACACAGTCTTGTAGTGGTACAAACTGGCCTCAGGCATGTGCGCCAAGCCCCTTTTATTAGCAGGGTCACCTGACTGGTGACACCTGTGTTGGGTGGGTGTGGGGTGCACATGTAAGACCAGCCCTCAGCAAGGGTGGCTGGCAGAAACACTAGAACGAGTCCAGCTGTACTCTACATATGAGACAGTACAAGACTGCATGAATGAAACAATGGATGAATAATACAGTGTAAAGCAGACAGTGTGTGGGCATGTGAGTGAAGACAATATGTCAGTGTGTTTGAGGCTGTGTTAATGAGACAGTGTGTGAATGAGTAAGTGTGTGGAAGGATATGAGTAAGACAATGATTGAACAGATGTGTGAGACAGTGAATGTGTGAGACAGTATACAAATCCCATTGTGTGAGTTAGACACTGTGAATGTGCCTCTGAGTGAGCATGTGAGCATGAGACTGTGTCTGTGTGAGAAAGGGTGTGAGAATGTGAGTAAGGCTGGGAGTGAGAAAGTAAGAGGGACACTGATGAGACGTGTGTGAGTATGTGAGTGGAAAAGTGTAGACAAGTGAAAGACACAAAATGTGAGACATGTGAGTCAGATAGTGAATGTGCATGTTTATAGTTTATGCACAAGTAAGTAACACGTTTATTTGAATGATTATTTAAAACCATTGGAAATCGATAAAAAAACAAATCCAACATCATTAAAATATACAAAAAAGTGAAAACTGTTTATACTGTGAAGGGACAGCAATAATGAAACCTATCTACTAACTCTTAAAATCAGTGGTCTAGAGATTAAAATGAATAGGTAAAAAACTATTCTGCAATGCACATGTAGAAATAAGCAGAACTTAAAAAGCCAGCAAACTTTTTTTTTTTTATGATTGTGCAAATTGACAGTTAAACAACCGGTTGGTCTGTATCATTGTAGAGCTGTATCTTATTTGCTTGTTTTGGCTGATTAGTGCAAGTTAGGAACAATGTTAAAACCTATCTACTAGCCTTAAAAGACAGTGCCTAGGATTTTTAGTTTATAGGAATCAAAGAGGATAGTCACTGAAAGCATTATCTATTCTATTCCACAGTCTATGCATGAAAAAAGGACCATGGTGGAAGGTTAAGCACCTTGTATGGTTAAATATGCAAATTAGCAATTGGGTGATCAATTGCTCTGTGAAATTAGTGAGCCTGTTCATTATTGACTGAATTAAATGATCAATGAATAATTTAACAGTCTCACAGTGTCATAAGCCGGTATATTCCCCTGGTGTGTCATTACAGGGTGAAATTATTTGGGCAGTCACTCGATGTTGTAAAACAGTCTGGCTCCCTAGACTAAAAATGTGGTTGCTTACGCCCCATCACCAGCTGAAGCAAGTCAGTATTGCCGATCGTCGATCATGTCCTCCAGTGTCCCATAACAACCTCTCAGCTTGTTATCAACAATACTCAACAATACTCAAAAATCTCACAAGGCGGCAGGTAAGCTGGACTCCGCTGCCCTCGAAGCATTATTTCAATACCTGTCTACATTACCTTATTCCCAAGATGTTAAAAACGGGTCTTTGTTGCTGTCTGTGGACTTTCATCAGATCAGGACATTTGCACAGCAAGTGTATCATATACTCCTTTTCAGTCGCACACAGGCGGCAGTTGAATGTGTGTTTTGGAACCTTCCAATGCGGTAAGTGCAATAGGGAAGGTACGATGCCAAGACAATGGCGTTTTTCTTTGCTTGCTCTAGAGAATCCTGCTCCTAGATAAAGTTTTGGGGCTGCCGTAGAATAGGTGTTAAGTATGACCCAGACATGCACCCTTCTCGACAGTAGTGCTTTATCCTCTGTCATGGATTTCACTTTGACAATCTTGTTGGCCAACTTCTGTACTTCTTAATGCCCTGACACCTCCCAGATTTCATGTAAGCTTAGTAGTTAAATAGATTCCTGAAGGTAAACTGAGTGCTTTTCTTGGACCGCAGTTCCATAGATATGCATTAACGTTGCCAGGCTCCCTTTTCTGCATATTAAAGCAGCGCTTGGTGTATGCTCCTCTATGGGCAAGTTGTAGTGTAAGAGATGTGTACTTTGGTACATTAAAAATCAGTCTTGTTGCCCCTGTGATAATACTGTTCAAGGTACTGGCATCCTGCCCCTTCATACATTCACGGCTGTAAGTGATCGATGGAATGGGTTTGGCTCGTATTACCTAGATCAATGGAGTCAGGCTTGGACCGGATTTTTATTTTAAGATTTTATGAGGCCACTTCTACTGTGTTTCCTCTTCTTTTCAGGGCCTCATTCTGCAGAATATATGTGCCTTTAGAGTCTATTGTGACCCCCAGATAGTATACTCCTTTACTGCCTCTAGTCATAAACCTTCAAGGTACCAGTGATATTTTTGCAACACCCTTATTTCATTTTTTTTTGCATGACTCTGGAGTTCTCTAGATTTATATTCAGGGCATTTTTAAAGGAGTAGTTGTAAGTGGCGTCTAGTATACGTTGGAGGTCGACCGGAGTTTGGCTGAATAACAAAAGGTCATCTGCATATAATAAGTTTGAAAGCGTGTGACCGCCCATCCTAGGACAGTGAGAATTGCAATTATCCAATTCAAATGGCAGGTCCGCAATACAAAGATTAAATAGAGCTGGAAGTCAATACGCTACCTTGTCGCTGCCAGGCCTTTTCCCCCTCCTGTGACGAGCCTTTTTTTGCCTATTTGGGGCAGTTCACGCTTAGGCCCTCATAACTTTTTGTCCACATAAGCTAACCAAACCAAATTTGTGTCCTTTTTTTCCAACATCCTGGGGATTCTAGAGGTACCCAGACTTTGTGGGTTCCCTGAAGGAGGCCAAGAAATTGGCCAAAATACAGGGAAAATTTCGTTTTTTTCAAATAAATTGGAAAAAGTGGCTGCAGAAGAAGGCTTGTGGTTTTTCCCCTGAAAATGGCATCAACAAAGGGTTTGCGGTGCTAAACTCAGCAGCTTCCCAGCTTTCAGGAACAGGCAGACTTGAATCAGAAAACCCAATTTTTCAACACAATTTTGTCATTTTACTGGGACATACCCCATTTTTGCAATTTTTTGTGCTTTCAGCCTCCTTCCAGTCAGTGACAGAAATGGGCATGAAACTAATGCTGGATCCCAGAACCCTAAACATTTCTGAAAAGTAGACAAAATTCTGAATTCAGCAAGGGGTCGTTTGTGTAGATCCTACAAGGGTTTCCTACAGAAAATAACAACTGAAAAAGAAAAATATTGAAATTGAGGTGAAAAAAACATAAATGTTTCTCTACATTTTACTCTGTAACTTTTCCCTGCAATGTCAGATTATCGAAAGCAATATACCGTTACGTCTGCTGGACTCCTCTGGTTGCGGGGATATATAGGGCTTGTAGGTTCATCATGAACCCAAGGAACCCAGAGCCAATAAATGAGCTGCACCCTGCAGTGCATTTTCATTCTATACCGGGTATACAGCAATTCATTTGCTGAAATATAAAGAGTAAAAAATTGGTATCAAGAAAACCTTTTTATTTCCAAAAAGGGCACAAGAAAAGGTGTTGAGGAGCAGTGGTTATTTGCACATCTCTGAATTCCGGGGTGACCATACTAGCATGTGAATTACAGGGCATTTCTCAAATAGATGTCTTTTTTACACACTCTCCTATATTTGGAAGGAAAAAATGTAGAGAAAGACAAGGGGCAATAACACTTGTTTTGCTAATCTATGTTCCCCCAAGTCTCCCGATAAAAATGATACCTCACTTGTGTGGGTAGGCCTAGCGCCCGCGACAGGAAACGCCCCAAAGCGCAACGTGGACACATCCAAATGTTTGAAAGAAAACAGAGGTGTTTTTTGCGAAGTGCCTACCTGTAGATTTTGGCCTCTAGCTCAGCCGGCACCTAGGGAAACCTACCAAACCTGTGCATTTCTGAAAACTAGAGACCTAGGGGAATCCAAGGAGGGGTGACTTGCGGGGCTCGGACCAGGTTCTGTTACCCAGAATCCTTTGCAAACCTCAAAATTTGGCTAAAAAAACACATGTTCCTCACATTTCTTTGGCAGAAAGTTCTGGAATCTGAGAGGAGCCACAATTTCCTTCCACACAGCGTTCCCCCAAGTCTCCCGATAAAAATGATACCTCACTTGTGTGGGTAGGCCTAGTGCCAGCGACAGGAAACACCCCAAAGCGCAACGTGGACACATCCAAATTTTTTGAAGAAAACAGAGGTGTTTTTTGCGAAGTGCCTACCTGTAGATTTTGGCCTTTAGCTCAGCCGGCACCTAGGGAAACCTACCAAACCTGTGCATTTCTGAAAACTAGAGACCTAGGGGAATCCAAGATGGGGTGACTTGCTGGGCTCGGACCAGGTTCTGTTACCCAGAATCCTTTGCAAACCTCAAGATTTTGCTAAAAAAACACATGTTCATCACATTTCTGTGGCAGAAAGTTCTGGAATCTGAGAGGAGCCACAAATTTCCTTCCACCCAGCGTCCCCCCAAGTCTCCCGATAAAAATGATAACTCACTTGTGTGGGTAGGCCTAGTGCCCGCGACACGAAACGCCCCAAAGCGCAACGTGGACACATCCAAATTTTTGGAAGAAAACAGAGGTGTTTTTTGCGAAGTGCCTACCTGTAGATTGTGGCCTCTAGCTCAGCAGGCAGCTAGGGAAACCTACCAAAACTGTGCATTTCTGAAAACTAGAGACCTAGGGGAATCTAAGGAGGGGTGACTTGCGGGGCTCGGACCAGGTTCTGTTACCCAGAATCCTTTGCAAACCTCACAATTTGGCTAAAAAAACACATGTTCCTCACATTTCTGTGGCAGAAAGTTCTGGAATCTGAGAGGAGCCAAAAATTTCCTTCCATCCAGCGTTCCCCCAAGTCTCCCGATAAAAATGATAACTCACTTGTGTGGGTAGGCCTAGTGCCCGTGACACGAAACGCCCCAAAGCGCAACGTGGACACATCCAAATTTTTGGAAGAAAACAGAGGTGTTTTTTGCGAAGCTCCTAACTGTAGATTTTGGCCTCTAGCTCAGCCGGCACCTAGGGAAACCTACCAAACCTGTGCATTTCTGAAAACTAGAGACCTAGGGGAATCCAAGATGGGGTGACTTGCGGGGCTCGGACCAGGTTCTGTTAACCAGAATCCTTTGCAAACCTCAAGATTTTGCTAAAAAAACACATGTTCATCACATTTCTGTGGCAGAAAGTTCTGGAATCTGAGAGGAGCCACAAATTTCCTTCCACCCAGCGTCCCCCCAAGTCTCCCGATAAAAATGATACCTCACTTGTGTGGGTAGGCCTAGCGCCCGCAACAGGAAACGCCCCAAAGAGCAACGTGGACACATCCAAATTTTTGGAAGAAAACAGAGGTGTTTTTTGCGAAGTGCCTACGTGTAGATTTTGGCCTCTAGCTCAGCCGGCATCTAGGGAAACCTACCAAACCTGTGCATTTCTGAGAACTAGAGACCTAGGGGAATCCAAGATGGGGTGACTTGCGGGGCTTGGACCAGGTTCTGTTACCCAGAATCCTTTGCAAACCTCAAAATTTGGCTAAAAAAACACATGTTCCTCACATTTCTGTGGCAGAAAGTTCTGGAATCTGAGAGGAGCCACAAATTTCCTTCCACCCAGCGTTCCCCCAAGTCTCCCGATAAAAATGATACCTCACTTGTGTGGGTAGGACTAGCGCCCACGAAAGGAAAGGGCCCAAAACACAATGTGGACACATCACATTTTTTTATAAAAAGCAGTGCCTACCTTTGGATTTTGGCCTGTAGCTCAGCCGGCACCTGGGGAAACCTAGCAAACCAGCGCATTTTTGAAAACTAGAAACCCAGGGGAATCCAAGATGGGGGACTTGCGGGGCTCTGACCAGGTTATGTTACCCAGAATCCTTTGCAAACATCAAAATTTGGCCCAAAAAACACTTTTTCCTCTCATTTCAGTGACAGAAAGTTCTGGAATCTGAGAGGAGCCACAAATTTCCTACCACCCAGCGTTCCCCTAAGTCTCTCGATAAAAATGGTACCTCACTTCTGTGGGTAGGCCTAGCGCCCACGAAAGGAAATGGCCCAAAACACAACATGGACACAACAAATTTTGTCACAGAAAACAGAGGTGTTTTTTGCAAGGTGCCTACCTGTGGAGTTTGGCCTGTAGCTCAGCCGGCCCCGGGGGGGAGCAGAAATGCCCTAAAATAAATTTGCCCCCCCCAACCCCCACCCCCCCCCCGGAGCGACCCTTGCCTACGGGGTCGCTCCCCCCACGTGACATTGGCGCCAAAAAACAAATCCCAGGTGCCTAGTGGTTTCTGCCCCCTAGGGGGCAGATTGACCTAAAATCACCCAATCTGCCCCCAAGGGGGGCAGAAATGGCCTAAATACAATTTGCCCCCCAGGGGAGCGACCCTTGCCTGATGGGTCCCTCCCCATCTCTAAAAAAACAAACAAACAAAACAAAAAAATAATAATAATAATTTCCCCTGGCGCCTAGAGGTTTCTGCCCCCCCCCGGGGCAGATCGGCCTAATAATAGGCCGATCTGCCCCCAGGGGCGGCAGAAATGGCCTGAAATAAATTTGCCCCCCTAACACCCACCCCCCTCCCCGGGAGCGACCCTTGCCTACGGGGTCGCTCCCCCTGCGTGACATTGGCGCCAAAAAACAAATCCCCGGTGCCTCATCAAAATAGGCCAATCTGCCCCCAAGGGGGGCAGAAATGGCCTAAATATAATTTTCCCCCAAGGGGAGCGACCCTTGCCTAAGGGGTCGCTCCCCACCTAAAAAATTAAAATGAAACATAAAAAAATAAAAAAATAAAATATGGTCCCTGGTGCATAGAGGTTTCTGCCCCCCCTGGGGGCAGAAAAGGCCTTCCCGAAAAAATGCGCCCCATGGGAGCGAACCTTGCCCAAAGGGTCGCTCCCTTATGACAATTTCAGAAGAAAAAAAATAAATCCCTGGTGTCTAGTGGGGTTTCAAAAGCCGGATTGCAAGCAATCCGGCTTTTGAAACCCTCGGAGAGACTTCAAAGGGAAGGAAATACTTTTCCTTCCCTTTGAAACCCCTCCGGGCCTCCCCCAGTGATTGAAAGAGAAATGCTTTTGCATTTCTCTTTCAATCGCGCTGGAAGCAGAGCTTCCAGCGTGATTGGGGAGGCCCCTGTGACAAATGAGCGCGCGCTCGCGGGCTGACGTCACAGGGAGGGGTGGGGGGGGTCGGGGTGGAAGGGGAAGGTCTTCCCCTTCCATCCCCGCCTTGGGGGGGAGGGGGGTGCACGGGGGCGCGCTAGCGTGCCCCCAAGTTCCCCTGTGCCATGGACGAGATGATCTCGTCCAAGGCACAGGGGAACTGTAGCCTTGGACGAGATCATCTCGTCCAAGGCACAGAACCGGTTACGACCTTTAGAAGTTGGTATTCGTTTTGATAGGCAGGCGTCTTCCCGCAGCTTGACTTGGACCCAGGTATCAGTGTGTAGAATAATCAATTGTTTCAAGAGGTCACTCGGGATATCTTTTTTAGCAAGCTTACCCCAGATCCTTTTCCTGTCAATGTGATCAAAAATCGAGGCGTAGACTATGAAGCAAACATATAGTGGTGAGCTGCCAGCCTTTGTGGCGAATGTTAAAATGTTTGTGGTTGTGCACGCATGCCTATTAAACCCAGTTTGATTGTACGGAATTACTGTGTTGTCCATCGCCCAGTTCAGGAGCTCTTCTAAAATAAGGCCAGCATAATAGTTCACATCATTACCAATTAAGTTAACCAACTTGAACCTTTGCTTCATTTTTGTTGCCTTTTTGTATATTGGTGAAATTATCGACACCTCTCCCCGCCCTGGGCTGCTGGAATAGTTTTTGTGAAAAAGGTTTGTTCAAAGACTGGTTTAAGGGCATCTGCCCTGTAATCAGAGTCCGATTTGAAGAGGAACGGTGGGATTCTGTTTGGACATGGGCCTCACTCCTACCTTTTGCAATCCTGTTTTTAAACTGGTTGCTTGTAATTGTCATTATGAAATGCAATTGGTCACTTTTGTTAACTTAAAGTCTCCAGCCTATATCTGAATGATTCTTTCCTCTTCCTTAGTCCTTTCTTGTTGTTCTGTGTTGAAATATTTCATGAGGTAGCTGACCCACCCGTCCTCTATCATGCGCTGTTATTACTTTTAATGTCATGAAATAGTTTGGCCCAGAGCAGCTCTTCTGAGTCCCTTTTCACCTGGAGCTTTCTCTTTATAGCTTTTAATTGCCATAATTTCTTCAAGGTGTCCGTGTCTGGGCCAGCTGAACCAATCCTCGGCAGGGATTTTTTTATTGCTGTTTTGGGGTGCTGAATTTGCGGGTCATGTATTCTAGTGGGTGGCTTGCCTGTCTGTTTTTGTAGTTTTTCACCTGTCTTCAAACGGGGTCTGTCTCTAGTTGCATAAGAAACCCCTACGGCTTTGATAAGGGTTTCCCAACTGGCGACAGTATCAAGGTATCTGTTCTTTCTCCTTCCATAAAGACTTTGCCACCAACAGCAGCCACTCTAGATTATCAGTCTTACATTTTATCCTTTTGTTGTTAACCATAAATAAAGAGATAGAAACTGCACCTAGACTATGCCATCTGTGAGTCTACCCTGCCAGGTAGTGCACCCCAGCCCTGGACCCTTGGAAGTAGTCTTGAGGTGCTTTGCCAGCCTCTATAGATCCAGCAGAACCGATGTACCTCCTCTGCTGTGCAGCGCACCACTGAACAGAACTGACACTCCACTGCAGCCTGGATAGAACCCATTGGAAAGACTTGCCAGCATTGCATTCGGACCTGTAGCTCCGCAACACATCCTTAATGCAGGCCCTCACATTGCTCAACAACAGCAGCCTCCATGAGGACAACAGACTCTGCATTGCAGCCTTTCAGCTCCTCAGAACCAATGCATCGCCCTGACTGTGTGACACATCCCTGACTTTTGACTATGGATTGCAAGCTCTTGTTAACTGGCTCTTCGACGATGATGCAATAGGATCTAACACCGCAGCCTCACCGCATCTCAGAACTAAAGCATCACTTCAGCTGCATGACACACATTTGAGGCAGATCCACTCACAGCTTTCCAAACCAGGATTGAATGTACTTTGTGCAGCAGACCTGACTGGTCCCTGTAGCCAGTCTTTGCTCCATCATGGTGAGCCCAAACTTGTGACTTTTTTCACAGCCGGCATAACCAGATATCCACAGTTGCCTCTTCATGCCTTTTGGCGCTATTTTTACCAAAATCTTTAAAATTGAATATCTCCGGTTCTATTGATTGGATTATCTTTGCTTTGATCTTGTCTTATTTAATAAAACCTCCTATATTTTTTTCTTTAGTGGTGTGTTTTCATTATGTTTGAAGTGTTATACAAATACTTTACACATTGCCTCTGAGTTAAGCCTGACTGCTCTGTGCCAAGCAGCTGTAGGGTTGAGCGCAGGTTATTTTAGGGATTGCTTGTGACTTCACCCTGGGGTAAATTGTGGTTGCAGATTGCAAAGAGTTTCAACCCCCCCTCCACGAATACCCCAATTTCTTACACTTGGTATACATATATCTTACTATACAGTATAGGTAACTTATTGTAAAATGATTGTTTAGACATATTGTAGGTAATCGTTTGCATAGGAGAGGACACAAATGCCATACAGAGGGGTAAGAGTTTAGCAGAGGTGTTTTTGACATTTCTGTCACCCTTCGAATATGGGGGTGGTAATTTATTTGTAAAAGGGAAGGGGTCCCCTTTGGACTCATCCCATTTTGTGAATGTTAAAAGTAAAGTTTGTTAGGGAGGATTCTGTGGTCCAGGGGGATCCCTGTTCACCCTCAAATAAGCTTTTAAAAAGTTTCAACTTTTTTTTAAATGCAGCCACATTTCCTTTAAGGAAAAGAAACTTAACGCCAATCAAAGACTTGTGATCTGCTGACCACAGCCAGCCATCATCACTGTAGTGGACACCAATCATAGTGAGCTTCAATTTGCGACTAGCCTAATGAATATTGATGAGGTTGGTTGGACTGGAATCCACTAGTATTCAGAGCTTTATGAATTTGAACTACTCGAACATGTGTCAGTTTACAAAAATTCCACATTTTTTGCAATTGGCAACCAGTATTTTGCTACCAGTGTTTCACACATCTGGCCTTAAGTGAGGAAAAATCTGCTGCAATGGGCCAGAAAATTATCAAGTAGAGTCAAGAGATTCCCATGAGCGTAACAAAGACAATTGCAGAATTGTAGGCCTAAAAAGATAGAAAGCTCTATAGCCATTTGTGAGTCATTGGAAAGTTATTATTTTCAGCTAATTCTGCTCAATTAATACATTGATTAACCATATGAACTCTTCGAGGCTCTTTCCCACACATTCCTCATTACTTCCATCTCACTTATTTCTTGTCATATATCAAGGGTGTAACGGCCCTGAATGCAGGCAAGCAAAATAGACACTTTTGTCATCAGATTGGGCCATAAAAGATTATCATTATTGGGGTGCACTAGGTCCTTCACGACTGTGGACCCAGTAGACACTGCACCCACTGTTACCACCCCTGTAGTCAGCTGTAAGTTTCGAAATGAAGATAAATGTGTGAAAATTGATACTCATGTAGACGTCTGAATTTCAGCACTATAAAGCTTCTCTGTATTTACTTTGTGAGGCACATGTCTGAGTTTCAGAATTGTTATGTCACTCTTTGGGCCACGTTATCCTACAGTTTTTTTAATACCAATGGAAAATGTAATTAAATTAACATTTCACAAATATTATGTCAATCCAAAACGTGTCCAAAAACATTGCAATTGACTGTGCAGTTTCATTGCATGTACATTTTCAAAACAATTCTATAATCTTTCTCTCTGTTGATACTAGCGTTGTCACTTCCTATTTTCCCTCCCATTTATCTATTGCCATTTAGTTGTACTTCGCTTTCTACTATTACCAGTGATTGCGTCTTGGCAGATGGGGTTGTCCACGTGTGCATTGTGCAGTCTCCCGTGAGCTGCCTTCGTCTTTTCTTCAGTGCCAGCTCAGCAAATGCAGGAAAGTCACGCACAGCATGTTGTGCCTTGCAGGACACACAAATCCCACTTATCTTGATTTTCTCCCCGGGCATGGATATTTGTTTGGGCTTCTACGCTTCCTTTCTTCCTTCACATGTTGTACCTATTCCCATGTACCTATTAACAGTGACAAGGAAGCGCCTAATTGACTTTATCCCTGTGCAGTTAGCCATCACTAGCTGCAGGACCTTCTCCTGAAGTGGCCCACCCCTCAAGCACTTCGTTGTCCAGCTGTAGTTTACAAGCTGCTACGTTTGAGTATTTTTCGGAGAGAAGAGATGAGTTCTGACAGATTCTTGTCACTTACAGGCATGTCAGACAGAGGTTTAAGGGCCTCTCATTATCCCACTTCATATTCAATAGAAGCGTCGGACTTTTTGCAATATTTATAGAGTGTGACTAACACGTAATGAACATTGCGTCCTGGTTGTTCTGTCAAATTATGAGACTGGAGGAAAGTTGATATGTTTTTTTCTGTGTAAAATGATCTCTAAAACATATACACACATGGTACAAAATAACTAGTTTGTTAATTGCTTGCCGATAAATACAGAATAAAAACTCAAACCTGATAGATTTTCATTTTAGGTTAAAATTTGTCATATCATTAAAGATAGGTGTATTCTAATTTACTTAGTTCTCAGACGTTTTCCAGTATAAACATAGGAGCTTGAGCAACGCTCGAAACTTTGGTTGAATATACACTAAAGCTGTTGTTGCGATTAAGTCCAAGGTTATGAAATGTTAGCCCTGATGTTCCCATAGCTCTCTGAGCGGTTAAGACGGATGTGGTTTGCGAGATCTCGATGCGGACATTAATCAGCAGTAACTCGTTTTGGACCAGCCTGATGGATGGCCTGTTATGCTATACAATGTAAACTGTTATTTGTATCACATCATATGCGGCCAGAAGCCTACTCTTTTAAGAAGAATAAGAGACAACTAAATCAAAAACATCCGGAACGGCCTCTCAGAAGGGGCGCATTTAACTTTCTCGCTAAACAAAGAGTGTACTTTGATTGCTGCGACTTGTACGAGGCTGACCACTCAACAGCAAAAACCTGGCCACCCACTGTGGATTTCCGCTGTTTCTTTGTGCTCTGAATCTGCTTTTTTATTTTTGACCGGATGAAGCATATGGAAATGTCGTTAGTCAATCTGGACCAAAAACAGTGATTCAAGATCTCACAGGGACCTGTACGCCAAGCAAAACAATTGAAATCAAAGTTTTCGTTGACTGAGCACCAATAAAATTGTTCCGGGGCTGGCTAGATCTATTGCTTGGGGTTAATTTATAAAACGGTGACACTGTTTTTATTTACCTGACGGGTATTAATGCATTATGACTTCTGTTCAATGTACCTAAACTTCAAAAAGTTCAACCTGTACAGAATGTAGCGCTATAAAGCAAACACATTTCATCCTTATTCTAGTAAAGCACTATTATTCTGACACAAGCTGAGTTAGTGAACGGCTTGCTCGTCCACCATTTTACCACGAGAAAAATGTTTGAAGTTAAAGACAACACTTAGAAGATATATTTTCTGTTTTGCTGACCTCACCTGTGTGTCCTGTTAAATAGGAAAGCTAAGACTCATGCAGTGGTGGGTAGCATTGCAGCAGTGCTTTAAATGGGCTGGTACTGCCCAGTACTTAGTACCGACACTTTTTTATTTTAAGGGAGAGAGGGCCAGATGTAGGAAACAGTTTGCGACTCGCAAACGGCAAAAATTGCCGTTTGCGAGTCGCAAACCGGAGTTTCCTATGCAGAAATGCATTTTGCGAGTCGGAACCGACTCGTAAAATGCATTTCCGACTCGCAAATAGGAAGGGGTGTTCCCTTCCTATTTGCGAGTCTGAGTGGTATACGCGGTCGCAAATCGTATCGCAGTTACCATCCACTTCAAGTGGATGGTAACCCACTCGCAAATTGGAAGGGGTCCCCATGGGACCCCTTCCAATTTGTGAATTGACCCAAAAATATTTTTTCAGGGCAGGGAGTGGTCCCAGGGACCACTCCCTGCCCTGAAAAAATACCGAAACTAAAGGTTTCGGTTTTTTTTTTAAGTGCAGCTCGTTTTCCTTTAAGGAAAACGGGCTACACTTAAAAAAAAAAAAACTGCTTTATTGAAAGAAGTCACGAACATGGAGGTCTGCTGACTACAGCAGGCCTCCATGTTTGCGAGTTCCTATACTCGCTATGGGGCCGCAATTTGCGACCCACCTCATGAATATTCATGGGGTGGGTCATTGCGACCCCATAGCGAGTCGCAGTCGGTGTCTGAGACACCGTACTGCATTGCAAATTGCGACGTGCAATTTGCGAGTCGGATGGACTCGCAAATTGCAAGTCGCAATTTGCAATATTGCTACATCTGGCCCAGAGTACCTGCACTTCTTAATAAAAACGTAATACTTTTAATTGGAGAGTACCGGCACTTCTCAGAAATTTGCCGGCACTTCTATTTTTCCATTTCAAGCACTGATTGCACGAGAAATTATTGCGCTGTGTTACGTTGCTTTCTTGACTCATGGAGGCACCATATTTACTTTACAGGGCACCATAAAGATGTTGTGTAACGCGCCGTAACACTGCTCCTGTGTGTATAATGCAAAGTCGAAATGCATGCTGTGTGTCACATTTATGTGTTGGAACTCGGCTAGGATCCAAGCGCATTGTGTATTACTTTCAAATTTCACACATTTTGATGCACTATTGTTTATTGTTACATTGTTAATATGGAAGGTTCTACCAACTAGGAGTGCCCCTGGCTGTACTTGAGGGGGGGGGAAAACAGGACATTCAAGATTACAGAAGAGGAAAGCCAGATTTTCATTTCTGAGGTCACAGAAAAAAAAAAACAAAAAAAAAAAAAAAAATCTGTCTGACCTCCAAATTTCTATTATCTAAAAAGGATGCTTTATAGCAAACCATAGACTGTGGCTGAAAGTGGCATGATCATAAACACAGGATGGAAGAGAAACTGGACAGGAACCCGAAGGCTGCAATGACTACAGAAGGAGGACCAAAGTTCCAGGAAGAATTGGATCCATTGGAGGAGCAGGTGGTATAACTCATCTTAACATAGCTGGTTGCCAGAGATAAGGGTAGAGACAGTGCTGACTAGATGCTGTAACAACTGATCAGGGTAAGCCTTTAAATAATTAATGTAATATAATTTACTTTTTTTCCTATCTACATTAATGAATACATTCTTTACTTCCCTATAATGGTTAAGCTCATACTCCTGCAATGTTCATACATTTCTTAAAAGTACTGATTTAGCAAACATAATTATTATCTGTTATACCTGACAGTCTTATGGTGGTCATCCTTAACTTTTTGCCTGCCTCGCTCCATTTTTCTGACCCTGTTTTTACTGATTTTAGGACTCTAAGCACTTTACCACTGCTGACCAGTGCTAAAATGTATGTGCCCTCTTCCCTAAACATGGTAACATTGGTTTGGTCATAGTTCATTTACTTGTATAACCCTGGTAAAGTGCACTAGAGGTGCCCAGGGTCAGTAAAGTGAAATGCTGCTAGTGGGCCTACAGCACTGGTTGTGCCACCCACTTAGTAGCCCCTGAGCCATGGCTCAGGCCTGCCATTGCAAGCCTTTGGCCCCACCAAATCAGACACTTCTGGACGCACACCTGGACTATGGCTGAAGGACTGTCTGGCTTCTTCAAAAACTCATCTGGACTGCTTTGCTGAGAAGAACTGCTGCCCTGCTTGTTGCAGTGCTGCCTTCTGGCCTCTGACTCTGCTGGAAGGACTCTGCCTTCCCCACAAGTGCTCTCCAAGGGCTTGGATTGTGCTGTTGTCCTGTTCTGAAGTCTCAGGGCCACAAAGACTTCACCCCAGAGAAGAAAATCTCTGTATGTCGGAAAATCAATGCAAAGCCTGTAGAATTCAATGCAGCGCTCCTCCCTTGAGGCTGAAAATTTGCTGCATCGCCTACCTGAACGATGCAGCGCCTGCTCCTTCTTACCAGCACATCGTCCCGGGGTGTCAAAATCTCCCCGCATTGCAGTGAGGTGGTGGGTGGGAAGAGTATTCCACGTTTTGGTGGCGAGGTGCAAGAATGATCTACCGCCGGTTGCAGTTCTGCGGACACGTGGAACGGTTGCGAGGGCGAGGTCGGCAGAGTGGAGATGCCGGGTCAGGGTGTAGAAGGAGAGTCGTCTGTTGCGGTATTCTTGTTCGGTGTTGTGCAGTGCTTTGTGAGCTTGGGTGAGGAGTTTGAAGGTGATTCTCTTGTTGACTGGGAATCAGTGCCAGGTTTTTCAGGTGGTCTGTGATATGGCAGTGGCAGGGGATGTACAGGATGAGGCATGAGGAGGCGTTCTGGATGCACTGCAGCGTCTTCTGGAGTTTGGCCATGGTTCCTGCGTAGAGGGCATTGCCGTAGTCCAGTTTGCTGCTTACGAGGGCTTGGGTGACTGTTCTTCTGGTTTCGGTGGGTATCCATTTGAAGATATCTCAGAGCATGCGGAGGGTGTTGAAGCAGGAGGAGGAGAGGGCGTTGACTTGCCGGGTCATAGATAGTGAGGGGTCCAAGATGAATCCTAGGTTGTGTGCGTGGTCGGTGGGAGTTGGAGCGGTTCCGAGAGTGGCAGGTCACCAGGAGTCATCCCATGCAGAGGGGGTGGAGCCAAAGATGAGGACTTCCATCTTGTCGGAATTGAGTTTGAGGCAGCTGCTCTTCATCCATTCAGCGATGGCCTTCATTCCTTTGTGGAGGTAGGTCTTGGCGGAGTCCTTGGTGAGGGAGAGGATCAGCTGGGTGTCATCAGCGTATGAAATGATGTTGAGGTTGTGGGATCGGGCGATGTTAGCAGGCGGGGCCATGTAGAGATTGAAGAGGGCCGGGCTGAAGGACGTCGCTGACTTTTCCGACGCACGCTTGCCTGTGTGGCTTTATATTGACACAAACCAAGTTCTTTGTGCAAAATCATTGTTTCCATTGTTTTCTATGGAGTAAGACTCCTATTCTTTATAAATCTGAGGTGATGACTTGGAATGGCCCACAAGATAGTAGACTAGAGAAAGATGAGATCCGCTATCTTGGGGTAAAAGTGGTAAAAAATTTGGCAGAGATGGCCCACGTGAATTTTTAAAATCTTTTTAGGGAAACAAAAGGGCTCTTTACCCGATGGTCGCATCTTCAGCTTTCCATTTTAGGTAGAACAAACTTAATAAAAATGGTGATACTCCCAAAATTCATGTTCATTTTTAACACTCTCCCCTTATTTTTTAAAGCTGACTGGTTATGGAAATTGCAGGGAGAAGTAGTCAGTTTCATCGGGTCATATAAAATTCCAAGAATAGCCTGGAAAAAATTGAGGAAAAAAAAGCTAGATGGAGGAATTGCACTTCCAGACTTTCAGCTTTACTACTAGGCATTCCAATTGAAAAACATTAGACCAGTATTTTCTAAAGAATACGATTCCCCCCGGTTACGGACGTTAACAGGTAGCTTTCGAGAGCAGGCTACATAGTTTCTGTATAAATTTGGCAATCCCAGTTACTAAAAAAAAGTAAGTTTAAAAGTTGTTAATACTGCTTGTAAGATATGGTCTGTACTGAGAACGAGTTTAGGCATTCCTTACTATAGTGAGTTAGCCCCAATTTGGGACTCGCCTGGTACACAGATATGTTTATAAGATGCCTAAGCAATCTCTCTAATAGAGGGAGGAATTGCATGATGGGGACAAATAGTTACCAGTGGTTCTGCAATCTCATGGGAGTTCTTAGCTGATAACAAATACTAAATTATCCAGATTTAAATATATACAAATTAATTCATGGGTACAAGGAAAGCCAGAGGCCGGGGTTGGTACAGATTAGGAACACAAAATCATAGGCACCCAGAGGCTAAAGAAAGAAGTTTCAAGATGGTATTGGGTGGTAATACAGACCGAGGATGCCTCTCTTCCATCACCCGTAGAGGGGAGGAAATCTGATCTTCCAGCACTTGACCTTCTTCATTTTTGGCAAACATCTTCGAAGATACTTTGGTCCGTGGTGAAACCCGCCTCTCTGAGGAGGAATCACTTGTTCACCTTGTACAGGGTTTATTGGACTCCCAGAAGGTTAGCTAAAATAGATTTTCAAAAGAGGAGCAATTGTCCAAAGTGCGGCCTTGAGGGTGTAGACGACATACATTTCTGGTGGCTGTCTGGGAATAAAAAACTGTTGGGAAAATGTGGACAAGATGTTTCTATTCATTATAAACAGACGAGCAGAAATTAGTTTACCAATGATTGTATTTGGACTATATGAGGGTTCTGGGGGAAACATACATGATAAATTGACAAAACCTTTGGCACACCTTTTTAAAAAAATCTAATATTGATAGCATGGCAGGAAATATCTACTAAGTGGACATCCAGTTCCCCCACTGTTATTGGTAAACAGAATTTCAGACCTTGATTGCAGTAATTGCCAGCTCAAATGCCAGAGAATGTGGGAACCATTTTTGACATTCTATAGAATCAACTTTTCCGAGTAGATATGTTTGGGACAATCTTCTGCAGTTGATTATGGAAAGAGTTGTAGGAGGCTGGCCTGGTTTGTAGTGGGTACCTTGGGTACTTACACCTTATAGCAGGTCCAGTAATGCCTTACTAATGAAGTAGTAGTGTTTTAGCAGCTTAGGCTGATAGAGGTAGCTATAGCAGAGCAGCTTAGGCTGAACTAGGAGACATGCAAAGCTCATGCAATACCACTTATAGTTACACAGTACTCACACACAAGTAAAGACAATACTCAGTGTTACCAAAAATAAAGATATTTATTTGGGTGACACAGTACCAAAAATATCATAGAGGCAATACTCTTTCTGGAGGTAAGTAATATACACAATATATACACTAGGCACCAAAATTAGACAAGTAAATCGTCATAGAACAATGCAAACAATAGGAAATGCTATAGAATTCAATGGGAGAAAATGGGTCTAGGGCCAACACAAACCATATACTAAGAAAGTGGAATGTGAATCACAAATTCCCCCCTAGACAAGTGTAGTGTGTACAGATTCACTGTGAGACTAATAATACAATAAAGGTAAGTAAATTACCCCACCCCAGAGCCCAGAAAAGCTGGAGTAAAGTACTGCAACTTTCCTTAGGACACACTACACCTCGTTTTTGGGATTTTGCAGCATCCAAGCAAGTCTGCAAACAACAACTGCTGGATGCCAGTAACTCCACCCCAACTAAGTTGAACTACAGCTAAGTGGAGAAACTGAGTGGAGTTACTGACATCAGTAACTTGGTACTTCTGTCCAACGAGTTGTTGTGCAGGTGACACCAGGTTTTCAGTCACCAAAGTGATACTGGCACCTGAAGCTCCCCACGCCGCACAGCTCCACCGTTGTGCCCGCGTCCCTCTCCCTGCCCTTGCATCTGCTACTGCGAGTTCGAGCCCTCCTCCACCCGCAGGTCCTGCCTGCGCCTCATCCCTGGTGGTCCAGTGGTGCCGTAAGTATTGTATGTCTGTGTGCCTTGTGTCTTTCACTCTCTTTTTCTTTTTTTTCAGTGTTTTTCTCTGTTTTCTCTATTTCTCTCAGTTTTTTGTGCTGTTTTTCTGCGCCTTTCCTCTTTTTTGTGCCATGTTCCTCTGCTAGGCTTCCACCCGTGGTTTTCCCCGCCGCTGCGTCCCTAGTGGACCCGTCCCCTCGCGCGCCCATTTTCGCTTCCCTCCCGCCTCCCAGCTGCTCCTCCCTCCCACCTCCCCTTCTTAATGGAGGCCGCGCTGCTGGCACGCCAGAGTCACGCCAGGGGGAAGCCCGTCTGCACCCATCCGTGCCTGGACTGCGCCCAGCACCAGTCCCCCCGACCGCCAAGACCCCCAGCACCAGACGCCACTTCGACACCAACGTCCTCCACGCCCTCAACACCGGCTGTACTCCCTCCTGTTTCCAGGCCTCACCGAAGCTCGCCCACGGACCCTTCTCCTGCTGAAGGTGCAACTTCTCCACCATCCAGGCCACCACCTCATCCGCAAGATCCTGATGCAACCACCTCAGGTGCATCCTTCTCAACAACTGCTCCATCCACAAGCACGCCATCAAGCTCTGGGATCTTCTTATTTCCTCCTCCCCAGATGTCGTATTCCTGACAGAGAGCTGGCTGAACCCATCGTCAGCCCCCGACATCGCCATAGCCAGCCCTGACGGCTACAAGATCACCCGTAGAGACCGCACCAACAGACCCGGAGGAGGGATCGCCATCGTCCACAGGAACACCATCTGAATCTCAACCAACACCGAAGACACCCTCAGCAGCACCGAACACATCGACCCCAAGACCACCCTCAGGGGCACCCTCATCTACAGACCCTGACCTCAGTTCAGTGACTCCTTCGCCAACATCGCCAGCGCTCAAGCCCTAGCTTCCACAGATTACATTCTCCTCGGGGACCTGAACTTCCACCTCGAAAACACCAATGACAGCAACTCAATCTCCCTGCTCGACAACCTAGCCAACCTCGGACTCAATCAACTCGTCACATCTCCCACCAATTCCGCAGGACACACGCTGGACCCCATCTTCTCTGCCAGTAGACACATCACCTTCAGCCACACCACTGAACTCCACTGGACCGACCACCTCTGCGTCCACTTCACGTTCAATAAACCCACCACCCACTACCTCCTTCAACCGACCCCCTGCCGCAACTGGAACAAGATCAACAATGACCGGCTGATCTCTGCCCTCACCCGAGCCACACCAGCTGCCTCCACCGACGCTGACTCAGCCGCCCGCAGCCTCAGGCAAAGGATCGAAGACTGTGCCAACACTCTCGCCCCGTTCAAAAAACCCGCTCACAACCACACCATCAGTAAGGTGGTCACCACCAACCTCTGGACCTCCAAACTGTCCTGCCGAAAACTTGAGAGGAAGTGGCGCCAGGAAAAGACTCCAATCACCCACACAGCCTTCAAGAACTCCATCCGCAGACACCACCGGCTCATCCGAGCCACCAAGAGACCCTCCTTCAAGGAACACATCGATAACAATGCACACAACAGCAAAGAGCTCTTCAACATCGTAATGGAACTCGCCAACCACAGCTCCAGCACCAATGACATTCCACCTTTGCAAGACCTCAGAGACTCCCTCGTCACCTTCTTTCACTGCAAGATCACCGACATCCACAACAGCTTCAACAACATGACCTCACCAGCAGCCACCAACACCTCCGACTCATCGCCCCCCCCAACCACACCAACCTTCTGCTCTCCTGGACACATGTCAACGACGCCAACACCATCAAAGTAATGAACACCATTCATTCCGGCTCTCCATCCGACCCCTGCCCGCACTACATCTACAACAGAGCAAGCTCCATCATCGTCCCCAACTCTGTTTGATCATCAGTCGTTCCTTCGAGACCGCCACCTTCCCGCAAAACTGGAAGCACGCGGAGATCAACACCTTACTCAAGAAACCCCAGGCAGACCCCAAGGACCTCAAAAACTACTGGCCCAGCTCACTGCTCCCGTTCCTGGCAAAGGTACTCAAGAAGATCGTCAACAGGCAACTGTCCCTCCACCTGGAGGAAAACAAGACTCTGTACCCGTCTCAATCCCTCTTTCGCAGCAATCACAACACTGAGACCACCGTCATCGCTGCAACCAATGACATCCGGACCCTCCTAGACAAAGGCGAACCAGAAGCCCTCATCCTCCTGGACCTGTCGGTCGCCTTTGACACCATCTGCCACCATACCCTGCGCACATGCCTCCATGACGCAGTGATCCACAACATGGCCCTGGACTGGATCACCTCCTTCCTCATCGACAGAACACAGAGAGTCCACCTCCCACCATTCCTATCTGAAGCCACCAAGACCATCTGCGGCATACTACAGGGCTCCTCCCTCAGCCCGACCCTTTTCAACGTCTACATGGCACCGCTCGCCAAAATCATCCAATCTCACAAACTCAACATCATCTCTAATGCCGCCGACACCCAGCTGATCCTCTACCTCACTAAGGACCCCACCACGGCTGAAGCCAACTTTCACGAGTGAATGAAGGTTGTAGCCAACTGGATGAAGAACAGTCGACTAAAACTTAACTCAGATAAGACGGAGGTCCTTATCTTCAGCCCCACCCCCTCCGCTTGGGACGCGTCCTGGTGGCCGCCCTCACTGGGAGCCGCACCAACGGGAATTATCTGCATCATCCTCTCTAACAATAAGAAGTCTGTCTCTACCTTTACCAGAGAAGGATAACCAAAGGATAGCAGCCCACTGTACATGAGGGACCCTCTGAACTTTAAAGGCCCTCTCAAGTGCAGCAAACCATTTGTTGATGTCATCAACATCCTTGTAAGGAAGGACAACTTTGTGCAGATTCCTAGAATCAAATAAAGGTTCCCTAACAGTTGTATTCCTAAAACTGCTGCTGCCACCATGGGGAACTAACCCCAAACCCTGCCTCTCTTTCTCCACAGCCAGGGATTCCCTATCTAAGGCCAACTGCTGCCTTAGCTTCAGTCTGGCCTCCCTTAACCTCAGCTTTCTGAGTTCTCTATCTAGGGACTGGTCCTGAGGGTTAGAATTAAGTGAAGCCTCTGAAACAGAGGTAACATGAGAGTGTGCAGAGGCAGACCTATCTCTAACAGGGGGCCACTCTAGTGACCTGGCCTCTAGGGGTGAAAGGAGCCCTACTTGAGTGTTAACCCTTACCACTCCCAGTTATACTAGGGGGCTTGTTGCCAGATAGGTCTGTGGAAGGACCCTCCACAGGATTGCGTCTGAGCTTTCCTGGTTGGGGCTATCCCCTACCTATTCCTCAGTGCTGAAACCCTGGTCCTCCTGGAGGAGGAGATTTAAGAGGTACTCCATATTGGGGTTCTTCCCCATTCCTAAATTTCTTTTAATGCAAAGGCCCTTCAAGCTTTTATAGTTTAAATTGTCATAGGTAGTCTTGACAGCTCTAGGAGTGGCTTTCACAGAATACATATTGAAAGAAAAAAGTTTAGGAAAGTGAGTAAAAAATTAGTAGAATAACAGAGCTAACTTTTTAGAGAAAATAATAAATCTTTTCAGAACTTTGTAAAAACTTTTTCAAAGTTTAAAGAACTTTAAGAAAAGTTGGAAAATTGTTTCTAGGTATATATTATATATGCTCTAAGTATTGGAACAAGCTTTTCTTGTGAAAAGCACAGGTAACAAAGTGGTAAAGCATTTGCAAGTACTTATCCCACCGCTGCACCACCAATGTAGGAGGCTGCCCTGGTTTGTAGTGGGTACTTCAGGTACTTACACCTTATACCAGGTCCAGTTACCCTTATTAGTGGAATGTAGTAGTGTTCTAGCAGCTTAGGCTGATAGAGGTAGCTATAGCAGAGCAGCTTAGGCTGAACTAGGAGACATGCAAAGCTCATGCAATACCACTTATAGTTACACAGTACTTATACACAAGTAAAGACAATACTCAGTGTTACAAAAAATAAAGGTATTTATTTGGGTGACACAGTACCAAAAATATCATAGAGGCAATACTCCTTCTGGAGGTAAATAATATACACGATATATACACTAGACACCAAAATTAGACAAGTAAATAGTCATGGAACAATGCAAAGAATAGGAAATGCTATAGAATGCAATGGGAGAAAATGGATCTGGGGGCAACACAAACCATATACTAAGGAAGTGGAATGTGAATCAGGAGTTCCCCCTAGACAAGTGTAGTGTCTGCAGAATCGCTGGGAGAGTAAGAATACAGTAAAGGTAAGTAAATTACCCCACCCCGGAGCCCAGAAAAGCAAGAGTAAAATACTGCACGTTTCATTAGGACACACTACACCTCGTTTTGGGGATTTTGCAGCAGCCAGCCAAGTCTGCAAAGAACAATTGCTGGATTATTGGACCTGAAGACCTGCAAAGGAGGGGGGTCAAGTCCAGAAGTAGAAATAAGTTCCAGAAAGGACAGGAGCCCCTGCCAACCCAGAAGAGGGTGCAAAAGAAGAGTCCCTAGTTATTTGAAGACTGCAGGAATGCACCTTACGAAGATGCCAGCATGTTTGTGCATAATGCAAAAGATGTCCCACGGCATGAAGATTGTTGCAGATGAGATTTCATGTTAGAAGTCACCAACAAGCCTTGGCTATGACAAAAGTGTGTTTTTCTTAACAATAGCGATGGATGGACCCAGAAGGGACCTGGAGGCCTCAACTCTGTCTGAGAAGGAAGAGAGGGACTGCACTTTTGAGAGCCCTCAGGATGCCAGTCAGCACCCCATGAGTTGCAGGATCTGGGTTCAAAGGAGGTGCAAAACACGGTTGATGCAGCACAACAAAAGAAGGTCCCACGTTGCCGGAGAACAACTCAGCCACTTGAGTGTCACAGGATGGAGTACTGGGGACCTGGGCTAGTCTGTGCACGAAAGAATTTAGCAAAGAGTGCACAGAGGCCTCAGGATGCGAAGAAGACACAGTGTACAAGTGTACCGCTGTTATTGGGGAAGGCAAGGTCTTACCTCCTCCAAATTGCGTCCGCAGGACCTCAGGACAGTCTATGTCGATGATGTCCACCCTCTGTGTCCTTAGGAGCATGCTCGTTATTGTGAGAGTAGTCCCAGGGTATCGGTCGTCGTCTTGGAAGATGCCTGCTTGGAGCAGGGGAGTGACTCCGTTACTCCATGGAAGATTTCTTCGGTCCTTCTGGTGCAGGATGAAGACAGGGAGTTCCCAGAGAGTGCACACCATGGAAACTGTTGCAGTTGCTGACTTGTACCTGAGGTTGCTGAAGAAACGCATCTCTTGTAGACACTTTGTTGCAGTTACAGCATTTCTTGGAGCATACTGTGGTTGATCCGATGTCAGAAGAGTCTGAAGTTGTTGCAGAGGATTCCTGAAGGAAATTTGCAAGCAGAATCTGAAGAGAACCCACAGGAGAGACCCTAAATAGCCCTGAGAGTGGGATTGGCTACCTCATCAGGTATGGTCCTACTAGGAGGGGTCTCTGATGTCACCTGCTGGCGCTGGCCACTCAGCACCCTCCAGAGTGCCACCACACCTTGCAAAGCAAGGTGACTGAAGTCCGGGACACACTGGAGGGGCTCCGGGCACCACCCCTGGGGTGGTGATGGACAGGAGAGTGGTCACTCCCCTTTCCTTCACCCAGTTTCCAGCCAGAGCAGGGGACAAGGGGTTCCTGAACCAGTGTAGATTGGTTTATGCAAGGAGAGCACCATCTGTGCCCTTCAAAGCATTCCCAGAGGGGCTGGGGGAGGCTACCCCTCCCCAGCCTGTACACCTATTTCCAAAGGGAGAGGGTGTAACACCCTGCTCTCAGAGGAAATGCTTTGTTCTGCCTTCCTGGACTTCCCAGACCCCAGGAGGGCAGAACCCTGTCTGTAAGGTGGCATCAGCTGTTGCTGCAGTGCAAGCCTCACGGAGCTGGTTTGGCAGTACTGGGGGTCCATAGTTGAGCCCCCAGGATGCATGGAATTGGCTCCCAAATACCAGATTTGGAATGGGGGGACAATTCCATGATCTTAGACATGTTACATGGCCATATTCAGAGTTACCATGGTGAAGCTACATATAGGTATTGACCTATATATAGTGCACACGTGTAATGGTGTCCCCGCAATCACAAAGTCCGGGGGAATGGCCCTGAACGATGTGGGGGCATCTTCGCTAGTGCAAGGGTACCCTCACACTTAGTAACTTTGCACCTAACCTTCAGCAAGTGAAGGTTAGGCATATTGCAGGGCAAATGGCTGTGAAATAATGTGTGCATTATTTCACGCAGGCTTCAATGGCAGTCCTGTGAAAGGGTTTGTCTGAGCTCCCTATGGGTGGAAAAAGAAATGCTGCAGCCCATATGGATCTCCTGGAACCCCAATGTCCTGGGTACCTAGGTACCATATACTAGGGACTTATAAGGGGGGTCCAGTGTGCCAATTGAAATTGGTAAATGAAGTCACTGGCCTACAGTGACAAATTTAAAAACAGAGAGACCATAAGCACTGAGTTTCTGATTAGCAGAGCCTCAGTGACACAGTTAGGCACTACACAGGCATACACATTAGGCCACAAACTATGATCACCGGGGTCCTGGCTAGCAGCATCCCAGTGAGACAGGCAAAACATACTGACATATAGGTTTTTATCTATGAGCACTGGGGTCCTGGCTAGCAGGATCCCAGTGACACAGTAAAAACACACTGACACACACTCACAAACAGGCCAAAAGTGGGGGTAACCATGCTAGAAAGAGGCTACTTTTTCACAAGAATCTAATGATTAATTTAGACGTAACAGAGAGGAGGAGGGGAGGTTGACTGGTCCTCACTTTCTTCCCCCTCGTACCTCCTCATTTCTTGTTGATGGAGGCCGCGCCTCAGGTGTCCAATCTTGGGTCTGGGACCTGATAAGAGCCAAGACATGGTAAGACCTCTCCTGTCTTTTGTTGTAAATGATGACTCAAATAAAAAAGAAAAAGACTCATTCTTTTGACAATTCATAGTTTAACTGGTGAGTGTTGGATTTTTGTTGTTTGATTGATTTGGTCTTGTTTGATTTAGATAAATATTACCTATTTTTCTAAACTTGTGTGGTGTTCATTTTGTGTGTTGGTACATGTACTATACACATTGCTTCAGAGTTAAGGCTGCTTGCTCGTGCCAAGCTACCAACGGGGTGAGTATGGGTTAACCAGGTGTGTTTCTACTTTGCCCTGACTAAAATGACGATCCTTGCTTTGACAGGGGGTAACCTGAATGCCAACCAAAGACCTCATTACTAACAGGGACCTACTAGAAGAGTCAGATTTTCATCTTTTTGCAGAATTCAAGAAGGTACTAGAAGGCACTAATGTGTTGTAGAAGATTGTTCCATGTTTTAGGAGTGATGTAAAAGAATGCAAACATTTCCTGATCTGCTTACAGCATCTTACTGAGCTGAGGTTCCAATGGGAACTACATGGGGAGGTTGAGGTAGGCTTGGCCTGCGTTGTGTAATGTTTTGCACATTTGCGTGAGAGCCTTGAATTGTGGGTGCTTATATTTCAGGAGCCTGGACCCCTACCTGAGGTATAGTGGTGGTGTGAGGTCAATATGGAAGTTACTATACCAGGGCAATGTGCAGAACTTTTCAAGGCATCATACACCTTGCATGGTGGAACCTGGAGTACAGACAAAGACCAATATGACTATTGTTGTGACAGTTGTGATGAACAATAAATGAGTACTGCCCTCACAGTCTCGAATTGTCTGCATAATCACTGAACCTTGCACACTCTAGACCTATCTACTTGCCCCTCACAGTGGTCTCCGGTGTGGCATAATTTCAGAAGATATTGCTCCTGGCATTAGGCTGCTGCTCTTGTGTTTTCCCTCAACAAGCATTTGACATTGGCAGATTCCCATTCACCAGTCCTGGGCAGAGGAAGAAGATATTGTACCAAGTTAAGCCACACTGATGTACAGATTCAGGTTTTTCATTTCAATATACAATTGTGATTTCTTGTACCTATATTTGATGCTGCTGTTCTTGTGGTTGTCCAGTTTGAAGTTATTCCTCCTTGGGGGTGTTCTTCTCCAAGACAGCAATCTATCACAGCAGGACAGTTGATAATCTGAATATCCCCAATCACATGCATTGGAGTGAGTTGAGGTTGACACATTGATATGAATCGAAAGGTATGTGCAACTAAATATTTATGAAGAACCAGGTTTCACTCTTTAGGAATCCCTTATTATCCCCAGCACCTTATTCAGATGGGTCCACATACTTTCACAAGTGACCTCCTTTCAGAATCAACAAGCCCCTTTTGAAGTGGAATGATGAGCCAGGCTCTTCCTTCTGCTGGTGTCTGTCACACACATAATTCCAGAATGCTTTCATTATCAATTGTGTATTGACCTCACCCAAATCAAGGTTTAGCTCTAACAACACCCTGTGACAACACATTGGACACATGTACTTATTCAATGTAACCTTTCACAGGCACGTATGTGTATTTTTTTAACTGGTACAAACACACCATAATGCAATGTTATGTTTGTGTCACTAAAAACTCTGTGCATGGGATGCTCCACCATCATATGTGCAGATTTAGGGCAAGCCTCATCAGATCACACAACAGTGTATTCACCTCTGAGGATTACAGTGAGCAGCACTCACATGATACTGTCAAGGTGAACCTCTTACATGAACAATTATGTTTAAAACTGTCTAATTTCACAAAACACTAGTGTAGTACATTTCCTGCTAATGATTTCATTCTTTAAATTATTTCTGAATGGTGCATGGTGTATTTCTTTCACAATAGCAAAAAAGAATGAAATAAGAGAAGGATAAGTCGTGATGTATACATTATTTGTTTGTTTAAGATGAACATTTCTTCATGCTGATACCCAGATTGAACGTGAATGGTAACTCAGACTATTGTTACCATTCTTTAATATGCATTGTTGTCTTCATTAAAAAGAATCACCTTGCTAAATATATGTTATGCACTTTTTGTGTGCTTTTTTGTAACACATAAATATTTCTATGTAACTTTTTTTAAAGTGATAAAATGAAAATTGCTAAAACATAAAGTTTCTCTTTCTTGAATTTTTATTCATTTACATTATTTGAATTCAATATTTTAATCTTTTAAAGTAAAAGTGATTTTCCTTTGTTATATTTATGATTTTTTATTAAGATTAGCTGTTTTATAGTTGAGCATAAATATTCATTAAAAGGTAATATACAGTAGGTTTAGCTTACATTGTTATTGCAATTTTTTCAACTAGTTATATTCAAAATGTAGATTTTTTAAATTTATGACATTGTTACACTTAGAACGCTCTTTTGAGCATTTTTGTGTTGGGTTTCCTGATGTATTGTCGTGCACCTAACCATTGCATGAATTGTGCGGGAAAAGTCACACTATTCAACACAATGGGCCTCATTACAACCCTGGCAGTCACCGACCACCAGGGTTAAAGTAGCGTTCGTACCGCCAACAGGTTGGCGGTATGAATCGCCAGGCGGTCACACCGCCGGGACCGGTGGTTTACCGCCACGGATGTCCCGACGGTCAGAATACGCCAGGGCCGTGCTGCTTGCAGAGCTGCCCTAGGGATTTTGACTACCCTTACCGCCAGCCTGTCCATGGCGGTAGACACCGCAATGGAAAGACTGGCTGTGAGGGAGTCGCGGGGCCCTTTGGGGCCCCTGCACATTCTCTTGGCTTGGGCAGTGCAGGGGCCCCCAGGCACAGCCCCGTCGTGATTTTCAATGTCTGCCTGGCAGACAGTGAAAAGTGCGATGGGTGCTGCTGCACTCGCCGCACCGCCACATTGCCGCCAGCTCCATTAGGAGCCGGCTACAATGTTACGGCCGACATCCCAGCTGAGCTGGCGGGTTTTCCGCCGCATGGGCGGCCGACTGGCGGTTCAGCCTTGGCGGTCGGCCTCGTCCGACTGTCAAGGTTGAAATGAGGGCCAACATGTCATGACACTCAGTGAAAATAAAACAAATACCAAGAAGTAGTGGAACCATGTTTTTGGTTAGTCTTTTCACTTTCTGTTTTGGTTGGTTGCGAGTTAAAGATGCATTGTGAGTTTGGTGTGTAGTTATAATAACTTATAACTTATTTAGTTATAATGCGAATCAGGAGTTTAGTTTAGGCTTCTGGCTTGCAGGCCTGTGGCGCGGTCACCTAGTGACAAGGGATTAACCCATCAACAGTATATTTTATATTTTATAATGGGCAAGGTGCCCACGGAACCCAAGAAAATCCTATTCTGGATAGCACAAAAAAACTAATCAGGTAGAAGCTGTGTTTCCCCATACGGGACCACATGAAAAACTCTCACAATATGCTTGCCTCTTAGGAATGGTGCCCTCAGTGGACAACTGCACCACTTGGGTTACGCTCTTTGCTGCAATATAATCTACCATGAATGGTACCCCAACACTTGCTAATTTATCTGAAGTGTTCAAACACATTCAAAATGAGCACAAGGTTGCACCTGCCCTAGATTTGAATGACGCAGTTCAACAGACATCCTGCCTAAGGTTAGCAAGAATAAAATAAATGAATGCGCCCAGTATCCCCACACCAGCCAAATTCACCAATTAGCAATCCTTCCTAAATGTCACAGAGGAAGAACTAAATACTTGGGTTCCGGATGGTTCCTATAACTCTACATTTTCAAGTCGGGGTGGGTGGTTCTTGTGCCCAATCGACAAAAATGGGTGTCAGGCGCATTTTGTTAATTCCTCAGGAGGTTTCCAGATTAGCCGACTGGACATTCGCTTTGTCTCAGGTCAACATTCGGGTATAGTTACAACATAAAGTGTGGGTAAACTATGCTAATCTAATCTCAGGTCTTGGTTTGGCATCACTCGATCTCCAACCGCAGGAATTGTCACTAAGGCAACATTTTGTGCACTGATCTGGTAAGAATAGTTAGTAGGATATGATTTTTGGAGAGGCATGCCTTCAGCCAAAGCTTTCACAGCAGCCAGAATTGTATAATCACTGCTGCAACAGATATCGTAGCTACTTTGGATTTGGCCACTTCATCAGCCAATTTGTCACCAACAACATGTACACCTACATGTTGGTGACCCAATATATGGACTACATGGGCCTCTGGTAGCCTATCCTCACCCACAGAATTCTGTATTTGATGCCATAGATGCCATCTATGCTGCACATCTGCCTGATGCAGACCCAGCCGTTGTGTCACTATGGAGTCTGATCTAGAGACCACATTCCAAAGTAACAAGTGTTAGGGGGCGCTTCTCATGCACCTGCTACTGGCAGATTAGGTTTATCACACCGAGCTCTCATTAGATTAGAGGTTAGCTTCTCCATGGTAGGGTTTTTAGTGTATTTTGCATTTCATTTTTATTGCAAGATGGTGGGGATCTTTGTATTCATGACTCTAATCGTACAATTCTGCATCTTGCATTGTTCATTATCGTAATCATTGCAGCTTATTCATTTTATTGTGGATTGCAGTCTTTTTAATAAACCTATTGAAAACTTTTCTGCATCGCCTCCGTTGCCTGTGTGTGACTGAGACTTATTGTAAACATAAGAAAAAGGTAGTCTTTGTTCTACCATGACTCCCCTGAGATGTCGCATTTTAGAGTCCATGCGTAAGGTTGCCAGAAATCACCTTTTACTGTTTGCTTGTTTGGTGAGGTACTGCTTGTGAGCCGGAGGGTTGGGCCAACAGTTGCAGCTTGTTTTAGGACTGGCCTAGTTGCCTACAAACAAAACTGCGGTCATCCTTAAACCAGCAGTTTTGTCTAGGACCGAGATTCCAACTACGGCAGATGGATAAAATCTGTTTTGCAGTTTTTTCTTTGGTCCTGTTTTTTGTAGTGTTATAGAAGTTGTGGTTTTGTGAAGTTTTTTATTTATTTTCAGTGTTTGTGGCATTTGTGAATGCGCTTGTGAGACTCCATGTGTCTGTTCTTTGTATATTTATTTAATTGGTTTATTTGTTGTTTGAGGTTTTTAAGGGAATGGTTGTTAATTTAGGCATTAGTTATAAATTTAATTAATAATGGGTGAAAGACAGAGAATTCTTTTTTTTAAGGATAGGGATGTAGGTGCTTCAATATGGCTTGCTGTGCACTACTGTCCTCACATGTTGATTGCGAGTGGAAGAGTGGGTCAGGAGCACCAACACCAAGAACAACACTTGTATTGAGAGATGGTTCTGATGTAGCATCAGGAAGTATGCCACATTGACTAAATGTTGTAGCAGGCACAGGCAGGGCTGATATTGTTTCCCAGGAAGCTGAACTACTACAACATATTGGTTTGGAGGTTGCCTATCCATTCTGTAAGTGTTAATGTTTTATTTATTGCTAACATTTTATTGTCATATTTTATTTTCTCAAATAAAATAGAAATTAGATTATTTTTTCCAGTGGGTACCACCAATTTAACAATGGAAAAATTGCAAGCTTTAAAAATTCATTGTTCCCAGGTGAGTAATATTGAAATGCTATTTGTTTGTATGAAAATTGTTTAAATGTTTTAGTAAACATATTATTTAATATGTATATGTATACTTACATTTATATTGTGCTTATCTTAACTCCATAGGAAAAAGTTTATAAGGATTGGTAGCCCAAAGTTAATTACATTTCACAAGGCTAATAGCTGTGTTGTATTACGTTGAAGAGAGAGAGTAGAAATTTGACTTCTCAAATAAGATATGTGACTTTTTTGCTCTCTTCCTTTGCTAACACACTTCAGGGAGAATAGCATCAACCCTTTCAATTTAGGTGTTAGAGCAAGTACACTTGTGCCTGGTGAGCAGGCCATAGTGCACTTCATGCCCATAAACCTAGCTGCTTACAGTGAATCCTGCAATAAGTCGGGGAGATCTTGGTAAAAATAGCATTCTGTCACAAAACCCACAAGTGAACCACTAGTAGGAGATAGTACAAGTGTGCTATAGCTTTGTAGATATATTAAATATCTGCTCTCTAGCTTTCAGGCAATAAAAGGCAGGAATAGCTTGGCTGCTGTGTGTGGCATGAATGGGAGAGAACTGCACAGTGCCATATATATCAACTCTCTCCTAGCAGAAGTATATTTCTTTCTAGGCCTCTGTTAAGTAGGAACAGCATTTTGGCACCAAGTCAAGATTACAAGTCATAGTAAATATGCATTACATTAAAATATACTGGTGAACACATAGGAACACCCGGGCTCCACCTATGTAACAACACAAAGTAACCTAAGCAGCACTATGCATGTCATTGCTTTAGTTGATATTTACTAATCCAAATTGAATTTGCGTGTCTTATTCCCTTGAAAAAATGATTTTGCTTTGGTGTTGATCAACAAAATAATAAATCCCTGGGCAAATTCTTAGCAAATCTGTCCATAAATGTGCCCCTAGATGTGAAAGCTTTCTGTTTATATTGAAATTTCTACACTGTAAAAATTATCATCTCTACCTTTCAATAATAAAAACATTACTTATTAGCCTATCCCTTTTTTCTAAGAAAATAATAATACAATTCAAATCAACTTTTTATTTTAAAAAACAATGACCAGCAACACTGCTTACCAAAGGTTAATATGTAATTTTTAAACATTTAAACATCCGTAGTTTACAACTGGAGCACAAGATATAAAGCCATCCTATAACACTAATGCAATGCTGTAAGGAAATGCCTCCTTGGCATGGTTACCCCCTGACTTTTTGCCTTTGCTGATGCCAAGTTATGATTTGAAAGTGTGCTGAGGCCAGCTAACCAGGCCCCAGCACCAGTGTTCTTTCCCTAAAACGGTACCTTTGTTTCCACAATTGGCACACCCTGGCATCCAGGTATGTCCCTTGTAACTGGTACCCCTGGTACCAAGGGCCCTGATGCCAGGGAAGGTCACTAAGGGATGCAGCATGTGTTATGCCACCCTGGGGACCCCTCACTCAGCACAGACACACTGCTTGCCAGCTTGTGTGTGCTGGTGGGGAGAAAATGACTAAGTGGACATGGCATTCCCCTCAGGGTGCCACGCCAACCTCACACTGCCTATGGCATAGATAAGTCACCCCTCTAGCAGGCCTTACAGCCCTAAGGCAGGGTGAACTATACCATAGGTGAGGGCATAGGTGCATGAGCACTATGCCCCTACAGTGTGTAAGCAAAACCTTAGACATTCTAAGTGCAGGGTAGCCATAAGAGCATATGGTCTGGGAGTCTGTCATAGACAAACTCCACAGCACCATAATGGCTACACTGGAAACTGGGAAGTTTGGTATCAAACTCCTCGGCACAATAAATGCACACTGATGCCAGTGTACAGTTTATTGTGAAATACACCCCAGAGGGCATCATAGAGATGCCCCCTGAAAACATAGCCGACTTCCAGTGTGGGCTGATTAGATTAGTTTTGCCAGCCTGCCACACACCAGACATGTTGCTGGCCACATGGGGAGAGTGCCTTTGTCACTCTGTGGCTAGTAACAAAGCCTGTACTGGGTGGAGGTGCTTCTCACCTCCCCCTGCAGGAACTGTAACACCTGGCGGTGAGCCTCAAAGGCTCACCCCCTTTGTTACAGCGCCACAGGGAATTCCAGCTAGTTCTGCCCCCTCTGGCCACGGCCCCACTTTTGGCAGCAAGGCCAGAGGAGATAACGAGAAAAACAAGGAGGAGTCACTGGCCAGTCAGGACAACCCCTAAGGTGTCCTGAGCTGAGGTGACTCTGACTTTTAGAAATCCTCCATCTTGCAGACAGAGGATTCCCCCAATAGGATTAGGGATGTGTCCCCCTCCCCTCAGGGAGGAGACACAAAGAGGGTGTAGCCACCCTCAGGGCTAGTAGACATTGGCTACTAACCCCCCAACCTAAACACACCCCTAAATTGAGTATTTAGATCCCCAGAACCAAGCAAGATAGATTCCTGCAACCTGAAGATGAGGAAGGACTGCTGACCTGAAAGCCCTGCAGAGAAGACGGAGATACCAACTGCTTTGGCCCCAGCCCTACCGGCCTGTCTCCCCACTTCAAGAAAAACTGAACCAGCGACACGTCCCACAGGGTCCAGCGACCTCTGAAGCCTCAGAGGACTACCCTGCATCTAAAAGGACCAAGAACTCCTGAGGACAGTGGCTCTGCTCCAAAGAAGAAACAACTTTGCAACAAACAAACAAACTTTAAAGGACTGCCCATTTCCCGCCGGAAGCTTGAGACTTTCCACTCTGCAACCCACGCCCCCGGCTCGACCTGCAGAGAAACAACACTACAGGGAGGACTCCCCGGCGACTGTGACCCTGTGAGTAGCCAGAGTTGACCCACCTGAGCCCCCCCAGCGACGCCTGCAGAGGGAATCCAGAGGCACCCCCTGACCGCGACTGCCTGCTTCTAAAAACCCGACGCCTGGTAAAGACACTGCACCCGCAGCCCCCAGGACCTGAAGGATCCGACCTGCAGTGCAGAAGAGACCCCAAGGTGGTCCTCTCCCTTGCCCAGGTGGTGGCTACCCCGAGGACCCCCTCCTTGCCTGCCTGCTTTGTTGAAGAGACCCCTGGGTCTTCCATTGAACTCCATTGAAAACCAGACGCCTGTTTGCACTCTGCACCCGGCCGCCCCGTGCCGCTGAGGGTGTACTTTTTGTGCCTCAGGGGGAAGGGGGAGCACCTCAGCCAGCAGATGGTAAAATGCCACTGGTCCTGGAGGGGGCAACATCCCCATTACTCTGTCCTGGGGAGTGCAAGGCTGCAGTCTCTCAAGTGGGTGTCTTGCCCACAAGCTCTGGAGGGGGCAACATGCCCTGTGCTTGATCCTGCCGAGTGCAAGGCCACAGTCACTCAAGTGGGTGACTTGCCCACATGCTCTGGAGAGGGCAACATGCCTTGTTCTTGATCCTGGGGAGTGCAAGGCCACAGTCTCTCAAGTGGGTGACTTGCCCACATGCTCTGAAGGAGGAAAAATGCCCTGTGAGCTTCATCCTGGGGAGGATGGGGTGAGTGGATGTCATCTCCACTGGTTCTGGAGAGGACATCATGCCATGTGATGCAGATCTTGGGGAGTGCAAGGTATTAGTCTCTCAGGTGGGGGACATACCTACTGGTTTTGCAGGGGGCAGGCCGCATAACAGCCTATGGACGCAGGTCTACAGAATGTTCGTCGGCGTTGACAGCTGTTTAGTGGTGGCAGTGGTGCTGCTGGTGGTGGTGGGGGGAGGCTCCAGCCCATCCCCTGCAGCCTCGGACGGCTGCCCACTGGTGCTGCTGCTGCTGGTGGTGATGCTGGTGGTGATGCTGGTGCTCCTGGCGGAGCTGCTGATGGTGGTTGGGGGAGGCTTCAGCCCATCCCCTGCAGCTGTGAATGGCTGCGTACTGGTGGTGGTGGTGCTGCTGCTGGTAGTGGTGGGGGGAAGCACCAGCTACTCCCCTGCAGCCTCGGACGGCTGCCCACTGCTGCTGCTGCTGCTGCTGCCGGTGGTGGTGCTGGTGGGGGTGCTGCTGGCGGAGCTGGTGGTGGTGGTGGGGGGAGGCCCCAGCCCATCCCCTGCAGCCTCAGACTGCTGCATTATCATGGTTGGTGGTGGGGCCTCCGATTGAGTCCCAGCACCAGACCCCATTTCCTTACTGCCTGCTGGTGCAGGCCCCTTGCCATTCCTGCAGCACTTGGGGTAGGCTCCTTGCCCTTCCTTCCTGGAGCACTTGGGGCTGGCTCCTTGCCCTTCCTTCCTGCAGCAGTTGGGCCTGGCTTCTTGCCCTTCCTTCCTGCAGTACTTGGGGTGGCTCCTTGCCCTTCCTTGCGGCAGCACTTGGGGCTGGCTCCTTGCCCTTCCTTTCTGCAGCACTTGGGGCTGGCTCCTTGCCCTTCCTTCCGGCAGCACTTGGGGCTGGCTGCTTGCCCTTCCTTCTTGCAGCACTTGGTGTAGGCTCCTTGCCCTTCCTTCCTGGAGCACTTGGGGCTGGATCCTTGCCCTTCCTTCCTGCAGCAGTTCAGCCTCGCTCCTTGCCCTACCTTCCTGCAGCACGTGGGGCTGGCTCCTTGCCCTTCCTTCCTGCAGCACTGGGGGCTGGCTCCTTGTCCTTCCTTCCTACAGCACTTGGGGCTAGTTCCTTGCCCTTCCTTCCTGCAGCAGTCGGAGCAGGCTCCTTGCCCTTCCTTCCTGCAGCACTTGGGGCTGGTTCTTTGCCCTTCCTTCCTGCAGCACTTGGGGCAGGCACCCTTTCCACCTGGCTGGATGGTGGCCGGGATCCTTTCCCACCTAGAGTTGCTGGGGACTCTATTGTGCCCGTGGACTGGGTGGCTGAGGTGCTCGCCTGAGTTTTGACCACCCTGGCCTGACGTAAAGGACGGGGGGAGGGAAGAAGTCAATGGTGGACAGGAAAAGCTTCTTAGGGACATTGGGGTGGGAAGAAGGAGAAAGTTTGGGAGTGGAGGAAGAGGGAGTGGTTGTAGGAGGTGTCATCCTGCTGTGTTTGGGTGCAGGTGCATGGGCTGGATGCTGTTGTGAGGAGGATAGCTGTTGGATGTCTGAGTGCTGGCATTTGTGTACTTTGGGAGGAGGGGGAACAGTGGGAGAGGACACAGGGGACGTGTGCATGGATGTGGGGGGGTGACTACCAGTGAGGGGTGTGTCCTGATAGGTGTGCTGGTGATGGGGTAGTGGATGAAGATGTAGTGCATGCAGGTGTGAGTGTACACGCAACAGGGTGGAGGTGGAGGAGGAGAAGGAGGGGGCCACAGTGGAGGCAGTGGAGGTTGGTATGTCTGTATCTGGATGGTGATTGTGTGAGTGCCTGTGGGATGAAGTGTGGTGCTTGTGTTTTTCATGTCCACTCTTGTGTGTTGTCCTGTGTGTATGCTCGTCTGCCTGGTGCTTGGTATGGGTTTGGGTTGAGGGGAATGGGATTGGGTAGAGGAAGTTGGAGGGGGAGGGTGGAAACAGGGATAGTGGCTGCCAACAGAGAGGAGGCCAGAACCTGGATTGATCTCTGTTGGGCTGCCAAGCCAGTGTGAATGCCCTCCAGAAATGCATTGGACTGTTGCATTTGGGCTGCCAACCCCTGCATGGCATTCTCAATGCCCAACAGAGATGGATCGCAGGAGGTCAATAGCCTCCTCACTCAGGGCAGAAGGGCTAACTGGGGCAGGGCCTGAGGTGCCTGGGGCGAAGGAGATGCCCACCCTCCTGGGTGAGCGGGCACAGGAAACGTGATGAGGGGTTGCTGGGAGGACGGTGCTGGTATGGCGTGGCGGCTGTACCTGTAGCTGGGGTGGGAACAGAGGTTAAAATGCTAGTCACTAGGCCATGGGTAGGGACACATACTGCCAACTGCAGCATACCTGAGACCACACACTCCAGCCCAGTAGTGGATGACTACTAGCTAGGTTGGAGGAATTTCACATCAGAACCGTGCCCAACATGGGACCTATTCTGCAATGTCAAGCCTGGCCTAGGGGCACCCACAGGCCCACATCCCCCACCAGGATACCACCCCACCACACGTAAGTTGTAATGAAGGGCACTGTGCTCACCCCCTTGTTGCTGCTGTGATGCCCCCAAGCGCCCATCCAGCTCCGAATAGGACACCGCCAGTATGCAGGCCATCAGTGGGGGGGAAAGGGTTTGACGGGCACCCCTTCCTCATTGGGAGGACATCCCCAGCTGGGCCTCTGCTGTCTTCCATGCCCAGCGTCTCAGGTCCTCCCACCGTTTGCAACAGTGGGTGCTCTGCCTGCCGTAGACCCCCAGGGTCGGCACGTCCTTGGTGATGGCACGCCATATACCCTTCTTTTGATGGGCACTAATCTGCAGAGAAATACACACAGGGAAATGTATTAGTCAGCCCGTCCTGCCTTTTACACTCATGTTCCACCATGCCCCTTCCCATCCCCTTACGCACAGATATGGCCCTGCATACATGCTGTACGCTGCCCAGGGGACATCCACCTTCCCCCACACACGAGGCCTGCACACACACCACTCCATGCATTCATTCCCCATGCATCGTGCTCACAGTGTACTCACCTGGTGGTCTGGAGGCCCATACAGCAGTCGGTACTGGGGTAAGACCCAATCCACCTGTCGCTCCAACTCCGCCGAGGTGAAGGCAGGGGCCCTTTTTCCACTCACACGAGCCATGGTAGGTTCAAGACACAGGTCACAGCAGCACAAACAGTGTAGGTCCTCTCCTGTTGAAGGTCAGGTAGCAAGTGAGTGAACAGATAGAAAATGGCAGTCACGTCTGCAGTGGTGCGTACCGTCACCGCCGGCATATATCACCATTGCCCACTGTAACCCATAGGGCCCAATGATAACCAATGAGGAGTTGCAGAGCGGTTCTCGACCGCCTCCCGCAACGGCACATACTGGAAAGGCAGACGCCATTTCAGAGCGGGGGCAGGCCATGGATCCTAACTGAGTCACAGTACACAATTTCACATTCTGGACATATGCCACCAATATATTGTGAGAATCACAATATGTATTGTACTGTTGTGGTTACAATGTACAGATAATGACCAGATGCTCACTGTTTTACCCCATAGAATGTAACTGCTGCGGATGAATAGGAGATGGAGACATCCTCCCATGTAAAGACCAGTGGTGGACTTTGCAACAATGGAGTACAGGCACATTATCCTCACCTATAGACTTGATAGGGCCACAATCACTGAGTTGTGTGCCCAGTTGGAGCCTGCACTGATATCTGCTATCTGTCACCCTACTGGGATACCCCCTCTTGTGCAAGTTCTATCTGTGCTCCATTTCCTGGCAACTGCTTCTTTCCAAGTGACAGTGGGCTTGGCAGCAGGAATGTCATAGCCAATGTTCTCAATAGTGCTGACCAGAGTGTTGTCTGCCCTGATCAAACACATGTGCGGCTACATCGTTATCCCACAGGTGGAGGATTTGGTCACGGTGAATGCTGACTTCTATGCAATGGAACATATCCCCAAAATCATTGGTGCGACTGATGGGACACATATAGCATTTGTCCCCCATGGCAAAATGAACAGGTCTTCAGAACTCTAAAAAGTTATCACTATGTGAATGTGTAGATGGTGTGTTTTGCGGACCAGTACATCTCCAATGCTAAGTATCCGGGCTCGGTACATGATGCTTTTATCCTGTGGAATAGCAGCATCCCAAATGTGATGGGCCAATTCCAGAGTCACAGTGTGTGGCTAATAGGTGAGCCCTGGTTCCCACCCAGGGGATGTTGGTGTATGGGTATGGTGTGGGCCATATAGGATAGTGTGTGGCTAACAGTTGTCACTCGATATTTGCAGGTGACTCTGGTTACTCTAACCTCTCATGGCTACTGACCCCTGTGAGGAATCCCAGGACGAGGGCAGGAGAACGTCACAAGAGCACATGGGCGAACAGGAAGGATAATAGGAAGGACCAGGTTTCGTTGCCTCCATCTAACAGGTGGATCCCTGTGCTACTCACCCAAGAAGGTCTGCCAGATCATCGTGGCATGCTGTAAGCTACACAACCTTGCCTTGCGATGCCATGTGCCTTTTCTGCAGGAGGAGGAGGAGGCTGGAGATGGCCGTGTGGCAGCAGTGGACCCTGTGCACAGTGAAGGTGAGGAGGCGGAGGATGAGGACAACAGAAGTGCAGTCATATTTCCATAGACATACAGTAAGAGAGTGATATTTCACTTTTCATTGACAGTTTAGTGTGTGACATTGTCACAGGTAGGCTGTGAATTCCTACTTCTATGCCCACTCACTGCACCTGTTGGTGCCCCACTATTGCTCCTGGTGTGTTCAGTGCAGTCAACTACAGGTCTTTCCTATGTAAACATTACTGTACAGTTGAATTGCAATGTTTGAACCTTGTCAAACAAATACATTTTGAAGTCATTTGACATACTCCATACTTGTATTTCTTCAAAGTGTGTTTATTGCAGTGCTCTGACGAAAAGGGGGAAGTGCAATGGGCTGGGGGTGATGATGGAGAAAATTCCAGGTTAGAGTCCAGTCTATTTGCAGCACAGGTGCAATGTCCAAAGGGGCATAGGAAGGGGAGCAATGGCAGTTCAAGGTGGACAGAGTGGGACACAAGGGTGACAATCAGGAGAGTCTTATTTCCTGGCAGGTGTCTTGGCAATAGTCTCTGGCTTCTGCCTGGATCACAGGGAACATTTGCGGGGTGGTTCTCTTTCTGCAGGGGAAGGGGTGCTGGTGGACTGTTGGTCCTGTGGCAGACCCTCCTGTCCACTAGCAGCAGCGGAGATGGAGGGCTGTTCAGTAGTCTGGCTAGTGTAAGGGGCCCGCTGTTGTGCCACTGCCTCCCTCATACTGTTGGCCATGTCTGCCAGCACCCCTGCAATGGAGACCAGGGTGGTGTTAATGGACTACAAGTCCTCCCTGATCCCCAGGTACCGTCCCTCCTGCAGTTGCATGTTCTCCTGTTCTTGTCCAGGATCTGGCCCAGCGTATCCTGGGAATGTTGGTATGCTCCCAGGATCGCTTTGAGTGCATCCTGGAGAGTCGGTTCCCTGAGCCTGTCCTCCCCATGGTGCACAGCAGTCCTCCCAGCTTCCCTGTGGCCTGTGCCTCTGTTCCCTGAACCATGTGCCCACTGCCTCTGACCCCAGGTCCCTGATTGTCCTGGGTTTGTAATGTGCCCTGGGGTCCCTGTAGTGGTGGACACACTGCTGATTGACGTGTCCTGGGGACAGAGGTATGGGCCCACCGGGTGGGTGCTGTGGTGGTGTTTCCTGAGGGGGAGGCTCTGTGGTGGTGTGATTCTGTGCCTGGCTAAATGACTGTCCAGAGGTCCCTGATGGGCCAGGTTGGTCATCCAGATCCAGGAAACCAGATCTGCTGTCATCAATGTGGGCCTCTTCTGTGGGGGGCGGGGCTGGATATTATTGGCACCTCTTCTCCGGTGACATTGGCTGGGACAACTGTGGGGGTGTAAATGCAGTGTTCTTGCTTCTGTGTGTGACATATTGTGCATGGGTCGGTTGCCCTCTATGGTTGTTATTGCCCTGGCAGCTTTGCTTTGTGTGAGTTGTTATTTGGTGGGCTAGGTGATTGTCTCTATTGTGCATGCTGTAATGATAGGTGTCCATGCAGGTCTGTGAGTGGTGTCCATGCATTGGTAGGGCATGCAGGGCTTGCCATTGGGATGAGTGGGTTGTGATGGTGGGGTGTGTGGGAGGTGGTGGGGTGATTGGAGTCAGGGTGGTCTGGGGGTATGTGATGGCATACAGGTAGGGGGGTGATAGTAATAGGGAGTTGACTTACCAGAGTCCAGTACTCCTGCTACTCCTGAAAGGCCCTCAGGATGCATTGTTGCCAAGACTTGCTCCTCCCATGTTGTTAGTTGTGGGGGAGGAGGTGGGGATCCACTGCCAGTCCTCTGTACAGCAGGTTGGTGTCTTGCTGCAATGGAATGTACCTTCCCCCGTAGATTGTCCCACCTCTTCCTGATGTCATCCCTTGTTCTTGGGTGCTGTCCCAGGGCGTTGACCCTGTCCACAAATCCAAATAGCTATCCAAATAGCTGTGGCTCTACCCGGATGATTTCCTCCACCATGACCCTTAGCTCCTCCTCAGAGAATCTGGGGTGTTGTGGTGGTGCCATGAGTGTTGTGTGAGTGGTGTGGGTGAGGATGTGTTGGGGTTTGTGATGTAAGGTGTGTGGGTGGTGTTTAGGTGTTGGTGGTATGTGGCTCTGGGTGTGTGAGTGGTCTTGCTGTCTCTCTCTGCTGGCAATTATTTGTTGTAGTAAGGGGTTGTAAGTAGTGTGGGTGGGTGTTTTATAGTGGTTTGGGTGTGTTGTGTGTCTGAGTGTCAGGTGTGTGTTATTTAAATTGTCCAATGTGGTGCTGTTTTGGTTGAGTATGCGTATTTTGAGCACGGCAGCATGTACCGTCCTTGGTTTACCGCCATTGAATGTCCGCCGTGGTGATTCGTGGGTCATAATGTTGTGAGCGTAGTTCTGTTGGCGTAACGATGTGAGTTTTGCTACCGCCAGTTTGTCACTGACCTTTGGTGAGGCCGATTTGTGTGTGTGGCTGAATAGTGAAAGATTGGTGTGTGTGTGTCATAATATGGTTAGTGGATATCCGCGGCGGTATGTTGGTGGCAGTCAGCATGGCGGTAAATGGGATTTACTGCCAATGTCATAATGAGGGCCTATATATTATTCCATGCCACTATTTATTTTGTACTTTAAACTCAAACTGTGTTAAACACTATTGCATATATATATATATATATATATATATATATATATATATATTGTTGACATAAAACCTAACAGTATTTTATTTATAATTTGTACTATATACACTCATAGTGAAACTGAAAAAAAAAATTCCAGCAGGAAGGCTTATTGTGAACGCTTGACAGTATAACAGGAGAATTTTGAAAGATGGGCCAATTTTATGATGAAACGAAAAAACAAAGAAAAGCAACTCTACCAAAAACCACAACGATAACCTAAAAAGTGGAATGACACTAACACTACAATGTGGAAGTCAGAAGAAAATAATGGAAGGTCAACCACAGAAGAGCAACATCCTCAAGTACAAAACGATTGCTAAAAATTAAGAAATGCTCAAGGAATTGTGCAAGCCAAGCAATCTTGAAAGAACTTCATTAAAACAATCAAGTTTTATATGGATATCATGAGGCACTGTATATCATAGCACAACAAAAAGGATGATAATGTTTCCAGTTTTATAATGATATTTGTTAGATTTGAGAATTGTATACATTTTAGTGTGAAAACAATACTGTTTAGATATATCTATATATAACATGTAGACATTAGCTTGTTTTAGATGAGGACATTTCAAATTTTATAGATGTGTGCCTTAGTGGGTAAAAGAATCAATGTTGTGTTTAGAAAATAATATGTGTTAGTAATTGTAATTGTATCATTTTTTTTTAAATGTGTAGGTAGTTTTGTATGCTTTTAGAAATTTTTTAGCTGGAATATGTGTGGGTGTATTGTGTGTTTTATTGTTGCAAATTAGGGCCTGATTTACAATTTGACGGATGGGTTTACTCCATCACAAACATGACAGATATCTCATCTGCCATATTATGATTCCATGTTATCCTGTGAAACTTATAATGTGGCAGGCAGGATATAGGTCCTTAGGGCCTCATTGCAAGGCTGGCGGTCTTGAGATCACTAGCTTCATGATGACAGTCGGACTGCCGCACTTCTGGCGGTCCACCCACCACATTACGACCCCAGTAGTCGGACTGCCAGGGGACCACCGTCCTCACCAGGAACATAGTTAACGACTGGCTGACAGTATTTGGACTTATGGTCAGCCACAGCAGTGCTAAGTTAGGCACCACTATGCTGATCAGGAGTCCCTTTTCTGTTAGACTTTTCATGCCAGTATAACTGCCCTGAAAAGGCTGGTGGACAGGAAGTGCTGGAGGCCACGGGGGTCCCTGCACTGACCACAACTATTTCATAGTCAGTGAAGGGGACCCTGCCTACAACCCTCAGAATGCGCACTGTCTGCTTTGCAGTCAGTGCGAATTCCGAGAGTGCTGTTGTGCTACAATATTGGCCTTGGCTTTCTTAATGGAACTGATACCAATTCTGCAGCACTGTTCCTGGCCGGCTAACCGGCGGGAACGTTACTTTATAATGTTCTCGCAAGTCAGCCTGGTGAGAACATCGTAATATTATTGGAGATGAGGCTACCGGGTTGACGGCAGTCTCATCCTCACAAGTTTAGCGATCAGCTCATCTGACCGCCAAACTTGTAATCAGGCCTTAACTCTTTAACATACTCAGGTATTAGATAATACTTTTTTGTTAGATTTAGCTTAGAATAGCATAGAACAGGATATTAGAATTGTGTTTTCTTGATACTATTCAATGTTTATAAGCAAACACATTTGCGTTTTAGAACTTAGGGTTTCATTTCAGCTTCAATCATGGCATGTTTTTCTCTGAACTAACAAAAATAAAATATGAACATATTTGGGTACACATAATTGCTACACACAAGATTAGTGGTTTGCTCCTTATGATAAGGGCATAGCCTGAGATGTTGAAAGAAGTGGAACATTAACACTACCCAATGTGGATTTTTATAATTTACTATTTTATAGGCCTGGGCAGAACTCGCTGACTTTCACTCAGTCAAATTCTACAGAGTTACTTAAAACCCCAGGATTTCTGGTATGTCACACTGCTTGCACTGATTTTTATTGCAGGAATGTGTCCTGTGCTGTAAAATCAGTACGAACTGAAACACCAGCGTGCCAAAGGGAGCTAGTTCTTTCAGCTGCTCGGATAGATTTTTCATCTGAGTGGCAGATTTCTCAATGCGAGGGGCAGCTTTCTTAATGCAAGGGGTTACAACCCACCATGACTACCTGCATTGAGAAACCTCACTGGGAAGCGGTCTAGCGCATGATTTTCTCACTCACGTGAGAAAAAACTCTGTCCCACAGTGGTTGGCAAAGTCTTTCTTAAACTCTCTGCACCAAGTGAAGTGCACAGTAGGCAAAACTCTGCAAACTCTGCCTGAGCAGCTACCGCCCGCCCCTTCCATTTTAATAAACACACATCAGTTTTTAGGATTTTGTATTGTTATTGCACCACTTTTATGAGTATCCACAATGGCAGTTTTACTTTTATGCTTTACAAAGCCACTCATACTCATTCATAAATGGAATATAACACAATGGAGTGCATAGGGCTGTCTTGCAGCTGTTCCATAGGTGAACACACATCCATGGATTCTGCAACAAACACATATTGACTAACACATGTAACCATGTTATTTGGAGAGGATAGTGTGCCTCCCTGAGGCTGCCTTAAGAAAGAATACATTTTATTGTTTTAAAACAATAATTTCTATTTGCATGTGTGCTGCATTCTGCACCACATACACCCAAACAAATGACTCACTTTTAATATTCTGGTACAGGAAGGTATCTCTTTGTGCACAAAAATATAAATTTAACCCAACATAGGCACCCTTGAGTCATGGTGTAAGGATGCCTGTATTGGTGCTTACGCAGGCTGAAGTGCTCCAGCACGTTAAGACTCCAGACTTGCACTATATTTTTAATATTTAAATGAATGGGGCACCTTGCCTTGATATACCACAGCAACCTCACTTGCTTGTAAGCAACTTCATGTAGGTACTAAAACATTCAATATAAAAAATGTATATTGTCAAAGTTGTCACATGAAAAGACCATGCACTATGATCACAAAAAGGAGTAATGGCTAGCTTCAGCATGAGCCAAGAAATAAAATACAATATTATACAGAGAATTCTAAACAAATGTAACCAAGCCAAACATGCAAATGTATGTCGAATTAGGTGTTATTGTATATTATGCAGCAACCATTGCAAAGAAAAGTTACTTCATTTTTTATAGAACTTTTCAGCAGGCTAATTTGACAATAAGCTGTATACAAGTAACTACTGATTATAAACTCACCCTTTTTCGATGTTCTACTTGTAACCTACACACTGGTATCTTACAGCAGCATATAGGGACATATTTATGGCAAAGTCAGGCAGTTCAGCGAGTCACCTTGCTGCATTGCACTGCCTGAGAGAGAAAGGGCAGGAATGCACTGTAGTTAAAAGAATATGGTGCGTTCCTGCCTTTGTCACTGTGCTGGTGTCGTTTTGTCTGCCTAGCGCCAATACAGCCACGCATGCAGCATGGTGCGGGGTTCCTGTATTGTTAGGAAGATTGTTTTTGTGCTTAAAAACAATCCCCTAAGGCAATTTGTTCTTTCTATGTGTGCTGCAAAATACAGCACACATAGAAAGAGGAAGTAACAAGGAGAAATGAAGATATTTCTCCTTGTTACACCTCACCTTGGAAGCCATAGCATTTTGGTGCAGTCACAAGTCTACTACTTTTGGAAATGCATCAAAATCCATGGGTGTTGCATGGGAGCCACCAGGAGTCATCCCAGGCAGAGGGGGTGGAGCTGAGGATGAGGACATCAGTCTTGTCAGAGTTCAGTTTCAGGCAGCTGTTTCTTCATCCATTCGGAATGGCCTTCATTGGAGGTTGGTTTTGGTGGTGGCGGGGTCCTTGGTGAGAGAGAGGATCAACTGAGTGTCATCGGCGTATGAGATGATGTTGAGGTCATGTGATCAAACGATGTTTGCGAGCAGAGCCATGTAAACGTTAAAGAGTGTCGGGATGAGGGACGACCCCTGGGGTACGCTGAAGATGATCTTGGTGGCTTCAGAGCGGAATGGAGGGAGGCGGACTCTCTGGGTTCTGCCAGTGATGGAGGAGGCAATCCAGTCCAGGGCTCTGTCATGGATCCCTGTGTCATTGAGGCGTGTGTGTAGGGTGTGGTGGCAGACAGTGTCAAAGGTGGCCGAGAGGTGCAGGAGGATGAGGGCCATGGTTTCACTGTTGCCAAGTAGGGTCCTGATGTCATTGGTGGCTGTGATGAGGTGCTGGGGTTGCTGCAGAATCCGGATTGGGACGAGTCCATAGTGTTGTTCTCCTCGAGGAAGCGGGTCAGTTGTTTGTTGATTGTTGACAATCTTCTCAATGACTTTTGCCAGGAAGGGAAGCAGGGAGATGGCACAGAAGTTCTTGAGGTCCTTTGGGTCCACCTTGGGTTTCTTGAGGAGGGCATTGATCTTGCTGTGCTTCCATCTCTCTCCGGGAAGGTGGCGGTCTCAAAGGAGCTGACGATGATCTTCCGGAGTTGGGGTGCGATGACGGAACTCGCTTTGTTTAAGATGTGGTGAGAGCAGGGGTAAGATGGTGAGCCGAAGTGGATAGTGTTCGTGATTTTGATGGTGTTGTCGTCATTGACGTGGGTCCAGGAGAGCAGGAGGTTGGTGTGGCTGGGGGCTGGTGAGTCTGTGGTGTCGATGGTTGACGGGGGTCTGGGTATTGAAGCTGTCATGGATGTCTGCGATCTTGCGTTAGAAGAAGGAGGTTAGGGAGTCGCAGAGGTCTTAAAACAAAATACTGGTAGTGCCTGCAAAAAAAGATTAATGGCCTCATTTTGAGTTTGGTAGAAGGGCTAGCCTGTCAGCCAAGCTTCCGACAGGTTGGCTGCCACCGTAGTGGCGACCACCCCGCCTGACCTATTTGGTGTTTCCTGCTAGGTTGACAGGTGGAAACTGAGGTGCGAGGTGGAACACAGGTTTCTCTTGGAGATTTTGGGTCTGCCTTGGTGGGTGGGTGTGTCCACCTGGTCTATGCAGCCCATCAGGGTGATCAGGAGGCCCTGGAGCCTGAAAGAGTGGGCCAGGTGCCTGTCAGAAGGAGGAAGGGCAAGGGGTGCGGGAAATCCACCACAGAAATTCCCCCGGTCTGGGAGGAGGCTAAACCTGAGGGGGACACCCTAGAGCCTACAGAGGAACAGGTGGCTGAACTGGGGGAGGTCCTTCAGCTGACTCAGTGGCAGCAGAAAGGAGGACCCACCAGGGACGCATTCTGTAAGGCACAGAAGGTATGCCCTACTCTGGCTGGAGTGTTTGCAGCAAGTAGCTGTAGACCAGGCATCTGGCATGAGTCTGGTTCACTCTAGATTTAGTGGGAGGATGACCTCCTATATAGCGAGCCTAAGGTTGCTGAACCTGGGACAGCCTGTGTGCCGGTGGTACCCCAGTGCTTCAGAGCCTTCCTACTTTTGCTCATGATGTGCTTTTAGCTGGAAATTTGGGAAAGGACAAAACCTTTGAATAGCTTGTCACCCACTTTTACTGGCCCCAAATGCACAGGCACTCTGATGTGCACTATAGGTCTTGCCAAACTTGTCAGGCAAGTGGCAAGAGTGGGGGGAAATGTATTGGTCCCCTCTAACCTTTTGCTGTGGTCAGCACCCCCTTTGAAAGGGCTGGTATTGACATTGTGGGGCCTCTGGATCCCAAAACAGCCATGAGCAACAGCTTTATCCTGGTCTTAGAGGGCCATGCCACCCGGTACCCAGAAGCTATACCTTTGAGGCCAATCACAGCTCCTGTGGTGGGACGTGCATTGATGGGGATTTTTCCCAACATGGGGTTCCCCAAGGAGCTGGTATCTGATAGGGGTACCAACTTCATATCCATGTATATGAAGTCTCTGTGGAAGGCGTGTGAGTTGACCTACAAGTTCACCACTCCTTACCACCACTAAGGAAATGGTCTGGTTAAGAGATTCAACCAAAACTTGAAGGCCATGATCATGGGCCTGTCATGGCCCTTGAAGCATAAGTGGGACTTGCGCTTGCCATGCCTCCGGCTAGCTTACAGGGAAGTGCCACAAAAAGGACTTGGTTTTAGCCCCTTTGAATTGTTGAATGCACACTCTGTGAGAGGACCTGTGAGTCTTGTTAGGGAAGGTTTGGAGTAAGGCCGCAGCAGTCCCCCAGGAAGTATTTAGCTACATGCTGGCATTTAGGGACCAGACAGCCCGCTTCAGGAAGCTCGCTCAAGAGAACATGGAAGTAAGCCAGGAGGACATGAAATGCTGGTATGACCAGAATGCCACTCTGGCTGAGTTTTAGCCTGGCCAGAACGAGTGGGTGATGGCTCCAGTGGAGCCTCTGGCTTTACAGGACAAGTGGACTGGGACTTTTGAGGTGGTAGAGCACAACAGTGATGTTACCTATCTGGTAATCTTGCAGACTCCCAGGAACCCTTTGAGGGTCCTGCATGTGAACCTCCTCAAGCCTCACTTTGAGAAGTCTGAAGTGACAATGCTCCTAGCAACAGATGATAGGGTGGAGTAAGGGCGAGCCTCTTCCTGACCTCCTTTCTGCTAAGGAGAAATATGGGTCTGAGGATGGTGTGAACCTCTTCCCCTCACTTACCACAGAGCAACAGAGAGACTGTCGCCAGGTGTTAGGACAGTTTACTTCCTTGTTCTTCTTGATCCCAGGGGTCACTCATCTGTGTACTCATGATGTGGACACTGGGGACAGTCCACCTGTAAAGCACAAAATTTACAGAGTGACTGACAAGGTCAGGGCTAGAATTAAGGATGAGGTGTCCAGGATGTTAGCATTAGGGATTATTGAGTTTTCCAGTAGTCCTTGGGCCAGCCCGGTGGTCTTGGTCCCAAAGGCTGCTGCCCCAGGTGCCACTCCAGAACTCAGGTTCTGTGTGGACTACCGTGGACTCAACGCGTCACAAAGTCTGACTCATGCCCCATGCCCTGAGCTGATGAGCTTATTGATCATTTGGGAGCTGGCAAGTTTCTCAGCACGTTTGATGTAGCGTCTGGATATTGGCAGATTGCTCTGACTGAGGAGGCCAAGAAGAGGTCTGCATTTTCTACTCCAGATGGGCACTGCCAGTTCAGGGCGATGCCATTTGGGATGAAAAATGTCCCTGCCACCTTTCGGAGGTTGGTTATCCAGGTTTAGGCTGGGTTGGAGGACTTCAGTGCAGCCACCTGAATGACATTGCTGTGTTCAGCTAAAGCTGAGAGGAACACTTACAGCACCAGCAAAGTGTTGGAGCCTCTGCAGGCCTCACTATTAAGGCAAATAAGTGCCAAATAGGGCAGTGTTCTGTGGTGTACTTGGAATTCCAGGTGGGGAGTGGCCAGGTGGCACCCCTGCAGCAAAGGTTGACACCATTCTGTCTTGGAGTCCCCCAAGACCCAGACTGAGGTAATGGCCTTTTTAGGTCTCCCAGGGTACTAAATAAGGTTTGTCAAGGGGTATGGCACTATTGTTGCTCCTTTGACTGAGTTATCCTCCAAAAATCAACACAAAAAGGAGATCTGGACTGAGGCTTGCCAGACAGCTTTTGATGCCTTGAAGGCAGCCATATGCATGGCACCTATGCTGAAGGCACCTGACGTCTCTAAAGAATTTGTTGTGCAGACTGATGCTTCAGAGCACGATGTAGGAGTGGTACCTGTGCAGCTACATGAAGAGGGACTAAACAGGCCTGTAGCCTTCATTAGTAAGAGGTTAAGTCCCTGGGAATGTAGGTGGAGGGCAATTGAGTAAGAAGCTTTTGCTCTGGTCCGTGTGCTGAGGAAGCTAAGACACTACTTGTTTGGGACTCACTTCTGGGTTCAGACAGACCACAGGTCCCTCAGATGGTTAATGCAGATGAGGGGTGAGAACCCAAAACTTTTGAGGTGGTCTATCTCCCTACAGGGAATTGACTTTACGGTGGAACACCGTGCTGGAACAGAAAAAGTCAATGCTGATTATCAGTCCAGCTTTTTCCACCTTAGTGAAGAAATCTCCCTGAGGTTGAGTAGTTCTCCCCACTTTCTGGTGGGGGGACATGTGTTAGACCTGGCATCCCCAATCTTTTTTGCCTCTGCTTCCCATGTTTTGAGTGTGTGCTGGACTTGCTGGTTTTGTTACTCTGGGCACTTTCCCACTGCTGACCAATGTTAAAGTGCAAGTGTTCCCTGTGTAAAATGTATGTGTAATTGGCTTTTCCATGATTGACATATCTGATTTATTAGTGAGCCCATAGTAAAGTGCACCAGAGGTGCCCATGGCCTGTAAGTCAAATGCTACTAGTGGGCCTGCAGCATTGGTTGTGTCACCCACCTAGTATCCCAGTAAACATGGCTCAGACCTGCCGCTGCAGTGTCAAACAACATATGCACAGGTAATGTCCCTACATGTGTCACAGGAACAAACAGTACTAGACCCAAATGACATGCCCATCTCCACAATTTGGAAAGGCAGGTCAACAAGGCACATACCCCTTCAACTTCATAGGGCATACATCAACAGGAAGTAGCTGCAAGGTACACACAGCTAGATGGACACATGTACAGTCAAATGCAAACAAAGCTAGCGCAATTGAACACACTCAATGGCTGCACAAACAAAACTCGAGCTGATACTCATGAGATGAACGGATAATCCTCATCAGGGGGACAAGTCTAACACCATGTCTGCTCACATTCGAAAACACAAGATGAGTAACGTCCCATAACAAATAATACACAATGCTATGACACCACCATTGTTTTTTCACCCATATATCCATACACTCAACATATACCTTTGTCTTGGGGGGGCACCAGCCCTGCCCACATAGTCAGATACTGCAAACAGCAGAAAATGGATCATCAAGCAGGCTGCAACACACACAACTGTAGGCCCACAACATAGGTTACTCAGGAAAAACATTAAGGTAGAAAAGGAATTACAGGACAAACGTGTACCCAAAAAAACCAACTCTGTGGGTTTGTTAAATAGTGGACCTGACGAGTCCAAGACCATTGGCCAGTCCATGTAAATTCCAATAGTAGCACAGTGTTGTACCAAAACTTGAATCCCAACTGTCAGGGACCCTCCACATAAAGGGGCATCAAGGCGACAGGTAGGTACCTCAGGAATCATTCTTGGGTGGGGGGGGGGGGTGGTGTTGAAATTTGGGAGGGTGGTTTTGACATAGGCTTGGGAGGGGTGGTCTTCTTTTTGGGAGTGTTGGGCTTCTTTTTCAGGGGAGAGGTATGGGTGCTTGCGAGGGGGGCAGGGGAGGACTTAGAGGTAGAAGGGAAGGTCTGGGAGGGAGGTGGGGGCCTCTTGGATTTGGGGCAGGTTTAGAGGGAACAGGTGGTCAAGGTCAAACAAAAAACCCTTTAGGTACAGAGGGATGGTCATCAGATGCTGGGGTGGTGGGGGTGTCTAGGGGAGCTGTGACTGGTGTATCTGTGGGTGGCTGTTGTCTGCTTGCATGCTGGTGTGTTTTGTGGTGCTTGTGTTTGAGTGTGCTCCTCTTGTGTGTTGATGTGGATGCATGAGAATCTATCTGAGTGCTTTGGCTAGGTAGGGGAACGGGTCTTTGGAGTAGGAAGAGGGAGGTGGAGGGGGGATGGAAGATGGGGGAATGTGGCTGCTATCAGAGTGGAGGACATATGCCCTCATTACAACCCTGGCGGTCGGTGTTGAAGCAGCGGTAATACCGCCAACAGGCCGGCAGAAAATAAATGGAATCACGACCATGGCAGAAACCGCCAACATAGACAGCCACTTTAACACTCCGACCGGCATGGCGGTAGCAACAAACACCGCGGCGGTAACCACCAATAGACAGGCGGAACACAAGGTTCCCCCCACTGTATTACAACACGCCTATCTGCCACCTTTTCCGGGGCGGAACTAACGCTATCAAAAGCACGGCGGAAACAGTACACAGAAGGAAAACCACTCACCTCTCAATACCCAACGAGGAACCAGGACGCCATGGAGCCCGAGTTACAGGTTCTGCCCATGCTGGTCTTCCTCCTTCTGTATCAGGAGCAGGACAGACGCCGTCAATGACCACGGTGAGTACTGCACCTAAAACACAGGGGGGAGGGAGGAAAAAGAGAGTGACACACACACGCAACACGCAATACCCCATTCCCACCCTCACCCACAACACCATACACAAAAATACATGCAGCAACATTACATATACACCCTCTCACCCCCTAGAAGAACGCAAGGGCAAAAGGAAATGATTGTTATGAGTGTAATCAAGAAACATCAGATAGTGCAATTTCTTAAATCAGTACATACAAATATGTACACCAACTACACAAGTCTGGATATTGTTCCAATCATTGTCCATGGACCAGTGGTCCCAAAATGCATGGGCAAAGCCCACACAAAATACCTGACTCGAAACAGAGATAACACTGCAGCGGCATCAGATCGAAATTAAACAGGCACCTCAGTGGGAGGGGAAGGGGGGGCACCTCAGCCGGATGAGCGTACAATGCCACTGCTGCATGAGGAGGCTCCATGTCCATTGCTGTATCCTGGGGAGTGCAAAGCCACAGTCTCTCAAGTCTTTCCAGTGGGTGGTTTGCCCACTGCTTAATCCTGGGGAGTGCAAAGCCACAGTCTCTCAAGTCTTTCCAGTGGGTGGTTTGCCCACTGCTTAATCCTGGGGAGTGCAAAGCCACAGTCTCTCAAGTCTTACCAGTGGGTGGTTTGCCCACTGCTTTATCCTGGGGAGTGCAAAGCCACAGTCCTTCAAGTGGATAACAGTCTCCACTGGTTCTGGAGGGGGCTTTGTGCCCAGAATGCTTCATCCTGCCAAGGACTGAGGTAGTGGATGTCAATCTCCACTGGTTCTGGAGGGCGCTTTGTGCCCAGAGTACTTCATCCTGCCAAGGACTGATGTAGTGGATGTATCTCTCCACTGGTTCTGGAGGAGGATTGGTGCCCAGAGTGCTTCATCCTGCCAAGGACTGAGGTAGTGGATGTACCTCTCCACTGGTTCTGGAGGGGGCTTGATGCCCAGAGTGCTTCACATGCAGTGTGGCTGGTCCCAATACCTCACATGGGTGTGTGTGCCATGAGATTGACTAGGAACAGGTAGCCTGATACGCCATGGAGGCAGAGACATACCCCACCCTGCTGCGGCTTCGCCTGCCACCTGCAGGTGCAAACAGTGATGAGAGTCATACCTCATGGAAGCTGGGCAGGGTCCAGGAAGTCTCCTCCAGCCTCGGACGGCTGCCCACTGGGAATGGTAGCCAGGTCAGATGTGTTGGCACTGTCTGAGCACGTCGCAGGGCTGGTGGCGTTGCTAGCGGCAGTGTCTGGTAGAGGTGCTGCGGGTGTTGCATATGTCAGTCAGCACCTGTTGAGGAACACAGCAGGACATCTCCTGCAGCCTCGGACGGCTGCCCACTGGGGATGATGCCCGGGACTGTTGCTGAGGCAGCAGACGTGCAGGTGGCGGTGCTGGTGGCGGTGCTAGTGGCAATGCAGGTGGCGGTGTCCACCGCCGTACAGGTTGGTGTAGTGGTTGACAGAAGGGGTGACTTTAGTCCCTCAGTCGGAGCCACCATGCCCTGTCCTGACCTGCTCTTCGGCTTGAGTCCCTTCCCCACCTTTGATGTTGCCGCAGGTGTCTTGCCACTGTCCCCTTTTGGTTTGGAGGAGCCCTTGGTGGCTGGTAGGTGCGGCTTCTCCCTCTGGGGTGTGGGCACCTTCTTCACCTTGGCAGGTGGCGGGATGTCCTTAGCCTCGCTAGGTGGCACACTGGCAGCCCTGATGGGTGGTGCACTCAATGAGACCGCAGTTGCTGGCATCAATGTGTCTGGGGATTTAGTGGCTGAGGTGCTGGGCTAGGACCTGGAAAGCCTAGAGGAGGGGGTGTGTAGGGAAGAGGTCAATGTTAGCCAGGAAAGGTTTTTTAGACACACTGGGATGGGAAGATGGAGGGGGTTTGGGAGTGGAGGAAGAGGTAGTGGTTGTAGGAGGTGTACGTTTGCTGAATTTGGGTGAAGGTGCATGGGCCGGATGTGGTTGTGAGGTGGATGGCTGTTGGGTGGGTGTGTGCCTGCGTTTGTGTACTTTGGGAGGAGGGCTCACAGACACACTGGGAGAGGACACTGGGGATGTGTGAATGGTAGTGGGGTGGTGATTGCACATGAGCGGTGTGTGGTGATGGGCGTGCTGGTGATGGAGGTAGTGGCTGAGGATGTAGTGCATGCAGGTGTGAGTGGAGACAAGACAGAGAGGGAGGAGGAGGACATGGAGGAGGGGGACACAGTGGAGGCAGTGGATGTAGCTGTGTCTGCATGGGGATGGTGCTTGTGTGAGTGCCTGTGGGATGTGTGGTGCTTATGTTTGACATGTACACTCTTGTGTGTTGATGAGTGTGCATGCTGGTCTGATGGTGTGCTTGGGATAGGCTGAGGTACAGGGGATTGGGTCTGGGTGGAGGAAGTTGGACGGGGGAGGCTGGACACAGGGACAATGACTGCCATCAGTGCTGAGGCCAGAGCCTGAAATGCTATCGTTGGGCCGCCTACCCAGAATGAATGCCCTCCAGGTATGCATTTGTTTGTTGCAAATGCCTCTAAACACCCTGGATGGCATTCAAAATGGTAGATTGCCCAACAGTGAGGGATCTCAGGAGGACAATACCCTCCTCACTGAGGGCAGCAGGGCTGACTGGGTCAGGGCCTGAGGTGCCTGGTGCGAAGGAGATGCCCACCATCCTGGGTGAGCGGGCACGAGACACACACTTAGGGGTTGCTGGGGGGGGCGGTGCTGGTGGGGGGGTGGCGGCTGTACCTGTTGATGCGGTGGGCACATAGGTTCCCCCCACCGCAAGGGATCTCTTATCAGAGGAGGAGTCACTGTCGCTGGTGTATGCTCCTGTCCCCGTCGTGGAGCTCCCCTCACCCTCCATCCCACTGGTGGCTTCAGACTCCATTGCTTCACCCTCCAGGGCCATGTGGGATGCACCTCCCTCCTGCTCTGGGGCCACTGCTCCTCCACCAGATGATGCTAATGCACGCAAGAACAGGGTGACAAAACAAAAAGGGGGGGAAAGACAGAAGAAACACATGATCAGTGCATGCAACACCACTACCGCTGGCGGACACAACACACAGGGAGCAGCCCTATGCAATAAGCCATTCACTAACAGTTCTTAGGAAATTCACATGCGCAAGGGGGAAGATGCCTATGCCCACTTGCTGCACACCTGGAAGCCACAGGAGCATGACTAGGTGTAGATGGCCATTACCAGTAGTGGGGTTGGGGTGCCAGAGAGCCGGCCCAACAAGGGACCTAGCCTACCAAGTTCGCCCTGGCCTAGGGTAACCCACAGCCCACTTCTCCCATCCAGACACCTCGTAAAGCGTGCGTCAGCTGAATGAGAGTGTACTCACCCCCTTGTGGCTGCTTTGATGCCCTCAAGCGCCCATCCAACTCCGGATAGGCCACCACTAGAATCCGGTTAATCAGCGGGGTCATGGTGCGACGGGCACCCCTTCCACATTGGGAGGCCATCCCCAGCTGGGACTCCGCCGTCTTCTTGCTCCAGCAGTGCACCATTTTCCTGCAGTGGGTGCTCCGTCTATGGTAGACCCCCAGGGTCCGGACGTCCTTGGCGATGGCACGCCAAATACACTTCTTCTGGTGGGCGCTGACCTAGAGGAAAAGTGAAGTTAGAATGGATGTTACTATCCCGTACATTTCATCTCATGCATTGCCAAACACCTCCCACCCTGGACCAGACATGCATACACACACACTATCCTGACATGCTGGCCTGTCCCCCTCTCCACCCTCTTCCATCCACGACACTCCATACAATCAAGTGCCATCCACCATGCTCACAGTTTACTCACCTGTTTGTCTGGAGGACCGTACAGTTGTGTGTACTGGGGCAGGACCCCATCCACCAGTTTCTCCAACTCCTCCGAAGTGAACGCAGGGGCACTTTCCCCAGACACTGTAGCCATCGTCGCTTCCAGACACAGGTCACAGCAGCACTTGCAGTGTAGGTCCTCTCCTGTTGAAGGTCAGATATCAAGTGGTGGAACAGTTAGAAAATGGCAGCCACGTCCGCAGCGGTGCATACCGTCACCACCGGCGTACATCGTCATTGGCTCCTGGGACCCATAGGGCCCAATTTTAACCAATGCTGAATTGCGCCACGTTTTCTTCCACCGCCTACCGCGACGGTGTACTACACCAGCGCAGTTACCTAATTTCCCCTTGTCCAACCTTACAGGTCAGGCAGTCGCGATTTCAGGGTGCCTCATGGCAGGGAAAAAAACTGTGTCACACGTATTTAGGCCTGGAATACGGACAGATAAAGGCCCATAGCGAATTTCAAAAGTTTTAGCAAATAACACATTGTGATACCTAAGTGTTGGATGACCCTCTGCTCACTGTTCTCCTACATAGTACACGTCTGCTGGGGCAGGTGATGAGATGGCGGAAGCCTGTGGTGTAAAGACCCCTGGTGGACGTGTCAACAATGGAAGAGAGACACATCATTATCATTTACAGAATTGATTGTGCAACAATCCTGAAACTGTGTGCCCAGTTGGAACCAGACCTGATGTCAGCTATCCGCCAACCCATAGGAATCCCCCCTCTAGTGCAGGTTCTGTCTGTACTCCATTTCCTGGCCAGTGGGTCTTTTCAAACAACAGTGGCCATGGTATCAGGGATGTCCCAGCCAATGTTCTCTAACGTGTTGTCCAGAGTGGAGGATTTGCCAACAGTGAAAGGTGACTTCTATGCCCTGGGACATATCCCCAACATCATTGATGCCATTGATGGTACACATGTGGCATTTATCCCCCCCCCACCGCAGGAATGAACAAGTGTACAGAAACCGGAAAAGCTACCATTCAATGAATGTGCAGATGGTGTGTTTGGCAGACCAGTACATTTCCCATGTGAATGCCAAGTATCCTGGCTCAGTGCATGACGCTAACATTTTGAGGAATAGCAGCATCCCTTATGTGGTGGGGCAACTCCAGAGGCACCGTCTAGCTAATAGGTGAGCCCAAGGTCCCAACACAGTTGACATAGGTGTCTGGGTATGGGGATGTCCCTAAGGGTTAGTGTCTAACAGTTGTCCCTCGACATTTGCAGGTGACTCTGGTTATCCCAACCTGTCATGGCTACTGACCCCAGTCAGGAATCCCAGGACAAGGGCAGAAGAACACTACAATGAGGCACATGGGCGAACTAGCAGAATTATAGAACACACCTTCAGCCTCCTGAAGGCCAGATTCTGGTGCCTCCATCTTACGGGTGGCTCCCTATACTACTCACCGAAGAAGGTGTGCCAAATAATCGTGGCCTGCTGTATGTTGCATAGCCTGGCTTTGCGACGCCAGGTGCCTTTTCTGCAGGAGGATAGGCCTGATTATGGTCTTGTGGCAGCTGTGGAGCCTGTGGTCAGTAAAGAAGAGGAGGCAGAAGAAGAAGATATAGATAACTAAAACAAAATCATCATGCAATACTTCCAGTGAGACACAGGTAAGAAGATGTAACTACTTCCCACATCTCATACTATTGTTGGAGCTAGCATAAGTCTGCCATTTTCACTTAGTGTATGGACCCTGACTTGTTACTTTGCCTTTCTATTTCACAGAATTGGGTCCACTTTGTGCCCTCTGCTATGTTTACTGCTGGCCTACAGCTGTGTTACATTGGTATGTGAACAAGTACATTGACATTGCTATGTTCCAGAGGTTTTGCAATTACACATTTGTGAAAGCACAGACTGACTCCAGATTGTTTTGTGATTGAAGGGTGTTTATTTCTGTGCAAATAAGTGGAGGGGGTTGTGAAATGGGATGGGGTGATGGTGGAGGAATGTCCATGACAGAGTCCAGTCTATTTGTATCACAGGTGCATTGTCCAATGGGGCAAAGGAAGTGGAGCAATGGCAGTTTAAGGTGGACAGGGTGACAAAGTGGGACAGAAGGGTGACATTCAGGGGGGGTCTTATTTCCTGGCGGGGGTCTTGGCAATGTTCTCTGACTTGTTCCTGGATCTCAGGGACCATTTGCGGGCTGGTTCTCCTTCTGCAGGGGGTGGGGTGCTGGTGGCTTGGTGTTCCTGTGGCGGTGCCTCCTGTCCACTAGCGCCGGCGGAGGTGGAGGGCTGTTCATCGTCCAGGCTAGTGTCAGGGGCCCGTTGGTGTGCCATAGTGTCCCTCCTGGTGTTGACAAGGTCTGCCAGCACCCCTGCAATGGTGACCAGGGTGGTGTTAATGGACTTCAAGTCCTCCCTGATCCCCAGGTAGTGTTCCTCCTGGAGCCGCTGGGTCTCCTGAAACTTGGCCAGTACCTTGTCCATGGTCTCCTGGGAATTGTGGTAAGCTCCCACAATGTTGGAGAGTGCCTCATGGAGAGTGGGTTCCCTGAGCCTGTCCTCTCCATCACACAGTAGTCCTCCCAGCTTGCCTGTTATCCTGTGCCTCTGTCCCCTGAACCGTGTGCCCACTGCCACTGACCCCAGGTCCCTGATCGTCCTGTGTTTGTGGGGTTGCCTGCGGTTCCTGTAGTGGTGGACACACTGCTGATTGAAGTGTCCTGGGGACAGAGGGATGGGCCCGCTGGGTGGGTGCTGTGGTGGTGTTTCCTGAGGGAGGAGGTTCTGAGGTGATTTGTGACTGTGTCAGGGGAAGTGGCTGTCCTGAGGTCCCTGATGGGCCGGGCTGGTCATCTTGATCCAGGTGTGCAAAGCTGCTGTCATCACTGTGGGCCTCTTCTGTGGGGGAACTGGATATGTCTGGCACCTCCTGTCCAGTGATGTTGGGTATGGGTCCTGTTGGGGTATGAATGCATATCTGTGTGTGCCATCTTGTGCAATGGGTGAGTTAACCTCTACTCCTGTGCTTGCATTATTGCCGTGGCCCTTGTGTGACTGGGGATTTTGGGGCATTAGTGAGTCTCTCTAATGGACATGCTTTGGTGATGGGTGTACATGCATAGGTGTTACATGCAGGGCTTGGTTTTGGGATGTGTGGGTTGTGGTAGTGGGGTATCTGTGCGGTGTTGGGGGGATGGGTGTGAGGGTGGGAGTATGTGATGGCATGCAGGTAGGGTAGGGGATATAGTAGTAAAGATTTGCCTTACCATAGTCCAGTCCTCCTGCTACTCCTGCGAGGCCCGCAGGATGCATGATTGCCAAGACTTGCCCCTCCCATGTTTTTAGTTGTGGGGGAGGGGGTGGGGGTCCACAGCCAGTCCTCTGTACAGCAATTTGGTGCCTGGATACCACGGAACGTCCCTTCCCCTGTAGGTCGTTCCACCTCTTTCTGATATCATCCTGTGTTCTTGGATGCTGTCCCACTGCGTTGACCCTGTTGACGATTCACCGCCATAGCTCCATCTTCTTAGCAATGGATGTCTGCTACACCTCGGATCCGAATAGCTATGGCTCTACCCGGATGATTTCCTCTACCATGACCCTGAGCTCCTCCTCTGAAAACCTGGGGTGTCTTTGAGGTGCCATGATGTGGTGTGGGTGATGTGTGAGGTGCTGTCTGTTGTGATGTGTGAGGGGGTGTGTTGGTGTGTGTTGTTTGAGGTGCGTGGATGTTGTATAAGTGATGGTGTTGTGTGGCTGTGGATGCTGGTGTTGTGTTAGCTAATCTCTCTCTCTGGCCTTCTTTCAAATTTTGGGTTGTAAGGGTTTGTGGGTGATGTGGGTGTGTGCTTTATATTGGATTGGGTGTGTGGGTGTGGTGTGTGTATGTGTATCAAGTGTGTGTATTTCAAATTGTCCCATGTGGTTTTGTTTTGTACATGTGTGTATATTTTGAGCGCATTGGTGTGTACCGCCAATGGATTACCGCGGTTGAATGACTGTCACGTTGATTCATGGGTCGTGATAGTGTGGGTGTATTCTTGTTGGCGTGACGGTGTGAGTTTTGGTATCGCCAGTTTATCACTGACCTTTGGTGTGGCGGACCTTTGTGGGTGTCTGTATTGTGGCGGATTCTGAGCTGTGAGTCGTAATACCTGTAGCAGAATTCCGCCACCGCAACGGTATGTTGGCAGTCTTCCTCACGGCCGAAAGTGGGATTTACTGCCAGGGTTGTAATGAGGGCCATAGCCTGAAAGATCTCTGTAGGTCAGGCATTGCACCATGAATACCTTCCAGGAACACATTAGTCTGTTGTAGCTGACTTATTAATTCCTGGATGGCATTCACAATGGCTGTTTCACCCACAGAGATACTTCTCAGGAGGTCAATAGCCTCCTCACTGAGGGCAGCAGGGGTTACTTTGGCTGGGGCAGAGGTGCCTTCGGCAAAGGAGACACCCACCCTCTTGGGTGAGTGAGCGTAGCCAACTTGGTGGGGAGCAACAGAGAGGGCGGTGATAGAACAGGGGTGCTGGACAAGGGTGGTATAGGAGGATGACCCTATGGGTCTGTCACCACTAAGGAGTGTCCACTGGAGGAAGAATCCAATGAAAATCATGATGATGATGTTGTGGTCTCCCCCATGGCACTCCCCTCACCCTCTGGGTTCCTCTGTGTCCGTGGTGTCTTGACCTGAGTTCCCAAGGCCAGATACTTCCCCATTTAGCTGTGCCCTGTCTCCTTCGCTTGCAGGTGCTGATGGTGAAAATAGAAAGAAAAATAGGGTCATCACATGTCCATAATCACACCTGAACAAAAGCTCTGATTAGCATACAGTATCATGATGTCAATTAGCCCCAGAAACAAACTCCACTAAGTGGACTATACATGTGACATACCATATGCATGCATGGCATATGAACGGTCAACCACAGGAGAATCAGGTTCTCAGACAACTACAATTGCATGGCTGAAGTTGGGCAATCTCAATGACCATTCAATCATTAGTAGTTACCATCACCCTCAAAGCTTTTTGGTCTCCACCCAGTTGTGTTCTAAGTCCCTTGGACAATAGGCATGGCACATCAGTATACAATATACAACACATGACATGTCAACACAAACAATCACTCATCTCCTGTGTGACACATCCTTTATTGTCAGGGGGCGCTGTCAGAACCTAACTCAATCACTTGGCAATGGAACAGGCAGGAATACACCCTGTACTCACCCCTTGTGGTTTCTGTGCTGATCTCAAACACACATCAAGCTTCGGATAGTCCATAGCCAGAATGCTGGCCATTAGTGAGGTCGTGGTCCGAAGGGCACCCAGCGCATGTTGGGAGGTCAGACTTAGCTGGGCCTTTGCGATCTGAGCACAGCATCTCTCATGTCTCTCCATATTTCCTTCTGTTGATGGGCACTGACCTGCATGCAAAAGACAAATCAAGAGATCATGTTCACAAGTCCCATCAAAAATGGTTGAGTCACATACATGTCAGTACCATCGAGCTAGAACTTTCCTATTGGTCAGAACTCCTGACGTGTGACACATACAAGCCAATAAGTATGAGGACATGACTACATACATACATTTCTCAGCCTGCAGACCAAATCAGCAACCTGCTCAGGCCCTCCAATGACTAAGCAAGCTTACTGACATCAGGCATCCCATACTCTACCAACCTGACTTAAATGTGAGCCACTATGGAAGAAATCACCCCTCTGTGACTTCTGAAGGGTAAACTCCTTAGGCATGAATGAACTAACCCATTCACACTATGTGAGAATTACTCTCTGTATACAGTCCCTACAGATATAAACTCAAACATTACACATGGGTAACAATGAAGTGGCTGGCATGGTAGGTATAGAAAATGTCTACCCTGTCATGTGTAGACATGTGGCCTATCAAATGTAGACTCATGCCACTTCAGGTTGTGGGGTTTTGTGTTATGTACTTGTACCACAGAACATGCTTTTGGACATATGTGTCCATCATACATCCAACAAACAAAGGCATGTGTTGTCCAAATTCTACTATGTGACCAAGCTACTGAGTCACATATCATGACCTCCCAGGAAACAACACACTGTCTGTACTGTGGGACTGTCATTTATGCAATATGTTACAGTAGACTTCTAAAGTGCATGGCCAATCCAAGGAGTCTCTCAGTGCAAAGCCATACTTCTGATTCCTTAACAGTATTAAAGCTAATTTGCTAACTACAGAATTTTAAAAGCCTACAAAACAGATAAAAAGAAAAGATAAGGGTGATGTAAAAGACATACAAATTAAAAAGCCAGGTTCTCAATTGTTTTTTTTAAATCCATGAAAATAGACATTAATTGCAGATTGTATGGGAGTTTATTCCTGGATAATGCCCCAAGGTAGGATGCAGACCTGCCTCCGGTCCTGACATTTCAAACTCTGATGATTATTGCCAGGACTTGATTAGCAGATCTCAAATTATGGGTCGGAAAGTAAAAACTAAATCTAGAAGAGAGATAATCTGCTCCAGAAGACTGCAGTGCCACATTTATCAGTTTTAAAAAGAATCCTTTTCCTAAGCCTAAATAATGGTCTTTTTGGCAGGAAAAGACAATGGCCCTCATTCTGACCCTGGCGGTCGGCGGAGAGACGGCGGTCGGACCGCGAACAGACCGGCGGTATTAAAAATGGCATTCTGACCGCGGCGGTCCCCGCCGCGACCGACCGCCACTTCTCCACTCCGACCGCCGCGGCGGTCATGACCGCGGGGCTGGAGTTTGCGCACTCCGGCCCGGCGGTCGTCCCAAGACCGCCAAGGGTATTATGACCCTGCCTACCGCCGCGGTTTCTTGCGGGCGGGAACCGCCGTGCGAACCATGGCGGTAAGCACTATCGGGGCCAGGGAATTCCTTCCCTGGCACTGATAGGGGTCTCCCCCACCCCCCACTACCCACCCGAGTCCTCCCCCCACACCCTCCACCCCCCTGCCACCCCCCAGAGGTGGTACGAACCCCCTCCCCACCCCCACCCCGACATGCACATACATGCACCCCGACATGCACACACCCCCAACATGCACATATACACACCCCCTACACACACATACACAACGGGGACACATACCCGCACACATACATGCCGACATGCACACCCGCCGAACTAAACACATTGCCCATAGGCACAGCAGCACTCCCCGCCCGCATGCACGCACTCACACACCCCCTCTACACACTCACACGCACACCCCCATGCACGCACACATCACACAACACCCCCCCACCCCCTCCCCTCACGGACGATCAACTTACCTTGTGCGTTGGTCCTCCGGGAGGCGACGGGAGCCATAGGGACGTGACCGCCAACAGAAGACCGCCAACAGAAGACCGCCACACAGAAATGTGGGTCGTAATTCTGGGGGCGGTGTTCTGCTGGCGTGGCGGTGGAGGTTGACCAGTCTCCGCTTTCCCGCCGACCGCCAGTGTGGCTGCTGGCGGTATTCCGGCGGAACGCTCCCAGCGGTCGGAATACGCGCAGCGGCATACCGCCGCGGTCGGCGGTCTTTACCGCGGCGGTAACTCGGCGGTCTTGCGAAAAGACCGCCAAGGTCAGAATGAGGGCCAATATATCCAAAAAGTCCCGAGGAGAACGCCAGATGACAAAACAAAAGCCAACCACTGCTTTGATTTGAGGCTTAAAAGAGAGCTAGTTATCGAATCTTCCATCCAAGTTTCTGACAGCACTGCTTTGAGATCCTGGCAGAGGAGCATTTTTAGGCCAAAAAGTTAGCGAGCAATCCAGAGGCAGATCACCAAACAAGATAATTTCAGGTATTTTGGCATTGAATTTTAGTGGGTGCAAAGACAGCCGATCAAATATCGCTGTTAAACAGCTGTTGATCTGGCTCATAGGGAGCTTGCAGCCCTTTCACAAGAAAACAATAGCTGCGTATTATTTGCATACAAGATGATCTTAGCTCCAAAGGATTATGCCAGCCCTGCAAGAGGGGTCATATGAATATTAAAAAGAGTCGGACTCAAAGCTGAGCCCTGCGGGTCCCCAACAGACAGTTTTCTGATTTCAGAAGAATAGGGTGAGATCCATACCTGTTGGCTGTGATCTTCCAACATGGAGGTTAGCCAATTCAAGGCCTGTTCAGAAATGCCAACCGCCGACAGCCTCTGTAGGAGGTTGGCATGAGGGACAGTGTCAAAGGCATCCGATAGATCTAACATAATCAGCACCGCAACCTAGTATGCCTTTGATAAATTCATAAACCTCAAGAACTGCAGTCTAGTGCTGTACCTAGTTCTAAATCTCGACTGGCTGGAATGCAGTAGCTTATTGACTTCCTGATAACTACAAAGCTCCCCCCCCCTCCTACCTCTTATGGCGGCCGCTGCGCGACAGTGGTAGCGACCCTTGACCCAAGGGTAGGTCGCTCCCCCTGCCGCTGCAGCTCCTCCAAGTTCCCGAGTTCCTGTGTTCCTGAGACCCACCTAACTGTAAGTACCCCCCTCCTCCCAGCCCCTCGCCCTGCCCCGCGCCACTCACCTTCTCTCCTGCTCCTGCTTCTTTTCCTCCTCTCTGTCTCTTCCTCCTCGCCCCCCCTCTGCAATCTTCTTCTGTGTTCTTCTGTTCTTCTCTTCTGTTCTTCTGTTCTTCCCTTCTGTTCTTCTGTGTTCTTCCAGTCTTCTGTGTTCTTCTTCTCTGTTCTTCTCGGTGCTTCTGTGTTCTTCTTCTCGGTCCTTCTGTGTTCTTCTGTGTTCTTCTCTGTTCTTCTCTGTTCTTCTGCTCTTCCGATCTTCTGTGCTTCTGTCTTCTGTTCTTCTGTCTTCTGTTCTCCTGTCTTCGGCTCTTCTACCTCCTCCGTCTTCTTCCCCCGAGCCTGCCCTCCTGCTCCTTCCTCATCCCCCTCCCTCACTCGCCTCCCCCTCTCTCACCCCTAGCTAACCCGTTCGCTATCTACCTCCCTCACTCCTCCTATCTTCCTATCTCTCTAGCTCCCTATCTCACTATCTAACTCCCCCACTCTCCACCTCCTCCTACCTACCTATCTGTCTATCTATCTATTTCCCTATCTATCGACTTCTCTATCTATTTTCTCTATCTATTTCTCTATCTCTCCCCCCCTCCCGCCACCCCCTCTACTACCTATCTCCCTATCCTCTCACTCTACCTCTCTCCCTCACCCACCTCTACAACCCCCCCTCCCCTATCTTCACAACCCTACTCCTATCTCTCTCCCTAACCTCCAAACCTCCTAACACTCACCCTCCTCCACCCTAAACCCCCTCCCCCAGCTCCTCTCACTCTACCTGTCCCCCCCCCTCCCTCGCGCTTTCCCGCCGCGACCTCCTGCACGCCCCCGCCCCCCAGCTCCCATTCGCCCCCAGCTGACCCCTGCCCCCCCTCCTACCTCTTATGGCGGCCGCTGCGCGTCTGCGCAGCCGGTGCGCGCAGCGGGCACGCCGCTGGCGTGCCGGAGGCGCGCCAGCGGCAAGCCCGTCTGCGCCCGTCCGCGCCTGGCCCGCGCCCAGCGCCACGACCCCTGGTCCCCAGCTCCCCCAAGCCCCGCTGATCCGCTACGACCCCACCACCCTCCACGCCCTCAACCCAGGGCGCTCCAAAACCTGCTTCCTAGCTCACCCCAAACGCACCCATGGACCCTTCGCCTGCAACTCCTGCAAACGCATCTTCCACCACGCAACTACCACGACCACAAGCCCACGCGCCATCAACCACCTCAAGTGCATCCTGATCAACGCTCGTTCCGTCCACAAGCACGCCGTTGTACTTTGGGACCTCCTGGACTCCACAGCCCCGGACGTCGCCTTCATCACGGAGACATGGATGAACGCCTCCTCTGCTCCAGACATCGCTACCGCCATCCCCGAAGGCTACAAGATCTCCAGAAAAGACCGCACCAACCAAGTAGGAGGAGGTGTCGCCATCATCTTCAAAGACTCCATCAGCGTCACCACCTCCACCGAAGACCCCCCCCTCGCCGCTGAACACCTGCATTTTCAGATTCGCACCGACCCAAGGACCACCCTCAGAGGATCCCTCGTCTACCGTCCTCCCGGACCTCGCGCCTCTTTCAGCGACGCCATCGCCGACTTCATCTCCCCGCACGCCCTCGCCTCACCGGACTACATCCTCCTAGGCGACCTCAACTTCCATCTGGAACAAAACAACGACCCCAACACCACCACCCTGCTCGACAACCTCGCCAACCTCGGCCTCAAACAACTGGTGAACACCGCCACCCACATCGCCGGACACACGCTCGACCCTATCTTCTCCGCCAGCAAACACGTCTTCTTCAGCCACACCTCTGCCCTACACTGGACCGACCACAGCTGTGTCCACTTCACATTCCGACGCGAGACCTCCCACCTCCGCACTCAACCCATCCCTCATCGACAGTGGAACAAGATCCCTGAAGAGCAACTCTTCTCCGCTCTCGCCGCCAACCAACCCACCCTCACCACCGACCCCAACGACGCAGCTCTCAACCTCACAAAATGGATCTCCAACTGCGCTGACAACCTTGCTCCCCTCAAACGCACGCATCGACAGACCAACACCAAAAAACCTCTCTGGTTCTCTGACACCCTCAAAGAATCAAAGAAAACTTGTCGTGCCCTTGAGAAGGCCTGGTGCAAGGACCACACCGCTGACAACATGACCGCCCTCAAGAACGCTACACGCGAACACCACCACCTGATCCGCACTGCCAAAAGGAACTTTTTCACCGACAGACTAGACAAAAACAGCCACAACAGCAGAGAACTCTTCAGCATCGTCAAAGAGTTCTCCAACCCCAGCGCCAGCGCCAACGCCGTCACGCCCTCACAGGATTTGTGCGAATCCCTCGCCACTTTCTTCCATCGCAAGATCAGCGACCTCCACGACAGCTTCGGACACCAGACCCAACCATACACCACTGAACCCGCTTCCCCGGACATCACCCTCAACAACTGGACCCACATCAACACGGAAGAAACCAAATCCATCATGAACTCTATCCACTCCGGCGCCCCTTCGGACCCCTGCCCGCACTTCATCTTTAACAAAGCCGACGACATCATCGCCCCGCACCTCCAGACCGTCATCAACTCTTCTTTTTCTTCTGCTACCTTCCCCGAATGCTGGAAGCACGCTGAAGTCAACGCCCTACTAAAGAAACCTACGGCTGACCCAAGCGACCTGAAAAACTTCCGCCCCATCTCTCTTCTACCTTTCCCAGCCAAGGTAATAGAAAAGACCGTCAACAAACAGCTGACCACCTTCCTGGAAGACAACAACCTGCTCGACCCTTCACAAACCGGATTCCGAACCAACCACAGCACGGAAACCGCCCTCATCTCAGTCACAGACGACATCAGAACCCTGATGGACAACGGTGAAACAGTCGCCCTCATTCTCCTCGACCTCTCGGCTGCCTTTGACACCGTCTGTCACCGCACCCTAATCACCCGCCTACGCTCCACCGGGATCCAAGGCCAGGCCCTGGACTGGATCGCCTCCTTCCTCGCTAACCGCTCCCAAAGAGTTTACCTCCCTCCGTTTCGCTCAGAACCCACCAAGATCATCTGCGGCGTACCTCAAGGCTCATCGCTCAGCCCGACACTCTTCAATGTCTACATGAGCCCCCTCGCCGACATCGTACGCAAGCACGACATCATCATCACCTCCTACGCCGACGACACCCAACTTGTACTCTCCCTCACCAAGGACCCCGCCAGCGCCAAGACCAACCTACAAAAGGGTATGAAGGACGTCGCAGATTGGATGAGGCTCAGCCGCCTAAAGCTGAACTCTGAAAAAACGGAAGTCATCATCATCGGCAACACCCCGTCCGCCTGGGACGACTCCTGGTGGCCCACGGCCCTCGGCACCGCACCGACCCCCGCAGACCACGCCCGCAACCTCGGCTTCATCTTGGACCCTCTTCTCACCATGACCAAGCAAGTCAACGCCGTGTCCTCCGCCTGCTTCCTCACTCTCCGCATGCTCCGTAAGATCTTCCGCTGGATCCCCGCCGACACCAGAAAAACCGTGACCCACGCCCTCGTCACGAGCCGCCTGGACTACGGCAACACCCTCTACGCCGGGACCACAGCCAAACTCCAAAACCGCCTGCAACGCATCCAAAACGCCTCGGCCCGCCTCATCCTCGACGTACCCCGCAACAGCCACATCTCCGCACACCTGAGACACCTGCATTGGCTCCCAGTCAGCAAAAGGATCACCTTCCGTCTTCTCACCCACGCACACAAAGCCCTCCACAACAAGGGACCGGAATACCTCAACAGACGCCTCAGCTTCTACGTCCCCACCCGCCCCCTCCGCTCCGCTGGCCTCGCACTTGCTGCCGTCCCTCGCACCCGCCGCTCCACGGCGGGTGGGAGATCTTTCTCCTTCCTGGCGGCCAAGACCTGGAACTCCCTCCCCACCAGCCTCAGGACCACCCAGGACCACTCCGCTTTCCGGAGACTCCTAAAGACTTGGCTGTTCGAGCAGCGATAACCCCCCCTTTCCCCCCTAGCGCCTTGAGACCCGCACGGGTGAGTAGCGCGCTTTATAAATGTTAATGATTTGATTTGATTTGACATATTTCTCCAACATTTTGGAAAAAGCAGGGAGCAATGAAATAGGTGTGTAGTTAGCAGTAACCTACAGATCTGCCAAGGGTTTCTTCAGAAGAGGGAGAATTTTACCTTATTTCCAGCCACTAGAAATCACTGCAATATTTAGGGATCAGTTCAGCATTTAATTAACTGTTGGATTAATTGACTTTGCAGCTAAGCAAAGTATCTTGGTTGGACTAGAGTCAGAGGGAGATCCAGATTTAAAAGAGCCTAACACCTTCAGCAAGTCGTCTAAGGAAATAGGATCAAAACTGCGAAGAGAGGCTTCCACGGATGGATCATAAGATCCACAATCCATTAAAAAAGTCTGGTTCCTTAATGGAGTAAATACCAGGAGACTTGTTAGAATCATTTGAATTTTAGCCTGAAAATAAGAGGCTAATTCCTCACACCAATCTAAAGAAGGTGAGTGGGAAAAAGATGCTGCCAAGGGATTGAGAATTTTTTTAAATAATATTAAAAATTTCACTAGACTTATTTCCAGATTCCATAATTTTTAATTCAAAGAATCATGCTTTGGCAGTTTTAATATTGTCACAGTAGTCTCTTGCTGATTTGTAGCTAGTTTTATCATCATCGTTATGAGATTTCCTCTTTATAGGACCTTCCACTTTATTCCTCTCTGCAACCAGGTCCTATTTGAAAACTAAGGGTTAGACACCCTTGTTCATCCAGACTTAGCAGTGCAGAGAGAAACTGCATTATTTTTTGCCTTAGGGACCCAGTTCTCAACTTCTTGTAGATCTGTCTCAACCCACCCCCACGTATTCAGCTCCAAAAACAGAAGAAATTCCTCTAATTTAATTTTGTGGAAAGCCCTCCTAGGAGTAGCGGCACAACGGTAATTTTTTGGAAAGAAGCAGAAAAACCTGATTAGGAAATTATCAGTCCATATTTGTGGTAAAGGATTATCTAGAATCAACAACAAGTTGGAAACGATTTGATCGATTAAGTGACTGACAGCATGCGTCGGCTGAAAAATATGCTGGTTAAGATTTAGCGTCTGAATCAGATTGTGTAACTGAATAACTTCATGCAGATGGCCCATATCCATATGGAAGTTAAAGTCTCCCAAAAGCATAAAGTGTGAGTATCTTAGCATGAGATCTGCAATAGAATTGCCCAACAATTTCAAAAAAGGGGCCAGCAGGGCGCAGGAGCCTATACACCAGCACACCTGCTACTGATTTTTAATGGGAAAAAGAAATACAAAAACCAAGGGCATCTGTTCCTACTAAACTACTGACATCAAAGGCTCTGTACTCAAAATGTTTCCTAAAAGTAATCCCAATGCCGCCTCCTCGACCCTGAGGATAATCCTTCCTCAGGAGTTTAAAGCCTTCTAGAATAGCAAAGGGAATAACAGGGCTACAAGTCTTGGAAAGCTATGCTTCCATATGCAATAAAACATCTAGTTTGTTACAACTTGTTTTAGTGAGTAGCTCATGAATATTGTCCACACGCTTGTACACAGAACAAGACTTCATAAGCAATATACAACTACCCGCACTAGTTGGTATATTCTTAGATATAAAAGAGCACAGAAGCTGGCAATCAAGGAACCGAGGCCCATATTTATACTTTTTGACGCAAAACTGCGATAACGCAGTTTTGCGTAAAAAAAATTTGCGCCGGCTAACGCCATTCTGAAGCGCCATGCGGGCGCCGTATTTATTGAATGACGTTAGCCGGCGTTAGCCGCCGGCGCCGTCTGGTGTGCGTTAAAAAAAACGACGTACACCAGGCAGCGCCGGCGTAGGGGAAAATGGAGCTTGGGCGTCAAGAAATGGGGCAAGTCAGGTTGAGGCAATTTTTTCGCCTCAACCCGATTTGCGCCATTTTTTTTCACTCCCAACCCCCATTGAAATGACTCCTGTCTTAGCAAAGACAGGAGTCATGCCCCCTTGCCCAATGGCCATGCCCAGGGGACTTCTGTCCCCTGGGCATGGTCATTGGGCATAGTGGCATGTAGGGGGGCACAAATCAGGCCCCCCTATGCCACAAAAAAAAAAAAAAAAATGACTTACCTGAACTTACCTTAATGTCCCTGGGATGGGTCCCTCCAGCCTTGGGTGTCCTCCTGGGGTGGGCAAGGGTGACAGGGGGTGTCCCTGGGGGCATGGGAGGGCACCTCTGGGCTCCTTCAGAGCCCACAGGTCCCTTAACGCCTGCCTTTTGCAGGCGCTAAAAAACGGCGCAAAAGCGGGCGTACGTCATTTTTTTTGACCCGCCCACTCCCGGGCGTGAATTTTGCCCAGGAGCATAAATCCGACGCACATGCCTCGGAGTCGATTTTTTAGACGTGAACGCCTACCTTGCATCTCATTAACGCAAAGTAGGTGTCCACGCTAAAAAATGACGCAAACTCCATGGGCTTTGGCGCTAGACGCGTCTAACGCCAAAGTATAAATATGGAGTTAGTTTTGCGTCGAAATTGCGTCAAAAAAAACTACGCAATTCCGGCGCAAACGGAGTATAAATATGCCCCCGAGTGTTAACAGAACCCACGTGAGTTAGCCCAAATCCATGACATCTGGACCTCGGAGCGAGCTCACACAATGCCTCTCATCATTATGAAATAACATTAGTGCTTACTGAGGGGAATTGGACAGTATGGCTGGTGCTGGCTGCTTCTGGGTTGCCCTAGGTGCGCCCACTGCGTGCATCCATGCAGCGTCCGCGTAGCAATGCCTAGTAAAGAAAGAAAGGAAAACAACAGCTAGAGCGCGTACTGGTCAAAAATGATGCCTCCAATAGTAAGACATTGTCCCTCACCAAAAGAATAACTGCCCCCACTTGCTGGTTCTAATCACACGCTAGCAAAAAAAATCACAAATTCACAAATCAAACATTTTCAAATGTCCAAACCAGAGCGATTAGCAAAGTGCAAGTGCAGAGGTGGAACAGAGCCTAAGGTCTATGGCAGAGCATCAACGCAGCATCGCCCATTAAATAATGAAGGTAAAAATAACAGCTAGCGCATGTATTGCTCAAAAATGGCACCTCTAGTAGTAAAAAATCGACCCGTACCAAAAGTATTTTTGCACCCACTTCCTGGTTGTAATCACATGCTAGCTAAAAAAATCTCAAATTAAACATTTTAAAATGTCCAAATCAGAGCTATTAGCAAAGTGCAGGTACAGACGTAGAACAGAGCCTAAGGTCTATGGCAGAGCGTCAGCGCAGTGTCACCCATTAAAGAACGAAAGGAAAACAACAGCTAGAGCACACACTGCTCAATAATGGAACCTCCTGTAGAAAGAAATCAGCCCAAAACAAAAGTATTATTGCCCCTTACTTCCTGGTTGTAATTACACGCTAGCTAAAAAAAATCACAAATTCACAAATCAAAAATGTTTAAATGTCCAAATCAGAGTGACTAGCAAAGTGCAAGTGCAGAGGTAGAACAGAGCCTAAGGTCTATGGCAGAGCATCCAAGCAGCATCGCCCATTAAATAATTAAGGGAAAACAACAGCCAGAGAACTCATTTCTAAAAAAAATGGCACCTCCAGTTGTAAGAAATCAGCCCAACCTGAAAGTATAATTGTCCGACTTACTGGTTCTAATCACATGCTAGCTAAAACATTTACAAATTAAAAATTGTAAAATGGGTAAATCCGAGCTATTAGCATAGTGGAAGTGCAGACGTAGAACAGAGCCTAAGGTCTATGGCAGAGCGTCAGCGCAGTGTCACCCATTAAATAATGAAAGGAAAACAACAAGCAGAGCGTGCACTCCTCAAAAATGTCACCTCCAGTTGTAAGAAACCAGCCCAAACTGTAAGTATTATTGCCCCACTTCCAGGTTCTAATCACATGCTAGCTAAAACATTCACAAATTCACAAATTAAAATTTTGTAAATGTCCAAATCAGAGCAATTAGCAAAGTGCAGAGGTAGAACAGAGCCTAAGGTCTATGGCAGAGAGTGTGCACACCACCACCCATTAAATAATGAAAGGAAAACAACACCTAGAGTGCACACTGCTAAAAAATGGCACCTCCAGTTGTAAGAAATCATCCCAATCCGAAAGTATTATTGTCCCACTTCCTGCTTGCTTTTGCAGTTATGTTCTTTGTGAGGGTGAAGGTGACAGGGCTATGGTAGTAAGGGACCTTTGGTGAGTCAAAGACACACATTGACAGTGATGCTAAGTGCACATGTGGACTAAATTAGTAAATTACCTCTGGACCCATTCATAATCCAATCAAAGAAATGAGGCATTCTGAGCAGGATTTTACACTAAAGCTTCATATTGCCTATGTGACAGGATCTGCTAGGGTACAGGGTGTGGTCACAGTGCCACAGTTGTATAGCCACAGTGACTCCACCCCAGCCTAAACTAGAACCCATTCGGGAGATACATGTGACAGGCCCTTGTCTCTGTAGGCTAAACAGATAGAACATACATGACACTACATTCCAATCACTTCCATACATGACAGCACATCATGTAGCCAACAGCTAATTGGCATGTGGTGTGTGTGGCAACCTGAAGGGCAGTGAGAGTCATGATATGCCTTCCAAACAACACTTTAGCAAGGGCAGATGTATAAAGAAATCTCTGTGGCACCATACACATTACTCACATTACTCACAACTGACTCATACAACATGCATACTCAGCTCATGCTCTCATGCACATACATGCTGTCGGATTTATACAACAATCATGAGGAAATAGATGTCAGTGGATGGCAAAAATGTATCCGGACCTAATTATGTACACCCAACACAAGGAGGATCTAGGAACCCATAAAACTCACGCAACACAATGTAGATGAACTCATCATATGGCAGTGACCACCAATACCCACACATTGACCCTTCCACTGATTCCACACACACTGCAAAAACAGGCACAAGAGTAGTCAACCTGGAACACATGGCCACATTCTAGACTATCACTTGATTGACGTGGCACAATTGCTCCCAGAAGTGGTACACAGCAGCTCAGGTCATGGAGGTGTTGCCGGCAGCCGTGGCAGGAGTCAACTGAGTGATTCTGGAGAACACAGCGGTCACATCTGCCACGTAGGCGGTCGTCACCATAGCCAACAACGATAGCCTATAGCTGTTTCCTCAGCGGTTGCAACCACCTACCACCATGACAACTTCTGCCAGCAGTGGCGGGTGGTTCCTAATGTCCAGTGGAGTGGGACAGAGAGCTGCCATTTTAGAGGTCTGAAATGGGGTATTGGGCTTCAAAAACTGTGTCACACCTCTGAAAATGTTGTTTTTAGCTCACACACATGCTTATCCTGTCTTGTTATGTAGGTCCTACTACCCATTGTAGTATGTTACAGGGTACAGATGGCATTTTACAGTGGGGCACAGTCTACTCCTGTCGAAGATAGTTTTTGCAATTAGGATATTCAGTCACATTTTGAGGGGCAATTGTGATGCACATATTTGAGTTTGGTTCAGATACATGCTGTGGACATGTTGTGAACATGTTGTAGACATGTGTGGCAAACCATGGGGGTCACATATGACCCTTGTCTTATTAGCAGCTGTGATGTCTACTGGTTGCAGGTCAATACCTTCTAAAATGCCCTGTCACATGTTATTGTAGACATGAATCATGTATGTAGCTGGGGACACAGTGACAATGCTAGAACCCATTTCCTGTCATACATAGATTTCCAGGGAGAGGGAGGATGCATCAACCACCTGCCTACCATCCACTGCCAGACCTTCAGGCCATAGAAGAACCATGCATCATTCTCCTGTATTGTTTGAATCAGCAAACAATAGTGACCTTATGTCGTCAGTTGGAGCAAGATCTGATGCCAGCTATTAGTTATCCAACCAGCATACCACCCATTTTACAGTTCATGTCAGGTTTGCAGTTCCTAGTCGCAGGGTCCTTCCAACATACAGTGGCCCTGTCAGCTGGCATGCCCCCACCTATGTTCAGTCTGGTTTTGAAGGATGTCCTCTCAGCAGTGATGAAACACCTGGACCGCTACATCCAGGTTCCCTCACCGTAAGGATTTAGCCCATGTGAAGGCTCACATTTATGGTTTTGCACACCTCCCACATGTGGTGAAGGCCATTGATGACACACATGCTGGCTTGATGCCATTGCATGCCAATGAACAAGTATACTGCAACAGAAGGAACTTCCATTCTATCACTGTGCAAGTTGTATGTTTGGCAGATCTACATATTTCACAGGTCCGTGCCCATTGTCTGGGTTCAGCCCATGAGTCCTTCTTTATGTGGAACAGCACTATCCCTCAGGTGATGTCACAACTGTACCCAGAGCGGGCCTGGCTGGTTAGTAAGTCACATCTGTCCTGTCTGTGTGTTTGCAATGTCTGGTGCTACATTCTGATAAGAGGGGCTCATTGCTGCACATATGTCCAATTCCTTAACAGGAGACTCTGCATATACAAACCGTTTTTGATTGTTGAAGCCAATAAGGAATCCAACTATGTATGGAGAAGTCTTCTTCAATGAGGTCCATGGAAGAAAAATAGTGCACAGCCTGATGTGCACCGTTTTTTAACACCTGGGTAAGGGCAGGCGTTGAGGGACCTGTGGGCTCATTTCCATGGTCTCTGACCATGGAAGGAGTCCACAGGTGCCCTTCCCTGCCCCCAGGGACAGCCCCTGCCACCCTCACCCACCCCTGGAGGACACCCATGGATGGGGGGACCCATCCCAGGTAAGTACAGGTAAGTTGAGGTAAGTATAATTTTTTTATTTTTTTTAATTACTTGGGCCCCCCTGCATGCCACTGTGCCCAATGGCCATGCCCGGGGATAGAAGTCCCCTGGACATGGCCATTGGGAAAGGGGGCATGACTCCTGTCTTTGCTAAGACAGGAGTCATTTCAATGGGGGTTGTGAGTCAAAAATGGCGCTAGTCCGGTTAGAGCCATGATTTTTGACTCTAACCCGACCTGCACCATTTTTTGATGCACAACCCCCATTCTTCCCTACGCTGGCACTGTCTGGTTAGAGTCATTTATTTTTACTCTGACCAGCCCGCAGCGCCAACTAACGTCAATCCATAAATAAGGCTCCCGCCTGGTGCGTTGGAATGGCGTTAGCCGGCAGAAAATATTTTGAGGCAAACCAGCGCAGTAATGACTGTGACTGTATGAAGTAGTGTAGTTGTTAGAATGTGTGGACTTGAGTGTTTTGACAACAACTGGGGAGCTAATTCTCTGCAATATTCAGCCAAAGGGCATTTGAAAGGTTAGACTTTGACATATCTCCACCCTGATGTAGCTACATTGTTTGTGCCAGTCTCATTGCAACGCAATTTCCTTTCCAGATGCTTGCCATACGAATTATGTAAAAGGATCTTTTCATGCCTATACTCCTTATTTTGGCTTTGTACAGGTACCTTCACCATGACTTGCTGATGTGGGCATTTCAGAGTTGTGACACTGGCAGGTATCCCATGTTGTTCCGATATAGGAAGTGGACATGGATTGTTCCAGGTAATGTGAGTCACAGATTTGGGGTGTATGAGGCCTGGGCCAAGGCAGCTTGAGCAGTGTTTGGATAGAAGTTCCGAAATGCACATTGTATTTGTTTATTGTGCTGTGTTGAGCTGATAGCTTTGTCTGTGATCGTGTGGGTCATGGAAACTGTTGTCATTAAGGGCCAGATGTAGCAAAGGGTTTTACCCATTTTGTGTCTATGGGAAAATGTGTTTGTACATATGGCCCTAAGTGAAAGCAAGGCATTCACCTGTTACATAGACTAAACACTCTTCTTGTATGACCTGTATTTAGTGCCTGTGCCACAATAGTGATATATGTTTGTGTCATGCAACCAGATGCACGTTCATTGGTTTATGATGAACCTGTGATCAAGGAGGTTTGTACTGCCTTTTGTCTGTACCTTGGTTTATGCAATGTTGGATTACTTTGGTTTGGTATGTGATAAGGCTCAAGCTGGTGACACCATTCACTTTTCTGATAGCCTATTCAACAGGACAATGTCTGACAAGGTCCTTCCTTCCATGCTCTGGGGGACTCTACCTTGTTATGTGTACCTTGACACAATATTAGTCAGCCATTCTTGGCTATGACAGTCTCAATATATGGACAGCCTATGTGCTGAACAATGAAATCAAATGTTTTGCATGACAAGACACTTGTACCAATGTGTTTGTGTGTGTTGGTAGTGAACCTTAGCATGACACTGTACCTGTAACATATCCCACCTTGCATTAGAATCCTGCGTCTTCCTTATTTGCTTCACATGGTCCTATACCTCTATATAGCAAAATGTGGAACAATGACTTTGTGATAGGTGGATTGATTGAAAATGTATGTTTTGAAATTGGATTGGGGCATGGTTGAAAAGAACAGTTAAGGGTTCAGTCATGGTGGATAAAATGATTGGAATAGATGCCAGAGAACTGTAAGTCCAAAGTACAGTGTACTCCTCAATTAGGAAATTGAAGATGGTTGAAGAACATTCAACAGAGTGAATAAGTGGCACACAAATGAGGTCCTTTAGGAAGAGGTCACTGGCAGGGGTGAGTGTCTTGCCATCTGCACCTCCTGGAGTCTTTGCTGGATGCCCATGCTTGCATGGTGACGGGGACCTGATGCTCCAGAGGCAGGGGTGTCTGGGGTGGGTTCTTTCTTTGACAGGGCCTCCTTTCCAGTGGCTGGTGCTGATGAAGGGCCTGGTGTTACTGCACTAAAAAAGGGGTAGATTGTTGTTGACAATCCCTAATCAGGGTACTGGTAATGTCCCTCAATATCTCCATTAGGAAGCCCATGTTGTCATTGTGGGTCTCCCACTGTTCTCGCATATCCCTATTGATGTCCCTCTGCAGTTCCTTGATCTCCTGGAGTTCTGTAAGTACCAGGCCCATCATGCCTTGGAACTACTGATAGACCCCCAAGACATGGCTGATGGAGTCCTGGCCAGGAACATCCTCATTAGCCTCACACCATCCTTTTCATGCACCCTACCCACATGGCCCTGTGCCTTTGCACAAGATGCCTACTCCCAGAGGTTCCAGGACCACCATTGTCCAAGGTGTTGTGCTGTGACCCAGGATCCTGGACTGGGGGCACAAGATGGTAGACACTGTTCTAGGTACACAATTTGAAAGGTGAACAGCTGATTGTGATGTTGAGGCAACCGGGCAGGGAGGTGTTGATGTGGCCACAGTGAGACTCAACAGGTTGTTCAGATGGGCCTGTATCAACCTCCATGCCCAGATGTCCAGGTCTGTCTTCTTCACCGAGGGCTTCATCAAAGGGGGTAGTGCCATTCTCTACAATAGCCTCTGTGTGCCCAGTGGTAGGTCCCCCTGTTGATGTGAAAGATGCAATGTTACTGGTTGTATTGTGACATCTACCTCCAAAAAGTTACAGTGACATTTTGCAAAGCCCTTGTACATAGTTGATTTGCATGTTATTCTATTGTGACAGGTGCCCATGCTATTGGTTGAATTGACCTGACATTTGTAAAACATGCCAATTCCATTTACGTCAAGCAGCTGCTGAATTGTGCAGGTCATTAGCACTTGACAAAATGGGCTGAGAATTACATCTTGCCATCAGTGCAAGTAAAACAGTGGCTGGGCAGGATGTGGCTTTGACCTTTTTGAGGCCTAATTGATTGTCATGCAGGCAGACCCAGGAGTGTTTTGTATATGTGATTGGAGTCATTATGTGGTCAGTGCTTTGTGAATGTGGTTGCTGCCAATACCATTCTGGTGATGCATCTTGAAGACTTTGGTGTCAGTGTTTTGCACACAGGGTAAGGTGGCTTTCCTGTCCTTAATATTTTCATTTTGGGTCAGCATGTCAAGATGGAGCTAGGTAACAAGACACATCTCTGAGTTGAACATGATCTTGGTTCCTCTCAGGTGAGAAAGCTTCATTTGAGAGTTAGCAGGCAAGGGTTTTTGGACAAGTGACCACTCTTCTATTGTTTGAAGTCACTTGAACAGTGCCTTCTGGGAGTTGCAGTCCGCACACTCTCACTACTTTCCAACACTTGACAATAGGTATCCTCCCAAGTGAGTAAACTACATTTCAGAGTTCACCAAAGGATGCATTGTAACAAGTAGACACTGGGCTGGTGATTGGGGTTAGCCAAACAGGGCCCATTGGGCTTTTCAGTCATGTCACACCCTCTTCTTCCCAACAATTGAAAATAGGTAAGCTGTCAGGTGAGAAATCTTCATTTGGGAGTTTACTAACAGATGCATTGGGGGTAGAGCACACAGGCCGATGATTGGCGTTACAGGGACAGGCCCTCCTGTGAGTTGCAGTCTTGTTACTCCTTGCACTACAGATAGTGTACAAATGTGATCCTCTCAGGTGAGTACACATCCATTGAGAGTTAACAAACAAGCGTATTTGGACAAGGAAACACTGAGCTTTTATTTGGGGTTATAAAGTCAGATCCTCCTGTCCTTGGTAGTCATGTCACTCTCTCTACTTCGTACACTTTGGAAATGTCATCCCCCAGGTGAGTACACTTCATGTGTGAGTTCCAAAATATGTTTTTGGAGAGGAGAGTCCTGGACTGGTGGTTGAGGTGACAGTAAGAGAGCCTCCGGTGAGTTGATGTCATGTAACTACCCTGTACTACACACAGTATTCAAATGTTATCCCCCAGATGAGTACACATCAACAGAGAGTTGAGACACAGGGGTCTTTGGAAAAGAGAACACTGTGCTGGTGGTTGGAGTTACAGAATATGGACCTGCTGGGATTTGCAGTCTGGTCACTCACACTAGTTCACACACTATACAAATGTTATCCTCCCTGGTGAGTAGACTACAAGTGGGAGTTAACATTTGGTATTTGGTGAAGTGGACACTGGGCTGGCTGAGTGGAGAATGAGTAACACTGCCTCCTGCCCTTGGTAGTCATGTCAGTCCCTGTACCACACACACTATTCATATGTTATCCTCCCAGGTGGATACACTACAATTAGGATTAGCTAACAAGGGTATTTGGAGAAGGAAACACTGTGCAGATGTTTGGAGTTACAGAAACTGGCCTGCTGGGAGTTGCAGTCATGTCACTCACTCTAGTACACACTATACAAATGTTAGCCTCCCAGGTGAGTGCACTACAATTGGGAGTTAACAAACACATTTATTTGGAGAAAGAAATCCTATGCTGGATGCTTGAATAACAGTATGAGTGCCTGCTGGGAGGTGTAGTCATGTAAGTCCCTATACTACACACACTTGACAAATGATATCCTCCCAGGTGAGCACACTTCAATTGGGAGTTTCAAACAAGGGTATTTGGAGAATGAAACCCTGGTTTGATGTTTGGAGTTGTAGAAGAGTGCCTGCTGGGAGTTTTAGTCCCTGTAATACACATACTGTACACAGATGTTATCCCCCCAGGTGAGTACATTGCAACTGTGAAGTGCCAGATAGGATTTTATGGACAGGTGGACACTGAGCTAGTGAGTCGAGTGATTATGAAGGTGGCAAAAGGTGAGTAGTGAATATGCATGACAGCATTTTGGTGACATTTTTAGTGTTGTGACTTACCACCTTCCACTCTACCAGGTATTCCCATCAAACCCTCAGGATCTAGGATGGCCAAGGCCTTCTCCTCCCAGGGATTGATTTGTAATGGAGTAGTAGGAGGGTCACCACCAGTCTTCTTGGCCTGAAGCTGGTGCCTGGAGACCAGGGAACGGACTTTCCCCCTAAGATTGTTCCACCTCTTCCTGATGTCCTCCCTTGTGCACAGGGTGGTGCCTACTGGATTTACTGTATTGACAATTCCATCCCACGTTTCCATTTTCCTACTGAGAGGAGTATGCTGGACTTCTGTTCCAATCAATTGTGGCTCTACTCTTATGATTTCATCCACCATGACGCTTAACTCTTCATCTGTGAAACAGGGTGGAAAAAAAAATTAAAACTTAGAAGAGTGACGGTGACTTACTAAAGGGGGGTAGTGCAAAAGGGTGTGACTGGACAAAAGTGTGTGCAGAGTGCTTTGTGTGATGGTGAAAAAATAGTGCCTAGTATCTGTGCAGTGTGTGAAAAAGTCTCTCTGTCTTGCTGAGTCTTGCGGTGTAAATGCAAAGGATTGTGGTGTGTGAAGGGGTGTGTTTTAAAGTATGTTGTGCAGGTGTGTCCAGTGTGGCAATGTGTGTCAGCTGTGTTGTTTTAAATATATCAAATGTGCCATTGTGGATTACTTTGGTGATGGCGAACTGTCATTGTTCCGACCGCCATTGGCTAACCACCATGGGGCCCCCCACTGCAACTTTGAGCTTGTAATGTGGTCAGTGGTTGGTGTCAGGGAGACCAGATCCTCGGGGCCTGCGCACGTTCCAAACATGTCCACCACTGGACAGCTCCGAAGCTCCGATAGAAATATCACAGAGCCTGAGAGAGTCCAAGCGGGGGAAAAGGTGATTAGGTAGGGAACAGCTGGGAAGGAGATCTGTAGGAAGCAAAAGGTTAAACAACACAATTACTTTCAATAGACTATGGTTCTAAGAGTTCTCATACTGTAACCATGGATAACCTAAGAAGTGACTATAACTAGACCTCAAGAAATCTAGGTACCTGGAAAAATGGGCTAATGCAATGTTTCATATGAGCTTTTCATGAAATATCACATACTGTCTAGAAATACAAGAACCTTCTAGAATAATGTTTCAGAACAAACATAGCATTTTTACATGAGGACAAAAGGCTATCTGAAACATTCCCTGGGAAACAATAGGAATTGTACTAGGGACTTAATATGCACAAAGAATGCCATATTTTGAATTTAGCATCTTCACAGAAAATCCAAAAGCTCAGGATAGATGTGTGCACCTCAACAAACACAACACACCAAAGTTTAAATTGCCATGAAATGATTGCGCACACTGTTGCCCATCTGAACGTCAAGTTTTACATGCTGGAAATGAATCGCGCACACTGCTGACTCGAACAAGAATATGCAAATGCCATGAAATGATCGCGCACTCTGTTGCCGATCTGAACATCAAGTTTTACATGCTGGAAATGAATCGCGCACACTGCCGATTCGAACAAGAATATGCAAATGCCATGAAATGATCGCACAAGCTGTTGCCTATCTGAACATCAAGTTTTACATGGCGGAAATGAATCGTGCACACTGCCGATTCGAACAAGAATATGCAAATGCCATGAAATGATCGCGCAAGCTGTTGCCGATCTGAATGCCAAGGTTTACATGAGAGCAATGAATCGCTCACTCTGAAAGTTTCACAAGTAGGCCCAAAACTTGAGAGTCTTTGAGAATGGGGTCGGGGGCCCAGCCCGACCTCCACCTTACCACCCTGCGATCACCAATATAATGCGGGGCAGGCCTGGAACATCAAGGTAGGCCTCCGGAACAGGAGATCAGGAAGTTGCTGCTGCTCTGCACCAGGACCTCTGAATAGTGAGCCCGTGGAACTGGGCTGGCTCCCTTATATAGAGTCTGGCCCAGCCCACAAACCACACCCAGTAATGCTGCAGGGAAAGCTTCTAGAAGGTCCTAGAAAGGGAGCACACCCCAACACTCAGTAAGCCTGCAGTAATACCTTGCAAATGAACAGTTATTGCAAACATCATTAATAGTGTTTTTCAAGGTTAAAGTCTGCAATGCAAAAGGTTAACCTACTGCATATAAACACAATGCATGAATTATGGTCTTGCGTAAAGGCTGTGTTTTTGCATTTTTGTCGCCTGTAGTGCGCGCACTGTCCTGATGTTGACAGTTGGTCGCTGTGCTGTTGAGGCCTATTTCCAGGCCTCCATGCTGCTGCTGGTCTGTCTTTTTTTGTTAGAGGTCAGCGATCCTGCCAGTTGTAACTCTTAATACAGTGGTCTGTAAGACTGCCTAACTCGTAATGAGGCCCTAAGTGTGGAAAATATTAGTTTTAAGAATGTTGTTGTTTCAGGATCAAAATGAGCATGATATTCATTTTCAAGTAAATTGTTAAAAACTCTTTATCGTGACAACAACAATCCTAAACTAAGCAATATAATGGATCGAGATTTAGCATTAAATTTGAAGAACTTAAATAGTTATATGCCTCATACCTATTCACCGCTGGATGAGAAAGCATAGGAAGGCTAAATTGATATAGCGTATGTGTCAACGATTGCTCAGCAGACATCTCTTCCCATACTTCCTTCATGTCATTTTTCCTGCCTTACTAATATATGAAGTGACACAAGGTGCTGCCTTTGTAGAGGTATCTGCACCAAATTGTATATCCATGTTAGCATTCCACATATATAGTAATAAAGGGTTGTAGTCATAGACATGCAGTGATACTTGGTCTCTTTTAAGCCAATATGTACTTTTAGGTGACGTTCCTGTGACAACATGTCTAACTAAAACATAACATTGTTTACTCTTCCTCTATTTAGAATTGTGCTAGAGAATTTAAAGCAACATTTACTCAAGTGTTTGGATTAGTCCTTAAATTCACATAAGCTGTGGACTTTGACATTTGACAGCTTGATCAAAAAGTTTCAGAGTTGCTTCTTGTTAGAAATGGGGTCTTTGGTTGACAGTCAGGTTACCCCCTGTTCAAGCAAACACCCTCACTCTAGTCAGGATAAAAGAGAATCACCCTCAGCTAACCCCTGCTTATCCCCTTGGTAGCTTGGCAGAGCAGTAGGCTCAACGTCAGGTCCTAGGTGTTACGTATTTGTGCCAACACACACAGTAACTTAATGAAAACACTACAAATTGACACAACACCAGTTTAGAAAAATAGGAACTATTTATCTAACCAAAACAAGACCAAAACAACAAAAATCCGACATACACAAGTCAAGTTATGAATTTTTATAGATTAAACTCAAAAATAGTGCTTAGAATCACAAAATGCTTCGATGAGGTGTTAACACAGCGTCGTGATGGAGTGGTTCCCAACAAGCCAACACCAGCGGCACCGGACACGGAGTCACGTAGACCCCCAAGTACAGTACCTTTGGTGGAGAGTGAAAACAAGTCGATGCACGAAGTCGGGGATCGCGGCACCTGTGCGAAATGTTGAATTCGCGCACTTCGAGTGGCATCAGTCAAGACGTGGTGTGGCGACTTCCACGGAGTCGCGGACTTCAGCGGGTCTGCAGTGGCGTCGAGCCTGCGAAGGTCCTCGCGTTCCAGCGAAGATCACAGAGTCGGGTGCAGGCAGCGTCACCGGATTCAGCAGCGACGTCGGTCCGAAGTCATCTAAAGTCGATTTTCTTGGATTTCCACCAGCTTTCCTTTCAAGGGCCCAGGGACTGAATAGGGCACCACTTGTCAGAGCAGGAGTCTCTCCAGAGACTCCAGGTGCTGGCAGAGAGAAGTCTTTGCTTTCCCTGAGACTTCAAACAACAGGAGGCAAGCTCTAAATCAAGCCCTTGGAGATTTCTTCACAAGATGGAAGGCACACAAAGTCCAGTCTTTGCCCTCTTACTTTGGCAGAAGCAGCAACTGCAGGATAGCTCCACAAAGCACAGTCACAGGCAGGGCAGCACTTCTCCTCAGCTCTTCAGCTCTTCTCCAGGCACAGGTTCCTCTTGATGTCCAGAAGTGATCTAAAGTATGTGGTTTTGGGTGCCCTTCTTATAGTCTCTTTTGAATGTGAAATCCTGCCCTTCCAGGCCAGGCCCCAGACATTCACCAGGGGGTCAGATACGGCATTGTGTGAGGACAGGCAGCCCTTTCAGGTGTAAGTGACCACTCCTCCCCTCCCTCCTAGCACAGATGGCTCATCAGGAAATGGAGACTACACCCCAGCTCCTTTTGTGTCACTGTCTAGTGTGAGGTGCAACCAGCCCAACTGTCAAACTGACCCAGACAGGGAATCCACAAAAAGGCAGAGTCACAGAAATGGTATAAGCAAAAAAATGCTCACTTTCTAAAAGTGGCATTTTCAAACGCACAATCTTAAAATCAACTTTACTAAAAGATGTATTTTTAAATTGTGAGCTCAGAGAACCCAAACTCCACATGTCCATCCGCTCCCAAAGGGAATCTACACTTTAATCAGATTGAAAGGTAGCCCCCATGTTAACCTATCAGAGGGACAGGCCTTGCAAGAGTGAAAAACTAATTTAGCAATATTTCACTGTCAGGACATATAAAACACATTATTATATGTCCTACCTTAACCATATACTGCACTCTGCCCTTGGGGCTACCTGGGGCCTACCTTAGGGTTGCCTTACGTGTAAGAAAAGGGAAGGGTTAGGCATGGCGAATGGGTACACTTGCCAAGTCTAATTTACAGTTAAAACTGCACACCCAGACACTGCAATGGCAGGTCTGAGACATGATTACAGAGCTACTTATGTGGGTGGCACAACCAGTGCTGCAGGCCCACTAGTAGCATTCAATTTAAAGGCCCTGGCACCTCTAGTACACTTTACTAGGGACTTACTAGTAAATCAAATATGCCAGTTACGGATAAACAAATTACATACAATTTACGCAGAGAGCATATGCACTTTAGCACTGGTTAGAGTTCAAAAGCCAACAGCAACAGGTCAGAAAAATGAGGAGGCAGGAGGCAAAAATATTGGGGATGACCCTGCATAAGTAAAAAAGTCCAACACTTCTTTACTAGAAATCTCACAAGTAACATATTGTTAAATGAAATTAAGAATGGATTAATCAGCATCATAGGAAAATGTAGGCATTTTTAATTTACAAGATCATATGAATATGTGGGGCACCTCTTGCTTGATACACTTTCTCCAAAAGTAATCAACTACCTATTCAAGTGTAATTTTATTCATTTGTTGGGTATTTAAGCATAGCTTTGATTTTATGGTCGAAAAAGCTGTACACATTCACAGGAGCTAAAGAACATAATTCACCTGTTGCCTTCAAGGCAACATTTGTAAGATTTGTATTTGTTTGAGGTAGAAAAGTGTATAAGCCATTCCAAAGGTTTTCAGCACAACTTAAAGTGAGGAACCACGTATGTGGTTCCTAATTTCTCAACATACATTGTAGTTCTTCATGTCTTTGGGACCAAATTTCACTGCTACCTCACTGACATGCCATAGCTTTGATCAAGCTGTGTTCAAGGTTTTTGTCTTGGTTTCAACATTCTGTAGAACATCTTTAGCTGTAAGGTTAGTAAATCCAGTTTCAGTTTGCATCACATGCCCAACAGCATAAGCCATTACTGATAGTTCACCTTTATATAATAGTGTGAAAATATGAGGAATGTTTTGGTGAAAATGTGGTTGCTCTGAATATAGGCCCTCATTATGACATTGGCGGTAATTGCTGCTTACCTCCGCACTAATGGCCGCCAACTAACTGCCGCACTGGCGAATATCTGTTAACCATATTATGACACACAAACACCAATCAAACAGAATACTGCCACATACACAAATCTGCCAGACCAAAGGTCAGTGATAAACTGGCGGTCCCAAAACCTACACTGTTCTGCCAACAGAACTATGCCCCTCACATTATGACCCACGAATCACCACAGTGGATATTCAACAGTGTTAAACCATTGGCGGTACAGACCGCCGCGCTCACAATGGGCACCCACATACAAAACAACACTACATTAGAGAATTCAAACAACACATACCTGACACCCATAAACACACCACACCCACACCACTATAAAACACACACCCACATTACCCACAACCCTTTACCAACAACTATTGCCACCAGAGGACACAGAAGAAGAGCACAGAGACAACTAGACACACACACCACTCACACCCATACATCCCTCACCCACTCCACATCACACACCCCATCATATTACCCAATACGCCCTCACCAACACACATCACACAATACCCATGGCACGACAAAGGCACCCCTGTTTCACTTAGGAGGAGTTAAGTGCCATGGTGGAGGAAATCGTCAAGGTAGAGCCATAGCTCTTTGGAGCACAGGTGCAGCAGATATATATAGCAAGGAAGATGGAGCTATTGCAGAGAATCGTGGACAGGGTCAGTGCCGTTGGACAACATCCAAGAACAAGGGACGACATAAGGAAGAGGTGGAACGACCTACAGGGGAAGGTATGTTCCATTGCAGCAAGACACCAGCTCACCATACAGCAGACTGGCAGTGTGCCCCCACCTCCTCCCCCACAGACACCTGAAATATAATACATAATTTACATCCCCACAGGTACCCAAGCCAATGTCACTGGAGAGGAGGTGCCACCACTACCCAGTCCCCCAACAGAAGAGGCCCACAGTAATAACAGTAACTCTGGACTTCAGGATCTGGACAATCTACCTGGCCCATCAGGGACCACTGGACAGGCAGTCACCCAAGCCCAATCACAGGCCACCACAGACCCTCCCCCATGAGGAACCAACAGCACAGCACCCACCCAGCGTAACCACACCTCTGTCCTCAGGACACATCAATCAGCAGTGTGCCCACCTGCACAGGGGCCCCAGGCCACACCTTGCACACATGACAATCAGGGACCTGGGGTTAGTAGCAGTGGGCACACTGTTCAGGGGATAGAGGCACAAACCAAAAGGGACACTGGGAGGACCGCTGTGCGCCAGGGGGAGTACAGGAGCAGGGAACTGTTTCTCCAGGATGCACTCTCTTAGATCCTGGGAGCCTACCAACATTCCTAGGTCACGATGTGTCCATATCCTAGACAATGTGCAGGAGAACAGTTGGCTGCAGGAGGGACAGTATCAGGGGATCAGGGAGGACTTGCAGGCCATTAACAACACCCTGATCTCTATGGCAGGGGTGCTGTCAGACATGGCCAACATCATGAGCGAGGCAACAGCACACCAGCAGGCCCTTGCCACTAGCCAGTCATCTGAACAGCCCTCCACTTCTACTGCCACTAGTGTCCAGGAGGCACTGCCACAGGACCAACAGGCCGCTAGGACCCCTACCCCTGCAAAAGGTGAACCACCCCGCAAACGTTCCCTGCGAACCAGTCAGAAGCCAGAGACACTTGCCAAGACCACTGCCAGGAAATGAGAATCTCCTGATTGTCCCACTTGTGTCCCACTCAGTCACCTTGTCCACCTTGAACTGCCAATGCTCCTCTTCCTATGTCACCATGGACAATGCACCTGTGCTTCAAACAGACTGAAACAATGCTCTGGACTTTCCTCCATCATCACCCCATTCCATTGCACTTTCCCCTCTATATTTTAGCACAACAATAAACACCATTGGATAAAAATCTACTACTAGTAAGTAATGTATTGCAAATTTGTATTGATTGAAACAGCTACAACCATTGCAAATGAACAGTAAGTAGTATGAGCATAGAATTAACGACCTGTAGCTGGCTGTTGTGGTCACACCAGGAGAATGTTGTCATATCACCAACAACTGCAAAATGAATATCCATGGGTAACAGTAAGTAGGGCAAAGAAGTAGGTAATGCCAGCATGCCAATGCCACACAGAATACACCAATACTCATAGAATTGTGAAGTTGCACTGTGTCACCTGTGTGTCATTGGAAGTACTGATGTTCTGTTGTCCACATCCTCAACCTCTGCCTTCTCATCCTCACTGTCCTCAGGCTCCACTGCTGCCACAGGGGCATCTCCAGTCTCCTCCTCTTGCAGAAAAGGTACATGCCATCTGAGGGCCAAGTTGTACAACATGCAGCATGCCACTACTATCTGGCAGACCTTCTTGGGTGAGTAGCACACGGATCCACTTGTCAGATGGAGGCACCTGAACCTGGCCTTCAAGAGGCCAAAGGTCCTTTCAATGATCCTTCTGGTTTGCCCATGTGCCTCATTATAATGTTCTTCTGCCCTTGTCCTGGCATTCCCCACAGGGGTCAGCAGCCATTATAGGTTTGGGTAACCAGAGTCACCTGAAAATATTGAGGGACAACATTTACCCACACACTATCCTATATGGCCAACACCAGAGGTATACTCAACATATACTAGGTGGGAACAAGGGCTCACCTATTAGCCACACCCTGTGCCTCTGTAGTTGGGCCATCACATTTGGTATGATGCTATTCCTCAGGACAAAGGCATCATACACTGACCCAGGATACTTAGCATTGACGGGGAGATGTACTGGTCCGCCAAGCGCACCATCTGCACATTCATGGAGTGGAAACTCTTATGATTCCTGAACACCTCTTCATTCAGGCTTGGGGGTACAAATGCAATGTGTGTTCCGTCAATCTCCCCAATTATACTGGGGATATGACAATTGCATAAAACCCGGCCTTCACAGTGGCCAAATCCTCAACCTGGGGGAAAGCAATGTAGCTGCACATGTGTTTTATCAGGGCAGACAAGACTCTTGTTAGCACGATTGAGAACATTGGCTGTGACATTCCTGCTGCCAAGCCCACTGTCACTTGGAAAGAACCAGTTGCCAGGAAATTGAGCACTGATAGAACCTTCACAAGAGGGCTGATCCCAGTGGGTTTATGGATAGCTGATATCAGTTCAGGTTCCAATTGGGCACACAGCTCTGTGATTGTGGCCCTGTCCAGTCTATAGCTGAGTATTATGTGCCCGTCCTCCAGTGTTGCCAAGTCCACCAGTGGTCTGTACACAGGGGTATGTCTCCATCTCCTATTCATCCACATTGGTGGCTATCTAAGGGACACAAGAGTGAGTAGCCTGTCACAAACTGAACAATGGGGCCACAACAGCAGTCCACAATGTGCAAACATGTTATGGGACAGTGTCATTTATGAAGTATGGGCCTATTGATCCTGTAACCCAGCAATTATCAGGAATTATCTATAGGCCTGTTCACCCCCCTGAAATGGCGATTGCCTGTCCTGTGTGGAGGGACAGGTGGAAGTGAGGTAATGCAGCCGAAGTTGTGCACTGTGGCGGTAGGTGGTCGTGAACCGCTGTGCAATTCCTCATTGGTTAATGTTGGGCCCTATGGGGTACAGTGACCAGTGGCAATCGCCTGTCCTGTGTGGAGGGACAGGTGGAAGTGAGGTAATGCCGCCGACGTTGTGCACTGTGGCGGTAGGTGGTCGTGAACCGCAGTGCAATTCCTCATTGGTTAATGTTGGGCCCTATGGGGTACAGTGACCAATAGGGATCTACGCCAGTGGTGACAGTATGCACCGCTGTGGACGTGACCACCATTTTCTATCTGATGCCTCACTTGTTTCCTGACCTTCCATAGGAGAGGACCTACACTGCATGTGCTGCTGTGACCTGTGTCTGGAACCTACCATGTTCCGTGTGACCGTGGAAAGGGCCCCAGCCTTCCCTTCTGAGGAGTTGGAGCGACTGGTGGATGGGATCTTAACCCAGTACCGACTGGCGTATGGGCCTTCAGATCAATAAGTGAGTACAATGTGGGCACGCTGCATGTGGCATGAACACATGGAGTTGTGTGTGAAGGCCTCGTGTAAGGGGGGTGGGTGGATGTCCTCTTGGCAGTGTACATGTTGTGGGCTGGGCTATGTGTGTGCCAATGGTGATGCAAATGGGTATGGTGGGCCATTTGTGTGACAGGCTGGACTGTTTGTTTAATGGTGTTCTCCTGTGTGTATTGCCTCTGCAGGTCAGCCTCCATCAAAAGAAGGGAATATGGCGTGCTGTCACCAAGGAGGTGCGGACCCTGGGGGTCTATGGAAGGTGGAGCACTAGGAAACAGTGGGATGACCTGAGATGCTGGGCACGGAGGACTGCGGAGGCCCAGCTGGGGATGGCCTCCCAATGAGGAAGGGGTGCCTGTCTGACCCTGACCCCCCGATGGCTTGCATACTGGAGGTGGCCTACCCTGAGCTGGATGGGTGCTTGAGTGCATCACAGCAGCCACAAGGGGCTGAGTACAGTAGCTATCATTACACCTTACGACTGGTGGGGTGGTATCCGGGTGGTGGTTGTGTGTCCTGGGTGCCCGTATGCCAGGCCTGACAATGCAGCATAAGTTCTCTGGTGGCTCAGGGTTTGAATGTAAAATACTGCTTACCTAGCTTCTTAGTATTCACTTCTGGGCAGGACTGCGTGGGTCCCAGGTGTGCTTCAGTTGGCGGTGTGTGCCCCTCCTCATTCCTTGGTGACTAGCCATTTCACTGGTATTGCCATGCATAGTGTGAAAGCCTGTTCCCTGTGTCTGAGGGTGCTGTGTACGCCAACAGTGGTGTTGTTGCAGTCACTGACCATGTGTATCCTTTCTCTTTCTCTCCCCCTTTCTTGTTTTGTCATCCTGTCCTTATGTGCATTAGCATCATCTGGCGGAGGAGTAGAGGCACCTGCGATGGAGGGAGCTGCATCCCACAGGATCCTGGAGGCAGAGTCCACCAACGGTGAGGGCACCAGTGAGACGGAGGGAAAGGGGAGCACCACAGCAGAGATTGGAGGGGACAACACAGACTCTGATACCTCCTCTGATGGGAGCTCCCTGGTTGTGTCGGACACCTCTGTGACCACCCCAGCTGTCGGTACAACCGCCCCTCCTGTACCAGCACCTCCCTCCCAGTAGCCCCTCAGCAAGTTGCCTGTGTCCCCTCACCCAGGAGGGTGTGCATCTAATTTGCCCCAGGCACCTCAGACCCTGCCCCAGTGAGCCCTGTTGCCTGATTGAGGAGACTATTGACCTCCTGAGATCCATCTCTGTATGGCAGTCAACAATTGTGAATACCATCCATGGGCTGGCATCCGCGATGCAGCAATTCAATGCATTCTTGGAGAGCATTCATAGTGGTTTGGCAGCCCAACAGAGATCAATTCAGGCTCTGGTGTCCTCTTGGATGACAGCCATTGTCCCTCTTTCTACCGTCCCCCCTCCAACTTCCATTTACCAGTCCCATTCTACTCAACCCCAACCCATCCCAAGCACACAGACAGACATGCAGGCACACAAGACAACACCCAAGAGTGGCACAACCAAACACAAGCACCACACTGCATCCCACAGGCACTCACACAAACACCATTCATTTGCAGACACAACATATTCCACTGTCTCCACTGTCTCCCCCTTCTCCTCCTCTTCCACCTCCCACCCAGTTACATCTACACTCACGCCTGGATGCACTACATCAATATCCACTACTAGCATCATCACCACACCAAGCAGAACACACACCTCACTGGCAGACACCTCGACAACATCCATGCACACGTCCCCTGTGTCCTCTCCCACCATGTCTGTCCCCCCTCCTAAAGGACACAAACGCAACCACTCAGACACCCAACAGCCATCCACCTCACTACAACATACAGCCCATGCACCAATCCAGCACACATACACCTCTGACGATCCCTCCCTCATCCTCCACTCCAATTACTCCTCCCTCCTCCCACCCCAACGCACCTAAAAAGCTTTTCCTTTCCATGATTGACCTCTTCCCTACCCCCATCCTGCACATATGGGCAGGGTAGCAAGGACCCAGCCCAGCACCTCAGCCAAACAGTCCACGGGGCCAGTGGTAGCACCGACTACTCATGGTGGTAGGGATACCAGACAAACAATACTGAAAGGGAAGGAGGCAGCACAACCCGGGATGAAAGAAAAGAGTCCAGTACCAGCTGTGAAGAAAGGGAAGGAGCCTGCACCAGCTGCGAAGAAGGGGAAGGAGCCTGCACCAACTTGAAAGATGGGGAGGAAGCCTGCACCTGCTGGAAAGAAGGGAAAGGAGCCTGCACCACCAGGCAGAGGGGGAAGAGCCCATCCACCCCTGCCAGGAATGGTAAGGGATCCCCAAACCATGACCAGGAGGAGAGGAGGCAATCTACGCCAGCGGAAGCCGTCAGCCAAACACCTCCACCACCAGCAGCTGTCATAAGGCCCCCACTGCCAGCCGTGGTTGTGCAGCCATCAGAGAGTGTAGGTTCTGACCAGGAGCCTCTCCCAACCACCACCACAGTGCAGCCATCAGAGAGTGTAGGGGCTGACAAGGAGCCTCCCCTAACCACCACTACAGTCCAGCCATCAGAGAGTGCAGGGGCTGACCAGGAGCCTCCCCCAACAACCACTACAGTGCAGCCATCACCGCCAGCAAACGCCATGTAGTCCTGCCTCCAGGGACTACTGTGCGGCCTGCCCCCTCCAGAACCAGTAGGCAAGTCACCCACTCCAGAGACTGTGGCCTTGCACCTTGTCCATGACAAAGCACAAGGCATGTTGCCCCCTCCAGAACCAGTGGGGAAGACACCCACTCCAGAGACTGTGGCCTTGTACTCCCCAGGACAAAGCACAGGGCATATTGCCCCCTCCAGAACCAGTGGGGAAGACACCCACTGTAGAGGCTGTGGCCTTGCACTCCCAGGACAAAGCGTAGGGCATGTTGCCACCTCCAGAACAAGTGGGGAAGACACCCACTTCAGAAATTATGGCCTTGAACTCCCCAGGACAAAGCACAAGGCATGTTGCCCCCTCCAGAACCAGTGGGCAAGTCACCCGCTTGAGAGACTGTGGCCTTGCACTCCTGAGGACAAAGCAATCGTCAATTCCTGTTGTCCTTGCATTATTCTGCCGATTTTTGGGGTCTAATTGTTTTTGTAATGCATCTGGTTGTGTGCATGGTGTATGTGAAGATGGTGTGTGTTGTGCGTGTGTATGTCAGTCTCTTTTTCCTCCCACCCTCCCTTGTGTGCTAGACGGCTGTATTCACCGTCTTCGTCTTCTCAGGCATTGGTGTTTCATGTGGAGCATAACGTAGAAGATCATAAGGAAGACTTGCAGTTCTGTGCTCTGTTTCTGCCAGGCTTTTGATGGTGTTGGTACCGCACCGGAAAAGGTGGCAGACAGAAGGGTCAAAGTTTGGTGGGCGGTACTTTATCTTCCGCCTGGCTGTAGGCGGCTACCGCCATGGTGACTTGTTTCCATCCTGGCGGTCAGTGTGGTACATTGGCTGCCTATCAGAGATATCACCGCCATGGTCATAATTTGGCAAAACTTACCGCCAGCCTGTTGGCGGTATTACTGCCGCTTTATCACCCACCGCCAGGCTCGTAATGAGGGCCATAGTCTTGTTGAACAATATTCAGAAGCAGAAATCTGTATAGGATGATCATCACATCGGCCTCCGCTCCTGTTGGAAACAAATGAGGCTAACATCTTACTTCCAGAGTTGTACCCCAGATACTAATTGGTTTTCCTGTAGCTTACCTCATTTGATACAGTTCTAATGCATTACCCATCATATCTCTAGAACGCAGTGGGCATATACTGTAGTTCTCATAAATTTGCTCAGAGTGTTCCTTATTAATATTCTCAAACTGACCAATGTTATTTTCATGCGCAAATGACAGTTTGGTGGAACAGTTTGAGGGCCAGATTTACTGAAATATTGTGCTCTGTTTGCATCACAAAAGTGGCACAAACCAGCACACAATGTTTTTTTCGTCATTTACTTTCTAGTGCAAAACATGTTTTGTTCTGGAAATTGCCTAAAAGTGATGCAAAGTAGCGTTGAATGCTGCTTTGCGTTACTTAGCATCAATGGACCATTACCTGAGCATTCCCAAGCAACTACCCATGCTTTTTGACACAAAACCCTATCTACAAAAAATCTGAGACAGGTTTTTGCACCAAAAATCAATGTCATTTGAAAGCAGACATTAAAAAGAGAAATATTTTCATTACTCCTTTCTTTTCCAGCTTTGCACATGTGCTGCACTGTACAGCATGCATAGAAAATAGAAAAAGTTGTAAAAGTGTCTAGGCATAGATTTTGGTAAAGGAAGGTAACCCTTCCAGTACAAAACATATGCTATATTCTCGCACACATCCTTGCACTATGGCACACAGGTGTGTTCATGGCCCAAAACAACAAAATTCTGCACAGCCACTGTGGGAGAAGTGGGGAGAGAGCCATATCTCTCTCTGTAGATATTGGGCTCTCCTGCTCCCTTTCTGTGATGCAAAGCAGCACAGCTGCAATGTGCTGTGTTGGGTGACTCTGATAAATGTGTCCCAAAGCCTTCAAGCTCCATATTTTAATATTGCATGTTATTTTTGAGAAGGTACAAAACTGCATCTTTAATTTTTCTAGTACGTATTAGTTCTTGCCAAATCTTTGTGTCTCTGCAGGTAGTAGATCATGGGTACTCACAAACATTTTCTCAGGGGCCACAAAGTTTGGTTTGTGATGTGACCGAGGGCCGCATTAATGCTAGCAGGGTGGTGGGCGTCGGCGCAGAGGGTGGGGGGTGTGCAGTATGGAGGTGTAGGAGAAGCAAAGCATATACATCTAGTGGCTGAAATGCATAATGTGAAACCAGAAAACCTGCTATGAATCCTGGCTTCCCCCCTTTACCAAAATGTGTGATCCTTTTATTTCACTTTCCCTCCTGTTTCTTCATTAGTGCATATAAGGGAATCTCAAAATACATGACTTCAGGATGTGCGCTGTACAAGACCTTTTCCTGTGTTTGATTTAATAAATTATAATAATGTTCATGTGTAATAGGAACCCAGGCCACCCAAAGAGTAAATATGAAAAACAACTTGCCTCTTAGTTCAGTGTTGGCATTGTTTTCAAGAGGGGGGGAATAAATGTTTCTGGATTTATGTTTGAAAAACATCACTTAAAAAGAAAACGCTTCTCCATGCACTGATATAATCTGATGTACTATGTTGAAACGACTCTGCATGTTAATGATCAACAGTTTTTGTTTTTTAAAGAGCTCTTATTATATTTTTTCAATTTTGTTGTAGCATGTCTTTAAAAATAAAGGTGTTCCTTCAGGTGCTGGATAACGTAGTTTCTTACTTTCTTTGCCTCCGATTAACATTTAAATAAAGGCTTGCCTTTTATTTAACATATTTTTAATCATTGTGCAGAGCTGAGTAAACAGCAGCCCAGTCCTGCTGTTGAGCAGGGGGCCGCATGTAAAGGTCAGGAGGGCCGTATGCGCCCCCCGGGCCGTACTTTGAGTATCACTGTACTAGATTCATTAATACTTACAACGGATGTTTTAATTTCAATGTTTTTCTTAAAATCTAGTGGACGGAAAACAACTTTTCTTTTTAATGCACAAATTCATGAGGGTGAAATTTTAATGATTTTGGTTGCATTGTAATAATAGTTTGAAAATGATGTAGAGCTTTATTTTTATACTTTCATATAAATTTAAAAATCTCAATACTGGAGGTATAGCATTATGTTCCAACTTGTTATGAATGGCACACGAAGGCACAACGTTATGGTCCAGTTTTCCAAGGCAGTAATTACATATGATTTGATCATCACAAACATCATATCTGTTTTTGACAAATGACAAGAATTTTTCCAAGCTACTCAGTCTTTTTTCAGTTTTTTGTTGCAGATCACTTTTCTTTGTTTAACATAATGTATTCTTCCGCAGTAAATGCATCTTATATTGGGTATTTTAGATATTGCTTCTTGAAATTTGCAGGACATCCATTTTATAATTATGTAAGTTCGTGAATGTATTTTCCAATGGATTTTGTCAGTATACAACATCCGGACAGACAGAATTTTCTGATTTAACACCAAAGTATTTTGGTTGCATGTAGAGTGTAATAGAGAGTTCCTTTGCTATACTGAAATGAAGAATAGCATTAGTAAGTTGCTTTAAATGTATTGCTGGTCCTTTACCAAAGTGTAATGTCCGTACACGTTGTCTTATACTTGAAGAAAGAATAGAAATCATTTTAATGACATGCAAGATTGAATTGCATATCAAATTTTGAAGGCAGGCGAAAGAATGTCCTTTATGATTTGTAATATTTCTAAGTGTCCAAATTTTCCAATATTTTTATTTTGGAGATGTGATTTTTTTCGCAAAAGTGGCCCGTCAACACAACCTCAGCATCATCTCCTACGCCGACGACACCCAGCTCGTCCTCTCCCTGACCAAAGACCCTCTCACCGCCAAAACCAACCTCCACGAGGGACTAAAAGCCATCGCCGAGTGGATGAACAACAGCCGATTGAAGCTCAACTCCGACAAGACGGAAGTCCTCATCCTCGGACGCATCCCCTCGGCCTGGAACGACTCCTGGTGGCCCACTGCCCTCGGACCACCACCCACCCCAGCCAACCACGCAAGAAACCTCGGATTCATCCTCGACTCCGCTCTCACCATGTCCAAACAGGTCAACGCCGTCTCCTCTTCCTGTTTCATCACCCTCCGAATGCTCCGTAGAATCTTCAAGTGGATTCCAACAGGAACCAGAAAGACGGTAACCCAAGCCCTCGTCATTAGCAGACTTGACTACGGCAACGCACTCTACACAGGCATCCCAACAAAAGACATCAAACGACTCCAGCGCATCCAGAACGCATCCGCCCGCCTGATCCTCGACATACCCCGCCGATGCCACATCTCCCCGCACCTGAAGGACCTCCACTGGCTCCCCGTGGAAAAAAGGATCACCTTCAAACTCCTCACCCACGCTCACAGGGCTCCACACGACACCGGGCCCACCTACCTCAACAACAGACTCAGCTTCTACGTCCCCACACGTCAACTCCGCTCTGCCCACCTCGCCCTCGCCATCGTCCCCCGAATCCAGCGCAAGACCTCTGGCGGCAGATCCTTCTCCTTCCTCGCCGCCAAGACCTGGAACTCTCTCCCCACCTCGCTACGTCAGACCCAGGACCTCCTCACCTTCAGGAGACTCCTCAAGACTTGACTCTACGAACGCTAGCAGCACCTCTCCTTTCACCCCCCCAGCGCCTCGAAACCCTGACGGGTACATAGTGCGCTTTATAAATGTTATGATTGATTGATTGATTGATTTAAATGTTGTCACAAACATCCTAAGTTTCTGAATGGATCTAGGGGAAATATTGTTCAAGGGCCGGCTCATCCCCGAAGCTTGCCCATTCCTGATATGTCAGATGGGGAGCCTTTGGGAGAAGCTTTCACGTTATACAGTGGGACACACCCCTTGTGCTCCAGACCTTGATATTTGGATTTTGTGCCCATTTGCCCAAATATTATCATGTATTGACGATAGACCGCTGGCAGGAGGAGGGTGCTTGTTACTGTCTGATTTATACCCACAAGGGTGCTTCCTAACCATGTAAGAGTCTATTGACACGTTCTGACTGAGACATGGCCAGTTTCTTCATTACGCCAAAATTGCTGCAATGGCTAGACAGTTGCAGTCCTCCTTCCCAAATGCACCTGATCCTTCCCTTACGGTGGTGACCATGCTGAACATGGAACGTGGGTGCCACCTCATCCAAAACAACAGATTGACACTTCCAATGCTGGTGGAGGAGAGGTGGTGAAGCATATGTGATGACCCCATTACATGGACAGAATGGGGTCAGATCCATTAAGGGATTTGTAGAGTATCCACATGAGCATGCTTCAAACAAATCCAGTACAACATAGTGCACATGGCCTATCTTTCTCCCAAATGCCTTCCCACTATTTACCCTGAGAAAGACCCCCCATTGGCCCGTTGTGGGGCAACTGCAGTGGACTTCATTCACCTCCTCTGGTACTGCCCGCAGGTGATCCCATTCTGGGACAAGACGCTTGCCTGTATTCAGTCCTTCATGAGATTGACAATACCACAACAACCGATTAGGTGCTTACTGCGCTTTCTTCCTGAGAACCCCAAAAGGACACGATCTTGGGGCTCATATTGACCAAATGTTGCTCCGCGATTCACTTGATTAGCCCCTGACCCCGACAATAAAAGACTGGAAGAAAGACTTCATTGAATGGGCTGGCAAAGAGGAGGCATTTATAAGGTGGACTAGAACAGATAAAAAGGTGGCGTATGCCCTGCTAGCCTGGAGGGTGATAACACAGGTCTTTTTGGGGTATACCGAGAGAGGCCTGGGGAAAAGGGACTGTCAAGGGAAAAATTAAACTAGCAACTAGCACACTTAACTCTAGGTATCACACCATATTCATTGTTACTCTCCCCCTGGGAGGGATAAGATGTGTCCTTCACACACTGCATCTATCCCTGTCACTGGAATAATGTGTGTAGTATGATGCCTGTATTTTTGCATGGATGCTAAAGTTCTTGGAAAAACAAAAAGTGGGCAGAGTTCTTGATGACCCTGTTTAATTGTTGATTGACCGCCATTACAGGTTCTTGGATTAGACAGAAGCCCAGGGGGAGATTCCTGCAAATGTCTTTATTTGCTTATTACACAGTTCTTTTACATTCTATCAATGTAATGTACTTAATGACTGATGTTAAAAAATAAAGTAATAGAAAAAAGTTTCTGAATTGATTTATTTTTGATTTTGCATGTAGAAGTACAATTCCATTTGTAGACAGGCTGGTTAATACTTCTGTCCTGAAAATCTTCTTGAGACACATCTGGTATTTTTTTCCTAATCCTACCACAGAACCATGTACCATTTCAAAGCAGTGTCCTTCATATGTCACGGATAAGACCCAAACAGTGTGCAGATGATGAGTGTCTTGATGAAAGTATGGTTCTGTTTTGGAGGTATGTCTCTCACACCTTCCAAAAATAGTGCAAAGGTTGAGTGTTGTTAGCTGCTTCTTCAGAAGCATATTCATCTAATATTTTGCAATTAAACATGTCAGGCTTTTGATCTGATTTATTGGTAAAATAAGTAATTTTCTTCTCAATGGGAAAGCTATTTGAACAATATGCTGAACATATTCTTTCTGCATGAGTGTAATAGTACTCTTTCTTTTAGCAGTCATGTTTTGAAGCAAATTAGCAAGTACTCTATTTTTAAACTGTGTACATATAATGGACCATACTTACAAACACATTTTCCCATAGACACTGAATGGGTAAAACCATTTGATACACCTAGTCCAATATTTCGAATGGACTCCCTTCTTTTTCAAGTGTTCAGTGTAATCGATGGGCCCTTTGGTGTTTCAAAGTCTGTTGAGCAGACATATTGCTTGTTTTTCAGACCTTCTTGACAGATATATGCTTCTTATCAGAAGAATATCAGCATAGATTTCATAATGATCTTACCACTATTTTATTTCTTATATCCACATTCTTGTTTTTCAGCTGTGGTTATTAAATATCTCATCACTTTAGAGTATATTTTCATTTTCATTTTGTTCCGATAATTTTTATACAGAAAGTACAGAAAGCTGAATGTGTAAACATAACATAAAGAAACATAATTGTTATTGATCGTTATTGAAAATCAAAAATCACAGAATAGCTGTACTGCTAAATATTGATTTGATTTCTAAATAGCAGTATACAGTCATATTCACTTGTCATATTTGTAAATGGGTGAATGTAGAATTAAAAAGTATTAGTAGGTTTTAAAATATGTAGCTTTCTAAATCAAATTCTGAATGAATTTCTCAGTGACAATGTTAATATTTCAAACTAAAAAAACTATATATTCACCAGTTTAATTAGCAGCACTATCTATAACTTGCACCTCCGCCGTGCACTGCTTATGACCTCACTCATGACATTTTCTATAACATCATTTATGACATCACTGAAGACATCTCAAATGACATAATTGATGAGATTACTAATGCCTTCACTGAGTGCTCCATAATTTTCCACATAAAGCATCTACGCTAACTTTGTGTCAACATGTGAGGATTCTAAAAGTACCCAGAGTTTGTGGATTCCCCGACCGTCCTGGAGGAAACCAAGAAAAAAAGCAAAACATAGCTAAATGTTCAGCTTTTTGAGAAAAATAGGGAAAATGTGCTCTGGATAAAAGTGTCTGCTTTTTTTTAATCTAAAAATGGTATCAGGGAATCATTTACTGTACTAAGCTCACCATCTTCCAAGTTTTTGTGATCATGCAGACCTGAATCAAAAAAACTAATTTTATTCCACAGTTTTGTCATTTGTCAAAGAGGTAGCCCGTTTGACCTATTTTTTGTGCTCTTAACCTACTTCCAGTTTGTGGTGGAAACCAGTGTGAACCCCATGGGTGATCCAGGAAGCTCTAGATTTCTGAAAAGTAGACAAAGTTCCAGATTCAGTAAGGTGGTAAATGTGAATATCCCTTAAGGGGTTTACAAAGGAAAATAGCTGTTGAAATAAAAAATACTGAAAAAGAGTAGGAGAAAAGGCCATTTGTGAGAACATATTCCTGTATAACTTTTTGCCACATTGGCTGATTTACAAAAGCAATACCCCATTATGTCCGCGAGACACTTCTAGTTGCTGTTTGTGAGTACCTGTACCAGCATATGATTTAGAGGGCATTTTTCAAAATGTCTTCTTCTTTATACAATGGTTTACATTTGAAAGGCATAAAGAAGCAAAGTCCAATAGGTAGTAACAAATGTTCTAATACTCTGTTGTAGGAGGCTGGACTGGCTTGTAGTGAGTACCAAGGGGTACTTGCACCTTGTACCAGGCCCAGTTATCCCTTATTAGTGTATAGGGTGTCTAGCAGCTTAGGCTGATAGATAATGGTAGCTTAGCAGAGCAGCTTAGGCTGAACTAGGAGACGTGTGAAGCTACTACAGTACCACTTAGTGTCATATGCACAATATCATAAGAAAACACAATACACAGTTATACTAAAAATAAAGGTACTTTATTTTTATGACAATATGCCAAAGTATCTTAGAGTGTACCCTCAGTGAGAGGATAGGAAATATACACAAGATATATATACACAATAGCAAAAATATGCAGTATAGTCTTAGAAAACATTGCAAACAATGTATAGTTACAATAGGATGCAATGGGGAAACATAGGGATAGGGGCAACACAAACCATATACTCCAAAAGTGGAATGCGAACCACGAATGGACCCCAAACCTATGTGACCTTGTAGAGGGTCGCTGGGACTATTAGAAAATAGTGAGAGTTAGAAAAATAACCCTCCCCAAGACCCTGAAAAGTGAGTGCAAAGTGCACTAAAGTTCCCCTAAGGACAAAGAAGTCGTGTTAGAGGAATAATGCAGGAAAGACACAAACCAACAATGCAACAACGCTGGATTTCCAATCTGGGGTACCTGTGGAACAAGGGGACCAAGTCCAAAAGTCACAAGCAAGTCGGAGATGGGCAGATGCCCAGGAAATGCCAGTTGCGGGTGCAAAGAAGCTTCTACTGGACAGAAGAAGCTGTAGTTTCTGCAGGAACGCAAAGGGCTAGAGACTTCCCCTTTGGAGGACGGATCCCTCTCGCCTTGAAGAGTCGTGCAGAAGTGTTTTACCGCCGAAAGAACGCCAACAAGCCTTGCTAGCTGCAAATTGTGCGGTTAGCGTTTTTGGATGCTGCTGTGGCCCAGGAGGGACCAGGAGATCTCAAATTGGACCAGGAGGTAGAGGGGACGTCGAGCAAGACAAGGAGCCCTCTTAGCAGCAGGTAGAACCCAGAGAAGTGCCAGAAACAGGCACTACGAGGATGCGTGAAATGGTGCTCACCCGAAGTCGCACAAAGAAGTCCCACGTCGCCGGAGAACAACTTAGGAGGTCGTGCAATGCAGGTTAGAGTGCCGTGGACCCAGGCTGGACTGTGCACAAAGGATTTCCGCCGGAAGTGCACGGAGGCCGGAGTAGCTGCAAAAGTTGCGGTTCCCAGCAATGCAGTCTAGCGAGGTGAGGCAAGGACTTACCTCCACCAAACTTGGACTGAAGAGTCACTGGACTGTGGGGGTCACTTGGACAGAGTTGCTGGATTCGGGGACCTCGCTCGACGTGCTGAGAGGAGACCCAAGGGACCGATAATGCAGCTTTTTGGTGCCTGCGGTTGCAGGGGGAAGATTCCGTCGACCCACGGGAGATTTCTTCGGAGCTTCTAGTGCAGAGAGGAGGCAGACTACCCCCACAGCATGCACCACCAGGAAAACAGTCGAGAAGGCGGCAGGATCAGCGTTACAGAGTTGCAGTAGTCATCTTTGCTACTTTGTTGCAGTGTTGCAGGCTTCCAGCGCGGTCAGCAGTTGATTCCTTGGCAGAAGGTGAAGAGAGAGATGCAGAGGAACTCGGATGAGCTCTTGCATTCGTTATCTAAAGTTTCCCCAGAGACAGAGACCCTAAATAGCCAGAAAAGAGGGTTTGGCTACTTAGGAGAGAGGATAGGCTAGCAACACCTGAAGGAGCCTATCACAAGGAGTCTCTGACGTCACCTGGTGGCACTGTCAACTCAGAACAGTCCAGTGTGCCAGCAGCACCTCTGTTTCCAAGATGGCAGAGGTCTGGAGCACACTGGAGGAGCTCTGGACACCTCCCAGGGGAGGTGCAGGTCAGGGGAGTGGTCACTCCCCTTTCCTTTGTCCAGTTTCGCGCCAGAGCAGGGCTAAGGGGTCCCCTGAACCGGTGTAGACTGGCTTATGCAGAATTGGGCACATCTGTGCCCAAGAAAGCATTTCCAGAGGCTGGGGGAGGCTACTCCTCCCGTGCCTTCACACCATTTTCCAAAGGGAGAGGGTGTCACACCCTCTCTCAGAGGAAGTTCTTTGTTCTGCCATCCTGGGCCAGGCCTGGCTGGACCCCAGGAGGGCAGATGCCTGTCTGAGGGGTTGGAAGCAGCAGCAGCTGCAGTGAAACCCCAGGAAGGGCAGTTTGGCAATACCAGGGTCTGTGCTACAGACCACTGGGATCATGGGATTGTGCCAACTATGCCAGGATGGTATAGAGGGGGCAATTCCATGATCATAGACATGTTACATGGCCATATTCGGAGTTACCATTGTGAAGCTACATATAGGTAGTGACCTATATGTAGTGCACGCGTGTAATGGTGTCCCCGCACTCACAAAGTCAGGGAAATTGGCCCTGAACAATGTGGGGGCACCTTGGCTAGTGCCAGGGTGCCCTCACACTAAGTAACTTTGCACCTAACCTTTACCAGGTAAAGGTTAGACATATAGGTGACTTATAAGTTACTTAAGTGCAGTGTAAAATGGCTGTGAAATAACGTGGACGTTATTTCACTCAGGCTGCAGTGGTAGGCCTGTGTAAGAATTGTCAGAGCTCCCTATGGGTGGCAAAAGAAATGCTGCAGCCCATAGGGATCTCCTGGAACCCCAATACCCTGGGTACCTCAGTACCATATACTAGGGAATTATAAGGGTGTTCCAGTAAGCCAATGTAAATTGGTAAAATTGGTCACTAGCCTGTTAGTGACAATTTGAAAGAAATGAGAGAGCATAACCACTGAGGTTCTGGTTAGCAGAGCCTCAGTGAGACAGTTAGGCACCACACAGGGAACACATACATATAGGCCACAAACTTATGAGCACTGGGGTCCTGACTAGCAGGGTCCCAGTGACACATAACAAACATACTGAAAACATAGGGTTTTCACTATGGCTCACTGGCTAGCAGAATCCCAGTTAGACAGTGAAAACACCCTGACATACACTCACAAACAGGCCAAAAGTGGGGGTAACAAGGCTAGAAAGAGGCTACTTTCTCACATCTGTGCTCCCACAAGTCTTAATAAAGGTTATACCTCACTTGTTTGGGTAAGCTTGGCTACTGCAATAGGAAATAGGCCAAAACACAACAAATGCATCAAGTTTTTTCACTGAAAACAAACCCTTTTTTCCCCAATGTGGGTGGCTCTAGATTTTGGATCCTAACTCAGTCAGCACCTAGGGAAACATAGCAAATCTGTGCATTTTTTAAAAGTAGATACCTAGTGGTAATAAGGGTTGGGTGATTTGTGTGGCTCTCATCAGGTCTTTTTTCCCCAGAATCCCTTGCAATTATTAAGCTTTTACTAAAAAATATTTTCCTCACTTTTCTGTGATGGAAGGTTCTGGAATCTGCAGAAAGCCACAAAGGTCTGTCGACATAACATTCCCACAAGTCTCTCGATAAAATGATGCCTCACTTACGTTGGAAGGTCTAGTGCCCACGATAGAAAACGGCCCAGAACTCAACATGGATGCATCACATTTTTCCACATAATACTGACCCTTTTTGCCAAAGTGGGTAACTCCAGATTTTGGACTCTAGCTCAGCCAATACCTAAGGAAACCTAGCAAACATTTGCCTTTTTGAAAATTAGACACCTTTGGGTATCCAGGGTGGGCTGATCTGCATGATTCTCATTAGCTTTTTTTACCTACGAGCCCTTAAAAACCTCAAACTTTGACTGAAGAAAACATTTTCTTCATATTTATGTAATGGAAAGTTTTAGAATCTGCAGCGAGCCACAAATTTCTGTCCACTCAGCATTCTTCCAAGTCTCCCAATAAAAATGGTACCTCACTTGTGCGGGTGAGACTTGTGCCTGTCACAGGAAATGGGCCAAAACACAATATGAATACAAATTATTCCACTGAAAACTGATCCTTGTTTCCCAATATAAGTAGCTCTAGATTTTGGACCTAGCTCAGACACCTAGGAGTATCTAGGGTGCGCTGACTTGCGTGGTTCTCACTAGTTTTTGTTTTTACCCAGAGTCACTTACAATCTCAAACTTTGACTAAAAAACACATTTTCCTCACATTCCTGTGATGGAAAGGTCTGTAATCTGTGGGAAGCCACAAGCTTCTGTCCTCCTGGCATTCCCCAAGTATATCGATAAAAATGGTACCTTGCTTGTGGATAGATGGCCCAAAATGGCCCAAAACACAACATGGACGCATTACGTTTCTTCACTGAAAACTGATCCTTTTTTCTGAAGTGGGTAGCTGTAGATTTTGGACCCTAGCTCAGGTGACATGTAGGGAAACCTAGCATACCTGTACATTTTGTAAAACAAGATACCTAGGGGTATCCAGGGTGGATTTACTTGCATGGCTCTCACCAGGTTTTTTTACACAAAATCCCTTGCAATCCTCCAGCACTGACAAAAAAAACACATTTTTTCACATTTCTATGATGCAAAGTTCTGGTATCCGCGAGAAGCCACAAACTTCTCTCCACCCAGCATTTCCCCAAGTCGTCCCATAAAAAATAGTACATCACTTATATGGCTAGGACTAGTGCCCATGGCAGGAAACGGCCCACCATACAACATGGACATATCACATTTTTCCAATGAAAACTAACCCTTTTTTCCCAACGCATGTAACTCTAGATTTTGGACCCTCACTTAGCTGGCACCTAGGGAAAACTCCCAGTGCATTTTTTTAAAACAAGACACCTATGGGTATTCATGGTGGAGTGACTTGCATGACTCTCATCAGTTATTTTACCCAGAATCCCTTGCAAACCTCAAACTAAGTTCTGTCCAGCATTTCTGCAAGTCTCCCAAAGCAAATAGTACCTCACTTATGTGGATAGGACTAGTGCCCGTGACAGGAAACAGCCCAAAACACAACATGGATGTATCACATTCTCCAGTGAAAATAGACCCATTTTCCCAATGTGGGTAGGTGTGGATTTTGGACCCTAACTTAGCCAGCACCTAGGGAAATCTAGCAAACCGGTACATTTTTTAAAATTAGACACCTAGGCGTATACAGGATGGGATGACTTGTGTGGCCCTCACCATGTTTTTTCCCAAGAACCCCTAACAAACCTCAAACGTTGACAAAATAATTAAATTTTCCTCAAATTTCTATGATGGAAAATTCTGGAATCTGCGGGAAGCCACAAACTTCCTTCCATGCACCATTGCCCCAAAACTCTCAATTAAAATGGGACTTCACTAGCAGTGCTAGTGCCTGTGACAGAAACAGATCAAACCAAGGCCAATGGGAGTCCCCTGGCAAGAGCTTCTGTAGATCTTGGTTTGAGCTGTTCTGGTAGTGAGTACTGGGCCCAACCACATAACTGGGGCAGCAGTTGTATCGGTACAAGTAGGAGTGCAGAGTGGTAGGACTTTTTTGGATTTCTGCGGATTCTAGATGTTTCCATCACCTAAATGGAAGGACAATGTGTGATTTCTGTCAGAATTTGAGGTTGTAGAGCATTATGGCTATGAAAACCTTGTGGGATCCAGGCAAGACACACCACCCTGGACTCCTTTGGTTCTCTAGTTCTCAAAATGTCTGTGGTTCATAGGTTTGCATCGGTGGCACCACAACATGGCCCCAAATCCAGCACCAATCCCTACTGCATATCTCTCAACATAGTGATGTCAGGCCCTTTGTGTCATTTCTGTTGGGCCACCCACACAATGGGATACCGTTCTTATCGAGAGATGTGTGGGAACTCAGGGTGTTGGGAAAGCTGTGGCTTCCCACTGATTCCATGTCCTTGTGTCACAGGATTGTGATGAAAATGTGTGTCTCTTACCAAAGTTTAATATTTGCAAGTGCTTCTGGGTAATATTACCTGGTGAGAGACACGGAAGTCATGCACCCTTTGACTCCCCTGGATATCTAGTTTTCAGAAATGTGCAGGTGTAGGTGTAGGTGTCGGCTGAGCTAGGGCCCAAATTCCACGGCTACCCCATTAGAAAAAAAACAAGGATTTCTTAATAAGGGCCATCCTTATATTGTGGTTGATAAAGAAGACTCCGCTGCCCTTACAGAGAGTTTAAGATATGCCATGCTGAGGCTACTCCACTCACTAAATTTAGAAATGACTGACAAGCTGGAGTTAAATTCAAAAACATTGACAGGAGCCGCCAAAACAACGGTTCCTATCAATGCCTTTTTATGTTTTAGTCACTGCTCCATCAACATGGTAGAGCTGTCCATCATTTCTTTTTTTAATTTTCAAAAACAAAGTCCCAAAGTTGGATTTTCCTTTTGAGCTTTCTCCCATTGTAAGAGGGGCATCATATAGTTATCACTGCCTCTTACCACCATGGTTTTCCAAGTGGTGACCGGCACTGAAAGCTGATATGTATGTCTACACATCTAAATTAGGTGGACGGACATAGAGAACAGCCACAGATGGCCCTTACTCAGTCGGGACATTGGAAAGATGCAACCATGCCATAGATTGAATAGTATTCCCAGGGTTACGCCAATGTTCTGACAACATATACATTGCACTGCCAGATCATTATCTTGATGGTTAGGCTACGCTGTTGTCATTGCAATGGAATATCCTTAACAACACAGATATAAATCTGGCACTATTTTTTGTAAGTTAATCTGCCACTTACAATGTTTGGTTTTAGCAGCTCCAGAAATGCTAGCTTCACAGCACAAACAGTATCTGAATACTGAAACCAAGACCTCTGAAGTTGAGCCATAAAGCCACATCAAGGCACCAACCTCTTTATGGTCCAGTCACATACATTTCATGCACCACACACAAGACTTTCATACTACTGTATAAATACTTGTTCACTGTCTGAGCACCGCACCATCTGCACTAATTTGGATATTCAAGAGAAGGTATATTGTCCTTGCACTAAAGTTGTGAAACCAAATTATCATATAAGATATTGGGCCTCATTACTAGTCTGGCGGTCAAAAGACTGCCAGACCTGTGGTGGCAGTCGGACCGCCACCAATGTCTGTGGTGGTCCGACCGTCACATTACAACCCTGGTGGTTGGGCGGCCAGTGAACCGCCATCTCCACCAGGATCAGAGATCCCAGGGGTCTGGAGGTTGGTGGCAGTCCTAATACGCCAGGGCACCGCTACAAGTAGTGCTGCTATGGGGATTATGACCTGTTCTCTGCCAGCCTTTTCATGTCAGTAGCAACACCATGAAAAGGCTGGCAGAGAATGGGTGCAAGGTGCCCCAGGGAGGCCCCTGCACTGCCCATGCACTTGGCATGGGCAGTGCATATCTCCCAATGGCCAGCAACCTTGCAATGTTCATTGTCTGCTTTGCAGACAGTAAACATTGCTAGGGTGCTAGTGCACCCTGCAGGCTACAGAATTGCCACTGGCTCGATTATGAGCAGGAGACAATGCTGTAGTCTGTTTCCTGCTGTGCCAGTTGGCAGAAACGTAGGTTTCCACCCGCCAACCTAGTGGGAAACTCTTAATAACACCGGCTGGAAGGGCACTGCATAGGCGGAGGCCACCTTGTCGGGAGTTTGGAGGACGTGCTTTCCCGTTCGCCAAACTCAAAATAAAGGCCCATTGTGTCTTGTGCCCTTTCATAGTAACATTGGTTATGATACAAGTTACGAATTGACGATGCACAATTTCAAAGCAAGTAGAAATGTTGGTAAATAATCCCATGGGACATTGGCTTGATTATGACACTTACTCTGGTTGTCATGGGCAATCAGGGTAGTCCTTGTGACGTATTCATAAGTTCCCTTAAAAGAAGTTAAAAATCGAGTCAAAACTTTAACATTTGCCACACAGGGTACTCTGTGACAATGTTCTGTCCACCATTATGTACAGTACAGGAACTATAATGCACTTGTCAATCGGCAAACAGAACACCAACCATGTACTGACGGTGGATAAAGGTGTTGAGCAGGCCTTAAGGAAGTCTATGTTTTTCTCAAGTAGAGAAGCTAAAATTCTATGTCTGCTTGTCTAGCGAAGTAGTGGCCATGGAAGGTAGGTATCCATGCACAGCTATTGAAAGATTTACCTAACGGCAGCTACACCTCAGTCAATTTCCCAATACTTCACTTTTGTATGGTACAACATAAAGCAAGGAGGAAAACACAGGGCTGGCTGAGATGGACACTGGGCATAGTAAACATAACTCTCCTGCCTTTTTCTGTGCTTAAAGCAGACTCTACAATAACAACACAGTCAAGCCTTTTTATCTGTCTCAAGAATACAATCAACAAAGTGTTGATCCTACAATCTTGCCATGGTCTCCAGAGCATATGAAGTGGAGGCTGCTGCTTTTGTAGGAGTAAGACTTTCAATGACGACAACTGAAAGTCAAGAAAAGACGTGAGTCTTCTTGTGGTTGTCTGACGATATGAAACACACAAAAGGTGACGGGAGGAATGCTTGCAGTTTGTCTAACCACTGGCAATTTCTCAGGATAGCATCTCAGCCCATTCTTTTGCTCACCATGCCACCTGAGTTTGGACCCAGCCACATGAAAATCAGCCTTGACCCTGGCTACTCATGGGAACTGTCCAGCCCGAACTGCCAAGCCAGGTCCTCCCTGACCCAGAATATAAGCAAACTAGGACCGGTTCTACCGTGATAAGGGCTTATCAGGCAGATATAGTTTGCTTCTAGTGGCACAGTGACCACAGGACACACAAGTGGGCATAGCCTTGCCACACAGGGCGGTACATGAAACACACAAAAGGTGATAGGAGGAATGCTTGCAATTTGCCCAGCCACTGGCAATTGCTTGAGGTAGCATCTCCACTCATTGTTCTTTTGCTCACCATGCCAACCCAGTTTGGACCCACCCACATGTAAATCAGGTATTGGATATTTTCAGGGAACCGTCCATCGAGAACTGCAAAACTAGGTACTCCCTGAACCAGAACACAAGCAGCTGGGGACTGGTTTCACCCTGATAAGGGCTCATCAGGCAGGCATATCTTGATTCCTGTGCCACAGTGAGCATGTGACTCACTTCTGGGAATACTCCTGCCACTTAGGGTGGTTCATGAATCACACAGTTGGTGATGGGAGGAATGCTTGCAATTTGTCTAACCAGTGAGAATCCCTCGAGTAGCATCCCATCCCATCATTCTTTTGCACACCATGCACCTCTGTTTGGACCCAGACATATTTGAATCAACATTGGCCTTGCTCCTCATGGGAACAGTTTAGCCCAAACTGCCAAGCCAGGTTTTCCCTGGATCAGAATAAAAGCAACTGTGGACATGTTTTACCTAGATAAGGGGTCATTAACCAGGTATAGCTGGATTCCAGTGGCACACTGAGCATGGGACCCACATCTGGGCATACCATTGCCACTTAGAGTGGTACATGAAACACACAAAGGTGATAGGAGGATGAAAAGCAACAAACATCTTGTATGTTGCCATCTGGATCAGGTAAGTAAACAGTTTCTTTTACTAAGTGTGAGTTTTCTGACTTCAATTGTATGGCTGAAGAACCTTGTCATTATTATCTATTCCACCAATGTACTTGTTGTAATCAAGTAGAAAGGTGGGCTTGTGAACTTCGGCCACCTGACCCCAAACTCATGGTGGGAAAATTGTTCTTATCATTAATTATAGCGAGCATCTACACATCATGCCTATCAGAGAACTTCACTACGAGCAGTTTGTTGGAACGCAACACAGCACTCTGGTATTTCTTACAAACAAACAAGCTCCTGCAGGAATCCTTTGAGGTGACAATGAACTGTAACACATGCCACAATGCCAGTTTTGTACAGCTCACTGATCAGCCCTTCTCCCATATAGAAAATGTCCACATAAATGTTAAAACCTTTGTGTCGGAGAGCCTGGACAAGCTTCTATGCAATCTTTCCTATGACTCCTAGCGTGAGAGGGCAACCTACATGGTTTAGAGTGGAGTCCTTCCCTCTATACACTCTCAAACTGTCCACATAGCGAGTACAGCTATCATACAGCATGTACAGCTTGATGCCATAGTGAACTCAAATGCTCGCAAAGTACTGCCTGAACAGAAACTGTCCTTTGACACGGATCAACGATTCATCTATGGCTACATTCTTTCGAGGAGCATAAATCTCTAGAATACTGGCAAACAAATGTTACACGACAGGCTAAATTGTGAACAACCTGTAATGGTCTGGATAGTATTGGGACAAAGCACAGTTGCCAGCATCATGTCCTCAGAATCACTGGAGGATGAGTCAAAGGATAGAACTCCTCCCACTGTAAAATCACTTCCAGATTCTGCTCCATTTTCCACTCCCTCAGATACTGTCTCAGTCGCTGATCCTGCCTCAGAGCTGTCCTCCATAAACTGAGCTAGGGCCTGGGCAGCAGTCATCCACCAACTACCATCTGCTTCTGGCTAAAACTGTCCTTCTAAACACTGTCCTAAGTAGAAGGTAGATGTGTTGTTTTAAAAGAGTTGGTGGGTGTGTGCTTGAGATATGTGGGCAACAGTAAATAAAGACATAGGCCCTCATTATGACATTGGCGGTAAATCCCACTTACTGCCACAGTGACAGCCGCCAACTTACCGCTGCAGTGGCGGATATCCGTTCACCACATTATGACACACACACACCAATCTGACAGAATACAGCCACATACACAAATCCACCAGCCCAAAGGCCAGGGTGAAATTGGTGGTCCCAAAACCCATACTGTTACACCAACAAAACAACGCCTACCACATTATTTCCCATGAATCACCACAGCGGACATTCAAAGCTGGTGAACCATTGACGGTATATACCGCCGCACTCACAATGGACACTCACAGACAAAACAACACCACATTGGACAATACCAAATACACACACCTGACACTCATACACACACCACACCCACACACCCACATCACTATAAAACACCCACCCACAATACCCACAACCCCTTACAGACAACAATTGCCGCCAGGAGACTGAGAAGAAGAGCACAGAGACAACTAGACACACAAACCACTTATACCCATACACACCTCATGCACTCCACATCACACACCCCACCACATTACCCAACACACCCTCACCAACACACATCACATAACACCCATGGCACCACAAAGGCACCCCCTTTCACTGAGGAGGAGTTAAGGGTCATGGTGGAGAAAATTGCCAGGGTAGAGCCACAGCTCCTTGGAGCACACGTACAACAGATATCTATAGCAAGGAAGATGGAGTTATGGCGGAGAATCATGGAGAGGGTCAACGCCGTGAGACAGCACCCAAGAACAAGGGACGACATCAGGAAGAGGTGAAATGACCAACAGGGGAAGCTACGTTTCATAACAGCAGGACACCAGCTCACCATACAGAGGACTGGCGGTGGACCCCCACCTCCTCCGCCACAGCTCACAGCATGGCAGGAGCAGGTACTGGCAATACTGCATCCTGAGGGACTCACTGGAGTTGCCGGAGGACTGGCCATTGGTAAGTCCATATTTACTACCTATCACCCCCCAATACCTGCATGCCATCTCACACCCACACCCTCACTCCCATTACTCCACTCGATCTCACACACTGCACCCACACATCTCACTAATCCCAATGCCAAGCCCTGCATGCCATACCAATGCATAGACACCCCTCCCAGCCCTGCATGGACACCCATCACTAAAGCATGCACAGCATAGGGAAACTAACAATCCCACAATACATCAACATACACAACCAAAAGCTGGCAGGGTAACACCAACCATAGAGGGGAAGCTACGAAAGTACAAATGTCATACACTTGAAGCATTATACATCATTTAAATCCCCACAGGTACTCCAGCCAATGTCAGTGGAGAGGAGGTACCATCACTATCCCCCAACAGAACAGGCCCTCAGTGATGACAGTAACTCTGTACTTCAGGAACTGGAGGACCTACCTGGCCCATCAAGGACCACTGGACAGCCGGTCCCCCAAGCCGACTCACAGACTACCACAGAGCCTCCCCCATCAGGAACCAACACCACAGCACCCACCCAGTGTACCCACACCTCTGTCCCCAGGACACATCATTCAGCAGTGTGCCCACCTGTACAGGGACCCCAGGCCACACCTTGCCCACAAGACAATCAGGGACGTGGGGGTCAGTGGCAGTGGGCACACCGTTCAGGGGACAGATGCACAGACCAACAGGGACACGGGGAGGACTGGTGTGTGCCAGGGGGAGGACAGGAGCAGGGAACCAACTCTCCAGGAGGCACTCCCCGAGATCCTGGGAGCCTACCAACATTCCCAGGACACGATGGGCCAGATCCTTGAAAGCCTGCAAGAGAACAGGTGGCTGCAGGTGGGATAGTATCAGGGGATCGGGGAGGACTTGCAGGCGATTAACAACACCCTGATCTCCATAGCAGGGGTGCTGGCAGACATGGCCAACATCATGAGGGAGGCAACAGCACATCAGAGGGCCCCTACCACTAGCCAGCCCATTGACCAGCCCTCCACTTCCACTGTCGCTAGTGGCCAGGAGCCCCCGTCACAGGACCCACAGACCACCAGCACCCCTCCGCTACAGAAGGTGAACCACCCCGCAAACATTCCCTGTGACCCAGACAGAAGCCACAAACACTTGCCAAGACCACAGCCAGGAAATTAGACTCTCCTGATTGTCCCCCTTGTGTCCCATTCTGTCACCTTTTCCACCTCGAACTGCCATAGCTCCCCTTCCTATGTCCCCCTTGGACACTGCACCTATGCTATAAACAGACTGTACCAATACCCTGGACGTTCCTCTATCATCACCCCATTCCATTGCACTTTCGCCTTAATATCTTAGTACTACAATAAACACCCTTGGAGAAACTTTGACTACTAGTATTTCATGTATTGCAAATTTGTATTCTTTGAAACTGCTACATCCATTGCAAATGAACTGTACATAGTGAGAGCACAGATTGAATGATCTGTTGCTGACTGTTGTGATCACATCAGTACATTGTTATCATATCACCAACATTTGTAAAATGACAATCCATAGTTAACAGTAAGTAGAGGAAACAAGTGGGTAATTCCAGCATAGAAATGTGAAGTTTAACTGTCTCACCTGTGTGTCATTGGAAGTACTGACGGATCACTAATGTTCTGTTGTCCACATCCTCATCCTCTGCCTCCTCAGCCTCACTATCCTCTGGGTCCACTGCTGCCACAGGGGCATCTCCAGTCTCCTCCTCCTGCAGAAAAGGTACATGGCGTCTGAGGGCTAGGTTGTGCAACATGCAGCATGCCACTACTATCTGGCAGACCTTCTCGGGTGAGTAACACAGGGATCCACCTGTCAGATGGAGGCACCTGAAGTTGGCCTTCAAGAGGCCAAAGGTTCTCTCAATTATCCTTCTGGTTCATCCATGTTCTGGCATTTCTCACTGGGGTCTGCAGCCACAATAGGTTTGGGTAACCAGAGACACCTGCAAATATTGACAGACAACATCTAGCCACACACTATCCTATTTGGCCAACAGCATAGGCATACACCAACATACTGGGTGGGGACCAAGGCTCACCTGTAAGCCACACTAGTGCACAATAGTGCAATGTAATGTAATGTTGCTCACCTTCCTTTACTTCCATATATGGACACATCTCAAACACATGTGCATTTGACAGTTAACATATCATGCTATGAATGAAAATGTCACTTGTGTATATCAAGCATGTTAACACCTTCTCATGTCTACATTAAAGTGATGTAAATGCTCACATAATTCATAGTCTTTTGAATCCAGTATTTCCTACAATGTGATGTGAATAGAAGCAGTAGCCACACACAATTTACTTTGTACTGTCCATTAAATGACTAATGACAAGTTCAACCACAGGTTTCCTAATGTTTTGTAGCCTGCTACGACTTGGAATGGTCCAGTATGCTAATCTACTCACCACTGGGTTGGGATTAATGTCTGCTACAAGTAATGTACAATTAAAAAAACACATTTTGTATTCCAGGACATTTTTCCAACTTCATCACTGGAGTTGGCATCTGTGTAAATCAGTCTGCATGTGTAAAACCATAAAAAGCACACAAAGGGCTAATCAGTCTATCAGTCAATTTTTACTTGTTTAGATTGCCCCATTTGTAGATAAAAACACTTATGATGGACAAACTCTATATTAATTAGATATTTTCTGCATTCTCAGTTCCAACCCCCTGGGTCAGTGGTCTACTCTCTGCCACCGAAGACCCCTCCACTCCAGAATAGGAGCAAGCCTTCAGTGAGGACTCTTGCAAATCTGAATGATCGGCAGCCAGCTGGTCCATTTGGTCTGTCTGGCCAGACAAGCTCCAGTGAGTCACACTCAACCCATACCTACACCTCCCACCATAGCTGCAACACCATCTCAACACCTCCACTTCCTACGTAAGGAGGAATTGCATACCATTCCTGTGCCCTTCAGTGTTGACTGCTGTTGAGCCAACACCAATACCACTTTCATTTATGTCATAACCAGGGTTGGGTTAGGGCACACTGCTTTAAGGTCACAGGGTAGTGGGAGGGGTCATGGGATGGAATCTGTGGACCAGCCATGTGAGGTCAGTGGGGTCTTCGTCAGCCAGACCCCCATTGACCAAGTCTTGGGAGCAGTAAAACCAAGAGGTGATAGGCCAGGTTGTAACTGAACTCAGGGAGTCAGGTGGGATGCTCAATAACTAATTTCAGTAGTAATGTAGGCCCTATTCCTGGTGACATGGCAAATTGTGCACTTTTGATGCAGTTGATGTATGAGACTTGACAGTGGTAAGTTGGTGCTATGACACTATGAAAATGAGCATCTGCTCCAAAAAGACTAGAAACATGTGTACAGTAACATCATTCCTTATCAGGAACATGTTTAAAACCTTTTTATACAGAACATTTCTATTCAGTTCATGTGGACAGTAGCAGGTTGGCATGATGCCATAGTCATTCACAAATGTGCATGTAAGCCAGTCTGTCTGAAACAACGTAAAATTATGGCCCTCATTCTGACCTTGGCGGGTGGCGGAGGCCGCCTGCCAAAGTCCCGCCGTCAGGTTACCGTTCCGCGGTCGAAAGACCGCGGCGGTAATTCTGACATTCCCGCTGGGCTGGCGGGCGGCCGCCTTCAGGCCGCCCGCCAGCCCAGCGGGAAAGAAGCTTCCACGATGAAGCCGGCTCGGAATCGAGCCGGCGGAGTGGAAGCTGTGCGACGGGTGCAGTTGCACCCGTCGCGTATTTCACTGTCTGCGCAGCAGGCAGTGAAATACATTTAGGGGCCCTCTTACGGGGGCCCCTGCAGTGCCCATGCCAGTGGCATGGGCACTGCAGGGGCCCCCAGGGGCCCCGCGACCCCCCCTACCGCCATCCGGTTCCCGGCGGGCGGACCGCCGGGAACTGGATGGCGGTAGGGGGGGTCGGAATCCCCTCGGCGGCGCAGCAAGCTGCGCCGCCTTGGAGGATTCCAACGGGCAGCGGAAAACCGGCGGGAGACCGCCGGTTTTCCTGCACTGACCGCGGCCAAAGCGCCGTGGTCAGAATGCCCTGCGGAGCACCGCCGGGCTGTCGGCGGTGCTCCCGCCAACCGCGAGCCTGGCGGTCACAGACCGCCAGGCTCGTAATGAGGGCCTATGTGTCAAACTATTGATTGCAATAGGAATGTGTCCATGTCCCCCAAAGAGCCTTTTGGTATCCTTAGTTCTGTCCAGATGGGAAACCAATGATGGTGAGAAATGTGATACTTTAAGGGGCATTTGCAGATGGAAGGATGCATCACATAGATGTTGTGGTATTCCATCTTGAGAAGTCAATTTTCAGCCCAACATGTGTCTCTTTTGGAATTGGAATATATTTTAGCTCTATACTGCAGTGGGTTAGCAATGTCTCAAGGCCCATGTGTTTACTAATGCTGTCAGAGTCTCTTATCATGGAGGGGACTACAAGTGGATAAGAGACAAAGGCATACGTTTTATATGAGCTAGCATAGGGTATTTGTAGGCTTTGAGCAAATGTTGTGTTATCAAAGTTAATGTCCAATTGTATTTGCACAGATACCCTCAAACTGTTGTATCTGTTTTTTCAGCATTGTCTGGGCAAGGTGAAGGTGGCAGCTGGCATGTCGGTGGGGAGGAAGCTGGCAACTGTGGCTCAGCGTCGGCACCACAGACACTGAGGGACCCAGTGGGCACAGAGGGAGTTGTTGCCTGACACCCATGTTTCAATCTCCATGCTCCCTCTTGCTCTCCCTGTTGGCTGTAGCTACCGTCCCAAAATGGATGAGGTCACCTTTGCTGTAGGCATCTTCCCTCCACCCTCGGGGACAAGGCTGCACTTAATCCAGGGGCTGGCCGGCCCGAATACCCAGATGCTGGCATACCTGGATGGCATTCACGGTGCCATGTCTGGCCTACAGTGGTCATTCCAGGGTTAGGCCTCCTCTGTGAGAGCAGAATCCCACCCACCCCAACCTCACGCCCAGACTTCCATCCTTTCCCTATCTAAAATCCCTCCACTGGCCTTATCTCAAGACACTCAAACATTTGCACATATCCACTACAATGACTACAAGCAGCACATCCTCATACCAACATACCAAGAACACAGACACTCACATGTAGACACCACACACCCCACCACCACCACCACAAGCATACTCACAGGTAGCACACCTACCATGACACAAGCACACACACTCAATACCAGTACACCTGCAGACACCACACCCACCATGACACAGACATCCATACTCACCTCAAGCACACCTGCAGACACCACACCCACCACAACACCAACACCCACTCACATCGCCAGCACACACCCAGCCACCATACCCACAACTACACCAACACCCACATACCACCAGGGCACCCACAGACACCACAACAACACACACCACCTCCACAACAGACTTAACCACAGACTCATACTGAACACAAACACTCACACTCACCCACCTAACACAAAGCAATACAACCAGCACATATGCCAGACCCTCAGGCACGCACACCTGCACATTATGCACTTCCGCTCCCTCTACCTCCCAACATGAACTCCCTGCTAACAAAGCTATCCATTTTCCCAAGGAAGACCTTTTTATTTCCCCTGGCCCTGAACCCTTCCACATCCCAAACAGCTCATCCCAAACATCTTTCTCCCCCTTCCACATACCAACCCACCCCTCCCAAACACAAACCCAAGGACCCCACCCAGTGACATCTTTAAGGTGCCTGCACTCTTACCCAAAGATGCCCCTTCCAGAGGAGGTTTATTTTAGCAGTGACATTAGGAGGCAGGTTGTGGGCATGCAAACCATGCTGTGGACTAATGGCCTAGTGCCTTTGTTTGTTTCTGTGCTCTCTACCTGATTTTACTTATGAGAGAATTATTTAATTTCTATGAATTGTTTTGACAATACCTTTATCCTGGTATTATTTAATGATTGTTCCTAATAGTATGCTGATATGTTATTTCTGCTAATGCAAGTGACATGTACTTACTCCCATTTGTGATAGTGACCAGCACAGGTTGTAGATTTTAGTTATTTATTTTAAATACATACATTAGTGTTGCATATTTGTGAGGAACATATTTATTTTGGTGCAAGCATTCATCTAGTTACTGGACACTTACATCAAAATTATGGCGGTCATTACAAAATTGGCGGTAAAAGCCGCTTACCGCCGTGCAGAAGACCGCCAACACACCGCCGCACCCGCGGAATTCCGCCACAGCTATTATGATCCACATTTCAGAATCCGCCAAAATTCAGACACCCACACAAGTCAGCCACACCAAAGGTCAGTGAGAAACTGGCGGAAAAAAAACCTTCACTGTCATGCCAACAGAAATACGCCCACACTGTCACGACACACGAATCCACGCGCTCAAAATACACACACTCTTACAAAACACTACAACATTGGACAATTCAAAACACACACACCTGATACACATACACACACCATTCCCACACACCCATTACAATATAAAACACACACCCACATCACCCACAAACCCCCACTACCACAAATTCCGAAAGAAGGCCAGAGAGAGACACCACCAGCAAGAACAACAGCATCCACAGGCACACAACACCATCACCCACAGAACTTCCACGCACCACACACAACACACCACTACATATCAGCACACTTAACACCACACACTCCACCCCACACATCACCTACACCACCCCATGGCATGGCAAAAACACCCCAGGTTCTCAGAGGAGGAGCTCAGGGTCATGGTGGATGAAATCGTCCGGGTAGAGCCACAGCTATTCGGAGCACAGGTGCAGCACACCTCAATTGCAAGGAAGATGGAGCTATGGCGAAGAATAGTGGACAGGGTCAACGCAGTGGGACAGCACCCAAGAAATCGGGAGGACATCAGGAAGAGGTGGAACGACCTGCAGGGAAGGTGCGTTCCGTGGTCTCAAGACACCACCAGGTGGTTCAGCGGACTGGCGGCAGACCCCCACCTCCTCCCCCAAAACTAACAAATTGGGAGGAGCAGGTCTTGGCGATTCTGCATCCTGAGGGCCTCGCAGGAGTAGCTGGAGGAATGGACTCTGGTAAGACAAATCTTAATTATTACACACCCACCCTACCTGCATGCTACCACATACCCCCACCCTCACCCTCACCCCAAGCACCCCAACTCCTCACATATGTCCCAACATCACAAACCACACATCCCAACACCAAGCCCTGCATGCAACAACAAAGCATGGACACCCATCACTAAATCATGCCCACTGCACATACCCATACAACCCCCTAAACCATCATCACACAAGGTCCCACACAGGAATGCAAGCACTGGGGTACACGGTCACCCACCCATTGCACACCATGACACACACAGATGTAATAACCATCCTTTTATACCCCTGCAGGACCACTACCCAACGTCACCAGACAGGAGGGTCCACACATGCCCACACCACCAACAGAAGAGGCCCACAGTGATGACAGCACCTCTGTCCAACTGGATCTAGATGACCATCCCGGGCCATCGGGGACATCGGGACATTCGGTTCCCCTCACACTGCCACAGGCCACCACAGACCTTCCCCTCTCTGGAAACACCAGCACAGCACCCACCCAGCGGGCCCATACCTCCGTCCCCAGGACACGTCAATCAGCTGTGTGTCCACCACTACAGGGAACCCAGGATAACCCACCACCCCAACAACAACAGGGACCTGGGGGCAGTGGTAGTGGGAACACAGTCCAGGGAATGGAGGCCCAGGAACACAGGGGAACTGGGAGGGCTGCTGTGCGACAGGGGCAAGACAGGCCAAGGGAACCCACTCTCCACGAGGCCCTCTCCTCCATCATGGGAGCCTACCACCACTCCCAGGAGACGTTGGCAACGGTACTGGCCAAGTTTCAGGAGACCCAGCGCCTGCAAGAGGAACAGTATTTGGGCTTCAGGGAGGAACTCAGAACCAACAGCTCCACCCTGGGCACCATCGTAGGGGTGCTGAAGGAAGTACTCAACACCAGGAGGGACACTGTGGCACAACAAGGGGCCCCTGACACTAGCATGGATGATGAACTGCCCACCACCTCCGCCGGCGCTAGTGGACAGGACGCCCCACCATAGGACCACCACACCAGCACCCCACCCCCTGCAGAGGGAGAACCACCCCGCAAACAGTCCCTGAGAACCAGGACAAAGACAGAGCATGATGCCAAGACCCTCGCCAAGAAATGAGACCACCCTGATTGTCATCCCACTGTCCCACTTTGTCACCCTGTCCATCCTTAAACTGCCCCAGTTCCACTTCCTATGCCCATTTGGGCAATGCACCTGTGAGACTAATAGACTGGACTCTGCCATGGACATTCCTTTGCCATCACCCCTCACCATTTCACTACGCCATCCAATATTGAACACTAAATCAAACACAATTAAAGCACAAAACAAGCTGGAGTCTGTCTGTGATTTCGAAATAGTGTATTATCAATTGCAGTGACAAAATGTTCTTTCAATTATAATGTCAACATACCTATGTCACACAGCTCTAGTCCATGAGGAATCTAAGCAGATGTCACACAGTGGGACCCACATCTGTGAAATCGTAATGGAAAGTGACAACTCAGTGACCATACGCTGGATGAAAACGACAGACAATAGAGAGGTAGTAGTGTTAAAGTACATGTAGTAGGCAGGTCTGTACTCTTACCTGTGTCTCACTGGAAATATTGCTGGATCACTGAGTCCCTGTTGTTCATGTCTTCTTCCTCTGCTTCCTCGTCTTCATTGTCCACAGGCTCCACAGCTGCAACAACACCGCCATCTGGATCATTCTCCTGCAGAAAAGGCACCTGTCGTCGCAAAGCCAAGTTGTGAAGCATACAGCAGGCCATGATGATCTGGCACACCTTCTTTGGCGAGTAGAATAGGGATCCACCTGTCATATGGAGGCACCTGAACCTGGCCTTCAGGAGGCCGAAGTTCCGCTCGATCACCCTCCTAGTTCGCCCATGGGCCTCAATGTAGTATTCCTCTGCCCTTGTTCTGGGATTCCTCACTGGGGTCAGTAGCTATGACAGGTTGGGGTAACCAGAGTCACCTGCAAATGGTGAGGGACAACTGTTAGACATGCACTAACCTGGAGGGATATCCCCAGACCCAGACAACCATTCCCACTGACTTGCCTCCAGGTGCTCACCTAATAGCCACACATGGTGCCTCTGGAGTTGACCCATCACAGAAGGGATGCTGCTATTATGCAGGACGTAGGCGTCATGCACTGAGCCAGGGAACTTGGCATTAACATGAGAGATGTACTGGTCTGCCAAACATACCATCTGTACATTCATAGAATGATAACTCTTCCGGTTTCTGTACACCGGTTCACTCCTGTGGGGGGGACCAAAGCCACATGGGTCCCATCAGTGGCACCTATGATGTTGGGGATGTGTCCCGGCGCAAAGAAATCACCTTTCACTGTAGGCAAATCCTCCACCTGCAGGAAAACGATGTAGCTCTGCATGTGTTTCAGAAGGGCAGACAACACTCTGAACAATACGTTGGAAAACATAGGCTGGGACATTCCTGATGCTATGGCCACTGTTGTTTGAAATGACCCACTTGCAAGGAAATGGAGCACTGACAGCACCTGCACTTGAGGGGGGATTCCTGTGGGATGGCGGATTGCTAACAACAGGTCTGGCTCCAACTGGGTACACAGTTCTTGGATTGTGGCACGGTCAAGCCTGTATGTGATAATCACATGTCGCTCCTCCATTGTAGACAGGTCCACCAACGGTCGGTACACCGGAGGATGCCCCCATCTCCTCACATGTCCCAGCTGACGCTGCCTATGAAGGACAACAGCGAGCACAGAGTCAAACAACTCAGAGGTATGTACCCACAGTTTACCCAGAACACCAATCATACACAAAAGGTGGCCTGTATGTGTGTTGAGTCTAGGCCTAGGTATGTGTGATGCAGTTGGAAATTAAGCAATGTGGGCCCCTGAAATGGCGGCTGCCTGACCTGTAAAGTGGGACAATGGGATGTGAGGTAACTGCGCTGGCATTGTACACCGTCGCAGTAGGCGGTCGAAGACCGCGGCGCAATGCTGCATTGGTTAACATTGTACCCTATGGGTCCCAGGAGCTAATGACGATGTACGCTGGCGGTGACAGTGCGCACCGCCGTGGACCTGACTGCCATTTTCTATCTGTTCAATCACTCGATACCTGATCTTCGACAGGAGAGGAACTACACTGCAAGTGCTGCTGTGACCTCGGTCTGGAAAAGACAATGGCTCGAGTGTCTGGGGAAAGGGCCCCTGCCTTCACATCGGAGGAGTTGGAGAAGCTTGTGGATGGGGTCCTCCCCCAGTACAAGCTACTCTACGGTCCTCCAGACAAACAGGTAAGTACACAGGGAGCATGTTGTATGGGCTATGCCTGTGTAGAGAGGGCTGGATGTAAGAAGGAAGGGGGGAGAGTGCTGCGTGCATGAAAGATGGTGAATGCATGTGCCACATGGCAAGGGTAGGGATGGGGGGCAATCACTTTGACGGTGCAGCTGGTAATAACTTCTCTTTTTCCCCTGTACATTTCATGTAGGTCAGCGCCCACCAGAAAAAAGATATTTGGCGTGCCATCGCCAAGGACGTCCGGACCCTGGGGGTCTACCACAGACCGAGCACCCACTGCCGGAAAAGATGCGAGGACATTCGCCGCTGGAGCAAGAAGACGGCGGAGGCTCAGCTGGGGATGGCCTCCCAACGTGGGAGGGGTGCCCGTCGCACCATGACAACCCTGATGTTCAGGATCCTGCCGGTGGCGTACCCAGAGTTGGATGGGCGCTTGAGGGCATCACAGCAGCCACAAGGGGGTGAGTACACTCTCATTCTGTTGACTTTGCTTGCATTGGAGTTGTCTGGGTGGGGGAGGTGGGCTGTGGGTTTCCCTAGGCCAGGGCGAGTTCCGTAGGCAAGGCCCCTCCGTAAGGCTGGCCATGTGGCACCCCACCCCACCTCTGTAGAGTGCCAAGTACACCTACTCATGCCCCTGTGTCTTCTATGTGTGCAGATGTCATCCATAGCCTTGTAGGCCATTTCCCAGGAATTGAACAGTGGACCCCAAGAGCACGGCGTAGTGCAGGGGGCTTCTGTGTCTGTCGTGTGCGCCAACGGTAGCGGTAATGCATGCACTCAACATTTCTTTCATCTGTCTTCCCCCCCTTTTTGTGGTCTCCCTGTTCTTGTGTGCATTAGCATCATCATGCGGAGGAGCAGTGGCACCGGAGCACGAGGGAGATGCATCCCACATGGCCCTGGAGGGCGAGACTACGGACTCAGAGTTCAACAGTGGGACGGAGGGCGAGGGGAGCTCCACGGCGGGGACAGGAGCTGACACCAGCGTCACAGACTCGTCCTCTGATTGGAGCTCCCTTGTGGTGGCGGCAACATCTGTGCCCCCGCATCTACAGGTACAGTTGCCACCCCCCCAACCAGCACTGCCCTCACAGCAGCCCCTCAGCCTTTGCTCTGTGCCCACTCACCCAGGAGGGTGGGCATCACCTTCGCCCCAGGCACCTAAGGCCCTGCCCCAGTCACCCCTACTGCCCTCAGTGAGGAGGCCATTGACCTCCTCATGTCCCTCACTGTTGGGCAGTCTACCATTTTGAATGTCATCCAGGGTGTAGAGAGGCAGTTGCAACAAACCAATGCATTCCTGGAGGGCATTCATTCTGGTCAGGTGGCCCTTCAGCAAGCTTTTTAGACTCTGGCCTCAGCACTGATGGCAGCCATTGTCCCCGTCTCTAGCCTCCCCCCTCCAACTTCCTCCACCCCGACCCAATCCCCTGTACCTCAGCCTATCCCAAGCACACCTACAGCCCAACATGCACACACGTCAACACACAAGGGAAGCTCAGGCAAACATAAGCACCACACATCCCACAGGCACTCATGCAAGCATCACACACATGCAGACACACCAACATCCACTGCCTCCACTGTGTCCCCCTCCTCCTCGTCTCCCTCCTCCCTCCCAGTCTCGTCTACTCTCACACCTGCATGCACTACCTCTACAGCCACTACGTCCCTCTCCAGCACACCCACCACTACACCCCGCTCATGTGCAGTCACCACCCCCACTACCATTCACACGTCCCCTGTGTCCTCTCCCAGTGTGTCTGTGACGCCCCCTCCCAAGATGCACAAACGCAGGCACACACCCACCCAACAGCCATAAACCTCACGACCGCCTCCGGCGCATGCACCTTCACCCAAAGTCACCAAATGTACACCTCCTACAACCACCCCCTCTTCCTCCACTCCCAAACCCCCTCCAGCTACCCATCCCAGTGTGTCCAAAAAGCTATTCCTGTCCAACCTTTACCTCTTTCCCACACCTCCCCCACCCCGTCTGTCTCATAGGTCCCGAACTAGCACCTCAGCCACAACATCTCCGGGACCAGTGGTGTCTGTAGTCACCCGAATCTGGAGTGCACCGGCCACCAGGGCAGCCAGTGTGGCACGGAGCCACAGCACAGACAGTCCCCCACCTGTGAAGCATCAGAAGTTGGCCAGTGCCCGACGGGATAGGGGAAAGACTCCAGCCACCAAAGCCGCTCCCAGGGGTCCCGGTGGGAGTCTGGAGTCAGCTGTGACACCTTCCAAGGTGGGGAAGGGCCACAAGAAACCCGGCAAGTCTGGGAAGAGCAGCACAGCAGAGAAGGCCGCCATCATCCCCGATGCCCAGGAGCCCACCTCCAGCACAAGCCCAGCTGCCCAGGATAGGACCGCCAGCACTAGCCCAGCTGCCCAGGAGGCCACTGCCAGCACCAGCCCACCTGCCCAGGAGGCCACCGCCAGCACCAGCACAGCTGCCCAGGAGGCCACCGCCAGCACCAGCCCACCTGCCCAGGAGGCCACCGCCAGCACCAGCCCACCTGCCCAGGAGGCCACCACCAGCACCAGCCCACCTGCCCAGGAAGCCACCGCCAGCACTAGCCCCGTTGGGCCTTGAAGGATCGCCAGCAAAAGCCCCGCTGGGCCATGAAGGACCACCAGCAAAAGCCCCGCTGGGCCATGAAGGACCGCCAGCAGCTGAGACCCTGCAATGGAGACCGCCATCTAAAGCACCGCTGAACAGGACACCGCCATCTCAAGCACCGCTGCACAGGGCACCGCCGTCTCAAGCACCGCTGCACAGGGCACCGCCATCTCAAGCACCGCTGAACAGGGCACCGCTGTCTCAAGCACCGCTGGCCCATGAGCGGCAAGGTCACTGACGCAACTGAGTCCGTCACGGGGTGAATGATGCACTCTGGGCACCAAGCCCCCTCCAGAACCAGTGGAGAAAAGCATCCACTACCCCAATCCTTGTCAGGATGAAGCACTCTGGGCACCAAGCCCCCTCCAGAACCAGTGGAGAAAAACATCCACTACCCCAATCCTTGGCAGGATGAAGCACTCTGGGCACCATGCCCCCTCCAGAACCAGTGGAGAAAAGCATCCACTACCCCAATCCTTGGCAGGATGAAGCACTCTGGGCACCAAGCCCCCTCCAGAACCAATGGAGAAAAGCATCCACTTCCCCAATCCTTGGCAGGATGAAGCACTCTGGGCACCATGCCCCCTCCAGACCCAGTGGAGACTGTCATCCACTTGTGAGACTGTGGCTTTGCACTCCCCAGGATATGGCAGTGGGCAACCCACCCACTGTAGAGACTTGAGAGACTGTGGCTTTGCACTCCCCAGGATATGGTAGTGGGCAAACCACCCACTGTAGAGACTTGAGAGACTGTGGCTTTGCACTCCCCAGGATTGAACAGTGGGCATGTGGCCCCCTCGTGGATTTAGCGTCGTGCACTCAAGCGGCTGAGGTGCCCCCCCTTTCCCTCCCCCTGAGGTGCCTGTTTAGTTGCTCTCTGATGCCCCTGCAGTGTTCTCTCCGTCATGGTCGGGGATCTTGTGTGGACCTCACCCATACCGTGTGGTCCCAGTATTCCACAGACTTTCTTAGAGCACTACCTGGACTACTATGCTTGGTATATATTATGTACATGGTGTATATATATATTTCTGCCTACTTGCTTTTAATATATTACAATGGTTACACTCATTTTCTATTGTCTTTGCATTCTTCCGGTGGGTTTGGGGGGTGTAACTGTGATGTATTGATATGCATTAGTGTGTGTGTTGTAGTGGGTGAGGGTGGGAGTGGGGGTGTTGCGTGTGTGTGTCCCTGTTTTTTGCCTCCCCCCTCCCCTGTGTCATAGGTGCAGTACTCACCGTGGTCCTCGCCGCCGGCGTTCGTGCTCCTGGTAGAGGAGCAGGAAGACTATTGCAGGGAGAATTTAGAGTTCCGGGTCCATGGCGTCCTCATGGGGTGTGTAGAGGTGAGCGTTTTCCCTTCAGGATTCCTGTTTCCGACGTGTTTTTATCCACGGTGAATCCGCCATGGAAAATGTGGCGGATTGGCCTGTCATAATAGTGTGGGCGGTACATTGTCTCCCGCCTGTCTGTTGGCGGTGACCGCTGTGCTGATTGTTTGTACCGCCGTGGCGGTCGGAGTGTTAAAGTGGCTGTCTTTGTTGGCGGTTTCCGCAACGGTTGTAATTGCAATTTTTTTAACGCTGGCCTGTTGGCGGTCTTACCGCCGCTTTAACACCGACCACCAGGGTTGTAATGACCACCTATATGTGTTTTTGTTATTGTGACTAGACAATGCATGTGTGTTTATTTTGATATGATGTATCAATGAGATGCACAAATGCATTACACTGGGAACCTGCTGATATATTGCACACACCAAAGGGACATTTGAACTTCCTACTTCTCTGCCATGTTTGCAGTCTAAAGTTAAGATTGGTAGTACATTCTGTGTAAAGTCACTTGTAGCATGTTGTAGTGGAGTTGCTACCTTATCATGGGGTTGAGTAGTCCCTATTGAGTATATTGTTTCTGTTATGATTTTGATTTTATTGGGAAATTATTGCACATACCTGCGTGGGCATCATTCTATTTGTGATTGATGTGATTTTTTGTGTAGGTGTCCATTGACATGAAGGCAGTTCATACCAGATTAGTGGGTGCTAATATCACGAGTTGTGTTATGATACAATTTTTAAGTACAACAGTAGACATAAAAGCATTGTGCATCATTATGGTGTTGTTTGCAAAACACTTTTTACACATTCATAAGTCTAGTGCTGCTGTACAGCAAAAATTCTGAGAATGACAGGTCTGACCATGACTTACATTCTATAACTGGGTTCATGGTTGCAGGTAATTGTGAAAAGTGTAAAAATGGTGAGTTTCTTCCTTTTATCCTTCCCAATCTACGATCTCAGGTGTGGAGGTTTAGCCGCCACAGTTGCGTCGGTGGGATTGCACATTGTGATTGGATCAATGTTAAAAGGAGCAGGTGTCCCACCGCCAGCCGTTTTAGCCTATGCCACAATCAAAACGAATGGAGATTCTTGACGGTGATTGCGGACCATTTGTGTTTTTTTCCCTCTGCTCCAACAAACATCTAAACAGGACGGGCAGACTGTCTTATGGTGGACAGGTTCTCTAACAGAAAAGTGATGGTTGGACAATTTCTGTTGAGATCTAAATCAGGTCCTAAGTCTGAAGGTAACATTTTGACAAAGAGCTACCACTCAGTGTATCAGACTCAGGGCCCAACACAGTCAAACTCAAACTTTGACTTTCCCAGATGTCCGTGGTTGGCACCTTTTGCTTTTAGGCACAAAAAAGCACCTTTTTATGTTGAATCTTAAAATATTCATATCTGCAGTTTCATACATTGGATTTTTGTCATTTTGGTGTCATCTTAAAGATAAAAGTATTTCCCAATTTTATAAATTGGTGTTGGATCTTTAATGTGTGTTGTGTTTTACTTATTTACATACCCTAAGGTAACTACACCTCGCGCCTACACCATGCACAGTTTTTTCAGCCATAAATTTTGCTGCAAATATTACACTGATATTATCAATAATGTTATCAAAGACGTCATGAGTACTGTAATTTGGGGGGGTAATTAGCTGTGCATGGCAAAGGTGTGAGTTATAGTTACCTTGTGGCACTAGTTATAGTTACTTTAGATAACTCTAACTATAATAGGTGAATTTCTATGGTTTTGTACGTTTAAAATGTGAGCCTAACTATAACGTCCTTGTAATCTTTGTTTTTGTTCAGTGAATTTCTATGTTTTCTTTAAATTATATTTCCCTACTGTAACGTCCCTGTAACAATTTGGTCACCAAGATCTAAAAGAGGGTTTTCTGGCTGCCTGAAATTATCGTCTCCTGTCCAGGTTCAGCTTGAATTTGGCCTCTCAGATCAGCTAGCCACTGGGGCTAGTGCCTATCTCAAACACTTTCATAAGCTGGGGAGGGCAAGAATAGGCAGTTTGGAGTCACTTTTATGGCTTATAATTAGTTTCATTGGGATAAAGCCGTCACACTACCGATTCTTTGAAGACAGTTGGCAGTTACTGGAAGTAGAAGACCTTTGGACTGATAACCCATCTCAATCACTGTTTACAGTTGGCATCAAAAAAAGTGTGCAGTTATAGTCTTTTCAGGCAGATAGAGCCCTCCAAGTGCAAACATGCATGTGCAGTACTTAACACTTATCAGCCAGCTTCCCCAACCAGCTATTATTCATGTACTTATAGTATTTATTTGAAGGAGAAGTTCATGGCCCTTTTGTTAGGAGACTGGACCTTTCTGAAACATCTACTTGTCTGGCGACAGCCAGTGGTTGGAGCTACTTGCAGGGGTTGTGGCATCTCGGAAGAATCTCTTGAACATGTGGTATGCCTGTGCCCAGCATTATTGAAGGAGCGTAGATTCCTACTGAGGTGCAAGTGGAACGAACTGGTGATCTGCTCCTGTTGACAAGCTATAATTGCATCTTTCAACCTTGATAATATGATGCTAAATGTTTTGCTGACTAAATGTATCATTGCTGCGCTAAACAGGTTTACTAGGGGCACTGCGAGCAGTGACTAATGGTCTGTGTGGACACTTTTGCTCTTGCTCCATTGGCTTCCGTAGGGTAATGTGATAATGATAGACTTTTGTGATATATACAGCTTTTGTGCTATTTTAATGTTCTCTGTGCTAATTTATATGAGTGTCCTCTTGGAGATTAAATAATGTACGCACCTCAGCACTTTAAGGATTTAAGTTGTTGTTTTCAGCAATTACCTAGTGTAATATTTTGATTTTTTGCAGTCTAGGTTTTATCATGAGGTTTAAGCCTTTTTTATATTATTATTGATATGTGATTTCTTGCTACAACTGCGCCACTTGTCAGTGCTTGTGAATGTACTACTGTATTAATTCACAAATAACTATTGTAGTCAAGTTTTTTATTGTGATCATATTGGGCCAGATGTATCAAATGATTTTGCACTCGCAAACTGCGAAATCGGCCGTTTGCGAATGCAAAATCGTGATCTGCAATGCATCAAAGGCATTCGCAGACCACAAAATAAAAATCGCAAAAATTGTGATTTTCTGCGTTGCGACCTGGATTTTGCGAATCGCAATTTGCGATTCGCAAAATCCAGGTCGCACGGCAATTCTGCAAAAAATCGCAAATTGCGATTTTTCGCAGAATGCTATTTTGCACATGCAAAATACCATTGTCTGCAACCAGGTGGTAACCTGGTGCAAAATTTAAAAATGCAGTAAAACTGCATTTTTAAATTTAACATGTAAAGCACACATGCCCTTTTGGCATGTGTGTACTTTACATGGTAAAAAAAAAAAAAAATGCGGTGCAGGAGAGGGGGCCTTAGGCCCCCAGCACCCTGGCCTTTTGCATTTCCCAAATTGTGATTTCTGTTTCAGAAATCGCAATTTATGAAATGCTAAAAATTCGCAGCTATGGGCGGCCAGTATCGCAATTTGCGATTCGGTAATTGCATTTGCGATTTCTAAGAAATCGCAATTACCGAATCGCAAATGTGATACATGGCACTTTGCGAGTCGGTAATTGCGATTTCTTAAAAATCGCAATTACCGAATCGCAATGGGCCAGATTCATACATCTGGCCCAGTGTCTGATATTAGTGTTGTGTGCCTATTAGTAATACAGGGCCTCAAAGTTATGCACATACAGTGACCTGAGTGTTTTAAATGTTACTGTAAATGTCAGATTCTGGGTTTTAATATCTGTACAATAAACATTTATTGGCTATAATTATACATATAGATACATGTGTATATATTTATATTGTATACATATGTGTACATAGGTATGTATGTGTATATATGCTTTGTGTGTGGATATATATATATATATAGATATATATTTATATATAGATTATATATATTCACTTAAAAAAACAAAGGTTGCAGGGACATTATAGCTAGACTCACATTTATATATATATATATATATATATATATATACATATATATATATATATATAGAGAGAGAGAGAGAGAGAGAGAAGCACACCCACTCACTCACCCATTCACATGCTCACACAACCACTCACAGACCCACAAAACCATTACTTCCACACCCACTCACAGCCCCACATAGCAACTCACACCCCCATTCACACACTCATTCATACACACACTCATTCACACATTCATACACCTACTCACACACCCATTCACACACCTACTCACGGACCCACACAGCCACTCACACAGCCTCTCACATACTCACAGACCCACTCACACACCCATTACACACCCACAGTTAAGGGAGCAGGGACAAAGATACAAATATTGCTCTCTCTCACAGGGAGCAGCATTTTTAGGTCCTCTCTCTGGGCGGTAGCAATGCCAGCACCCACTATAAGTGGGGCACAGGGGCGTTGGGGCTCCCACAGTGGTCCCCAACAATGATGATGTGGGTAACCCCGTTGGGCTTCAGGGCATTGACCCGTTACTCGCCAGTCCCTGGGGAATGGTATCCTTGGGACCAATTTTGCATGGGCAGGGAGGCAGCATGGCTCCCCCATCTTAATTGGCTATGTCTTGGGGAATGGGGTACCCCCTGGGCCAATATTGGCTCAGGGAGGAGGCTGTGTGCTCCCCACCCCTTCATAATGTGGATTGTGCCCTGGGAGATGGGATTCCAGAGGCCAGATATCAGCCAAGGCCCGGGACTGCATGTCCCCATCACCATTTAGAATATGGATGGGCCCGAGAGATAGGCTCCACAGGGTTGAAAATTGGCCTGGGGTCACGTATCCCTCTCCTCTACAAATATGTGGCAGGCCCTTGGGGATGGGATCTTCTTGGTCGAAATCGGCCCTGGGAGAGGGGCAGTGTACCCCACTATTGGGTTGACTGCATGCAGGGGTCTAGCTGCAGGGCCTGGCCACAGGCAAGACCCTGTAGGCTAACCCCTGCTGCAAAAAGCTGAAGGCTGGGCACAGCATGGGGTTGGCTTCACGTATGGTACTTAATTGTAATTTTATGTTAAAAAAACATAAAAACCATAGAACTTTACAATAACAAACAAAGTTTATAGGGATATTTTAGTTAGGAAATAGAATTTAAAAAAACATAGAAATTAATTTAAAAAATGAAAGTTACAGGGCCATATAGTTAGGTTCAGATTTTACACACAAAGCCATAGAAATTCAGCACTTATATTTAAGAAGGCATAACTCGTGCCCAAGGTAACTATAACTCACACCCTCACCATGCACTGCTAATTACCCGCCATATTACATTATTTATTACATCTTCTGTGACATCATTGAACTGAACATGGTGGGAATTATAGTTAGCTTAGTGCCCAAGTTATACTTTAAACAAATAAAATACAACTGCTGAATTTCTATGGTGGGACCATATATTTGCCCAAAAAAAAAATAGGTTTGGACAGGGTGTCAGCCAATGCCCAAGAAGTCTCCTCCTGACAGTTTCATTCTTTTCATAAATTTTTGCATTTTTTTATTTTAGATTTGCCTGAGGTGGCGGGATTGCCCCCATGGGTTAAAAGCCTTCTGATTGTTAAAAAAAATAATGCCCCTGGGGTGGAGGCCAGACAATGGCACGATGGATGACCTCCACTGCTATTCCCTGGTGCCTAGTGGGGTTTCCTGGCTGTGGACTGTGGCATGACCATGCTCCATAGCAAGGGAACCATTTCAGTAAGGTCCTGTTTGAAAGGAGAGACTCTCCCTTTTCAAATGAGGCCTTCCTGAAATGTCTTTTTGGGCCTTCTTTCCCCATTGGAGTGGAAAGAGCACTTGCCTGCTCCTTCCACCAGCTCTGGTGGAGAAAACTGTGATGTTCAGCACACGTTGTGGCATGCTGATGTCACAGATGGGCTGAGGGCAATGATTGATGCAGAAGTGATTCTGTGTCTCCTCCAGCATTTTGGGGAAAAAAAAGAAGACCTCTGGTGCTTGCTCCAGAGGGTCCTTTTAAGCCCTCCCGTGTCGGCCAATGGCCAGGGAGGGTGTGCGTGTGTCAGCCATTGCCTGTCATATGCACCAGAAAGATTAATAATAAAGTCAGTACAGTATGTGTATTAAATAAATGATTTTGTTTACAAACTAACGGCTGTTGGGAAATGATTGTGAGAGCTCAACACACAATCCCCAGCATGGACTACCGGGTGCGATACTTCCTGTCCGGCTCTTGCGATCCACTTGGAGGATCTTACATTTGGAATTAAGTTTGTGACATTGTATCTTAACTGTTTACTTTTGTAAATTCAAAGGAAGCAAGACCTGAGAGGTGTTGTTTAAAGTAGAAAATTAGTTGATGTATTATAGCATTTCAGATATTAAGAAAGCTCTCTGTTTTTACGATCTCGCTGGCCTCTCACAAGACACCCATAAGATGCCAAAGAAAAGAAAGACATCCCTAAAAAGGTTACAGTTGGTTCCTATGGATGTCTTTTTCTATCAATGAAAAATTCCTTCCTTGTTGCATCAGTTGCCTCTTGGGTAACACTCTTGTTAAACTGTTTTGGCTACCTCTCTGACTTTGCTGATTTTCTGTGATCCACATGTAATCATTTGATTCAAATGAAAACCCTACGTCTATTTCTGCAAGTTAGCTACCTCAGTCACCCAGCGAGTGAAATCGTTTTTTAGTTGAGGCCTGGTGAGAAAAACATGTTTGACAAATATGTAATTCATAACATTTTGCAAAAATAGTTCAGCATGGGCAGCCAGAACAAGCAAAATTCAATGAGTACCACTGGGATGTTGAGACATTTGCGAGCTATGCACCTTGAATACCTCACTTGGGTTGTTATCTTGTCCTGGAGACCTTGATAACTCATTAGGGGCGTCCACATCTTCCCAACCTGCCTGCCTAGGTACTCACCACGCAAGCAGATAGCAACCTGGCATATATGAATAAAGCCCTTTTTTTGCTGTTTACCCAAGGAGCTTATTTTTTTCTTCTGACATAAGCAGGGGAGCATGGGACAGTCCAGGATCATAAATCTCCTCCTAGGCAGGATGTTTTTTTTTACATGTTTTTCTACCTTTTGGCCCTCATTATGAACATGGCGGTCCGTTTTGTGCCACCGCCAGTGGTGGTAAAAACCGCCAACAGAGGAGCAGGCCAGAGTGCCAAATAATGAACCAAATGAAAGACAGGCATCCAGAAAACCACCCACCACCACCAGAGGAGTACCGACGACGATAGCAGAGTCCACCCACAGGCCAACGGAAAGGCCCAACCCGCCCATCAAATAATGAACCACCAGTCCGCCGCCAGTTCTGCGGCAGGAACCACCGCCACACAAAGCCAGGTGGAAATGAACCAAATATAAGGAAACACTCACCAGAGGGCCACACAACGAGCTGAAGCAGACATGGATAGAGAGCTGCAGATCATGCCAGCCCTGCTCCTTGCCATATACCTCCACGACCGAGACCGCCGACGAAGACGACAACGGTAAGTACTGCATTCTATGAAACAAGGGAGGAAATGGCACAGACACATACCCACCCACTCCACCCACCCTGCTACGCCCCCCCAACCCTTCACAGCAGCACAAGTTATACACCCCACAGCAAGAGGTACTTACCCGACACAAGGCTAATCCAACTTGACCATAGTACATACAAAAGCCCCACACCCATAAACAATGAAAAAAAAGACCATGGTTCAACAGCGTGCCTCCAAAACACAGGCGACACAGAAATCTTCAATGTGAAGCTCACAGAGCCAGACAGTCAAAACAGCGCCAATGGCCAGTCCAAAAGGCTACAATTGCCATGGCCCACAACGGACCAAACCTGACTCCCCCAAGTGCATGGTACTCCACCTAATGGGGCAACACATGGGCATCCAGGCACCTCATGGAACGGGGGCAGGGAGTGGTGGGGGTGGGGATGTACAACAGGGTGGGCCTTGGACTTTCATTTGGAAGGTGGAGGGGGGTGGGTTTGTCCTTTGAAGGGGGTGGGGGCTGTTTAGATCGGGTGGAGCCAGATGGACTCGGCTCAGTCCAGGCCTTTTTTTTTATCTGGGGAAGGGGCACGGGAATGTGAAGGGCGGACTGTGATGTGGAAGGAGTGGAAAGGGCAAGGAGGTGAGGACGCTTGGGGGCAAGACGGGGTGGGCCAGTGGGTTGGAAGAGGTCAGCACAGGAGAGGAAAAGTTTCTTCAGATCAATTGGGGTGATCCTAGATGAGGCGTGGGAGTGGAGGCAGAGGCAGTGGATGTATGTGGTGTAGGGGTGCATGTAGTGGGTGCAGATGACTGGACAGTATGCGGTGGTGTGGTGGATGTCTGACGGGTGGGTGTCTTGGCGCGTTTGTGTGTTTTTGGAAGAGGGGGGTGGACACAGTGGGAGAAGACAGACAACTTGTGTGGATGTATGTTGTGTGGGTGTCTGCAAGTCTGGTGAGTATGCTGCATGTGTCAACTACAGTAGTTGTGGTGAGTTGAGGTGTGGTGCATGGGTGGCATGTATGGTGTCTGTTATTGTGGTGAGTGCAGGAAGAGGAGCAGCAACAGTGACTGAAGGTGCAGTGCATAAGGGTGTGGATGTACAGGGGACAGACAGGGAGGCGGAAGAGGTGAGCACACTGAGGGAAGTGGATGTTGTTGTGTGTGCATGTATCTGTTGGCTGTGTGAATGCTTGTGGTGGGAGGTGTGGTGCTTGTGTTTTGAAGTGTGTTTCTTGTGTGTTGATGTGCTTGACTGCGTGTCTGAATGTGTGCCTTGGACGGGTGAATGGAGTGGGGTGCTGGAAGGGGTAGAGGAGGTTGGAGGGGGTACGGAATGGCCAGGGAAACTGGCTGTTGTCCGAGAGGAGGCCAGAGCCTGAAAAGATCTGTGTAGGGCAGACATAGCACCTTGAATGCCATCCAGATAGGCATTTGTCTGCAGCACCTCTGATGCTAGCCCCTGGAGGGTATTGACAGTGGTTGTCTGCCCTACTGAGATGGATCTCAGGAGGTCAATAGCCTCCTCTGTGAGGGCAGCAGGTGCCTGGGGCGAAGATATGCTCACCTTTCTGGGTGAGCGGGCACGGGCAACTTAGTGGGGAGCAGAAGGGAGGCCGGTGATGGAATGGGGGTGGCGGAAGATGTCACGGTAGTGGTGTGGCCACTAGAGTCCGCCACCGCTGGGGAGCCCCCATCGGAGGAGGTGTCGGAGTCAAAACCTCCTGTGGTAGTAGCCTCCCCCGTGGAACTAACTCGCCCTCCCACCCACTGGTCCCCTGGCCATCGGATGTCTCTGCCTCCGAGGATCCGTGGGCTGCTGCTTCCCCACTTGCCGGTGCCTTGGCTTCCTCGCCAGATGTTGATGCTGTACCAAACCAACACAAAAGAACAGGGATGGGGAGACAAAACAGAAGAGACACTTGTAAATAGCTGAATGGAGGTACATAATGTCCAGACATACACCCACCCAGAAGACACACCCAACAGGCAGTACCATTCACTATGCCCATGGCCATGCCCCTGACTACTGACCAGAGTACTGCTCTACACCCATCCCCTGGACTACCTAAGGAGGCGACGTATGGGAGACCTGACAAAGACACCCCTACACCCTTTGGGGACCATAAAGTAGATGGACACCAGTCGAAGTCCCTGCCTCTAAGCAGCATGAACTCTAATGCACACCCAGACATCCTTCCAGACTGAAGTATGTGAAATGAGTACTCACCCCCATGTGACTGCTGTGCAGCCTTCAAGCGCCTATCCAGGTCTGGGTACGCCACCACCAGGATCCGTCGCATGAGGGGGGTCAGTGCCCTAAGGGCACCCCTTCCACGTTGGGAGGACTTCCCCAGCTGGACTTAACTGATCTTACGCGCCCAGTGCCACACGTCCTCCCACCTCTTTCTGCAGTAGGTGCACCGCCGGTTGTAGACCCCCAATGTCCGCACCTCCTTGGCGATGGCATGCCAAAGTGCCCTCTTCTGGTGAGCCCTGACCTAAAAGGGTGACACAGAAATGGAACACAGAGGTCAGGCACTTGCACAATAGGAACTGTTGGTTAATCGTCCACTATGGGACGATCAGAACTATCAGACATACAGGGCATATGCACGCAGCATGCCATGCACCATGGCCCATGCAGGCTCAGAGGTGCACACATATGTCGAATCAACACCATCCATCACACACACACAGTTCCCCTCAAACCCATAATCACCTGTACCTCTGGCCGTCCGTACAGTTTTGCGTACGGGGCAGGACCCCATCCACTAGCTTCTCCAGTTCCTCCTGGGTGAAGGCCAGGACCCTTTCCCCTGCAACATGAGGCACATCTATAGCCAGAGGCAGGCCACAGCAGTACATACAGTGGAGTACCTGTCCGCACGAAATTAGGGAGTCAAATGAATAATCAATGACGAACTTGCGTACGTTCTGCGGCAGTGTGCACCGTCACCGTCGGCGGCGATCATGATATGCCAGGATTCCCCATTGGCATCCATGTTAACCAATGAGGGTGCGAACAGCGGTAAACACCGCCTTACGCTGTGACGTCAACCGCTAGCGGTATGAGGTCACTTCCACAACGAAAGGGCAGAATTACAGTTGGCAGATGTTTTGCCATGACCTACACATCTAAAATAAAATACTTCTCACAATGCAGGCCCTACTAGCCACATGAAGCACTTAGGCCTCTGTCTATTCAGTATTGTAGCACATATGAAATACTCTGTTCCCTCCTTGTGATGTACATGTATATCTGTCAGGTAGCAGTTAATGTACAGACACTACGAAGAACTATGCAGTGCACAAATGATGACAAGTGTGCCTATGTGTGTGTTTTCATCACACCTTTTTGAAACCCCTCGTAGGTACCGACCCTTGTGGCGAGGAAGGGCACCATTGGTGTACAGACCACTAGTGGATATGAGGACCATGGTGGAGCATCAGATCATAATCACTTACAGACTCACACGTGCAACCATTCAAGAACTTTGTGCTTTACTGGATCCTGCACTAACTCAAGTAAATCAGCATGCCATCCCAACTGAAGTACAGGTGCTCTCCGCACTCCATTTCCTGGCCACAAGCTCATTTCAAGTGACAGTGGGCATGGGTGCTGGATTTTCACAGTCAATGTTCAGCATGATACTGACAAGATTTCTGAATGCATTTGTACGACACCTGCAGTCCTGTGTGAGGTTTCCCCAAAGTACTGACCTCCCTGCCATCAAGTCTGAATGATATGCCCTTGCCAACATACCCCATGTTATAGGTGCCATCTATGGCACCCACATACTGATCATACCCCCAAGAGTGAGTGATCAGGTGTACAGAAATAGAAAGAACTTTCACTCCATGAACATCCAATTTGTATGTACTGCAGACCAGTACATCTCACATGTGAATGCCATGTTTCCAGGTTCAGTCCATGATTCCTTTGTGTTGAGGAACAGTAGTGTGCCGCAGAAGATGGAACAACTCCAGGAGAACAAGGGGTGGATCATAGTTAAGTGTGCCTGTCACTACCTGACACATAGCAGACAGCCAAGCTGTCTGACCAAGGGGCATTGCAATGACGACTCTGTATTGCACCTTTTTTTAGGTGATTCTGGCTATCCAAACTTGCGTTGGCTCCTGACACCAGTGAAGAATCCCAGAACGGATGCAGAGAGGAATTACAATGACACCCATGCACGTACTAGAAGGGTGATAGAGCGAACTATAGGTCTCCCGAAGGCTAGATTTCGTTGTCTATATATCTCTGTGGGTTCCCTGGCCTATGGGTCTGATAAGGTGTGTAGACACATGCTGCACAACGTGGTAGTGAGACATTCTATCCCCCTCTTGGGGGTGAAAGATGCTGTATGTCCTGATCAACTACCTCAGAGAGGTGAGGAGAGTGATGGTGATGATGAGGAAGGGGAAGATGTCAATTCTAGGAACCAACTGATACAACTCTACTTCAAGTAAATGTGTGGGACTTGGGCCTGACATTGGGGTTTGTGAAAAATACTGTGAGTGTGCTCAGTCATATGGGGGGGTTGGTAATGAGGCGAAACATGACCCACTTCTGCATGGTACAGATTGAAGTTGTATGCATTTACTCATTGTCATTATTTAGGCACACAGGACTCCCTCAATGCACAGATTTGACAATAAAGTAGTTCTCAGCCAGTTGCATCCATACTTCACTTTGTTCACTAATTAACACAGGGGACAGTGTTACAGGTGATATGTGTTTTATTGGTTGAAGTTAGTGAATAGTGCTATTGACAGTGATGGCAAGTCGTAAGGGGGGGGTTTCCTCAAGACCAACATGTTGGCTGCCTTGTTGGTACTAATGATGGGTCCATCTTGTCTTACAGGAGTTCATATTGGCTCTTAGCAATGTGTGGTTGGTGATTGGGTGGGATGGTTGCTTTGGAGATTGTTGCTGAGTTACTTTTTGGAGGGGATCTTGTTCTTTGCTGGGGTTCCAGTGCTATATCTTGGCCTGAGGGTCAGTTTGGGCACCTGCTGTTGATCTTCAGGGGATGACATGGTAGGCCCATGAGTTTTATGTGAGGGTAGTTCCTGGAATGTTTCTGCTGATGGGGTAATCTGATGCTGGGTGTCCGGTGCTGTAGTGGGGGCCTCTTGTCCTGGGTGTCAGACTGGTTTTGGACCAGCTGCAGCAGTGCTCCTGCTATGGTGGCCATTGTGGCGTTGTGCTCTTTCCACCACTCCATGGCCTGTTGGTGGTGTTCCTGCTGCATTCTCTGACTGTGCTCCAGGGTGGACACAATCTGTGCGAACCTGTCTTGGGTATGCTGATAGGCCCCCAATACCTCTGATATCACGTCTTGGGGTGCTGCATCCATCCTGTGGCCTCCCCCTGGCCCACTGCACACTTGCACTTGCCCTATCCCCCTGTGCCTCTGTTCCCTGCACAGGTCTGGCAGCACCACTGTACTGGGGCTCTCGCCTTCCTGCATGTTGGGAGTGGAAGACTGTGGCCTCAGTACCTGTGTTCTACCAGCCTGTGGCCTGGATACACTGGTGTGGGGATGCTTGTCCTGGGCTGCTGGTCTTGACTGGGTGGTAGGGGTGACAGTGGTTTTCTGGGTGGGATAACTGCATGGTGAGAGTCCAGGACTGTGTGAGGGGCCTGCCTACTCATCAGTGTCCAAGGATCCTTCACCACTGTCTTGTGAGGTGCCTCTGTCTCCCTGGGGGGCACTGGCACTCCTTGTCCCCGCCATTAGGTCTTTATGGGTGGTGGTGCTTGTTGGGGGACATAGAAATGTCTATTTCAGCTGCATGAACGTTTGAGGTTAACAGGACTAGGCTATTTTGTGCTGGTGTTACTTTCAGTGGCCTTCCAGGGTGCCTTTGTGAGGTTGACATTGCATTTAGCGCCAGCGTGGGGTTGCATTGTGGTGACAGGTGTTGTTCTATTGTAGGTACTTGCAGGGGTAGGTGACTGTGCACAGGGAGAGGGATGTGTGCCTGTTAGTGGGTTTGTGGTCATGCGGGGAGGTGGATTTATGGCTGATGCTTGGGTGGGGTGTTGGTCCTGGTGGGTGTGGGTGGGTTGGGGTGGTGCATGCATTACAGGTATGGTGTATATGGGGTATATGTTGATTACTTACCAGAGTCCATCCCTCCAGTGAGTCCCCCAGGGTGCAGAATGGCCAGTACCTTTTCCTCCCAGTCTGTGTATTCTGGTGGTGTTGGTGGCGGTCCTCCCCCAGTCTTCTGCACTGCGATGTGGTGCCTTAATGCCATACCCCTGACATTCCCCCGCAGGTCGTTCCATCTCTTCCGGATGTCGTCCCTGGTGCTTGGATGGTGTCCCACTGCACTGACCCTGTTCACAATGGTCTGCCACAGTTCCATCTTCCTTGCGATGGGTGTGTGCTGCACCTCAGCCCTGAATATTTGTGGCTCCACCTTCAAGATCTCGTCTACCATGGTCCTTAACTCCCTTTTGGTGAAGCATGGATGTTTGGGGGGATGACATCCAAGCTTCACCCCCCCCAAATGGTGAATGGTGTCGGGGCTGGGAACGAGGTGAAGGTGCTCTGCTGTGGGTCGGTGTACATCTCCTGTATGCTGGTGTTCGTTGTCTTCCTCTGGTGCTCTCCGTCTTCTTGGCCTGGTTTCATTGCAAAGGATTGTGGGGTATGTCTGGGGGTGTTTTATGGGGTTTTGGATGTGTGTCAGGTGTGTGGGTCATACGCATATCCAATGTGTGCACTTCTTGCTGTTGAGTCCACTTGTCACCCGTGGCAGGCTCAGCCGCCAAAGGTTGTCCAGCCTTCACTGTCCGCCAAGGTGATTTGTGTATCATTATTTGGAGGGTGGGATGTGGGTGTGCTTGGCGGTGGCGGGGTGGGGAGGTCTGGGAATCCCGCCGTCAGGGTCATGGCGGGGAGTGGTGGTCTGGTGATCTTTGGCGTGGATGGAATTTTCAATCATTATATGAGTTTCCATTCACCGCCAACAGCATGATTCTGTTCACCGCCGCTACAACGGTCGGCGGTGTTTCCCACTGTGTTCATAATGACCGCCTTTGTTTCTACTCCCAATTTCTTGTTTTAGTTCTATCCTCTTAAAAAAAATATTAAAAATACAAAAAAATACAGTTGTTGAAAAGATTACTTTAAAAAGCTCTTTTTCTAGCTATCCTACAATTGATCTAGTTACCCTTTTTTTTTCTCCATCATGGCTCTATCGAGACACTCATGAGAACCAGGCACACAGTCCTTTGTCTACTCCTAGGGGGCAGAGTTTGCTGCTTTACGCTCACAAGCGTCTTCTAACAGTGCATATTTATATTGGAGCTTGCATTTTCACAGAACAGATTTGAATTATTCATATGCACCAGATTTTAACTATCCCTTTTTTCTTTACCATCCCGTAAGACTCTTGAGAGATCATAAAAATACTTTAGAGGAAGAATTGTCATTGTTCTTCATGTAATGTTTACATCCTACAATCCCCGCCACTAGACTAAGGGCAAACACTGCTCTCTCCACTGAGACCTTCCATGAGGATAACTACCACTTCATTCATACCTTTCATATGCATAACAGGGTATGATGGTACTCAACTCACATGTAAGATCTCACTGTTCCATACTAGGGCCCATATTTATACTTTTTTAGCGTCTCATTTGTGCTGCTTTTTGATAGCACCACTTTTGCGTAAAGATTTTATGCAAATTTGGCGCTAAAAAAGTATACATATGGGCCTAAGTACTAGCCTCCCCAGTGACACCTTTCCTCAGGGAAATAACCATAATATTTAGTGTGTCCACTCACAGCTCTCCCCAGTCTGACAGATATTTACAGTAGTAGTTTACAGTAATATGTAGGAGAACGTTGTCTTCTGCATAAACACTTATCTCCATGAGAACGTAGGTATACGGTACCCTGTAGTGAACCATTGGCATCTGTCCTCATTCCTCTCCTTAGAACAACAGCGATATGTAGTGCCGTCTGAGAAGGAAGTCATCTCTTTGCTAACATATTTTACCTGGGCAAGAGGTTTCTCTAGTACCTTTGAGATAAATGCATCTCTCTAATCAAACCTCTTCTCATGGTGATAGGGATACCTAATAGGCTGTGGGGAGAAACTGCCCTGTTTCCTGAGACAAGCCTCCTGCATGATAACTCTGCGTAGTATAGTGTTTAGAGAGACTGGCCTCTCTCCTGTGATGTGTCTTTTAGATAATGCTTGTGAATATTAGGGTGTGAAAAGTGGCTCACCTTTGTTGTCACACCATTATAAAAGTAGTACAAGTAAAGTATGCAGTTGAAATTACCTTTATGTTTTAAAAGAATATCTCGTATAACAACTATAGAGACTATGGGGGTGATTCCGACCCCGCCGCCCGCCGAGCGGAGACCGCCAAAAGACCGTACTGCGGTCAAATGACCGCGGCGGTCATTTTGACTTTCCCGCTGGGCAGGCGGGCGACCGCCAAAAGGCCGCCCGCCCGCCCGCCCAGCGGGAAGCCCCAGCAACGATGAAGCCGGCTCCGAATGGAGCCGGCGGAGTTGCTGGTGTGCGACGGGTGCAGTGGCACCCGTCGCGATTTTCAGTGTCTGCTTTGCAGACACTGAAAATCTTAATGGGGCCCTGTTAGGGGAACCCTGCAGTGCCCATGCCAGTGGCATGGGCACTGCAGGGGCCCCCAGGGGCCCCACGACACCCGTTCTTGCCAGCCTCTTCCTGGCGGTGTAAACCGCCAGGAACAAGCTGGCGGGAAGGGGGTCAGAATCCCCATGGCGGCGCTGCTTGCAGCGCCGCCGTGGAGGATTCCCTGGGGCAGGGGAAAACCGGCGGGAAACCGCCGGTTTCCCTTTTCTGACCACGGCTTTACCGCCGTGGTCAGAATTGCCCCTGAAGCACCGCCAGCCTGTTGGCGGTGCTTCCTCCGTCCCCGGCCGGAATGACCCCCTATGACACCAACACCCACTGCCCTATCAGCAGAGACATCTCCCCAGAGTAACACATGTGTAAAATACAATGTGGATAGCGACTGCTCTCTATGCTTGTGATAATCAATGTTATTAGTAGAGTGTAAAATAAAATATCCTCTCTATTGACAACTGTGTCTTCCACAACTAGTGTGCACAATAGCACTACTACACCCAGTTACAGACCTACACAGTTACTCATACACCCACTCATACACCCATTCACAAACTGACATACCCACTCACAGACCCACCAAACAACTACCACATCCACTCATAAACAGACACAGCAACTCACACACACACTCACACACCCATTTAAACAGTCACACATTTACTCACAGACCCATCAAACAATGTCTACATCAACTCACAGACCCACAAGCTACTCACACTCATTCACACATTCATACAACCTCTCACAGACCCATCAAACAACTACCACACCCATTCACAAACCCACACAGCCACTCATACACCTAATCAACAACACATTCACACACTCACACATTCACTCATAGGGGCATTATAGCTAGGAAATAGTGTTAATCAAACATAGAAATTCACTGGAAAGAACAAAGATTACAGGAACATTATAATTAGGTTCAGACTTAACACACACAAGATCACAGCACTCCACCAGTTAAAGTTATTTTTATCTCAAATAAGTATACCTTGTGCCCTAAGGTAACTATAACTCACACACTCACCATGCACTGATAATTACCTCACACGTTACATCACTCATGACATCTCCCTAGAGTAACACAGAGATTGCTGTGTCTGCTCATTCCTATCTTTGTGGTAATAAATATTGTTAGTAGAGTGTAAAATGGAGTATCCTCTCTGTTGACAACTGTGTCTTCACCAGCCAATTTGCACATTACTGTTACCATACCCAGTTACATACCTAGACCATATTAAACCACAGACATTCACCATTTATAGTTGTTGTTTTCTCAAGTAACTCATGCCCTAAGGTAACTATAACTCGTGCCCTTGCCATGCACTGCTACATACCTCACTTACTACATCAATCATGACATCTTCTATTATGTCATTGATTATATCACTACAATATTTGCAGTGAAATTATTGATGAGAAAACTGTGCATGGCATGGGAGCACGTTATAGTTACCTTAGTTGAGCTTGCTATTACATTAGATGTGTGCTGTTGCTGTAGGTGGCACAGATTGTAAATGTACAATCAATAGCTCTCAAACATGAGAGAAACTTGTTATTTCATTCAAAATCTTGCTTAGCATTAATTTATTCTTGCCTTGAATTAGGAAAGTGAAGAAACTGAGGAGCTAGTCTACTAATGGTGTTCAGGACAGTTGGCAGAAATGATAAAGAAAGCACCCTTAGAAATACTCTTAAAGGATCCAGATGCCAGCATATGAAGTACTGCCATCAGTTCAACATGTGGTGGGATGGTATGAGAATGAGTTGTTGATGGTTGAAGCAATATTCTGCAATAAATCCAAGATGCTCTCCTCCTTCAATCCATATAACTTGATAACCTCCTCTGCCCTCAGATCAAGGCAGCTGATCTCTGTTGAAAAGTCTTCTCCTTCCTCTTTCATTGTAGCTGGCAATGACACATATGATGGTTTTCTTGCAGAATAAAGTCTGCCATGTCTGGAAATTGGTTGTGAGGGACTGTGAAGTCCAACATCTCTTTATAGTCATGCTGTTGTGTGACTTCTTGCTCCTGCAAGAACCATGCATAACATTCTCTCATTCTCACACATTTTCACCATTGTGTTATATTGCATGACGCTGCATTACTCAGTGCATGCTTTGCAAATTCCACAGGGTTAGGTTTGCATTAGAAATTGTGTAGAAATACTCACCTTGCATACATTAAAATCAGTGTTACAGAAGACGGCCCAATGCAGCACTTGTATTAAGCAGGCAGAGAAGAATGATGCAATTCACCCACTACTTCACTTTGTAAATATGACTTAACCCCTTGCATCTTCTTGTGCCACTTTGCACAACGCATGAACGATGCAAGAGCTTAGTAAATCTGGCTCAAGATTAATGCTATGGAAACATTTGATTATGCTCTCATTGGAAATGGTACTGCTGATGTGGGACTCAAAATAATGTCAAGAATTGCTTCCAGGTTCTAAGGTTTCTGGCCACTGAGGTAGGGGGTTATTCAGCTTTCCAATACATATTTCAGAGCTTTTAGAGCTTTGAAACCTCTTTTAAAAATGAAGAGATCATATTTGCACAGGAATATGTAGAATTGAAGAATGATTCCTCCTCTTCCTGGACAACTGCAGGACCTACCACGTAATTTCTGGTAGTTGAGGTATGACAAATGCCTGAGCGAGATAAACATATGTCCTTCGCATTTTAGATGCCCAGCCTTTCTAATCACAAGGGGACATCGAAGTACCCAGCTGAACCACCTCTTGGTGAATGCAGAAATTGCCTACTGAAAGGTCAGAACCTTTGCCTATATGCACTGTGTACAAAGCACTATGAAAAGTGGCACCAACTGTGCTGGTGCATACACAAACATATGTTAGAATATGTAATTTTGTAGTCCAAGAGAAACAAAAGTGATGTTGAGCTAATTCAAAGACATCCAACTCTTTTACAAATACTCTTTACAGTGGTCTAGTTCAAAACTAAACCATTTTCAAAAAGTCATTCTTTTACTGCAAGGCAATACTGACTATGCTGTTATCCATTCTCTGATGATGAACTGCTGATGAAACCCAACAATCCAAGAATTTACAAGGGCATACCCACTGCATTTACCCTGTATTCACATTTCCTGCATTTGCCTTTAAGGGGCTATTTTCTCACATGGGGAAATTCTCCATTTAGAAAGAAACTTTACAATGGGCTTGCACTGAACTGGTTAGCAGTCATGGAGCCTGACATGGAACTTTCTCCTAAATGGTTGAAATTAGATCTCTGATATCCTCCGAATCCTACATCAGCTTTCAACCTGCATCATAACTCCAGTGGGTAAATTTGCAGCTAGAAGTGTTCTTTAACTACAGCCCTATGAAGAATATCTAATAATGACATTTAGTTTAGTTTTAATTCTCTATTATCAGAGGCTTGTTGAGAAGGCTTCTATGTGCTCTATTATTACATCCCTATGTTAGCATGTTGCAAATTTCACAAGGGATAAACGGTCACTCAGATTATTATTCCATTGTCTCTGGAAACACAGATACGTACATCATGCTATTATTTTTTGGCACTTTGTTAGTTTTACTCACTTTACATTGGAGCTTTACAGTACATATCATAATAACCTATTTGGATATGTAGTAGCTTAGGGCCAGATGTAGCAAAGGGTTTTTCCCATTCTGTGTCAATGGTAAAATGTGTTCAAACATATGGCCCTTAGTCACAACTGTACTCAAATAAGAGAGTATGGCTTCTTCTGCATGATGTGAACAATTAGGGCCTCGTTTACAAGCCCTTTGTGCCACTGCTGCATCATATTTATTTTAAGCAACACTGGTGCTAGAAGTGCACCACACTGCTCCATATTTACAAACTGACACATTGATCCTAATGCGTCAGTTTATAAAGCCCTGTGTCACATTTTACCTGTATCAGGTATAATCTATGCAGGGTAGGCGTACCCAAAGAAAAAGCCATGTAGAACTGATGCAATGAAATGTACAATTTTTCACTGTATCATTCTATGACTTCACTGCATCAATATTTTACTGCCTGCTCAAAGCAGGCATAAAACTGATGCAGGATTTTTTCTTATGGGACTCTCCTCACATAGCTGGATTTGCAGATTTATCAAGGATTCACCCAATGCAGCGCAGAAAGACAACTTGCTGTGATGCAATGTATGAAAGGAACACGGCACGCAATGTCCATACTCATCAATGAATCACACATTCCTGCTTTCTGTCTGCACTGGTGCACAATCTGATGCCTAGCACCAACAAAGGCAACCTTGCACCATGGTGCAAGGAGGCCTGCATTGCAGGCAGGATTGTTTTGGTGCAGTAAGGGGCACCTGCATTCACATAAAAAATCCTCTGTGGTCTTTCCCTCTTTTTACATGTAATACAAAAGGCACGCTGTCTTATCTTTTCCAATAGTGTGCACTTATTTTTGGGTGATGAAATAACGTATCTCACAGGTGTTACAACAATTAATAATGGGTGTTGTTGGATCTGGCCCTCTGTAACCCTCAAATGTCTTGTTCTCACCCCTCCTGATTTGCTGAATTCAATTGTGCTGGACATAGGACTCTGTGCACTTTACCACTGCTAACAAAGTGATAAAATGCTTGTGCCCTCTCTCTAAAATATGGTAAAATTGACCTACACCTAATTGGCACATTTAATTTACTTAAAAGAACCTGGTAAATGATATTGCATTTACACAGGACTTAAATTAAAAGGTACTAGTAAGGTATCAGAACTCATTGTGCCACCTTCCAAAGTAGCACTTTAAAACATTATACAGGTCTGCCACTGCAGCCTGTTGTGCAGTCTTAATCTGCCATCTTGACCTGGCAAAATAAATCTTTTGATAGGCCTAAATCTTCCTTCTTATTACTTATAAGTCAGCCCTAAATTAGGCCCTAACAGCTCCTAGGACAGAGTGTGCATGGGATTTAAAATATAGTATATATGTACTTAAGTTTTACATGTCTTGGCAGTGAAAAACCCCTAAAGTCATTTATCACTGTTGTAAGGCCTGCCTTGCCCATCCACTAACATTGGGTTACCTTATTACATTTAATAACCCCTAAATTTGTATTGGTAGCAGATAGAGATATTCTGTTTAGGATCAATTAACTTTTAATTCAAAATCCTTTAATGGCAAAATTTTATTTTAAGTTGCAATTTCAAAAATATCACTTTTTTCTTAAACTTTATTTAGTGATTTTTCAACATACCAATAGAAATTGCAAGAGAGGAGCACAATGCGCCAGTATTTCAGTGACAAAGAATCAGTGATAAACAACATTGAAAGTGTCAGAATAGAGGAAGGTAGCTCATGCATGACACCATGTAGAGTGACCAATCACCTCATGTGGGCAGACAGGGTAGGTTAAAGTTTAGCAAATGGCGTGTTTCTTTCATTCCCAACAATGGAGCATCTAATGTTAGTAGATAATCCCTCATTGGTTGCCAAATATTGTTGGGTCTGGATGCAAAATATTAGAGATTAGCATAAAAATTGCTAGTGTTATCACAGGAAATAAGACTTTTCAACCACTTATCCTTTGTAAGGGAGTATCTGATTCCCCAATGCAGGGATATCTCCTGCTTGGCTAGGAGTAGGGCTATGGCCGTAAAGCATCTCGCATTGTTAAGGACATCAGCTAGGTAGCCGAAAAGGGCCAAGAGGGGGCTGGGTTAAAGCATGATGGTCAGCATTAATGAGAGATTGGCAAGCACTTCACTCCAGTAGGATGCTATATTGCTGACCGTCCAGGTCATATCTGGGAAGTTTGCCCCCAGGCGTGGCATTTGGGACAGCTAGAGGGGAGGGAATGATCAAGATACAACAATGTATCAGGTGTGATATAGTCTCTACGTAAGGAATTGAAATGAAGGAGCTTATGACGGTGGCTGACAGAGTCTAGTCAGGTTTGTGCACAGCAGGCATTCTAAATTTAGTCAGTGAGGGGGCACCTTATACCCATTTTCCAAATGTCCCTAAGCTTTGTATCCAGGGTTGGAAGAAGGCCCACGCCTGTTTGATAAAGTTTGGAAATTAGTCTTCTACCTGAGACATCGGTGATAACTAGTGTTAGTGGTGTGGAGTCATCTAGGGCCAGTGGGTATGATGAGAATCAGGCATATAAGGTGCTTTGGAGGTGCCTGAGTACAGAATTATCAAGGTAAGTTCCATTCATAAACTGGCATTCTCTGTACAGGAGAATACATGGCCACACAGAAATACATCTCCAAAGGTGTGGAGGCCAAGTGTATTCAATATCCATTGTACTATCTTCTCTTGAGTGATGAAAAGCCATTGGTTCTGGGCTGGTGGTTTTTCAGGGGAACAGGGGATACCGCTGTCAAGGTGTTAAAAGAGTTTGCACCATGTCCAACTTGTAGTGGAAAGAGTCTGCATATCTTTGAGGTCTTATGGGCTACCTAATGGGAGCAGCGCCCACATTGGTGTTGAGGTGGCCAGGTCTCTTTCAGGAATGGCGTAGGAGACACATATGTCAGGGTGATACCAATGGTGGGCTAATTAGAATTGTGCTGCCAGATAGTACAGTTAGAGAAGGGGGACCCTGAACCTGCCACATTGGTAGAGGAGAATCATTACTTCCCATCGGATGCAGGGCTATTTGTGTGCCCATATATTATGCATTAGCAAACTGCAAAGAGTAGAGAAAAAGTTGCTAGTGAGGAGCATGGGCATAACTATAAAAATTGGGGCAGTACAACCATTTTAATTATGGTGATACAACCCACTATGGAAAGTGGGAAGCAATTCCAACAGTTCACCTGGGTTGTGAGTCTTTCCATCGCTGGTCCATAGTTCAAACAAAATGACTTGCTCCGTATCACGATGTATATGTATAACAAGTTTTAGAACTGATAGCCTTAGGATGGTCATTCCCCAATGTTTTGCCTGCCTCCCGGCATTTTTCTGACTCTGTTTTTGTTGGTTTTAGGACTCTGCACACTTTACCACTGCTGACAGTGCTAAAGTGCATATGCTCTCTCCCTTAAAACATGGTAACATTGGTTCCTACTCAATTGGCATATTTAATTTAACTGTAAGTCCCTAGTAAAGTGCACTACATGTGCCCAGAGTGTGTAAATTAAATGCTGCTAGAGGGCCTGCAGCACTGATTGTGTCACCCACATAAGTAGCCTCTTAATCATGTCTCAGGCCTGCCCTTGCAAGGCTTGTATGTGCAGTTCCACTGACACTTTGATGTGGTATTTAAAAATACTTGCCAAGCCTTGAACTCCCCTTTTCCTACATATAAGTCGCCCCTAAGGTAGGTACTAGGTAACCCAGAGGTCAGGGTGCTATGTGGGTAAAAGGCAGGACATGTACTTATGTGTCTTACTTGTACTGGTAGTGAACAACTCACAAATTCGTTTTCCACTACTGTGAGGCCTGCTCCTCTCATAGACTAGCATTAGAACTGCCCTCTTATACTTTTGAGTGGTAGATTCTAATCTAGAAGTAGTAGCCCTTTCGTGATTAGTACTGCCTGAACAGTAATAGAAAATCCTGCTTACTGGTGAAGTTGGGTTTCATATTACTATTTTAGAAATGCCACTTTTACAAAGTGTGCATTCCTCTGCACTTACTGCCATCTGTGCCTTACAGCCCTGTCTCCAATCCATGCCTGGTCTGGCTCATAGCTCCCTTTGTGCATTCCACCCAGACAGCCATAAACAAAGGACACTCAGTCACATCTGCATTCATTTGCATACTGAATGGGTCTCCCTGGGCAGGAAGGGTGGAGGGGCTCTCTCTTACATTTCAAAGGCCAGTGTCCTGCCCTCACACAAAGGACTGATAACCCCTCCACAGGGATCCTGGTAGACAGGACTAGGCAGGAAAGGGGAACTTGTGCACCTCAAAACCACTCTTTGAAGTTTCCTCCATACAAAGGCATTTTGGGGCATATAAACGGGGCCTCTGGCACCATCAAATCAGACACTTCTGGATCTACACCTGAACTCTGTCAGAGGAACTGCCTGACTGCCCAAAGGACTTATCTGGACTTCTTTTCTGAGAAGGACTGCTGCCCTGCTGTTACCCTGCTGCTTGCTGGCCTCTGACTTTGCTGGACAGACTCTGACTTTCCCAAAAGTGCTTTCCAAGAGCTTGGATTGAGGTTTCCCCCTGTTCTGAAGTCTCAGGGCCAACAAAGACTTCATCAATTAGCTTTTAGCTAGTTTTCCAACTTCAGCGACACAAGGAATGACTTCTGTGACACCAGCACCAACGCCGCAGCTCCTCCCGCCCCGTGGACCTCGTTGCAGGCAATGACCATGGCCCACAATCCAAGTACGATGTTGCTGAAACGCAGCTGACATCACGCAGTGTGATCACAACACTGCGAAGTCGACTCATCACATCTTGACCGACCGGATTCATCAACCCTGCCGGGTGAAAAGGAATATCAAAATTCTTCAATCCTCAGGGGGAAGTATAAGCCTACACTTCCACAGCACCTTTTAACTGTCTGTTGAGAGGTTATTCATAACCAAACATGCCATCATTAAATCAATATATATTACTTTTTATTTTTATCATCCTTGACAAAATCATTTTTCAATTATAAGAAAATATTCAATTTATAGATCACAAACCTGAGGTGCTCCCAAACTGTAATGATGCAGTGCAGTGACAATGATGATAGTTTAAGTGAAAAAGTGTTTGATACAATATTTACAATAATGTGGTTAAAAACCAAAACAAAACAGTGAGCTTCAAAGGGACCCCTTCAATGCAGGTGTCTTGAAGTCACGTTACATGCTAAACCACATTTAGTAGTCAACGTTTGACCCTATCAAGAATTAATTAGAGGGTCATCTTCAGGACTAAAAGTTTTTGGGCAGTAGCACCTTTATTTATAAGGTTTTTGCTCTTTGATTCCAACGATTTCTTCAAGGCAATGAAATGTTGATGATTTTCACCGTATTGAATACAAACTCTTGTCGGATAACTATCCACTAGTCATAACGCAGAAGGAAGGAAAAGGAACCAACACGTTGCCCCGACGCTGCACCAGCTCCTCCTGCAACCGGACAAAACTGATACCTCACCTCCCCTGCCTTGAAGTACAGAAACAACACCTCACTTCCCCGGATGCCGTAAGGGACTGACACTGCACCACAAAGCTTCACCTCCATGACTCTGTGCAACGTCCTTGTTTTTTTCTTTTCAAAGATACTTTCCCTGGGGGTCCCTGCAACTCCGATGACCGACACCTGTGGCATTGGATTATTGTGAACGACTCAGTCAACAATGTCGTGATAGCCCAGTTGGAGCTATTGAATTTCTAAGTGGGATTTAATCTTTAAAAAATCATAACTTTGCTTGTGTACATTGGAATTTCATAGTTTTGACCTTATTTTATTCAGATAACTATTATCTATTTCTCTAACCCTGTGTGAGGTATTTTTGTGGTGTTTTCACTGAGTCACTTTATGAGGTATTGAATAAATACTTTACACATAGCTTTCTAAGTTTTGCATGTCTGCTTTGTGGCAAGTTACAAAAGAGTGAGCACAGGATAATTTGGGTTGTGCTGCAACTTATCCTGACTAGGATCGTGGCCCCTAATTGGATAGGGGTTATACCTCTGCCAACTAGAGACCCAATTTCTAGCACCAAGGTATGGGGAGGAGTTTCTGCACCGTTTTAAGGGGAATTCGCTCAGCACAGTTGAAGTTGCATCTATTAGGGGAAAGCATTTGGATTTCTCCCAGTTGATATGGGGGCCAGAAAATTTACCATATTGGACTATTTCACGGAGTATGATGCCAAATGATTGAGTGGGTTGTGCAAGAACAGCAGGATGTCATCAAGGTAAAGTAAAAGTAGTAAGGTACCAGTGCTGAACTGCAATCACCTATGTGCATGCTTCTCTCCTAGGTGACGTACCAGGAGGTCCATCGTTAAAATAAAAAGCAGTGAAGACAATGGTCATCCCTGTATTGTTCCTCTAAATATGGCAAAGGAAGAGGACAGTGTGCCATTTGTTGGGACTATAAAAGCATAATTAATGAGAAGAAGCCTCAGTTTGTTGAGCGTGGCGTGTAAAAAGGGCCAGTCTAAAGAATCAAATGCTTTCTCATATCTAAAAGAGCTAATGCAGTGGTAGTGGTTGGAGAGATACTGTTAAGCACTGCAAACACTGTGCGGAGATTTGGAAATGTAGAGGAGTGAGGGACAAAGTCTGATTGGGTTTGGGATGTAATTTGGTCCATCAGGAGGGACAAGAGTGTGGCTAACAATTTGGCAGGTATTTTATTGTCAAAACTAGGTATAGAGAGAGGGCGATGAGAGCCACACATATGTGGGTCCTTCTCAGACTTGAGGAGGAAAGTAATAACTGCTTAACGTTGTATAGGCAGGAGAGTGCCAACTGCAAATGCCTCCGAATAGATAGCAAGTAGATGCAGCACCAATCTGTGCTTATAAGCTTTGTAAAAATCCCTTGTAACTCCACCAAGACCAGATGCCTTGGATCCATCTTGGACTTCTATGGCAAGTACTATTTCCTCAGAGGAGACTGGTTGCTCAGCAGCGGTCAGCCACGCCATGGCTTTTTCAGGGAGGTATTGTACCATCTCATCCGACTTCCCTTTGTGGCTTGTAGGGTATAGTAATGTGAGAATTCTGTCTGCATATCCTCTGCACCTGCTGTACAGGTTTCAGGTATGTAGGGAGCGGTCCTGGGAAGCCATAGCAATCTAGCTAGCTTTTATCCAGGTCTTTCACCCTCCCCATATTTACAAGCTTTTGCGTACTTTCCTAAGTAGTTCATCTCCAGACTTACAGCTCACAAAACTCATCTAATAGAGTGGTGCGTTTGTGTAGCTGTGAGCTGATGGCATGTTGTATGGCCACTTTCTCAAGGGCTAGCAGGCGGGTCTCAAAGTGGGACAAACTCTGATTGATATCCTCGAGCACCCAGAGGGTTTAGCTATGGAGGCACCCCTAATGTATGCATTGAAGGCTTCCCATAGCATTGTCTGTGTACTGACCGAGCAGTTATTAAGTTGAAAATATTCTGTGATTGCCGAGTGAAGCTCAGTATGGAAAAGGTTGTCATGTAACACCATTGTGGGAAAGGGCCTTGGTCTCGCTAATCCCCCCTTCACTGAGATTTGGAAGGACAGCTGCACTGAAAACTGGTCCGAGATGGTGAGATGGTGAGATGGTGCGAGGGTGATGCAGGATAGAGGCTAGCTATGGAGTTAATGTGATGGTAATCAGCCAATAATCTGTGCGTGTCCATGTGTGGTGGGGTGCAGAATGAAAGGTATGTGCTGGGGCATCAGCGTTTCCTAGGTACCACGAATCTACAAGTGTATAGGTGTCAGATATTTCTGAAGATGTGCAAAGACCAAGGTTTGACAGTTGGGGATGTGGCTGAGGTATTGAATGTGGGATTGAGTAGCATATTAAAATCGCCACCTAGTATGATACAATTGGCGCAAAAGTGGTCAATTTTGGAGTGGTTGGATCTGTAAGAAGCCTGGAGCGTCAGTGTTTGGGGTGTAAATGTTGGTGAATATGATGTGCTGGCCTGGCAAGTAACCCTGCAACTAAGACATATCTGACCCCCTCATCTACATAGTCTGCATAGGGGTGAAAAGGAGAGGTTTTTTATGGATCAATGTGCAGGCCCCACAAGAGTATGTACTGTAGCTGTGTAGACCCCATGGGCCACAAAAGTAGGTGCCACACCTGGGGATAGATGTGTTTCTGGTAAGAAAGGTACTTGTACTCCATGCCTATTCAGATATTGTAATACTTGTTTGCCCTCTCCTGGGATGATTAAGGCCACACATGTTCCAAGACAAGCAAACCATGTCTGCAGTTGGCTTCCTATGAGAGCCAGCATTTGTCATCAGCATATAGTATAATTGGGGTCAAAGTAATACATGAAGACAACATTGTGCAATTAAATAAGATGCAGAAATAGAAACAAAAATCCCACTGAAGGATAACTCCACCCCCCCACCACCCACACCTGGAGAGAACATGCCAGGTAAATCCTCAAAAAACAGCATATTAAATACAAAATCCTAACAGTCAACCTTGTGGCATCAACTACTGGAGCATGACAAAACTACAGCAGATAAACCCCCCCCCCCCATAACAGATCTTGAATTATTGAATGGAATATAGATGGGCATATTTCAAAGTCAGAATGTAAGCAACCAATACTGAATGGGCCAATAAGCCCAACAATGTTATATAAAGGAGGGGAACCATAGTGAGGTAGTGTGCATCCTTAATGCAGACAGGTAGGAAACAAACAGTTTCTCAGTCCGGAGGAAATAAGTTCATGCTAGAGTTTGCTGCAATGTCTGGAGGGGAACGCTCTGGAGTTGCCTGCCACAAGGAGGAACAGTTCCTCTGTGTACTGTTTACAAATTGCCAGGGTATCCATCGGGTTTTTGAAGAATTGGGTCCTCCCATTTACATCCAGGTTGACTGGAGGACACTATGACATCGGAGGAAGATTAATTCAGCATGTGTGTATTGTGTGTGGATGGTGTAAATGATAACTCCATGTTGCACTCTGTGGAAGAGGATAAAGATGAAAGAACTAAAACCTATTTGTGAGATAACATTGGGTGGGGTGAACATATCTATAGTGGTTGATTCAGGTTCACCATACACTATTGTAAATAAGGATGTGTGGAAAAGGAAATTTAAACAAAACTTGAGTAATGAGTTATGTGTACCAGACATAGCTATTAAGACATTCACAGGGGAAGTTCTCGAACTGTCAGGATTTAAGGAGTTGAAATTTCAGGCCAAAAATAGGGAAACCTTAGGAAAATTGTACGTTGCAGTTATGGGTCCCTCTGTTTTGGGCTGGATCGACCAGGCAAATTGATAATAGTATGGATCCAAATAATCCAGAAGCGGTTTTACTGGTTCAATCCGAGTTGGATGTAGCCAAAGTGGTTAATAGGTTTCCAAATGTGTTCTCTGGACGTATTGGTAAAACTGAAGGGTTTAGGCATAAGCCCCACTTAAAACGAGATGCTGAACCTCACATGGTCAAAGTAAGAAATATTCCCATTTCTTTGAGGAAAGAAGTGAAGTTGCAGTTAGATAAGTTACAGGATGAAAATATTATTGAACCTATCAAATCTCCAGAATGGGTGGCTCCATTGGAAGTAGTGAAGAAGGCCAATGGGAATCTAATATTGTGCATTGATCTTAATAGCAATATACTCATAGATCAGTTTCCTTTACCACACATCAATGAGATGTTATCATGCACGATAAGAATGAAATGGTTTTCATCTATTGACTTGAAAGCGGCTTACCACCAAGTTCCATTACATCCTGATAGTAGAGGTTTGACCACCTTTATTACACAGTTTGGATGTTCCGGGTTCAGGAGGGTGTCTTTTGGCCTAGCATCACCGGCAGCTATGTTTCAGAGGTTGATACCTTCTATCTTTCTATTGTTAGTACTTGTTGTACGAGATAAGAAAGGCTTAACTGCAGAGTTTAGCAAGTGTAAATTTGCTTGTGATTATGTTACATATTTGGGACATATTGTGCCAGCGAAAGGGATTAAACCTAAGGAAGAACTTGTGACTGGCATAAGAAATAAGGATGAGGCCTGTATATTTCTGGGCTTGGTGGACTTTTATGCCAAATTTGCTAGAAATTGTTCTGCGCAAACCTATGATCTAAGGCAGTTACTCAAAGTCGTAAATAAATTTGTCTGGTCCAGGGAATGCCAACAGGGTTTTGATTCGCTCAAAAATGACATTTGTGAGGCACCTCCACTACAAAGTTTTGACCCGAACCTTCATTGTATTATCACCATGGATGCCAACTGTAGAGGTACTGAGGCGGTTCTAACACAAAGGAGTAAAACTGGACAAGAAGACACTATGGGGGTCATTACGACCCCGGCGGTCAGCGTTAATATGGGTAATAAGTAATGCCAACAGGCTGGTGGTACTTACCGCCATTTTATGACATTGGCAGGTTGGCTAACAGCCGCAAAGCTGGAGATATCTATCTCCAGTCCGATGGCTGTCATTGTTCCACCTGCGCGATTATGACCCTGCCTACTACCTTGGTTTTCGTGGCTTTCTTACCGTCACGAAAACCATAGCGGTAGGCACTACCAGTGACAGGGAATTCCTTCCCTGTCACTGATAGGGGTGTCCCCCTCCCTCTCCAGTTAGCTCCTCCCACCCCCTACCTCCCCAAAGTCCCCCCAGCCCCCTACATTCATGCCCCTTCAGACACACACATGCATACACACACCCATTTCCACATGCATCCACATATGCATAGATCCATTCACACACACATCTGCACACACTTTCATACATACATGCAGACACACCTTCACATAACACAACATACACGCACTCACACCTCCATACATACACTCACACATCCAACATGCAACACACACCTGCATGGGGCGGTCTACTGGCGTGGCGCTGCTGCTGGCAGCAGCGCCACCTTACCGCCATCTGCCAGCATGGCCACAGCCGAAATTTCTGCCATTCTTGTGGTGGGAATCCGGCTATGGTTATGATGCAGCGGCTGGCTGGTAGCCGCAGCGTCGGTCTTTTGGCGGCTGTCGCTGCAGCAGTAAACAGTTTTTACTGCCAATCTCCAAATGAGGGCCTATTTCTTTTGCTTCACGGTTATTGACTGTATCTGAAGAAAGATTTTCAGTCAATTGCACGTGGGGCACTAGCATGTGTATGGGCACTGGAAACTTTTCGACAATATTTCTAGGGAAATGAGATTACGTTAAGAAGTGATCATAAACCACTCATGAAGGTACTAACAATGAAGGGGTTATACAGAGCTTCTCCTAGATTGGTCAGAATGTCAGTACGTCTCTTTGAATATAATTATAATGTGCAATATTTGCCCAGAGTGAAGAATGTTGTAACAGATTTCTTAAGTCGTATGCCTTTGCCTACTGAGGACATAGAAGAAGACAGGGGTGAGGAATTATGGGTGGCTGTTGTGGAAGAGAGTGCCTGTCATGGTATTTCACATGACAAATGGAGGACAGAACAGGAACAAGATGAGACTTTAAGGAAGGTGCATGATATGATCATGCAGGGGTGGCCACAGAAGAGGCTAGTGGACAAAGTTGTGTTTCCTTTCTGGGAATTAAGGAAGAATTATCCCTTGAGAACGATTTAATTTTAGGGGTGCAAGAGTGGTATCTCCTATAACTTTAGGAGATAAAATTCTAGAAATATGTCCTGTGGGCCAATTAGGTATTGGGAAGACAAAAAATCAGAGTGAAGTATTGGTAATGGTGGCCTGCGATAGATAAAGAAGTAGAAAGGAAAGTTAGGGAGTGTATGCTATGTGAGAAGTCTTACAAAACTCAAGTGACACTTCATTCACCTTTACATCCCATTCCGTGTTCTATCAAGGCATGGGGAAGAGTAAGAATTGATGTAATGGGTCCCTTTGGTGAAGGAGACAGGGACGTTTTTGTCCTTGTGCTTGTGGACCATTTTACCAAATGGCCTGTAATAGAAGTTATAAGGAAAGCTAATTCATGTAGTGTTATTACATTTCTGGACAAGGTTTTTGTGAGAGAGGGACTACTTAAGAGCTTGTGTCTAACAATGGGTCTCAATTTCTACTGTTGGAGTTTAAGGAGTACTTGAAAAGGAATGGGATCAGGCATCAAACTACTTCTGTGTATCATCCTGCGGGTAATGGGGCGGTTGAGAGGTTTAACGAGTGCTCAAATGTATTATTCAATTATCTAGTTGTAACCATTTGGTATAAGAAAGGGAGATATGGAAAACTGTTTGAGCATTTAGAGTGACTGTGTGTGCTTGTACTAGTTCAAGTCCATTTGAACTAATGAAGGGTAGAACACCAATGTCCAAAGACAATGCGGGTTGGCTAAAGAATGCCAAGAGAGTTGAATGGTCCTCAAAAGAAGTAAGGGAAAACATTGAAAGGGCACAGAAGAAATATAAGAGATATTATGATGCTATAAATAAGGGTAAGAAGGTCAGACTAAGTGTGGTTGATGTGTGAGTTAAGAGTAGCAAACGTGTGGGAAAGTGTCAAGACAGACACTGTCAAGGTAAAGCAAGTCATTGTGGAGACCCAATTTGTGAAGTGCATTCTTGGCATCTGTGCATTTTCTCCTACCCTCCTGGACTGGCAGGGTGAAGTCTAGGAAAAAGGATACCATTGTTCCCTGGCAGTGGAGTGGGCCCTGCTCCCCGTGAAAATTGCAATGGGGTATCACAGTCTCTATAATTGAGGATCAGAGCAATGATTGGGGGATTGGAGCACTGGGTGCAGGGCGAGGGCTAAGTGATCTTTGTGCCCGTTCCACCACAAATTTGAATGTGAAGTTCTGACATTCAGCAATCCTGTGAGAAAGTTTTTGACCAACAGGTCCACTCATCCAATGTTGGTGATCTCCGCAATTCCTTAGATTCACAGGATATTTCAGCCCCCTCTGGCTTCTAAGTCCTTGTTCTTAATTGCAATTGTCTTAAGTCTATATTCAAGCTTCTCCAGATGTTTCTTGGCCCTAGCAGTGTCCTCTTCCTGCCCCAAAAGACATTCCTCCACTTCCTCCAGTCTTTTATCATTGTGCTCAAGATGTTCACCCTATCTGGTACAAGCTGTTCTTCAGGGTGTCAAAGCATGGGTCTATTGCTCCGAACCTGGCTTGAATCTCTGCCATCATTTCATTTGCTCCCATTGATGGCACAGGTGTGGTGCCTCCCATTGCCCCCTCCTCCATGCTGAGAGTAGCTGCAGGGGCATCTGTAGATTTGGTCTTCTTGAACAGGAGCTTGGATTGTTTTGGGTCACTGCACATCATTTCAAGGTTGCTTGCAGAAAAGTGGCTTTATGCAAGGCCGATGGGAGTGTAGTCCACTGAGATTTTAGATGCACTCCCTATCTCCTTGGGGGTAATACCATTGTGGTGCAGTGCATACTGAAGGCCCGCTGGGCACTATCATCTCAGTTTATCACAGAGTCAAAAGTTAAAAATGGCAGCTGTAGGCCAAAGAGGGGGCAGCGGATTAGGCCTGAAGATGGGTTCCTGCTGACACAGTATGAAGTCTCAGGTCGCACTCTGTTAGTGATGGGTGCAAAGTTAACAGTAAAGCTCAGTCAGGTGGAAAAGGTACAGTGTAGTCTCTGGAGGGGGGCAGCACACATCCTTAAGGGCCTGCGAGGGGGCTGACATGTTTCTGGCACCTATGTGGTCATTGCAGGCAAGAAGGGATCTCCACTTTAGCCATGTGCAGTTGAAGAAAAGCATAAACAGTCCTTCCAGTTTTGGCACTCATCACATATGAGGTTCTTTATGCAGAGGCAGGTGCACTACAAGCCAGGCCAAGCCACGATGAAAGATGTAAGCCGCAGAGCATCTAGACTTTGTCCAGCCACATGCGGCAGATCACCAGGCCTGGCGTGGCGTGTCTGCCCACTGGTCCATATTGATTCTGGGGGGAGCAGGGGACCATCGATCCTCTCAGGCTGCACCACGCAGCCTGTCAGCCATGCACCTCAGGCTCACCCCAGGCTCCTATCGCCATGCGGCCTTCTAGCCAGGCAGGCTGTATTTGAGGTGGTGTCGCCACAGGAATGAAAGACCTGCTTAAGATAGTCATTAGTCACCGCTACCTCACCCGTTGGGGTCAGGGCCACTCCTGATGCATTGCAGGTATTTCGGTCCAGCAAAAGGGGCCCATCTAGTGTGCTTTGAGGATTAGGTCTGCTGGAGCTTTAGCACAATGCAGCCAAGTTGGTCAATGGCGTGGCCACGCCAGCCTCACTTTTACAAAGTTGGCATTTTCTTGTCCAAAGCATTGTGTCTTCTGCCGCCATCCTGGGTCACATGAATGACTTTGCTGCTGGGCATTTGTTCATTCCTCCCAGACAATGACACAAAGGGGACTATGTTTAGCAGAATGTGACATCCCACCAAGATGGCTTGATGCATAGCTGCGCCCTGCCCCACTTATTCTTCAAAGGGCTTGCCTTCAGCATACACAAAGGAACCTGAATCTATCTTCAGCATACACAAAGGAACCTGCATCTATCCCATTGTCACCCCAGACAGTGTGGAGCCTTGACAGGGGAATGGTAGAGCCTTTTAGAGCCAAAGGTGTGGTTAGGATGGGGTTTTCTACCCTCCTCCCCCCACACACAAAGGTTGGCACCAGAGAGAGAGAGAGAATAATAATATGTTTATTAAGACACCTGTACATAATACAAATCATGGAATTAAAATTAAAACATCTTTCATTCCATATTAGATCAAGATTATTCAAATTCTGAACTGATCTTATGAAACGTCCCAGCCCCACAGAAACCCCACATAGATGAGCAGATCAACATAACCATGTCTCCATTCAGTCTCGTGATTTAAAAATAATGGTTTTAAAATTGTATGATGCAACCTTAAAAATCCAGAACAATTAATTAGAACATGCATAATTGCACATTCCATTGTCTAGTCACATATACAGGGTCTCCCTTTTTTTTTTAAATATCACAGTTATGCTCTATAGCCCAAGACTGGATTACATCCTCCTCTAAACTTTAACATTTCTGATCGAAGAATTGGATCTGGTAATCAAAACAGGTATGGAAACACAAATCAGAATTACCTACAGAATACAAAGTTAAAGCCTCTTTTAATACCTTTTTGTGGGGGAACAGGTCCCATTATCCAAAAGCCTCGGAGGCTAGAAAATAATCCTTGGTATCCTTAATATATTTCAAAACTTCCCTTGCCCACTTAGGTTCACTACGTTGGACCTCCAACCAACAAATCTGTGATAACTTCAACACTTCATGTTTCAAAGATAACTTATTGCATTTTATACATTCCATATGTGACCATGGTAATAAATTCCAATTTGATTCATTGATCCTTTGGGTAAGCATATTATTAATTTCAAACAGCTACTTTCTAGTGGATCTAAAACATTTCTTTTTTAGGCATGTAATTTCAGAGCAATAAAGTCCTAGTGTTGGAATTGTGGGCACAAATTCTTCAACAAAAAGGGTACATCTTATCAAACTTCATAAGAGAGGCTGACTGTAAAGGAGCTCTTTCTTTGATAACTATGTTTATCCCAGATTAATTTATCAGAAAATACCACACCAGGTATTTATAAACTCTCTCTTGGCCTAATTTTCCATTATGTAAAAAACATGCAAAATGTAATACCTTTTTACCCAATACTAAAACTTTTGTTTTTTCCCTATTTATGTTTTAAATGATTTTCCTAACCATATGCTTTTCAAAAATCATTTCTTTCTGAAGGCTGCTTAGGGTATAATCTAATTAAACCATATTATCTGCAAATATTACACATAGTACATTGGTTAATCCCATTTTTTGAGTGAAGGTGTTGGAAATATCAAATTAGCTTGGTAAGTCAGCCACATCTAAGCTAAAAAGAATCAGAGCTATCCTTGGTGCAGTGCATTCCCAATATATAATTTTGCTAATTTGGCCGGAGGAGTCCATTTCAACTTGAATTCAATTCAAGGCATGAAGGGCTTGTTTTAAGTATAGCAAACCATGTGCTGTGTTTCATGCTAACAATTTTCCCCATAACCTACCATAATCAACAGAGTCAAAGGCTGTACTGGAGTCCACAAAACCACAACACAGTCTCTTATTTATATCAATGGACTTCTTCATGATTGCCCAAAATGCAAAACAGTGATTGATTGTAAAGTGGCCTGCTGGTAAAAGTTAATTTACAGAAGCCCATTCTTCCAATTTTCCCAATAGCTCTTTAGAGAAAACCTTGTGAAAACATCTAAGAGGCTATTAAGCCTACAGCTGGCAGGATTTCTTCCAATCCCCTTCTTTAATAAGGGTTTAATATTAGACCCTCCGAGGATTTGGGAATCTTTACTGTTTTTAACATTTACTGAAAAAAACACTATTTCATTTTTTGTCCACCAGTAAGTATTTACCTATATTATGGCATGTGTATGTTATGAAGTGCAGTGGCCCTACTTAAGTTGATCACTACAATTATGTTATTTATTGTTTTCAGGGAAAACAAACTTGGCTAACTCAGAATACTTTACATAATTCAGTTTTAAGATGCTAGTGAGGAGAAGACCATAGAGATTTTGTAAATATAAGTACCAAGCATCTTTCATTATCATGTGAGATACAGACCCAGCATATACAGCAAATATATTATTTAACAAATCATAGAATTTCTTCAGGTCCTCCATCTATATAACTTTAATCACCTTACATCCCTGGTTATAAAAGGATGCTTTCTGACTTTTAAGAAGGTCCCTAAACTTTTTTTAGTTACTTTTCTGAGCAGAATTTACAGACTTTATGCCTCTTCCGAGAGCTTTGTCAAACCACCCCACTGATGATTTTCTGGATCGCGTAGTTCCATTGTACTAGCTTCAATCTGTATGCACCAACCATGTTATCAAAAAGAAAAGGGAACTATCCATATTTATCCTTAAAAATAAGAGAGTTATTATGTGACAGGTGTTAGAAATGGGGTCTTTGGTTGGCAGCCAGGTTACGCCCTGTCCAAGCAAGAATCCTCACTCTAGTCAAGGTAAAAGAGAATCACCCTCAGCTAACGCTTGCTTACCCCCTTGATAGCTCGGCACGAGCAGTAGGCTTAACTTCAGAGTGCTAGGTGTAAAGTATTTGTACCAACACACACAGTAACTCAATGAAAACACTACAAAATGACACAACACAGGTTTAGAACAATAGAAGATATTTATCTAAACAAAACAAGACCAAAATGACAAAAAAACACAATACACAAGTCAAGTTATCAAATAAAAAGTAAAAAGAGCCTTCATGTAGTTTTTAACACAGTTAGCTCAAAAATGTACCTTGAGTGCATCAAAAATAACCCAGCAAGCGCGAGTGTGCATCAAAAAGGGCTTGCGATGCATCAATTTCACTCACAAGTGAGACCTTGGAAAGTTTCTCCTTTATTTGGGTCGGGGGCGTCGTTTCTTCTCTCCGCAGGAGAGCGATTTGTCAATCCGGTCAGCACTCTCGGGACTGGGCAGGTCTTGCATTGTTTCTACACGCCCAGTGGTGTTTGCGTCGGAAATCCACCCTCACGATGATCCAAAAACCACTCAGCTTGGGTTGCGATCTCCCAGCCTCCGTCAGCAATGCTGTGTGTCATTTCTCCAGCTCCGTGAGTAGATTCTTCGGTCGCGTTACAGGGGAGCGTCAATTTTCAGCCGTGAAGCAGGCGTTGCGTCGATTTCCCAGCCGCAGATCGGAGTTGCGTCGATCTTTTCCCCGAACGGCGTTCTGTGCATGGATTTCTTCATCTTAGGCTGACAGCTTCTCCTTTCCGGGTCCCTAGGACTGGATGGGCACCAGAAGGCAGAGTAGGAGTCTCTCCAGAGACTTAAGGTGCTGGCAGAGAGAAGTCTTTGCTGTCCCTGAGACTTCAAACAACAGGAGGCAAGGTCTAAATCAAGCCCTTGAAGATGTTCACAAGATGGAAGGCACACAACGTCCAGTCTTTGCCCTCCTTCTCTGGGAGAAGCAGCAACTGCAGGATAGCTCCACAAAGCACAGTTACAGGCAGGGCAGCTCTTCTTCCCCAGCTCTTCAACTTTTCTCTAGGCAGAGGTTCCTCTTGGTTTCCAGAAGTGTTCTAAAGTCTGTGGTTTTGGGTTCCCTTCTTATACCCATTTTCTCCTTTGAAGTAGGCCTACTTCAAAGTAAAGTCTCTTTTGAATCTGAAATCCTGCCTTGCCAAGGCCAGGCCCCAGACACTCACCAGGGGGTTGGAGACTGCATTGTGTGAGGGCAGGCACAGCCCTTTCAGGTGTGAGTGACCACTCCTCCCCTCCCTCCTAGCACAGATGGCTCATCAGGAAATGCAGACTACACCCCAGCTCCCTTTGTGTCACTGTCTAGTGTGAGGTGCAACCAGCCCAACTGTCAAACTGACCCCGACAGGGAATCCACAAACTGGCAGAGTCTGAAATAGCATAAGCAAGAAAATGCTAAATTTTCCAAAAGTGTCATTTTCAAACACACAGGGGGTCATTCCGACCCCGGCGGTCAAGGACCGCCGGGGCCGGGGTTGGCGGGAGCACCGCCAACAGGCTGGCGGTGCCCCACAGGGCATTCTGACCGCGGCGGTTTGGCCGCGGTCAGAACAGGAAAACCGGCCGTCTCCCGCCGGTTTTCCGCTGCCCTGGGAATCCCCCATGGCGGCGCAGCCATGGGGGATTCCGACCCCCCCACTGCCATCCTGTTCCTGGCGGTTCCGCCCGCCAGGAACAGGATGGCGGTGAGGGGTGTCGTGGGGCCCCTGGAGGCACCTGCAGTGCCCATGCCAATGGCATGGGCACTGCAGGGGCCCCCGTAAGAGGGCCCCACTTTGTATTTCAGTGTCTGCTTTGCAGACACTGAAATAAGCGACGGGTGCCACTGCACCCGTCGCACATCCTCCACTCCGCCGTCTCCATTCGGAGCCGGCATCCTCATGGAGGGGTGTTTCCCACTGGGCTGGCGGGCGGCCTTTTGGCGGTCGCCCGCCAGCCCAATGGAAAACCCAGAATACCTGCGGCGGTCTTTTGACCGCGCAGCGGTATTCTGGCGGTTCCCTCCAGGCGGGCGGCTCCCGCCGCCCGCCCGGGTCAGAATGACCCCCATAATCTCTAAATCAATTAAAAGATGTATTTTTAAATTGTGAGCTCAGAGACAGCAAACTCCAGATGTCCATCCGCTCCCAAAGGGAATCTACACTTTAATCAGATTTAAAGGTATTCCTCATGTTAAGCTATGGAAGGGACAGGCCGTCTGGCAGTGAAAAACAAATTTAGCAATATTTCACTGTCAGGATATATAAAACACATTACTATATGTCCCACCTTAATCATACACTGCACCCTGCCCTTGGGGCTACCTACAGCCTACCTTAGGGGTGCCTTACATGTGAGAAAAGGGGAGGTTTAGGCCTGGCAAGTGGGTACACTTGCCAAGTCGAATTTACAGTTAAAACTGCACACACAGACACTGCAGTGGCAGGTCTGAGACATGATTACAGAGCTACTTATGTGGGTGGCACAACCAGTGCTGCAGGCCCACTAGTAGCATTTAATTTACAGGCCCTGTGTACCTCTAGTGCACTTTACTAGGGACTTGCTAGTAAATCAAATATGCCAATCATGGATAAACCAATCAACCATACCATCTACACAGAGAGCATATGCACTTTAGCACTGGTTAGCAGTGGTAAAGTTCTCAGAGTTCAAAAGCCAACAGCAACAGGTCAGAACAAATAGGAGGCAGGAGGCAAAAAGATTGGGGATGACCCTGCATAAGCAAAAGAGTCCTACACAGTCCAACAACAGGGCACCCAAGTGTAGTTTCCTCAAGGCCTGAAGCTGTCTGTACCCAAACAGGTTTTAATCTTTTGGGGAAATCTATATCAAACACCATTGATTTGGCTCCTACAGCTGCTTCCTCTAAATGGAGTGTCCCCTGATATGTCCACTGATTGCTTCCTTCATAATGTTCTATATTAAATTCATTAACAATATTGAAGACCTCAAACGATATAATCACATACTCTATTTGCATTTATAAGATTCTGCCGGAATATCTTTCTGGACTGTTTAGCTGATTCAAAACACCCATTTTAACTTACTAGACCCTCTCTTCTAAGCTAGTCACACATAGCTTTTGAATCATAACAGCATGGATCTATTGGGAACAACACATTTGGGATATTGTACATATCGAGAATGTCAGATAATACCTCATCAATCTTCATTTAATCAATTTTTACATTGAAATCACCTGCAAAAATCAGTAATTCATCTGGGTTTTCTTCCCTTTATTCTTGTAGATGAAGTTCGAGAGCTTCCAGAAAGTTATCAACCTTTGTTTTAGCTCTTTAGAAATACATACATTTATCACAATTAACTTTGCTTTATTCCCTGGAGCAACTTGAGATTCAGCAGTTGTTGTTTGCACCCACTTACTTTCCCAGTCAATTTCCTGCACTCAACTTAAAATTCTCGTGGAAATTAATGTAAGGGCACCCTCACACAATATCCTTTCTCCACAAACATACACGGTTTACTAATAGATATGAAACTATCAATATTAGGGTTCTCACACAAGCATGTCTCCTACAGAAGGATAATATTGTAATCACAAAATAGATAATCAAAATCCCCATTGCTATACAGTTCTGTAGACCATGTATATTCCAACTGCAGAATCTTAAATCTTAATCTGCCGACTTAACTTCTTTTAGTCTCTCTCATAAGAGAGGTTATAGTTAGCAACCACATAAGCTGCAAACTTCTTTTGACCAGCATTGGGCAATGAGATATACAAACTGACCCCATTCCCTCTCCCTGTGTTATGGGCAAACTGGAGCATCATAATTATGACTAAGAGAAAGGCCCCCTTCATCAACCATATTTCCCATCCCACAAGAATGATCCTCTCCAGTGCATCAATCACAGGTCTTATTACAGACAGCAGACCAATGTTCACTTTTTGTAATTCCCTGGTTACATTCTGTAAGAGATGAGATTGAGGTTGCTAATTTTGATTTACTACTACCAATGCTATTAAGATGCCTTTTGGAGTCCCTTGCATAAGTACAAAACATCTAATGAATCTGATTGAGTTGCAGGGTTCAGATTCAGCGAGAATGAATATGATATGCTATATCCATTGTGTAGCAATTGATGACTAGATACATTTCCCCGACTGCAAACATTTGGTAACTCCCCGAATTGTCACCAGCTATCATAATTGATGACTCAAATGTATCCTCACCGAATATTTGCTGTAAATAATGGGAGGAGGAGAGTCTAGGTTCCACTGAAATAGGCGAAACAGAAGCATTAAAGTCACATATTGCACCTGACTGAAGAGCCATTTCCGGTGAGCTCTATTCAGCAACTTCCTCCCTCAACACAAATATTTGCTTTTATCCTTTCCATAGAAAATGCTTTGTTACAAATTTCCTAATAGTTTGATTGTAGGAACCTATTATCCAAATCATTTAAGGAACCTGTATTGGCCTACAATCCACATTCTGTATTTAAAATTGGCTCCTCTGAGCCATTTGTATGTTGTTTCAAAATGTTCCCTATTATCCATTGGTCATTGCAAGTTTTATTTGATCTGAGCAAGCAAATACACTTTGAGCTTTTAAAATTTTAAAATTGATACTTAAAGAATGAGGAAGAGTATTCAACTCACTACATGCCTCTCTAAAGCTACCTTTATAACCGGCTAGTCTCTGTCACACCCTATAATTCTATTAAAACTCCCACATTTCCAAGGTCATCCAAGGCCATCTACCTAGCCCCCGATTCACTCAGGATGTGAGCGGACATGAGACCTTGCTACCTTAAAATTGGAAGTGCTTTTTTCATGGGGAAAGGGCACACTGGTCACTTCTGCAGCCCTCAGATTACACAAAATACCTCCTATCTTCAGGGTCAATTTCAGGGGAAATTGGATGCCCAATTTCCAGCTCACATTCAAGCCCATTCATTGGGTATTAAGAAAAAATGCCTTGGGTTTAACTCCTGGGAAGACCCCCCACACACTCCCACAACTTGAACAGAACACACTCCTACTCCAATAAATAAAGGAGATTCGTCTTGGGTGGGACATGCCTGGGCAGTTTGATATACACCATTCATCACCTTAATAGGAAGAAAAGCCACCCAGAGTAGCATCCAATTGTTTCAAGGTCCGCCAAAAATGAAAAGAAAGAAAAGATACTCTATTACAGGTATGTCACAGTAATAAAAGGCTGCTTCACCTGAGCATGACATTGCCAAACCTGAGAAACATCTCTCATTTGCCTATAAGCCCAGGGGCAGCATCTTGCCAAACAGAAAAACCCTATAACAAGGCCATACTAGAGCAGCCTCTTAATTGTGTTTGTCAGGCCACCAGAACGCCTTGTTTTGCCTTGACCTCAACTTCAATTCAGCAAGACAAGTCCTCTCACTCCCCACTGGGGAGTTACAATAACCAACCTGGCCAGTATGTCAAGGTACAGCTCATCTCCTCAATCTTGCACACTTGCTTCTTTGGACACACCCCTGATTCTTGGTTTGCAGCAGCGGGATGCTTTCCTGGCTGGCACCAGATATGAATGATGAATTCAGAGTCCACTCTTCAGATCACTTCTGGATCTGTGGAAGACACAGAAGGAGGACTGCTCTGCTGCCCTGCTGCTGGGAGGACTGCCCTGCTGCCTGAGGAAGGAAGGTTGGGCCTCCTACTTTAATCCAAAACCACCAGGGTGACTGCAAGGGCTAACTGGTTTCCCTCTGGTGAGTCCTTACCTCCCAAGTGGTACCCTTCAGGTGCTATACCTTTGGAAAGTGGCGTTGGTGGTACTGTTCCTATCTAACCCTGAAAGTTGGAACTTAGAACATTTTTCAGGCAAAACTGCCTGGAGAACCGACAGAATGGGGAACCCACCTGCCAACCAAGCTGCCCAAGGTGCATCAGTGGTTTGCCTGAATTCGCAGTAGCTTCCACAATGTTCTTCTCTAGGGCTGCATAACCTCTCCAGGACCTGCTGACAGTGCTATCTGGCCTCCTACTTTAATCCAAAACCACCAGGGTGACTGCAAGGGCTAACTGGTTTCCCTCTGGTGAGTCCTTACCTCCCAAGTGGTACCCTTCAGGTGCTATACCTTTGGAAAGTGGCGTTGGTGGTACTGTTCCTATCTAACCCTGAAAGTTGGAACTTAGAACATTTTTCAGGCAAAACTGCCTGGAGAACCGACAGAATGGGGAACCCACCTGCCAACCAAGCTGCCCAAGGTGCATCAGTGGTTTGCCTGAATTCGCAGTAGCTTCCACAATGTTCTTCTCTAGGGCTGCATAACCTCTCCAGGACCTGCTGACAGTGCTATCTGGCCTGGTTTAGCCTTCGTCAGCTAAAATCTGCAACCTCATCCTGCTAGGTGAATCCACATGCAAGAAAATCTTCTAAGTATGAATATAGAAATCTTTATGGGGCTCAATGATGGCCAGCACCCTATCGATGATGACGACCATCTCAGCCTGAAAATCTAGCTTTTCTCACGCTGAACTTTTTTCTGTATTTGTTGATGACTACACTGAGGCCTCATCCATTGCCTCCCCACTGTCCATTATAAATCCTCAGATGCAGCCTGCTGCTATGCCCCGCTGAAATTCTACCTTCTCAAGAACTTTTCTTTCAAACTTTTTTAAGCCTCAAGGCAAGCTGAGACAGAGCTGTATTCACCCCTTGTATTCAACCCTCACTACAATGCAGTCAGTCCCAACTTTTGATTTTTACCCAGTTTTGTATGACCAGATGGCCAGGACTGATGGTAGATTTCACAAATAAACTTGAAAAAATCGTAACTGTGGTTCCACTGATTGCATATCATTCATTTTGGAGTCATTTTATTTATTAAAACTTACCATATTTTTAAATTGATGTGAGACTTTTCTTATGCTGTATTTTCACATTATTACTCTTTGTGTGCTGCATAAATACTCTAACTTAAGACTGAATGCTTTTGTGACAAGCTACCAGCATATTAAACCCAGGTTCATTTTGTGTTTTTTTGTAGTTCACCCTGACAAGAACTGTGTTTAATTGTTTGAGTGGAACTACCATGTCTCTAAACTAATAATCCAATTTCTTACAGATGTATTTTGTCTACAGAACAGAAAGGACGTCAGTAGTGGTTGGTTTACAGGTGTAAATCTCATCAGGCTTAGTCATTTTGCACTTGTTTAATTCATACATTTTCTCCACTGTCCTGAGAGATGGAGACCTGCTTTCATTTGATACTACAGGGAGCAGTAATATTAGGGTAGGGAGATGGAGATATAGCAGAGAAAATGACACAGAGTCGGGAAGGACTTCAAAAGAAGAAATCAAGGTAGGACTTCTGAAAGGTTTGGAACAGCAGCAAGGAAGGCAGCATGCCTCATTTAATGATGAATTACATTATAATAAAGAGCAAGCTCAGTAATTTCAATGATTTCTTCACATCTTCATCAAGCTCCAAAACAACATTTTCTCTGTTGAAAGGCATTGAATATTTATCTATGCCACTTCTTTTCAGCCTCAGAATAATACTTTCACTACTCCTATTCCTACTTCTCGTCCTCCTCCTACTACTATTACTACTACAACTGCTACTAATAATATTATTAATAATTCATTTATCACTTTATTTATTACAATAATTACAATACAGTCAACTTCTTGGGCAAGAAAAGTAAGGGTATATATAAAATAAGAATTATTTTCTTAAATAAGGGGAAATAGATCATAAGTTAAGAAGGTATATGAACAAAAGGAGTCTGCCCCTATATCTACAGCAAATAGAAACTTTTACATGCAGTCTCAAAAGTCCTAGGAAACTTATCAAATTGAGTCTTCACCGTAACTTTTGGACAAATATCAATCAATGAGCCCAACCTTAACATCTAAGGAGATTGCATTTCTATGTGTAAACCTTGTGTGAGTTCCAAAACGTGCATGAAAATTGTGTGTTCTATAGAACTCAGTAACTTAAATTAAGTCTAATTATGTCTGTATCATACAGCAGAAGTTGAACTACAAATGCACCCAAGGGGTGCAACAAACAGGCATTTGTGCCTGCTTTATGCACCCCCAGAGCACTTTGGCACAGATTTAAGAGGGCCTTGCATCATTTTAACACCACATTAGTGTCATTTTTTTATGCTAATTTGGTGTTAGAAAGCCAAAAATGCTGCGCCATATTTACATGGTGGCGCAATGCATGCATTTTGCCCAGTGCTTAATTTGTAAATCAAAATGTGCCGGTGCCCAAAGCCCTCCTCTTAAACATGTTGCAGCTGCAATTAAATGTGCGAAAATGGAATACTGAGGCGGCGTAATCCTAAAACCATCTCGGGCCTTTTCAATCCATATAAAGCCACTCCCTGCCCCTTCAGCTCACTCTAGCAGCTTCCTACTTTCTCCCTTTGTAATGCGTTCTTTCGTTTTTCCTTTCCTCCGCATTTCCCATATGAGTCTTTTGCTGGTAGCAAATGCTTGAGGCAGAAGAACAATTCCTGGCCCTCCAAAATAAGTGCCAGTGCTCAGCACCGGAAACAACAAGCACAAATTAAGCACTGATTGCGTCACTTTGTAACCCATTGTGCCACATTATGCCTGCACCCGGAATAATGTACATAAAGGGGGCATTCCCCTCTTAGACCAGCCCAAGAAAACGGTGCAAGAAAATCTAAGAGATTTCCTTGCGCCAATCTTTTTTGCACTTTTAACACCTGCTCAGAGTATGGCGCTAGTACCCCTGACTATCGCAATAGTGCACCGTATTTTAAATACAGTGTACACATGGTGGCATTAGGGGGGCACTAAGGGGTGCCAAAAAAATTGGCCCTGCACTAGTGGCATCTCCACTTTTCAGAAATCTGCCCCTTTGTGTTTACCGAAGGGGCTGCAAAGACTTGTGAGGCCCCTACTGAAATACAGATAGCGCTGGTACACATATAGTGCCAGCAATATCACTAGACGGAGTTTGCATGGGGGTATGACCCCATGTAAATGAGGGAATCTCTTTGACTCTGCTTCCATGCTGTATTACTGACGTGGGCGCAGATGCAAATATGCCTTTAGAAGGCACATTGAAAGCACGCCACAAAAAGGTGGCACACTTTCAGTTAGCCTTTTAAATCCAGCCCCCTAAATGGATGGAAGTCCCAGGCATTCTCTTGTAGGAGGGTGCACTCACTCACTGCACCCTCCTGCAAGGAGATCGCTAATCTCTTTTAAAAGTGCAGGTGGGTTGCCGTTTGCATAGAGAAACACAGAACAGCTTTTAAACAGCTGCTCCATAATTCTCTTGAATGTGCTTCTCGAGTTCACAGCTGCCCGGAGGACAGCACATTCTTCATGATAGGGCACACTTTTCATGTTTCCACCCGGGGCTCCTGCTTTAATGAGCACCATGGCACAAACCTGGAAAGTGTGCTTTAGCTGTGACACTTTGCAGATATTATTTTTTGCAATGTACCATATGAAAAGTTAATTAGTGCCAAAAATCAAATCTAACATATCTGTTTAATGCAACCAGGTACCAACATGAATAGGAAGTTGCAGAGAACAAACCACTAATCGTCTTTGTGAAATGTCTGTATCTGAAGATGGGTTATACATATTATGTGTCTCAGTCATTTCTTTTTCAATCTCTCCTAGCAGACAAACACGATAGATAACAGAAGGAAAAATATCAGGACAAATACCGCCATTATGTGACTCTTATTTCATTGTATGTAGATACGAATTTCCTGTTTTGACTGCTCTCTGAGTGTTGAACTGTATGTCATAAACATTTCTACCTTGTGACAATGTATTCCCTGTGGGCAGTATGTAATTTGTGCCAGTGGTTGCAATGAATACCACCAGCAGCTCATTTCCTCTTTCAAAGCCATTATTATCATGACAACTTCCAATACAGTGATCTTCAACAATTTACCGTATTGACAGCTGTTAGGGTGGGAATGTCCCGTGCATGGTGTACAAATGTTTGCCTGCCCAGTGTGTATGAACTGTATACCTGTGATCCTGGTTTTTGATTTTGACCATGCCACACACCAACCCCATGTACTAATCCCAAGTGCATGGATCAACCTAGGCTTGGTCTGAATACAGTGCTAGGTTCTAAAACTCAACCTCAACCAGGATATGCATCCTCATAGTGAAAGAGGACTACCGTCCCAGTCATCACTTCCATGCATAGAGTGCGGTGGTGGCAGCATAGTGTGTTAGTGAAATACAATGGCAGGCTTTTTACCTGTGCAGTATCCTGGAATAATAACATGACATGTTATGTATTGTGTGAGTGCATTTTCCAAGAAACCTCAGTGTGCTATGCAGTGTATTGTGCTTGCATGTATACTAGAAACAATAGTGTGCCATGCAGGAGTGTTGAAGGTCTGTGGGTTCCATTCTGGAAGTCTACAGTATGACCTGAGTACAAGATGGGAGACAGGTTGTTTTTCTCCAGGTGGCCTATGTGTATTATTGTCATCACCTAGAGGGGAGGGGAGCATCAGACACGTTGGTGAGAAAAGATGAGCTAGACTTTCCTTAGAAGTGCCAAGGTCCTTACTGATACCTTGCTGGAAATTACTTTGATTGCAGCTGCCATTTGGTGAGTGGTGGGAGTACAGTGTAAGGCCTGGAGTATCTATTGATAGACAAAGGAGTCCTTTGAAAGGACACTGATTCTTGCTTCTGTTTCTGATCTCTGTGAGTAAGTATTATAAATCACTTGGTGCATCGTGCTCTCACATCTTTTGTAACTTTGTAATAGGTATTCCGTCTTGGGATCATCCTACTGGGCAGAGCATCCTTGCAGACAAAGGACAGGTCAGAAAGGTCATATGAAAGGAGAACTGCCCGTTACTAGGAGCATACCCGAAATACATATCCTCCATCAGAAATACAAACATGGGAGCTCAAGATCTATTGTTTTTCTTTATAGTGGTCTCTTGTACCGAGAATGGGGACTATGAAACAGTCAAGGGATGATGTAGCACTGGCAGTCACCTACCCAGAGGCAAGAGAACTTCATCTGGAGTTTAATTTGAAGAAGACATTACTGACAGTCCAGAGTGCCAAGATATCCTGCCTGTGAACAAATGAATGAAGTGCCAACCTTGAAGAAGGGGTAGATTGTGGAAAAGGCTACATTATTGACCCTGGTGTTAGGTCCATTTGATAGAGACTTGTCAAGCAAGCCCACTGAAGGAATCACAGTACTGTTGGCTCGGGCAACACAATTGTCATGACGTATCCCTGTTGAAGCCACCAACCTGCTGAAATGTTGTGCTCATGTGATGGGCCTGGGTGAAGTTGGGATGGGCTCACACTGTTGGCCAATATGCCCTGTAAGTGGATTGTCTAACTGCTACACTCCAGTGTGTTGTTGGGCCGAGAAGAGTCCTGAAGATTAATGCCCATATTTAACGGAAAATGAAGGAGCGTGACCCTGTGCCAAAATTGGCAACGCTGCGCTCTGTCATTTTCACAATGCAGGGTTGTGCTGAATTTAATTGAATGCGGCACACCCCTGTGTTGTCCCCTGTGCTGGTGCTAAATTGACCTACCTACCATCAACGCAGACATCCTTGCACCGCTGTGCAAGGATGTCTGCGTTGAGGGAGTTGATTTTTTTCTGTGTGGGAAGGTGTCCCTTCCTGCACATAAACAATCACTAATGGTGATTTAGCACCTCTGTGTGTGCTGCAGAATGCTGCAGAATGCAACACACACAGATGTTCCAAAGCATAATTTTGAAATCATTGTTAATGTGCAGGAAGGGACAACTTCCTGCCCATAAACAATCACGCCTGGAATTTTGCTTCTTCTATGCGTAGACAGAATGTAGCAGACATAGAAAAAGTGAAAAACGAGGAGGAATACAACTATTGCTCCTCGTTGCGCCTTGCTAACGACACCCTGGGGTGGCGTTAGATTTTGCTGCTGCCTCAGGTGTACGAAAACTTGTAAATCTGAGGCAGCATCAAAATACAATGGGTGTTGCTGTGGCACACCCACAGTAACATCCATCGCACGCCTCTTCCACGCATGTTGCGTGTGAAGGGGCCGTGTTTACAAGGTGGCGTTAAGCCACAAAATGTGCCTTAACACCACCTTGTAAATACGGCACAGGGCATTGTACCATCGAAGTGTCATGAAAAGTGACTCTTCGGTGGCTCTAGGGGCTCATAAATATGCCCCTAAATTGCCGCAGATGTACCCTGTAGGGAGCGTCTTAAAAATTTAAGGTTGGTGCCTGGAAACAGTGAGTGCAGAAGATAGGATCTGGCACCCACTCCTCTAAAGAACTGTCACCTGCAGATGAGTGGCCAGTGTGCCTAGAAGAATCACCAAGTACTCACCAGAAGGCCTGAGCAAGCCGAGACCTGCAGTCGCCTCCCAGAGAAGGGCCAAGGTCGGAATCCTTCACTCCTGACTTGCCCTGAAATCAACGCTCTATGTGAGTGGCTGATGCCCATCCAAAGAGGACTACTGCATATTGCAGGAAGCTCCTGTGTGCCAATGGTGAGATCCTGCTGTAGCAGGAAGAGTGAACTCTGCCCTGCATCTCTCCTGGATTGCCACATTCAGTTTTAGGCCACCACCACTGCTGATGAACATCCTGCCATAGGAAGGCTGATCGCAGCCCTGCACTGCAATCTGGAATTGGTGAGACACTGAGAATGCCAAATGCAGTCCAGAGCTGCTAACCTGAACTTGGTGAGAGACTGATGTAGTCTACGCCGGGGGGACCGTGTGCTAATCTATGTATGGGTGAGAGGGGTAAGAAGCAAGAGCTGCACTACCTGTTTGCTTGATTGAATCTCATGGACCCAGTAACAGTGGGGGAAGACCCACTTGAGACTGGTTCTAATCAGTAGAAGCCCTTAAGAGTTCCAAACCCCACAGCTGGGTATTGGGTATTTGTGCATAACTGAATGTGTAGTGATCTTCTATGTGTTTTGTATAAAACAAAGTAGTTGCCTTTTCCTACAAGGAGAGGCACCAGGCTAGGAATTGATTTTGTTGGTGGGGGTATTGATTCTTGAGCCTGAACAACCCCCACTCTAATCTCCCTGAGAATCTTGTGACTGCTCACCTATGCTACCAGAGAGTCAAGTGCAGAAAGGGATGTACTTGGCTCACTTTGCGGAGCTATAGAAGGGCCGCCTTGAGACAGTAGAAGTAAAAGAGATCAATCCCCATGGTTGTAGTCCAGCAACCCTTACCTGCCCTGTTTCCTCCTGTATGGAGTTTGACAACAGCTCTTCTAATTGCACAAACTACAATGGATTTGAAAGAAGGACTATTATTCACATTCTACAGTGGTATGTATTATTTTCCCTTAGCATATCAGACATGATCTGGTATTTGTTTGTAGTGGAGCTGCAGCTGCGGTGAGGACGGTATAGCCTGCCTCCCTGGCATACATTGCATCATAGCACAGCCTCTCTAGTTTTTTTTTGGGGGGGGCACTTATGTATTTTTACAAATTTCGCACCGCATTACATTTACCTATTTTGAAATATACACCTGCTACTAGATACATAAATGCTTAAACATGACTGCACTCCTCAGAAGCTGCGATATCTTAATTTTCCTTTGAATTATTTGTCATTTTTACGAAAGTCAGAAGTTTGCACCAAATGCAGAGGAAGCCATAGTGGCACAAAGTTGTTGCATACTTTGTGAATTAGGCCCAATATGAGGTTGCTGATGAGTTCTAAATGTTAAAGCGGCACACTTTCAGTTAGCCCTTTAAATCCAGGCCTCTAAAGGGATGGAAGTCCCAGACATTCTTTTGCAGTAGGGTGCACTCACTCACTGCACCCTCCTGCAATGAGATCGCTAATCCCTTTTAAAAGTGCAGGTGGGTTGCTGCATAGAGAAACACAGAGCAGCTTTTAAACAGCTGCTCCATAATTCTTTTGAATGTGCTTCCCCAGTTCACAGCTGTCCAGAGGACAGCAGATTCTTTCTGATAGGGCACACTTTTCATATTTCCACCCGGGGCCCCTACATAAATGAGCACCATGGCACAAACATGGAAAGTTCGCTTTAGCTATAACACTTTGCAGATATTATTTTTTGCAATGTACCATATGAAAAGTTAATTAGTGCCAAAAATCAAACCTAACATATCTGTTTAATGCAACCAGGTACCAACATGAATAGGAAGTTGTAGAGAACAAACCCCTAATTGTCTTTGTGAAATTTCTGTATCTGAAGATGGGTTATACATATTATGCGCCTGAGTCATTTCTTTTTTAATCTCTCCTAGCAGACAGACACAATAGATAACAGAAGGAAAAATATCAGGACAAATACCGCCATTATGTGACTCTTTTTTCATTGTATGTAGATACGAATTTCCTGTTTTGACTGCTCTCTGAGTGTTGAACTGTATGTCTGCTTCTGGCACTTAGTCAAATAAACATTTCTTCCTTGTGACAATGTATTCCCTGTGGGCAGTATGTAATTTGTGCCAGTGGTTGCAATGAATACCATCAGCAGCTCATTTCCTCTTTCAAACCCATTATTATCATGAAAACAAGAACTTCCAATACAGAGATCTTCAACAATTTACTGTATTGACAGCTGTTAGGGTGGGAATGTCCTGTGCATGGTGTACAAATGTTTGCCTACCCAGTGTGTATGAACTGTATACCTGTGATCCTGGTTTTTGATTTTGACCATGCCACACACCAACCCCATGTACTAATCCCAAGGGCATGGATCAACCTAGGCTTGGTCTGAATACAGTGCTAGGTTCTGGAACTCAACCTCAACCAGGATAGGTTAACCAATGCATCCTCATAGTGAAAGAGGACTACCGTCCCAGTCATCACTTCCACGCATAGAGTGCGGTGGTGGCAGCATAGTGTGTTAGTGAAATACAATGGCAGGCTTTTTACCTGTGCAGTATCCTGGAATAATAACATGACATGTTATGTATTGTGTGAGTGCATTTTCCAAGAAACCTTAGTGTGCTATGCAGTGTATTGTGCTTGCATGTATACTAGAAACAATAGTGTGCCATGCAGGAGTGTTGAAGATCTGTGGGTTCCATTTTGGAAGTCTACAGTATGACCTGAGTACAAGATGGGAGACAGGTTGCTTTTCTCCAGGTGGCCTATGTGTATTATTGGCATCACCTAGAGGGGAGGGGAGCATCAGACAAGTTGGTCAGAAAAGATGAGCTAGACTTTCCTTAGAAGTGCCAAGGTCCTTACTGATACCTTTCTGGAAATTACTTTGATTGCAGCTGCCATTTGGTGAGTGGTGGGAGTACAGTGTAAGGCCTGGAGTATCTATTGATAGACAAAGGAGTCCTTTGAAAGGACACTGATTCTTGCTTCTTTTTCTGATCTCTGTGAGGAAGTATTATAAATCACCAGGTGCATCGTGCTCTCACATCTTTGTAACTTTGTAATAGGTATTCCGTCTTGGGATTATCCTACTGGGCAGGGCATCTTTGCAGACAAAGGACAGGTCAGAAAGGTCATATGGAAGGAGAACTGCCCGTTACTAGGAGCATACCCGAAATACATATCCTCCATCAGAAATACAAATATGGGAGCTCAAGATCTATTGTGTTTCTTTATAGTCGTCTCTTGTACCGAGAATGGGGACTATGAAACAGTCAAGGGATGATGTAGCACTGGCAGTCACCTACCCAGAGGCAAGAGAACTTCATCTGGAGTTTAATTTGAAGAAGACATTACTGACAGCCCAGAGTGCCAAGATATCCTGCCTGTAAACAAATGAATGAAGTGCCAACCTTGAAGAAGGGGTAGATTGTGGAAAGGGCTACATTATTGACCCTGGTGTTAGGTCCATTTGATAGAGACTTGTCAAGCAAGCCCACTGAAGGAATCAAAGTACTGTTGGCTCGGGCAACGCAATTGTCATGACGTATCCCTGTTGAAGCCACCAACCTGCTGAAATGTTGTGCTCATGTGATGGGCCTGGGTGAAGTTGAGATGGGCTCATACTGTTGGCCAATGTGCCCTGTAACTGGATTGTCTAACTGCTACACTCCAGTGTGTTGTCGGGCCGAGGAGAGTCCTGAACATTAAGGCCCATATTTAACGGAAAATGAAGGAGCGTGACCCTGTGCCAAAATTGGCAACGCTGCGCTCTGTCATTTTCACAATACAGGGTTGTGCTGAATTTAATTGAATACAGCACACCCCTGTGTTGTCCCCTGTGCTGGTGCTAAATTGACCTACCTACCATCAACGCAGACATCCTTGCACCATCGTGCAAGGATGTCTGCGTTGAGGGAGTTGATTTTTTATGTGTGGGAAGGTGTCCTGCACATAAACAATCACTAATGGTGATTTGGCACCTCTGTGTGTGCTGCAGAATGCTGCAGAATGCAACACACACAGATGTTCCAAAGCATAATTTTGAAATCATTGTTAATGTGCAGGAAGGGACAACTTCCTGCCCATAAACAATCATGTCTGGAATTTTGCTTCTTCTATGCGTTGACAGAATGTAGCAGACATAGAAAAAGTGAAAAACGAGGAGGAATACAACTATTGCTCCTCGTTGCGCCTTGCTAACGACACCCTGGGGTGGCGTTAGATTTTGCTGCTGCCTCAGGTGTACGAAAACTTGTAAATCTGAGGCAGCATCAAAATACAATGGGTGTTGCTGTGGCACACCCACAGTAACATCCATCGCACGCCTCTTCCACGCATGTTGCGTGTGAAGGGGCCGTATTTACAAGGTGACGTTAAGCCACAAAATGTGGCTTAACACCACCTTGTAAATACGGCGCAGGGCATTGTACCATCGAAGTGTCATGAAAAGTGACTCTCGGTGGCTCTAGGGGCTCATAAATATGCCCCTAAGTTGCCGTAGATGTACCCTGTAGGGAGCCTCTTAAAAAATTAAGGTTGGTGCCTGGAAACAGTGAGTGCAGAAGATAGTATCTGGCACCCACTGCTCTAAAGAACTGTCACCTGCAGATGAGTGGCCAGTGTGACTAGAAGAATCACCAAGTACTCACCTGAAGGCCTGAGCAAGCCGAGACCTGCAGTCGCCTCCCAGAGAAGGGCCAAGGTCGGAAACCTTCACTTCTGACTTGCCCTGAAATCAATGCTCTATGTGAGTGGCTAATGTCCATCAAAGAGTACTACTGCATATTGCACGAAGCTCCTGTGTGCCAATGGTGAGATCCTGCTGCAGCAGGAAGAGTGGACTTTGCCCTGCATCTCTCCTGGATTGCCACATTCAGTTTTAGGCCACTACCACTGCTTATGAACATCCTGCCATAGGAAGGCTGATCGCAGCACCTGGCCTGCAATCTGGGATTGGTGAGACACTGAGAATGCCAAATGCAGTCCAGAGCTGCTAACCTGAACTTGGTGAGAGACTGATGTAGTCTATGCCGGGGGGGGCGTGTGCTAATCTAGGTATGGGTGAGAGGGGTGAGAAGCAAGAGCTGCACTACCTTTTTGCTTGATTGAATCTCATGGACCCAGTAACAGTGGGGGAAGACCCACTTGAGCCTGGTTCTAATCAGTAGAAGCCCTTAAGAGTTCCAAACCCCACAGTTGGGTATTGGGTATTTGTGCATAACTGAATGTGTAGTGATCTTCTATGTGTTTTGTATAAAACAAAGTAGTTGCCTTTTCCTACAAAGAGAAGCACCAGGCTAGGAATTGATTTTGTTGGTGGGGGTATTGATTCTTGAGCCTAAATAACCCCCACTCTAATCTCCCTGAGAATCTTGTGACTGCTCACCTATGCTACCACTGAGAGTCAAGTGCAGAAAGGGCTGTACTTGGCTCACTTTGCGGAGCTATAGAAGGGCCACCATGAGACAGTAGAAGTAAAAGAGCTCAATCCCCATGGTTGTAGTCCAGCAACCCTTACCTGCCCTGTTTCCTCCTGTATGGAGTTTGACAACAGCTCTTTTAATTGCACAAACTACAATGGAATTGAAAGAAGGACTATTATTCACATTCTAGAGTGGTACGTATAATTTTCCCTTAGCATATCAGACATGATGTGGTATTTGTTTGTAGTGGAGCTGCAGCTGCGGTGAGGACGGTATAGCCTGCCTACCTGGCATACATTGCATCATAGCACAGCCTCTCTAGGTTTTTTTTGGGGGGGGGCACTTATGTATTTTTACAAATTACACACCGCATTACATTTACCTATTTTGAAATATACACCTGCTACTAGATACATAAATGCTTAAACATGACTGCACTCCTCAGAAGCTGCGATATCTTCATTTTCCTTTGAATTCTTTGTCATTTTTACGAAAGTCAGAAGTTTTCACCAAATGCAGAAGAAGCCATAGTGGCACAAAGTTGTTGCATACTTTGTGAATTAGGCCCAATATGAGGTTGCTGATGATTTCTAAATGTTAATGTCTAAAAGCTCAAATTTTCATTACTTCAGGTTACATTATGTTTTTGACCAAAAATATCACTACAAAGTTGATTTTAAAATATATCGATCTGAGTCCAGATTCCTCCTTCACAATAATCGTTTTGGGACAAAACTGTATGCTATCATACATTTTTGTTCTGTGCAATTACGTGAGGGGTATTTAACTTTTTGATCATTTATTTATTGGTAACTGACGACTTTTTTGTGACTTTGGAAATTATTCTTTGTGTTAATGTAGTTCATTTATTAGGGATATTTATAGAGCCTGAAACTGTATATCAAGATGCAGGATGCAATTAAAGGAGTAAGCAGAATTAAGCACCATTCAGTCTCCTTTGGAGATGAGCGGGAACGCGCACACAAAGGTTTTCCTCTTTTTTATTTATATATAAGAAATACTGCAGTGTAATACGTTTTCTTGTTACACTATTACAAGAAGCACCCAATACGTACCCTTTGAACAGAAGACATCTATGAATACCTGCTTGCGCTCTAAAAGCGTGTGAACAAGCGGAAGTAGAAGCTGGAAGAAGTTCCAGATCAGGATTAGAGACCGAGATTGGATTTGTTTTTTTGTTCAACTTTGACTTCTCGAGCCTTGCGAGGTCTTGTTTAGATGTTACGTAAATATGATTTTTGGTGAGGTGAAAGGAAAAATGTTGCCTGCTTTTGAAGGAACTATTTGAAAGTAGGAAAGACCTGTGAAGATGACATTACCTCAACTGTAATGTGCTGAATGAGAGGGTCTGTAAAATGTTTGATCTACAGTAAAGAAGCCCATCGGTGATAAGTGGAATCTGATCTTGGATTTAATGGATTTTATTGGCTCTGCGGTGTGATGGTAAGAATGTATCCCATGGAGAAGGCAAGGGATTTGGAAAAAAGAGGTAAAAAGATTAACCCGGCTTCTAGGTTTATAGTATTGTTCTAGGTTTGATATTAGAAGCGAAAGCTGAAATTGGCTAGGAGAAAAAATCCGTTTCAATCACATTTTGCTTGACATACCATTAACACCAAGTGGTGATATGGCACTGTGCCCCACAGGGAACAACACTTTTCTGTGCCTTCGGGGTACTTCGGTATTGAAGAAGTGGCCAGAGGTGCTTTCCAAAGCATTTCTGTAATACAGAATACATGTGCGTCAACGTGATCTCAAAATGGTGTTTCCTCATTTGTAAAGTGGTATGGTCCCCATGCAAATGAGAATATACTTTGTCTCTGTTCCCCTTCTGTATTAGAATCTTAAGGCACACTGACTGTGCACTATATTGAGATAGATTATAGGCAGTGCACTGCCTGTGGGTGCCCCTTGACACGGGGATTTACAGGAAAAGCCCTGCTGGCAGTGCAGTCACTCATTGCACCCACTTGAAGAAGATGTCTTTCTACTTTTAAATGCAGACCGCATTGCTGCCTGCACACTGAAAGACAAACCAGCAGCTTTAAACAGCCGGTCCATCTTACATTAATGTGTTATTCTCAGTGTAGGCACCAGCACTGGGTACAGTGTATTTCTTGTATTACCACTCACTGTACCCTTCAGAACCCAGAACCCAGAGCTCAGACTTAAGTGTGGAGCACAGAAGGGACAGTTGCCATATCTCTGATATGGCCTTTGGTTATATTGATTAAAAATCAGGTCTTCAGCTGGATTATATCTAAGGCCACATACATGTTCTCATATTGGTATGTGTCATTGGTGTACTGATTCATGGAAATTAATTTTTGTTAGTTGAGGTGATGTGATGTACCATTTGAAGATCAAGAGAAATGATATAGTGCTCTGGAGGCCTAAAAGATGACGTGGCTGGAGGAGTAAATTGACATCCTTAGGTAAATGCAATTGTGTTGTGTTAGTTGAAAAATAATGAGAAGACTCCCCAATACCTATATTTTTTGCTAAGATAAAGAGTAGTGCCTCGTAGTCTGCCATTTCAAAGAATGCAGGAAGAGCCGATAGGACTAGTAATCAAGGTTTATTGTCTAAAATCAAAGCGTTTCATTACTAAGTGGGGATTAGCAGTGCTAGTACCACATTGAGGTCTAATTTGTGACTGCCATTGTTCAAGAGGTTATGGATGTCTCTACATATCAGGATTAGAATGCCAAATGCCCTTCTTAAGATGTCCTAGAGTTCTTGAAGTTTTGAGAAGAGGTGCTATTTGCTGAATGTAGATCGGTATTGCTATAGGAATTTGAGAACCATTCAGAGTTTAACTGAAGTTGTAATTGGGATTATAAGAGAAATCATTTTTTCTATAAATTAATTTTTGTGCCCCAAATATTGCCAAAATGAATCCTGAGATGTGTTTGTGAAAGGTTTCAATAAAATACAGTCTTGCAAATACATCTGGAGCAGGTCCTTTCAAGCTTCCCCTTGCTGTGGTCAGTGTTTCCTCCTCCACACTGCTAGTAGGGCTGCTCCTGCCCTGTCAGCCAGCTTAGTTTTTAAATTCAGTTCCTCTTTTAATTCCTGCCATCCGCTTCACTCCACCTGCCTCCCCTGAACCCCTGCTAGGAAATACTTAATGGAGGCTGCAACCAAACTCCATTGAGCAGGTACTCACCAGCTCACCCCTCACTGCAGTCAGTGCCTTCTTCCTCCGCACTGCTGATAGGGTAGCTCCTGCCCTTTGCTGGTCAGTCCTAGGCTGCCTGCCCTGTCAGCCAGTTTAGTTTTGAAATGTAATTCCTCTTTAAATTCATTTTGGGTTCTTGGGTCCCTGCCATTCCTTGGACATTCCGTGATGATTTCCACCTGTTGCTTCTCACCAACCACTTTCCGCCACTCATCTCGCCTGTGGCCATGTCAGGACCTATTTAATGGACCTATTTAATGGAGGCATGAAGCCCAGTGGTTGCATTTAGCAGGCATGCTGCCAGCATGCCAAAAGCGCATGGACTGCACCCAGAGCCAGGAATCCTGGCCCTCTGAGCACCCACAGATACTCCACCACATATCTCCGAGCCCTGGACCCCAAACAGCAACACAATTTCTGCATCACATCTCCTCATTCCACAGCAGGGTCATTCACCAGCCACTGATGCCTCTTCACCTGCAAAACAGGTCTACATGCCCTCACAGACATCTGCGCCACTCCCACTCTACCGACTAAGACCACCCAAGAACCAATTTGATGGCTGCTGATCAATGCCACATGACTCTGCAAACACACCACTGAAGTCCAGGACACCATCTCCATCCTTGCCCCTGATGTAACGTTCATCACAGAGACCTGGCTCAACCCCTCCTCTGCACCCGACTTCGTCACCATAATGCCCAACGGCTAGAAGATGATACACTAGGACCACACCAACAAACACGGGAGCGACATTGCCATAATTGTCAAAGAAACAATCCAATGCGCCACCACAGAAGACAACATCACACCATCCATGGAACTCAAAACATTTCCAAATTCACACAGAGACAAAACAACCATCAAAGGCACCCGTGCCCACAGACCCCAGCACCACGCACCATCATCACAGATTTCATTGCCCCACTCACCATCGAAGCCAAGCTCTACATCTTCCTCGGAGAATTCAACCTCCACCTAGACGACCCCTACAAACACAAACTCTGCCAACCTCCTGAGATGAATGGACAACATTGGCCTCACCCAGTTGATTACAGGCCCCACATACACACACACACAGTAGGACACCCACTGGACCCTATCTTCGTGTCCAGCAAAAAAAGTCAATTACAGCCGAACCACAGAACTCACCTGGATTGACCACTTCATCGTCCATTTCCCCATTACAGGATCACCTCACTCCACCTCTGACCCTCCCATCACCTCCTTCCACAACTGGAGCAAAGTGACACAGACCCAATGGATAGATGCCCTCATCACCACCCGGGCCAGCGCCACAGCCAACCTGGAGCAAGCAGTTAAGAAATTTAACAACTGGATCACCAACTCCTCCAACTGAGTCACCCCCATAAAACCAGACAAAACCTGCAGATCCATCAAACAAGCCATCTGTTTCACACCAGAACTCTGCATACTGAAATGCGGGCTGCAAAACAACTGGAGAGAAAATGGCATACCAGCGGAGACGAGACAGACAGGGCCACCTTCAAGTCAGTCCTCAAGAATTACCACTAATGACTCAAAAACACAAAAAAGGATGCCCTTGCAGATGACATTGAGGCTAGGCCAACCACACCAAGGAACTTTCTCAGAGTTCTCCTGCCCAAAAGCCACAGAGACCACAATCCCTCCCTCACAGGAACTCTGCATCACTCTAGCAAAGCACTTCCAAAACAAGATATCCACCATCCACAAGAACTTTGAACCCCAATACACTGACCTCTTCAGCCTCCTCACAGCAACGGAAACATCTCCCAACCAACATCTCACCACATGGGAACAGCTCACCACATTGAACACCACAGCCAACATGAACTTCATCCACTCAGGAGCACCCAACGACTTCTACCCCCGCCTCTTCAACCTAGGAAGCAACAAGTTCAGCCACCAACTCACCACCATCCTCAACACATCCATCACCATAGCCACCTTTACGAATGCATGGAAACTCGCAGAAGTCAGACTTCTTCTCAAGAAACCCCCCTCACACCTAAATGAACTCCAGAATTACTACCCGATCTTGCTGCTCCCATTTCCAGCCAAAGTCCTGGAGAAGGCAATCAACCAACAGCTCATAGAACACCTGGAGAGAAACAATCTGCTAGATACCTCAAAATCCAGCTTCTGTGCCAACCACAGAACTGAGATTGCCCTATTCGCTACCATGGATGATATCCCACCTTACTTGGCAGAGCAGAATTTACAGCCCTGATCCTCTTTGGCCCTTCTGCAGCTTTCTACACCGTATTCCACCATGCACTCATCAAAAGACTGCACCTTATAGGGATCAAGGGAGACACACTCAGAAGGTTTGGATCATTCCTGTCCTGGCACACAAAGAGAATTCACCTACCTCCCTTCACCTTGGAACCCACAAGCACCATCTGCAGTGTCAAGCCCCAACATTGTCAGAGCCCACAATATCACCATATCCTATGCCTATGACACCCAGCTCATCCCCTCGCTCTCAGTAGACCGCACCAACACCAAGACCAACTTCCACAACTTCCACAAGTCCATGAAGAACGTTGCTGACTGGATGAAGACCAACTGTCTGAAGCTCAACACTGACGAGACCGAAGTGCTGGTCCTTGGCAACCACAGTTTCCTCTGGAACAAGACCTGGTAGCCTGCCAAATTTGGACCCACCCCCCACATGTAAGAACCATGCCTTCAGCCTCAGCATCAACCTGGTCAGCAAACTCACCATGAAATGACAGATCAACACAACCTCCTCTGCCTGCTTCCACACTCTGTGTGTGCTCAGAAAAATCTTCAAATGGCTCCCCATATGCAAGAGGAAATCAGTCACACAAACTCTAATCACCAGTCTCTTGGACTATGGTTACCCACTGTACACAGGATCTACCATCAAACTCATGACAAGGATGCAGATGAGACAGAACGCAGCAGCCAGTTTGATCCTCAGTCTGCAAAAAAGCATCCACATCATGCAACACCTGAGGAATTTACACTGGCTGCCCATCCAGAAAAGATGCCAATTCAAACTACTGGCACACCCCTACAAAGCCTTCCACGACCAAGAACCGGTATAAATGAACCATCACCTGAAATTCCACCAACCATCCAGAAACCTCTGCTCTGCCTCTCTAGCCCTCACACAGACAGCGTGCATCCACCATAGCCACTGCTGGGCCATCCCTTCTCCCACCATACCGCCAAATGCTAGAACTCCCTCCCTCTCCATCTCCGAACATCGCCCTTGCTGACGAACTTCAGGAAGAGACTCAATACCTGGCTTTTCGACTAAGCCCAGCAACCCAGCTCCTGGATACTTTCCTGAGTGACAAGCCATGCTCTACAAGTAAGGATTGGTTGAGTGACTGACTGATTGATTGATTGATTTAAAAAATCAAGACAGACATTAGAATCCAATGGCAACACTCGCAATATGAATGTAGCATATCAAGCAGACTAGAACCCAGATAAAATTATCAAGCCGACTAGAACCCAGATAAAATATTGCAAATTAATTTGTGATCTTGCTGTGATTAAATTTCAACATCGAAATTGAATAGACGAAGTCAGCTGCAATTCTGCGGTGATTGCCTCCTAAATTAGGAAAACAATCAGCTTGGCTCTAGATTGTGGAGAACACATTTAAATATGACATTTTGGCAATAGGGCATCAATCAGTTAGGTAAACATGCAGCAACTGTGGGATATAATCTGTAACAGGCAACAATCATGAAATCACACTGGTAACTGAGTTTTGCTTTTCTTGACCATATTTCACATAAAAATGCAGGGATCTATCACTCGTCACACATTTTATATTGTCTGTGGGCAGCATCAAAAGATTTATGTGTTTCTGACACGTGGACTTTTAATCAAAGTCTAAAATGTTCATATTTGAGTAAACATCACATGGTAATGAAATACTATAGACCTCATTTTTGGTTTGGCAGACAGACAACTCCGTCTGCCAAACTCCAGACCTGGTGGCCTATGTGGCGACCTCCCCTCGGAGTTAATAAGAGCTTCCCTCTATGTGAACGGGTGGAAATCTAAGTTTCCGCCTGCTGGCCTAGCGGGAAACAGATTTCAGCATTGTCTCCAGCTCGTAATCAAGCCCGCAGCAATGCGGTAGCCTGCAGGGTGCACCAGCACCCTCGCAATGTTCACTGTCTGCAGTCTGACTGCCACCCACAAACCTGTCAGCCTTGTGACTGACAGGTTCATAATGAGGCCCTATGTGTTTTGCCACAATGAGACATTTTTTCTACTCATTAATTCCTTACTGAATATAAATGTACCTTTGGGAATAGTATGAAAAACAGTAACTTTTAATGATTTTAATCAGGATAGTTTTGAAGTCTAAGTTAGACCTGAAGTTTAGATCTAAAGTTAGACTTCAAGTCTCTCTTAGACTTCAGGTCTAAATTTAGACTTGGGGTATAAGTTTACCTTTGTGAATTAAGACAATGACTTTTTTGACTTGAGGATTTTTGTTTGGAGGAAACTGGTATTGGTGTGGTTGTGGAGAACGTTCATAAAATGAATACACTTGGCCACAGAATTATGAAGCCCTTGCACCGCTGTTGCATCATGCAAGGCAAAGCAAGGGCTTTAGTGAGATGTACTAAGCCATGCAAAGCCACCTTGTGTGGTTCTACATGGCTTAGGAAACCCAGAGTAAAGCAAGGCAGCACAAATCTCTGCCTTGCTTTACTCGCCATTGGAAGGCATTTCAGGGGTGGCCCCAAGGCCCATCCGGCCCCAGCAGCTCCCCACATCCAGAAGGTTCTGTCATCGCTCCGGGCAGGAACATTATTTAGATCTGTTTCCCTGCTATATAACTGTGGGCAGGGAAACAGATCTAAGGTTGCCTCCCAGTGGGCAGGGACATATTTGAAACACCCACCAGCTAGGATTGGACTTGGTGTTACTCCCGCTTGGTGGGAGATTTAAAAATGCTCCCACCAAGCAAGAGCAAATCTTTCCCTGCCCATGCTGCTGCAGGGAGGGAAACTGCTATGTCCAGGGGTTGGGCACCCTGGTATACAGCCTATGAGCCAGCACTGGTGTAAAGGATCCCAGGGCCAATAATGCCTTAGAGAGGGCCCCCCCTCCCTTAAAGGAATCAACCACAAGGATGGGCTCCCTTTTCAGGCTCAGTGGGGGCCTCACAGTCCACCTCCCCATAATGTGCATTTTTGGTGCTTGGGGTGGGCTCTCTGGGGCCTTTACAAGCTCAGCTGGGGTGCCATGTGGCTCCCCTCCTCCAGAAAAATGGAATTTGTCCTCAGCATGGGCTGCTCAGGCCCACCAGATACGGGAGTGGAGTTGCATGGCTCCCCTCTCATAAATTATGACATCGGTCCTGGGGTGGGCTCCCAGGTGGCTCTAATGTCTTATGCCCCTCCCCATAGAAATTGCTTTCGGTCCTGGGGGTAGGATCCCTGGGGCTTATAATGAATAAATACAGCCCAGTCATGTTTTTATTTTTTGATTCCACGATATTCTGCGGATTGCTGCATTTGTTCCTTTTTTTCTTTTTCGACCCCGTGGGGAATCCCTCTAGATCCCGCATGGGCCCTAGGGGGTCAGAATATACCTACCCTGCCCTCTTACCTTTTTTTAACCTCTTCAGGATGGGGCACTAAGTCCCCAACTCCTGTAATGTTTGCAAGCAACTTGTTGCTGGTAGCCGATCAGAATGCTCACAGGAGTCTATCCTATGGAAGCGAGTTGGCCCAAGGGAAATAAAGCTCCCTGGGCAAATCATAAATTTGCTCAGTCTTGGGGACTCTTGCAAGCCCAACTGCCAAAATATAGAGTTATATTTGACCTTTAATTTTTCAAACACTACTGAAGAGATTTACATCAAATCACAAAAAAGGACAATTTGTGCACAATGATCTTGCTTTCTAACAAATTTGGTGTAAATCCCTTCAGCAGTTTTTGTTGTAGCCCTTCCTAAAGAAGTCTATGAAAAATGCATGAGCAATTTGCATTTTGGGACCCCCTTTTTTCTTGGGTACCGCTAGACTGGTCACTCTGAAACTTTACAGGAAGGAGCTGAGTTGGATGAGCTTTTTTGTTTAAAGTTTTGTGATGATTCATCAAATGGGGCCAAAGTTATTAGCAAATCAAAAATGCTCTTTCCATGGACAAGCAGTCCTAACTATAATTACCTAGTGGCGACTGCCACTAGATAATCTAAATCTAAGATATCTATATATCTAATTTATATATATATATATATATAGATAGATATATAGATATATAGATATATATATATATATATATATGTATATATATATATATATTCTACCTAGTGGCTGTCGCCACTAGGTAGTTATATTTAGGTTTTAGTTTCTCTATAAAAAGCGTTTTGTTACTTGCATATATCTTTTGCCCTGCTTGACAAATCTTGACAAATTTCACCCACTCACAGACCCACTCAGACTGTTGTGCACCCACATACAGACCCACTGAAATCCTCACACACCCACTCACAGACACACAAACAAACTGCCACACCGACTAAGACATTGATGCACTCTCACACCCAGACACTCATATGCACTCTCACCCTTAGATACACCCTCTCACAATTATTCTCACACCCAGAGACACAGACTGCAGCTAGCTACTGCTGTGCAGAGCCTAAGGGCCATGCCTAGCATGAGGTTGGATGGTCAAGGGGGTTGGCCGCAGGATCTGGCCGCAAGCAAGGACCTGTGGCCAACCACCGCCATGCATGGTCGAAGGCCATGAGAAATTCACTGAAAAAAACAATGGTTACAGGGACGTTATAGTTAGGAAATAGAATTTAAAAAAAATATAACTCGTGCCCAAAGGTAACTATAACTTGCTCCATCACCATGCACTGCTAATTACCCCAAACATTACAGCACTCATGACATCTTTGGTGTCATTGATAATGTCACTATAACATTTGCAGTGAAATTATTGATCAGATAACTGTGCATGGTGGGGACACGAGTTATAGTTACCTTAGATAACTCTAACAATGACAGGTGAATTTCTGTTAAATGATACGTTGAAAATATGAGCCAAACTATGAAGTCTCTGCAACATTAGGTTTAGTAACTGAGTATATATATATATATATATCTATAGTTCATATGGTTCTTGGTGGGAACAACGTTCCTACCATGAACTCAGTATAAGTGTATATACAAAAAAGAAAGTAAAGGGGAGCACCATCTTGGTCCTGGATGTAAACATAAAGTATCCACAAGTATATATGTTCAAATACATTCTTCATACTGGATCATTTGGTATTTTCTTTTTGGTAGTTCCATACAATAAATCAAGTCTCAAACAGAAAATTGTCACTACACCAAAATAGAAAGGCACTGTTGATGACATATCCATATTGCATGATGTTACCCCATCTGAAAATACATACAGACAATAAATGTCCATAACAGGATTAATGTAAGCCCTTCTAAAAAACATGTAGTCATGGCTGGGACAGAGTAACATAGTAAGATATGTGTACAGGGAACAGAGATAAAAGCTTTGCTACAGCAACCACAGAACTGATATTTCAAGCAGTTCCTTGGGTATTGAAGCAATGGGACCATGGGGGAGGCCTTGAGGCTTCCCCCACGATCCCAGATAGTTTGTAAAGGGCACGTAATTAAAAAAAGTTTAAAATAAATCATCAGGGAACACAGAGGAGGCCTTGAGTCTCCCTCTTTATCCCAGATAGCCAATAAAGAGCTTAAAATATATATATTTTTTAAAGACTCACTAGCTCAAGTGTGAAGGTCACAGACCTTCACTCTGAGCATTCAGGGTTCCAATAAAGGGGTATCCCTGGTCATTTCCCTTCTTTATTTTTTCCTTTTCAATTTAAATGTTTAAGCCCTTCGCTGCTAGGACTTTTCCCCCTCAGGTGCCAAGCCATTTTTTGGCTGTTTGGGGCAGTTCACACTTAGGCCCTCATAACTTTTTGTCAACATAATCTACCCACACCAAATTTGTGTCCTTTTTTTCCAACATCCTAGGGATTCTAGCAGTACCCTTTGTGGGTTCCCCTGAAGGAGATCAAGAAATTTGGCAAAATACAGCAAGCATTTCATTTTCCCAAACAAATTGGGAAAAAGGGCGGCAGAAGAAGGCTTGTGGTTCTTTCCCTGGCAATGGCATCAACAAAGGGTTTGCGGTGTTAAAATCACCATCTTCCCAGCTTTCATGAACAGGCAGATCTTGATCAGAAACCCCAATTTTTCAACACCATTTCGGCATTTTACTGGGACATACCCTATTTTTTAAAATTTTTGTGCTTTCAGCCTCCTTTCAGTTAGTGACAGAAATGGGTGTGAAACCAATGCTGGATCCCAAAAAGCTAAACATTTCTGAAAAGTAGACTAAATTATGAATTTAACAAAGGATAATTTGTGTAGATCCTACAAGGGTTTCCTACAGAAAATAACAGCTGAAATAATAAAATATTATTGAGGTAAAAAAAACAGCAATTTTTCTCCACGTTTTACACTGTAACTTTTTCCTGCGATGTCAGATTTTTTAAAGCAATATACCGTTACATCTGCTAGACTCTTCTGGTTGCCGAGATATATAGGGCTTGTAGGTTCATCAAGAACCATAGTTACCCAGAGCCAATAAATGAGCTGCACCTTGCAATGGGTTTTCATTCTATTCCGGGTATACAGCAATTCATTTGCTGAAATATAAAGAGTGAAAAATAGGTATCAAGAAAACCTTTGTATTTCCAAAATGTGCACAAGACAAGGTGTATAGAAGTAGTGGTTATTTGCACACCTCTGAATTCCGGAGTGCCCATACTAGCATGTGAATTACAGGACATTTCTCAAATAGACGTCTTTTTTAACACTGTCTTACATTTGGAAGGAAAAAATTTAGAGAAAGAGAAGAGGCCATAACACTTGTTTTGCTATTCTGTGTTCCCTCAAGTCTCCTGATACAAAATGGTACCTCACTTGCGTGGATAGGCCTAATGCTCGTGACAGGAAATGCAACATGGACACATCACGTTTTTACATTGAAATCTGACATGTTTTTTGTAAAGTGCCTAGCAGTAGATATCGGCCTCTACTTCAGCCGGCACCTAGAGAAATCTACCAAACCTGCACATTTTTTAAAACTAGGCACTTTGGGAAATCCAAGCTGCAGTGACTTGTGGGGCTCTCCCCAGGTTCTGTTACCCAGAGTCCTTTGCAAACCTCAAAATCTGTTCAAAAAACACTTTTTCCTCACATTTCGGTGACAGAAAGTTCTGGAATCTGAGAGGAGCAACAAATTTCCTTCCACCCAGTGTTCCCCCAAGTCTCCCGATAAAAATGATTCCTCACTTGTGTGGGTAGGCCCAGTGCCCGCGAAAGGAAATGCCCCAAAACACTATGTGGACGCATCACATTTTCCCAAAGAAAACAGAGCTGTTTTTTGCGAAGTGCCAAGCTGTGGGTTTTGGCCTTTAGCTGAGCCGGTGCCTAGGGAAGCCTACCAAACCTGTGCATTTTTGAAAAACAGATACCTGGGGAAATCCAGGATGGGGTGACTTGAGGGGCTCTCACCAGGTTCTGTTACCCAGAATCCTTTGCAAAACTCCAAATTTGGCCAAAAAAACACCTTTTCATCACATTTCGTTGACAGAAAGTTCTGGAATCTGGGAGGAGCCACAAATTTCCTTCCACCCAGCATTCCCTCAAGTCTCCCAATAAAAATGGTACCTCACTTGTGCGGGTAGGCCTAGTGCCCGCAAAAGGAAATGCCCCAAAACACTATCTTGACACATCTAAGTTATCAAATACAAAACTACCTGTTTTTGCGGGGGGCATCTGCATTTTTGGTCCTGGGCTCAGCAACCATCTAGGGAAACCTAAGATATTTTTGAAAACCAGACACCCGAGGGAGTCCAGGGAGGTGTCACTTGCTGTGTGGATCCCCCAATGTTTTCTTACCCAGAATCCTCTGCAAACCTCAAATTAACCAACAAAATCACAGTTTTCTCACATTTCTTCACCAGGACAAATTTCCTACCACCCAACGTTCCCCTCAGTCTCCCGGTAAAAATTATACCTCACTTGTGTAGGTGGGCCAAGTGTCTGTGACAGGGACGAACCAAAAACATTTTGAAATTGAGGTGGAACCAAAGCGGGTCCAAAAGGGCAGTTTAAAAAAAAAAAAACATTTTTAGGCTGACAAGTGCAGCAGAATTTTTATCTGTATAGATGAGACAATGCTGGGTGGTAGGAATTTGTGGATTCCTGCAGATTCTTGAAGGTTCCATGACGAAAATGTTAGAAAAATGTGTGATTTCCAGCAAAGTTGGAGGTTTGCACGGCATTGTGGGGTGCATGTGAAGCACACCACCCTGGAACCACCCCGATGTTTAGTTTTCAGATGTGTCTAGATCTTGTGGATTTTTCTACATGTCAGTGTCCCAAAGTCCAAAAAGTGCCCTCACCGTTCCAAGTGGGACAATTTTGAGAGTTAGCCAAGCTCTCATGGCCCAAATTTAAAACCGAAACCCAAAATAATCAAATGGCCTCTTGCCTGCCGTGGAATAAGATGTTTTAGTGTGCAGGGAGAGAGCTGAAAGACTGTTACCCCCTTCAGTTGGGGTGGGGCATAACCAGGCCCATACCGGTTGGTAGCTACCACCACACTATTTTGTGTGTCTCAGGGGTAATTGTCCCATCTGCCCACTAGTGGGCAGAACAACTTTGGCCCCATTTTTCTGGGGTGGGGGTTTGGCCATACCCCCACCCTCTTTTTTGGAAAATAATTCTTCGCTGGTCTCTGGTTGGCTTTCTGCCCCCCTTGGGGGCAGGTGGGTCTGCCAAAAATAGGGGCAGATATGGCAAACAGCAATGTGCCCCCTTGAGGAGCTACCCTTGCCGAAGGGGCTGCCCCCCAAACAAAACACACACATGCACAAACACCAATCCCTGGTGCCTAAGTGGTTTCTGAGACCCTTGCCTAAGGAGTCGCTCCCCTTACATGAAATTGGTGCAAAAAATAAATCCCTGGTGCCTAGTGGTTTCTGCCCCCCCGGGGGCAGATCGGCCTAATAAAAATAGGCCGATCTGCCCCCAAAGTAGGCAGAAATGTCCTAAAATAAATTTGCCCCCAGGGGAATGACCCTTGCTAAGCTAGCACTCCCTCCATGAGCCAATCAAAGGACGTAACGGCTATGTCCTTGGTGCCTCAGCGCCGCAGCCAAGGACATAACCATTACATCCTTGGCTGCCAATGGGTTAAGGCTCATACTGAAAGGTGATCTTACCCTTTTTAATTGACAAATACATTTCTCTTTTCAATTTGTGCAGAAATATCTCATTATAAACATATCATCTATCAAAGTCTAAAAAACTAATCTCTCTCTCTTTCACTCTCTTTCACTCTCTTGCTTTTTGTCTCTCGTTCAATCTCTTTCTCCCACTCACACACCTGCTCAGACCCTTACACAGCCACTCACAGACCCACTCAGATACTCATCAACCCACTCACACCCCCACTCAGTCCCTTGTGCACCCACTCACAGCCCCACTAAAACCCTCACTCACCCACTCACAGTCCCCATCAGTCACTCATGTACCTACTCACACACCCACTCAGAATCTCAAACACCAACTCCCAGACTCACTGACACCCTGATGCACCCACTCACAGACACTGACACACCTACTAAGACACTGATGCACGGACCCTGACACCTAAACACACTCACAGCTACTCTCATCCCTAGATATACTCTCTTACACCTAGTCTCACACCCAGAGAGACAAGCTGTGGTCAACTTCCACCATGCATGGCCAACGGGCAATGAGCAGGGTGGGGTTGGATGGTTAAAGGGGTTGGTCGCAGGGTCTGCCACTCACGGGTGAAGGTCCTGCATGGTGCAAGGTTGAGTGCTTGTAGGGGGTTGTTATCAGGACCTAAATGTGGCCAACTGCTGCCATGCACGGTCGAAGGGATGAAAATTACTATACGTTAAAAAAATAGAGATTCACTGAAAAAATGAAAGGTTACAGGGATCTTTTAGTTAGGAAATAGACTTAGAAATACCCCATAGAAATTCACTTAAACAACCAAAGGTTACAGGGACGTTATAGTTAGGGGCAAGTTATAGTTACCTCACTGCACAAGTTATAGTTACTTGAGATAACTCTAACTATACCTGGTGAATTCTAAGGTTTTGTATGTTTAAAATGTGAGCCTAACTATCATGTTTCTTTAACCTTTGGTTTTATTAAGTGAAGTTCTGTGATTTGTTTAATTCTATTTCCTAACTGTAACATCCCTGTAACCTTTGTTTTTTCCCTGTAACCTTTGTTTTTTTCAGGGTATATATATATTTATATATATAAATATGTTTAACAGGAATCTAGTTCTTGGTATTCAGATTGTGTTCTTTGTTATTTGGTGTAAACCTGTGCAGTAGTTTTAGGATTATTAAATGTTAAAAAAATATAGCTATCTAGGGACTAGGAGGCTCAGTGGATCACAGAAATCTCATGGTGAGATCTGGTTGGCTGCCAATACCTCAACCAGGAAGGGTTGACAGCCATTTTTGGACTCAGTTTCAGACGAGTCCCCCAGTAAAAAAAGGAAGGGGAAGGGTAGGAATACCCTCATACCTTAGCCTTGGTGCACGTGTCATCATTGGACCCCACCAGGCAAAAAAGCATTTTTGCACAAATTATCAGTAATGGAGGATCTGTGAATCACGGGAAAATTAAAAAATAATTTTTTAAAAACAAGTGTGCTCTTCTGTGATTGTTCAGTATAACCTCCAGGTGAAACACATCCTAGGGGCTTTCAACATCATAAATAAAGAAGGGGGATGCATAGACCCCTTCCTAGGGCTTTTTGGAGCCACGGGTACAACCACCTCCCCAGGGATTTCTCAAAAATTGTAAGGGGGCCAGGCAGACCCCACTCCATTAGGCTCTTGTTGACCCCGGGTACAACCACCTCCCCCGGGTTTTGTTTTATGAATAGAAGGGGGCAGAATGGACTCCCTTCCTAGGCTTAAACATGCCCAATGGGACCACCACTTCCTTGGGGCCTAAATTTAAAATTGGTTGAGCCCCCCTCCCCGGTCATATAAGGCACAAACTCCCCTGGGCCAGCTCATTGCAAATTAAAGGAGGTGGCCCATGGCTCCCCTCCTATGGAGAATAATGGCCCTTGGGACTGTCACCCTCAGGGCCATCTCCACTATCTCCTGAGGTACCCACCCTAAGGAGATACTAGTTTGCTTTTGCTTGGCAGCAGTGGTGAGAGCTCTGGGCCCTGGTGTATGGGATTTACATAGTTCCCTCCCTGCCTTTTATCAATTAGCTGGGCCCTGGGAGATTGAGTTCCCAAGGTCCAAATCAGCCCAGGGAGTGGAGTCATGCTGTTCTCCTTTCCTTTAAAATAACTGGGTAGGCCCCAGAGGATGAGGTCCCAAGGGTCAAAATCAGCCCATTGGGGGGGGCTGGGTGGCCTCCTCCCTCTTTCAATAAGTGGGTAGGGCCAGGAGAATGGGCGCCCTGGGGCCCAAATTGGGCAAGGATAGGGGTCCTTTGGGGCGTTGGCTGCAGAATGGCCAAAGGCCATATGTGGTAGGGTGCTTATGAGGGTAGCCACGGGGCTAGGATCTGTAGCCAAAAACCACCATGCATAGCTGAAGGATGTGAGTGGCACATGGTTGGGTACTTCCATGGGGTTGGCCACAATGTCTAGCTGAAGGCCATGCGTGGTGCTGGTTAAATTAAGAAAAATTAATTAAATATTAATAACATTAAAAAGCCATAGAAATTCACTGAAAAAATAAAGGTTACAGAGAAGTTATAGTTAGCAAATAGAATAAAAAGAAACATAGAAATTCACTTAAAAAACATAAGTTAACTTTAACTTGCGCTCTTGCCATGCACTACCAATTACCCCAGATATTACATTACTTATGACATTTTCTATTGCGTCATTGGTAATATCACTATAGCATTTGCACCAAAATTATTGAGGAGAAAACTGTGCAAGGCAGGGGTGTGAGTTATAGTTACCGCAGGGCGCGTGTTCTAGTTATTTGAGATAACCATAACTGTAACTGCTGAATTTCTGTGGTTCTGTGTGAGTAAAATTTGAACCTTTATATAAAGTCCCTGTAACCGTTGTTTTTTCAAGTGAATATATATTTAATTACCATAAACATTATACTTTAGTTGAGATTATTTTTGTAAATAAAATCATGAACAATTTAATATATTTGAATTAAATAAATTAGTTAGTTAAAAATTAAAGTAATTGTGCTTTTCTACATATAATATAAATATACAACATGATTTTACATTATACATTTTCATAAAAATATGTTAGCTTTTATTTCTAAAATTTGATAAACTTTTTACATTTACCTATACTTTAATATGGGGAGTTCTCATCACCAGTGGGGGAGATGTCCACCTATGCATGAAAAGGTACTAGTGGAACTGTACTCTTGTACATCCCCTGTATGCCCGTGGACTCAGTAGGTGGAGACATGTAAAGCTATAGTTTGTAGTAAATTTACACTTGAAAATGGTGAGTAGACAAAAGTAGTGAAATTTACTACAAGTAATAATAATACATGTACACGTGTAATGTACTCATGTGTGCATATTCCTTTGTTAATTGGCCCCTTAGAGTCTGATTTAGAGTTTGGCAGATGGGAAACTCCCTCACAGATGTAACAAGTGCAATAGGTTATGATGCACTTGTAGTAATGCAGGTGGGCTAGACATTAGAGTTGTGACAGGGTATCCCATCCGCCTGTCTCCAAATCAGGCTCTTAGAATCCTTGTGTATTACTTCTTTGATCATTACTTTCAAGGTGATTGAGTGACAAATTAGTTTATTTAATGGGTGCTTGAATGATAACTGTAGAATCAAAAGCTAAAAGCCACTGTTTCTATTGAACTTATTTGCAAAAAAAATACTCTAACTAGCTCCTAACTTTGGCTGTAAGGTTTTCTAGAACTAATAATTTGGTTCAACAGTGTCCAATGAATGAAATTAAGGAGCATGCCATTGGGATATGATCTGGTTGAGACTGATGGAAGGCTACATGCTGAGTCCTCAATATTTGTATAATATATTAAAATGAACTACTTGTTAGCATAAATCAAAGGTATGCGGGGTGAGTGTGGGGTTACTCAAAAGTTCACTGTGGCACACAACCCACAGACCAGACCAATCTGCTTGACAAAAGGTTCAATATTACCCCAAAAGACATGAGGATTGGCCTGCTAGGAACCTTGAGAGGTGAGCGGGGGGTTCAATCGTAATGTCTAATGTTTGCAAACAGGTAACTGAAATAGAAAGGAGCTTATGTTTGGGAACCTGAGGACTTTTAAAAAAGATATTATCAGTTACATGTTAGCCCTTTGAGCCAAGTTGGACACTACATGAAAGAGGGCACTGAGGCAGAAATAGATTAAGAAGTTATATGACCAGAAGGTGACTCTGGTGGAGTTCCAACCTGGTGAGAAAGTATTGGACATGGAGCCTGTGGATCACCAAACCCTCTAGGACCAGAATACTAGGCCCTATGAAATATAAGAAAAGAAGGGAGACTGAGATTAAAACTTGTTGGAAATGACCATCGTTTGCATGGTATTGCCTCAGATTTTTGCCTTCACCACCCTATTTTTACTAAATCCATTTTTGTTGGCTTTAGGACTCTACTCAATTTACTCCTTCTAACCAGTAGTAAAGTACTTGTGCTGTCCCTTCCAAACCTGGTACATTTGCATACACCTAATTGGTACATTTATTTAATTTACATATAAGTTTTGAGTAAATTGTACTACAGGTCGCTAGGGCCTGTAAATTAAATCCTACAAGTGGGCTGCAGCACTCATTATGTCACCCACTCAGGTTGTACTGTAAAACATGTCTCAGGCCTGCCACAGTAGCTTGTAGTGCAGCTTTAAAATGCCATTTTAAACTGTCAAAATAAACCTTTTGCCTGACTTAAACTTTACTTTTTAATACGGATGTCACCACTAAGATAGGCCCTAAAAGCTCATAGGGCAGGCTGTATGGTACTAAAAAAGTAGAACATGTTAATCTAAGTTGTACATGTCCTGGCTGTGAAAAACATCCAAAATCATTTTTCACTGTATCAAGGTTATCTCACCCATAGATTAACACTGGGTTACCTTACTACACTTAATAAGTAATAACTTCAGTTTGGGAGCAGATAAAAAAATACACGCATTTGAACTGTAATTTAAAATCGCCTTTCATGATAAAGGCTTATGTTTTGTCACTATTTTGAAAATGCTGCTTTTACAAGATTAGCATTTTTCTGCCTCAAACAAATGCTCAGTTCTGTCAGTGTCCAGAGGTAAGTGACTCTCCTTTGGTGTAATGTGTATTTCTTCCAGACATGGGAACTTAAGGTCATTTGCTGTGGGGGTTCAGGTTTGTATTATTCCCCTCCTGAGCTTCAAGGTGTAACCTGAGGATTGTGTCCACCCTCTTGTTGGCTTCTGAAGCTTCCTACCCTGTCACTGGCACATGGAGCCCATACTATGGCCTGCATGTCCATAGTTACCCTAGGCAATTTGGACCCAGATCTAGAGGAAGGAGAAGAACTCACCAGAAGCATTTCAGGGTTAGACAAAAGGGGTGTTCATGACCTAAAGGGTGGCAGTGGGTATAAAAGAGACAGCCTCCACACCTGAAATCAGAACATTCCTGGACTTGTGAAGACTCAGAAAAAGGACTAGCTTGCTGTCTGAAAACTGAAGGAAGACTAGATCTACTTTCCTTGAACCCAGCCCCCAGAAGTGAATCCAAGGGTCAGTTGGCTGACCTCCACCTTGAGCTACAGGGATACAACAAGCTTCCAAATGCCTTTCCATGCAACTGACCAGTACCAACCGGAACTCCCTTAACCACCACTATTGGCCTTTGTTGGAGTGAGTCCTAACTCCGAAGAGAAGCCTCCTGCCCCCAGGTCCTGAGCCCTTGGCTGGTGTTAGAATGTAGTCCTCTAGGCCTAAAACTGCAAGAACTGGAATCTAGCTGAAAACCCAGAGAATCTATGCTCCTCATGCTGAAAAGAACAATCCCAGTCTCCTCATGAGTGGCATTCACCAAGCAAGCACTGATCATATATCTGACTTGCAATGCTTCCTTTCTGGATATAAACCACAGTCTACACTGCCTGTGTATACCACCAAAGCAAAGTCCTGACCAACAACCATCTCTTCACACCAGTGATGATCACACTGACAACACAAAGCTCTGACCAAGACCTGAGATTTCAACTGTGCGCTATTGATGAACCACTCTCTAAATCAAGCCTGCAGTCTAACCTTCTTGTATGAAACTGGACTGAGTTAGAAAACAATCTTTCTACAGGATGATACTGGTCCCTGTATCAGGCCTGTGTGCCTGTGTTCCTTTCCGGCCAACTTTAAAGTTTGACTTTTACCTGGTTTAGCTTGAATAGACAACCATTATTAGCAATTTGTGCTTTTTGTCACTATTCTATTGAAATCATATCTCTGGTTCTACGTATTCAATTTTTGTTATGCTGGTGTAATTTTATTCATTAAAGTTTACTCTTTTTTTCTAAACTGTGGAGAAGTGTGGCGCAATAGTTAGAGCGGCAGACCCTGCTGCAGAGATCTGGCCCGGGACCAGGGTTCTGCGCTCAATTCCCTTGGACCAGATAATTCTCACCTCTGTGTCTAATCTAATTGATGGGTCCCTCTCTGTAACTCTGGGCAATTGCTTGCTTAATCTCCACAACGGCCCTCACAGCGCTTGGATGCCTGGCTTCACCCTGGGGCTGTCCAGGCGTGAGCACCTCACAGGGAAAAGCCAGGAGGGGTTCCACAGCGGTATGCGTACAGCGCCTTAAGACCCTAATGAGTGAGTAGTGCGCTATACAAGTGCAAACCTTTACAGTTTAACTGGTATGAAACAGTCGTCCTTTGTTATATTGTCATGCCACTGCCTGCTGCTGCACTCTGATCAATGATCACTGGAAGCCTGAGAGAACACCAAGCACAGTAGGATAATCCCTATCCTATCAATCAATCAATCAAACAGGGATTTGTAAATTCCACTATTTACCCATGAGGGTGCTGCTACTGCTCGAATAGCCAGGTCTTGAGAAGTTTCCTGAAGGTAAGAAGGTCTGGCGCAGGAGGGTGGGAAGAGTGTTACTTGTTCCCACTGATGGATACTATCCTAGGTCCTGAGGATAGCCCAGATTATGTGAACATCAGCTTGAGCCAGCAAGCCTATTTGGAGGTTATACTTGCCAAACTGCCTTGGCAGAACCAAATAGTTGCAATACTGCAAAGAATATACTTTATTGTTGGTTGTAAGCTCTTCCTTTATCTATAATTATGCTCTCCTGGATATACCAGTAGACTTCAAGAAACAGGTTGGCTTGGCAGTTGTAATTATTAACCCATTGCAACCAACCAGATGGTCAGCCAGAGCAGTAGTATAACTCCTAGCACCTCAGGCTCTTTTTCCTAAATGTCCCTAGGAGAACTAAAGCCGCCCAAGAAGGAGAGGTAATCATACTGTCATATACCTTGACTGCACTACAGATTATATTGAACTCTATATTAGCACTAATCAAAAAACAAACAAGAGGAATAGATGATAATTCAAATATACTATCATAAATTGTGTATGCTTCAACTTTTACAACAAATGAAAAGGGGAGTCATTGCCTGACAAGAATATATATGTTATGCTAAACCCTTTGAATGAACAATGCAGGGTGAGCTGCGCATTGGCAACACAAACTTTGCACGTTTTTTTAGTCGATTCCTCATGCAGTACCGACTGGTCAAACAGTGATACATCGCCACATGCCAAAATGGGTGGCTAAACCTATAAGGAGTCATTGATCATCAAAATCACTGGGAGAGAGTCAGAGATCAACCCATGGAAGTACTGACTGCCCGCAATATGCAAACAAAGGCGCCAAGGAAAATAAATTGAACAATGGTAACACACAGAGAATAACAGAAACCTTCTATTAACTAAAGAGTCTATTCAAAGAGCAAATTCAAGACAATAGCAAGACTGAAAACTTGCTTCGGTCATCTGAAGCCAATAGGACAAATCAGGAAAATATACAAGTCTACCCAATCTCCACCATGCAAAGCCCCATTTGTAGCAATAATCAGTTAACAGTAAACTCTATTATGGCAAGAAGGGTGAATAGGAAGTAAAACAGTGGTACAACAGTGTTAAATAAAAAAGAGCCCTATGTTGCCACAAAGGCAGGACGTCTTGCATGATACTGCACAAGTGAAGGATAACTTATCTGATAATAAGATAACATCTGTGAACTATATCAGCAACTGGTCAGATTAATGAAGCCCCAGGAGTCATACAGCTACATAATTTAGCAGCCCCAGTATTCAACCCGATCCATAACCTCCCAGCTAATTCACAGAACTACCTACCAAATGAACCAGCAACTGTGCAGGTTTATAATCCACGAGCACCATTTCTGGCCACAAGGATACAACAGTCACCTCAGACCATTAAGAAAATAATGGAAACAAGATACTACCATGAAGGAGCTGAAACATTGGTTACTTGCTAAAACTTCATTGATTTTTTTTCCTGATTTACAAGTTTCTTATCCATTGAACAGGTCAAGGTTGTTAAGCTTGTTTGATTCAATGCCAATGCTGGGAACTATTACCACTCAGGGTATGAAAAGGATGAAACCACACCTTAAGGCAGGTGACTGGTTACGTCAAAGTACAAGAGTGAAGTTCTACTCACACAGATCACTTTTGAATCATGAGACTGGATGTGGTACCTCATAAACTTTGTCCTGCTGCCTGGCAGCCTGGTGGGTTGTGCAGAGGCAACAAACAAAATTGTAAGCCTTCCACTAATATAGTGTCCTAGAAAAAGGAAGCTTTCAGCAAACATACTATCTCAAGGAGAGATGATACCAATTGGTCAAGCTAAGCTATCCTTCTAAGGTTGAAGCGGTACAAAACTCACCATGGAGAATTGTATCTAGTTGCTAGCTCTTTTGAATAGCATGAAAAGTAGGAAAACATCCTCACCGCCCATTGACTACATTTAACAGTACATCACCCATGTCTCCTATGTAATTTTATAATACAAAATGATATTCGTTATTGGGGAAGCAATTCTTCACAAAGTATCATAGAATATCGCTGGCTTGATAGGCAAAGTAGACAACCAAGATTAGGTAGGATCTATCAATGAGGCACATATATGTTGTTTCCAGGAGATGTAGCATTAGCAAAGGTGGCCCTAAATGGGTACACTGACTACCACATAATGACAAATAAGGGACGGAGGGGCCTTCCAATGGGTGGGCTAGCAATGTATATCTCAACAAAGCTACACATATCAGCACAACCCCTCCTTCCCCTGTGGCTTCAGCATGTACAGTAAAATATACATTCGCCATAAAAAGGAGAGGATAGACATACTGAATGTGTATATACCACCTGGGCATAATGACAAGGTCAACAGCCCGCTTATATTATTGTAATACATTATTAACAAAGTCTGTGATGGTAAAGAGCTTTGTGCAGATAATGTGTTGATCATGTGTGGCGATTTCACCACTGGCTCACCAGCCAATGTTTTGGGGAGTTGGTGCAAAGAACAAGACATAGGGTGGGGGGTACTGGATGCAAATATCCTAAAAAGAAGGACAACCAAAGAGGTTGCCAGTTTTACCTCTTTTATCATGAGCACAGGTATGCACATCCTAAATGGGCACTCACAGTCTGACAGCCCAGCAAACTGTTGATAGAGAAAGTGACATAGGGAACGTTTCCAGGATTATGTGCTGATTAACACTGAGAAATGGTGCAGAGTGCTGATTTGATGATAACCCCCAAAAGAGAAAGTGGTCATGATCCTCTACTTTCAGATATATTAGTAGAAGGGATTAAGGAGAAACCCATTTATGTCAAGGACCGACTTTCTATAAAGGATCCAAAAAAACTATCAATGTAAGTTCGGTGAGGTGGTCTAGATCAACAATAAAATTGTAAATTCTACACTTAGCTGGACATGGAATTATTAACCATAGATGGCTACCATATAATGATGGAGACATTTGCATCTTTCTGGATAAAAAACTATCTATCCCAGAGAGAAAACTGCAAAGAGTACCAACCCAGTGGACTGATAAGATACAGAATGCTACTCTCATACGATAGAGCTCTCCCTGGCCTTGACAATTTATAAAACCTTGTCTGTGTCAGAAGCACACTTCTTGTACCTAAGAAGAACATACAAACAAATGCTTACGCAGAAAAAGCAGAAAGACAAGCCAAAGCGTAGAGCATCTTATTGGCTGCAAAAAGAGCAAACAATGCCAAGCAGTTCTAAAAGATGGTCTTGATGAGGTGTAATAAGCATGATCAAAAAGTTGAACATTACATTGTGGCCAATATGTGGGTGGCCTATTTTATAAAGCTACACACTCAAGATCCTGACTCTGTTGAGACGTGTCAGAAATTCCTGATGTTGGTAATGCCAGCAGTTAGCACTTTCTTCCAGCATACTGTAACATGGTTCTTAGATTTATTAAAATGATAGGCAGCAAAAAGCTAACTGTCACCTTGGAGGTCTACAGACAGAAGGCTGTTGAAGTAGTATGGCATAAAAATATGGGCCTATAATAATGTCAGGGATCTGCAGGTAGGGGACATAAATTCCTACATACATTGATAAACTTGGGTCCCAATACCCTTCTGCTTCCTCTGATTGCAGGACTAGGTATACAGCTGGTTTCAGATGTATTTGCTTGACCTGTTCTGTATTGAACCCATTTAAACAGAAGACATCTTGCAAGCTTGTACTTGCAATCTCCTATGGAAGTACTAACCATAGACTATGCAAAGGGTTCTAGCTGGGGGATCATGTAAGCAAAGTACTTAGGGCCAGATGTAGGTAGGTGGCAAATTGCGAGTTGCAATTTGCGAGTCCTTCCGACTCGCAAATTGCAACTCGCAATTTGCTATGCAGAACGGTGTCTCAGACACTGTCTGCGAGTCGCTATGGGGTCGCAAAGACCCACCTCATTAATATTAATGACGTGGGCCGCAATTTGCGACCCCATAGCAATTCAGGGCACTCACGGGGATGGAGGCCTGCTGTAGTCAGCAGACCTCCATGTCCGTGACTGCTTTTAAATAAAGCAGTTTTTTTTTTTCAAAGTGCAACCCGTTTTCCTTAAAGGAAAACGATCTGCACTTTGAAAAATAAACCGAAACCTTTAGTTTCGGTATTTTTAAGGGCAGGTAGTGGTCCATTCGACCACTGCCTGCACTGAAAAATTATTTTCAGTGCCAGATACAAAGTGGAAGGGGTCCCACTGGGACCCCTTCCCGTTTGCGACTGGGTTACCATCCACTTCAAGTGGATGGTAACTACGAGTCCATTTGCGACCGCATTCGTGGTCGCAAATGGAATTACAACGCATTGCGAGTCGCAAATAGGAAGGGAACACCCCTTCCTATTTGCGAGTCGGAAAAACATTTTGCGAGTCGGTTCCGACTCGCAAAATGCATTTCTACATAGCAAAGTGGCTTTAGCGACTCGCAAACGGCGTTTTTCGCCGTTTGCGAGTCGCTAAACCTTTGCTACATCTGGCCCCTAGTTCCCAGTGGTTTCCAATTACACACAAGTAGAAGAGTGCTTGGCACCAGTTATGATGCAGCCATGTTTCTGGGTTTTTGCAAGTGTCTAGAAGAAAGCAGCAGTCTGGTTCGTAGTGTTTGAAATACCACCTATTATGTAGCCTTATAGCCGCTGATGAGGGCTATATCAGTTGTTAAAGGCCCTGAACTAGTGCATCTCGTGTATAATGAGTGAGAAGGCCTTTAACAACTGGTACAGCCCAAGGCAGAAGCGCTATAAATTGTGCTTAATTTGAGACAGTGGTTTCTGCTGCTGGCACAGGCACTTTATTGTTTACATCAGCACTTACGACAGTCTACTACGGGTGGTACTGACTGTCTAACTTAGATATTAACAATACAACAGTCGTTTATTAATTCAATATACATTAGAAAGGACTAAAACCTGCTGCCCAAGCCATCCTTGTTATGTTGGGCACCTGGAACAGTGTGATTTGTCACACTTGTAGGAGTGTGATGGTTAGTGTTTGTGTTAGTACAGTCATTGGCAGTCCTGGCAGGGGAAAAGGATGGTGCAAGCTGCAGGGGCTTTCTGACTATGGACCTGGCACTTTTTTAAATATTTTGTTTTACAAATTAAGCACTGGCTATAAGCCTCTTAGAACATTCCACCGGGTGAGAGCAGAATGTTCTAAATTCAAAAATGGAGAAATACAATCCCAAACATTGGAGCAACAGGCTTGTACCAGTCATTGTTAGTCCTGAGACCCTTTATTAGCCCCGAGTCACTTCATTGTCTTCATTTGAGCTCCCAACATGCCAAAGTCCTAATGTACCATACAGCTCTGCTCCAAAGCACTGAGGTACTTATCGACTAAATGATTACTGAATGAGCCTGACAATTAAAGGGAAAGGAAGCACACTGGCAGGAAATCAGCATCAGTTCAACCATTGCATTCTGGGAGATGCTATTCATAGTGTTTTGAATTACTCCCACGTGTAGTACATCAAGTAAAGTAGCACTCTATACACGCAGGTGCATCCCTTAGCTCATCAACCAAATAATCCATGAAGAGGCTGAACAATCAAAAGTGGAAGGAGCACAATACCAGCAAGTTAGCACTGGCTGTGCCAAAACTGGTAGCAAACGATCTTTTAAATGTGAGTAATTCAAAAACGCTGTAAGCTGCATCTACCAGGATGTAATGGGAGAACTGGCACTGATTTGCTGGCAGTGCCCCTCCCCCGACCCACTACCCCACACCAGTCATTGTTTTGTTTCAGTGTTTCGGTGTCAATATCATACCCAGATGTACATTTGAAAAATGCATTAATAAGAGCAGAAATGAAATGGGAACTGTAATAGGGGTAAACTAAAGCGGGTAGGAAATATTATGAAAAACACCCCCAATCTTTTACATTTTCTTCTTTGTTGTTTTTTCCATTGAAATAAACATTTCTCTCTTTCTTCTCCATGTGAGCAAACCAGCCACTGCTTTGTCTATTGTTGACATTTGTATATTTGTCTGAGAATGGAATCAGGAACAGGTAAATAGTTTGCGTGTCTTCTTTTCCAGAACAGACTGTAAAGCATGGATCTTCCTAAGATCTGTCCCACGATGCCCTTAGTGCGCGTGTTGCCACATATACATTCATAACAATGGGCCAGATGTAGCAAAGAACCAATTTGCGACTTGCAAATTGCGAGTCCCTGCGACTTGCAATTTGCAAGTCGCAAATTGGTATGCAGTACGGTGTCTCAGACACCGACTGTGACTCGCTATGGGGTCGCAATGACCCACCTGATAAATATTCATGAGGTGGGTCGCAAATTGCGGCCCCATAGCGAGTATAGGCACTCGCAAACATGGAGGCCTGCTGTCGTCAGCAGACCTCCATGTTCGTGACTGCTTTCAATAAAGCAGTTTTTTTTTTTTAAGTGTAGCCCGTTTTCCTGAAAGGAAAACGAGCTGCACTCAAAAAAAAAAAAACGAAACCTTTAGTTTCGGGTTTTTTCAGGGCAGGTAGTGGTCCCTTGGACCACTACCTACCCTGAAAAAATATTTTTGGGTCCATTCACAAACTGGAAGGGGTCCCATGGGGACCCCTTCCAATTTGCGAGTGGGTTACCATCCACTTGAAGTGGATGGTAACTGCGACACCATTTGCGACCGCGTAGGCGGTCGCAAATGGTATTGCATACCACTCAGAATCGCAAATAGGAAGGGAACACCCCTTCCTATTTGCGATTCTGAAATGCATATTGCGAGTCGGTCCCGACTCGCAATATGCATTTCTGCATAGCAAAGAGGCATTTGCGCCTCACAAACGGCGATTTTCGCCGTTTGCGAGGCGCAAATCCTTTGCTACATCTGGCCCTTAATGAGTAAGTCTTGCCTATCTCTGGTGCAAACTCAGCCTAATAAATGGTGAGAGCAGTGCTGCTGCCAAGAAGGCATGGTGGCACTTAATATTTATTGTAGCTAGCATCATCACAAACCCCCTAACTGCTAACAATTTTGAGTGGTATACCTATAGTCAATCCACATACCTGGAATGGTTACATCCACAACAGAAATAAACATTATACATAAAGTTCAGGATAGGAACACTCCTAACTACAGTGTACTGTACTAAATGCTGGCACATCTGTCTTGGGATTGCACATAGGGTGCAACAATACAATACTACAATTTCAGCTTTTTTTCACAAAGACTGGTAGTTCAAGGTAGAATTGGCTTTGCCCTCTGGTTAACTGGTTTGGAATAAGGTTTTATAATCATGCCTTATTTTTGTGTTATATGACAGATGGCATTGACATAGTGTGCACTGTCTCCTCTTTCTTATGGTCCACTTGGTTTATCTTGAGAAAAGAAGAAACAGAGGTCTAATACGTAGTACTTATCTGGTAGGCTGATTTTATCTATGTAATTGATTTATGTAATGTAGATGAAAGGTACTATTGCCTATTAATATAATGAATTTTTGATTGGTTTTATTGTTCTTACTGTGATTTTAACATTGATGTATTTGGTTATCTTTGAACTTTTACTGGTTCACTGATAATAGTTGTATCTTTTTATACTCAGCTGTGATTCTGTGTTCGTATGCTATGGCTAAAGTTGAAACTTTTATAATAAACTAAATCTAAATGTGTTTGGGATTTTTCTTCTGTTGTGTTTTCACTTCATTATTGTCTGAGTGCTACAGAGGCGGATAACCCTCTCTGCCTTTATTAGGGGGAACCCATGGAGGATATAACCATCTTTTGTGCAGCGTACCTCTATTTTTTCCATACTTAGAGCTAATGAGCTCATTGACAGGTTAGAGCCTGTCATATTCTTCAGTACCTTTGACTTGACAGGGTATTGGCAGACTACCCTAACTGTTAAAAAGAGGTCAGAATTCTCCACACCAGATGGATGCCTTCATTTCTGGGTTATACCCCTTGGGTTCAAGAATGCTTCTGTTACCTTCCAGGGTTTGGTCATCTGAGTCCTGGCTTGGTTGGAGAATGTCATTGCCAACAACTTTACAGCTCCAGCTAGGCGGACAACCTGTACCACCTGAAAGAAATGCTTCAGGCCCTGCAGCGGACAGGCATGAATAACAAGGCAAATAAGTACTACGATCTGGTAGGGTCCTGTGGTGTACTTGGGTCACAAGCCCCTCTAACCAAAGATTCAAACCATTATGGCCCAGGAACACATCAGGACACACGCTCAGGTGAAGGGCTTTTCAAACCTCCCTGGCAATTAAAGGAAGTTTGTGATTGGGGTCCCCCCCAGCTGAGCTGACTTCGAAGAAGAAGTCAAAGAAGGTGATATGGGCAGAGATGTGTCAAAAGGCCTTTAACACCATGAAGGAAGTAACAAGTCAGCATCATTTTTAAAGGAACCTGACTTCAGGAAAGAATCCCTTATGAAGGCAGAAGCTTCAGAGCAAGAAATTGGGCTGTTCTGTCACAGCTAAATGATGACCGCTTGGAATAACCTGTAGTCTTCATAAGCAGGTGGCTACTGCCCAGGGAGTACAGGTGAAGTGCAACTTAAAGTAAAGCATTTGGAGTGGTCCGAGCACTAAAGAACAGAAACCACATGTGATTGGGACTCATTTCCGGACAGACCCCTTAGATGGTTGATGCAAACGTCTGTGGAAAATTCTAAACTGTTGGGGTGGTCCATCTCCCTACAAGGTATGGACATTATGGTGAACATTGCCCTGTGACTGACGATGCCAATGCTGATGGTCATTCTAGGTTTTTCCTCTTAGCGATGACAATTCCTATAGAGGCGGATAACCTCCTTTTGCTGGGTGGAACCCATGTGGGAAATTACCATCTTTTGTGCAGCGTACCTTAATTTTTTACCTTAACTGTTTTGGGTGGCTATAGAGCTCTATGGGCCAGATTTATCAAACTGCCACCTACACAGCACAGCTACCGAAAATGCTGTGCTGTGTTGCATGACATGGAGGGAACCGGAGAGTGCTGTATCTACAGTGATATGTCTTTCTCCTCCCTTTTCCACCCCTAACACTGGTGCAGCTTTTAACTGTCATGAGCCACACACACACCTGTGCGCCATAGTGAAAGGGCGTGCGTGTGTAGGTCTAGCGTAGGCTTTGTACTGGAAGGCTACCCTTCCAGTACAAAATACTATGCATAGACAACTTATACCACTTTTCCTACTTTGCATGTGGGCAGCACAGTGCTCTACAGAGGAAAGACCCAGTACACCGCACAAGCAATGGATCAAGAGCTTGACACTGGTCAGGCGGGGTAGGGAAGTCCCCCAGATAATAGATTGTATGCACCTATCCACAGGACATAGTGTGGACAGAGGAAATAGCAAGAACAGCATGCCATGGGTGTAGGTATAGCCTGATAGCATCACCATTCACACTGCTAGTGCTCTCCCCGTAGGGCCGTAGGGAGAGGCCCAGGTGGGACCACTTCTCGAAGTCTAACTTTATGCAGGCTATCAAGGGGTCAAGATTGTATGTTAGCATGCGGTCCCTACCTCTATTGACGTAGATCCGCAGATACTTGAGAAGCAATGACTTCCAGAGGTATTGAAAGTCAGAGATTACCACACATATGGTCAAACGCGGCAGGGGCAATGCCTCACTTTTGTCCCAGAGTTCCATAAAATTGGTGAGGATATCCTGCAAGGTTGGGAGGAAGCAAAAAAGGTTTATGAGAGAAGCAATATGTCATCTGAATAAAGATATACCGTGAAGTTCCCTCTTGGGCTGGGGAAACTGATACGAGTGGAGAGTGTCTGATAGAGGCTGTCCAGTGGACATAGCCAAAAGGAACAGCAGGGGCGAAAGTGAGCATCCCTGTCAGGGCCATCTCTGTATTAGGAACGGGTCCAAAATACAGCTTCCGCAGCTCAGCTGGGCTGACTTTTTCAATATTAACAGGAACCTTTTTTTGACGTTTAATTTTTTGTCTTTCATAAAGGAAAAAGATTGCATATTTAGGTACGTTTTCCTTATGTTTGTTAAATTTGCACTATTCATTTCTTTTACCATGTGGCCTAGCCTGCCCATAGACCATCAAGCCAGTACTATTCTTTTGTTTGATGAAATAACTCTTTCTGTGGTATGTGTTGTTTTAAAACTTCTCTAATTTAGGCCAGAGATGGCATTGGATTAAATGAAAATGTGTTTTTTTGTATTTCAAATTTTTTACTGTAGAAAAGTGTATTTTGGTAGGTTACTATCATGCCTTAGGAAGATGTTACTTGTTGTAAACAAATTCATAGCTGCTATAAAAAAAGAATTGGCATTGCTGAGATAATTGTAGTGCTTTCTCCATTGCTTACCATGCTTCCTTTGTCTGGCTAGTGTGTGAGTTTGACAAAGACCGCCAAGTTTGCCCTTCACTGTGGGTGTGATGGATGCAGGAGACTTGTGCGAGGACGATTGAAGAAGATTGCAGGTGCCTTGAGGTAAAATGGAAGTTCAGCTGATGGGTGTTGTAGGCAGGTCCCATTTTGTGGAGGGCTTTGTAGGCATGTGTGAGTGTCTTGAACTTTCATCTTTTTTGGACAGGGAGCCAGTGGAGTTTCCTGTGGTGAGGGGTGATGTGGAACTGCTTGAGGAGGCCCAGGATGAGTCTGGCTGCTACATTCTGTATTGTCTGGAGTCTTCTGAGGACCTGGAAGGGAATAGCACTGTAAGGTGCATTGCCGTATTGAGCTGGCTGGTGACAAGAGCTTGTGCGATGATCTTTCTGATGTTTACTGATCTGAAGATCTTGCGAAGCCTGTGGAGGGTGTGGAAACAGGAGGAGGATACTGCTCTGACTTGTTTTTCATGGTCAGTTTGCTTTCAAAGATTATGTTAGGTAGCGAGCGTGGTCAGTCGGGGTAGGAGTAGGAGGGGTTCTTTCCAAAGATCAGTACCTCAGTTTTGTTGCAGTTCAATTTGAGTCAGCGGCCTCTCATCCAGTCGGCTACATCAGTCATGGCTTTGTGGGAGTTGGTTTTGGCATTAGAGGGGTCTGTGGTGTGCAAGAGGACGAGCTGGGTGTAGTTGGGGTAGGATATGATATTGAGTCTGTGGGCTCTGATGATGTCTGTGAGGGGTTTATGTAGATGTTGCACAGCGTGATGCTGTGCAATGATTCTTGGGACATGCCGTAATATGATGTTCTTGGTAGCTGAGGTGAAATTAGGTAGGCAGACACTCTGGGTGCGTCCTGAGAGGAAAGAGGTTGTTGAGTGTAGATGTTGTGGAGTCTGTCAATGCAGATGTGGTGGGTGACAGTGTTGAGTGCTGCCAACAGGTTGAGAAGAATCAGAAGCACTGTTTGTCCTTGGTCAAAGAGGGTTCTGATGGTGTCTGTTGCAGCAATGAGTGTGACCTCAGTGCTATGATTGGCCTGGAAACCTGATTGTGATACATTGAGTAGGTTTTTCTGTTCTAGGTAGCCAGAACCTGTTAGTTGATGGCCTCCTTGAGTACTTTGGCTGGGTAGGCGAGAAGGGAGATTGGCCCGTAGGTCTTGAGGTCGCTGGGGTCAGCTGAGGACTTCTTTAGGAGGGGTCTAATCTCTGTGTGCTTCCATCCAACTGGGAAGGAATGTTGTGGAGATGTAAGATTTGAGGCGGTTGGTGAGTTCAGTGATGATTATGTTGGAGCCAAGGTTGAAGGGATGGTGGGGGTAAGGGTCGGTCGGTGCCCCAGAGTAGATGGAGGACATGATGGTGGCAGTCTGATGGTGGCAGTCGTCTGGATGTCAAGGTGATTAGGGCTGGGCTGGGGTTCAGGTTTTCAGGTCTGGGCAAAGTGGGTTGAGGATTAAAGTTGTTGATATTGGCAATCTTGCTGTGGAAGTAGTCAGATAGTGAGTCACAAGGTTGTTGGGAGGTGTGTACTATGTTTTCTGTGGCAGTCAGGTTGGAGAATTCCTGTGGTTGGTTGTGGTGTTGATGCAGTTGGTGATGGCTGTGTTTTTTGGCCTCCTTGATGTCCCGGTGGAAGTTGGAGAGTGCTGTTTTCTGTGCATCCCTGTGTGAGGGATCCTTGGATATGTGCCATCATTTCTCAAGTCAAAGGCAGTTACGCTTGGTGGTTCTGAGATCTAGGGTGTAGCAGCTGGCTTGTCTGGATGTTCTGTTGGCTTTTGTGGGTTTCAGAGGGGTGACATCCGGGCTACTATTATGGACACGTTGCGGCAGGAGGGGCCTCATGAATGCAGCCACCCAATGGCACGTTTGTACAATGGAAACACTGGCTAAAATGTTAGCACTGAGCCTCCTCCCTTTTTCTTTTGTGGAAGGAGTAGGGCTTCTAGAATTTGTGGTGGCCATCTCTCCAAAATGGAAGGCTCCCTACAGGACCTATTTTGCCAGAGTTGCTGTTCCAGTATTACATCATTATGTGCTGCAATTGGTTGGAGAAGCTTTACAGTAGAGTGCAGTTCACACTTTCCACCTGACAACAGACATGTAGACCAGTTGAGAAGAAACTGATTACATGTGTATCACTGGACACTGGATCTCTTGTATGCGGGTTAGACAACAGCTATTTTCCTGTCTCAGCACTGAAGTAAAGTTTAAGAGTGTTCAGTGGTATGCAATAGTAGCGATGTTCACCATGGAGTGATCCCATACAGCTGAAAACATCTTTGAAGACTTTAACATCAAGATATTGAATGGCTGCTACCCAGAGGTCTCAAATTTGGATTTTTTGCCATGGACAATAGCAGTAATATAGTCAAAGCCATGGCAGATGGTTGATATTTCAGGGTCCTCTGTTAAGCGCATTGCATCAACCTGATTGTGCAGGACTTTCTAAAAAAAAGGAAGACGTAGTCAGCAACATACTGGCCGCCTGCAGAACAATCTGCACTGATTTCAGCCATTCTTTTAGAGCCTGGAAGCAGTTGAGATCATTTAGTGCTCTAACAGAGTACCAGTTAAAGCCCTCATACAGAAGGTGCCAACACATTGGAACGCTACCTACTACATGTTTTGAGCAGTACAGGCCGACCACCAACTATGTTCTTCAAAGACGAGAGGATGCAACTGAGAACAGCATGACCATGGATATGGATAAATGAAACCTAGTCAAATGTTTGACACAAATGCTACTTTCTTTTGAGGTTTTCACACTTGAAGTCAGCAAGGAGGACAGTACAATAACCCAAGATATCCCTTTGTTGCATCTACTACAGGACCAGTTTAAAAAGCTGTTGTAAAGGTTTGCTAGTGTGAATGAGGAAGTGCATGAGTTGGTTGAGAACCTAATTCTTTGCTTGGCTATTAATCCAGTGCAGCAAAGAGATACTGTGTACTTCAAAGAGTACATCTGTGCCACAATACCTGATCTGCTGTACAACAACATACTGGCTATTTCCATTCCTTTTTCAGAAGGGGATGTTTGATTTTACAGGAAGTGGATTGTTGAGCAAGCGAGATACCTGGAAGAAGAACAGCTGGAAGTTAGAGTCCTGGGCAGAAGTTCTGGTTTGCAGGATTCAGCTTCCAGATAGGTCACTACTTATGTACAGCTTCACAATGGTAACTCCAAATATGGCCATGTTTGGTATCAAACATATTGGAATCATACTCCAAGGCTTTTGCAAGCTTTGGTTGTATGATTCCATGCACTCTGGGGGCTCCTTAGAGGAACCCCAGTACTGTCATTACAGCCTTCTGAGGTTTTCCAGGCAGCCCCAGCTGCTGCCACTTCACAGACAGGTTTCGGCCCTCCTTTTGCTTGAGCAGCTCAAGCCCAGGAAGGTAGGACAAAGGATTTCCTTTGGGAGAGGGATGTTACACCCTCTCCCCTTGGAAATAGGTCTTACAGGCATAGGAGGTGTAGCCTCCCAGAGCCTCTGGAAATGCTTTGAAGGGCACAGATGGTACCCTCCTTGCAAAATCCAGTCTACACCGGTTCAGGGACCCTCAGTCCCTGCTCTGGTGTGAAATTGGACAAAGGAAAGGGGGGTGACTACTCCCCTGTTGATCACTACCCCAGGGGTGGTGCTCAGAACTCTTCCGGAGGGTCCCTGGGTTTTTCCATCTTGGATTACAAGGTAGTAGGGAACTCTGGGAGCATCTGAGTGGCCATTGCCAGCAGGTGACATTAGAGCCCTCTCCTGATAGGTGCTTACCTTTGTAGCTGACCAATCTCCCTTTTAGGGGCTATTTAGGGTCTCTCTCAGGTGGTTCTTCAGATTCAGATTACAAGATTCCAGCAGGAATCCTCTGCATCCTTTACTTTACCTTCTTACTGAAGAAACTGCATCTGGACACTCCAGGAACTCTACAACTGCAACAAAGAAGCAAAGACGACCTCTGCAACATTGTATCCTCAGCTCCTGCCAGCAACTGCAACTGTATCCCAGTCGTGCAACCTCAGAGGACAGCCAGTCTTCAGCCTGCACCAGAAGAATGAAGGAATTTATCTTGAAGTGAAGGAGTCACTTCCCCACTTCAGCAGGCACCTCTCTGCAGTGATGACTGGTGGCTTGGGTGCCATCTCCTGAAGAAGTGAGTGGATCCAGCAACATGGGTCATAGACTGAAGTGGTCGTAATGGTCCAGATGTCCAACTGTCCAATTTGGATGGAGGTAAGAGCTTGCCTCCCACACAAGAGAGTACCCCCATGCACTGTGTGTTTTGCAGTTGCCCAGGTTTGTTGGCATCCTTCCACAAAGTTCTTCATGCACCGTGCAGTTCCAACCCCTAGCACTCTTTCCTGCTATGCACACCCTCCTGCGTGGTTCTCCGGTGGCGTGGGATCCCTTTGTGTAGTGCTGCATGGGCTTCATTTTACACCTTCTTTGTCCCTATGCTGTGGGACTCCTATGCATGCCCTGGTCTTCTCTAGGCTCTCTGAGTTGCTGAGAGGCCCCTCTGTCTCTCCCTCCTGGGTAGAGGCCACCAGGTCCCTCCTGGCCCCGGGCAGCACCATTTTCCGCTAACCACGAGCTTTGCTTGTGCCAAGGCTTGTTGGTGGAATCCAGCGACTCAAACCAGACTGCAATCATCCATCTGGCATGGGACATCATCTGCACCAACCAGGAACCCGCATCCATCTTCTTGGGTGCAGTACTGACTGTTCTTCTTCATCTGTAATTCTTTTTTTGCACCTTCATTCGGGTTAGTACGGGCTCCTGTTCTCCCTGGCCTCCTCAGGGCTTATTGGACTTGGTGGCCTTCTTTGACATGTCTTCAGGTCCAGGAATCCATTGTTGGTATCTTGCAGTCTCTTCTGGTTCTTTCAAAATCTTCTATCACATATTCTTGTGTGTTCTAGGAAAGTTACTGTGATTTACTCTTGCTTTCCTGGGCTCTGGAGTGGGTTCTATTACTTACCTTTGGTGTTTTCTAATACTCTCTGTGCCCCTCTACGCACTACACTTGCCTAGGTGGGAAACTGATTTTCGCATTTCACTATTTTAGTATAAGGTTTGTGTTCCCCCAGCCCATTTCCAACTATTATGATTTTCAATATTTGCACTGTTTTCTAACTGTCTTTAGAGCTATTTCTGCATTCTAGAGTATATACTGTGTATATTACTTACCTCCTATGGGAGTATGGTCTCTAAGGTATTTTTGGCATTTTTGTCACCAGAATAAAAAGTACCTTTATTTTTGTAACACTGAGCATTTTCTTCCGTGTGTGAGTACTGTGTGACTACAGGGGTATTGCATGAGCTTTGCATGTCTCGTAGTTAGGACTTGGCTGCTCATCCACACTACCCCTAGAAAGCCTGGCTTCTAGACACTGACTACATTTCTCTAATAAGGGATAAATGGACCTGGTGTAAGGTGTAACTACCTTAGGTACCCACTACAAACCAGGCCAGCCTTCTACAAACATGGTGAAAGGTGATTATGGTAACCTAACCATGACACTGTGATGGCTCAGGGATGTAGTAGAAACAGACTTCGCCCTTTTCTTGTATTACTCATGCATGCCCAGGTGAACCACAAAGAGATGCAAGATAAGATTTCAGTACATTTTTTTTAAACACCACAATGTGCCATAAAGAGAATAAGCTGCAATACAGACAATTAATCAGCATTATGAACATGGTAAAAAAAATAAGCAATCTAACCATGATGAATGAGGTACTAAATGTTCTATAGGTTTTAGAAGTTCCTACCTAACCTTAACACTTTGCTAATAGCACAGTGGGTGTACCCTTCTGCCTGGCCTGATCTAAGGGATTAGCTAAAGCCCCATACCTGAAATTAGTGTCAGGAGCCAGCCTGTGGTATAAATAGAAATCCTCTGAGGAACCTAGTAGGTTAGCACCAGCAGAGCTGCATGTCAAAGACAGCATTTGTCCCAGGATGGTCATGGCTAGAAAGCCCTCTGCCCCTTCTAGGTCAGTGCACTATTTATGTAGTAGATCTATTGGAAGCTCAGCTCTGATATAATGCTGTGTCAAGATGTAAGAAGCTGTCTCTGAACGGGTAACACAAGAAATAGTATATTGTGTACAGTGTTCCTAGCTTTGAACAGAAAGTACTGATAACTTCTCATGCAAAGGCTAACTAAACAAGCAATTCATACCACATATTCCAGAAGAATATCATTCAAGAAATATGTCTAAATGTCATTGCATTTTTCCAACCAACACATCCTGCTTGGCTGTGTTCAGCGCCATACTCATGGTGAGACAAACATTGATGCCATTTTTGTCAGCATACTAGTCGTCCGGCTCAGGTGACTATTAATTGAGCATGAGGAATCGGACACTAGGCTAGGTCCTGAACAAGTGGCATAACCTTGAGGTAATGGACAGCAGTTACAGGGCAGCAAAGGTGTGTTCGTGTTTTTTATCAATGTTTTACCTGCTTTTACTAATGTGTCTTACACTTTTTTTTCAAACCACTGCATCCTATTTGACCATGTTCAGCACCATACTAGTGGTGGGATAAACATCGACTCCATTTTAGTCAGTTTACTAGTCGTCCTCAGCTGACTATTAAATGAGCCAGAGTATATGGAGGCACAGTGAATGCGCACACTAGTCATACCACTGATGTGCCTAAGGCAAGCCCGTCTGTACCAGTTGACGTCCGGGCCCGATCTCCCTATACCCTGATAGTTTATCAGACAGATTAACTCTTGTTACTACAGGAACCTGTGAGTAAGGACTGCATTAATATCTTAGACCCTAAGGATGCTGTGCATACAGACAACATTATATGCAAACCCGGTAACAAAAAGCTAGGCTTTTCAGGAAAAATGTCAGATAAAAATAAGCTGTTATTTGAGGACGATAGAAGCGAAAAGTGGAGTTTTTCTCTGGCCAGCTACAGATCCGTTTCCAGACATAAATAATTTTTCTTGAAGACACTAAGCTAGACCTGCTATTTCTTTCAGAAACCTGGCTAAAAGAGGACTCTACACAAGACATTATGGGCACCCTCCAACAGGACTATACAATAGCACAAGCTGACTGTCAAAACAAAGTTTCATTTTGAAGAAAGATTTATAATGTACATTTTACTCTTTCCCACTGCCCAGTTATGAAAATCTCAGTTTTGCAATTTAAATGTCCCACACTGTCACATTCTCAGAGTTATTCATATACCAACCACCTGGTACTCCCACTCAGTTAAAAAACCTTACCAGATATGGCTGCAGAACAATGAATGCAGAAAGTGAATTACGTAGTGGTGGAAGATCTCAATCTGCCTTTTGAAAACACTGAGGGGCATATTTATACTCCGTTTGCGCCGAATTAGCGTCGTTTTTTTCGACGCAAATTTGGCGCAAAACTAACGCCATATTTATACTTTGGCGTTAGACGCGTCTAGCGCCAAAGTATGGGCAAATAGCGTCATTTTTTGGCGTGAACACCTTCCTTGCGTTAATGAGATGCCCGGGAGTGGTCGTGTCAAAAAACCCCGCATTTGCGCCACTTTTTAACGCCTGGGTCAGGGTAGGCGTTAAGGGGCCTGTGGGCTCAAAATGAGCCCACAGGTGCCCTCCCCTGCCCCCAGGGACCCCCCCTGCCACCCTTGCCCACCCCAGGAGGACACCCAAGGATGGAGGGACCCATCCCAGGGACATTCAGGTAAGTTCAGGTAAGTATAAACATTTTTTTTTTTTTTTTGGGTGGCATAGGGGAGCCTTATTTGTGCCCCCCTACATGCCACTATGCCCAATGACCATGCCCAGGGGACAGAAGTCCCCTGGGCATGGCCATTGGGCAAGGGGGCATGACTCCTGTCTTTACTAAGACAGGAGTCATATAAATGGCGTCTGGGCGTCGTTTAAAATGGCGCAAATCGGGTTAAGACGATTTTTTAGCGTCAACCTGACTTGCGCCATTTTTAAGACGCCCTAACGCCATTTTTCCCTACGCCGGCGCTGCCTGGTGTACGTGTTTTTTTTCCACGCACACCAGGCAGCGCCGGTCTGCTTGCGCCGGCTAACGCCATTCAATAAATACGGCGCCCGCATGGCGCTTCAGAATGGCGTTAGCCGGCGCTAAATTTTTTGGCGCTAAACTGCGTTAGCGCAGTTTAGCGTCTGAATGCTTTAACGCAAACAAGTTAACTCAAGATTTTGAGGCCATCCAACTTACACAAATAGTTATTCAGCCCACACATAAGAAAGGTCACCTCCTCGACCACACATTCTCAAACATACCCAAGCTAAAGGCAAAAACTCCTCTCCCTCTGTGCTGGTCAACTCACTCCATGATCCCTTTCTATCTCAATAAAGTAGGAGTTAAACCCACTTTCTCCGGCCAAAACCATGCCCTGTTAAAGTTGGGCAAAACTAGATTAAGATAGCTGGGTTAGTCTCCTGTCCAGTTCAGTTCCAACCATAGGATGAGACTTGGACCAAATGCACTCTACTTCTGAAGACTGGATAGAGAATACATTAGAACAGATAATCCCAAATAGAATCTAGAAAATTAGTCATACTCAATCTCAGGCTCCTGACTCCACAAGCAGTCCCAATGGCTTCTGAAGCTAGATGCAATGTACTTGTAACTTATCTCCTAGAGAAAGTCAACAAAATCTGAACAACTATGCCTATGGTAGTAGCTCAATACACTAATAATGCCCCAAAACTAGAGGAAGGGATGGCTAAAGAACATCTGACCTCCATTTCCAAGATCAATTCAGAATACATTGAAAGCCTTTTAAGGTCGATCAAGTCAGGATCCCCACTGGACCCTGGACCACCAAATGTTCTCCTGAAATGTAGAAAAGCCATTTGCCCAATTCTGGCAAATATAAACAATCAATCTCTACAAGGTGGTGAAGTACCTGAGCCATGGAACATGCCATGCTGAAACCACTTCTAAAAAATCCTCACTGGGCCCCTCTATCCCTGAAAGATACAGACCAGTCTCCATGCTCAGAAACTGCTGTGTTAGCCATGAGGAACTCAAAGCAAATGTACTCAGGTGGTTCAGCTGTAGTAATATTTTTGGATTTAAGTGACTCTTTGGACAAGGTGTCTCATTTGACACTGGTCAAGAGACTAGAAAACACTGGATGTGCTGCCAGTGCTCTCAAATGGCTAACCTTGTTTTAAAAAACAAACAAAAGCTTTCAGGTTTGGGAGGAATCCTTCTTTTCAAACATGCTGACCTCAGAGTGGGGGTTGCCACGGGGCTCATTGCTGAGCCCTACCAAGTTTAACATTCATGTGCAAAATCTGGCAGACATCATATTGGGGCATGAATGTTCAAGGATTTCATATGCAGATGATATCCAAATAACCATTTTCCTGACACTAGACACAGCAACTCTATTTACCAAGCTTGGTGCCTACCTCAGAGATGTCACTGACTGGACGTCCAGTAACAGCCTGAAACTCAATGGTGACAAAACTGGGATTCTGGTGGTCGGAAACAGCCCCGCCTTATGGACCAAACTTCAGTGGCCCATTGACTTAGGATAGCAACCTTTCCCTAAAACTGAAATAAAAAGCCTGAGATTCTTGATCGATTTCTACCGTACCATGGGGGTCGAAGTCAAGGAACTAGCAGCTGCCTCCTTTGGCCTTCTTAGGACACTAAGGAAGGTCCTGAGTTTGCTGCCACAGGCCACTCGAAGAACAGTAGTCCAGGGCCTAGTGCTCACCCAACTTGATTATGGTAACTCAGTTTAAGTAGGAAGTCCTTCGTATGTAATCAAGCACTTACAAATTATTCAGAATGCTGCAGCTTGCACTATCCTAAAGATCCCCACATCTTAGTTGGTCTCTGTCTCCTTGGCAGGGCTGCACTGGTTGTCGGTCCTCAAAAGAATCACATTTAAAACTCTCTGTTTTGTCCTTAGGGTGATACACAATAAACGTTTAATTTTACTACAATGGTTAATTACCAGCTACAGATCTAAAAGCATACATACTACACTCCTCCAATCAAAGACTTCTTCATGTACCTAAGATCAAGAGAGCAAAGAAGTGGAGACTGCTATTTTGCCTACCTGGCTCCAAAGCTTTGGAATTCTCTTCCTCCATCACTGAGACTGATCAAAGAAGAATCCAAATGTTGGAAATGACTTAAAGCACACCACTTTTGGCTCAGCTGGGAGTCCTGATGGGTAGCCATGCACTCTACAAATCCTTAGCAACACAATGCACTCTACAAATCCCTAGCATTGCTAAACGCAGTGCAGCTAAAATGAATGAAATATGAAATATAAAAATGAAGCTCAAAACAGGGGAACCAACTCGGGTCCAAAAGGACTTTAAGACACTAGTTTGCAATATCAGGTCTTTGTGCTATAGCAGTGGTCTGGTCTCAGTCTTTGATAAGATACAATAATAAAATACCTATAAATCTATGTTTTTCTTTGGTATCAGTTGCTTGTGATGGATCATCTTTCTGAATAATCCTACAGTTGGAGTTTATGTAGGTGGGAGTGGGGCCTCACTTGTGATGTCTTCCTTGTTAGCACTAGTACACTACTACTACTCCTTCAATAAGGATTTTGAATATTTAGAGAGGTAGCAGCCATCTGTTCATTTATTCAGGTTAGAGAATTGAACAGTGAAGTGAACTAGTTTAGTTAGTAACTTCCACTGATGATTAAGATATGTTTATGTATGTTAAAGGCAAAAGGCATATCCCCCTATTGGCCAGTATAGTTACAGAGGGTGGTAGGACTAGGGTATAACTAACAGGTATACTATAACTTTGATAATTAACTGGGTGCTGAAAACATGACAAAAGTTAACCTCATCAGGCAATAAAACAGACCTAGCCTGTGCTGTACCCACTTTGATAGCGGGGTAGCAGAGTATTGTTTGGATATAAATAAAGTAAGCTACCTAGCAAATATTGCAAGGGACTTCAGAATGAGATAGGGACAATTTAGAGGGAAAAGTCGATGCATAGTATGTGACTGTTCAGTGGGAAGCTCTTTGTCAATGAAAAAGCACAAGGCTGCACTAAGTGCGAAGACAAAAGAAACAAACTACCCATTTATTTATTTTTACAAAGAAAACTCACCCTCTCCACCCACAAGAGGCCCTCTACTCTCCCCAAACAAATAGCCCCAATGTCCCATTAATGTCCAAAGTCTAAACCTTTTCCCAACTTCCCTTCCCATTTACCAACCTCACCCCCCACAACAAAAGTCCCTCAAACCACAGAAAGCCTATTCAAAAGGGCTTTTACGGGGCACTCAGGTGGGCATGAAGGTGTGCCACCTATTGAGTCAGGTTCTGCTGACCCACATGAATGAACACCAGTTCACCCAGGGCAGAGAGGAGGAGGAGGTCTGTTGTTGATAGGGGGATGTTGATCCTAGCTGCTGGCAGTGCTGTCGATAGTGTGGCTAGGATGGAGGTGGGCCAGGCTGGCCGGAGGGATTGGAGGCACCTGCCTTCTCCTCCTCCAAAGCCACCAGCCAGCTATATTCTGCCACAATGGCCTTCATCCTGTGACGTCACAAAAATCTAAAAATGAGAAACACAAATTGTAATGCTCAGTGCAAACACTTGTTTATAGTGGCACAGAAGGAGAACTTTGCTGGTCCCTATGGCACTGACTGTAAGGAATTAAACAAGAATACCACCAGAATAAAAGAATTTTTTTTTGTTAAGAGGATTTCACAGTGAAACTAAACGGACACTTTGGGCCTCATTACGACCCTGGCGGTCATAGACCTCCAGGGTGGAGGCCAGAGGTAGCACCGCCAACAGGCTGGCGGTGCTACATCAGGTATTGCCGCGGTCGCCCAGCCGGGTCCGGCGGTTTCCCACCGGATTTCCCCCGGCTGGGGGAATCCTCCATGGAGGTGCTGCATGCAGCGCCGCCATGGGGATTCCGACCCCCTTCCTGCCAGCCTGTTCCTGGCAGTTTACGCCGCCAGGAAGAGGCTGGCGGGAACGGGTGTCGTGGGGCCCCTGGGGGCCCCTGCACTGCCCATGCCACTGGCATGGGCAGTGCAGGGGCCCCCTAACAGGGCCCCATTAAGATTTTCAGTGTCTGCTTGGCAGACACTGAAAATCGCGACGGGTGCAACTGCACCCGTCGCACCCCAGCAAATCCGCCGGCTCCATTAGGAGCCGGCTTCATCTTTGCTGGGGCTTTCCCGCTGGGCCGGCGGGCGATCTTTTGAAGATCGCCCGCCGGCCCAGCGGGAAAGTTAGAATGGTCCCCGCAGTCATTTGACCACGGGCGGTGTTTGGGCGGTTTCCGCCCAGCGGGTGGCGCCCGCCGCCCGCCGGGGTCGGAATGACCCCCTTTGTGATTAAAAATTACCTCTTTGAATGAGTAAGGGGTATATACATCACGATTAATAGTGCTATTCTTGATGTGTAAATTAATGGAGGAATCTTAGCACAAAGTATGAAACTCTCTGCATTCTCTGCAGCATGCTTCTGTGGCAACTGCAATGGATAATGTATTAATTTTCTCTCAATCTAATGGCCCTGCTCTTCTGTGACTCCCTTTCCAATTTTACCTTGACTTCTAGGGAGTCCAAACTTAGAATAGGCAGATGAATAATAATAATGTCACACACGCCAAGAATAAGTGATATATAATGGATATCCTTTCTGCTGTGAGCAGACAGTGGAAAAAGTGATGCACTGCAGTAGAGGGAAGGGAACAGGATATATTTTAACTGGCACATTTACCAGAGAGCATTCCGTCCGCTAAACTCTAAATCAGGCGCTTAATCCCACTTTACACCCTTGCTTCACCCTCCACCACAAATTACTTTCAACAAATATATTTACTTGGCAGTAGGGAAAGTTACTCTACTGCAAGGTATGTTAGAAGGATTAGGTTAGGTAAAGGTTTAGTTATAGAATAGTGGTGTGTCACTGATCATCATGTGCTACACATTTGCTTAGTCAATCACTGCGGTTGACGAATGATGAAAGGGAAAGATTTTAACAGGAAGACATGAAATATAAATCACTGGGGCAGACAAATGTGGCACTTGTCAAAAATGGAGTTTCAACTTTTTGGTAGGGTGGGACAGAAGGAAAAAATGATGGAGTTAAGTACTAGTAGGAGGTGACTGAGTGGGCACTGGGAAAAACATCTTGTTTTAAGTTTGTAAAGTGTTGAAAACTTTGTGATGCCACGTTAACTGAAGCAGAAGCACATTGCACAGCCAACACTGCTGTGCTGAATTGAACCATGCTGCAGTCATGGGTGGTGAAATGCCAAGGGCAGCTAGGTGATGATGATGGGTAGGATATCTGTCTGGCTGAACAAATACAGTATACTTAATTTGTCACTTAGCAAGCAATGTGACATACCATTCGTCGCTGCCACCACTGGGACTCCTCTTTCTCCAGTCACCTGGGGTAAAATGGAGAAGATGAAGTCAGGGTAAAGGTTCCCTGACCCCATGGAGTGCATAGAAATGTGTAAAACAAGTAAATAATGGGATGAAAATGCTTATAAACACTTTTTTAACCTTGATTCAAGATCTGCGGATTCCCCAGCGAGCCTTACTGTGGCCCCCCATGAACATCCACGAGTAGATCTCCAGATTTCAAGAAATGTAAAAAAAAAAAAGGATTATCAGCATTTTCAGCCCATTACTTACATTTCTATGAACCCCATTGGGTCAGGGAACCTATTCCCTGACCCCATCATCTCCATTCCACACCACTTTTCACCCCCGGGGACCGTTTTCTGTTAAAACAAAATGGTGGCCCCAGGCTGAAATGTGGGCTGCAATAGAAATGATGGGGTCAGGGTAGGCGTTCCCTGACCCCTTGGGGTTTGCAGAAATAATGGTTTGGAAATGCCTGTAAACCTTTGATTTTACTTTATTTGTGATCCAGCCGCAAAGCTCAGCATGGGCTCAGGTGTAAATCCACGGGTGGATCTGCAGATTTGAGAAAAGTCAAAAAATATATATACTCATACACCCACTCAGGCACCCATAGGGACACTCTCACACCTAGTCACACACCTAGATATATACTCTGACACTCAGTCACAAACAGACACTCCCACACCAGACACTCCTACACCCATTCTCACATCCACACAGACACTCCCTCACCCATTGTCAGACCTAACCAGATACTCTCACACCCACTCCCATACCCACAAAAATACTCTCACTCCCACACAGATAGTGTCACAACTAGTCACACACCCACACAGAAAATCTTACACTCACACATATACTCTCACACCTACTCTGACACCCAGACAGAGACTATCACACTCACTCTTACACCCAGACAGACACTCTCACATCCAGTCTCACAACCAGAAAGACACACTCATACCCAGTCACATACCCAGACATTTTCACACCCACTCACACACCCACCCAGCCACTCTCACACCTGCTCACACACCCAAACAGACACTGTCTCATCCACTCTCTTACCCATTCAGACCCCTTTCTACTCTCTCACATATGCAGACACTCTTAGATCCAATCTGACACCCAGTTAGACACTCTCGTATCCACTCTCACATCCAGAAACTCTCCCACCCATTGTGGCACATTGTGTGAGACTTTCATACCTAGTCATCCACTTATACAGATACTTTCACACCCACTCTCACACCCAGGGTGAGACTCTCACACCCAGTGTCACACCTTGACAGACACTCTCACACCCATTGTGACACCCTGGGCGATAATTTCACACTCAATCACACACCCATGCAGACACTGTAACACACACTCTCACCCAGCAAGACACTCTCACATCTACTCTCACAACCAGGCAGACACTCTCACACCCACTCTCACACCGAGTCAGATAATCTCACAGCCACTCTCATACCCAGTCACACACTCTCACACTCACACAGACACTCAAAAAGCCTTGGCTGGCCACACCCTGACAGGGAAAGTTATGGCCACCATTTTGTTGTATTGGGAAAAGGTCCTGGGTCTAAAATGTGGGCACTAATGCAAATGAACGGGTCACAGTAGACGTTTCCTGACTTCAGGTGCTTGATTTAAATGTGGCAGAATAGTAATTAATGGGTAGAAAATGCCAAAACTATTTTTTTTTTATATCTGCAGGTGGATCTGAATGACATTTAAAAATTAAGAATTAAAAATCAATAAATATGTCTATGATAAAAGTATTGGCTTTGGAAAAAACATTTGTGTTTACAATTTGTAGGTGTTAACTACACATGAAACAGTATGCAGTCTTTCAAGGTATGGACCATGTTGCCTTTATCAATCAGGTGAACTCCATAATTTCTATACATACCATCCACATCAATCCGTAAATTATTGTGGTATGTAGAGCCCATGTTATAGTCTATGAGGAATGCATAAACTGTTTTATTAACATGTTTCCTGGATTTGTCTATTTGTGGACAGAATTCACTTGACCAACTCCAGAAGCCTTTGGCAAATGTTAGAAAAAACAAACGTAGTGTGTGGGAAAAGTGCAAAGTTTCTGAAGGTATTTTTCACTGGGATTTGCAATTCTACCGCAGTAATTCTGCCAAGGTCATTCCCACCACAGTGCACAATCATGAGTTCTGGATGTTGGCAATCCTTAATGCTTTCAACCGGGATTTTTAATGCTACTTTAACCCTCTCTTGCCAACTTAAGTAATATCCAAAGTAGAGAAATCCAGGTCCCTTTCAATGCACTCTTTCTAGCACTCTCTCTTGCTTACCACACAAAGCTATGACCCACAATCCAGACACTGAGGTGGTCATTCCGACCTCGGCGGTCTTTTCTCCAAACCTCCGAGGCCGAGGGAGACAGAATAACGCCATTGCCGGCGGTATTCATGCCTCCCTATTCCGACATTTCTGCTGGGCCAGCGGACGGTAACAGCGTTACCGTCCGCTGACCCAGCGGAAATGGCACATCAACTTTGCCGCCGGCTCGTAATAGAGCCGGCGGCAATGTTGATGTGCAGCGGGTGCAGTAGCACCCGTCGCGCATTTCACTGCCCGAAATTCGGGCAGTGAAATGCGCGATGGGGCTATGCCTGGGGGCCCCTGCACTGCCCATGCCAAGTGCATGGGCAGTGGAGGGGCCCCCAGGGGCACCCCCAGTTCCCTTACCGCCAGCCTTTCAATGGCAGTGTTTACCGCCACGGACAGGCTGGCGGTCGGGGACTCATAATCCCCAGGGCAGTGGTGCTTGCACCGCTGCGGGAAAGTGGAGGGGCCGGTGGTCTGACCGTGGCTTTTCCGCCACGGTCAGAATTGCTGGCGGAACACCGCCAGCCTGTTGGCGGTGTTACCGCCAACATACCGCCGGCCGCCAGGGTCGGAATGACCTTCTGAGTATTTTAGAGGGAAGCCGGAGTACCATACAGGACAAGGCTGCAGCTGAATGAGGCAATTTTGAAATTAAATGCCGTTAAAATGAAGACTACTAGTTACACTTTAAAAGAACACATTAGATTGGTTGCTGTAAATATGTTGGTGCTTAAAACTAGGTAGTGATATTGTGAGAAAAGTAAGTAGATGTTGGATTAGCTTTGGAGAAATTAGAAAAAGTAGCAGTGCTTGGGACATATTTATTATTTAAAATATTCAACCACACCTGCTACATTTGGCTTGGAAGTAAGCATGGTGCTCTCAGAAACTGTTGTGAACTTGTGGCCTGCTGCTAAAAGAGAATGTTTCAAAATGTGTTACCTTGATAACACAGCTACAGGAGTATGTGGTAAGGGATTTAAAAAGACTAGACTGTGAACTTGTATTTACAGTCCTAGTGCAATAAATTAATTACAGAGCGTAATTGGGTATAAGTATATTTATTTGTAGAAACAGAAAAATAAATGACATTGTTTGAAAACGGATATTGATGGATCCGTGGATCAGCCACTAAATTACACACGGAGACCATGCTAGGCACTGAGGTAGCTCTGCAGATCCGGCCACAACCCCTATCAAATAGGGCTATCTTTTGAGGAGTGTTAGAAAGGGTTAAGTATAGTGATCAGTCAGAAGCAGTATAACATAAGTTAAATATGATAGGGAGATTGTTATTGTTTTTACTGATTGAGTAACCTTGAAAGCAAAGTTGAAAAGGTTGCCATTAATGGTTGCCTTGTATGATAGTAGTATACCATTCTTCTGCTTGATTTTTGCACATTTTCAGTCAGAAGAAATTCTAACTGATACTGAGAGACAAACATACAGACCAACAAACATACTTAACATGTATCTGAATTGTAATGTAGTTTAATTTAGAATGTGTTAGAAAAGGCATGAGTAAATATAGGGTGATGAAATTGAGCAGCATGTGATAAAAAGTAAAAAGGGATATAAATAGAGGGTATGTGGTAAAAAATAATGAAAAGTTGAATGATTACCAAAGAAGGAATTAAAGGCACACACTGATGCATACTAGTATGGTAAAAAATAAAAGGAAACTGATCTATACAGTGATACACCCATGCATACAGTCATGTATACACTAGCAAAGTCCCAAACACACTACTGTATTCACTAACAACACTGAAACACAGTTATGTAATCTGCACTAAGAGCCAGTTGCATGCACAGTTACATACTGCTGTACTCACCAACACAGCTAGTTAACCAGTCATACAGCCACTTACATACACATGTAGAGACCTACAGAGTTACTAAAAGAGTCAGTGATATACTTGCATTATTACTTAAACATCTGGTGGCACACCCATTGAGGAACTCATACACTCACTCGAGTATGTAGTCAAATGCTGATACAATGTAGTAGTACTTTAAACATGGCTCCGGTGTACTATTGAAGAGTCTGAGTATACAATTGTACTGTCAGCTTGACTTGGTATTAGAAAAACCCACTTGACAAGCCTCAAACTGTTCTTTTACTATACAAAAATCACCCCTCAGCTAGACTGTGCATAGACCAAAGAGCAGGCTGCTTTGTGATTAAATGGTGAAACATGCCCTTCTGAGTGTCACTGACTTAGATGTGCACTTACAGACCACTATGCCCAGTTATATATGCAATCTCCCACATATACAATTCACATACCTATTTACTAAAGGATAGAGACACTCATATACCCAGTCAGACACTGAAAGTGCCACTTATAAATACATTGTTACCCAGATGACAGTTATGTAGCTAGAAGTATCAGAGCCAGTTGCATGCAATTACATACCCTGTACTCACCAACAGAGCCAGCAAACAATTCTTTGAGTCACTTACATACACATTCAGAGCCATATAGACTTCTTAAAAGAGCCAGTGCCAGACTGGCATAATTACTTTAACATCTGGTGGTACACCCTTAGGGGGACCGTTGAAAAGTAGAGTATTAGTAAGGGCAGGTAGGTACCTACACTTAGTAGCATGCCACAATCACACACTAGGTCCAGTCAAGGTCTCGATAAATTAATCCTCACTCAACCCTTGGTAATTTGGCCCACGAGCAGTTAGACTTAACTTAAGAGACAGGTGTGTGAAGTATTTAATATCAACAAAACAGAAAATAAGTAAAACACAACGCACACAATAAAAATCCAACACCAATTTAAAAAATAAGAAATATCTCTATCTTTAAAATGTCACCAAACAATGAAAATGCAATGCAGGAAACCAGAGAAAAAAAATGATAAAGATTACATTTCAAAATGTGCTTTCTAGTGCCTAACAACAACAAAACACCAACCAGGGACATCTGGTCATGCTTAACGGGTACATAGTCAAAGTTTGAGGCCAACCGCGATGTTGCCAAGTCGGATACACTTTGCTGTAGGCATTGGTCAAAATGTTACCTTCTGACTTTTTGGAGCTTTTTCTATCATCATGAGGCAAGGTTCCTCTTCAGGCCAGCATGCAATGCAACATCGTTGGCTTGGCTCAGCATGAGATCCCAGTAAACTCCCGGAAGTCTTGTAGATGGGGAAAATCTCTAGAGCTTCAGCGGGATAAACCTGAAATTCAGGCCGGGACATGGTTCGATGTTGATGGTTTGACCCTCATTGATGGGTCGGTCACCTTATGGAGCTATTTCAAAAAGTTGCTTCAAACTTATCCAAGCTTCTGGATCTTCTTCCAGAAGTCCTTTTAGGGTCCATGAAGTGACCACAAACTTGATCCAAGATTCTAGAAGCTCTGAGTTGCTCCTTGGAAGTTGGCACTACAGTTCCCTGAATGTACCTGGTCATATCCTCAAATGGCCACTGGACGCTGGTCAGCTGGGCTCTTCTTTAAGGAATTGATGGAGAGGGCTCTAGCCAGCTCCTTTGTACCTATGGCATACAATGAGTCTACTCCTGGAGTTGCAGAAGCAAGGAACAGTTCTTCTTGTGGTGAAGCCCAGAGTGTGCAGGGGGTGCAGTCCTTGTGGGTGCATTACTTCAGGTGCAGACCAGGGGTTCAGCAAGGCAGTTCTTCTTCTCCAGTATATTTTTCTAGCACAGGTCTGAATTTGCTGGGCAGCTCTGACATATGTATCTTTGATCCTGGGTTGGCTAGCAAGGGGGTATCCCTGACCAATGAAGCAAAGGGGACCACCCTGTGGTGTGGCCACTTCCTGTGAAGTGTGGCAAAAATCAATCCCAGAAAGCAACATTCTTTAACAATCCAACATTGAGTAAATCTCTCCTTGGAGTTTGCCTCTGGCAGAGACTAGCCACTGGTGTGGCTAAGTTTCCCTAACACACCTCTTCCAGTCCCTCTCCTAATCTAATTATTGGGACTCCCATCTTTCTGGTTGAGCAGGAAATGGGGGAGGTCAAGTATATCCCAGGTGGCTTTCTCTCCTTTGAAAACCAGTTTGCCCACTCTACGCTCCTTCCTGTTCTGCCATCTCCTCACAGATGCTTCCTCTGTTTCAGCCCAGGCAACTTCACACCTCATTAAGATAGCTTGGCTCAAGCTGTCGGAGGCTGACCAATCAGGAAATGGCACTACAGAGCTGATTTTAGTAACGTTCAGAAAGAGGTCCAAAACTCTTTCTCTGCACCAGTTATAATAAATCCAACATTGGCAAGTCATTGGATTTATTCTAACTTTTAATTTGATATCAAACATCAAATATTTAGCTATTTTCTAGCAAAAATGAGGCATTATTATTTTTAAATAAAGCCTCCCAATGTTAGCCTATAAGACTAATGCACTGGCAGTTTTTTCCCCTCACCAGGGCCTATAAAACCTCTTTTATAAAGTCACTGCTTATATTTACACTGCACTCAACCCTTGGGGCACCTAGGGGAGACCGTAGGGGTGACATATATTAATAAATATGGTAGTTTGAAACTTTGGAATTACTTTTAAATCCAAAGCCAGCCAACAAGGAAGGCCTGCGTTCACAATGACACCAGAGATCACAGAAGTTCACCCATGGGTGCCCTAACTATGCCCTAACTACACTGGGGTCCCTAAATCTACATGCCCTACCATAACTAGGGATGAACTTATATGTAGATTGTCAGAACCAATTATAATTATTTCTGATTTGCATACAACATTTTATACAGACCACTGGCCATGGAACTGGTTAGCAGAGTTAATAACTACCAGTATCAGTCAAAAGTGTTTGTGGTGATCAGGGCTAAAAGGACTTTCCCACATGCCACCCCCGATGAAAGATGATGGGTACCAACCAACACCCTGGCAGTCCTCATCAGCTAAGTGGAGAAAGCTGGAAAGTCTATCTGCATTGGTATGGGCACTCTCAGGTCAATGTTCCACTGTGAAGTCCATACTGTGTAGGTAAATGAACCACCTCAACAGTTTTGGGTGCTCCCCCGTCATCTGCATGAGCCACCTGAGAAGTCTGTGGTCTGCTTGAACATGGACGTGAGTGCCAAACAAGTATGGCCTCAGCATCTTCAGGGACCAGACCACAGCCAAATCTTCCTTCTCAATGCTGCTCCACCTTTATTCTTTGGGAGTAGTTGCCTGCTAATGATGGCAAATGGTTGATCCTGGTCCTCATCATTTAGTTGTGACAACACTGACCCAATCCCTTCTTCCGAAGTATGTTTGTGCAATAAATTATTTACTGTGGTCAGGGGCCAGTAACACTGGTCCTCAATACATAGCATCCTTCAGAGTGTCAAAGGCCTTCTGACCCTCTGGGGTCCAGATGACCTTTTTGGTCTGCTTTTTGGATGTGAGTTCTGTCAGAGGTGCCACAAGGGTCTCATGATTCTTTAAAAAAATTCTGTAGTACCCAATCAGGCCAAGAAAGGCCCTGGCCTGAGTCTGGGTTTTATGAGCCTCCCAATCCAGGGTGGTCTGGATTTGGGGCTGGACAGGTTGTACATGGCCTCTACACACATGCTGGCCCAGGTACACCACTGAACTCTGCCCTATCTGGCATTTCCTTGTCTTGATAGTCAGGCCTGCCTGTTTCAGGGCCTGATGTACTTCCCTCAGGTGGATGAGGTGATCCTCCCAGGTGAAAATAAATACAGCTATATCATCAAGCTGCACTAAAGGATTCCAACCGAAGCAGGACTCTGTTCACCAAACTTTGGAAGGTAGCAGGAGCGTTTTTCAATCCAAAGGGCATCACCTTGAATTGATAGTGGCCCACTGGGATGGAAAATGCTGACCTCACCTTGGTTCCTGGGCTTAAGGTAATCTGACAGTATACTGGGTTCAGGTCAAATGTGCTCAAAAACATGGCAACCCTCAACCTTTCAGTGAGCTCATCAGCTATAGGTATGGATGAGCACCAGTTTTAATGACTGCATTCAAACCTCTGTAGTCTACACAGAATCTCTACTGCTTCTTTCTACCTTTGCCAAGGTCTGTGAGAAAGTAGCCTCTTTCTAGCATGGTTACACCCACGTTTTGGCCTGTATGTGAGTGTGTGTCAGTGTGTGTTTACTGTGTCACTGGGATCCTGCTAGCCAGGACCTAATGCTCATAGTTTGTTGCCTAATGTGTATGCCTGTGTAGTGCCTAACTGTGTCACTGAGGCTCTGCTAACCAGAACCTCAGTGCTTATGCTACCAATTTCAATTGGCATACTGTACCCCCCTTATTAGTGCCTTGCATATGGTACCTAGGTACCAAGGGCATGGAGTTCCAGGGGATCCATATGGGCTGCAGCATTTCTTTTTCCACCCATAGGGAGCTCAGACAAACCCTTACACAGGACTGCCACTGCAGCCTGCGTGAAATAATGCACACTTTATTTCACAGCCATTTTCACTTCACTTAAGTAACGTATAAGTCACCTATATGTCTAACCTTCACTTGCTGAAGGTTAGGTGCAAAGGTACTAAGTGTGAGGGCACCCTTGCACTAGCAAAGGTGTCCCCACATAGTTCAGGGCCATTTCCCCGGACTTTATGAGTGCGGGGACACCATTACACATGTGCACTACATATAGGTCAATACCTATATGTAGCTTCACAATAGTAACTCCAAATATGGCTATGTAACATGTCTAAAATCGTGGAATTATCCCCCCATTCCAAATCTAATACTGGGGAGCCAATTCCATGAATCCTGGGGGCTCCACCGTAGACCCCCAGTACTGCCAAACCAGCTCTCTGAGGCTTGCACTGCAGCTACAGCTGCTGCCATCTCCCAGACAGGGTTCTGCCCTCCTGGGGTCTGGGAAGCCCAGTCCCAGGAAGGCAGAACAAAGCATCTCCTCTGAGAGCAGGGTGTTACACCCTCTCCCTTTGGAAATAGGTGGTACAGGCTGGGGAGGGGAAGCTTCCCCCAGCCTCTGGAAATGCTTTGAAGGGCACAGATGGTGCCCTCCTTGCATAAACCAGTCTACACCAGTTCAGGGACCCCTTCTCCCCTGCTCTTGCAGGAAACTGGGCAAAGGAAAGGGGAGTGACCACTCCCCTGTCCATCACCACCCCAGGGGTGGTGCCCAGAGTTCCTCCAGTGTGTCCCAGACTTCAGCCATCTTGCTTTGCAAGGTGTCAGGGCACTCTGGATGGCTCTGAGTGGCCAGTGCCAGCAGGTGACATCAGAGACCCCTCCTGATAGGTCCATACCTGTTAAGGTCGCCAATCCCCCTCTCAGGGCTATTTAGGGTCTCTCCGCGTGGGTTCTCTTCAGATTTTGCTTGCAAGTTTCCTTCAGGAATCCTCTGCAACAACTTCAGACTCTTCTGCCCTCAGATGAACCGCAGCCTGCTCCAAGAAATTCTGTAACTGCAACAAAGAGTCTACGAGAGACACTTTTCTTCAGCAACCTCAGCTCCAAATCAGCAACTGCAACAGTTTCCATGGTGTGCATGCTCTGGGGACTCCCTGTCTTCACCCTGCACCAGAAGGACCGAAGAAGTCTCCCGTGGAGTGACGGAGTCACTCCCCTGCTCCAAGGAGGCATCTTCCAAGGTGACGACCGGTACCCTGGGACTCCTCTCACGTGACGCGCATGCTCCTAAGGACACAGAGGGTGGACATCGTCAACATAGACTGTCCTGAGGTCCTGCTGACACAATTTGGAGGAGGTCAGACCTTGTCTTCCCAGAGACCGATGGTACCCCTGTGTATTGTGTCTTCTTCGACTTCTGAGGCCTCTGTGAACTCTTTGCAAACTTCATTCATGCACAGTCTGGCCCAGGTCCCCAGCACTCCACCCTGTGATGCTCAATTCACTGAGTTGTTCTCCAGCTGCTTGGGCCCTTCTTTTGTTGTGCTGCATCAACTGCATTTTGCACCTCCCTTGAACCCAGATCCTGCAGCTTCTGGGGATGATGGCTGGCATCCTGAGGACTCACTAAAGTTCTGAGAGCCTCCTCTTCCATCTCACACAGAGATGAGGCCCCCAGGTCTCTCCTAGGTCCATCCAGCACCATTTTGATGAAAAATGCCCTTTTGCTGTTGCCAAGGCTTGTTGCCGCCTTCTAACACGAAATCTCGTCTGACATGATCTTCACACCGTAGGACATTTTTTGCATCACACAGAAACCTGCTGGCATCTTCCTAGGGTGCATTTCTGCAGTCTTCAAGGGACTCTTCTTTTGCACCCTCTTCTGGGTTGGCAGGGGCTCCTGCCCTTCCTGGAACTTCTTTCTACTTCTGGACGTGGTCCCCTTCCTTTGCAGGTCCTCAGGTCCAATAATCCATCAGTTGTTCTTTGCAGACTTGGTTGGCTATTGCAAAATCCCCAAAACAAAGTGTAGTGTGTCCTAAGGAAATTTGAAGTACTTTACTCCTGCCTTTCTGGGCTCTGGGTGGGGTAATTTACTTACCTTTACTGTATTTTTACTCTCCCTGCGACTCTGCACACACTACACCTGTCTAGAGGGGAATTTGTGATTCACATTCCACTTTTTTAGTATATGGTTTGTGTTGCCCCAGACCTATGTTCTCCCCTTGCATTATTTAGGATTTCCTACTGTTTGCATTGTTCTATGACTATTTACTTGTCTAATTTTGGTGTCTAGTGTATATATTGTGTATAATACTTACCTCCAGAGGGAGTATTATCTCTAAGATATTTTTGGTAATGTGTCACCCAAATAAATACCTTTATTTTTGGTAACGCTGAGTATTGTCTTTACTTGTGCGGAAGTACTGTGTAACTGTAAGTGGTATTGCATGAGCTTTGCATGTCTCCTAGTTCAGCCTAAGCTGCTCTGCTATAGCTAACTCTATCAGCCTAAGCTGCTAGAACACTACTACTTCACTAATAAGGGAAAACTGGACCTGGTATAATGTGTAAGTACCCAAGGTACCCACTACAAACCAGGCCAGCCTCCTTCAAGGTCCACCAGGAAGGTGACCTCACCCTTCTTCTCCAAAATGGCCCACTTGGCCTGGAGAGCTCTCGGAGCCACATGCTCCAACACCCACACCAACTGACCAGGATGGTATTTAGGCATGCTAGCTTTTTGGTCATGGCAGAGCTTCGTGAGCTCTTGGCTGGTCTCCAGGTTGCTGCTTGCTCTCTTCATGCACTCTGTCATGCAAGACCACAGGCCTAGCACATAGTCAAGCATATTCTGATTGGACTTCTTGAAAGGCTTCTCCCAAGACTCTCACCAGACACAATGGGCCTCTAACATGTTGCTAAAATGGTAACTCTAAATGGCTGAAGCCAAACCTGTTTTGGGGGACCTCTCTGTAAGCATGGGAGGAGAACATCCCACCTCCTCCTGCATTTGCAAAACCATAATCATGCCCTTCAGAGTCTTGTTGAATCCTTCCACCAGACCATTAGTCTGGGGATTATATGGGGTGGTGAAGTTGTAATAACACCACATTAATCCCACATCACCTTCAGATAGGCAGACATAAATGTTGTGCCCCTTTAAGGGACCACCTCCTTTGGGATACCCACTTTGGTGAACACACCAATTATAGCCCTAGCCACTGTGGGAGCAGTGACTGTTCTGCGGGGTATTGTGTCTGGATACCTGGTGCCATGGTCCACTACTGACAAAATGTACCTGATGCCTGGAGTAGTTAGTGCGTCTAGGGGAACCAACAATATCAATTCCCACTCTCTCAAAGGGAGTCCCACCACTGGCAGTGGTATTAAATAAAGCCATTGGCTTGTCCACTGTCTTGCCACTGCCCTGACAGGTGACACAGGAGCTACAGAACTCCTTCACTTTGGCAGACATGTTGGGACAATATAATTGGTTGACCAACCTATTCCAGGTCTTGGTCTGACCCAAATGTCCTGCCAATGGGATGTCATGGCTTAAGGTGAGGAGTAATTCCCTGTACTTTGAGGGACCACCATTGTTGGATCTGGCCCATGTTGCAGGTTCATCCCCAGACTTTTTGCCTCCTTCCTCCTTTTTTTTCAGACCCCTTGTTGTTGGCTCTAGGACTCTGAGCACTTTATCACTGCTGATCAGTGCTTAAGTACAGGTGCTCTCCCTCCTAAAAGTTGGTATGATTGGCTTGTACCTAATTAGCACATTTAATGTACCTGTAAGTCCCTTGTATAGTGTTACCCATATTGCCAGGGTCTATAAATTAAATGCAACTAGTGGGCCTGTAGTGCTGCTTGCACCACCCAGAGAAGTAGCCTATAAAAACTGTCTCAGGCTTGCTAGCACAGGACCTGCATGCACAACTTTCTGCCACGGGACCTGGCATCTAAATTTATTTCTTAGTCCCAGAACTCCCCTTTTACTACAGTAAGTCACCCCTAAGGTAGGCCCAAGCTAGCCCTATGGGCAGGGTGCTATGTATGTAGAAGGCACGACATGTGCCTGGTTGCGTGGCCTCTCCTGGTAATGAAATCAGCCTATTTGGTCTCTCACTGCTGTGAGTGCTGCTTTCTCATAGGATTGCTTTGGGAATACCCTGTCTTAAGTCTAGGGGGTATTGGTTGAGTTATGGGAGGTTGCATAGGCATGTTTGGTATGGGTGTAATAGTAGTGAGAAATGCTGTTTACTGGTGTAGGTGGATATGTTATTATCATTACAGGAATGCCACTTCTAGAAAGTGAGCATTTCTCTATGCTTCTGACTCTGGTATTTTGCAGCTTGACTCCAACCCACGTCTGGCCAGAGTGACAGTTGGGCTTTGGGCATACTTTTCAGACAGCCTCTACATAGGGAGGGTGGAGGTGTCACAGAGGTGTATTTGCATTTTGAATGGTCTTCCTGGGCTGAGAGAAGGGTGGGGCACACTTGCATCTGTAAAGGCTGTGCCCTGGCTTCACACAAAGGGCTCGTTTACCCCATCTGATTTTTTGAGCCTGTTCTGGAGGAGAGAGGGGGCAATCCCAAAACCAGTTGTAACTGGTTGGAACCTCCTCTTCCCCTCTTTGTTAAACCTTTGCAAAACTGCGTATAAGTACATGGGATTTTTCCCCACAATTTGGAGACAATCTGGACAAGAAACATACTTATAACTGGACACAGAATGCCACTGGAGGGACTCACCAGGAACTGCTCTGGACTGCTGCTGCTGTGCTGACCTGTGACCTGCCTGGTCACTTGGAGAAACTGCCACCATCTGCATCCCTTTTGTGCTGGCCTGCTGCTGGGCCCTGCCTCCCTGTGCTCCATCTTTTGTTTCCCTCAGGGGCTCGGTTCTATGGCCCCCTACCCCTGCCATCATCTGCTGCAGTGTGGGAGGAGCACTCCCTTTTTATTGCCTATAGTGCCTTGGGAGCACTTTGGGCTCCTTCTCTGTAGTGTCTTGGGAGCGCTTTGGAGCATTGCTGATAGCTCCTTTGAAGCATTTTATTGTGTTGCCAGGTGGAGGAAATCACTGCCGCGGCCTGGGAGGGCTGTAACCTCAAGGGAATCATACCACACTGTCCTTAGTGCCCCAAGGCATGAAGAAAAGCAACCTGGAGCAAGCTTGCTCCTAGCGGTGCCCCCCGGGTTGCATGCTCTGAGGAGCGCTGTCAAGGCACCAGCTGGTATCCACTTTTCGGCCAAGGTCACCGCTGCGGTCCGAAGGAAACTCGCATCAGGTGTAGGTGTACCACTGAGGGGGGCGCGGCTGCCTCTGAGGTTTAAGACCTCGTCAGAGGTCCTTTGCCTTGCTGGGCCCTGGGGCAATTGAACGTCCATGGCCGGGCAGAAAGCCTCATCGGAGGCTCCCCATGCTGCCGGACCCTTACCCTGCTGTGCCAGTGGATCCTGTTGTTGCTGGGCCCCCACTGGATTGCGAGGACTCACTGGTGAGGCAGAAGCCTCGTAGGAGGCCACCCACACCGCTGGGACCCTTTTCTTTTGTGGTTCCTTTGGCTCTTTGCCCTCTCCCTGGCCAGTTGAAGCCCAGGGCTGGGGCATAGAGCCTGCAGGTACCCGGTTAAGGTGCGGGCCCCCAGGAGGGGCCCCAATACCAGGACAGAGGTGGTGCATACCGCTCCTGACCCCTAATCACCAATAAGCCCCAATTTCAGCACCGAGGAGCACTGGGGGCCTCACAGTTTTTCCGAGGCATTCGAGGTTCCTTCATGGAAAAAGGAGGTACCTTTGGTGTCCCTTTAATGGGCATTATGAGGCTGTTGTGTTAACCTGTTTTTTATCTGACTTGCCATATGATTGCTAATGTTCCTTTTATGGCATTATATGCTAATATATTTTCATGACTTGCCATATGTTTTCTAATGTTCATAGTATGGGCATTTATGATACTTTAATGACAAGTGCATTTCTATAGTAATGTTTTTCCTGGCTACTGCTTATGTTGCAGGATAATGAGTAACCTGTGTGTTATATGTGCCTACTGCTGATTTCTGCAGAGTAACAGTATTGTGTAATGTTCTTACAACTGCTTGGGTAGCAGGGTATTACTGACATGTTGTGTTTGGTCTACTGATTTAGTGTACAATACAGTTTTATTTTTATATAACTTGGTGTTGTGTTTCCTCTGCGGTGGGATAGTGACTCACATGTGTTGTGTGTGTTGTACAAACACTTTACACATTACCTCTGGGATAAGTCTGATTGCTCGTGCCAAGCTACCAAGGGGGTGAGCAGGGGTTATCTTGGATGTGTAACTCCCTCGCCCTGACTAGAGTGGGTGGGTTGTTCCTGATTTAGGTGCATACCCTAGCCAACCAGAAAGCCCATTTCTAACAACCATTCTCCTGGTAGCCCCTGGTTTGGAGTCCCTTGCCTTAGTATAGAGGACTCCATCCTCCCAGTAGATCCTATGGAATCCACTAACATCACCTTGCTTTTGCCTGGAGGCAGTCTGCCTCAGGTCTTCAAGAGTAGGACACTCTCTTTGCCCTAGTACAATTCTTCCCTGCAGGGTACACCGGCTCCGTGCAATTCTGCAAAGAAAGGAAGAGCTTGCAGGATTGGAGACCCTACCTCAGAGGTCGGCCCCCCCCTCCAGGACTGGGTTCCTCCTGCACCTCTGGAGTTCCTTGAATTATTTCACCAGACCCTGTGCCCTTTCTCTGGCTTCTGAAGGCTTGGCCCTGTGTTCCAGGGTCCAGGTGTCCAGCACTTCCCTGCTGTGCAGCCTTGGACCTGGTCACAGCACACACCTACTCAGGAAAGTCCAGCATCTGTACATTGACCCTTCCTTCCACCTCTGAACACTCAGATGCTTCAAGATCGCTTCCCAGTAGAAACTCCACCAGGAGGGCAGGAGACACAACTACCTTTGTAGGGCCAGCCACACCTTCCCATTCCAAGCTCACCATGGCCATGGGATGGAGCTTGGCTCTGCTGTCTGCATAAGTTAGCTGGTGGAATACACCAAATAGGATTCGCTCTGGAGAAACCAGCTTCTCTGGGACCATAGTCACACTGGCTCCTGTATCCACGAGAACCTCTAACTCAGTCCTGTTGACTTTAGGCCTCTTCCTGTACTTCTCCATGCATGGACGTAAGGCTACCAAGGCTGCAACACCGACCCCTCCCACAGACACTAAGGTAACCTCTCTACACACTGACCCCATCTCTGGGCCAATTTCCAACCCACACCTAAGAACTTCCTTGCCTTAGAAGAATCAAAATGCTTCCTGTGGTACCCCCATTCTTGTGAGGACACTTTTGTCATATCTTCTTTCCCCTGGGCTTTTCCCTGAGAGGACCGTGTCCTCCCTTGTTCTGATCCCCCCCCGGTGTTTGTTGGAAACTCTGGTTCTCAACCACTCATCAGTTGGCTCTCCTAGGTCCCTGGGACTAGACAACCTACAGTTCACTAGATAGTAGCATAAATTCCCCGATATACAATTAGTCAAGATGTGCTTTCATGATTAAATTGTATAGCCCCTCATACGTACTTAAGGCCAGATTTAAAGAAAAGTGGCGCATCGCAGTTCTGCGCCAAAATTGACAGTGCTGTGCTGCTTCACTTTAGAAACACAGGGATGCGTTGTATTTAAGGCAATATGGTGCATCCCTGCATTTCCCCTTGCGCTGGTGCTAAATTTAGCTGCCAACGCCAATGCAGGCATTCTTGCACCATCATGCAAGGATGTCTGTGTTGAGGGGTGTGATTGTTTATGTGTGAGAAGGTGTCCCTTCCTGCACATGAACAATAACTAATGGCGCTTTGGCACTTCTGTGTGTGCTGCACAATGCAGCACACCTAGAAGTACCAAAGATTCATTTTTAAATGATTGTTTATGTCCAGTAAGGGACACCTTCCCTCACATGAACAATAATTTCTGGCATTTTGCTTTTTCTATGCATTCAGCAGAATGCAGGATGCATGGAAAAAGCAAAAAACAAGAAGGAATAAAAGTATTCCTCCTCATTGCACCCTGCTAACGCGACCCCTGGGGGTGGCGTTAGATTTTGGTGCTGCCTCAGATTTACGAGATTTCATAAATCTAAGGCAGCGTCAAAATGTAATTGGTGTTGCTGTGGCACGCCCACAGCAACACCCATTTCACACCCCTTCCCCGCACAGTGCTGTGTGGCGCTAGGGGTCATATTTACAAGGTGGCGTTAAGCCACAAAAATTGGCTTAACACCACCTTGTAAATACTGTGCTGTGCTTAGCGCCACAGGAGCGTCACTAGAAGCTCCTGTGGCACTAGGGGCCTATAATTATGGCCTTTACTTTGTTACCCTGTATCCAGCCCTCTAGTGCCTTAACCGAGGTGTCTATAAAGTCAACACAGGACTACATATTGACCTTCTAGGTGTCCCTAAACTTCATTCTATTCTTCTCTGAGGTGGGACCAAATGTCTTGATGATACATCTCTTCCCTAGAGTCAGGAGTCTATCCCTACCAGTTACTGGGATCAATTCCCACAGACGTAAACCCCAGTACTGTGGAATAACCCTTCTCATCCTGTGTAGGAAAGTAGCCCTTTCTACATGGTTTCCCCCACTTCTTGGCCTGTTTGTCAGTGTGTCTGAGTGTTTCACTGGGATCCTGCTAATCAGGACCCCAGTCATTATGCTTTCTCCTCTAAATTTTGTTGCTGGTAACTTTTTATCCCCACAATTGGTTTACTAGTGCCCTCATGTAAGCCTCTCCGGTAAAATGTAACGAGTGAGACTTGCCCCTTCCTTGCAGATCCCACACCCTACACCTGTAGGGTGCCCCAGGGATCCTCCCTTAGCCCTACGCTGTTCAACGTCTACATGGCCCCGCTAGCCACCCTCGTCAGAAGCTACGGAATAAACATCATCTCTTACGCCGATGACACCCGACTCATCCTCTCCCTCTCCAATGAACCCGACAAGGCCAGACACAGCTTCCACGAAGGCATGAAAGCAGTCGCCAACTGGATGAGAAACAGCTGCCTTCAACTTAACACAAACAAGACAGAAGTACTCATCATGGGCCCTCAACCCAATGCATGGAGTGATCCCTGGTGGCCACCCACCCTCGAAAACCCTCCCACCCCCGCCAGCCAAGCCCACAACTTCGGAATCATCCTCGTCCCCGACCTCAGCATGAACCATCAAATCAACTCAGTCACCTCCACCTGCTTCCGCACCCTCTGCCTCCTATGCAAGACCTTCAAATGGATCTCCCTCGAACATAGAAAGACCGTCACACACTCCCTCATCACCAGCAGACTGGACTACGGCAAAACACTCTATGCTGGAATCAAAAAAAACTCACAGGTAAATTGCAAAACATCCAGAACGCCACCGCCAGACTGATCCTCGACGTACCCGACACTGCCATTTCTCGCAACACCTAGATACATTGTACTGGCTCCCCATAGAGAAGGGAACCACTTTCAAGATCCTCACTCACACACACAAGCCCTCCACAACATCGGACCAGCCGACCTGAACCTGCGACTCAACTTCAGGGCCCTAGCCCAATACTTTTGCAAGTAATGGTTGTATGATTTGATGCACTCTGGGGGCTCCTTAGAGGACTCCCAGCATTGCTTTGTGCAGTTATCCCCATGCACTTATCCCAGAGTGTCTGAAAGCTCTGCCCCCTCCTAAAGATAATATAAAGAGCCTGGGAGTCTGGCTCGACTCACAGCTCACCATGCATCATCAATCTAAAAAGACTGCCGCCACCTGTTTTCGTCTTCTCAGACTTTTAAGCAAAGTTATTAAAGTCCTCCCATTTGTAGCCAAAAAGCTCATAGTACAGGCCCTGATCATCTCTTGTCTGGACTATGAAAATACTCTTTACCTCAGCTCTCCCAAGTATGTACTTAAAAGACCACAGGTGGTTCAGAATGCTGCTGTCCAGCTCCTCCTCAATGTTCCTAGACATCAATCCTCCTAATCCTATACTTCCCTCCTCCACTGGCTTCTGGTGGATCAATGGATAAAGTTTAAATCTCTGTGCCTCACTCAAAGAGCACTATGCAATAGGGGTCCTGCCTTATTAAGATCAGTTGCCTCCTTTTATTCCCCTCTCTGGTCTCTCAGATCGTCAACAGGCGATGTGGCCAGGCTCCCTTCGGTGAGGAGAGTCAGATGGGGTGGTAGGTCCATGTCCTACTCGTGAGCCAAACTTTGGAACTCCCTCCCTTCAGAGCTCTGTCTGAATGGCCAGAACTCTCCTTCCGCTGATCACTTAAAACCTTTTTATTTAGAGTTTAACCCCTTTGTTGGTCTGTTTGGATCCGCGTCTACGCTGAAAGGCCCCCGGGTAGCCATGCGCTCTATAAACACATTAAAAAAAACTAAACTAAACTTGCTCCTACAGCCTTCTGAGGTTTTCCAGGCAGCCCAAGCTGCTGCCAGCTCACAGACAGGTAGCTGTCCTCCTGTTGCTTGAGCAGCTAAAGCCCGGGAAGGTAGAAAAAAAGATTTCCTTTGGGACAGGGGCCTTACACCCTCTCCCTTTGGAAATAGGTGTTACTGGACCTGTGAAGGGTAGCCTCCCCAAGCCAATGCTTTGAAGGGTGAGTTGGTGCCCTCCATGCATAAACCAGTCTACACCAGTTCAGGAACCTCCTGTCCCTGCTCTAGTGCGAAACCAGACAATGGAAAGGGGAGTGACCACTCCCTGTCCATCACCACCACAGGGGTGGTGCTCAGAGCTCCTCCAGAGGTTCCCTGGGTTTACCATCTTGGATTCAAGGTCGGCAGGGAACTGTGAGAGCATCTGAGTGGCCAGTGCCCGTAGATGACATCAGAGCTCCCTCCTGATAGGGGGTCACCCCCTAGGTGACCAATTCCCCTTTAAGGGCTAGTTAGGGTCTCTCTTTTGGGTGGGTCCTCAGATTTGGATTTCAAGATTCCAGCAGGATTCCTCTGCAACCTCCACTTAGACTTCTGACCAAAGAAACTGCACCTGGATGCTCCAGGACACGACAATCTGCAGCACAGACGAAGACTTTGATTACAACATTGTTTCCATAGCTCCTGTCAGCTTCTGCAACATTTCCCTGGTCATGCATCCTCTGAGGACAGCCCATCTTCAGTCTGCAGAGGAAAGAAGAAGGAATCTCCCTTGGAGTGAAGGAGTCACTCCCCTTCATCTGCAGGCACCAACAGCAACAACGACCATGTGTCCATCTTGGGTGGAGGTAAGCCCATGCCTGCTCACACAGGACAGTACCATCATGCACTGTGTCTTTTGCATCTACCAAGGCTTGTTGGCACTCCTTCCAAGGGGTCTTCAAGCTTCGTCTAGCTCCAGCCCCCAGCACTACATCCTGTGATGCACAGCTCCCTGAGTGTTTCTCCGGCGGCGTGGGAGCCCTTTTCGTAGAGCTGCACGGGCCTCTTCTTTGACTTTTGTGTCCCCATCCTGAGGAACTCCTGCGGGTGCTACCTGTGCTTCTGTGGGATCCCTGTGTTGTTGAGTGCCCCCTCTAACTCCCTCTCTTGGGTAGAGTCCACCTGGTCCTTTCTGGTCCTGGGCAGCTCCACTTTCTGCTAACCGCGAGTTTTGTGTGTGCCAAGGCTTGTTGTCGGAATCCGAAGATGCAAACCCAACTGCAATCCTCCTTCTGGTGTGGGACATCACCTGCATCCACCAGGAACTCAACTTCGTCTTCTTAGGTGCAGTGCTGACTCTCCTTCTTTATCGTCGACTCACCTCTTACACCTTCATTCTGGTGGGTTCAGGCTCCTGCCCTTCCTGGACTCTGCTGTGCTTCTTGGACCTGGCCCCCTTCTTCCACAGCTCCTCTTATCCACGAATCCACTGTTGGTGTCTTGCAGTCTCTTCTGGGTTTTGCATTATTCTTCTTTTCTTCCCAGTAGGTGTTCTGGGGAATTTACAGTGATTACTCCTGCTTTCCTGGTCACAGGCTTTCCTAGTTCTCCCAGCTCCCCTCTACACACTCCACTTACCTTTTTTTAGTATATGGTTTGTGCTCACCCTGGGCTATTTCTCGCTATTGTGATTTTCACTAATTGCATTGTTTTCTGTTTTCATGCCTATTTCTGCATACTAGTGTATATAAATTGTTTATTACTTACCTCCTAGGGAGTATAACCTCCATGGTATTTTTGGTATTTGTGTCACCAAAATAAAGTACCTTTATTTTTGTAACACTGAGGCCCTCATTACAACCCTGGAGATCAGTGACAAAGTGGTGGTAATACCGCCAACAAGCTGGCGGTAACTACCGCCAAATTAGGACCATGGTGGTGAGAACTCAGATAAACAGCCACTTTACCACACCGACCGCCAGGGCAGAAACAACAGGCACTAAGGTGGTAGCCGCCTACAGCCAGGCGGAAGCCAATGTTCCACCCACCATATAATGATACAGGAAACCACCACCTATTCTGGGGCAGTACCAAGGACATCAAAAGCCTGGCGGAAACAGACCTCAGAAGTGAAAGGACCAATCTTTGGAGACACAGGGAACAACCACGCCACCATGGAGCCTGAGCTGCAAATATTTCTAATGATATTCTATGTACTGCTCTACCACGAACACCAACGACGGCCAAGACGACGATGGTGAGCACAGCCGCCTAGCACACAGGGGATGGGGGGAGGTGAAAGAGCGTGACACACATGCACAACACACACCCCCAACACCATACACACATACAGCAATAAAACATATTTACCCTGTACCCCTGATAAATAATGCAAGGATAACAGGAATGTGTCAAAGTGAGTGTAATAAGATCAACACAGTAGAAATATGAAAATGCAATGTAACTGGTATATACATATGTACAGTTCAAGGGACACTGACCAGTCCTCATTGTGCATGGCCACAGGGCGACAGGTCAAAGTCCAAGGCCCCACCTGTCACCTGCAGCAAAACGGAGCAAACATTGCAGGGGCATCAATTTGAAAATAGGCAGGCAGATGGAATAAGACCACTGGTTCTGGAAGGGGCAACATGCCCTGTACTTGATCATGGAGAGTGCAAGGCCACAGTCTCTCAAGTGGGTGACTTGCCCACATGCTCTGGGGGGGGGCAACATGCCCATTGCTCTGTCCTGGGGAGTGCAAGGCCACAGTCTCTCAAGTGGGTGACTTGCCCAAGGCGACAGTCTCTCAAGTGGGTGACTTGCCCACATGCTCTAGAGGGGGCAACATACCCTGTGCTCTTGATCCTGAGGAGGCTGGGGTCGGTGGGTGTCTTACCCACTGGTTCTGGAGGGGACATCGTGCCCTGTGCTCTTGATACTAGGGAGTTCAAGGTCACAGTCTCAAAGGTGGGTGTCATACCCACTAGATTTGCAGGGGGCAGGCTGCACAGCAGCCCATGGAGGCAGGACTACATACCGTACACCAGCAGTGACAGCTGCACAGTGGCAGTAGTGGTGGTGCTGCTGCTGGTGGTAGGGGGATGCTCCAGCCCATCCCCTGCAGCCTCAAATGGCTGCCCACTGGTGGTGGTGGTGGTGCTGCTGGTGGTGGTGGGGGGAAGCTCCAGCCCATCCCCTGCAGCCTCGGATGGCTCCCCACTGGCGGTGGTGGTGCTGCTGCTGGTGGTGGGGGGAGGCTCCAGCCCATCCCCTGCAACCTCGAACAGCTACACAACCATGGTTGGTGGTGGGGGCTCCATCTGAGTCCGTGCACCAGGCCCATTGTCCTTCCTGCCTGCTGGTGCTGGCTTCTTACCCTTCGTGGTAGCAGCTGGGGCTGCCTCCTTGCCCTTCCTGGCAGCAGCTGGGGCTGGCTCCTTGCCCTTCCTGGCAGCAGCTGGGAATGGCTCCTTGCTCTTCCTAGCAGCAGCTGGTGCAGGCTCCTTCAACCTCTGCATGGGTGCCCTCGATCCTTTCCCACCATGAGTGGGTGTGGAGACTTCTGGGCCCATGGACTAGTTGGCTGAGGTGCTTGCCGGGGTTTTTGCCACCCTGGCCAGATGTGAAGGACGGGGGGAGGGGTAGGGAAGAGATCAATGGTGGAGAGGAAAAGCCTCTTAGGGACATTGGGACTGGAAGAGGGAGTGGCTGTAGGTGGTGTCTGTCTGCTGTGTTTGGGTGCAGGTGCATGGGCTGGATGCTGCTGTGAGGTGGATGGCTGTTGAGTTTTTGAGTGCTTGCATTTGTGTACCTTGGGAGGGGGGACAGACACAATGGGAGAGGACACAGGGGTCATGTTCATGGCTGTTGTGGAGTAGTCTGCCAGTGAGGTGTGTGTTCTGCTAGGTGTGGTGGTGATGCTGGCAGCGGATGAGGATGTAGTGCATGCAGGTGTGAGTGTGGACGTGACTGGGAGGGAGGTGGAAGATGAGGAGGAGGGGTAGACAGTGGAGGCTGTGGATGTTGTTGTGTCTGCAACTGTATGGTGTTTGTGTGAGTGCCTGTGGGATGAAGTGTGGTGCTTGTGTTTGCCTGTGCCACTCTTGGGTGTTTTGTTGTGTGCATGCTCGTCTGCCTGTGTGCTTGGGATAGGTTGAGGAGAATTGGGTTGAAATGAGGAGGTTGGAGGGGGAAGGGTGGAAACAGGGACAATGGCTGCCATCAGAGAGGAGGCCAGAGCCTGGATTGATCTCTATTGGGCCATCAAGCCAGTGTGACTGCCCTCCAGGAATGCATTAGTTTGTTGCATCTGGGCTGCTAGCCCCTGGATGGTTGACTGCCCTACAGAGATGGATCTCAGGAGGTCAATAGCCTCCTCACTCAGGGCAGCAGGGCTCACTGGGGCAGAGCCTGAGATGCCTGGGGTGAAGAAGATGCCCACCCTCCTGGGTGAGCAGGCACGGGCAACTCGATGAGGGGCTGCTGGGAGGGTGGTGCTGGTACGGGGGTGGCAGAGCTGGTACGGGGTGGCGGCTGTACCTGTAGCTGGGGTGGTCACAGAGGTGTCCACTACCACCAGGGAGCTCCCATCAGAGGAGGTATCTGTGTCAGAACTGTCCACTCCAGTCTCCGCCGTGGTGCTGCCCTCACCCTCCGTCCCACTGGTGCCCTCACTGTCGGTGGACTCTGCCCACTGGGTCCTGTGGGATGCAGCTCCATTGTGGCTGCTGTGGTGACTTCCAGCGCCTATCTAGCTCTGGATAGGCCACCACCAGAATGTAGGCCATCAGGGGGGTCAGGGTCTGACGTGTACCCCTTCCTCATTGGGAGGCCATCCCGAGCTGGGCCTCCACCATCTTCCATGCCCAGCATCTCAGGTCCTCCCACCGTTTCCGACAGTGAGTGCTCCGCCTGCTGTAGACCACCAGGGTACGCACATCCTTGGTAATGGCATGCCATATACCCTTCTTTTGATGGGCGCTGACCTGCACAGGGAATACACACAGGAAATGGTATCAGTCAGACCGTCCTGCCTTTTACACTTATGGCCCACCATACCCCTTCACATCATCATTTACACACACATGTCCCAGCACACAAGCTGTACGCCGCCCAGGGGACATTCACCCACCTCCCCTACATGAGGCCTTCACACACACCACTCCATGCATTTATGCCACATGCATCGTACCTACAGTGTACTCACCCGTTGGTCTGGAGGCCCATACAGCAGTCCGTACTGGGGTAGGACCCCATCCACTAGTCCCTCCAACTCAGCTGAGGTGAAGGCAGGGGCCCTTTCCCCAGTCACACAGGCTATGGTATGTTCCAGACACAGGACACAGCAGCAAATGCAGTGTAGGTCCTCTCCTGTTGAAGGTCAGGTAGCAAGTGAGGAATTAGATAGAAAATGGCAATCATGTCCACAGCAGTGCATACCGTCACCACCGGCGTACATCACCATTGGCCACTGTATCCCATAGGGCCCAATGTTAACCAATGAGGAGTTGCACGGCGGTTCCCGACCGCCTTCCATAACGGCGCAGCGGAATTAGCTCACTTCCACCTGTCCATCCACACAGGACAGGCGGACACCATTTCGGGGGAGGGGCAGGCCCTGGATAATAACTGCATCACAGTTAAAATTTTGACATACTGGACAAATCCCACTTACCCATAAGTAATTAACATCATGCATTGTACTGTTGTGGCTCCAATGTTCAGTTTGTGACCAGCTCCTCACTCTTTTGTCCCTTAGACTGCAACCACTGAGGATGGAGATATACCCCCATGTACAGACCCCTGGTGGACTTGGCAACAATGGAGAACAGGCACATTATACTCATCTATAGACTTGACAGGGCCACAATCACAGAGCTGTGTGCCCAATTGGAGCCTAACCTGACATTTGGGCCCATATTTATACTTTTTGACGCTAAACTGCGCTAACGCAGTTTAGCGTCAAAAAATTTAGCGCCGTCTAACGCCATTCTGAAGCGCCATGCGGGCGCCGTATTTATGGAATGGCGTTAGCCGGCGCAAGCAGACCGGCGCTGCCTGGTGTGCGTGGAAAAAAACCACGTAGAGCAGGCAGCGCCGGCGTTGGGAAAAAATGACGTTAAGGCGTCTTAAAATGGGGCAAGTCAGGTTGAGGCAAAAAAATCGCCTCAACCCGATTTGCGCCATTTTTTTACGACGCCCAGACGCCATTTCATGACTCCTGTCTTAGTAAAGACAGGAGTCATGCCCCCTTGCCCAATGGCCATGCCCAGGGGACTTGTGTCCCCTGGGTATGGTCATTGGGCATAGTGGCATGTAGGGGGGCACAAATAAGGCCCCCTATGCCACAAAAAAAATTTAAAAATATAAAAAATAATACTTACCTGAACTTACCTGAATGTCCCTGGGGTGGGTCCCTCCATCCTTGGGTGTCCTCCTGGGGTGGGCAGGGGTGGCAGGGGGGGTCCCTGGGGGCAGGGGAGGGCACCTGTGGGCTCATTTTGAGCCCACAGGCCCCTTAACGCCTACCCTGACCCAGGCGTTAAATTGTGGCGCAAATGCGGGGTTTTTTGACCCGCCACCTCCCGGGCGTGATTTTTGCCCGGGAGTATAAATACGACGCATTTGCGTCGCCGTCATTTTTTTAGACGGGAACGCCTTCCTTGCATCTCATTAACGCAAGGAAGGCGTTCACGCAAAAAAATGACGCTATTTGGCCATACTTTGGCGCTAGACGCGTCTAACGCCAAAGTATAAATATGGCGTTAGTTTTGGGCCGAATTTGCGTCGAAAAAAACGACGCTAATTCGGCGCAAACGGAGTATAAATACGGGCCTTGATATCCTTCATCCCACTGGGATCCCCCCTCTTGTGCAATTCCTATCTGTGCTTCATTTCTTGGCAATAGGTTCTTCCCAAGTGACAGTGGGCTTGGCAGCAGGAATGTCACAGCCAATGTTCTCAAACGTGCTGACCAGAGGTTTGTGTGCCCTGATTAAACACATGTGCAGCTACATTGTTTTCCCCCAAGTGGAGGATTTGGCCACAGTGAAGACTGACTTCTATGCAATGGGACATATCCCCAACATAATTGGGGCGATTGATGGAACTCATATTACATTTGCCCCCCCCCGGCAAAATGAACAGGTGTTCAGAAATTGAAAGAGTTTTCACTCCATGAATGTATAGATGGTGTGCTTGGCAGACCAGTACGTCTCCCATGTCAATGCTAAGTATCCTGGGTCTGTGCATGATGCCTTTGTTCTGAGGAATAGCAGTATCCCAAATGTGATGGCCCAACTACAGAGGCACCGGGTGTGGCTTATAGGTGAGCCCTGGTTCCCACCCACCATATGTTGGTGTATTGGTATGCTGAGGGCCATATAGGATTGTGTGTGGCTAAATGTTGTCCCTTGATATTTGCAGGTGACTCAGGTTACCCCAACCTCTCATGGCTACTGTGAGAAATGCCAGGACAAGGGCAAAAGAACATTACAATGAGGCACATGGGCGAACAAGAAGGATAATCAAACGGACCTTTAGCTTCCTAAAGGCCAGGTTTTGGTGCCTCCATCTAACTGGTGGATCCCTATGCTACTCACCCAAGAAGGTCTGCTAGATAATTGTGGCATGCTGCATGTTGCACAACCTTGCCTTGAGATGCCATGTGCCTTTTCCGCAGGAGGAAGAGGCTGGAGATGGCCTTGTGGCAGCAGTGGACCCTGTAGACCATGGGGATGAGGAGGCAGAGGATGAGGATGAGGACAACAGAACAGCAGTGATACAACAATATTTCCAATGACAAACAGGTAAGTGTAACTTCACTTTTCATTGTCGTTATTTATATTATCTTTGGCACTAGCATGTTGTTAATTCCCACTTCTATGCCCACTCACTGTACACTTTGGCACTTCATTTTGCAGATGTTGGTGCCCCACTATCGCTCCTGGTGTGATCACTGCAGGAAACTACATGTCTTTCCTATGTGAACAATACTGTAGAGTTGAATTGTAATATTTGAACCTGGTTAAACCAATACATACTTAAAAAATCTTACATACTCCATACTTTTTTTCAAAGGGTGTTTATTGAAGTGCTAAGAAGAAGAGGGGCAAGTGCATTGGGATGGGGTGATGATGGAGGAACGTCCAGGATATTGTTCTAGTCTTTTTATAGCAGAGGTGCATTGTCAATGGGGACATAAGAAGGGGAGCAATGGCAGTTCAAGGTGGACAGGGTAACAGAGAGGGACACAAGGGTGACAATCAGGAGAGTCTCATTTCCTGGCTGGGGTCTTGGCAATAGTCTCTGGCTTCTGCCTGGATCACAGAGAACGTTTGAAGGTGGTGTTCCTTCTGCAGGGGGAGAGGTCCTGGTGGCCTGTAGGTCCTATGGCGGGGCCTCCTGTCTACTAGCTGCAGCGGAGGTGGAAGGCAGTTCAGATGTCTGGCTAGAGGCAGGGACCCACTGGTGTGACACTTCCTCCCTTCTTATATTGGCTATGTCTGCTAGCACCCCTGAAATGGAGACCAGGAGGGTGTTGATGGCCTGCAAGACCGCCCTGATCCCCTGGTATTGTCCCTCCTGCAGTCACCTGCTCTCCTGCATATTGTCCAGGATCTGGCCTACCGCATCCCAGAAATGTTAGTAGGCTCCCAGGATCTTGGTCAGTGCCTCGTAAAGAGTTGGTTCGCTGGTACCGACTTCCCCCTGGCGCACAGCAGTCCTCTCAGTTTTCGTGGTGGCCTGTGCCTCTGACCCTTGAACCGTGTGCCCACTGCCACTGACCCCAGGCCCCTGATTGTCTTGTGTATGAGGTGTGCCCTGGCGTCCCTGTAGTGGTGGACACACTGCTGATTGACGTGTCCTGGGGACAGAGATATGGGTACACTGGGTGGGTGCTGTGTTGGTATTTCCAGATGGGGATGCTCTGTGGGCCTGGGTAAGCGATTCTCCAGAGGTCCCTGATGAGCCAGGTTGGTCATCCAGATCCAGGCAACCAGAGTTGATGTCATCACTGTGGGCATCTTCAGTTTGGGGACTCGATAGGGCTGGCACCTCCTCTCCGGTGACATTGGTTGGGATACCTGTGGGGATGTAAATGCTGTTTTATTATTTCTGTGTGTGACATATTGTGCATCGGTGAGTTGCCCTATTTGTTTGCATTTGCCCTTGCAGCTTTAACTTGTGTAAGTTGGTATGTGGTGGGCTAGCTGATTCTCTCTAGTGTGCATGCTTTGGTGATAGGTGTCCATGCAGGGCTGAGTAATGTCCATGCATTGGTGGTTCATGCAGAGTTTGCCCTTGGGATGGGTTGGATGTGATGGTGGGGTGTGTTGGATGTGGTGGAGTGATGGGAGTGAGGGTGGGGATATGATGTGGAATGCAGGTGGGGGGTAGTTGTAGTATAGAGTTGACTTATCAGAGTCCAGTCCTCCTGCTACTCTGGCCAGGCCCTCAGAATGCATGATCGCCAAGACTTGCTCCTCCTATGTTTTCAATTGTGGGGGAGGAGGTGGGGTTCCACTGCCAGTCTTCTGAACAGCGAGCTGGTGTCTTGCTGCTATGGAATGCACCTTCCCCCGTAGGTCGTTCCACCTCTTCCTGATATCATCCCTGGTTCTTGGGTGCTGTCCCACTGCGTTGACCCTGTCCACGATTCTCCGCCATAGTTCCATCTTCCTAGCAATGGATATCTGCTGCACCTGTGCTCCTAATAGCTGTGGCTATTTCTTCCATCATGACCCTTTGCTCCTCCTCTGAAAATCGGGGGTGTCTTTGTGATGCTATTGGTGTTGTGTGAGTTGTGTAGGTGAGGGTGTGTAGGGTGATGTGTTTGGGTGTGTGATATGGGGTGCATGGGTGGTGTACAGGTGTAGGTGGTGTGTGGCTTTGGTCTTGTCTGTGGTAGTGGTGTCTGTCTCGTGCCAATGGTTTGTATTCGTAAGGGTTTGTGGGTATTGTGGGAGTGTGTTTTATAGTGGTGTGGGTGTGGTGTGTGTATGAGTGTCAGGTGTGTGTTATTCAAATTGACCAATGTAATTTTGTTTTGTATGGTGTGTATCTTGAGCGCAGCGGTATGTACCGTTAATGATTTACCACCATTGAATGTCCTCCGTGGTGATTCATGGGTCATAATGTGGTAGGCGTAATTCTGTTGGCGTAACGGTGTGGGTTTTGATACCGCAGTTTATCACTGACCTTTGGGGTGGCGGATTTGTGTATGTGGCTGAATAGTGATGGATTGCTGTATGTGTGTCATAATATGGTGAACAGATATTTGCCGCCGCCGCGGTATGTTGGCGGCAGTCAGCATGGCGGTAAATGGGATTTTCCGCCAATGTCATAATGAGGGCATGAGTGTTTTCTTTCTTGTGTGTAAATACTGTGTGTGACCTCAGTGGTATTGCATGAGCTTTGCATGTCTCCTAGATAAGCCTGGCTGCTCATCCACTACCTCTAGAGAGCCTGTCTTATAGACACTGACTGCACTAAAAAGAGATACCTGGACCCTGTATCAGGTGTAAGTTCCATAGGTACCCATCACACACCAGGCCAGCCTCATACACCGGGTGCATGCAACAAACCACCCCATGTCATGCCCTGAAGCATCTGTCTGCATGATGAATTCCTTGGAGTAGTCAAGGGTCCTGAGCACGGGTGCTATGCACATGGCTTCCTTCATTGAGTCAAAGGCTTTCTGACAAGCCTCAGTTCAATTCACCAACCTAGGTTGTTTCTTAGATGTGAGTACTGTTAAAGAGGCCACTATGGTGTCATAGCCCTTAACAAATCTGCGGTAGTACCGGATGAGACCCAAGAAGGCTCTCAGCTCTGGGTTCCAGGTGGTTGCCAAGCTGTGATTGTCTCAATCTTGACCTGGAGGGGCTGCACCTTGCTACCTACTACACCCAACTATACCACAGAGCCCTGCCTAATCTGGCACTTACTGGCCATGATTGTCAGGCCTGCCTGTTGCAGGGCCTGGAGCACCTATTGGAGGTGGATCAGGTGTTCCACCCAGCTGGAACAGTAGACGGCAATGTCGTCTAAGTAGGCTGTGCAGAACGCATCCTTGCCAGCTAGGACCCCCGTTAACCAACCATTGGAAGGTAGTGTGGGCATTCTTTAATCCAAAGGACATTACTCTGAACTGGTAATGTTCCTCAGGAGTAGAAAAAGCAGATCTCTCCTTAGCCCTCTCAGTCAAGGAAATCAACCAGTACCCTGATGTGAGATCAAAGGTACTGAGGAATTTGGCAGCACCCAGCCTGTCTACAAGCTTATCAGCTCAGGGGATGGGGTGATCATCTGTCTTCGTGACAGAGTTGAGTCTGAGGTAGTCCACGCAAAACCTAAGTTCTGGCTTGGGACCGGGAGCAGCAGCCTTGGGACCCGGCACCACAGGGATTGACCAGGGTCTGCTAGACTTCTCAATCACCCCGAAAGCCAGCATCTTGGCAACTTCCTCCTTGATGCTAGCCCTCACCTTGTCTGATAACCTGTAAAATGTGTTCTTTACATGGGGGCTGTCTCCCTTGGCAATATCATGTACACACAAGTGTTGGAGTCCAGGAGTGAGGGAAAACAGGGAACAGTACTGTTCCAGTAACTGGTAACAGTCCCCTTTCTGATCCGGGGTCAGGGAGTCAGAGAGATTGACACCCTCCACTGCCCCATCACTTTCCTTGGCAGAGAGGAGGGTGGGGAGAGGTTCACTCTTCTCCATCCACACCCTCATCTTGTCAACATCAGGGCAGTGAGCGCTCTACAGGTGACTAGAATGCAAAAACTTAGCAATTTCAAGCTAACATAATTTATGCATTGAGCTGATATGCTGTTGTTTAACCTTTTGCATTGCAGAGTTTAATCCTGAAGCCTTATGTTCAGCGTGCATATAAATACTGTTCATATGCAATGTACTGCTGCAGGCTTCCAGACTGTGTCAGGGTGTGGTCCCTTTCCAGGGCCTTCTAGAAGCTTTCCCTGCAGCATGCCTGGATGTGGTTTGTGGGCTGGACTAAGTCTCTATAAAAGGGAGCCAGCCCAGCTCCACGTGCTCACTATTCAGAGGTCCTAGTGCAGAGCAGCAGCAACTTCCTGAGCTCCTGTTCCGGAGGCCTACTTTGATCTTCCAGGCCTTTGCCCTTTATTACTTTGGTGATCCTTGATCAGGGCGGTAAGACGGAGGTTGGGCTGGGCCCCCGATCCCGTTTTCAAAGGCACTCAAGTTCTTGGGCCTAATTTTTCATGTTGAGAGATTTTACCTTGTGCGTGTGAATGTGCTCTTGGTTTTTCTCGCATTTACATGTTGATATTCGAATCAGCAAGATGCGCGATTCTTTCCTCGTGTTTAACTTTGACATTCATTGTGCGCTACCATTTCTTGGCAGTTACATGGTGGCATTCGAATCGGCAAGATGTGCGATTCATTCCTCGTGTTTAACTTTGGTATTCATTGTGCGTTACCATTTCTTGGCAGTTACATGATGGCATTCGAATCAGCAAGACGCGCGATTCATTCCTCGTGTTTAACTTTGACATTCATTGTGCGCTACCATTTCTTGGCAGTTACATGGTGACATTCGAATCGGCAAGACGCACAATTCATTCCTCGTGTTTAACTTTGACATTCATTGCGCGCTACCATTTCTTGGCAGTTACATGGTGTTATTCTAATCGGCAAGACGTGCGATTCATTTCTTGTGTGTAATTCATGTTATTCATTGTACGCTACCATTTCCTAGCATTCATATGGTAGACTTCGAATCGGCAAGACGCGCAATTCTTTTCATCGTGTTTAATTCATGATATTCAGTGCACGCCACCATTCCTTGGCATTCACCTGGTGGCCTTCGAATCGGCAAGATGCGTGATTCATTTCTCGTGTTTAATTCATTGTATTCATTGTGTGTTACCATTTCATGACATTTATGGGCTGACATTCGAATCGGCAGAACGCGCAATTAATTTTTTGTATTGAACCCATGCTATTCATTGTGTGTTACCATTTCATGGCATTTACTTGGGAGTGCTTGAATCGGCAATACACGCAATTCATTTCTTGTGTTTAAAATCACGATGTTCATTGTGCGCTACCACTTCATGGCATTTACTTGGTGGCCTTCGAATCGGCAAGACACGCGATTCTCTTCTCGAGTCTAACTTATGTTATTCATTGTGCATAATCATTCCATTGTATTTACAACCTTCGTTAAAATCTGCAATGTGCGCAATTCATGTTCCTTCAATTCAAGAAAACTAAAGTGCTACAGTTCTTGATGTGATATTGTATGTGCATAATAGTCCCTCAAGCACGATTCATATGGTGGTTTAGAAATTCATTCAGATTATTTCCTGATTCCTCATGCAAAAGACTATACTTGAATTTGAAAGTTGTATTTAACCTGTCTTGATTCCCTCACAGGTATCCAGTTATCTTGAAGCCTACTTATTTATTTCCATGCTTAAGTTGTCCATGTTTTTAGTATGACAATGCTTAGAGTCATAGCCTAGTACTGGTTAATATGATATAGGGGGTTATTCTAACTTTGGAGGAGTGTTAATCCGTCCCAAAAGTGACGGTAAAGTGACGGATATACCACCAGCCGTATTACGAGTTCCATAGGATATAATGGACTCGTAATACGGCTGGTGGTAAATCCGTCACTTTTCCGTCACTTTTGGGACGGATTAACACCTCCTCCAAAGTTAGAATAACCCCCATAATCTTGATATTGTGTGTTTTAACCTTTTGCTTCCCACAGGTCTCCTTCCCAGCTGTTCCCTACCTAATCCCCTTTTCCACACTTGGACTCTCCTAGACTCCGTGACATTCTAATCAGAGTATTGGAGCTGCCTTGTGGTGGAAGTGTTGGGAACGTTCACAGACCCCGAGGATCTGGTGACTCTGACACATCTGTCACCAGATATATGCTGACCACAGTCCTCTCAAAATGAGGATTTAGTTGGTTCAAATGGAGCATCCTTAGGGGGTACCTTGGGGCCTGGAGGTCTACTGAGTAAGTAGCTTCCTCTTTACACTCCTAGATTTCAAATAGGCCAGCGTAGCAGTCCTAGAGAGCTCCCTTACCCAAACCTTGTCTCCAGGCTGAAACTTCAATAGGGTGGCCTTCTGGTCATACCAGTGTTTCGTGACCTCTTCACTGGCCTCGAGATTGCTCTTGCCCTTGTTCCAGAAGCGTTGCATCTGGTTGCAGAGGGCTAGCATGTAACTAACCACATCCTGAGGAGGTGTCTTGGGAGCTTTCTCTCACCCCTCTTTTACAATGCTTAAGGGTCCTCCGACAGGGTACCCAAAGAGAAGCTCAAAGGGACTGAAACCTACCCCCTTCTGGGGCACCTCTATGTAAGCAAAGAGAAGGCAGGTTAAGAGGACGTCCCAGTTATGCCTCATGGCCTTAGGGAGGCCTGTGATCATGCCTTTCAAGGTTGTGTTGAATCTCTCCACAAGGCCATTGGATTGAGGGTGATAGGGTGTGGTGAAATTATAGGTCATCCCACACGCATCCCACATGGATTTCATGTATGCAGACTTGAAGTTTGTGCCTCTGTCAGACAGTCTCCTTTGTGAATACCACATTGGTAAATATCCCCATCAGAGTTCTGGTCACCAATGGTGCAGTCACCGGCCTCAGAGGGATTGCTTCTGGGTAGCAGCTGGCATGGTTCACTAAAACCAGGTTACACCTGTTGCATAGGGCAGTTGGGGTCCAATGGACCAATAACATCGATGCCCACCCTTTCAAAGGGGGTGCCAACAACGGGGAGTGGGATCAAGGGGGCCTTCAACCTTTTTTCCTGTCTTCCCATTGACCTGGCAGGTAGGACAGGACCTACAATACACATCTGAGACTGTCCTCATTCGGGACAATAAAAGTGGGTGACAAGCCTTGCAAAGGTCTTGTCTTGCCCTAAATGTCCTGCCAGGGGGATGTCATGAGCCAGACCAATAATGCCCTGTAATACTGGGAGACCACCAGCACATGTGCTGCTCCAGCCTCTGGTACCTTAGGTTCACTACAAACGAGATCATTCTCCCAATATATAAGGTGATCACCAGAGGCTTCACCTGCTCCTTGAGCTGAGGCCTGTTGACTCAGACCCTCAAGAGTGGGGCATTCCTTCTGCGCTTTGCAGAATTCTTCTTTGGTGGGCCCACCCTCAACTTGCCAGCCAGCAAGCTCAGGCAGGTCACCTAGAGCAGCAATGTCCTCCCCATTTGGCTCAGGGGCCTCCTCCTCAAAAGCCCCGTCAACCACAGCAGGAATGTCTGTGACCGGTTTCCCGCTCCACTTGCCATCTCCTAGGCAGCTGTCTGGGCCATTCTTCTAGGCTCCAGATGCCCTTCACTCTCCTCCCAGGCAGCCATGGACCTGGTGTTCATGCAGATCCACTCAGCCAATCCCAACATTTCCAAGTGACACCTCAGCTCTTCTTCCTTCCAAGTAGTGTGCTCAAGTTTGTTGCCGAACAGGCAATCTACAGGCATGGCAGGTCTCACAGCTACTTTTAGAGTACCAGAGACCCCCCCACTCAAAGGGAATCAGAGCTACTGGTAGGTGTCTCTCACAATTGTCAGCGACTATGACTTGGTGGAATGTATTTGGGAGGACCTGCTCTGCTGACACCAGCTGACCCCTGACAGTAGTCATGCTGTCTCCTGTGTCATGCAGAGCCTCGACCCGTTGCCCATTGATGGTGATCCACTGCCTATACTTGGAAGTATTGATAGGCATGTGGGCTTTGGGCCACTAGGGTTACCTTTATCTAATCCCCAAAGCTGACTGGACTACCTCCTCCCAGAGTGCTACACTAGCCAAGCCAGGTGTCTTCCCTCAAGTGGAGGGCTGTGCCCTCTTTGGACACTTGGAGTCGCCCTTAGAGTGACCATATTTGGAGCACTCTGCACAATGTGGTACAAACCTCCCTGTCTTATGGTCCACAAACCCTTTCTTTTCAGAATCAGACTGGAGCTGGTTACCGCTATTCCCTCGGGAATTATTTTGGCGGCCTTTTGAGAACTTCTTATTTTTAAGTTTATCTCCTCCCTCTTTCTTCTGGTGCAAAATCTGACCACCTTTGTGAGTGTCCCCCCCCAGATACCTTCTTGGACACTCTGGTGCTAGACCAGCGGTCCGTCTCCTCAGCAAGCTTCCTCGGATCAGTCAGCTTACTGCTAATCAGGTACTGGTGCAACTCTATTAAGCAATTACTGAGCATATGCGCTCTCAGGATGAAATCATATAACCCCTTATAATCATCTGCTTTACTGCCCTGCACCCATCAATGCAGTGCCTTACTAGAAACATCCCAAAAATCTACTCAAGTTTGTGTGGAGAGTTTGGTACTGTCCCTGAATTTCTGGCTATACTTTTCAGGGGTCAGTCCAAACTTCGCAAGCAAAATGGCTTTCATGAGCGGGTACATGTTCTGATCCTTCTTTTCTAATGTGAGAAGTGCATCCCTACCAATTATTGGTACATGTTTCCACAAGCCCACCCCCAATTGCTCTTTAGGAATCCCATAAGCCCTTAGTGAAACTTCATAGGCATCCAACCATTTGTCAATGTCTTCTCCCCCTACATAACTTGGCACAAAATCTCTGGGTATACAAACTTTTTTGTCTCCAGCAGGTCCTGTATGTATGCTGCCACCATCACTGCTGGGCTCATATACGTAGACTTGAGGTCCAGCTATTTGAGACTCAGTTTGTGAGCCAGGAGTAGTTTCTTTTCAGCAAAGGCCCTTTCAGCCTCTGCTTGCTTGGCTTCTCTCTCAGCCTTCCACTCCTCTGCCTCCATGTTTAACCTTGCTAATTGCAGTTGAAATTCTCTCTCCTCCCTCCTTTCCTCTGCAGTTAGGCCGTGACTTGAGACATTGATCCCTGGTCTAGCAGGGGGCACAAATCCAGGGGTCACAAATCCAGGAGTGTCACCCCGACTTCTATTGGCAAATTCTTTGGGGAGCCATCCTCCGGCCCCTCCACCTCAACATCCTCTTCTGAACGAGCTTCTGCCCAGGCCCTCATCTCTTTTGGTACTCCTCCTTCCTGGAGGCACCCTAGGGGTCACCACCTTGCAGAACCCTTTCAGCTGGCTGACAGTGTATGTCTCCAACTTAGCTAGGTCAAACTCTCCAGCTCCTCCTTGAGACCCAGCCAGTGACATGTTGACTAGGGTTAGATTAAAAAGTCAAACAGAAAAAAAGCAGCAAAAAGAGCAAAATCAAGTTGAGCTTTTACTGTGGGTAGGAAGTTGTAGGAAAGTAGCCTCTTTCTAGCTTGGTTACCCCCACTTTTGGCCTGTTTATCAGTGTGTTTGACTGTGCATACTGGGATCCTGCAAAGCAGAACCATAGTAGTTATGCTCTCTCCCTTAAATGTGGTTGTTATTTACTGTCATCACAGTATTTCACCAACAATTGGCATACTGGTGCCCCCTTGTAAGTCTATAGTATATGGTACCCAGGTACCCAGGACATTGGGGTTCCAGGAGAGCCCTATGGGCTGCAGCATTTCTTTTGCCACCCATATGGAGACCATTCAAAGGGTTCTGCAGGACTGCCATTGCGGCCTACCTGAAAATGTGCAAGCACCCTTTCACTGACATTTTCACTGCATCCTGTCACTTATAAGTGTAGGAAAGTACCATCTTTCTTGGCATGTTACCCACAATTTTACATGTATGTCAGTATGTTTTTGCCTGTCTCACTGGGATCCTGCTAGTAAGGATCACAGTGCTCATTTTCTGTGGCCTAAATGTGTGTGCCTGTGTAGTGCGTAACTGTGTCACTGAGGATCTGCTAATTAGAACCTCAGTGCTTATGCTCTATCTGCCTTTAAATTTGAATTTGTCACTATAGGCTAGTGACTACATTTACCAATTTCAATTGGCATACTGGACCCCCCTTATAAGTCCCTAGTATATGGTACCTAGGTACCCAGGGCATTTGGGTTCCAGGAGATCCATATGGGCTGCAGCATTTCTTTTACCACCCATAGGGAGCTCAGACAAACCTTTACCTTTACACAGGACTGCCGTTGCAGCCTGAGTGAAATAACACACATGTTATTTCACAGCCATTTTCACTGCACTTAAGTAACTTATAAGTCACCTATATGTCTAACCTTCACTTGCTGAAGGTTAGGTGCAAAGTTACTAAGTGTGAGGGCACCCTTGCACTAGCAAAGGTGCTCCCACATAGTTCAGGGCCATTTCCCTGGACTTTGTGAGTGCGGGGACACCATTGCACGTGTGCATTACTTGTAGGTCAATACCTATATGTAGCTTCACAATGGTAACTCCGAATATGGCCATGTAACATGTCTAAGATCATGGAAGTGTCCCCCCATTCCAAATCGGGTATTGAGGAGTCAATTCCATGCATCCTGGGGGCTCCACTATGCACCCCCAGTACTGCCAAACCAGTTCTCTGGGGTTGTCTCTGCAGCTACAGTTTCTGCCACCCCACAGACAGGGTTCTGTCCTCCTGGGGCCTGGGCAGCTCAGTCCCAGGGTGGCAGTAGAAAGCATTTCCCCTGAGAGCAGGGTGTTATGCCCTCTCTCTTTGGAAATAGGTGTTTCAAGGCTGGGGAGGGTTAGCCTCTCCCAGCCTCTGGAAATGCTTTGAAAGGCACAGATGGTGCACTCCTTGCATAAGCCAGTCTACACCAGTTTAGGGAACCCCCAGTCCCTGCTCTGAAGCAAAACCGGATAAAGGAAAGGAGAGTGACCATCCCCAGTCCATCACCACCCCAGGGGTGGCACCCAGAGCTCCTCCAGTGTGTCTCAGACCTCTGCCATCTTGTTTCCAGAGGTGAGGCCTCTGAGTGGCCAGTGCCAGCTGGTGACGTCAGAGACCCCGCCTGATAGGTGCATACCTGACTAGGTGGTCAATCCTCCACTGAGGGCTATTTAGGGTCTCTCCAGTGGGCTTTTCCTCAGATTACGACTTGCAAGAATTCATCAGGGTTCGTCTGCCCTTCTCTCTTCGACTTCTGCCAAGGATCGACCGCTGACTGCTCCAGGACACCTGCAAAACTGCAACAAAGTAGCCAGAAGACTTCCGGCGACATTGTAGCGCTTAATCCTGCCGGCTTTCTTGGCTATTTCCTGGTGGTGCATGCTCTGGGGACTGCCTGCCTTCTCCCTGCACTGGAAGCCACAAAGAAATCTTCTGTGGGTCGACAGAATCTTCCCCCTGCTCCAGCAGGCACCAAACGTCAGCTTTACCAGTACTCTGGGTCCCCTCTCATCCTGACGAGCATGGCCCCTGGAACACAGTTGGTGGACCCAAGTGACCCAGACTGTCCAGTGCTCCAACTGTCCAATTTGGAGGAGGTACGTCCTGCCTCCCCTCCCGAGTCAGTAATTCTGTGCACTGTGTGATCTGCAGCTACAAGGGTTTCTGTGCACATTTCCAAGAAATCCTGAATGCTCAGCTGAGACTAGAACCCCCAGCACTCTGTCCTGCGATGCTCAGCTCCCTGAGTTGACCTCCATTGTTGTGGGACCTCTCTTTGCAGTGTTGAGATGACCGCCATGTTCAGTCTTCTTCAACCCATGTTCAAGGACTTCTGCATGTGATTTCCTCCTGTCTGTGGGCTCTCGACGTTGCTGAGGGCCCCCTCTGTCCCCTCACCTGAGTAGCTACATCCTGGTCCTTCCTGGGCCCGGGCAGTACCCTTTTTCTCCAATCATGACTCTTGCAGGTAGCAAAGCTTGTTTGTGGTATTTTTGCCAAGGAAACAACTCTACATCCTCCAGCACGCCGTGGGACATCTTCTGCACAAAGCAGAACCTCCTACCTCCTTTGGTTGTTACAAAACCTACAGCTTCTTCAAACCAGAGGCAGACATTTTGCTCCTTCCTCTGGGGTTTAGTGGGCTCCTGCCCCCCCCCCCCCCCGGACACTTTAGCGACTCTTGAACTTGGTCCCCTTCCTTTGCAGGTCTTCAGGTCCAGGAATCCATCTACAGTGCTTTGTAGTCTGTTTTGGTCCTTGAAAAATCCTTAATCACATCTTTAGTGTGTTTTCGGGGAAATAGTAGTACTTTACTCCTACTTTACAGGGTCTTGGGGTGGGGTCTCCCTTACACCCTTAGTGTTTTTTCACACTCCCAGCGACCCTCTACACACTACACTTGCCTAGGGGTGCATTTGTGGTTCGAATTCGACTTTCTTAGTATATGGTTTGTGTTGCCCCAAGGCCTATTGCATCCTATTGCGTTTTACAGTGTTTGCACTGCTTTCTGACTGGTTTACTTACTTGGTGTGGTTAGTTGTGTATATTTTGTGCATGTTACTTACCTCCTAAGGGAGTATATCCTCTGAGATATTGTTGGCACATTGTTACTAAAATAAAGTACCTTTATTTTTTGTAACTATGAGTATTGTCTTTCTTATGATGTACTTCCTATATGATATAAGTGGTATTGCATGAGTTTTGCATGTCTCCTAGTTCGGCCTTGGCTGCTCTGTTATAGCTACCTCTATCAGCCTAAGCTGCTAGAACACTACTACACTCTAATAATAAGGGATAACTGGACCTTGCATAAGATGTAAGTACCATTGGTACTCACTACAAGCCAGGCTAGCCTTCTACAATAAGTCACCCCTATGGCAGGAATTCCAGCCCAGAGGGCAGGGTACCAAGAACCTGGGTGAGGGTACCCCTGCACTAGCAAAGGTTCCTCCACAAACTCCAGGCCCATTTCCCGGACTTTGTGAGTGCAGGGGCGACATTTTACGCGTGTACTGGATATAAGTCACTACCTATGTCCAGCTACATAATGGTAACTCCAAACACAGGGCTGTTTGTTATCAAACATGTTGCAATCACCCCAAAGGCTTTTGAAAGCATTGGTTTTATGATTTCATGCACTCTTGGGGCTCCTTGGAGGATCCCCAGTATTACCATATCAGCCTTCTGAGGTTTTCCAGGCAGCCCCAGCTGCTGCCACCTCACAGACAGGTTTCTGGCCTCCTGTTGCTTGAAAAGCTTAAGCCCAAGAGAGATTTCCTTTGGGAGATGGGTGTTACACCCTCTCCCTTTGGAAATAAGTGTTACAGGCTGGGGAGGTGTCACCTCCCCAAGTTATTGGAAATGCTTTGAAGGGCACATTTGGTGCCCTCCTTGCATAAACCAATCTATCGCTCTGGTGCAAAACTGGACAAAGCAAATGGGAGGAACTACTCCACTTTCCATCACCACCCAAGGGCTGGTGCTCAGAGCTCCTCCAGAGGGTCTCTGGGTTTTGCCTTCTTGGATTCAAGGCTGGCAGGGAACTCTGGGAGTATCTGATTGGCCAGTGCCAGCAGGTGATGTCAGAGCCCTCCCCTGATAGGTGCTTACCTGATTAGGTGACCAAAGCCCCTTTCAGGGCTATTTAGGGTCTCTTCTTTGGTTGGTTCCTCAGATTCTGATTGCAAGACTCCAGCAGGAATCCTCTGCTCCTCCACTTCGACATCTCACTGAAGTAACTGCAGCTGGACCCTCCAGGATCCTACAAGCTACAACAAAGAAGCAAGATGCCTCCTGCAACATTGTACCTCTGGCTCCTGCCAGCAACTGCAACAGTTTTCCAGTTGTGCATCATCTGAAGTCAGCCTGTCTTCAGCCTGCATCAGACGAAAGAAGGAATCTCCCTTGGGGTGAAGGAGTCACTCCCTTGCTTCTGCAGGCACCAACTGTGACGATGACTAGCTGCGTGGATCCTGCATCACAGGTGGTGGACTGAAGTGGTCCCGATGGTACTCTCTTCCAGCTGTCCCACTTTGGTGGAGGTAAGACCTTGCCTCCCCACGCAAGACAGAACCCCTGTGCGCCGTGTCTTTTGCAGCTGCCAAGTCTTGTTGGCATCCTTCCTCCAAGTCTTTCATGCATTTTGTAGCTCCGGCCCCCAGCACTCTATCCTGCAATGCACTGGTTTTCTGAGTGGTTCTCTCCGGAAGCATGGGAACCTTTGTCTAAGTGCTGCATGGGCCTCTTTTGCAACCTACTTGTCCCTGTCCTGTGGGACTCCTGGGTGCACTGCCTGGTGTTCTGTGGTCTCTCTGTGTTGCTGAGGGCCCCCTCTCAGTCCCCTTCCCTGGGTAGAGTCCACCTTGCCATTCCTGGTTTCCAGCAGTACCAGTTTCTGCTAACCGCAAGCTTTGCATGTACCAAGGCTTGTTGGCAGACACTGAGGATGCAAACCTGACTGCAATCCTCCATCCGGTGTGGGACATCACTTGCACCCTCCAGGAACCCAACTTTGTCTTCTTGGATCCAGTACTGACTTTCCTTCTTCACTGGTAGTTCTTTTGCACCTTCATCCGGGTTAGCAGAGGCTTCTGCTCTTCCTGGACTCTTCTCTGCTTCTTGGACTTGGTCCCCTTCTTCCACAGGTCTTCTTGTCCAGTAATCCACTGTCGGGAACTTGCAGTCTCTTCTGGGTTTTGAATAATTCTTCTCGTGTCTGTGTGTGTTCTGGGAAAGTTACTGCGAGTTACTTCTGCTTTCCTGGTCGCTGGGTGGGTTGTGATACTTACCTTTTGGCATTTTGTAGTACTCCCAGCTCCCCTCTGCACACTACACTTACCTAGGTGGGGGACCGACTTTTGCATTCCACTTTCTTAATATATGGTTTATGCTCCTCCAGACCATTTCTAACTATTGTGATTTTCACTAACTGCACTGTTTTCTAACTGTTTTTATGCCTGCATACTAGTAAATATAATTTGTGTATTACTTACCTCCTAAGGGAGTATAGTCTCTACAGTATTTGTGGTATTTCTGTCACCAAAATAAAGTACCTTTATTTTTGTGAGCTTGAGTATTTTCTTTCATGTGTGTGAGTATTGTGTGAGTACAGTGGCATTGCATGAGCTTTGCATGTCTCCTAGATAAGCCTTGGCTGCACATCCACAGCTACCTCTAGAGAGCCTGGCTTCTAGACACTGCCTACACTATGCTAATAAGGGATAACTGGACCTCGTATAAGGTATAAGTACCATAGGTACCCAATACACACTAGGCAAGCCTCTTACAGAAGTATAAGCATATCTATTGAAAGTCATTGCACAAACACAAGTCCTATGCTCACCACTGATCACCATTGCTAGAAATGGGGTCTTTAGTTGGCAGATGTATTCACCTTTGTCCAAATAGGAACCACAATCCTAGTCAGGGTAAGTCACACACAATCCAAATTATCCTGTACCCACCATCTGGTAGCTTGGCACTGAGCAGTCTGGCTTAACTTGGAAGGCAATGTGTAAAGTATTTGTGCAATAAACCATACAGTAACACAGTGAAAACACCACAAAAATACATCACATAGGCTTACGAAAATATAAGATATTTATCTGGTTAAATTAAGGTCACTACCTATGTCCAGCTACAGAATGGTAAATCTGAACCTAGGCATGTTTGGTATCAAACATGTTTGAAGCATACCCCAATACTTTTGGAAGTATTAGTTGTATGAGTCCATGCACTATGGGGGTTTCTTAGAGGACCCCCAGCATTGCTCCTGCAGCCGTCTGAGGTTTTTCAGGCAGCCCAAGCTGCTGCCACCTCACAGACAGGTTTCTGCACTCCTGTTGCTTAAGCAGCTAACGCCCAGGAAGGCAGAACAAATGATTTCCTTTGGAGAGGGGTGTTACACCCTCTCCCTTTGGACATAGGTGTTACTGAACTTGGGAGGGGTAGCCTCCCCAAGCCACTGGTATGCTCTGAAGGGTACATTTGTGGCCTTCGTTCATACACCAGTCTACACCAGTTCAGGGACCTCCTGTCCCTGCTCTGGTGAAAAACCTGATAATTGAAAGGGAAGTGATCACTCCCCTGTCCCCAGGGGTGGTGCCCAGAGCTCCTGCAGAGGGTCCCTGGGTTTTGCAATCGTGAATCCAAGGTTGGCAGGGAACTCTGACAGCATCTAAATGACCAGGTCAGGCAGGTGACGTCAGAGCCCCCTCCTGATATGCGGTCACCCAGCTAGGTGACTAATCCCCCTTTCAGGGCTACTTAGGGTCTCTCTTTTGGCTGGTTCATCAGGTTCGGCTTGCAAGATTCCAGTAGGATTCCTCTGCAACCTCCACTTGACGTCTAACCAAAGAAACTGCATGTGGACTTTCCAGAACCTGACAATCCGCAACAAAGATGAAGATTTCACCTGCAACGTTGTTTCCACTGCTCTTTCCAGCTTCTCCATCATTTCCCCCGTTGTGCATCCTCTGAGGACATTCTGGGGGTCATTCTAAGTCTGGCGGGCGGCGGAGGCCGCCCGCCAGACTTCCCCCTTCCAAAATACCGCTCCGCGGTCGCAAGACTGCTGAGGGTATTTTGGCTTTTGCACTGGGCTGGCGGGCGACCGCCAAAAGTCCGCCTGCCAGCCCAGTGCAAAAACCCTTCCCACTAGGACGCCGGCACAGAATTGAGCCGGCGGAGTGGGAAGGTGCGACGGGTGCAGTGGCACCCGTCGCGTATTTCAGTGTCTGCAATGCAGACACTGGAATACAAAGTGGGGCCCTCTTACGGGGGCCCCTGCAGTGCCCATGCCATTGGCATGGGCACTGCAGGGGCCCCCAGGGGCCCCACGACAACCCATACCGCCATCCTGTTCCTGAGGGGAGAACCGCCAGGAACAGGATGGCGGTATGGGCTGTCAGAATCCCCCATGGCAGCGCAGCAAGCTGCGCCGCCATGGGGGATTCCCAGGGCAGCGGAAAACCGGCGGGAGACCGCCGGTTTTCCACTTCTGACCGCGGCAAAACTGCCGCAGTCAGAATGCCCTGCGGGGAACCGCCAGCCTGTTGGCGGTGCTCCCGCCGACCCTGGCCCCGGCGGTAAGGAACCGCCGGGGTCAGAATCACCCCCTCTGTCTTCAGTCTGCACAGGAAAGAAGAAAGAATCTCCCTTGGAGTGAAGGAGTCACTCCCCTGCATCTGCAGGCACCAACAGCAATGACGACAGACTGGGTGGATCCACTCTCCTGCTGAGCTGATTGGATCCTGCATCATGGGTGGTGTTGGAAGTGGCCCTGTTGGTTCTCTCTGCCAGCTGTCCAACTTGGGTGGAGGTAAGCTCTTGCATTCCTATGCAGGACAGTAGCCCCATGCACTGCATCTTTTGCAGCTGCAAAGGCTTGTTGGCACTTCTTCCAAAGGGTCTTCAGGCTTCTTGTAGCTACACTCCCAGCACCCTTTTCTGCAATGCACAGCTCCCTAAGCAGATCTCCTGCGGCTTGGGACTTCTTTTTGTATTGCTGTATGGGCTCTTTTTCCAAATTCTGTGTCCACATCTGTGTCCAACCTGGCCTCTGAATGCTGCATGTGCTTCTGTGGGCTCTCTGCAATGCTGAGGGCTCCCTCTGACTCCCCCTCCTAAGTGGAGTCCTCCTCAGACTTTCTGGTCCCCGGCAGCACCACCTTCTGCCAACTGCAAGTTTTGCCTGTGCAAAGGCTTGCTGGTGGAATGTGAATACCCAACCTCAACTGTAATCTTCCTTCTGGTTCGAGACATCACCTGCATCTTCCAGGAACTTGACTCCGACTCTATGGCTGGCTGCAGTGCTGACTATCCTTAGCTTGGTGTGTAGGGGCTCCTGCCCCCACTGGACTCTGCTGTGTCTTCTGGACTTGGTCTCCTCTTTCCACAGGTCTTCCTCTTCAGGAATCCACTGTTGGTTCTGTGCAGTCATCTCTGTGTTTTGCAGGTCTCTTCTTTTCTTCTAAGTGTGTATTTTGGGGAACTTCTAGTGATTTACTCCTGCTTTCCTGGTCACTGGGAGTGTTGTGGTACTTACCTTTGTGCTTTCCTGGTACCCCCAGTGCCTCTCTCCACTACCCACTTACCTAAGTGGGGGTCCAACTCTTGCATTCAATTTTAGTATATGGTTTGTGCTCCCCCTGGGGACACTATTCTCTATTGTGTTTTAAAGTGTTTGCACTGTTTTCTAACTAATCTTATGCCTATTTCTGACAACTAGTGTATATGTCTTGTGTATTACTTACCTCCTAAGTGAATATTGCCTCTATAGAATTTTTGGTGCTGTGTTACCATAATAAAGTACCTTTATGTTTGTAACATTGAGAGTATTCTTTCATGTATATAACTGCCTACGCTACACTAATAGGGGATACCTGGATCTGGTATAGGTGTAAGTACCTTAGGTACCCACCACACACCAGGCCAGCTTTCTACATTGGTGGTGCAGCGGTGAGATAATCACTTGCAAATGCCTTATCACTCTGTTGGCAGGTATTTCCCACAGGAAAGACCACTCCTTACTTAGAGGTACACATAGTACCTAGTGTCAGGGATATAGTCGCTGGGTTTGGGTAAGCTAGGGGTCTAGGCATAGCCCTTGCTACAAACTTCTTAATAGAGACTAGAAGTTAGGGAGGTTAGGCACACCCTACACCACTCCAACACATACCATGTCTACAACTGGTACACCTCTGAAGCCATGGATTCTCCTTATGAGAACCTGACATTCAAGGAATTGAAAGGGATGTGTGCTGAAAAGAAGCTAGACATTGGGAGGGATTCTAATAGGAGTCTGTTCTTGGGCCTCCTCATCCAGGATGACCAGAAACAAGCTGATGACCAGGAGGATGAGGAGGAAGGAGTAGATTCTAGCCCCTGGGGGATCACCAGGATACCTCAGAGGGTCACAAGCTTCCCATCAGACCCACTAGCATAGCTGGAAGCAGTGCAAGAAGTGGGAATGGAAGCAATACTAGTAGGTCTCCCTTTACACTCGGAGGGCTAGTGGAAAGGGTCAGTAAACCTAGGGACTAATCCTCCTCTGCCCATTCCCATGTAACCTTAGTGGCTTATGGGACCAACTGCTCAAATTCAGAGGGATATGCTCTAGACAGGGAGCTCAGGAAACTGAGACTGGAAGAGGTCAGGCTGAGGCTGCAGCAGCAACAGCCGGCCCTAGACAGGGAGGCCCTAGCAGTTAAGAGGGAAAGTCAGGGGTTCGGGCTAACACCCCATGGTGGCAGCAGCTCAGGTTTCAGGGAATACAGGGTCAGGGAGGACTCTGTTGATTCTAGAAACCTGCACAAAATAGTTCCCTCCTACAAGGTAGGGGATGATATTTATTAGTGGTTTGGTGCACTTGAGAGGGCCTGTAAAGTTCAAAGGGTCCCTCAAAGGCAGTGGGCTGCTATCCTCTGGTTGTCCTTCTCTGACAATGAGAGGGATAGACTTCTCACTGTCAGAGAAGAGTATGCAGACAAATACAATATCCGTATGTCTGCACTCTTAGATGGGTTTGGTCTCACAACTGATCAATTTAGCATACAGTTCAGGGAGATCAAAAAAGAATCCCCACATGACTGGATAGACTTTGTGGACTCTTCTGTTAAAGCTTTGGAAGACTGGTTACATGGCAGCAAAGTGTCTGATTATGAGGGCCTCCATAACTTAATTCTGATAGAGCATATACTTATTAATTGTGTGGTGTGTGTCTAGTCAACTTAAATCTGACCTCTCCCCAAGTTTTGGGTAAGAAGGCAGACAAATAGGTCAGAATTAGGGTGAGCAGAAAAGCTGATACAGGGGCTGAAAAGACAAGAAAAAGGAAGCAGATAAGTCACTTGACAAAGGTAGGGACGAAGATAAAAAAGAGTCTTCATCAGGCCCACAAAACACCTCAGGGGGTGGGTCTAAAACATCTTCCTCTAACAATCAGGTGAAAAAGTATTTCTGTTACATGCGTAAGAACAAAGGCAATAGGCCAGGAGACAGCTCCTGCCCTACCACTACAAACCCCAATCCTACCTCTAGTGCCCCAAGCAATAGCAGTAGTGCTTGGAATAATAATAATAACCAATCCAAGGGTGTAGCAAGGCTAACTCCGGGAAGTGTAGTTGGGGCTGGTTTAGTTAGGGAAACAACTGAGGCTGTTTTAGTCTCTGATGGGGGCATTGCCTTTGCCACTCTTGCTGCTTGTCCCCTTAACATGGATAAGTACAAGGAGCAACCCTTGATAAATGGTGTTCAGACAGAGGGCTACATGGACACAGGTGCCAGTGTCACCTTGGTGACTGCAAAACAGTTGTCCCCTGAGCAACACCTACTTGGTCACCAGTACCAAGTGACTGATGCCCACAACAATACTGTGAGCCACACCATGGCAGTTGTTGATTTCAGCTTGTGGCGGTACTGGTCCTGAAAAAGTTGTAGTGTCCACATACCTACCTGTAGAGTATCTACTAGGGAATGACATGGATAATTCAGCTTGATCTGAAATAGAGTTGGAACCCCATGCAGCAATGCTGGGTATTCCAGGGCACATCTTTGCTTTGACAAGGAATCAGGCCAAAAAGCAAAGAGAACAGGGAAACTTAGATCCTGAAACCATAGACCAAGAACGTCCTAAAAGCAAGGCTAGAAAGGGTAAGAAATTATCCCCTACTCCACCCTCCACTGAGGATTCCTGCTTTGAGGAGGAAGAATCCATTCCCTGGACAGAACCTACACCTGAGGAACTCAAAGCTGACACAGCTGAGCTCTTAGATGCAGGGGGGCTGCCAGGGAGGAGTTAAATGTGGTTCAAAAGACTTATCCCACTCTAGAGGGTATGAGACAGCAAGCTGTCCAACAGTAAACAGGGGATGTCAGTGGCATCCATAAGGTGTACTGGGAAGATAACCTCCTGTATTGAGAGCCAAGGGAACCCAAACCTGGTGCCACCAGGAAATTGGTAGTACCTCTGCAATACATAGAGTTTTTATTGACCCTTGCACATGACATTCTGCTAGCTGGTCAACTAGGGCAAAGTTAGACTTGGGACAAACTAGTCCCTCACTTTCACTGGCCTCATATGTCTGAAGACAAAAAGGAGTTGTGTCACTCCTGTGTCACCTGTCAAGCCAGTGGTAAGACAGGTGGCATGCCAAAGGCCCCCTTAATCCCACTACCAATGGTTGGGGTACCCTTTAGAGGATAGAGGTTAACATTGTTGACCAGCTAGACCCTCCTACAGCTTCTGGAAACAGATTTATACTGATGGTGGTGGACCATGCCACCAGGTATCCAGAAGCCATACCTCTAAGGACCACTACAGCTTCTGCAGTGGCCAAATCACTCCTGGGTATTTTCTTCAGAGTGGGTTTCCTAAAAGAGGTAGTATCAGACAGGAGGAGCAACTTCATGTCTGCATACTTAAATGCTATGTGGAATGAGTGTGGTAAAAATTATAAGTTCGCCACCATTTACCATTCCCAAACAAATGGGTTAGTTGAGCGGTTTAACAAAGCTCTTAAAGGCATGATAATGGGACTCTCTGAAAACCTCAGGAGGAGATGGGTTGTCCTATTATCTTGCCTCGTTTTTGCCTACAGGGAAGTCCCTCAGAAGGGAGGGGGCTACAGCCCCTTTGAGCTTCTGTTTGGGCACCTTGTTAGGGGTCTACTTGCTCTTGTGAAGGAGGGTTGGGAGCAACCCCTCAAGCCCCCTAAACAAGATATTATGGACTATGTACTTAGCCTCAGATCAAGGATGGCTGCATACATGAAAAAGGCCACTAAATACCTTCAGGCCAGCCGTGAATTGCAAAAGCAGAGGCATGACCAGAAGGCTGTTCTAACTGTTTACCAGCCAGGGCAGAAAGTGCGGATTCTGGAGCGTGTGGCTCCCAGGGCACTCCAGGACAAGTGGAGTGGTCCCCACAATATAGTGGAAAAGAAGGGTGAGGTCACCTATTTAGTTGACCTGGGTACTGCTAGAAGCCCCCTCAGTGTGCTTCATGTGAACTGCGTAAAGCCCTACTATGACAGGGCTGACTTAACCCTGCTCATGCATGGCCACTGATAAGGGACAGGAAGATGAAAGTGACTTTCTCCCTGATTTATTCTCCAATTCTGCAGCTGATGGATCAGTTGAGGGAATAGCATTGCTGACTGTCTCTCTGACTCCCAAAAACAAGACTGCAGAAATCTCCTAGAGCAGTTCTCTGAAATGTTTTCCTTTACGCCTGGCTGGACCACATGGTGTGAACACACCATTGACACAGGGGACATTTTGCCTGTAAAAAGTAAAATCTACAGACAACCTGACTATGTCAGGAACTGCATCAAAGCTGAAGTGCAAAGGATGATAGACCTAGGAGTGATTGCGCACTCTGATAGTTCCTGTGCTGACTCAGTGGTCTTAGTTCCAAGACCACACTCCCGAAATGACAAAAGAGAGATGAGGTTTTGTGTTGATTATAAAGGGCTGCACACAGTGACAAAAACTGATGCTCATCCTATCCCTAGGGCAGATGAGCTCATAGATACACTTGCACCTGCCAAGTATCTTAGCACTTGTGATCTTACTGCTGGCTATTGGCAGATTGAGTAATCAGAAGCAGCAAAACCTAAAACTGTACTTTCTACCATTGGAGGACACAAGCAATTCACAGTAATGCCCTTTTTTTAAAAACAACTGCACCTGACACTTTTCAGAGGCTGGCGAACACAGTTCTCCAAGGTTTGGAAGCCTATAGTGCAGCATATCTAGATGAAATAGCTGTCTTTAGCTCCACCTGGGATGATCACCTGGTCCACCTCTGGAATGTTTTGGAGGCTCTACAAAAAGCAGGCTTCACTATCAAGCCTTCAAAGTGCCAGATAGGGCAGGGGAAAGTGGTTTATCTGGGCGACCTGGTAGGTGGAGAACAGATTCAGCCACTACAGAGGAAAATCCAAACCATTTTGGATTGGACTCCCCTACCACACAAACCCAGGTAAGAGCCTTCTTGGGCCTCACTTGGTACTACAGGAGGTTCATTAAGCACTATGGCTCCATTGTAGCCCTCTTAATGACCTCACATCCAAGAAAATGCCTAAAAAGGTATTATGGACAGCCAGCTGTCAAAAAGCTTTTGAGGAACTCAAACAGGCCATGTGCTCTGCACCTGCTCGAAAGAGACCTAACTACTCCTAAAAGTTCATAGTACAAACTGATGCTTCAGAGGTAGGGGTTGGGGCAGTTCCCTCACAACTCAATACAGTGGGCCAGGATCAACCCATGGTTTTTATAAGCAAAAGGTTGACCTCCAGAAAAAAGCATTGGTCGGCCATAGAGAGGGAGGCCTTTGCTGTGGTCTGGGCCTTGAAGAAGTTGAGACCATAACTATTTGATACTCATTTCATTGTTCAGACAGACCACAAACCTCTCTTATGGCTGAAACAAATGAAATGAGAAAACCCCAAATTGTTAAGGTGGTCCACTTCCCTACAGGGAATGGACTATAAAGTGGAACATAGACCTGGGAGTAACCAATCCATTCCTGAATGACTCTCCAGATATTTCCACTTAGACAAGGAAGACTCATCTGGGCAAGGTTAGCCTTCTTGTCCTTCATTTGAGGAGGGGGAGTTATGTAGGGAAGTACCCTCTTTCTTGGCATGGTTACTCCCTTTTTCTGCCTGATGTCAGTGTGTTTGACTTTGTTCACTGGTATCCTGCTAACCAGGACCCCAGTGATTATGATCTCTCTCCCAAAACTCTATATTTCATCCCACAAAATTTGTGCTAGTATATGGTACCCAGGTACCCAGGGAATTGAGGTTCCATGGGATCCCTATAGGTGGCAGCAGTTATTCTGCCACCCATAGGTAACCCATGCAAAGGGTTTTGCATGCCTGCCATTGCAGTCTACATGAACTGGGTGCATGTACCCATTTTCACTACATACCACTGCACCCGGTCACTATGAGTCACCCCTATGGTAGGCCCTCTCAGAACAGAGGACAGGCTGCAGGTACCTGTGTGTGATGACACCACTGCAATAGCAGATGTAACACCACAAACTCCAGATCCACTTTCCTGGACTTTGTAAGTGTGGGAACTCCATTTTACACGTCTGCTGGACATAGATCACTACCTATATCCAGCTACATAATGGTAACTCCAAACCAAGGCTTGTTTGGTATTAAATATGTTGGAATCATACCCCAATACCTTTGCATGTATTGGCTGTATGAGTCCATGCACTCATGGGGCTCCTTAGAGGATGCCCAGCATTGCTTCCACAGCCTTCTGAGGTTTCCAGGCAGCCCCAGCTGCTGCCACCTCAAAGACAGGTTTCTACACTCCTGGTGCTTGAACAGCTGAAGCCCAGGAATTCAGAACAAAAGTTTCCTTTGTGAAAAGGGTGTTACACCCTCTTCCTTTAGAAATAGGTGTTATATGGCTTGGGAGGGGTAGCCTACCCAAGCCACTGGTATGCTTTGAAGGGCACATTTGGTGCCCTCTGTGCATAAACCAGTCTACACTGGTTCAGGGACCTCCTGTCCCTGCTCTGGCGCGAAACTGGACAATGGAAAAGGGAGTGACCACTCCCCGGTCCATCACCACCCCAGGGGTGGTGCCTAGAGCTCTTCCAAAGGGTCCCTGGGTTTTGCCATCTTGAATCCAAGGTTGACAGGAAATACTGGGAGCATCTGAGTGGCCAGGCCAGGCAGGTGATGTCAGAGCCCCCTCCTTATAGGTGGTCACCCAGCTAGGTGACCAATCCCCCTTTCAGGTCTATTTAGGATCTCTCTTTTGGGTGTTTCCTCAGATTTGGCTTGCAAGATTCCAGCAGGATTCCTCTGTATCCCTTAGTTCGACTTCTAACCAAAAAAACGGCATATGGACTCTCTAGGACCTGACGTCTGCAACAAAGATGAAGACTTTGCCTGCAACTTCGTTTCCACTGCTCCTTCTAGGTTGTGCATCCTCTTAGGACAGCCCAACTTCAGTCTGCACAGGAAAGAAGAAGGAATCTCCCTTGGGGTGAAGCAGTCACTCCACTGAATCTGAAGGCACCAACAGCAACGACGACTGGCTGTGTGGATCCCATCACCTGCTGAGCTGCGTGGATCCTTGTAGGAGGCTGGCCTGGCTTATAGTGGGTACCTAGTGGTACTTACACCTTGTGCCAGGTCCAGCTCCAGCTATCCCTTATTAGTAGATTAGAAATGCTCTAGCAGCTTGGGCTGATAGAGGTAGCTATAGCAGAGCAGCTTAGGCTGAACTAGGAGACATGCAAAGCTCCTACTATACCTGTTATATCACTTGGAACTATCTCATAAGAGACAAAACACTCATAGTTACTAAACATAAAGGTACTTTTTTGAGTGACAATATGCCAAAAGTGCCTCAGAGGATATACTCCCTTAGGAGGTAAGTAAAATACAAAAAATATACACACAAACCAAAATCAGGTAAGTAAACAGTTAGAAAAGTAGTGCAAACACTGTAGAACACAATAGAATGCAATAGGAGACAATAGGCCTAGGGGCAACACAAACCATATACTCCAAAAGTGGAATGCGAACCACAAATGGACCCGAGGCCTAGTGTAGTGTGTAGAGGGTTGCAGGGAGTGTAAGAAAACACTAAGGGTGTCCAAGATACCCCACCCCAAAACCCTGAAAAGTAGGAGTAAAGTTACCCTACTACCCCAGAAAGACAGTACAGTCGAGATAGGGGATTCTGCAAAGACAACAACTGACTGCAAAGCACTGAACACGGATTCCTGGACCTGAGGACCTGCAAAGGAAGGGGACCAAGTCCAAGAGTCACGCAAGTGTCCAGGGGGGCAGGAGTCCACTAAACCCCGGATGAAGGTGCAAAAGGGCTGCCTCTGGGTGGAAGAAGCCAAAGATTCTGCAACAACGGAAGGTGCCAGGAACTTCTCCTTTGGTCAGAGATTGTCCTACGGCGTGTTGGAGGATGCAGAGTTGTTTCCACACAGAAAGGTCACAAACAAGCCTTGCTAGCTGCAAGAGTTGCGGTTAAGGATTTTGCGTGCTGGTAGAGCCATGGAAGGACCAGGAAGTCGCTTCTTGAAGTAGGAGACAGAGGGGGCGCTCAGCAATACAAAGAGCCCATTCAGAAGCAGGCAGCACCCGCAGAAGTACCTGAACAGGCATTCAGAAGATCTGAGCACGGCAATCATCTCAGCACAACAAAAGAGAGTTCCACAAAGTCGGAGTCCAATTCAGCGAGTTGGGCAATGCAGGACGGAGGGCTGGGGACCTGGGCTATGATGTGCACTATGGAAGTCTGTAAAAGTGCAAAGAAGCCCTAGCAGCTGCAGTTCACGTAGTTCACAGGATTTCTGTCTGGCGTGGAGAGGCAAGGACTTAACTCCACCAAATTCAGACAGAAGGGCCACTGGACTGTCGGGGACACTTGGATCCAGCTCCTGTGTTCCAGGGACCACGCTCGTTAAGATAAGAGGGGACCCAGAGGACCGGTGATGCAGAAGTTTGGTGCCTGCATTAGCAGGGGGAAGATTCCGTCCACCCACGGGAGATTTCATCTTGGGTTCCAGTGCAGGGTGAAGGCAGACAGCCCTCAGTGTATGCACCACCAGGAAACAGTCAGGAAAGCCGGTAGTATGAAGCTCTACAATGTTGCTGGTAGTCTTCTTGCTACTTTGTTGTGGTTTTGCAGGCTTCCTGGAGCAGTCAGCGGTTGTTCCTTGGCAAAAGTCGAAGAGAGAAGTGCATAGGAACTCTGGTGAGCTCTTGCATTCGTTATCTGATGAAAAACCCACAGGAGAGACCCTAAATAGCCCTCAGAGGAGGATTGGCTACAGAAAGAGGTAGGCACCTATCAGGAGGGGTCTCTGACATCACCTGCTGGCACTGGCCACTCAAAGGTCTCCATTGTGCCCTCACTCCTCTGCATTCAAGATGGCAGAGGTCTGGGACACACTGGAGGAGCTCTGGGCACCTCCCCTTGGGAGTTGCTGGTCAGGGGAGTCGTCACTCCCCTTTCCTTTGTCCAGTTTCATGCCAGAGCAGGGCTGGGGGGATCCCTGAACTGGTGTAGACTGGCTTATGCAAAGAGGGCACCATCTGTGCCCTTCAAAGCATTTCCAGAGGCCAGGAGAGGCTACTCCTCTCAAGCCCTTAACACCTATTTTCAAAGGGAGAGGGTGTAACTCTCTCTCTCAGAGGGAATCCTTTGTTCTGCCTTCCTGGGACTGGGCTGCCCACACCCCCTGGGGGGCAGAAACCTGTCTGAGGGTTGGCAGCAGCGTTAGCTGCAGAGAAAACCCCAGAGAGTTAGTTTGGCAGTACCTAGGCTCTATGATGGAGCCACGGGGATGCATGGAATTGTCCCCCCAATTCCAAGATGGTATTGGGGGGACAATTCCATGATCCTAGACATGTTACATGGCCATGTTCAGAGTTACCATGGTTACAGTATTGACCTATATGTAGTTCACGCGTGTAATGGTGTTCCTGCACTCACAAAGTCCGGGGAAATTGCCCTGAACAATGTGGGGGCCCCTTGGCTAGTGCCATGGTGCCCTCACACTAAGTAACTTTGCACCTAACCTTCACTAATTGAGGTTTAGACATATAAGTGACTTATAAGTTACTTAAGTGCAGTGTAAAATGGCTGTGAAATAACGTGGACGTTATTTCACTCAGGCTGCAGTGGCAGTCCTGTGTAAGAATTGTCTGAGTTCCCTATGGGTGGCAAAAGAAATACTGCAGCCCATAGGGATCTCCTGGAACCCCAATACCCTGGGTACCTAGGTACAATATACTAGGAAATTATAAGGGGATCCAGTGTGCCAATCAGAATTGGTAAAATTAGTCACTAGCCTGCAGTGACAATTTTAAAAGCAGAGAAATCATAAACACTGAGGTTCTGGTTAGCAGAGCCTCAGTGGTACAGTTAGGCACCACACAGGTAACACATTTAGGCCACAAACTTATGAGCACTGGGGTCCTGGTTAGCGGGATCCCAGTGACACATATCAAGCACACTGACAACATAGGGTTTCCACTATGAGCACTGGGGCCCTGGATAGCAGGATCCCAGTGAGACAGTAAAAACACCCTGACATATACTCACAAACAGGCCAAAAGTGGGGGTAACAAGGCTAGAAAGAGGCTATCTTCCTACAAACCTGCATCACCGGTGGTGGTCGGAAGTGGTGAAGTTGGTCGTCTCTAACAGCTGTCCAGCTTGGGTGGAGGTAAGCCGTTGCCTTCCCATGCAGGACAGTACCCCCGTGCACCGCATCTTTTGCAGCTGCCAGGGCTTGCTGGCACTTCTTCCACGGGGTCTTCAGGCTTCGTGTAACTCCAGCTCCCAGCACTCCTTCCTGTGATGCACAACTCCCTGAGTAGCTCTCCTGAAGCGTTGGACTCCTTCTTGTAGTGCTGCTTGGGCTCCTTTTGCAACAACTGTGTCCCTGTCCTGCGGGACACCTGTGAGTTCTGCCTGTGCTTCTGTGGGCTCTCTGAAATGCTGAGGGCTCCGTCTGAGCAGTGAGAAGGTGGGAGAGGCAGGCAGCAAGCACACACAAAAAACGGGCTGAGTGTAAAGAGAAAGCAGTGAGAAAAAGGGAAATGAGAGTAGCAGGCACACACAAAACCAGTCATAGCACAAGAAAAAACCACAATGAGAAGGAGGGAAAGGCAGCCACAAGCCATGGAAAATAAATGAGCTAAGCGCAAGGAGAAAGCAGGCAGCAGGCATTCACAAAGCCAGGCTGAGTGCAAGGACAAAACAGTGAGAAGAGGGCAGAGGCAAGCATCAGGCACTTACAAAAAATAGGTTGTGCGCAAGCAGAAAGCAGTGAAAAGGAGGGAAAGACAGGTGGCAGAGAAGCACAAAACTGGATTGAGAGCAAGTAGAAAGCAGTGAGATGGTGGGAGAGGCAGGCAGCAAGCACACACAAAAAACGGGCTGAGTGTAAAGAGAAAGCAGTGAGAAAAAGGGAAATGAGAGCAGCAAGCACCCACAAAATCAGTCATAGCACAAGAAAAAATCAATGAGAAGGAGGGAAAGGAAGTCAGGAGGTGCTGAAAAAAAAACATCCTGAGTGCAAAGAGTAAGCAGTGGGAAGAACAGAAAGGAGGGAGGTGGGCACGCACAAAACTGGGCTGAGAGCAAGGAAAAAGCAATGAGAAGGAGGGAAAAGCAGTCATGAGGCATTGAAAATAAAGGGATGAGCGCAAGGAGAAAGCAGGCAGCAGGCATGCACAAAACCAGGCTGAGTGCAAGGACAAAACAGTGAGAAGGGGGCAGAAAGCAGTGAAAAGGAGGGAAAGACAGGTGGCAAGCAAGCACAAAACTGGATTGAGAGCAAGTAGAAAGCAGTGAGAAGGTGGGAGGGGCAGGCAGCAAGCACACACAAAAAACGGGCTGAGTTTAAAGAGAAAGCAGTGAGAAAAAGGGAAATGAGAGAAGCAAGCACACACAAAACCAGTCGTAGTACAAGAAAAAATCAATGAAAAGGAGGGAAAGGAAGTCAGGAGGTGCGGATAAAAACAGCCTGAGTGCAAGGAGTAAGCAGTGAGAAGAACAGAAAGGAGGGAGGCGGGCACGCACAAAACTGGGCTGAGAGCAAGGAAAAAGCAATGAGAAGGAGGGAAAGGCAGCCACGAGGCATGGAAAATAAAGGGCTGAGTGCAAAGAGAAAGCAGGCAGCACGGTGCACAAAACCACACTGAGTCAAGGACAAAACTGTGAGAAGGGGGCAGTGAAAAGGAGGGAAAGACAGGTGGCAGGCAAGCACAAACCTGGATTGAGAGCAAGTAGAAAGCAGTGAGAAGGCGGGAGAGGCAGGCAGCAAGCACACACAAAAAACGGGTTGAGTGTAAACAGAAAGCAGTGAGAAAAGGGGAAATGAGAGCAGCAGGCACACACAAAACCAGTCATAGCACAAGAAAAAATCAATGAGAAGGAGGAAAAGGAAGTCAGGAGGGTTGAAAAAAAACAGCCTGAGTGCAAGGAGTAAACAGTAAGAACAGAAAGGAGGGACGCGAGCACGCACAAAACTGTGCTGAGAGCAAGGAAAAAGCAATGAGAAGGAGGGAAAGGCAGCCACATGGCATGGAAAATAATGGGCTGAGCACAAGGGGAAAAAGTAGCAAGATGGAAAGTAGGGCAGCAGGCACACACAAAATTGGGTTCAGCACAAAAGGACATAGCAGTAAGAAGAAGGGAGAGGCAGGCAGGCAGGCACAAAACAAGTCTGAGAGCAAGGAGAAAGCATTGAGAAGGAAGGAGAGACAGGCATCAGGCATGCACAAAACTGAGATGACCGCAATCTGAAAGCAGTGAGAAGGTGGGAGAGATAGGCACTCACAAAACCAGTCTCACAGGAAGGAGAAAGCAGGGAGAGGCAGGCAGCAAGCTCTCACAAAACTGGGCTGAGTTCTAGCTGAAAGCTGAGAGAAGAAGGAAGAAGCAGGAAGCAGGCTTGGACAATAACAGAGTGAGTAAAAGGACCAAGCAGTGAGAATGAGCGTGAGGCATGCAGCAGGCATGCACAAAACCGGGTTGAAAGCAAGAGAAAACAGTGGCAGGGAGGAAGAGGCAGGCACACACGAAGCGGGGCTGAGGGCAAGCAGGAAGCAGAGAGAAGGAGGGAGAGGCAGGCAGGAGGCATTCACAAAACTGGGCTGAGTGCTAGAAGAAAGCAGTGAGAAGGATGGAAGGGATGGCATCAGGCATGCATAAAACTGGGCTGAGTGCAAGGAAAAAGGAATGAGAAGGAGAGAAAGGAAGGCAGTAGGAACGCACAAGGCTGAGTGGGGTGCAATTAGAAAGCAGTGAGAAGGAGGGAAAGAGGGACAGCAGGCACACACAAAACAGGGCTGAGCACAAGTAGAAAGCAATGGGAAGGAGTGAAAGGCAGGCAACAGGCACAGACAGAAAAGTCTGAGAACAAGGAAAAAGCTGTGAGAAATAGGGAGAGGCAGGCTTCAGGCATGCACAAAACCAGGCTGAGCTTAAGTATAAAGCAGTGACAGAGAGGAGAGGCAGGCAGCAGGCACAACAAAAGTGGGCTGAGAGCAAGGAGAAAGCATTGAGGAGAAGGGAGAGGCAGGCAGCAGGCATGTGCATAACCAAACTGAGAGCAAGGATAAGGAAGTGAGAAGGAGTAAAGGAGGACAGAAAGCACACACACAACTAGGCTGTGCAGAAGCAAAAAGCAGTGAGAAAGAGGGAAAGGCAGATAGCAGGCATGCACAAATCTGGCTGAGAGCAAGGTGAATGCAGTGAGAAGGAGGGAGAGTCTGGCAGCAGGCATACACAAAATTGAGCTGAGTGCAAGCAGAAAGTAGTGATAAGTATGGAGAGGAAGGCAGCAGGCTTGCACAAAACTAGGCTGAGACAAAGCAGTGAGAAGTAGGGAAAGGCAGGCACACACAAAACCTTGCTGAGAACAGGCAGAAAACAGTGAGAAGGAGGGAGAGGCCAGCACACACAAAGCAAGGATGTGCAAAAGGAGGAAGCAGTGAGAAGAAGTGAGAGGCAGACAACAGGCATAGAACAAAACCAGGCTGAGCACAAGGACTGAGCAAAGAGAAGAAAGGAGAGGAATCCAGCAGGGACACACAAAACCGGGCTGAGTGAAGGAGGGAACAGCAGACAGGTGGCTGAGTGCAAGGAGAAAATAGTGAGAAGGAGGGAGAGACAGACAGATGGCACACAAAAAAACTGGCTGAGTGCAAGCAGAAAACAGTGAGAAGAAGGTAGACACGGGAAGCAGGAACACACAAAACTCTGCAGAGAGCTAGCAGAATTTGTGAGGAGGGCTAGGGAGGTAGCAAGCACACAAAACTACCATCTGACTCTTCAGAGATAGTAGTGAGAAGGACAGAAAAGTGGGAAGCAGGCACACACAAAATCAGGCATAGCGCAAGATAAAAGCAATGAGAAGGAGAGAAAGACAGCCAAGTGGCATGGAAAAAAACAGGCTGAGCACAATGAGAAAGCAGTGAGCAGGTTGGAAAGCAGAACAGTGGGCACACATAAAACTGGACTGAGAGCAAGCAAAAAGCAATGAGAAGGTGGGAAAGGCAGGCAATAGGTATGCACCAAACCGCACTGATCACAAGCAGAAAGCAGTGACAAAGAGGAAGTGGCAGTCAGATGGCATGCACAAAACCTGGCTGTGTGCAAGCGGAAAGCAGTGAGAAGGAGGGAGGGGGCAGCAGGCACACACAAAACTGGGCGGGTGCTAGCAGAAAGTGGTGAGTAGGAGGGAGAGGCAGGTAGCAGGCACACAAAAAAGGGCTGAGCGTACAGAGGCAGCAGTGAGAAGGAGGGAAAGGAGGATAGCATGCACATACCAAACCAGGCGTAGTGCAAGGAAAAAGTAATGAGGAGAAGGGAAAGGCAGTCAGGAAGCATGGAAAAAACAAGGCTAAGCACAAGGGTAAACTTCGTACTTGTATAGCACACTACTCACCCGTTAGGGTCTCAAGGCACTGTACGCATACCGCTGTGGAAGCCCTCCTGGCTTTTCCCTGTGAGGTGCCAACTCCTGGGCAACCTCCAAGGTGAAGCCAGGAATACCAGCACTGTTGGGGCTGTTGTGGAGATTAAGCAAGTTATTGCCCAGAGTTACAGAGTGGGACCCATGAATTAGATTAGGCATCAATGCGAGAATTATCAGGTCTGAGGAAATTGAGCCCAAGACCCGCTGCAGCAGGAATTGAACCCTGGTTCCGGGCCCTATTTCTGCATCAGGGTCTGCCACTCTAACCATTGAGCCACACTTCTCCACGAAAGCAGTGAGCAGGGCAGAAAGAAGAGCAGCAGGCATGCACAAAACTGTGCTGAGAGCAAGAAAAAACAAGGAGAAGGAGGGAAAGCCAGGAAACATGCACGGACAAAACCGGACTGAGCTCAAGGACTAAGTAGTAAGAAGGAGTGAAAGGAAGACAGCAGGCATAAACTAAATGGGTGAGAGCAAGGAAATAGCAGTGAGAAGGAGAGAGAGGGAGAAAGCAGGCATGTAGCAAATGGGGCTGAGCACAAGCAGAAAACAATGAAATGGAGGGAGAGGAGGGCAGCAGGCATGCACAAAACCAGACTAAGAGCAAGCCGGAAGCAGTGAGAAGGAGGGAAAGCCAGACAACATGCACAGACAAAATCAGGCTGAGCGCAAGGGCAAAGCAGTGTGAAAAGGAAAGGAGGACATCAGGCGTTCTCAAAACTGAGCAAAAAAAAAGCAGTGAGATGGAGAGAGAAGCAGGCAGCAGGCATGCACAAAACCTGTCTGAGCTGAGGAGAAAGCAGAGAGAGAAAGAGAGGGAGAGGCAGGCAGCAGGCATGCACAAAGCCAGGTTGACAGTAAGGAGAAAGCATTGAGAAGAAGGGAGAGGCAGGCAACAGGCACGCACAAACAGGGGTTAGAGTGAGGAAAAAGGAAGGAAAAAGAGGGCGAGGCAGGCATGCGCAAAACCGGGCTGAGTGCAAACAGAATAAAGAGAGAAGGAGGACAAGGCAGGTAGCTGGCATGCACAAAACTGAGCTGAGCACACGCAGAAAGCAGTGTGAAGGAGGGAGAGGCAGACAGCAGACACACATAAAATCTTGCTGAAAGAAAGAAAAATCAGAGAGAAGGAGGGAGAGGCTGGCAACAGGCATGTGAAAAAGTGAACGGAGTGTAAGCAGAAATAAATTAGAGGTAGGGAATGGCAAACAGTAGGCAAGCACCCAACTGTGCTGACCGCAAGCAGAAACCAGTGAGAAGGAGGGAGAGGTAGGTGAACACAAACCTGGGATGTGCAAAAGTAGAAAGCAGTAAGATGGCGGGAGAGGCAAACAACAGGCACAGAACAATACAGGGCTGAGAGCAAGGACCAAGCAAAGAGAAGAGTGGAGAGGAAGCCAACAGGCAGGCATAAACAAAGGGTGAGTGCAAGCAGAAAGCAGTGAGGATGAGTGGCAGGCAAGAGGCACACACAAAATGAACTTAATGCAAGAATAAATCAGTGAGGAGGAGGGTAAGAAGGAAAGCAGGTATGTACAAAACAGGGTTGAGCTCAAGCAGAAAGGAGTGAGATGGAAGGAGAGTCAGGTAGCAGGCATGCACAAAACCAAGCTGAGAGCAGGTAGAAAGCAATGTGAAGGAGGGAGAAGCAGGCAGCGCCCATGCATAAAACTGGGCTGAGCACAAGGATACTACAGTGAGAAAGAGGCAGAGGCAGTCAGCTGACACACAAAAAACTGGGCTGAACACAAGCAGAATGAAATCAGGAGGACAGAGAGACAAGCAGCAGGCATGCACTAAACTGGGCTCAGCGCAAGCAGAAAGCAGTGAGAGGAGAGAGAGGCAGGCAGCAGGCATGCACAAAACCAGGACAAGCACAACTAGAAAGCAGTGAGAAGTAGGGAGAGGCAGGTAGCAGGCATGCACAAAAGCATACTGAGAGCAAGGACAAAGCAGTGAGAATGAGGAAAAGGCAGGCATCAAGCACTCACAAAACTGGCTGAGCATCAGGAGAAAACAGTGCGAATGAGGGAAAGGCAGGCAGATGACACACACAAAACTGGGCTGAGCTCAAGCAGAAAGCAGTGAGCTGAAGCAGGCCCACAAAACAGGGCTGAGCACAAGCAGAAAGCCTTGAAAAGGAGAGAGAGGCAGGCAGCAGGCATGCACACAAAAGGGTGAGAATAACGAGAAAGCAGTGAGAAGTAGGGAGAGGCAGGCATCAGGCATGCACAAAACTGGACTGAGTTTAAGAAGAAAACAGTGAGAGAGAGGGAGAGAAAGGCAGCAGGCATGCATAAATCTGGGTTGAGAGCAAGGAGAACGCACTAAGAAGAAGATAGAGGCAGGCAGCAGGTGCGCACAAAACCAGGGTGAGAGAAAGGACAAGGAAGTGAGAAGGAGAAAGAGGCAGGTAGCAGGCACATACAAATTTGGGCTGAGCACAAACAGAAAGCATGAGAAGGAGGGAGATACAGGCATGTGCAAAACTGGTTCCGAGCTAGGACAATTCAGAGGAAGGATTGAGTGGCAGGCAGCAGGCACACACAAAACTTGGCTGAGCACAAAGACAAAACAGTGAGACGGTGGTAATCTTTGTCCCCACCTTTGTCATTAGACTTATCATCCTTCTTCTTGTCTTGGGGTGAGCTTCTGTCTTTGTGACAAAGTTGAAACTGCAGGCTCTGGCCTGGTACCGGGAGCCACAGCCTTGGTAACCAACACCACTGGGCTGGACCAGGGACTGCTGGACTTCTCTATCACCCCAAAAGCCAGCATCATGGCAACATCCTCCTTGATGCTGGACCTCACCTTATCTGACACTCTGTAAATTGTATTCTTTACAGGGGGATGGTCTCCTGTGTCAATATCATGTGAGCCCAGGGGTGAGGGAAAACAGGGACGAGAACTGCTCCATTGACTCGTAGCAATCTCCTCTCTGATCTAGGGTCAGGGAGTCAGAGAGATTGACATTACCCACTGACCCATCACCTTCTTTGGCAGATAGGAGGTCGGGGAGAGGCTAACTCTCCCCTTCCATACCCTCATCTGTCGCCAGAAGCATGCTGACTTCAGACCTCTCAAAATGAGGCTTTAGTCTGTTTTGATGGAGCACCCATAGGTGGTTCCTAGGGGACTTGAGGTCCACTAAGTAAGTGGCCTCCCCCTTCTGCTCCTTTATTTAGAATGGGCCAGTCCAGTGATCCTGGAGAGCTCTAGGTTCTACTAGCTCCATTACCCATACTTTGTCACCCAGGTGAGAATTCTACAAGGGTGGCCGTCTGGTTATACCATTGCCTCATCACCTCTTGACTGGCAACAAGGTTGCTCTTGGCATGTTTCCAGGTGTGTTGCATCTGGCTATCGAAGGGCCAGCATGTAACTGACCACATCCTGGGGGGGGGATTTCTGGGAGCTTTCTCCCACCCCTCTTTCACTATGCTTAGAGGTCCCCTGACAGGGAATCTATAGAGAAGCTCAAATGGGCTGAACCCCACCCCTTTCTGGGGCACCTCTCTATAAACAAAGAAAAGACATGGCAAGAGGACGTCCCACTTATCCCTCATGGCCTCAGGTAGGCCTGTGATCATGCCTTTTAGGGTCTTGTTGAACCTTTCCACAAGCCCATTGGATTGAGGATGGAAAGGGGTGGTGAACCGATACGTCACTACACACGCATCCCTCATGGACTTCATGTATGCAGACATGAAGTTTGTGCCTCTGTTAGACACAACCTCTTTTGGGAATCCCACATGGGTAAATATCCCCATTAGAGCTTTGGTGACAACTGGTGCAGTCACTGTCCTTAGAGGGATGGCCTCTGGATAGCGGATTGCATGGTCCACCAAAACCAGGATAAACCTGTTGTCTAGGGCAGTTTTGGGGGTGCCAATGATGGGGAGTGGGATCAGGGGGGCCTTTAGCCATTTCCCTGTCTTCCCACTAGCCTGGCAGGTTGGGCAGGACCTACAGAAAGCATCTGAGGCTACATGCATTCAGGGCCAATTAAAGTGGGTGACAAGCCTGGCAAAGGTCTTTTCTTGCCCCAAATGTCCCGCCAGGGGGATGTTGTGAGCCAACCCCAGTAGGAAGGTCCGGTAGCACTGGGAAACCACCAGCACATATGCTGCCCCAGCTTCCAGTACCTAGGGCTCACAGTAAAGGAGATCACTCACTCAATAGATATGGTGATCCCCAGAGGCTTCAACTGTTGCCTTGGCCCTCAAACCCTCAAGAGTGGGGCACTCTTTCTGCGCTTTGCAGAACTCCTCTCTGGTTGGCCTACCCTCAACTTGCCAGACAGGGAGATCAGGCAGGTTACCCAGGGCAGCGTTGTCTTCCCCAGTTGGCTCAGGGGCCTCCTCCCCTGGGACCCCATCAACCATTGCAGTAACAGCTGGGACCGGTATCCCATGCCCCTTCCTCTTCCTCTTTGCAGATGTCTGGGCCATTGTTCCAGGCTCCAGACACCCTTGACTCCCTTCCCGGTCAGCCATGGACCATGTGGTCATGCAGACCCATTCAGGCAAACCTAACATCTCCAGTTGAGACCTGAGCTCCACCTCCTTCCAGGTAGCATGCTCAAGGTTGTTGTCTAGTAGACAATCTATAGGCATGCCAGGACTCTCAGCTACTTTTAGAGTACCATACCGCCCCACTCAAAGGGAATGAGAGCCACCAGTAGGTGACTCTCATGTTTGTCAGCGACTATGACCTGGTGGAATGTATTGGGGATGACCTGCTCTGCTGACACCAGCTGACCCCTGACAATGGTCATGCTGGCTCCTGTGTCAGGCAGAGCCTCCGCCCTTTGCCCATTAATGGTGGCCCACTGCCTATACTTGGAAGTATTGGCAGTCATGTGGGCTTTGGCATAATTTCTTCATCTCCCAGGGACACTGAGGTTTCCTCTATCTGTTGCCCAAAACTATCTGGACCTCCTCCTCCCCTAGCACTATGCTAACCAACCCAGGTGTCTGCCCTTCACTGGGAGGCTGTGCCTGCATGTGACACTTGGAGTTGCTCTTGTAGTGACCAAACCTGGTGAACTCTAAGCATTTGAGTACAAACATCCCTTTCTTTTTTTATCAAAGAACCTTGGCCTCTTCTCAGACTCAGGCTGGGACTGGTTCCCATCACCCCCCTGGGAATTGTTTTGGGGGCCTTTTGAGAACTCCTTATTTTTAAGATTTCCCCCCCCTCTTTTTTCTGGTGGGAAACCTGACCACCTTTGTGGGTGTCACCCCCAGATACCTTTTAGGACATTCTGGTGCTAACTCAGAGGTCTGCATCCTCAGCAAGCTTCCTAGGGTCTGTCAGCTTACTGTCAACTAGGTGCTGGCACAACATAGTAAAGCAAACACTGAGCATATGCTCTATCAGGATCAAATTGAACAACCTCACATAGGCCCTCATTACAACATTGCCGGTGAAAGCCGCTTACCGCCGTGCAGAAGACCGCCAAAACACAGCCGTGGCTGCGGAATTTCGTCACAGCTATTATGACCCACATCTCGGAATCCGCCGAAATTGAGACACCCACACAATAGCGCAACACCAAAGGTCAGTAATAAACTGGTGGAAAATAAACCTCCACCGTCACGCCAACAGAAACACGCCCATGCTATCACGATCCACGAATCCACGCGGCGGTCTTTCAACCGCGGTATTCCATTGGAGGTACACACCGCCGCGCTCAAAATACACACACATCTCCAAAACACTGCCACATTGGACAATTCAAAATACACACACCTGATACACATACAAACACCACTCCCGCACACCAAACACAATATAAAACACACACCCACATCACCCACAAACCCCTACGACCATAATTCACGAACGAAGGCCAGATAGACAGAGAGCACAGCAACTGAGAACCTCACCACACAGAGGCACACAACACCATCACCCATACAACATTACACGCACAAAACACCACACACCACTACACATCACCCCACACATCAACACTTACACCACCCCACACATCACCCACACCACCTCATGTCACGCCAAAGACACCCCCGGTTTTCGGAGGAGGAGCTCAGGGTCATGGTGGAGGAAATCCTACGGGTAGAGCCACAGCTATTTGGCTCACAGGTGCAGCACACCTCCATAGCCAGGAAGATGGAGCTATGGCAAAGAATCGTGGACAGGGTCAACGCTGTGGGACAGCATCCAAGAAATCAGGAGGACATCAGGAAGAGATGGAACGACCAACGGGGGAAGGTGCATTCTGTGGTCTCCAGGCACAACATCGCGGTCCAACTGACTGGCGGGGGACCCCCACCTCCTCCCCCACAACTAACAACATGGGAGGAGCAAGTCTTGACCATCATGCATCCAGAGGGCCTCGGAGTAGTCGGTGGAGGAATGGACACTGGTAAGTTAAATCTCAACTATCATATCCCCCACCCTACCTGCATGCCATCACACACCCCCACCCTCACCCCCTCCCCTATCACTCCAGCTCCTCACTAATGTACTCATAACACAAACCACACATCCCAACACCAAGCCCTGCATGACACAACTAAGCATGGTCACCCCTCACCAAAGCATGTTCACTGCACATACCCATAACAACCCCCTAACCATCATCACACAAACCCACACACAGGAATGCTTGCACTGGGGTACACAAACACCCACCCATTGCACACCATTACACACACACATGAAATAATCATGCTCTTATACCCCTGCAGGACCACTACGGAACGTCACCACACCAGAGGGTCCAGACAACTCCACTCCACCCACAGAAGAGGCCCACAGTGATGACAGCAGCTCTGCCCTACTGGATCCTGATGACCAGCCCTGACCATCGTGGGCCTCGGGACAGTCGGTTCCCCTTGCACAGGCACAGCCCAACACTGACCTTCCACCCTCTGATAACACCAGCACAGCACCCACCCAGCGGGCCCATACTTCCGTACCCAGGACACGTCAATCAGCGGTGTGTCCACCACTACAGGGAACCCAGGATAACCCACCACCCCAACAACAAAAGGGACCTGGGGGCAGTGGTGGTGGGCACACGGTCCAGGGGACGGAGGCACAGGAACACAGGGGAACTAGGAGGGCTGCTGTGCGACAGGGGGCGGACAGGCCAAGGGAACCCACTCTCCACGAGGCCCTCTCCTCCATCATGGGAGCATACCACCACTCCCAGGAGACGATGGCGACGGTCCTGGCCAAGTTTCAGGAGATCCAGCACCTGCAGGAGGAACAGTATTTGGGGTTCAGGGAGGAGCTCAGAACCATCAGCTCCGCCCTGGGTACCATCGTAGGGTTGCTGAAGGACACACAAAAAACCATGAGGGACACCGTGGCACTCCAAGGGGCCCCTGACACTAGCATGGACGATGAACTGCCCACCACCTCCGCTGGCGCTAGTGGACAGGACGCCCCACCACAGGACCACCACACCAGCACCCCACCCCCTGCAGACGGACAACCACCCGCAAGCAGTCCCTGAGATCCAGGAACAGGACAGAGCACGATGGCAAGACCCCCGCCAGGAAATGAGACCACCCTGATTGTCCTCCCACTGTCTCACTTTGTTACCCTGTCCAGATTGGAACGGCCCCAGCTCCACTCCCTATGCCCATATGGGCAGTGCATCTGTGTGACTGATGGACTGTACTCTGCCATGGACATTCCTTCACCGTCCCCCATCACCATATTACTACCCCCCTCCATTTGTGAGCACTGAAATAAACACCCTTGAACCACAAAACAATCTGGAGTCAGTCTGTGATTTGGTAAATATGTATAATCAATGACAGTGTCAACATGCGTTTCCAATTGTAAAGCCAACATACCTATGTCACACAACACAAGACCTTGAAGGATGCAAGCAGATGACACACGTTGCTAACCACACCTGTGAAACCGTAATGGAAAGGTACAACTCAGTGACCAAATAATGCTATGAACTGACAGACAGGATAGAGGTAGAAGTGTGAAAGTGAATGTAATGGTAAAAAGAAAACTGTTCTCACCTGTGTCACTGGAAATATTGCTGTATGACTGACTCCCTGTTGTCTATGTTTTCTTCCTCAGCGTCATCCTCATCTCTGTCCACAGGCTCCACAGGCTCCACAGCTGCCACAACACCGCCATCTGGACCATCCTCCTGCAGAAAAGGCATCTGTCGTCGCAAAGCAAGATTGTAAAGCATCGAGCAGGCGATGATGATCTGGCACACCTTCTTCGGTGAGTACAATAGGGAACCACCTGTCATATGCAGACACCTGAACCTGGCCTTCAGGAGGCCGAAGGTGCGTTCGATCACCCTCCTAGTCTGCCCATGGGCCTCATTGTAGCGTTCCTCTGCCCTGGTCCTGGGATTCCTCACTGGGGTCAGTAGCCACGACAGGTTGGGGTAACCAGAGTACCCCAATAGCCACACCCGGTGCCTCTGGAGTTGACCCATCATATAAGGGATGCTGCTATTGCGCAGGATGTAGGCATCATGCACAGAGCCAGGGAGCATAGCATTTACCTGCGAGATGTACTGGTCTGCCAAACATACCATCTGTACATTCATGGAATGATAACTCTTCCGGTTCCTGTACACCTGTTCTCTCCTGTGGGGGGGACCAGAGCTACATGGGTGCCATCAATAGCACCTATGACTTTGGGGATATGTCCAAGGGCATAGAAGTCACCTTTAACTGCAGCCAAGTCCTCCACCTGAGAGAAAATGATGTAGCTCCTTACGTGTTTCAGCAGGGCAGACAACACTCTGGACAACACGTTGGAAAACATAGTCTGGGACATCCCTGATGCCATGGCCACTGTTGTCTGAAACGATCCACTTGCAAGGAAATGGAGCACTGACAGCACCTGCACTTGAGGGGGGATTCCTGTGGGATGTCGGATTGGTGACATCAGGTCTGGCTCCAACTGGGTACATAGTTCCTCGATAGTGGCACGGTCAAACCTGTAGGTGATGAGTAAATGTCGCTCCTCCATTGTCAACAGGTCCACCAGCGGTCGGTACACCGGAGGATTCTGCCATCTCCTCACATGTCCCAGCTGACGGTGCCTAGGAAGGACAACAGCGACCACAGAGTAAAAAAAATCCCAGGTATGTACCCACAGATACACAGAACACAACAGCAAATACAAATATCTTCCTGTATGTGTGTCAAGTGTAGGTCTAGGTATGTGTGACGCAGTTGGAAATGAAGCCATGTGGGCCCCTGAAATGGCGGCTACTTGACCTGTAAAGTGGGACAATGGGATGTGAGGTAACTGCGCTGGCGTTGTACACCGTTGCGGAAGGCGGTCGAAGACCGCGGCGCAATGCTGCATTGGTTAACATTGAACCCTATGGGTCCCAGGAGCCAATGACGAAGTGCGCCGGCGGTGATGATACGCACCGCCGCGGACGTCACCACCGTGGACGTGACCGCCATTTTCTCTCTGTTCAATCACTTGATACCTGATCTTCGACAGGAGAGGACCTACACTGCAAGTACTGCTGTGACCTTGGTCTGGAAGAGACAATGGCTGCTGCGTCTGGGGAAAGGGCCCCTGCCTTCACTGCTCAGGAGTTGGAGAAGCTTGTGGATGGGGTCCTCCCCCAGTACACGCTACTCTACGGTCCTTCAGACCAACAGGTAAGTACACAGGGAGCACGTTGTATGGGCTATGCCTGGGTGGAGAGGGTTTGGTGTAAGAGGGAAGGGGGCAGAGTGCAGTGAACATGAAGGACTGTGAATGATTGTGCCACATGGCAAGGGCAGGGATGTGGGCCACTCACTTCGACGGTGCTCTTGCTAATGACTTCTCTTCTTCCCCTGTGCATGTCATGTAGGTCAGCGCGCACCAGAAGAAGGACATTTGGCGTGCCATCGCCAAGGACGTCCGGACCCTGGGGGTCCACCAGAGACGGGGCACCCACTGCCGGAAAAGATGGGAGGACATTCGCCGCTGGAGCAAGAAGACGGCGGAGGCTCAGCTGGGGATGGCCTCCAACATGGGAGGGGTGCCCGTCGCCCCATGACCCCCCTGATGTTCCGGATCCTGGCGGTGGTCTACCCTGAGTTGGATGGGCGCATGAGGGCATCACAGCAGACACAACGGGGTGAGTACACCCTCATTCTGGGGACTTTGCGCGCAGTTGAGGGGTCTGGGTGTGGGAGGAGGGCTGTGGGTTTCCCTAGGCCAGGGAGACTTGCATAGGCTAGGCCCCTCCGTAATGCAGGCCATGTGGCACTCCATCCCACCGGAGTAGAGTGACAAGTACAGTTATACATGCCCCTGTGGCATCCATGTGTGCAGATGTCCACCATAGCGATGTAGGCCATATCCCAGGAATTGCATCTGTAGAGATCAGGTGCACGGCGTAGTGCAGGGGGCTGCTGTGTCTGTATTGTCCACCAACGGTAGCGGTAAGCCATGCACTCAACCTGTCTTTCTTCCGTCGTCGTCCCCCTTTCTCTGCTCTCCCTGTTCTTTTGTGCATCACCATCATCAGGCGGAGGTACAGTGGCACCGGAGCACGAGGGAGCTTCATCCCACATGGCCATGGACGGCCACACCACGGACTCAGAATGCACCAGTGGGACGGAGGGCGAGGGGAGCTTCACGTCGGTCAGCGGATCACCAACCAGCGACACGGACTCGTCCGCCAATGGGAGCTCCCTTGTGGTGGCGGCACCATCTGTGCCCCACACTTCTACAGGTACAGCCGCCACCTCCCCTACCAGCACCACCCTCCCAGCAGCCCCTCAGCCTTTGCCCCGTGCCCGCTCACCCAGGAGGGTGGGCATCACCTTCACCCCAGGCACCTCAGCCCCTGCCCCTGTCACCCCTGCTGCCCTTGGTGAGGAGGCCATTGACCTACTCATGTCACTCACTGTTGGGCAGTCTACCATTGTGAATGCCATCCAGGGTATAGAAAGGGAGTTGCAACACGGTAATGCATTCCTGGAGGGCATTCATTCTGGTCAGGCTGCCCATCATCGAACCCTGCAATCTCTGGCCTCAGCACTGATGGCAGCCATTGTCCCTGTATCTAGCCTCCCCCCTCCAACTTCCTCCACCCAGACCCAATCCCCCGTACCCCAGCCCATCCCAAGCACACCATCAGACAAGCATGCACACACCTCAACACACAAAAGTAACTCAGGCAAACATAGGCACCACACATCACACAGGCACTCACACAAGCATCACCCACATACAGACACAGCAACATCCACTGCCTCCACTGTGTCCCCCTCCTCATTGTCTCCCTCCTCCCTCCCAGTGTCGTCTACACTCTCACCTGAATGCACTACATCTACAGCCACTAGGACTCGCACCAGAACACCCAGCACCACACCCCGCTCATCTGCACGCACCACCCCCACTCCCATTTACACGTCCCCTGTGTCTTCTCCCAGTGTGTCTGTGATGCCCCCTCCCAAAGTACACAAACGCAGGCACCCACACACCCAACATCCATCCACCTCACGACAGCCTCCAGTACCTGCACCTGCACCCAAAACACCTAAAGTGACACCTCCTACAACCACCTCCTTTTCGTCCACTCCCAGACCCCCTCCAGCTACCCATCCCAGTGTTCGTCATAAACTCTCCCTCAGCAACGTTGACCTCTTTGCCCCCATCCCCACCCCTCCAATTCATAAGTCCTGTAGTAGCGCCTCAGCCAAAAAGACTCCAGTACCAGTGGTGCGTGTTCAAGGTGTGTGGAGTGCACCGGCCAGCAGGGCAGGCAGTGTGACACGTAGCCAAAGCACTGCCAGTCCACCCCCTGTAAAGCATCTCAAGTTGGAAAGTGGCAGACGGGGTGAAGATTCATGGCGGCAAAACTGCTCACAAGGGTCCGAGGGGGATTGCAGAGTCAGCTGTGACTCCTCCAAAGGTGGTGAAGGGCCAGAAGAAGTCTGCACAGTCTGGTGAGAGCAGCACGGTGGAGAAGGGCGCCATCCTCCCCGGTGGCCGGGACGCCACCGCCAGCACCGTCGTCACTGGTCAGGAGACCACCGCCGGAGTCAGTGCCCAAGAGGGCAGGAGTATCGTCACTGGTCAGGAGACCACCCGGAGTCAGTGCCCAGGAGGGCAGGAGTATTGTCACTGGTCAGGAGACCACCGCCGGAATCAGTGCCCAGGAGGGCAGGAGTATCGTCACTGGTCAGGAGACCACCGCCGGAGTCAGTGCCCACGAGGGCCACAGCTGCCACAGCCCTGCTGGGCAATGAAGGACCGTCATGCCACACACCAATGCACAGGTCAGAGACCGCCATAGCAAAGCACCGCTGAACAAGGGAATCACCGCCATGGTGAAGACCGCTGAACAGGGCAAAGCACCGCTGCACAGGGCAGAGAACCGCTGAACAGATCAGAGAACGCCATGGCAAAGCACCGCTGAACAAGGGAGTCACCGCCATGGTAAAGACCGCTGAACAGGGGAAAGCACCGCTGCACAGGGCCGAGAACCGCTGAACAGATCAGAGACCACCATGGCAAAGTACCGCTGAACAAGGGAATCCCCGCCATGGTGAAGACCGCTGAACAGGGCAAAGCACCGCTGCACAGGGCAGAGAACCGCTGAACAGATCAGAGACCGCCATGGCAAAGCACCGCTGAACAAGGGAACACCGCCACATCAAGCATCGTTATCACATGTACAGCTGGGACTGTGACGGAACAGGAACCGTCACGGGGAGCCTAATGCAGTGTGGGCACCATTCCCCCTCCAGAAGCAGTGGAGACTGTTATCCACTTGAGAGACTGTGACTTTGCACTCCCCAGGATTGTTCAGTGGGCAACCCACCCACTTGTGAGACTTGAGAGACTGTGGCTTTGCACTCCCCAGGATTGACCAGTGGGCAACCCACCCACTGTAGAGACTTGAGAGACTGTGGCTTTGCACTCCCCAGGACTGAACAGTGGGCAACCCACCCACTGTAGAGACTTGAGAGACTGTGGCTTTGCACTCCCCAGGATACATCAATGGGCATGGAGCCCCGTCGTGGATCTGGCGTGGTGCTGTAATCCGGCTGAGAGGCCCCCCCCTTCCCTTTCCCCTGAGGTGCCTGTTGTATTTCGATCTGATGCCCCAGCAGTGTTCTCTCCGTTTGTGGACAGGTATCTATTGTGGGCCTCGCCCATGCATTTTTGGACCAGTGGTGCACGGACATTGATATGTGCATACCTGCACTGCTTCTCGTAATGTATATACTTTTGAATGTGTATATATATCTGTATATATTTGGTAACTGTATTTTGATACATTAAAATTTTTGAACTGATTTCCTTTGGTCTTTGCATTCTTCCGGGGGGTTGTGGGTTGTTACTGTGATGTTTTGACATGCATTGACGTGTGTGTTGTAATGTGCGAGGATGAGGGTGGGGGTGGGGGTGTTGTGTGTGTGTCCCCCTGACTTTTGCCTCCCCTATGTCGTAGAAGCAGTACTCACCGTTGTCGTCGCCGACGCCGTTGCTGGTGTTCGTAAATGAGCAGGAAGACAAGGGCAGGTAGGATTTGTAATTCCGGCCCCATGATGCTCTCCTTCCTCGTGGAGTTTGTTCAGGTGAGCGTTTTCCCATTGAAAAAGCTGTTTCTGCCGTGTTTTTATCCACGGTGAATCCGCCCCGGAAAAGGTGGCGGATTGGCCTGTTGTAATACTGTGGCCGGTACTTTCTCTTCCGCCTGTCTGTTGGCGGTGACCGCCGCGCTGCTTGTCTGTACCGCCATGGCGGTCGGAGTGTTAAAGTGGCTGTCTATGTTGGCGGTTTCCGCCACGGTCATAATTCCCTTTTTTTGTCCACCGGCCTGTTTGTGGTATTACCGCAGCTTTAACACCGTCCGCCAGGGTTGTAATGACCCCCATAGTCATCTACTTTACTGCCCCGCACCCATCCATTTAGTGCCTTACTGGAAAAATCGAAAAGTCTACCCAGGTTTGTGTGGAGAGCTTGGTGCTGTCCCCAAATCTCTGATGGTACTTCTCAGGGCTCAGCCCAAACTTGGCAAGTAAAGTGGTTTTCATGGGTGAGTATGTGTTCTGATGGGTCTAACGTGAGGAGTGTGTCCCTCCCCACAACTGATACATATCCCCACAAGCCTGCCCCCCACTGCTCTTCAGGAACTCGATGAGCTTTTAGTGCAACTTCATAAGCAGCCAACCACTTATCAATGTAATCTCCCACCATATAACTTGACACCACATTTTTGGGTATGCAAACCTTCTTGTTCCCAGCATGACCTGTATGTATGATGCCATCATCACTGCTGGACTCAAACTGCCTAGCCTTGATGTCCAGCTCTTTGAGACTTAGTTCATGAGCCCACAGAAGTTTTTTCTCAGCTAAAGCCCTTTCAGCTTCTCTTTCAGCCTTCCTCTCTTCTGCCTCCATGTTTAACCTTGCCATTTGCAGTTGAAATTATCTCTCCTCCCTCCTTTCCTCTGCGGTCAGGCCATGGCTAGAGACACTGCTCCCTGGTGTAACAGTGGGCACAATTCCAGGGGTAACATCCCCCACTTCTGGTGGCAAATACTCTGAGGGGCCATTCTTTGGCTCCTCCACCTCAACATCATCTTGTGAACGGGCTTCTGCCCAGGCACTCAGAGCCTTTTGGTACTCTTCTTTCCTGGAGGCACCCCGGGTAGGTACTCCCATCCCCTTGCAGTACCCTTTCAGCTGGCTGACAGTGTATGTCTCCAGCTTGGCTAAGTCGATCTCTCCTACTTGAAAACCAGCCAGAGACATGTTGTATGAGGATTTGATTAAAATGTTAAGCAGATAAACAAAATTTAAGAAAAGGAGAAAAAATCAAGTTGACCTTTAGCTGTGGGTAGGTAGTGTACACCTAGCTATTGTATGTTACTGCACAAACACAAGTCCTATCCTCATCGCTGATCACAAATGTTAGAAATGGGATCTCTAGTTGGCAGAGGTGTAGGAAAGTACCATCTTGCCTGGCATGTTACCCCCATATTTCACTGTATGTATGTTGTTTTAGTTGTATGTGTCACTGGGACCCTGCCAGGCAGGGCCCCCGTGCTCATAAGTGTGCCCTGTATGTGTTACCTGTGTTATGACTAACTGTCTCACTGAGGCTCTGCTAATCAGAACCTCAGTGGTTATGCTCTCTCATTTCTTTCAAATTGTCACTAACAGGCTAGTGACCAATTTTACCAATTTACACCTGCATACTGGAACACCCTTATAATTCCCTAATATATGGTACTGAGGTACCGAGGGTATTGGGGTTCCAGGAGATCCCTATGGGCTGCAGCATTTCTTTTGCCACCAATAGGGAGCTCTGACAATTCTTACACAGGCCTGCCACTGCAGCCTGAGTGAAATAACGTCCACGTTATTTCACAGCCATTTTACACTGCACTTAAGTAACTTATAAGTCACCTATATGTCTAACCTTTACCTGGTAAAGGTTGGGTGCTAAGTTACTTAGTGTGTGGGCACCCTGGCACTAGCCAAGGTGCCCCCACATTGTTCAGGGCCAATTCCCCGGACTTTGTGAGTGCGGGGACACCATTACACGCGTGCACTACATATAGGTAACTACCTATGTGTAGCTTCACAATGGTAACTCCGAATTTGGCCATGTAACATGTCTAAGATCATGGAATTGCCCCCTCTATGCCATCCTGGCATTGTTGGTACAATCCCATGATCCCACGGGTCTGTAGCACAGACCCGGGTACTGCCAAACTGCCTTTTCAGGGGTTTCACTGCAGCTGCGGCTGCTGCCAACCCCTCAGACAGGTTTCTGCCCTCCTGGGGTCCAGCCAGGCTTGGCCCAGGAAGGCAGAACAAAGGACTTCCTCAGAGAGAGGGTGTTACACCCTCTCCCTTTGGAAAATGGTGTGAAGGCAGGGGAGGAGTAGCCTCCCCCAGCCTCTGGAAATGCTTTCATGGGCACACATGGTGCCCATTTCTGCATAAGCCAGTCTACACCGGTTCAGGTACCCCTCAGCCCTGCTCTGGCGCGAAACTGGACAAAGGAAAGGGGAGTGACCACTCCCCTGACCTGCACCTCCCCTGGGAGGTGCCCAGAGCTCCTCCAGTGTGCTCCAGACCTCTGCTATCTTGGAAACAGAGGTGCTGCTGGCACACTGGACTGCTCTGAGTGGCCAGTGCCAGCAGGTGACGTCAGAGACTCCTTCTGATAGGCTCCTTCAGCTGTTGCTAGCCTATCTTCTCTCCTAAGTAGCCAAACCCTCTTTTCAGGCTATTTAGCGTCTCTGCTTTGGGGAATTCCTTAGATAACGAATGCAAGAGCTCATCAGAGTTCCTCTGCATCTCTCTCTTCACCTTCTGCCAAGGAATCGACTGCTGTCCGCGCTGGAAGCCTGCAAAACTGCAACAAAGTAGCGAAGACGACTACTGCAACTCTGTAACGCTGATCCTGCCGCCTTCTCAACTGCTTTCCTGGTGGTGCATGCTGTGGGGGTAGGCTGCCTCCTCTCTGCACTAGAAGCTCCGAAGAAATCTCCCGTGGGTCGACGGAATCGTCCCCCTGCAACCGCAGGCACCAAAGAACTGCATCACTGGTACCCTGGATCTCCTCTCAGCATGACGAGCGAGGTCCCTTGAATCCAGCAACTCTGTCCAAGTGACTCCCACAGTCCAGTGACTCTTCAGTCCAAGTTTGGTGGAGGTAAGTCCTTGCCTCCCCACGCCAGACTGCATTGCTGGGAACCGCAACTTTTGCAGCTACTCCGGCCTCTGTGCACTTCCGGCGGAAATCCTTTGTGCACAGCCAAGCCTGGGTCCACGGCACTCTAACCTGCATTGCACGACCTCCTGAGTTGTCCTCCGGCAACGTGGGACTCCTTTGTGTAACTTCGGGTGAGCACTGTTTCACTCCTCTTTGTAGTGCCTGTTCCGGCACTTCTGTGGGTGCTGCTTGCTTCTGAGAGGGCTCCTCGTCCTGCTGGGCGCCCCCTCTGTCCCCTGACGCAATTGGCGACATCCTGGTCCCTCCTGGGCCACAGCAGCATCCAAAAACCCTAACCGCACAACTTGCAGCTAGCAAGGCTTGTTTGTGGTCTTTCTTCAGGAAAATACTTCTGCACAACTCTCCACGGCGTGAGGCATCTATCCTCCAAAGGGGAAGTTTCTAGCCCTTGTGGCTCCTGCAGAATCTTCAGCTTCTACTGTCCAGTAGCAGCTTCTTTACACCCACAGCTGGCATTTCCTGGGCATCTGCCCATCTCCGACTTGCTTGTGACTTTTGGACTCGGTCCCCTTATTCCACAGGTACCCTCGTGTGGAAATCCATTGTTGTTCCATTGCTGATTTGTGTCTTTCATGCAGAATTCCCCTATCACGACTTCTGTGCTCTTTGGGGAACCTTAGTGCACTTTGCACTCACTTTTCAGGGTCTTGGGGTGGGCTATTTTTCTAACCCTCACTGTTTTCTTACAGTCCCAGCGACCCTCTACGAGGTCACATAGGTTTGGGGTCCATTCGTGGTTCGCATTCCACTTTTGGAGTACATGGTTTGTGTTGCCCCTATCCCTATGTGTTTCCCATTGCATCCTATTGTAACTATACATTGTTTGCACTGTTTTCTAATACTATACTGCATATTTTTGGTATTGTGTACATATATCTTGTGTATATTTGCTATCCTCATACTGAGGGTACTCACTGAGATACTTTTGGCATATTGTCATAAAAATAAAGTACCTTTATTTTTAGTATATCTGTGTATTGTGTTTTCTTATGACATTGTGCATATGACACTAGTGGTACTGTAGGAGCTTCACTCGTCTCCTAGTTCAGCCTGAGCTGCTCTGCTAAGCTACCATTATCTATCAGCCTAAGCTGCTAGACACCCTATACACTAATAAGGGATAACTGGGCCTGGTGCAAGGTGTAAGTACCCCTTGGTACTCACTACAAGCCAGTCCAGCCTCCTACAAGAGGTATACACCCTTGTCCAAGTAGGGACCACAATCTCAATCAGGGTAAGTCACACACAATCCAAATTATCCTATGCCCACCCTCTAGTAGATTGGCACTGAGCAGTCAGGATTAATTTAGAAGGCAATGTGTGAAGTATTTGTGCAATAAATCATGCAATAACACAGTGATAACACCACAAAGAGACACCAGACATACTTATCTGATTAAATTAAGGTAAAAAAGATTTGATAATCACAAGTTGAAATACCACTTTTGTAATGATAAGAAGGGTCTTTAGTTCTTAAAAGCAACAATTGTCTCTTGCAAGCACAAAATACTTAGTTTGCATCCAAATTACACTCACAAGGAAAGCAGGGGAGAAGATGCGTGGAAAAAGGTAGGTGTGCATAGGATTTCCGGGCGCACACAGATGATGCGTTGATTCTTTTCCATGCAGCAAGGGCTTTGTGTCAAATTCCGGAGCACCAGCTTGAATCCTCTTTGGGATATGGGGTCTTTTGACACCCAGGGATGATGTGTGGAACTCCTGGGTGCGCAGGGTGAAGTCACAGGTGCTGCTTTGATCCGCTGGGTGATGCTTTGAAATTTCAGTTGTAAGGCAGGTACTGCATCGATTCTTTTTACAGGAAATTGGTCCGTGCCATTCCGGCTCGGCAATGCGTCGATCCAGTGGGCTGTGCTTCAAAGTTCCGGTCGCAATGCTGGCACTGCGTTGATCTCCACTCAGGGGGCCGGGTTGCATCGTTCCCGTTCGGTGATGCAGTGATTCTTTCACCGCTAGACAGGCTGTGCATCGACTCCAGCAGGCTGAACATCTATTTTCACCGCAAAAGGAGTTTCATTGCAGAGATGAAGTCTTTTTAGCCCTGAGATTTCAGAAAACAGGAAACAAGCTCAATCCAAGCCCTTGGAGAGCAGAACCAGAAGCCAGAAAGGCAGCAGGACAACAGCAGCAGTTCTTCACAGCAAAGCAGTCCAGGTGATTCCTTTGGGCAGCCAGGCAGCTTTCTTGGCAGGTTCAAGGTTCTGGTGCAGAGTGTCTGTCCCAAGAAGTGTTTAAGTTGGTAGGGTCAGGGACCCAGTTTATATAACCAAAAGTGCCTTTGAAGTGGGGGAGACTTCAAAGAGTGCACAGGGACCCCTTTCCGTACAATCCTGTCTGCCAGAGCTCCAGTGGGGGGTTTGGCAACCCATTGTGTGAGGGCCGGCCACTGTCCTTGGAAATGTAAGTGTCCGGCCCTCCACCCTTCCAGCCCAGGAAGACCCATTCAGAATGCAGATGTGTGCAGGTGTGACTTGAGCATCCTGTGTTTGTGGTTGTCTGGGTAAAATGAACAAGTCAGCTGTCATCCAGCCCAGCCCAGACGTGGATTGGAGACAGGCTGTAAGGCACACAATGATTTCAAGTGCAGAGAAATGCTCACTTTCTAAAAGTAACATTTCTAAAATGGTAATATAAAATCCACCCTCCCCAGCCAGCAGGATTTTGTATTACCATTCTGGCCATACTGAAAATGACCTGTCTGATCAGAACCTACTACTTACAGCAGTGGAAAATGAATTCAGGAGTTTTACACTACCAGGACATATTATTCTCACAGGTATATGTCCTGCCTCTCACCTACAGAGCACCCTGCCCTTTGGGTTACGTAGGGCCTACCTTAGGGGCGTCTTATAGGTGGAAAAAAGCGAAGTTTAAGGCTTGGCATTTAGTTTTAAATGCCAAGTCAAAGTGGCAGTGAAACTGCACACACAGGCCCTGCAATGGCAGGCCTGAGACATGGTTAAGGGACTACTTATGTGTGTGGCACAACCACCCGAACGCCACCACACCGCCACGGAGGGTCCAGAGATGTCCATCCCACCCCCAGAAGAGGCCCCCAGCGATGACAGCAGCTCTGTCTCCCTGGACCCAGATGACCAGCCCGGCCCATCGGGGACGTCTGGACAGTCGGTTCCCCACACACAGCCACAGGCTACAGCAGACCTAACCCCCTCTGGGAACACCAGGACAGCTCCCACCCAGCGGGCCCATGCCTCTGTCTCCAGGACACGTCAATCAGCGGTATGTCCGCCACTACAGGGCACCCAGGTTGACCCACCACCCCAACAACAACAGGGACCTGGGGGCAGTGGTAGTGGGCACACCGTCCAGGGGACAGAGGCCCAGGAACACAGGGGAACTGGGAGGGCTGCTGTGCGACAGGGGGGGGACAGGCCCAGGGAACCGACTCTCCAAGAGGCCCTCACCACCATCATGGGAGCATACCACCACTCCCAGGAGACGATGGCGACGGTACTGGCCAGGTTCCAGGAGATCCAGGCACAGCAGGAGGAACGGTACATGGGGTTCAGAGAGGAACTGAGGAACATCGGTTCCGCAATGGGGACCATAGTCCTGGCCCTTAACCAGATAGTCACCACATTGCGGGACCATGTGGCACCCCAAAGGGCCCCTGTCACTAGCCTGGACCAGGAACAGCCTACCACCTCCGCCGGCGCTAGTGGACAGGAGGCCCCCACACAACGACAGGCCACCAGAACCCCACCTCCTGCTGAAGAACAACCACCCCGCAAGCAGAACCTGAGATCTCACAAGAAGACAGAGTAGGATTGCAAGACCCCCGCCAGCATAAGATACCCCCTGATGTCTTCCCACTGTCCCACATTGTCACCCTGTCCAACCTTAAACTGCCCCTGCTCCATCCTTCCACAGGCATATGGACAATGCACCTGTGAAACTGAGAACTGGACTCTGCCATGGACATTACTCCACCCCCACCCATCACCGTTTTACAATCCTGTACCTATATGTAGCACTTGAAATAAATCACTTATTGCACTTACAATAACAGGAGTCTGCTTGTATTTTCCACAAATGTATTACACATAACGGTGCAATAATGTTCAGTTACATTGTGATGACAACATACCAATGTCAATAAGCTCTAGTCCATGGGCAAACAAAGCAGAAGTCACGCCGTGGGTCATACAGCTCTGAAAAGGGAAGGGAAAGTCACAACTCAGTTAAAAGGAACTGGGGGGAAACACAGACAGTAGAGACACAGGAGGCCTTAAGTAAATGTGAAATGGCGTGGGTGATTCTTACCTGTGTGCTACTGAAAATATTGTTGTATGACTGTATCCCTGTTGTCCGTGTCGTCCCCGTCATCTTCCTCCTCTTCACTCTCCACAGGCTCCACAGCTGCTACAACACCACCTTCTGGACCATCCTCCTGCACAAAAGGCACCTGGCGCCGCAAAGCAAGATTGTGAAGCATACAGCAGGCCACGATGATCTGGCACACCTTCTTTGGTGAGTACATTAGGGATCCACCTGTCATATGCAGGCACCTAAACCTGGCCTTCAGGAGGCCGAAGGTTCTTTCTATAATCCTCCTAGTTCGCCCATGGGCCTCATTGTACCTTCCCTCTGCCCTGGTCCTGGGATTCCTCACTGGGGTCAGTAGTCACGACAGGTTGGGGTAACCAGAGTCACCTAATAACCACACACGATGTCTCTGTAGTTGTTCCATCACATAAGGGATGCTGCTATTTCGCATAACATACGCGTCATGCACTGACCCAGGGAACTTGGCATTTACATGGGAGATGTACTGGTCAGCCAAACAGACCACCTGGACATTCATCGAATGAAAACTTTTTCTGTTCCTGTACACCTGCTCACTTCCTTTGGGGGGAACCAAAGGCACATGGGTCCCATCAATGGCACCAATGATGTTGGGGATATGTCCAAGGGCATAGAAATCACCCTTCACTGTAGCCAATTCATCCACCTCAGGGAAAACTATGTAGCTCCGCATGTATTTCATCAGGGCAGACAACACTCTGGCCAAAACCTTAGAAAATATTGGCTGAGACATCCCTGATGACATGGCCACTGTTGTCTGAAAAGACCCACTTGCCAAAAAATGGAGTACTGACAGAACCTGCACCAGAGGGGGAATCCCTGTGGGTTGGCGGATGGGGGACATCAGGTCTGGCTCCAGCTGGGCACACAGTTCATGTATAGTGGCTCGGTCAAGCCTGTTTCTAAGTATAATATGTTGTTCTTCCATTGTCGACGGGTCCACCAGCGGTCGGTACACGGGAGGATTCATCCTTCTCCTCGCAAGTCCCAGCGGACGGTGCCTAGGAAGGACAACATGGAGCACAGAGTCAAACAAACCACAGGTTTGTTCACACAGCTTGCACAGTAAAAGATTTGCAATGCATAGAAAGGCTTGTATGAGTGGCAATGCACGGCCTAGGCCTGTGTGACGCAGTTGAAATTATGCCATGTGGGCCCTTGAAATGGCGGCTGCCTGACCTGTGAAGTGTGACAGTGGGATGTGAGGTCAATGCGCTGGCGTGGCACACCGTGGCGGTAGGCGGTCGAAGACCGCGGTGCTAAGCCGCATTGGTTAACATTGAAGTCTATGGGTCTCAGGAGCCAATGACGATGTGCGCCGGCGGTCGCGGTACGCACCGCCGCGGTACGCACCGCCGCGGGCGTGACGCCATTTTCTATCTGATTAATCACTCGAGACCTGATCATCCACAGGAGAGGACCTATACTGCAAGTGCTGCTGTGACCTCGGTCTGGGAGATACAATGGCTGCTGCGACTGGGGAAAGGGCCCCTGCCTTCACTTCCGAAGAATTGGAAAAACTTGTTGATGGGGTCCTCCCCCAGTATGCGCTACTCTACGGTCCTCCAGACCAACAGGTTAGTACACAGGGTGCACGTTGAATGGGCTATTCCTGTGTTGAGTGGGGTGGATGTAAGATGGTGGGGAGGGGAGCGAATGAGGAGTGCATGTGCCACATGGCAAGGTTGGGGAGGGGGTGTCACTCACATCGACCATGCAGAAAAGTGATGATATTTCCTTTCCCACCCTGTACATGTCACATAGGTCAGCGCCCATCAGAAGATCGACATTTGGCGTGCCATCGCCAAGGACGTCCGGGCCCTGGGGGTCCACAACAGACGGGGCACCCACTGCTGAAAGAGGTGGGAGGACATCCGCCGCGGGACTAGAAAGACCGCCGAGTCTCTGCTGGGGATGGCCTCCCAACGTAGGAGGGGTGCCAGCCGCCAATTGACCCCCCTGATGTCCCGGATCCTGGCGGTGGCCTACCCTGATTTGGATGGGCGCGTGAGGACATCACAGCAGACACAAGGGGGTGAGTATCTGCACATTCTGCTATCCTTGCGTGCAGTGGAGGTGCCTGGGTTGGGGAGGAGGGCTGTGGGTAACTCTAGGCCAGGGCGCTTTCTGTAGGCTAGTCCCTTCCGTTAGGCATGGCCCTGTGCCCCCGCCCCCCACCTCTGTAGGGTGCCAAGTACAGCTAACCATGGTCCTGCATCATCCATGTGTGCATTTGTCGTCCATATACCTGTAGGCCTAGTCACAACAACTGAGTAGTGTACCCCGATTGCGCGGCGTAGTGCTGGGGGCTTCTGTGTCTGTCCTCCCCGACAACGGTGTTGCCAATGCATGCACTCAAACTGTCTTTATTTCTCCCCCCCCATTTTCTTTGTCTTCCTGTTCATGTGTGCATTAGCATCATCAGGCGGAGGAGAAGTGGCATCGGCGCACAAGGGAGCTGCATCTCACATGGCCCCTGAGGGCCATGCAACCGACTCCGAGTTCACCAGTGAGACGGAGGGCGAGGGGAGCTCCACAACGGGGACCCGTGGAGACGTCAGCGACACCAACACGTCCTCGGAAGGGAGCTCCCTTGCGGTGGCGGCAACATCCGTGCCCACCGCCACAACAGGTACAGCCGCCACCCAGCGCACCAGCCCCGCCCTCCCAGCAGCCCCTCAGCCTTCACTCCGTGCCCGCTCGCCCAGGAAGGCGGGCATCTCCTTCGCCCCAGGCACCTCAGGCCCTGCCCCAGTTACCTCTGCTGCCCTCAGTGAGGAGGTCATTGACCTCCTGAGGACCATAATTGTTGGGCAGTCTACCCTTTTGAATGCCATCCAGGGTGTAGAGAGGGAGGTGCATCGGAGCAATGCATACCTGGAGGGCATTCATTCGGGTCAGGCTGCCCATCAGCGATCGTTCAACGCTCTGGCCTCAGCACTGACGGCAGCCATTGTCCCTGTCTCCAGCCTCCCTCTTCTAACTGCCTCCACCCAGTCCCAGTCTCCTGTTCCTCAGCCTATCCCATCCACACCATCAGACCAGCCTGCACACACCTCAACACCCAAGGGCAGCTCATCCAGACATAAGCACCACAGATCCCACAAGCATTCACCCAAGCAACATCCAGATGCAGACATGGCAACAGTCACTACCACCTCTGTGTCCCCCTCCTCCTCGTCTCCCTCCTCCCTCCCTGTCACGTCTCCACTCACACCTGCATGCACACCACCATCAGCCAGTACTTCCATCACCAGCACACCCTCCAGGACAGTCCGCACACGTGCAGTCACCACCCCCACTGCCATTTACACGTCCCCTGTGTCCTCTCCCAGTGTGTCTGTCACCCCCTCTTCCAAAACACACAAACGCAGGCAGCCACCCACCCAACAGCCATCCACCTCACGACAGCCTCGGTCACAGGCACCTGCACCCAAAGACAGCACACTTGACTCTCCTACAACCACATCCTCTTCCTCCACTCCCATACCCACTGCACCTACCCTTCCCATTGCTCCTAAAAAACTATTCCTCTTAAAAATTAACCTCTTTGCATCACCTGACCCACCCCCTCCATCTGGTAAGAGTCCAAAGAGCACCTCAGCCACCACCAGCCCTGCATCTAGTATGACCATTGTGCAGGGCTATTGGAGTCCACCAGCTCCTAGGGCAGGGACATCGGCCAGCAGCAAGGGGACAGCCAGCCCACCCCCTGGGAAGAGGACAAAAAAATCTAAGGGCCGGCGCGGGAAGCCTGAGACGGTTGCCACCAAGGACAGTAGCCTTGCCCCGTCACCTGCCACATCATCAAAGGGAGGCAAGGGCCAGAGAGCTTCAGCGAAGGAGGGCAAGGGCAGCAGGGCGGAGAAGTCATGCAGCAGGCGAGCTGACCAGGAGGGCCCCACCAGCCCCATTCCGGGTGTGACGGGCGACACCCACGGGCCCAGGACTCCATCACAGGAGGGCCCCGCAACCGCAAGGTCGGAGGGCGACTAAGCGGGGAGTCTTGGCCAGGTCTGGCTCCCTCGAAAGACAGGACAAGCACCGCTGAACAGGCCCCGCCGTGAGAGTCACCGCTGAACAGGGCCCCGCCGTGAGAAGCACCGCTGAACAGGGCCCCGCCGTGAGAAGCACCGCTGAACAGGGCCCCACCGTGAGAAGCACCGCTGAACAGGTCCCCGCCAAGACAGGCACCGCTGAACAGGGCCCCGCCAAGACAGGCACCGCTGAACAGGGCCCGCCGTGAGACGCACCGCTGAACAGGTCCCCGCCAAGACAGGCACCGCTGAACAGGGCCCCGCCAAGACAGGCACCGCTGAACAGGGCCCCGCCGTGAGAAGCACCGCTGAACAGGGCCCCGCCAAGACAGGCACCGCTGAACAGGGCCCCGCCAAGACAGGCACCACTGAACAGGGCCCCGCCGTGAGAAGCACCGCTGAACAGGGCCCCGCCGTGAGAAGCACCGCTGAACAGGGCCCCGCCGTGAGAAGCACCGCTGAACAGGGCCCCACCGTGAGAAGCACCGCTGAACAGGGCCCCGTCCAGACAGGCACCGCTGAACAGGGCCCCGCCGTGAGAAGCACCGCTGAACAGGGCCCCGTCCAGACAGGCACCGCTGAACAGGGCCCCGCCGTGAGAAGCACCGCTGAACAGGGCCCCGCCGTGAGAAGCACCGCTGAACAGGTCCCTGCCAAGACAGGCACCGCTGAACAAGGCCCCGCCAAGACAGGCACCGCTGAACAGGGCCCTTCCTGTCAAGCACCGCTCCGCTGGGCCCTTCCTGTCAAGCACCGCTCCGCTGGGCCCTTCATCTCAAGCATCGCTCCGCTGGGCCCTTCATCTCAAGCACCGCTCCGCTGGGCCCTTCCTGTCAAGCACCGCTCTGCTGGGCCCTTCCTGTCAAGCACCGCTCCGCTGGGCCCTTCATCTCAAGCACCGCTCCGCTGGGCACCGCCGTCTCAAGCACCGCTCCGCTGGGCACCGCCGTCTCAAGCACCGCTCCGCTGGGCACCGCCGTCTCAAGCACCGCTGGCCCATTGACAGTGCCGGTTCTGTGTCGAGCAGGTGTTCACGAAGCACTCTGGGCACCATGCCTCCTCCAGTGGAGTCTGTTATCCATCTGATGGACTGTGGCTTTGCATTCCCCAGGATGGTACAGTGGGCAACCCGCCCACTGTAGAGACTTGTGAGACTGTGGCTTTGCACTCCCCAGGATGGTACAGTGGGCATGGAGGCCCCTCATGGATCTGGCGTCGTGGACTCATGTGGCTGAGGTGCCCCCCCTTCCCTTCCCCCTGAGGTGCCTGTAGTTTTATCATCTGATGCCCCTGCAGTGTTCTCTCCAATGGTATCCGGTCTCCTGTGTGGGCTTTGCCCATGTGTTTTACACATTGGCCCACGGACTACGTAAATTTAACTGACTGTGCAGGACTGATTGCCTATGTTTCAAATTTACACTATGTTCATTCGTTATTTTGTATATTTCATATTGCATATTTACCACGACTTAGATGAACCTATTTTATACATAAAATTTATGGATCATTTTAATTATGTCTTTGCATTATTCCGGGGGGTGTCACTCTGACTTGTTGCTCTGCATAGGTGTGTAGGTATTTGGGGGGAGGGGAGGTGGGGGGGGGTATCACGTATGTGTGTGCCCGTAACCTTTCCTCCTCCCCCCTCCCCTGTGTCGTAGGTGCAGTCCTCACCGTTGTCGTCTGCGCCGGCGTTCGTACTCGTTGTAGATGAGCAGGTAGACAATAGCTGGTAGGATGTTTTATTCGGGTTCCATGCTGTCCTCCTTCCTCGTGGAGTGTGTATAGGTGAGCGTTTTCCCGTTCGTAGTCTGTTTCCGCTGTGTTTTTATCGGCGAGGCTCCCGCCCCGGAAAAGGTGGCGGATTGGTGAGTTGTGATAGGGTGGGCGGTACATTGTCTGCCGCCTGCCTGTTGGCGGTGACCGCCGCGCTGTTTGTCTGTCCCGCCGTGGCGGTCGGAGTGTTAAAGTGACGGTCTGTGTTGGCGGTTCCCGCCAAGGTCAGAATTCCATTTTTTGACCGCCTGCCTGTTGGCGGGTTGGCCGCCGCTATATCACCGACCGCCAGTGTCAGAATGACCCCCTTAGTTATCCCCTGAGGAAGCATTCTTCTGTCCAACACAGCATGGTGGTCTATGGTTTCTCACTTCATCAGATTATTCCCTCAGGATGGGCAGAGTATGATGCAATCATGGTCACTGTGCAGATTTCTCTAACTACATAATATCTGGACAGTTGTATTGAGAAGCTACGTTTGACAGTAGGAACATTTCAATTATCTACTGCGCAGTTGATATGTCACATTACCCAGAGACAGATTTGTTGTGTAAGTGCTATTTATTGAAGAGTGCTGTAGTGCTATCTGTTCATTGTCTATGAATGTGAGTCCATTATAGTGATCTCTTCCATTGTGATCCAACACAAGGGTTTACCAAAATGCTTTTGTAATGCTGGGGTTGCTGTTTCAGACAGTGCAGAGGGACAGGATTTGGCAATGAGTAGGAGAGAGACAATCACTGGGCTGGGTGACAAGATATACAGTGGTTTGCAGAACAGTGTTTGAGTACAGTTGTTACAAGACTGGCAAGTTACAAAGCGCAGGACCTTGGTAAATGTCGGCCATGGGGCAGGGACTAGTGCTTCCGGGTCATTTTCCTTGTGAATGTGATCTGTTCCATGTCTTCTTCTTCTGATGTGTGTGTTGCCTGCTTTGTCCTTGTTGTTGTTGGTTGTGAAGGGGCAACACACACCTCAGTGTTAGAAGACGTGGTGGCAGACATCCCGGTGGCTGCTCCCTGTGAAGGTCTTAAGGGCAGTACTGCAGCAAGGAGGATCTGCTGGTTCTGAGAATAGCAGCCACATCACGATGGTAGACAGCCAGGTCGGCCCTGAGGGGTTCAATGTTGCATTTGTGCATGCGTTGACAGGATTGCTGTTGTAGGTGTTGGGTCAACTGTATTACAGCTGTGCTGATTTCCTTCTGGGTTTTCTGCAGTTCCTGCAAGATAGATGTTAGGGCTTGCATAGCTGCTGCCTGATCTGCAGATGACATCATGCACGAACGCACCCCCTCAAGGCTGGCTGCCATATTTTGCATCCCCACCCGCACCTCCTTGGCCAGCTCCCGCTGTACTCCAACTACAGTTCTCTCAAAGCTGGTGCCAGTGTCGTCTGAGTCCTCAGCTGTATTGGAGCTGGCAGGTCTTACAATTGCGGTGGTGGGTGGTTCCTCTGCGATGGCTGCTTGTTCTGTGCTCCTCCTTGTGACTGAAGGTGAGGTCTGGAGGGTTTCAAGGACCTTTTGGATAGTCTCCTGGGGAATGTTTATCGGCTCGTCATCCATGTCATCAGGGAAATCTGGGACGGGCATATCGGCAGGAGATCCATCTTCCTCTGCAATGAAACAGGGTACAATTAGTGTGTCTGTGTTGTGACAATTTTGATGTGACATGCCTGCCTTTTGATTAATTCACTTTGTGATCTTGTTTTGTATTAATATCTGCAGTCCTTCAGATGGGCATTGTTTCAGGCCTATGGCCCACCTGTGTGTCACATGTATGTTATTGAGTTATCAGACTTGTCAGCCTCATTGCCTCTAGGTGTTGCTTTAAGCCAAATAGAGAATTGCCACCTTTTAGTCCTACTCGACCCTCCGTGTATATCCATTCTCATGGTGAGACCTTTCACTGGCTGTGGGTGTTCTGATGGCCCTGGCAGCACACTTAGCTATCAAGACCTGCCCCAATCCCTGATCATTCACACCGACGTAATTGTAATTGACATGTTGCATATCCTATGCATGGCTATGTTATGATCTGATATGGATGTTGACATTGTTAATGTGTCCTGCTGATGTTGGGTAATGTGTGTTACATTGGATTGCCCTGATAGTCGTATCAGTGTCCTATTTCATCCTCTGAGTGTGCAGGTGTATTTCAGTGACCAGTTACATGTGTCCCCTCCTCAATGCTGTTGTCTGAGCAGTATGACATTTGGGATGTTGCCTTGTTACCCAGGCACAGGATGGACCCTGACATAAGCAGCATGGGTGTGTCCTTAGTGCTGTGTCGCTCCTATTGTTGTTTACATTGGCTGATGTTTGTGACAACTATGGGCATTGACATTTGAGTATACTGGGGCCTTTGTCTTGTTTCAGGAGATTGTTGCAGATGTCATCCTCACCCCCTAATTTAGGTATGTATGTTCCATGGGGAGGTTACTGCCATTGGCTACTTGAGCTGCACACAGATCAGAGGTGGTAGTGGCAACTGTTGTTGCAGTTACATTGCAGTTGTCGGTTTGGCTAGAGGATTGCTAATAGGGCCCTAGTTAATGTAGGAGGTATGTTGGCTGACGAGTGCCAGGATGTCAGTTTAACGTAGTGGCCTTCCCTCCTGTCGTGGCTTTCCCTTTGCTCCCTCGTTGGCATGACAGCATGCCCCCATGGGACTGTTGTTGGTGTAGTGTAATGGTGTGCCCCAGCTTCTGTTTGTGCAGACCATGCCACCCTGCCGTGCCCCTTTACCCATGCCACTCCATATATATGATGACTTACATGCAATGTGTAGTAGGTATTTCCCCCCCCAGGTTGCAGTTGACATTATTGCATTATAATTCCCCATGCAACTTACCCTGCATGTGCGTTGTGTCCTGGTAGTCTGCGCTGTCCTGTCCTTGAATCCCTGTGACGATCTCCTCAGGGATGACAGCTGCGACCATCTCCTCCATGTGGTCCAGGGCCTCCTGGTGTGCTGGACTCCCCCCTCCAGTCTGCAGTGCTGCCTTCCTGTTCCTGGGAATCTATTCCTTGGTCCTGCGTTTGCAGTCATGCCAGCGTTTCTTGCACTCGATGACTGTTCTGAGTACTTCAGCCACACTGTTAATCTTGTCAACAATTTGTTGCCATATAGCCTCTCTCCTACTGATTGGCAACTTTGATGTGACAAACAGTTGGTGCTGGTGTTCTGTCACCTCTTTAACCAGGATTTCCTGCTCCTCTGCACTGAAGCGACACTTTCTTTTCTTCTTAAAAGTGTCCTGGTTCTTCTGTGGGTCCTCCTGGCTGGTTCCTGGTCTGCTGTCATTTTCCTGGGGTCTGTAGGGGCATCTGGGATCCATTTTGGCTCTCCTCTGGTGAACTGGCAGTGTTTGCGGGTTTTTTTGACGATATTGCGGTGCATATCCGGTTTGCGGTGTCATAAATCGACCCACAGGCATTTCCGCCGCGTTAACCTCGTTTTCCTTTATGACTTGACGCCGCGGTGTCCGTCAAAAATAATGACTCCCACCTGTTGTTTGCGCCGCCGTGCGTCAAAGTATAAATATGACGCCCGCACGGTGCACCAAAATGGCGTTAGCCGGAGGTAATATTTTTGACGCACAACTGCGCCGGCGCAGTTTTGCGTCAAAAAGTATAAATATGGGCCCAAGTATAACAACCCACCCAGGAGTCATGCAATGACCCACGAACATGCCAAGCAAAGAACAACATACACACATATATATATATATATATATATATACATATATATATATATATACATACACACATACATACATACACACATGAATACACACACATATATGTACATACAATACATAATTAGAACCATGGGTAATATACACATAATCAGAAAACATATTTATCAACATAGGCATATGCAGTCCATAGTTGTTTGAAATGGTGGTTATGAAGGAAAGAGTCAACTCAGTATTTTTCTGAAGACAAGAAAGTTATCTGTGGCTCTTATAGTTGGGGGTAATGAATTCCATAGTTTGGCTGCTTTAACGGAGAAGGATGTACCACCTATAGTCTTTTTCTTGTATGGTGGTGCTCTAAGGCGGGGTGCCAATCTTGAGCGGAGTTTTCTTTGTTGGATGTATTTGGTTATTTTGTTTCTGATAAAAAGCGGTCCTGTTCTATGTTTAGCTTTGTGGGTGATACAAAGCAGCTTGAAAGTGCATCTTCTGGCAACGGGTAACCAGTGTAGTGCTCTCAAGACACCTTCCAGTTGGACAATTTTACAAGCTTTCTAATGGACTGAGCGTGTGGGCTGAAAACAGTGGCCACCTTCCTGGTCCGGCAAGTCAGGCAAGTCAGAGCATGTTGGTTCACTGGTTATGGGGAGGAGGTCGAAGGGAGGCCTAGGCTCTCTTGCGACTCCAACTGGCTCCTCACTAGAAAGCATTCCCTCTACTATGTGAAAAGATGACAAAAAGCGAACTCCCAGCGGTATGAGATTTTTTTTTTTTTTTTTTTAACATGTGTTGTGTGAATTGTCCCTTTAGGCCCTTTCAGACAAAATCTCCGGGGAGATTAGGGATCCCCATTGCCTGGTCTCTTCAGCCATATCCAGAAATGCCTCTTGACATCCAGCAATTTATCTTGGCATGACTGCCATTAGCAGTCAGTGCCCTTCTTGAGGTACCAAACATACTCAGAGGTGTTCATGGCCTCCTTCTCTAAGGGTTTCCTTAATCTGCTTGTGACATACATTGCCACTTTCTCGGCTAGGGACCATTCTGAGGAGCCAGAGTTCAGGAGATAGTCATGGTCCAACATGTCTGGCAAGTCCAGCCCTTGTGGGTTTGGGGGGGTGCTGACTGCCCAGTGTCCATAGATGGGTGCTTAGCTCCCATGGGAATCATCTGTGTCCGGTACAGCCACTGATTCCTCCGGGCCTTTAGCCTTAGGAGTGGGTAGCAGGATACCCTGGTTATTCGTGGCAGGTAAGGTATAGAACAAGAATGGCCTTTGTACTATACTTACTATCAAAAGCGTCAAAGTCTGTGCCTTGTACTCATTTTCGCTTGCCCCCCCCCAAAGGGGTTTTATCTGGAAGTCCCAGTAGTGACTCTGTTGTCTAGCAGGTGTGTCTATCAGGATAAGAATTTTGGGGTAGTAGTATGCTGACTGCAGTAGCTTTCGCTCCATTCCTGGTGGAATGACGCATATACTGCATCACATAAGTCATCATCAAAGAGGAGATGAGGGGAATCCTCCTCCAGATAGTTGGCTTCTACATTTGCCTGCGTATTAAGGAGAGAGGCCAGACATGGTTATCTATTGTAGAGCAGATAGGCTGGATTATATCAGGTTGTGGCAGCTGATAGCTGCGAGACGTGGTGCTGAGCTGTGCATCTGGATTTGGGAGCCTGAAACTCTGAAATGGGTCACTGCCCGGGGACAGATTTGCCCTTCTGTTTTAATGGGCTCTGCACCTAGGCACTGTCCCAGTGGTAGGGAAACTGGTGTAACAAATGCCCCTGCATTGCGGGGGACCACTAGCTCCAGGGACACCATCAGCACGCTACAATATGCCTGGGCAGAGGGCTCCTGATCTGAGAGCTCATGACTGAGTAGGGAATGGGGGCCCTCCCTGTACTTTGCAGGGGGGCCCCCTCAAGTCTAGGTAGTAGTAAATGCACTGATGCCTAAAGTTCAGTACAGATCCCTTTGGGGTGTTCAGTACTGCTTGACACCCTTATTTAGTTTCCCTTTTGTATAAAACAAGGAAAGTAAGCATAATCCTTGCCTTCGGCCCGGACATAGAATTAAAATCTATATAGAGGTATTTTGTTACATGGAAACCCACAGATTCCATATAACTGGCAGGAGGTTGCATATTGTGATGCCAACCTTAACGGCATACGTATTTGTAATTTTAGGATTGTGTCTGATGGTTGCCTTTTAGGGACATTTATGCTCAATACAGTACACCCGAGTTGGTGACAGTGATAAGCCAGTAATAAAAGTAGTAGGCTTTATTAGTTCATTGACAAAAGTTGTGTCAAATGCTAATAGTCTGATCGGTTTATTATGAAAATGTACGACAAATGTGGTCAGCCTGGGCCTCTAATGGTGGGTTGTTATTACACTGGTGTTTTTTTTTTCAATAAACACATTTTTATTGAGTTTTCAGCAAAAAGGTCTGTAATGGCATAAACAACACCGGGGAGCAACATTACAGCACGCTCAGTCAGGCATGATATAATGTCAACCAGCACATAATAATCAGATAGCAGCAGTTGACTTGCTGGACTCAGAGCTCCAGAGAGTACTTAAGGGGTTTGTCCCAGCCATTTCCCCCACACACGGTCATACTTACGAGGACAACCCCAGGCTTCATAGACCAGTCGTTATTGTTGTGCACACCATCCCACCCCTAACGCCAATTAGCGAGGATGGGAGGTGTAGGGGTTTTCCAGCGTGCTGCAATGTCTCTTGTGGCCATCATCACAGCTGTTCCTAAAAAAAGTGCGCTCTGCTCACGTGCACACAACTTAATCCAAAACTCCCAGAAGAACCACCAAAGAGGTCATTGGGTTTTCCTATCCTAAGCAAGTTTGTCTAACACTTCAGACCAAACCTCTGAAATGGAGGGCATAGGCACATTATATTGTAGAAGTTAGCGGGGTTCCTGCACAGCGAAGACAAGCAGGATCTGGGAGGAGCCCAGCCTAGTTCAGCCTAGCTGGTGAGAGATATGCTCCACAGAGACAGTATGTTTGCACCATATGCAAGCAGGAAGATATGGTTGTAGTTCTGGGTGCCATCAAGGCATCTTGCCAGTCATCATCCTTTATAGGGCCCACCCATTGTTCCCAGTGGCCATTTAATGTGGTCCAGGTCACCAGAGGGCATTGATAATCAGCATCTATATATTTGAGAGATACCCCGTTTCCCCATTGCCCCAGTAGGAGTTTGGCTTCAAGCGGACTGAACTCCAGGAGTGAATCAGTGTGAGAGAGATGCGAATGAAGGGCATGGCGTAGTTGTAGATATATATAGACCTGGGTTTGTGAGAGCTTATAGGTGGTTTGAAGATTTTGAAGCATGTGTGAACCTGCCCGGACATCCCCAAGGTGTGATATACCTATCAGGTCCCACCTGTTGAACTCCTTCATTGTTGCCACGTACTGTTGCCAGATGCCATGACCAAGTGGTGTGTGTTGGTTAAGGGTGGTGGCCAATTGTGTATGCCGCAAGGCCACACTCCAGGCCACAAAAAACACTCTGGTCACAAAGGTGGTGCTATTGGGAATTGGGGAGCCATAAAGAAGACCCAGTATCTGGGGGAAGGTAAGCTGGGCGAGCTCAAGCTAATAGACAGGGTCTGTCTATCCCCTGTTAAACCAATCATGGATGACAAGAAGTTGGGAGGCCAGATAATAAAGATAGAGATTGGTCATTCACAATCCTCCATCATATGGGCCATGCTGGCAATGTTGGAACAGATGCTATGTCAGGATCCATTCCAGAGGAGCGACAGTGCCGTCCTGACCAAAGCAAAGAGCCAAAAACGTGGCAGAAGAAGAGGTATATTTTGGAAAATTTATAAAAATCACAGTAGTACTATCATTTTGTATAAGGCAATACTGACCAGAGTGTTCAAGGGGAGGGTCTGCCACCTAGCCAGGTCAGCATTGGACTTCTGAGTCAATAGCATGAGACTCAAGGACCAAGCTTGTTTGTGGAGAAGCGCCACTCAGATGCCTGAGTACTTAAAGCTCAATGGACGAATGGGCACAACTTCTTTCCAGTCAAAGCAGTCCCGGGATGGTGCAAGAGGCACCAAAACCAATTTGGAGGGGTTCATTTGGAGGCCAGAGCCATCCTCGAAACATCGGAGGACCTGAAAATATTAGGGGTCACTGGTGGCCGGGTCCTCCAAGTAGAGGAGGACATAGTCTGCATTTAGGGCTATATGATCTTCATACCACCACTCCACCCACGGAGAGGATCGCCTCTAATAAATTGTGCCAAGGGCTCAATTGCCAGAGCACAAAGGATAGGTGAACCGACTCAACCCCTAGCCACATGTGAATGACCTTAGGAGCTCGACCTCCCATGAGTCTGCAGACAGGGCGCTTCTCATCAGTGAGCAGCGTCCTCGCAAAAAATATGCCTTCCCCTGCAAAACTGCCTTCCTACCAGCGACCCAAGACTAGTGGCACCATGAGTGTTCATTGAGCTCCACCGCCAAAGATGACCATCCCAGTCAGGCTTTTCAACCCGGGCTGAGACCCTATGGTGATATCACGCTAACACAAGGACAATTTGCAGCAAGCTCATAGACAACGCACCTATCCCTATAAGTAGCTGTTGATTCACAAAGACAAAGTGTATATTGTATTGTATTGTATTGAGTATTTATAAAGCGCATTCCGGCCCGAGGGCATCGAAGCGCTAACTGGGTGAGGCAAATCGACTGACAAGGGGACTCCCAGACTTATTGCGGAAAAAGCCAAGTCTTGACCAGTCTCCTGAATGTTAGATAATTGTGTTCTTGCCTTAGGTCCAATGGTAAAGAGTTCCATATATGTATTGATATATCATCAGCATGGGCGTGCAACTCAACCAAGGCTCCTGCTGCAAAAGAAGCCTCAAAGGCTAAGCTAGCCCTACTCAGAAAACAAAAAAACAGTTGGTGCACCGCCACACAAAAGCACATGTAGTGTAGATTCAAAGAAAAGTCCAGTGCTCCAATGATGCAGAAGAATATTTCCTTCTTTTTAATATTTCTGTACAAGTTCAGTGCTTGGTATTTTCAAACTCCATAAATGAGGTACGTAAGGCAATGGATAGACAGCCAACGCGTTTTGCCCACTGTTGGGGCTTCTTCAGGGCTGTAATGTAACATGAAAACAATATGTACAATATACACTAAATAACAAGAGCCCAGTTGCATAAAGAAAAATTGTGATTCAGAATAGAAAAGACAACTGAAGAACCTACTGCATACCAACACAAATGTAAATCACAGTGAGACCGGATAAGGACATACAAAGATCATAAGTACACCCAAAACAAATGCATGTTCCAAATGTTACAAATATGCGATATCTATATAATCCCGGACTCCGAGCACTGAGTATAAATGGACAAACCCTAAGTGATAAGACAGAGTCCAAGAGGTTACTGACATCAAAGGAATAAACATGTGAGGAGAGAAGTTAATGGGAAGAAGAAAAAAGAGGGGGGGGTGTGGCCATATTTCAAGAAACCAGTGAGTACAAAGGATCCTAGTGTGTTAAGAAACCAGAATCAAAATAGGTGTAGGAGATAGTGCGTATGAAGTGAAGCATACAGAAATGGAATCCAGTCAGTCACAGGGGCAAATGGTAACAGTACGTTTTTAAGATTTCTTTGAATCTACACTACATGTGCTTTTGTGTGGCGGTGCACCGACTGTTTTTTTGTTCCCTATAGTGATATCACTCAACATCATCCAAGCCCACCAGCCACCGCAGCCAGGTTGGCCCTGGAGAAGTGATTTTCCAGAGCAGGATCTCCTCTGGGCAAGTCGCTTCCCCAACTACATCAAGCTCTGCATGACTCTCACTGGGTCCTTGGTGAACCGCAAGGGTGGTGATCCTCAGTTGGTTCCAGAATATGCTGGGAAGAGTGAGCTCCAAATCTTCTCTGGAGGAGAGAAGCCATACCCTAAGGGACTCTACACGGACCACTCAGAAGATCTCTGTCCTAAACCAACGGAAAGTAGCAGTTCTGCCCGACACCCACGCATCATTCAAGGCTTGGCACGCCACTGTACCCATGGCTTGCTCTGGAGGGCCCAAACTCTGCATACAATGAGAACAAACAGGGAAAAAACTCCCCACTCTTCTTCCATTAAAGACTTACTTCTTAAATCTGACATCTCGCAACAGCAGTTTGGAGGCCCTTGCCTCCCCCAACTTTTGTCTGAAAAGGGTTAAAACTGTAGGTGCAGACCAAGTCCATGACAACATAAACCACACCGCGTGCCTGGAAAAGCTGAAGCAGTAATATGTTGCATTTCAGGATAAGCTTGACGAACTGAAAAAACAATCCAGGAGAAATAATATTATGATATGGGGCATCACACCCACGGACCTAGAAGACAATGTCCAGGCCATCCGTGCTTATTTACTACAGACACCCCAATTCTCCTGGACCACACCCACAGGGTCTATCCCATCTACCAGCAACAATAGAACTACAACACAAAGTAGTGAGAAGGAGAGAAAGGAAGACAGCAGGCACACACTAAATGGGTGAGGGCAAGGAGACAGCAATGAGAAAGTGGGAGAGGCAGGCAGAAGGCACGCAAAAAATGGGGCTGAGCACAAGCAGAAAGCAATGAAATGGAGGGAGAGGCAGGCAGTGTCGTAGTTTGGACTCTTGCCCTGGACAAGAATGCTTGTTTAAGGATGACAGTACTTATGTTTCTAGGTGACTATGCCTGTCCTACAACAAGTCACAACTGTAGTCCTAACCCTTCTGGCTCACTAGCAGTACCTCACCAACAACCCAAACAGTTAAAGGTGATTTGTGGCAGCCTTTACATATGGACTCAGAAATGTGACATCTCAGGGAATGTTGTGGTTAAATGGAGATTACCCCTTTCTCACAGATCTATGATATCGCACCCAAACACAGGCAATAACAAAGATGCAATAATGTTTCAATAATCTTTATTCAACATAATGCAGTGTTGGCTGCAATGATTAGGATAATGAACAATACAAGAGATAGAATTGTAAAGACGAGGGTCATGAGTATGAAGATCCCCACCATCTTGTATTAGCATAGGAAGACATAAAACATATCATATGTCCGTGTACCCTATCATAATGGGCTTAACCTTCTACCTAGAGGAGAGCTGGGTATATTAAACCTAATCTGCCAATGCCATGTCCCTGGAAGGAGCCCCCAACCCTGGTTACCTTGGATGAGGTCTCAAGCTCAGACTTCAGCAGAACACGAAGTCCGGGTCAGCGTCAAGGCAATGTGCAGCATTGATAGCAGCGATGGTATCTGGTCGGAATCCCTCTGATTATCTGTCTAACATGTGATGTATTTATACAGATCTACTTGGACTCCTGACTTAGGTTGTTCCAAAACAATAGATAACACTGCATGCTTGGGACGGTAATCTCTAATGTGAGCCCCTATAGTTTGTCTTTTTTGTATGAGTTGAAGACTTAGCGAGGTGACACTAATAACATAAAGCCTAACTATAAACACGACAGCCATCTTAGAAGATTTAATTAATTAAATGTTCTTAGACAGAGCAAGCTAAGTAGGTTAAAGGTCAGTAGGTGACGGGGGCACGAGTTTGCAAGCCAAAAGTTAAGCTAACTCCTGTTATCCCATTAAAACAAACTAGGATTCACTACAGAAGCAGGCATGCACAAAACAAAACTAAGTGCAAGCATAAAGCAAGTGAGATGGAGGTAGAGGCATGCATGGACAAAATTGTGCTGAGCGCAAGGGCAAAGCAGTGAGAAGGAGAGAAAGGAGGACAGTAGGCACGCACAAAAACACGCTGAGAGCAAGATGGAAGCAGTGAGATGGAGGGAGAGGCAGCAGGCATGCACAAAACAAGGCTGAGCACAAGGAGAAAGTAGTGAGAAGGAGGGAAAGGAAGGCAGCAGACAATCACGAAACTGAGCTGAGGGTTAGAAAAAAGCAGTGAGAAGGTAAGAAAGGCAGACAGCAGCACAGACAAAAACTGGGCTGAGCACAAAGACAAAGCTGTGAGAAGCAGGGAAAGGAGGACAGCAGGCACACATGAAACCGGGCTGACAGCAGGGACAACTAAGAAGGAGGGAAATGCAGACTGCTGGCACGCACAAAAGTGGACTGAGTGCAAGCAGAAAGCAGTGAGAATGTCGGAGAGACAGGCAGGAGGAACGCACAAAATGGACTTAGTACAAGGACAAATCAGTCAGAAGAAGGGAAAGCAGGACAACAGGTATTCACAAAACCGGGCTGAGCAGACGAAAGCAGTGAGAAGTAGGGAGAGGCAGGCAGCAGGCACACACAAAACCAGGCTGAGCTTAAGGAGAAAGCAGAGAGAGAGAGGGAGAGGGAGGCAGCAGGAATGCACAAAACCAGGCTGACAGCAAGGAGAAAGCATTGAGAAGAAAGGAGAGGCAAGCAGCAGGCATGTACAAAACCGAAAGCAAGACCAATGCAGTTAGGAGGGAGAGGCAGGGAGAAGTCACACACAAATTCATGTTGAGCACAAGCAGAAAGAGGTAAGAAGGAGGGAGAAGCAGGGAGAAGGAAGAAGAGGCAGGCATGCACAAATCCGGGCTGAGTACAAGCAGATTAAACAGCGAGGGAGGACAAGGCAGGCAGTTAGCATTCACAAAACTGGGCTGAGTGCAAGACAAAACAGTGAGAGGAAGGCAAAGGCGGACAGCTGGCATGCACAAAACGGAGCTGAGCACAAGCAGAATGCAGTGTGTAGAAGAGAGAGGTAGCAGCACTCATGCACAAAATCAGGCTGAGAGCAAGGAAAAATCAGTGAGAAGGAGGTAGAGTCTTGCAGCTGGCATGTACAAAAGTGAACAGAGTGCAAGCAGAAAGAAGTTAGAAGTAGGGAGAGGCAGGCAGCAGGCACACACAAAACCATGCTGAGTACAAACCAGTGAGAAGGAAGGAGAGGCAAACAACAGGCACAGAACAAAACCAGACTGAGTGCAAGGACCAAGCAAAAAGAAGACTGGAGAGGAAATCAGCGGGCACGCAAAAACCCAGGCAGAGAGCAAGTTGAAAGCAGTAAGGAGGAGGAGTGGCAGGCAAGAGGCATGTACAAAACGAGTTTAGTGCAAGGACATTTCAGTGAGGAGGGAAAGAAGGACAGCAGATATGTACAAAACAAAGTTGAGCTCAAGCAGAAAACAGTGAGAAGGGAGAGTCAGGCAGCAGGCATGCTGGCTCAGAGCAAGGAGAAAGCAGTGAGAAGGAGGGAGATGCGGTATCACACGCTCAAAAAATTGAGCTGAGCACAAGCTGAATGCAGTGAGAAGGAGGAAGAAGTAGGCAGCAGCCTTGGACAATACCAGGCTGAGTGAAATGATAAAGCACTGAGAGGGAGCATGAGGCAGGCAGCAGGCACACACAAAACCAGGAGAAATGCAAGGAGAAACTCAGCTGATCACAAGCATTATGCAGTGAGAGGGAGGGAGAGGCAGAAATCAGACAGAGAACAAAACTGGGCTGAGCACCACAAAGAGAAGAAGAGAGAGGAAGCCAGTAGGGATGTACAAAACTGGGTAGAGTGTAAGAAGAAAGCAGTGAGAAGGAGGGAGAGGTAGGAAGCAGGTATGCACAGAACTGGGCTGAGCACAAGCAGAAAGCAGTGAGAAAGAGTGGGAGGCAGGTAGAAGGCATGCTCAAAACTGTGCTGACAGCAAGGCGAAAGCAGGGAGGAGAGGGAAGAGGCAGGAAGCAGGCACAGACCAAGCAGAACTTAGCTCAAGCAGAAAGCAGTGACAAGGAGGGAGAGGCACACAGAAGGCACCCACAAAAACCAGGCAGAGAGCAAGGAGAAAGCAGTATGGAGGATGGAAAGGATGGCATCAGGCATGCACAAAACTAGGCTGAGTGTGAGGAAAAAAGAATTTGAAGGAAAGAAAGGCAGGAAGCAGGCATGCATAAATCTGGGCTGAGTGCAAGAAGAAAGCAGTGAGAAGGAAGAAAAGGAGGACAGTAGGCATACAAAAAACAGGGCTGAGCACAAGCAGAACGCATTGAAAAGGAGGGAGAGGCAGGCAGCAGGCACACCCAAAACCAGGTTGAGAACAAGGAGAAAGCAGTGAGGAGTAGGGAGAGGCAGGCTTCAGGCACTCACATAGCCAGGCTGAGCTTAAGTAGAAAACTGAGAGAGAGAGGGATAGGCAGGCTTCAGGCACCAACAAAACTGGGCTGATCACAATCATTATGCAGTGAGAGGGAGGTAGAGGCAGACATCAGACACAGAAGAAAACCGGGCTGAGCACAATGACCAAGCAAAGAGAAGTAAGAGGAAGCCAGCAGCAATGCACAAAACGTTGCAGAGTGCAAGAGTAAAGCAGTGAGAAGGTAGGAAAGGTAGGTAGCAGGCATGCACAAAACTGGACTGAGCACAAGCAGAAGGCAGTCAGAAGAAACCAGAGGCAGGCAGCAGGCATGCACAAAACTGGACTCAGAGCAAGGAGAAAGCAGGGAGAAGGAGGAAGAGGCAGGCAGCAGGCACACATAAAGCAGGACTGAGCACAAACAGAAATCAGTGAGAACAGGGGAGAGGCAGACAGGGGCGCTCACAATACCAGGCAGATTGCAAGGAGAAAGCAGTGAGTAGGATGGAAAGGATGGCAACAGGCATGCATAAAACTAGGGTGAGTGCAAGATGAAAGGAATGAGAAGAAGGGAAAGGCAAGCAGAAGTCAAGCACAAATTTGGGCTGAGTGCAAGTAGAAAGCAGTAAGAAGGAGGGAAAGGAGGACAGCAGGCATGCACTAAACTGGGGTTAGAATGAGGGCAAAGCAGGGAGATGGTGGGAGTGGCAGACAGCAAGCGAACACAAAACCAGGCTAAGCGCAATGCAGAAACAAGAGCAAAGGAGGATAAAGGCAGGCATCTGGCATTCACAAAACTGGGCTGAGAGCAAGGACAAAACAGTGAGAAGGAGGTAAAGGAGGGCAGCAGGCATGCACAAAACCGAGCTGAGCACAAGCAGAAGTCAGTGAGAAGGAGGGAGAGGAAGGTAGAAGACACACACAATCTGGAACTGAGAGCAAGTGGAAAACAGCGAAATAGAGGGAGAGGCAGGCACAAAAGAGGGCTGAGCACAAGGAGAAAGCAGTGAGAATGAGGGAGAAGCAGGCAGCAGGCAAGCATAAAACTGGGCTGAGTGCGAGCAGAATGCAGTGAGATAGAGGGAGAGGAGAGCAGCAGACATGCAATAAACCAGGCTAAGCGCAAGTGTTGGGAGCTTTGTTCTGGCTGCAGTATCGACCCCCCCACACTTTTTGCCTGGTTTTTAGATGCAACTTCAACTGAAGGGCACTAGGTTCCTGATATACATGTCCCCAATGCCATTGTTTGCTCCCTAAAACAAAGACACCGACTCACTTGATCCCCAAGAGATCAGGCCCCTCAGCCCTCTATAAGCCCCTAATAAATGGTACCCGTGGTACCTAGGGCATGGGTATTGAAGAGGTCCCCTCAGAGCTGAAGCACAACTTGTGCAACTCTGAAGGACCAGCAGCAACCTTATGCAGACTGCCATTGCAGGCTGCATGGCAAGGTGCTCCCAAAATTGAAAACATGACATGGCACACATCCCTAACACTGCATGCATTATATGGGTGTGACAACTCTAGGAGGTATTACAGCCCAAAGGCAAGGTGCATTATATTACATGTGAGGGCATATATGCATGAGCAGATATGCCCCTGCTATGCCTCTATCGACACTGAGACATAGTAAGTGCACAGGGAAGCCATTTTAAATGTATGTGTTTGGCACTGGTCACTACGAGTTCTCAGCTACATGATGGCTTCTCTGAACCCTGGGATGTTTTATTTCAAACATCTCAGACTAATAAACCCTCACTCATTCCAGTGATGGAATTATGAAGAAATACACTGAGGGCATCTTAGAAGTGTCCCCTAAAAACTTACCAGCTACTAGTGTGTTGACTGGCATGTTCTGACCAGTTCAGCCACCACAGACACATTTCTGGACCCCCATGGTGAGAGCCAGTGCTTTTTAGGCCCAGAGACAAAAGCCTGCAGTGGGCAGGCGCAACGTTATAGTTATAGTTAATAAATAGAATAAAAAAACACCTTAGTAAGGCACTGAAAAAACAAGGGTTACAAGGACATTATGATCAGAAAACAGAATTTAAAAAAACTTAAAATCCTTAACATTTCACAAAAAATAAAGGTTACAGGGGTGCTATAGTTAGGAAATAAAAAAATGCACTAGAAAAACAAAGGTTAAAGGGACGTTATAGTTACGAAATAGAGTTTTAAAAAAGACTTAAATATTCACTGAAAGAAGAAAAGTTAATGGGAAATTATAGTTAGAAAATAAAATTTAAAAACTTAGAAATTCACTGAAAACAACAAAGGTTACAACGACGTTATACTCAGGAAATAGAATAAAAGGAACTTTAGAAATTCACTGAAAAAGACAAAGGTTACAGAGATGTTACAGTTAGGTGCTGAATTTACTAGCACAAAACTATAGAAATCCAGCAGTGATTGTTAACAGACCTAACAGTAACTTAACCCCACGGCAATGCATTGCTTATGACCTTAAATATTAAATCACTCATGACATGGTCACTGGCATTACTGATGACATCACTGAAGACATCTCAAATGGCATATAGTCACTCACAGAGCCACTTACTCTCCCATACACTCACACACCCACTAACTCAACAATACAGCTACTCACACACCCAGACACTCACCCATGCAGGCTCTCAACACAGCCACTCACACATCCAAACAACCACTTACATATCCATTCACAGATCCATACAAGTACTTGTACGTCTATTCACTCATCCATACAACCACTGTGCAGTCACTCTCCAATGCACTCCCACACCCACTCAGTTAACCAAACACCCTCTCAAACAGCCACTAACTCACCCACATAGTCACTCATACAGAGACTCAGTCACCCATACAGCCACTCACACACCCACTCACCCACCCATACAGCCACTTACACAGCCACTCCATCACATATACATCCACTCACTCACCCATACAGAGGTTCACACACCCACTTATTCACCCATACAGCTACTCACACCCACTTATTCACCCATACAGCTACTCACATACTCACACTTTTTTAAAAAAACGTCAAAATTCACTTAAAAAACAGGTTACAGGGACGCTACAGTTAGGCTCACATTTTAAATGTACAAAACCATAGAAATTCACTTGTCATTGCTAGAGTTGTCTCAAGTAACTATAATTTGTGCCCTAAGGTAACTATAGCTTGCTCCCCCGCCATGCACAATTGCTTTGTCAACAATTTTACTGCAAATCTTACATTGATATTATCAATGATGTTATAAGGTGTCATCAGTGCCGTAATTTGTGCAGAAAATGGCAGTGCATGGCGAGGGCACAAGTTATAGTTTCCCTAACTATTTCAAGGCTGCGGAGACCCCACACACAGGGCTCTCATTGTATTCTTTAGGGGGGAGGCATAGGGACCGAATCACTGACCAATCATACAGTGCTTGGGTCCTGAACCCCTGGAGTCTGCAGTGTAATTTTTTAAGGATGGTGACTCGACCTCTGGAACAGTCACTTAGGCCCTCATTACAAACGTGGCGGTAAATGCTGCCTACCGCTGTGCTGACGGCCACCAGCATACCGAGACCGCAGCGGTATTCCGCTACAGGTATTATGACCCACACCAAGTAATCCGCCACTATACAGACACCCACACAAGTCCACCAGACCAAAGTCAGTGATAAACTGGCGATAGCAAAACCCACACCGTTACACCAACAGGAATATGCCCACAGTATCACGACCCACGAATCACAGCGGCGGTCCTCTAAACCGCGGTAAACCATTGGCCGTACACACCGTCGCGCTCAAAATACACACACACTTACAAAACTACACCACATTGGACAATCCAAACTACACACACCTGACACACATACACACACCACACCCACACACCCACACCACTATAAAACACACACCCACATTACCCACAACCCCTTACAGTGAAAAAAGATAGCAAGCAGAGAGAGACAAGCCAGGAGCACCCACTCAATCAGAGGCACAATACAACATCACCCATACACCATCCACGCACCTCACAACACAACACCTCACACATCACCCCACACATCCTCACACATACTACTCATACCACATCCATGGCACCCCAAAGACACCCCAGGTTTTCAGAGAAGGAGCTAAGGGTCATGGTGGAGGAAATCATCCAGGTAGAGCCACAGCTATTCAGATCACAGGTGCAGCAGACGTCCATTGCTAGGAAGATGGAGCTATGGCGGAGGATCGTGGACAGGGTCAACCCCGTCGGACAGCACCCAAGAACTACGGATGACATCAGGAAGAGGTGGAATGACCTACAGGGAACGGTGTGTTCAGTGGTTGCAAGACATATGGTAGCCGTACAGAGGACTGGCGGTGGACTTCCACCTCCTCCCCCACAACTAACAACATGGGAGGAGCAAGTCTTGGCAATCATGCATCCTGGGGGCCTCACAGGAGTAGCAGGAGGACTGAACTCTGGTAAGTCAAATCTTTACTACTTTATCCCCCACCCTACCTGCATGCCATAGCAAACTCCTACCCCTACCCATCACTCCACCAACTCACACATACCCCACTATCACAACCCACTCATCCCAATACCAAGCCCTGCATGTAACACCAATGCATGGAACCCCATCACAGACCAGTATGGATACCCATCGCTTCAGCATTCCCAGTAGAGAGGTTCACCCAGCCCACAAAATTACCACCGACACAAGGCAAAGCTGACAGGGAAATCACAACCGTACAGGGAAACACACCCATGCACAAGATGTCACACGCAGATACACTAACACTGCATTTGCATCCCCACAGGACCCCTACTCAACGTCACCGGAGAGGAATTGCCAGCTACATCCAGTCCCCCCCAGAAGAGGCCCACAGTGATGATAGCATCTCTGTATGCCTGGATCAGGAAGACCAACCTGGCCCATCAGGGACCTCTGGACAGTCGGTTACCCTGCCACAGTCCCAACCCACCACAGAGCCTCCCCCTCAGGAAACACCACCACAGCACCCACCCAGCGGGCCGATGCCACTGTCCCCAGGACACATCAATCAGCAGTGTGTCCACCATTACAGGGACCCCAGGTAACCCCACAAACACAGGACGATCAGGGACATAGGGTCAGTGGCAGTGGGCACACGGTTCAGGGGACAGAGGCACAGGAGGGCTGCTGTGCGACAGGGGGAGGACAGGCCCAGGGAACCAACCCTCCAGGAGGCACTCACCAACATTCTGGGACCATAGCACCACTCCCAGGAGACGAAGGGCGAGATACTGGCCAAGTTGCAGGACAACAATCATAATGTACACTGTTCCAAAATGAAAGTATTACATGATCACAAGGCAACTGTAATCAGGAGCTGCGGAGCCCTCACACACGCAATAGGATGTCAAGCTTCATCACTGGGCACGCTCCTCGTCAGACTGGCACTGCAATGTCTGACGGGCCACCCCTTGAAAAGGTGGTGGTTCTTAGCCAGAGATTGGTTACCTATGATGAATACAGGATATAGGTGCATACAGGAGAGAGAAAAAGGGAATAAAATTGGCTCTAAACCATAACCATCAAGTTTAATACTTCAGAAAAAGTTTTAGGCCAAGATTAAAAAATGGGAAGGAGGAGTGTTTATGGAGATTATGCTCAGCTGCACTCCAATAGGAGGAAGTGGGGAGTGTCCCAAGTCCTATGATGTTAGGTTTACATGTTTCGCATCTAGATGGTCACAAAGGATCCAGTGATGCTTCATCAGGACCACAAATATCACTTCTCCTGATTGATTACACTAAGGACCTATTTAGAATATAGGATACTAAGGGGCATATTTATACTCCGTTTGCGCCGAATTTGCGTCGTTTTTTTCGACGCAAATTCGGCGCAAAACTAACGCCATATTTATACTTTGGCGTTAGACGCGTCTAGCGCCAAAGTATGAGGAAAGAGCGTCATTTTTTTGCGTGAACGCCTTCCTTGCGTTAATGAGATGCAAGGTAGGCGTTCCCGTCTAAAAAAATGACTGCGACGCAAATGCGTCGTATTTATGCTCCCGGGCAAAAATCACGCCCGGGAGTGGGCGGGGCAAAAAACCCTGCATTTGCGCCGGATTTTAGCGCCTGGGTCAGGGCAGGCGTTAAGGGACCTGTGGGCTCAAAATGAGCCCACAGCTGCCCTCCCATGCCCCCAGGGACCCCCCCTGTCACCCTTGCCCACCCCAGGAGGACACCCAAGGATGGAGGGACCCATCCCAGGGACATTCAGGTAAGTTCAGGTAAGTATAATTTTTTATTTTTTTTATATTTTTTTTGCCATAGGGGGGCCTGATTTGTGCCCCCCTACATGCCTCAATGCCCAATGATCATGCCCAGGGGACATAAGTCCCCTGGGCATGGCCATTGGGCAAGGAGGCATGACTCCTGTCTTTACTAAGACAGGAGTCATGTAAATGGCGTCTGGGCGTCGTTAAAAATGGCGCAAATCGGGTGGAGGCGATTTTTTGGCGTCAACCTGACTTGCACCATTTTAAGACGCCCTAACGCCATTTTCCCCAACGCCGGCGCTGCCTGGTGTACGTGGTTTTTTTCCACGCACACCAGGCAGCGCCGGTCTGCTAGCGCCGGCTAACGCCATTCAATAAATACGGCGCCCGCATGGCGCTTCAGAATGGCGTTAGCCGGCGCAAAACTTTTTGACGCTAAACTGCGTTAGCGCAGTTTAGCGTCAAAAAGTATAAATACGGGCCTAAGTACTGGTCGGTCATTTACTCATGTAGGCTGCACGTCATGGTCAGTCTAGTCTGCAAGTCGCCCTGTAAAAAGAACACAGTTGTACATGTGGACAAATTATACACAAGCAAGTGAAGTTCGAGTGAAAAAAGAAGGAAGAAACTGCAGTATTCGTGGCTCTTCCCAGGTGTGGCAATAGAAGGAAAAAGTCCCATCCTAAGGTACGGGCTTCCTAGGAGTACGCAGGCCCAAAGCCCAAAAATGTGGTACTAAAATACAACAATATAGAGAAAGCAGTAAAATCAAATAAATTGGTTAAGTGTTAACAATAAAAAAAAAAACATATTGTAAAAATACCTCACATCTATTCATGAAGTCCAATACCACCATCCAAAATCCAAGTCAACTTGAGTTCATTGTAAAATTCAAGTAGATAATTATATTCACAAAAGATTTTGTGTTTTCAAATCTAGAAAAACACGGAGTGAAACCCCGGGCAAATCAAGTAGTTTAAGATAAAAAATGAGAGCAACAGTCACTTATCAGATCCAAGCCAGCATAGTCCCAGTAGGAAAGATAGAAGCTTCTATCAAGGGCCGACATTTTTTTTTTTTTTTCCCTCATTCAGCCCCGCCTTCTGAGCCACCTCTTAATTCGTGCAACTTTCTCACCCTCCAACTAAGAGAGAGGCTCTAACCAGGGGGCGCACCATTATATCTCCCGATATGCCTAGGCAAACCAGCCGGCGTGTCAAACGGTGAATAATCATTGGACGAAAAATAAACAAACCGATTTCAAATAATCTCAAAATAGCCAGATCTTGAAAAGAAAACAAATTCAGACTACTCCCCCCCATTTTAATAACGGCGACCACAATTCCGCATTTCTCTTAGAGCTCTGTGTATTTAAGTCCATGTTCGAAATGCGGAGAGCTGCATTAAGCCAGTCCGTATAACTCGGAGGGTGCTCCTATTTCCAATTTTTGCAGATTTCGTTCCTGCCCAACACAATTACATAAAACAAAAATTTACGATTGGCTTTATTCACCCTACTCCATATATCCTCTTCCTGTAACTGCCCGAATATAATCAGCGGGAGTGATACATTGATTTTCCAGCCTAACATAGATGATATTACCCCAAAAACTTCCTCCCAAAACAACCGAATAGCAGGGCAATCCCAAAACATTTGAATATCCGTTGCTCCTACCCCACCACATTTCGGACATTTAATCACTTCCCCCTTCTTAAACTTGGCAAGTTTTGCCGGCGATATATAAGCTCTGTGTAAGGTGTAAAGATGATTTTTCCTTAATGGGGCAGGCTTCACCACTTCATAAAGAGTCAAAAACGACTTCTTCCACCATAATCCAACCTTATCGCCTGACACGGCCTTACCCCATAGATTGTTTGGTAAGACAAAATTCCCATCAAGAGTTTCTAATATTTCCCAATACCAAACCGCCAACTTCTTTACAGGGGCAGAGACCGCAAATTCAAGAAAAGAATCCTCCAATGAATTTACCACACCCAGGCCCCCCTTAATTTCTTTTTCCCACTCTCTTATCTGTAAATATTTTAAGATGGACAGGGATCCACTTGTTATCCTTACCAACTCATCCCATAAGAGTAAAGTACCCTCTCGAGAGAGCTCACCCCACCTTTCCACTCCTGCCCTTTTGAGTGGGAATGCTAAAATATCTTTACAGCACTCTGGAGTGCCCGGGGAGTCCCAAATAGGGGCCTGATAGCTGTAATAATGCACACCAAGACGTTGTATCAACTGATACCAACCCCTTGCCAATCCTTGCAGCACTTTCAATTTAACTTTTTTGAAAAAATTAGGGTCGCCGAATTTGAAAAGAAAATGCCTTGAGGCCCCTTTTACGGATGAAACCATTGCCTTATACATTCTGCCCACTGCTGAACCATCTGGGCACAAAAACAACATTCTTGAGTTCTTGAACAAGAAAGCCCACGCATAATATGCCAAATCTGGTAAAGCCGGTCCTCCCTTTTCCCTTCTTCTGCATAATTTCTTCCAAGATATCCTAGGCCCCTTTGAACTCCAAATAAAACTACTTATCGCCTGCTGCATTTTATCCAGATATCCTTTATGCATTGCCAAAGGGATAGCTGCAAACACAAAATTCCATTTAGGCAGAATAAACATCCTAATTAAATTTATCCTCCCGAGAATCGTCAAAGGGAGATATGCCCATTTTTGTAGCGTGGTTTTACACTCAACTAATAATTTTCATGCATTCCTCTCCACTAAATCCTTAAGATTATGGGTCACTAAAATGCCTAGATATTGTATTTCCTGCTTATTTGATATTGACCCTACTTCCATATTCCACTGCATAGTTTCTGTTTTTCCCACATTAATCCGATACCCTGATATCCTTCCAAATTGTTCGGCCAGTTCTTTAACTGTGTTAAAAGCCAATGGCAAATTGTTAGTATATATCAGCAGATCATCTGCATATAAAGATTTTTTTTTTTCCAACCATTGCAGCAAAAGGGCAGGATAAGGAGATTTTGCCTTATTTTTCTGGCAAATGGTTCAATGTACAAATTAAACAATACAGGAGATAAGGGACAACCCTGCCTAGTACCTCTAGAAATTGTAATGGGGTCCGTAAGTTTCCGATTCACCAAAATCTTAGCAAACGGAGATGTATAAATCTGGTCAATAACCCCACAAAACTTTGAACCTAAATAAGCCCGCCTCAAAATCGATTTTAAAAAGTTCCAATTTACTTGATCAAAGGCTTTCATTGCATCTAAGATAATGATTGCCAATGGTGCCCCAAACGTTGTAGCCATATCTATTGCCCCAATCAATTCAAAAGTTAATTCATGCAAGTATCTACCTTTAGAGAAGCCTTTTTGATCTGGGTGCACCAAGTTGTTTGCTATCTTACTCAACCTATCCGCTAAAATTTTTGCTAGTAATTTATAATCGCTGTTCAGTAATGATATAGGCCTGTAAGAAGCACATTTCGCTGGATTTTTATCCGGTTTCAAAATTAAAGAGATCACCGCCTCATTCCACGAGGGAGGAATATCATTGCCAAATTCCAGAATCTCCCCAAACAGCTCAGTCAGCACGGGGATAATTGAATCCCCTAATACCTTATAAACCTCCACTGGGATGCCATCCGGACCCGGCGCCGTCCCAGACTTACTACTATTCAAAATTTACCTAATTTCCTCAGACGTAATTGGAGCATTCAGTGCTTCCCTCTCCTGCAATGATATACCTAAGGATATGTCGGGCCCCATCCAATCCGTTACCATATCTTCATCCACCTCTAACTCCTCCTAATACAATTGTGTAAAAAAAAATTGAAAAGCCGATTCTATTGCCGCCTCATCCGTTCTTCTTTCTCCTGACTGCTCCATTTCAACCTCCTTGATGTAATTCCTAACACGATCTGTTTTGCCTTTCCAGGCTAACAACTTCCCCACATTTTCCCCATATTCAAAATGTGCCAATTTGCTTGCCTCCCATTTCCTTTGAATTCTTCCCTGTAATACCTTCTCCAACTGACTTCTCAACCCATCCAAGCTAGCCCTCAAAGCCTCAGTCTCCCCTGCTTCTATTATTTCGACTTTATGCTTTTGCATTTCTTGCTCTATCAAATTAATCTCGTTTCTAAACACTTTACGTTTCTGGATGGAGCTACTCATAATCTCCCCTCGAATAACCGCTTTAAACGTGTCCCATACTACTGATATTGGGGCAAATCCCAAATTTACGCTGAAAAAAAATTCTGATTCCTTAAGCAGCTTTACCAGCACCTCCTGATCCAGTAACAAGGAACGGTCAATCGTCCACCGATTACTGAGACTTCTCTGCAGGAAACTCATATCCAGCACAACCGCAGAGTGGTCTGATAGGTGAGAGGGCAGATATGCTATATTCTTCACCTCCTCTCTCCAACGTGAGTCTAATAAAAAGTAATTGATTCGAGAGGCATGCCTATATTTCTTATTAAAAAATGAAAAATCCCTGCTGTTCCCCACCCTTTGTCTCCAAATATCGCACAAACTAAATTCCTTCATCATCCTCCTTAAATATTGTTGCGACTTAGGCGTGCCTCGCGACTTACAGTTATGCCTATCCAGCTCATTATCTAACACGACATTAAAATCACCCATCAGAATATCGTCGCAATTGGGGCCATACTATCCTGCTAAGACCAGATTACGAACCCCAAATTGTACTTTAACTATCACCCATCGCCCCGCTGTATCTGATCTAACTTCCAAAATTACCACATTCCCCTGCTGTGAATGTTTGACTAAAATTGCCACCCCTTTAGTATGATAGTTGTGCTCTGTGCATGAAAATGTTTGAACCCACCTCAACTTTTGTATTATGTTATTACACTCTGCCTTTGTTAAATGCGTTTCCTGCAAGACTAAAAGTTGCGCCGTTGAATCATGCAGATACTGTAATATTCGCTCCCTTCTCCCTCGCATCCTCAAGCCATTATCATTCCATGAAAGAATTTGCAATGATATGTTCTTCGCCCCCTGGCTTCTCTCCCTACTAGCTATCTTTCAAATCTTACGAAACAAATAGCTGGGTTGAACGAGGCACTACTTTTTTCTTTTTTCCCACTCTCACCCCCCAACCCCCACCCTACTCCCCCCCCTCCTACCCAAACCCCACCCGTGGAGAACCCCCCCCAACTAAGGACCATAATGATCCAAAATTTTAGAGCGCCCCCGCGTTCCTGGGGAATTTAAACTTTGAAAACAACATTATTTGGCGGTCTGCCCATTTTTAACTACTTCCAATAATTCATCCGCCTCACTTATATCTCTAATATTATACATTTTGTTGTTGTACATGACCCGGAGGAAGGCTGGAAATTTCAACTGGGCTGAGACCCCCAGAGACTTAAAAATCTCCAAACGTTTCCCGAGCTCCCACTGCCTATCCATAGTAACCCTGGATAAATCAGACCTGATCTCAAAAACAATATCATTCACTCTTAAAGATTTTTGTTTCAATGCTCTAGATAAGATCTTCTCTTTCATCTGGTACGTCAAAAAGTTTATCAAAATTTTCCGAGGTCTACTACTGTTCATCCGCATCTTCAAAGGGTCCCGATGAATTCTCTGAATTTCCTTTCCAATTTCCTCCTCAGTCTCCTCTAGATCGACTGCCGCTTTAATTAGTGACACTACAAAGGCCTTAAGATCTTTATCTTCTATACCTTCAGGAACTTTCAAAAGCTTTAAATTGTTTCTTCTTGAGTAATTTTCCAGTTGCTCAACCCTATTTTTTAATGCCTGCTCGCTCCCCTTCAATGTGTCAATCTCACCCTTATGTTGCACCAATTCCTCCTTTATACTCCCCATAGCTTCTTCCAGGGCCTGCGTTCTCTCCATTACACCATCAATTTTCCTTTCTAAAATAGCACAAACCTCTCTTATCTCCCCTTGATTTACTTCTGAATTCGCAAAGCCTTTCTTTACATCCTCAGAAATAGACAAAATCAACGCCTCCAACGAAGAGCTCAGCGAAGGGGAGGGAATAGGGACGGCTTGAGCGGATTCCTCGACCACCGTCTTAGACACAGAATCTTGTACCTCTGCGGCTATTACGTTTGGGATCTGAACTTGTAAGGGGGCCAACTGTTCCTCCCCCGTCAATGGCGGGGGGAACATCTTCTCCATCCTTGCTCCTTCTTTGCTTCCGCCGATTACTTGGGATGGCGCAACCATACTATTAACCGCCCGCCCCCTGCCCTCGCCAGCAGCATCATCCGACTGCAAAGTGGTGACCACCATTACCGCTCTAGCCTGACCAGGGGTAAGCTTGATTACTTCCGGTCTTACTTTAAAAAAAGACCTTAGGGAGGGCGTTAACTTATCTCTCCCCTTAAGCTTGCTTTGCCCCACCTTCCTCACAACAATCCTTCCTCCTTCCCCAGATTTGGATTTAGACCTTTTTTTGGCTAAACCCCCCTTTTCTCCCTTATCCGCTGTAGTCACAACCAAATTGTCCAGCTGCCGCTGATCAGTCCCCTTCACTCTTGTTAAGAAAAACGGGGGAGAAGGGGTATCACCCCCCCCACTCTGCCTCACCATTTTTCTCCCGGCTCCCTTCTCCGATGTTTCCTTGAGTTGTGCTCCTTGCCTTATGTTCTCAGCTGCTTCTCCAATGGAGCTGCTACTTCAGCTGCTGCTGCCGCTATTCCCCCGAAGGGGAATACGCGCCGCACCTTTCCGCGCCTGGCGCAGCTCCAGCGGGGCCCGGTGCCTCCAGACAGCCCCCGCTGCCCTCCAGCCTGCCTCTGTGTCGAAAAATCACGGTGCGCACATCCGTGTGCCTATGGCCGCGATCTGATCGGCAGCCTCGTCCTGCCGCGCCCCCAGGAACCGGAACCAGAAACGCCCTCGCGCGCTGCGTGAACGCCGCAGCCCGCCATGTTCTCCCCCAGGGCCGACATTTCTTGCTGAAAATCTAAAAATATATATCTAATAGAGCCGACGGTCAAATACTTAAAAAAAACACCGTCTTGAGTAGCCGGGCACCTACCCGGGGACCGCTCTCCTGCAGATGGAAAAGTTGCAGGGTACCCAGCGGCTGCAGGAGGGACTGTACCTGGAGATCAGGGATGACCTAAAACACATCTACACCATCCTGCTCACCATTGCAGGGGTGCTGGCTGACGTGGCAAATACCATGAGGGAGGCAGTGGCACACCAACGGGCCCCTGACACTAGCCAAACCGATGAACAGCCTTCCACCTACGTCGGCGCTAGTGGACAAGAGGCCCCGCCACAGGAACAACAAGCCACCAGCACCTCACCCCCTGCAGAAGAAGAACCACCCCACAAACAGTCCCTGCGATCCAGGCAGAAGCCAGAGAACATTGCCAAGACCCCCGCCAGCAAATAAAACTCTCCTGATTGTCACCCTTCTGTCCCACTCTGTCACCCTGTCCACCTTGAACTGCCAATACTCCCCTTCCTATGCCCCATTGGACAATGCACCTTTGATACCAAGAGACTGGACTCTACCCTGGACTTTCCTCCACCATCATCCCAGCCCATTGCATATCCCCCTCTACTTATGAGCACGTAAATAAACAACCTTGGAACAAACACAAATATGGAGTCTGTCAAATGATTCAAATATGTATTATTTCAACATTATCAAATCATTGCAAGCCATAAGTACAGTTAAATATACTTTGGAATGACCTTTGGCGAGCAGCAGTACACATAGCAGGAGCCAGAGTGGGGCACAGAGATATGAAAATAGAGATGCCAAAGGGTACAGTAAGTGGCCATAGACATAGGGAAATCAGGCTGCCATGTACAATGTCAACAGAAAACTGAAAATTTAAGTGAGGTTGCAGTCTCTTACCTGTGTGTCACTGGAAGTACTGCTGTATTATATTGCTTCTGTTGTTAACATCTTCTTCCTCTGCCTCCTCTTCCTCACTGTCCACAGGCTCCACTGCTACCACAAGACCATCTCCAGGCACATCTTCCAGCAGAAAAGGCACCTGGCGTCTCAAGGCCAGGTTGTGCAACATGCAACATGCAACGATGATCCTGCACACCTTCTTGGGTGATTAGTACAGGGATCCACCAGTCAGATGGAGGCACCAGAACCTGGCCTTCAGGAGGCTGAAGGTCCTTTCAATAATCCTCCTTGTACGCCCATGTGCCTCATTGTAATGTTACTCTGCCCTTGTCCTGGCATTCCTAACTAGGGTCAGTAGCCATGAGAGGTTGGGGTAACAAGTCACCTGCAAATATTGAGGGAAAACTGTTAGACACACACTAACCCGTAGGGACAACCCCATACCCAGACACCTACTTATCGGGTGGGGACCTCGGGCTCACTTATTAGCCACACCCGGTGCCTTTGGAGTTGGCCCATCACATATGGGATGCTGCTATTCCTCAAGATAAAGGCATCATGCACACAGCCAGGATATTTGGCATTCACATGGGAGATGTACTGGTCCACTAAAAACACCATCTGCACAGTCATAGAGTGATAGCTTTTTCTACTCCTGAAAACGTGTTCACTTCTCCAGGGGTGGGACAAATGCCACATGTGTACCATCAATGTCAGTAATGATGTTGGGGACATGTCCCAGGGCATAAAAGTCAGCTTTCACTGAGGCCAATCCTCCACCTGGGGAAATACGAAATACGATGTAGCTGCGCATGTGTTTCAGCAAGGCTGCCAACACTCTGCTCAACACGTTGGAAAACATTGGCTGAGACATCCCTGATGCCATGGCCACTGTTGTTTGGAAGGAACCACTTGCCAGGGAATGGAGCACTGACAGGACCTGCATGAGAGGGGGAATACCTGTGGCCTGGCAGATAGCTGACATCAGGTCTGGCTCCAATTGGGCACACAGTTCTTGGATTGTGGCACAATCAAGTCTGTCGGTTATGATAATGTTTCTATCCTCCATTGTCGCAAGGTCTACCGGGGGTCTGTACACAGGAGGATGCCGCCATCTCATATTCAGCCTCAGCGGTTGAAGCCTATGGAAGAAAACGGTGAGCAGAGGGTCATATTCAAACATCTATTGCACTAATGATGATGTATTTCCTTTACAGAACTATTATGTGAATCCGACAATCTGTTGCTGTGCCAATGTCTGCTGTGACGCAGTTAGGTGCCATGCCCTGTGCCCCCCTAAATTGGCGGCTGCCTGACCTTTGAGGAGGGACAAGTGGAAATGAGGTAATTCCGCTGGTGTTGTGTGCTGTTGTGATAGGCGGTCGAAGACCGCTGCCCAACTTTGCATTGGTTATCATTGAGGCCTATGGGTTCCCGGAGCCAATGGCGAAGTACGCAGGCAGTGATGGTACACACTGCCACAGATGTGACCACCATTTTCCATCTGTTCACTCACTTTTTAGAGGCCTTCAACAGGAGAGGATCTATACTGCAAGTGCTGCTGTGACCTGTGTCTGGAAGCAACAATTGCTCATGTGTCTGGGGAAAGGGCCCCTGCCTTCACTGTGGAGGAGTTGGAGAAACTGGTAGATGCGGTCCTACCCCAGTACACGTTACTCTACGGTCCTCCAGACAAACAGGTGAGTACACTGTGAGCATGATGCGTGGGTCATGAATGTATTGAGTGATGTGTGTGCAAGTCACATGTGGGGGTGGCAGACGCGTCCTGGCCAGAGTGCTGCATGTAAGGTGGTCAATGTATGTGCATCAGGGGATGGGAAGGAGCTGAGTGTGATGGTCCAGACGGTTGACTAATTCACTTTTCTGCTGTCTTTTCCATGCAGGTCAGCGCCCAACAGAAAAAGGGTATTTGGTGTGTCATCGCCAAGGAGGTGCAGACCCTGGGGGTCTTTGACAGGCGGAGCACCCACTGCTGCAAAAGGTGGGAGGATCTGCGCAGCTGGGCAAAGAAGATGGCGGAGGCCCAGCTGGGGCTGGCCTCCCAATGAGAAAGGGGTGCCCGTAACATCATGACCCCCCTGATGTTCAGCATCCTGGCTGTGGCCCATCTGGAGTTGGATGGGCGATTGAAGGCATCACAGCGGCCACAAGGGGGTGAGTACAGATTCTGAATTTTGAATTTGCGCGCGTTAAGAGTTACCTGGGTGGGGGATGTGGGCTATGGGTGCCCCTAGGCCAGGGCGAAGCTGACAGGGTAGGTCCCTTTTTGGGCAGGATCTCAAGCACTCCTACCCCAATAGTGTTAGTGGGCATCTACTGATGGGCAGGGTCCTGTGGGTTTCAGGTGTGCAGCTAATGGCGGTAGGCATTGTACCCCATGGACTGGTGACTCTCTTAGTAACTGGTAGTGCATGGCCTACTGCATAGGGCTGCTCCCTGTCTGTTTTGTACGCCAACGGTAGTGGTGTTGCTGGCACTGACCAAGTGTATCCTCTGTCTCTCCCCCCTTTTTGTTTTGTCACCCTGTCCTTGTGTGCATTAGCATAATCTGCCGGAGGAGCAGAGGCACCGGGGATGGTGGGAGCTGCATCCCACATGGTCCTGGAGGCCGAATCCACCGACCGTGAGGGCACGGTGGGACAGAGGGCGAGGGGATCACCACAACGGGGACAGGAGGAGAGACCACAGACAGCGACTCCTCCTCTGATGGAAGCTCCCTGGAGGTGGCAGGCACTTCTGTGCCCACCCCAAAAACAGGTACAAATGCCACCCCCCTACCAGCACTGCCCTCCCAGCAGCCCCTCAGAATGTTTCCTGTGCCCGCTCACCCAGGACGGTGGGCATCTCCTTCACCCCAGGCACCTCAGGCCCTGCCCCAGTTATCCCTGCTGCCCTCAGTGAGGGGGCTATTGACCTCCTGAGAACCCTCACTGTTGGGCAGCCAACCATACTGAATGCCATCCAGGGTGTCAAGAGGCATTTGCAGCAAACAAATGCATACCTGGAGGGCATTCACTCTGGCGTGGGGGCCCAACAGAGAGCATTTCAGGCTCTGGCCTCCTCTCTGATGTCAGCCCTTGTATCTGTCTCCAGCCTCCCCCCTCCAACTTCCTCTACCCAGATCCAATCCCCTCAACCCCAGCCTATCCCAAGCACACCTTCAGACCAGCATTCACCCAAATCAACACACAAAAATGGCTCAGGCAAACCCAAGCACCACACTTCATCTCACAGGCACTCACACATGCACCATCCCCATGCAGACACACCAACATCCACTGCCTCCATTGTGTCCCCCTCCTCCTCATCGTCTACCTCCCTCCCAGTAGCATCTCCACTCACACCTGCATGCACTACATCCTCATCTACTACCTCCATCACCAGCACGCCCATCACAACACACCCCTCACGATCAGCAACCACCCCCATCCATGCACACATACCCTGTGTCCTCTCCCACTGTGTCTGTGACCCCTCCTCCCAAAGTACACAAACGCAAGCACCCACCCACCCAACAGCCATCCACCTCACAACAGCATCCAGCCCATGCACCTGCACCCAAACTCAGCAGACAGACACCTCCTACAACCACTCTTTCGTCCTCCACTCCCAAACCCTCTCCCTTGTCCCGCCCAGTGTCTCTAAGAAGATTTTCCTGGCAAACATTGACCTCTTCCCTACCCCTCCCCCCCAGTCCTTCCTCTCGGGCCCGGGTATCCAGAACCCAGGCCAGCACCTCAGCCACCAAATCTACATCCGCTGTCATAACTGCAACCCACAGAGGCTCAAAGGGGCACCCGTCAGTCCAGCCAGTGTGCGACCAACCCCTGCAAAGGACAAAACCATTCCGCCACCTGCCAAGGTGAAGAAGGGGACAGCATACAGCAAGGCCAAGGAGCATGAACCACCCAGAAGGGCCTCCTCAAAAAATCCAGCTGCCAGACCTAAGGTCACACCACCACCTGCCATGGTGAGGAATGGGCAGAAAACACCAGGCAAGGCACTTCAGCCTTCGGAGGCTGCAGGTGAAGGCATGGTGGCTACCAGCACAACTGCCAGCCCCACCACCTGCTCCATGGCCAGCACCTCCAGCAGCCCCGTCACAAGCACTGCCACCTGCACCGCCGCTACCACCACTACTGTCAGCAGCAGCAGCCCCAGTGGGCAGCCGTCCGAGGCTGCAGGAGAAAGGCTGGAGCCTCCCTCCACCACTGGCAGTACCACCACCTGCACTGCCGCAAGCACCGCCTCAGGCCCCACCACAAGCACCACCACTTGCACCGCTGACAGTAGGAGCACTACCAGCAGCAGCAATCCCAGTGGGCAGCCGTCCGAGGCTGCAGAAGATTGTATGAAGGTAGCCCCTTTCTAGCCTTGTTACCCCCACTGTTGGCCTATTTGTGAGTATATGTCAGGGTGTTTTTACTGTCTCACTGGGATCCTGCTAGCCAGGGCCCAGTCCTCATAGTGGAAACCCTATGTTGTCAGTGTGTATGATATGTGTCACTGGGATCCTGCTAGACAGGACCCCAGTGCTCATATGTTTTTGGCTCTATGTGTTCCCTGTGTGGTGCCTAACTGTATCACTGAGGCTCTGCTAACCAGAACCTCAGTGTTTATGCTCTCTCCGCTTTTAAAATTGTCACTGCAGGCTAGTGACTAATTTGACCAATTCTGATTGGCACACTGGAACACCCTTATAATTCCCTAGTACATAATACCTAGGTACCCAGGGTATTGGGGTTCCAGGAGATCCCTATGGGCTGCAGCATTTCTTTTTCCACCTATAGGGAGTTCAGACAATTCTTACACAGGACTGCCAAAGGCAGCCTAAGTGAAATAATGTCCACGTTATTTCACAGCCATTTTACACTGCACTTAAGTAACTTATATGTCACCTATATGTCTAACCCTCTCTTAGTGAAGTTTAGGTGCAAAGTTACTTAGTGTGAGGGAACCCTGGCACTAGCCAAGGTGCCCCCACATTGTTCAGGGCAAATTCCCCGAACTTTGTGAGTGTGGAGACACCATTACACGTGTGAACTAAATATAGGTCAATACCTATATGTAGCATCACAAAGGTAACTCCGAACATGGCCATCTAACACGTCTAGGATCATGGAATTGTCACCCCAATACCATTCTAATATTGGGGAGACAATTCCATGCATCCCCGGGGCTCCAGCATAGAGCCCGGGTACTGCCAAACTAACTCTCTGGGGTTTTCCCTGCAGCTACCGCTGCTGCCAACCCTCAGGCAGGTTTCTGCCCCCTGGGGCCTGAGCAGCCCAGTCCCAGGAAGGCAGAACAAAGGATTTCCTCTGAGAGAGGGTGTTACGCCCTCTCCCTTTGGGAATAGGTGTTAAGGGCCTGAGAAGAGTAGCCTCTACTGGCCTCTGGAAATGCTTTGAAGGGCAAAGATGGTGCCCTCCTTGCATAAGCCAGTCTACACCGGTTCAGGGATCCCCCCAGCCCTGCTCTGGTGTGAAACTGGACAAAGGAAAGGGAAGTGACCACTCCCCTGACCAGCACCTCCCCAGGGGAGGTGCCCAGAGCTCCTCTAGTGTGTCCCAGACCTCTGCCATCTTGAATGCAGAGGTGTGAGGGCACAATGGAGACCTCTGAGTGGTCAGTGCCAGCAGGTGATGGCAGAGACCCCTCCTGATAGGTGCTTACCTCTCTCTGTAGCCAATCCTCCTCTGAGGGCTATTTAGGGTCTCTCCTGTGGGTTTCTCATCAGATAACGAAAGCAAGAGCTCACCAGAGTTCCACTGCACTTCTCTCTTTGACTTCTGCCAAGGATCGACCGCTGACTGCTCCAGGACGCCTGCAAAACCACAACAAAGTAGCAAGAAGACTTCCAGCAACATTGTAGCCCCTCATCCTGATGGCTTTCTCGACTGTTTCCTGGTGGTGCATGCTCTGTGGGCTGTCTGCTTTCGCCCTGCACTGGAATCCAAGAATAAATCTCCCATGGATCGACGGAATCTTCCCCCGGCCAACGCAGGCACCAAGCTTCTGTTTCACCGGTCCTCTGGGTCCCCTCTCATCCCGACGAGCATGGTCCCTTGTACACAGGAGCTAGGTCCAAGAGTCCCCGACAGTCCAGTGGCCCTTCTGTCCAAATTTGGTAGAGGTAAGTCCTTGCCTCCCCATGCCAGGCAGTAATCCTGTGTACTGCATGAACTGCAGCTGCTAGGGCTTCTGTGGACTTTTGCAAGACTTCATGTGTGCACAGTACAGCCAAGGTCCCCAGCACTCCGTCCTGCATTGCCCAACTCACTGAGTTGGACTCCGACTTCGTGGGACCCTCTTTTGTTGTGCTGAGATGACCGCCATGCTCAGATCTTCTGAATGCCTGTTCAGGTGCTTCTGCAGGTGCTGCCTGCTTTTGCATGGGCTCTCTTTGTTGCTGAGTGCCTCCTCTTTCTCCACATCCAAGGGGCGACCTCCTGGTCCTTCCTGGGCCCTGGCAGCACCCAAACCTTCAACTGTGACTCTTGCAGATAGCAAGGCATGTTTGTAGTCTTTCTGCATGGAAAAAACTCTGCGTCCTCGAGCCTGCCGTGGGACATCTTCTGACCAAGGGAGAAGTTCCTGGAACCTTCCGTTGTTGCAGAATCTTTGGCTTCTTCCACCCAGAGGCAGCCCTTTTGCACCTTCATCCGGGGTTTAGTGGGCTCCTGCCCCCCCTGGACATTTGCGTGACTCTTGGACTTGGTCCCCTTCCTTTGCAGATCCTCAGGTCCAGGAATCCATCTTCAGTGCTTTGCAGTCAGTTGTTGTCTTTGCAGAATCCCCTATCTCAACTTTACTGTCTTTCTGGGGTAGTAGGGTAACTTTACTCCTACTTTTCAGGGTCTTGGGGTGGGGTGTCTTGGACACCCTTAGTGTTTTCCTACACTCCCAGTGACCCTCTACACACTACACTAGGCATGGGGTCCATTCGTGGTTCGCATTCCACTTATGGAGAATATGGTTTGTGTTGCCCCTAGACCTATTGTCTCCTATTGCATTCTATTGTGTTCTACAGTGTTTGCACTACTTTTCTAACTGTTTACTTACCTTATTTTGGTTTGTGTGTATATTTTGTGTATTTTACTTAACACCTAGGGAGCATATCATCTGAGATACTTTTGGCATATTGTCACTAAAATAAAGTACCTTTGTTTTTAGTCGCTCTGAGTATTGTGTTTTCTTGTGATATAGTGCTATATGATATAAGTGGTATAGTAGGAGCTTTGCATGTCTCCTAGTTCAGCCTAAGCTGCTCTGCTATAGCTACCTCTATCAGCCTAAGCTGCTAGAACACCTCTAATATACTAATAAGGGATAACTGGACTTGGCACAAGGTGTAAGTACCACTAGGTATCCACTATAAGCCAGATCAGCTTCCTGCATTGGTGGTGGGATAAGTACTTGTAACTGCTTTACCACTTTGTCATTGGTGCTTTCCATAAGAAGAACATCTACCAAATACTTCAGAATATACACAGTAAACTAAACAGTTTACTTTCCTTCTCTAAAACTTTCTATAAAGTTTCTAAAAAGTTTCTGAAAACTTTCAAAAGTTTGAAAACGTTTTACTCTGTTCTTTAAAAAGCTCTAAAAAACGTTTTTCTCTCTCTGTCCTAGACCTTTTCTGTCATGTCTGCAGTAGAGCTACTTCCCACAGTTGTCCTGGCAACATATGGGAATCTAATCTTTAAAAGTTTGAGGGGTCTCTGCATTGCAAGAGGTTTAGCAATTGGTAAGAATCCTACAAAAGATCTTCTCCTTAGCCTTCTCCTAGAAAGTGACCAGAACAAGTCTGGCCCACCCCAGGATCAAGAGGTAGAGGAGGGGGGTACCCAGCCAGATTCAGAGGAGTCCCCTGAGGATGCTGGGGAGGGTTCTTCCAAGGATCTGCCAGCTAAGAGGCCACCAAGTGACATTGGTAGTGGGAGGGGGTCACACATTAGTAGAGCACGTTTCATTCCTAAAGGCCAGGTTACTGGAGTCCAGCCAGTTAGGGACAGGTCTCTCTCTGCCAATTCCCACATTTCTTCTGTGTCTCACAATTCCCAAGCCTCCGACCCTGAGGATAACTTAATGGAAAGGGAACTCAGAAAGCTGAGGTTGGAAGAGGCCAGGCTGAAGCTTAAACAGCAGCAGCTGGCCTTAGACAGGGAATCTCTGGATGTGGAAAGGAAAAGGCAGAGGTTGGGTTAGTTCCCTATGGTGGCAGCAGCAGTGTTTTTGATAGCAATGCTGTTAGAGAACAAGATTCCAGAAACCTGCATAAGTTAGTCCCCCCTTACAAGGAGGGGGGTGACATTAACAAGTGGTTTGCCGCACTTGAGAGGGCCTGAATGGCACAGTTGGTCCCTCAAAGGCAGTGGGCTGCTCTCTTGTGGCTATCTTTCACTGGTAAGGATAGGGATAGGCTCCTTACTATCAGAGAAAGTGATGCTAATAACTACAAAGTTTTGAATGATACACTCTTGGATGGATTTGGCTTAACAACTGAACAAACAGGATTAAGTTCAGAGACACCAGAAAAGAGTCCTCTCAAGCCTGGACAGACTTTTTTAGACTGTACAGTGAAGGCCTTGGAGGACTGGTTACATGGCAGTAAGGTGACTGACTATGAAAGCCTGTATAATCTAATCCTGTGAGAGCATATTTTGAACAATTGTGTGTCTGATTTGTTGCATCACTACTTGGCAGACTCAGATCTGACCTCTCCCCAAGAATTGGGATAGAAGGCAGACAAATGGGTCAGAACAAGAGTGTACAGAAAAGCTCATACAGGAGCTGACAAGGATGGCAAGAAGAAAGATGGTGAGAAATCTCAGGATAAGCATGGGGATAAGGGTACAACTAAAGATCCTTCTTCAAATCCTAAACACTCTTCAGGGGGTGGGGATAAATCAACTTCTTCCTCTTCTTCACAACCCACACACATTAAAAAGCCTTGGTGCTATGTGTGTAAAAATAAAGGCCATTGGCAAGGGGACAAGTCCTGCCCATGTAAATCCCCTGAGCCTACCATCACTAATACATCAAATTCTAGTGCCCCTAGCAGTAGTGGTAATAGTGGTGGGACTGCTGGCAACAGTCAAAATAAGGGTGTAGTTGGGTTCACTTATGGGTCCATCATAGAAACTGGGGTAGTCAGTCCAAAGACAGTTTCTGTCACACCTGGTGGCATTGGCCTTGCCACGCTGGCTGCTTTTCTCCTTACAATGGATAATGTAGGAGGCTGGCCTGGCTTATAGTGGGTCCCTTGTGGTACTTACACCTTGTGCCAGGTCCAGTTTTCCCTTATTAGTAGAATAGAGGTGTTTCTAGCAGCTTAGGCTGATAGAGGTAGCTATCGCAGAGCAGCTTAGGCTGTACTAGTGGACATGCAAAGCTCCTACTATACCACTTATATAATATAGCACAATATCACAAGAAAACACAATACTCAGAGTTACGAAAAATAAAGGTACTTTATTTTAGTGACAAAATCCCAAAAGTATCTCAGAGGATACCCTCACTTAGGAGGTAAGTAATATATACAAATTATATGCACACAAACCAAAAACAGGTAAGTAAAATTAAGAAAAGTAGTGCAAACAATGTAGAATCGCAATAGGTTGCAATAGGTAGAAATAGGCCTAGGGGCAGCAAAAACCATATACTCCAAAAGTGGAATGCGAACCACAAATGGACCCCAGGCCTAGTGTAGGCTGTAGAGTGTCGCTGGCACTGTGAGAAAACAGTAAGGGTGTCCAAGATACCCCATCCTAAGTCCCTGAAAAGTAGGAGTAAAGTTACCCTACTACCCCAGAAAGACAGTATAGTCGAGATAGGGGATTCTGCAAGAACCACAACCACCACCACCACCAAAACACTGAAGACGGATTCGTGGACCTGAGGACCTGCAAAGGAAGGGGACCAAGTCCAAGAGTCACGCAAATGTCCAGGGGGGGCAGGAGCCCACTAAACCCCAGATGAATGTGCAAAAGGGCTGCCTCTGGGTGGAAGAAGCCAAAGATTCTGAAACAACGGAAGGAGCCAGGAACTTCTCCTTTGGCCAGAAGATGTCACACGGCGTGCTGGAGGATGCAGAGGTATTCCCATGCAGAAATACTGCAAACAAGCCTTGCTAGCTGCAAGAGTTGCGGTTGAGGATTTTGGGGGCTGCTGGGGACCAGGAAGGACCAGGATGTCACCCCTTGGAGGAGGAGACAGAGGGGGCACCCAGCAACCCGATAACCCCCACAGAAGCAGGCAGCACCCGTAGAAGTAATGGAACAGGCACTTAGAAGATCTGAGGACAGTGTTCGACTCAGAGTCACAAAGGAGGGTCCCACGATGTCGGAGTCCAACTCAGAAAGTTGAGCAATGCAGGGCAGAGTGCTGGGGATCCAGGCTAGGCTGTGCATCAAAGAATCCTTGGAAAAGTGCACAGAAGCCGGAGCAGCTGCAGATCATGCAGTACACAGGATTACTGTCTGGCGAGGGGAGGCAAGGACTTACCTCCACCAAATTTGGACAGAAGGGCCACTGGACTGTGGGAGACACTTGGACCCAGCTCCTGTGTTCAAGGGACCATGCTCATCGGGATGAGAGGGGACCCAGAGGACCGGTGATGCAGAAGTTTGGTGCCTGTGTTGGCAGGGGGAAGATTCCCTTGACCCACAGGAGATTTCTTCTTGGCTTCCAGTGCAGGGTGAAGGCAGACAGCCCTCAGAGCATGCACCACCAGGAAACATTTGAGAAAGCCGGCAGGATGAGGCACTACAATGTTGCTGGTAGTCGTCTTGCTACTTTGTTGCGGTTCTGCAGGCATCCTGGAGCACTCAGCGGTCGATCCTTGGCAGAAGTCGAAGAGGGAAGTGCAGAGGAACTCTGGTGAGCTCTTGCATTCGTTATCTGCAGAATAGCCCAGAGGAGAGACCCTGAATAGCCCTCAGAGAAGGATTGGCTACTGAGGAAGGTAAGCACCTATCAGAGGGGGTCTCTGACATCACCTGCTGGCACTGGCCACACAGAGCTGTCCATTGTGCCCCAACACCTCTGCATTCAAGATGGGACACACTGGGGGAGCTCTGGGCACCACCCCTGGGGTGGTGATGGACAGTGGAGTGGTCACTCCACTTTCCTTTGTCCAGTTAGGTGCCAGAGCAGGGGCTGGGGGATCCCTGAACCGGTATAGACTGGTTTATGCATGGAGGGCATCATCAGTGCCCTTCAAGGGTCTCTCCTGTGGGTTTCTCTTCAGATAATGAATGCAAGAGCTCACCAGAGTTCCTCTGCATCTCCATCTTTGACTTCTGCCAAGGATCGACCACTGACTCCTCAAGGACGTCTGCAAAACCGCAACAAAGTAGCAAGACGACTTCCATCAACATTGTAGCGCATAATCCTGCCAGCTTTCTCGACTGTTTCCTGGTGGTTCATACTCTGAGGGCTGTCTGCCTTCACCCTGCACTGGAAGCCAAGAAGAAATCTCCCGTGGGTCGACGGAATCTTCCACCTGCTAACGCAGGCACCAAACTTCAGCTTCACTGGTCCTCTGGGTCCCCTCTCATCTCGAAAAGCGTAGTTCCTGGAACACAGGAGCTGGATCCAAGTGACCGCGACTGTCCAGTGGTCCTTCTGTCCAAATTTGGTGGAGGTAAGACTTTGCCTCCCCACCTAGACAGAAATCCTGTGTACTGTGTGAACTGCAGCTGCTAGGGCTTCTGTGCACTTTTGCAAGGACCGTCCTGCATTGACCACCGACTTTGTGGGACTCTCCTTTATAGTGTTGAGTTGACCGCCAATGCTCAGATTTCTTTAATGCCTGTTCAAGTAATTCTCTTGGTGCTGCCTGCTTCTGCATGGGCTCTTCATGTTGCTGAGTACCCCCTCTGTCTCCGCCTCCAAGGGGTGACCTCCTGGTCCTTCCTGGGCCTGGGCAGCACCCATTTTCTTTAACAGCGACCTTTGCAGCTAGCAAGGCTTGTTTGCTGTCTTTCTGTGTGGAAACAACTCTGCATCCTCCAGCATACCGTGGGACATCTTCTGTGTAAAGGAGAAGTTTCTGGCACCTTCTGTTGTTGCAGAATCTTCAGCTTCTTCCACCCAGAGGCAGCCATTTTGCACCTTCATCTGGGGTTTAGTGGGCTCCTGCCCCCCCCCCCCCCGGACACTTGTGTGAACCTTGGACTTGGTCCTCTTCCTTTGCAGGTCCTAAGGTCCAGGAATCCTTCTTCAATGCTTTGCAGTCTGTTGTGGTCTTTGCGGAATCAGCTATCACGACTTTAGTGTGTTTCTGGGGAAGAAGGGTAATTTTACTCCTACTTTTCAGGGTCTTGGGGTGGGGTATCTTGGACACCCTTAGTGTTTTCTTACACTCCCAGTGTCCCTCTACACACTACAATAGGCCTGGGGGTGCCTAAGTGGTTCGCATTTCACTTTCTTAGTATATGGTTTGTGTTGCCCCTAGGCCCATTGCATCTCATTGTATTCGATAGTGTTTGCACTACTTTTCTAACTGTTTACTTACCTGATTTTGATGTGTGTGTATATTATGTGTATTTTATTTACCTCCTAAGGGAGTATATCCTCTGAGATATTTTTGGCACATTGTCACTAAAATAAAGTACCTTTATTTTTAGTAACTCTGAGTATTGTGATTCTTATGATATAGTGCTATATGATATAAGTGATATAGTAGGAGTTTTGCATGTCTCCAAGTTCAGCCTAAGCTGCTCTGTTATAGCTACCTCTATCAGCATAAGCTGCTAGAACACTACTAATCTACTAATAAGGGATAACTGGACCGGGCACAAGGTGTAAGTACCATCAGGTACCCACTATAAGCCAGGCCAGCCTCCTACACCATCCACCTCACAACACCATACAGCCCATGCACCTGCACCCAAATCCAGACACCTCCAACAACCACTCCCTCATCCTCCACTCCAATTCCTTCTCCCTCCTCCCACCCAATGTCCCCAGAAAGCTTTTCCTTGCTCAATTTAACCTCTTTCCTTCCCCTCCCCCCGTCCTGCATGTATGGCCAGGGTATCACGAACCCAGCCAAGCACCTCAGCCGCACAGTTTATTAGCCCAGTCCTAACCGCACCCACTTGTGGTTGAAAGGGATTCAGGCCACATGTACTGACAGGGAAGGAGCCTGCACCAGCCAGCCTAAAGGGGAAGGAACCTGCCCCATCAGGCAAGAAGGGCAAGGAGCCTGAACCTGCCACACGAATGCTGTGATGAAGCCCCCACCACCAACCATGATTGTGCATCCATCCGCAGGTGCAGGGGATGTGCAGGAGCATCTCCCCACCAGCAGGACCACCACTGTGCAGTCGTCACCACTGGCAGACACTAAGTAATCCTGCCTCCATGAGTTGCTGTGCGGCCTGCCCCCTCCAGAACCAGTGGGTAAGACACCCACTCAAGAGACTGTGGCCTTGCAATCCCCAGGACCAAGCACAGGGGTATGTTACCCCATCCAGAACCAGTGGGAAAGACACTCACTCAAGTGACTGTGGCCTTGCACTCCCAGGACCAAGCACAGGGCATGTTGCCCCATTCAGAACCAGTGGAGAAGACACCCACTTGAGAGACTGTGGCCTTGCACGCCCCAGGACCAAGCACAGGGCATGTTGCCCCATCCAGAACCAGTGGAGAAGACACCCACTCGAGAGACTGTGGCCTTGCACTCCCCAGGATCAAACACAGGGCTTGTTGCCCCCTCCAGAACCAGTGGGAAAGACACACACTAGAGAGACTGTGGCCTTGCACTCTTCAGGACAAAGCACAGGGCATGTTGCCCCCTCCAGAACCAGTGGTCTTGTTTCATCTCCCGGCTGAGGTGCACCCCTCACCCCCGTGAGATGCCTGTCTATTTACCAACTGATGCCCCTCCAGTGTTCTCAATGGTTGAAGCAGGTGACAAGTGGGTTCTTGGGCTTTTTCTGTAAATTTGTATATATCTGTTATATTGCCTAATTTATTATTTCTACTGTGTTGTTCTTATTAGAAACACTTTGGCGAAATCATTTTGTCCTTGCATTATTCAGCCGATTTATGGGAATAAATTGTTTTTGTCATGCATCTGGTTGTGTGCATGTTGTGTGTGTATGGGGTGTGTGTGGTGCGTGTGTGTGTCACTGTCGTTTTTCTTCCCCTCTCTCTTGTGTGCTAGGTGGCTGTGCTCACCATCATCGTCTTCACCGGCGCTGGTGTTCATGGTGGAGCAGAACATAGAATATCATCGGAAAGACATGCAGTTCAGGCTCCATGGCGGCTTGGTTCTTTCCTGTGTCTCCAAAGGGGAGTCCTTTCACTTCTGAGCTCAGTTTCTGCCAGGCTTTTGATGTCGTTGGTACTGCCCTGGAAAAGGTGATGGTTTGCAGGGTCTTAATATGGTGGGCGGAACATCAACATCCGCCTGGCTGTAGGTGGCTACCGCCTTGGTGGCTGTTGTTTCCACCCTGTTGCCCCATCCAGAACCAGTGGAGAAGACACCCACTCGAGAGACTGTGGCCTTGCACTCCCCAGGATCAAACACAGGGCATGTTGCCCCCTCCAGAACCAGTGGGAAAGACACACACTAGAGAGACTGTGGCATTGCACTCTTCAGGACAAAGCACAGGGCATATTGCCCCCTCCAGAACCAGTGGTCTTGTTTCATCTCCCGGCTGAGGAGCACCCCTCACCCCCGTGAGGTGCCTGTCTATTTACCAACTGATGCCCCTCCAGTGTTCTCAATGGTTGAAGCAGGTGACAAGTGGGTCCTTGGGCTTTTTCTGTAAATTTGTATATATCTGTTATATTGCCTAACTTATTATTTCTACTGTGTTGTTCTTATTAGAAACACTTTGGCAAAATCATTTTGTCCTTGCATTATTCAGCCGATTTATGGGAATAAATTGTTTTTGTCATGCATCTGGTTGTGTGCATGTTGTGTGTGTATGGGGTGTGTGTGGTGCGTGTGTGTGTCACTGTCGTTTTTCTCCCCCTCTCTCTTGTGTGCTAGGTGGCTGTGCTCACCATCATCGTCTTCACCGGCGCAGGTGTTCATGGTGGAGCAGAACATAGAATATCATCGGAAAGACATGCAGTTCAGGCTCCATGGCGGCTTGGTTCTTTCCTGTGTCTCCAAAGGGGAGTCCTTTCACTTCTGAGCTCAGTTTCTGCCAGGCTTTTGATGTCGTTGGTACTGCCCTGGAAAAGGTGATGGTTTGCAGGGTCTTAATATGGTGGGCGGAACATCAACATCCGCCCGGCTGTAGGTGGCTACCGCCGTGGTGGCTGTTGTTTCCACCCTGGTGGTCAGTGTGGTACATTGGCTGTCTTTCAGCGATCTTTCCGCCATGGTCATAGTTTGGCAGTAGTTACCACCAGCCTGTTGGCCGTCGTAATGCCACTTTATCACTGGCCACCAGGGTCGTAATGAGGGCCTAAATCTGTTTGAGTCACGGTCAAATAATGGGGGCGTGTCTTTCCACTTTTGTCTGCCAGATTAGTAATTCTATTGTGTTTGATACCCTTCAGAAGAGTCTAGGACGTTAGGGCCTTGGACATACAAGGGATGAGTTTCACCCTAAATGTAAGGTGGGAGTTGGGAGGCTGGGGCTACTTAATAGCTCCTTGCAGCAGCATGTATTTCATGCTGCTAGAAGCATAAGGCTAGTGCTGAGAGAGAAGAGTTCAGGGGGTTAGAAAAGGTGACAGGGACAATAGGGTGAATAGTAAAGTACAGTTGGGCAAAAAGGTGACAGATGAGGGGTGAAAAAGATTTACAGTGCAAAAGGGTCAGGGATGTGCAAGTGCAGGTCAGTGCTTGTTTATTTTGAGCTTACTGGAGGTTGGCTGTGCCTCCAGGAAGCTGTCATGTGATCAATAAAAGGAGTGTTTACAAAGTTTTTTTTAATACGATTTTGCACAGGCATATGTAAAAAATTCTTGACTTTGTGACTTTTATGTCGATTGTGAAATAGCAATATCCTGGAGGGTCTAATTGTTATACTTAACTATACCAACCCTTAGCATGAACTACCAAACAGAATTGCTAAAATTGAAAACATTGCAAATGTCCAACATCCGACTCATGCCCAACTTCAAAATCTGTTCTGCTGTCTGGCAAGCAAAAAACTGTAAGTAATCTCAGAATGTAACTGCCCATTGGACAACAGTTTAGTATTGCCTGCATATTGGTGTCATTGCAGTACATCCTCTTATGCATGCACTTTTCTAACACACTATTTTCAGCAGAGTGGCAAGTACGTGCTATGCATTAAATTGAGAATGAGGCTTAGCACAGCCGTCAAGCGCATTGGGATGTGTATGTCTAGGTGGGAATGGCTTGACATAGAGAGAAAGATGGCCACATTTGCGCAGCACTCCTTGGAACTGGACACACGACTAGCACGGTATTATGTTCCTACCTCTGTTCAGAGGCCTCCAGTGTTGCTGCCTACCACCTTAACTCCACAGCATGACCACTTCCGCTCAATTTCTCCATTCGGACCACAATGGGAAACAAACATCCTCCATCAATGCAGTTTGCCTGAAGGTAGTGGCTGCCATTTTAGAAGGTCAAAGGTGAGGACAATGAAGCATGCGTCATTAGGGCAACATGCTCTTAACGGCAAAAAAGAGCTGCTAAGCATTTAACAGAAAGGAAAGAATGCTTCTAAACTTTATTCAGTGTTCATTTTAACTGACCAAGTTTACTTTACTTGCTGGAGGAGTTATTTATGGCCACATCAATTTTATAAGCCAGTCATTATTTTCCTCATGGAGTGAAGGACAAATTACCTGCACGAAGGAATTACCTATTTGCTAAATCATTCCTCACCATTTATTAACTATATTTTTCAAATAGGAACATCGTATATTTATAAATAGAGAATTGTCTCTGACCTTGAATCTTCAAGACAGGGATTGCATTTCTTCCTCTTATATGTATAGAAATCTTGTTTGGGCAGACAGAAAAAGGTGCATAGAATAGCTTTCATGGCATCCACATACAAATTTCTTTTCAAAATATTGTCTATCGTCTCCAAATTCAACAAAATTGAGGATTCGACTACTACTGCTAATAAGGGAAATTCAGTTGCCTCTCCGCCTATACCTATAGCATTGATGACTTTGAAAACCTCTACCAAACGTCTAAAAAAAGATGCACCTTCTCCAACTAAATCACTCCCCACTGCATCAATGGACATGTTACTAGAAGAGATTTGTGCACTACGTCCAGATATGGAAGAAACAAATGCTAAACTTCAACTCCTTAGTGATGGATGGTCTCAGGTGGATGAAAGACTTGTCACAGTTGAGGGGAATGCCACTTTGAAGCTACTAAAATTCAGGTCATTACTCTCCAGTCGCAAGTCTCTTCACCACAAAGGCAAGTTGAAGACCTGGAAAATAGAAACAGATGTAATAATCTGTGTATCTATGGTTTGCCTGAAGGAACTTAAGGTACCGAGCTGATTGCATTCTTTAAATCTTGTATTCCCAAGGTATTACATGTGCCAGTAACAATTTCACTTAATATTCAATGTGCTCACAGACTGGGTCATCAACCAACCATTGTACCCACTTCTAAGAGACCAAGAGGAGTTATTTTATATTTATTGGAGTATACAGATTTACTTAATGTTCTATCAACATTTAGATCAATAAAACACTCTTCCTGGTTAGAGAATACATTATATTTTTCACAAGACTCTGCCAAAAGTACTGCAAACAGACGTAAGAAATTTATCAGCATGAGACCAGTGCTTCATTCCCTGGATGATCATTTAGGCCTTTTTTCATCCTTGCTTATTTAAGAAATTTATAGGCATAAGATGACAACCTACAATGACCACCCCAAACTAAAGATTTTTACTGAGTCCTGCAAATCAGAGAATATGGATACATCTCGATTATCTCAGTTCCAATCATACAATGTTGGCCTCTTTTTCTTTTCATCTATATAGCTGATCTTCACTGTTTATGCACAATTTGTATAAATAGCATGATTAATATTTCCATCCTCCATTATTCATAATTATTCATAATTATCAGTTCTCTTAACTTATTTATTATCTTCTTCCTATAGGGGTTGTTTCATTAGTTGTACCGCTCCCTGTTATTTGATCTATGTGCTCTGGTCATCCCGATGTCCATCTCCCTGGAGTCTATGCACGTCATCTATTCCATGTGGTCTCACCCCCCACCTTATGTTTGGATTCTTTGGTATGTTTTTCTTTATATTCATTCTCTTAGGAGTGACTTTTCTTTTTCTTATTACACAATTTTATCATTTCCATATTATTTACTTTACTTTTCTCTCTCATTTTCTCTGTATCTATTTTGACCTCTTCATTTCACTATCCTTTTCATTTTATTTGTATGTATTTTTCTTTTTTTGTTCCAGGATTAATGTTACATATGTGTTGGAAAATGGGTTATTGGTAAAAGCAGGTAAGTGTCTACACTAAGGAATAGGCCACTAACCTCCACTTAGGTCCAGTTAGGTCTCAATAAATTAAACCTAGCTCAACCCTTGGTAGATTGGCAATGAGCAACAAGGCTTAACTTAGGAGACAAAGGGTAAAGCATTCAAATATAACAAAACAGTAATTAAATAAAACACAGGAAACAGTTTAACAATCCAAAAACAATTTATAAAAACAGGAAATATTTTAGCTTTAAAATGAAACCAATCCAATCTGACCTCCTGGAACTCTTCCTCAGATACGTGTCGCGGGAGCCCTCGGTGGAGATTTTTACCTTTGGACTTAGTTGTTTTTTCGAGATGAAAATCCGACTGGGGCAAACTTGAATCTTGATCCGATGTCCTTGAAGCCCTCTTTGGATACACTGCCTGGGAGGTCCCGGTCAACTTTCGACGTTCAGACTTAGTCCCTTTTTCAGAGATTTTCTTCACCAAGATGAACCTGCAAGTCAGGCTGGGTCTCGGCTGAGGCAAGCCAGCTAGATTTGCAGCGACAGGTCGGTCCCTTTATGAAGCTTTTTTCAAAAAGTTCTCCAAACTTCTCCAAACCTCTGGATCTTCTCCCAGGTGTTCTTTTAAGGTTATTTTGAGGTCCACAGCTCACCCCAAGGTTCAAGAAGCTCTGAGATGTTCCTTGCGGGTGCAGACTACAACTCCCAGAATGCACTTGGCACAAACTCCAATTTGGCCATTGGACAGTGGTCAGATTATCGGTTTCTTCAGGAGTTGGTGCAAGGGACTTTGGTTAACAATTTTTCACCTGTAGCAAACAGGGAGTCCCTCCTTGAACCAGTCGAAGCCAGGCAAAGTCCTTCTTGTGGTGAAGCCAAAGTGTGCCGCTGGTGCAGTCCTCCAGAATGCAGTGTCCAGGTGCAGGTCAGGGGTCCAGCAGGGCAGTCCTTCTTCTCCTGTAGTTCTTCCTTGGAGGGATCTAAAGTGTGGGTGCAGGTCTGCCAGTTTTGTCCTTGCTCCTGGGTGAAAAGCAGGGGGGTCCTGGTTCTCCAATCAAGTGCAGGGTCCTTCCCCCTGTGATGACCACTTCCTAGGAAGTGTGGCAAAAATCAATCCCGGGGGCTCGTAGGCTAAACATGAGAGATTTTGATTACACCGAAAACATGTTCAAGGCTAAAAAAATATAAGAAATTCCAAGTTTGTAGAAGAGGAGTCCTAGAGCTCAATATAGGTCAAATTCCAGGACCCATGAATTTGCCACCTCATAAAAATCAGTTACATCTTGCTAAAGTTAGCATCCGAGCAGCAAAGGTTGACACACTAAGTAAACTGTGAGTTCATGTGGGAGATGGGCGCACAACAGCAGTTCTACACCTCCTCTCTGCTTCAGATTCCTTTATAACATCTCATCTGTGACACTTCTCACTTCAAAATAGAGCAGCTGTCGTATTTAGAGGGACAACAGCCACCTTATTGCCAGCAGTGCATTCTTCCTTTGTGCCTGATGGAGAAAAACCAAAGGTGGGCTGTGGGGCCGGGTCAGGGCACAGCTGAGCACCTTATGCACCGGCAGTATGTAAAGTCAGTTCATTGATCCTGAGGTGTTATTTTATCGCTCTTCTTCGAAATCCTCATTAATACAGTTTGGCCAGCCACTCGCATCTCCTTTTCAAATAGGACCCACAAGCCAAGATTTAATTTCCCCTACTTACTCTTAGTGTGTCCAAGGACCCCAGAGTCCCAGCGTTTTACACACGATTGCACAATTGCAGTATGTGCAGGGTCTCTCAGGTGATAGTGACAAGGCAATCCGATTATCCTTAAATGGGTGAATGACTAGAAGTAAACGAGAAAGATATACCAGGATTGACAACATGAAGGAAGTTGTTTCACTTATTATTTTGGGCAAAATGCCACTGACTAAAAGCTTCTTTATGATAATGCCTGAAGCAGTAGAGATCAGTCAAAACAATTACTATTGGCAATACACCAAAATAAAACATCACAGAAACCTGATGACTACATATATTTAATCAGCCACTTTATACGCTACAAGATTGAAATACAGATAGGCAAAAAACACACACTCAGCTGCCTTCCGCCTAAAAGTATTCATTCACATGTTGACTAATTCAAAGGGAATACTCAAAGAATCCAAAATACCTTTCATCAATCCAGCTAAACAAAAGATTCCTCTTGCTAGCAGGGTTTGTCTTCATTAAGTTTTCAAGAATAACCTGTAGCTAGGAGTGTGGCGGTATTTGCGCAACAAGACACTCAAGTGTGTAATGAAAGTACTTATGCAATATCAGAAACGTGTCATCTTAAAACTGTACAGTTTCCAATATCGTTTAGCCCTTGCGTGGAAAATTCTGAATCTTTTTTTCTGACACACCAATTCAATTTAGCCAGGGAAATCTAGAGACGGTCACTACACACTAAACAGGACAGGGCAACATCTCTATGATCTGACAGCCCATGCAGATTGGCTGTCAGGTTATGGATAACCACCGATGGAGCAAGTTAAGGCTCCACCGATGGAAATCCAGTGGTTCCCTCACCACTAAATGGACAAGACCCTCTAACGTCTGAAGTAAAGGATAACTGGCGTGTCAAATAGGCCTTAGATAGAAAACCGGATACCTCCACCTTAATTTCGTGATTGTCCCATTAGGAATATCCTTACAATGATCTCTTTATGAAAAAAATAGATATTTGGCATGCATAAACACATTGAAACTTCCTGTCAAAGCAATTAGGGAACAGAAAAGCTGAGTGAATGCAAGTGAAACGTGCATTAATAAAAGTGAATTAAATGTAAAAAAAGCAAGATTTAAACGTTGGAACAGCAAGTTCAAACAAGTGAAGCAAAATGTGTCAAATGTTTATTCTTGGTAAAATCATGTTTGTTGGTTGAAATGTTCTACTGGTTGAATTATGATGGTGACAAAGTGACCTTGCATGAAGGCACTACCTGGCTTTTTGTTGACATTTGGGCGCTTGTTGATATTTTCGCTTCAAAGGTCGTAAACAGGGCAGTGAAGCGAGTCTCTTCGTTAAAAGAGTATGGGCCAGATCTAGGAAGAGTTTTGCGACTCGCAAACGGCGAAAATCACCGTTTGCGAGGCGCAAAAGCCTCTCCACGATGCAGAAATGCATTTTGCGAGTCGGATCTGACTTGCAAAATGCGTTTCCGACTCGCAAATAGGAAGGGGTGTTCCCTTCCCATTTGCGACTCGCAACGCTATGCAAGTAAATGAACTCGCAGTTACCATCCACTTGAAGTGGATGGTAACTCATTCGCAAACGGGAAAGGGTCCCCATGGGACCCCTTCCCCTTTGTGAATGATCACAAAAACAATTTTTCAGAGCAGGTAGTGGTCCTATGGACCACTGCCTGCTCTGAAAAATATCGAATCAAAAGTTTTTTGTTTTTTTTTCTAAGTGCAGCTCGTTTTCCTTTAAGGAAAACGGGCTGCAGATAGAAAAAAAAAAAAAACTGCTTTATTAAAAAGCAGTCACGGACATGGTGGTCTGCTGTCTCCAGCAGGCCACCATCCCCGAGAGTGCCCATACTCGCAATGGGGTCGCAAACTGCGACCCACCTCATTAATATTAATGAGGTGGGTCTTTGCGACCCCATTGCGAGTCGCAGAAGGTGTCTGAGACACCTTTCTGCATGGCAAATTGCGAGTTGCAATTTGCGAGTCGCACGGACTCGCAAATTGCAAGTCGCAATTTCCCTTTTTCCTACATCTGGCACTATGTATTGAACAGTTTTTGACATGTTGATTCTCTGGGGTCTGCTTCATACCTGTAGAACTTACTTAGTTTAACGTTAATCGTATACATGCACATAGTCAGTGTATCCTTAAGCTTCCTCTCTCTCGGTGTGAGGTGTGATTAACTGTGTACAGACTGCTTATCTACATGAATGTCCACAAGAGGCCAGAGAGTGGATGTGACTGACTCACTTATTTTTAGACCTGGAGTTGCAGCGCAGAAGTATGCTTGACTGGTTGACTGTAGCTTTACATTAGCGTTTTAGTTCAGCCCACTTCAGCCATTGCTTGAATGCCACAGCAATCACAGCTTGATTTAGGAAAGAGATGTATTCTCTCTCACCGCTATGCCATTGTGTGTACGATATATCCTTCTGTGAGACTGGTTCCTTGGAGTGGTCGAGTGACTGTTTTACATCTGACAAATACAATGAACCATCATACTTTTTGTAACATTTAAGTATTTACCTCATGCCCGCATAGTTTATTGCAGTGGTGTTGCCTGTAATATTGGAAACAATATTTTTAAGTTGGTTCACTGTTAACATTTTTGGTTTTACATTCAGGTCGGCAATTGGAAGGATGCCAGATCCTCAGGTGAGGATGTTAAGTTATGTACACTTTTTACTTTGGGTGCCCGGGCTGGAAGATGGCAGTCCCTTTCTCTTGCGAGACATGATGTAATCTTGTAAAAGCATGGAGATTATGGGTTAAGCCACTTTTTTATTTAGTATGTATAATTGTTTAGGAATTACCTTTGGTCGAGATGCAGTTAAACAATATGCAGGAAAATGTTTTTTTGTTATACTGCCTTACTGAAATACGAATATTCTCCTTAATACTAGGGGCCAGATGTATCAAAGCATTTTGCATTTGCATACGTGCAAATGCCCGTTTGCAAATGCAAAAAGCCCTTTCAGAATGTATCAAAGGCTTTCTGAATGCAATTTTAAGGAATCGCTAAAATAGCGATTTCTTAAAATTGCGACCCTGTTTAGAGAGTCGCAAATTGTGACTCTCTGAATAAGAAATCGCAAATAAGGAATCCTTATTTGCGATTTCTAAAGCACATGTATGAAGCAATTCCTTAATGCAAATTGGGCATTAAGGAATCGCTATTACCACCAAGTTGAACTTGGTGGTAACCATATGCATTTTTTAAATTTTGGCATGTGTGCACCTTACATGTTGTTAAAAAATGTTTTGGGGTGCAGCAGAGTGGGGCCTTAGAGGGACTTTGCATTTCCCAAAATTGCGAATTCCAGTTAGGAATTCGCAATTTGGGACATGCAAAATATTCACAAATATGGGCCGACAGGCCCATAGATGCGAATGGGGGCCGGTATCGCCATTTTGCGATTCGGTAATAGCATTTGCGATTTTTAAAGAAATCGCTATTACCGAATAGCAAATATTATACATTGCTTTTTGCGAATCAGAAGTATCGATTTCTTAAAAATCAATATTTCCGATTCGCAAAAGGCTTTTTTTCATACATCTGGCCCTAGGAACCTTAACCTTCACGATCTCCTATCCATGATAATTTCAATTGTGGTAATCTCAGAAAAGGTAATCCCTGCACTGGTAATCTCAGCAGTAGTAATCGCAGTAGTGGTATCCTAAGCAGTGGTAACCCCTGCAGGGGTACTCTCAAAGGTAGTAATCAAAGTAGTGGTGTTATCAGCAGTGGTAATCTCAGAGTTAGTAATCACAGTAGTGATAATCTCAGCAGTGGTAATCCCTGCAGTGGTACTCTCAGAAGTAGTAATCACAGTAGTTGTAATTCAGCAGTGGTAATCCCTACAGTGATAATCTCAGAGGTAGTAATCACAGTAGAGGTAATCTCAGCAGTGGTAATCCCCGCAGGGGTAATCTCTGAGGTGGTAATCACAGCATTGGCAATCTCAGCAATGGTAATCCCTGCACTGGTACTCTCAGAGGTAGTAATCACAATAGTGGTAATTCAGTAGTGGTAACCCCTGCAGTGGTAATCTCAGAGATAGTGATCACAGTAGTGGTAATCTCAGCAGTGGTAATTGCTGCAGTGGTAATGTTAACAGTGGTAATCTCAGCAGAGGCAATCTTTGCACTGGTGACCTTAGAGGTAGTAATCACAGTAGTGGTAACCTCAAGAGTGTTAATCCCTGCAGTGGTAATCACAGAGGGGCTCATTTCAATGTAGTGGATTCTATGTAGCGGTATATGGATTCCTTCATATTTTAGGTGGTGACATACAACCCTTTGTGCAGGGTCCTCTATCTGATATGTTCATTGCATTTGCGTGTGAATAACGCTCAAACATTTTCTGTTTTAACCCCCTTTCTTGAAGAACATGTTTTAAACCACTTCCTCCTCAGCAAGAAAAAGGACCTCTGAACTGAATACAGCACAGTGCCTTCCTGAGGGGCACCATCCTCATCTAAAGGGAAACATCTTCATTTGTTTAGTTTTTACTCAGCAGACTAGGCCTTATAAAACAATGGGACTCAGATAGACCCTATTTCAGAAGTATTTGCAATGCAATGGGTCTCACATTCACTGGAGTTAAAGCTATTAGTGTTGTAAACTCCTAACCGGACCTTTCTTGCCACATAAACTGGAAAGTAAAACAGTTTCAAATGAGAGCCATTGGCCACCATGAGCGCAAAGCAAAATGAGCGAAAAGGAAACCGAAGTTTGCTTGCAGTGAAATGTATCGTCAAAAGTGCAATTATCCATGTAACCGTCAAAAGTGCAAATATCCATGTAACATAGTCGATGTCATGCAAAGCGCTCGACTTTTGCCCAACGAGATTGTGCTGCCTACAAAATAAAACAAAACAGTAGTGCAGAAACCAAATGGATAAGACGGAGCCTCGTATGTTTTCAGTAGTTGGCCGGTGCGCTCGAGGCGGGTTAAACAGCGGAAGAGGCATGAAGTATGCATGCCTCCCACTAATGAAATCAAGCCAATTTTAAAAGGCAAGCCCACAAACCAAAAAAAAGATGGGCTTGACATGGGCATGGTTAAAAGCCCACAGAGAGATTACACCAGGGATGGAGCGCATTGCGCTCAACCCTAAAAGTCAGCCTGTCCTATATTATTTTGTGCAGAGGTCTCTGATCCAGCTGCAGAGTCTCCATAGTGGTAAAATTACTATTAGCAAAAATGTTTGTGAGTTCAGCCCAAAGCTTACAACTATGACTATCAGTGAAATGCAATTTTACTTGATTCATATGAATCTCTATTTGCAATGCGTACTATTTGCATTTAACGAACGGAACAGATGGAAATGTGTGTGCATTAATCAACATTTTCTCCCTACAAACAATTATTTTGATAGCAGCCATACTGTTAGGACCCTTCCGCCCTTCCATACTGCTTACAATCACCCTCAGGCTAACAGAATCTCCGTCTTCACTCCACTGCAGCAACTGATCCTTCCGCCACCAGTGAAGAAGTGGATCTAATGAGACTTGTTACCAAAAGATTGAGAAACCATCTGCTTCACTGAGAGCACACCAGCTGAGAGAGGAAAGAGCTTGTGCTGTGGACCGTGGTTGGCAGCTGCTCCACTCAAATGTGGAGTCTGCAGTGGGCCCGGGGAGTGTTTCAGTGATATCAGAATGGTGGCCCCCTATACTGGGGCCTGGCAAATTCTTTGTTAGTGAAATTACAAACCTTAACAGTCGGTGTGCCGTGTTGTAGGAAGAAGGGAAGTAATCAGATGTCAAAGCAGTGTGGGTGAGTGACAGACTAATGCCATCAGTTGGCATCCTTGTTGAGGGTTGGGCAATGTATTAGTGTCACAGCCTTAATGAAGAAGTCAAGCTGCATTATTGCGACTAAGTGAGAGTATTTTTCTCTCTGTACACTCCATATAACATGGTCTCTGTCACCCTACAATTATGACAACTTTCATTGCGACGATGTAGGTGCCACCAATTTGAGACGTTTGTTTGCTGTTTAATCACACAGGCAAATATGTTTAATTGTCTGAAGGGAGCACTGAACCAGGAAGCGAGAAGCGCTGGAATAGGAGAAGTATTTCTCTTGATCACACTGAGCTAGAACCAATGATTGAGATATTATGGCCTCACGCTTGACCCTTGTGTTTTCAGGATGGTTAAAATAGTTTAAAATGAAAAGGGGAATGTGAATAAGGGAACTGTGCCATTGACCCACTAGGCCCAGCTGGTCTACACCAAGACACAACTCATTAGTGAGTGAAATGGACACAGGTTCTTGCATTAAGGGTTACTCCTCAAGTAACAACGTTGGTAGTTGCCTTGGACAGAACTGGTTGGCAAGTATGATATGGCACAGCATATCAATGCCCTATATGCGCTGACTAGGTAAGGTTACCTGAAACACTCCCTGAAGTCATTCACAGTTTCGTCAAAATAACTCACAATGGAGATGTTGGAAAGGTTGTCATTCCAACTAAAGATGCCATTATGACGCCTAGTCAGATGAGACTACTGATTTGGGGCAATAAAAAGATGGATTCAATTATTTTGTTTACATGTGTTGATTACACACTCTGAACAGAACATATAGAAAATTATAGATATTATGACTGACACAGCGATGAGGGTATCTGAAACTGGAACATGCTTCCTAAAATGACACTCTTTATGCTGATTTCTGCCAATTTCTGGGTAGTTGAAATGCTGAGGAATTGAGTTAGGATTTTTTATGTGTATAATTATGTATCCGGTTTTAAGTTTCTATATTCTTTGAATTCTGGTGGCCATTTATCATTGTCATTCAGTATTCTTAAAAGTGTGAAAATCAGTGGATAACATTGATTACACGTTTTGTGAAGTAAATATTTATGAAGTATGCATTTTTCAAGTGCAGTTCAGGAGAGATTTCCAATTTAGCTTTTTTGTTTTGGCTGTTCGCTTTGAGACACACATTTCAATAAATATTTTGTGTGTGTGTGGGGGTGTGTGTTTGTGTGTGCAGTCTGCATTTGATGTATTTTATGAGTATATTATTTTGAATACATGTTTATAGTCACATCGACTTCCTCCTTCTTGATATTGATGTAAGATGTGTACTACCTGCAAGTCTACAGACAGACTAAGGGACTGCTCTTGGAGTACAAGAGAGAGAGTAAGACATAGACTGGGCTGGCTCAAGTATTAAGCACTGAAAGGGATGCAGAAAGAGATAGGAACGTGGTGCTCGGCGTTAATTTCGGACAATTGAAGGTTTATCAGGAGGATCTCGACAAGAAGAATACATACAGGCTAGAACCAGCCTCAATGGGATAGACCTATTTGGAAGTGAGTAATTGTCGTTTCCCTTGTGAGACTGTGGGGAAGGAGGAACATGAATGGGTCTCGTAAACTGAAGACAGAAAGGCTAGATTAGGTTTCATTTGAACTGCTGCTATTCTGACTTTCGGCAAAAATAGTAATCAAGGGCAGAGCCTACTCTGCTATCCAGACACAACAGCAATCTGGTGTGATTTACAGGTCATAACCGCAAATCATAATGTTTATTTCAGCCTTACATACTTTCTAGTTTGATTAAGTAAATACCAATAAACTGGGTGGTAGTGCAAACTGCTATTTAGAGTACACTGAAACTGAACAAAACTTTCTGAGGTTTTGATACTCAGATAGAGACACTGCAATGTGCCTAAGCTCCCAGCATGCTGGTCCCCATCTCCACCCATGCAGAATGATGCACACACATTGTACTCACTACTTTAAGAGCCCCTAATGCCGTCTACCAGCATATTAGCGTCATTTTTTTGAATGCTAATGTTTCGTTAGATGGCCAAAATCCCCAAGCCATATTTGCAAAGTGGCGCAATGCATGTATTGCTCAACTTTGTAAACTCTTGCTTCACATTATACCTGTGACAGGAATAATGTATGCAAGGGGGCAAGTCCCCCGTTAAGGGGGGCAAATAAATGGTGCAAGGAAATCTACGAGATTTCCTTGCACCATTTGTATCAGCAATTTTAAGGGGGCATACCATTATTTATAATGGGCCACTATCTACTCTACAGGAGTATTGCCAACATTTTGTCACTGCTCCTGCAAAGTACAACTACAGTGTAAAAAAAAATGAAGCTATTGCCCCCTACCCTGTGCCATGGTGTGCCATATTTTAAATATGGTGCAAACAAGGGGGCGGTGTGGGAGCACTAAGGGGTACAGCACCACTTCCCTTAAATATGCCCCTACATTTCTCAATGCAGTAATAAAAGAATACCCATGCACATACTTTATATTACAGACTGCACTTGGTCATTTTTCACTGTCAGCATGCAGATATAACAGTATCATATGCAGGCACGCACATTCTACTCTTCATGTGCTCATAACTTTCTAACAAGATTAAGAAACAAAATATGAAATCTGCCCTCACTAAACATTCTACATTCATTATGTCAAACACAGCAAATTCACACCATGTTCGGAGTCCTGGTGTGACACTGGTGAGCTGCTTTAAGTAGGCCTCAGCATGGCCATGGAGCCTGAGTTAGCTTTTTATTGGATTAATACTAATAGAGTGGAGTTCTAGAAAAAATATATTTTTACTTAATACAAGTCTCAGTAGAGAGTTTCATCGCCTATATTAAGAACAATTTATGTTATGTAATTTCCGTCCAGTATTGACATTCCTTATATTAAAAACAGTGCCATTTTATATGATAAATCCTCTCCCAAACCAATGCTGGCATGTGGCTGACACTTCTTGCTATCCTTTCAAAGGCATCTGCTTGGCAAGAAAATAGGTACCTAATGCTCACCACCCTTTTAGATGAATGTCTAATACATGATGTTGATTGAGCCCTAATGATTTCATTACTTACCGGTAATCCTCATTACTCTGAATACCCCGTTTCTCGTCCCAATGCTTACACATAGAGTTGTTCCAGCTCTGCTCAGACTCACTTGTCCTAGCCATAAACAATCAAAAGATGTTTTGAAAGCCACACCCTCCTCACCCCCCACCTCCCCAATCACCCTTTCCCATATCTGGGTATAAAGGGCCCATGGAGCCCAGAAGGCATCCAGCATATCCCCATGCTCAAGTAACCAAGGGAACAGGTTGTGAAGGGGAAGGGAGTGATGTAAGTATTGGTATGGGAAACAGGGTATTCGGAGTAATGAGGATTACAGGTAGGTAATGAAATCATTACCTCCTCAACCCCATTTCTCGTCCCAATACTTAAACATCTGAGGATATAACAAAGCCAACACCTAGCAACCTGGTCCCCGCAAAACAGATGCCACAGACTTCAGACACTGCAAAAAAAACTATATTGTACCAGAAGGCATCATATAGGAGATCAGGATCGTCAATGAGACACAGAAGCCAAAACTGAAGACCCAAAGGATAAGGAGTCTCGAGCATCCAGCCTGTAATAGGACACAAAGGCAGGGGGAGAAGCCCAAGTAGCAGCAACAACCCTGTACACCATCCGGCAAACAGACATTATGAGATGCATAATCCAAGGAAATCAAAGAGCAAATCCAGTGACTCAGAGTGGGCGTACAAGTTTTCAGGCCATGACGAAGTATGCCAAAGTTCACAAAAAGGGCCTCACATTGCCAAAAGCCCTTGGTGTGAGAGAGATAGAAGGATACAGCCCACAACACATTCAAGCTGTGCAAGGCAATCTCCTGAGGAGTAGCAGGATCTGGAAAAAAGAAGGCAACATTATCTCCTGGTTACGGTGAAAAGAGGAGACATCTTTTGGAAGAAAGGATGTACCCAAGCGAATAACCAGTCGGTCAGAAAACACCTCTAAATAAGGAAACCGGATGGACAAAGACCCAAGCTCACCCAATTTCCGGCCTGAAGTGATGGCCACCAGAAAAAAGATTTTCAAAGATAGAAACTTCAAATCCACAGTGCCCAAGGGTTCAAATGGATGAGACTGAAGAGCCCTGAGAAGCAGAAGCAGGTCCCAAGGAGGAGCAACAGGATGAACCTGAGGCGAAATCAAAGAAAAACTCTTAAGGAGACAGGAACCCAATGGAAAGAGCTCAGACAAATCAAAAGAGGAATGAATAGCCTGAACGGCAGCACATTGGACCCTTAAGGTGGAAACAGCCTAACCCTTCTGGAAAACATCCTGAAGTAACTGAAGGACTGAAGATGCAGGACAAGAAGCTGGATCTAAAAAGTAATCCCTACACCACTAGACAAAGGAAGACCAGTGATGAGTGTCAGCCTTCCTAGTGGAACATTTCCTGGAGTTCTAAATGGAAATAGCAACAGGAGCAGAAAGACCCGGGGACATCAAACCCCTCCTTTCAAAAGCCAAATCTTGAGACACATCCGGCAGCAAGTGGATGGGGGAAGAATGGGAGTCTGGAGAGGACAAGGATGGATGGGGAGAACCTATTCTGGCTCACCCACCATCAGACGCAACAGAGGAAACCAACTCATCCGAGGCCAAAAGGAAGCCCAAGAGAATGAGGGAAACTGACTCCTTTCAAATCCTGGCCAGGAGCCAAGGAAGAAAAGGGAAGGGAAGGGAAGAAAGGCATGCAGAAGCACCTGGGGTCAAGCGTGGGACAAAGCACTGATCCGCCAAACAACCCTATTCTGGGAACCTGGGAAAAAACTGGGGAAGCAGGTAGTTGGCCCTCAATGCAAAAAGGTCGACCTGAGGAGTGCCGAACCTTTGACAAATCTGGGTGAAAATATCGGGGGCCAGACTAAATTAGAGGGAAGAAGGAAATTTGCGACTGAGGCTGACTGCCAGAACATTGTCCTTCCCTCGAATATAAGTGGCAGCAAGAGAAAGAAGGTGAGACTCCACCCAACACCTCATCTGAAATGCAAGAGAAGCCAGAGCCCGAGACCTTATTCTGGACTGCCTGTTGGTATGGGATTTGGCTTCTGCACTGTCTGTCCGTACTAACACCACCTGATCCTGGAGGAAGGAAGAAAAATGCATCAGAGGCAGCAGGATTGCCTTCAATTTCCTTTAATTGGATGAGCACCTTCTCTCCTGAGGAGACCACCGATCCTGAACAAAAAGGGAGCCCAGAGTCACCCCCCCAACCCAGCAGACTGGCATTCATGGTAACCACCTTAGGAGGAGGCAGTGCCAGAGGAAAGCCTCTGTTCAAATGAAGGAGATCCAACCACTACTACAGTAATAGCCAGATGTGCCGGGAGACAGGAACTGGATAACCCAGCGGATGCAAACAAGGCACCCAATGCGACAGCAGAACCACCAGACCCAAGTGCAGACGAGCCCAAGGGCCAACAAAGATGCAAGAGGACTGAAAGGAAAAAAGAAAAGAGAAACAATAAAAAGAACAGAAACCAGAATGGAGTAAGTTTAGTTTAGTTTAAGAATTTATAAAGCGCGTAGTGACCCGAAGGCATCCCAGCGCTAACCTAACCTGACCGGTGCTGTCACTAGGAGAGTTGAGAGCGCTACCTACAGAAAAGAATGGTCTTGAGTTTTTTCCTAAAAAGTAGTTCTGAATGTTCCTGACGTAGATCGGAAGGAAGATCATTCCAAAGACGGGCGGCCTTGGTAAGGAAGGAGTTGGCCCCCCAAGCTCTCTTGGACCTCAAGATGGTCACAAGACGAGAGGAGGAGGACCTCAGACTTCGAGAAGGAACATAAAGACATAGCCGCTTTCTAAAAAACATTGGGCCCTTATGTTGAAGAGCTCTATGAACAATGCATAGGGCCTTAAAATAGGTACGTTGCTTGAAAGGGAGCCAATGAAGCGAGGAAAGAGCAGGTTTAGCGGATACATGTCTGGGAAGATTGACAAGAAGCCGGGCGGCTGCGTTCTGGACTGTTTGTAGCCTTTTTATAACATAAGCCGGGGCGCTGAGAAAAAGTGAGTTCCCATAATCCAACCGGGAGAGGATAAGAGTTTGAACGAGGATTCTTCTGGCCATAGGGGGAAGAAGAATCGAGATTTTCCTAAGAACTCTTAAGATGCCAAAGCATATAGAGGAGACTCTTTTTGCTTGATAATCCATGGTCAGACGAGAATCCACCCAGAAACCAAGGCTTTTTACCTGGTCCTTAGGGGGAGGAAGATTATTGAAAGCCTCAGAGTACAGCGGAAGCGAAAGAGCTGGGGGGGAATTGCCTAGTACGATGACTTCTGACTTTCTGTCATTGAATTTGAGCTTAGACTGGACCATCCAAGCTCCAATGTCTTTCATACAGCACAAGAGCCAATCAGGGAACAATAAAGGCAACCCACCATGTGACCCTAAAGACATAGCCAAGATCTTTCGTGCCCAGAGCCAGGATGTTATCTTACAACCACTGCACATGGTCTGGAAAAAGGCTGAAGAAACCCATGACCATCTGGAAATGGGGCCTGATGAACTGGAGATCCTGTGAAAGGGGATGGTGGGATTTCTCCCAGTTTATAAGCAGACAAAGATCTCCAGAGTCTTGCAGACAAGCACAATTTGAGACCAAAGGACAGACAGCACAGGGTGATGGAGAAGCCAATGGTCCAGACAGGATTGAATCATCACACCTTGTCCATGAAGAATGAAGATAAGCAACCAGAGGAGCCAGAACCTTGGTGAAAACTCTGGGAGAGGTAGCCAGGCCAAAGAAGAGGACCCAGAACTGCCAATGCAGACCCCCCCACACACAAAAGCGAAGGAACCTTTGATGGGCAGAAGCAATGGGAATGTGAAGGTAAGCATCCCTCAGGTACAAGGAGGCCAGCCATTCGCCTGCTAAAGAGTGTCCATCTCGAAATGAGGTGTCCTCAAATACATGCTTAAATGTTTGAGGTTGAAAATGAGCCTGACCTTCCGTGCATATTTCAGGAGCAGGAATACCGGAGCCTCTCCCCTAGCACCCTCTCCCCTGCTGCTCCACCGGCACAGGTATCACACGAGGGACTCAGTTTCTTGAAAGAGGATTGGAGGATCGGTGCAAAAGGCCAAAATGTCTATGGTGCTAGTAGGGAGAGGCCTGGAAACAAAGTTGAGGAAGTACCCACCTGAATTGACCTCTAGCACCCAGGCATTTGAAACATGTTTTTGTCAGATGGGAAGAAAAAAGGCCAGACAACCTCCAACTGGAATGGAGGAATAGTCAGGAACGCTTCCCATTTTTAGGAGCCGGGGAGGCTGAGACTTAGAAAGAGAGCAAGTAGAAAACGAGGCAAACTTCTGAGGTCTGGACTGAAACCACCTAGAGAAACCCCTTGTGTGCTTCTTAGGAGGAAACTTCTTAGCAGGACAGGCCTGGAGCAGGAATGAAAAACCTGGGCATGTTTCTGAGTCTTAAAGGCCTTCTGAAGCATCTGCTCCAGATCTTCCCCAAAAAGATGGATGCGCGAAAAAAAGCATATGCAAGAGCCGAGTCTTTTGAGCAGAGTCCACTGTCCAGGCACAGAGATGGATATGGCAACGGACTGAAATGGAAGAGGCCATGGCTGATGCCAAGGCCTTCAATACATCACAGCAAATATCCACCAGGAATTTAGCCTGAGTCTCCATTGAAGAAAAAAGACGGGAGCATTCAACCCCCTCCTGGATTGCTTCTGTCAAAGAATGGAAATCCTTAACCTGTAACTGAGAGGCATAAACAACATAAATAGCAGCCCAAAGGGCCAGGTTCCATCCGGAAAAGCACTTCTTCAAAGAGGCCTCCACCCTACGATCAACAAAATCAGACAGGGAACCCTCCTCCGACATAATAGAAAGACGGCCAGCCAGGTGAGACAGCAGTGGATCAATTTTCAGGGAAGAAGGAAACTCCAGATCACCTTTGGCCAGAGGATAAAGTTGCAACAATAATTTAGGGATATCCGCCCTCTCTGGATCCTGCCATTCATTAAGGATAAGATCAAACACCTCTCTGTTGACAGCCAAACAAGTCAGAGGACAGGAATGAAACTGCTGAAAAAGGCCTGAACTAGGATCAGGAAGTTCATCCTCCATAGGGATACTGAGATTCTCCCCAGGATACCTGAACATTGATAACAGGTCAGATCTCTGAAGAAACTTGGACCAGGGTACCACCTCATCCACCGGAGATACAACATCCTCATCATACTCAGGAGAAAGCCAGGAAGAGGTAGAAGAGGGCGAAGATATCATCAGAGACAAAAGGTGAAGAGGGAAAATAGTGAGAGTCACTCACGTTCTTGGACTGCGCAAACGCCTGAGAAATGGAAAAGAACAACACTTGGAATTTCTATTCAGAAATCCCCATAACCTGGGAAAAACCAGAAAGAAAGTCTGCAGATCGGTGATGTTTACTCCCATCCTGAGAGGTATGGGAGAAATGATGGCGCTCAGCTGCACGCTTTCTGTGATCCATAATGAACTGCCACCCAGATGCAACTGATCACTCAAATAAAGGGAAGTAGGACCCTTTAGTAGGCCAAAATGCTGCCTGATTAAAAAAATTGCACGTAGAACATGAAAAAAGAAAATAAACAAAAAAAATATAGAGGCAGCCAATACAATTGAACAGTGAAAAATGTCCAAACCCAAGGTCAGACTCACTGAAACAGTAAAGACACTATTTAAAAGTGCCAAAACACTCCCAAGGTGCAGTGACTGCCTCCTGCCACCAGAGGGAGCTAAAGACCAACTGCAAAGCAAAGAGAACAATGGGCAATTAAAAATACATCAGGAAACATGCACAGGCAAACGCAACAGGACGGGGGTAACCCGCTACACAGCCTGGGGTCCTGCCGTTGAAAATCCCTTGCCTTGGTGCCTGATAGGGCTGGTGCTCGGTCATCGCCTGGGGCCAGCTGTCTCCCACAGCCAGGAGATGGCATTACGAGGCACCACAAGTGCAGCGAGAAACCTGCCAGATGTTCGTAGCCCCAGGAAAAAATGAGAGAGGCCCCAGCAGAGCACCGAGCAGGACGAGTCTGGTGAAAAAAATAAACAACTGCAGCCCCCAAGTCCCCGACAGGGAGGATCAGTGGTGGTCACGCAAATGAAAGAAGCACCCCACGTACACCCCAGGAAGGCCCAGCCAACCTGGAACTGGTGAAAAATACCCTAAGCATAAGTACAGTGCCCAGCACAGTACCGTGAAGCAGAGAAAATAAAGAAAACAACCAACCCCAGCCTCCCAGGGCTTACCTTTTGATTGGAGAGCTAGGTAGCATTTGTTAGCGGGAAAAAAAAACAGGATGTCTCCTGGGCTCCATGGCCCTTTTTTACCCAGATATGGGAAAGTGTGATTGGAGGGAGGAGTTTGGGGGGTGAGTAGGGTATGGCTTGCAAAATATCTTTTGATTGGTAGGACTAGGACACGTGGGTATGAGCAGAGGTGGAACACCTCATATGTGTAAGTATTGGGGCTAGAAATAGGGTTGAGGCGGTAACGGTCTGTTCGAGCTACTTGCCTGAAATGTGACTAATTCTAACCAAGACCCATCTGCCTTTTATAGCCATCAGCATGACACACAACTGAAGTGTGTCTGAATCAACTCTACCACCAGTTTTAAAGGCATCAATGTGACATGACTTTTCGCGTTATCAGCATTACCTGCCATTTCATAAATGTGATGATTGTACAGCTCATGCTTAGAGCCCATCTCTCTCACCTACGGGCCCCTGCTACTTTTTTCCACTAGGAACACAAGAAATAGGTGTCCCAATCACCCATAAATCAATTCAAAGTTGAAAAGCAGATGTGTAAATCTTTGTCATATTGTGCATTATTCATTTATCCATACCTTATATTTTTCATTGATATATTTTAGGTCACCACACAAAGCAAAACCATTTTACCCATGCCACATAGATATGTTAAAGCAATATTTAGATACACATAAATAACATAGGCCCTCATTTTGACATTGGCGGTAAAAAACGGCTACCGCTGCGGCGACGGCCACCAAAAGTCCATTGCCGCAGCTACCAGCCGTCTGCGGTATTATGACCACAGCTGGATTTCCACCACAAGAAGGGCAGAAACCCGGCTGTGACCATGCTGGTGAATGGCGGTAAGGTGGTGCTGCTGCCACGCCAGTAGAACGTCGCCAGCCATATTATGATAAATAATTGGCAAGGTGGTGTTCTGATGGCGGGCGTTGCTGGTGGTAGCAGCGCCCCATCCTGTCTCCTGCCGGAGGTCACCTTGAATACAGGTAAGTCAGGTCTCCAACAGGGGGGGTGGGTGGGGGTGTTGTGTGTGTGTGAGTGAGTGAATGTTTGTGTGTGTGTGGATTCGGTGTGTGTTGATGTGTTTAATGCATGTGTGCATGTATGGAGGTGTGAGTGTGTTTATGTTGTGTTATGTGAATGCGTGCCTGCGTGTATGTGTGGATGTGTGTGTGAATGGACGTATGCATGGGTGGAAGCAGGTTGGAATGGGTGTTTGTGTGTGTGTGTGAAGGGGGGTGAATGTACAGGGTGTTGGGAGGGTCTGGAGAGCTAGGGGATGGTGGTGTCTGGAGAGGAAGGGGGAAGACCCTTATTAGTGACAGGGAAGGAATTGCCTGTCACTGATATGGCCTACCACCATGGTTTTCGTGGCATTACGAATGCCACGGAAACTATGGTGGTAGGCAGGGTCATAATTCCACAGACAGAACTATGACTGCCGCTGGGCTGGAGATGGTCATCACCATCTCAGCGGCTGTTACTGCCATGGCGGTTGGAGTGGTACATTGGCAGGTTAGCTTCAGCCAAACTACCAATGTCATAATATGGTGGTAAGTACCGCCAGCCTGTTGGCGGTACTTACCGCCATATTGACGCTGACCTCCGGGATAGTAATGACCCCCATAGTATTATATGCTCAAGTGAATTTATTCATTCACCCAACAATGGCCCTCATTATAACTTTGACGGTTGGTGTTAAAGTGGTGGTAATACCACCAACAGGCTGGTGGTAATTACTGCCAAATTATGACCATGGTGGTGAGAACTCAGATAAACAGCCAATCCGACCACCAAGGCGGAAACAACAGCTACCACGGCAGTAGCCGCCTACAGCCTAGTGGGCATCAATGTTCCGCCCACCTTACTATGACCCTGGAAACTGCCACCTTTTCCAGGGCAGCACCAACATCAAAAGACTGGCGGAAAAAAACCTCTGAAGGGAAAGGACTCACCATTGGAGACGCAGGGAACAACACCGCCACCATGGAGCCCGAGCTGCATGTCTTCCCCATGCTCTTCTATGTGCTGCTCCACCACAAACACCAACGCCGGCGAAGACGACAACGGTGAGTTTCGCTGCCTAGCACACAAGGGAGGGCTGGAGGAAAAAGAGAGTGACACACACACACACTACACACACCCCCACCCCCAACACCATACACACATACAGCTGCAGTACTAAAACATATTTACCCCATACACCAGATGAATAATGCAAAGACATTAGGAATTTACTAAAGTGAGTGTAATAAGATAAACACAGTATAAATAAGAAATATGCAATGCAAGAGATATATACAATTGTACAGTTCAAGGGACACCGCCCAGTCCTCAGTGTGCATGGGCCACCGGGCCACATGCCAAAGTCCAAGGCCCCACTTGTCCCCTGCATCAACACAGAGAGAACACTGCAGGGGCATCAGTTGGTAAATAGGCAGGTACCTCAGGGGGACGGTGGCCACCTCAGCAGGGAGATGAAACAAGACCACTGGTTCTGGAGGGGACAATATGCCCTGTGCTTGGTCCTGGGGAATGATAGGCCACAGTCTCTCAAGTGGGTGACTTGTCCACTTCCTCTGGAGGGGACAACATGCCCTGTGCTTGGTCCTGGGAAGTGCAAGGCTACAGTCTCTCAAGTGAGTGACTTGCCCACTGGTTCTGGAGGGGCCATCGTGCCCTGTGCTCTTCATCCTGGGGAGGATGGGGTTGGTGGGTGTCTTACCTACTGGTTCTGGAGGGGGCAGCGTGCCCTTTGCTCTTGATCCTGGGGAGGCTGGGGTTGGTGGGTGTCTTACCCACTGGTTCTGGAGGGGGCAGCATGCGCTGTGCTCTTGATCCTGGGGAGGCTGTGGTTGGTGGGTGTCTTACCCACTGGTTCTGGAGGGGGCAGCGTGCCCTGTGCTCTTGATCCTGGGGAGTGCATGGTCACAGTCTCTCAGTTGGGTGTCAGACCCACTGGATTTGCAGGGGGAAGGCCGCACAGCAGCCCGTAGAGCTCGGACTACATACCATCCGCTGGTGGTGACGGCTGCTCAGTGGTGGTAGTGATGCTGCTGCTGCTGGAGGGTGGAGGCTCCAGTCCATCCCCTGCAACCTCGGATGGCTGCCCACTGGCGGTGGTGCTGCTGCTGGTAGGGGGAGGCTCCAGCCCATCCCCTGCAGCCTCGGATGGCTGCCCACTGGTGGTGGTGGTGCTGCTGCTGCTGGTGGGGGGAGGCTCCAGCCCATTCCCTGCACCCTTGGATGGCTGCACAACCTTGGTTGGTGGTTAGGGCTCCGTCAGAGTCCCTGCCCCAGGACCCTTGCCCTTACTGGCGGCAGCTGGGGCCGGCTCCTTGGTCTTCCTGGCAGCAGTGGGGCAGGCTCCTTGGTCTTTCTTGCAGCAGCTGCAACAGGATCCTTGCTCTTCCTGGCAGCAGCTGGGGCAGGCTCCTTACCCTTGAGGCTGCCTGGTGCAGGCTCCTTCACCCTCAGGACATGTGCCCTGGATCCCTTCCCACCATGAGTGGGTGGGGTGACTACTGGGCCCGTGGACTGGGTGGCTGAGGTGCTTGCCTGGGTTTTAGCCACCCTGGCCAGACGTGCAGGACGAGGGGGAGGGGTAAGGAAGAGGTCAATGGTGGAAAGGAAAAGCTTTTTAGGGACGTTGGGGCGGGAAGAGGGAGAAGGTTTGGGAGTGGAGAAAGAGGGAGTGATTATAGGAGGTGTCTGTCTGCTGATTTTGGGTGCAGGTGCATGGGCTGGATTCTGTTGTGAGGTGGATGGCTGTTGGGTGTCTGAGTGCTTGCGTTTGTGTACCTTAGGAGGGGGGACAGAAATAGTGGGAGAGGACACAGGGGACATGTGCATTGCTGTTGTAGAGGTGTCTGCCAGTGAGGTGTGTGTTCTGCTAGGTGTGGTGGTGATGCTGGTAGTGGATGAGGATGTAGTGCATGCAGGTGTGAGTGTAGACGGAATTGGGAGGGAGGTGGAGGAGGAGGGGGACACAGTGGTAATTGTGAATGTTGGTGTGTCTGCATCTGAATGGTGTTTGTGTGAGTGCCTGTGGGATGATGTGTGGTGCTTGTGTTTGCCTATGCCACTCTTGGGATGTTGTCTTGTGTGCATGCTCATCTGCCTGTGTGCTTGGGATAGGTTGGGGTTCAGCGGAATGGGATTGGGAAGAGGAAGTTGGAGGGGGAAACAGGTACAATGGCTGCCATCGAAGAGGAGGCCAGAGCCTGGATTGATCTCTGTTGGGCTGCCAGGCCAGTATGAATGCCCTCCAGGAATGCATTAATCTGTTGAATCTGGGCTGCCAGCCCCTGGATGGCATTCAGAATGTTTGACTGCCCTACAGAGATGGATCTCAGGTGGTCAATAACCTCCTCACTCAGGGCAGCAGGGCTCACTTGGGCAGGGTCTGGGGTGCCTGGGGCGAAGGGGCTGCCCACCCTCCTGGGTGAGCGGGCACGGGCAACTCGATGAGAGGCTGCTGGGTGCTGGTACGGGGTTTGCGGCTGTACCTGTAGCTGGGGTGGTCACAGAGGTGTCCGCCACCACCAGGGAGCTTCCATCAGAAGAGGTATCTGTGTCAGAACTGTGCCCTCCAGCCTCCGCCATGGTGCTTCCCATGCCCTCTGTCCCACTGGTGCCCTCACCGTCGGCTGGGTCCTCTGCTCCTCCGCCAGATGATGTCAGATGTTGCTAATGCACATAAGGGAAGGGTGACAAAACAAAAAGGGGGGTGGAAGAGACAAAGGACACACTTGGTCAATGACTGCATTAACACCACTGTTGGTGTGGGACGTGGCCAAGATGGCGACGGAGTGACAGCATAAACGGCAGCTCTGCTCCCGGCCGTAAAAATAATCCTGTAATCATTGCTCCCCGACTGCCCATCAGATGGGCATCGATCTCCCCCCCGCTCGGGACCTCGCTAGATTGATCTGTGGATGCCTGATTTGCTGTCTTTGAACCCGTAGGGAACGGGCACCAAGACGTGTGGCCTGGGCTGTGCCTGTCGAGACGCGGCCTCCGGTGATAACGTACACTGCCCACGACGGCTAAGATGGAGACCGCCGGCATCATGTTGGGGTGTCGGTGAGTGCTGCCCTACCTAGTACTGGCGTAAATTGGGCACCGCTCTTTTCGAACCTGGAGGCCACCACAAGCGTTCCAGAGGGAGGACCCAAGGGGAAACTGCGTTGAACCCATGCATCGGGCCATAGCGCGAACTCTATAAAAAATTAATGGTCGCCTGCTACGTATGGCCTACTGTCTTGGGTTCGGAGGCTTGTCCATTAAAAGGAACGCACAAAGCGCGCAGTGGGCCCTTTGAAGATGAGATGTAACCCGACCCGCAGAGTTCCCGTGACGTTTCCGGAGCTACTACCGATCCCTAGCACCAGCGGTTACAGCATACACTGGCGTATTTTGCGAGCATACATAACGAGCATTATAATACTGCACCGCCCTCCCTGGAGAGAGAGATAGAGGCGCAGCAAGACTACGGCGAGTACGGCGATGCTGTGTTGCACCGCGCCGCCTGGGGCACAAGACATCTATCTCCAGGTGCTGGCCTGGTGGACTTAGGCGTGTGCAAGACCACGCGCGAGAGGCCTGACCGGCCGCACGCATCGGGCCGTGGCGGGAGTGCTGCGCCCTCCACCTCTGACAATACCATACTACTCCCCATCCGGAGCAGAATCAGGAGACGGTCCAGTGCAACGATCGTACTGTGAGGGGGATCCATGTGCGCTCCGAGGGGAGCAGGAGCACAATAGAGCTCAGAGCCTTTGTGTGGCTGAACAGAGACCCATTTTGCACTGTGAGAACCCCACATTGTCAGGCAAATAAACAGGGCTGCACTGCGAAAACACCTGAACATACACGCAGATCTGCTCGCTTCTCTTCCCGCAGTGCACAGCCTGCATCGAGACTGCCTAGTACTTAGTGAAATCATCCAGAAGTTATATTGAAATCCAACAGTATAACAGTAGTACCTTGAGTTAAGGAAGGTGCTATATGAGTCTGCGACCTCTATGAATAAACGGGGTCCACTTGACCTATGCACAGCCCCCCCAATTGGCACTCTGGATATCCTCTCCTACGTGGGATCTCACTACACATACAACGTTTACTCTTGCCCTCTGGTGACACAGGAGGCAAATGGGCAAACCTAAGTCCATGAGAGTGCCAACGAAAACTATGGATGCATCCGCTCCCCCTCCAGGTGAACAAAATGCGATCTATCAGGCATTACAAAAAATGGAAACCACCTTACACAATCATACATCGCAGTTTGAAAGGGTACGGCAGGCCATCCTCGACACTAGGACCACCCTAGAGGCGAAGATCGGCGGAGTTGTGGCAGACGTCAACCTTCTTCGTGCTGATCAGCACACATTATCGAATCGGGTTGCGGAGGTGGAAAAGGATTTGGCTGAGCTACCTCCGGCAGTGAAAATACTTAAAGAGCAGTTGCTACATCTCACAACAGAAGTGGATAGCCTAAAATGCAGGGCGGAGGACGCGGAGGACGCAGAGGGGAGATCAAGATGCAATAATATCTGCCTGGTGGGCTTCCAGGGACAAGTTGAAAGTCCTAGTGCTGAACTGCTTTTGGAGAAGTGGCTAACGGAAACTCTGTTCCGGGATAAGATTCCAAAGTTCTTTTCAATAGAACTTGCACACAGAATACCAGGCAGGCCCCCGCCACCAGGAGCACCTCCTCGCCCATTAATAGCTAGGGTACTCAATTATCGCGACAGAGAATTTATACTACAGTTATTTTGCAAAATGAACCCTGTACGATATGAAAATGCAACGATTACGGCCTACCCTGATTTTGCTGCAGAGGTCCAAGGTAAACAAAACTCTTTTTATTGTGTAAAGGAGCGCCTCCGTAAACATAATATCCAGTATGCGCTGCTGTTCCCGGCTAAACTCCGAGTACAGGATGACTCTCAAATACACATATTTACCTCACCAGAAGATGCCTGGACCTGGCTGCATGCCAAACGGCTAGCTAGACCTGTAAATACAGACAACTCAACTCTTCTCCAAAGGTAAAGCGCAGGCAACGAAAGCAGCAAGGGCTTAAACCCACACCCGAACAACTGATTGAGGAACCCTCTAAGTTATTGCAAGCCACGTCCAAATTCATTTCTGACCCTCTGATGGCGTCACCCACACAGGCGGATGCTGAACCAGAGCTGGATACCCCCTCTGACTCTGCGGACTCTCCGTTGGGTCCACTTCTAACTCCGCCCTCTGCTGATGCTATTTGACTTTGTTTCCCTGCCTTCCTGTTCGTAAACATTATTCTGCAACATACTGCCGGGCCTTACGTCTCGTGTATAGATGGTCATGCTCTTCAAACGTGAGGATGGGTGAGACCTTTTGCATGACTTCTTCCCCTGGGACACTCCTAATTGAGGTAGGTATCCAATTCAGGGACTCTTAACTCTCACTCACATCATGCACCCCCCACTCCATATAGACCTGTTCTACTCGATGTCATTTAGCAGATTTCATTCTGCTAGGGCAGCTATAATGTTGTTTTGTATTGTTATTGGTAGTTTGTTTTTCTTTTTTTCTTTTTTTCTAGGGCTTTTCATAGATGTTTATTTAGGTCAATATTATTAGCGTCACATATTGCATCTTGCCTACAGGGCGTCTTACAGTGGCTGAGAATATGGGGGCTCACGTATAATTGGCTGTTGGTGTCTGATATCTTTTGGGGATGGTTGAGGCAGGGAGCTTATGATGCACTAGTTTATTCTACTTTAACATACTATTATGGTCACACTAGGACGAAACCATGTCCCAAGATATAATGTGCTGACTTGGAATGTTAAAGGAATGGCAACTCTGCGCAAACAACAGCAAATATATGCATATCTTAAGAGACACCAAATACATCTTGCCATGCTACAGGAAACACACCTTTCGGCTACCATACTAGCAAAAACAAGTACAAGATGGAAGAGGCAATTGTACAGGACCACGTCCTCATCCTTTGCCCGTGGGATGACAATCTGGATAGCCCCATGGGTACCGTATGTGATCGAGCGCACACAGATTGATCCAGATGGTAGATATGCAGTGACGGAGGGTAACCTGGATGGCTTGCACTTGTCACTACTAGCACTGTATGCTCCCAATACTAACCACTGCAGTTTCCTACACACATTGACAACAGGGATGTTCCGTGACCCAGCAACAGACAGTATATGGGGAGGGGACTTCAATTGTGTCTTCGATATCCACATGGATCGGTCATTTCCCCCACTCCCATCAGCCTCAAGCAACCGAATTTCATGAGAATTTGCAATATGGTCAGCGAGTAATGATTTATGAGATGTCTGGAGATCAGGGCATCCGACGCACGTGAATACTCCTTTTACTCTCCTGTACATCTCTTGCATACGAGAATAGACATACTCCTTACATCATCAGCTATGACTCAGGATACACGCCTCAGACTACCTGGCTCGAACCATATAGGATCACAGCCCGCTGAGGTTGACATTAGATTGGGGCTGACCACATACACAAATTCCCACATGGCACCCCCAGGCGGAGGCACATTCAGACCCCCCCTTTTGCACTGAACTCGCTCAATGCCTGACCAATTATTTTACCCTGAATAACAACACAACGCTCTATCGGGCTACCGAATGGGATGCCCACAAGGTGGTGGTGCGGGCCACTGTCTGGCAGCGTCTGTAGGGCTCAGGAGAGTATTACTCAGGGAACTGAAGGAACTAGAGACCAATGTGCAGGAGGCAGAAACGGCGGTTGCCAGGGGAGAACTGACACTGGAAGAATTGAAAGAGGTGAGGGCACGTCAAAGTGAGGCAGACAATAGACTGTGCAAACATGACTACAGGCACTTTATGACACGTCAATATGCAGAAGGAGACATATCGGGTTGGCTGCTGTCCTGGCTGGTGTGCCAACCATCGCGGGCCTCACCTATAGGGGCGATCCGTATGTCTTCCGGGGCTATAACTACCTCCCAAGTGGAAATTAATGAAGCCTTCTATACATATCATCGATCTCTGTACTCATCCCCCTTGTAAAAAAAACAAATGATAAACTTCTTGATGTCCTCCCCTTAGCACCGCCTACTGACAGAACAAGCGGAAACAATGGAGGGCCCAATTGTTGCGGAGGAACTGTGTCTGGCACTGTCACAGATGGCACGCAATAAGACTCCTGGCTCAGACAGGCTTCCAATAGAATACCTAACACCCCTAACTCCATATCTCCCTCAGCCATTGCTTCAAGTATTCAACGAAGCATATGATCGGATACAATTACCAGACTCAATGTGCGAGGCCCTAATAGTGGTCCTCCCCAAGTCCGGTCGAGATCTGCTAGATGTCTGTTCGTATCGCCCTCTCTCTTTGCTCAACACTGACTGTAAACTATTGGGAAAGATCTTAGCGATCAAGCTTTTTCCCTTCCTACCAAGTTTGATTCATGAAGATCAATCAGGGTTTATAACAGGCAGGAGCACTTTTCTAAATATTAGGAGATTGCTCCGTATAATACATAAGGGAAATCATGAGGAAGCGGCAGCCTTATCGCTAGACATTGAAAAAGAATTTAATATGCTAAGTTGGGAATATCTCATTGACACTCTTGCAGCTATGGGATTTGGCCCGGGATACATTGGGTGGATTGAAACACTATATGCTAAACCCACTGCCTGTGTTAAAACTGGGCAGGTTATCTCTGCTTCATTCCGAATAGGAAGAGGAACTAGACAGGGCTGTCTGTTATCCCCCCTATTATTTGCAATCACTATGGAGCCACTGGCTGTCAAATTACGTGCACAGGCGCAGATGTGGTGCATCCCTGAATTGGATACCTACCACATTAGCTCCTTATATGCGGACGATGCCCTCATATATCTGCGTAATCATACTGCCTCAATGGCTGAGGTGATGGCGATCCTTGATACGTTTGCATCCATTTCTGGCCTCCGCACCAATTGGTCCAAATCATGTATTTACCCTCTCTCTTATATACCTACGGAACACCGGGCAGCCCTACCAATCTATCCTCTGCCATGGTGCTATTCCACCTTTCTAATATTTAGGTGTACAAATCTATCACTCAATTGTTGATCTCAGGGAGGGTAACATAGACTGGGTCCTGCGTTCAACCAGTGGCTCCCTACCTTTCTGGGTATCGCTCCCCCTGTCACCTATGGGACGTGTTGCCATATCCAAAATGCTCATTCTTCCAAGATTCTTATATTATTTTATAGCGCTCCCGTTAATCCTATTGCGCTCGTTCTTTAAGTCCCTGTATTCGCTATTGACAGATCTACTTTGGGGTAGGAACAGACGTAGAGTGGCATTATTCATTACACAATATTCACAGGAGGAGGGTGGACTGGGTATGCCTAATCTTGAACTATACTATGCTGCTGCCCAGCTTCAATGGGCGGCTGTATGGCTCGGTGAGGCCCCATCAGCAGAGTGTAAAATACCAATACTTACTTGGCTGCTGGATAGCACTAGTCGCCCGCAACCTGTGGCCATTCTACTAGATGCTGCCAGATCATATTGACATAGATATGTCCACGACAGGAGCACCCTGGTACCGTACTCTCCTTTGGTTCCGTTATTACAATTACCGGGGGTTCGAATAATTGCGAAACACATTGATATACATGGCATAGGACTGTTGAACACTACTTAGCGTCCCACTAAACTCGGCTTGGCGACGCATCACTGACACTATAGCAGATATCACTAACTACACATTGAATTTCACACCGGAATCTTGCTTACTAGGCTTGCACCAACGCACCAAGGGTGATAAACACTTGCATAAATTCACTGCATTGTGTTTAAACGCCTAATAGCCACACATTGGAAGGCTCCACATGCCCCAGAATACACTAATTGGCTATGTGCTCTATTGCAGTGTTCTCATGCGGAGGCTCAAACATTACGTCTGTTACAGTATTAAGGACTGATTCACGGAGGTGCTGATGTATGGGATGCCTTTGTTGCCGGCATCGAGGCTAAGAGTGATGCATACCCACCTTGAACCCTGATATATATTCTGCAACGTGGCAACTCCTATGCTCCCCCACCCAGCGTTTACACTCATGTCACAGCGGGAAAGCTAAGTTCCTTGTCCGCTTCGTGCTGGTCGTCTCACACACTCTGGATGCTTTGCCATATTATAAGTTGTGTTGTATCAGTAAGTGGTAAGCCCGCCCTGGACTGTCCTCTTTCCGGTATACAATACGACCCAACATGCCAGCCAATTTATAGTTGACTATATACTCCATAGTAAGTCTTCCCTCCATTCACTATTACATGTACCTTATTGTCTTCCTATCATAGCCGCAGGCTATTTGATCCATCTTAAGACCCTATATTCCACACAATGGATATCCTTAGGATGCAGTTTATTGTTCTATATTTAGAAGTATTTTACAATACATGGAAAGAAGATATGCAATGCACTATATAAGTTTATGTATGGTGATAAATGCATTTCTTGTTTTTTCTTTTCTGTCAAATCAACAAGTAAAGGTACTGATGTTTAATAAACAGATTTGAAAAGAAAAAAAAACACCACTGTTGGCGTACACAGTACTCACCCACAGAGGGAACAGGCCCAAGCACTGTGCATTGCACTACCAGTGATATTGCTAGCCACCACGGCATGGGGAGGGGCACACACCGCCAAATGCAGCACGCCTGGGACCCACGCAGCCCTGACCCGTAATGGATTCCTACGAGCTAGGTAACAGGATTATCCCTTCAGGACCCTTGCCACCAGGGGACCTACTCTGCAAAGTCAGGCCTGGCCTAGGGGTACCCACTGACACACAACCCCACCCGGATCCCACACTACCATGCGTAAGTTGTAATGAAGGGCACTGTACTCACCCCCTTGTGGCTGTTGTAATGCCCTCAAGCGCCCATCCAGCTCAGGATAGGCCACTGCCAGTATGCGGGCCATAAGGGGGTCAGGTTTCGACGGGAACCCCTTCCTCATTGGGAGGACATCCCCAGCAGGGCCTCCACCGCGTTCCATCCCCAGCGTCTCAGGTCCTCCCATCGTTTCCAATAGCGGGTGCTCTGCCTGCCGTAGACCCCCAGGGTCTGCACCTCTTGGCGATGGCATGCCATATACCCTTCTTTTGATGGGCGCTGACGTGCAAAGGGAATACACACAGGAAAAGAGTATCAGTCAGACAGCCCTGCGTGTTACACTTATGGCCCACCATACCCTTTCACATCACCATTTACACACACATGGCCCAGCACACAACCTGTACGCCGCCCAGGGGACATCCACTCGCTCCCTTTAAACGAGGCCTTCACACACCACTCCATGCATTCATGCCACATGCATCGTGCCCACAGTGTACTCACCTGTTGGTCTGGAGGCCCATACAGCTATCCGTACTGGGGTAGGACCCCATCCCCCAGTCTCTCCAACTGCGCAGAGTTGAAGGTTGGGGCCCTTTCCCCAGTCACACGGGCCATGGTAGGCCACAGCAACACATGCAGTGTAGGTCCTCTCCTATGAAAGGTCAGGTGGCAAGTGAGCAATCAGATAGAAAATGACGGTCATGTTCGTCACCAATGCGTCACTATTCGGTGCATAGCGTCACCAATGGCTTACATCCCCATTGGTCAATGGAACCCATAGGTCCCAATGTCAACCAATGAGGAGTTGCACTGAGTTTCTTGACCACCTCCTGCAGCGGTGCACAACATCAGCAGAATTACCTCACTCCACCTGTCCCTCCACACAGGACAGACAGACGCCATTTCAGGGGGCTTGGGGGGTCAGGCCCAGGATAATTACTGCGTCACTGTCTAAATTTAGATATACAAGACAATTCTCACTTACCCATTACAATTTGACAGGATGCATTGTACAGTTGTAGCCCCATTGTTAAGTTTGTGACCGGCTCCTCACTCTTTTGACCTTTAGATTGCTACCACTGCGGATGAATAGGAGATGGAGACATACCCCGTGTACAGACCCCTGGTGGACTTGGCAACAATGGAGGACAGGCACATCATCCTCATCTATAGACTTGACAGGGCCACAATCACAGAACTGTGTGGCGAAATTGGAGCCTGACCTGATATCTGATATCCGTCACCCCACTGGGATCCCCCTCTTGTGCAAGTCCTATCTGTGCTCCATTTCTTGGCAACAGGTTCTTTCCAAGTGACAGTGGGCTTGGGAGCAGGAATTTCACAGCCACTGTTCTCCATAGTGCTGACCAGAGGGTTGTCCGCCCTGATTAAACACATGTGCAGCTACATTGTGTTTCCCCAGGTGGAGCATTTGGCCACAGTGAAGGCTGACTTCCATGGAATGGGACATATCCCCAACATAATTGGGGCAATTGATGGAACATATATTGCATTTGTCCCCCGTCAATATGAACAGGTGTTAACTAATCGTAAGAGTTTCCACTCAATGTGTGTTTGGCGGACCAGTAGATCTCCCATGTCAGTGCTAAGTATCCTGGGTCGGTGCATGATGCCATTATCCTGTTGAATAGCAGCATCCCAAATGTGATGGGCCAACTACAGAGGCACAGGGTGTGGCTAATAGGTGAGCTCTGGTCCCCACCCATCATATGTTGGTCTATGGGTATGGTGTGGGCCATATGGAATAGTGTGTGGCTGTAGGAGGCTGGCCTGGCGCATAGTGGGTACAAGATGGTAATTACACCTTGTGCCAGGTGCAGTTATCCCTTATTAGTAGATTAGTAGTGTTCTAGCAGCTTAGGCTGATAAAGGTAGCTATAGTAGAGCAGCTAAGGCTGAACTAGGAGACATGCAAAGCTCCTACTATACCACTTATATCATATAGCACTATGGTGGTCATTCCAACCTCGGCGGTCTTTTCAATCGACCGCCAAGGGACCGCCGTATGGAAGACCGCCAGTGCTGGCGGTCTTCCGCACAGGCCATTCTGACTGCTGGCAGCGCTCCGCCCGTTTCCATACTGGCGGCAGGCGGCGAAGTGGAGGTAGCCCCACCTCCACCGCCACGCCAACAGAACACCGCCCAGCGAATCATGACCTGTGATTCGCTGTGGCGGTGTTCTGTTGGCGTGGCGGTGTCGGCGGAGCTGCCTCCATGGGTCCCGTTCCCTCCCGGAGGATCACCGGAACAGGTAAGGTGATCGTCCGCTAGGGAAGGGGGGTGGGGGGGTGTTGTGAGTTGTGTGCGTGCATGGGGGTGTGCGTGTGTGTATGTTGAGGGGGCGTATGAGTGCGTGCATGAATTCGGGGGGGTGTGTGTGTATGTGCATGAGTGCATGCATGAATGCGGGGGGTGTGTGTATGTGCATGAGTGCGTGCATGAATGCTGGAGGTGTGTGTGTATGTGCATGAGTGCGTGCATGAATGCGGGGGGGTGTGTGTGTATGTGCATGAGTGCGTGCATGAATGCGGGGGGGTGTGTGTGTATGTGCATGAGTGCGTGCATGAATGCGTGCGTGTATGTGTGTATGTGTGTGTATATGTTGGGGATCGGGGTGGGGGAGGGGGGTCCTGCAACCTTTTGGGGGTGGCAGGGGTGGTGTGGGGGGTAGGGGAGGGAGTCGGGTGGGGGTTGGGGGTGGGGGAGACCCCTATCAGTGCCAGGGAAGGGATTCCCTGGCACTGATGGTGCTTACCGCCATGTATTTCATGGCGGTCCCAAACCGCATGAAATCCATGGCGGTAAGCCGGGGTCAGGCGGGTTGGAATACCGCCGGCGGCATTTGACGACCGCCGGGCTGGAGACCAAGGTCTCCAGCCCGGCGGTCGTTACCGCCCTGGCGGTCGGAACGGTGAAGCGGCGGCTGGCCATGGCGGTAACCGCCATGGGCAGAATACATGAAAAAAGACCGCCAGCCTGTTGGCGGTCTTACCGCCGCTTCACCGCCGACCTCCACAGTTGGAATGACCACCTATATCACCGGAAAACACAATACTCAGAGTTACTAAAATTAAAGAAACTTTATTTTTGTGACAATATGCCAAAAGTATCTCAGAGGATATACTCCCTTAGTAGGTAAGTAAAATATACAAAATATACTCACAAACCAAAATCAGGTAAGTAAAACACTTAGGAAAGTAGTGAAAACACTGTAGAACACAATAGAATGCAATAAGGGACAATAGGACTAGGGAAAACACAAACCATATACTCCAAAAGTGGAATGTGAACCACAAATGGACCCCAGACCTAGTGTAGTGTGTAGAGGGTCGCAAGATACCCACCCCAAAACCCTGAAAAGTAGGAGTAAAGTTACCCTACTACCCCAGAAAGACAGTAAAGTCGAGATAGGGGATTCTGCAAAGACAACAACTGACTGTAAAGCACTGAAGACAGATTCCTGGACCTGAAGAAGTGCAAAGGAAGGGGACCAAGTCCAAGAGTCATGCAAGTGTCCAGGAGGGGCAGGAGCCCACTAAACCCCAGATGAATGTGCAAAAGGGCTGCCTCTGGGTGGAAGAAGCTGAAGATTCTGCAACAACAGAAGGTTTCAGGAACTTTTTATTTGGTCAGAAGATGTCCCACAGCGTGCTAGAGGATGCAGAGTTGTTTCCACGCAGTAAGACTACAAACAAGCCTTGCTAGCTGCAGGAGTTGCAGTTAAAGATTATTGGTGCTGGTAGGGCCCAGGAAGGACCAGGAGGTCGCCCCTTGGAGGAGGAGACAGAGGGGGCAATCAGCAACAAAAAGAGCCCTTGAAGAAGCAGGCAGCACCTGCAGAAGTACTTGAAGAGGCATTCAAGAAATCTGAGCATGGCGGTCATCTAAACACAACAAAAGAGGGTCCCATGAAGCTGGAGGTCAACTCAGCGAGTTGGGCAATGCAGGACGGAGTGCTGGGGACCTGGGCTGTACTGTGCACAAAGGAAGTCTTGCAAAAGTGCACAGAAGCCCTAGCAGCTGCAGATCACACATGATTACTGTCTGGCGTGGGGAGGCAAGGACTTACCTCCACCAAATTTGGACAGAAGGACCACTGGACTGTCGGGGTCACTTGGATCCATCTCCTGTGTTCCAGGGACCATGCTCGTCAGGATGAGAGGGGGCCCAGAGGACCGGTGATGCAGAAGTTTGGTGCCTGCATTGGCAGGGGGAAGATTCTGTCAGCCCACGGGAGATTTCTTCTTGGCTTCCAGAACAGGGTGAAGGCAAACAGCCCTCGGAGCATGCACCACCAGGAAACAGTTGAGAAAGCCGACAGGATTAGGCGCTACAATGTTGCTGGTAGTCTTCTTGCTACTTTGTTGCAGTTTTGCAGGCGTCCTGGAGCAGTCAGCGGTCGATCCTTGGCAGAAGTCAAAGAGAGAAGTGAGCTCTTGCATTCGTTATCTAAAGAGAAACCCACAGGAGAGACCTTAAATAGCCCTCAGACGAGGATTGTCTACCTAACCAAGTAAGAGCCTATCAGGAGGGGTCTCTGATGTCACCTGCTGGCACTGGCCACTCAGAGGTCTCCATTGTGCCCTCACACCTCTGCATTCAAGGTGGCAGAGGTCTGGGACTGACTGGAGGAGCTCTGGGCACAACCCTTGGGGTGGTGATGGACAGGGGAGTGGTTACTACCCTTTCCTTTGTCCAGTTTCACACCAGACCAGGGGCTGGGGGATCCCTGAACCAGTGTAGACTGGTTTATGCAAGGAGGGCACCATCTGTGCCCTTCAAAGCATTTCCAGAGGCCAGGAGAGACTACTAATCCCAGGCCCTTAACACCTATTTCCAAAGGGAAAGGGTGTAACACCCTCTCTCAGAGGAAATCCTTTGTTCTGCCTTCCTGAGACTGGGCTGCCCAGACCCCAGGAGTGCAGAAACCTGTCTGAGGGTTGACAGCAGCAGTAGCTGGGGAGAAAACCCCAGAGAGCTAGTTTGACAGTAGCTGGGGTCCATGCTGGAGCCCCGGGGAAGCATGGGATTGGCCTCATGTGGCTGAGGTGACTCCCTTTCCCTTCCCCCTGAGGTGCCTGTAGTTTTGTCATCTGATGCCCCAGCAGGGTTCTCTCCAACGGACTCAGGTCTCCTGTGTGGGCTTTGCCCGTGTGTTGATACACTTTGGCCCACGGACAGTGGAAATTTAAGTGACTGTGCAGGACTTATTGCCTATATTTATTGGTTTCGCAATGTTCTTACTTGATTTTTTTACACTTCATATTGCTATTTTACCATGACTTCAAAGAACCTATTTTATAGATAAATTTTGTTTCTCACTTTAATTATGTCTTTGCATTATTCCGGTGGGTTTGGGTGGTGTCACTGTGACTTGGTGCTCTGCATTGGTGTGTAGATAGTTTGGGGGGGGGTCGCATATGTGTGTGCCCGTAACCTTTCCTCCTCCCCCCTCCTCTGTGTCGTAGGTGCAGTACTCACCGTTGTCTTCTGCGCCGGAGTTCGTATTCGTGGTAGATGAGCAGGTAGACAATAGCTGGTAGGATGTTTAATTCGGGTTCCATGCTGTCCTCCGTCCTCGTGGAGTGTGTATAGGTGAGCGTTTTCCCGTTCGTAGTCTGTTTCCGCCGTGTTTTTATCGGCGGGGCTCCCGCCCCGGGAAAAGGTGGCGGATTGGTGAGTTGTGATAGGGTGGGCAGTACATTGTCTGCCGCCTGCCTGTTGGCGGTGACCGCCAACCTGTTCGTCTGTCCCGCCGTGGCGGTCGGAGTGTTAAGTTGGCGGGCTGCGTTGGCGGTTCCCGCCAGGGTCAGAATTCATTTTTTGGACCGCCAGCCTGTTGGCGGGTTGGCCGCCGCTTTAACACCGACCGCCAGGGTTGGAATCACCCCCTATGTGGTGAAAAGCTGAAGCAGGTGTCAGTGATGATTCTAGAACAAGTGAGTACATAAGTAAATGTTTAAGAAGAACCTAATTAAAGTCAAACGTGTATGCTGAAGAGTGTATATTTTGTGGAAATATAAAATGCTACAATGGAACATCTATGCATGAGAAATTAATCAAGTCATGGCGCACAGAGTTGACAAAAAGCCTTTTGCCTTTTCCCTCCACTTTTTACTGAATCTGTTTTTGTTGACCTTAGGACTATGGGCACTTTCCCACTGCTAAAAAGTGCTAAAGTGCATGTGGTCTCTTCCCTAAATATGGTATAATTGGGTTACATCTATTTGCCATATTTAATATACTTTAACGTCCCTAGTAAAGTGCAATATATGTGCCCAGGGCCTCTAATTAAATGGTACTAGTGGGCTTGCAGCACTGATTGTGCCACCCACTACAGTAGCCTTTCAAACATGTCTCAGGCCTTCCACTGCAGAGCCTCTGTGTGCAGTTTTAAACTACCATGGCAACCTGGTAAGTATACCCACTTTCCAGGCTCAAACCTTTTAATTTCAAGTAAGTCACCCCTAAGGTAGGCCCTATTTAGCCTTAAGGGCAAGGTGCAGTGTATTTAAACTGTTAGAACTGCACGTTTAAGTTTAGCAGTCCCAAATAATGAAGCACTTTTACATTAATTTTTTCACTTTTGTAATGCCTATCTGTCCTATAGGATGACATTGGCTTTACCTTAAAAATTCTGTTGAGTGCAATTTCCAGTTCGGGAGAAATATGGTATTTGATGTCCCTGGACTCACAATTTAAAGTCACAACTTATTGTGAAGTCAGTTTCTAAATTGTAAGTCTGAAAATGAAACTTTTAGAAAGTTGGCTTTAACCATTCTGTGCCTCCACCTGTATCTGAATACACATCTAGAGTAGATGACAGCTGGGTTTTGTGCATTCACACTAGACATTCACACACCAAAGTAACTTTTTGAATATTGATGGCCCATCACAAGGCTGATGGCTCTTCCTGGACTAGATGAGTGGGCAGAGATGACACTTACTCCTGAAGAGGGCTGTGCCTCTCCTCACACAAAGGGCTGCACAACCCCCTGTGGTGTATCTTGAGCCAGGGAGGACAGGAAAGGGATCATGTAGATTTCAAATTTAGGACTGGGTGTTTCTCTGCCTTCCAGACCCAGAGCACCAAAGTATTAACACTGGAACCCAAACTCTACCAGATTAGAACTCTACTAGAACCAAGAACACTCTGCCAGTAAGAAGGAATGTTGTGCCGCCAGGCGGAACTGCCACTCTGCAACTGCATTGCTGTGTTGGCCTACTGCTGCTGTGTGCTGTGCTGTTGGAGGAACTATCACTTTGCTTTTTGCTCTGCTGTGTTGGACTGCTGCCTGTTGCTTCTGTCCTGCAATGAGAAGGACTGGACTTGTTCTCTACATCCTTGAACCCAAGAATCTACATGTTTTTTTGGGGGGCTTGGCCCCTATTCTGTTGCAGTCTCAAGGACATCAAAGACCGCTTGCAGCTCTCCTGGTGCTGCTGGACTCTGCCATGTGTGAGTCCTACCCTTGCCTGAGGTGCCCCTCTCTAGTTCTGGGCCTCAGAAGTAGGTTTTGCAGCTACAAACTTCAAAAAGCGACATATCAACCTCAGTGTGGCAGAAAAAATTGACACATCACTTCGGCGAAGGCAGAGCAGGGGCTACCCGATTACAGCGGCTTCATTTACTGTGCAGCTTGATAACAACGCTCTGTATGGCCGCCTGTAACGCACTGCATCCACTTCTACATTGCCCGATGACAACTCATCGCACTGACTGTGACAGAAATATTAACACATCGTATCCTTTCAGTGAATGCATTCTTCCAACAAAAGTACTGTCTAGCGGATCCTGCATGGATTCTGTAGGCAGCGTCCCTTTGATTGTGGTTGGCTGTGATTTTAGATTTGCACCGGTCCCTTGCAGCCTAACAGAACCTTTTTTACAGCTAGAGACTTCTAGGTAGTGTTTTCAATTTTAATCGTTAAAAATGAATATCTCTACTTCATCTCAGATAAATATTTTCTATTCTTCTAACCTGGTGTGGAGAATGTTTGTGGTGTCTTTCACTGTGTCACTGTAATTAGGAGATGCACAAATACTTTACACATTGTCTCTTAAGTTAAACCTGACTACTGTGTGCCAATCTACCAGGGGATGAGCACAGGTAGATTTAGGGAATGAAACTGACTGATTGTGGTCCCTACTTGGACAGGGTGCATACCTCTGCCCACTAGAGACCCAATTTCTAACATCCGTCATTAAGTAAAGACCAATGACTCAGGGAAAATGCTTCATTGCAGCAACGCCAGTACCTGCCCTAGAGGCAATCACAAAAGCTAGCATTCCAAGGCAAAAGCCTTACATCCACAATGGATACAATGGGTCACTTCCTTGACTGTCACTGATATAGACTGTGGGCCAGATTTACTAAAAAGTGGTGTCAATATTTGCAGCACGGGGCTACTTTAGAAACGCAGGTATGCACTGTGTTTATTGAAATATGATGCACCCCTATGTTAGAAAAAGCAAAAAGGAGTAGTGTTAGACCTGGCATCCTTGGTGTGGTCTCCCCTATCTTTTTTGCCTTAGCTTCCCATATTTTGACTGCGTGCGGGTGTAGGAGGCTGGCCTGGCTTATAGTGGGTACCTGATGGTACTTACACCTTGTGCCAGGTCCAGTTATAGCTTATTAGTAGATTAGTAGTGTTCTAGCAGCTTAGGCTGATAGAGGTAGCTATAGCACAGCAGCTTAGGCTGAAATAGGAGACATGCAAAGCTCCTACTATACCACTTATATCATATAGCACTATATCATAAGAATCACAATACTCCGAGTTACTAAAAATAAAGGTACTTTATTTTAGTGACAATATGCCAAAAATATCTCCCTTAGGAGGTAAGTAAAATACACAAAATATACACACAAATCAAAATCAGGTAAGTAAACAATTAGAAAAGTAGTGCAAACACTGTAGAATACAAAAGGATGCAATAGGCCTAATGGCAATACAAACCATATACTAAGAAAGTGTAAGGCGAACCACTTAGGGACCCCAGGCCTAGTGTAGTGTGTAGTGGGTCCCTGGGAGTGTCAGAAAACACTAAGGGTGTCCAAGATACCCCACTCCAAGACCCTGAAAAGTAGGAGTAAAGTGACCCTACTTCCCCAGAAACACACTAAAGCCGTGATAGGAGATTCTGCAAAGACCACAACTGACTGCAAAGCGCTGAAGATGGATTCCTCGACCTAAGGACCTGTAAAGGAAGGGGACCAAGTCCAAGAGTCACGAAAGTGTCCGGGGGGGGCATGAGCGCACCAAACCCTGGATGAAGGTGCAAAATGGCTGCCTCGGTGGAAGAAGCTGAAGATTCTACAATAACAGAAAAAGCCAGGAACTTCTCCTTTGCACAGAAGATGTCCCACGGCGTGCTGGAGGATGCAGAGTTGTTTCCACACAGAAGACCACAAACAAGCCTTGCTAGCTGCAAAGGTTGCAGTTGAAGAAAATTGATGCTGCACGGGCCCAGGAAGGATCCGGAGGTCACCCCTTAGAGGAGGAGGCTCTCAGAAGTACAGACAGCCCATGCAGAAGCAGGCAGCACCTGCAGAACTACTTGTACAAGCATTCAAGAACTCTGAGCATGGTGGTCATCTCAACACTACAAAGGAGGTCCCACGAAGCTGGTGGTCAACTCAGCGAGTTGAGTAATGCAGGACGGAATGCTGGCGACCTGGGCTATGCTGTACACAAAGGATTCCTTGCAAAAGTGCACAGAAGCCCTAGCAGCTGCAGTTCATGCAGTACACAGGATTACTGTCTGGAGTGGGGAGGCAAGGACTTACATCCACCAAATTTGGACAGAAGGACCACTGGACTCTCGGGGTCACTTGGATTTAGCTCCTGTGTTCCAGGGACTAGGCTCATCGAGATGAGAGGGGACCCAGAGGTCCGGTGATGCAGAAGTTTGGTGCCTGCTTTAGCAGGGGGAAGATTCAGTTGACCCACTGGAGATTTCTTCTTGGCTTCCAGTGCAGGTTGAAGGCAGACAGCCCTCAGAGCATGGACCACCAGGAAACACTTGAGAAAGCCGGCAGGATTAGGCGCTACAATGTTGCTGGTAGTCTTCTTGCTACTTTGTTGTGGTTTTGCAGGCGTCCTGGAGCAGTCAGAGGCCGATCCTTGGCAGAAGCTGAAGAGAGAGATGCAGATGAACTCTGGTGAGCTCTTGCATTCGTTATCTGGAGAGAAACCCACAGGAGAGACACTAAATAGCCCTCAGAGGAGGATTGGCCACCTAACCAGGTAAGCACCTATCAGGAGGGGTCTCTGACGTCACCTGCAGGCACTGGCCACTCAGAGGCCTCCATTGTGCCCTCACACCTCTGCATTCAAGATGGCAGAAGTCTGGGACACACTGGAGGAGCTCTGGGCACCACCCCTGGGGTTGTGATGGACAGGGGAGTGGTCACTCCCCTTTCCTTTGTCCAGTTTCATGCCAGAGCAGGGGCTGGGGGATCCCTGAACCAGTGTAGACTGGTTTATGCAAGAAGGGCACCATCTGTGCCCTTCAAAGCATAACCAGAGGCCAGGAGAGGCTACTCCTCTCAGGCCCTTAACACCTATTTCCAAAGGGAGAGGGTGTAACACGCTCTCTCAGAGGAAATCCTTTGTTCTGCCTTCCTGGGACTGGGCTGCCCAGACCCCAGGAGAGCAGAAGCCTGTCTGTGGGTTGGCAGCAATGGTAGCTGCAGTGAAAACCCCAGAGAGCTAGTTTGACAGGACCATGCTGGATTCCCAGGGATGCATGGGATTGGCACCCCATTACCAGATTTGGCATTGGGGGACAATTCCAAGATCCTAGACATTTTACATGGCTATATTTGGAGTTACCATTGTGAAGCTACATATAGGCATTGACCTATATGTAGTGCACACGTGCAATGGTGTCCCCGCACGCGCAAAGTCCGGGGGAATTGCCCTGAACTATGTGGAAGCACCTTGGCTAGTGTTTTGCACCTAACCGTCACCAAGTGAGGGTTAGACATATAGGTGACTTATAAGTTACTTAAGTGCAGTGTAAAATGGCTGTGAAATAACGTGGAGGTTATTTCACTCAGGCTGCAGTGGCAGTCCTGTGTAAGTATTGTCTGAGCTCCCTCTTGGTGGCAAAAGAAATGCTGCCAACCAATAGGGCCTCCTGGATCCCCAATACCTTGGGTACCAAGGTACCATATACTAGGGAATTATAAGGGTGTTCCATTGTGCCAATCAGAATTGGTAAAAATAGTTACTTGCCTGCAGTGACAATTTTAAAAGCAGAGAGAGCATAAGCACTGAGGTTCTGGTTAGCAGAGCCTCAGTGACACAGTTAGGCACCACACATGGAACACATTTAGGCCACAAAGTATGAGCACTGGGGTCCTGGCTAGCAGGATCCCAGTGAAACAGGCAAAAACAACTGATACTCAAGTAAAAATGGGGGTAACACGCCAGGTAAGATGGTACTTTCCTACACAACCCGCCCCCCCAAATGAGGGACAATAAGGCTAACCTTGTCCAGATGAGTCTTCATTGTCTAAGTGGAAATATCTGGAGAGTCCATCTGCATTGGAGTTTTTTTCAGACGGGAAGAAAAAAGGCCAGACAACCTCCAACTGGAATGGAGGAATAGTCAGGAACGCTTCCCATTTTTAGGAGCCGGGGAGGCTGAGACTTAGAAAGAGAGCAAGTAGAAAACGAGGCAAATTCTGAGGTCTGGACTGAAACCACCGAGAGAAACCCCTTGTGTGCTTCTTAGGAGGAAACCTCTTAGCAGGACTGGCCTGGAGCAGGAATGAAAAACCTGATCATGTTTCTGAGTCTTAAAGGCCTTCTGAAGCATCTGCTACAGATCTTCACCAAAAAGATGGCTGCCCGACAATAAGCATATGCAAGAGCCTAGACTTTTGAGCAGAGTCCACTGTCCAGTCACAGAGATGGATATGGCAATGTACTGAAACGGAAGAGGCCATGGCTGATGCCAAGTCCTTCAATAAATCACAGCAAACATCCACCAGGAATTTAGCCTGAGTCTCCACTGAAGGAAAAAGAAAAAAGAGGGGAGCATTCAACCCCCTCCTGGATTGCTTCTGTCAAAGAATGGAAATCCTTAACCAGTAACTGAGAGGCATAAAAAACATAAATAGCAGCCCAAAGGGCCAGGTTCAATCCAGAAAAACACTTCTTCAAAGAGGCCTCTGCCCTACGATCAACAAAATCAGACAGGGGACCCTTCTCCGACATAATAGAAAGACGGCCAGCCAGGTGAGACAGCAGTGGATCAGCCAAACAAGTCAGAGGACAGGAATGAAACTGCTGAAAAAGGCCTGAACTAGGATCAGGAAGTTCATCCTCCATAGGGATACTGAGATTCCCCAAGATACCTGAACAATGATAACAGGTCAGACCTCTGAAGAAACTTGGACCAGGGTCCCATTTCAGCCACCGGAGATACAACATCCTCATCATACTCAGGAGAAAGCCAGGAAGAGGTAGAAGAGGGCGAAGATATCATCAGAGACGAAAGGTGAAGAGGCAGAATAGTGAGAGTCACTCACGTTCTTGGACTGCGCAAAGGCCTGAGAAATGGAAAAGAACAACACTTGGAATTTCTACTCAGAAATCCCCATAACCTGGGAAAAACCAGGAAGAAAGTCTGCAGATCAGTGACGTTTACTCCCATCCTGAGAGGTATAGGAGAAATGATGGCGCTCAGCTGCACGCTTTCTGTGATCCATAATGAACTGCCACCCAGATGCAACTGTTCACTCAAATAAAGGGAAGTAGGACCCTTTAGTAGGCCAAAATGCTGCCTGATTAAAAAAATTGCACGTAAAGCATGAAAAAAGAAAATAAACAAAAAAAATATAGAGGCAGCCAATACAATTGAACAGTGAAAAATGTCCAAACCCAAGGTCAGACTCACTGAAACAGTAAAGACACTATTTAAAAGTGCCAAAACACTCCCAAGGTGCAGTGACTGCCTCCTGCCACCAGAGGGAGCTAAAGACCAACTGCAAAGCAAAGAGAACAATGGGCAATTAAAAATACATCAGGAAATATGCACAGGCAAACGCAACAGGACGGGGGTAACCCGCTACACAGCCTGGGGTCCTGCCATTACAAATTCCTTGCCTTGGTGCCTGATAGGGCTGGTGCTCGGTCATCGCCTGGGGCCAGCTGTCTCCCACAGCCAGGAAATGGCATTACGAGGCACCACAAGTGCAGCGAGAAACCTGCCAGATGTTCGTAGCCCCAGGAAAAAATGAGAGAGGCCCCAGCAGAGCACTGAGCAGGACGAGCCTGGTGAAAAAAATAAACAACTGCAGCCCCCAAGTCCCCGACAGGGAGGATCAGTGGTGGTCACGCAAATGAAAGAAGCACCCCATGTACACCCCAGGAAGGCCCAGCCAACCTGGAACTGGTGAAAAATACCCTAAGCATAAGGACAGTGCCCAGCACAGTATCGTGAAGCAGAGAAAATAAAGAAAACAACCAACCCCAGCCTCCCAGGGCTTACCTTTTGATTGGAGAGCTAGGTAGCATTTGTTAGCGGGAAAAAAAAACAGGATGTCTCCTGGGCTCCATGGCCCTTTTTTACCCAGATATGGGAAAGTGTGATTGGAGGGAGGAGGTTGGGGGGTGAGGAGGGTATGGCTTGCAAAATATCTTTTGATTGGGTAGGACTAGGACACGTGGGTCTGAGCAGAGGTGGAACACCTCATATGTGTAAGTATTGGGACTAGAAATAGGGTTGAGGAGGTAATGGTCTGTTCGAGCTACTTGCCTGAAATGTGACTAATTCTAGCCAAGACCCATCTGCCTTTTATAGCCATCAGCATGACACACAACTGAAGTGTGTCTGAATCAACTCAACCACCAGTTTTAAAGGCATCAATGTGACATGACTTTTCGCGTTACCAGCATTACCTGCCATTTCATAAATGTGATGATTGTACAGCTCATGCTTAGAGCCCATCTCTCTCACCTACGGGCCCCTGCTACTTTTTCCCACTAGGAACACAAGAAATAGGTGTCCCAATCACCCATAAAACAATTCAAAGTTCAAAAGCAGATGTGTAAATCTTTGTCATATTGTGCATTATTCATTTATCCATACCTTATATTTTTCATTGATACATTTTAAGTCACCACACAAAGCAAAACCATTTTACCCATGCCATATAGATATGTTAAAGCAATATTTAGATACACATAAATAACAAAAGCCCTCATTTTGACATTGGTGGTACAAACCAGGTACCGCTGTGGCGACGGCCACCAAAAGTCCATTGATGCAGCAAACAGCCGTCTGCGGTATTATGACCCCAGCTGGATTTCTGCCACAAGAAGGGCAGAATTCTGGCTGTGGCCATGCCGGCGGATAGCGGTAAGGTGGCGCTGCTGCCACCAGCAGTGCCACGCCAGTAGACCGCCGCCAGCCGTATTATGAGAAATAATTGGCCTGGTGGTTTTGCTGGCGGGCGCTGCTGGCGGTAGCAGCGCCCCATCCCGTCTCCTGCCTGAGGACACCCTGAATACAGGTAAGTCGGGTCTCCAACAGGGGTAGTGGGTGGGGGGTGTTGTGTGTATATGTGGAATTGTGTGAATGTTTGTGTGTGTGTGTTTGTGTGGATTCGGGTGTGTGTTGATGTGTTGAATGGGTGTGTGCATGTATGGAGGTGTGAGTGTGTTTATGTTGTGTTATGTGAATGCATGTCTGTGTGAAAGTGTGTGTGGATGTGTGTGCGAATGGATGTATGCATGTGTGGAAACATGTTGGAATGGGTGTTTGTGTGTGTGTGTGAAGGGGGTGAATGTACAGGGTGTTGGGTGGTCTGGAGAGGAAGGGGGTGGGGGTAAATGGAGAGGAAGGGGGGAGACCCTTATTTGTGACAGGGAAGGAATTCCCTGTCACTGATATGGCCTACCACCATGGTTTTCGTGGCATTACGAATGCCACGGAAACTATAGTGGTGGGGGGGTCATAATTCCACAGGCAGAACAATGACGGCCACCGGGCTGGAGATGGTTATCACCATCTCGACGGCTGTTACCACCATGGTGATTGGAGTGGTACATTGGCAGGTTAGCTTCATCCAACCCGTCAATGTCAAAATATTGGGGTAAGTACCGCCAGCCTGTTGGCGGTACTTACCGCCATATTGATGCTGACCGCTGGGATAGTAATGACCCCCATACTATTATCTGCTCAAGTGAATGTATTCATTCACCCAACAATGGCCCTTATTACAACTTTGGCGGTTGGTGTTAAAGTGGTGGTAATACCATCAACAGGCTGGTGGTAATTACTGCCAAATTCTGACCATGGCGGTGAGAACTCAGATAAACAGCCATTTTACCACACAGACCACCAGGGCAGAAACAACCACCACCACGGTGGTAGCCGGCTACAGCCTAGTGGGCATCAATGTTCCGCCCACCTTAGTATGACCCTGGAAACTGCCACCTTTTCCAGGGCAGTACCAACAACAACAAAAGACTGGTGGAAACAGACCTCTGAAGGGATAGGACTCACCATTGGAGACGCACAGAACAACACCGCCACCATGGAGCCCGAGCTGCATGTCTTCCCCATACTCTTCTATGTGCTGCTCCACCACGAACACCAACGCCGGCGAAGTCGACAACGGTGAGTTCTGCCGCCTAGCACACAAGGCAGGGCAGAAGGAAAAAGACAGTGACACACACACGCACCACACACACACCCACCCCAACACCATACACACATACAGCTGCAGTTCTAAAACATATTTACCCCATACATCGGATGAATAATACAAAGACAACAGTAATTTACTAAAGTGAGTGTGATAAGATAAACACAGTATAAATAAGAAATATGCAATACAACAGATATATACAATTGTACAGTTCAAGGGATACCACCCAGTCCTCAGTGTGCGTGGGCCACAGGGCCACAGGCCAAAGTCCAAGGCCCCACTTGTCACCTACATCAACACAGAAAGAACACAGCAGGGGCATCAGTTGGTAAATAGGCAGGTACCTCAGGGGGACAGGGGGGCACCTCAGCAGGGAGATGAAACAAGACCACTGGTTCTGGAGGGGGCAACATGCCCTATGCTTTGTCCTGGGAAGTGCAAGACCACAGTCTTTCAAGTGAGTGATTTGCCCACTGGTTCTGGAGGGGCCATCGTGCCCTGTGCTCTTCATCCTGGGGAGGCTGGGGTTGGTGGGTGTCTTACCTACTAGATCTGGAGGGGGCAGTGTGCCCTGTGCTCTTGATCCTGGGGAGGCTGGGGTTGGTGGGTGTCTTAACCACTGGTTCTGGAGGGGGCAGCGCACCCTGTGCTCTTGATCCTGGGGAGTGCATGGTCACAGTCTCTCAGGTGGGTGTCATACCCACTGGATTTGCAGGGGGCAGGCCACACAGCAGCCCGTGGAGGCATGACTACATACCGTCCGCTGGTGGTGACGGCTGCTCAGTGGTGGTAGTGGTGCTGCTGCTGCTGGAGGGGGGAGGCTCCAGTCCATCCCCTGCAACCTCTGATGGTTGTCCACTGGTGGTGGTGCTGCTTCTGGTGGGGGGAGGCTCAAGCCCATCCCCTGCAGCCTCGGATGGCTGCCCACTGGTGGTGGTGCTGCTGCTGCTGCTGGTGAGGGGAGGCTCCAGCCCAACCCCTGCACCCTCAGATGGCTGCACAACCATGGTTGGTGGTGGGGGCTCCATCAGAGTCCCTGCCCCTGGCCCCTTGCCCTTAGTGGCAGCAGCTGGGGCAGGCTCCTTGGTCTTCCTGGCAGCAGTGGGGCAGGCTTCTTGGTCTTTCTGGCAGCAGTTGGGGCAGGCTCCATGCTCTTCCTGGCAGCAGCTGGGGCAGGCTCCTTGCTCTTCCTGGCAGCAGCTGGGGCAGGCTCCTTACCCTTGAGGCTGTCTGGTGTAGGCTCCTGCACCCTCAGGACATGAGCCCTGGATCCCTTCCAACCATGAGTGGGTGGGGTGACTACTGGGCCCGTGGACTGGGTGGCTGAGGTGCTTGCCTGGGTTTTAGCCACCCATGTCAGACGTGCAGGACGAGGGGGAGGTGGGGAGGGGTAGGGAAAAGGTCAATGGTGGATAGGAAAAGCTTTTTAGGGACATTGGGACGGGAAGAGGGAGAAGGTTTAGGAGTGGAGAAAGAGGGAGTGGTTATAGGAGGTGTCTGTCTGCTGATTTTGGATGCAGGTGCATGGGCTAGATCCTGTTGTGAGGTGGATGGCTGTTTGGTGTCTGAGTGCTTGTGTTTGTGTACCTTAGGAGGTGGGACAGTCACAGTGGGAGAGGACACAGGGGACGTGTGCATGGCTGTTGTAGAGGTGTCTGCCAGTGAGGTGTGTGTTCTGCTAGGTGTGGTGGTGAGTCTGGTAGTGGATGATGATGTAGTGCATGCAGGTGTGAGTGCAGACAGAACTGGGAGGGAGGTGGAGGAGGAGGGGAACACAGTGGAAATTGTGGATGTTGGTGTGTCTGCATCTGGATGGTGTTTGTGTGAGTGCCTGTGTGGTGCTTGTGTTTGCCTGTGACACTCTTGGGTGTTGTCTTGTGTGCATGCTCATCTGCCTGTATGCTTGGGAGAGGTTGGGGTTCAGCAGGATTGGGATTGGGAAGAGGAAGTTGGGGGGGAAGGGAAACAGGTACAATGGCTGCCATCATATAGGAGACCAGAGCCTGGATTGATCTCTGTTGGGCTGCCAGGCCAGTATGAATGCCCTCCAGGAATACATGAGTCTGCTGAATCTGGGCTGCCAGCCCCTGGATGGCATTCAGAATGTTTGACTGCCCTACAGAGATGGATCTCAGGAGGGCAATAACCTTCTCACTCAGGGCAGTAGGGCTCACTGGAGCAGGGCCTGGGGTGCCTGGGGCGAAGGAGCTGCTCACCCTCCTGGCTGAGCGGGCACGGGCAACTCGATGAAGGGCTCCTGGGTGCTGGTACGGGGGTTGCGGCTGTACCTGTAGCTGGGGTGGTCACAGAGGTGTCCGCCACCACCAGGAAGCTTCCATCAGAGGAGGTATCTCTGTCAGAACTGTGCCCTCCAGTCTCCGCCATGGTGCTTCCCTCGCCCTCTGTCCCACTGGTGCCCTCACCGTCGGTGGACTACTGCCTCCTGGATCCTGTGGAATGCAGCTCCCTCCATCACTGGAGCCTCTTGCACCTCCGTCAGATGATGCCAGATGATGCTAATGCACATAAGGACAGGGTGACAAAACAAAAAGGGGGGTGGAAGAGACAAAGGATGAGGCACTACAATGTTGCTGGTAGTCTTCTTGCTACTTTGTTGCGGTTTTGCAGGCATACTGGAGCAGTCAGTGGTCGATCCTTGGCAGAAGTCGAAGTGCAGAGGAACTCTGGTGAGCTCTTTCATTCGTTATCTGTTGAGAAACTCACGGGAGAGACCATAAATAGCCCTCAGAGGAGGATTGGCTACAGAGAGAGGTAAGCACCTATCAGGAGGGGTCTCTGATGTCACCTGCTGGCACTGGCCACTCACAGTTTTCCATTTTGCCCTCACACCTCTGCATCCAAGATGGCAGAGGTCTGGGACACACTGGAGGAGCTCTGGGCACCTCCCCTTGGGAGGTGCTGGTCAGACGAGTGGTCACTCCCCTTTCCTTTGTCCAGTTTCGTGCCAGATCAGGGCTGGGAGGATCCCTCAACTGGTGTAGACTGGCTTATGCAAGGAGGGCACCATTTGTGCCCTTCAAAGCATTTCCAGAGGCCAGGAGAGGCTACTCCTCCCAGGCCCTTCACACCTATTTCCAAAGGGAGAGGGTGTAACATCCTCTCTCAGAGGAAATCCTTTGTTCTGTCTTCCTGGGACTGGGCTGCCCTGGCCCCAGGGGGGGGGCAGAAACCGGTCTGAGGATTGGCAGCAGCAGTAGCTGTAGAGAAAACCCCAGAGAGTTAGTTTGGCTGTACCCGGGCTCTATGCTGGAGCCCCGGGGATGCATGAAATTGTCCCCCCAATACCAGAATGGTATTGGGGTGACAATTCCATGATCCTAGACATGTTACATGGCCATGTTCGGCGTTACCATTGTGACGCTACTTATAGGTATTGACCTATTTTTAGTTCACACGTGTAATGGTGTCCCCGCACTCACAAAGTCCGGGGAATTTGCTATGAACAAAGTGGGGGCACCTTGGCTAGTTCCAGGGTACCCTCATACTAAGTAACTTTGCCTCTAACCTTCACTAAGTGAGGGTTAGACTTATAGGCAGTGTAAAATGGCTGTGAAATAACGTGGACGTTATTTCACTCAGGCTGCAGTAGCAGTCCTGTGTAAGAATTGTCTGAGTTCCCTATGGGTGGCAAAAAAAATGCTGCAGCCCATAGGGATCTTTTGGAACCACAATACCTTGGGTACCTACATACCATATACTAGGGAATTATAAGGGTGTTCCAGTGTGCCAATCAGAATTGGTAAAAATGGTCAATAGCCTGCAGTGACAATTTCAAAAGCAGAAAGACCATAAGCACTGAAGTTCTGGTTAGTAGAGCCTCAGTGACACAGTTAGGCACCACACAGGTAACACATTTAGGCCACAAACTATGAGCACTGGGGTCCTGGCTAGCAGGATCCCAGTGAGACAGGCAAAAACAAACTGGCTAGCAGGATCCCAGTGAGACAGGCAAAAACAAACTGACACACAAGTAAAAATGGGGGTAACATGCCAGGCAAGATGGCACTTTCCTACAACTTTACCACTTCTAACCAGTGCTCAAGTGCAAGTGGTCCCTATGTGAAATTGTATGTGTAATTGGCTTTTCTATGATTGGTATATTTTATTTACTAATAAGTCCCTAGTAAAATGCAATAGAGGTGCCCAGGCCTGTAAATCAAATGCTACTAGTGGGCCTTCAGGACTGGCTGTGTCACTGTAAACATGGCTCAGACCTGCCACTGCAGTGTCTGTGTGTGCAGGTTTAAATTGACAACACAACTTGGAAAGTGTACCCACTTGCCAGGCCTAAACCTTCACTGTTTATACATTCAAGGCACCCCTAAGATAAGCCCTCAATAGCCCCATGGACAGGGTGCAGTGTATGTTAAAGGTGGGACATGTATTGATGTGTTTTACATGTCACAACAGTGATATACTACCAAATTTGTTTTGCACTTTTGCAAGACTTATCTCTCTCATAGGTTAACATGGGGGCTGCCTTTAAATATAATTAAAGAGCAGATTCCCTTTGAGAGCATATAGACATGTAGAGTTTGGGGGCAAGAAATGATCTTGTGAACAATAGAGACTTTCCTTTGAAGTTGACCTACTTGAAAGGCAGAAAGGGGTATCAGTACTGGACACAAAACTCCTGACTTTAGATCACTTCTTGAACCAAGAGGAACCTCTGCCAAGGAGAAGAGCTGAGGAAAAGTGCTGCCCCTGCCTGTGACTGTGCTTGTTGGGCTATCCTGCAGTTGCTGCTTCTGCCTGTGATAGGGGACAAAGACGCTTGAAGAAGAATCTCCAAGGGCTTGAACTGAGCTTGCCTCCTGTTTTGAGGTCTTAGGGCCATCAAAGACTTCGTCCTCCAGCACCTGGACTCTCTGCTGAGACCCCTGCCCTGCAAAGTGGTTCCCTATCCAGTCACTGGGCCCTTGAAATATGAAGTTGGCAGAACAAGAGCTGAAATCCAGGCACAGAACCCCATGTGGGGAGATTTTTGACTCACCATCTCCAACGCGGCTGATAAACGAAGCACCACCCTCATTGCAGCTAAAATCAACACATTGTGGCTGGAGAAACGACAAAACACTTGCTTGCGGCTGCTGATAATGATGCAAACCCACACAGCACAGTTTTCTAACACCATGCAACCGGATTTCTCATGCATCGTCCGTGGGTGTCAAAGACCTTGTGAATAGGCACTTCCCCTGGACCAGAAACAAGCATCCTGGGACCGGTTTCGGGGTATCACCTCTCTTCAGCCAGGCTAGCTTGAATCTGGTGGCAATAGGCATACCCTTCCCACTTGGGACGACAAATGCAAAAAGAACAGTTGATGGACAGAATGTAGACCATATCAAACATTCACCCCCAATCACAGATCTGGATTTAATCCATCAGTTTTTTTGCTCACCATGCCATTCCAGTTTGGACCCAGCCATCTGTAAATCAGTCTTGACCCTATTCCTCATGGGAACAGTCCAGCCCGAACCGCCAGGCCGGGTCCTCCCTGGACCAGAAACAAGCATTCTGTGACCGGTTTCGGGGTATCACCTCTCTTCAGCCAGGCTAGCTTGATTCTGGTGGCATAGTGAGCATGGGACCTACATCTGGGCATACCCTACCTGCCTTGCCCAGGCCAGGCCCCAAAAACACACCAGGGAGTTGGAGACTGCATTGTGGGAGGGCAGGCACAGCGCTTTCAGGTGTGAGTGATAACTCCTCCCCTCCCTCCTAGCACAGATGGCTCATCAGGAAATGCAGACTACACCCCATCTTCCTTTGTGCCACTGCTTAGTGAGAGGTGCAACCAGCCCAACTGTCAAACTGACCCAGACAGGGAATCCACAAACAGGCAGAGTCACAGAAATGGTTTAAGCAAGAAAAGGCTCACTTTCTAAAAGTGGCATTTTCAAACTCACAATCTTAAAATCAACTTTACTAAAAGATGTATTTCTAAATTGTGAGCTCAGAGACCCCAAACTCCACATGTCGATCCACTCCCAAAGGGAATCTAAACTTTAATCAGATTTAAAGGTAGCCCCCATGTTAATCTATGAGAGGGACAGGCCTTGCAACAGTGAAACCAGCATTTAGCAATATTTCACTGTCAGGACATATAAAACACATTGCTATATGTCCTACCTTATCCTAGTCACTGCACCTTGCCCTTGGACCTATCTTGGGCCTACCTTAGGGGTGTCTTACATGTAAGAAAAGGGAAGGTTTAGGCCTTGCAAGTGGGTACACTTGTCAGGTCGAATTTACAGGTAAAACTGCACACACAGACACTGCAATGGAAGGTTTGAGACATGATTACAGAGCTACTAGTGTGGGCGGCACAACCATTGCTGCAGGCTCACTAGCAGCATTTGATTTATAGGCCCTGGGCACATCTGGTGCAGTGTACTAGGGGTTTACTAATAAATCATATATGCCAATCATGGATAAACCAATTACATAAACATTTTGCATAGGAGCACTTGCACTTTAGCACTGGTTAGAAGTGGTAAAGTGCCCAGAGTTACAAAAACAGCAAAAACAGAATCCAGCACACATCAACAACCTGGATACAGAAGCAAAAAGTTAAGGGATACCACCCCAAGGATGAAAAAGTCTAACAAGTGCTTAGAAGTCACTAGCAGTCAAAAGGTTACTTGAGGTCACGATGGACTGATGCAAAGTCAAACTCCAGGCTGACCGCGATGGATGGTAGGCCACCTACAGAACCCTCTCAGGGTCTGCTGAAACAGTACCTTTGGGGGAGCAAAGCATCATCGACGAAGGCCCGGTGTCAGTTTTCCTGCCAGACTCAGGGTGATGCATCACCAGCAGGCTCCTAGAAAGTGTATGTGATGCGTTGATTTATTTGTTGCACTAGGAGTGATGTGTCATCATCGGGCCTTGCAGTGTGTGGTCGTTAGGCTGAGCAGTCAGTGAATTTGCTGTCATCTGGCAGCCTCTGAGTTGCCTGCGAAGATGCGATGCATTGATTTTTCTGCCACACTAAGAGTGATGCCTCCCTTTTTGAAGATTTCAGCTGTAAAACCCACTTGTGAGGCCCAGGACTAGAGAAGGACACCTCAGGCAACGTTAGGACTCACAGATGGCATCAGAATCCAGCAAAACCAGGAGAGCTGTAAGCAGACTTTTATGTCCCGGAGACTGCAGAAGAACAGGAAGCAAGCCAGCAAGCAATTGGAGACTCTCTGGTTCAACAGAATGGGCCCAGTCATTGTCCTTATCAGAGCAGAGATCAGCAGGTAGCAGGGCAGCTCAGCAATGCAGAGAAGCAGTTAGAACAGTCAGTCCAGGCAGAGTAGCAACCGTTGTAGCACAACAGTCTTTACTCAAGCAGAGTTCTTCCCAACTCCAGTAGTGATCTGATTTCAGTGGAACAGAGACCCAGTACTTATACCCAAATGTGCCCTTGATGTGGGGGGTGACTTAAAAGGGCATCTCTGAAGTGCAAAGGTCCCCCTTTCAGCCCAGCCAATCAGTGAGGGGTAATCACCCCTTTGTGTGGGCTCAGACCACTACCTTTTTAAGTGTAACTGTGAGCCCTTCCCAACTTCCTCCCCAGGAAGGGTCTTCAGTATGGAGATGAATGCAGATGCAGTTGAGTATCCTGTGTTGTAGGTGTCTTAAAGAAATGCACAAATGTAGCTGGCACTCAACCCAGGGCAGATGTGTATTGGGGACAGGCTGTAGGCACACAGGGTGGTGAGAGCAGAGAAATGCCCACTTTTCAAACTTTACCAGTAAAGAGGATTCATCATTAACATTCCAATGATATGAAACATGATGCAGCTACTCCTTTCTGATCAGGAATTATAGCTTAAAAGTATATTAAGAAATTCCCAAAGCTGGCCTGTGAGAGGAGCAAGCCTCAGAGTAATGAAAAATTACTTTGGGAGTTTTTCATTACCAGGGCACAAAAAATGTTAATGTACATGTCCTACCTTTTACTTACATAGCACCCAACCCTTTGGGCTACCTAGGGCATAAGATAAGGGTGAATTATATGTAAGAAAAAGGGAGTGTAAGGCTTTACAAGAAGTTTTAAATGCCAAGTTGAAGTGGCAGTGAAACTGCACACACAGGCTCTGCGATGCCAGACCAGGGACTTGTTTACAGGCCTACTTAGGTGGGTGCCACAATCAGTGCTACAAGCCCACTACTAGCATTTAATTTACATGCCCTGGGTATTCGGTATACCACTTTACAATTATGGATACACCAATGTTGTCATATTTTAGGGGAGAAGCACATGCACTTTAGCATTGTTTTTTAAAGTAATTTGTTATTAAATTTTTTAACAACATCCAGGGTATTTGCAATGTGCCATCTACATTTCGCATAGTAATAGCTCTTCTTACTTTATAGCACTCTGGATACTGGAATACTGGAATGTCCTGACATACATGAGCTCAGGAAGACATCTTTTGATCTAATTTATAAAAGTGGGCAGTGTTGAGGCGTTGGTGTCCAGAACTCCCCCAGGGTAGATGTTCCCTTTCACAACAACCTAAAGTACATATTACAACCATAATAACAGCATGTTTTATGCATCACGCACTGTGTGTGATCAAGCCATATGGGTGCCGGGAGGAGTCATAAAGAGGGAGTCCAGTTTGAATTGACTCACCTACTTTAGCAGTGGGTATTCTATTACTTGTGTCCCGGATATTATACAGGAATGGAGGTTGTGGTCCTTAGGGAGGAGATGGTGTTGCTAATGTGGAGGGCAGATCAGCATCACTGTGGTGTTTTCAGTGAAAGATGCATGCTTGCACTATGCTGTAAAAGTGTGTATCGTAGTTTGGGGTGCGCCTCCAATGACTACGGGAGCATGACACACTTTAGCACTGGTTAAAAATGGTAAAGTGGTCAGAGTACTAAGGCCAACAAAAAGATGAAGCTAAAAACATGAGGTGAGAGACAAAGTCTGGGTAAGACCACCTTAAGGATTCCAGGTCTAACATTGGCCCAGCTGAATTACCAAGTTCCCATGATGGTGGTATGCTAAAAAAGTAATTTCGATTTGATAGGTCTTACTTCCATAGTTTAAAATAAAATGTTTTAAGATATAAAATTTAGTAATAAAACGAATAAACAGTCTAAAGCCAATACAATTGTACAGTTAACATTCAGGGCAGAGTCAATTACGTTCATTTGGTTTCAACAGTCAAATCAAAAAAGCAATCGAAAATGAAGAGCTTAGGCCTAGCCTACCTTTCACTATCTCAATCCTCATTTGATGACCAGCCACTTTGTTCATATACAAAAATATGTCGATTTGATAAATGTTTCTAGTGTGGTGGATTGATGGCTTGGTTTTCATGTAGTCTTGAACTTTTCCCAAAGAGATATGCAGTGCTAGCCGCTTGAAGCCCAGCTGAGATGGAAAGTATCCTAATTTTGATCCTCACCATACACCATGTTCATTCATATATCAGTTTATCTGATTTAAGATCACTTTAGCCCATCTGTCAGAATTGTGTGTTTCCTTCCAGCATCTAGTTATTTTTGCTTGAACTCCACCAGATAGGAATTGAAAAAATGTCAGCAGTTTAGTATGCTTGCCATGACTCAAGTCCTTTAGGGCCTAAAACATTGCACTTTTTAGGGAGATTTAGCATGCTTTTCTAAGCATGCCCCCAATAAAATATTTCAAATCCCTTGTCTCACAGGGCAATAAATCTGACTGTAAAAAACAATTAGGGGGTATTTACTTTTCAATGCTGTTTTCAGTGGTGCCAAAGAAAAACGTCTTTATTCAGAATGTAGCTCATTTAAACCGAGAAATGTTGCCATTCCCCTTGTTACTATTTGAAGGTGTTTTTACCAATTGCAAGTTTTAATAAAAGTTGAGCATACATATATATAAGACTTTGGATTCCCTAACATGTCACCCTCAAAAGACCAAACACATTTTACTGTTTCTCTCTAAAGATCTAGATCTTGGTGTTCTCACCATTTATTGTTAGGAGATTTTGAATACAATCAGTATAAAAGGCTGTCAATTTCCCCCGGAGGGCTATTTGAGTCTAATCCATTAGTGTTTCATCATCAAACAAAGAAGACTTGGATAATGAGCCCCATTTCTTCAAGTTGAAAATGGTTTAGCTGGCATATCCAATACGCACAAACCGAGTAACCTCTGTGAGAAAACACAGCTCTGTTCAGGCCATTCAAGATCTCAATCTGCAATAGACATGTGATCTGCATTTTACATACAAGAATTCCTCTAGTTGTTTCCTTCAATTTTTAAAAGATGGCACACATTACCTTTTCTTCATTTCTGACAAAGAGGGAGCCATGCTAAATGTCCAAAACTAAAGCCTAAAAGCATTGACTTAAATGTAAGAGAACATCAGTTTAAATTGAATAAGTTACCATGCTCAATTGCAGAATGCCTAAATTCTTCTGCTCCCTTTTATGAAGCAGCTTAAACCAAGAAAACCAAAAGCAGGAAGCCTATCATAGCTACGCAAATAAATTACAGCAAATCAAAAAGAAAACTCAACTTGATGAATAGGCACGTAAACATTGCTAGAATCGCGGTTAGAAGCTCGTCATCTGCATTCTTCTACAAAACACGATCTATCAATGCACCTGAACCCCACTGATGGAAAGAATGCAACCACGTAATTTCAAGAGAGTTTTCCATAACCCAGGCGAGATTACTTCTCAACCAGCTGCGTGGACATTTCCTGAATGTTAATGGAGCTGAATTTCTAAAATCATAATTGCGCTGTAATTCAAAAAAGGCATTTTAGGAAAATACTAATCACACCACGAGGATATTTTTTTATTCCGATGAAATGCTATTTAGGATTAGGCAATTCATTTATTTACAACGGTTCTGAAGTAACTGGCCTGCGCGCTTTATGCTGTAACCCAGGAGGAGCCATCCTGTAAAGGTTGCCAGAGCAGACTCATTTTAAATCAATTGCTGAATTAAAGGAATAATATCCCCGGGATTGTAAATCCTGTAAATCTGAAGTTTCCACTAAGCGTTTGAAACATATTTTATTGACCCCACAAATACAAGAAAACATCTGATTCTCGGAATGTGTGACCATAATTCTTATTTTTGCCAATTAACTACAATTGTCTTGGATTTTAAGTGTGGGGAGTCTGCATATGCCAATCGATAGGCTAATTACAACCTAGTCTTTGTTCCTTGACACCGTCCTTATTCTTGGAGCGGTGTCAGATTCCCTGGAGTGAGTCAACCTGCCTGTTTTTAACTTAACCATATACTTACTGGTGTTTTTATATTTGTATGTATAAAAAAAAACTCTTTAATCATCAGAGTCATTTATGAAAAAGGTTAACCCAATTCCAACACTTCCTATTTGTTTGTCTGTAATAGGAAACTGTTTGTTTCTTGGTGTACCTGCTGCCGCTCGGTATGGTTCTTTCTTGCTATTTTGCGGCTCAGATTATCCGTTGCATTATAAACACTTTGAGCTATTTACCTGTCTTTGCACTCAAATCATGCAAGGTGGGATGTATGTGTGTTGAATAAACGACGTTCTGTTGTTAGCCCCATACCTCTCTTTTGGGCTTGTGGCTAAAGCTGAGAAGGTATGTGGGAAATGCTTTATTTGCTCAGATTATTGTTGTGTGTTTTATTCTCCGATAACTATCATTGAAGCCTAGTACTTGGGTATTGCAGTGTGTGCTAGAGCGCCATTACAAGCTGCCATACGGCAGTCGGTGGAATTCTCAAAGTGAATTTTTATTGTCACAGCTCCTATGATTTTCCATGGACAAGTGGGTATTAGGAGTTACAAAGAAGTTTACACCCCCATGAAGGAGCTAATGGGAATATGATAATGCTTGTCAGGCTCCATTGGGTGGCTGAGGCTGTGTGCCACATGTGTACTGGAGCACTCCCTGCTGTGACACTGAAAACTGGGCCAAGTACAACCATTTACACTTGACTCTCAGGGTAGTGAAGGTGATTACCCATTGGCTTCTCAGGGAGGTATCGTGGGGTGCAGGTATTCAAAACTCAGCCATTAACCAACAGATGTAATAACTTCAATGTCCACCTCTGTGCTCATCTATTGGGAGAAATGCATGCCTTAATCACACAAGAATACTAAATACTACACATTTCAGCTTAAGGCACAAGCCAATGACCGTTTTTGCATTTCTTCCTTATGACACTGCACGCATTGAGCCACCTTATGCAGAACACTCCCTAAGTGACTCCCTAGGTGGCAGGTCTCCCCCAGTAAATATGACAAAAGAATGAATCAGGCACAGGTGCATGCTCAAATGTCCCCTGCAAATCAAATTCACACATGGGCCCATATGTGCAAAATTCATTTTGCATTTCTAAATTTGTGCGATTTGCAATTTTGGACCGTTAGGAAATCCAAAATGCCCTTTTGGTATTTTCAAAAGACATTTGCAGTGGTGCAAAATGCGATTTCTACCTTGTAGAAACCACATTTTGGAAATCACTAAATAGGAAATTGCAAACAGGGGTTTCCAAATAGCAAATCTCTACCTCATATAAAAAGGATTTTCTATGGTGACTAATCACAAAATGGCCATTTACGAAATGCAATTACTATTAAATCAGATCCGGTGGTAACCAGGTGCAAACTATAAAAATGCATCCAAAATGCATCAGGTTCTTTCACAATGGCAGCTTTCTACATTCTGGTGAGGAAGTGGATGATTTTGTCGGAGGAGGAGGAGGAGATAGGAGAGGATATTTAGGGTGAGGGTAACCCTGTTTGAACAGGTAAAGGAGGAGATTATTGAGAGGTACAAACTGGGTATTTTTTAATGAATACAGACTGAGAAGTCAGATAGTTCTTGATTAATTGCTGAGTTACAATCTCAGCTACATGCCCCATCACTCAGAAAGAGCACAATCCCACCATGTGTGCAGGTATTGTGTTGTTTACACCTCTTAACTGCTGGCAGTTACCAGGGGGGTAATAGCAGTGGTGGGGGTGCCACAAATTGCCTTTTCCAGGTTCTTTCACAGATTCCTGGGCATCATGGTGAGCAAAGATAACCAATATATATCATTCCCCAATGCTCCCCAATTATTGCAACACACCAAATTTGCGTTCCACAAGGTAGTACAGTTACCCAGTGCCATTGGCAGTGTTGCTGGCACACATATTCCTATATGTCCCCACCCCACAGCTGAAATCCATATACAGGAACAGGAAAAACTCATACACACTCAACGTGCAGGTAGTGTGTGATGTGTCCTGTATCATAACAGACCTTGTGGCAAGAATCCCAGGCAGCACAGACAACTCATTCATGTTCTGCCACAGTGGAATACAAAACCAACTGGCCGAAGGTGATTTTAGTGATGGTTTCCCAATAGATAAGAGAATCACAGACACAATACAGTGGCAAGGACAACGTGTAATGTGAACTACTGGTTTTCCATCTCATGCTCTTAAGGTGACAGTACATATGCCTTATGTCCCTGGCTACTAACACCATATCTGACTCTAAGAACAAGAAGTGAGAGGCAGTACAACAGGGCACAAGTTTAATGAAAGAGAGAACATTTTCAGTGCAGCCTGCTGATCTTTGCCTTCTGTCTGTGTGTCCTGGCTTCCAATGTTATGGGGTCCCTGCTCTGTGATCGACGCTCAACACTGTCCACAAACTCTGGCAGTAGTGAGAAGGTTGCTCTCCTGCCAGCTGGAGTTGAGGTAGTAGGCTGAGGTGATGGTGGTGTTGCTTCCTCAGTGCTCATAACAGTGTTAGTAGGCCCTTCAGCTGCAATGGTTCCAGACATGTCTGGGCTTTGATCTGTGTAAATACACGTCAACAGTTAGTGTAAATAAAAGGGAAACATTTGCCCAGATTATTGTTGTGACTCTGCTTCATGTGTTTGTGACATGTTTATGTTGTACAGATATGTTTGGTGTTGTTATCAGCATATAGTTCAACAAGCCAATAATGTGTAATGCAACTCCTATGATGCATTGCTAGTGTAGAGTAAGCATCTCAATGGAGTTATACATGCTGTGATGTATGATACATATTTGCTAACATTATGTTTTGTTAGCTAAGTAAAGGGGATTACGACTTACTCTGGATCGTGCTTTCTGAATTGGATGTTGCTAGACCTGACAGCCTTATGATGGTTATCCCCCAACTTTTTGCCTATCTCCCTCCACTTTTCTGACACTGTTTTTGCTGGTTTTAGGACTCTGAACACTTTACCACTGCTAACCAGTGCTAAAGTGCATATGCTCTCTCCCTTAAATATGGTAACATTGGTTCATTCCTAATTGGCATATTTGATTTACTTGTAAGTCCCTAGTAAAGTCCACTACATGTGCCAGTGCCAGTAAATTGAATGCTACTAGTGGGCCAGTAGCGCTGGTTGTGCCACCCACATAAGTAGCCCCCTAACTATATCTCAGGCCTGCCATTGTAAGCCCTTTGTGTGCAGTTTCACTGCCACTTCGGCTTGGCAAACACAGTCAAGGAAAGACACAGATAGTTCCATGGGCAAATTTCCTCACTCAAATCTCTTCCGTTTCTCTCAGTTACATTACTCTCACATATGCAAGGACAATCAGAGGCAGAGTGTAGTTCAATAAGGTTTGATTGAAGTATCTGCAGCTCAGAAAATAAGGCATGTATTGCAAAAACTAGGACGATGAAGTACAACAAGATTAAAATTGTGACAAGGAGAGTAAAACACAAAAACAATGCTACCATGTTGTCACTAAGGTTTTTAAGAATAGTTCCTATCTAGGCGAAGTTAGAGCACAGCATGTTAAACTCTAATTCTGTCCTTTAGGTTTCCCTGGGAAGACATCATCTCTCATACCTGAGCAAGAGGCCTGTAGTCTACATAAGCAGCTGCAGCAAAGCAATCAGCAATCAGCACACAGTCATGGTCATCTGGCTGGAATCTCCCTCTAATGTACATGGGTCAAAGTAGTGTTTTTATAATAAAGCAGCTGATGTTCCAAGAAAGGATCCCCATGTAAGAGTGTGTAAGTTTCCGTGAACATTGGAGACAAAGCGTACCACTATTCCCAGCAACCTATCTTACTGCAGCGTTGAGAAAAGCACAGAGTGAAAGAAATGTATTTTTTAAAAATGCAGTGCTGACCTAGGCAAAGAACAGCTGGCTAGAAAAAATAAAACAAGACCAGAAATGTGGGGCAGAAATACTGGACGCATTCAAATGTTTGCTAAGCGTAAACAACTTGTCTGTTGTACAGTTTCATTTTAAAATATCATTTAAACAGGTATCAGGCATGCTCTGAATAAAGCTTCTTTTCCCCTTATTTGCCAATGTTTTGTTCCCCACACACTTTTTAAGTCTATCGACTTCAACCAATAATCATAGCCTTCTATAGCCAAACAGGAAACAAAGAAATCCGAATAAATGAATTTTGTATCTGTCAATATTATATGTACATTTTCCATAAATGGCAATTTGAAATAATTTGACTCAGCATTTTTAACATTGTGCACATTTTTCAGAATATGTTTTAGAACTCCCTTGTGGTGGAGTTGGACAATGTTCCCATTGTGTGTAATTAAAAATAGTTTCCAAGGTACTTGCTCTGTGAATTAAATGGTGTCCATAATAATTATAGCAAAACATGCTCCTGTAATTTTCTTTGTACTGATAAACATCCTCACTTTCAAATACAGTAAAACACTGCAACACAGTCATCATAGAATCAATTGTTTCACATCCCATTCATCAGAAACAACTTCGGGTATTGTAATATCGTTCATAGAAAGTTTAAACACATATGGTATTTGAATGACCTCAGTCGGGCCATATATATCAAATGTGACTTTATCCCAAACAATCCTATCAGGAATTGGTATAGCGGAAATGTTCACGAAAGACAAGTCTCTGCGGACTTTGTGAAAGGAAAAAAGGGGTTTTAGGACCTCATCCACCAGTTCAACTGTAGATCTTTCAGGAAGGTAAGGACCATGTACTAGTAGAAAGAAAGTAATAACATAGCCAATCTAAAGAAGGAAAGCTAACACAGTCAAGGAAAGGCACAGATAGTTCCATGGGCAAATAAAGTAATTCATTTGAAGCCAATTTATCAGCTTACGTGTTTTTGGTAGTTCGAATACAGAAGAGGCAAATGATTCCGAAAAGGTGTATTGATGTCGGCAAAGTATCCAGAAGCAGTTCGTCCAAAAACTGGAGCCGTATTTGAAGGAGGAAAACTGGTAGGAGTCTCCCGCAGTTGTTCACTGTAAATTACGCCATCCGTTTGTGTAGAAGTTGAGTCAAATCGATCAGTAATTTCTGTATTGGTTGTTGCAGGAGATGTTAGTGGAAGTAATGCAAGATCATTTTCCACCCTCCCCAATCTCTGAGAGGTGTCAGCGTTGCTGCTCAAAACTTGTAGAGGGACATCTTGATCATTAGTGAGATGGATCCGGGTACTACTGGTTGGTTGGTTCTCTTGGTCTGCTGTGCAGGATCGGCCACATGGTGTAATTTGACATTGTCGATGGAAACAAAGTGGTTTTCTTTAGAACCAGGCAGCGGTGGTAGAATAACAGTTCTGGTAATGTGTATTCCCAGGACTGGAACCAGTGCATGATAGGAAGGACCAAACTCTTTTTTCACAGTACTTTGTACCAGATATCTTCTCCTGATGTGGCATATATCAAGAAATTGGCATTCCATTTAATACATACGTCCTTTCTATTGCGTTTGCATCCACATTTGAACACATGGTTCAGAACGGCACTGATGAAGGTGGACTCCCAATGAGAGGATTACTGAAACGCACGTAGGCTCTGGGTTCCTACTATGTTCTGGGAGTATTGTACTAGAATACTGTGATATCAGATATTAGGCTTCACAGCTCTATGTATGTGTATGTATATATTACTAATATATCACATTATTATTACTATATATATGTATATATATAATTTTTTATTGTACTCCTGTTTGTTGCTTTATATATTGGCTTTGGGTTCCTGCTATGTTCTGGGAATATCGTACTAGAAAACTATGATATCAGATATTAGGCTTCACAGTTCTATGTATGTATATATCTATGTATGTATATATATATATATATATATATATATATATATATATATATATAGTAATAATACATCACATTACTATATATATACATTTTATGATTGTACTCCTGTATATTGCTGTATATATTATTGTTGTGTGAATGTGGTATGACTGACTCAATGTATTGTCTTTTTTAAAATATATTTGGTATTATGTAATAAAATATTGGTGAACTAATTCTATGACTCTATGAAATGAGATTTGTTGAAGTGAAGGCTATGATATGTATGTAGCCCTGGATTGGACATGCAGCCACTAAATAACTGTTGACATACATTATAAGGTGTATTTATTGATATCTTGATTTCTTGCTGTATATGTATCTATAAAGTGGTATTTCAGAGTAGCTTAGTCTTTCTTACAGCTTTAGCTTATATTTCCCTGGTTGAGCTTCTACATTCGCATCAGGGACCCTCTTTTGTCTTGGTCTAAGACAATTCTGTATGAATGGTCCAGTTTAGCTACAGGGAATAGAGGATTATTTATTGGTGAGACACAGGGATCAATTATACTCTGTTACTCTAGTTGTGTGAGGATTTCCCTCACAGGTCCTTTAGCATCATGTTTTATTGGGTATTGGAGTTGAGGTTGGGGTTGATTTTTTATAGGAATTACATGATAGGGTGAATCGTTATCCCACCCTATGTGGTTTCGATATAACACGGGTGCCCGCGCCAATGCCCAATTAATGGTGTAGGATTCTGCGAGCTTATCGGGAACAATGGCAACTACTGCCACTTTTTACTTTTTAAATTGGGTTTTGTGTTGGAAAAGTTTCTCTTCTTTTTTAAAAGAAGCTTCTGTAGAGCCTTGTGATTCCTATCTCGGTTTCACATACACAGGCCCCTATTTATACGTTTTTAGCGCCACATTTGCACCACTTTTTGATGCAAAAACGGCACAAACTTACAAAATACAATTGCATTTTGCAAGTTTGCACCGCTTTTGCATTAAAAAAAATGACGCAAATGCTGCGCTAACAAAGTATAAATATGGACCTCAGTTCTTTGCTCTGACCACCCATCTCTTTCACTGGGATTTTCCATGAGTCCTGAAAGGAACAAGATTGGCGTTTATCAGTATATTGATATCTGTCAGGCTTTTTAATATTATCTCTATTTCTGAGATTCTGGCCCTCATTACAACCCTGGCGGTCGGTGTTAAAGCGTCGGTAAGAATGCCAACAGGACGGAGGAAAAAAAATGGGATTACGACCGTGGTGGAAACCGCCGACATAGACAGCCACTTTAACACTCCGACCGCCACGGCGGTACAAACAAACAGCGCGGCGGACACCGCCAACAGACATGGGGGAGACAAAGTACCGCTCACCCTTTCACGATATGACTATCCGCCACCTTTTCCGGCGCGGAACCAACGCAAATAAAAACACGGTGGAAACAGTACACAGAAGGGAAAACACTCACCTCTCCTCACCCCACGAGGAGCCAGGATGCCATGGAGCCCGAGTTACAGATACTGCTGGCGATGGACTTCCTGTTCCTCTATCAGGAGCTCCAACGACAGCGGCGACGACCACGGTGAGTACTGCACCTACAACACAGGGGGGGAGGGCGGAGGGAAAAGAGAGTGACACACACACGTAACACAGAACACACCCACCCCCACCCTCACGCACAACACCATACACACAAATACATGCTGCAACATTACATATACACCCCCCCTTTAATAACGCAAGGACAAAAGGAAATGATTGTCACGATTGTCATCAATAAAAATACATAAGTCAAAAGTCCAAATCCAGTATATACAATTATGTACACAAACTATACAAGTCCTGATAGTGCACAAATCATTGTCCGTGGACCACTGGGCCCAAAATGCATGGGCGAGGGCCACACTAGATACCTGACTCCAAATGGAGAGAACACTGGAGGGGCATCACATAGAAAATACACAGGCACATCAGGGGGAAGGGAAGGGGGGACACCTCAGCCTGATGAACGCAAAACGCCACTGCTCCACGAGGGGGCTTCATGCCCATTGATGGGGAGTGCAAATACACAGTCTCTCAAGTCTTTTCAGTGGGTGGTTTGCCCACTGCTGCGTCCTGGGGAGTGCAAAGCCACAGTCTCTCAAGTCTTTACAGTGGGTGGTTTGCCCACTGCTGCATCCTGGAGAGTGCAAAGCACAGTCTCTCAAGTCTTTACAGTGGGTGGTTTGCCCACTGCTGCATCCTGGGGAGTGCAAAGCACAGTCTCTCAAGTGGATGTCAGTCTCCACTGGTTCTGGAGGAGGCTTTGTGCCGAGAGTGCTTCATCCTGCCAAGGAATGAGGTAGTGGATGTGATACTCCACTGGTTCTGGAGGGGGCTTTGTGCCCAGAGTGCTTCATCCTGCCAAGGACTGAGGTAGTGGATGTGCTCCAGCGGCGAAGGTCCTCCCATCTTTTCAGGCAGTGGGTGCTCCGTCTGTGGTGGACCCCAAGGGTCCGGAAATGCTTGGCGATGGCACGCCAAATATCTTTTTCTGGTGGGCGCTGACCTAGAGGAATAGTACAGGGGAAAAGGAAAATCTTTACCCCGTCCGGACCATCATACTTATTGGCCCACGTTCCCACCCTTGCCCTGACGCACATGCACTCACCATCCGCACATGCAGGCCTCAGTCCCACCCCCCCATGTATCTCCCATCCACACCACTCCAAACAGGCATTGCCCATGCAGCATGCTTACAGTGTACTTACCTGTTTGTCTGGAGGACCGTACAGTTGTGTGCACTGGGGGAGGACCCCATCCACTAGTTTCGCCAACTTCTCCAAAGTGAAGGCAGGGGCCCTTTCCCCAGACACATGAGCCATCGTCGCTTCCAGACTGAGGTCACAGCAGCACTTGCAGTGTAGGTCCTCTCCTGTTGAAGGCAGGTATCAAGTGAGTGAACAGAGAGAAAAAGGCGGTCACGTCCGCGGCGGTGCGTACCGTCACCGCTGGCGTACATCGTCATTGGCTCCTCGGACCCATAGGGTCCAATGTTAACCAATGCAGGATTGTGCCGCGGTCTTCGACCGCCTACTGCGACGGTGTACAACCACAGCGCAGTTACCTCATATCCCCTTGCCCCACCTTACAGGTCAGGCAGCCGCCATTTCAGGGGGCCACATGGAATTAATATTAACTGTGTCATACCAATGTAGGTCTTGAATACACACAGTAACAGGCACATTGCGGATGAATAAATGTGTGCAAATTACATTTTGTGATACCTCAGTGTTGGCTGACTCTCTGCTCGCTGTTCTCGTCCATAGGTCATGGTGGACCTGTCGACAATGGAAGAGAGACAGGTAATAGTCACCTACAGACTTGATCATGCAACAATCCAGGAACTGTGTGCCCAGTTGGAGCCAGACCTTATGTCAGCTATCAACCATCCCACAGGAATACCCCCTCTAGTGCAGGTCCTGTCAGTGCTCCATTTCCTGGCAAGTGGGTCTTTTCAAACAACAGTGGCCATTGCATCAGGGATGTCCCAGCCAATGTTCTCTAACGTGTTGTCCAGAGTGTTGTCTGCCCTGCTGAAACACATGCACAGCTACATCGTGTTCCCTTAGGTGGAGGATTTGCCCACAGTGAATGGTGACTTCTATGCCCTGGGACATATCCCCAACATCATAGGAGCCATTGATGGGACACATGTGGCCTTGGTACCATCCCGCAGGAGTGAACAGGTGCACAGAACCGGAAGAGCTGCCATTCGATGAATGTGCAGATGGTGTGTTTGGCCGAACAGTACATCTCCGATGTGAATACCAAGTTTCCTGGCTCAGTGCATGACGCTTACATTCTGAGGAATAGCAGCATCCCTTATGTGATGGGGCAACTCCAGGGCACAGTGTGTGGCTAATAGGTGAGGACAAGGACCCTATACAGTGTGAATAGGTGTCTGGGTTTTGGGTTGTCCCTGTGGGTTGGTGTGTGTCTAACAGCTGTCCCTCAACATTTGCAGGTGACTCTGGTTACGCCAACCTGACATGGCTACTGACCCTAGTGAGAAATCCCAGGACAAGGACAGAGGAACACTACAATGAGGCACGTGGGTGAACTAGCAGGGTGATTGGAAGGAGCTTCGGCCTCCTGAACGCCAGGTTCCGGTGCGTCCATATGACAGGTGGTTCTCTCTACTACTCACCAAAGAAGGTGTGCCAGATCATCGTGGCCTGCTGTATGCTGCACAACCTGGCTTTGCGACGGCAGGTACCTTTGCTGCAGGAGGAGGTTCCAGCAGGGGGTCTTGTGACAGCTGTGGAACCTGTGGACAGTGAAGAAGAGGAGGCAGAAGAAGAGGATATCGACAACAGAAACAGCATAATCATGCAATACTTCCAGTGAGACACAGGTAAGAAGATGTCACTGTCTCCCACATCTCATACTATTGTTGGAGCTAGCATAAGTCTGTCATTTTCACTCAGTGTATGGACCCTGACTTGTCACTTTGCATTTCCATTTCACAGATGTGGGTCCCACTTTGTGTCCTCTGCTATATTTCCTCCAACCCTACAGCTGTCTTACATCGGTATGTGAACAATTAAATTGGCATTGCTATATTCCATGGTTATTGCAATTACATGTTTGTGAAAGCACAGACTGACTCCAGATTGTTTTGTTATTGAGGTGTGTTTATTTCTGTCCAAATAAGTGGAGGGGGTTGTAAAATGGGCAGGGGGATGATGGAGGAATGTCCATGGCAGAGCCCAGTCTATTTGTTTCACAGGTGCATTGTCCATGGGGGCATAGAAAGTGGAGCAGTGGCAGTTGAAGGATGGACAGGGTGACAAAGTGGGACAGAAGGGTGACATTCAAGGGGGTCCCATTTCCTGGCAGGGGCAATGTTCTCTGTCTTGTTCCTGGATCTCAGGGACCGTTTGCAGGGTGGTTCTCCATCTGCTGATGTCGTGTTTCTGTGGCGTGCCTCCTGTCCACTAGTGCCAACGGAGGTGGAGGGCTGTTCATCGTCCAGGCTAGTGTCAGGGGCCCCTTGTTGTGCCACAGTGTCTCTCCAGGTGTTGACAAGGTCTTGCAGCACCCCTGCAATGGTGACCAGGGTGTTGTTTATGGACTTCCTCCCTGATCCCCAGATAGTGTTCCTCCTGTAGTCGCTGGGTCTCCGGAACCTTGGTCAGTACCATTGCCATCGTCTCCTCAGAATGATGGTAAGCTCCCATGATGTTGGAGAGGGCCTCATGGAGAGTGGGTTCCATGGGCCTGTCCTCCCCCTGTCGCACAGCAGTCCTCCCAGTTTCCCTGTTTTCCTGAGCCTCTGTCCCCTGAACCATGTGCCCAGTGCCACTGCCCCCCGGTCCCTGATGTTCTTGGGTTGGTGGGTTTGCCTGGGTTCCCTGTAGTGGTGGATACACTGCTGCTTGACGTGTCCTGGGGACAGAGGGATGGGCCCGCTGGGTGGGTGCTGTGGTGGTGTTTCCTGAGGGGGGAGGCTCTGTGGTGGCTTGTGCCAGTGTCAGGGGAACCGACTGTCCCGAGGTCCCTGATGGGTTGGGCTGGTCATCTTGATCCAGTTGTGCAGAGCTGCTGTCATCACTGTGGGTCTCTTCTGTGGGGGGACTGAATATGTCTGGTACCTCCTGTCCGGTGACGTTGGGTTGGGGTTCTGCACGGGTGTAAAGGCATGATTATTGCATCTGTGTGTGCCATCATGTGCAATGGGTGAGTGACCCTGTAGTCCAGTGCTTGCATTTCTGTCTTGGTCCTTGTGTGATATTTGGTTTGGGGTCTGTGTGGGTATCTGTAGTGGACATACTTTGGTGATGGGTATCCATGCTTTGGTGTTGCATGCAGGGCTTGTTATTGGGATGGGTGGGTTGTGATAGTGGGGCATATGTGAGGTGCTGGAGTGATGGGGGTGAGGGTGAGGGTGGGAGTATGTGATGGCATGCAGGTAGGGTGGGGGATATAGTGGTAAAGCTTTGACTTACCAGAGTCCAGTCCTCCTGCTACTCCTGCGAGGCCCTCAGGATGCAGTAGTGCCAAGACCTGCTCCTCCCATGTTGTTAGTTGTGGGGGAGGAGGTCGAGGTCCACCGCCTGTCCTCTGTACAGCAATCTGGTGTCTGGAGACCACGGAACGCACCTTCCCCCGTAGGTCGTTCCACCTCTTCCTGATGTCATCCATTGTTCTTGGATGCTGTCCCACTGTGTTCACCCTGTCGACAAGTCTTAGCCATAGCTCCATCTTCCTTGCAATAGATGTCTGCTGCACCAGTGATCCGAATAGCTGTGGCTCCACCTGACGATTTCCTCCACCATGACCCTGAGCTCCTCCTCAGAGAACCTGGGGTGTCGATGAGGTGCCATGATGTGGTGTGGGTGATGTGTGAGGTGGTGTGTGTTGTGATGTGTGAGGGGAAGTGTTGTTGTGTGTTGTTAGAGGTGCGTGGATGTTGTGAAAGTGATGGTGTTGTGTGTCTGTGGATGCTGGAGTTGTGTATGGTGGTGTCTCTGTCTGGCATGGTTTCAGAATTCTGGTAGTAAGGGTTTGTGGGTGATGTGGGTGTGTGTTTTATATTGGATTGGGTGTGTGGGTGTGGTGCGTGTATGTGTGTCAGGTGTGTGTATTTTGAATTGTCCAATGTGGTTGTGTTTTGTAAATGTGTGTGTATTTTGAGTGTGGCGGTGTGTACCGCCAATGGAATACCGCGGTTGAAAGACCGCCCGTGGATTCTAGAGTCGTGATAGTGTGGGCGTATTCCTGTTGGCGTGACGTTGTCGGTTTTGTTATCGCCAGTTTATCACTGACCTCTGGTGTGGTGGACTTGTGTGGGTGTCTGTATCATGGCGGATTCCGAGCTATGGGTCCTAATAGATGTAGCGGCATTCCGCGGGCGCAGCAGTATGTTGGCGGTCTTCTGCACGTGGGTAACCGGCATTTACCGCCAGAGTTGTAATGACGGCCTATATGTATTCTGGGGGTTCTCCATATGCGGAGCTTCTCCCCTTTCTTTTTTCGGTGTTTGTTGTTTTTTATCCCAGCCTTTTTAAGAACCCTCAGGAGGTTGCATGGTAGAATCTTTATTAGATTTATCCTTAAACTGTAGTTTCATGGGTCTGGGCCCCAGACCATCTCGACCAATACTAGAGTAGGTCTCCGCGATAATCTTTGGCAGATCATGTGGAGGAACGCCCTGGATCCTGTGGAGGAACGTCCTGAAGCCACATGCACACTGCTAGTGCAACTGTTTCCCCTTTAAGGTTACTTAATATGATTGAAGATACTGTGGCAATATTGCCCAGGAGCTGCATCCCCAAGTCCAGGGCCAGGGTAGCCCCATAATCATCTTCAATTTTACCTAGCGCTTCTGGTAGATTGACAATTGTCAGTGTACCGTGTGTGGTAGTATAGAGCTTGGCAAATACTGTGCCCAAGAAATGCAGTTATCTACTGTGGGAACCATCCCAAATGGCAAGCATATAGTTAATATTCTATGCTTATCCTGAGGTCCCGTATGGGTTAATACTGCTTCCAGTGCATTTATTTTTTGAGCTAACCAAAACGGAATCTCTTCCCGTTTGGCGGGTACGTTACCCATGATCGAATGTACAGTCGCAGGATTAATGCCTGGAGTTACTGCATGTAGATGCACCGGGGCAGCAAGTGCTGAGTTTGTATTTAATGTTTGCATTACAACCTGTACTAATAGTCTGGATACTGCCGTAAGCTCAGTAATTAGGCGGCAGACTTCAGCTACCGTCAAAGTTCCTGTATCAGGGTGCGGTGTATATATGGTCAATAAAGGACAGGTAGGACCATCATTACCTAGAGGACCTAACCTAACTTGTAGGACTGTATGTGGTAGGGTACCATCAAGCCAATTATTATGGTCTTGATAAAATAGAGGTATTTCTAAAAATGCATATGATCTATATTGTGCAGGTAGATTTGCAGGTGTCTAGTTGTGAAATGTATTTGTGTTCCCATCAGCTGCTGGAAATGTGACCCAAAAATAGAAAGATTCTGTTCTATAGGCTGGATGAGCCTCAACAGCAAATGTAACTGGACCCCCTTGGGCCATTAGGCCCTGTGCCAGTAAATGTGCGGTAAGGGGTGGTTGCATATTGACCGCAAATGCTACCCGTTGTGGGTTCGCCACAGTGAATGGTGACTTTTGTTCAGAGATAAGCACACCAAATGGGGATTATCCTTTTAGGGGTCAAGCTTGATCAACCTACAGCATTAGTTAGGTACTCCCTATTTAGCTGAGGAGGAAAATCCACAATACCACGGATGACGCCGTAAATAGTACTGAGGTGTCCTTGCATGTAGTGAGACAGATATACTCAGGAGGACCCGAAATTTAGTGCATGACCAAACGTTGGCGGCGCCATGTCACATTGGTTCTCATTATCCTAATGAGAATACTGCATTTGGGTGGCAGAATCACCTGTACTATGGGGGACTGAGTCTGATACTGCACCATGTAACGCCTGTCATCGTAATCCGGGTTTTTTTCCGGCTAACTAGCAGTGCCTCATCTCCACCCAAGAGCAGGGAGGATTTGGCAACCAGACGCATGACTTAAATGATTCCTCAGGGAAATCGTGGTCACTCAGGTCTCATCCGTTTCTCTCAGTTACATTACTCTCACATATGCAAGGACAATCAGAGCCAGAGTATAGTTCAATAAGGTTTTATCGAAGTATCTGCATCCTAGAAAATAAGGCATGTATTGCAATAACTAGGACGATGGAGCAGAACAAGATTAAAATTGTGACAAGGAGAGTAAAACACAAAAATAGCGTTACCATGTTGTCACTAAGGTTTTTAAGAATAGTTCCTACCTAGGTTATGTTAGAGCACAGCATGGTCCTCATTTTAACAATGACGGTAAATGCCGCCTACCGCGGTGACGGCTGCCAAAAGACTGTCGCCACGGCTAACATCTGTCCACCAGATGATGACCACAACTAGATTTTTGCCACAAGAAGGGTGTAAATCCGTCTGTGGCCATACTGGCAGATGGTGTTAAGGTGGCGCTGCCACCACCAGCAGAGCCATTGCCAGTAGACCGCCACCAGCTGTATTGTGACAAATAATACGGCCTGGTGGTGTTCTGCTGGTGGGCACTGCCGGTGGTATCAGCCCCCTGTCCCGTTCCCTGCCGGAAGACCCCCTGGATGCAGGTAAGTCGGGCTTCCGACAGGGGAGAGGAGTGTAGTGTGTGGCAGCTGGAACTAATAAACAGAAGCAAGTCGAATCAACTAATCTCAGCAGGTGGAGTCAATGGGTAATGGCTATTGGAACCAATAAAGCAGGGGGACTCAATTAAAATTAGCTGTTGGAGAAAATAGGTCATGGCATTTAGAACCACTAAACAGGAAACACGTCCATTCCTCACAAGTGTGCAAACTTGAAACCTAATTGAACCACAGTGCCAGAATGTTCTAATGGTTTTTGGAAGAGACCTGCCACAGGGTGAAGTACAGTGGGACTATGGGGCCTGAGGGATGTTTATCCTGATGTCACAGGAGGCCATGACGTGTTATTGGGGAAACACAACATGAGTCATGTACACCATTCTCATGGTACAGAGGGCACAAGAGGGGGTTGTGGCACAGTGACTAACAAATATTTGGCTTCTCTCTTCTCCCAAAAGTACACGACCATGCAAACCTGATTCATTTTTCGCAAACCATATATTAGATTGAACATAGTCTTCTCTTTCACCTAGTTTGCAATGAAGACTTCTATTTTTTCATGTAGATGTTACATTTAATATCCAGTAAGGTTATAGTCCTATATGTTTTGAGGTGGTTGTGTCTTTCTGCGAAGTCCGACCACTGCACTATTTCAATATGGTCATTGTAATCTGAAAGCTGAATGATGTTAGGTACAGTTATGGAACACCTACTTACTAGTTTGATTTTTTAAGACTTCAGTCTAAGTCTTATTTGTAAGTGTACTTAGAAAACAAAACAGTAGAAATATGCTTTTGTTCGTTATGATTTTAAATAAGTGTATACATTTTTTGAAATGTAGAACAAAATATAATAAATGTTAAAGCACAATTAAGTTACTTCTGATTTCTTTAAAGATTTGTTTAAAAGATCCCACCTAATATGAAATGCATATATGCATTAAAAATTGCTAAGCGATATACATACACTTGAGTTTAAATTAATTTATTAAAAAATAAAGTTACATTTAGTTTTTTTTTTTAAATGAACATTTTTCATACCATAATAATTACTTTTTTATTTATGTATAGCTTTTTAACATTAAATCAAATGTCTATATATTTTTAAAAATTGAAATGAATGTATTTATTTTAACAATATTTTCTATGGAGTTCTATTTTAAGACCCTGCCTCTAATATTTGCTATAAGAGGGTGTTGCTGCACCAGTAGTTGGGAAGGTGTGATGCTGGACTTACTTGTACCTAAAGTACGTTTCTGGCTGTTTTAAAACTTGTTTGGCTGTAATAGTTTGAGAACTACACTTTGAGAATAGGATTCACTTACTCTTTTGTGGGTGGGTGTATGTCTCTAAACTGTTCTTTACCCTCTCCAAACAACTATTTAATTCTTCATAAACCCCACCTATTTATCTTTAAATATTCCTGATTTTCCAGCCACTCCCCCAATCCCTCAATCAATCAATCATCAATTTTGTTGAGAACACAGTTGATCAAATAGTGTCCCGACGTTACTAGGCTTGCTGATTATCATCACTGAAATAAAAACTTAACTGCACTTTCAAATAGCCAGGTCTTAAGATGGCATTTGAAGGTGCTTTCATCCTTTATCATGAAAGCTGGACAGGAAGTGAGCTCCAGATGGAGGCTGCAAGGAAGGAAAACAAGAAATCACCCATGTGTTTCATCTTCATTCTCGGAACCACGACCAGCAGAATACAGAGGAGTGCAAAGATTGAGACGGATGATTTGGTATAATCCTATTCTGTGGCCCTGATTGGTGAAAGGCTCTGAATTAGCCCAAACTCTCTCCTTGATAGGAAGCCAGTGCAGCTCTTTGAGATGATGCAGAGTATGACTCATTTTAGTCACTTTTAATTGAAGCTGAGTTGCAGTATTCAGAACTAGCTGTAATCTTCTCAGTTGGTGTCCTGGTAAACCCCACTAAAGGGAATTCACATAATCTGGTCGAGAAGTGATGAGGGCATGAACGATCATTTTTTAATGTTCCTTGTCAACCATCCTGCATAAGTGTGAGTAATGATATAGGATGTTTGCTGAACAATTGATAAGAGAAAGAACAGGTGCCTTTGTAATATTATTTCTATATCATGTTAAAACATATCTTTGTTTGTACTACGTAATGTCAAATTTATTTACATTTTTCACTGTCACCTTATCTCTAGGATTATGTCATTTGATGTGTGTTTGGCAGCCTTACATAAAAAAGAGAAAACTTATGCATATTATTTGGATACATGATTTTGAATATACCAAGCAATTATAACTGTTGGTGTGTTTTGTTTATTGGGTGAAAGTGTTTTTTGGAGGTGTTGAATTATGGTCAATATAGGCCCACTCCCAGCTTTTGAAGGACATATATTGATATTCGTATATAGGTGTGGCAATTTAACACCATAATTTTTATGTAAGGACAATGCAGTACCGACAGAGCACATAGTAGTTTGTAACATTAGATACCTAGGTTCTGAATGGCACAGGGCAAACAGATTATTTTTGAAGAGAGATCCAGAAGCAGTAATGCCACTAGTTTCCCCTGCCCTGCCCACATTTACTACAAAAATGTACATGCACAGGAAGCCCCTCACAGAAAAGGTAGGAGAAGCAGCGATGTCTGCATGTAGATTTGTGAATACTTAAAAACTGTGGATAACATTTTGAAGTATGTTAACGCCTCGGGTGCCTTGGACGTAACAGTAACATCCGAGGCAACACCGCTTGGGTTCCCAGGACGTAACAGTTACGTCCAGACAGGGGCCCATGGGGGAAGAGCTAGCGCTCCCCCTGGGGGCCTGGCACCCCCCTCTCCCTGGGCAGGGATGGAAGGGGAATCGCTTCCCATTACACCCTCACCCTCCCCTGACCCCGCCATGGCATCTGATGATGTCAGTGCACGAAAGCGCACTGACCTCATCAGAGGCTGCCCCTACCGCTCTGGAAGCTCCTCAGGAGGAGAAATACAAGGGGGGGCAGAAACCACTAGACACCAGGGATAATTTGGGCAAGGGTCACCCCCCATGGGGCCAAATTATTTTTAGGCCATTTCTGCTCCACCTAATACAATTAGGCCGATCTGCCCCCAGGGGGGCAGAAACCCCCTAGACACCAGGGATCATTTTTTTTGTTTTTTTTTATTTTTTTTATATCTGGGGAGGGACCCCTTAGGCAAGGGTCGCTCCCCGGGGAGCAAAATTACTTTTAGCCCATTGGCCAATTTTTACTAGGCCAATCTGCTCCGGGGGGAGCAGCAATATCTAGACACCAGGGATATATATTTTTTTATGTTTACTTTTGTTTTTATATATATGGGGCGTGACCTCTTAGGCAAGGATCACTCCCTTGGAGTGCTAATTGTAGTTAGGCCATTTCTGCCCCCTTGATCGGCTTATTTTTGTTAGGCCAATCTGCTCCCAAGGGGAGCAGAAATCACTAGACACCAGGGATTTTTATTTTTTTTGTCAATTTCACTCAAGTGTAGAGACCCCTTAGGCAAGGGTCTCTCCCCTGGGGGGTCAAATTTATTTTAGGCTATTTCTGCTCCTCTTGGGGACAGATTGGCCTATTTCTATTAGGCCGATCTGCCACGGTGGGGGGTACAGAAACCACTTAGGCACCAGGGATTGGAATGTGTGTATGTGTGTGTTTTGTTTGGGGGGAAACTCCTTGAGCAAGGGTCGCGCCCCATGGGGGCACATTACTGTTGGCCATATCTGCCTCAGCCTATTTTTGGAAGGCCCATCTGCCCCCACGGGGAGCAGAAAGCCCACCAGAGACCAGGGAAGATTTGTTTTCCAAAATAAGCTGGTGGGGGTATGGCCATTCCCCCACCCCAGATAAATGGGGAAAAAGTTGTCCTGCCCACTAGTGGGCAGATGGGACAATTACCCCCGATCCACACCTGGGGGGGCAGAAAGTCTACAAGCTGCCAGGGAATTTAAAAAAAATAGTGGGGTGGTGGCTACCAACCAGTATAGGCCTGGTTATGCCCCCACCCCAACTGAAGGGGTTAACAGTCTTTCAGCTTTCCCCCTGCACACTAAAACATCTGATCCCATGGCAAGCAAGAGGATATTTGATTATTTTGGGTTTTGGTGTTACATTTGAGCCATGAAAGCTTGGTTAACTCTCAAAATCGTCCCACTTGGAATGGTGAGGGCTGCACTTTCTGGACTTTGGGATGTTGCCATGTAGAAAAATCCACAAGACCTAGACACATCTGAAAACTAAACATCTGGATGAGTCCAGAGTCATGTGCTTCACATGCACCCTGGACCATTTTCTTACCCACAATGCCCTGCACACCTCCAACTTTGCTGAAAATCACACATTTTTCCCACATTTTTGTGATGGAACCTCCCGGAATCTGCAGGAATCCACAAAATTCCTACTACTCAGCGTTGTCTCATCTATACTGATAAAAATTATGCTGCACTTGTCAGCCTAAAAATATTTATGTTCAAACTGACCTTTTGAACCTGCTTTGGTTTCCCCTCAATTTTGACTTGTTTTTGGCTCTTCCCTGTCACAGGTCCTTGGCCTTCCTACACAAGTGAGGTATCATTTTTACCGGGAGACTGCGGGGAACGTTGGGTGGTAGGAAATTTGTCCCAGTGCAGTGATCCCACACAGAAATGGGGGAACATTTTTATTTTTTTAGCTAAATTTGATGTTTGCTGAGGATTCTAGGTAAGAAAACATTGGGGGATCCATGCAAATCAAACCTCCCTGGACTCCCTCGGGTGTCTAGTTTTCAGAAATGTCTGGGTTTGATAGGTTTCCCTAGATGGCTGCTGAGCCCAGGACCAAAAATGCAGGTGGCCCCCACAAAAACAGATAGTTTTGTATGTGATAATTTTGATGTGTGTAGATAGTCACAAATAGCTTTTCCTGTCGTGGATGCTAGGCCTACCCACACAAGTCACCCCATTTTGGATTCCCCTAGGTGTCTAGTTTTCAAAACTGTGCAGGTTTGTTAGGTTTCCATAGGTGCTGGCTGAGCTAGAGGTCATAATCCACAGCAAGACACTTTGTAAAAAACAGGTTTGTTTTCTTTAGGAAAAAGTGATGTGTCCACGTTGTGTTTTGGAGTATTTCCTATCGTGGGCGCTAGGCCTTCCCACACAAGTGAGGTACCATTTGTATTGGGGGACTTGGAGGAACCCTGGGTGGAAGGAAATTTGTGGCTCCTCTCAGATTCCAGAACTTTCAGTCTCCAAAATGTGAGGACAAAGTGTTTTTTGGCCAAATTATGAGGTTTGCAAAGGATTCTGGGTAACAGAATCTGGTGAAAGCTTCACAAGTCACCCCATAATAGATTCCCCTAGGTGTCCAGTTTAAAAAAATGCACAGTTTTGGTAGGTTTCTGAGGTGCTGGCTGAGCTAGAGGCCAAAATCTACAGCTAGGCACTTTGCAATAAACACGTCAGATTTCAATGTAAAAATGTGATATGTCCATGTTGCGTTTCCTGTCACAAGCATTAGGCCTACCCTCACAAGTGAGGTACCATTTTTATCGGGAGACTTGGGGGAACACAGAATAGCAAACAAAGTGTTATTTTCCCTTGTCTTTCCCTACACTTTTTCCTTCTAAAAAGACGTCTATCTGAGAAATGCCCTAAATTCACATGCTAGTATGGGCACCCCGGAATTCAGAATTGTGCAAATAACCACTGCTTCTCAACACCTCACCTTGTGCCCATTTTGGAAATACAAAGATTTTCTTGATATCTAGTTTTCACTCTTTATATTTCACCAAATGAATTGGTGTGTACCTGGTATAGAATGAAAACCCATTGCAAGGTGCAAGTCATTTATTGGCTCTGGGTACCTAGGGATCTTGATGAACCTAAAACCCCTATATATCCCCACAACCAGATGAGTCAGGCAGACGTATCGGTATATTGCTTTAAAAAATCTGTCATTGCAGGAAAAAGTTACAGAGTAAAACATGGAGAAAAATGGCTGTTTTATTTACCTCAATTTCAATATTTTTTTTATTTTAGCTGTTATTTTCTGTAGGAAACCCTTGTATAGTCTACACAAATGACCCCTTGCTAAATTTGAAATGTTGTATACTTTTCAGAAATGTTTAGCTTTCTGGGATCCAGCATTGCTTTCACACCCATTTTTGTCACTAACTGGAAGGAGGCTAAAATCACAAAAAAATAGTAAAAATATGGTTTGTACCAGTAAAATGCCAAAATTGTGTTGGAAAATTAGTTTTTCTGATTCAACTCCGCCTGTTCCTGAAAGCCGAAAAGCTGGTGATTTTAGCACCACAAACCCTTTGTTGATGCCATTTTCAGGGATAAAAAACACAAGCCTTCTTCTGTAGCCCTTTTTTCCCATAGTTTTTTTAAAACAACATTTTCGCTGTATTTTGGCTAATTTCATGGTCTCCTTCAGGGGAACTGCTCCAAATATCCAAAAGAAAGGCCTGGCACCTGAGGGGAAAAGGCCTGGCAGCGAAGGGGTTAATGTTACTATGGGTTGTGCTACCATATGCACTACACAATTGTCACTTTGTAGAGCTAGGTCTTGCATTGTCAGTTGGGGTTCTCAAGTCATGTCAGTAGAGTGGAGTGCAAGTCAAATGTCTTGTAACTCATAAGAGTGCTTGCACTAGCCTCTGAGAAGGAGAAGGTCCTTGACCATTAAGTAGAGGAAGGGCTGCTCCCTGGGCATCTAGCACATTGGGTTATGTCTCTTTTGAGAGGCTAGTTTTCAGGTTTTTCTCAAAGGACCTCAGAATAGGCCAGTATGGGTGGTCTTGAATTTGTGAGTTTCAAAAGTGTGCTCCTAGAGGTCTGATTGTGCATCCTCCATGGGGCTTCCAGAGAAATCTGTGTTGAATGATTAAGTTTGCTTACCTTGATCTGAAGGCCCACATAGGTATGTGAGATTTTGTTTTGTAAATATTTCAAGTCAGTTTCCTAATGTGATTTGAATACTATACTGTACATAGGAGGAGAATATGTACTATTAGACATATTTCAGAACTGCTATCATCTAATTTCTTTAGGTTGCAGAACACTCTGGCCACTGGATTTTGTGTGCTCTGAATGATTTGAAGATTCATTTGTGCTTCTATGCAATCAATGTTGCAGTAGTCAAGTTTAGATATCGTCAGAGTGCTGGTAATTTCAACCTTGTGCATTAATTGTAGAAGAGAGGTATTCCTCCTTTTCATCACAAGGTATTGGTTGCTGCATTTTATAACTATTGCAATGTGGTGTTTAAAGGGAAGATCCTTGTTAAACCAGACCTCAAGGTTTGACTGATTGATTTCACGATGGGTATCACCTGGTTCCCTCGGATCCCTTGACAAATCAAATGAGAGGGAGTTTGTTTTGGTGTTGGCATTTAGAAAGGATTTTGGCTTAGAGCCATTTCTGTGGAGGTAGCTTTCCTTCATCCATTGATAGAAATGTTTCAGACGTTGCGATTTTAATGCTGCGGGGTGAAAAATCATCTAGTCTCACTTAGATTTGCATGTTGTCTATCCACATTTGGAATTCAAGTTGTTAGAGGGAAATACTTTGTAGTAAATACCTATATGGCTTGATAAAAGCACTCCCAGCTAAGGCACCCATTTTCTTCATTCCTAAACCCGATAGTGATTGAAATGCCTGTGTGCATTGTACTTCACAATAACATTGAAATAATAACCATCCAAAAGAGCCAGTCTATTGCAGCTGGGGTACCACAAACAGGGGCAGAACTCTCAGGGCACAAGCAGACAGAGGGGGTTATTCTAACTTTGGAGGAGTGTTAATCCGTCCCAAAAGTGACGGTAAAGTGACGGATATACCACCAGCCGTATTACGAGTTCGATAGGATATAATGGACTCGTAATACGTCTGGTGGTAAATCCGTCACTTTTCCGTCACTTTTGGGACTGATTAACACCTCCTCCAAAGTTAGAATAAGCCCCAGAGTTTTTAGTGATTGGTTACAAAGAAGGAAAGAAAGCACTTCTGTGATAGTTTAAGTAGAGGAAGCAGGCAAAAGCAGTTGGTTAATTGGTTGTCTGGTTCCCATTGTGATTAGTATTCATTCACCACTTTGCACCCTTCGAAGTTTTGAATTTTCTCCTTTCTTTATTCCAGTTTCCTTGCCGTCTCCACAAAGCTACTTGACCTTATTAATTCCTGCAATACATATTTAGTCTAGAACATGGGTGAAAGTTCCGATATATATAGATATATATATATATGTTTACTTAAAAACAGGGTTATGAAGTTAGGCTCACATTTCGAATATACAAAACAATAGAAATTCACCAGTTAGAGTTATCTCAAGTAACTATAACTCATGCTCTAAGGCAACTATAACTTGTGCCCCCACCATGCACAGTTTATTCCTCAAAAATTTACTACAAACATTACACTGACATTCTCAATGATGTTATCAAAAATGTCATTTGTGGGGTAATTAGCAGTGCAAGGTAGAGGCGCAAGTTATAGTTAGTCTGTTCTTCATTTAAAAAAAAAAACAATCTGCAGATTTCTGGATCTACCACGACTCCCTAGTTAAATGTAAAAAAAAATATTTTTGAGCTCGGGGGAGATCCCCCACCAAAGCTAACAGGTAAAGTGTCTGCACCCTGGCCCCATTTCTTTTATTTTTTACTTTTTTTTACTGCTGAGTCCCAGGATGGCTGCTAACACTTCCTGGTTGAAGTGTTGATAGCCATTCATATCTCACCATGAGATCGGAAGGGGTTGTGAATCCTTCACATCCCTTTAAAAACAAATTTGTTTTCTCCTTAATTTCTCAAAAACTACTGAACATATTTACACCAAAACATAAAAAGGTTGCTTACAGGACCTTTCTGTCAAATTTGGTGCAATTCTGTCCAGTAGTGTCAGCCCTAATGCTGTTCAATTTTCCCTATGGAAAAATGAAAAGGAAAAAAGTGTATTGGGACCCTCCCTTTTAATCCCCCCAGCGGACAGATCACCTCAACCCTGGGGCTATAATAAAAAGGTACCCCCAGGCCCTGGGGATCACCACCTCCCCAGGGCTATTGTTGATGGAGGGGGGCTGCACGGACCCCATCAAGGAGTCACAGATGGTCCTAGGGACTGCCACCCCCAGGACCAGCTCCTGCTATGTTCCTTGGTGCTCACCCCCCGGAACATAGCTGTTTGATGTGGCGTGACTGCAGCTTTGCAAACACTTCAGACAGCTGGACCTGTCAAACAAGTCCCACTGTCAAAAACTTAAGCTTTTATCTCTAGTGCCTGTATATGTGCAGTAAACAGAGGTGAAATGCTTCAGTAAGCAGGGAGCTGCTGTTAGAGCAGCTCCATGCTTGCTGAAGCAATGGCACTGTGAGGGATGACTTTAGGCTTCTCATGTGGTGCCAGATAGCCCATAAAGGGCTTAATTGTTTTTTTTTTAAGTGCTAAATACAACAGCTAAGTGTGAAGGTCACTGACCTTCACAGTGAGCATTTAGGGTTCTAGTCCAGCCAGACTCGTTTCCCTAATTTATTTATGTAAAAATATTTAAGACTCATACTGAAAGGTTTTTTAATAATGAATATTTTTTTTCAAATTGTGCAGAAATATCTCATTATAAGTAAATCATAAATCAAACCCTAAAAAACTCGCTATCTCTCTCAAAACACTGATGTGTACACTTCCACACCCGAACAGACACTCTCACAGCCATTATCATACCCTAGATACACCCTCTCATGGCTATTCTGACACCCAGAGTGGTCGTGGCCAACTTCCAGCATGCAAAACCAAAGGGATATGCACAGCATGGTTTTGAGTGGTCAGGAGGTTGGCCACAGGGTATGACTGGAGTCCAACCTTCACTGTGCACGGGTGAAGTCTGTGCATTTTTCAAGGTTGGGTGTTTATAGGGGTTTGGCCTCAGGGCCTGGAAACAGGCCAGACCCTTTGGCTAACGGCCACTGTGCGCAATTAGTTTAAATTATAAGCCCTCATTATAACATTGGTGGTAAAAACCACCTACCGCAGCGGCGGCGGATGCCAAAATACCATCGGCGCGGCTACCACCTGTCAGCCAAATTATGGCCCTCATTACAACCATGGAGGTTAATGTCACCTACCGCCGTGCTGACGGCCGCCAACATACTGTGCCCACAGTGGTTTCCGCTACGGATATTATCACCCACACTGAGAAATCCGCCACTATACAGACACACACACAAGTCTGCCACACCACAGGTAAGTGATAAAATGGCGATATCCAAACCCACACCGTTACGCCAACAGGAATATGCCCACAGTATCACGACCCACGAATCACCGCTGCGGTCCTTCAATCGTGGTAAACCATTGGCGGTACACACTGCTGCGCTCAAAATACACACAAACTAACAAAACTACACCACATTGGACAATTCAAAATACACACACCTGACACACATACACACACCACACCCACACACCCACACCACACACACACCCACACCACTATAAAACACACACCCACATTACCCACAACCCTTTCAACGACACACAAAATTGCCAACACATAGAGACACAAGCCAGGAGCACCCACTTAGTCTGAGGCACAGAACACCATCACCCATACACCATCCACATGCATCACAGGTTACACCCCAACACATCCCTCCACACATCACCCCACACATCCTCACACATACACTCACACAACAACCAGGGCACCCCAAAGATATCCCAGGTTTTCAGAGGAGGAACTAAGGGTCATGGTGGAGGAAATCATCCAGGTAGAGCCACAGCTATTCGGATCACATGTGCAGCAGATGTCCATTGCAAGGAAGATGGAGCTATGGCGGAGAATCGTGGACAGGGTCAACGCTGTGGGACACCACCCAAGAACCAGGGATGACATCAGGAAGAGGTGGAAGGACCGACGGGGGAAGGTGCATTCGGTGGTTGCAAGACACCAGGTAGCAGTACAGAGGTCCGGCGGTGGAACCCCACCTCCTACCCCACAACTAACAACATGGGAGGAGCAAGTCTTGGCGATCATGCATCCTGAGGGCCTCGCAGGAGTAGCAGGAGGACAGGACTCTGGAAGTCAAATCTTTACTACTTCACCCCGCAACCTGCATGCCATCACAAACACCTACCCCTACCCCTACCCTCACACCCATCACTCCAACACCTCACAGATACCCCACCATCACAACCCACCCATCCCAATACCAAGCCCTGCATTCAACACCAAAGCATGGACCCCCAACACAGACCTGCATGGACACCCATCACCACAGCATGCACACTAGTAACAATCACTTAGCCACCCAAATCACAACTCACACAAGCCAAAGCTGCCTTGGTAATAACCACCATAGAGGGAAACATATCCATGCACAAGATGTCAGATACAGAAACAATAACACTGCATTTACATCCCCATAGGACCCCCACACAACGTGATTACCGCAGCTCTGCATGCCTGGATCTGGATGACCAACCTGGCCAATCAGGGACCTCTGGACAGTTGTTGACCCAGTCACAGTCCCAAACCATCACAGACCCTCCCCCCTCAGGAAACACCACCACAGCACCCACCCAGCAGGCCCATCCCTCTGTCCACAGGACACGTCAATCAGCAGTTTGTCCACCACCACAGGGACCCCAGGCAACCCAGGCAACCCCACAAACACAGGGACCTGGGGTCAGTGGCAGTGGGCACACGGCTCAGGGGACAGAGGCAAAGGACAACAGTGAAGCTGGGAGAAATGCTGTGCGACAGGGGGGGGACAGGCCCAGGGAACCAACTCTCCACGAGGCACTCACCAACATACTGGGAGCATCCCACCATTCCCAGGAGACCATGGGCTGGATACTGGCCAAGCTGCAGGAGACCCAGCAGCTGCAGGAGGGACAGTCCCTGTGTATCATAGAGGACCTGAGAGACATCCACACAACCCTGGTCACCATTGCAGGGGTGCTGGCAGACATGGCCAATGCCATGAGGAAGGAAGTGGCACACTACCGGGCCCCTGACACTAGCCACACTGATGAATAGCCCTCCACGCTGAAGCTTGCGGACAGGAGGCCCCGCCACGGGAACAACAGGCCACCAGCACACCTCCCCCTACAGAAGAAGAACCACCACGCAAAAGGTCCCTGCGATCCAGGCAGAAGCCAGAGAACATTGCCAGGACCCCTGCTAGGAAATAAGACTCCCCTGAATGTCAGCGTTGTCTCCCACTCTGTCACCCTGTCCACCTTAAACTGCCATTGCCCCACTACCTATGCCCCATTGGACCATGCATCTGTGATTCCAATAGACTATACTGTATCCTGAACATTCCTCCACCCTCAACCCAGTCCATTACAATACCCCCTATGTTGGAAAATGTGTTATTGGTAAGGGCAGGTAAGTACCTACACTTAGCAATGGGCCACTAACCTCCACGTAGGTCCAGTTCGGTCTCAGTAAATTAAACCCCGCTCAACCCTTGGTAGCTTGGCACTGAGCGACAAGGCTTAACTTAGGAGACAGAGTGTAAAGCATTCAAATATCACAAAACAGTAATTAAATAAAACACAGGAAACAGTTTAAAAATCCCAAACCCATTTATAAAAATAAATTATAGTTTTATCTCTAAAATTACACAAAAACGAATAAAATCGGATAAGGGGAACCGGAGATATGAATTTTGAAAGAATTATTGTTTTCTAGCGCCTAGAAACAACAAGCGCCAATCTGGTCATCTGGTCGCACCTCGACCGGGGCAAAGTCAAAGTTTAAGACCGACCGCGATGGAGCCCGGCTCGGCTACAGCCCGCGGGAGGCCTCGTTCAAAAGTTTACCTTCGGACTTAGGGGGTCATTCTGACCCCGGCGGGCGGCGGGAGCCGCCCGACTGGAGGGAACCGCCGAATGACCGCACCGCGGTCAAAAGACCGCGGTGGCCATTCTGGCTTTCCCGCTGGGCCGGCGGGCGACCGCCAGAAGGCCGCCCGCCGGCCCAGCAGGAAACCCCCTTCAACAATGAAGCTGGCTCCGAATGGAGCCGGCGGAGTTGTAGGGGTGCGACGGGTGCAGTGGCACCCGTCGCGATTTTCAGTGTCTGCAAAGCTGACACTGAAAATCTTTATGGGGCCCTGTTAGGGGGCCCCTGCACTGCCCATGCCAGTGGCATGGGCAGTGCAGGGGCCCCCAGGGGCCCCACAACACCCGTTCCCGCCATCCTGTTCCTGGCGATAACAACCACCAGGGACAGGATGGCGGGAAGGGGGTCGGAATCCCCATGGCGGCGCTGCAAGCAGCGCCGCCATGGAGGATTCCCTGGGCCAGGGGTAAACCGGCGGGAAACCGCTGGTTGCCCTTTTCTGACCGCTGCTTTACCGCCGCGGTCAGAATGGCCCAGGAAGCACCGCCAGTCTGTTGGCGGTGCTTCTGCGGTCCCCGGCCCTGGCGGTCATGGACCGCCAGGGTCGGAATGACCCCCTTAGTCTCTTTTCTGAAGATTTTCTTCAGTGGGACGAACCTGTCAGTCCAATCCGACCTCCTGGAAGTCTTCTCAGTGGAGATTTTTACCTTCGGACGTAGTAATTTTTTCGAGGTGAAAATCCTTCTCCCGGGGTAAACCTGGATCTTGATCCGACGTCCTTGGAGCCCTCCTCGGATGCGCTGGCTGTGAGGTCCCGGTCAACTTTCCATGTTCGGACTTAGGGGGTCATTACGACCCTGGCGGTCGACAGAGAAACGGCGGTCTTACCACCAACAGGCTGGCAGTAAAAATTTTGGAATTATGACCATGGCGGTTACCGCCATGGTCATCCGCCACTTCTCCGATCCGACCGCCAGGGCGGAGACGACCGCTGGGCTGGAGACCTGAGTCTCCAGCCCGGCGGTCGTCACAATGCCGCCGGAGGTATCATGACCCGGCTGACCGCCATGGATTTCATGGGGTTTGGAACCGCCATGAAATCCATGGCGGTGAGCACAATCAGTGCCAGGGAATTCCTTCCCTGGCACTGATAGGGGTCTCCCCCCCGACCCCCACCTGAGTACTTCCCCTACACCCCCACCACCCCTGCCATCCCCAAAGGTGGCAGGACCCCCCCTCCCCACCCCTACCCCCAACATTACATTACACATACACATCCGACATGCACGCAGGCACCAACAACACACATACCCGCACACACACCAACATACATGCCAACTGCCACACACACAGTCATACGCACACACCCAAATCCATACAGACATACATACAGACAGACACGCACTAATTTCCAAACACACAACACCCCCGCATGCATACACGCACTCACACTCCCCCTCCACATACACACACACACACCCCCATGCACGCACACAACACCCCCTCACCACCCTCCCCTAACGGACGATCAACTTACCTGGTCCGTTGATCCTCCGGGAGGGGACGGAATCCATGGGGGCTGCTCCGCCGCCACCACACCGTCAACAGAACACCACCACGCCGAATCACAGAACGTTGGCGGTGTTCTGTTGACGTGGCGGTGGAGGTGGAGCAACCTCCACTTCCCCGCCGCCAACCAGTCTGGCTGCTGGCGGCTCTCCGTCCGAAAAAGGACGGAGAGTTGCCAGAAGTCATAATGCGCCGAGCGGAAAACCGCCACCACTGGTGGTCTTCAGCACGGCGGTCCCTTGGCGGTCTTGTAAAAAGACCGCTGAGGTTGTAATGACCACCTAAGTCTCTTTTTTGGAGGTTTTCTTCACTGGGACGGGCCTGCAAGTCAGGCCGGGTCGCGGTTGAGGCAAGCCGGCTAGAGTTGCCGCGGCGGGTCGGTCCCTCTATGGAGCTTTTTTTTCCAAAGTTCTCCAAACTTCTGGTTCTTCTCCCATATGTTCCTTTAATGTTCTTTTGGGGTCCACAGATCACCCCAAGGTTCCAGAAGCTCTGAGATGATCCTTGAGGGTGTGGACTACAACTCTCGGAATGCACCTGGCGCAAACTCCTTTTTGGCCACTGAGCAGTGGTCAGCCGGGCGATTTCTTCAGGAGCTGGTGCAGGGGGCTCCGGTTAGCAATTTTTCACCTGTAGCAAACAGGGAGTCCCTCCTTGAACCAGTTGAAGCCAGGCAAAGTCCTTCTTGTGATGAAGCCCAAGTGTGCAGCTGGTGCAGTCCTTCAGAGTGCAGGTTCCAGGTGCAGGCCAGGGGTCCAGCAGGGCAGTCCTTCTTCTTCTGTAGTTCTTCCTGGTAGGGATGTGGTACGGAACTGAGGTGTGGGTGCAGGTCTGCCAGTTTTATCCTTGCTCCTGGGTGAAAACCAGGGGGGTCCTGATTCTACAATCAGGTGCAGGGTCCTTCCCCCTGTGATGACCACTTCCTGGAAAGTGTGTCAAAAATCAATCCCAGGAGGGAACATTCCCCAAAAATCCATCAGGGCTGAAAATGATTTATGGAGGTTGCATCTGGCTGAGCCCACCCACTGGTGTGGCTAAAAATCATAAACACACCCTTCTCCTGCCCTCTACTAATCTAATTAACGGTGCACCTAGTTGTCTGGGGTTGCAGGATGTGGGGGTGTTGCTGGGTTGCTCCAAATGTCCTTCTCTGCCTTTGAAGACCAGTTTGGTAGCCCTCCTCCTTCCTGCCTCACCATCTGCTGAGGGGAGATTCCATCCCACAGGCACATCTCTTTGTGTGAAGCAAGGCCACTTCACACCTCATCAAGGCAGCCTGGCCAGGCTGCCAGAGGCTGGCCAATCAGAGCACAGCAGCAAAAACAATTCAGGGCTGAAGTTGGCAACTTTATAGGTAAAGTTTAAAACTTTTTACCTGAACAAGTTCTATTAAATCCCACGACTGGAAGTTGTGGGATTTATTATAACAATTAGGGCCTGATTATGACCCTGGCGGACGGCGGAGGCCGTCCGCCAAGGTACCGCCGCTGAATGACCGCACCGCGGTCAAAAGACCCCGGCGGCCATTTAGACATTTCCTCTGGGCCGGCGGGCGCTCTCCAAAAGAGCGCCCGCTGGCCCAGAGGAAATGCCCCTGCAACGAGGACGCCGGCTCAGAATTGAGCCGGCGGAGTTGCAGGGGTGCGACGGGTGCAGTTGCACCCGTCGCGTATTTCAGTGTCTGCTTAGCAGACACTGAAATACTTTGCGGGGCCCTCTTACGGGGGCCCCTGCCGTGCCCATGCCATTGGCATGGGCACGGCAGGGGCCCCCAGGGGCCCTGCGGCACCCCCTACCGCCAGGAACAGGATGGCGTTAGGGGGTGTCAGAATCCCCCATGGCGGCGCAGCAAGCTGCGCCGCCATGGGGGATTCTAAGGGCAGCGGTAAACCGGCGGGAGACCGCCGGTTTGCCTCTTCTGACCGCGGCCGAACCGCCGCGGTCAGAATGCCCTGCGGGGCACCGCCGGCCTGTTGGCGGTGCTCCCGCCGACCCTGGCCCCGGCGGTCTTAGACCGCCGGGGTCAGAATGACCCCCTTAATCTGTTACTTAAGGGGACTTTTAAAATTAAAATAAAGTCTCCCTATTCTAGCCTATGAAGGCCATTCACTACAATGAGGGAAAAACAAATGTGGCTGTTTTTACCTCACCAGGGCTTATAAAACTATTTTTATAAGGTCCCTGCTTGTATTTACATGGCACCCAGCCCTAGGGGCACATAGGACACACCTTAGGGGTGACTCATATGTACAAAGAAGGTAGTTTAAGACTTTGGAACTACATTTAATTCCAAAGTCGAATTTGCATATAACTTTAATTTAAAAGCAGCCAGCAAGGCAGGCCTGCCTTTAAAATGACACCGGGTACCTCAGCAGTGCACCTATGGGTGCACTACCTATGCTGGGGTCCCTAAACCTACATGCCCTACCATATACTAGGGACTTAGAGGTAGGTTGACTTAGCCAATTATAATTAGCCTAATTTGCATACTGATTTTACACAGAGCATAGGCCCTGGGACTGGTTAGCAGTACCCATGGCACCGTCAGAGTCAGGAAAACACCAGCAAAAAGTGGAAAATGGGGGCAAAAAGTTAGGGGGCTTCTGCAATCAGCCCTGTTCTCTCACATCCTACACTTATTATCACAGAAATAAACACCTTTGGGACTAAGGCCCTCATTCCAACCCTGGCGGTCGGTGTTAAAGCCGCGACCATACCGCCGACAGGCTGGCGGTCCAAAAAATGGAATTCTGACCCTGGCGGTTACCGCCAACAGAGACTGCCGCTTCAACACTCCGACCGCCACGGCGGTACAAACAAACAGCCTGGCGGTCACCGCCAACAGCCCGGCGGGAGACAATGTACCGCCTACCCGATAACGACCCACCAATCCACCACCTTTTCCGGGGCGGGAGCCCCGCCGATAAAAACACGGCGGAAACAGACTACGAATGGGAAAACGCTCACCTCCACATACTCCACGCGAGATTCCGGCAGTATGGAACCCGAGTTACAGGTCATCCCCGCACTCCTATACCTGCTCCTGTACCAGGAGCACGCCCGGCGGCGCGGAAGACATCGGTGAGTACTGCACCTACGACACAGGGGAGGGAAAAGATTACCGGCACACACCCACCCACCCACACCCACTACAACACACACATCAATGCATTCCCACAGATCACTGTCACAACCCACAAACCCCCCCCTCCGAAATAATGCAAAGACCAAAAGAAGAGATCTTAAACGGGCAGATATAATGAAAAATGGACAGCAGTAATCCAAATAAATAAATAAACTATGTACAAAATATATACATCTACTATATGTAGTCCAACCACTGTCCGTGGACCACAGGGGTCCTGAGCAAAGGGGCAAGGCCCAGTCCCACGACAAGAACTCCACGGAGAGAACACTGCAGGGGCATCAGAAAGAAAAAAGGACAGGCACCTCAGGGGGAAGGGAAGGGGGGCACCTCAGCCACTTGAGTACACGACGCCAGATCCACGAGGGGACTCCATGACCACTGGCCCATCCTGGGGAGAGCAAAGCCACAGTCCATACAGTCCATACAGTGGGTGGCCTGCCCACTGGGCCATCCTGGGGAGTGCAAAGCCACAGTCCATACAGTCCATACAGTGGGTGGCCTGCCCACTGGGCCATCCTGGGGAGAGCAAAGCCACAGTCCATACAGTCCATACAGTGGGTGGCCTGCCCACTGGGCCATCCTGGGGAGAGCAAAGCCACAGTCCATACAGTCCATACAGTGGGTGGCCTGCCCACTGGGCCATCCTGGGGAGAGCAAAGCCACAGTCCATACAGTCCATACAGTGGGTGGCCTACCCACTGGGCCATCCTGGGGAGTGCAAAGCCACAGTCCATACAGTCCAGACAGTGGGTGGCCTGCCCACTGGGCCATCCTGGGGAGTGCAAAGCCACAGTCCAAACAGTCCATAACAGACTCCACTGCCACTGGAGGAGGCATGTTGGCCAGAGGACATCCTGCAGCCCTGCCCGAGACAGATCCTGCCCTGCCACGTCTGCCAAAGGGCCAGCGGTTCTTGCCTGGAAGGGCCCAGTTCAGCGGTTCTTGCCTTGAAGGGCCCAGTTCAGCGGTTCTTGCCTTGATGGGCCCAGTTCAGCGGTTCTTGCCTTGAAGGGCCCAGTTCAGCGGTTCTTGCCTTGAAGGGCCCAGTTCAGCGGTTCTTGCCTTGAAGGGCCCAGTTCAGCGGTTCTTGCCTTGAAGGGCCCAGTTCTGCGGTTCTTGAGACGGCGGTCCCCAGCGGAGCGGTGCTGGAGACGGCGGGGCCCAGTTCAGCGGTTCTTGCCTTGAAGGGCCCAGTTCAGCGGTTCTTGCCTTGAAGGGCCCAGTTCAGCGGTTCTTGCCTTGAAGGGCCCAGTTCAGCGGTTCTTGAGACGGCGGTCCCCAGCGGAGCGGTGCTGGAGACGGCGGCCATTCTATGGCCAACTGCTCATTGCCTGGTGGTGCCCTCCTGGGCAGCGGGGATGGTGCTCCTTCAATGCCCACCTGGGCTGTGGGTGGTGGGGCCCTCCTGGCCAGCTGGGCTGGGTCCTCCCTGGGCAGCGGCTATGGGGGTGGTGGGCTCTCCCTGGGCAGCTGTGACGGTTCCTCCCTGGGCAGCGGCTATGGGGGTGGTGGGCTCTCCCTGGGCAGCTGTGACGGTTCCTCCCTGGGCAGCGGCTATGGGGGTTGTGGGCTCCTCCTGGGCAGCTGTGACGGTTTCTCCCTGGGCAGCGGCTATGGGGGTGGTGGGCTCTCCCTGGGCAGCTGTGACGGTTCCTCCCTGGGCAGCGGCTATGGGGGTTGTGGGCTCCTCCTGGGCAGCTGTGACGGGTCCTCCATGGGCAGCAGGCCTGCTGCCTGACTTCTCCGCCTTGCTGCCCTTGCCCTCCTTAGTCGGGAGTCTGTGGCCCTTTCCTCCCTTTGGAGCTGTGGCTGTTGACGGTGGCTGGCTAGTGTCCTGGGGGGATATAGAACCCGGGCTCCTGCGGCGGCCCTTCCGCCTTCTGCTCCTCTTCCCAGGGGGTGGGCTGCCTGTCCCCTTGCTGCTGGGCGAAGATCCAGACATGCGGGCTGGTGGGCTCCAATACCCCTGCACCCTTGTCAAGGGGGCTGCAGGGCTGGTGGTGGCTGAGGTGCTCTTCTTACCCCGACGAGAAGGAGGAGGGGGCTCAGGGTCAGGAAAGAAGTTAGCAGTAGCGAGAAAGATTTTCTTGGGACAATGGAGAGTGGTAGGTACAGTGGGAATGGGAGTGGAGGGAGAGGATGTGGTTGTAGGTGAGTCACGTTTGCTGTCTTTGGGTGCAGGTGCAGGAGGGATAGGCTGTCGTGAGGTGGATGGCTGTTGGGTGGGTGGGTGGCTGCGTTTGTGTGGTGGGGAAGAGGGGGTGACAGACACAGTGGGAGAGGACACAGGGAACGTGTAAATGGCAGTGGGGGTGGTGACTGCACGTGTGCGGACTGTACTGGAGGGTGTGCTGGTGATGGAAACACTGGCTGATGGTGAGGTGAATGAAGGTGTGAGTGTAGACGTCACAGGGAGGGAGGAGGGAGACGAGGAGGTGGGGGTCACAGAGGTGGTAGTGACTGTTGGCATGTCTGCATCGGAATGTTGCTTGTGTGAATGTCTGCGTGATCTGTGGTGCTTATGTTTGGATGAGCTGCTCTTGGGTGTTGAGGTGTGTGCAGCGGGTCTGATGGTGTGGGTGGGACAGGCAGAGGAACAGGAGACTGGGAGGAGGGAGTTAGTAGAGGGAGGCAGGAGACAGGGACAATGGCTGCCGTCAGTGCTGAGGCCAGAGCCTGGAACGATCGCTGATGGGCAGCCTGACCCGAATGAATGCCCTCCAGGTACGCATTGCTGCGATGAACCTCCCTCTCCACCCCCTGGATGGCATTCAAAAGGGTAGACTGCCCAACAATGAGCGTTCGGAGGAGGTCAATGACCTCCTCACTGAGGGCAGCGGGGGTAACAGGGGCAGGGCCTGAGGTGCCTGGGGCGAAGGAGATGCCCGGCTTCCTGGCAGAGCGGGCACGGGGCGAACGCTGAGGGGCTGCTGGGAGGGCGGAGATGGTGCGCTGGGTGGCGGCTGTACCTCTAATGGCGGGGGGCACGGATGTTGCCACCACCGCAAGGGAGCTCCCTTCCGAGGACGTGTCCGTGTCGCTGCAGGCTCCAGTCGTCCCCGTTGTGGAGCTCCCCTCGCCCTCCGTCTCACTGGTCCAGTCAGACTCTGTGGCATGGCCCTCCTGGGCCATGTGAGATGCAGCTCCCTCCTGCCCCGATGCCACTTCTCCTCTGCCTGATGATGCTGATGCACACAAGCACAGAAAGACAAACAAAAAGGTGGGGGGGAGAGAGAAATAAAGAGATTTTGAGTACATGGATCACCGGTACAGTTAGCGGACATGACAGACACAGATGCCCCCTGCACTAAGTTGCGCACTTGGGGTCCGCTACGCATTCCGTGGAACATGCCCTACACGCCTAGAGTTGACAACTGCACCCATGGATGACACGGCCCAGGGATGGCTGTACTGGCACACTACTGAGGGTGGTGGCTGGGGACACAGGGGCTTACGGGGGTGCCCAGCCTACAGATATCGCCCTGGCCTAGGGGGACCCACAGCCCTCCTCCCCCACCCAGACACCTCCACTGCGCGACAACAGAGAAGATTATGCTTGTACTCACCCCCTTGTGTCTGCTGTGCTGCCCTCACGCGCCCATCCAAATCAGGGTAGGCCACCGCCAGGATCAGGAACATCAGGGGGGTCAGTTGACGGCAGGCACCCCGCCTACGTTGGGAGGCCATCCCCAGCAGAGACTCGGCGGTCTTCTTGGTCCCGTGGCGGATGTCCTCCCACCTCTTGCGGCAGTGGGTGCCCCGTCGATGGTGGACCCCCAGGGTCCGGACTTCCTTGGCGATGGCACGCCAAATCCCGATCTTCTCATGGGCGCGGACCTATGTGACACGTACAGGGAGGGAGAAATACCACGTTCAAGTTTGTCTGCATTTTCGTTGCCAGTGGCCGAACGCCCCCCATCCCCGCCAGGCCCCCCGCCAGGCCCCCCGCCAGGCCCAACATGCCCCCCATCCCCACCAGGCCCCCCGCCATGCCCCCCGCCAGGCCCAACATGCCCCCCATCCCCGCCATGCCCCCCGCCAGGCCCCCCGCCAGGCCCAACATGCCCCCCATCCCCGCCAGGCCCCCCGCCAGGCCCCCCGCCAGGCCCAACATGCCCCCCATCCCCGCCATGCCCCCCGCCAGGCCCCCCGCCAGGCCCAACATGCCCCCCGCCAGGCCCCCCGCCAGGCCCAACATGCCCCCCATCCCCACCAGGCCCCCCGCCAGGCCCAACATGCCCCCCGCCAGGCCCCCAAGCCAGCCAGTGGCCCCAAATCCATATTGAATTAAACTCACTTGTTGGTCTGGAGGACCGTGGAGTGGCGCATACTGGGGGAGGACCCCATCCACAAGTTTCTCCAACTCTTCTCCAGTGAAGGCAGGGGCCCTTTCCCCAGTCGCAGCAGCCATTGTCCCTTCCAGACCGAGGTCACAGCAACACTTGCAGTATAGGTCCTCTCCTGTGAAAGTTCAAGTTGCGAGTGAATAAGTAGATAGAAAATGGCGGTCACGCCCGCGGCGGTGCGTACCGCTGCGGGGCGTACCGCCGGCGCACTTCGCCATTGGCTCCTGATACCCATAGGCTTCAATCTTATCCAATGCGGCTTTGCGCTGCGGTCTTCGACCGCCTACCGCCACGGTGTGCCACGCCAGCGCATTGACCTCACATCCCATTGTCACACTTCACAGGTCAGGCAGCCGCCATTTCGAGGGTCCACATGGCTCAATTTCAACTGCGTCACACAGGCCTAGGCCTTGCATAGCCACTCATACACGCCATTCACTGCATAGAGAATCGTTTACTGTGCAAGCTGTTAGTACGTACCTGTGGGTTGCTTGACTGTGTGCTCCATGTTGTCCTTCCTAGGCACCGTCCGCTGGGTTTGGCGAGGAGAAGGAGGAATCCTCCCGTGTACAGACCGCTGGTGGACCTGTCGACAATGGAAGCACGCCACATTATCCTGACCTACCGGCTTGACCGTGCCACTATACATGAACTGTGTGCCCAGCTGGAGCCCGACCTGATGTCCGCCATCGCCAACCCACAGGGATTCCCCCTCTGGTGCAGGTCCTGTCAGTACTCCATTTCTTGGCAAGTGGGTCATTTCAGACAACAGTGGGAATTGCTTCTGGGATGTCTCAGCCCATGTTTTCGAAGGTGTTATCCAGAGTGTTGTCTGCCCTGATGAAATACATGAGGAGCTACATCCTTTTCCCTGAGGTGGGCGAATTGGCTACAGTGAAGGGTGATTTCTATGCCCTTGGACATATTCCCAACGTCATTGGTGCCATTGATGGGACCCATGTGGCTTTGGTTCCCCCCCAAGAAAGTGAGCAGGTGTACAGGAACAGGAAAAGTTACCATTCTATGAACATCCAGGTGGTGCGTTTGGCTGACCAGTACATCTCCCATGTCAATGCCAAATTCCCTGGGTCAGTGCATGACGCCTACATCCTAAGGAATAGCAGCATCCCTTACGTGATGGAACAGCTAGAGAGACACCGTGTATGGCTATTGGGGGACTCTGGGTACCCCAACCTGTCGTGGCTACTGACCCCAGTAAGGAATCCCCGGACCAGGGCAGAGGAACGGTACAATGAGGCCCATGGGCGTACTAGGAGGGTGATCGAACGCACCTTCGGCCTCCTAAAGGCCAGGTTTCGGTGCCTGCATATGACAGGTGGATCCCTAATGTACTCACCTAAGAAGGTGTGTCACATCATCGTGGCCTGCTGCATGCTTCACAACCTGGCTTTGCGCCGCCAGGTGCCTTTCCTGCAGGAGGATGGTCGAGACGGTGGTGTTGTGGCAGCTGTGGAACCTGTGGAGAGTGACGAGGAGGAAGACGACGGGGCTGAAACAGACAACAGGGACAGAATCATTGCACAGTACTTCCAATAGGACACAGGTAACAATTCAAACATAATTTAGTAAATGTAAACTACTCTCCTGCATCTCTGCTGCCTGTATATTTGCCCCAGTGTATGATGACTGAGTTGTGGCTTTTCCCTCCCTATTTCAGATCTGGGGTCCCCACTACGAGTCCTGTGCTTCGTTTCCCCATGGACTACAGCTTTGTGGCAGCGGTTTGTTGACTTCACTATGTACAAGGACATATTTGCACTGTCATGTCAATTACAATATTTTGAAATCACAGCCAGACTCCAGATAGTTTTGTGCAAAATAGGTGTTTATTTCAGTGCTCAAAATGGGATGGGTGGTTTCAAGTGGGTGGGGGCTATGGTGAAGGAATGTCCATGGCAGAGTCCAGAGTAACAGTCACACAGGTGCATTGTCCATAGGCCTGTGGAGAGATGGAGCATGGGCAGTTCAAGGATGGACAGGGTGACAATGTGGGACAGTGGGATGACATCAGGTGGTATCCTTTGCTGGCGGGGGTCTTGACATCCTACTCTGTCTTCTTGCGAGATCTCAGGGTCCTCTTGCGGGGTGGTTCTTCTCCTGCAGGAGGTGGGGGTCTGGTGGGCTGCTGTTGTGCGGTGGCCTCCTGTCCACTAGCGCCGGCAGAGGTGGTTGGCTGTTCTTGGTCCAGGCTAGTGGCAGGGGCCCTTTGTTGTTGTTGAGTGTCCATCCTGGTGTTGATGAGTTCCTGCAGCAGCCCTACCATGGTAACCAGGGTGGAGGTGAGGGCTCTGATGTCCTCCCTGTACCCCCAATAGTGTTCCTCCTGCAGTACCTGGATCTCCTGGAACCTGGCCAGTACCGTCGCCATCGTCTCCTGGGAGCGGTTGTATGCTCCCATGATGGTGGTGAGGGCCTCGTGGAGAGTGGGTTCCCTGGGCCCGTCCCCCCCCTGTCGCACAGCTGCCCTCCCAGTTCCCCTGTTTCCCTGGGCCTCTGCCCCCTGGCCGGTGTGCCCACTACCACTGCCCCCAGGTCCCTGTTGTTGTTGGGGTGGTGGGTTATCCTGGGTGCCCTGTAGTGGTAGACACACCGCTGATTGACGCGCCCTGGAGACAGAGGCATGGGCCCGCTGGGTGGGAGCTGTGCTGGTGTTCCCAGAGGGGTTTGGGTCTGTAGTGGCCTGTGGCTGTCTGAGGGGAACCGACTGTCCAGAGGTCCCCGATGGTCCGGGCTGGTCATCAGTGTCCAGGTCGACAGAGCTGCTGTCATCGCTTTCGGCCTCTTGGGTGGGGGGTGTGGAGAATTCTGGGCCCTCCGTGGCGGTGTGTTGGCGGTCGGGTCCTGCAGGGGTATAGAGGTATGGTTATAGTTTCAATGTGTGCCATATGGGTGTATCTGTGGGTTCCCGTGTCCCCAAGTGCTGGCATTCGTGTGTGGGGGCTTTGGTGAGGGTGGCTTGTGGGGGGGATGTGTATATGCATTGGGCATGTTTTGGTGATGGGTGTCCATGCTTAGTGGACGCATGCAGGCCTAGGTTTTGGGATGTGTGGGTTGTGATGGTGAGACATTGGCAGGGAATAGGTGTGCTGGGGGTGGGGGTGAGGATGGTGGTGGGGGTGAGGATGGTGGTGGGGGTGAGGATGGTGGTGGGGTGAGGGTGGGGGTGAGGATGGGGGTGGGGGTGAGGGTGGGGTTCGAGGATGGGGGTGAGGGTAGGGGTATGATTTGGCATGCAGGTGGGGGGGAAGCAGTATTGAAGCTTCAACTTACCAGAATCCATTCCTCCGCCGACTCCTGCGAGGCCGTCAGGATGCAGGATGTTCAAGACTTCCTCCTCCCATGTTGTAAATTGTGGGGGTTGAGGTGGGGGTCCTCCGCCAGTCTTCTGCACGGCGATGTTGTGCCTGGATACCATGGAACGCACCTTCCCCCGTAGGTCGTTCCATCGCTTCCTGATGTCTTCCCGATTTCTGGGGTGCTGTCCCACAGCGTTGACCCTGTCGACAATCCTCTGCCATAGCTCCGTCCTCCGGGCAATGCTGGTGTATTGGACCTGTGTGCCGAAGAGCTGGGGCTCTACCCAAACGATTTCCTCCACCATGACCCTGAGTTCTTCGTCTGAGAAGCGGGGGTGTCTTTGGGGTGCCATGGAGTGGTGTGTATGATGTGTGGGGTGGAGTATGTGTAGTTAAGTGTGTTGAGTGTGGTGGTGTGTGTTGTTTTGTGTGTGGATATTGTGTGGGTGATGGTGTAGTGTGCCTCTGTGTGATGGTGTTTTATGATCGCTGCTGTGTCTCTCAGTGCTTCTTTTTGGATTTTGGTCGAAGGGGTTTGTGGGTGATGTGGGTGTGTGTTTTATATTGTATTGTGTGTGTGGGAGTGGTGTGTGTATGTGTATCAGGTGTGTGGAATTCAAATCGTCCAATGTTGCTGAGTTTTGTTCGTTTGTGTGTATTCTGACCGCGGCGGTGTGTACCGCCAATGGAAAACCGCGTTTGAAAGACCGCCGCGTGGATTCGTGGGTCAGAATGGCATGGGCGTATTTCTGTTGGCGTGACGGTGGAGGTTTGGTCACCTCCACTTTTCCGCCGACCGCTGGTCTGGCGGTCTGTTGTGGCTGTCGGATTTTCGGCGGTTTGGCTGCTGCGGGTCAGAATGACCGTGGCAGATTACCGCGACCGCGGCGGAATTATGGAGGATTTCTGACCGGCGGTAAGCGCCTTTTACCGCCGAGGTCAGAATGACCACCTAAGTATGGAGTCTGTCAATTGATTGAAATATGTTTTAATTTAACAAGCTGTAAACATAGCAATTCAAATGTACAGTTACATATGCGTAGGTATGACTTGTAGTGGGCAGCAGTAAACACACTAGAAGCCAGAGTGAGGCACAGATATCTGAAAATAGAGATGCCAAAGGGTACAGTAATTGGCCATAGAAATAGGAAAATATTGCTGCCATGTAAAATGTTCAGCACAAAACTGCAATGGAAGGTGACGTTACAGTGTCTTACCTGTCACTGGAAGTACTGTTGAGTTATAGTAGTTCTGTTGTCCACATCCTCTTCCTCTGCCTCCTCTTCATCACTGTGCACTGGCTCCACCGCTGCCACACTACCATCTCCAGCCTCATCCTCCTACAGAAAAGGCACCTGGTGTCTCAAGGCCAGGTTGTGCAACATGCAACATGCAACGATGATCTGGCACACCTTCTTGGGTGAATAGTACAGGGATCCACCTGTCAGATGGAGGCACCGGAATCTGGCCTTCATGGTGCCAAAGGTGCACTCAATTGTTCTCCTTTTTCGCCCATATGCCTCATTGTAACGTTCCTCTACCCTTGTCCTGGCATTCCTCACTGTGGTAAGTAGCCATGAGAGGTAGGGGTAACCAGAGTCACCTGTAAATATCGAGGGATACCTGTTAGCCAGACACTCACCCTTAGGGCCAAACCCACACCCATATGCCTACATCAACTAGGTGGGGACCATGGGCTCACCTAATAGCCACACCCTGGACCTCTGGAGTTGAGCCATCACATATGGGATGCTGCTATTCCTCAAGAGAAAGACATCATGCACAGAGCCAGGATACTTTGCATTGACATGGGAGATGCACTGGTCCACCAAACACACCATCTGCACATTCAGAGAGTGAAAGCTCTTTCGATTTCTGAACACCTGTATATTTCTCCGGTATGGGACAAAGACAATATGTGTATAATCAATAGTACCAATGATGTTGGGGATATGTCCCATTGCATAGAAGTCAGCCTTCACTGTGGCCAAATCCTCCACCTGGGGGAATACAATGTAGCTGCGCATGTGTTTCATCAGGGCATACAAACTCTGGTCAGCTCGTGTGAGAACATAGACTGTGACATCCCTGATGCCATGGCCACTGTCGCTTGGAAAGAACCACTTGCCAAGAAATGGAGCACGGACAGGACTTGCACTAGAGGGGGGTATAACTGCGGGGTGGCGGATAGCTGAAATCAGGTCTGGCTCCACTTGGGCACACAGCTCTTGGATTGTGGCCCTATCAAGTTTGTAGGTTTGGATAATGTGCCTGTCCTCATTGTCGCCAGGTCCACCAGGGGTCTGTACACAGGGGTATGTCTCCATCTCCTATTCATCCTCAGAGGTTGAACTCTAGGGTGAAAAACAGTGAGCAGATGGTCATATTCAAACATATACTCAGATTAATATGCCTTTCTTTTTTTACAGAAACAGTGTGTGAATGTGTAGGTCCGTTGGTGTGCCTATGACAGCTGTGACCCAGTTAGGTGCCATGGGCTGTGCCTCCCTGAAATGGCGGCGGCCTGACCTGTGAGGAGGGACAAGTGGAAATTAGGTAATTGCGCTGGTGTTTTGCGCCGTTTCAGGAGACGTTCGACGACCGCCGTCTAACACATCATTGGTTCTCATTGGGGCCTATGGGTTCCTGGAGCCAATGGTGATGTACACCGGTGGTGACGGTACGCACCGCCACGGACGTGACCAGCATTTTTTTATCTGTTCACTCACTTGCTACCTGACCTTCAACAGGAGAGGGCCTACACCGCAAGTGCTGCTGTTACCTGTGTCTAGAAGAGACCATAGCTTGAGTGTCTGGGGAAAGGGCCCCGGCCTTCACTTCGGAGGAGTTGGAGAGACTAGTGGATTGGGTCCTACCCCAGTACCCTTTACTTTATGGTCCTCCAGACAAACAGGAGAGTACATTATGAGCACGATACGTGGGGCATGATTGTATGTAGTGCTGTGTATGTAAGCCTCATGTGGGGGGGCTGAGGGGTCCTGGGCAGAGTGCTGCATGTTCGGTGGGCAATGTCTGTGCGTAAGGGGATGGGAGGGATATGGTGGGCCATGAGTATAACAGTCCTGACGGTATGAATAATACCTTTTCTGCTGTAGCTTTTTCTGCAGGTCAGCGCCCATCAAAAAAAGAGTATTTGACGTGCCATCGCCAAGGAGGTGCGGACCCATGGGTTCTCTGACAGGCAGAGCATCCACTGTCTCGAACGGTGGGAGGACCTGCGCTGCTGGGCAAGGAAGATGGCGAAGGCCCAGCTAGGGCTGACCTCCCAACGAGGAAGGAGTGCCCATCGTACCCTTAACCCCCTGATGTTCCGCATCCTGGCGGTGGCATATCCTGTGTTGGATGGGCACTTGAATGCATCACATAAGCCACAAAGGGGTGAGTACAGATTCAGAATCATGACTTTGCGCGCGTTAAGGTGTTACCTGGGTGGGGGATGTGGGTCTGTGGTTGTCCTTAGGCCAGTGCAACCATGGCAGGGTAGGTTCCACGATGGGCAAGCTCAGATGCACTCCAGCCCCAATAATGCTAGTGGCATCTACTACTGGGCAGGGTCCTTTGGGTTTCAGGTGTGTAGCTAATGGCGTTAGGCATTGTACCCTATGGCCTGGTGACTAGCATTGTAACTGGTAGTGCATGGCCTAGTGCATAGAACTGTTGCCTGTGAGTTGTGTACGCCAACAGTAGTGTTATTGCTGGCATTGACCAAGTGTATCCTCTATCTCTTCCCCCCCTTTTTGTTTTGTCACACTGTCCTTGTGTGCATTAGCATCATCTGGTGGAGGAGCAGAGGCACTGGTGACGGAGGGATCTGCATCCCACATGGGCATGGAGGTGGAATCCACTGATGGTGAAGGCACCAGTAGGATGGAGGGCGAGGGGAGCACCACGACGGAGGCAGGAGGGGACAATTCTGACAGCGACATCTCCTCCGATGGAATCTCCCTGGCGGTGGCGGACACCTCTGTGCCCACCCCAACTACAGGTACAGTCGCCAGCCCAATACCAGCACCGCCCTCCCAGCAGCCCCTCTATGAGTTTCTTGTGCATGCGCACCCAGGAGGATGGGCATCTCCTTTGCCCCAGGCACCACAGGCCCTCCCCTCAGAGAGGAGGCTATTGACCTCCTGAGAGCCCAACAGAGAGCATTCCAGGCTCTGGCCAACTCACTGATGGCAGCCATTGTCCTTGTCTCTAGCCTCCCTCCCTCCTCCAAGTTCCTCTACCCAGTCTCATTCCCGTCAACCCCAGCCTATCCCAAGCACACCTTCAGACCTGCATGCACCCAAGTCAGCACACAGGAGTGGTTCAGGCAAACACAATCACCACACTTCATCCCACAGGCACTCACACAAGCACCATCCAGATGCAGAAACACCAACATCCACTGTGTCCCCCTACTCCTCCTCATCCACCTCCCTCCTAGTTGCGACTACACTCACACCTGCATGCACTACATCCTCATCCACTACCTCCATCACCAGCACACCTATCACAACGCGCCCCTCACTAGCAGTTACCACCCCCACATCCACGCACACGTCCCCTGTATCCTCTTCCAGTGTGTCTGTGCCCCCTCCTCCCAAAGTACACAAAAGCAAGCACTCAGACACCTAACAGCCATCCACCTCACAACAGCATCCAGCCCATGCACCTGCACCCAAACACAGCAGAATGACACCTCTTACCATCACTTCCTCTTCCTATACTCACTAACCTTCACCCTCTTCCAGCCCCCGTGTTCGTAAGAGGCGTTTCCTCTCCAACCTTGACCTATTCCCTGCCCCTCCCCCAGTCCTTCACTTCAGACAAGGGTGGGCAGAACCCAGGCCAGCACCTCAGCCACCCAGTCCAGGGCCACTGTAGTTCCTGCAGCTACTGCAGGTGTGAGAGGCTCCAAAGAGGCACCAGTCAACACAGCCAGTGTGCCTGCACCACCTGCCAAGGGCAAGAAGGGGCCGCCAGCTAGCAAGGGCAATGAGGGGACACCAGCCAACAAAACGAAGGAGGCACCACCAGCCAGCAAGGGGAAGGAGGCACTGCCAGCCAGCAAGGGGGACGAGGCACTACCAGCCAGCAAGGGGGGGAAGGAGGGAACACCAGCCAGCAAGGGCAGGAAGGGAACACCACCTGGAAGAATCAAGGAGGCACCACCATCTGCCAAGGGCAGGAAGTGGACAACAGCTGCCAAGGCCAATGTAAAGGGAACTGACACCGAAGGCAGGATGGATCTGGTGCCTGGGGCTGGAGCAGCATCTGGGCAAACAACACCAGCCATGGCACTTCAGCTGTCCACCTGTACCACCAGCAGCACCACTGCCAGCAGCAGCAGCCCTAGTGGGCAGCCGTCCGAGGCTGCAGGGGAAGGGCTGGAGCCTCCCCCCCACCATTGACAGCACCACCACCTGCAGCACATCTGCCATCCACAGAGCAGCCGCCACCGCCGGCGAGCAGTGTGTAGTCATGCCTACATGGGCTGTAGTGCGTCCTGGCCCCTACAACACCTGAAGGTGTGATACCCAGGTGAGAGACTGTGACCTTGCATCATCCAGGATCAGCATCACAGGGCTCAAGGCCCCCTCCCAAACCAGTGGAAGAAGGCATCCACTCACCCCCTCTTTGGCAGTATGAAGCACACTGGGCACAAGGCCCCCTCCCGAACCAGTGGAAGAAGGCATCCACTCACCCCCTCCTTGGCAGGATGAAGCACACTGGGCACAAGCCCCCCCCCCCCCCAGAACCAGTGGAAAAAGGCATCCACTCACCCCCTCCTTGGGAGGATGAAGCACACTGGGCACAAAGCCCCCTCCAGAACCAGTGGAGAAGCCATCCACTTAAGAGACTGTGGCATTGCACTCCCCAGGACCAAGCAGTGGGCAAACCACCCACTTGAGAGACTGCGGATTTGCACTCCCCAGTACCAAGCAGTGGGAAAACCACACACTTGAGAGACTGTGGCCTTGCACTCCCCAGGACCAAGCAGTGGGCAAATCACCCACTTGAGTGACTGTGGCTTTGCACTCCCCAGGAGCAAGCAGTGGGCAAACTACCCACTTGAGAGACTGTGGCCTTGCACTCCCCAGGACATCACAGAGGGCATGTAGCCCCCTTCAGGAGCAATGGAGTTGTACCATCTTCTGGCTCAGGTGCCCCCCATTCCCTCTCCCCCTGAGTTAACTGTGTGTTTTTGACCTGATACCCCTGCAGTGTTCTCTCCGTATTGAGGCACGAGTCAAGTGTGGCCCTGGCCTCTGTGTTATGGCCCTGTGGGCCACGGACATTTTGGATTGGGCATTGTCCCTCCATCTGTATATATAGTACATACTGCTTATTGCTTTAAGGACATATTTATCTAAATTTGTAATATTGCACTCACTTTAATCAATTCCTTTTGTCCTTGCGTTATTCCTGAGGGTTGTGGGGAGTAAATGTGATGTTGCAAATGTTTGTGTGTATGGTGTTGCGTGTGTGTGTCACTCTCTTTTTTCTCCCCCCTCACTTGTGTGCTAGGTGCAGTACTCACCGTGGTCGTCTTCACCGCCATTCGTGTTTCTGGTGTAGGAGGAGGTAGACCAGCACTGTAAATATGTGCAGTTCGGCCTCTATGGCGTAGTGGTTCTTCCATGAGTGTCGAGAGGTGAGTCGTTTCCATTCTGTGTACTGTTTCTGCAGCACTTTTGATGGCGTTGGTACTGCCCCAGTGGCAGATCGGTGTGTCATAATACAGTGTGCGGTACATTATCTTCCGCCTCCCTGTTGGCAGTTACCGCCGCAGTGTTTGTTGCTACCGCTGTGGCGGTCGGAGTGTTACAGTGGCTGTATATATTGGCGGCTCCCGCCGTGGTCATAATTCCATTTTTGTTACCTCCGGACTGTTGGCGATATTACCGCCGCTTTATCACCGACTGCCAGGGTTGTATTGAGGGCCTATATGTTAAAAAAAATAGACATTCACTGAAAAAACAAAGGTTACAGGGAAGTTATAGTTAGGAATTAGAATTAAAAAAACAAACTAGAAATTTGCTTTAAAAACCAAAGGTTATAGGGATGTTATAGTTAGGCTCACATTTTAAACATACGAAACCATAGAAATTCACCAGTTATAGTGAGAGATACCTCAAGTAACTATAATTTGCGCCCTAAGGTTACTATAACTCATTCTCTAGCCATGCACTGCTAATGTCTCCACAAATGATGGCACTCATGACATCTTTGATAACATCATTACTAATATTAATGTAATGTTTGTGGTAAAATTTTTGAAGAAAAAACTGCATGGCGGGGCCATGAGTTATAGTTACCTTAGGGAACGGGTTATAGTTACTTAAGGTAACTATAACTATAACTGGTGAATTTCGATGTTTTTTTTGTACATTTAAAATGTGAGCCGAACTATAACGTCCCTGTAACCTTTTGAAGATATGTTTATATGTATAAATATCTATATCTATATCAATATCTCTCTCTATTTATATATGGATATATATATATATATATATATATATATATATCTTTTAGGAGGGTGACCTGGTTTACAGTGGGTACCTTGGGTACTTACACCTTATACCAGGTACAGTTATCCCTTACTAGTGAAGTAGTAGTGTTCTAGCAGCTTAGGCTGATAGAAATAGCTATAACAGAGCAGCTTAGGCTGAACTAGGAGACATGCAAAGCTCATGCAATACCACTTATAGTTACACAGTACTTATACACAAGTAAAGACAATACTCAGTGTTACAAAACTGAAAGATATTTATTTGGGTGACACAGTAGTAAACATATCCTAGAGACAATACTCCTTCTGGATGTAAGTATTATACACAATATATACACTAGACACCAAAACTAGACAAGTAAATAGTCATAGAACAATGCAAACAGTAGGAAATCCTATTGAATGCAATGGGAGAAAATATATCTAGGGGCAACACAAACCATATACTAAAAAAGTGGAATGTAAATCACGAATTCCCTCCTAGACAAGTGTAGTGTGTGCAGAATCACAGGGAGAGTAAGAATACAGTAAAGGTAAGTAAATTACTCCACCCCAGAGCCCAGAAAAGCAGGAGTAAAGTACTGCAAGTTTCCTTAGGACATACTACACCTCGTTTTTGGGATGTTGCAGCAGCCAACCAAGTCTGCAAAGGACAGCTGCTGGATTTTAGGACCTGAAGACCTGCAAAGGAAGGGGACCAAGTCCAGACGCTGAAAGAAGTTCCAGGAAGGGCAGGAGCCCCTGCCAGCCCAGAAGAGGCTGCATAAGGAGTCTCTGGTTAGGAGAAGACTGCAGAAATGCACCCTAGGAAGATGCCAGCAGGTTCCTGCATAATGCAAAAGATGTCCCACTGAATGAAGATTGTTGCAGATGAGATTTTGTGTTGGAAAGCACAAACAAGCCTTAGCTACAACAGAAGTGTGTTTTGCATCAAAATGGCGCTGGATGGACCCAGAAAGGACCTGGGGCACTCAACTCTGAGTAAGGAGGAATAGGGGGCTCTCCGCACTTTAGAAAGCCCTCAGGATGCCAGCCAGCACCACCAGAAGCCACAGGATCTGCATTCAAAGGAGGTGCAAAATGCAGTTGATGCAGCACAACTAAGGAAGGTCCCACGTCACCAGAGAACAACTCAGCGCATTGAGCATCACAGGATGGAGTGCTGGGAACCTGGGCAGGCTGTGCATGAAGGAATTTTTCAAAGAATGCACAGAGGCCTTAGGAGGCAAAGAAGACACAACACACAGGGATACCATCGTTCTCGGGAAAGGCAAGGTTTAAAATCCACTAAATTGTGTCAGCAGGACCCCAGGACAGTCTTTGTTGATGAGGTCCATCCTCTGTGTCCCTAGGGGCATGCTTGTTGCCATGAGAGGAGTCCCAGGGTACTGGTCGTCACCTTGGAAGTTGCCTGCTTGGAGCAGGGGAGTGACTCCGTCACTCCACAAGAGATTTCTTCGGTCCTTCTGGTGCAACATGAAGACAGGGAGTCCCCAGAGCATGCACACCATGGAAACTGTTGCAGTTGCTGACTTGGACCTGAGGTTGCTGAAGAAAAGTGCCTCTTGTAGACCCTTTGTTGCAGTTACAGCGTTTCTTGGAGCAGGCCACGGTTGATCGGAGGTTAGAGGAGTCTGAAGTTGTAGCAGAGGATTCCTGAAGGAAACTTACAAACAGAATCTGAAGAGAACCCACAGGAGACACCCTAAATAACCCTGAGAGGGGGATTGGCTACCTTATCAGCAAAGGACCTATCAGGAGGGGTCTCTGACATCACCTGCTGGCACTGGCCACTCAGAGCCCTCCTGAGTTCCCCCACACCTTACAAAGCAAGATGGCTGAAGTCTGGGACACACTGGAGGAGCTCTGGGCACAACCCCTGGGGTGGTGATGGACAGGGGAGTAGTCACTCCCCTTTCCTTTGTCCAGTTGCCCACCAGAGCAGGGGAAAAGGGGTCAGGGGAACCCATGTAGACTGGTTTATGCAAGGAGGGCACCATCTGTGCCCTTCAAAGCATTTACAGAGGCTGGGGGAGGCTACCCCTCCCAGCCTGTAATACCTATTTCCAAAGAGAGAGGGTGTAACACTCAGCTCAAAGGAAATGCTTTGTTCTGCCTTCCTGGGACTGGGCTGTCCAGACCCCAGGAGGGCAGAACCCTCTCTGTGATGTGGCAGCAGCTGTAGCTGCCTGCAGTGCAAGCCTCACAGAGCTGGTTTGGCAGTACTGGGGCTCCATGGTGGAGACCCCAGGATGCATGGAATTGGCTCCCCAATGCCACATTTGGAATGGGGGCACAGTTCCATGATCTTATACATATTACCTGGTCAGATTCGGAGTTACCATTGTGAAGCTACATATAGGTATTGACCGATATGTAGTGCACGCATGTAATGGCGTCCCTGCACACACAGAGTACGGGAAAATGGCCCTGAACTATATGGGGGCACCTTTGTTACTGCAAGGGTGCCCTCACACTTAGTAACTTTGCACCTAACCTTCAGCAAGTGACAGTTAGACATATAGGTGACTTATAAGTTACTTAAGTGCAGTGAAAATGGCTGTGAAATAGTGTGTGCACTATTTCATGCAGGCCGCAATGGCAGTCCTGTGTAAGGATTCGTGTGGGCTCCCTATGGGTGGCAAAAGAAATGCTGCAGCCGATATGGATCACCTGGAACCCCAATGCCCAGGGTACCTAGGTATAATATACTAGGGACTTATAAGGGGGTCCAGTATGCTAATTGGTAAATGAAGTCACTGGCCTACAGTGACAAATTTAAAAGCAGAGAGAGCATAAGAACTGAGGTTCTGTTTAGCAGAGCCTCAGTGAAACAGTTAGGCACTACACAGACATACACATTAGGCCACAAACTATGAGCACTGGGGTCCTGGCTAGCAGGATCCGAGTGAGACAGGTAAAACATACTGACATATAGGTTTATATCTATGAGCACTGTGGTCCTGGCTAGTAGGATCCCAGTTACACAGTAAAAGCACACTGACACACACTCACAAACAGGCCAAAAGTGGGGGTCACCATGCTAGAATGAGGCTACTTTCTCACATGTATGTATATATAACCTGCTGCCATTTTCCAGTAGGTAGTTATAGTTAGAAACATGTTTCCATAAAAAAAACATTTTTCTTACTCTCCAAAACCTTTGGCACCATTTAACAGATCTTCAAGAGAATTTCCCAAAAAAAGTTTGCTAGTGTTTCTTGTTGCACACAAAAGGCTTTGGGATGATCCATCAAGTGGAGGCTGAGAAAAAAAAGGTCGAAAACAAGGTTTTACCATGTTAAATCCCATAGGACTTTGAACACGACTACAGTCTGAACCACTGGATGGAATCACACCACATTTGGCATAAAGGTAGGTTTTGGCATGCAGATTACACTTTTCCTCATTTTGTGCAAATCCATTCACTACATTTTGAGAATTTGAAGGGGAAACAAATTTGCATATCTAGGGCTGCAGAACTGTAGAGATGTTTTCCCAGCAATCGCAGCGTTTTCACAAATGTGCATGCCAACAGGAATGCTGTGATTGGCTGGCTGCAGCCTGAATAGAAAGTTGTGGCCGCCATTTCAAGTAACAGGACACAGACCCTGGGGCTGAAAAATAAAATGAAAAGTGGCATTAGGGGTCAGGGTGGAAGCACCCTGACCCCAGAGCTGTGACATATGGGTCTGTGAGGGTGAAAATATGTCCTTAAAAATATTGTTTTTCATGCTTCACGATATTCGCAAATACATCACAACGCTTGGCATGGCCCCGTGTAATGTTGAGGCGAATTTGTGAATATTGGTGAAAAAAACAAACATTCTCAGTCATTCATACACCAATTCATTCACTCAGTGGCACTCTCACACCCACTCACAAACCCACTGAAACACTCATGCACCCACTCAGACACACTCATATCCTCATGCACCCACTCACAGACCAACTCAGACACTCATGCACCCACTCACAGACCCACTCAGATCCTCATCTACCCAATCACAGCCCCACTTAGACACTCATGCACCAACTCTCACACCCACTCAGTCACCCATACACCCACTCACAGACTCACTCAGACCCTCATGCATCTACTGAGAGACCCACTCAGACACTGATGCACCCACTCACTGACCCACTCAGACCATCACACAATCACTCTCAGAACCACTCAGACCCTCACACACCCACTCAAACTCCCAGACAATCTCACACCCAGAGACAACCTCTTACACCTATTTTCATGCCCAGAAATACAGACCATTCAGCTGTGCATACTGTGGAGATGGGTGGTGTCAGAAAACTAAGCTAACTGCAGAAGCTCCATACATTTTTGCCCCAATTGTTCACTTTTTGCTGGTGTTTTCCTGACTCTGATAGTGCCCTGGTTACTGCTAAGCAGTCCCAGGGCATGTGTGCCTTGTAAAATAAGTATGCACATTAGGATAATTATAATTTGCTATATCAACCTACCTATAAGTCCCTAGTATATGGTAGGACATGTCAGTTAAGAGACCCCAGCATAGGTGGTGCACCCATATAGGTACCCAGTGTCATTTGAAAGACAGGCCTGCCTTGCTGGCTGCTTCTAAACTAAAGTTAAATTCAAATTTGACTTTGGAATTAAAAGTACTTCAAAAGTCTTAAACTACCTTATCTTTACATATAGGTCACCCCTAAGGTGTGCCGTATGTGCCCCATGTAACTCGAAGCGGGGACCTTATACAAATTGTTTCATAAGCACTGGTGAGTAAAATAGCCAAATCTGTTTTTCCCTCACTGTAGTGAATGGTCTCCATAGGCTAAAATGGGAAGACTTTATTTTAATTAACAAAGTCCCCATAAGAGATACATACATTGAGTTTGGTATCAAATTAATTGTTATAATAAATCCCACAACTTGCGATTATTGGATTTAATATAACTAGTTCCGGTAAAGAGTTTAAAAACTCTATTTGAAAGTTGCCAACTTCAGCTCTGTAGGCCAGGCTGCCTTGTGGAGGTGTGTAGTGGCCTGGGCTGAACACAAATGATGTGCCTGGGAGAGGAGATCTCCCTCAGCAGATGGGGAAGCAGGATGGGGGGAGAGCAGCCAAACTTGTTTTCAAAGGCAGGGAATGACATTTGAGGCAGGGAAGGACATTCCCCATTTCCTGCAACCCCAGTCAATTAGGTACCCTCTTGGTTAGAGTAGGAGAGGGAAGAAGAGGTGTGTGTTTAGGGTTTTTCGACACACAACTGGATGGGCTCATCCAGATCCAACCTCCGAAAATCAGTTTCAGCCATGATGGATTTTTGAAGAATGTTGCTCCCTGGGATTGATTTTTGCCATACTTCCCAGGAAGTGGTCATCACAGGGGGAAGAACAATGCACCTGATTGAAGAACCAGAACCCCCTTGTTTTTCACTCAGGAGAAAGGACAAATATGGCAGAGCTGCACCCAAACCTCAGATCCGTACAAGGAAGAACATAAGAAGAAGAAGGACTGCCCTGCTGGACCCCTGACCTGCAGCTGGACACTGCACTCTGAAGGACTGCAAAAGCTGCACACTTGGGCTTCAACACAAGAAGGACTTTGCCTGGCTTCAACTGGTTCAAGGAGGGACTACCTGTTTGCTACAGGTAAAAAATGCTAACCAGAGTCCCCTGTAGCAACTCCTGAAGAAACTGACCAGCTGACCAGAGTCCATTGGCCATTTTGGAGTATGAGCCAGGTGCATTCTGGGAGTTGGATTCCACACCCTCAAGGAGCAACCCAGTGCTTCTGGAACCGTGGGGTGAGCAGGGGACTCATAAAATACCTTAAAAGACCTTCTGGCAGAAGATCCAGAAGTTTGGAGAAGTTTGGAGAACTTTTTGGAAAAAGCTCTATAAAGGGACCGACCCACCGCAGCAACTCTAGCCGGCTTGCCTTAACCACGACCTGGCCTGACTTGCAGTTTCATCCCACTGAAGAAAATCTCAGAAAAAGTAACTAAGTCCAATGTAGAAAGTTGACCAGGACCTCCACCGCAGTGTATTTCTGAAGAAGGCTCCAGGGACGTCGGATCAAGATTCAGGTTTGCCCCGGTCGAAGGATTTTCATCTTGAAAAATTGTCTAACTCCAAATGTAGAATCTTCACCAAGGGCTCCTGCGACACGTATCCAAGGAAGGGCTCCAGGGAGGTCGGATCGGACTGGCGACTTGGTCCAGCTGAAGAAAATCTTCACGAAAACGACTAAGTCCAAAGGTAAACTTTTGACTAAGGCCTCCCGCTTGCTGTAGCCGAGCAGGGCTCCATCGCGGTCGGCCTTAAACTTTGACTTTGCCCCAGTTATGTTGCGAACAAATGACCATATTGGCGCTACTAATTTCTAAGAGCTAAAAAACATTAATACTTTAAAAATACATATCACTGGTTCCCTTTATCTGATTTTATTCATTGGATGTTATTTTAAAGCTACAAATATTTCCTATTTTTATAAATTGGTTTTGATTTTTTAAACTGTTTCCTGTGTTTTATTTAATTACTGTTTTGTGATACTTGAATGCTTTACACTTTGGTGGTCATTACAACCCTGACGGTCGGTGTTAAAGCGGCCGTAAAACCGGCAACAGGCTGGCGGTAAAAAAATTGGAATCACGACCGTGGCAGAAACCACCAACATAGACAGCCACTTTAACACTCCGACCGCCACGGCGGTACAAACAAACACTGCGGCGGTAATCCCCAACAGAGAGGCGGAAGATAAGGTTCCACCCACTGTATAACAACAGTCCAATTCACCACCTTTTCCGGGGCGGATTCACAGCAAACAAAAACACAGTGGAAACAGGACTTAGAAGGGTAAATGCTCACCTCTACACACCCCACAAGGAATCAGGATGCCATGGAACCCGAGCTCCAGATACTGCCAGCCTTTATCTTCCTGCTTCTCTACCAGGAACAACAAAGACGGCGGCGAAGACCACAGTGAGTACTGCACCTACGACACAGGGGCGGGGGGAGAGAAAAAAGAGTGACACACACATGCAACACGCAACGTTCCCACCCCCACCCTCACCCACTACAACACACACAGAAGTACATGTTGATACATTACATTAACAACCCCCAACTCCCCCTGGAAGAATGCAAGGACAAAAGGAAATGAGTCGAACGTTTGTAATCTATTCAAAAACAGTAATCAAAAATATATACATTCATATACATATATTTACACTAGAAACAAATATATACACCAAGAATACAAGTCCAAGGTATTCCACCATCATAGTCCGTGGACCACTGGGCCCAAAATGCATGGGCGAGGCCCACACTCAATACCCGATCAAAACGGAGAGAACACTGCTGGGGCATCAGATAGAAATACAACAGGTACCTCAGGGGTAAGGCAAGGGGGGGGCACCTCAGCCTGATGAGTGCACAACGCCAGATCCACGAGGGGGCTCCATGCCCATTGATGTCTCCTGGGGAGTGCAAAGCCACAGTCTCTCAAGTCTCTCAAGTGGGTGGTTTGCCCACTGCTGCATCCTGGGGAGTGCAAAGCCACAGTCTCTCAAATCTCTCAAGTGGGTGGTTTGCCCACTGCTGCATCCTGGTGAGTCCAAAGCCACAGTCTTTCAAGTCTCTCAAGTGGGTGGTTTGCCCACTGCTGCATCCTGGGGAGTGCAAAGCCACAGTCTCTCAAGTCTCTCCAGTGGGTGGTTTGCCCACTGCTGCATCCTGGGGAGTGCAAAGCCACAGTCTCTCAAGTCTCTCAAGTGGGTGGTTTGCCCACTGCTGCACCCTGGGAAGTGCAAAGCCACAGACTCTCAAGACTCTCAAGTGGGTGGTTTTCCCACTGCTGCATCCTGGGTAGTGCAAAGCCACAGTCTCTCAAGTCTCTCCAGCGGGTGGTTTGCCCACTGCTTTATCCTGGGGAGTGCAAAGCCACAGTCTCTCAAGTGGATGCCTTTCTCCACTGGTTCTGGAGGGGGCTTTGTGCCCAGAGTGCTTCATCCTGCCAAGGACTGAGGTAGTGGATGTGAATCTCCACTGGTTCTGGAGGGGGCCGTGTGCCCAGAGTGCTTAATCCTGCTCGTGGCGGCCTCAGTAGCGTCGGAATCTTTGGTGCTGACTGTCCTGCGGTGCTTGTTGCGGTGGTATCCTGTTCAGCAATGCTGGTGGCGGCGGTGTCCTGTTCAGCGGTGCTGGTGGCGGCGGTGTCCTGTTCAGCGGTGCTTGTTGCGGCTGTGTCCTGTTCAGGGGTGCTGGTGGCGGCGGTGTCCTGTTCAGTGGTGCTGGTGGCGGCGGTGTCCTGTTCAGCGGTGCTTGTGGCGGCGGTGTCCTTCGCAGCAGTGCTTGTGGTGGCAGTGTCCTTGGCAGCGGTGCTTGTGGCGGTCTTGTCCATCGTGCATGTTTTCCCAGACTTGCCTGTTTTACTGTGCCCCTTCCCCACCTTGGATGGTGCCACAGCTGTCTCCACACTCCCAACTGTACCCCTGGGAGAGGCTTTGGTGGAAGATTTGTTTCCTCTCTCCGCCGGGCACTGGACAACTTTTTGTGCTTTTGAAGTGGGGGACTGTCCATGCTCTGGCTCCTTGGCACACTGGCTGCCCTGCTGCCTGGTGCACTCCAGAAGCCGGTTACTACTGGCACTACTGATCCCGCTGATTTTGTGACTGAGGTGCTGGGTTGGGACGTGGAGAGGTGGGCCCTAGGAGACTGAAGGAGTGGGGAGGTGAGGGGAAGAGGTGAAGGTTGGACAGGGAAAGTTTGTTGGACACACTGGGATGGGTACATGGAGGGGGATTGGGAGTGGAGGAAGAGGTAGTGGTTGTAGGAGGTGTACGCTTGGTGACTTTGGGTGAAGGTGCATGGGCTGGAGGCTGTCGTGAGGTGGATGGCCGTTGGGTGGGTGTGTGGCTGCGTTTGTGTACCTTGGGAGGTGGGCTCACAGAAACACTGGGAGAGGACACAGGGGATGTGTGAATGGTAGTGGGGTGGTGACTGCACGTGAGCGGGGTGTGGTGGTGGGTGTGCTGGTGATGGAGGTAGTGGCTGACGATGTAGTGCATGCAGGTGTGAGTGTAGACGAGACAGGGAGGGAGGAGGGAGACGAGGAGGAGGGGGACACAGTGGATGCAGTGGATGTTGGTATGTCTGCATGTGTATAATGCTTGCGTGAGTGCCTGTGGGATGTGTGGTGCTTATGTTTGCCTGAGCTTCCCTTGTGTGCTGACGTGTGTGAATGCTGGTCTGATGGTGTGCTTGGGATAGGCTGAGGTACAGGGGTTTGGGTTTGGGTGGAGGAAGTTGGAGAGGGGAGGCTAGAGACAGGGGCAATGGCTGCCATCAGTGGTGAGGCCGGAGTCTGAAAAGCTCGCTGATGGGCTGCCTGACCAGAATGAATGCCCTCCAGGTATGCATTAGTCTGTTGCAACTGCCTTTTTACACCCTGGATGGCATTCAAAATGGTAAACTGCCCAACAGTGAGGGACCTGAGGAGGTCAATGGCCTCCTCACTAAGGGCAGCAGGGCTGACTGGGGCAGGGCCTGAGGTGCCTGGGGCGAAGGAGATGCCCACCCTCCTAGGTGAGCAGCCACGGGGCAAATGCTGAGGGGTTGCTGGTAGGGCGGTGCTGGTAGAGGGGTAGCGGCTGTACCTGTAGATGCGGGGGCACAGAGGGGCACGCCACCGCAAGGGAGCTCCCATCAGAGGAGGAGTCCATGTCGCTGGTCTCAGCTCCTGTCCCTGCTGTGGAGCTCCCCTCGCACTCTGTCCCACTGGTGAATTCTGACTCCGTTGTGTCGCCCTCCAGGGCCATGTGGGATGCAGCTCCCTCCTGCTCCGGTGCCACTGCTCCTCCGCCTGATGATGCTAATGCACACAAGCACAGGGAGACCACAAAAAGGGGGGGGAGACAGAAGAAAGACATGTTGAGTGCATCCAATACCGCTACTGTTTGCGGACACTACGGACACAGAAGCCCTCAGCACTACGCTGTGCACTTGGAGTTCCCTAATCAATCACAGGGACATGGGTTACAAGGCTATGCCCCATTGCTGCACACATGGAAGTCACAGGAGTCTGACTAGGTGTAGTTGGCTCTGTACACCGCTAGGGTGGGTTGCCACAGGGCCTGCCTTAAGAAGGGACTTTGCATACTAAACTCGCCCTGGCGTAGGGGAATCCACAGACCACCTCCCCCACTCAGACACCTACAATGCGTGCTGAATCAGCTGAATGAGAGTGTACTCACCCCCTAGTGGCTGCTGTGATGCCCTCAAGCGCCCATCCAACTCCGGGTACGCCACAGCCAGGATCCGGAACATCAGGGGGGTCATGGTGTGATGGGCACCCCTCCCACGTTGGGAGGCCATTCTCAGCTGGGCCTCCACCGTCTTCTTGCTCCAGCGGCGAATGTCCTCCCATCTTTTCTGGCAGTGGGTGGTCCGTCTGTGGTAGACCCCCAGGGTCCAGACTTCCTTGGCGATGGCACGCCAAATATCCTTCTTCTGGTGGGCGCTGACCTACAGGAATAGTACAGGGGAAAAGGAGAAGATATAACCGTCTGCACCGTCACAGTCATTGGCCCGCAACCCTACCCTTGCCATGACACACATGCACTCCTCACCGTCGTTTTATGCACGCCTCATTCTCCCCCCCCATCTTTCATCCACACCACTCCAAACAGGCATTACCCATACAGCATGCTCACAGTGTACTCACCTGTTTGTCTGGAGGACCGTAGAGTAGCGTGTACTGGGGGAGGACCCCATCCACTAGTTTATCCAACTCCTCTGTGCTGAAGGCAGGGGCCCTTTCCCCAGACACACGAGCCATTGTCTCTTCCAGACTGAGGTCACAGCAGCACTTGCAGTGTAGGTCGTCTCCTGTCGAAGATCAGGTATCAAGTGATTGAACAGACAGAAAATGGCGGTGACGTCCACGGCGGTGCGTACCGTCACTGCCGCCGTACATCGTCATTGGCTCCTGGGACCCATAGGGTCCAATGTTAACCAATGCAGGATTGCGCCGCAGTCTTCGACCGCCTACCGTGACGGTGTAGAACACCAGCGCAGTTACCTCATATCCCCTTGTCCCACATTACAGGTCAGGCAGCCACCGTTTCAGGGGGCCACATGGCATTATTTTGGACTGCGTCACACATATCTAGGCCTTGCTTAAACATTAATACAGCCATATGTCTATTTTAAAACATTTTCTGATTAAGTTGTGTTTACGTACCTCAGTGTCGGTTGACTCGCTTCTCGTTGTTCTCCTCCATAGAGCATATCCGCTGGGGCAGGTGAGGAGATGGCGGCATCCTCCAGTGTACAGACCGCTGGTGGACCTGTCGACAATGGAGGAGCGACATGTAATTATCACCTACAGACTTGATCGTACCACAGTCCTGGAACTGTGTGCCCAGTTGAGCCAGACCTGATGTCAGCTATCCGCCATCCCACAGGATTCCCCCCTCTAGGTCAGTACTCTATTTCCTGGCAAATTGGTCTTTTCAGACGACAATGGCCATAGCATCAGGGATGTCCCAGCCTATGTTCTCCAACGTGTTGTCCAGAGTGTTGTCTGCCCAGCTGAAACACATGCACAGCTACATCGTTTTCCCTCAGGTGGAGGATTTGCCTACAGTGAAAGGTGACTTCTATGCCCTGGGACATATCCCCATCATCATAGGTGCCATTGATGGGACACATGTGGCCTTGGTACCCCCCGCAGCAGCGACCAAGTGTACCAACACCGGAAGAGTTACCATTCTATGAATGTGCAGATGGTGTGTTTGGCAGACCAGTACATCTCCCATGTGAATGCCAAATTTCCTGGCTCAGTGCATGACGCTTCCATTCTGCCGAATAGCAGCATCCCTTATGTGATGGAGCAACTCCAGAGGCACCGTGTGTGGCTATTAGGTGAGGACATGAATCCAATACAGTGTGACTAGGTGTCTGGGGATGTCCCTACAGGTCTGTGTGTGTCTCACAGTTGTCCCTCGACATTTGCAGGTGACTCTGGTTACCCCAACCTGTCATGGCTACTGACCCCAGTGAGGAATCCCAGGACAAGGGCAGAGGAACGCTACAATAAGGCCCATGGGCAGACTAGGAGGATTATAGGGGGGACCTTCGGCCTCCTGAAGTATTCTACTCACCAAAGAAGGTGTGCCAAATCAACGTGGCCTGCTGTATGCTTCACAACTTGGCTTTGCGATTACAGGTGCCTTTTCTGCAGGAGGATGGTCCAGATGGAGGTGTTGTGGAAGCTGTGGAGCCTGTGGACAGTGAAGACGAGGAAGCAGAAGAAGAGGACATAGACAACAGGAACACGGTGATCCAGCAATACTTCCAGTGAGACACAGGTAAGAAGACAACACTGCCTGCTACATCTGATTTAATTCTTCTACCTCTCATCTGTCTGTCATTTTCACCCAGTGTATGGACACTGAGTTGTCACTTTCCATTTCAGAGATGTGGGTCCCACTGTGTGACCTCTGCTTTGTTTCCGCATGGACTAGAGCTGTGTGACATAGGTATGTTGACATTACATTGGATATAGCATTTTGCCACTGTTATTGCTAATACACATTTTCAAAAGCACAGACTGACTCCAGATTGTTTTGTGATTTAAGAGTGTTTATTTAAGTGCAAAATAGTGGAGGGGGTTGTAAAATGGTCAGGGGTGATGGTGGAGGAATGTCCATGGCAGAGTCCAGTCTATTAGTCTCACAGGTGCATTGTCCTGTGCCTCTGTCCCCTGAACTGTGTGCCCACTGCCCCCCAGGTCCCTGATCGCCCTGTGTTAGTGGGGTTGCCTGGGTTCCCTGCAATGGTGGACACACTGCTGATTGACGTGTCCTGGGGACAGAGGGATGGGCCCGCTGGGTGGGTGCTGTGCTGGTATTTTGTGAGGAGGGAGGCTTTGTGGTGGCTTGTGACTGTGTCAGGGGAACCGACTGTCCTGAGGTCCCTGATGGGCTGGCTGGTCATCTTGATCCAGGCATGCAGAGCTGCTGTCATCACTGTGGGTCTCTTCTGTTGGGGGACTGGATATGTCTGGCACCTCCTGTCCGGTGACGTTGGCTAGTGGTCTTGTAGGGGTGTATAAGCATATTTATTGCATCTGTGTGTTGCCATCGTGTGCAATGGGAGAGTGACCCTCTACTCCAGTACTTGCATTCTTGGCTTGGTCCTTGTGTGATAGCTGGTTTGGGGTCTGTGTGGGTATCTGTACTGGACATGCTTTGGTGAAGGGTGTCCATGCATTGGTGTTACATGCAGGGCTTGTTTTTGGGATGTGTGGGTTGTGTTGGTGGGGTATCTGTGGGTTGTTGGGGTGATGGGTGTGACGGTAAGGGTGGGGTATGTGATGGCATGCAGTTAGGGTGGGGGATAAAGTAGTAAAGATTTGCCTTACCAGAGTCCAGTCCTCCTGCTACTCCTGCGAGACCCTCAGGAATTGCCAAGATTTGCTCCTCCCATGTTGTTAGTTGTGGGGGAGAAGGTGGGGGTTGTGGGGGAGGAGGTGGGTGGACCCCCAACTCCTCTGTACTGCAACCTGGTGTCTGGAGACCACAGAATGCACCTTCCCCCGTAGGTCATTCCAACTCTTCCTGATGTCATCCCATGTTCTTGGATGCTGTCCCACTGAGTTGACCCTGTCGACAGTTCTCCACCATAGCTCCATCTTCCTTCCAATGGAGGTCTGCTGCACCTGTGATCCGAATAGCTGTGGCACTACCCGGACAATTTCCTCCACCATGACCCTGAGCTCCTCCTCAGAGAACCTGGGGTGTCGTTGAGGTGCCATGATGTGGTGTGGGTGATGTGTGAGGTGGTGTGTGTTGTGATGTGTGAGGGGATGTGTTGGTGTGTGTTATTTGAGGTGCATGGATGTTGTGTAAGTGATAGTGTTGTGTGTCTGTGGATGCTGCTGTTGTTTCAGGTAGTATATCTCTCTGGCCTGCTTTAAATTTCTGGTTGTAAGGGCTTGTGGGTAATGTGGGTGTGTGTTTTATATTGGATTGGGTGTGTGGGTGTGGTGTGTGTATGTGTATGACGTGTGTGTATTTCGAAATGTCCAAAGTGGTTGTGTTTTGTAAGTCTGTGTGTATTTTGAGCGCGGCGGTGTGTACCGCCAATGGTTTACCACGGTTGAAAGTCCGCTGCGTTGATTCGTGGGTCGTGATAGTGTGGGCGTATTCTTGTTGGCGTGACGGTGTCAGTTTTGTTATCGCCAGTTTATCACTGACCTTTGGTGTGGCAGACTTGTGTGGGTGTCTGTATTGTGGCAGATTCCGAGCTGTAGGTCGCAATACCTGTAGCAGAATTCTGCGGCCGCAGCGGTCTGTTGGCGGTCTTCTGCACAATGGTAAGCGGGATTTACTGCCAGGGTTGTAATGAGGGCCATAATGTATATAGTATTGGCAATTGTATTATTGGTAAGAGAAAATAAGTACCTACACTTAGCAATAGGCCTCTAACCCCCACTAGATCCAGTTAGGTCCCAATAAATTAATCCCAGCCCAGCCCTCAGTAGCTTCCAGAAGTACTTTTAGGGTCTTCTAGGTTCCCACAACTCACCTCAAGGTTCTAGAAGCACTGAGCTGGTCCTTGAGGGCTAGGACACCAACTCCCAGAATGCACCCGGTTCAAATCCTTATATGACCATTTGTCACTGGTCAGCTCGGCTATTTATTCAGGACTTGGTGCAGGGGATTATGATCATCTCTTTTCTACCTGTAGCTTACAAGGGGTCCCTTCTCAGAGTAGTAGAAGCCAGGCAAAGTCCTTTTCTTGTTGAAGCACAAAGTATGCAGCTGGAGCAGTCCTTCTGAGTGCAGTGCCCAGGTGCAGGCCAGGGACCAGCAGGGCAGTCCTTCTACTTCTTGTCTTGTTCAAGTAAGGATCTGAAGTGTGGGGTAGCCCTACCAATTATATACTTGCTCCTGGGGTGAAAAGCAGGGAGGATGCTGCTGCCTAATCATGTGCAGGCCACCACCCTCTTGCGTGACCACCTTCTGGGAAGTGTGGCAAAAATAAATCCCAGGGAGCAACATTCCTCCAAAATCCAGGATGGCAAAAATTCCATCTTAGAGTTTTGATCTGGCTGAGCCCACCCACTGGTGTGTCTGAGTTTCCATTAGCATACCATTTTCCAGCCCTCTCCTTATCTAATCAGGGGGCACCTGATTGGCTGGGGTTTAAAGAACTGGTGGGTCCAATTGTTGTCTCTAATGTCCTTTCCTCCTTTGAAGTCCAGCTTGGACTCCTCCCATCCTGTTCTACCATCTGCTGAGGTAGATCCCCTCCCACCAGATGATCACTTTGTTTCAGCCTAGGCCACTTCACACCTCATCAAGGCCATCTGTAGTTATCAATGTTATATATTCAGTCAGATAATTTTATAAAACAGAGTTAAATTATATTATCACATTAATTCACCTTTCATCTCAAGTAGTTACTTGTTTAATCAAGTCCTAAATAAACATTTTTTATCATATTTAATAATAAAGGTATATATAATTAAATTAAAGCCTCTAACAATTCAAAATTAATCTCTACCTTGTAATTGAATATTAATGGGCTTGTGTTTGTGAAGTTTATTATCTGACTTTAGTGTGCCCATATGAATGCCACACAAAATAAATAAAAATAAATGAAAGAAAAAGAGACAAACAGATTAGCCATAAAGAGGCACAAACAGTACTGGATAATGGATGAAAGAGAAGCCAAACGTAGAGCAATGGCTGCAGAAATTTTCAATGAAGTGATCAGCAGCCCCAATTTGAATGGCAACAATGGCGGTGAAGCACAGAAATATGGTGGTGTGAAAATGGAACTGCGTGAATGGGAGAAACTATCCCGTAAAGAGATAAATAAATGGTGGGAAGTGTTCACCATGAGGAAATATGTCGAAGTAAATAGAATCCCAAGAGGTCTGCGGATAGGCATTATGCCCAGCCATCAGGATGCCAGCAGTGCACTATTAGAGGAATGGGGTGCACATATTTTGGACTCTTCAAAGGGATTCATTTTAATATTAGTAAAGCACGTGGAAATACCACTGAATAAAATTCAGAGCCAACAAGAAATTTAAAGCATGAAGCTAACAGAAGAAAGTAAAAACCGCTGCTAAGTTTATGGTGGACAGGAGTTCACATCACCAAAATGTGCATTTGTGGGCAACTGTGCTTAACTTTGGACCATATTTCATGAGCACGGCTTGTTCCCCTTCAACTGAGTCCGTGACAGAGTGTAAACGTTGTTATGGAGACATACGTCAGAGTGTACAGGATGCAAAGATGACACCACGTCATGCGCTGGGAATATCGACTCGACGCATGAGTGCTACGTTGCTACGTTTAACTACAGAAATATTGTGCCCTGCAATTCTGCAGTGATGTCGTGCACCTGATCACGCGCTATGACCGCTCACTTCACCAACAGTTCCCCAAATTTTCAGACAACAAAAATGTATGAGCTTCCTCCACAAGCCTTAAAGGGTCTGGGCACTCTAGCCTTTGGGGCCACATTCAATAAAACAAGGGAGGAGGGTATGCATCTCACCTTCCCAAGCCTTACTAAGCTTCAGAAATCCCATCCCCCAGGAGACAAACTGGTAAAAAAGGGAGGTGTGGTGTGTGGCCTCCCTCCAAAAGCCTTCACAGGCTTCAATAACCCCCATCCCAGGGTTGTTTTTTGTTTAAAATGGGAGGGGACTAAACAGCCCCCCACCCTGATGTTTATAGGGTCCTTGGGACCCCATCCCCTTAGGTCAAACCAATTAAAAAGAGGAGGACTATGCACACCCCTTCACAAACCATATTCGCCCCTGGGGACCCCATCATCTGGGGCTGAAATGCAAACAAAAGGCCCTCATATCCCATAGCCGTGCCTTATTTAGAAGGGAAGGTGGACATTTAGTCCCTCTTCCTAAGCCTTCTTCGGCCCTACAGACCTCATCTCCAGGGCTGAATTTCTTTTAAAAGGAGAGAGGTTCCAATCCCAGGGAAACCTCTCTCTTTTGGACATGCTTTTTGTTTAAGGGAGGGTGACCACATGGCTCACCTCCCCAAGCTTATTTTAACCCCAGGGTCCCTATATCTTGGGCTTGCATCATTTAAGGCTGGATGGCCTGGTGCCTTTCCGGGACACCCTTCAAGCACACCATCTATTTATGCTGCTCCTTCCAGGCAGGAGCAATGTGTAGTTCTGTTGCTTGGCCGTCATCAGTGCGGGCAGAGAAGCAGGACACAATCCTGCTACCATTCGGTGAAAGTATTTCAAAAGCTCATACAAGCTGACAACAGACTTTGGGGCTCATTACAAGTTTGGCAGTCCATGGACCGCCATGTTGGTGGTGGTGGTTCAACTGTCAACAAACTTGCGGAGAAGACTACCAAATTGTGACATTGGCGATGATGCAAACAGAACACAGCCAAAGCATTGCTGCCACCGCCTGTGCGGTCAGGCCACTGTGGTCGATTGAAGCCACCAACAGTCCAGCAGAGACCATGTTTCCACTGGACATATTATGAGGTTTGCACACCACTAACATTTTCGCTGCGGTCGGACCACCATGGAACACCAGGCAGAAACAAAATGTGTGAAAGGAGACACTCACCTCCAGGAAGCCATAGTTGCCCGGAGCCACCATAGAATCAGAACTAGATATGCTGCTGCTCACAGAAAGACAAAGTAATCATTGCCAATGAGGACAACAACAACTGTAAGTACACACACTCACCTGTTACATTTCACATGTTAAATTGTGTACATTTACATAACATAACATACCATAGGGAAGGGGGTGAAAGGGCTACACTCACACATAACAGTATAGTAACACACACACTCACATACAGCAACAAAAACACCCTCATATACACAGCAGGCAGACTGCAGCCAGCACACACACACAGACACACCAACGTCATTGACACACACTTACGCATTACAACACAGCACAGGCCCAGCCTCACACAAGGCCATACAATATACAAACTCGTAACAACACCACCACATCCCCACAAATATAAACAAATGTCACACACTCACAACAAACACTGGCCAGGGACTCAACACACATACAACACAAGGTACAACCATCTGTGAAGGAACACACACAATGATACCATCATAGAGCCTAGCAATTCACACACACATCACATCAAACCTATCATACCATGTGCAATACACACAGGCTCAGTGAAAGCACACAAAGCCACATAGCACAACAACAAACATATATCAACAGATACACAACATAATACCATTACAACAACATTTCCGCTACATACACATACCCATCACACAACACCCACTCTACTCCTGTGTGACAACAGCACTGCACAGAACCTCACAGACTGTTCAAACAATACAGGAAGCATCAAGCTGCACACACACAGAAATACTGGCATACAACCAATGTCAACCAGGAACTAGGAAAAGAAATGCATGACAAAGATGTAACCAGAATCACCGACAACTGTTTGGGTTTAATTGTGATAAACGTTTTTAAATAAATAAGAGTTTTAAATAAATAAGATGTTCCAAGGTCATAAACCAGTCCATATTGCACAATAATCACACCAAAGGCACTTACTGGTGCCCCTACTTGACTGTCATGTAACCTCCACAGGTAGGGGTATCAAGGGGGCAGGCAGGCACCTCAGGGATTCTTTGGGGGTTGTGGGGGAGGGGTATTTGGGTTTGGGCTTGGGCTTGGGGATGATGGGAAGTGGGATTTGGGTTTGGGCTTCAGAGAGGGGCTTTAGGCTTTGGCTTGGGAGGGGGATGGACCTTTTAGGGAGGGGTGTACTTCTTTTTGGTGGGGGAGGGGCATGGGTACTGCCAGGAGGTGTAGGGGAGGCTTTGGAGGTGGACGGGATGGCCTTGTGGAGGGAAACAGATGGTTTAGGGGTGTCACAAGGGTGAGTAGGGAAAGGGTCAAACTCAGAAAGGAAAACTCTTTTTTACACCTGGGGACAGTCATCAGAAGGGGGTTTAGGTGTGGAGGGAGATGGAGTGGTTGTATGACGTTTAGGTGTGGATGTCTAGGGTGGGTGTCTGTTGGATAGGTGAGTGAGGGTGTTTATGTGTCCTGGGCTGAGGGCGTCGTGGTGCTGATGGATGGGTGGGTGGCTGTTGGGATGGTGACTGCCAGTATGGTAGATGTGCTGCATATAGTAGTGTCAGTGGTTGTGGTGTCTGTGTGGGTGGTGACTGGGGTGGATGTCTGAAAGTCTGCTGGGGTGCTGTTTGCAGGCAGGTTGGGTGTGGGGGGTAAATCAGTGAATGTTGGTGTGGTGTCTGTAGGTGTGCCAGGTGTTGTGTCTGTGATGCTGGGGGCGGTATTGGTGTGAGGGCAAGTCGTGACTGCTGTTGTGTCTGCAGGTGAATGTTGTTTGCCTACATGCCGTGGCGTTTCTTGTGGTGCTTATGTTTGTGTGCTCTTCCCTTGTCTGTTGACGTGGATACAGGTGAGTCTGTATGTATGTTTTGGCTGAGTCGGGGAAGAGAAGATTGGGACTGGGTAGAGGAAGGTGGAGGGAGGACAGTAGACTGGCTGCCATCATTCTGGAGGCCAGAACCTGAAAAGATATGTGTAGGCCAGCCAGTGCACAGTTAATGCCCTCCAGGAATGCATTGCTCTGTTGGATTTGAGTTGCCAGCCCCTGGATGGCATTCACAATGGTTGACTGACCCACAGAGATCGGCCTCAGGAGCTCAATAGCCTCCTCACTGAGAGCAGCAGGGCTAACAGGGACTTTTGCAGATGTGCTTGTGACAAAGAAGATGCCCACCCTCTTGAATGGGTGGGCCCGGCCAACAGGGTGGTGAGCTAAAGGGAGGGCAATGATAGAAAAGGGGGGTGGTAGACAGAGATGGTGCTGGTGTAGTACCAGGTTGGTTCGCTACCACTAGGGAGTGGCAACTGGAGGAGGATTCAGATGGAGATGTACTGGATCCAGTCTTCCCTGTGGCAGTCCCCTTGCCCTCTGGGCCACTGGGACCCTCAGTGTCTGTGAGGTCGTGAATGGGGGTCCCCTGGCCAGAAGCTTCCCCACTCGACTCTGCCCTGTCTCCTTCACCTATTCCCGATGTCCTCCCTTGCACGTGGATAGTTGCCTACAGAATTCACCCTGTTCTTTGCCACATCTTAATTTTTCTGGCAATTGATGTTTGCTCAACTTGTCTCCAAATCAGAGTGGCTGTACTCTGCAGATTTCATCCACATGACCCTCAACTCATCATCTGTGAAACTGGGATGTTTTTGTTTGGACCTGGTAGTGGTGGATGACACGAAAAGGTAAGAAAAACAGGTAATGATGTGTGGGTGCTGTGATGTGAGTGGCTGACGGTTGGTGTCTAATGTGTAGGGTACTAATTTGTATGTTGGGTGGGTTGTGCAGGGATGGGATGAGTGGTATGTGAAGTGTATAGAGGTGCCTAATCTATGGTACAATGTGTTTCTGTTTCAGGCTCTGTATTGTGTGTGTGGCACTTTTGTTGCAAAGGATTGTGGAGTGTGAATGGGTGTGTTTTATAGTGCAGTTTGTAGGTGTGTTGGGTGTGCAGATGTGTGGAAGTGTGTAGGGTGTATAGATTTTAAACTAGCCAATGTGTATTACTGTGGTGACCGCTGACCGTCGCGATTCACACCACCAATGGTTTTCCACCATGGAAGAACCACTATCATGATTTTTGGGTCGTGATAGGTTCAAAAGGCTTTTGGCGGGCTGGCTGTCCTGGTGGAGGGACTGCCTCTTTCCTGCCCCCCAGAGTCCTGGCTGTGTTGGAATTTTGGCAGATTTTTGGCAGGCTTGGCTGTGTAACTCATAATACAGCGGTTTGTATGACCACCAACATGGCAGTCTTTTGGAGGCCGCTACCATGGTGGTCTTCCCATAAAACTGTCAAACTCGTAATGAGGCCCTTTACGTTTGCACCTATTTGGTGGGAGATTTGACAATGCTCCTCAAAAGGTGAAAGCAAAAAACGTTTCATCTCGTCAATGATATAATATGTGAAGTAATTCGTTGTGCATGACAAAACTGTCAGTTATAGTCACCTTAGTGCACGAGTTACAGTTACTTAAAAAACTCTAACTGTAACTGCTTAATTTTTATGGATTTGTATGAGTACATTTTGAGTCCAACTATAACGTCCCTGTAACCTCTGTTTTTTTTTTGTGAATTCATATTTTTTTTTAATGTAAAGCAATTTTAATTATTAAACGTTATTTTAACTCTGCCGCACACGGCCTTTGGAAGTGCCTAGCGGGGGTTGGTTGCAAGGCCTGGCCTGCAGCCAGGCCTTGCAGCCAAACCTTAATAACTAGCCAAACTTGCGCCATGGAAGTCCTTTGGACGTGGGCAGCGCAGGTTGGCCAAATGGCATGTTTGCCAGCGGATCTGTGAGTGGGTGCGAGAGTGTTAGAGTGTGTCTGAAAGTGGGGGTGTGAGTGGGTGCATGATTAACTGAGTACATGTATGAGTGAATAAATTAGTGTATGAATGAGTGTTTTTTTTAAATTTCCATATTCACAAATCACAAAACTTCACTTATTTTCACGAATATCATGCCTGGTGACACAAAGTTATTTGAAACCATTATTTGCCCCTAAAACACACCGATATCATACCCCTGGGGTCAACGTACCCTCACCCTGACCCCTTATGACACTTTCAATTTGGTTTTTCAATGCCGGGGACTGTGTCCCGTGAAATAAAATGATGGCTGCAACTTTCTAGTCAGTTTGCGATCAGACAATTGAAATGCTTCTTTTCGCATGCGTATTCATGAAAAATATTTGCAAAGTCATCACGACCAGAGATATACCAATTTATTTTCTCATCAATATCTCAAAAACTACTGAACAGATTTACACTAAAGCATGATCTGAGTACAGAAATCTAGCCTTCTGCCAAATTTGGTGTAATTCCGTCCAGCGGTTCAGGGTGTAGACATATCTAAAGGTCCTATGGAAATTGAAATGGGAAACTCAACTTTTTTCACCACCCCCTGTTTCTCTTTCTCCGCTTAACGGGTCACTCCAAAACTTTAAGTGCACAACAAGAAACACCACAACACCTTTTTTGGAACATTTTGTGGAGATTTATCAAACGGTGCCAAATATATAGGCAAGTCAAAAAAAACTTTTTCTATGGAAACATGATCCTAACTATAACTACCTATATACACACACACATACATGTATATATATGATTTTAGGGTTTAGAGTGGGTATGGGGTTTTGGCTCACAAGGGTAAGTTTAGGATTTAGGGTGGGTATGGGTTTTTAGATGGAGAGAATCATTTTTGGAGTTTAGACAGGGTATGGGTATGCGTTTTTAGGTGGCAAGGGTAATTTTAGGGTTTAGGGTGGGTATGGGTTTTTGGGTGGCAAGGGTAGTTTAGGGTATAGGGTGAGTGTGGCAAGGATAATGTTATGCTTTGGGTGGGTATGGGTTTTTTGATTGACAAGGGTAATTTTAGGGTTTAGGGTGGTATTGGTTTTTGGGTGGCAAGGGAATTTTTAGGGTTTAGGGTGGGTATGAGTTTTTGAGTGACAAGGGTAATTTTAAGTTTTAGGGTGAGTTTGGGTTTTTGGGTGGCAAGGGAATTTTTAGAGTTTAGAATAGGTATCGGTTTTTGGGTGGCAAGGGAATTTTTAGAGTTTGGGATAGGTATGGGTTTTGTGTGTCAAAGGTCATTTCATGGTTTAGGGTGGGTATGGGTTTTTGGGGGCAAGGGGAATTTTAGGGTAATATAAGGGCTTATGATGGGTACGGGTTTTTGGTGGCCAGGGGTATTAGAAGGCTTAATGTGGGTATGGGTTTTGGGGTGATAAGGACACATTTAAGTTTTAGGGTGGGTATGGGTTTTTGGTCGGCAAGGGAACTTTTATGGTTTAGGGTGGAAATGGGTTTTTGGGAAGCAAGAGCATTTTGGGGGTTTACGGAGGGTATGTGTTTTTGGGTGGCAAGGACATTTTTAGAGTTTAGGATAGGTATGGATTTTTGGGTAGCGAAGGTCATTTCATGGTTTAGGGTGGGTATGGGTTTTTGGGTGAAAAGGGTCATTTTAGTGTTTAGGGTGGGTATGGGTTGTTTGGTTGCAACGGCAATTTGGGGTTTAGGGTGGGTATTTTTTTTTTCATTACAAGGGTAATTTTAGGGTTTAGGGTGGATATCGGTTTTTGGGTGGTAAGGGTAATTTAGGGTAGGGGGCATGGCCTGCAGCCGATGGAGCCGCACGCTTAACGCGGAGCTCCCGGCGGCAATCGCAGGGCCCGTAAAATCCTGACACACCAATGGCCCCAAAAATTTCTCCGAGCAGTGCCCAGGGGCTCTGAGTGCCTGGGGCACCAAAACCAGCTGATGCCCAAGTTGAAGGAGGCGGCACGATGCCGCACGGAACACTTGAGTCCCAGACCGGGGAGCACTAAAATGGCAGCTGCGGCTCGAATACAGGACAAGGCCGCGCTGCCTGCGTTGGACGGTGCTGGGGGGGACTGGGGCGTGTGCCAAAGGGGACACCCACGACCAGGTACGGCTGGAGCGACCGCACCCTCATGCGTAGTTAAACGGAGACCGCACACGTGCTATCGTGAATAAGGAACTTGCGCCATTGCTGGGAACCAGTTCCTGCAGACCGGGGGAAAGGCGGGAGCCTGCGATGATACCCCCTTTTGCCTTTTCCCAGCGCTGAAGTACTCAGGGTGGATTGTGCATCCCTACTGTGCCACAACTGCCCCCCAGCGCACTGTCTGGTGCAGGGGGGCGAAGCAAGGGTACCCTGGCGATCAGGAACGCCAAGAAAATAGCTTAGCAGTCACTGATGTTCCCACCCGATGAAGTTGCGGCGAAGAGGAGCGCAGGCACCCGACTCGGTGTAGCTGAGGGGCCGCATTACTCCCCGGCGAGGGGCACCAAGATCACATAAAAGAGTTGTGAGTTATAGGAGCTGATCCCCCCCACCGACATTACTGGAGACTCACATCAGCGGCAGATGGTACTGGCCGAGGGGCTCCCTGGTCTAAATAAAGACTTGTGACTTGCGGCTGAGGGTGGCGCTTGGCCCCAAAAGAAGCAGGAGACAGGGCCATGCACGATCGGCAAACCGAAAAGAAGAGAGGGACAGGAACTGGAAGGTCTGGGGGCTTTTAAAGCACCTGAACAAACGACTAACTCTGGAGCAAACGTCAATGCACCAACTCCCAAAACCACACTGGACACGATACTCCGAGTGATCCAGGACTCTAGAGAAGCGCTTGAACATAAAATAGACACTCTAACGGTGGATCTCTCATTGTTGAGAGATGACCATTGGAGGTTAACGGACAGAGTGGTTTCCAACGAAAGGACCTTGGAACAACTGGCCCCTGGCCAAAAAGCCCTCTCAGAAGACCTAATAGGCTTACTACTTGAGTTAAATTGCTGGAAGCAAGAGCAGAGGATGGTGAAAATTGTGCTCGTAGAGGCATTATCAGACTGGTGGGACTACCTAAAAAGGTAGAGCTGAAAGCAGTGACCATGGAGATTTTTCTGGAGAATTGGATAAAGGAAGTAGTAACTCCAGAGGGCTTATCCCCCTTCTTAGCCATCGAAAGAGCCCAAAGGGTGCCAACCAGATCTCCCCCCCCCAGGAGCAAGATCTTGCCTGGTTGTTGCCAAATTGCTCCATTTTATAGACAGAGATTTCATCCTAACACAGTCAAGACTAAAGGGGGAAATAACGCTGGAAAACCAACGGATAATGATTTTCCCAGACTTTACCAGAGAAACACAAAAGCAGAGAGCTTCCTTCAAAGATTCCAAGCAGTGGCTCTGTGACCAAGGAATTCAATACACCATGCTCTTCCCAGCTACACTGAGGGTATCTTATGGCGATAAGACCCATTTCTTTACCTCGCCCCAACTGGTGTGGGACTGGTTGGAGTCTCTTGACCCATCTACATTTGACTCACAACAAGGAACCCCCCGAACAACCAACAGGAGGCGTAACAGATCCAACAAGCGAAGAACGGACGTGGCTCCTCCTCCATCAGGCATTACAGGAAATGCGAGAGGCAGTGGATACTGCAGCAGTTATGAGTGGGGGGAACCTTGTTTTGACTCAGTCCTCCGAGGCCCTTTCTGATCATGACTCCAATTCTGGTAATATTTCCATTTCATCTCGAGACACATCCATCAGCATGCCTAAAGTAACCCCAAGATCATCAGAGGATCTTATTTGAACACATGCATTTAAGTGTCTGTAAATATAGGAGGAGGTCCAGGCAGTCAGGACAGTAACAGCTTTTGCTACACTATGAGGTTTGATGTTACATAAGAGAGTCATGGGTCTTGGGAGGAGGAGAGTGATAATTCAATTGGAGAAGCTTGCCATATGAGTCCCGGGCTCTATTTTCGGATTGCACAATATAATCAACCGTAACAGATACAGGGGCAGCTGTGTACTGAGACTGTTGGTACATGATATAATCTGATTGGGCCGTGAGGACACGCCGGGATGCGGGATGCGGGATGCGGGATGCGGGCTCTTGGTTTCTGGTGTTCTGCCCTACATACATGATGTTTGTTATAGCTTTAAAAGTTTAGACGTGATAGTTTTAATTACCGGTCCTGGGGAAGGGGAGTTGGGGTTTTGGGGTTTTGGTTATGTGTATTATAAGAGATTTGCACCCAGCACAATGGCATTAACTGAACTTCACAATAGGGAAGCATTGTTGAGGATAAGTCCCTGGCTGTCGGGAGGAGTAAACATAATTTGGCTTTTCACATTTGTAATTTATGGGTTCCCCCTTGAATTATAAAATAACTACCTGCAATGTCAGGGGCTTGAATAGCATGTGTAAGAGGTACAAAGTATACAATCAGCTTAGGAGAAGAGGGGTCCACAAAGCCATAATACAGGAAACACACCTCTTAGAACAGGAAGTCAGAGCCCTCGCAAAGAGATGGCGTGGCCAGATATTTGCGACTACTTATTCGGCCTTTGCAAGAGGAGTATTAATATGGCTTCGTCCCGGCGTGTCTTTCCAAAAGACACATGAAATTATAGATAAGGAGGGGCAATATGTCTTATTAGTTGGGAGACTAGAAGGTATAGATATCACAATAGGGGGAGCACACGCACCAAACGAAGAACAGGGAGCTTTTCTTAATACACTGTCGCAGGAATTGGGTCTCTATTTTACATGGGCTACTCTGATAGGAGGAGACTTTAACTGTATTGCAGACTCTGCATTGGATAGGTCGCATCCCCCCTTGCCTCATTCCCAAACCGCAAAAGTAGCTGGACTGTTCTCTGAATGGCAGCAACAGTGGAGGTTTGGTGATAACTGGAGGCATCACCACCCCACAGCCCAAGACTATTCCTTTCATTCTACATTACACGACTTGCATGTTCGTCTGGACACATTCCATGCCTCCACTGAGATACAAAGCGTAGTAGAAGCAGCAGAATATCTATGCTGCACTATTTCAGATCATAATCCCCTGCTGCTGTCACCAGCCTGGTGCAAGGAAAACCAAGCATTCCAACCTGGTGTCTCAGAGCAGAGATGCTTGAGAACAAGGCATTCAAACACTCAATATCAACACCAATAAATGATTATTTTGCCTTTAATACAGGAACGGCATCATCTAGGGCGATTGAATGGGAGACATTCAAAACAGTCATTACAGGAACATGCATTACAGAGAGTGTAAGGGTTCGTAGGACCTTAGAATTAGAAATCCAAAAAACATGAGGAATCCCTTAGAGATGTTGAACGCCAGAGACCCAATAACCCAGTCCTGGCCCCTCTTCTTGCAGATATCAAAGAAAAAATTGCATCAGCAACTGAAAAGTTGAACCGTTTTGATTACAGAAAATACCTGGCTAGGCAACACGCAGAAGGAGATAAAGCGGGCTCACTCCTAGTGTGACTCGCGGCTCTGCTGAGACCGCAAACAGTGGTAACAGAAATTGAAGATGCAGCTGGCTGTCGTCTCTATGGGCAGAGTGAAATAAACGCATGGTTTGCTAGCTCTTACTCACAACTATATGCCCCACCTGTTGAGGCTCTGAACTCTACCCAAATAGAAGGCTTGAATGAACTTGATCTCCCACGTCTGGGGGAGGAGGACAGACAGGTCCTCGCTGAACCAATCTTGATGGCAGATTTTAAAGCCGCAGTCCGAACTATGGCTAGAGAAAAGGTCCCAGGGGCTGATGGACTTCCGGATTGAGTTTTATAGTATATACCTCTGGCCCCACACTTGTGTACCCTTTACACAGAAGCGAAGGTTGCCTCAGTCCACAAACAAAGCTGTCATGATACCACTTTTAGAACCGGACAGACTGGCGAGGGATGTGCTCTCCTATCCCCCTCTGTCCATGCTTAACATGGACTACAAGATACTTAGCCGTATACTAGCTGCCTGCCTTCTACCCTATATGACAACCTTGATCTATAGGGATCAGTCTGGATTAGTCCCCCAAACGTAGCACAGCACAAAACATAAGACAACTGATCTCCATACTCCACTCTGCGACTGCAACAGGCGGTCTATTATTTCAGTTGATATTGAGAAGGCTTTTGATAGCCTTAGATGGGATTACTTAGAAAAGGTAATGCTAAGACTGGACCTAGCATACGACTTGGTCCGCTGGACGTAACTGCTCTATATGAATCACACTGCATGAGTATGTACGGGCAGGACTATATCAGAACCATACCAAATTGGCAGGGTCACCAGGCAGGGTTGTCCCCCTTGCTCTTTGCAATAGCGGTGGAAACGCTTGCCCGAATGGCTAGATCAGGCACCTATTTTGAGGGGCTCTGGGTAGGACCGCAGGTGCACTATATTGTACTATATGCGGACGACATGCTATTCTTCCTGGGGGACACACAAGCTGGCCTGCTGGGAGCTATGGCTATGTTGGAGTGCTATGGGGGAGCATCAGGTTTCCAAATAAACTGTCAGAAATCTTCCATCTTCCCCTTAATGGAGGGGATCGCAAGGATCAATGACACGTGAGGGCTCCCCTGGGCACGCACTACATTCCGTTACCTAGGAGTTAACATATACCATAAATCAGAAGACTTACTAGAGGGGAATGTACATAGAGCAATAAGGAAATTGAGAACTGATATGCAGTTTTGGGGGACGCTCCCGCTTGCGGTCACGGGGAGAGTGGCGTTACTAAAAATGATAATGCTGACAAGATTGTTGTATAATTTGTCTACTCTCCCACTGGTTTTCCCAAAATCAGTATTCAGAGACATTAACTCCTTGATCTCCAGTTTCGCCTGGGGGTCAGGCAGACACAGACTGGCATTGGACACTCTACAGAGACCCGACTTAGAAGGAGGGCTGGCTGCACCAGACATGGAGATATACTATTGGACTGGTCAGCTGCAATGGCTAGCAAGCCACCAGAATTTGCAGTATAATCCAAGCGGATCATTTCACGCCCTCCTGAGCGTGTTGCCGAACCCTAGAGCAAGACAGCAGCGGCCACCAGAATTGCATGTTGTCTGGGTGTGTTGGGAGCTCAGTCTGCAGCGCTCCCGTACAGCAATTCCCTATGCTCCGGAAGTGCCAATAGCAGGTCTGATACATCTGGTTGGGCAGCAGCCCCCCTAACAGGGATCAAGAGACTAGCTACATGTAATATTACAGTACTGGGGGACTTGTATCTTAATGGAAAGTTACATACCTTCGGCGAGCTGCGGGAGCAGTTTGAGGTCCCTTCCGGTATGTTTCTTATGTATAACGTGATTACTAGGATTATACAGAGGACATGGAAGTTGGGGTTTCACGAACCACCTATACATGCAGGTTGCAGAATTCTTTGTTCACAGGGGGGAGACAGGGGTGCAATATCAGCAATATACAAAGCCTTACACAAAGACACATCCACTCCTTTGGACAAACTCAGATTGAAGTGGGAGACGGAGTTGGGGACACCCATAGACGAGCGGAGATTGGCCAGGATCAATACACATAAATACTCTGCAACTAGGAATGCTCGCATTAAATTAATAAACCTCTATATCTATCACAGAGCTTATCTTACCCCCCTAAAAATTGCAAAGATGTATGCCACCGGAGATGGGGTTGTCCCAGATGCCCAGAACCGGAAGCAGTGTTAGAGCACGTTATGGAATTGTCCACAAAGAGTGCCTTATTGGGAGGAGATATTTAAGAACCTGGCCGCGGTTACGGACAGAAAACTGAGGCTATCTCCCTTGACGGCACTGTTGGGAGATTTTCCCCACTCCTCTGCTAAAAAGACAACCAATAAATATATTGATCTAGCACTAATTTTGGCCAAAAGAGAAATTATGATTCATTGGAAGGACGCTGGGGGCCCCCACATACAAAGATGGCAGAATGTAATGATAAAATGTGCAGAAGCAGAGGGAAATATATTACATCAAGAGGCAGCACGGGGAGAGGGTCTAGAGACACGGCAAGACAGTGGGACACAATATTAGATTGCCTCAAACACCCAGATGACACAATTTCAGACAGTTCACGAATAACCTCAGAGTCAGACACGGTCAAAGCCTCTACTACATAAATGTAAATGTACAATACATTGTGAAGGATCAGTTCTCTTATTTGGAAGTACATTGACAATTGAGATATTATATATTTTATGCTGGGAGCACTTGGGGGGTCAGGTGGGAGAAGGGTAATGGTATTATAAACAGTAGTTGTGTGTTTTTCACTGTCTTTGCTTGGAAAATTGACAAAAGATTTTTGGTTTTTTTAAAAGGGTAATTTAGGGTACAGGGTGGGTGTGGGTTTTGGTAGCAAGGGTAATTTGAAGGTTTGGGTGGGTATGCATTTTTGAGGGGCAAGAGTAATTTTATGGTTTATGGTAGATATGGGTTTTTGGGTGGCATGGGTGACTTAGGGTAGGTATAGGTTCTTTCGGTGGCAATGGATTTTTTAGTGTTTAGGGTGGGTATGAGCTTTTGGCTGACAAGGGTAATTTCAAGGTTTAGGGTGGCTATGGGTTTGTGAGTGGCAAGGGTAATTTTGGGTTTTAGGATAGGTATGGGTTTTTGGGTGAGAAGGGTCATTTTAGGGTTTAGGGTGAGTAGGGGTTTTTGAGTGGCAAGCGTAATTTTAGGGTTTAGGGTAGGTATGGGATTTTGAGTGGTAAGTCTCATATAAGGGGTTATGATGGGTATGGGTTTTTGTGTGGTAAGGAAAAATTAAGGTTTTAGGGTGGGTATGGGTATTTGGTTGGCAAGAGAATTTTTAGGGTTTAGTATGGAAATGGGTTTTCAAGAAGCAAGGGCAATTTCAGGGCTTAGGGTGGGTTTGTGTTTTTCGGTGACAAGGGAAATTTTAGGGTTTAGGGTGGGTATGGTTTTTTGGGTGAGAAGGGTGATTTTAGGGTTTAGGGTGGGTATGGGTTTTTGAGTGGCAAGGGTAATTTTCGGTTTTAGTTCAGGTATGGGTTTTTGAGTGGTAATTGTAATATAAGGGTTTATGGTGGGTATGGGTTTTGAGTGGCAAAAGGTATTATAGGGTTTAGTGTGGGTATGAGGTTTTGGGTGGTAAGGTCAAATTTAGGTTTTAGCATGGGTATGGGTTTTTTGGGTGGCAGGAGACTTTTTAGGGCTTAGAGTGGATATGGGTTTCTGGGAAGCAAGGGAAATTTAAGGGTTTATGGTGTGTATGTGGTTCTCACGTCCTTGCCATTGATAATGTTACCATAACATTTGCAGTAAAATTATTGTTGAAAAAACTATAACTTGCGCCTTCACCATCCACAGTTGCCTCGTCAAAATATGAAAGATGGCACAGAATATGACTTCCATGATGTAATATATGGAGTAATTAACTACGCAAGGTGAAGGCACCACAACTTATAATTACCTTAGGATGTGTGTTTTAGTTACTAAAAAGAACTATAACAATAACTGCTAAATTTATATGGTTTTGTATGAGTATATTCGGAACCTAAGTATACCATCCCTGTAACCTTAGTTTTTTTCCAGTGAATGTACATTTTTTTTAACGTATAGTAAACTTTATTGCTATATGTGAATCCAACCACCACCATGCATGGCCTTTGGCAGTGCACTGCTGCAGTCCTGGCCTGTGACCAGGCCCTGATTCCAACCCCCTAAAAGCACCCAACCTTTTACCATGCATGGGATTCTCTGGTGTGCAGTAGAGGTTGCCTGCAAGGGCTGACTTGCAGCCATTCCATTCAGCCAATCCCCCAACCACCTAACCCGATGCTGTGCACAGCCCTTTGCGCCTGCACAGTGGAAGTTAGCTGCAAACTCTCTGGGTGTGAGAGGCTTTATCTGGGGGTAAGAATGGCTGTCAGAGTATCTGTCTCGGTGTGAGAGTGCATGCATAAGCGGTTAAGTGGGTTTGTCTGTATGTACACAGGTATGTGAGTGGGTGCATTAGGGTGTCAGTGGGTCTGTGAGTGGGTATGTGATGGTCTGAGTGAGTGCATATCTATCTGAGTGTGTGAGTGGCGGCATGATGGTCTGACTGGAGCTGTGAGTGAGTGCATGAGGGTTTGAGTGGGTCTGTGAGTGGGTGCGTGAGTGTCTGAGTGGCTCTGTGAGTGGGTACGAGAGTGTCTGAGTGGGTCAGTGAGTGGGTATGTGTCTTTGTAGGTGTGTGAGTGGGATAATTAGTTGAAAGAGACAGAGAAAGAAAGTGAGAAGGAGAGAGATTTTTAGGCTTTGATGTCTGATATACTTAGAATGAGATATTTGTGTCCAATTTAAAATAAAAAATATAGGCCCTCATTACAACCTGCCAAGGTTTAACAACTGAATGGCCGCCATTGTGGCTGCAATCCCGCCGGCCGCATTATGAGATCCCCGCTGGGATGGGGGGCAGAAACAGAGTTTCTGCCTGCCGGCCCAGCGAGGATGTCGGCCGTAACATGGGAGCCGGCTCCTAATGGAGCCGGCGGCGTTTCGGCTGTGCGATGGGTGCAGCTGCACCCGTCGCGCTTTTCACTGTCTGCTGTGCAGACAGTGAAAAGCAGGGTGGGGCTGTGCCTAGGGGCCCCTGCACTGCCCATGCCAAGTGCATGGGCAGTGCAGGGGCCCCAGGGGCCCGCGACTCCCCTTCCCACCAGCCTTTCCATGGCAGTCTCTACCACCATTGACAGGCTGGCGGGAAGGGGACTCATAATCCCCTGGGCAGAAGCGCTGCCGTGGAGGATTAAAACCGTTGGGACAACCATGGCGGTTAACCGCTGGTCCCGGCGGTGCGACCTTGGCGCTTCCGCCGTGGTCGTAATGAGGTAGATTGTACTGCCAGCCTGTTGGCGGTACAATTGCCAAAACAACCCTGGCGGTCTTTGACCGCCAGGGTTGTAATGAGGCCCATGAGCTCTTTTTTATTGAAAAAATGGAAATGAGTCCAGCTGGACTTGAACCTCAAAGATCAGGTCACTATACATTTTTTGAAAAAAATATGTATTATTATTTGTTTAATAAAAAGCCCTTACGGGCTAACTGGCACTGCGGGGTAAGCCTTAAGGCATGAGCTAAATAGAGCAAGATATATATAATGAAATGGCAGCAAACATGTTGTGTATTTTTTGTTAGCACGATCCCATGGGAGACCAACAAGATAATGGCAAAAAACGCTGATCTTTCTAAATTTTGTCCCCAGATGGGGTTCCTCTGGGTCTCCCTATGGCACCAAAGGGGGCAGGGTATCCTAACTTTGCCCCTTATTTAATTTTTTCTTTTACTTCAGGCCCGGGCACTAAGTCCCTGAGTCCTGTAATGGCTGTAATCAACATTTTTCTCATGTTGCTTGCAGCCAATCAGAGTGCTTACTCCTGCAAGAGTCAGACTCCTGCAGGAGCGAGATAACCCAAGGTGTCACACTATTGCCTGGTTCTAACTGTGGGGATGATGCTGGACTTCCTATCCTCTCTGGGGGAGTGAATTAAACAAGTAATAAAAACCTCAATCCATACACCTTCCCTGAAGGGAAGGGGTGTTGGGACAAAATAAGATAAGATAGACTTATACACTGGGTCTGCTCTGCTGCCTTGCAACACTGCATAACACGTAACAGGATCTGCTCTCCCTGGGTCTTTTATGTTAGTGAGGATGAAGTGCACTGGAAACAATAAGAATAGTTTACCAATAGTTTCTTCAATATACATTGATTAAGTAGTGTTTAACAATAATAAACACTTACAGGCTTCATCACAAATACTGTATGAGAACAGGTATAAATCAAGATGAAGACTGGCATTTCTGGCTTTCCCAAGAATTACTTTACATACAGTTTTCTGTCCAAGTTCGTATACATATATCATGTGCTCAAATATATCTTTTCTTCCTGCAAAAAATTGCCAATAAATTTTGGTGTGAGGTTTTCGGTTCTGATGCAATTATAATTGGAAGTGTCCATCTATAAATGTGTCACAAGTGCTCAATCAATTGAAAAGCAAAAAAAAAAATTCCAATATTTGGAAGACATGTTTTTTCTTTTAAAGAATTGAGTCCTGTCCTTGGTCTTTTGCTTAACCTCTCTGATTAGTCTGCACTAACCTGTGATCAAGTACTCAGCCTTGTCTCTCATTCTTAAAGTGGAATATGGAAGAAGTCGTGTTGCTGTTGTGCAGAGAGCCAAAGTGGAAGAGGAGTCACCATGCAGTAAACTGAGATGTTGGAGACCTAGATGGTGCCGGGATCACAGGAACAGCAGGTAGGCTTGGGCTGAGGTAAACTAGATCACTGGAGAATTCCAGCCAACTCAGCAGGTGAGTGAATAGATGATGCTTGGTCAGGGCAGAAACGAGGCCAAGCACTGACTCGAGTTTTAGGCATGGTTTAAATATTGTGTCTGGGGTCCAATAGGTGTGGGTGATTCCTGAGAGGCATGCAGCACACATTTTAGACAGGAAGACTCATAACGGGCCCTGGGAGCGAAAACGTGTCAGCATAGTGTTTTTGACCTTTAAGGAAGGCAGGTGCAAAATGACTTATGGAGCCAATAAGCCATGGCAGTTGGAATCAGTAAGCATTAGCAGGTGGAATCAAAAAGGAATGGGAGTTGGAGCCACTAAACTAGTAAATATGTGTTGCTTCTTCACAAAGTGTACAAACTGAAAGCCTAATTAAACAACAGAACAATGGGTTCATGTGTTCTGGTAGTGGGCCTGCCATAGTGTTACATGTAGTTGGACGATGAGCCCTGGCGGATTTCAGTCCTGGTCACACAAGCGCCACAGGGGTTATGCCACATGAGTCCTGTGCACCAAATCCACTGTACAGAGAGCACAAGGGGGGGTTGTTACAACCCCCCGACAAGGAATGACCTATGGGAGGTACTTTGTCTGGGTGATGAGCATGAACGAATTGAACTGGGTGAGGGACATGAACATTGTTGGCTGGTTCCCAAGACTGTTCTTCAGTGTGAATGGGTAAATCTTCTGGCAGCTGTAATCTTAATACTATGGGGTTAATAATTTATTCTACTGGAAAGACACACAAATATCTGGGTTGTAGTGTACATGGACCCGCTAGTCACATCTGTTTAGTGGCCGACTATGCCTGATCTCCAATTTTATAGTCTGGTTGTTGTTGCTGGTGTCTGTTAGCATATTTTCCATACTCAGTTCAGCCTAATGTAAGTAAGTTAACACCTGTTGTGATTTTCACAGATGTCATACAAAGTCTTGTATGGCAGCTTCATCTTTAAAAGGTATGACAACATTTCCTGGTAACATATATGGATGTGTGTCTGTTGCATAATAGAAAGGGGATACCCAGTGGCAGAATGGTGTGAGTCATTATACGCAAATTCAGCAAGTGGTAACAAGGATCCTCACCCTTTTGGAGTAGATGATAGGAGACATCATGGGGTCTGTTCTAAGACCTAATTCACCTGTTCTGTCTGCCCATCAGTTTGTGGGTGAGAAGCAGACAAGAGATGAGCATCGATGTCCAATGATGTGCGAATACTGTGGCAAAACTGACAAACGAGGTTCGGGCCTCTGTCCAAAATGGTGACGGAAGGAAGGCCATGTAATCAAATGATTTGTTGGATAAATAACATGGAGAATGTCTTGGCTGTGGGTATGTGCTTAAGGGAATTAAAGTGTGCCTTTTTGGAAAAGAGATCCATTACTACCTAAATTGTATAATAGCCATTCAAGTTGGGTAAGTATGTGATAAAGTCCATGCTGATAGTATGCCATAGATCTGGGGTACTGGCAAGGTTTGTAATTAACCCACAGGGGCAAACTAACATGCCTTGCTTTCTGAACATATTGAGCAGGCTGGACATGGTCATTCACATCTTTGGACAATGTTGGCTACCAAAACCATAACTGACAGTTAGCTAAGATTTTGTGATTTCCATAGTATCCAGCTAGTGGAATATCATGATGCCAGGTCAAGGCTTCCTGCCTCAATTATGTTTGGGGGACATATGAGGTGGTTCCAGGGTCAGGAAGATTGTTATGTATACACTTAATATTTTTGGTCACCTTAGAAGCAATATCTTCCTGGATCATGCTCCGCCTATCTCTGTTTAGGAATGATCCTTCGTTGCTAAGACCTACAAGATGTTCTGGGGCTATGATGGTATGTGGTATCTGTTCCTGAGAGTCCTGACTTATGTAAACCCACTTAGATAGCCTATCAGCCATGGTCTGTTGTGAGCCTGGATGGTAGCTGATAATGAAATCGTATTCACTGAAAAACAATAACCACTTTATTGGTATACGGGGCAGTGCTTTTAATGACTGAAGGCTTTGGAGATTTTTATACAGTAATGAGGTGTAGAACTCATGGTAGGTATTGATGCCACTCTTGAAAACATAATGTAATAGCCAATAATTTGTGTTCAGCAACTGTATAGTTCTGCTCATCTGGCAAAATGTCTTGGAAAAAAGGCAACTGGATGCATGCACCCAGTTTTACTGTTGTGTTGCGACAGAATACCTCCAACTGCTACCTGAGAGGCATGCCTCCACAAAGTAAGGCCGCATGGGGTCTAGATGTCTGAGTACTGGGACCATGGTAAATATTTTCTTAAGCAAATTTAAAACATCCTTTCCTTCCTGGGACTAAAGAAAACGTACCTTCTTCAGTAAAAGCCTAATAATTGGACTTACAATGTCAGAAAAATTGTAGATAAATCATCTGTAAATGTTTGAAAAACCCAAGAAACATTGCACCTCTTTAACTGTGGTTGGTACTGGACAGCCTAATATCACCTCAACCTTTTTTCTCTCCATGGTTATGCGCTCTGGAGACAAGATGTATCCCAGGAGTTCAACAGATTGAGTTTGAAATGTGCATTTTTCAAATTTACAAAAAGAGCATGTTACCGGAGTCTTTGTAGGACTTTCCTGACATGACTGATGTATTCTGTCATATTTTGTAAATAAATAAGGATGTTGTCAATGTACATGACCACACAAATGTCCAGTAGATCTTGCAGAACTTTGTTTATGAAGTACTGGAACCCTGCAGGGATTTATATAACCTGAATGGCACGACTGTGTATTTCAAATGGTCTGAACTTAGTTCAGAAGGCTGTTTTCCACTCATCACCCTCTTTTACATGAATACGATGGTATGCACCACACAGGTCTAATTTAGTGTACACAGTGGTCTTCCGAACCTGATCAAGCAAGACTGGGATTAGAGGCAACAAAAACCTGTTCTTCACAGTCACAGCAGTTGTTTAATGCCCTATAGTTGATGCATGCCCACAACTCTCCATTCTTCTTTGAGATGAAGAAGAGTGATGATGGTGCAGGGGAAGTGGATTAACGAATAAACCTTAGGGCTAGTAGCTCATCAAGGTATTTCTTTAGGCATTTTGTCTTGGGTCCAGGGAGAGTATAGATACCATTACAAGGGAGTGCTGCTCCCGGAATTAGGTCACTGTGACAATCATATTCCCTATGGGGAGGTAATTGTGTAGAATACCCGGATTTCCTAAACTTCTAGGAAATCCTGGTATACTACAGGAAGTTGCATCAGAGTCTTGTTTTAGGGCTGCACATGTCAGGGAAATTAGGATATCTTTTGCCTCTTTATAAAAATGGGTTTGACAGTAGTGGGAATAAAGGTTGATGAGGCGTAGGGACCAGTCAATGATAGGATTGTGAAGTTGAAGCCAGGGGGCTCCTAATATTGTGCAAAAGGTGGAAGTGTCAATAAGATCAAAGGTCAAGTTCTCAGTATGCCCATTTTCACATACTAGAGTTATTGGAGCATTTTGATATTTGGCAATCCCAGAAGAGATCTCGGAGCCATCCACAGCGCTAACCTGTTCAGGTTCACTTTTCTCAACACGTGGTGTGTGTAAGGAACTGGCCAAGGCTAGGTCTAATAGGTTTCCAGTAGCCCCAGAATCTAGGAGCATGGGAATATCCTTCATCTGTTGAGATGATAACATAAGGGTGGCTAAGAGTGGCAGCTGGTGAAATTTGAAAATGGTAGGGTGTAATATTAAATCGGCTTGTATTGCACACAAGCAAGATTTGTAATTGCACAAAAACCAATGAAGGTGGCTACGTTAATTAAGTGTTTTTTGCTGAAACCTGGCTATAATCTACTGGTCATGAGTCTGTTCTCAGCATGACCAACGCAGACATTCATGCTTCCAAAGTGTATACAGTGATTCAGTGAGTACCCTAAATTGTGAAATACTTGCCATTTAGAAATAGTAAAACTATAATGTGATGCAGAGCATGTTCACAAGTCATTGTAGATCTAACACACAAAATGAACAATGACTGCCATGAACACCGAATGCTGAATATGAATGTGTTGACTGTCTATGACTTTCTAATTGGGGCATGCTCAAAAACAGTTCCAGAGTCGTCTGTTTTACTTTCAAATACTGTAAAATCAATGTAGGCAAGTGTAACTCATACGTGTATGTTGTTCTCATCTGGACTTCAGTTAAAACAGAAAAAATTCTTGAAGGTGCTTTTGCCGAAATGCTTGCTCCTCGCTGCTTGGCTCACAGTTATATTACTTGAAGGCAGGTGGGAGGAGGACGAGGCACCGGAGAGCCCTGATGCCCTATATCCAGAGCAGACTGCTGATATTTACAGAAGGCTCTGTGCACACTGTTTGTAGTCAGGACAAAAGGCCCAGTGGGAGCAATGTCAGGATGTTGCTAACACAGTAATTGTGGTTGCCTTAGGTGCAGCCTAAGTATTAGCTGTACCCCAAGATAGGATATGATAAAGGCAATTCTAGATCTGTCTGAAGGAAAGGGGGGCCAGGGGCACACGGGCTGGAGTGGTCACAGAGAAATGAACTAGATTAACAATTCTGTTTGAGGAAGTACTCATTTGATTTGACTGAACTTTATTTTGTACATCAGATAGTGCCCTTGCTAAATCTAACACATTTGGAGTATCCTCTGACAGGGACTGAGCTAGGTCATGAGCATGTAATTGGTCATCCAAATTGTGTGAGTGGTGGGAGATATATGAGGATTAGCCTGCTGTCACATGCTCATCTGGTTCTAACTGTGGAGAGGATGCTGGGCCTCTTATCCCCCTGGGGCGGCAAATTAATCAAGTAATTAAAACCTCAATTCACACACCTCCCCAAAGGGAAGGGCAGGCGGGATGAAATAAGAAAAGATAGTATTGCGGCACCCGGTCTGTTCTTCTGCCTTGTGACTCTCGATAACAGGATCTGCACTTCCTGTGACTTTTGTGTTAGTAAAGATACAATGCACTGAAAACAACAAGAACAGTTTACAGACAGTTCTTCCATATACACTGATTAAGTTGATATTAAAAATAAGGCTGCATCATAAATACTGCATGAAAATAGGTACAAATCAAGATTAAGGCTGGAGTTTGTGACACTCCTAAGAATCACTTTACATACAGTTTTCTAATGAAGTTCATGTACATATATCATGCAGTTTAATATGTCTTCTCTGGCTACAACAAGGAAAATTGAAGTGAGGTTTTCGGTTGTGATGTGCCTGAGAGGTACATGGTGCACATGGTGGACAGGAAGACTCAGAACGGGCCTTGGGAGTGAACACATGTCAGCATAATGGTTTTGGCCTTTAATGAAGGCCAATGTAAGATGACTGTTGGAGCCAATAAATCATGGCATTTGGAACCCATAAGTTTTAGCAGGTAGAATCAATAAGCAATAACAGTCAGAGGCAATAAACCAGGAAGCACATAGTGTTCCTTCACAAGGTGTGCAAACTGAAAGCCTAATTAAACAACACTACAAGGCACTACATGGGTTCATGAGCTCAAGGAGGGGGCCTCCCATAGCATTACATACAGTTGGACCATGGACCCTGGGGTACGTCTGACCTGGTCTCGCAGTAGGCCATGAAATGCCACAGAGGTAATAACCACTTGAGCCCTGTGCACCAGACACACTGTACAGATGGCACAATATGGGGCAGTGCCACAGGGGAAAAAAGCTCTATTTTTAAAATGACAGTCCTGTGAAACTCCAACAGACCAAACCATCCACATGTAAAGTATATTTTCACCTTAATTTTTCAAAAGCAGTTTTACACCAATTCACCACAAGAAGCATAATCTGTGGGCAAAGATCTAGCTTTCTGCCAAATTTTGTGTAATTTGATTAAGCAGTTTTTGCAGTATTGTTTCTTACAGACGTTTATGGCTATCCATCAAGTGGAGGACCAAGAAAAAGGGGGTTAAAAAAAATGTGTGTTTCCAATGTTAATTCCCATAGAAATTTTTAACACCACTACAGCCCAAACTGCTGGATGGAATTACACCACATTTGGGAGAATGGTAGCTTTCGGTTTGCAGATTATGCTTTCAGTTATGTGGTGTTAATCCAATTAGTAGTTATTGAGAAATTTAAGGAAATCCAAATTTGTGTATCTGTGGCCTCAATGACTTTGCAAATGACAATGAGATTGTGCAGAGATCTGCAGAGCTCTGATTGGCTGCCAACACTTCAACCAGGAAGTGTTGCAGCCATCTTGGGACTTTTCTTGAGCGGAGTCCCCCAAAAAAGTAAAAAAATTAGAAAAGGGGCCCGGGAAGAGTCACTCTGACCCCTAAGCTCTGGTGCTGGGGTTCCAGAGGGACCCCACCATGGCTAAAAACATGTTTTTAAAATCATGATGGTGCAAATTTCTGGGCTCCCTTGCTTGTCTTTAGGAAGCCCCTGGGTTGGCTAGGTCCTGGGGGCATGTAAAATTTAAGGAGGGAAGCTCGTGGGGCTCCCTTCCTAGGGTAATTTTGTGCCCTGGGGACGCCATCTCTACGAGGCAAAACTATTTATGTATGTTTGGGGACTGTGAAGCCCCTTCGCAGCCACGGGGACTGTCATCTCACTGGAGCCAATGTAAAATTATACGGGGGTGCACGTTCTCGCGCAGCCCCAGGGACTGCCACCTCCCCATGGCAAACAATCAGTTGTGTGTTGGGGGCCGCACTGTGTCCCGCAGCCCCAGGAACGACCACCTCCCTGGGGCTTTAGTCAAATACAATGCAAGGGGGCTGTGGGGCCTCACTGCGGCCCCGGGTACAACTACCTCCCTGGGGCTATTTTACTTTGGGGGGCCACATGGACCCCTCAAGGAACCAGAGATGGCTCTGGGGACCACCACCCCACAAGGTCAGCTCCTGCTATGTACCAGGGTGCCCAACCCGGGAAATAGCTGGTGCTAGGACTTGGTGGGAGCTTTGACAGCTCCCAAAAAGTCACAGCAAACACTTCACTTTCTGCAAGGGACAGCTGTTAAACAGCACTCACTTGCAGCAAGTGAATTTTTCATCTGTTTCCCTGCACACAAATATATGTGCAGCAAACAGATGTAAACATTGCACCCACAAGCATGAAGCTGCTATTTAATCAGCTCCCTGCTAGTGGGAGCAATGCCAGCTCCTGCCAGATGTGGGGAGCCAGCTAGGACTATGGGGGCCTCCAGGGTCCTCCCAAGGTCCTCTCACTAAGATTGTTATTGCAATGGTCTCTCCATGCAATGACTTTAAAGCATCAGACTAGCAAGATGTTTGAAAAGAATGTTTGGATGTAAAGCAGAACAGAGTCACTTCTGGCCTAATGGTCAAGGTCTTGTGCTTTCACTCAGTAGGCTGAAGGTTCAAGTTCTAGCTTCGCTTGGCAGTGTGTCTGTTTATTTTCTAGTGTGTTCACTGCTAACCATTCCTACTGATGGACCACTGAAGTCTTTTTCCCCTCAAATTCAGTGGAAACTGCACAATGAGGCGTCACTTTTGGCCTAGAGGTTAGGATCTCAGACATGTACACTAAAGTTTAAGGGTTCTAGTCTAGGTGTGTCTGTGGTCATTTCCTGCTTTAGTATCTTTTCAACAATAAATATTCAAGTCACATATTAAACGGTGTTCCCACTCTTGTTTATTGACAAAAACATTTTTCTTTTCAATTTGTCCAGAAATATCGAATTCTAAGTACATCATTTATCAAGCCTACATTTCTCTCTCTGTGTCTCTTACAGTCTCTCTCTTCTCTCTCCTCTCAGGGTTGGGTGATTAGGGGAGTTGGCCTAAGTGATGTGTAACATAACTAGGAATGTTTAACACTCAAAACACTAGAAAATAAATAGACATTCTGCCATGAAATACAATGATTGGCATCTTCAGCCTACTGTGTGACCACACCAGTTTGCACCATTTGTGAGCACTGGCAGGGCACCATATTTATAGAATGGTGCAAGCCGGTGCAAATGGTAGGCTAGCGTAAATTAAAAAAATAACGTTAGCCGGGTGAGGCTGGGGGTATGGAAGAAGAGGGTTTTGCACCAAAAAATGACGTTAGGCAGGTCGCAGTAAATACAAATGACTGTAACCAGCCTAGCATCGTTTTCTGATGCAATACCATCCATAGCATATGACTCCTGCCGTAGAAAAGACAGGAGTCATGGCCAGCACAGGGGACCAGGGTCCCCTGGACATTGCCATTGCACCCAGTGCCATACAGGGGGCCCCATTTCAGGGCCCCCAATGGCACTTTAAAAACAAAAAAATACTTACCGCTGTTCCTCTGGTGTTTTTGTGGGTGTCCGTGGGGCCTGGGAAGGGTACCTATGGGCTTATTCCATGGTGTTCCACCATGGAAATAGGCCCATAGGTCCCCTAAACCCTACCCTGACCCAGGCGGTAAATAATGGTGCAAAGCAAGCTTTGCACCATTATTTGACCCCTCCTCCCCCTGTGCTTGATTTTAGCATGGGGGGATAAATATGAAGCTAAGGCCATACAGCAATTTTCTTGCACGGGCACACCTACTTTGCATCTTATTGACATAAAGTAGGTTTCCATGTCCAAAAAAATGACTTTAACTCCATAAATTTGACAGAAGAAGGGCCAAGCACCAAAACCATAAGTAAGGAGTTAATTTTGTACCAAATTTGCATAAACAAAGATGAAAATTCGTCGCAAAACAAGTATAAAAATTCCCCTTGGTTTTTTCTACAAATTTCCAGGATTTTTAAAAAATTTAAGAAATTTTCATTACTTTACGTTAATCCAACCACAAATGTGTAGCCCACCTGCTTGGGCTGATCTCAGGGACCCCATCTCTGTGGCCAAGCCATATCAACTGGGTGCCTCCCAGGGTACCCAGGCAAAATGGTTGGGGACCGCTGGCAGAGTCAGAAGGCTCCTGCAGTCCGAGAAGGCTCCCTGCCTTCTGCAGGAGCCAGCAGTGCTGCCACAGACAAGGAGCTGCTAAACATGCAGCTCCCTCTCTGCAAGAGCCATAGTTTACTCTGTTTCCCTGCCTGCATCTCTGCAGTGTCCACCAGTTGTTTGACAGCTTGCTGGAACCAGAGTGTTTGCTCTAATTTGGTGGGAGCTGTCAAAGCTCCCCCTAAGTCAGAGCAAGCAGCTATGTCCCTGGGGTGGGCTCCCCCAGGAAATAGCAGGAGGCAGCACTGGGGGTTGGCGGTCCCGAAGACCATTACTCACTCCATGAGAGGGACGTCATGGCCCTCTCCTACATTTCAATTAGTCCCAGGTAGGTGGTGGTTCCTAGGGCAGGGATTTCACAATGGACCCCCTATCTTATCCAGATTTTCCCCCCACTTCATTGAATATTTGTTCCAGAGAGATCGTGATCTCCTGCGCTGCAGCAGAACAGGGCAGCCTCCCTGCATTTAATTCTATGTTAGCCCAGTGAAATGGCGGTCCCAGGGACTGTGGGGGAGAGCCGGCTGCCCCCCCTGGTTTTAATACTATCTTTGGTCCCAGGGAGGTGGTGGTACCCAGGGCTGCAGGGGGGCCGGGTAGCCTTCCCAACATTTAATACTACTTTTGGCCCTCTGGAGGTGGCAGGACCTGGGGTTGCAGGGGGGCCAGGTGGTTCCCCACATTTCTTTGTATATTTGCCCTGGGGAGGTGGCAGTCCATGGAGGTGAAGGGGGGCCGGCACCCCCTGCATTTCTTTCATGTTGGCCCCAGGGAGGCAGCACTCCCCAGGGCACAGGTGGGTCTTCAAAACCCCCTACTTAAATCAAAGCCCTTTGCCCAGCAGAGGAAACTCTGTTTATTAGCTTTAACCCCTTGACAGCCAAAGGACAGAACTGTTACGTCCTTGGCTGGGGCGCTGAGCCTCGTCTCAGCTCCCCTACTGCAGGGATGGAAGGGCAATTGCTTTGAATATAACCCCTGCCCACCCCCTGTCCCCCTGTGGTGTCTGACCTCATCAGAGGCCTGTCCCTCCGCGCTGGAAGCTCAGCATCCTGCGCCGATCGGAAGGGAAATGCTTTTGCTTTTCTCCTCCGATCACTGGAGGGGCCTAGGGAGGCATGCGATTGGGCAATGCGATCATGCAGCAGAAATGGCCACTAGACACTGGTTTTTTTTTTAATTGTCACGAGGGGAGGGGCCCCTTGGGCAAGGGCCGTTCCCCAGGGGGGCAAATTATTTTTAGGGCATTCCGGCCCCTCCTGGGGGGAGATCGGCCTAATATATTTAGGCCGATCTGCCCCCTGGGGGGGAAGAAACCCCCAGACGCCAGGGATATTTTTTTTATGTATGTTTTTTATATGTGTTTAGTGATCCCTTAGTCAAGGGTCGCTCCCCGGGGGCCAAAATTATGTTTAGGCATTTTTGTTAGGCTGATCTGGCAGAAACCACTACACACCTGGGATTTTTTTTTATATATATTATTCAATGAGGGGAGCAGCCCCCCGGGGGGAAATATTTTTAGGCCTTTTTTTTGCCCCCGGTGGGGGCAGATCATCCTATTATAATTAGGGCGATCTGTCCTTGGGGGCAGAAACCCCTAGACACCAGGGATCTATTTTTGATTATGTTTACTTTTGTTTTTTATATATGGGGAGCGACCCTTTAGGCAAGGTCACTCCCCTGGGAGACAAATTGTAATTAGGCAATTTCTGCCCCCTTTGGGGGCAGATCGGCCTATTATGGTTAGGCCAATCTGCCCCCAAGGGTAGCAGAAACCACTAGGCACCAGGGATTTTTATTTTTTTGCTGCACAGTTTTTTTTCTCTGCCCAAATGATTTTAGAACTGATCAGGGTATGTTTGACAAATAACTTCTTTTTAACAAAAAGATTTATCATCCAACCCAAGGGAGTCTGATGAACACCTGTTTTGCCCCCAGCTATGTGAAATTATTCCTGGGTTGGTGGAAGGAGCAGGTGGTCGGGAACATAGACCTGGTGGATATGCATGTACTCCTCTGGGTTTGTTTTATTGATGACATCTTTTGTATTTGGAAAGGTGATGTGAACTCAGCACTAAGATTTGTAGAAAAGTTGAATGGCAATGATTTAAATTAGAAATTTACTAGCCAGATTAATGCTAAGACAATAGAGTTTCTGAATTTGCATGTATGGGAGGAGAATAGTAGACTTGAGAATAGGATGTATTGGAAGAAGTGAGCAGGAAACAGTTTGGTGCATGTGAGCAGCTGTCATCAAGTTGGCATAATCAGTAGTATCCCCTGAGGAAAATTCTTAAGAGCTAGAAACAACTGCATTTCTGATGAGGCATTCGGATTGGAGGTAGAAACAATGAAGATTTTTAAGGAGAGAGGATACTCTTAGAAGATTATCAATAGCACCCTGAAAAGGGTGAAAAGATTTAAAGGGGATGATTTATTAGTGCTAGGGAAAAGACAGAAGGATGAAGCTGAATTAGTGAAGATCATTACTACATTCCACTGTCAGTCAGGTGAAGTGAGAAAAACCATGAAAAAATCCTTGCCAATATTGAAAACTGATGAAACATTTGAGAAGAATTTGGATGATCATCCACAAATAACATTTAACAAAATCCCCTCTCTGAAAGAAAAAGAGAAAGGCCCAGTGATAGAGGGATTCTACTCTTGTCGGAGATGCAAGGCTTGTAGAAGCAGTAAGAACTGTAAGAAGATAGATTTTCCATCTGCACCAAAACCATTTGTTATTAGGAAGAACCTAACCTGTAATTCAAATTGCAGTGTCTCTGTGCTCAGATACCCATGTAACAAATATTAGAACATTGGAATGTTAGCAGCTCCATTGAAAACAATGGAGTGCTCCTGTCTTTTACTGGCTGGTAAAAGCCCGGAGCGCCAACATTCCAGTCTTCTTTGTTCACAGCAACAGCTGTGAACAAAGCCTCACGGAGCCTGAGGGGATTTTAATCCCCTCCGGTTCCGTGAAGCCTTTGTTTTATTTTTGAGAACATTCTGCCCTCTAATGGCAGAATGTTCGAATAGCCTTAGAACCCGCCATAGCGGGCTCTACAGGCTATTAAAGGCCCTCTCCCTTGTTAAAGGCCCTAGCCTTCGGCTCGGGCCTTTAACGCGGGAGCGGGCCTTTAATAGTCGATAGAGCCCACTACGGCAGGTTCTAAAGCTATATTATGTGGGAAGCACAATACATCTGGCTCAAAAGAGTTTTAGAGCACATGAGAGCGAGAGTACATGAGGATAAACATACCCTGTAGCAAGACATTTTAAAGTATATCATGAGAAAGGGGACAACCTTCTGCAGTTCATGGTACTAGACAGGATCTTTTTCAAAGAGAGAGGAGTCAATAGGACACTTGAGTTAAGGAGATTAAAGTCAAGAATCATTACAGGATACAGTACCATACATCCAATAGGATTGAACCTTGACAAACAATTGGCAGTTAATCTAGGTTAAATGTAATTTTATGGAATAGTTTTATAAATAAGTGGGAAAGTATTTAATTTGGTGAGAGAACAGTTAATTGTGACGCCTCTGGAGGAGTAATAGAAGTAATTTGGTGTTTTTTTAGTATATTGTTTTAAAATATGTTTTCACTTATTTTTAGTATTTCAACGGATGTTGTAAAAAGCGGAGGCCAACTGGTGGATTGAGGGACATCTATCTTTATTACAAAATAGCCATTGTATTGTTTTTTTGAGAGATGATTGGCCTATTTTTGCATAATTATTGGAGATGGGACCCCTTTAGTGAGATTAATGGGTATTCTTAGGAAAATAATAAGTTGCAGACCACTGGAGCATACATGTTTGTTTAAACAGTATAAAGGAGATGATTATAGTAGTACTGTGTGGGGTGTTGATAATAGAATTGGGGTGCCCACTAGGGCGTTATTGTGTTAGAAGCAATGCAAAGGAAGTACAAATGTAAAAATGCAATTACATATTGTGATAAATGTAATGCAAAACAAGTAAAAATGTAAAAATTCAATGATATATTAATAGTGAGGATTGTATATGAAATCTTAAGGGGGGAAATGTAAGATATTAAGATATGTATATGTACTAAAAGGTGGCTGCCAGTATACACTCATCAATGGTAGATTTGAGGTTTTAGTCAATTTTGTATGCCACTATGAGAGTTTTGTTTAAAATGATGTTTGTTTTTGTGTTAAAGTTACCTGTAATGAAGGAGACTGGTTTTCGGAAATGCGTAGGGTAATTGTGTTCGCTGTCACTTATTAGCAAGTAAAATGGTACAAAAAAAGTGAAGCTGCTGGTCGTGGTTGCTTGTTCAGCGCAAGCATGGAGAAACTGAAGTGTTTTCGATGTGAGGGGAGTCGCTATCCTATTATGACCTGTAGCGGTTTGTTTGATATATATCTCCTACTGTCGGTCGCCACTAAGTAGTCATTATTTATAGTTAGGACCTAGGACCTGGTTTCCATTGAAAAAGCGTTTTTGACTTGCCTATATCATTGGCGCTGTTTGACGAGAATCTTGTTGTACCTAGGAAGTTTCAGGGTGAACCTTCAAGAGGGGGCAGAGAAAAAGGGGGTCAAATAAAGTGTGTTTCCCATTATAATTCCCATAGGCAATTTGAACACAACTACAGCCTGAACTGCTGGACGGAATTACACCAAATTCAGCAGAAAGTTAGGTTTGGTCCAGAAAGAAGCCTTTTTGTTATTTGCTGTGAGTCTGTTCAGTAAGTTTTAAGATATTAAAAGACAAACATATATGTATATCTGGAGACGCAAAGGCTTTGTGAATGCAGCTGAACTAGTGCTGAGATCTGTTTGGCTGTCAACACTTCAAGCCAGGAAGTGTTGGCAGCCATTTTAGGACTCAGCTTTAGTCAGTTCCCAGAATTTTTTTTAAAGAAAGGGGCAGGGATGCCCTGACTCCTTAGTTCTGGTCCCAGAGGTACCTCACCTAGGCAAAAAAAAAAAAGTTTTTAGAAAGTTTTGCTGAAAATTGCAGCAGAGCCACAAATCTGGCAAAAAAAAGAAACAAGCACAGGCTCTGCACTTGTTTTGAATAGAGCCCCAAGGTGGGCAAGAACGTTTTTTTTTTTTAAAAGAGAGGGGTGCACGGGGACCCCTACTAAGGCTAATTGAGCCCCAGGGACCATAGCCTCTCTGGGGCTTTGTTTTTAATAATTGAGGGGCGCTGTGCAGATTCCAAGCCTGGACTTCTAAGAAGCTCCGGGGACCACCACCTCCCCAGGGCTTTGTTTCAAATCATGGAGGGGGGCTGTGTGGCCCCTGTCCTGGGCCATATAGATCCCTGTGGACCACCACCCCCCGGGGATATAGCTGTTAGCTCTGATTTGGCAGGAGCTTTGACATCTCCTGTAAAGTCAGGGCAAAAAAACACTCCACTCCCAGGAAGCGAGAGCTGTGAAACCGCTCTCTCTTGCTGGGAACAGAGTTTTCATCTGTTTCTCTGCCCACAGAGACGCAGACAGGGAGAGAGACAAACTTATTTCTCTCACACACAGGGAGCTGCATGTTTAGCAGCTCCCTGTGTGTGAGAGAGATTCTGACTCCTGCAGGAGGTGGGGAGCTGGCTGGGACCATATGGCCATTCAGGCTTTCTCTGCAGTCTCCAATGCTGCTGACTGTGTTCCCTGGGGGGAACACAGGAGACATGGCCGGGCCCCATGAACAGGGGTCCCCAGGGTAAATATCGGCCCAGGCATAGAGGCTGTACAGCCCCTGCCCCTACTGAATGAATGCTGGGCCTTGGGGGATGGGGTGCCAGGGGCCGAGAGGCTAAGCTAGAGGCCAAAATCCACACCTACGCGCTTTGCAAAAAACAGTTCAGTTTTCTTTGGGAAAGTGTGATGTGTTCATGTTGTGTTTTGGGGCATTTCCTGCTGCGGGCATTCAACCTACCTACACAAGTGAGGTGTCATTTTTATCAGGAGTCTTGGGGGAACACAGAATAGAAGAACAAGCATTATTGCCAATTGTTTTTCTCTACATTTTTGACTTCCAAATGTAAGGCAGTGTCTACGAAAGAAGTCATTTTGAGAAATGCCCTATAAACCACATGCTAGTATAGGGCCCCCCAAATTCAGAGATGCGCAAATAACCACTGTTTCTAAACTCCTTATCTTGTGCCCATTTCGGAAATACAAAGGTTTCCTTAATACCTATGTTTCACTCTGTATATTTTACCAAATGAATTGCTGTCTACCAGGTATACAATGAAAACCCATTGAAAGGTGCAGCTCTTTTATTGGCTCTAGGTACTCAGGGTTCTTGATGAACCTACAAGCCCTATATATCTCCGCAACTGGAAAAGTCCAGCAGATGTAACAGTATATTGCTTTAAAAAATCTGCCATAGATGGAAAAAGTTACAGAAGAAAACGTGGACAGAAATGGCTGTTCTTTTCACCTCAATTTCAATATTTTTTTCAGCTGTTATTTTCTGTACGAAAATCTTGAATGATCTACACAAATGACCCACTGCTGAATTCAGAATTGATTCTACTTCTCAGAAATGCTTAGCTGTCCAGGATCAAGCATTGTTTTCACGTCCATTTCTGTCACTAACTGGAAGAAGGCTGAAAGCAAAAAAAATAGTAAAAATGGTGTATGTTCCTGTAAAATACCAAAACTGTGTTGAAAAATGTAGTTTTCTGATTCAAGTCTGCCTGTTCCTGAAAGCTGCAAAGATGGTTATTTTAGCACTGCAAATGCTTTGTTGATGCCATTTGCAGGGAAAAACACAGATGCTTTCTTCTGCAGCACCTTTTTCCCATTTTTCAGAAAAAACATACATTTTAGCTATATTTTGGCTAATTTCTTGGTCTCTTCCAGTGCAACCCACAAACTCTGGGTACCATAGTTGGGAAAAAAGGACAACAATTTGGCATTGATTGCTTATGTGCACAAAAAGTTAGGTGGGCCTAAGTGCGAACTAGCCCAAATAGCCACAAAAGGGTTCCGCATGGGGGGGGCAGCAGCTAGGGGGTTAAAGTAAAGTAGTTCATTACTATACATTACTCCAAACACCACCAATCCCTCAACTACCCTACCCAGGGCATGCATGGCTGAATGCTGTATACGGCAGGGGTTGGCCACAGGGCTTGTCTCTTTGGATGAGACAATAGGAGAGTGTCTTTGGGCATGAGAGTAGCTGTGAGAGTGTGTCTGGGTGTAAGAGTGGGTGTGAGAGGGTCTCTGTGGGTGTTAGAGGGGGTGTGAGAGTGACTGATTGCACTCCAGTAGATGAAAAATTAATTCACCTTCATGAAGGATTTCAGATCATTTTTCAATATGGAATCGCATAGTAAACATACTTGCTTTTCCTTTGCAAAGCCCAGGACTTAGTATCATTTGTCCTTTTCAGAAGTAGAGCTTCAACTGGGACACCCACAATGTTTATATTTCTAAGTGCTTCTTGTTGAGGTTTAATTTCTGTGAAATGAGCATTATGGCTAGAAGGGAAGCTCACCTGCTCGTTGATTGAATAAAAGTCCACAGTTTTGCACAAAATGTCTATCTAACTCGAGCACTTTCTGCTGGTTAGGTAACAAGTGTTAAATGTCCACTGTGGAGGGAGGGGGGCCGTGTGACACCCCTCCCAGCATATTTTGCCTCTGGGGACCCCATGCCCTGGGGCCCAGTATAACTCCATGGGGATGGGCCACGCGGTCACCTACCCCAGCTAACTACAGCCCCTGAGACTCATACCCTGGGGTCCAGACTTTTTACATTTTTGGGGGGGTGAAGTGACCCCTTCCCCTGGCCAATTCCGGCCCTGTTAACCCTATCCCCTGGGGCTGATTATAATTCCATGGGGTGGGCCACGTGGTCCCACTCCCCCAGGCCCCATTCTCACCATGTACATTTTGTTTGAGGGAGGGCTGCTGAACGGCCCCACTACCCAGCCTGATTTCAGCCCTAGGGACTCCATCCCCTGGGGCATGGCCTTCTGTGCTGGGTGCCCACAGGGTATCCAGTGTGTGTTGGAGAATGCAGGGGGAGCCTCAAGGCCTCCACAGTCTCAGCTAGCTTCCCACCATCTGCAGCATTCAGCATTGCTGTCACAGACAGGTAACTGCTAACTATGCAGCTCCATCTCTGTGAGAGGGAATTGTTTCCTCAGTTTCCCTTCCTGCATTTCTGTGGGCAGGGAAACTGAGGAAACATCCGCTTCATGAAAGCAAGAGATATTTGACAGTTCTCACTTGCTGGAACCTGAGTGTTCTAACTTATCAGGAGCTGTTAAAGTTCCCAGAAGTCGGAGTAAACAGCTATGTCTCAGGGTTGGGCAGCCCAGGACATTGCAGGAGCCGGCCCTGAGGGGGTGACAGTCCAGACGGCCATGTGAAGCTCCTTGAAGGGGGCTATGTGACCCCCTCCAATGTGGTATTTGCCCTGGGGATTTGGTGGTCACTGGGGCTAGGGGTCCTCAACAGACCCCCTTCAGTCTTTTATTTTGGCCCCATGGACGTGCCAGTCCCCAGGGCTGCAGGAGGGTTGTGTGGCCCTCACATGTAATTCAATATTTACTCCAGACAGGTGGCAGGTCCCCAGGACTGTGGGAGAGGCCTCCCCATATCAAATTACAGTTTTGACCAGGGGAAGTGGTGGTCCCGGGGCCGCAGGGCTTCACCGCGTATTAGTCTCTTATTGCCCTGGGGAAGTGGCAGTCCCCAGGCCAAATATAAGCCCTAGGAGGGAGGCATCTCCCTCCTTTTTAAGCCTTAGTGTCCCTGGACCAGCATGACCTGAGGGCAAAAAAAAAATAGGTGGGAGATCCAGATTCATGGATTTTCCTGACATTTCTTTAAAAAAATGCTTTTTAGCTCTGGTGGGGACTATCATGGAGCCCTAGACCAAGGCTAGAGATTCAAAGTGACACTACCCTGGGACGTTTTCTTTTTTTTAACCTTTTTCTGGGACTTGGCTGAAGCCAAGTCCAAAGATGTCTGCCAACCATTCCTTGCTGAAGCGTTGGCAGCCAATCAGATATCAGCACTGGGCCAGTTGCATCTACGGTGTATCCGCAGGCCCAAATATATCATTTTTTTGCCCTTTAATACCTATAAAACAACTAAATGGATTTACACAAATTCACAAAAGCATGCTTTCTGGACCAAGTGCTAGTTTCTGCCAAATTTGGTGAAATTCCGTCCAGAGGTTCGGGCTGTAGATGTGTTCTAAATCCCTATGGGAAATTGCTTGGGCAAAACGTGTTTTGGGACCCCCTTTTTCTCTGCCCCGGCTAGACGGATCACCCAGAAACTTTCAACACAGCAGCTGAACTGACCAAACTATACATTTTGAAAATGTCATGAAGATTTGTCAAGCAGCGCCAAAGTTATTGACTAAAATTCCTAGGAAAACGAAGTCCTACCTATAACTGCCTATTGGCAATCGCCAGTAGGTTATGGTTATATCTATCTATCTTTCTATCTATCTATCTATCTATCTATCTATCTATCTATCTATCTATCTATCTATCTATGTATTTATCTATCAATCAATCTATCTATCTATCTATATCTTCCTTAAAAAAAACAAAGGTTTCACGTGAAGTCATAGTTAGGATATGAATTTACTTGAAAAAAGCCATACAAATTCTACAGTTTATATGGTAAGATCAAGTAACAATAACTCATGCCCTAAGGTAACTACAACTTGCATCCCTGCCCTGCACAGTTTTCTTCTCAATAATTTTACTGCAAATGTTACATTGATATTATCAATGAGGTTATCAAAGATATCACGAGTGAAGTAATATGTGGGGTAATTAGCAGTGCATAGCGAGGGCACAAGTTATAGTTACTTGAGCTAACCTCAACTATGACTGCTGAATTTCTATGGTTTTGTGTGAGTCAATTCACTATAACGTTATAGCAAGACTATAACTTCCCTTCAACCTTTGGCTTTTTCAGTTAATTTCTATTCTTTTAACATAAAGTAATTTGAATTAGTGTATGTTAATCAAACCACCGACGCTCACAACCTCTAGCCGAGCGTGACGGGGGTTGACCGCAGTGCCTGTGGCAAAGGCCTGCAGTCAGTGCCCTATAACCACCAAACCCCGTGGCGGGGTTGGACTGCAGGGCCTGGCCTGCAGCCAGACCCTGTGGCTAATCCCTTATAACCACTCAACACTAAATGCATATGTCCCTGAGCGGGTCTGTGAATGTGTGCATGAGTACCTCAGTGTATTTGTCATTGATGGATGGGGCTCTGAGTGGGTCTGTAAATGGGTGCATGAGTATGTGAATGGGTGTCTGAGTAGATGTATGACTCTGAGAAGGTTTGTGAGTGGATGCATGACTGTCTGAGTGGGTCTCTGAGAAGGTGCATGCTTGTCTTCGTGTCTATTATTGCGTTCATGAGTGTCTGAGTTGGACTGTGAATAGGTGCATGAGGGTCTGAGTTGGTCAGTGAGTGGGGGCATGAGTGTCTGAGTGGGTATGTGAATGGGTGCATGAGGGTCTAAGTGGGCCTGTGAGTGGGTGTGCGAGTCTCTGAGTGAGTCTGTGAGTGAGTGCATGAGTTTCTTAGTGGATCTGTGAGTGAGTGCACACGTCTCTGAGTGGGTCTGTGAGTGGCTGCATGAGCTTGAATGGGTTTGTGAGTGGGTGCATGAATGTCCAAGAGGGTCTGTGACTGGATGCTTGAATGTCCGAGGGGGTCTGTGAGTGGGTGCATGAGTAGCTATGTGGGTCTGTGAATGGGTGCATGAGTGTCTGAGTGGGTCTGTGAGTGAGTACAAGAGTCTCTGAGTGGTTCTGTGAGTTGGTGCATGAGTGTCTGAGTGTGTCTGTGAGTGGGACATGAGTGTCTGTGTGGGTGTATCAGTAGCTGTGTGAGTGACTCAGCCACAGAGAAACCTCACATGCCCTTTAATCCAACGCGTCCACAGCTTTGCACCAAATATCTATCCAAGTGGAATTCTTTCTGCCTCCTTGGGTAAATGTCCAGTGTGTATTCTACACTATAGCTGTGTAACGGAGCACACGGAAATGTCACCAATGACCATGTGTGCGTTTTGGCAACATCGTTGTTCCTGGTGCGCCTTTCTCTAGAATTCTGTGATATCATGAATCCTCCTATAGCGAGATCAACAAGACTACAAAGACTTAAATCTGCACCAAAACATGGTGTTTCCTCTCATCTGTATTAGGTACATGCTTCTTTTTATTGTGGAGATGTCCTCATATTCCTTGGCCTCAAGAACACTTCACCCAAATCAGCAGTAAAGTCAGTGTTGGTAAGCTGTCCGTCATCCTGGCAAAATGTGGAAGACGTTTGCATACTGCTAAGGTGAATGATGCAGGGACAAGCAGGTAGAGGTTCAAGGTGATTTGCACATGTGCATACTCGTGGCAATTTCAATGGAGAACCATGGATTCTTCTATCACCATGAGAGGACAAGAAAGAACCCACTCATCATAGTCATATACAGTTTGCTCTCCAATTAATCAGCAATGAATTCACCTCCATGAAGGATTTAAGATTGTTTTGCGAAATATAACCACCCCATGAACAGTGACATATCAATAACCCTCGCAGCCACCTGGTGAGGGCTGGCACCAAGCTCCAGAGGGTCCCCCAGGCACTTTGAATGGGCCTGTGGCCTGAGGGCTCCTGACTAGGACCAAGCATGGGCTCAAGGCTGGCTTTAAGGTGATATGACCAGTGCACTGACTTTGGTGCAGGCACTGTGATTAAAAATAACATTGGTTTTAAAGCACTTGAACTTGCTTTTGCATCCATGTTTTCAGGCGACATTGAAAATGTCAAGAAAACTCTGGTGATTAATGTAACTGCTGTTCAGAGATTCAATTGTTTTCCAATGGCAGTTTTTAATCATCACAAAGTTGAACAAAGGGATAATGTGCAGTTCACAAAACTAAATAAACTATGAGTAGTGCTTTAAAAAAGAAATGTATATCAGAGAGGGGCTATGGAGAGGTGATGGGTACTGTTGGAGAGTGGTAGTGAGGGAACTTGTGGAGAAGAAAGTCATGAGGGGGGCACCATAAAAGACTGTTGCACCAGGTGCCACCAGTGCTAAAGCCGCCCCTGCATGGGCGGACCCTTCATGTATTTTACAGAGGGGTCTCCTCAAGTTTTGTTATGTTACTGCCGGTAAACAAAATTAATAGAGAATGGAGGCTGTGCACTCCCCCCCTCCCTGGGCCATTCGCAGCCTCAGTGGACATCATCCCCTGGGGCATAGCCTTCATTCAAAATGGGAGGGGGGATCCATGGACCACTCTTCCCGGGCTGATCTTGGCCCCATGGACCTCATCCCTCAGCCCTGGCATTCATTCAATATGGGAGAGGGTCGCACACCTCCTCCCTGGGCCAACTAAACCTACTAAACCTATACATTTATTGAAAGTAGACACCTAGGAGAATCCAGAATGAGGTGACTTGTGGGGCTCTCAGCAGGTTCTGTCACTCAGAATCCTTTGCAAACCTCAAAATGTGGCCAAAAAAACACGTTTGCTGCACATTTCAGCGATGTAAAGTTCTTGAATCTGAGGGTAGCCACACATTTTTTTTCCTCCCAGCATTCCCCAAGTCTCCCGATAAAAATGGCACCTCACTTGTGTGGGTAGGCCTAGTGTCTGTGTCAGGAATGGATCACACAACGGTCAATGTTAGTCCTTACATGAGGGCAACACCCTGGGGTGATCTATTCCTGATGCAGACACTAGGTACAGGCACTCAAGTGGGGTAGCGTTTTTATCAGGACAGGTGTGGAAACAATGGGTGGCAGGAATTTTGTGGATCCCAGCATATTCCTGTAGTTTGTGTGACAGAAATGCAAGAAAATATAGAAAATATAGAGTTTTTATTCAGCATTACACATTTGCAGGGTATTCTGGGTAAGAAAACGTTGGGGAATTCACACAAGCCACACCTCTGTGGACTTCGCTGGGTGTCTAGTCCCCAGAAATGTCTGGGTTTAGTAGGTTTCCCTATAGGACTGCAGAGCCCAGGACCAAAAACGCAGGTGCCTGCCTTACAAAACCAGGTTGATTTGTGATGGGTAATTTTGATGTCTCCACAATACGATTTGGGCGGTGGAATTTGTTGCTGAACTAAATTGGGGAGCTCCCAAGAAAGCACTGCTCTCTGAGTTGGGATAAGTCAGAATCTATATCAGTTTCTGGTGTCTCAGTCTCTGAACCTAGGTCAGAGATGCCCTCCATAACTTGAGTTAGGGCTTGAGCAGCAGTCATCCAACAAGACGCCATTTCTGCTACTGGCTAAACTGTAGCTCTAAAGCAAAATTGCTGGTGTGTGTGTGTGATGCATGCAACAGTAAAGGTCACCTTACCTTCGCTTCTTCCCTCAAGCAGCATGTTCTCTCAAGACACTCAAAAAACTAAAAAGACACATTGGGGGTCATTCTGACCTTGGCGGTAAAAGGGCCATACCGCCGGTCAGAACTCCGCCATACTACCGCCGCGGCCGCGGTACACCGCCACGGTCATTCTGACCACCAACTGTGAATCCACCAAAAACCCGACATCCAAGGAAGGCCGCCTCATCAGCGGGCCGCGGAAAACTGGAGATGACCAAACCTCCACTGCCACGCCAACACAAACACGCCCATGCCATTCTGACCCACCAATCCACGCGGCGGTCTTTCAACCGCGGTATTCCATTGGCGGTACACACCGCCGCGCTCAAAATACACACACACATACAAAACACTGCCACATTGGGCAATTTGAAATACACACACCTGACACACATACCAACAACACTCCCACACATCCATACAACTATAAAACACACACCCACATCACCCACAAACCCCTACGACCGAAGATCAGAGACGAAGGAGAGAGAGACACATCACAGAATAGAGAGCTACATCACACAGAGGCACACTACACCATCACACACACCACATAGAAGCACAAAGCACCACACACCAACACACTCATCACCATATACACCACCCCACACCTCATCCACACCACCCCATGGCACCCCAAAGGCACCCACGCTTTTCGGACCAAGAACTCCGGGTCATGGTGGAGAAAATCATAAGAGTTGAACCGCAGCTCTTCGGCTCACAGGTGCAGCACACCACTATAGCCAGGAAGGCAGAGCTATGGCAGCGGATCGTGGACAGGGTCAACGCGGTGGGACAGCATCCCAGAAATCGAGACGACATCCGCAAACGACTTAAGGGGAAAGGTGCGCTTGATGGTCTCGCGACACAACATCGCAGTGCAGAAGACTGGCGGGGGACCCCCACCCACTCCACCCGAATTCACAGCATGGGAGCAAGAGGTACTAAACATCCTGCATCCTGATGGCCTCGCTGGAGTACACGGAGGAATGGACTCTGGTAAGTACAATCTCAACTACTTCACCCCCCCCCAGCATGCTAACTCCCACCCCCACCCTCACCCCCAACCCCCATCACACATCCTCCCTGAGTATGTCTCTCCAGCACAACCCACCCAACACCAACCCCTGCATGCCCCCACAAACTATGGACACCCATCACCCAAGCATGACCACTGCACATACCCCCCCCCCAAAAAACACCCCCACAACACCTCCCCCAAGGGAATGGCAGCACTGGGGGACAAGGGCACCAATCAATGGCACGCAATAGCACACACAGAAACAATAACCATACTCTCTTACCCCATGCAGGACCCGAACGCCAACACACCGGCCAGGAGGGTCCAGAAATGTCCATCCCCCCCCCGGAAGAGGCCCCCAGTGATGACAGCAGCTCTGTCGACCTGGAACCTGATGACCAGCCCGGACCATCGGGGACCTCTGGACAGTCGGTTCCCCACACAAAGGCCACAGCAGACCCAACCCCCTCTGGGACCAACAGCACAGCTCCCACCCAGCGGGCCCATGCCTCTGTCTCTAGGACAGGACAATCAGCGGTGTGTCTGCCACTACAGGGCACCCAGGCTAACCCACCACCCCAACAACAACAGGGACCTGGGGGCAGTGGTAGTGGGCACACCGTCCAGGGGAGAGAGGCCGGGGGAAACAGGGCAACTTGGAGGGCTGCTGTGCGACAGGGGGGGAGGAGAGGCCCAGGGAACCCACTCTCCAAGAGGCCCTCACCACCATCATGGCAGCCTACCACCACTCCCAAGAGACGATGGCGACGGTACTGGCCAGGTTCCAGGAGATCCAGGCACAGCAGGAGGAACGCTACATGGGGTTCACCAATCAACTCACCAACATCTCTACCGCTATGGGGAGCATAGTCCAGGCCCTCAACCGGATAGAAGACACGTTGCGGGACCGTGTGGCACCACACAGGGCCCCTGTCACTAGCCAGGAACAGCCTACCACCTCCGCCGGCGCTAGTGGACAGGAGGCCCCACCACAACGACAGGCCACCAGAACCTGACCTCCTGCTGAAGAACAACCACCCCGCAAGAGGAGCCTGAGATCCAAAAAATCGACAGAGTAGGATGTCAAGACCCCCGCCAGCATGAGACACCCCCTGAAGTCATCCCACTGTCCCACATTGCCACCCTGTCCAACCTTGAACTGCCCCTGCTCCATCCTTCCACAGGCATATGGACAATGCACCTGTGAGACTGAGAACTGGACTCTGCCATGGCCATTACTCCACCCCCACCCATCACCGTGTTTATATCATGTACCATTATCTAGCACAAAAAATAAATCACTCAATGCACTGAAATCAAACAGGAGTCAGGCTGTATTATTTACAAATGTATAACACATTACCGATCAATTATGTTCTGTTAACTTTGTGCTGAACACATACCGAGATCAATAAGCATTAGTCCATGGGCTAACCAAGCAGTAGTCACGGAGTGGGTCATACAGCACTGAAAAGGGAAGGGAAAATCAAACATCATTTTAAAAGAACTGGGGGGTCATAGACAAAGTTGAGAAGCAGGAGGCTTGCAGGAAAAGTAAAATGGCGTGGTTGATTCTTACCTGTGTGCTACTAAAAATACTGTTGGATAACTCTGTCCCTGTTGTCTGTGTCGTCCTCTGAGTCTTCCTCCTCTTCACTCTCCGCAGGCTCCACAGCTGCTTCAACACCACCATCTGGACCATCCTCCTGCAGGAAAGGCACCTGACGTCGCAATGCCAGATTGTGAAGCATACAGCAGGCCACGATGATCTGGCACACCTTCTTTGGTGAGTACATCAGGGATCCCCCTGTCATATGCAGGCACCTAAATCTGGCCTTCAGGAGCCCAAAGGTCCTTTCTATGATCCTCCTAGTTCGCCCATGGGCCTCATTGTACCGTTCCTCAGCCCTGGTCCGGGGATTCCTCACTGGGGTCAATAGCCAAGGCAGGTTGGGGTAACCAGAGTCACCTATTAGCCACACACGTTGTCTCTGTAGCTGTTCCATCACATAAGGGATGCTGCTATTACGCATCACATACGCGTCATGCACTGACCCAGGGAACATGGCATTCACATGGGAGATGCACTGGTCAGCCAAACAGACCACCTGGACGTTCATTGAATGGTAACTTTTCCTGTTTCTGTACACCTGCTCATCGTCTTTTGGGGGGACTAAGGCTACATGGGTCCCATCAATGGCACCAATGATGTTGGGAATATGTCCAAGGGCATAAAAATCACCCTTCACAGTGGCCAAATCACCCTCCTCAGGGAATATAATGTAACTCCGCATGTGTTTCGTCAGGGCAGACAACACTCTAGACAAAACTTTGGAAAACATAGGCTGAGACATTCCAGATGACATGGCCACTGTTGTCTGGAATGAGCCACTTGCAAGAAAATGGAGGGCTGACAGAACCTGCACCAGAGGGGGAATTCCTGTGTGTTGGCGGATGGGGGACATCAGGGCTGGCTCCAGCTGGGCACACAGTTCATGAATAGTGGCACGGTCAAGTCGGTATCGTAGTATGATGTGGCGTTCTTCCATTGTCGACAGGTCCACCAGCGGTCGGTACACGCGAGGATTCATCCTTCTCCTCGCAAGTCCCAGCGGACGGTGCCTAGGAATGACAACATGGAGCACAGAGTCAAGCCAATCACTGGTACGTTCACCACAGCTTGCATAGCACACGGTTATCTATGTTTTGAAAGGCGTGTATGTGTGGCAATGCAAGGCCTAGGCCTGTGTGTCGCAGTAGAAATTATGCCATGTGGGCCCTTGAAATGGCGGCTGCCTGACCTGTGAAGTGGGACAATGGGATGTGAGGTCAATGCGCAGGCGGAGCACACCGTGGCGGGAGGCGGTCGAAGACCGCTACACGGAGCCGCATTGGTTAACATTGAATGCTATGGGTTTCAGGAGCCAATGACGATGTGCGCCGGCGGTAGCTGTACGCACCGCCGCGGTACGCACCGCCACGGGCGTGACCGCCATTTTCTATCTGCCTAATCACTCGAGACCTGATCATCCACAGGAGAGGACCTATACTGAAAGTGCTGCTGTGACCTCGGTCTGGAAGTGACAATGGCTGCTGCGACTGGGGAAAGGGCCCCTGCCTTCACGTCTGAAGAGTTGGAGAAGCTGGTGGATGGGGTCCTCCCCCAGTATGCGTTACTCTACGGTCCTCCAGACCAACAGGTAAGTACACCGGGTGCACATGGAATGGGCGATGCCTGTGTGGAGTGGGGTGGATGTAAGTTGGTGGGGTGGGGGGCGAATGAGGAGTGCAACGCACGACAGATGAGAGCATGTGCCATATGGCAAGGTTGGGGAGGGGGGGGGCCAGTCACATCTAACATGCAGTAAGTTGATGAATGTTTCCTTCCCACCCTGTACATGTCACATAGGTCAGCGCCCATCAGAAAGTCGAGATTTGGCGTGCCATCGCCAAGGAAGTCCGGGCCCTGGGGGTCCACGTCAGACGGGGCACCCACTGCCGCAAGAGGTGGGAGGACATCCGCCGCAGAACCAGGAAGACCGCCGAGTCACTGCTGGGGATGGCCTCCCAACCTAGGAGGGGTGCCAGTCGTACCCTAACCCCCCTGATGTCCCGGATCCTGGTGGTGGCCTACCCTGATTTGGATGGGCACTTGAGAGCATCACAGCAGACACAAGGGGGTGAGTATCAGCACATTCTGCTATCTTTCTGCGCAGTGGAGGCGTCTGGGTGGGGGAGGAGGGTTGTGGGTGACATTAGGCCAGGGCGCTTTCTGTAGTGTAGTCCTCTCCCTTAGGCATGGCCCTGTGCTCCCGGCCCCCACCTCTGTAGGGTGACAAGTACAGCTATTGATGGTCCAGCCTCACACATCTGCGCGTTTGTCCTCTCTTGACCTGTTGACTTAGTCAGAAGTACTGAGTAGTGTACCCCGAATGCGCGGCTTAGTGCATGAGGCTCCTGTGTCTGTCCTCTCCGCCAACGGTGTTGACATTGCATGCACTCAACCTGGTCTTCTTTTTTCTCCCCCCCCCTTCTTCTTGATCTACTTGTGCATGTGTGCATTAGCATCATCAGGCGGAGGAGATTTGGCATCGGAGCACGAGGTTGCTGCAAGTCACAAGGCCCCGGTGGGCCCAGGAACAGACACCGAGGGCACCAGTGATCGGGAGGGCGAGGGGAGCACCACAACGGGGACCGGTGGTGAGAGCAGCGACACAGACACGTCCTCGGATGGGTGCTCCCTAGTGGTGGCGGAAACATCCGGGAGCCCCGCCTCTACAGGTACAGCCACCCAGCGCACCAGCCCCGCCCTCCCTGCAGCCCCTCAGCCTACGCTCCGTACCCGCTCGCCCAGGAAGGCGGGCGTCTCCTTCGCCCCAGGCACCTCAGCCCCTGCCCCTGTCACCCCTGCTGCCCTCAGTGCAGAGCTCATTGACCTTGTGAGGACGCTCATTGTTGGGCAGACTACCCTTTTGAATGCCATCCAGGGGGTAGAAAGGGAGGTGCATCGGAGCAATGCCTACCTGGAGGGCATTCATTCGGGTCAGGCTGCCCATCAACGATCGTTCACTGCTCTGGCCTCAGCACTGACGGCAGCCATTGTCCCTGTTTCCAGCCTCCCTCTTCTGACTGCCTCCAGCCTGTCTCTGTCTCCTGTTCCTCAGCCTATCCCATCCACACCATCTGACCAGCCTGCACACACCTCAACACCCAAGGCCAGCTCATCCAGACACAAGCACCACAGATCCCACAAACACTCACCCAAGCAACACCCAGATGCAGACATTCCAACAGTCACTGCCACCCCTGTGTCCCCCTCCTCCTCGTCTCCCTCCTCCCTCCCTGTGACGTCTACACTCACACCTACATGCACACCAACATCAGCCAGTGCTTCCATCACCACCACACCCTCCTGTACAGTCCGCACGCGTGCAGTCACCACCCCCACTGCCATTTACACGTCCCCTGTGTCCTCTCCCACTGTGTCTGTCACCCCCTCTTCCAAGACACACAAACGCAGGCAGCCACCCACCCAACAGCCATCCACCTCACGACAGCCTACAGCACCAGCACCTTCACCCAATGACAGCACACCTGACTCTCCTACAACCACATCCTCTTCCTCCACTCCCATCACCACTTCTCCTACCCTTTACCTTGGCCCTAAAAAAGTTTTCCTGGCTAATCTTGACCTCTTTCCCTCCGATAACCTACCCCCTCCATCTGCAAAGAGTCCCAAGAGCACCACAGCCACCACCAGCCCAGCTTCGGGTGTCACTGTTGTGCATGGGTTCTGGAGTCCACCCTTTGCCAGCAGTGACACCTCCATCAGCAGCAAGGACACATCCAGCCCCCCCCGGCAAGAGGACCAGGAAACACAAGGGCCGCCGTGCGAGGACTGACACGGCTGCCCCCAAGGAGCAAACTTCGCCCACTTCACCAGCCACATCATCTAGGGGAGGCAAGGGCCCGAGAGCCCCATCTAAGGAGCGTAAGGGCAGCAGGGCGGAGAAGTCAGGCAGCAGGAGCGCGGAGCAGGTGGGCCCCACATGCCACATCCCAGCTGGAAAGGAGGACACCAAAGGGCCCAGGACTCCGTCCCCGAAGGGTCCAGAAGCATCACGGTCGGAGGGCGACTGAGCAGGGAGTCCAGGCCAGGTCTGGCTCCCTTGACCTACTGGATGTGCACCGCTGAACAGGGCCCGCAGTGGAGAAGAGCACCGCTGAACAGGGCCCGCCGAGGAGAAGAGCACCGCTGAACAGGGCCCGCCGTGAAGAAGAGCACCGCTGAACAAGGCCCGCCGTGGAGAAGAGCACCGCTGAACAGGGCCCGCCGTGGAGAAGAGCACCGATGAACAGGGCCCGCCGTGGAGAAGAGCACCGCTGAACAGGGCCCGCCGTGGAGAAGAGCACCGCTGAACAGGGCCCGCCGTGGAGAAGAGCACCGCTGAACAGGGCCCGCCGTGAAGATAGGCACCGCTGAACAGGGCCCGCCGTGGAGAAGAGCACCGCTGAACAGGGCCCGCCGTGGAGAAGAGCACCGCTGAACAGGCCCGCCGTGGAGAAGAGCACCGCTGAACAGGGCCCGCCGTGAAGATAGGCACCGCTGAACAGGGCCCGCCGTGGAGAAGAGCACCGCTGAACAGGGCCCGCCGTGGAGAAGAGCACCGCTGAACAGGGCCCGCCGTGGAGAAGAGCACCGCTGAACAGGGCCCGCCGTGAAAATAGGCACCGCTGAACAGGGCCCGCCGTCTCAAGCACCGCTCCGCTGGGCCCTTCCTGTCATGCACCGCTCCGCTGGGCCCGCCGTCTCAAGCACCGCACCGCTGGGCCCTTCCTGTCAAGCACCGCTCCGCTGGGCCCCGCCGTCTCAAGCACTGCTCCGCTGGGCCCTTCCTGTCATGCACCGCTCCGCTGGGCCCCGCCGTCTCAAGCACCGCTCCGCTGGGCCCCGCCGTCTCAAGCACCGCTCCGCTGGGCCCTTCCTGTCATGCACCGCTCCGCTGGGCCCCGCCGTCTCAAGCACCGCACCGCTGGGCCCCGCCGTCTCAAGCACCGCACCGCTGGGCCCTTCCTGTCATGCACCGCTCCGCTGGGCCCCGCCGTCTCAAGCACCGCTCCGCTAGGCCCCGCTGTCTCAAGCACTGCTCCGCTGGGCCCCGCCGTCTCAAGCACTGCTCCGCTGGGCCCTTCCTGTCATGCACCGCTCCGCTGGGCCCCGCCGTCTCAAGCACCGCACCGCTGGGCCCCGCGGTCTCAAGCACCGCACCGCTGGGCCCTTCCTGTCATGCACCGCTCCGCTGGGCCCCGCCGTCTCAAGCACCGCACCGCTGGGCCCTTCCTGTCAAGCACCGCTCCGCTGGGCCCCGCCGTCTCAAGCACCGCTCCGCTGGGCCCTTCCTGTCATGCACCGCTCCGCTGGGCCCCGCCGTCTCAAGCACCGCTCCGCTGGGCCCTGCCGTCTCAAGCACTGCACCGCTGGGCCCTTCCTGTCAAGCACCGCTCCGCTGGGCCCCGCCGTCTCAAGCACCGCTCCGCTGGGCCCTTCCTGTCATGCACCGCTCCGTTGGGCCCCGCCGTCTCAAGCACCGCTCCGCTGGGCCCTTCCTGTCATGCACCGCTCCGCTGGGCCCCGCCGTCTCAAGCACCGCTCTGCTGGGCCCTTCCTGTCAAGCACTGTTTATGGTTCACTGTGCCCACCATGCCTCCTCCTTGAGCAGTGGACACTGTCATCCACCAGATGGACTGTGGCTTTGCACTCCCCAGGATGGTGAAGTGGGCAACCCACCCACTGTAGAGACTTGAGAGACTGTGGCTTTGCACTCCCCAGGATGGTGAAGTGGGCAACCCACCCACTGTAGAGACTTGAGAGACTGTGGCTTTGCACTCCCCAGGATGGTGAAGTGGGCAACCCACCCACTGGAGAGACTTGAGAGACTGTGGCTTTGCACTCCCCAGGATACATCAATGGGCATGGTGGCCCCTTTGTGGATCTGGCGTCGTGGACTCATGTGGCTGTGGTGCCTCCCCCTTCCCTTCCCCCTGAGGTGCCTGTATTTTTTCATCAGATGCCCCTGCAGTGTTCTCTCCAAAGGACTCAGGTCTCCTGTGTGGGCTTTGCCCTTGTGTCGCTACACTGTAGCCCACGGACTGTTCCATTTAACTTTCATGTACAGGACTAATTGCCTCGGTTCTCCATGGCAGTGTACATAGTATCATTTTGTTATGGATATTTTGCATAGTTGATCGCTCCATATCAGTCTATTTTTTATATAAAATTTTTGTCCCAATTTATTTCTGTCTTTGCATTCTTAAGGGGGGTTTGGGTGGTGTCACTGTACATTGTTGCTCTGCATTAGTGTGTACATAGTTTGGGGGGGGGGTCGCATATGTGTGTGCCGTAAGCCTCCCTCCTCCCCCCTCCCGTGTGTCGTAGGTGCAGTACTCACCGTTGTCGTCTGCGCCGGAGTTCGTACTCGTGGTAGATGAGAAGGTAGACGAGAGCAGGTAGGATGTTTAATTCGGGTTCCATGCTGTCCTCCTTCCTCGTGGAGTGTGTTTTGGTGCGCGTTTTCCCGTTCGTAGTCTGTTTCCGCCGTGTTTTTATCGACGGGGCTCCCGCCCCGGAAAAGGTGGCGGATTGGTGAGTTGTGATACTGTGGGCGGTACATTGTCTGCCGCCTGCCTGTTGGCGGTGACCGCCACGCTGTTTGTCTGCACCGCCGCGGCGGTCGTAGTGTTAATGTGGCGGCGTGTGTTGGCGGTTCCCGCCAGGGTCAGAATTCCATTTTTTCGACCGCCGGCCTGTTGGCGGGTTGGCCGCCGCTTTATCACTGACCACCAGGGTTAGAATCACCCCCATTATTACTTCACTTTGTCACATACCAATCGTCACAGTCTTTAACGCCTCTGGCGCCCAGTCTGAGAATCATTATTTGTAGTTCCACTCCCATGACCTCTTCCTCGGATTCCCTCACTACCACCCAGCAAAAGCGCCCTTCATCTCTCCACAGCCCCCCCACACATACATTTAATTTGTATTATAGTGCAAGTAATGGCAGGCTTTAGTAATTCACTCAGCTATTCACATAAAATACAGATTTGATCTTTGCAGTAGGCATATAAACCTTCTGCGTTACTTTATGGCATCAAAACTGCCACTAGACAAAAGTCAGATACTTTTTTAGCAGAAACATAATAACAAGAGTTAGCTTGGCTTTTTTATTGCTGCCTAAAAGGTACAGTTGAAACGAGTTGGTTGGAGTATGTGCATTGCTTTGAAGACGCGATCTGCAAGACTAGTGGCAAATACATATATATATATATATATATATATATATATATAAACACAACGCCTTATTCCTCAATAAGGCAACCGGCACTCCATGAATGTACAAAATAGGGTTTAATCTGTCCAAACAGGAACGCGTTTCGGCGTCTCCGCCTTTCTCAACCTGTGGGGGCCGCCATTTTTGCCCCATTTATATACACGTGATTATCTTAAAGCAACATTGTAACAAAAAATGAAATAGTGGTACTAGTACAACATAAAATGCTATTTGTGTCCATCATTGCAATTTCTCTTAAGAACAAACATATATATACACAGCTTAGGGGTAGAATTTACTGTATCACAGTTTTTATCTACATAGACTCAATCCTTATATAAAAGATATATGATAACTAAGAAAAATGTATCCTAAGCATGTTTTTCATCAGCTACGTAACTGCCACAAATTAATTGATTAAATATAATGAACAATAATTTACAGAAGACAAAACTAAACTGCATTACAATGGGCATATGTCATTGTACTACTATGACCACACATTCCACTCTAATCAATATTGTAATTATTTTGATTTTAATTTGATTTTAATTTTTATAATTATTATAAGGAGGTGGAGTACGTCTCCAGAGAAAAACCATACTAACTGGGAGAAAATATATATATATATATATATGACCTGGTGAAAGTGAATACACAATAGTGTCAACCCACATGTGTTAATACAAATGAATATATAATTCTTCACTAGAATTTAACCCTGTTGGTTCTCTAGAGTCTAATGTCAAAATGTATCTCGATTCTAACTTTCTCAGGTTTTTCTCCCTATCACCTCCACGGACATCTTTTCTAATGCCATCAATTACACTGTATTTGATACTTTCCATTCGTCCTGCATGAAAATCATGTACATGTCTGGCAACGGGGTACGAATCATCTTTGTTGGCTATGGCCCTAAAATGTTGGAGTATTCTTTTATGTACTTGGAGTTTAGTGCTGCCAACATATATCTTAGGACAGCTGCATTTTAAAATGTAAATTACATATTCACTCTTGCAGTCATATCTGCCCTTTATGGTGTGAATAGTTTTATCTCCTTGTTTAATGCTCTTAATACTTTCACCATTTTTACATGCTTTACATTTGTCGCATTTAAAAAATCCATCCTGCGATTTAAGCCAACTCCTTTGTAAAGTCTTCCCTTGCCGCACATCACTTTTCACAAGGATGTCTTTCACTGATGTCCCTTTTCTGTAAGTTATAGTGGGCCTGTTCCTCAAATTCATACCTATCACTGGGTCACTTTTCAACATATGCCAGTGTTTCTGTAAGATCTTTCTTAAGGACTCATGTGCCGTATTAAAAGTAGTTATGTATCTGACGTTGGCAGTATCTTTATGGATATCACTTGTCTTATTTACACCATTACTCTTTCTCTCTGAGGTAAACAACAGCTGATCTCTGGAGCGATATTTAACTCTTGCTGCACTGTGTTGTAAGGTCTCACTGAAATATCCTCTCTGTTTTAATCTATCCATCATGTTGTCTTGCACCTTAAGATAATCTTTTTCTTGGCTACAAATCCTCTTGGCTCTCAAAAATTCTCCAAAAGGAATGTTATTCTTTAAAGGTTGTGGATGATAACTTTTTGCATGCAAGATGCTGTTCCCTGCTGTTGCTTTCCTGAACAATGTAGTCTCAATTTTATTGTTTTCAATGAACACTCTGATATCTAGAAATTCAATCTCATGCTTATCAATTTTGCCAGTAAACCTCAAATTGCAACTGTTGATATTGATATCTTTTATAAAACTGGTGGCAGTTTCACAATCACCTTTCCAAATTATGAAAATATCATCGATGTATCTGAGCCAAAGGATGATATTGTCATTCCATTTATCTAGCGGAAAGTTATTAAGTACCTGTTCCTCCCACCAGCCCATAAATAAGTTGGCATAACTTGGAGCAAAGCATGTTCCCATCGCTGTACCGCATACCTGCTCAAATATCTCATTATTGAAGAAAAACATGTTATGTTGTAAACACCATTGTATCATATTGCTCAGCATTTTGCTGTGATGGTAAAAACTGATAGATCTCATTTTCAGAAAGTATTCTACCGCCTGGATCCCCAATTCATGTGGAATACTCGTATACAATGCTGTCACATCAAGCGTCATCAACAAAAATTCACTTTCCCAGCCAACATCAAAAATCCTCCTCAGAAAATCCCCACTGTCTTGCAAATATGAAGATAGATTTCTGACTAATGGTTGTAGGAATGTGTCTATGTATTGTGATACTGTTTCAAACAAACTCCCTTTGTTGGACACTATAGGTCTCCCAGGGGGTTTATGTACATCTTTGTGGATCTTTGGTATCAAATAAAATACCGGTAATTTAGGAAAATCTACTTTCAAAAAACCATACTCTTGTTGACTAATGAGACCTCTATCACGCCATTGTGTCAGTTCAAAATCAAATTGTCTTTTAATGTTCTGAACATGCTCTAGGTCAATTCTTTTGTAGCATTTACTGTCATTTAGTTGTTTATACGCTTCCTCCATGTATTGTTTTGTTGGCCAAATCACTACATTACCTCCTTTATCGGAGCCTCTTACTACGACATCTGGATTGTTGGACAATTTTTCTAATGTTTTATAATATCCACCCTTTTTACTTTTGGCTGCACTGACTGATCGCGTTCTCAAAATTTTTAATTCTTTTATCATAGTTTCTGAAAACTGATCAATCATGTCTCCACTGGGGGATGGAACAATCTTTGACTTAGGTTTGAAACCGGATGCTCCATCTTTGTTTAGACAGACTCCTTCAGACTCCAGTCTGCCAATCATCTGTTCTTCATTAATCTCTCCCATGGTACTGTCCTCTAGTTCCCAAAGTTCTCTCATTAATGAAACATCCTCAATTGTTAAATTGTGACTGACTGGTCTCTCTGCATTACCACTAGTTTCTTCTGTGCACTCCCCTTGTGTTATTGCCTTGTTACTTCTTACTTGATGGAGTTTTGACAATTTCAATTTACGTATAAATAAAAACAAATCTATTCGACTTTGCACATAATCAAAGTCACTAGGTTGGCAGTACGAGAGGCCTAACGATAAATTAGCTTTGTCCTCCTGATCTAATTGAATGTCTGACAAATTGACCACAGTTTTGTCATCTGTTAATACCGTTTGTTGCTGCGAGTCATCTTGCTTCCCTTGTCGCCGTGAATTTCTTTTGCCCCCTCATCTTTTTTTCCTCTGCCTCTTCCTCTTGATCGGGTTCCTCCTCTCCAAGGTCTGTGATTTGTTCTCCGATCCTTCCTTAAAAAATCAAACTCTTCTTGTAATGTAGTGTGTGACTTTATTTTGGATGCTTCTTCGAAATCTGTATCAGAGCTCTCACTCATACCTACATTGGATGTCCTTCTCACAGTATTTTGAAATTGGCCTACTGATTCCTTCACTTTCAATTGTCTCCAATAATCAAATTTCCTCGCAAATGTGTAAATTTGTCCCGTCTCATAATCAAATGCATCTCTATTAAATTTGCGTGATTTCTTAGAGATGATTTCTTCTTCAATCTTGGTCAATCGTTCTTCCATGGTATTACTTAAGGATTCAACTAACGTTTTATCGGAGAACACTTCAATTTGTTTGGTAACATCATCAATTTGCTCAATCACTTTCTCTCTCTCCATTTGGGCGTACTTGATCAATATTCTCATCATTCCTGCAGAACTTGCAGCGTTATGAGCTGCCCATTCTTTTAGAAGATCAGGATTAGGATCATCGTAGGTGGGCATGATAAGAATCCTTAGTCCCCTGGGTACTCTGTCCGCTTCCAAATACTTATTAAGCGTTTCACATTCCCACCATTTATTAAGTTCTTTCTTTTTCAACCTTTCTAATTCTTTAAATGCGCCATATATGTCTGTACTTCCTACTAGAGCCTCTCCCCTGGTTATTTGCTCTTTCTCATTGCTGGCACATTTGGCGAAGGCTAATTCTGCTCTCAATTTTCTATTTTCATAGACATTCGTGGTTTTATTAGCCATTGTTTGTATGTATAAACGTGGTTTGTAATTACGCTGTAGATGTCTTATCAAAAAACTGCCACTCGATCATCCAGCAAAGCCCCCTGGCTCGTTGTCAATGCTTGATTCAAATGACAGCCCAGGTAAAAGTTCCACATATTATTTCATGTTCGTTAACATTTGTTATCCGTTGTTATACGTTTCAGACCAATTACAACACAATTACAATTATAATTACAATTATGTTGTATTAGTACCACTATTTCATTTTTTGTTACAATGTTGCTTTATGATAATCACGTGTATATAAATGGGGCAAAAATGGCGGCCCCCACAGGTTGAGAAAGGCGGAGACGCCGAAACGCGTTCCTGTTTGGGCAGATTAAACCCTATTTTGTACATTCATGGAGTGCCGGCTGCCTTATTGAGGAATAAGGCGTTGTGTTTATGTTAGACGCGGTGGCGTGCGTCGTATTCAGGCACCATTGGCGGTTAGAAGCGGCAAGGGAATAGCCGTTCTTAAGTGTTTATATATATATATATATACATATATATATATATATATATATATATATTTAAATATATATTTTAAACCTATATATATATATGTAAAGAGATCACTTTTATATGTGGGTGTGGTTTCCCTGGGGGCTGATCGCAGCTCCCAGGGAAACGACGCACACATTGACAAAAGTGATCTCGCTATATATATATATATATATATATATATATAAATATATATATATATATATATAGATCTATATATGTCTATATATCTATATATAAATATATATATATATCGATATCTATATATGTATATATATATATATATATATATATATAGTTATATATATAGATTTACATATATTTTAGTATCTGTATGGTTTCCCTGGGTGAGCGATAGTGGACCTCAGGGAAACAATGCAGCTATTTAAAAAAAGTGACTTCCTGTCAGTTTCATTTTTTTACATGTTTTTGTATTATTTTTGATAATGGAGCCGATGGAGGTCATTCACTACAATGGAGAAAACACATTTAGCTATTTTTCCTTCACCAGGGCTTATAAAATCATTTTCTATAAAGTCACTGCTACTAGTTTCACTTCAGCCAACCATGGGGATACTTAGAGCATACTTTAGGGGTGACGTAATATGTAAAAATAAAGTAGCTGAGGACTTTGTAAGTACTTTTAATTCAAAAGACGATTTTGACGTTTACTTTAACTTAAAAACAGCCAGCAAGGCAGGCCTGCCTTTTAAATGACACAGGCACCACAGTAGTGCACCTGTGAACACACTACCTATCCTGGGGTCTGTAAACCCATGTCCTACCATACACTAGGAACTTATAGGTAGGTTGATACAGCCAATTATAATTAGCTTAATTTGCATATCCATTTTAATCAGAGCATAGGTCCTGAGACTGTCTCTGAGCTCACAATTTAAAAATACATCTTTTGGTAAAGTTGATTTTAAGATTGTATGTTTGAAAATGCCACTTTTGGAAAGTGAACATTTTCTTGCTTAAACCATTCTGTGACTCTGCCTGTTTGTAGATTCGCTGTCTGGGTCAGTTTGAGAATTGGGCTGTTTGCACCTCTCTCTAGACAATGACACAAAGGGATCTGGGGTGTAGCCTGCATATCCTGATGAGCCATATGTGCTAGGAGGGAGGGGAGGAGTGGTCACTCACACCTGAAAGGGCTGTGCCTGTCCTCACACAATGCAGTCTCCATTCCCCTGGTGCTTGTTGGGGCCTGGGCTGGGCAAGGCAAGATTTCACAAACAAGAGAGAATTTTCTTTGAAGTAAGCCTACTTTAAAGACTAAAATGGGTATGAGAGGGGCACCCAAAACCACAGACTTTAGATCACTTCTAGACATCAAGAGGAACCTCTGCCTGGATGATGGGGAGGAGAATATGACGGCCGGTGTCTCTCAGCAGTCCTGCTGAACGGCCGCAGCGCAATGATGGGCTGCACAGGACTCGCAGCATTATGAGGAAGACAAAGCAGGCTTAGCAGGGGAAAGTGATGCAACCCCCCTGACCCCACCTGAACTTACCTTGCTTGATCCGGCGTTTGGTGGACGCGTTCGCGTATGCCACCTCAGGCTTGCGGATGCGTTACAGCCCGTGTAACAACACAGTCTGAGGCGCGAGAGTCGGAGGAAGAGGCACCAAAAGTGAGCGCCGGTCATTGGAGGAGGGTGGCCCTGGAGGTAAGAAGGGTTTGGACCCTCACATCCAGAGTCGCGCTGAGAGGCGCGACGAGGGGAGACTTGGTCACTTGAATTTTATGCAAGTTTACAAGAAGTAGTAACCCCGATTTTTGTTACTCTGTTTAACAGCATACTCAAAGGTGAGAGCTTCTTGCCTAAATCTTTGAATGAATCAATAATCACTCTTATTTTGAAACCGGGGAAGGATCCTTTACTATGCGAATCTTACAGGCCAATTTCCTTGTTAAACAATTACTATAAATTGTTTGCTAATATTTTGGCTAATAGTTTGAGTTTGGTGATTGCCGGATTGATTCATGATGATCAGAAGGGCTTTTTAAGGGGCAGATATATGCATGAGTTGTTTCATGAGTTGATTGGAGCAATGGATTTAGCAACCGTATATAATTTACCTCTGGCAGTGATAACGTTGGACGCTACTAAAGCCTTTGATTGAGTGAACTGGGGCTTCCTAACTTCTATTTTAAAACATCTCAATTTTGGGGACAATTTCTCTAAGGCCGTGAAGAACATCTATAGAACCCCTGTAGCTAGACTAGTGCTAAATGGTGTTTTGACTGTACCATTTTGTATCGCAAGGGGAACTAGACAGGGTTGCCCCCTTTCTCCATTATTATTTAACCTATATATTGAACCTTTGGCCCTTATGATTAAGGGGGACCATCTGATTCAAACTTTTGTTTATAATAGTTGGAAGAAGAAAATCTCTGTATATGCGGATGATATCATGATTTATACTGAAAATCTGCCCCTTACAATGGAAAGGCTTGAATTATTAATATCACAATTTGGTCAAATTTCGGATTACGCAGTAAATATAGCTAAAACAGAAATAATGATTTGGAATATGAGTGATAGGCATGGTTTAATAAAAAATTAGATAAAATATTTGGGGGTTAAGGTTTGTAGTAAGATGGAGGATACTCCGGTTGAGAATTTAGGACATATTTCACGAGAGATAAACAAATTACTGTTGAGTTGGTCGCACTTGCCATTAAAATTATATGGTAGAGCGAATCTGGTTAAAATGTATATCCTCTCTAAGATTTCTTTTGTTTTCAATATGATTCAGTTATCTTTTGATAAGATAGGAATAAAAAAACTCCAGGCTAAGATAGACAGTTTTATTTGGGCCTCCAAGGGGATTAGGATAGCTAGGAAAAAGCTTAGAAGAAAATACGATAAAGGAGGGATTGCATTACGTGATATTCAGTTATACGCCTGGGCCTTTCAATTAAAGAATGTTAAGGGCTTATTGTCAGGGAACAGGTGGAGTTTACTAGAGAGAACTATGTTAATTTCTGAGCGGGAAGATGGACAGAAATTTATGTATAAATTTGGTCACCCTAAATATTTGTTAAAAAATGGATTCAAAGTGTTACAAGCCGCTGCTCGGCTTGGGGCACAGATAAGGAGAATTACAGGTCTGTCTTACTAAAGTGTTTATGCTCCCATTTGGGACTCCCCTGATACATCAGACTGTCTTAAAGATTCTCTTTCTCGACCTCTGAAAGAAGCAGGTATAGTGGATTGGGGTCAGATATTTTATGAAGGTAAATCAAAATCTTGGGAGGAACTTCTGTTGATGACACGTGAATCTTTATCTAGATTCTAGTATCTTCAATTACAAAGTTGGTCACACTCCTTGCAAGAAGTGGGAACTTATTCAAACGAGTTAGAGGAGCTACTGATTGATGGTCCTAGTAGTAGGAAAGAGGTAGCAGTTTATTATGGTCCGTTCTTAAACATTCTGGAGCAGGATCAGGATTTTCCTAGTTTGTTATGGGCTGATTTGGTTTGTAGGGAAGAGATCACTACTTTATGGTCAACTTCGTGGCAGCTTCTGTATAAGGTAGTAAAACCTGCTTCACTGAGAAAAAAACATCTTTTTGTTCTACATAGGGTGTATTATACCCCTAGGAAGATAGGTAAATAAATTTTGAATGACAGGCCCGGCCTGTAGGAAATGCGGTCTTGTGGAGGCTGACGAACTTCATATGTTTTTGTTTTGTCCCCAGATCTTAAGTTTTTGGAGGGAGGTTTTTGAAACTATAAAGAAAGTATTTTCTGTACAGGTAGATTGCTCTCCAGAATTCATATTATTTGGTTGGTCCCCCAAGATAGGTTGCTTGGGAGGTTATAAGAGGAGTCTACTATTCTATCTGATCTTGTTGGGTAGGAGGGAGATTTGTAAACATTGGTTATCTTTAATACCTCCGTCTCGGCTTAATTGGTTGTTATCTGTAACAAAAGTATGTAAGTCAGATCTTAGCTGCCTCCATATTAAAGGAGTTGTGGATTTATGGAAGCCCTGGTTGAATTGGATAGACCATGGCATTTGAGATATGACAAGAGGTATATAGGTAAAAAGTTGTCCGATGATTAAGGTATATGAGTAGGAGATTCTTCTCCTGTTGAAAGGGGCATTCCTATGGTCCCTGACTTCCCACTATGAAAAACTCGGTACCCTCTAGGTTAAATACTGGAATGCGGGCCTTGTTTCTTAGAATGGAAGTCTATAAAAGAATATGAGGACACAAAACAAAAGAGGAAAATCTGCCTGGAGAAGAGTTGAATAGCTGAGGAGAAGTGCTGCCCTGCATGTGACTGTACTTTGTGGGGCTATCCTGCAGTTGTTGCTTCTGCCTGGTGAAAGGGGACTAAGACTGGACTTTGTTGTGCATTCCTGCTTGTGAATAAATCTCCAAGGGCTTGTCCTGAGCTTGCCTCCTATTGTTTAAGTCCCAGGGCCATCAAAAACTTCCCCTGCCAGCACCTGGACTCTCTGGTTAGACTCCTGCTCTGCCAAGTGGTGCCCTATCCAGTTCCAGGGGGCTTCACAGGTGAAGCTAGCAGACCAAGATTGAAAATACATGCACCGACAGCCATGCGGGAAAATTTCCGACTCAACCTCTAAGACGAGTCTGAAAAAAAATGACACGCTGCCAGCTTCGCGGCAAAAATCGACACTCCGCCTGCAGGGCGGCTGGAAGATCGACACACGTGGCTGGTGAAATGACGTACCAGATCGCTAATGGAGGATGGTAACATCGCAACCCACACAGCGTGGTTTTGCTGGTATCGTGTAGTAGGATTTTCTACGCAAACCTTGCTGGGCACAGAAAAATGAAGTAGCGCCTGCCTGGACCTGGGTGCTTGCACGGATCGATGCATCTCTCTCCGGTGGAGAGGAAAAACAGGTACTTTTTAATGCAAACAGTGCTCTTAATGCTTACAAAAGGATTGAATACTCTTCTGCTTTTAAAATTAAGAACTTGACTTGTGTATGTTGGATTTTTGTTGTTTTGGTCTTGTTTTGTTTAGATAGAGTTTCCTATTTTTCTGAACCTGTGTTGTATCATTTTGTAGTGTTTTTATTGAGTTATTGTTTGTGGTGGTATAAATACTTTACACCTAGACTCTGAGGTTAAGCCTGCCTTGTCGTGCCAAGCTGCCAAGGGGGTGAACGGGGGTTATCTGAGGGTGATTCTCCTTTACCCAGACTAGAGTGAGGGTAACCTGACTGCCAACCAAAGACCCAATTTCTAACAATATACAGATATTTTAAGTAACTATAACTCACACTCTAAGGTAACTATAACTTGCGCACGGCCATGCACAGTTGTCACGTCAATAATTTTATTGTTAATGTTGCAGTGAAAATATGAAAGATGGGATAGAAGATGTCATCAATGATTTAATATGTCGAGTAATTAGCTGTGCATGGCATGGTCACAAGTTATAATTACTTTATGGTGCAAGTTATAGTTAGTTGAAAGAATTCTAACTAAATTTGCTGAATTTCTAGGGTTTTGCATGAGTAAATTCAGAACCTAGCTATAAACATCACTGTAACCTTTGTTTTTTTCAGTGAATTTATATATTTTATATATATCAAACTGACCCAAGATCAGAAAAGGATTTTCAACCTTGGCCTCAGCTTTTTTCTCACTAATGACCCTAATTTTGTGAACTTACATATTGAGATATATGAGTTTGTGAGTGTGAGGAAGCTTAAGCTTTGTAAATATTATGCCACCCAAACTCCCCTTCCCGTTGAGAAGCAGAGGAGCACTAACACAAGTTACTCTGGGCTCACGATTGGTGATGTCCCTGAGTTGTTGGCCAACAACCAACTGGATGTCCTGAATAAGAAAGGAACAGAATCACAGGAAATGACAGCAATCTCTCAATAGGAATCAATGGACTTTTCTATTGATATACCAGGTGATAGCAAATTGAGATCCACCAGTAGGATTAATCTCCAACTACCTAGTGGAAATTTGATAGATGTCTTTCATGAATTGGTGGTGGAAGATATCAATAGATCACCTATGTCCTCCAGGTGGAAGAGGAAGGGCAATTTCACTTCAAAGGATAAACACATTGAGAAATAATAAATTGATCATCATCAAACCCTCTGACAAGGATGGAAATATTGTTATTATGGACACCACATAATATGTCAAGGAAGCCCACAAACAATTACACAATAGGAACCACTATGAAAAGTTAAATACAAATCCTATTAAGAATCATCTTGAACAATAGCACAGCATGGTTGGAGAATGGTTTAATATGGGGCTATTGGAATTTGAGGAATATTCATATTTGAAGATCGATCATCCCAAGATCTCTGTTACCTAAAGACAGATGGAATACTCCAGGAAGACTGATGGCGAGTATGATTGACTTATTGTTAGAAAATACATCTAGGTTCCTTTATTTATTCCTATTTCAATATGTAACCAAATGACCTTCCTATCTACAAGATATTACTGATTTCTTGAGAAAGATCAATGACATCCCCTGTCAGAATTCATTCAATATTGTCACTCTGGATGTGTTTTCTCTTTACACGTCCATCAAACATGATTTTGGTTTTCCGGTGTACCAATATTTTTGAATATTGAATATTTGCAACACACTGAGAAGCTGATATCAATGTTACAATGTTGTTTAACTCACAATGTTTCCTATTTAACAACAAGGTTTTCCTTTAGAAACAAGGAATTGCCTTGGGGGCCTCCTTTGCATCCTCATACGCCAATTTATATATGGGCTGGGGGAAAAAGAGATAGCATAGGTTGATGGGCACTCTGAAAATGTAGAAAAAGTAGTGTTATGGGTGCATTTTACTGATGATTTATTTATATTGTGGGATGGAGAGCAAAATGGATTACAGGAATTTGTCCAGTTGCAGAACACTAATGATTTAAATATACAGCTGACAGCAGCTTGGAGTAAAATGTGCATTGATTTCCTTGATATTTACTTAGCAGCGAACCAAAACAAACTGATAACTGTATCTTCCACAAACCAACATCACTTAGTGATATTTTAAGAAAGAGTATGTTTGTGGAGGATGATACGTCCACATGGCTGGCCAAAACGAGTTTGGGCTTTTGGCGATGTGGACACTGTAAGGCATGCCAATATGGGACCAGCAACCAAGCATATCAGACTCTGGAGGGTAAAACATGTGCCATTTGTGAGAGAATCACTTGTAAAACAGACTTTGTTGCTCCAATGTGGATGTAAAAGAAGATACATGGGGAATACCATCCACAAGCTCAAGATCCGCTTATTACAAGATTGGTGGGCCATCACAAATCATGATAGAGCCTATCCAATTGCTAAGCACTGTTGGGAAGTCCATGTGGGTGACCCTAGGAGCTTAACCTTTTTTGGCATCAAACATATCAAATTCGACCCTAGATGGGGGAATCGTGAACTGAAGTTAAAGAAAACAGAATTCAAAAGGATTGAATACTCTTTTGCTTTTAAAATTAAGAACTTGACTTGTGTATGTTGGATTTTTGTTGTTTTGGTCTTGTTTTGTTTAGATAGATTTTCCTATTTTTCTGAACCTGTGTTGTATCATTTTGTAGTGTTTTCATTGAGTTATTGTTTGTGGTGGTATAAATACTTTACACCTATACTCTGAGGTTAAGCCTGCCTTGTCGTGCCGAGCTACCAAGGGGGTGAACGGGGGTTCACTATTGCTATTGCTATTGGGGACAGAGAGGCCGTGGGGACATACTTTAGATGTGGAACTGCATGTTCATATGTAAAATAATCTAATGATGATGAGATCTTATGTGCCCTTGGATCCTTTAGGCCCGTATTTATACTTTTTGACGCTAAACTGCGCTAACGCAGTTTAGCGTCAAAAAATTTTGCGCCGGCTAACGTCATTCTGAAGCGCCATGCGGGCGCCGTATTTATTGAATGGCGTTAGCCGGCGCAAGCAGACCGGCGCTGCCTGGTGTGTGTGGAAAAAAACCACGTACACCAAGCAGCGCCGGCGTTGGGAAAAGTGGCGCTAGGGCGTCTTAAAAATGGTGCAAGTCAGGTTGACGCAAAAAATCGCCTCCACCCGATTTGCGCCATTTTTAACGACGCCCAGACGCCATTTACATGACTCCTGTCTTAGTAAAGACAGGAGTCATGCCCCCTTGCCCAATGGCCATGCCCAGGGGACTTCTGTCCCCTGGGCATGGTCATTGGGCATAGTGGCATGTAGGGGGGCACAAATAAGGCCCCCCTATGCCACCCAAAAAAAAAAAAAAATTATACTTACCTGAACTTACCTGAATGTCCCTGGGATGGGTCCCTCCATCCTTGGGTGTCCTCCTGTGGTGGGCAAGGGTGGCAGGGGGGGTCCCTGGGGGCAGGGGAGGGCACCTGTGGGCTCATTTTGAGCCCACAGGTCCCTTAACGCCTACCCTGACTCAGGCGTTAAAAAGTGGCGCAAATGCGGGGTTTTTTGACCCGCCAACTCCCGGGCGTGATTTTTGCCCGGGAGTATAAATACGACGCATTTGCGTCGCCGTCATTTTTTTAGACGGGAACGCCTTCCTTGCATCTCATTAACGCAAGGAAGGCGTTCACGCTAAAAAATTACACTATTTGCCCATACTTTGGCGCTAGACGCGTCTAACTCCAAAGTATAAATATGGCGTTAGTTTTGCGCCGAATTTGCATAGAAAAAAACGACGCTAATTCGGCGCAAACGGAGTATAAATATGCCCCTTAATATCTTGGTCTCGACCATGGGTTATCCTTAGTGTGAGTTTTTAGATTATTTTAAGATCCTGTTCAATGGATAGTTTGCAGCTGTATTCACACTCTTGTTTATTTAATGAACTTTACAATCTAGGTTTGTTTACATAATTGGTTTATATAATTGGTTTGCTTTTAAAGTACTTTCTGATTTATTTCTTTACAGTGATGTGCTTTTTAAAGGCTGACAGATTGCCATCATCTTCATAGTACTGGATACCAGTATTGGGTACCGTGTTCGAATTTTGATGTGATATATATGAGCATGATCTGTGATTTCAATTTGAATTGTTAAAATTCTAGGATGTTCAAATGCACTTTGCTTGAATTTATATGTGATACCTATGAGCATGAGCTGAAATCTTTATATGAATTGCCAAATGGCTTGATTTATATAACAGTGATTATTCTCAAATGATCTATTTTGATATAATGCACTGACATCAAACGAGGTATTGATTATTTGTTTTGATGATGCATAAGATGGGACTTAAGCTTACAGTGATTGATCATTGACTAAGGTACTGAACACTTTATTTACATACTGACCAGAGGTTTGAAATGAGGATGTCTATTGGTACCAGTGAATCAGAGAATAGATGCTAGTTGCAGCCTTGATTATAATTAGGGGCTTGGTCGCCATCTGTTGTTTACTTAAGCATTGAGCACTTTATTTCAATATGGGCTACACTCCTGGGATTATGACAGGAAATTGGTACCAATATGGTAAAGGACTGATATAATTCCCAAGGTCGACTACATATAGTTCTTTCCTTGATCAATTAACTAGTATAATCGAAGTAAGCACAGTGCACCTTTCATTTATGTTATCAAAAGTATATTGATCCCAAATAACCTTTGATTTAAACAGATGATAAAACATCTTGATAGTACTGCTGGATTCAATTATGTGCAACCTCTGAGATGGTAGTTATTTTGGAACTCACATATGCTATGTACCATTGACAGTGTGCACTTTATTGAGATGGCACTCACTTGGGCATTGATTCATGCTATGTACAAGTATTGAGTGATTGGGTAGCAGTGTTTTTTGAAGCACAGTGCACTTTTCCTATTACTAGAAAATGATGAAATTTAAATATAATAGTTCAGTAAATTGAGAGTGCATTAGTATTTCAATAATTAGGTTTAATAACATTATGAAATGCTATGAAACCCTATAACAAGTTTTTGGTGCAAAGAATGATGCACACTTGAAGCTTACTGACGGTTTGAATAATGTGCACCCTTCCAAGATGATGCCTACTTGAGAATCCATTCATGCTATGTACTTGATAGAGCTGGGACATGGCGACACAAAGGAGCTACTTTGAGGGTACTTCAATGTCAAGGTTTTGTCCAGATGAAGGCGTTTGCCGAAATGTGTTGGTGCTCTTGTGTGGCTTGGTGGGAGTTATATCCACGATCTGCTGTTTCCTGTAATTGGTGTTCTGGGTCATGGCACTGACTATTTTGGGTCGTTTGATGAGGCTGCATCAGTGGTTGACAAACATTGAGAACAAGTGGCTATATATATATATACATTGCTTAGTAAAAGTTTCATTTCTTCTCTCTGGAGTGACGGAGACTCGTCTTTCTACGTTCGGGATGCAGATTATTTCAGTCCCCGAACGTTGCGTATGTTTGTTTCTTGAAGAATCAGGGGTCGCGACCCCATCTCCGTCTGCCGCGCGAAGGCAAAGACGCTGCGACCTACATATATATATATATATATATATATATATATATATATATATAAAACGTCACAATCCTCTGACATGTTTGGAACAGACACACAAACTCCGCAGCATTTTCAGACTTAGTGGGTCATTATGACTCCAGCGGTCGGAGCTAATGTGGCGGTAGCACTGTCAACAGGACTGCCACATTATGACATTGGTGGGTTGGCTGAAGCCAGTCCACCAATGTACCACTCCAACCGCCATGAGAGTAGGAGCCGCCAAGTTGGAAGTAAGAATCTCCAGCCCGTGGCCGCCATTGTGCCGCCAGTGGTATTATGAACCTTCCTACCACCATGATTTTCGTGGCGTCACCATGGCGGTAGGCCCTATCAGTGACAGGGAATTCTTTCCCTGTCACTGATAGGAGGCCCCTCCCCCAAAACCTCCCCAAACAGCCCCCACCCTCCACATCCAATGCCCCAATACACACACACGTAGACACACACTCATCCACAGATACATACATGCATGCATTCATCCATTCACGCACACATCCGCACACACATCAAAACACACACGTAGACACTCATTCACATTTCCAGGGGGTCTTCCGGCAGGGGACGGGGTGCTTTTTCCACCAGGAGCACCCACCAGCAGAACACCGCCAGGCCGTATTATTTGTCCTAATACTGCTGGTGGCGGTCTACTGGCGTGGCGCTGCTGGTAGTAGCAGCGCCACCCTATGCCATCCGCCAGTATGACCACAGCCAGATTTCTGCCCTTCTTGTGGCGGAAACCCAGCTGTGGTCATATTATGGCAGATAGATGGTAGCCGCGGCAACCGTCTTTTGGCGGCCGTCGCTGTGGCGGTAGGCGGTTAACTGCCTTAGGTTAATCAATGTCCCTACTGAAAACAAGCACCATAGCGACACACCCAAAGTGTTTTGGCGTACAACGCCTTGCTCATGGGTAAAGTGTCAACTTCCTCAACGTACTATAAAAGCCCATGGTGAATTAAACAAAATAAACAAAGGACAACAAAATCTACATTAAAAACCACATGTTAATGGTGGCCATCTTATAGTATACCAAGTGCAGTGCATAAAGTAATTTTAATTTTACCCCGTTGAAGACTGCAAGGAAAATCTCAATACTTATCTGATATCCTTCTTGTATATCGCCTATCCGTTCATAATAATAAGTCATATACCTGTGTTAGGCCAATGTTTCTAAGTGTTGCATTCATACACACACATGACTGATTGCCCCAACCCACCCAAGTGTACAATCATACCCTAAATAAATTCAAAACATCAGGTACATAATGCTATCTCATGTAATGTCTCAATCCCCCATGAAATACGCTATTCAATAAATCCAAAGTATCCACAATCTAGCCCAAGTGGGCAGATTATATTCTCAGTGGGTAAACAAGCATAGCTTAAAGTACATATTGAAATTGCTACTCCATACACATAAACTATTTTAAACAGCTACAATACTGTCCATGTCGTTTAGAGACTGGAAGCCAGGAGCTGACTCAGAGCTGGACCACAGCAAACCAGTACTTCTGCTAGCTCATAGAGAGGCAACATGCATAGGAAGAAGGATAGGAGACATTGGAAGAGAAGAATATATGAGGGAAGGAAGACTGGGTGTGAGAAGGAGGGGGAGAAGAGGGAAAAACACATAAACATTATCTCTAAGTATACTGAATCAAGTTGGAAAGTGGATTATTGGGAAGGGCAGTTATGTACCTATACTTAGCAATAGGCCGCTAACCTCCACTTAGGTCAAGTCAGCTCTCAATAAATTAAACCCAGCTCAAGCCTTGGTAGCTTGGCAACGAGCGACAAGACTTAATTTATGAGACTAGTGTGTAAAGCATTTAAAAATCACAAAACAGTAAATAAGTAAAACACAAAACACAATCAAATCCAACACCAATTTGTAAAAATAGATTTTATTTGTATCTTTAAAATGACACCAAAACGAATAAAATCTGATAAGGGGACCGGGAGATATGAATTTTAAAAAAAATTGTGTTTTTTAGCACACAGAAACAAATAGTGCCAATCTGGTCACACCTCGACTGGGGCAAAGTCAAAGTTTAAGACTGGCTGTGATAGAGCCCTGCTCGGCTACAGCAAGCAGGAGACCCCGGTCAAAAGTTTACCTTCGGACTTAGTTGTTTTCTTAAAGATTTTCTTCAGCGGAACGAAGATGCCAGTCCGATCCGACCTCCCTGAAGCCCTTCCTCAAATGCGCATCGCAGGAGCCCTCGATGAAGATTTCTATGTTCAGACTTAGATGATTTTTTTAGATGAAAATCCGTGACCCTGGTCGAACCTGAATCTCGATCTGACATTCCTGGAGCCATCTTCGGATACACTGTTCGGGAGGTCCCAGTCAACTTTCTATGTTAGGATTTAGGCCCTCATTATGAGTCTGGCGGTCTATGGACTGTCAAACTCACAGTAGTGGTGGTCCGCCTGCCATATTATGACCCTGGTGGAGGCGCCACGGTGGAAACGCCGCCACCGCCAGGCTGCTGCTGCCTGGCGGTCTTGGCATTTCAAATCCGGCAGCTCAGCACTGCCCTGGGGATTATGATTCCCATTCCGCCAGCCTTTTCTTGGCAGTTTACACTGCAAAGGAAAGGCTGGCAGAATGGGTGACTTGGGGCCCCCTGTGGGCCCCTGCATTGCCCATGCACTTGTCATCGGCAGTGGAGGGGCCCCCATGCACAGCCCCAACCAAGCATTTCACTGCCCGAATTAGGGGCAGTGAAATGTGCAACAGGTGCTGCTGCTTCCGCCGCACCGCCACATTGGCACTGGCTCCATTAGGAGCGGGTGTCAATGTTAAGGCCCTGTTTCCACCCGCCGACCCAGTGGGAAAATCATGATAGGGCAAGCGGGGAATTCACCGCACTGGCAGTGAAGTTGGGGGAATGAGGGCCACCGGCCGAACTCATAAAGATCCCCTTCATCACTTTTTAGGAGATTTTCTTCAGCAGGATGAACCTGCAAGTCAATCTGGGTCACGGTTGATAAAACCCGGCTGGAGTTTCCGTGGAGGGTCGGTCCCTCTACGGAGCTTTTTCCAAAAAGTTCTCCAATCTTCTCCAAACTTCTTGATCTTCTTCCAGAAGGTCCTTTAAGGTTATTTCTGAGTCCACAGCTCACCCCAAGTTTCCAGAAGCTCTGAGTTCCTACTTGAGGGTGCAAACTACAACTCCCAGAATGCACCTGGTTCAAACTCCAAAACGGCCACTGGACAGTGGTCAGCTGGTCAGTTTCTTCAGGATCTGAGGCAGGGGAATCTGGTTAGCAATTTTTCACCTGTCGCAAATAGGGAGTCCCTCCTTGAACCAGTTGAAGCCAGGGAAAGTCCTTTTTGTAGAGAAGCCCAAGTGTGCAGCTAGTGCAGACCTTCAGAGTGCAGTGTCCATGTTCAGGTCAGGGGTCTAGCAGGGCAGTCCTTCTTCTTCTGATATTCTTCCTTGTAGGAATCTGGCAGAGCTCTGCGGTGTGGGTGCAGCTCTGCCATATTTGTCCTCCTGCCCTCTCCTTATCTAATCAAGAGGACACCTAATTGTCTGGGGTTGCAGGATGTGAGGGAAGTGCTAGGTTGCTCCAAATGTCCCTCCCTGCCTCTGAGGATGAGTTTGGCAGCCCTCCCCTCTTCCTGCTTCCCCATCTGCTGAGGTAGTTCTCATCCCCCACGCTACAGAGCTGAAGTTGGCTACTTTTTATGTAGAGTTTAAAACTCTTTTCCTGAACTAGTTATAGTAAATCCAACAATTGTACGTTGTGGGATTTATTATACAAATTAATTTGATACCAAACTTGAGGTATCTGATACTTAAGGGGACTTTGTTAATTAAAATAAAGTCTCCCCATGTTATCCTATGGAGGCGATTCACTACAGTGGGGGAAAAACAAATTTGGCTGGTTTACCTCACCAGGGCTTATAAAATAGTTTTATAAGGTCCCTGCATATAGTTACATGGATCCCAACCCTAGGGGCACATAGGGCACACCTTAGGGTTGACTTATATGTAAAAATAAGGTAGTTTTAAGACTTTGGAAATACTTTTAATTCTAAAGTCGAATTTGCATTTAACTTTGATTTAGAAGCAGCCAGCAAGGCAGGCCTGCCTTTAAAATGACCCGGGGCACCTCAGCAGTGTACCCTGTTGGTGCGCTACCTATGCTGGGGTCTCACTAAACCTACATGCCCTACCGTATACCTAGGAACTTATATATAGGTTGACATAGCCAATTATGATTAGCCTAATGTGCATGCTCATTTTACACAGAGCACAGGCCCTGCAACTGATTAGCAGTACCCAGGGCACCATCAGAGTAAGGAAAACAACAGCAAAACGTGAAAAATGGGGGCAAAAAGTTAGGGAGCCTCTGCAATCAGCCATGGTTTCTCACAGATACTCTCTGCATTTCCAATATTTCTTTAAAGGGGACATCTAAATAGCCCTGCCACAAACATCTACTGAAGTGAAATACAGAAATAAAATGTTAATATTTCCCAGATAGCCCGGGAAAACTCTAGAAAACATAACTAGAGGAGGGAGTGAAGGGAGGCAACTCTTAGGTATCATCAACTGTATATCTCAAAACCCTTCTTCGCTTCTTAGGCGGTATCCTGTCAATGATGAAATATCTCAGTTTGGACACATTTCTGTTATGTTTCCTATCAAAATGTCTCGCTACTGGATAATGTGAGTCAACATGGGATATTGCTCTCATGTGCTCAAGTATCTACCTCCTGGTGGCATGTATAGTACTGCCAATATACCATAATTTACCAGGGCACTCCAGAACATATACCATATAGTCACTTGAGCATGTGATATGGAAATTGATAGTCTTCAGCGTGTCAGAGATAGGTGACCTGTTTTGCATATTTACTCTACTATTTGTACATACTTTACAGCTCTTACAAGGAAAGAAACCAGTTCTCACATCCTTCTTAGTTTTTCTACACATATCGCTTATACTAAGCTTATCACTCAATGCCATACCTCTTCTGAAGGTAATACTGGAGAAATCACCAAGGACTTCATCAAGTAATGTCTCATTCTATAAAAAGGGCCAGTGTTTGCATACAATACCTCAGACCTTATGTGCTTTATTTGAGAAGGTAGTGATGAATCCACATTATTATTTCCTTCTCTTACACATTTTGGGTTCAATAGGTCCTCCCTTCTTCTCAATTCTGCCTTTTGACTAGCTGCTTTTACAATCTCAGATTTCTAGCCTCTTTCTTCAAATCTTTTGTGTTTCATTTCACATTCTGCTTGAAATGATTGTTCAGTACTGCAGTTTCTTCTATCACGTAAAAATTCACAATACTGGATGCTCTCAATCAACTTTTAGGGTGACTGCTCATGGCATGAAGTAATCTATTGCCTGATGTGGCTCATTGTTCTGTACTCTCACCTGAACATCCACAAGTTCAATCTTTTCAGGATCTATCTGAGCTGAAAGGTTAACATTGTACTCATTAGCATTTAACAATTGTACACATTTCTTGGCCTCCCCAACTGTAACTTTCCAAATCCCAAAAACTTTATTGATATATCCTACCCACAAGACCACATCTGAATCAAATTTCCTGCAATTTCTCTCTCTCTCTCTCTCTCTAAAAGAAGTGACTCAAACAGATGGACTCACCAAAGAACAAAAATATATTTCCACTACAACGTTTTGGCTTCCACCTTCCTCAGATAGTACAAGATGGTTTGCTCAGGGGCTGCACTGCTGGATTTTCAAAAAGCATCATCATGAGTGAAGATCCCAATTAGATTGTGGAATCAATGCAGTCCTGAGAACACTTCAAATATGCAGGAATCAAGTGGTATTGTCAGTGATGTTCAGTCCATCTGGATGCTGTGATTTCAAACAATACGTCCAGAGGTTTTCTCCAGTAGTTCTTCCTTTAAGACATTTTCTAAGGAAAAATCTTCAAATCTGATAGTAAGTGGTTCACAAAGTTAAAATGCTTGGCTACATATTGTTTTTTTGCAGCTTTGGTGTTGGCACTAAGGCCCTCATTACAACCCTGGAGGTCGGTGATAAAGTGGTGGTAAAACTGCCAACAGGCTGGCAGTAATTACCGCCAAATTATGACCATGGCAGTGAGAACTCCCACAGACAGCCACTTTACCACACCGACCGCCAGGGCGGAAACAACAGCCACCATAGCGGTAGCTGCCTACAGCCAGTGTTCTGCCCACTGTACTAACACAACCCAAACTGCCACCTTTTCCAGGGTGGTACCAACAACATCAAAATCCTGGCAGAAACACTGCACAGTAGGGAAAGGACTCACCATTTCAGAACCACACCACCATGGAGCCTGAATTTCAGATCTTCTGAATGCTTTTCTACGTCCTGCTCCACCACGAACACCAACGATGGCTAAGACAACCAGGATAAGTGCAGCTGCCTAGCACACGGGGGGAGGAAAAAGAGAGTGACACACACACGCAATACCCCCACCCCCAACACCATGCACACAATCAGATGCAGGGATAAAACATATTTACCCCGCACCACTCAGGAATAATGCAAGGACTACAGGAATAGATGAAAGTGTCATAATATAAATACAGTAGAAATACGAAAATTCAATCTAGTGGTATATACATATGTACAGTTCAAGGGACACTGCCCAGTCCTCAATGTGCGTGGACCACAGGGCCACATGACAAAGTCCAAGGCCCCACTTGTCTCCTGCAGCAACACAGGGAGAACACTGCAGGGGCATCAGTTGGAAAATAGTAAGGCACCTCAGGGGGACGGGGAACGGGAGGCACCTCACCCGGCAGATGGTACAACACCACTGGTCCTGGAGGGGGCAATATGCCCTGTGCTTGGTCCTGGGGAGTGCAAAGCTACAGTCTCTCAAGTGGGTGACTTGATCACTGGTTCTGGAGGGGGCCTCGTGCCCTGTGCTCTTGTTCTTGGGGAGGATGGGGTGAGTGGGTGCCATACCCACTGATTCTGGAGGGTGCATTGTGCCTTGTGTTCTTGTTCCTGAGGAGAATGGGGTGAGTGGGTGCCATACCCACTGGTCATGGAGGGGGTATCGTGCCCTGTGCTCTTATTCCTGAGGAGTGCAAGGTCACAGTCTCTTAGCTGGGTGTCATTCCCACAGGATTTGCAGGGGGCAGACCGCACAACAGCCCATGCAGGCAGGACTACACATCATCCACCAGCGGTGACGGCAGCTCAGTGGTGGTGCTGTTGATGCTGCTGCTGGTGGTGGGGGGAGGCTCCAGCCCATCCCCAGCAGCCTCGGACAGCTGCCCACTGGTGGTGGTGGTGCTGCTGATGGTGGTGGGAGAGGCTCCCGCCCATCCCCTGCAGCCTCAGACAGCTGCACAACCATGGTTGGTGGTGGGGGCTCCAACTGAGTCCCTGCACCAGGCCTTTGTCCTTCATGCCTGCTGGTGCAGGCCCCTTGCCCTTCCTGGCAGCAGCTGCAGGTGGCTCCTTGCTCTTCAGGGCAGCAGCTGGGGATTGCTCCTTGCTCTTCAGGGCAGCAGCTGGGGATGGCTCCTTGCTCTTATTGGCAGAAGCTGGGGAGGGCTCCTTGCTCTTCTTTACAAACAGCTGGGGATGGCTCCTTGCCCTTCTGGGCAGCACTTGGGGCAGGCACCCTTTCCCTGAGGCTGCCTGGTGCCCTGGATCCTTGCCCACCACAAGTGGGTGTGGAGACTACCTGGCCTATAGACTCTGTGGGTTTTAGCCACGTGAAGGACGGGGGGAACAGTAGAGAAGAGGGCAACAGTGGAGAGGAAATGCTGCTTAGGGATGTTGGGGCGGGAGAGGGAGAAGGTTTGGGAGTGGAGGAAGAGGGAGTGGTTGTGGGCGGTATCTGTCTGCTGTGTTTGGGTGCAGGTGCATGGGCTGGATGCTTTTGTGAGGTGGACGGCTGTTGGGTGTCTGAGTGCTTGCGTTTGTGTACCTTGGAGGGGGGACAGACACAGTGGGAGAGGACACAGGGGACGTGTGCATGGCTGTTTTGGTGCTGTCTGCCAGTGACGTGTGCGTTCTGCTAGGTGTGCTGGTGATGCTGGCAGTGGATGATGGTGTAGTGCATACAGGTGTGAGTGTAGACGCAACTGGGAGGGAGGTGGTGGAGGAGGGGGACACAGTGGAGGCAGTGGATGTTGGTATATCTGCATCTGGATGGTGTTTTTGTGAGTGCCTGTGGGATGATGTGTGGTGCTTGTGTTTGCCTGTGCCACTCTTGCGTGTTGTCCTGTGTGCATGCTCGTCTGCCTGTGTGCTTGGGATAGGTTGGGGTTGAGGGTAGTTGGAGGGGGAGGGTGGAAACAGTGACTATGGCTGCCATCACAGAGAAGGCCAGAGCCTGGATTGATCTCTGTTGGGCTGCCAGTCCAGTGTGAATTCCCTCCAGGAATGCATTGGTCTGTTGCATTTGGGCTGCCAGCCCCTGGATGGCATTCACAATGGTTGACTGCCCTACAGAGATTGATCTCAGGAGGTCAATAGCCTCCTCACTCAGGGCAGCAGGGCTAACTGGGGCAGGGCCTGAGGTGCCTGGGGAGGAGGAGATGCCCACCCTTCTGGGTGAGCGGGCACAGACAACTCGCTAAAGGGCTGCTGGGAAGGTGGTGCTGGTACAGGGGGTGGCGGATGTACCTGTAGTTGGGGTGGTCACAGAAGTGTCTGCCACCACCAGGGAACTTCCATCGGAGGAGGTATCTGTGTCCAAACTGTCCCCTCCATTCTCTGCCCTGGTGCTCCCCTCACCCTCTGTCCCACTGGTGCCCTCACCGTCGGTGGACTCTGTCTCCTTAGGGATGCAGCTGCCTCCATCGCGGGTGCCTCTGCTCCTCCACCAGATGATGCTAATGCACATAAGGACAGGATGACAAAACAGAAAGGGGAGGGAGACAAAGGATACACTGGGTCAATGGCTGCACCAACACCATGTTGTTGTACACACCACGCTCACGCACAGGGAACAGCCCTACGCACTATGCAATGCACTACCAGTAATAATGCTAGCTACCAGGGCTTAGGGAGGAACACATACTGCCAACTGCAGCACACCTGGGACCCACACAGCCCTGCCCAGTAGTGGATGCCTACAAGCTAGGTAGCAGGAACATCACTTCAGAACCCTGCCCAACATGTTACCTACTCTGCAAAGTCAGGCCAGGCCTAGGGGCACCCATTGACACACATCCCCCACCCAGGTACCCCCCTATGCATAAGTTGTAATGATGAGAACTGTACTCACACCTTTGTGGCTGCTGTGATGCCTTCAAGCATTATACAGTATGCAGTCCATCAGGGGGTCAGGGTCCGACGGGCACCCCTTCCTCATTGAGAGGCCATCCCCAGGTGGGCCTCTGCCATCTTCTGTGCCCAGCGTCTCAGGTCCTCCCACCGTTTCCGACAGTGGGTGCTCCGCCTGCTGTAGACCCCCAGGGTCTGCACATCCTTGGCGATGGCACACCATATACCCTTTTTTTAATGGGCGCTGACCTGCAGAGAAATACACATAGGAAAAGGTATCAGTCAGACGGTCCTGCCTGTTACACTCATGGCCCACCATAGCCCTCACATCCCCTTACGCACAGACATGGCCCACCTTACATGCAGCAATCTGCCCAGGGCCCTTCCCCAACCCCCCCCCCAAGGCCCTCACACACAGCACTCCATGCATTTATGGCCCAAGCATGGTGCTCGCAGTGTACTCACCTGCTGGTCTGGAGGCCTATACAGCAGTCAGTACTGGGGTATGACACCATCCACCAGTTGCTCCAACTCTGCCAATGTGACACATGTGCAGCTACATTGTTTTCCCCAGGTGGAGGATTTGGCCACAGTGAAGGCTTACTTCTATGCAATTGGACATATTCCCAACATCACTGGGGCAATTGATGGAACACATATTGCATTTGTACCCCCCCTGGCAAAATGAACAGGTGTTCAGAAATCTAAAGAGTTTTCACTCCATGAATGTCCAGATGGTATGCCTGGCAGACCAGTACATCTCACATGTCATTGCTAAGTATCCTGGGTTGGTGCATGATGCCTTTATCCTGAGGAATAGCAGCATCCCAAATGTGATGGCCAACTACAGAGGCATGGGGTGTGGCTAATAGATGAGCCCTGGTTCCCACCCAGCATATGTTGGTGTATGGGTATGGTGTGGGCCATATGGGATAGTGTGTGGCTAAATGTTGTCCCTCGATATTTGCAGGTGACTCTGGTTCCCCAAACCTATGATGGCTACTGACCCCTGTGAGGAATCCCAGGACAAGGGCAGAGGAACGTCACAATGTGGCACATGGGTGAACAAGAAGGATAATCGAACTTACCTTTGGCCTCCTGAAGGCCAAGTTTCAGTGCCTCCATCCAACAGGTGGATCCCTGTGCTACTCACCCAAGAAGGTCTGCCAGATAATCGTGGCATGCTGCATGTGGCAAAACCTTGCCTTGAGATACCATGTGCCCTTTCTTCAGGAGGAGGAGGCTGGAAATGGCCATGTGTGCCAGCAGTGGACCATGTGGACAGTGAGGATGAGGAGGCAGAGGATGAGGACAACTGAACTGCAGTGATTCTACAATACTTCCAATGACACACAGGTAAGACAGTGTTACTTCATATTTAATTGTAATTTTTTGTTTATCTTTGTCACTGGCAGGCTGTTATTTCCTACTTCTATACCCACTCACTGTACCCTTTGGCAACTAATTTTGCAGATGTTGGTGCCCCAATATCACTCCTGGTGTGATACTGCACCAACTACAGGTCTTTCCTACGTGAACATTATTGTACAGTTGAATTGCAATGTTTGAACCTGGTTAAACGAATACATACCTAAATCATTTGACATACTCCATACTTGTATTTATTTAAAGGATATTTATTGAAGTGAAAAGGAGGAGTGGGGCAAGTGCATTGGGATGGGGAGATGATGGAGGAACGTCCAGGTTATAGTTCCAGTATATTTGTAGCACAGATGCATTGTCCATGGGGACATAGGAAAGGGAGCAATGGCAGTTGAAGGTGGACAGGGTGACAGAGTGGGACACAGGGGTGACAATCAGGAGAGTCTCATTTCCTGGTGGGGGTCTTGGCAAGTGTCTCTGGCTTCTTGTCCATTAGCGGCAGTGGAGGTGGAAGGTAGTTCAGAAGTCTGGCTAGTGGCAGGGGCCCGCTGTTGTGAGACTGCATCCCTCACAATGTTGGCCATGTCTGCCAACACCACTGCTATGGAGACCAGGGTAGTGTTGATAGCCTGCAAGTGCTCCCTGATCCCATGGTACTCTTCCTTCTGCAGCCGCCTGTTCGCCTGCACATTGGCCAGGATCTGGCCCAGCGTATCCTGGGAATGTTGATATTCTCCCAGGATCTCGGTGAGTACCTCCTGGAGAGTCAATTCCCTGGGCCTGTCCTCCCCCTGGGGCACAGTAGTCTTCCCAGTGTCCCTGTTGTCCTGTGCCTCTGTCCCCTGAAGCCTGTGCCCACTGCCATTGAACCCAGGTCCCTGATTGTCTTTGGGGTGAGGTGTGCCCTGGGGTCCCTGTAGTTGTGGACACAATGCTGATTGATGTGTCCTGGGGACAGAGGTATGGGTACACTGGGTGGGTGCTTTGATGGTGTTTCCTGAGGGAGGAGGCTTTGTGGTGGTGTCTGGCTGTGCCTGGGAAACCGACTGTCTGGAGGTCCCTAGTGGGCCAGGTTAGTCATCCAGATCCAGGTAACCAGAGTCGCTGTAATCACTATGGGACTCTTCTGTGGGGGGACTGGATAGTGCTGGCATCTCTTCTCCGCTGACATTGGCTGGGATACCTGTGGGGATGTAAATGCAGCGTTATTGTTTCAGTGTGTGACATACTGTGTATCAGTGGGTTGCCCTTTATGGTTGTATTCTCCCTGGCAGCTTTGACTTGTGTAGCTTGGTATGTGGTGGGGTAGCTGATTCTCTCTAGTGTGCATGCTCCTGTGATAGGTATCCATACGGTGCTGTGAGTGATGTGCATGCATTGGTGGTGCATGCAGGGCTTGGCATCGGGATGGGTGATATGTGATGGTGGGATGTGTGGGAGGTGGTGGAATGATGGGAGTGAGGGTGGGGTGAGGGTATGTGATGGCATGCAGGTAGGGAGGTAATAGTAATAGAGAGTTGACTTATCAGAGTCCAGTCCTCCTGCTACTCCTGCCAGGCCCTCAAGGTGCATCATTTCCAAGACTTGCTCCTCCCATGTTGTTAGATGTTGGGTAGGAGGTGGGGGTCCACTGTCAGTCCTCTGTGCAGCAAGTTGGTGTCTTGCTGCTATGGAATGTACCTTCCCCCCCTAGGTCGTTCCACCTCTTCCTGATATCATCCCTTGTTCTGGGGTACTGTCCTGCGGCGTTGACCCTGTCAACAATTCTCTGTCATAGCTCCATCTTCCTAGCAATGGATATCTGCTGCACTTGTGCTCCAAATAGCTGAGGATCTACCTGGATGATTTCCTCCACCATGACCCCTAGCACCTCCTCTGAGAATCGGGGGTGTCTTTGTGGTGCCATGGGTGTTGCATGAGTAGTGTGGGTGAGGGTGTGTAGGGTGATGTGTTAGGTTGTGTGATGTAAGGTGCATGGGTGGTGTATAGGTGTAGGTGTTGTGTGGCTCTGGTCTTGTCTGTGGTCGTTGTGTCTGTCTCGTGCCAATGGTTTATATTCAGAAAGGGTTGTGGGGACTGTGGGTGGGTGTTTTATAGTGGTGTGGGTGTGGTATGTGTATCGGTGTCAGGTGTGTGTAGTTTGAATTGTCCAATGTGGTGCTGTTTTGTATATGGGTGTGTGTATTTTGAGCACGGTGGTATGTACCACCAATGGTTTACCGCCATTGAATGTCCGCTGTGGTTATTGTTGGGTCATAATGTGATGGGTGTAGTTCTGTTAGTGTAACGGTGTGGGATTTGATACTGCCAGTTTCTCAATGACCTTTGGTGTGGCGGAATTGTGTATGTGGCTGAATAGTGACGGATTGGTGTGTGTGTGTGTCATAACATGGTGAACGGATATCTGCTCCAGCGGTGGTATGTTGGCGGCAGTCAGTGTGGCGGTAAGTGGGATTTACCTCTAGTGTCATAAGGAGTGCCTAAATCAAATAAATACTGCATGTTGGCCGACATGTAAGATGTTGTCTTTTTGCATAGGTCTTTCTCGTATCAGAGCCAGTTACTGATGATGTTTGTAAAAGGTATTCACATGTGATGCACCTTTTTGAATCACAGCAATGAACCCCTGCATTTGTTAGAGCTTGCTGAAGTTCAGCTCTCACAATAAGTGATTGTAAATTGGGTGCTCTGCGGTAAGCAATGACTGGTGATTTTGGAAAAACTTTTGTAATTTTTCACAAGTGGATAGTAAGGGAAAAGTTGTATGCATTATATTTCTGTAGTTGGGAGTTGATGGATAATAGTCAACACAAACAGAGTTCTGCACTCAGAATAAGACGCAGCTGCAACAATGAAGACACCTGTAAAAACCTGCAGGAGCTTGTTACATTTAAAAGGCAAGGGTATCCTCTTCATTAGATGAGGGTTACAGAGGATTTTCTGCCATATGTCCTCATCTCTGAACAGCAAAGGACAAGATGTGGCTTCCATGTCAGCTTGATCTGTAGCAATGTATGCTAGCTAGGCTGAAACAGGGCATCACATTTAATTCTATCCTGGCAGGTTTGTACAGCACAGTGGAACACATTCAGGAAGCAACAAAGAAGAGTCCACATAAGTCTGTTGAGATAGAAGTCTTCCAAATGCTGGTGGGAGTGCACAGTAGTCAGGGGCTTTAAGAAATACATTTATACGCCAAAAGGGACAGGTAATTCCAAACATCTTAATATTTGGGCTCTATCCTTTCTAAATAGAAACACAAGCATCCCCAAATGTTTCACATAGGGTGGTAGGATACATTAATATAAACCAAAAGCTGTGTAAACTCTCAGACATATTCATAGCACAAACAAATGAGGGGAGCCTTGTTTAAATCCAACATTTGGTTGAGGCCTAAATGACATGTAGTAAGTGGTTAATTATGTTACGTCTTAATTATTCAAAATGCTTCATAAATAAGAATACAAGCATCCACAGATGTCTCTTACATATGGTGGTGAAATTCATTATTAGAAACCAAAAGCCGTTTAAACTCTCACACATATTCATAGCACAAACCAGGAAGGATGAACATAGGCTGGAAGGTATGACCTGATTTGTTTAATAAACTATAATAGGAAACATTATAAAAGAGAGTAAACAAGGCCACAGATATTGTAGTATTCTTTATGTGCCACACCCTTGTGCAAAAGGAGCAGATTGCTTTAAAAAAAAATGTTTTAACTTTAACATGGGGCAATTTTTATAAAACAAAGGAGTGCTGGGTCAGCTGTATGTCAGAGTGTCAAGCAGAAATGTATGGTGCTATAAAAACATGGTAGCTAGAATAGCAACTACCAAAATGTCATAAGAGTAAAACTATGTAGCAAAGTATAAATGTACAACCCCAGCATTTAAAATTCAATATTTTGTTACTCTTTCTGTTTGGTTTATTTACACCAGATTGCAAAAACTAGCATGTGAGTTTTTTACACTTTATAGTTCAACAATTTTAGGTTTCTAGCAATGAAGGGATTTTCTCCAAATCATGTGATTTTTTGGTGAAGTGGCAAAGGTGGAATTTCTCGCTATGCAGGCTCTCATACTCCTGACAGAAAGCACAAGCAAGAGTTGTTTCTGATATCTTCAATGTCCAACAAACCAGGTTTGACCACATTTGGCAGAGACTGGGGGGCATATTTATACTCCGTTTGCGCCGAAATTGCGGTGGTTTTTTTTACGCAATTTCGACGCAAAACTAACTCCATATTTATACTTTGGCGTTAGACGCGTCTAGCGCCAAAGTCCATGGAGTTAGCGTCATTTTTTAGCGTGGACACCTACTTTGTGTTAATTATATGCAAGGTAGGCGTTCCCGTCTAAAAAATCGACTCCGAGGCATGTGCGTGGGATTTATACTCCTGGGCAAAAATCACGCCTGGGAGTGGACGGGTCAAAAAAAATGACGTACGGCCGCTTTTGCGCCGTTTTTTAGCGCCTGAAAAAGGCAGGCGTTAAGGGGACTGTGGGCTCTGAAGGAGCCCAGAGGTGCCCCCCCATGCCCCCAGGGACACCCCCTGTCACCCATGCCCACCCCAGGAGGACACCCAAGGCAGGAGGGACCCATCCCAGGGACATTAAGGTAAGTTCAGGTAAGTGTTTTAAAAAAAAAAAAAATTGGCATAGGGGGGCCTGATTTGTGCCCCCCTACATGCCACTATGCCCAATGACCATGCCCAGGGGACAGAAGTCCCCTGGGCATGGCCATTGGGCAAGGGGGCATGACTCCTGTCTTTGTTAAGACAGGAGTCATTTCTATGGGGGTTGGGAGTGAAAACAAAATGGCGCAAATCGGGTTGAGGCGCAAAAATTGCCTCAACCTGACTTGCCCCATTTCTTGACGCCCAAGCTCCATTTCCCCCTACGCCGGCGCTGCCTGGTGTACGTCGTTTTTTTTAACGCACACCAGACGGCGACGGCGGCTAACGCCGGCTAACGTCATTCAATAAATACGGCGCCCGCATGGCGCTTCAGAATGGCGTTAGCCGGCGCTAATTTTTTTAACGCAAAACTGCGTTAGCGCAGTTTTGCGTCAAAAAGTATAAATATGGGCCTGGGTATTTGAGCATCACAGCTACATATGTATGCTCTCACAATTCCAAGGGCATCTGTTCTTCTGTTTCTGAATGGCATCTTCCTTTGTCTCTATGAACCAAACGTTGAAAAATGAAGAGTTGATAATGAGGGAAATGCTTATACACTTAGTAGTAGAAATATCTGAATGAATCTGTAAGAGGAAGTGCAGAAGCATCACAATCCAGCTTCCAAGGGGTTACAGGGCTGCCTCTTTGTCAATGACTTGTGATTTAAAGGGTGCACTTCTACTTTCTAGAGAAGAGCTTCTCAAATATCTGTCACTTGTTATTCAGCATGTTTGGCTTGAAGTCCTATCACTAAGGGCTAGATGTACAAACATTAACAATACTGACTTCCGAAGTGCATGTTTTACCAAATAGCATTTAGGATATTGGCAATCCTAATGTATGAATGTCTGTATTTGCAAATAACGATTCCTAGTAGGTCACAAATTGACCTACCTCATGAATATTTTTGAAGTAGGTTGCAATTTGGGACCCATAAGGAATCACTGCCATCAAAGTGATGGTGGCCTACTGGGATCAGCAGACCACCATGTCTGTGATTGTTTTTAAATAATAGTTTTTTAGTGCATCCGGTTTTACTTAAAGGAAAATTAGATGCTTTTAAAAAAAGGAAGTTAAACATTTAAGTTTCATTTTTAAGAGCAGGCAGTGTTGCTCTTAACAATATTTTTTTAACACTCTCAAATAATTCCCAATTGTGAATGGGATACCACTGCTCTTAAATTGGTGGTAAAGTATTACTGTTTTGCGAATGGAATTAGGTTGCAGAACAGTAAAATACATACCATCCGATCCAGTATTTGGACCTATTTATGCCTCTTCCAAATACCGCATCACAAATGTGAATTGAGATTCAGTAACACATTACTGACTCACATTTTGCCCTTTGTACATTTACAAAATCATTTTTGCAGTCAAAAAAGCCCTGATTGAGCAAATCGGGCCTTTTGCAACAGCAAAAAGACTTTGTAGATCTGGCTCTTAATTCTACTTCTGTCATGGAGTTTGATTTATCCTAGTACCATGGGTAAAGGAAATTACATTGCATTCTTTCTTTCTGATGTTACCAAGGGGTTGACCCCTTGCCAGGTCATTAGTTCTTTAAGAATAGCCTATCTCCTGCTGAGGACATAGGCTCAACAGGTAGTGTGAGGCATTAGGTTACTGATTGAGGGGGTTAAACCCTAATAGAGCAGCAACCACAATCCTTGCCAGAGTGAAGGAATAAGCAATCCCCTAACTAACCTTCTGGTAGCTTGGCACAAACAGTCAGACTCAACTTAGAGGGAATGTGTAAAGTATTTCTGTAGCATGTCAAACATTTAGCATGTCAAGCTTGTGACGACTCCCTGTACTGAGCACTCGTTCCTTTGTGGCACCTTCCTGTCATGAGGATTCCATGGCCCCCCCTCTCCCAGGAAGCTTGAACAATTGACTCTTCTGTTCTGTTGCTATACAAGTTTAGTCTATTTTGCTCCTGTAGATTATCATGCGTCTTTTAGGACAAGTTAAGTCATCCACTGTGACTCATTGAATTGTACATCACACACTTGGGTTCCATTATACTTGTTAATTGTTGCCAATTACTGTTTGCACCTGACATTTGCAAGGCCACATATCCATTTCAACGTTCATTGGAATATTCAACATTTATTTGTGAGACACGTGCATTCTGGAATGCTCTTTCCTTCCAGTATAGAATCCACTCTATGAACTTGGCCACATTTCAGTCCTATGCAAGCAATGTCCCTGCACTCACCACCTAATTCACTCGTAACTTCCAGCGCTCTGATTCAACCTCCTCTTGAGTTTCTTGTACAGAGTCACCTGTCATCTTCGGATTCCAGTTCAAGTACTGTCATGGCAAAGTACCTTCCTATCAGGTTGGTGCACACTAATCCACATATTAGCAAATAATCCAAAGACCGATTCCTTTGAAGGTATGATCACATTTTCAGATTTTGGATATTGTTTGAGTATTAGCCCCCATCAGGCCCAGCACTCTGGACTCTTTCATTGCAGTGCTCTGAACCCTATTGCACCTGAACTCAAAGCGAGCTACTGTTTTGCTTGAAAATTTGTATCTTGTATTTTAGGAAAAGTGTCCTGCTCTTGAAGTTGTATTGAGTTTGAATCAGAATCTTGCATGTTTCAGAGTGCCTAAAAACTGCAGTTTATTCCTGAAATTGTTTCTGCTATCTCTCATGCGATATTTATGATAAAGTCTTCTACCACACCTGCTTTGAGGATAATGAGATCAGTGCACAAGACAGCTGATCAGTTCTCTCAGTGATGCAAGTTCATCTTTTTTTGTTTTATCCCTTCACCCCTTCCCCACTGTGGCAATTTTGGAACCAGATTGTTGTTTACTTTTTTCACTAGGCTACCCCAACAGGGATTGAAAGTCCAGCACGATCTCTGAAGTTGGAACCAGATGATGTAGACAATGAGAAATCCTTGCATAGGGGATTTCTGTGCAGCAGAGGCAATGCTTCAGTTCTGAGGGTGACTCGCTGAGCAGCAAAGGTGATAAGTCCCACTGGGAAGGATATGTGTCAGTTCTGCTGACTCCACAGATTGGCTGGCAGAGCACCTTCAGGCCTACTTCCAAGGGTCTAGGACTGGTGTTTCACCACCTGGGAGGACACGATTCACAAATGGCCGAGCCCAGGTGTTGCTTTCAAGGTTGTAAGAAGCCTGCCCTGTCCCTGAGGGCTCTGATCAGGAGGTCAACCAACTTGCCCTTGGAGTCACTCTAGGATCCTGGGTTTAGAGATGGAGGTCCAGTCCTTCTGAAACAGACAACCAGACACCAGCCAGCAGATTACAACAGTGGGGCAGCAGTCCTTCCGGGGAGCAGTCCAAGAGAGTGGCAGTCCATCAGAAGCACCACAGGTCCTCTACCTGACAGAGTCCACAGGTCTAGAAGCGCTCTGAAGATTTGGGTCTAAGGGTCTAATATTTATTCCTGGTGCCCAACTTAAAGTAAAGGAAACTTCCAGAGTTTCTACCCCCTAATGTGGCAGGTGTCCCCTTACTCCCTATCCTGACCCCAGCTTGTCTGGGGTCACAAAAGACCAGTGTCAAACTCTTTGTGAGAGTGCTCAGGCAGGCCCTTGGTGATGTTCAAGTGTGGTACGTGGCAGCACCTCCCACCGTTAATTCATAGTGGCCCATCCTGGGAACACCTGCCTTCCCTTTATCTCACTGTCTGGGGAACAATACACAAAGACCAACTGCGAGTTTACACCCTGTCATATGACCCCTGATTAGGCTGCAGGCACCAAATAGATAGGACAAGAAAATGCAAACTTTCTCAAGGTGGCATTTTCAGAAATGGAATTAAAAATCTGAATTTACCATTAAAGAGGGCTTTTAATTACAATTTTATAGGCACCAAGCTTGGGGGGTCATTATGAGTTTGCCCGTCTCAGGACCAGCATGTTGGCAGTTGTACCGCCAACAGGCTGGCAGAGAAGACTGCAGATTATGACCATGGTGATATTCTCAACAGACTACAGCAAAACCACCGTAAGCATAGATTCAGCACAGTGCTATCCACGCCTAGCTAGATAGAGACATAGGGCTTTTGTAATTTTACAGCTCAGCGAAGATGACACTGTGTCAATCCTATGCTTAAATATTTATCTTTATAAATGGCAAAATACTTTGTCCCTATCTTGCTTGGTGTGGATAGCACTGTGCTGATCCTATGCTTAAAAACTTTGCTAGATAAACAGACATTTGAGGTGAGCAAATCTTGAGTGGGTCTCTGGTATTGTAGAGTGCTCCTTACTGGAGCTGCTCTCCACCTAAATTTGGAAACTACCCAGAGTTCTCTCTTGATATATATATATATATATATATATATGTGTGTGTGTGTGTGTGTGTATACATATATAAAGGTCAAGGCCATAGGCCAGTCCAATACAATAGGTGCAGCATGCACATTATTCATTTGTATGTGCCCCTAACTTGACTCCTGATTGCAATGTAACCTCCATAGGAAGGGGCATCAAGGTGGCAGGGATTGTGGGGTTGGGGAAGGGGTTTGGGCTTAGTGTTTGGAGGGAGATTATTTGGTTTGAATTTGGGAGGGGGCTTAGGTTGAGGCTTAGGGGAGGGTTGGGAATATTTGGGAGGGGTAGACTTCTTTATGGGGGAGGGGCATGAGTACTTGCATGGGAGGTCTTGGAGGTGGAAGGAGGGACACAGAGCATTTTGGGGTATCATGGGGTAGGAGAGGAGTAGGAAAAAGGGCTAATTCCTAGAGGAAAGCTTTCCTTGAGACACAGGGATGGTCATGGCAAAAGGGTTTGGGTGTGGAGGGAGAGGGAGTGGTTGTCTGAGGAGTTTTGGCGGAGGTGCTGGTATGCTTGTGGGTCCTGGGTGTCTGTTGGTACGGTGAGTGGGGCATTTATGTGTCTTGAGAGAAGAGGCGGTGGAGGTGCTGGGAGAAGCCGTGTTGGATAGGTGACTGTCTATTGGGGTGGTGACTGCAGGCATGGTGAATGTGCCCACCCTCTTGGGTGAGCAGGCCCGGCCAACTGGGTGAGGAGCTACAGGGAGGGCAGTGGTAAAAAATGGGGGTGGCAGACAAAGATGGTGCTGGGGTGGTCCCAGATAGGTCTGCCACCGGAAGGGCATGTCCACTGGAGCAGGATTCTGAAGATGATGTGCTGGATCCTGTCTTCCCAGTGACACTCCCCTCGCCCTCCAGGTCACTGGGTCCTTCGCTGTCAGTGGTATCAGCACCCTGGGTCCCATGGCTGGCAGCATCCTCACTCTCCTGTGCCCAGTCTCCTTTGCCTGCTGATGCTGATGCACACAGAGGTAGGGAGGAAGAGATAGAGAGGGAGAGAGAGGGTCATCACATTCTTCACATACACACATTACAACATGCACAACTGTATGTATACATCTCCTGGCAAGGTAGTCCCATATTGAAACCCACCGATCCTACATCATGTCAAACCATGACACTTCAATCTATCCCATTTGTCATCTCTCTCACTGACATCATAATCCATGCAAGGGAGCACTACTGGAGCATCCCATCAAATCACCTGTAACTCAAAGTCAGTATGCTCATCATGCCCTAGTTAAAGCTGATATCATCCTCAACCAGCTCATCACTTTCCATAATTCTATCACATTAAGGAAATGCAGTTGACTGATAACACCATATTAAGTCTAATCCGAATCTACACCTGCCCAGTCCATGAACATGTCATGTTCCATGCAAGTAAAGACAACTCTTCAGAAACTATAGAGCACGTGCCATTCTTATCAGATGAATAGTTAATCCCTCTGTACATAAATGACACATTGGCAACAATCTCGGATGAAGACACAACATGTGGCAGTCCCATACAATGGCCATCACAATTTTAATTCCATGTCTGGAAAACAGCTATGTCAATAAATGTACTAAATCTTAGAGGATTAGCTGCAGTCACTATTTACAGACATTCCCTATCACATCATAAGTCCATGCACTGCTACTGTGGCCTACGTAGCACACATGATACATCCACTGACAATCACAGAGAACATAGTTGCAACTACTTAACAATGGACAACCTACTAATTCTTAGGACAGCACATTGCATTCCACCTGACATGCAGATTCAAAGCCATGACATAACAACATGAGTATACCAACATCACTCACAGCATTCTTGACATGTGATTTCCACTAGCTAAATCCAGACAACACACATGCCCCACTGAAAAGACATGTCCCTATGATGTACATATGTACCTACATGGCTGTCATTGCACTGACAACATATCCCACAACAACACCTATATGAGAAATACTAGTACAGCTAAACCATTAATTCTTGAAACATGAGGTGAGCCAATATCAAATCCTATCCAAACTGCCCACATCAGCTAGTCTAAGGGTAGCAATTATTGTCCCACTATACAAGATCAGCCCCCAAGTAACCATTGAGAAATGATTTAGGCAGCTGATACCATATGTTGCACTCTTGTAGGTAGGGTATTGGCACATCTAGCATGGACATTGCATATGGTCTAAGGGTAGGACAGCCTAGCCACTTACCTCCTCTACAACAAAGGCATTGGGATACAAGTGATTTGTCCACATGTCAGTGGCATAGAAATGCACGGTAAGGGCAAATAGGCAAAATCAGACCCCCATAGTTGAATATCCTTCCGTTTCAAACTTCACACACCCCATACTATGAATATGAAGGGACAATGAGGACACCTCCATAAACCCTTTTGGACAGTCTAATACTGGCCATACCTATAGACTGACTGAGATGCCAGCCTCACGTGGAGTCAATATCTGGACAAGGACACAGGGTAACTAGGCCTTGTACCTATTATGCCAGGCCCAATGTAACACATAGAGTTGACCTTTTCAAATGGGAGTTGCCTGACACCTTTTAGAGATACATTATTATATAATCTGATTAATAGACCTGTAAATACTAGAAGGGTAGGATGATACAGCATCTTACAGACATAGATATGGATGGGAAGAGACACACATGTAGCACTGTCAAATGTGCATCTCCACATGCAGTCATGGATATTCCTTGACACATGTGATATAAGTGTCCACATGCACAACTCTAAGGCCAGATCTCCATCTTTTACACAGGCAACTTGAGTACTATTTATTCCCAGTAGTCAACATACCTGTAGCACCTACTACAGTTTCAGAGCTGCTAAAGTGTGACAGCAAACACCAAACTACCAGAGGAAAGTACATGGAGTCAGTCAGTACTTGCGCCTTGTGGCTGCTGTTCTGCCCTCAAATGCCTATCCACCTCAGGATAGGCCACCACCAAAATGCAGGCCATTAGGTGGGACAAGACTTGGAAGTTAGTTTCCTGGTCAGTTGTGTCCCTTTGATGCCCATCCTCTGACCCACAGCATCCCTCCCATGCACCGTAGCCCCATGTGCCTATGCCCCTGGCACAGTGTGCCCACTCCCAGTGGTTGCAGGTCCATCATTGTCAAGGGGGCAAAGTTAGACTCAGGTACCTGTACTGTGGGGCACACAATAGACTGAACAGTCCTTGGGGCACAGGTTTGGGGGTGAATGGCTGCCTGTAAAGTTGAGGCAACAGTGTTGGGAGGTGTTGATGTGGGCAGGGTGAGGCTGAGAGTTGTTGCCTGTCCAGGTGTCCCAGATGGGCCATGTTATACTTCAGTGTCTAGACATCCAATGGTGTTGTCCTCAATGGGGCCATCATCCTGAGGGGGACTGACAGTATCAGGTATCCTCTCCATGGTGGCAATGGCAAGGTTACCTGTGGAGGGAGTGAGGCACAGAGTTCAGGTTAGAATATGTGTTTGGTTGCTTTTGTGTGAGATGTAGACAGTGGCTTAACAGATTCAATGCAATGACATTGACAGCTGCTGCACAGCATACTTACTTGTACATACAAGTTTGTGACTTGTTTCCCTTACTCCATGTTGGGAGCTATCATACTAATTGGGTACATATTTTAGTGCAGATGCAATCTGAAAATGTCTGATATATGCCATGACTGTTTGACTATGTTACCTATTGTATAGACACGCTTGCCAGATGGCAGATTTGAAAGCTGCACAATGCACAATTGTGTCCTAGTGGGAACACAAGATGTGAGTATGCAGGGGTAACTGTCCTATAAGTAGGTATTGTGCATGTGCAGCGACGCTGCCATCTTTCTTTCCAAATCCAGGTCTGGCTAATTCTGGTTTGGTATCTGTTGTATGTGGCCATTAGGAATGGCCACTGAGCTGTAGCCTTGTTTTACTTTGGTTGCTGTTGTGGGTGTGCCCTTGCATTGCTGTCATTGCCATGTGTTGGTCCTCACTAGAACAATCTAGATGGTGTAACTAGTACTTTAGTTATACATGCATAACATGTGACGTGATGTGCACAATACAGGTTTTCACAATGATGGGTTAGTGCATTCTGGGAGTCATAATGATCTGATCAGCCTGTAGTTAACCTCCCATTTCCAAAGGATGTGAGGGCAGTTAGGCTGAGTGGAGAGGTGGCACACAAGAGAGGGGCATTAGGTGATTAGGTGAGAGGTGTAGTGACTACAGTCAGGCCCACAGGATGCAGTATATCCAAGACCTTCTCCCCCCAAGATTTGAACTGTGGGGGAGGAGGTGGGGCCTACCTCCTTTCTTCTACACGGTTATCTGGTGCCTGGATGACATGGAATGCACCTTCCCTCGTAAGTCGCTCCACCTCTTCCTGATATCTTCCCTTGTATGTGGATGACTGACTCCAGAATTGACCCTGCCGACTGTCCTTTGCCACAACCCCATTTTCCTGGCAATAGATGTTTGTTGGACCTGTGCTCCAAACAGGTGTGGCTCTCCTGTGACAATTTCATTAACCGTGACCCTCAACTTTTATCAGTGAAACATGGGTGTTTTGTGGGGACATGGTAGTGGTTGTGTAGACGATGTGTGGGGGTGTTCTGAATATAAGGGTGCACTGTTGGGTAATTGGTGAGGTGTGGGTGTTACGATGTGAGTTGGAGATGGTAGTTGCAGATTGTGTGTGCTAGTGATGTGTGTATTTTGATAGTTGTGCTGATGTGGGGTGTGTGCTGAGTGAGATGTGTGTGTTTGCCTTCTGTTTCCAAGTAGAATTTGTTTCAGATTTGGCTTCTCAGTGGATGTGAGTAGCGTTCTGGACACAAAGGATTATGGATTGTGTCGGGTGCGCTATATAGTGCAGTGAGTAGGTGTGTCGGGTGTGTGGATGAGTGTCAGGTGGGGGTTTTTCAAACTATTCTATGTGGTGTGCACCACCAATGGTTTTCAGCCATGGAAGAACCACTCTGGTGATTTGTGGCTCGTAATCTGATGGGTGGATTTTTGTCAGGCTGGCGGTGCTGGTAGTGGAATCGCCTTTTTTCATCCTTCAGTGTCCTGGTGATTTTGGAAATCTGTCTTCACAGTGTGAGTTGTAACATGGCCGCCAGAATGCCACCAACATGGTGGTTTTTTGGTGACCGCCACAAGGCAGTCTTGTCAAAAGACCACCAAAGTCATAAAGAAGCCCTTGACCTGTTTACATGCTCCTAATTGGAAGCTACAGCATATTAAATGTAATAAGGTAACTCCAATGAAGCGTCATTGGATCCGTGAGGACCGCACAACGCGAAACATGTTGACCTTGTCTTAGGAAGTTCTGTAAATAGTCAGACCTCCGCTCTTACCGTTCTTTGAAAGTAATTGAGCATTGATACTCATTTTATTACTTTCCTGTGCTTTTAATCTTGGTTTCATCCCTGACTATTGATTAAAATGATGATATATGCAGCAATGTTTAACCAATTTTATCCTTAATTTTCTTTGTTCTCTCCTTTTTTACGGGTGCTTGAGTGTAGGCATGTCCGTTTAGATGGTGCTACCTCTCTAGTTACCATCGGTATAATACGGCTTAGTGCCCCCCCTATGTGGGGAGCCCGTCAGGCATTGCAATGCCGGCCTGGCGAGGAGCATTACCCAATGATGATGCCAGTCATCCATTGTGATGCTTGAGGGCACTCGCTCCTGATGATTCAGGTCTCCCTAGTTCTCTTTTCTTCTTGTTGTATGGAACAGTGTACTTTTGTTTTTTTGCTGTGTTATTGCAGCCATGTCCAAAGCAGCTGCTGTGGTGGTCTGGTCTGTATCTCTGACGTAGTTGCTCCTGCAGGTAAGGTGGTTTAGGGTGCTGTAATTGAAGGTGCAGCAGGTGTTGTGGCTGTTGCTCCCAAGTTTGAGGGTGCAGCAGGGGGGCTGATGTACTCATGGACACTGTGCCACTGGCTGCAGTTGTGGTGGGGGCTACACCCGTTGTGGCCAATGCCGGCCCCCCTTGGCTGAAAGCCCGCCATGCTCCTGTGGCTCTACCTCTACGATAAAGTCTTGCCAGTATTCTGAACCCATACTCAACATCCAAGATGTGCCTGTAGCTCACTGCCCACCTCTGGAACTCCCTTATCTCAGCACCATTTATGTTGGCAGCTGTAAAAATGAGACAGGCAACCAATAGTGTCATCATTGTGTGATGCATGTACAGATGATAATCCCTTAAATTGCACATGCAGTCCAAATCACAGTACAGATGATACATTGTCACTGAAGAATGACATGGCACCGTGGCCTAACCATGAACTATTTAACAGCACAGCATAAACTGATCTGTGCATGTATGTAGTGCAATGTGTCACAATGCAAATGCAACAAGTACTTAACATGGGCCAGGCCGACTAATCCCTATCATCTGGATCAACTTCAAGGCACCCAAGACCAGTGATTTGTATATGTAATTGGCAGGATGGTATGCAGTTGCTAATAATAAGGGGTCAGTGTTGCTTGGGACACATGCATGCTTGAATTAGACGTCTGTCATCTACACTGTGACATCACACCTACCTACATAGATGTTCTCCCCCTACCACTGTGCCTCAGGTGGGATGGGCAAGCAATACATCACCACAACTGTCAACGAAAACCACAAAGCCATGTACACCTGTACATGGATTTAGTGAGTGGAACACATATGAGGAGGTACCTACCAACTAGGAGTGAGGTATCCATTGGTCAATCACATCTACATTCATGTTTCCATTTGTAAACAACCATCCACACTTGATCTGCCAACACATTTCCAAAAATAACCCACACTGATGCCAGCACACATCTGGCTTTGACCTGCATGCACGCCTGTAACATACCACAAAAGTGTCACGTCAATGTAGTACAGCATATGGGGCTAGATGCTGGGGGGCAGTTAACCATATAGTCCTAAAAGTACATTACAATACAGGGATGCACAATTTTGAAAAACTGATGCATCACTGTCTTGTGTAAATGAGGGTATGACTTGCTGACAATATTCTGACACCGGAGCTCTTCCAAATCAAATGTGGGCCTACATGTGGCTACTAATCACCTTGTTCACATGCTGCTGCTTTTTGCGCAGCAGAAGACTCCCAAGATATGACTCTCTGTCTGTGAATGTCTAACCCTTGCATGGAACGCTATGTCAACCTCCAGTTAAGTAATATATCAGATAATGTGCCAGCTCATCATATCTTGCAATGAGTGAAACACACAAGAGTCACTCACACAACAGCTGCAATCACTACACAGGACAGACATTTTCACACTTACTGGATATGTCTGGGTCCTCAAATTAAGCCACTTCCCCGATGATATAGGAGGCCGGTCCACCTGTAAGACATGGAAAGGAAATATATGCTCAATGTCTGATCACTGTACAAATGTTTGGACAACATATCACAGTGTGTGACATTTTATTTGAGTGAGCTGCCGATCCTGCATGTAGACACTCCAACAGACATACCACTGCAAACTTGCATTGACACTGACACTCCAGTGAGTGATAGATACACCTATGCACACCTAACAATCATGTGGTGCTAAACATGACTGCAAAGATTTGTGGCTAATCGATTTCATATAGTACTTCATGTCATGATTTCTAATTGGGTGACAATTGCAAAGGCACTTTCGTGGTGCACTGCAATAGAAGTGACTCAGGTATTGTAGCTTGTGCATCAAGGGACTATGATTAACTGTGGGATGGACATGTGGATCAATTTTCAGTCAGCAATTCTTGTGCATTCAGTGGTCCATAACAGATGTTCATAGTTGGGTGCAGGCAACAGATGCCCCATTGGCAGTGTCCTCTAAGCCGTATATGCCCCCTATGCCAACATGATGGCACGGTTCATGTGTGTGTAATGATGACAAAGTAGTGCTAAACAAGGATGGCCCACTTTGCTGTCCCAAAACAGTGAAATATGGTATGCTGACAATGTCTTAGCTGATCATCATTTACAGAATTCATGGGCACAGGTGTTGTCATTGCACCAGAAATGTGTTACTCAGGGCCATATGTAGCAAGATCAGAATTTGTGAGTCAAACATTGCGAGACTTAGCAACTAACAATTAGCAAGTTGTATGATTTGAGGTAGAACACTCTCAATGACACTGTTGGCAATTTAAAAATTGTGAAGCAAATGACCTACCTCATGAATAATGATGAGGTAGGTCTCATTTTGCAAACCCCTTGGGAATGGCGGCACTCACAGGGATGCTGGCCTGCTGGGCTCCCCATGTCTGTGATTGCTTTCAAATAGAGATGTCAATTGTCATTTAATTGCAGTCTTAGTTCAGCAGGGGTAAACAGAAAGTATTTCAAAAACCAATTTTATGACTGAAAGATATTTTTGGAAGCAGTCAGTGGACCGTGGAACAACTTCCAGCTCAGAATCCATTTTTGGCCATGCATTCACAAATGGGAAGAGAAACCATGGGGACCCCACCCCTTTTACAAATGGGTGAGCACCCACTTGAAATGGGTATTGCTTAGTGCCAGCATTTGTGCCCAAGAAAAAACACAATCAGCGGCCTGCGACTCAATAATAGGATAGGAATGCCCATTCCTAAGTGCCACTAGGAAACCCTGTTTTGTGATTGTGCAATGTGATAGCAGATTGGCAAAATTTGGGTTGTGCATTTGATTGAATATTTGTCAAGATTTAAACACAAAAATTCAGAAAACCAGGCAGTTTGTGAAAATGATAAATAGCTTGTTACATATGGCCCCAAGTAATAGTCAGACATGTGTAATGCATCTCAGTACTGATACACCAACAGTTCGTTCTACTTGCATTCCATATGGCCACAAACATTGCATGCAGCACGTCAAGACATCTGCTACTGTCATTCAGGAGCATTCTACTGTACACATTTGTCAATGTGATACTCACCAACAGGGCCAGCGATCACCACACCCAGGTGGTCCAGCTGGTCATGTTCTCGAGCCACCAGGTCACCCCAGCAATGCTTCAGCTGATGCTCGTTCCTGGAGGTGCTGAACGCACGTTTCAGGTAAGAGAGAACCTTGGCCCAACGCAGCCACCTTGCCTTGGTGTGAAACCCCTGTATGACTCCGCCCTCCAACTCCAGCATCATTAGAAGAAAGTGGCACACCACCCACACAAAGGCCCCAAGCTCCTCCTCACCCATGCAGCTCAGACTCGCCCTTCCCGACATGTTAGAGTACAAAATTCCAATAATAAAAGGGAAAAATTAAGGAAAGAAAAACAGAAAAAAGGAAACTTACCACCCAAATTACAAACCCCAACTTACCCAACTGATCTAACACCCAAACACACACCTGACAGTACAAATACGATTCAGACAACACTAAACTACACAAAAACACTTACACAGGTGCAATACACAAATAGAATACACAAAAAGACAAAAGATAGACACCACTAGATACAATATACGCAATCCAAACTAGAGCAACACCAAGACACAGCCACACAGTCAAGAAAAATCACAAACTGTAAAGTGAAAGTGAAAGTACACCCACTGTACCATGTCTGCAAAACAGGATTTCCTATTACATCACTTTCTGTCCCCTTTGCACCCCGTTTTCTGTGTTACATGTATTTTTTGACATATACATAGTTTGCGTGAATATATTCGGCGCACAACCTACATGTGTGGCAAAATTCCACGCATTACTGCCAAACTACTATTTTTACGGATATCCGCATGTGGAATTAACGCTAGGGGCCCATTGATGTTTAGTATGCGTTTATGTGGGGTTTTTACACATTTGCATCAACATTTCTGACTCAAACTGTGTTTGCATGAATTTTAAATATTTAAGATGCATGCGGCCTGTATCTAGATGAAGATAGAATGGTATGGCCAGCAGTGTGTTTTATAGTGTTTGGCCACATGTGGTAGACCATGCAACTGTGACCTACATTTATACAATCTTTGTGCAGCATTTCCTTTTTTTCTGACGCAAAAGCAGTGCAAAGTTACACAATTCTATTGGAATTTGTGAGTTTGTGCTGATTTTGCATCAATAAATGGTGGCAAGGCTGAGCTACAAAAGTATAACTCATAGTCTGTGTGTTTTGTGTTTGAATTAACTGTTTCAACTATATGTGTGCATCTGATGGAAATGCATGCAATACATTTGGCGTAATGGTCATACATGAATGTGTTACAAATGGATATCAACATCAGATGGCAACCAATGATGTTCAACAATCATTATATGTCTTTGTAATATGTGTTGACTCATTTGATGTGTGTAGTTGTTTGACTTTGGGGACATTACATTTCCCACGACAAACAATACACAGGGCTGATCGAGGATGGCTGATTAGGGCTATGTTGGATATGTTACCCCTCACATGTCATTAATTGTTGGCTATGAATTCATGGTTACTTGTGTGTGAACTACCCATATATCTGCCATTTGTACATATTTGGTAGGTACAGTGTTTTCAACACCGATCCTCAGTTCCAATCATAAAATTCTTATGTACACGTCAGTTTGACAAATGAAAATTACCTATGTTACTCATGTTGCTGTGGTGGACCTGCGGCCCTGGCTGCATGTGTTCACACATTTTCAGAGGTGTCCAGTCCAAGTGTGTGGGCATGTGTACCCTGTGTCAGTATTGGGCTCCATGGTGTTACGGTTTCATGCAGGTCTAGTCAAGAGTCTGTTGGGGCAACCCTTGTTCTAAAGCAGAAGATGAGCTAAAAGCTAAAAGCTTACAAGGGGATAGGGCAGCTATGGTACGGTAGATAATACAGAAGAGTTAATACAGAGCAACCTGGCTCATCAGGGAGGGCTCAGAACTTCCCACAGCAACAGGGAATGTCAGTGCCTCTGTGCAGATTAATCTCATAGCTAGTCACCACCCAAGTCCCATAAAAAGGTGGCAGCAGAAGTGAATCTGTGTCGGGACACTCAGGGCACAAACATGGACTGTCCTTACATACACAAAGACTAGCCCTTGTTTGTCGGGCTGGAGACACAGTAACAAATCCTGGAATACAGCCATAGCACACTGTCACTGTTAGGCACTAATGACTACATGCAAAACTAGACAAAGGATGGGGGCTGGATTAACCTCCTGGAAACCAGGTGCCACAACAAATACAAAGTTAAACAATTCTATACAGTTGAGGACTGAAAGTACACTTACCAGACACAATACCCCAATAGGAAACAGAGGGCAAAGGAACTAACCAGGAGGCAAAAGCAGGCACAGGGAACTGGCTCTGAAATATTGGAACATTTCTTGGAAAACAGAAAGCATGCTCTGGCAAAAACATACATGAACAAGGCTGAAAACTAGAGAGCAGAGTCTGAATGGAACAAACAGGAATAGCACTGTGTAAACAGAGAGCAGTTTCAGGCGTAATCAGGACCGTAACACAATCCAACAAGGGCTCTGGTACACAAATGAATTGTACTTGAATGCACGATGAGGAGCTTCAGGGAATGGCAGCTTCTAAGCAGTTCCAGGAAGCAGCAAGGCCAGGGCAGAGTCACATGGCTGGGCTGCACGAGGGAGCTCACAGGTGTGTGCAGCTTCAGTCTCTCACAAGCCTGGGGGCTGTGATACCCCAGCGACCAGGTCACCCGTTGTTTGGAAGGAGCCACTTGCCAACATGTGGAGGACAGCTAGCAGCTTGGTCACCAGCGGTATATTGTGTGGTGTCTGCAGGCTGGCTGTTATCTGTGGCTCAGTTTGGCGTAGCAGCTGCTGTATGGCTTGCCAGTTGAGTCTGTAGCTCCAGATGATATCCTGTTCCCTGAAGCCCTGGAGGGTTGCTCTGGTCCTGAAGACCCTCTCCTGTCTTCAGCATTGCCTTTGGGGTCCACGTTGGGGTGGTGGTGGTTGCTGCTGTTGGTCCTGTGGTCTGCGTCATCTGGCATGCTGCATCAGTAGCACCTCCAGGTTGCCCTTCTAGAGCAATGATGTTGCTTGTGTGTGTTTTCTTTAAATAATGGTGTGTTTTTCCCATTTTAATGCCTCCCCTGACCCAGGCATTAAAATTTGACACAAATCGGGCTTTGAGTCATTTTTTGAGTCTGCGTCCCACCTGTGCGTCATTTGTGCCCTGTTGGATAAATATGGCACTAGGGTGTTTGAGTCATTTTTTGAACGGGAACGCCTACCTTGCATCTCGTTGATGCAAGGCGGTTTCACCCATCCTTGAATTGACGCAAACTCCAAAATGTTTACTCTAGATGGGTCTAGCTTCAAAATATAAATATGGAGTTAAGTTTGCCCTAGATATGCATAAACAAAAATTACACAGATCCAGCGCAAACAAAGTATAAATATGCCGCTAGGTGTGCCAATTGTGTGTAAGTAAATTTCATCATGTTTTAAGGAAAGAGTACAAGCACGTTGGCACTGGTTAGAAGTGGTAAAGAGTTCCCAACTACTTCCTAAAGCCATCAAAAATGAAGTATGCAAAAGTGGAGAGTTAAAGGAAAAAAGTTAAATTAAAACCACACCAAGGATGCCCGGTCCAACAGTAAGAGCAGAACGCAAATTATGTTTTCCTAGCCCTGTTGAATTTTAGTCCCTGTTGTTGTTATTGTGAGCTCTAGATCAGTGCCACCAAGGGAAGTTGTATTGGTATTAAAAAGCAAGCAAAATGTAGCCTCTGTTGCCCTTTGTTACATCTAATTAAAGCCGGTGCCTTTCCTACTGTAGTATCTCTGCTTTTGTGAATCCTGGTCAGACCATATTCGTCGTTTCCATATTTATTCTGTCAGTAGTTCTCTTCTTTCTTCTCTATTTTCTGCCTTCTCATTTACAACGAGGGGTTATTTTAAAAATATCAGTTTACATAATTTAGGTTGTATTGTGTCCTCTACTGAGTTTATGATGTTGGTGTTCCTCGGAGTCTCCAGAGCAGACTGTTTGTCATTTAAGCCCCAAATAAAGACGAAATGGCCATATACGGAACTCCTGGCTGTTTACAAAAATTAGCTATGTCCTGCTCTTGTTGTATTTCTCCTTTCCATGCTGGAAAAATGCTTGAAAGACGAGTGATGTAATGGAAGGAAGATTTATCAAACCTTCTCGGAAAACAGGATGCTTGGTTAGAAACAAAAAAGATTTATCACGTATATTTTCGCAACTTTCATATGTTTATTAGTAGCCACGGACTTCATGCTAAGTGTCTGGCCAAAAAACAGTACTTCAACGTGAAATACTCACTGCTCGTCGAAGCCACTTTGTGGCAAAGGAATAATGATCAAATATGCATCTCCCTTTGCACCGAAGGTCTGGGCCACAGTTGCCATGGATACACCGCAACACAGCTGTTTCACCTTAAGATATAATGACAATACCAAGCTGCATAATTTGTGGCAGTGCACATTACTACGCTAAATAACCGGGTTTCCCGCTGCATTTCCATAACTTAAGCCCTCTAATCTCATGAGTTTTATGATTTGGTATCTTTTCCAGATGACTTATTTTTATTTTCATAATGCATGGAAGTCTTGAAGAAGTTTGCAATGTAGAAGCTGTATGTCCCGTGTAGAGCTGCAAAACGTTCAAATCAACCCCAGCTGCTTATGGGTAGGCATTATCCCGTGGTTTGGCATCTGCCATTGAAAACCAACAGCGTATCTTGTTCCTGTAATTGAAGTTGATGCACCACAAATGTCATCATCACTAGCCTATGTATTGTTTGCAACTCACTTTTAGCATGAAAACGACCCCGACCCAAACTCACCTTGAGAGGACATTTAAGGGTTGTGCGCAGCTGGATTTCATCAGAAACCTATCGATCTCGGTATATTTATGCTTTATGTACTTGAACTATAACGTTCTTTACGTCACAGTGGGAGACCGGAACTTTGTTTCAAAGGAGAACCCAGCGGACAAATATGGAAGGGCAATGTTTTTGCCATACATTGTGGTCAAATGTACTTCATAATACAACTTTATTTGTTACGTTTGTCATCATCTGTAGGCTGTTATTTTAAATTTAGTAGTCTTCATTTGGTTTTTGAGTTTCACCGCATTTTACACCAGGCGTTCACTTCGACAGGTTTTGTACAAAAAGAGCACTAGAAGCCTACATAGGTCTGCCACTACTACAAAGTGATGTGAGGCAGCAGCCTTACAGTGCCTTCTTGCTTTTGACCCCCATTACTGAAAAATACCAGAAATCAATCTATTTTCAGTGGATATGGAAGCACGTTTCTAATTACTCTAGAGCTCTGAAGATCCTTGTCCTCTTCTAGGTTATGAAACCGAAGCATCGTGTAAAAAGTGCCTGTTGACACACATCTATTTTCTCTCTCCAGAGTATCTGTGATGCTAGGCATATGACATAAGGAGACATCAAGGTATTGAATGTCTGAGTGACTACACCTTCCATCACTGTTCATCATTACCAGCTAGTCAAGAACATTGGGGCCTCATTTACGAGGCCATTGGTGCAGGGCGGTGTGGCAAGAGCCTTGCTGTGCCACCCTGCCCCAACAGCAAAAGGAAGAATGTAGCACACATAGAAAGAGGATAAAATATGGTAGAAAAAAAGATATTTCTTCCTGTTGCGTCACTCTTATGTCACCCGTGAGGTGGGGTAGGAATCTGAGGTATTTCCAGACTTGTAAATATGGGAATGTGTGAGATTCATTTGGGTTCCATGGATGGTGCGTGCGAACACCACAAGCAACTCCAAAGGAATGCCCCTTTCAATCACTTATGCATGAAAGTGGTCCATATTTAAAAGACCATCAAAAGCCACGCAAGGTGGTCAGCACAACACGTCTACAAAAGATGCAGGATGACGCTGTAGTTACCCAGTTAGTGCGTTCAAGAAAGAGAGATATAAGCTGCTTCTTGATGCCCTCATTACCGTACAGGAGGTTCAGTGACAATGTAAATGGGTGTGAAGCTCTTGTTGTCTCTTTGGGTTGGAACCAGAGGAGGGAAATTTCCCCCTATTGAAACGTCCCCTTTAGTACATTTTCCCCTATGTGCACTCCTCACATCATGAGCTATCAATACTAGTAAGTAAATGGGGGGCGAGGGCGAAGCGGTGTCATGAGACACCCACCAATAGTAATCTTCTACACTTTGCTATTAAGACAATGAAATAATTTAAATATAACTGGTTTCCTGCCATCATCCCACACCTTCCATAGCCCTCCTAACCCACTACACTCATATAAAATACACCTGGTTTTCACCACACGCAAACACCTACTTCCAGGTGCTAGACAACTAGTTATTTAACCAAACATGCAAATTTTAGCTGGCTTTCCTCATTTACCTTTCATACCCACTTCATTTAAAGGTGAACGCCCCCACACAAAGCATGGGAACAGCCCCCACTTGCAACATTCACTTCCACTTCCATATACCTAGAAATAGGAAGGTGTTGAAGCACCTCCAACTGCATGGTTCTTCTCTCACTCATTCCTTTGGGTTTATAGGGGCTTCAAGGTGGCAAGTGAAGTCAGGGAGGGGCAGAACCTGGATCATGTGTCTCTTCATTTTTCCCCAAAGGTCTGTAAGGACTGGGGATATGAAAGAAAAGACACTGGTAGCAACATTAGCCTTACGTTACTTGCCTCATGCCTTTGCAGTAACCAGTGAGAAGCATGTGTAGATTCTGGCATGTCCCACTAGGAAAACGTCTGTTTTCCTGTACAGTGGTTCAGCAGCTGTGCCACTCTGTTAATGTTCATCAGGTAAAATACACTTATGTTAATTGTTGGCAGTCAAATTTGAAACTGTAGCAAGCTGAGTGTTCATAGGACAGTGCAGAAGAAAAGCTATGTGTCTGACGATCATTCTACAAAGCGCTCCCTCCTAAATCCTCATCACTGGCCTACCAGAGTGACAGAGGCTTATCATCTCAAGGCTAAACTATGCCAATTCACTATAACATGTCTATCCTCCTATCTACTGAATAGACTACAGCTGGTTCAGAATGCTGCTGCATGGCTTATGTTGCAAAACTCAAGAACAGTCCACATCCAACCATATCTGAACACATTTCACTTGCTTCCTATTAAGTAATGTGTGAGGTTTAAGACTGGTCCTGACACAAAGAGCCCTCTATCACATAGGCCTTCAGTACCTGTCTAACAGATTTGTCCCCTACCAAGCTTCTTGGTCATTCTGATCCTCCAGTTCCAATTGGTGGTGGTTCCCTATTCAGAAGGTAAAAGTGAGGAGACATCTCCTGTTCTTGCTGGCTGTGAGGTATTGGAATGCCCTTCTCCAACAGCTTCGCACCACTGATCACATCCAGGCTTTAAGCTCCTTAAAACTTGTTTTTTGGGGGCAGTTTTCTAAAACAAGAACGCATAAATGCAGCTGACAACTGTTGGAAAATGGGTTATTGGTAAGGGCAGGTAGGTACCTACACCTAGCAACAAGCCACTAACCTCCACCTAGGTACAGTTAGGTCTCAGTAAATTAATCCCAGCTCAACCCTTGGTAGCTTGGCAACGAGCGTCAAGGCTTAACTTAGGTGACAAAGTGTAAAGCATTCAAATATCACAAAACAGTAATCAAATAAAACACAGGAAACAGTTTAAAAATCCAAAACCAATTGATAAAAATAGTTTATATTTTTATCTTTAAAATGACACAAAAACAATTAAAATCGGTTCAGGGGAACCGGAGATATGAATTTTTAAAGAATTACTATTTTTCTAGCGCTTAGAAACAAAAAGCGCCAATCGGGTCATCTGGTTGCACCAGGACCGGGGCAAAGTCAAAGTTTCAGGCCGACCGCGATGGAGCCCTGCTCGGCTACAGGTCGCGGGAGGCCTCGGTTAAAAAGTTACCTTCTGACTTAGTCTTTATTTTGAAGTTTTTCTTCACCGGGACGAACCTGCCAGTTGAATCCGACCTCCTGGAGCCCTTGTCCGGATACGCGATGTGGGTTTCCTCAGTGGAGACTTTTACCTTCGGACTTAGTCGTTTTTTCGAGATGAAAATCCTTCGACCGGGGTAAACCTGGACCTTGATCCGACGTCCATGGAGCCCTTCTCGGATACGATGGCTGGGAGGTCCCGGTCAACTATTTACGTTCGGACTTAGTCTCTTTTTCGGATGTTTTTCTTTACCGGGATGAACCACGAAGTCAGGCCGGGTCGCGGTTGAGGCAAGCCGGCTAGAATTTCCGCGGTGGGTCGGTCCCTCTCTGGAGCTTTTTTACAAAATTTGTCAAATCTTCTCCAAACTTCTGGGGCTTCACCCAGATGTTCTTTTAAGGTTCTTTTGGGGTCCACAGCTCACCCCAAGGGTCCCGAAGTTCTGTGATGGTCCTTGGGGGGTGCGGACTTCAACTCCCAGAATGCACCTGGCGCAAACTCCTTTTTGGCCACTGGACAGTGGTCAGCTGGTCACTTTTTCAGGAGTTGGTGCAGGGGACTCTGGATAGCAATTTTTCACCTGTAGCAAACAGGGAGTCCCTCCTTGAACCAGTTGAAGCCAGGCAAAGTCCTTCTTGTGGTGAAGCCCAAGTGTGCAGCTGGTGCAGTCCTTCTGAGTGCAGGTTCCAGGTGCAGGCCAGGGGTCCAGCAGGGCAGTCCTTCTTCTCCTTTAGTTCCTTCTTCTTGAAATTTGGTGGGGATCTGAGGTGTGGGGGCAGGTCTGCCAGTTTTATCCTTGCTCCTGGGTGAAAAGCAGGGGGGCCCTGGTTCTCCAATCAGGGACAGGGTCGTCCCCCTGTGATGACCACTTCCTGGGAAGTGTGGCAAAAATCCATCCCAGAAGGCAACAGTCTCTAAAAATCCAACATGGATGAATCTGATTTTTGGAGGTTACATCTGGCTGAGCCCACCCACTAGTGTGGCTAAAAATCATAAACACACCCCTCTCCTGTCCTCTCCTAATCTAATCAAGGGGGCACCTAATTGTCTGGGGTTGCAGGATGTGGGGGTGTTGCTGGGTGCTCCAAATGTCCTTCTCTGCCTTTGAAGACCAGTTTGGCAGCCCTCCCCCTTCCTGCCTCACCATCTGCTGAGGGGAGATTATCTCCCCCAAGCACATTCCTTTGTGTGAAGCCAGGCCACTTCACACCTCATCAAGGCAGCCTGGCAGAAGCTGCTGCAGGCTGGCCAATCAGAGCACAGCAGCAAAAACAATGCAGAGCTGAAATTGGCAACTTTTTAGGTAAAGTCTAAACTTTTTACCTGAACAAGTTATATTAAATCCAACAACTGGAAGTTGTGGGATTTATTACAACAATTAATTTGATACCAAATTCTTGGTATGTAACATTTAAGGAGACTTTAAAATTTAAAATAAAGTCTGCCCATTCTAGCCTATGAAGGCCATTTACTTCAATGAGGGAAAAACGAATTTGGCTGTTTTTACCTCACCAGGGCTTATAAATCTATTTTTATAAAGTCCCTGCTTATAGTTACATGGCACCCAGCCCTAGGGGCACATAGGGCACACCTTAGGGGTGACTTATATGTAAAAATAAGGTAGTTTAAGACTTTGGAAGTACCTTTGATTCCAAAGTCGAATTTGCATATAACTTTAATTTAAAAGCAGCCAGCAAGGCAGGCTTGCTTTTAAAATGACACTGGGCACCTCAGCAGTACACCTAGGTGTGCACCACCTATGCTGTGGTCCCTAATCCTACATGCCCTACCATATACTAGGGACTTATAGGTAGGTTAACTTAGCCAATTATAATTAGCCTAATTTGCATATCCATTTTACACAGAGCACAGGCCCTGGGACTGGTTAGCAGTACCCAGGGCACCAACAAAGTCAGGAAAACACCAGCAAAAAGAGGAAAATGGGGGCAAAAAGTTATGGGGCCTCTGCAATCAGCCCTGTTTTCTCACACAACCCCCCCCCCAGACCACACGCCCAGGAGACTCAGCCCAACCCTGGGAGAGTCTTCCTGGCTTGTTAGGCGAGGAAGACAGTGAAGAAAACTGTCTGTCCCTTTGCAGGGCCTACTCTGCCTTATATCCTCCTGTCAGGGTCACTCCCTATGGGTAGTGAAGCCATCCCAACAGTAAAAGGACCCAACTCAAACCGAAACTTTCCTCTAGGGGGGTCTTCCTCCTTTCTCTCTGCCAACTTGGGTAGTGAGGTGCCCACCTCCCCTACTCCAAACTTTGATAGGGCAACACCTAGCTTACCCAAAGAGGTCACCCAACACTTGAGCAACCCCACCATGACCAATAGGGTCAGGGGGCCTACTTTGCTATTGGCCCTGGGGTCTGCCTCCCAGGCCAAGTACATTGCTGCCAGGAAGGCTAGCATCCAGCAGAGGCTACTGACAGCTGTCAGTACCCAGAACCACACCCTAAGCTCTCCACTGACATGTGGCTGAGCTGCTTTAGGGGCATCTTTGGGGTCCTGGCACCCCTCTTGCTGTCTAGAGTGGGGGGCTACCACCTCCTGTGGCAGACACCCTCCTTCCACTCTCCCTTCTGTCAGTGCAGGGGCAACACCTTGCATCTGGACAGCTGCCTGACTACTCAGGACTTCCTTGGGGTCAGGTGAGGCCTCACCAGTGCCAACTCTGGGCTCCCCCCTTACTGAGGCAGAAGGCCCTTGGCTCCCTGGAACTCTCTTTAAGAGTGGCCTACCCTTCCTTTTCTTCTTTCCTTTTCTTGGGGACCCCTGTCTCCTAACTGTAGGGACTGACTCCCCAGGACTTTGGGTTGGGGGGCGCCCTGGGCGACCACCCCATCTGTGACCAGACTCACCTCTGGGAGGTCATTGCCCAGGATACAATCTAGGGGAAGGTCAGCACTGACTACCACCCTAATCCAGTCAAGGATACCCTCCCTCTCTAGGGGCACTATGGCTACAGGTTTGGAGGTGACCTCCCCTGTGGCTATCCTGACTTTCTTTGTCTTTCCTGGGACATACATGTCTGGGGTCACTAACCGGTCACTCACTATAGTGTGACTGGCACAGGTGTCTCTCAGGCCAGTGGTAGGGATCCCATTCACTTGAATGTGGTGGAAGTGCCTACTCCCACCCTCAGGGATCACCAGCTTACCATCTGGTCCTGTCTCCCAGCTCAATGCTAGGAGGACTTCATCATCTGAGGAATCCTCCTCTATGGCTACACTGGACAGCCCAGTGCTAACCACCTTCTTTGGACAGGCTGCATCTCCTCTGAAGTGACCTGTCTGCTGACAGTCAAAGCAAGCCCTACTGTCCAAGAGCTTTTTTAACCCTGGGTCTAACTGTCTCTGCTGGTCAGAGTGGGATTTACTCTCCTCCTTCTTTGGGTTCTGGGGTACAGAGGGAGTCTCTGTGGTGGGCTTACCACCTCCCTCCTTAGGTTTTTGGGGACCTGTCCCCCCCTTCTTGGAGTCTCCCCCCTGGGACTTGACAACCACCCTGGTTCTCAACCACTCATCAGCTGCCTCCCCTAGCTCTCTAGGGTTGGTCTGCTTAGAGTCCACTAGATGCTGGCGTAACCTTTCTTGGGTACAATTGGTCAAGATGTGCTCTCTCATGATCAGATTGTATAACCCCTCATAAGTATCTACTTTGTTACCAATAATCCAGCCCTCTAGTGCCTTTAGTGAAATGTCCACAAAGTCAACCCAAGACTGGGTACTGACCTTCTGGGTGTCCCTGAACTTCATTCTATATTGCTCTGGGGTCAGACCAAACTTCTTGGCTAAGCACCTCTTCATACTAGGGTATGAATCTGCCTCCTCCCCCCTTAAGGTCAGAAGCCTATCCCTCCCTGAGTTGGGGACCAACTCCCACAAAAGGGAACCCCAGTATTGAGGCCTAACCCTTCTCATTTGGAGTGCCCTCTCAAAGGCCCCCAGCCACTTATCTATGTCATCCCCCTCTACATAAGCAGGAACTACCCCCTTGGGTAATCTGGGGCAAACTCCCCCACCCATGGACACCTCAGCTTCTTTATCGCTGCCTCCATCTCTTTTCTCTTTGTATGCCCACTTTTTCTTTTCTAGGGCCAGCTTCTCTGCTTCCAAAGCTATGTATGCTAGCTGGGCCTCCAGCTCTCTTTCTCTGATGGATGGGTTCTCTCCTCCTGAAAGGACCCCCTTCCCACCACTAGCTTTGGATCTGCCCCTAGTGACTGTGTTTACTGAGGACCGTTCTTCCTCATCCTCACTTGGGCTCAGATGCCTTCCCTCCCCTGAGTGGTTAGAGCTTGCATCCTCCCTTCTTTCTCCCTCCTCCGGAGCTTCCTCTGACTCTACCTCTTGGGCCTCAGCCCATGCTGTCAGGGATGTGATCAGGATTTGCTTCCTGAGATCAGTGGTTGCAGGCAACCCTCTTTCAATACACAACCCCCTAAGCTGGACTACTGTCAGTGTGGGTAGGCTAGCCAGATCAAGCTCCATAGTTCCCTAGTTTTGTGTCAACAAAAACTTTTTGCAAAAATTGGAAACAAGAATTTAGAAAAATTACAAAAATTCAATATTTGAAATTAATCCAAATTAAAAATTAAAAACAATTTTTGCACTAGGACAATTTAAAGGATTTTTAATTTGTTTTACCTAAAACTGAAACGTGATATTGAACACAAGTACAGGATCCCGTCGCTGCTTCCAATTATGTTGGAAAATGGGTTATTGGTAAGGGCAGGTAGGTACCTACACCTAGCAACAAGCCACTAACCTCCACCTAGGTACAGTTAGGTCTCAGTAAATTAATCCCAGCTCAACCCTTGGTAGCTTGGCAACGAGCGTCAAGGCTTAACTTAGGAGACAAAGTGTAAAGCATTCAAATATCACAAAACAGTAATCAAATAAAACACAGGAAACAGTTTAAAAATCCAAAACCAATTGATAAAAATAGTTTATATTTTTATCTTTAAAATGACACAAAAATGATTAAAATCGGTTCAGGGGAACCGGAGATATGAATTTTTAAAGAATTACTATTTTTCTAGCGCTTAGAAACAAAAAGCGCCAATCGGGTCATCTGGTTGCACCAGGACAGGGGCAAAGTCAAAGTTTCAGGCCGACCGCGATGGAGCCCTGCTCGGCTACAGGTCGTGGGAGGCCTCGGTTAAAAAGTTACCTTCTGACTTAGTCTTTATTTTGAAGTTTTTCTTCACCGGGACGAACCTGCCAGTTGAATCCGACCTCCTGGAGCCCTTGTCCGGATACGCGATGTGGGTTTCCTCGGTGGAGACTTTTACCTTCGGACTTAGTCGTTTTTTCGAGATGAAAATCCTTCGACCGGGGTAAACCTGGATCTTGATCCGACGTCCATGGAGCCCTTCTCGGATACGATGGCTGGGAGGTCCCGGTCAACTTTTTACGTTCGGACTTAGTCTCTTTTTCGGATGTTTTTCTTTACCGGGACGAACCACGAAGTCAGGCCGGGTCGCGGTTGAGGCAAGCCGGCTAGAATTTCCGCGGCGGGTCGGTCCCTCTCTGGAGCTTTTTTACAAAATTTGTCAAATCTTCTCCAAACTTCTGGGGCTTCACCCAGATGTTCTTTTAAGGTTCTTTTGGGGTCCACAGCTCACCCCAAGGGTCCCGAAGTTCTGTGATGGTCCTTGGGGGGTGCGGACTTCAACTCCCAGAATGCACCTGGCGCAAACTCCTTTTTGGCCACTGGACAGTGGTCAGCTGGTCACTTTTTCAGGAGTTGGTGCAGGGGACTCTGGATAGCAATTTTTCACCTGTAGCAAACAGGGAGTCCCTCCTTGAACCAGTTGAAGCCAGGCAAAGTCCTTCTTGTGGTGAAGCCCAAGTGTGCAGCTGGTGCAGTCCTTCTGAGTGCAGGTTCCAGGTGCAGGCCAGGGGTCCAGCAGGGCAGTCCTTCTTCTCCTTTAGTTCCTTCTTCTTGAAATTTGGTGGGGATCTGAGGTGTGGGGGCAGGTCTGCCAGTTTTATCCTTGCTCCTGGGTGAAAAGCAGGGGGGCCCTGGTTCTCCAATCAGGGACAGGGTCGTCCCCCTGTGATGACCACTTCCTGGGAAGTGTGGCAAAAATCCATCCCAGAAGGCAACAGTCTCTAAAAATCCAACATGGATGAATCTGATTTTTGGAGGTTACATCTGGCTGAGCCCACCCACCGGTGTGGCTAAAAATCATAAACACACCCCTCTCCTGCCCTCTCCTAATCTAATCAAGGGGGCACCTAATTGTCTGGGGTTGCAGGATGTGGGGGTGTTGCTGGGTGCTCCAAATGTCCTTCTCTGCCTTTGAAGACCAGTTTGGCAGCCCTCCCCCTTCCTGCCTCACCATCTGCTGAGGGGAGATTCTCTCCCCCAAGCACATTCCTTTGTGTGAAGCCAGGCCACTTCACACCTCATCAAGGCAGCCTGGCAGAAACTGCTGCAGGCTGGCCAATCAGAGCACAGCAGCAAAAACAATGCAGAGCTGAAATTGGCAACTTTTTAGGTAAAGTCTAAACTTTTTACCTGAACAAGTTATATTAAATCCAACAACTGGAAGTTGTGGGATTTATTACAACAATTAATTTGATACCAAATTCTTGGTATGTAACATTTAAGGAGACTTTAAAATTTAAAATAAAGTCTGCCCATTCTAGCCTATGAAGGCCATTTACTTCAATGAGGGAAAAACGAATTTGGCTGTTTTTACCTCACCAGGTCTTATAAATCTATTTTTATAAAGTCCCTGCTTATAGTTACATGGCACCCAGCCCTAGGGGCACATAGGGCACACCTTAGGGGTGACTTATATGTAAAAAATAAGGTAGTTTAAGACTTTGGAAGTACCTTTGATTCCAAAGTCGAATTTGCATATAACTTTAATTTAAAAGCAGCCAGCAATGGCAGGCTTGCTTTTAAAATGACACTGGGCACCTCAGCAGTGCACCTAGGTGTGCACCACCTATGCTGTGGTCTCTAATCCTTCATGCCCTACCATATACTAGGGACTTATAGGTAGGTTAACTTAGCCAATTATAATTAGCCTAATTTGCATATCCATTTTACACAGAGCACAGGCCCTGGGACTGGTTAGCAGTACCCAGGGCACCAACAAAGTCAGGAAAACACCAGCAAAAAGAGGAAAATGGGGGCAAAAAGTTATGGGGCCTCTGCAATCAGCCCTGTTTTCTCTCAACAACTTATTCCATCCGAACTACATAAGCCCTTCACTAAACTAAAATCTATATATGTATTGTGTCTGTTAAATTAATGCTTCTGGGCATACAGCTAAGTACTTAAGAAGATAATCAGGAAAACAGGTGTAACATAATTTCCCAATCAACAAGCTGAATTCATACTCTCGCAGAAAAACCTTTTTAAACATCTTGATTACATCTCTAGTTGCAATAATCACAATATGTATTGAAACACATCTATCTATCTATCTATCTATCTATCTATCTATCTATCTATCTATCTATCTATCTATCTATCTATCTATCTATCTATCTTTGCTGCCATTTGACAAATCTTCACAAAACTTTCCAAAATACTGCTCTTTTTTTATTAATTTCTTAGCTGAACTTTTTGTGGTGATCCTTACAGTAGGGACTGAGAAAGAGGGGCTGTCACAAAACACCAAATCCCCATGAATTATCCATATACTTATTTGAAACGTGATGCTGGGACAATTGCTGAACACAATTACACCAAATTTGGCAGGAAGGTAGATCTTGATCCAGAAACATGTTTTTTGTGAGTTAATCTAAATCCATTCAGTAATGTTTGGGAAAGTAAGGGGCAAAAGTATTTGCATATCTGGATGGCTGGATTCCAGGGATTCAGATTAGATTCCCGCAAGCACAACTTAAAGAAATATAGTGTTCTGATTGACTGAGGGGGCTTTTTCTCCCTTGGGTTACCTCAATCCCTTGGGAGCGAGTCTCTTGCAGGAGTACACTCTCTCATTGACTGACAACAACATGAACAAAAATGTTGCAGTGGTCATTACATGACTTGGGGATGTCAGGGGGAGGGCAGGGATACCCTGAAACCTAGCCTTTGTGTGTGGATTGCAAAGGGCTAAATCATTTTAAAAATGTTTTTTTTGGTGCAATTCTGTGCCCCTACCTGAGCCTGTGAAGTCCTTGGAGATCCCATCTTCTGGGGCCATCACATATACTGAAAGGGGAGGGGGAGTGAGGTCAAACTACCCTGACTTTAAAGGACTCGATGACCCAACCCCCTGAGCTGATGCATATATTTATAGAGGAGGGGTGCACATGGCCCGCTAAGGTTTTTAAGGCCCCAGAAACCCCATTTCCTGGGGCAAACATTTTTTAAAAAGGGAGGTGCATTTCACCCTCCTCGCCGAGCCCTGGGGAGCCAACTCATCTGTTTTCATGTCTGCAAGTCTATAGGCAGGGAAAACTTGACTGGTCTCATTTGGCAGGACCTGTAAGAATGTTTCTGGTGAGTTGGAATAGACATTTGCTCAAGGTCAGGGAAACTCAGATTGCTTCCGCCTCGAATGGGGGGAGAAAACTGTCTGCTCCCACCGAGAGAGAGCAATGCTGGCCCCTTTTGCATACAGGATGGGTGCATGTAGAGGGGTGTGAGGACCTTGGGGATTCCCCTGCAGAAACCAGTGTTGTTTGTTTTGCGTACCCCAGGTGGGCAGCGGAGCACCCAACCAAGGACCCAGGGAATGGGGGCCCTGGTGCCTGCAAAGGCTCAGATAGGGGACTGTAGGAGGCTGGCCTGGTGTGTGGTGGGTATCTATGGTACTTACACCTTATATCTGGTCCAGTTATTCCTTATTAGTGTAGTGTAGGCAGTGTCTAGAAGCCAGGTTCTCTAGAGGTATCTGTGGATGAGCAGCCAAGGCTTATCTAGGAGTCATGCAAAGCCCATGCAATACCACTGTAGTCACACAGTACTCATAAACATGAAAGAAACTACTCAGTGTTACAAAAATAAAGCTACCTTATTTTGGTGACACAAATACTAAAAATACCATAGAGACTATACTCCCTTAGAAGGTAAGTAGTGCACAAATTATATACACTAGTAGGCAGAAATAGGCATAAAAACAGTTAGAAAACAGTGCAATTAGTGAAAATCGAAATAGTTAGAAATGGGCCTGGTTTAGCACAAACCATATACTAAGAAAGTGAAATGTGAAAGTTATCTCCCACCTAGGAAAGTGTAGTGTGTAGAGGGGAGCTGAGAGTACTAGAAAACCCCAAAGGTAAATAGCACAACCCACCCCAGTGACCAGGAGAGCAGGAGTAAATCACAATAAATTTCCCAGAACACACACAGAAACAAGAAGAACTATGCAACATCCAGAAGAGACTGCAAGACACCAACAATGGATTCCTTGACAAGAAGACTGTGGGAGAAGGGGACCAAGTCCAAGAAGCACAGAAGAGTCGAGGAAGAGCAGGAGCCACTGCTAATCTGGATGAAAGTGAATAAGGAGAACCACCGGTGTAGAACAAAAATTCAGTAATGCAGCCAAGAAGCCGAAGTCGGGTTTCTGGATGGTGCAAGTGATATCCCACACTGGATGGAGCATTGCAGTTGAGAATGCGTTGTCGGAGTCCACAAACAAGCCTTGGCACATGCACAGCTCACAGTTAGCGGACCAGGAAGTAGCAGGTGGACTCTACACAGGAGGGGTAGTCAGAGGGGGCCCTCAGCAACTCAGAGAGCCCACAGAAGACCAGGTAGCGCACACAGGAGTCCCACAGCATGGGGACAAGAAAGTTGCAAAAGAGGCACTATGACAAAGGTTCCCACGCCCCTGGAGAACCACTCAGAAAGCTGTGCCTTGCAGGATGAAGCGCTGGGGGGTGGAGCTACAAGAGGCACAAAGGACTTGGAGCAAGGATGCCAACAAGCTTTGGCAGCTGCAAATGATGCGGTGCATGGGGGTACTGTCTTGGCGAGAGGGAGGCAAGTTCTTCCAGCTGGAAGAAAGGCCCGTCTGGACCACTTCAGTCCACCACCTATGATGCAGGATCCACGCTGCTCTTCCGGAGAGGGGATCCACACAGCCGATCGTCATTGCAGTTGGTGCCTGCTGAAGCAGGGGAGTGACTCCTTCACCCCAAGGGAGATTCCTTCACTCTTCTGATGCAGGCTGAAGACAGGCTGTCCTCAGAGAATGCACGACTGGGAAACAGTTGAGATGCAGTTGCTGACAGGAGCCGGAGATATAATGCTGCAGAAGGCGTCTTGCTTCTTTGTTGCAGCTTGTAGAGTTCCTGGATCGTCCAGATGCAGTTTCTTCAGTGTGAAGTCGAATTGAAGGATACAGAGGATTCCTGCTGGAGCCTTGCATTCCGAATCTGAGGAACCACCCAAAGGAGAGACCATAAATAGCCCTGAAAGGGGGACTGGTCACCTAAACAGGTAAGTACCTGTCAGGGGAGGCCTCTGACGTCACCTGCTGGCACTGGCCACTTAGATGCTCCCAGAGTTCCCTGCCAACCTTGAATACAACATGGCAAAACCCAAGAACCCTCTGGAGGAGCTCTGAGCACCACCTCTGTGGTAGTGATGGACAGGGGAGTGGTTACTCCCCTTTCCTTTGTCCAGTTTTGCGCCAGAGCAGGGACTGGGGGTCCCTGAACCAGTGTAGACAGGTTTATGCAAGGAGGGCACCAAATGGGCTCTTCAAAGCATTTCACGTGGCTTGGGAAGGCTACCCCTCCCAAGCCTGTAACACCTATTTCCAAAGGGAGAGGGTGTGACACCCCTCCCCAAAGGATGTTCTTTGTTCCTACTTCCTGGGCACCAGCTTTTCAAGCAAGAGATGGGAAGACACCTGTATGTGAGGTAGCAGCAGCTGGGGTTTCCTGGACAACCTCAGAAGGCTGAAATGGCAATACTGTGGGTCCTCTAAGGAGCCCCCAGAGTGCAAGGAATCATACAACCAATGCTTGCAAAACCCTTGGGGTACGATTCCAACATGTTTGATACCAAACATGCCTATATTCGGAGTTACCATTGTGTAGCTGGACAAAAGTAGTGACCTATGTCCAGTACACGCATAAAATGGCATCCCAGCACTCAGGAAGTCTGGGAAAATGGTGCTGGTGTTCATGGGGGCACCTCTGCTAGTGCAGGGGTGCCCTCACACACAGGTACTTTGCACCCTGCCCTCAGGGCTTGAAGGTCTGCTTTAGGGGTGACTTATAAGTAACCTGGCGCAGTGAAAATGGCAGTGAAAGGGTGCTTGCACCTCTTCAAGCAGGCTGCAATGGGGGTCCTGAAGAAATCTTTGCATGGGCTCCGTATGGGTGGCAAAATATATGTTGAAGCCCATAGGGACCCCCTGGAACCCTAATGCCCTGGGTACCTAGATACCATATACTAGGGACTTATTAGGGGGCACCAGTATGCCAATTGTGAGTGAAATACAGAGTTTTGGGAGACAGAGCATAATCACTGGGGTCCTAGTTATCAGGATCCCACTGAACACAGTCATGTACACTGAAATCAGGCAGGTAAAGGGGGTAACCATGCCAAGAAAGAAGGTACTTTCCTACAGTGGCACACACTGCTACTCTTAAAAATGCGCTACAGCCCCAGGGGATTTCATCCCCAGGGCCTGCAAAGGTTACAGGTGATACAGCCCTTCTCCTCAAGCCTCCAGAGGCCTTGGGGACCCTCATCCCCTGGGGCCAATGCATATATTTATAGATGAGGGGGAGCGTGCACTATCTCCCCAAGTCACTTAAGGCCACAGGGTCCCCATCCCCCAGGGCCAATACTTTAAAGAAACAGCCCCCCATCCCCTAGCCTGAAAAGGCCCTGGGGGACCCATGCCCCACAGCCGTCTCAATCATTGGGCCCCAGTGAGCCCCTCCTGGAACACTGTTTCCCTGCCCACAAGGTTGCAGACAGGAGCAGCCATTTCTTTACGTTCGACTCTCTTGCAGGCAGGGAAAATAAGATTGCTCTCCTCCTGAAAATGCTATCTCCCACTGCATCCAGGATGGGTGGATGTGGGGAGCTGGAAGGGTCACATGGGTCCTGGGGTCTCCCCACAGCTCCACTATTGTTGTGGGAGCCCCAAGAGGGAGGGGTGCCTCATGCCTCCTATCCTTAGAAATAGGATATGACCCTTGGGGACCGGGTCACTGTGGTCCATAAAGGGCAGGGTAGGAGGGTTGCATACCCTTCCCTGATTTTCATATTTAAAACAAGCATTGCCTGCTCCCACCAGCACCAGTGCTTGGTGCTGGCAGGGGAGCCTTTGGGGCCACAGGGTCCCTGGTGATCCTCCCATCCCCCCAGTACAAAATAAGGATCTAGGTGTTCTGGGTGGGCACCAGATCACACAAAATATATTAAAAGGTCTACTCATTTATCATTCACTGCTCTTAGCAAAGAGACCACTATAATCCCCTAGGGCAGTTTAAGCACAACACACTTTTATGCTTGTGGTGTGAGAAATATCAGTTGTACCACAAATTATTTTTTCAATGCTGTTGGTGGCTGCTGATGTGCAGCATTCCTAGCCCTTTGGCCAACTCCACACTGTAGTTTGCTTTATGTATGCTAATAACATATTGCTTCCCATTAAAAACCCTAGAAATTCATACAAAACAGTTAAAGTGATGTTATGGTCAGGAATAGTACTTATACTTTACTTAAATCCTTAAAATTCAGTGGAAAAAACAAAAGTAAAGCAACAGTTATTGTTACTTTAGGGCATGAGTTCTTTACCAGAGATAACTATAACCGGTTAATTTCAGTAGGTTTTCTTTAGTTTAACACATTATGTGGCATATTTATACTCTGTTTGCGCCAGCCCAAACTTAACTCCATATTTATATGTTGACGCTAGACCCGTCTAGCATCAAAATATTGGAGTTAACCTAATTTTTTTACAGTGGATACCTATCTTGCATCAATGAGATGCAAGGTAGGCATTCCCGGGCAAAACATGACTCTACGGCCTTTCCGCCTTATTTATCCTCCTGTGCAAAATTCACGCACGGGAGGAGGAGGGCCTTCAATAATGACGCTAAGCCATTATTGAATTCCTGGGTCAGGGCAGGCGTTAGGGGACGTGTGGGCTCATTTCCATGGTCAGAGACCATGGAAGCAGTCCACTGGTGCCCTTCCCTGCCCCCAGGGCCACCTCCAGCCACCCCCACCCACACCTGGAGGACATCCAAGGATGGGGGGACGCATCCAAGGTAAGTCCAGGTAAGATTTTTTTTTTAAAGTGGCATGGAGGCCAAACTTGGGCCCACCTACATGAAACTGTGCCCATGGCCATTTGGCTGGGGGGCATGACTCCTGTCTTTTGTAAGACAGGAGTCATGTTCATGGGGGTAGGGCATCAAAAAATGACGCTAGTCAGGTTAGTGTCAATTTATTTGACGCTAACCTAACTAGCGCCATTCTTTGACGCACAACCTCCAGTCTCCCCTACTCCTCCCTTACCCAGTTACCGTCATTTATTTTGACGACTAACCGGGCCTCAGCTCTGGCTAGCATCATTCCTTAAATATGACGCCTGGCTGGCGCCTAGGAATGGTGGTAGCTTGTGGTATACTTTTTGACGCAAACCTGCATTAGAGCAGGTTTGTGTCAAAAAGTATAAATCAGGGCCATTGTTGCCACTGAAATTTTGACTTAACTGTAAGTTACTTTAACCTTTGATTTTATATATATATTTATATCTATATATATATTCTGAAACACATCGGTGTTTGTTAATGATGAGAACTTTCGCCTAGTTTGGTTTCTTTTGATAATAAATGAGGATGAAAATGGCACGTGCATCTCTTTTTGGGGTACATTGTTTGAAATGCATGCTGGTGGCCTGGCCAGCAGAAACTGAGACACCCACTCATAGACCCACTGAGACACTCATAAACCCACTCACAGACATGTTCTGACACTCATGCACTCACTCACAGACCCACTCAGACACTCATGCACCCATTCCCAGAACCACTCATACAGTCATGCACCCACTCACAGACCCACACAGACACTGGTGCACCCACTCACAGACCCAATTAGGTGGCAGACTCTCGATATAGTGTACGAAAAAGCCATGCACCTTGCAGAATCCAAGCAACCTCAATTTGGTATTCAGAGCTAAAAAGCAGGCCACCTAATAATAATTATAATGTTTTTCTAGTTGTGTGGGTGAGTAGTTCGGCTAACCTTGGGAAAGGCTAAGCACTTGTTGTATCAAAGAATAACTCAAGACCAATATACAAAAATACTTCAGTTTTTTACAAAATCTTTAAGACCAAGATCATAAAAACTGGGTAAATACTTTTTAAGTTGTGATTTTTCAAAGCTTAGCAAAAATAGACTTTTGTGAGTAATTATGCACCATAGGAATCAGTGGGAAAAATGAAAAATGCTTATAAAATAAGGCAATGCTCTCACAAGTGTTGCCTTCTATTTTTAGGTCAAGGTCATCAAGATGTCCTGTCGGTACTGGCGGGAGCAGTGGATGAACGTCTTGGAGCTGGTGCAGAATGGAAAAGGAGACCACTTGGAAACACACTGCACAGATGGTTAAAGGTAAGTCTGGTGAGTCCCTTTGAGGTGTAGAGGTCACAAACAGTTAGGGACCCCTAAAGCTCAGCTGGTTTTCAATTGCAGGGATAAAGGAAGCAGAAAGGTCAGCCAAGATTTGTGCGTCAAGGAGTCTTTGGAGCCAGATGCAGATCACTTTGAGGGTAGATTGCAGGTCAGCAAGGCTACTCTGGGGGGTGATTCTTGGGTGTCCTGAAATCACTCGACTCATGCTTACTTCTGGTCCTCAGAGAGTCTGGAGTAGATGTTTATTCTGGGTGTTCAACTTTCAGGTCCAGTACCCCAGGATATGGCACATCTCTGCCACTGGAGGTTGCAGTGCCACCACAGTCAGCAGACCAGCAGGGTTTGTCCTCCAAATCCAGTGGGGGGAATTTGGTGAGGCTGCTCCATCTGGTTCATTGGTCAGTGGCCAGTCAGTGAAATGGACCTCACTGGTTTCTTGCCTGCAGGGTGCACGGAGTGATACCTTCACTCAGAAGGAGTTTCTTGGTGATTTTTAGAAGGTTGGAGGTCCTCTGGGATTTCTTAAAGTATGTCCGATGTCCAGTCAACCCCTCAGTGGCGATTGTTGAGTCCTGCGTGCAGAAGGCAGGGTTTGGAGCCTTTTTCCTCTTGCGGAAGGGCTTCTGTTCTTGAGCCTTGGGTCTTCTTTGTCACTGGTCTTCTTGTATCCATTGAATATGATCTGCAGGTCTAGAGATGCCTACTAAATGCTGCATTTAGTGGGCGTTGAGGGGAGTACCTGGTAGTGGCTAATGGGCAACCTACCTTAAGGTAGCTACACCCACTACGTGACCACTTTCCTTGGGGAGAGCTCATATCCCTACCCTAATTGGTTATTATCGTACCATTCAAGATGCAGGAAAATGAAATGGAGTGGTCATGTCGTCTGCCACTCCTGAGGGGATCACCAACTGTGCCGACAACCTCGCACCGCTGAAAACCCATCCCATCAAGCCCAACAGCAAGAAAGCCTCCTGGTTCAACATCGACCTCAAGAACTCCAAGAAGAACTGCCGCACCCTCGAGAAAGCCTGGCGAAAAAACCCGACCACAGACAACATGACCGCCCTCAAGCACGCCTCCCGCAAACACCACCAGCTGATCCACACCACCAAGAAGACATCATTTAAAGAACGACTAGACAACAACACACACAACAGCAAGGAACTCTTCAGCATCGTTAAAGAGCTCTCCAACCCCAGCGCCGGAAACAACAACATCACTCCCTCACAAGACCTCTGCGACTCACTCGCCTCGTTCTTTCACCGCAAGATAGCTGACATACACAACAGCTTCGGCACACAGACCACGCACCCAACCCCCCAACCGACACCCCCCAAACCGACGCCCCCCAACACCACCCTCCGCGCCTGGACCCCGGTCAGCACCGAAGACACTATCCACACGATGAACACCATCCACTCCGGATCACCAACCGACCCATGCCCCCACCACGTCTTCAACAAGGCCGACTCCGTCATCGCACCCCACCTCCGGGACATCATCAACTGCTCCTTCAACACCGCCACCTTCCCGGAGAGCTGGAAGCATGCCGAACTCAGCGCCCTCCTGAAGAAACCCTCAGCAGACCCCACCGACCTCAAGAACTACCACCCCATCTCGCTCCTCCCGTTTCCTGCCAAAGTCATCGAGAAGACCGTCAACAGACAGCTTGCCACCTTCCTCGAGACCAACGGATCCCTTGACCACTCGCAGTCCGGCTTCCGAGCCAACCACAGCACCGAGACCGCCCTCATCGCAGCCACTGACGACATCCGAGCCCTGCTTGACAACGGGGAAACAGCAGCACTCATCCTCCTGGACCTCTCCGCAGCGTTCGATACTGTCTGCCACCACACCCTAGTGCAGCACCTCAGCAACATCGGAATCCAAGAGAAGGCACTAGAGTGGATCACCTTGTTCCTCGCCGGAAGAACCCAGAGAGTCCGCCTCCCCCCGTTCAGATCCGAGGCCACCGAAGTCATCTGCGGCGTACCACAAGGATCGTCACTCAGCCCCACCCTCTTCAACGTCTACATGAGCCCCCTCGCAGCCATCGCACGCCAACACAAACTCAACATCATCTCCTACGCCGACGACACCCAGCTGATCCTCTCCCTCACCAACGGCCCAGCCACCGCCAGAACCAACCTGCACGAAGGGATGAAAGACGTAGCCGAGTGGATGTTGAACAGCCGCCTGAAACTGAACTCAGACAAGACGGAAGTCCTCATCCTTGGATCATCACACTCCGCCTGGGATGACTCCTGGTGGCCCCCTGCCCTGGGCAGCGCACCCAAACCAACGGACCACGCATGCAACCTGGGCTTCATCCTGGACTTCTCCCTCTCGATGACCAGACAAGTCAACGCCGTCTCATCATCATGCTTCAACATCCTACGCATGCTCCGAAAGATCTTCCGATGGATCCCCACCGAAACCAGGAAAACGGTCACCCAGGCACTCGTCACCAGCCGACTGGACTACGGAAACACCCTCTACACCGGAACCACGACCAAACTTCAGAAAAGACTCCAACGCATCCAGAACGCCTCCGCACGCCTCATCCTCGACATCCCCCTACATAGCCACATCTCCGGACACCTGAGAGACCTGCACTGGCTCCCCGTCAGCAAGAGAATCACGTTCCGCCTCCTCACCCATGCACACAAGGCCCTCCACGACCTGGGCCCCAGGTACCTCAACAACCGCCTGACCTTCTACACTCCCACCCACCAGCTACGATCGACCAGCCACGCCCTCGCCGCCTTTCCACGCATTAGAAAAGCCACCATGGGAGGAAGATCCTTCTCCTACCTGGCAGCCAAGACTTGGAACTCCCTCCCCATCCACCTCCGTCTGACCCAAGACCACCTCTCCTTCAGGAAGCAACTCAAGACCTGGCTGTTCGAGCAGTAGCGGTCCCTCCTCCCCCAGCGCCTTGAGACCCTCCTGGTGAGTAGCGCGCTTTACAAATTCTTGATTGATTGATTGATTGAGGGGTGGTGCAGGCTGGTGGTGGCCACTCCTTTTACTCTGGCTACTTTTTCACACTCAAAGTTGGAAAAAACATTGGGTGGCCATCTGCTGCTAGCAGTAGAGTCAGAACAAGATTTCAAAGGCGGTAAAGCCTTAGAAGATGACCGCTGGGCTTGGGTGCCTGCATGGAGGAGGAGGTGTAACACCTCCAACCAGGAAAGGCTTTTTCTTTTGGCTCCTGAGAGTAGAGGCTCTCACCCCAGGAGTCCAGATGTGTATCTGGTAGTGTCAGGCTGGTAAAACCCATCAGCAAGCATTCCAGGGATGTTAGGGTTTGCAGGGGGCACCTCTAAGGTGTCCTCTTGGTACATTTTACAATAAATTCAGCACTGGCATCTGTGTGGGTTTATTTTTCTGAGTTGATTGATACCAAACAACCTACTATTAAGAGAGGCCATCATGTACATCGGGAACTCATAACGACCGGTGACCAGCACATGTATTTGTTAGGGTTTCCATGTACACTTATTATGTCTTACGGTTTTGTAAAGACACAGTAAGGGCATATTTGCTCATGCAACCATAGACCCTTGCATGCATTATAGTGCACCCTGCCTGAGGGCTGTAAGGCCTGCCAAAGGGGTGGCTTACCAATAGTGCATGCAGTGTTAGTGGATAGGGCACTCTTGGTGAGAGCCATGTCGAGTTTGCAACTTTTAAATGCACCTTGTCATGCACTTGCAATGGCAGTCTGCATGAGGTTGGTGTGGGGCCTCTCAGAGGGGCACAATTGGTGCTTCAGCTCTGGGTGGCCCTCTTCAGTATCTATGCCATAGGTACTAGGGATACTATTTACTAAAGACCTACAAGGGTGGCTGAAGTGCCAATGCATAGTACAGTTTTGGGGAAAGAGATCTGGCCCTGGGAACCTGCTAAACAGGGGCCAAGGGCACTTACAGTTTGAAACCACATCATTTTCTTGGCAAAAAGTAGGGGGCTACCATGTCAAAGGAGATCCCTTCTCACACAAACCCATCCAGAGGCTCTTGAACACACTCACAGACCCACTCAGACACTCAGGCACCCACTCACAGACTAACTCAGATACTCATGCACCCAGTCACATACCCACTCAGACACTCATGCACCCACTCAAAGACCCACTAAGACACTCAGATACCCACTCACAGACCCACTCAGAGAATCATGCACCCACTCCCAGACTCACTCAAACACTGATGCACCCACTAATAGACCCACTCAGACACTCCTGGACCTAGTCACAGACCCACTCAGTGACTCATGCACCCACTCCCAGACTCACTCAGACACTAACACCCCCTCATAAACCCACTCAGGCACTCATGCATCCAGTCACAGACCCATTCATACTCATGCACCCAGTAACAGACCTATTCAGACACTCATATACCCATTCCTAGGCCTACTCAGACACTCATAAACCCACTCCCAGACCCACTCAGTCACTGATGACCCACTCATACAGTAACACGCCCACTCACAGACCCATTCAGACACTGACGCATCCACTCAGAAATCCACTCAAACACTGACACACCCACTCCCAGACCCATTCAGACATTGAAGCACCCACTCAAAGACCCACTCAGAGACTCATGAACACACTCAGAGACCCACTCAGATGCTCATAAACCCACTCACAGACCCACTCAATGATTCGTGTACCTACCCACAGGCTCACTCAGACACTGACACACGTACTTATAGACCCACTCAGACACTCATGCACCCACTGCCACACCCACCCAGACACTGATGTACCCACTCACAGACCTACTCAGACACTCATACACCCAATCACAGACCGACTCAGAGATTCAGGTACCCACTCACAGACACACTCAGACACTGGTGGACCCTCTCACAGACCCACTCAGACACTTGTGCACCCACTCACAGACCCACTCAGTCACTGATGCACCCACTCACAGACCCGCTCAATGACTCATGCAACCACTCATAGGCTCACTAAGGCACTCATGTACCAACTCACAGATCCAATCAGAGACTAATGCACCCACTCATAGATCCATTCAGACAATCAAGCACCCAGGAATTCAGAAGATGTTTTTAGCATGTTTCTTGGCTGTGTTTATCTGTGGAAAAAAATTGGTAGACCATTTCCATTTTTGCCTTTGGCATATGTTGTAAAATTCAAAGGCAGTTCGAGGGAAAAACTATCATTAATTCTGCTACGGTATAGTTCAATAGGATTTCCAATCCTGTCCCAGTAAGTGTTCCCAGGACAATACCACCGCAGTATACAATCATGAGAAGAGGGGGTTAGGAATCTCTTATGCTTTTTGCTAAAGGCAGCAATCGATGCCACTTTAAACCTCTCTGTCTGAATATTGAAACAAAGAAAGTATGTATGTGATTGGCTGTGTTTTAAATAAAAAAGTAGTGTATTTTTTTATATAGTTACATTTGGTAAGAGTCAGGCGCACCTGTTGAATTTCAGTTGGAGAGAGAAATGCAGTTTCCTAAAACATAAGTTGCACTTTTGACCTAGTGGTTCTAGTGGGTTTCAACGGAAACCATGCCAAAGGAGTATTAGGGGTAGGATATTAAAGAGATAATAGTGTATTTAAGTAGAATTAAACGTCTTTTCAGTTTTTATACTAGAATGATTAATTATTTACCTAATGAGGAGTTATATTTGAAGAGTAGTATAACTGTAATGTATGAAAATAATTAGGCTAAGTATATTTTTGGATCCCAGAAAATATTCTCAAATTCATCACAAAGTTACACAGGGGTCCTCAATGAGGGTCACAAATAATTTGTGATTAATGACAAGTAGCCTACCATCTAAAGTTACTTAAAATAGTGCAGAAAGGGTTAAGGAGCAGTAGCCATTCAAAACTGTGGTAAAAAAGGGATAAAAATGTAAGACATCTAATGATTCACTAAGAATCGTAATATCAGAGAGTGCAGAGTTGAAAATGGTGCCATTAATGGTTACTGGTGTGAGAGTGGCATGCTAAGTGTTAATATTTTCTAAGATATTTGAATGTATCTAGAAAGAGAATAAAACAAAGATTTTTTTTACCAACAAACTCAATTTACAGGTATTTAAAATAAATTACTTAATTAAAAAGTCAATTTAAAATGTAAATGTGAGACTCATAAACCCACTCACAGACCCACTCAGTAATTCATGCACCCACTCCCAGACCCATTCTGACACTGATGCACCCACTCAAAGACCCACTTAGACACTCATGCACCCACTCACAGACCCACTCAGACAATGATGAACCCACTCACAGACCAACTCAGAGAATCATAAACCTACTCTTAGGCCCACTCAGACTCTCATAAACCCACTCCCAGACCCACTCAGTCATTGATGCCCCCACTCACAGAGCCAATCATACAGTCACACCCCCACTCACAGACCCACTCAGACTCTGACAGACCCAATCAGAAATCCACTCAGACACTGACACACACACTCACAGACCCATTCAGACACTGAAGCACCCACTCACAGGCCCACTCAGAGACTCATAAATCCACTCACAGACCAGGTCAGTGACTCATGCACCGACTCACAGACTCACTCAGACACTGACACACCCACTCATAGACCCACAAAGACACTCATGCACCCACTCCTAGACCCACACAGGCACTGATGCACCCACTCACAGACGTACTCAGAGACTCATGTACCCACTTACAGACACACACAGACACTTGTGCTCCCACTCACAGTCCCACTCAGTCACTGATGCACCCACTCAGTGACTCAGGCAACCACTCATAGACTCCTCAGGCTCTCATGCACCAACTCACAGATTCAATCAGAGACAAATACATCCACTCAAGCACCCACTGACTGACCCAATCAACCTGTCATGTACTCAGTCACAGACTCAGTCACATACTGACATACTCACTTACAGATCCACTCAGCCAGTCATGCACTGACTCGCAAATCTACTCAACCAGTCATGCACCCAATTACAGATTCACTGTTGTACTTGTGCACCCACTCAGCCAGTCAAGCACCCACTCACAGATCCACTCATGCGGTCACACACCCACTCACAGACCCAGCTGGACTCTCATTGTGGTGTACTGAATTATTAAAGTGGTAGTAAAATATGAAAGTGGTGCTGTGCATTGAATGCATGCTTTTGTTTTATATATTCTTGAAGAATTGGTAAATTTTGAAAAAGGATGATTTTTTTTTTAAATAAAATGACTTCGTGCGTGGAAAATACTGTGGCCCTAAAAAAAACCTTTGCTTTTATGGCATAGAGGATGACAACCACACATAATTTAGGATGCAGTGTTTCAAGTTGGTGAGAAACACCCTGTTGCCTTTATCTGTGAAGTGAATACCATCACTTCTATAATTTCCATCCATGTCAAAGCAGAGGTTGTTATTGAAGATAGAGCCCATGTTATGGTCTCTGGGGAATTCAGAAGCAGTTTTTAGCATGTTTCTTGGCTGTGTTTATCTGTGGAAAGAATTTAGTAGACCATTTCCATTCCTGCCTTTGGCATACGTTGGAAAATTCAAAGGCAGTTTGAGGAAAAAGTGTAATTAATTCTGAAAAGGTATCCTTCATTAGGATTTCCAATCCTATCCCAGTAAGTGTTCCCAGGACAATACCATCACAGTACACAATCATGAGTTGAGGTGGATAGGAATCGCTTTTTACCAAAGGCATCAATCATTGCCACTTTAAACCTCTCTGTCCAAACCATTTTACCTCCACATTTGACAAACCCAGGTCCCTGTCAATGCCACTCTTCCCAGCAAACTCACTTGCCTAAAACACAAATCTGTGTCCTACAATCCACACTCTGAGCATTGTGAAGAGAAGGATGAACACTTCACAGGAGAAGGCTGCACAAGAATGAGATAATTTAATAGTGACGGGCAGTTAAATTCAAGGGAGCCCCTGTTTGAAAGATTGTGATTATTCAAACTAAGAAAGTATGTGTGTGATTGGCTGTGTTTGAAATAAAAAAGTAGTGTATTTTTTTATATAGTTACATTTGCTAAGAGTCAAGCTCACCCGCTGAATTTCAGTTGGAGAGATACGGTATCGTTCATTAGGATTTCCAATCCTGTCCCAGTAAGTGTGCCCAGGCCAATACCACCAAAGTATACAATCCTGAGATGAGGTGGTTAGGAATCTCTTATGCTTTTTACCAAAGGCAGCAATCAATGCCACTTTAAAACGCACAGTCTGAATATTGAAACAAAAAAAGTATTTATATAATTGGCTGTGTTTTAGATAAAAAAGTAGTGTATTTTTTTATATAGTTACATTTGGTAAGAGTCAAGCGCACCTGTTGAATTTCAGTTGGAGAGAGATATGCAGTTTCCTAAAATATCAGTTGCGCTTTTGACCTAGTGGTTCTACTGGGTTGCAATGGAAACCCTGCCAAAGAAGTATTAGGGGTAGGATATTAAAGAGATAACAGTATATTTAAGTAGAATTAAACGTCTTTTTTGTTTTTATACTAGAATGATTAATTATTTACCTAATGAGGAGTTGTATTTGAAGAGTAGTATAACTGTAATGTTTGAAAGAAATTAGGCTAAGTATATTTTTGGGTCCCTGAAAATATTCTCAAATTCATCACAAAGTTACACAGGGGTCCTCACTGAGGGTCACTAATAATTCACAAATAATGACAAGTAGCCTACCATCTAAAGTTACTTAGAGAAGTGAAGAAAGGGTTCAGGAGCAGTAGCCATTCAAAACTGCAGTAAAGATAGATAAAAATGGAAGACATCTGATGATTCACTAAGAATCGTAACATCAGAGAGTGCAGAGTTGAAAAAGGTGCCATTAATGGTTGGTTGTGTGAGAGTGGCATGCTAAGTGTTAATATTTTCTAAGAGATTTGAAAGTATCTAGAAAGAGCATAAAACAAAGATGTTTTACCAACAAACTCAATTTACAGGTATTTAAAATATATTACTTTATTAAAAAAGGCAATTTAAAATGTTAATGCATATCTCAGGTTTACAAAACTTTAAGAGTTTGTGTGAAGTACAGAAATCTATGAGTGGTTGTGTAACTCTTGTTATATGTTTAATAGATATATGTGTGATGTGCGTATGTACAGGACGCTATTTGCATAAATATGCTCAGTTTTAGAGTTGATTCTTCCATTGTATATCTATACAATTCACAGAATTCTTAGTAGAAATGCTTGAGTGCAACAGTTGTTTACCCATGTATGGCTCTACTTATATATTTCACAGAGATATGTGTCATGCAGATATGTACAGAAAGGTGTTTGTTTAAATGTTGTCATTTATAGATTCTTTAATTCCTTTGTATATGAATAATACAGGTCCCAGAATTCATACTAAAAATAGTAGACTGCTACACTGTATCATGCATTTATATGTAAAAGTTGAAAGCTTGCACTACCTTCTCTTCAGTGACGGAGTAGGTATATTAGCAAAGTACTGCTTTAAAAATGGGTCAGGCTTAATACTGATTAGGCTGAGTTTGTACTTTTATATGTCAGGTTTACTTGGCACCAGAAAAAGCGTTTGACAAGTCTAAAACTGACATCTTAATGCCAAAAGTCAGCATTCACCCAGGCCGTAGGTAGGCCATAAGTCATGGTGCGATATGATTAAAAGACATGTCCTTGGGAGTTTCACTGACTTAGATCTGCACTGGCAGGTCACTATGCCCAGTTATATATGCAAAGCACCAGTCATACTGTACCTACTTATAAGAGGATAGAAGCACTTTGACACGCAGCCAAACACTGAAAGAGAGATTCACGCATTCATGGACACATGCAAACAGCAGCTGTGCATACTGCAGTATCAGAACCATTTGCTAACTGATATAACCATTCCCATATGTAGGCAACCGCTGAGACAAGCTAGCCTCCCATCCAGAGAAGTAGTGCTTTATATATGAGTTGGGCCTACTACTGCTGACCTTACATGTGTAGTTTCAAATATCAGGTTGATTAGGCAGTAGAAACCTGACCTTAAACTGACATTTTCCTGCAGAAATGTCACCCCTCGGCTAGGCTGTAGGTAGGGAATGAGCCATGGTGCTACGTGATGAAAATGTGAAACACATACTTGAGATGTTCACTGACTTTGACCTGCACTGGGACACCCCTATGCCCAGTTATATATGCAGAATCCCTCTTATACTGCAAGTCATTTACCTCCTTTTATAAGGATAGAAGCACTCAGACACACAGTCAGACACTTATAGAGACGCTCGTACATTCATGCACACATCAAGACAGCAGCTCTGCACCCTGCAGGATCAGAACCAGTTGCTAACTGATACACTCATTCACATATGTATGCAATTGCTGATTCAAGCTAGTCTGCCATCCAGAGAAGTACTGCTTTTTACATGAGGTGGGCCTACCATTGCTGACCCGAAGTGTGTATTTTTAAATGTCAGGTTGTATAGGCAGTAAAAAATTGCTTAACACATCTTAAATTGAACTCTTACTGCAGAAATGCCACCCCTCGGCCAGTCTGTAAGTAGGGCAGGAGCCATGGTGCTATGTGATTAAAAGGTGAGAAGTGCTTGAGACTTTCACTCCCTTTGATCTGCACAGGGACACCCCTATGCCCAGTTATATATGCAGAATCCATCTTATACTGTGAGTCATGTACTTAGGATAGAACCAGTCAGGCACACAGTCAGATGCTAACATGGATACATGTGATGTAGATATGTGCAGGAAGATTATTATTTCAATATTGGCATTTGTAGATTTTTAATACTATTGTAAATGAATACAACAAGTCACAGATTTCATAGTAAAAATAGTAGACTACAACACTATATCACACATTTACATAAAAAAGTTGTCAGGTGTGTAATATAAACGTTATAGTCATGGAGTTGGTATGTTAAAGAATAAAGAAGTAGTGCTTTATAAATGGGTCAGGTGTATTACTGCTCAGTCGGAGTGTGTATTTTTATATGTCAGCTGCACATAGCACTACAAAACTGAATGACAAGTCTTACACTGATTTCTTAATGCAGAAAAGTCACACCTCACCTACCCTGTAGGTAGGCCATGAGCCATGGTGCTGTGATTAAAACTTGAGGTATGTCTTTGACAGTTTAACTGAGTTAGATGTGCATTGGCAGACCCCTATGCTCAGTTAAATATGCAGAGTCCAATTAGACTGCATCTCATATACCTACTTATAAAAGGATAGAAACAGTGAGACATGTAGTCAGACACTGAATGAGCCACTTATACATTAATGCACACATGCAAACAGTTGCTGTGCATCTATGAACCAGCTGCTAAATAAGATACTCACTGACATACGAAGGCAGTTGGTGAAATGAACTACTCTCTCATTCAGTAACATACTCTTTTGAACATGAATTTCACCTGCTGCTGCTGAGCTTGGGAGCGTAGTTTTAAAAGTCAGCTCAAGTTAGCAGTAGAAAATTGCAGCAGAAAACCTGCTTCACAAGAACTGACCTCTTACTGCAAAAATGTCACTCCTCACCTGGCTGTAGGTGGGCTATCAGCCATGCTGGTAAGTAATTGAAAGATGATAAATGTCCTTGGCAGTTTCACTGAGATATATGTGCATTGGCATACTCCTATGCCTTGCTAAATATTCAGAGTCCCACTCATACTATAACCCATGTACCTACTTATGAGAGTATGAAAGTACTCAGACAGGCAGTCAGACATTGAGCCACTCATTTATACATACAGCAGCTGCTTATACCACAATATCACAACCAGTTGCCAACTGAAACACTTACTCAGAGAAGCTAGTCTCACATCCAGAAAAGTACACCTTTACACATGGGTTGGGCCTACTACTGCTGAGTCCAAGAGTGTAGTTTTAAACACAAGCAGAACTTGACAGCAGAAAACCCACTTGAGAAGGGTTCAAGTGACCTGTTAATGCAAGAATGTCAAACCTCAGGTAGGTAAGCCATCAGGTATGGTGGTTTGTAATTAAAAGGTTGTATACATCATTGACACTTTTACTGAGTTACATGTGCACTGGCAGATGCCTATACCCAGTTATGTATTCAGAGACCCACTCATGTACCTACTAATAGGAAGATAGAAGCACTCAGAGAGACAGTCGGACACTGAAACCGCTACTCATAGATTTATGCAGCAACTGTGCAAACAGCAGTATTGCAGCCAGTTGCTAACAGATACACTTACATTTGTGTTCAACTGCTGACAGAAGTTAGTCTCCCACATAGAAAAATACACCTTTTAACATGCGCTCGGCCTACTACTGCTGAGCCTGAGAGTTTAGTTTAATTTCGTTTTAAACATCAGCAGTACACAGTAGAAAACCCACTTGAAATGTGTTTAAGTGATGCCTATACCCAGTTAAATATGCAGAATCCCACTCGCACTGCAACTCATCTACCTAATAATAAGAAGATAGAATCACTCAGAGAAATAGTCTGACACTGAAACAGTAACATGCATTGATACATTCTTCTAAAAAGGAGCTGTGCAAGCTACAGTTTCAGAAGTACTTCTTAAAACATACACTCACTCACATTTATAAGCAACTGCTAAGAGATGCAAGTCTCCCATCTAGAAAACTACTTCTATAAATTGGGTCAAACCTACTACTGGTGAGCATTACACTCTACTTTTAAACATCAGCTCGAGTTGGCAGTAGAAAACCTGATTCACAACTCTTCAACTGACCTCTTACTACAGAAATGTCACCCAGCACCTAGACTGTAGGCTGGCCATCAGGCATGACAGCATGTAATTAAAAGGTGACACATATTCTAGAGAGATTCATGACGTGCATTCGAAGATCCCTGTACACATTTATATGTTCAAAGTCCCACTGTTAGAAATGGGGTTTCTGGTTGGCTAGGGTATGCACCTAAGCCAGGCAGAACTCACCCACTCTAGTCAGGGCAAGGGAGTTACACGTTCAAGATAACCCCTGCTCACCCCCTTGGTGGCTTGGCACAAGCAGTCAGGCCTAACTCGGAGGCAATGTGTAAAGCTTTTGCACAGCACACACAACCCACGTGACACACTATCCCTACCACAAAGGAAATACAACACCAAGTAATGTGAAAATATACTGTATTGTACACAATGCAATTATTAGACTAAACATCACATATCAGTAGTATCCTGCTACCTTAGCAGTTGTCAGAACGTTACACATGCAGTTACTCTGCAAACTAGCAGTAGTCATATATAACACTCAGGTTACTCAGTATTCTGAAACATAAGCAGTAGTGAGGAAACAAGTTATTACACTAAAGCACTTGTGATAAGAATATCATAAACGCCCATATTAGGAACATTAAAAAATGTATTGCAAGTCAGAAAAACATATTAGCATCTTATGCCCATAAAAGGAACATTTGAACACATATATGAAAATATCATCAAACAGGTAGACAACATATAAATCAATAAAAGTCTCTAAAAAGAACTTATGTTGTACATATCATCATTTGGTAGTACCTGGTTTGAGATGAAGGCACCTCCAGTGCAAAAAGAACAAAGAAGGGGCTCCCAGCGCTCCCCTGTGCAAAACGGGGGCCTCCTGAGAGCTCTGGGGCAGAGAGGGGCGGCACACACCCCCTCTGTATTACTGATGGGCTCCTCCTGTGGCTTGTGATCGCTGGGGGCCCCTGGGCCTCCACCAGGCCCTCAGGAGGGGGGCAGAAGTCAGGCAGGAGTTCAAGGAGGAGGGGCACCACGCACCCCCTTTGTTTCAATGACGGGCCATTCCAGGGGCCCACGAGCACTGAGAGCCCCCCCGGGCCTTCACTGGCCCTCCAATGGGGTTGGGAACCGTATGGGTACTGGTCCACAAGGGGCCACACAAATAGGACCGGTGGCCGGGAGGCCCCGATGAGGCTTTCACCCCGCCTGCAGTCTTAAAGCGGTTCTTGGGCTCCAGGGGGCAGGGAGAGACTTCCTTCTCCCCTGCCCTTCCTGGAACGATTTGAGAGGGGCCCGTGGGGCGGGGGAGCCTCCAATGAGGCCTCCTTCCAGCGCCCGGCTCAGAAGAGATGTTGAGGCCCACCTAGGCCATAATGAGCAGCAGACACCAAAGTAGGTGCCAGCTTGTGCCCTGGGGGCGCTCCACAGAGCACGTTTCATCCCGGGGCACAATAGGAGCGTGCTCTCTCCAATCTTCAGCTTTGCAGTTTTCCTCATGCCCCGGGGTCACAGAAAGCAGCGTGACACCTGTGCTGCACCGATTCCAGCCCAGGTCACGGCGGTGATTTCTCCCTGCAATAAAGCGCTTTTCAAGTGCTAAAAGAATAAAAGAGGCAGCGGTTTCAATCCAAACACGCTAAGCCTATAAAATGTAAAGCCCTTTCTAAAGTGATAAGTCTGGTCAAATATTGAAGCACTCCTCGTGCTTCACAAGGTTGCAGGGGTCAGGGGCCACAGCACCTTGCCCCTGGGGAGCAGAAATTAAGAAGCAGGTTAAGGGGCCCAGCAACAGGCCAGCACAAAGGAGATGCAAGCAGGTGGCAAGTCCTTACAGTGACGAAGCAGGTCACAGGTCAGCACAGCAGCAGCAGTCCATGGTGGTTCCTGGTGAGTCCTTCCAGCCTTTTGTGTCCAGTTCCAAAATGATTCAGAGAGTCTCCAAATTGTGGGGAAAACTCCCCTGTACTTATACTCAGTTTTCACAGTGTGTTACAATGGAAGGAGAGAGGAGGTTCCAACCAATTACAACTGATTCTGGGACTGGCCCCTCTCTTCTCCAGCGCAGGCTCCAAACATCAGTTGGGGGTAAACAACCCTATTATGTGAGGCCAGGGCACAGTCTTTACAAATCCAGGTGTGCCCCGCCTGTCCCTTCTCTCAGCCCAGGAAGACTATTATGCAGATGCACCTCTGTGACACCTCCACCCTCCCTGTGTACAGTCTGTATGAAAAGTATGCACAAAGTCCTATTGTCACTCTGCCCAGATGTGGATTGGAGTCAAGCTGCAAAACACCAGAGTCATAAGCACAGAGAAATGCTCACTTTCTAGAAGTGGCATTTCTGTAATAGTAATAAAAAATACACCTACACCGGTAAGCAGCATTTATTATCACCATTACAACCATACCAAACATGCCTCTGCTACCCCTCATAAATCAGACAATGCCCCTCAAAAATAAGGCAGGATATTTCTGATGCAATCAGCTCAAGTCGGCAGTAGAAAAAATGCTTTACAGGTCTTGAACTGACCACTTACTGCAAAAATGTCACCAAGGCTGTAGTTAGGACATCAGGCATGGTGATATATAATTAAAATATGGAAGATGTCGTTGATATTTTGAGTGAGTTAGATGTACATTGGCATACCCTTTTGCCTAGTTATATATGTGGAGTCACAATCATACTGAAACTAATCTATCTAGTTCTAAGAGCAAAGGACCACTCAGATACTTAGACAATGAAAGACACACTCATTCATTTAGGTGAACATCCAAACAGCACCTGTGAATACTGCAGTATCACAACCAGTTGCTAACTGATCCACTCCTGTCCACATGTAGGCAACTTATGAAAACACAATAGAGTCCCATCCAGAAAAGTAGTGCCTTAAATATGGGTCATGCCTTCTACTACTGAGACTACCCATATAATTTCAAATGTCAAACTAGTCACAAGAAAATCTGTTTCACAAATGTTAAACTGTGCTTTTGTACATAACTAAGGGAAATGTTATTATTTGTTTTCTGTTTGTAACTATCTACTAATATCTAAAAGAAGAACATAATGATACCTACAAAAGTCAAAGAATAAAGAAAGAGAAGAAATGTTAATGTCTACTTACAATTCAAAAACAAAATGTGAACAATATACACAATCAGGTGAAAAGAGAGCTGCTTGTAAGAAAAGAAAGACATGTCTTAAAACAGTGTGTGGAAAACTGCAAATTGAGCATAAAAAAGTAGACAAAAATGAAAGTTTTGAAACAGCTAAGAAACAACATAAACTATATGACATTAAGAGTAAAAAAAGCAGCAACATAGAAGATAACTTAAGAAGAAGACACACGCACTTTAAGGAGATTTGAAATAGAATGTTCTGCAATAGAGTAATTCAAAATCTTATTAAAACTATGAAACAGTATAAAAGGAGAAGTAATGAAGCACAACTCATGTGTTCAAGTTGAGTTGAATAAGCATTTGCTCTCAAAAATAAACTATTTTGATTCTGAGCAGAATGAGGACACTGGATAAAAATTGTGTTGTCTATCAGAAAAAGAAGCTGAAGAAAAAGACTTATAAATAGAAGTAACTTCTTCAAAGCTTTAAGTGGAGAACGGAAGCATACTTCCAGTACAGAACCTTATTTTAATGAGCAAAGATACTTCCAAGGGAACACATTAGGGCATGCAGTTGAAATATCTGGACGATGCTATGAAATGAAGGATGTTACTCCAATTCCAAAAGAGGAGATGGTACCTAGAAATGTAGAGGAAGTTATAGCTGAAGAGGTGCAGGGAAGGCATAGAGAAGCACCTGTGTACAAATGGAACTGTATCAGTATATGTAGTATATGGCAAGAATCAATTGATTTATTCAGACATTTCCTTGTAAAACTTTGAAGATTAAACTAAGTGTGCTTTAAGGATTTGATCCATGCAAAGTAAGGAAGTACACCAGTTTACAAGGACATATACTAGCATGTTTGTCAAAGAAAGTGTACCACAGCAATTTCATCATTTTAGAATATTCGTTGTTCACCATTCTGGAATGCAAACAGGACACACAGATTAGTGTTGAAAAATTTAAAGAAAGGAGATAGAAAAGTTCAATGTACTTTGTTCTGAGAAACATGAGTATGTTTATATTTGTTTGTGGCTCACTCACTACAACAACCAAACTCGTAATGTAGTTGTATTTTCTAAAATTGAGCAAGACAGCAATGATAAGTTGAAGGAATATTGTGCATACCTATTTGTAGAAGAACGCTTTGATTCAGACACAGCGTAAACAATATGTAAGTATTGGTATCACAAATCCGATAATGATATAATGCCAGCTATAGCAATTCATAAAAGATTAGAATTAGGACCAATGCCTCAAGAAATTAATACATTAAATGTGTATGAATCATTTCTAATACAAATTGTGCATCCATATCACGCAATAATTCGAATGGAGCCAAAAACAGGAAAACTGCCAGCAACAGTGCCACAGAAAGGACTTAAAGGAAGAGTTGTGTCTTTATCTTTGGATTTTAAAACATGTTGACACTGTGGGTATTGACAAAAATGTAGATGTCCCACTCATTATCCTAGTAAATGGTGTTCCCACCAAAAGTAAAAAAGACATTTGGCAAGAATTAGTGGATGTGAATAAAGTAAAAAAAGCCACAATATACTTGAAAGAAAATAATGTTTTTACAAAAAAGATGTTTTTAATGTGGATGTAAGTAGCATAGATGATGAAGCACTGCAGATAAGTGGACAAATAAAAAAAGTGGATAAGCAGAAGTCAGAAGAAATATATGAGCTCTATAATATTCATCAACTACATAAAAAAAATTGCTGGCGATCCTATTGATCTATTTGAAATTAAACAAGCGAGAGAAGCTTCAATGATTTTGTGGGTAAAACGTTTAGAGACTTGTTGCTTTCCGCAGCTATTTCCCACAGGAGTAGGGGGCCACTATGATAATATGTACAAATACCAGCAGCTGAAAACAGGTCAACAAGATAATATTCAGAGGACCCTAGGTTTCAACAATGTATTCCCTAAATAGGGAATACATTGTTGAAACCTAGGGTCCTCTGAATTCCATTGGTTATTTAAGAGTGACTTGTCTTTACATGCTGTGAACCATATTCTGAAGATACGAGTCAATCTGCAAAACCTTTCTGCAAGAAAGTTTGTTAATAAAGTACTTGATAAGGATGAAATTCTGGAGTGCAACTTCATTAATTTGATAGCATGTTAACACGGTACTAATGAATACTGGTATCATTGCAATGGGGAACTTAAATATATGTTCCGCAACTTAGGTTTACCTACGGGGTTTGTGAAACTTAGTTGCGCAGAGTATGAATAGGATGATTTACTGGAATTCATAGGAGAAGCAAACTCTAATGTTAAGAATCTCAATTTCAAGACTGCAGGACAACTTTGCTTTTTGGATCCTGATAATATAATTAGGTATTTTAATCACAAATTTCAAGCAATGCTGGCTTTTATAGATAATAAAACAAATCCTTCTCTTGTAAAAGTTACAGATTTTTTTGTGAAAAGAATACACATGCTCATATGGATAAAAGATGCACCAAAATTTGGAACTGATACTGATGAGTGTACACTGTCTTTCATAGAACAGTATATTACATACACTATCCCAGATACGAATAATATTAAAGCACTATGAAAGCAAGTTCTATGTTTCCAAACACATAAATGTGACAAATATTGCCTCTGAAGATACAGATGAAAAGGAAAGTTTTATAGAAGGTATTGTTTTGGTTTTCTAAGGCCTATTATTTCCAAAGGAAGAGTGAACAGCTTTTTATCTGCAGTGAGGCATATACTCACATGAAAATCACCAAAAATGAATACAATCTGAAAAGATCAGAGGCCTGCAAATATATTAATGATTGCAATCCTGTCATTCTGAAATTTTGGAATGCAAATATGTACATACAGTTGTTGCAGACAATTCCATTGCTGCTGCTTGCTGCGTCACTTCGATACTCTCAAAATCAGGGAAAACAGAGATGAAGGAAATGTGGGAGGAGATTTCTGCAGAAATATTGTATCCAAGAAATTATCCAGTTGCAGCTTCAAAATGGTCTCGCATAGGGAGATAAGCTCATTTGAGGCTTTGATAGGTTGAATTCAGCTAGCTTTTTCTTGAAGTCTAGAGGAATTGTCTGGGTTAGCCTAGGTCTTGCCAACACGTGAAACATACTCTTGAAAATTTTCCCAGAAATTCAATTCCCAGTAGAGTTTGATCCAGAGAGTACAGATATTCTAAACACAAATATGTTGGATGCCTACTATCCAAGAAGAAGTGCATAACTCAATAACATGTGTCTTTACGAAATTCTGCAGCACTATAAGTACAAAAATGTTTTTTGCAAAACATTGAAGAGGACAAATATGGTGTAGCTAGTTTTGACGGAATTTGGTTTGGCATGCACAAGGTAACTTAATAAACCATCGAAAATATACTTGTCAAACTGCTGAGAAAAATCTGTTTTTCTACTTAGCACTTCTCCATCTATTCAAACCTTGGTGTTCTGAATCAGAATTACTTGGACAATTTGACTGCTATAAAGACTCTGTCAATGCTATAAAAGACAGTATTAGGTGTCCAGTATTTCCCAACTACCTGAACATGTCAAATGAAGAAATTGAACAAGAGGAAACAATTGCTATTGAGATAGCAAGGGATACTTCAAAAAGCAGCCAGAGTTCTGGGCCTCTCAGTCAAGATCATATTGGACAGCCCATAATAAAAAAAAGCTGCCATTTTGAAGAATGAGGTGAAGACAGCAATGCAACAAGCAAGAGAAGAAAATGTTGAACAGTTAGTAGAAGAACTCAATGATAGGCAGAAAGAAATATGTGTGGAAGTTAAAGAAAAAAGTAGAAAACAATCAATATAAATGTTCAAGTTTTAAGCCAATTCTCTTGTATGTCAGCAGACAAGCTGGCACTGGGAAATGTTTTTAAATACGAGTTCTAACCACTTATTTGCAAAAGACTACAGCCTCCATTTTATCATGTACAGTAATAGCCCCTACTGGATTAGCTACACACAACATCAAAGGATTTACCTTACATCGTCTACTTATGCTCCCTATTGAATACAATAATAAACTGGTGTACCAAAAGTTATCTTTAGAAGCTTTTCACAAAAGTTCAAGATTCTTGAAGAAATTAAAACTTCTAATCGTCGATGAGGCGAGCATGCTTTCAAAAGTAATGCTCACCTTTGTACTTTTAAGAATGCAATGGATATTGAAGACAGAGTATAATGTACTTTTTGGACGAAAACATCTAATTGTTTTTGGTGATTTATTACAACTTATCCCTTGTAGGAAAGTACCCTCTTTCTTGGCATAGTTACCTCCTTTTTCTGCCTGATGTCAGTGTGCTTGACTGTGTTCACTGGGCTCCTCCTAAACAGGACCCCAGTGATTATGCTCTCTCTCCCAAAACTCTGCATTTCACTCACAATTGGCATACTGGTGCCCCCTTATAAGTCCCTAGTAAATGCTACCTAGGTACCCAGGGCATTAGGGTTCCAGGGGATCCCTATGGGCTGCAGCATATATTTTGTCACCCACAGAGAGCGCATGCAAAGGATTCTGCAGGACTGCCATTGGAGCGTGATTGAAAAGGTGCAAGCACCCTTTCACTGCCATTTTCACTGCACTAGGTCACAGATAAGTCACCCACTACATCAGGCCCTCCAGCCCTTAGGGTAGGGTGAAAAGTACCTGTGTGCGAGGGCACCCCTAGCAGAGGTGCCCCCATGAACTCCAGGACCCTTTTCCCAGACTTTGTGAGTGTGGGGATGCCATTTTATGCGTCTACTAGACATAGTTCCCTTTCTATGTCCAGCTGCGTAATGGTAACGCCGAACATAGGCATATTTGGTATCAAACATGTTGGAATCATACCCCAAGGCTTTTGCAAGCATTGGTTGTATGACTCCTGTTGCTTGAAAAGCTTGAGCACAGGAAGGCAGAACAAAGAACTTCCTTTGGGAGAGGAGTGTTACACCCTCACTTTTTGGAAATAGATGTTACATGTTTGGGAGGAGTAGCCTCCCCAAACCACTGGAAATGTTTAAAGGGCACATTTGGTACCCTCATTGCATAAATCAGTCTACAGTGGTTCAGGGACCCCCAGTCCCTGCTCTGGTGTGAAACTGGACAAAGGAAAGGGGAGTGACCACTCCCCTGTCCATCACAACCCCAGTGGTGGTGCTCAGAGCTCTTCCATAGGGTCCCTGGGTTTTGCCATCTTGGATTCAAGGTTGGCAGGGAACTCTGGGAGCATCTGAGTGGCCAGTGCCAGCAGGTGACATCAGAGCCCTCCCCTGATAGGTGCTTACCTGGTTAGGTGACTAATCCCCCTTTCAGGGCTATTTAGGGTTTTACCTTTGGGTGGATCCTCAGAGTCAGATTGCAAGATTCCAGCAGGAATCCTGTGCATCATCCACTTTGACTTCTCACTGAAAAAACTGCATCTGGATCCTCCAAGAACACTACAAGCTGCAACAAAGAAGCAAGACGCCTTCTGCAACATTGTATCTCCAGCTCCTTTCAGCAACTGTAACTGTTTCCCAGTCATGCATCCTCTAAGGACAGCCCATTTTCAGCCTACATCAGAAGAGTGAAGGAATCTCGTTTGTAGTGAAGGAGTCACTCCCCTGCTTCAGCAGGTACCAACTGCAATGACGAATGGCTGTGTGGATTCCCATCTCCTGCAGAGCTGCATGGATCCTGCATCACAGGTGGTGGACTGAATGGTCCTGATGGTCGTCTTTTCCAGATGTCCCACTTTGGTGGAGGTAAGACCTTGCCTCCTCACACTAGACAGTACCCCATGCACTGAGTCATTTGCAGCTGCCAAGGCTTGTTATCATCCTTCCTCCAAGCCCTTTGTGCATCTTGTAGCTCCAGCTCCTATCACTCTATCCTGTGACGCACAGCTTCCTGAGTGGTTCTCCAGCAGCGCGGGAACCTTTGTCGTAGTGCAGTATGGGCCTCTTTTGCAACTTTCTTGTCCCCATGCTGTTAGACTCCTGTGTGCACTGCCTGGTTTTCTGTGGGCTCCCTGAGTAGCTAAGAGCCCCCTTGGACTCCCCTCTTTGGGTAGAGTTCACCTGGTCCTTCCTGGTCCCAGGCAGCACAATTTTCCACTAACCGTGAGCTTTGCGTGTGCCAAGGCTTGTGAGTGAACTCCGATGATGCAAACCTGACTGCAATCCTCCATCTTGCGTGGGACATCAAATGCACCCTCCAAAAACCCAACTTCATCTTCTTGGATGCGAACTGACTTTTCTTCTCCACCAGTGGTTCTTCTTTTGCCCCTTCATCCGGGTTAGCAAGGGCTCCTGCTCTTCCTGGACAGTTCTGTGCTCCTCGGACTTGGTCCCCTTCTACATGTCTTCTTGTCTAGGAATCCATTGTTGGTGTCTGTTAGAAATGGGGTCTTTGGTTGGCAGTCAGGTTACCCCCTGTCCAGGCAAGGAACCTCTCTCTAGTCAGGGTAAGTCACACACAATCCTAATTTAATTGGGCAAAACCTTAGAAATTCAGCAGTTATAACTAGAGTTATTTCAAGTAACTATAACTTACGATGTAAGGTAACTACAAATCGTGCCTTCGCCATGCACTGCTAATTACCCCAGATATTACAGTGAATTTAATTAAAAATATCACTAAAACATTAGCAGTCATTAATGAAGAAAACACTGTGCATGGCAGAGGCACGAGTTAAAGTTACCTTACGTTGCGAGTTATAGTTACTTGAAATAACTCTACCTATAACTGCTGAATTTCTAAGGTTTTGTACAAGTAAATTCAGAACCTAGCTTAAATTCACAACCTAACTATAACATCCCTGTAATATTAGTTTTTTTCAGTGAATTTCTAAGTTTTTTTAAACATTCTGGTGGTCATTACAACCCTGGCGGTCGGTGTTAAAGCGGCGGTAAAACCGCGAACAGGCCGGCGGTAAAAAAAATGTAATTACGACCGTGGCGGAAACCGCCAACATAGACAGCCACTGTAACACTCCGACCGGCACGGCGGTACAAACAAACACCGCAGCGGTAACCGCCAACAGACAGATGGAGGACAATGTACCGCCCACACTTTTACAACCCACCAATCCGCCACCTTTTCTGGGGCAGATTCACCACGAACAAAAGCACGTCGGAAACAGGACTTCCAAGGGAAAACGCTCACCTCTACACACCCCACGCGGAATCAGGACGCCATGAAACCGGAGCACCAGATTCTGCCAGCCTTGATCTTCCTGCTCCTCTACCAGGAGCACGAACGCCGGCGGCAAAGCCAACGGTGAGTACTGCATCTACGACACAGGGGAGGGAGGAGGGAAAAAACAGTGACACAAACACGCACCCCACCATAACCCACTACAACACATACGCTAATACATATTGATACATTTTATGTCTAAGATGAGAATGGAGCACACATGAGCAAAGTTCATAAATTATCAGTTCTATTGATGGATCCTTAAATTTAGAGACTTTATACAATCAAACTAAATAAAGCAAATTGTGGCATCTATATAGCAAGTGATAGTTACACAAACAATATATATGTGTGTTGTTTCATTAACAGAATTTTAATATACAAAATACAAATATAACACAATTTGACGAAACAATATACAAATAGTTGTTATAAGACTAATATTATACAAAACTAGTGTTACACCTAATCTAAGCAGTGTTAACTCACACATTGTATGTCTAAATCAATTATAAAACATTTCATCTTTATCCTTTCCGTCCAAACTAAATCATTGATCTTGAGAATCCAACCCAGTTCAGTTGGTAAGATATTTCATCTTTTGTCTTTCCAACCAAATGAGAAATTTGATCTTGAAATTCAACCAAATCCAGCCTACATAACAGTTACACCCCCCAACCCTCCCTGGAAGAATGCAAGGACAAAAGGAATTGAGTCAAATAATTGTGATATATTCAATTACATACATCAAAACATTTTACAGATATAAATATTTATACTACATACAATTATATACACCAAGAATACAAGTCCAAAGGATTCCACCATCATGGTCTGTGGATCACTGGGCCCAAAAGGCATGGGCGAGGCCCACACTCAATACCCGAACAAGACGGAGAGAACACTGCAGGGGTATCAGTTAAAAATAAAACAGGCACCTCAGGGGGAAGGGAAGGGTGGGGAACCTCAGCCGGTTGAGTGCAGGACACCAGATCCACAAGGGGGCTCCATGCCCACAGTTCAATCCTGGGGAGTGCAAAGCCAAAGTCTCACAAGTCTCTACAGTGGGTGGTTTGCTCACTGTTCAATCCTGGGGAGTGCAAAGCCTAAGTCTCACAAGTCTCTACAGTGGGTGGTTTGCTCACTGTTCAATCCTGGGGAGTGCAAAGCCACAGTCTCACAAGTCTCTACAGTGGGTGGGTTGCCCACTGTTAAATCCTGGGTAGTGCAAAGCCACAGTCTCTCAAGTGGATAACATTCTCCACTGGTTCTGGAGGGGGCATTGTGCCCAGAGTGCTTCATCCTGCCAAGGACTGAGTTAGTGGATGCCTTTCTTCACTGGTTCTGCAGAGTGCTTCATCCTGCCAAGGACTGAGTAGTGGATGTATCTCTCCACTGGTTCTGGAGGGGGCATTGTGCCCAGATTGCTTCCACTGGTTCTGGAGGGGGCATTGTGCCCAGAGTGCTTCATCCTGCCAAGCACTGAGGTAGTGGATGTATCTCTCCACTGGTTCTGGAGGGGGCATTGTGCCCAGAGTGCTTCATCCTGCCAAGGACTGAAGTAGTGGATGTATCTCTCCACTGGTTCTGGAGGGGGCTTGGTGCCCAGAGTGCTTCATCCTGCTTGTGGCAGCCTCAGTAGCATCAGAGCTTTTGGCACTCATTGGCCTGCGGTGCTGGTGGCGGCGGTGTCCTGTTCAGTGGTGCTTGCGGTTGCGGTGTCCTTGGCAGTGGTGCTTGTGGCGGTGGTGTCCTTGGCAGCGGTGCTTTTGGCGGCGGTTTCCTTGGCAGTGGTTCAGCTGGTTGCGGTCTTGTCCTGGCCTGCGGGGCTTGTGGCTGCGGTGTCCTTGGCCGCGGTTCAGCTGGTGGCTGTCTTGTCCTGGCCTGCGGGGCTGCTGGGGGTCGCCTCCTGGGCAGCGGTTCAGCTGCTGGCGGTCCTGTCTGTGGCAGCGGGGCTGCTGCTGGCGGTCTTATCTGTGGCAGCGGGGCTTCTGGCGGTCAACTCCTGGGCAGCGGTTCAGCTGCTGGCGGTCCTGTCTTTGGCAGCGGGGCTGCTGCTGGCGGTCCTGTCTGTGGCAGCGGGGCTGCTGGCGGTCGCCTCTTGGGCAGCGGTTCAGCTGCTGGTGGTCCTGTCTGTGGCAGCAGGGCTGCTACTGGCGGACCTGTCTGTGGTAGTGAGGCTGCTGGCGATCGCCTACTGGGCAGCAGTTCAGCTGCTGGCGGTCCTGTCTGTGGCAGCGGTTCAGCTGCTGGCGGGCCTGTCTGTGGCAGCGGGGCTGCTGCTGGCGGTCCTGTCTGTGGGAGCGGGGCTGCTGGTGGTCGCCTCCTGGGCAGCGGTTCAGTTGCTGGCGGTCCTGTCTGTGTCAGCGGGGCTGCTGCTGGTGGTCCTGTCTGTGGCAGCGGGGCTGCTGGCGGTCGCCTCCTGGGCAGCGGGGCTGCTGCTGGCGGTCTTCTCCTGGGCAGTGAGGCTGCTGGCGGTCGCCTCCTGGGCAGTGTGGCTGCTGCTGGCGGTCTTCTTCTGGGCAGTGTGGCTGCTGGCGGTCGCCTCCTGGGCAGTGGGGCTGCTGTCGGTCACTTCCTGGGCAGTGGGGCTGCTGCTGGCGGTCTTCTCCTGGGCAGTGTTGCTGCTGGCGGTCGCCTCCTGGGCAGCGAAGGCTGCTGCTGGCGGTCTTCTCCTGGGCAGTGTGGCTGCTGGCGGTCTTTTCCTCCGTGCTGATCTTCCCAGACATGCCGGTTTTACTGTGCCCCTTCCCCACCTTAGATGGTGTCGCAGCTGTCTCCACACTCCAACTGTACCCCTGGGAGCTGCTTTGGTGGCTGGTTTCTTTCCCCTCTACCACCGGGCACTGGCCAACCTTTTATGCTTGACAGGTGGGGGACTGTCCGTGCTGTGGCTACTTGCCACACTGCCTGCCCTGCTGCCTTGTGCACTCCATAATCCAGTGACTACTGGCACCACTGGTCTGCCGATGTTTTGGCTGAGGTGCTAGGTTGGGACCTGGAGAGTCAAGCCCTAGGAGACTGACAGGGTGGGGGAGGTGAGGGAAAGAGGTCAAGGCTGGCCAGGAAAAGTTTCTTAGGAACACTGGGACGGGTAGCTGGAGGGGGTTTGGGAGTGGAGGAAGAGAGTGTGGTTGTAGGAGGTGTACGTTTGGTGACTTTGGGTGAAGATGCATGGGCTGGAGGCTGTCTTGAGGTAGATGGCTGTTGGGTGGGTGTGTAGCTGCATTTGTGTACCTTGGGAGGTGGCCTCACAGACACACTGGGAGAAGACACAGGGGATGTGTGAATGGTAGTGGGGGTGGTGACTGCACGTGAGCGGGGTGTGGTGGTGGGTGTGCTGGTGATGGACGTAGTGGCTGAGGATGTAGTGAATGCAGGTGTGAGTGGACACGAGACAGGGAGGGAGGAGGGAGATGAGGAGGAGGGGGACACAGTGGAGACAGTGGATGTTGGTGTGTCTGCATGTGTCTGATTCTTGCGTGAGTGCCTGTGGGATATGTGGTGCTTATGTTTGCCAGAGCTTCCCTTGTGTGTTGAGGTGTGTGCATGCTGGTCTGATGGTGTGCTTGGGATAGGCTGAGGTACAGGGTTGTGGGTCTGGGTGGAGGGGGGAGGCTAGAGACAGGGACAATGGCGGCCATCAGTGCTGAGGCCAGAGTCTGAAAAGCTCGCTGAAGGGCTGCCTGACCAGAGTGAATGCCCTCCAGTTATGCATTGGTTTGTTGCAACTGTCTCTCTACACCCTGCATGGCATTCAAAATGGTAGACTGCCCAACAGTGAGGGACCTGAGGAGGTCAATGACCTCCTCACTGAGGGCAGCAGGGGTGATTGGGGCAGGGCCTGAGGTGCCTGGGGCGAAGGTCCTGGGTGAGCGAGCATGGGGCAAAGGTTGAGGGGCTGCTAGGAGGGCGGTGCTGGTAGGGGGGGTGACGGCGGTAACTGTAGATGCGGGGGCACAGATGGGGCCGCCACTGCAAGAGAGCTACCATCAGAGGAGGAGTCTGTTTCACTGGTGTCAGCTCCTGTCTGTGCCGTGGAGCTCCCCTCGCCCTCTGTCCCACTGGTGAATTCGGAGTCCGGGTCCCCCCGCAGGAGTGAACAGGTGTACAGAAACCAGAAGAGTTACCGTTCCATGAATGTGCAGATGGTGTGTTTGGCCGACCAGTACATCTCCCATGTTAATGCAAAATTCCCCGGCTCAGTGCAGGACGCTTACATGCTGCGGAATAGCAGCATCCCTTTTGTGATGGGGCAACTCCAGAGGCACAGTGTGTGGCTATTAGGTGAGCACCTGGACCCAAATCAGTGGGAATAGTTGTCCGGTTCTGTGGATGTCCCTATGAGTCATTGTGTGTCTAACAGTTGTCCCTCGCCATTTGCAGGTGACTCTGGTTACCCCAACCTTTCATGGCTACTGACCCCAGTGAGGAATCCCAGGACAAGGGCAGAGGAACGCTACAATGAGGCCCATGGGCGAACTAGGAGGATTATAGAGCGGACCTTCGGCCTCCTGAAGGCCAGGTTCCGGTGCCTCCATATGACAGGTTCCCTGTTCTACTCACCAAAGAAGGTGTGCCAGATCATCGTGGCCTGCTGTATGCTTCACAACTTGGCTTTGTGATGACAGGTGCCTTTTCTGCAGGAGGATGGTCCAGATGGAGGTGTTGTGGCAGCTGTGGAGCCTGTGGACAGTGAAGAGGAGGAAGCAGAAGAAGAGGACATCGACAACAGGAACACGGTGATCCTGCAATACTTCCAGTGAGACACAGGTAAGACAACACTGCCTGCTACATCTAATTTAAATCTACTACCTCTCTACAGTCTGTCATTTTCACCCAGTGTATGGTCACTGAGTTGTCACTTTCCCTTTCGATTTCACAGATGTGGGTCCCACTGTGTGACATCTGCTTTGTTTCCTCATGGACTAGAGCTGTGTGACATAGGTATGTTGGCATTACATTTGAAAGAGCATTTTGGCACTGTAATTGCTAATACACTATTTTGAAATTGCATACAGACTCCAGATTGTTTTGTGTTTTAAAGGAGTTTATTTAAGTGATGAATATTGGAGGGGGTTGTAAAATGGTGAGGGGTGATGGTGGAGGAATGTCCATGGCAGAGTCCAGTCTATTAGACTCACAGGTGCATTGTCCAAAGGGGCATAGGAAGTGGAGCTGAGGCAGTTTAAGGATGGACAGGGTAACAAGGTGGGACAAATGGATGACAATCAGGGTGGTCTCATTTCATGGTGGGGGTCTTGGCATTGTTCTCTGTCTTTGTCCTGGATCTCAGGGACCGTTTGCGGGGTGGTTCTCCCTCTGCAGGGGGTGGGGTGCTGGTGTGGTGCCTCCTGTCCACTAGCACCGGCAGAAGTGGTGGGCAGTTCATCGTCCAGGCTAGTGTCAAGGGCCCCTTGTAGTGCCACAGTGTCCCTCCTGGTGCTGACGAGTTCCTTCAGAACCCCTACAATGGTGCCCAGGGTGGAATTGATGGATATGAGTTCCTCCCTGAACCCCAAATACTGTTCCTCCTGCAGCCGCTGGGTCTCCTGAAACTTGGCCAGTACCGTTGCCATTGTCTCCTGGGAATGGTGGTAGGCTTCCATGATGTTGGAGAGGGCCTCGTGGAGAGTGGGTTCTCTGGGCCTGTCCTCCCCCGGTCGCACGGCAGCCCTCCCAGTTCCCCTGTGTTCCTGGGCCTCTGTCCCCTGAACTGTGTGCCCACTGCCACTGCCCCTAGGTCCCTGTTGTTGGGGTGGTGGGCTAGCCTGGGTTCCTTGTAGTGGTGGACACACTGCTAATTGACATGTCCTGGGGACAGAGGTATGGGGCCGCTGGGTGGGTACTGTGCTGGTGTTTCCAGAGGGGGGTAGCTCTGTAGTGGCTTGTGCCAGTTTGAGGGGAACCGACTGTCCCGAGGTCCCAGATTGGCCGGGCTGGTCGTCTAGATCCAGTTGGACAGAGCTACTGTCATCACTGTGGGCCTCTTCTGTGGGTGGAGTGGACATGTCTGGACCCTCCTGTCTGGTGACATTGGGTAGGGGTCCTGCAGGGGTGTAAAAGCATGATTATTGCATCTGTGTGTGCCATGGTGTGCAATGGGTGGGTGACCGTGTACCCCAGTGCTTGCATTCCTGTGTAGGACCTTGTGTGATGATGGGTTAAGGGGGTGTATGGGTATGTGCAGTGGCCATGCTTTGGTGATGGGTGTCCATGCTTTGGTGTTGCATACAGGGCTTGGTGTTGGGATGGGTGGTTTGTGATATTGGGGCATGTGTGAGGAGTAGGAGTGATGGGGTGAGGGCAAGGGTGGGGGTATGTGATGACATGCAGGTAGGGTGGGGGATATAGTAGTAAAGATTTGACTTACCAGAGTCCATTCCTCCAGCTACTCCTGCGAGGCCCTCAGGATGCAGAATAGCCAAGACTTGCTCCTCCCATGTTGTTAGTTGTGGGGGAGGAGGTGGGGGTCCGCCGCCAGTCCTCTGTACCGCGATGTGGTGTCTTGAGACCACGGAACGCACCTTCCCCCGTAGGACGTTCCACTTCTTCCTGATGTCATCCCTATTTCTTGGGTGCTGTCCCACTGCGTTGGCCCTGTCCACGATTCTTCGCCATAGCTCCATCTTCCTAGCTATGGAAGTGTGCTGCACCTGTCATCCGAATAGCTGTGTCTCTACCCGGTTGATTTCCTCCACCATGACCCTGAGCTCCTCCTCAGAGAACCTGGGGTGTCTTTGCCGTGCCATTGGGTGGTGTGGGTGATGTGTTGGGTGGTGTGTGTTGTGATGTGTGGGGTGATATTTAGTGGTGTGTTGTGTGAGGTGCGTGGATGTTATGTGGGTGATGGTGTTGAGTGCCTGTGGATGCTCGTTTGTAGATGGTGGTGTCTCTCTCTGGCCTTCAGTCGCAATTGTCGTCGTAGGGGTTTGTGGGTGATGTGGGTGTGTGTTTTATATTGTATTGGGTGTGACCGTGGCGGAATTCCGCAGCCACGGCGGTGTGTTGGCGGTCTTGTGCACGGCGGTAAGCGGCTTTTACTGCCATTGTTGTAATGACCCCCTCTATGTCTTAACTATAAAGTTCCTGTAACCTGTTTTTCAATTAATTTGTATGTTTTCTTTTAAAATCTATTTAAGAACTATAACATCACTGAAAAATTCATTTTTTCAGTGAATTTCTTGGGTTTTTTGAGTGTAAAAGAAGTTCATGTTTATAAGAATCCAACTATACCAGCATATGGCCTATGGCTATGCGCTGCAGTGGTTGTCCAACACTTTATACTTACTTCAGCCAATGATGTATGCCAATATGCCATCTGAAATGGGGTTTTATAGCATATATCTACAAGATGAGGTGGAAGGAGTGCCATTGTATTCTTATATGGCTGGATTGGGAAAGTTATCAGTCTTGTGTTACAAAGCGGGCAGTCAGTCAAGGGCCAGTGACACCATGGGTGAGCCCCATTTGCTGATTTTTAGTGGTTCCATCATATGTGTACAATGTCAAAGTGTGTAGTGAATGCCTTTGCCTACATATAATTACCCTGGCCTCTAGCACCTTGAAGTTGGGAGTTGCCCGTAGGTGCGTGTGGCCCATATCCCTCAGCTGATTTCAGGCCCAGAAACACCATCCCACGGGGCTCTGGCCTTCTACATTTGTTTGAGGGGGGCACATGGCCCCAGTACCCTGGCCGATTTTGGGGAAATGACCACAGACACATATAACCCTCAACCTTCAATGTATGGGTCTGAGATCTTAACCACTAAGCCAAAGTGACTCCTTAGCATGTGGTGTCCAGACTATGATATTGAACCCAAAACATTTTGAGTGGAAAAACACTTCAATGTTGCATCACTAGGAATGTTTAACAATCAAAACACTGGAAAATAAACAGACACACTGCTGTGAGATAAAATGATTTGGACCTTCAGCCTACTGGTGACAGTCCAAAAGCTTTACCATTGGGCAGAAGTGACCATGGTTTGCTGACCTTCAAAATATAAATATAATATTCCTACCAAACATCTTGCTAGTCTGTTTCTTTCAAGTCATTGTATGGAGAGCCCATTACAATAACAATCTCTCTCTGTCTTTTCCATCCCATTTTGGGATGAAAGAGAGAGAGAGGATAAGAGAGAGTGGCAGGACAGTGGGCCCCTGTGGTTCTAGCCGACTCCCGCAATACTGGACAAGCCGGCATTGCTCCCACATGCAGGGAGTTGCTCTAAGTAGCAGCTCTCTGCTTGCGAGAGCAATGTTTTCATCTGTTTCCCTGCACGCATGTTTGTTTGCAGGGTAACAGATGAAAACACCACTTTCTGCAATTGAGAGCTGTGTGACAGCTCTCAATTGCAGAAAATTGTGTATTTGCCCTGACTTGGCAGGAGCTGCCACAGCTGAACCCAAGTGAGAGCAAACACCAATGTCCTGGAGTTGGGGAACCCGGGACATAGCAGAACCTCTCCTTGGGGGGTGGCAGTCCCCAGGGCCATTACTGGCTCCATGATGAGGGCCATGCAGGCACCCCTCCAATGTAACATGTGCCCCAGTGATGTGGTGGTCTCCAGGGCTGGGCTCTGCAAAGGAACCCCTTGATTCTGAAGCTGCGGGGAATGTGGTGGTCCTTGTGGCTGAGGGGGCTGCACATCTCCAGCATACATAGTGCATTTCGCCCCAGGGAGCTGGAAGTCCCCGGGACTGCAGGGGGAGGTCAAGCACCCCACCACATACATAGTATATTTACCCCAAGAGAGGTAGTGGTCCTCAGGGCTGGGGTGGCTACGCGGCCCCCCCATATATAATTCAATCATTGCCTCGGGGAGGTGAAGTCCACGGGGCTGCAGGCTGCCACACAGCTACTCTCCATTTTGCTTTGTAATTGCCCTGGGGAGGTGGCTGCCCCCAGGGCTACTAGAAGCCCTAAGAGGGGGTCTCCATGAGCCCCCCTCCTTTTTAAAGCCCCCCAATGCCTCTGGGACCTGGCCCACCCAGAGGCTAATTAAAAGGAAAGGGCCGAACCGCTGAGCAGAATTACACCGAATTTGGCAGAAAGCTAGGTCTTGGTCCAGAAAGCACAGTTTTTGTGATTTGATGTAAATCTGATTGGTGGTTTTAGAGATATTAAACTCCAAAATATATAGATATCCGGGCACCTGGATGCTCCTCTCATCCAACTGACCACATGCTGATATCTGATTGGCTGCCAGTACTTCAACAAGGAAGTGTTGACAGCCATCTTGAGACTCAGCCAAGTCCCACTAAAAAGTGAAAAGGAAAGAGGCCAGGGTAGGGAAACCCTGAGCCCCTAGCCTTGGTTTGATGTTCCCTCTGGGACCCCAACAAGGCTTAAAATATATTTTTTTAAATGTTGGGAAAATCCAAGGATATGGACCCCTGTTTTTTTCCAACAGTTAAAAACAAAACAGGTGGTCTCCTGCCCCTTTTTTTATTAGCCTCTTGGGGGGCTTTAGAAAGGACGGGGGTACATGGGGCCCCCTTCCTAGAGCTTCTACGAGCCCCAGGCACAGCCACCTCCCTGGGGCAATCACAATGCAAATGCAGGCGGGACTGTGTGCTCCCCCACACCCAGGGGATCACCACTTCCCTGGGCAAAATAATGATATCATGTGGGAGAGGCCCTATGACATCCCCAGAGCACCAGGGACCGCCACCTCCATGGAGCAAATATTAAACTGTGTGCAGGCCCAGGTACTGCCACCTCCCCTGGACTTTAATCATAAATTAATGAGGGGTCCGTGTGCCCCTCTGCAGCCCTGGAGACCGCCAACTCCCTCGGGCTACAATAAAAGAATTAAGAGCGTCCATTGTGGACCCAGAAGCCCCTGGGTACCTCCACCTCACGGGGCTAGTTTACATTGGAGGGGAGCCATAGATGGCCCTGTTGTGTCCAGGGGTGACCACGGGGTACATTTTAAACAAACCCATAGAAATTCACCAGTTATAGTTAGAGGTATCTCAAAGAACTATAACTCGTGCCCTAAGGTAGCTATAACGTGTGCCCTCACCTTGCACTGCTAACTACCCCACAAATTACGACACTCTTGACATCTTTGATAACATCTTTGATAGTAACAATGTAATATTTGCAGTAAAACCTTTGAAGAAAAATCTGTGCATGGCGGGGTCGCAAATTATCGCTACCTTAGGGCACAAGTCATTGCTACTTGTGATAACTCTAACTATAATAGGTGACTTTCTATGGTTGTGTATGTTTAAAATGTGATCCTAACTATTATGTCCCTGTAACATTTGTTTTTTTTAAGTGAATATACATATATGCATAGATATAGATATAGATATAGATTTACATAAAGCTATACATATATATATAGATATATAGATAGTTATTGATATACACATAAGAAGGTGAAACTAAAGGTCCTGCAGACGATTTCATTTCTTTGGGCATAGATAAGACAATCAACAAATCTCTCATATTACAGTAGCTATGCTTTGGGACTTGCCACATAGCCCAGAGTGTCTGGAGGATAAACTAGCAATTTCACTCAGGGAGAAGCGGGCCAGTTACCACAAGAGGGGAAGCTTTGCACCTGGGATGACTTACAGAGAATGACACATGGTCCATTTCTAGATTTAAGTACCTCCAACTGAGTAGTTGGTCACGGACATTGGAGGTAACAGGTGAAAATACCACTGAATTGGAAGAGCATTTGGCGAAAGAGGTGTCACTTTGGTAATGGCTGAGATTTCAACTTGCCTGAGGCTTAATAGGTAAGACACTTGCTGAGGCTGCAGACCAAAGACCTATGGCAAGTAGCAATGTGCACACTTTATAGCACAGTTAAAGCATAGTTGAGAAAAAAAAAAAATTCCCTTCACATAGTGTATTGAACCCTAAATTAGATTTTGTAATTGCGGATAATAGATTTGGTATCCTGCTTGATGTGTGGTTTAGGAAAAGTAGATGACGTCCATATGTTTAAGGACGGCCCAGGATCAAACAATATAGGGATGATGTGGGTAAGACCTTGGGTGACATACTTTGGGATGATGTGGGTAAGACCTTGGGTGACATACTTTGAGAGAAAGTTCAGTTAAGTCTTGAGTTGATTATTTTGGGTAGTATTCCTGGGCCTGTCAAACTGCGTAAGAATAGCACAATTTGTTGTTCTGCCAAATATTGTTGGCAAGAAGAGAAATCTGCAGAAAATGGATATCTACGTCATCCCCCTCCTAAGCTCAGTGGTTAGATTCTGTTATGTATACTTTAAAAATGTAATTAGATCCAGGATATGGGCACTTTTGACGGAATGGAAGGAGGAGAATTAGAGGTGGAGAAATTAAGAGTGTGAGGCTGATCCAAAGAGCTATGACAGCTCTTCCCACTGTCATATGATTGCACCTGACTTGGATCTTGGATACTCAACCAGGCATCAAGTAGATCCATAAGAGTTGTAACAAACCTCGCCAGCTAGCAATTTTACGACTCTTTGAAAAAGAGAAAAAGGGTGAAACAAGGATATCTAAAGAGGAAAGCTGGAAATGAGCGTGGTGAATGAGAACGACAAATAAAAAAAGAAAATTGTAACTAAAATTCATGACAATTGGTTAGCAAAAATATGCTGCTAACTTTGCACCAATGAGTAATTTCAAGTAATTATTATGAGTTTTAAGATAGCAAAAACACTGCAGTCATTGTCTGGTTTGTTTTGGGCTATCATAGCATCCTAGTAGTCTGTATTAAAACAGAATTACATAGGTACCAGACTTCATATATAAGGTTGGAGACTTTATATATATCTTGGGTGGGAGAGTATTACTTATTAAAATGTTGCTACATCCAAGATGTATAATATGTTTCTGGAACTTTTGATAAAGACTGATGGTATATAATTCCAAACAGTGCAAACAATCCCTAATAAACATCATGTGGAAAAAAAAACTCCATAATTCCTTAACGCACTTAAGAATAAGGAGTGAGTGGGGTTCCAAAAAGTAAAAGCCTATATGGGACATCCCAACTTTATATTTCAGGAGAGCAGACCTAGGTGGGTCTAGTAGACAGCGAAAGCACACATATCTGGCAGTAGCCAGAAGGACCCTTTTGTACATAATCTGTCTCCCTGGAGACACAAAACAACGCAACCATAAGACAGTCAAATAATGATCTTGGTGTTAGACATGTGAGATTCAATAGCTTTGCCCAAAGACTCGTTAGATTTTCATACCCACATATATTATAATAAAGCCTTCATGACAGGTTATGAAAGGAAAGGGTTGGTGAATGACAAGGGGGTGATTGGTATTCTTTGATTATTGTTTTCAAAGTCTGCCACACTTAGCAAGTGTTAGCATAACAATAATTAGTCTCCAGTGTGTGCCTCTGTCTCATGTCTCCCTCTGCCGTTGTTGAGATCTTCTCTGCATCCACAGCTCAGTCCACCTGTGCTTCACAATACCTGTGTCTCAACAAACTGCAAATATATTGAATTTGGCCTTCTTTCAGGCTTAGTCACATTCCAAACCCAGCTTCCATCTCATGTTCATGATGATTTCCAGCTCTGTTTCTTCTATCATGTATGCTTTTGGAGAAACACTTTTTATTGTGTCAGTAGAAGCAAAACTGGAAGGTATTGCTTCACTGACCCTTAACTACATGCATTTACCTCCTAGACCTCCTTCAACCCTCCACTCCTCTACTCATCCTAAGGTATCTACCTTCCATGTCTGCCTCTGTGACTCTTCTTTCCATTTATGTCCTTCTGCCCCCTAGCCTCTAATAGCATGGATGCCTTATAAATACCTATTTAAGTGCTTCCTAATCCTTTTAGAACCACAATCCAATTTTTACAATGACAAACTTTCATGTCCCACCTAGCTTGAATGCACATGAGGTGGGCTGTGTTTTAATATAATCAAAGCATTGTGTGGTAGTACACTGTCATTTACAGACTGCACATTTTCCGTTGACTTAGCCACTACATGTGGATAGACATAGGCCCAGATTAAAGATGGCCTCATGCCATATATCGCCACATTAGTGTCACTTTTTTACACTAATGTGGGGATATTATGGCAAACACGCCACACCATATTTGCAAAGTGATATAATGCATGCACTGTGCCACTTTGTAACCCATTGCTCCACATTATGCTGTGCCAGGCATATTGTATGCAAAGGGAGCATTCCCCCATTGAGGGTGATGAAAAATGGTGCAATGAAATATAACGATGTATTGATATATATAATAATACACTGTTACAGCTGGAAGGAGAGATAGGATACAGGGGCAGGGTCCTAAAAATTAGGAGCAAGAAACCTCACACACCCATGAGGGTGTCATGCTTCATCATCGGAGTTGCTCCTCGTCAGACCGGCACTGCAATGTCTGACGGGCACCACCCCAAACAGGGGGGCTCTTTGCCGGAGATCTTTTTAGTGATGATGCCACGACCCCAAGTTTGAGTATGAAAAAAAGGGGGGAACTAGGAGATTAGAGATAGGGGTTAAAATTGGATCTCAAAACCTATAGCGGGTAATCAAATTATTAGTCCAAATGAGGGATGGAGGCCAAGATTAAAAAATAGTCACAAGAGTGAAACAGAGGTAATGGTCAATCACTCTATAACACAAAAGAAGTGAGGGTGGGGAATTTCCAAGCCATCCCTATCAAGGGTCAACATGTTTCGCGTCTCTGTGGTTCATACGGATCCAGTGACATTTCTTCAGGACCTAATGACTATATGTTATCTCCTAATTGTAAAATGCGTGGATTACTGCAGCCTGACATTATCAGTAAAAAGTATCCAATCACTTACACTAGTCTGGGAAAAGGATGTATTATTCCTAACTGTCGCCCTGTAATCAAATGAACACAGGTCAATCAAGGGGAATGAAGTCAGTGCGTATCTACATAGTGACGTAATCATCAATATAAAATTAGGAAAAGACGGTGTCAAAACAGTAGTGCGGCACAGTGAAAGTGTCAACACGTGATATAAGGATGCATGCACATGAAAATAAACCAGCTTACCGTCCCCACTAGGGAGCGCGCTTCATGGGACCACACAGACCAGTGGTCAGGCGCAAAGCTACTCTGAAGGCGGAGTACAAAAAATTAAGAAGTAGTAAAACAGTTAGTTGATGTAAAAAGTAAAATGTCTTAATCAAACATAATGGAAGTACATATATATATTTAAAAATATGTATATCTTGGTACTGATGTTATAATCTCTGATATAGTGCAGATGTCTTTATCTAAAATACAAAAAAATATCATCTACCGGGTGGATGATCAAATCAACACTAATCAGTATAACAAGGATCAAAAGATCCTATTATCTCATAAAGGCAAGGTCTTATGGTCTACAGACAGGTACGCAGAGTGTGCCAAGACGGCGGCGATCTGTTGGCAAAATACAGAAGGAATACATTTGTAAGACTGGCTCAGGCGGTGGCTAATATACAAAAAGTAATGCTCGTATGAACAGGGCACAGCGCGGGTGAGTCAATCTCACTCTCCTGGGGAGTTGAACCGGAGAGTAGAGTCTGCGTAAAGCAAATAAACGGAGCCGATAATCAAGTAGAAATGCTCGGGTCTTATTAAAAGACGCGAGTCGCAGTAACCGTCAATGAAATGAAATATAAAACATTTCTTTGTGCCACTTTTAATGGCACTTGTAACTCCTGCAAAGAGCAGGCATCAAAAGGAGGCACACTATCGTTGTCAATTGGCCTCAATGTGCTTTGCACGATTAGCATTAAAAATTTTGGCATTAATCCTGCAAAGTTTCAAACTAGTATCAAAAAGTTTGATGCTAGTTCCCTAACTACCACCATGGTGCACTGTATATTAAATATGGCACACACATGGTGGCATTGGAGGGCTAAGGGGTGCAAGGAAAGTGGTGCTGCATTGGATGCAGCACCACTTTTCTTAAATCTTAAATTACTGATAAAACTTTATTGCACACAGATAATAATATTTGGAAATTGGGACTCAGCGAATATTTATCATTTGTGCATCACCAAGGAAAGTGTCTTTATATGTTTTGATTCTATTAAAATCTTTGATTCCATCTTACTTCAGAATGTGCTTCATATTTTCTTTCCTTACTGCTGAATGTGTACTATTCAGTTACAGGTATTTACATTTTGTTGTGTGTTACAAAAAATGACTTCTTGCAGCCTTTCCTTTCATACTCCCTGAACCAAAGCATGATTGGCACATAACTCACTTTACTTTTGTTTCTCGGACTGCACAGTCAGAGGAGTTTGTGAACACCAACCCCCATGTGCATCAACTTTACATGAGACATAACCAGACATTTGACCTCTGTCTTTGCAGAGCAGCAAATACGGCAAGATAGATACAGAATTTAAAGGCATCTTTCTTTCTTGGCTTTCACTACCCACCAAAAATTGTTTCACAACTGACCCACAGTTTGGAAAACATTGGTCCATTTACACACTAATCACAGCGCATCATGTGTTCCTTAATCATAGTTTCCCTCTTTGCTAAAACTGTGTTTTTTAGTTCATTCATATATACACATAATGGGGAACATTTAATATTATTTCATGCAATGAGGTGTAGCAAGAGAGCATGCTGTGCTGCACTGAGTGAAATGGGGTAGCAGAAATACTCAATATTTACAAAGATACGGAGCATTTCTGCCAACTCTCTGTGCCAGTGCACTGGGTGCTGTTCAGCACCAATATAGAGAAGTATAGATACCTCTCCTCGCTGCGGCTCGGTCTGGTAGGTGCAACATGTCATTTTGGTGCAAATCTCAGTTTACAAGTCTTTGCAAATCAAGGTTTGCTTCAAAATATATGGGTGGATGCATGGGAACACCTATTTAACACCAACACTACTCAAAGCATCACAAGTCAGTTCTACGGGTTGCGTTGCTTTGAGTTTACAAACCAAGCAAAGCCACTCAAAGTAGCTTTGTGTGCATGGTGGCTTTGCGTGGCTGAGTAATTGACAAACTTGTGCTATTGCCCCATTCAATTGCATATGAACAGAGCAAATTAGCATCTTGTTTCATTCTGTCCCATGCATACATACATTTGCACTGCAAAAATGATGTAAAAGTCATGCGTTTCAAGTTTTGCATCAGTGCAAATTTCATGCAGAAATAAATTGTATATAGTGTTTAACTTAACCTGTCACCTCTGAATACTGTTTGGCTCAAGAAAACCTGTTTTGTTCCCTTTTCCCTCTCAAGGGAAGGGATGTTGTTTGGTATGTTAATATTAACCGTCGTCTCCATGAAGAGGTTAAAGCACAGAAATGAATGATTTGTGAAAACACAGGGTGTGACTTATGGACAGATATTCAATGGAGTTAGTCTATCACATATTGCAATCAGCTGAGTTCTGCAGTCTTGTATCACAATACAAACATTAACCCTAAGTTACCCGTTTACTTTATTGCCTGAGAAGAAATACAGTTTTGCATGTAACAAGAAGCAGCATGTTTCTGCTGAGTGAAATCAGTGAGCAGTTTTAACCATCTTTAAAACAATAGGTGGCTTGCGCCAAGACAGTATTTTTTTTGTAATGTTAGTTTATTTTGGGATTTTAGTTTGTGGTTAATGATATGACACATGATTGCATTTTAAAGGTAACCAATACATTTTAGGAGGAAGAAGCCAAAGACAAAAGTGACTGAAAAATATATACAAATCTTATGAAAATCCAATCCCTAAAGCATTGGTATTCTCATTTATTCTGACACGGTTATGTAGTTATTGTGTTTGACTGTAATTTGCAACTTGAAAAAAGACATCTAACGGAGAATTTTGTCCGAACAATTCATGTCAACATTTGTACTTGTGTTTTCAGTTGTTCATACCAGGTGCTAGCTTTTCTTCAGGCTAGTATTTGCAAATACATTCCCAATACCACAGTTAGCAGTCACCAATACATTACCTTGCACAAACAGATACAAAAGTCTCTACAAGATGAAACAAGCATTTACAATGCAACGGGTCTCGCGTTTGCTCATGTTAGAGCTGATCGCGTTGTAAACTCCTAACCCGACTTTTCACCTATCGGGCAAAAGTGCATTTATGTACGTAACCCGAAAAAGTGAAATTAACTATGTAAAGCGCTCGACTTCTGCCAAGCGAGATCGGGCTCGTAAATTATAGAAAAAGAAGTCCACGAGCCCGATGGAAAACAGCGAGCCTTGCATGTTTTCTGTACTTGGTCGCTAGCCACCGGAAAAGGCATGACGTATGCGTGCCTTCGACTAATGAAAGCAAGCAGATTTTATTAGGCAAGCCCACGAACCAATAAAAAACACTGATGTGAAGTTGACAGGGCTCCGAGCCCTTTTCTAAATACTAAAGCGTCTCGCTGCGATACGCATGCGCGAGCGCTTGAAACGCAGGCTCGACCCTAAAAAGCACGAAGCATTTTGGGGCCTGCTCAGGCAAGGAATAATGGCAAGGTCACAAATAGTGTCTGTTCTCAGAAGTCCCTGATAAGCATAAGGGGGTTCTAGCATTTATTAGGTCTGGTTAGGGTTTTATTTAAATGAACAGAGTGCACTACTTTTTAAAGACATGGTCGCAGTTTTACCAACATTTTACACAAGGTTTGCATCACAACTGTTTATTTTGAATTTACTGTCTAGTGCAAAATATGATTTGTGCTGGAAATTTTCCTGAAAGTAACCAAAGCAGTGAAAAATGTTTTTGATTTTCCAAACCTTTTCTGTGCAGCACACATTCAAAGTGGGAAATGTTTTAAAGTTTGTCTAGGCCTAGTATTTTTTACTGGAAGGTTACCCTTCCAGTACAAAACCCATGCTAGACACCATGCAGACACCTTTGCAATATGGTATGTGTGGCTCTAGGCAGCCTGATTGTGCCCCAGTGCAATGGAGGAAGCAGGAGAGTGCCAGGTCTTAGTAAATATGGTGCTTTCCATATTGATCCCTCTCGTGCAGCACAGTGTGGCAAATGTAGCTGCTGAGCTTTGTTGCGTGACATCTTCGTGACACAGTATATCTGGGCCCAAGTCTTCCAACCTTCCCAGTTCAGTAAATTGAGTACCATAATTTGGGTAACAGTAACAACTCTTCTTTCACACATTCCATGTGGTATGAAGCACTTTATAAAAGCATGTCATTGCCACTAGCTAATACAAATTGATCATAGTGACGTGAAATTATGGGAAATACCATACTTTATGTATGTGATTACTTTATTACAGTATATCGGTTACTGCCTTTGGTTCTGACACTTACCAATATACCCTCCCATTTTGGTTGAATTTTTGGTTCTGACAAGGGGAATGCCAACCGACACAGACGTGAGGGAATGCAAACTGTAACCTTGTTAACTAATTGACAATTTTAACTCCAGGTGAAATTTGAAAGTTCATCATAGGAAGCTGGTTGTTGATACAACTTGCCTTCTGTATATGAGAATGTCACCATGAAAAATCAGTGTAAATTTGCAGTCTGTCTGACCACAGACATGGTTTACTTATATTGCAGGGCTATAAAACATTTTGGACACACGCAGCCAACCAACATATATTAATCTAATTTTAAGTACATGCACTCTCTCCGGTTTCTAAAAAAGAAACCCATCATTTTCACAATGCTAACATCTACATGTAAAGGAGGGAATTCAAACATTCTGTTTCACGTAGTAATCATAGGCAGGGCCACTGGAGTTTTGCATCAAGAGAGGACCAAATTACGTGGCATGTTTTACTAAAGAATGTAGCAAGATAGTGCTAATTATGCAGCATAAAGTGCCACATTTTGTGATATTATCACTTCATTATTTTGTCATTTTTACACGTTAACACTGGACAAAGATTTCATCTCAATAATACAAGTTCCACACCCAATTACAGCAATATTTAGCAAAATGATGAATAATCAACCTTTCTGAAGTGCCTTCCGCTGCACAGCAACACATGTCTCTGCATTTTTAGTAACTTTTGATCCATTTGGCTAAAAACTATTTGCTTTTGTTAAAATCTACAACTTATGCAGCAGATGATGGATAATGGGGGTCATTCTAACCCTGGCGGTCCGAGACCGCCAGGGCTAAAATGACTGAAGCACCGCCAACAGGCTGGCGGTGCTTCATAGCCCTGTAAAGCCGCGGTCGGAAAACCGGGTCTGGCGGTTTCCTGCCGGATTTCCCCCGGCTGGGCGAATCCTCCATGATTCCGACCCCCTTCCCGCCAGCCTGTTTCTGGCGGTTTTCACCGCCAGGAACAGGATGGCGGGAACGGGTGTCCTGGGGCCCCTGGGGGCCCCTGCACTGCCCATGCCACTGACATGGGCAGTGCAGGGGCCCCCTAACAGGGCCCCAGTATGCTTTTCACTGTCTGCCTAGCAGACAGGAAAAGCGCGACGGGTGCAACTGCACCCGTCGCACACCTGCAACACCGCCGGCTCCGAATGGTGTTGCAGGCCTCTTTCCCGCTGGGCCGGCGGGACTACATTGGTTAGCGCCCGCCGGCCCAGCGGCAAAGTTAGAATGGCCCCAGCGGTCGTTTGACCACGGGGCGGCCAAATGGCGGTTCCCTCCAGGCGGGCGGCGACCGCCGCCCGCCGGAGTTGGAATCAGGCCCTATGTGTCAAATGGGAAGGTAGTGATTCTGTCATGCATTGATGTCAAACTGAAAATTGTTTTGCTCTTCAAATCACTCAAACTAAATGTTATGAAGGTATTTTAATATATCTTCTAAGAAGTTCACTAATTTTATGAGAGCATGCCTTTTAAAAATATACTGTGGGCATGGCTCTGCTTCAGTTCACTGTTTGCAGGAAAGTAGCTCTTTTATTTTGAGTCCTCATTTATAGCAAAAGGCAGGCAGGAGAGGCCATATCATATCAGGGTTTTGGTCATAACCCTGGCCCACTCACTGACACTAGAAGAAAGAGCGGCCCCCATCAGCCTTAGCAGGGGGGGGCAGAACAAGTTCACCCCCACCCTCCTTGCTGTTTTGCCTTAGTGATTAATCATTGGACTCTCACCAAATCGAATCTCAGATGTTTAAATCGAGTTAAAATAGATCAAATCTCACTGCACTATTGCCACGAGGGGATGTTTCTGTAGAAGGCCATGAAAGGTTCCCACATTCTAAGGCACTTATCCAAACCATTTCTACAATCTAGGTCAGAGATTCTCTTAACTGATAGTAGCCAATCCATGTGGGTAGGGGGAGGCTCGAGATCCACTTTATGCATATTTCCCGCCTTGGTATCAGGACCAAGTAAAAGAAAAGGTGCACCAGAGGTCTCTCCCAACTATCGATCTTGGCGCCCTTATATATCGGTAGAGTTGCTCTTCCTTGGAAATCCTATTCTAGCGAGCCTTCTAGGGGTTCAGTAAGCCTGATTACAGTGAACAGGTGGTTCTTTCGCAAGCTAGCAGCTTTTACCGCAGACCAAAGTATGTTCATAGAGGCCTGCCAGAAATACGAAAGGCCTAGAGCAGGAAAAACAGAATCCCACATCTTTGTGGGTAATGGGCAAGAGACATATTCAGCTTGTATTAAAGTCCAGTACCACTTTGAAACTTCTTTTTTTAATCTCTGTGAACCAGTTATTTCCCTTTCTCAACCCGTACAGCACCTGGACACAGGTTCTCCTTGTGCCCAACTTTTTATTTGCATGTATTTGAACCTAGACAATTTAGCATTGGTTGCTTTGGATTGGGATTCCCAAGAGCTTACTGAGCCCCACTGACTATCTGTTCCCAATGCACAATTCCTCCCTTTACCAGTGGTGTAGCTAGTGCATCCTGAAGACATAGTGGTGTGCCCGGAGAATTCCAAATTGGGGCCAGCTCGCTGTAATACGGAATGCCAAGTCTTGATCTTACTGCATACCAAATCCTGCAGGCGTTGTTGAGAACTTTTAGTCTAACTTTTTTATAAAACCTGGGATGGCCAAATTTATGAAGAAACTGTGTGCCCTGGTCCCGGAAGCTCCCTGTCAATGCCGGGAGTCGAGAAGGTGGAGATTCCTTGGAGAGGAGTACTCAAATACTTTTCAGCTGGAATGCCCAGTAGTAAAGCTGGAAATCTGGAAATGGTATTCCTCCTCCCAGCTTCTTATTTCTTAATTTTTTCCATGCTATCCTGGGATTTTTATAGGCCCAGATAAAGATAACTAATTCCCCCTGTAGTTTCCTTAACCAGTCGGATTTTAAATAATAAGGGGATGGCCTTTAAAACCAAAAGTAAATTTGGGCAGTACCACTATTTTTATTAAATTTGTTCTACCTAATACAGTAAGATGTAAGTGTGACCATTGATACAGTAGCTTTTTTGTTTCCCTAAAGAGGTGTGCAAAAATTCACCTGGGCCAACTCTGCCAGGTTTTTTTACCCCTAAATAACAAATTTCATTTTTCTCTAATGGGCTATCCTGTGGGCTATTTCAGGTCATTACTTCGGATTTATCCGTATTAACTAGGTAACCTGAAATTTCCCCAAAGCTAGCAATGATTTCAAAGAGTGCCAGAAAGATACTTTGGGGGTTCTGTGTATAAATCAAAAGGTCATCTGCATAAAGAGCTTCCTTCAGGACCCAGTCGTTGTACTGGAAGGGTATAATTCTCTGGTCTGATCTAATTCTCCTGGCCAAGGGTTCAATACACAGAATAAAAAGAAGAGGAGAGAGGCGACAACCCTGTCGTGTCCCCCGTTCAATTTTAAAATGTGAGGACAAGATACCATTAACCAGGACCCGAACAGAGGGTACCTTATACAAAGCTTTGATTACTTTGAGAAAATTATCTCCCAAGTTATTACGTTTCATTACTGTCTGCAGAAAGACCCAGCTTACTCTGTCAAAAGCCTTTGCAGCGTTGATTGTTGATTTAGTGAGAGGCATATTCATGGCTGTTGCAATATCAATTGCGGTGACTAGATCCTGAGTCAGGTCTCCTAGGTGTTGATTTCTCATAAAACCTTTCAAGCTATTGTGCACTAAGTCACTGATCACATTATCCAACCTCCTAGCAAGTATTTGTTCACAGATTTTATAATCGTTATTAAGCAAAGAAATTGGTCTATAGGACTCGCATCTCCTAGGATCTTTCTGCGGTTTTAATATTAGGGTTATAATAGCTTCATTCCAAGAGGTCGGAACTGGGGAAGACTCATTGAGAATCGAGTTCATCAATTGAGTCAAAACTGGCATGAGCTCTTCCCTCAGGAGTTTCTACACTTAAGCTGGTATTCCATCTGGACCCGGAGCCTTTCCGTTTTTCAAACCAGCAATAACATTATCTACTTCACTAAAGTGAAAACATTAATTGAGACTCTGGTTTTTATCTGGTTCTAACCTGGGAAGAGTATCTCCCTTCAGCCAATTTTCAATTGCCTCTATTGAAGCCACAGAGTCATCTCTATATAACGCCGCAAAAACTTAACAAATTCTCCTGCAAAGTCTTGATCCTCTGAGGAGATTCTGCCCATTTCGCCTATTGTTATGCCTTCAATCCTATTTCTAACATTGTCAGACCTAGTCTTCCAGGCTAATAACTTGCCACAGCCTTCGCCATACTCAAAATGCACCAGTTTACTAGCTTTCCATTTGCTCTTCACAATTGATTTAGGAAGACCTCGAGTGACATTTTAACTTCATGGATTTGGTGCAGTAAAAGTATATGCGTTTTTGCACCATGGGAAATAATCCTCTGGGCTTGCAAGATACGAAGTTTAGCCTCAAGAGTCTCTACTGTGGCCTTAGTTGTCTAAGGCCCTGAAAGCAGCATAGCTAATCAATTTTCCATGAATGAAAGCCTTATATGTTTCCCAGGTTGTGGCGATCGATGCGGCACCTACATTAATCTAAAAAAAATCCTTAGAGTCTCTTTTCAACTTAAAAACTATCTTGTCTTCACCCAGAAGAGATTGATCCAAAGTCTATCTGGGACATGCACGAGGGTCAGAAAGAGTTATGACCTGCTGAACGGCTGAATTATCCGAGAGATGACTTGGCTGGTGACAGATTTCCACTAAGTTATTTCAAAGTCTTACATCCATCAAAAAAAAAGTCAATTCTAGAAGCATGGCCATGTTTTTTATTCCAGAAGGTAAACTCCTTGGACTGTCCCATTCTGCTTCACCAGGGATCAATCAGGCCCTCTTTTTCCATTCTATCATGCAAGCAGGTTCTTATATTGGTTGTGCTGACAACCGGTCTGGGGGTAGACCTATCTAAGGTAGGATTAAGCAAAACATTAACATCTCTACCTGCTATTATCAAATTCTGAGGTCTTCCCGCCAGTTGCTTATATAGGTCCCTGAGTGGGCCCCGGTCATCCACGTTAGGACCACAATAAGACACCAGAGTATGTTTGACCCCTTCTAGCTGAATATTTGCCAGGACCCATGCCCCCCCCCACCCCAGGATCAGCACTGACATCTGTCAGACAACTTCGGACCTTATTCTTTACAAAGATCGCTACCCCTTTCACGTTGCAAAATTTGATTAGTACAAGCAAAGTGAGTAATCCACCTTTGTGTCTTGAGGATACTCATCCACTCCTCACATCTTAGATGGGTCTCCTGCACGAGAATGATTTCATTATCAGATAATCTTATAAACTCAAGAATTCTCCTTCTGCTGCTACTTACTCTAAGACCATTCAAATTCCAGGAAAGAATTTTAAGTTGAAATGTGTCACCGGGCCCCGTCACCAAATTCTTATCCAGGTAGCTATCTCTTGTCTAACCCCAAAATTCGTGAAAGCATGTGAGAACTCAATTTTTTTATTTTTCCCCCATCTGCTCCTCACCCAGTGTGACCTTAGCCAGATCATTATAAAATGTGACACACTACCCTTTCCCAAGCCCTCCCTGGGGAACCCTCCTCGAAACCAAGTTGGGTGGTCCATACTACCCTTAGGCCCCAGCCCGCTGCAGCCCGCTAGCTCTGCCCTTTTATCTGTTCGATCAAAACCTTAGCTTCTTGGGGATCTCGGATATTATGCATTTTATTTTTCCACATTACCCTAAGGATGGCGGGGAACCTCAGCTGCGGAGTGGCACCCTGCATTTTAAATTCCTGCATGAGCTTCCCCATCTCCCAACATCGATTTTTGTTTGCCCCAAACATATCAAATCTTATTAGGAAAGTCCAACCCTCATGCTGAAAGCCCTAGACTTTGAGCACTTCTGTAAGTATCAGTTCTTTCACACAATATGTGGCAAAATTAACCAGCACCTTCTGGGGTTTTTCCTTATTAGGGTTTCTCCTAACAAGGTCTCAGTGAACTCTTTGGATTTCCGAGTCCAAATCAAAGGAGGTCACAGTCGGGATATGTTCTTTAATCAAGGATATTATGAGGCCTTTAATATTGGCCCCTTCCACGCTTCTGGAATATTCTGAGATCTGGGATTATTCTGCCTACATTGATTTTCCAAGGATTCTAATTCCTCTTTCAGGTCTTTCTCGCTTCATTTCAAGGTTTGGACCTCATGACTGTTCAACTCCACTTATGCCTGTAATGCACAAATAAAGGACTCCATGGCCCCTAATCTTTCCATTAAATTAGTAATTTTTGCGTCAAGACCATCTCAAAGCCCCTGGATTTTAGCTTGGTTAGATTCAGAGACAGTAAATTTGTCTCTCATCCCTTGCCATCATGACTAGAGGAGAGAATCCATGTAAATTGCACTAATTCGGTCAGACTCCACCCCCTGCGGTAATGATGGAGCCCCCAACTGCGCCTTGTCCTACTTCCTACATGGCAGGACTGCCTGATAAAATGAGCGGAGTAGGTGTAGGTATAACTCCTGCCATATTGGCCATATTTGCAGCCGTATTTACCAGGGGGTAGGCACAATATGTGAAACACAGGACTGGTCTAACACCTTGAAAAAAGACCAGAGAGAGGGGGTTATTTTGACTCTCCTAGTAGTAAGACTTTAGATAGTTTTAGACAATCTGGCTTGATTATTTTGAAGAGGAACCCCCCCTCACAAGCAATAATAATTCTGAGGGTTTACCTTTAGCGGCACGCTTGTTCCTTACCCCTGTACCCAGTGGTAGTGGTGGTGGCAATGTTATTAGGGCTGACGTAGAGCCCAGGTAGTCCAAACCTGGCTTAAATAAAGACAACTTCTGCCCCTGAAACCGTGACCTGGTCCCCGGCCCAGAAGGATGCCTGGGGGTCATGCAGGAAAGCTGGTGGTGAGAGGCCTGGGGTGTGGAAAAATGCTGCCAAACGAGTTTGCCGTAGTAGCAGGCACAAAGGGGTTCTGCGGTTAACTCCCCTGGAAGATCCTGATTCAGCCAGGGCAGAGCCAGGGACCAGCCTGTGCTGACTCTGCCTCAGCTGCCCTGGCAACACAGCCTGGCCGCCACCCATCTATGCCGGCAAAGTGACCAGGCAGCCTGGTAACAGCGCAGAGGAAGCGATGAGGCAGGAGATGACAGGGAGCAACCCAGCAAAGCATCATCCTGCTCGGGGGGAGCCCCTTGACTCGGCGCCCATCCGACGCGGGCAGCTGGTAAAAAATGAAAAGTGACCGGCAGAAAATCATCCCCACAGTGGGGGAGCCGGTGAGAAGCAGAGCGGAGGGCTGAGGCCCCGACTACGCATCTAGCGGCCCGCCATTTTCCCAGAGGAAAGTAGCTCTTAAGGCAAAGCGATGCTAGTTGCTCACTCATCTGGTCATCATCTAAATGAACAAATGTGCTGGTGCCTATTAGTATTTGAACAATGGCAAAGCAACATGAAGACTCAGAATTCCTGGTAAACACCTTAGAAAATAACAATAGGTATTGGTGCCTCTAGATTATTTGCAGAAAATGGTCAGGTTAGTTTATATTGTTTTCCAGTGAAATGCACTATAGTTCTTTAATTCTTTACTATTGCCATTTGTCACTATCAAATAGCAGCAGTTAAGTATTCCGGGACTTAAAAGTAACCATAATTCCTTTTAGCAATGTTTACAAAACAGTTAGGCACAAAAAGTCTATATTTAATAGCTTTCTGTGAATACAGTTTTAACTATTTGGTTAAATACTGAATTATTCAGCTTTCCCTTTGAAAAGCCTGTCCATCCTGCAGCTAGCATGTGTTTCTGGTGAGCAATGTGCACTTAAGTGCAAAGTGTGTTTAAGTGGTGAGCAGAATATAAACATACTTGAGGAAACACAAGTCCCCACAAGGCAATTTTTTTTAAGTTGTTAAAATTGACATCGATTTTTATAAAGTCGTTTTCATCATTTAGAAGAGATTGACTTTCGGGGACCTAAGTTCATGTCCCACAGTGTAGTCAAGTCCCCATGGTGTGAGTGTGTTATCACACCCAAGGATAGAAACACAACCCCCTACCACACACACACACATATATATAGAAAGGTTTTACTTATGTCTACAGTAATAAATAATTAAATGTATTACATCATTGAGCATAACACATATAATCATAAATGTCCACTTATCAGTAATACCCTCATCATATGTCAATTATCTATAAATGCCATTTAAAAATCATTTGTGTATCTACAAATCTTTGTCAATTCTCATGATGCTTCGTAATAATCCCTTCCTTTATTCAAAGAAGAAAGCATGTATAAATATATTTATGTGCAGTTATTTGTATAGCGAAAGCCTAGCTCGACGACAAGGGAAGTCTCAACAAGCCGATTGAGCCCTGATATAAGAGTCATGATAGTTTACAGTAGGTTATAACAGTCAAAGAGGGGTTCATGCCCATCGAGCGTGGAGGTGTTGCTGTGTCCTTTTGTGAACTGCAGAATGATAGAAGTATTTAGAGATTTTGTGCAAGATACTTGGCATCCAGTCCAAGATGACCTACATTGTATTTTCCCTTTTGTTGGTTTCACAATATTGATGTCCTGCCTCGTGGTTTTGTCAACCAGCATGAATTATATGGAGAGCACACACATATTTTGTTTGCATTTTTTACTATGCAAACTTGAGCAAAGGGAATAAGAGAGGTTCATGTGAGCACCAGTATACATTACACATTTTTAGGGACCAGGAAATTGAGAGCCAGATGTAGGAAGAATTGATTTTGCGACTCGGAAATTGCGAGTCTGTGCGACTCGCAATTTCCGAGTCGCAAAATCAGATGCAGAATGGTGGCTCAGACACCTTCTGCGAAGCACAAAGGGGTCGCAAAGACCCACCTCATTAATATTAATGAGGTGGGTCGCAATTTGCAACCCCCTTGCGATTCCCTGCACTCACAGGGATGGTGGCCTGCTGGAGACAGCAGACCTCCATGTCTGTGCTTGCTTTTTTAATAAAGCATTTTTTTTTCTTCGTATTGCAGCCCGTTTTCCTTAAAGGAAAACGAGTTGCAATACAAAAGAAAAAATTCAACCATTTGGTTTCGTTTTTTCAGAGTAGGCAGTGGTCCATTTGACCACTGCCTGCTCTGCAAAAATATTTCTGGCGACATTCACAAAGGGGAAGGGGTCCCATGGGGACCCATTCCCTTTTGCGAATGAGTTAGCACCCACTTGACATGAGTGCTAACTGCAAATTGCTTGGCGACCACGTTCGCGGTCACAAAGCAATTCCGCATCGCGGTGCGAATTGCAAGTAGGAAGGGAACACCCCTTCCTATTTGTGAGTCGAATTCCCATTTTGCGAGTCGGTACCGATTTGCAAAATGGGAATGTGCATCGCGATTCCCATTTTGCATGGCGCAAACTGCGAATTTTGCAGTTTGCGCCATGCAAAACGGTTTGTACATCTGACCCTAAGTGATTGTCAGAAGCACAGAATGTTGAGTTGAGGCAGGGATTCAAACTTATCGCCTCTACACAAAGGGAGGATTGTTTCCCCATCTTGGATTTTGGGAATAAGGTACACTGTGGGATTGTTTGCAGTAAAAAGGAATCACCCCCACCCATAGCTGGTACCAGGCATAAATGTGGCATCCAAAGAAATCATCTTCAGAACACATTCTGGACCTCTGCAAGACCAGAAGAAGGACTGCGCCTGTTGTTTGAGACCTGTGAGGAGACCTGAAGGACTGGACCTGCTCCTACGTGTAAATAAGTTGACTCCAAGGTTCAGTTGGATGACCTCCTGTGCCTCTACAGAGACACAATAGGCTGCACAAGGCCTTTTTATCCATCAGGATGCATCTGGTTTACCTCTGTCTGACACCCTTAAAGTCTCTAAGTTTGTTACATGAGGTTCTAGATGTGTATACTTGTGATTGAGTGGCAACATAAGAAAGCTTGGAAGCTTTTGAAAGCTTTTTATTCAGAACTCCAGGGCTTTAGCTGGACCTGCTGGAAAGTTCCACAGCATCAAACTGGACTTTGGTTTCATCCCTCTCAGAGATAGCCTCACCCTAGAAAAAACAACTAAGTCCCATTCCATGTTGGGACTTTGAAAACATTTCAAATTTTTTTTCACCAGAAAGTGACAAAGTGCCTTTCTTAAGTGGGAGTTGTAATCTTTTTTAAGTTTTGCCTTTCAGGCTTTCACCGGGACAATTACCTTGGTGTATCTAATCCAGGCTCTTTCACTTGCCTGAACTGGTCCCAGTCAAACATGGCCTGTGATTTCCATTGGTTATTTTTTTAAACTGATTATTTAAACATTTATGTCTCTGGTCCTTCTTATTGGACGTTTGTTGTTTCAGTGTCATTTTAATGATTTTACTTTCTCTCGTTTTATAAATTGGTATAGGATTTGTATTGTATTTTGTCATTGACTTTTTAACTGTTTTGGTACTTCTAAATCCTTAATGTATTTGTTTTAGTTAAACCTGTCTGCACTGTGTCAAAGCTACCAAGGATTGTGCTCATGTTTAGACTAATGAAACATTTGACTGGCCAATCAGGTAAGAGATTATCATCCACCCCAATTAATAATTTGCTTTCTTACAAACACCCATCAAATCTCCTAAAACTAACTTATTTTCTTAGTAACTATTGATTATTCCACTGTGATCTTTGCCTACTTTTGTTCAAGTTATCCAATATTTTTATTGATTTTGTCATGCTTTTTAGGAAACATAATGATGTATATTATTTCTTGTCATACCCTAGTTTCAACTGTTTGTGCTTAGAGTTTTATTAATTTGTGGAAACCTTCATCATTTCAAGTAAAACAAATTCTATTATCTCTACCATACATGAGGTCTGTTACAAAGTAACCCTTCCTGTCAACCTCTAAATCAGCCTCTAATTATTTTCAATAGCTTTATTTAATCAATGTGCCTTTCAAAATGTAGCTTACATTTCGGATATGCTATGAAGCTGGTCAGAATCAATACATTTTCTATCCAATATTGCTGGCATACATCCATTTAAATGCAGTCATATTTTTCCTAACCATACAAATAACAATATTATAAGTATAAAGTGATTTTCAGTAGGTCTGTACGCAGCTTTAGTTATTTGTTTCTGTCAATGTGTTAAAAGTTTGATGGACAGCAACGTCAAAATGATGGTACCATCTATCAACCTTTTAGCCAGTTTTTTTTTTCTTTTCAAAAACAAAATCACAAAGTAGGATTACATTTTTTTAAATACAAAAACGAATGATCCCAGCACTCTGGGAGACATCTTCCATGGTGTGGGGGTCATCTTTAGTTTTTTTCTGCCTCTTACCACCAACACATGGCGATAAGAGGAAGTGAAAACTGGACATCAACATATATGGGTCAGTGAAAACTGACCATTCAAGGCCCACTCAACATCAGGTAGGTGGTAACATCACAAGCATTTCAATGGCCCATTGTCTATCAGCCAATCAGAGTAGTATGTCAGCAACAGAGATGGAGTAGTCCCTATTGCTCACATAAATGAGGTCCACCTATTGTGACCAAGTACCTTCTCTGCCAAACTGTAAATTGTCCTCTAATTCTTTTAAATAGGTTTGTTTAAGGAACATGCCTTTCGAAATGCAGCTTACATTTAATATCTGCTATGAAGCTCATCAAAATTAATCAACTTTATTTCCAATATTGCTGGCATACATTCTGTTAAATGCAATCAAGTTTTCATTTCCCAACCAGATAATTAACAATATTATGAGTACAAAGTTATATTCATTAGGTCTATTGGCAGCTTTAGTTGTCTGTTGCAGAACTATTCTTTCGGGTACATTACAGATACTTAGAGGGGGCTTTGACTCGGTCTCTTACTCATTATGGGAGTATTTGAGGTCCCCCTCCCTACTTGTCCCACCCAGGAGCATTTCAGTTTCACATTATTCTGAATGAATGAGGTGCATTGTTCCACTGCTGAGTTGAGGGATCTCTTTCTTCTAATCCTTTCAACACTCAATTATTGGTCTCTCTTCCACAAGTGTGTTTCTCCTTATGTTCCCGCTGTACCACTCACTATGCTGTCAGCCTCCTACTACCCTGTTTAGCCCCCAGTTATTTTTTTTTATTTAGTTTCCTCACATAGTCTACACTTACTACCCTCTTGTTCACCTTGTTGACGCAGGGATGCTAATTAGAAATGATTAATGAATGTTTATCTGTTTTGATTAATGAAAAGTTCATATCGAAATTAATTGTAGAGAAAAATAAAGTGCACGTTTGAAAATGTGCCCATGGGGTGTGGTAGCCACTTATACAAAGTTGTACTAAAATAACTAAAAATGCGCGAAATAATGAAAATATGCAAGAATAATGTAGTAATATGTCATATTCAGATGTATAACCTATGTTTTGCATTAATTTGTAGAATTAACTTAGCTGAGATTATGGCCTAGTCTTTTCCAGGCCTCACACAAGAAGCTGAATTCCTAGCACACTGCAGAAAAGTTGGTGCATGACCCGACCTCGATTCACCCGATGTTAAAGTCCCTTAGCTAGAATTTTCTGCAATGTACCGACGGACAGAAGACGATGAAGTCAATTTGATACAATTATGTGAGGAGTAGGCTAAATGTACTTTCCCAGGACCTGAACAATGAGAGCACTGACTGACGAGGAACCTGCAACATTTTCGATACCTGAAGAGCCGACTGATGAAGACGTAGTACGGTGGACCAATCCGTGAAATGAAAAAGAAGATATATTAGAACTCATAGATTTTGAAAAATTAATATTATAGGTTACAGTCATATCTGCTGATTGACTGACCACTTAGGAATTAGGGGGATGGACTGGAAAACTCTACTAAAAAGTCATGACAAGGGGCAAAAACTTCAGATGCGAGGGGAGAATTGATGACGTAAGGAGACGCGGTTCGAGATTCTGTCATTGGGCCCATACTCTTGAGAGCCTGATGCGTTGCTGATCTATTGATGACTTGAAGACAAAGACTGACTTTGTTGCTGATCCATTCCGTGGATAGGTAGCTATGGCAATGTGACAGACTAACTTTGCACCTTTTCTACCAAGTGCCAACTGCTCTGTTTTATAGTTTTTCTTGTAGTTAGATGTTTTTACTAAATTCATGTTTTCTAAATTGTTTTGCATGAAGTCTCACATGCTAATGCCAATCTGGGTTAGTTAAGGGTCTTTTGGGTGGCATTGACAGTGACAAATGATTGACGGACTGATGTGCTGAACTCTGCTATTAAATGCTGCTTTATTCATTTTTATTGACTTATGTTGAAGTATTCGAGCATATGTCCTCTCAAGTTTTGATTGGATTGTGTTATTGGTGGTTGCTAATAAACTAATTCTGAGCTGATTTAATAAAGTCTGGGTTAATCTAGAATTGTAATCAATAGGGAAATAAAATTGTTAAAAGCTATCGAGTTGTGGTTATTAATGAAATGATGGTTATAGTTGTTTTTTGACTTATGATTTTAAGTGGTTACTGATTGATTATATTGATTATTGATACTACCTGTGTTTACATTTTTAAATGTTTCCTTTTTTCTGAGGGTTCAGTCGATACAAAGGGGCTATAAAGCCACATAGTTTTTTTGTGCTCCAGCATACCTTCATTTTTCATTTTTATTTTACCACTCTGCAATGGCCATGTTGCATCAATAAAAATACAAAATGGCAACTAATATATCACAACACAGTTGCATGCATATGCCACTACACATGGACACGCATGCATCACATCATTCAAACAGACAAGTGTTTCCATTTGCAGCCGTCTTGAAATGGCTAAAGCTGCCGGCTTGCATCACCACACATATGTATGCAGCAGAAGCTACATTAAATTTCCCCAATGGCCATCTCAAAAGTCTGCCATGTAGGCATTAACTAATGCACAGCAAACAAGCATTGGCGAAATAAATACCTCTTGTAAAAAAAAAAAAAATTCTCCAATTGTTTTCATGTTTATCGGGAATCCTGTCAATCAAACAGCAATTACGATTAAGCATGGTTGTATTGTGTATATGTGAAAATGCTTCCTCCATTACCAAAGGGAAACTTACTTCATTTCATTTTCGTTCTTGTGCCATTTCTCCAAAGTACTATCATGAAATTGAAACAAAAAAGTAATTGCTTCAATGTTTGTGTGTTCTGATTCAAAATGTTCTAGTAGGACGTATTGATCGATTGTTGTACATCCATTCTTGAACACTCTCAGTTCAGTTTTGAGCAACTTCTGTTTTTAAGAGCTTATTTGAGGGCTTCCATATTTCACCTTGTGAAAACATTTTGTGTGAAGATATAAATATACTAGCTTCAAGATTCTTTTTATCACACTTCTAATATACTATGCTGCTATTATGTTCTTCTTCCATTTGACAGGCATATTTCTAGAGTACAGTATTTTGTTGAACAACAATTAAACATATGCTGCTCACCATTCTATTTGCTTTTAGTACCAAATTACTAACTCCATCTAGACCCACCATACCTATTGCAACATTTTGCACCTTCGTCTCATAATCTGAATTGTAATGGGTCATCAACTGGATCTCTTAGGAGCTAGTCAGTCTTGTCTGCTGCTTCCTCTGTCTCACTTACTCAGCTCCAGCGCTCATCTACAGGGATGCCCCTCTGCTGCATAAGGTACCTGTGCCAGAGGTCACATTCAGCTTCATTATGGTTCTATAATTGCTTGCTGAGATTTAGGGATCCTATCCACTTGCAAGAATAGTTTGCTGTTGCAAATGTGCAGAAATTCCCACACGGTTTTGTTGCATATCATACAAGTGCCTGAGACCCAACAAAGTTGTCGAGGATTCTACGGTTGTTAATGCAGCAGCAGACATTTTAGGACGTGTACCAATGTAGCAGAATGAATACCCAATATACCAACCCAGTCAATGATTATGGTGACCAGAGGATTCCAGGTCTTTTAGCTGTCAGCAGTAGATAGAATTCTAAAATTTGGTTTAATGGAACAGTGTATTTGTTTAGTCAGTGTGATATATGTTTCGGCACAGTAACAAAACCAACCAGTGTGCAACATTTAAAACCCAATGGTGTTGTGACCTGTCCTTAATTTCCAGAAATATGTCTGCTTGGGGAATCATAACTGCTACTGCCATAAGCCCAGAATTACAGCACAAAGGTACTGAACCAAAATGAGAACTCTTGCCTATCCCCATATTCATTAATCTCAGAAATCAAACTAATATACTAATCTTAGACTTGTTTTACCCTGCAAACAAAACTATGTAACAGCGCATAGTGTGATCATTGCTACATGGCACTGCCTGTGTCCTGCAAAGCTTTCTTTTACATGTTAGAGTGATGTTATGGGAACAGTTGGTGGTCCTCTTGTGCTGTGGGTAGTGCTCAATAATCAGTTTCCCATTGCAGAAGTAGAACATACCTCCTTTCACCACTCAATGAAGGCAGGAATTCTTCCCATTCATTGGTGAGCACTGTTAGCAGGTTAATTAACACAATTTGAAGTATTAAGCTACTAATTAAAAGAATGAATAGTGTATTAAAAGTTTGTTTTGAAATAAATGTGTGTTTAAAATGAGCAACGTTTAAATTGGCAAATATGGCGAACAACATAAACAGCGTATGTTTAACAATGAATAATAAAGCTGTATCTGTAATTTACCTTAATGTGTTATAATATATTAATATATATATTAGTATGAACACTACTATAAATTGATTAAATGACTATTTGATTAAAATGTGAATTATATGTTTTATTAAATGTGGGACTACACGAAGAGGGCTAAAGCTAATTCTACATTTTAAAGCTTGTTTAATGTTTTTCTATCTCAGCAACTTCTAGATTCTTGAAGCTCAATAGTTATTGTTCATATATTGCTGACTTCTCAAAATATTTCAAATGTTTAGTGAAATAGATTTTCAATATCCTGTGTGACTTGCTCACTGTGGAAAAGTTATATTCTTATGTTGTGACATTTGTCTGTCTTCCTGGGATGAGATAATGTATACCCAGGAACAACAGTCTTCAGTGCTCATGTATAACCTGCAACAATTGCATTCTACTGAGAAAACTGGTGACTGTAGTGAGAGAAAATGAACCAATTGTGAATGCAGAAAATCAAGAAAAGATACATCTGAAACATGGAGAAAAGCTAACCACCCATTAGACTGACCAATAGAAGCTTAGTTGCTTTCTAGGGATGTAATATAGCAAACTAGGGGCTGTGAGTTGAGAGTTCTAGTTGATAAGCTAGTGTAATGATGTGCTGTGTCTTTAACGTTATTCCATTTACAGTTCAGATGCATTAAGGTCAAACTTCACTGAACTGTTTCCCTATTATGTCATTGCCCAATAAAGGAGAACAGAAGATGCTCCATTTGTTAAAACATCGCTGCTTGCTGATCCGTTTAGGAGAGGTATAACCAAATGTGCATTTGTCTTTGTTTCAGATTTTTATGTTTTCTCTTTTTAGAAACCCAACCGCTATTTGGTTAGCGCCATAGACAGATGTTTTCTAAATACATTTTTGTCTTCTTTTCTTTTTGCATGAAGCCCAAACTTGCTTATCGAATTAGAGTAATAGTTAAGGATATCAAATTCTAAATTTGACGGTTTCATATAATTTGATTGTATTCATCTGCGATAACTAAATGTATTCTGTGTCAATCATTCATCTGATATTGTTGTTACTCTGCATGGTGGTTCTTGAATGTTTAATGATAAATATTCTGTCTAGGTTAAGATTCTTACGAAGATTTGGTCACCTTGTATTGTTTCTGTACTTTTAATATTTGGCCTTGTATTTGATTTGCATGATGTTAGCATTGTTAATCTAAAGGGCGATAAATGTTTGAACTTTTTTAAACTGGTGTGGAGATTCATGGCCACATAGGTAATGGTGCATATAAATGACTGCCTCCAAATTAAAAGTGATTTTTATTGATTTGATCTTCTTGATGTTGACTGCTAGGATGGTATCTCACTCCTATCTGAGTCAGAAGATTCATGTTGACCTCTAAGGGTAATTGATGGTTACCCTTTACATGTCATCTTCTAAATAAATTATCAAATGAAATATAAGGCTGGACACACTCACAATTTTGGAAGCAGAGCATGGTTATGTCTCAATAGGAGAGCATCATCCTGTTTTTAGTAGTTATATGTCATTTGGAAAGAATTGGGAGATTTGGTTTTACCAGTGCTTGATGAATTTCAAAATTTGGAAATGTTGTTTTGCCAATACTTGTTTGGATGAAATTTGGTTTTGCCAATGCTTGATTGGAGATGTTCCCACTGTACCTTCTGTGATTTGCGTTTGGGTTAAGGTTTGTGCTTGCAGTGCTTAAGCAAATCACAGGTGAATTGTGATGTTTGTGAGAAATAGGGAGTTTGCCTACGCCAATGTAGTTTGCTAGGAAGTGTGTGTACTCCAAAGGGTGCATGGTGGGAAGTCATCATACTTCAGTTGTGTGCGGTGTTTTGTGCTCAACAATTGCCCACATGGCTGTTGGTATACGGACCTGGTGTGGTCTAAGACTCCGGAGTATTGTACAAGTGTAGAAGACACTTGGTTTTGTTGTGCAATTTGTCTGTTTAGTTGGTCAATTGGGCATGGTTTTGGGTCCAGGAGTGAAATGGGCTCCCCTCTCTCTAGAGTTGTGAAGTGGACCTCCTCAGATGCTTTCCCACATTCATCACTCTCCTGGTCCTCTGTTGAAGCTGTTTACCAGCCCGTTTCCTCATAAGCATTCAGAGATTTCTGAAGGCCTCCTTGCAGAACTCCTTCAGCGTCTCAGAGTGTACTATCCTAGGCACTTGAGATCCATGAACATTCTGGAAAGGTATCACCGGTGCAACATCAAAAAGAGTTGCAAGTGTATGAAGGTGAAGCAAAAGTCAAACATTTAGTACTGACCAATTCAGAGAATAAGTCAAATAAAAAAACTCATAATGGTTTCAAATGTGGCATGGTAATATCCACCAAATCACTGTATGGCTCTGCACAAACACAATTCTGGTCCCCAACACTGATCACCAATGTGAGAAATTGGGTTATTGGTTGACTATGGCGTGAGTCCTGGTCAAGCAGCAATCACAAATCTAGTCAGGCAAAACCACAAGCAACTCCAAATTGAACTGTGCTCAATCGCCTGATAGATTGGCACTGAGCAGTCAGGCTTAGCTTAGAGGCAATGTTTCAAGTAGTTGTGCAGCACCTCAAACAGTGAAACAGTGAAAACAGTACGCAAAAAGATCCATCACCAGATTCGTAAAATAGAGCTGAATTTAATAAATAAAACAAGGCCAAAATGACGAGAATCCAATCAGTAGAAGTGGAGTTATGAATTTTTAAATAGCAAACTCGAGTATAGCACCTAAAATCATAAAGCTCCAACCATGGCTTTCTGTTCATGATGAACTGAGTCAACGTAAGAAGTTGAAGATGACGGCTATGGCTGGTGAATTGGATACAGTCCCAAAGTAGTCTCTAAAGGTTTACCTTCTCAAGTTTTGTGTCAAGATTCCCATTCGCATTGAAGAAGGTTGCCAGGAGCAAGGAGGGCATTGCTGGTGGCAGTCAATGTGGGTTAACATAGCTTGTGGTGTAAAAAGACAGACTTGCACCAGTTCGTTCTGATTTTCTATGCAAGTGGTACAATTTCAGTGCAAATGGTCAGATTTGCGTCGCAAAGAGCCCAAAAGATTGACTTCAAGAGTTAGTGAGCCACACTGATGTCCCAGGACCTATTGGGGATCAGAAAATTGCTAAAGGCAGATCCAGGAGCTGTGGGGAGCCTGGTATGTCCCTGAGGCTCAGATCAGGAAGGCAGCAGACTATTCCTTAGAGTCGCTCTGGGGCCCTTGGTTCAACATTGATTGGAGGTCCAGTTCCTCCTCCCCAGGCAAGAGGGCAGCTGGTAAGCACAGTAAGGCAGAGGCTCCTCCAGAGTAGCAGTTCAGGAGAGTGGCAGTCCTTTCAGCAGCACAGCAGTCCTTCTTTCTGGCAGAGTATCCACAGATCCAGAAGTGCACTGAAGTCGTGGTGTCTGAGGTCCAGTATTTATACCCTGGTGCCCCGGTTGTGAAAGGTGGGAGAAACGCCTGGTCAGTGGCTTTGAAGTGCAGGGATTTCCCTTGCCACCTATGCCATGGCTCCAAGCTGGCTGAAGTGACAATACAGGGTTGTTAAGCCCTTTGTGTGTGGACAGGACACAGCCTATTGAGGAGTATATGAGGCTGTGTTCAGCTCCTCTCTCCCATCCTGCCAAAATGGCCCATCAGGGCTATTCTAAGCTCCCATTGTGTGTGGCTGTCTAGTGAAAATACACAAAGCCCTTATGCCACCTACATGCTGTCACGTAAGCAGAGACAGACTGGAGGCACCAAATGGCTGAGGAAAGAAAATGCTAACGTTCTAAAAGGAGCACATTTAGCACTGCAATTTAAAATCCGACTTCACCATAATTTAGAATTTTACATTGTGATTCCTGATTTGACACCACACCTGAAGGAGTTCTCTCTTCCCATTTGAAAATAACACTTATTAAATTAAATAAGGCAACTTCAATGTTATCTAACAGGACAGATGGGCCATGCAGTAGTTCAAAAAATGTAAGAGTTTTTCACTACCAGGACATTTAAAACTTAAAAGTACATGCCCTGCTTTTTAAACACATTGCACTATGACTTCTGGTCTGTCCAGGGCCTATGTATTAAAAAAGAAGGTTTGGGCCAGGCAAAATGTTTGTTTTGACAGTTCAAAATACATCAGCAGTGAAACTACACTGTCTGGTGGTGAAGGAAAGATTCACATACTCATGGACCTGATGCCTGACTTTAAGTAGGGGGGGGTGACATAGTCAGGTGAGTTGATGCATATCAAGTAGCTCTAGGGGTGCATAGGATCCCTGTGGAGGATTGGGTATCTGGCCTTTTGAAGCATATTCCTGGTGATGGTAGGGACATCCTACTTGGCTAAAAAAGGGGGATAGGCTTAGTTTCAGTCCATGAAGAAGAACCTTGTCAAGAGCTATAGATTCACCCCAGAAGAATACAGGTTGAGATTCAGGAACAGTTAGAAACTGTCTCACCAGTCCAGCAGGCGCTTTTTGGGTCACGTTTGCAAGGCACTGGATGGTTGGGTGAGGGGTAGTGTGATAAACACCTATGAGGGGCTATACAGTTTTATTGCCAGAGAGTCAATTTTCAGTCACTGTTTCTCAGAACAATGCCAACACCTGGTTGAAGAAGAACTTTATCCAGTATGAAATAATTCAACCCTTAAATTACATAGATAACCATAGTATCAATAAAACAGTAAAATCAGCATAATCATAATTTAAAAGCAGGTCAAACGTCATTTCAAGAATAATAATCTAAAACATCCCTTAAAATAACTCTAGGTTATTACGCCAGGTAATGGCTCCCCTCAAAAACAATCCCAAACCCCTCCATACCAATGCATCTGAGGCCATTTGCAGCCACATAAAAGCAGGGCAAAATTGCACAAATCCCTTTGGCCTCATCAGGGGTAATAAAAAACGTCTTCTAAAAGGTGCATAAAAAACACAGAATAATGTAAAATGGGACAAGGTCTGCAGGGACACCCTGTCACAGGGACACGGTCTGATAGATTTTACACCATACTGACCTAACGGGAAACAGAGATTATTCCCAATGACCACCAAACGGAATCGAGTAATAAGAGTCCTTTCCCTCAGGTCATTTATTGCTAGGAGATAGGGCTCAGGACCCACCCCCATCTTTAACATAATAAAATCCCCGATTCCCTAATTCCTTTCCCTCTCTTTCAGCCCTCCGCATTCTTAAAAAATTCTCCTTCACCCAGTTCTTATCCTGACTGGTCAGACCCTCAGGAGAGTAAAACAAAGCCAGCCGCCTCAACTCCTGTGCTACTTTTCTTATGTACATCAGCCAGGGAATGCATTTTACATTATCACAGGCCAAACAATCCCTTAAAATCTCTCTATTAAAAATAGCAAAATCATTACTCCAAATCGGAATCCATAACAAAAGGGGAGCCAACTGAATAGTGTCTTGCACGCACTCAAGATCTAGTTCTAGATGTAGGTAAAACCAGAGGTATTTTGACCAACCCCCAATAGTCTTCTGCAAAAACGATTTTCTTCAATAATGGGCACTCGGGTGTCCATATACCCCCAAAGTGCTGCACCATACAACAGAACAGGGAGACATTTTCGCCTATAGATTTCAAGCAGGGGCTTAATGGGTTTGCTTCCTACTCTTACAGCAAAATCAAGAGTAGCATCAATTGAGGCATGGAAGAGCATACTCCTTCTAGCAATAGAAGGTTTCCATGAGCCTTTATCGTCAAAGATTACCCCTAAATATGGGAATTCATTGACCCTGCTGATAGTTTGATCATCAACCTTTAGCTCCCCAACCCTGCTCAGAGATTTACCACATACCATAAAATGCGATTTCTTATAATTTATCTCTAGGCCCAAGCCTGACATATAAGATGCATAAGTTCTAACAGCTTTTCGGAGACTGTTCATAGTGCGGGCCATAAGGATCTCATCATCCGCATATGTCAGTACCGGGACACTAGTGCCATTCACCTTTGGGACATCCCTACAGTGCTCCACCAAGAAATCAGACAGTCCATTAGTATATAAGAGAAACAGAGTAGGGGCCAACACACACCCCTGGCGAACACCCTTGGTGAGCCCAAAAGTCTCTGAACATTCCCCATTTGCCCCCACCCTCACGTTGGCAACCGATCCTGAGTGGAGGTACCAAAGCAGCTCCACAATATCAGGATCCATCCCTAACTGACTTAACCTTTCCCACAATAAGGACCGATTGATCTTATCGAAGGCACAGCTGAGGTCCATAAAAGCAAGATAGAGAGTGCCCTTCCTAGCTTGCGTATATTTCCCAATCATCATCAGAAGATTGAGGCACTGCTCACGTGTGCCAAGACCTTCCCTAAAGCCATACTGATCCCGGCTCAAAATATCCTTTTCTACCATCAAAGCCTCAATGCGCCTTAAGATGATCCTCCCCAAAATCTTCCCATAGGAGTCAAGTAGGGAGATAGGGCGATAGGACTTCGGGTCATTCCGATCCCCCTTTTTAAAAACTGGAATGATACAGGCCCTCCTCCAAGAGACAGGGATTCCCACAGTAACTGCTGTGTTAAGAACATTTAAAAGAACAGGTACCCATAACTGAGGTCAGGATTTGTACAAATCCGTAGGTATGGAATCTGGGCCCGGGGCTTTATTACTAGCTCTGCCCTGGAGTGCATCCATAACTTCCTGGAGCGAAAATCTAATCGCTAAATTGGGAACCACCATAGACTCTTTTTCCCAATTATTTCTTATAGGGGTTCCCTAAAAAATTCTACAGAAATAATTTACCCAAACCTCCGGGGCAATATTGCAACCCAAGCCCCCGGATGTCTCTGTGGCACAGGAACCTCTGTTTACCACCTTCCGGAACAAGCCGGGATCCTTCAGGACTGAGGCGTGCTCCAAATCTTCCCAGGCCTTTGCTTTAAATCTATCCTTACTTTCCGTCAGGGCCCTTTTGTACTCAATTCTTGCTGCTTTCACCGCAGGCCTATCTCTGGGATTTCTTTTGAGGGCCATTTTCATGTTTGCCCTAGCATCGTAACAAACCTTATCAAACCAGCCACCTCTGGGCTTGTTAGGACGGCTGTCTATCAAAAATAGACAGTCTCTAGCTACTATATTTACTTCAGCTATTGCATCCATCACTTCCTTTGGGCTCGGAGTCTCTCTCAAAAGTATGTCCATATACAGGGGTAAGTTTCCCCCCACCACCCTCTCAATGACTTGATGGGCATCTACCTGTTTCCAGCCAAGCCGCCCACCCTGGTCTCTTATCTTTACTATTACAGGGCCACCCTGCCCTAATTTACTTAGAGCCCCTGGAAGTTTGAAACACACTGTGAAGGGATTATGATCACTCATACATTCACCAAGCACCTCTCCACCAATAATCTGATTTTTCAATGAAGGAGACACGAAGATGTAATCAATTGTGGTCCCAGACCCTCTACCCACAAATGTTGGGAGCTGGTGAAAATCCACTGCTTCACTATCCCGGAAGTTCAAAAAGCCCAACTTCCTAAGTTCATTGGTCAGAACCATACCTCTCATATCCTGAATGTCATCCACCAAGTAATCCCCAAAGTCATAATCAAAGGGATTTACCACTGTACTGATACGGCCCAACTTAGCATTAAAATCACCCGATACAATGGCACAGAATTCCAGCCCCACCTCCTCCATTCTATATTTCAGCACCTGGAGAATGGAGAAAAGAATCCTAATTTGACACCCCCATCCCATACAGCATTATAAAAATTAACCAACAAAATATTTAAATTGTTAGAAAAACAAAATATTTAAATTGTTAGAAAAACAAGCAGTATACCCTGGTGGTTACAATCAATTTGGAAGATCTATCTATCTTGGCGAACCGTATTAAGGTAACCAGGCCCTCTTTCGAATGATCTCCAAGGGACTGAGCTGCTGGGATGGCGAATCTATCATATCCATCCCAAGCAGCCAGCCCCTCAGACCATGATTCCTGCAGCATAATAATATCATAGTCAGACATACGCCTAACCCAGTCCTGGTCAGATATCTTGGCATCATACCCCGCAATATTCCAAGAAATAAGGTTGCACATAGAACCCACCCCCTCCAACGCAATCACAGTCTTAATGCATTGTCAATCCACCCCTGCCAAGTCCGAGGTTGTATTGTAATCTGTTCTACAAATTTTCCACGGGGCATTCTGGCCTAAAGCGGGGATCCTACCATGGTCAGGAGAGGGATCAGCGCCCAGTCGCATATGGTTGTAAAAATATCCAAGGGGGGCCATACCAATTGAATCTGCCCTTAGATAGGCCTGACTATATGAGGAGAGAAACCATTGGGCCAGGCCAGGGGTGTCTGACATTTATAATAACACAATCCGCACCCCCTTCTTTTTTCCTTGGCCCAATCCAATCAATTCTTCGAACAAACAAGACATCCTCACGATCCTTACACAAAAAATTGCAGTTTTTACTCAGCCAATGGCCAGTTTTATTTTTTAGTTGGGCCGTAGATTCTGTTACCCAACGGGCCAGAGCAGGAACATTTGTCAATACTACCACATATGGGGCACATGCCGGCGGGAGATCTAGACGGGCCAATTATATCTTTTTACTCAACGGATTCTGATTGGGCTTCCCAACCAGCTGTGGGCAGGCCCCCCCAACCATCGCAGAACCACGGTCAGACTGACTTCCAAGGCTAAGACCATTCAAGGTCCCACTGTCCATTGGTGGGGCGGTATTTGGGGCAGACACAGACTGAATGCATGCACCCTGACCCCCAGCACTCAGCAAGTTAACTGGATGCTGAGGCAAGCTTCCCAGGGGCCCAGCATTTTCTTCCTGTTGATTCTCATCCACGCTAGGATGAGATACACAACACAGGGCCTTACACCCCCCCATGAGATGGCTCTCTTGGCTTCTTAAATCACCTAGCCAAGCAACTGCTTTTTCTATCACTGATATTTTTGCCATCACAGGTGTCAAGATACCCTCAATCATTTTCTTAAGCTTTAGCAGAAGAATGGTTGTATCACAGCCCATTAGCTCACTGGATTTTATACCACCATATAACTCCTTGGAACTGTCCACAAGAGAAGCTTTCATTTTAGGGACAGATTTCTTCAGTGTCTTTTTCTTCCTTGGCGGGGGGCTGCACTTATCCATAGAACAGGCCACAGGAGAAGACAACAGAAGCCTTTTGCTTCTTCTCGAAGGCCCTGGGTCGGCAGAGTCTCCTAATTTCTCTGCATGGTCACACTCTGATGCAGCACACAGCTCTCCTCCATGGTAGCCCACCACCCCCTCCTCCTCCTCCAAAACCACTGAGGGATCACTGACCAACGAGACATGACCCCAATCCTCCATCTCCATAGATAGCCTCCTCTCCGCCAAGTCAATTTCATTGGTCACGACCCCAACCGCTCTTGCAAGAAAGGAGTCCAGAGTTGCATTAACATTCCCCTGCCTGCCACCTCCACCACTCATGGCTCCAGATAGTTGGCCCTTTTTCCGTCCCATTTAGCAAGCAATAGCTCCTCACCAAGGGCAGCAGTAGGATACACACTTTGAACAAGTGGTTCGCGCAGAAAAATCTCCAGGCACTAAAACAATAGGTAGTCACCAAAAAGAAAAACTCACCATCCCCGGCAAGATGAAAGGGGGGTGGCCCAGCCCAGCCTCTAACGGTCGATGACGGACGCAGGACGGGCCCGCCGTTGGCCAGGCTTTGCCCGGGTGCATCCCGCGCGCGTCCCACGAAGCGGGATCGCAAAACAAGTTCAAAGGGGCCAAGGTCCTGCCCCCAGCCGCATCCGATGTCCACAAAGCGCGTCCCGCGAAGTGGTCGCGCAAAACAAGTTCAAAGGGCCAAGGTCCCGCCCCCAGCCGCAGCCGATATCCACAAAGGGCGTCCCTGGTTGATTGCAGGCTCACTGACCCCAGGGAGCAAAGGGGGCATACCTCAGGGAGAACCAGACTGTCTGTGAAGGCATTGGGAAGTAATCTTAAAGAGGGTGTCTTAGGTTCCCACATCAGAGTGGGGGGTGGGTATGCAGTTACCCATACAGGTCCCAGTATGGTAGGCAGTGACTAGGGTGCCCTATTTCAAGACAAAGTGCTTGGGTTGCTCCCACAGGCGGCCCAGAGAGGAGGACCTGGTCTGTACTAAGGAACTATCAACTGGTGGGAGCTCCACATTGTCAGGACAGCTGGGTGGGGCCACTGACACATGCACTCTACTAGTTCTGCTTTCTGAGGGTACCATTCGTTCAGCAGAGGGTTCAGTGGCGTAGAGGGAGGAGCAGGAGGTGGAAACAGTCCACAGTGGAAGGCCCAGTAGGTCAGAGGTTGCTGGCTCTGCGAACAGAGAACCCAAAGGCTGACCCAGGTGAGGCCCTTCTGACCTAGGGGCTCCTTGTGCTGTCACAGGGAGAGAAGGCTGGGGACCTGGACCAGGCAGACAGTTGGTTTACACAGAGTATGTGTCCTTTGACGGGGTGGTAGTTCCTCCCTGGAAGTCTTGGTTTTCCAGACACATGTTCAGCCTCAGAATACATACCCTGGGCTAGGGGGCTAATTTCAGGATACTACCCTGCAACTGGTGGGAGGTAAATTAGAAAAAGAGTGCAAAACACCTCGGGCTACTGCCTCCTATTCTGGGAAACCACAGAGGTCAGAGACCCTGGGATGGCCTGGAGCCTGGCTCTAGACTCTGACAGGTGTCAATGGGCTCTGTTGGCTATTGTCCTTATGCACAGAGTTTTCCTTGGATTGGGGACAAAAAGTCTGATCCAAGGGTTGGAATAGGCCACACTACATTTTTGGCCATTGATTGTTCTGTCTGCCTACTGAGATACATCTGTGAGCAAGTTACGGTTAGGTGCTACACAGATGCGGGTCTACGCATGAGAAGAGCTCTCCATGGGTCAGTTCAGTGGCTCAGGATTATATAGACACAGGGGCCCTCATTACGACCCTGGCGGTGTAACACCGCCAGGGCCGCTGTAGGCGGGAGCACCGCCGACAGCCTGGCGGTGCCCCGCGGGGCATTCTGACCGCGGCGCTTTGGCCGCGGTCAGAAAGGGAAAACCGGCGGTCTCCCGCCGGTTTTCCACTGCCCCTTAGAATCCTCCAAGGCGGCGCAGCTCGCTGCGCCGCCGAGGGGATTCTGACAATCCCTACCGCCATCCTGTTCCTGGCGGCTCGCCCGCCAGGAACAGGATGGCGGTAGGGATTGTCGTGGGGCCCCTGGGGGCCCCTGCAGTGCCCATGCCAATGGCATGGGCACTGCAGGGGCCCCCGTAAGAGGGCCCCGCTTGTATTTCACTGTCTGCATAGCAGACAGTGAAATACGCGACGGGTGCAGTAGCACCCGTCGCACCTTCCCACTCCGCCGGCTCGATTACGAGCCGGCTTCATGGTGGGAAGGTCGTTTTCCCCTGGGCTGGCGGGCGGCCTTTTGGAGGCCGCCCGCCAGCCCAGGGGAAAACTCAAAATACCCGCCGCGGTCTTCCGACCGCGGTACGGTATTTTGGCGGCTCCCGCCGGGCGCGCGGTGACCCCCAGGGATCCTACTGAGTTCAGAGAGGCACACACCTGACAAGTGCCCCTGAAGTAGAGGGACTTTGTCCTCGTTCTATCACCTCAGCAGGCCAGTCCATGAAGGTATTGATTAGGCTACTCTGGATTTAGGCTGGTGGGGTTGTATTAAAAATGGCCTTTTCTACAGGGACAACCTCCGACCTTTTGCCGTCACTCCTCCTATTTTTGCTGAATTTGTTTGTGTTGGCTTTAGGGCTCTGTGCACTTTATCACTGCTACCCAGTGTTAAGGTGCATGTGCTAAGGTTCTCTCCTTACAACATGATAGATTGGCTTATAGCGGTTGGCATATTTAATTTACTTATAAGTCCCTAGTTGTAGTGGTGGATGCCACCTGTTCCGATATCAGGTAGAAGGCGCAACCGGCATGTTCCTCCAGGTTGGACAGGCTGTGGCAGAGAAAGCACTCTAGCGCTCCTCAGCCTTCTGTGCCAACCCCTCTCCCTTAAGGAAGTCACACTATGGGCTCCAGAGTGCAGGAAAAATCTGCGTTGTCTATGCTGCCTTCCTCCTTCTGGCTAGTCTTCATGAGGAAGAGTAATCTGTGTTTATGGCAGCAACCTCTGTTCTATAAAGGGATTTCCTGGTTTCAGTCTCCTGTAAAAGAGGTAAAAGAGGCATTACAAATGATAAGACTCATGCTTCAATTCACATCAGAAAAGCACTTTCTGATCCATGTTAGAATTCCACATGAACCGAACCCTCCACACTGGAATTTGTAGCCTCTTCTCATGTTCTAAAAGATAAGAACAAAGAAAGAGAGAGATTTTGGATTATAAACTTAAAACAAAATACTTGATTCAAGCATTGATCTCTTGTGATAGACTGTTATTTGTGTTAAGCAGTCTCTGTTCACTTTTGTCCTTGAAGTATGGGAATGAAGTATTTCCTTGAGCTGAGAACCAACAAGGTAACATTATTAGTGGACGGGGTGAGCTTGTAGTGAGGAATATTGTAATTTTTATATAAATGCATAATAAGGCTGCGCTTAACTTACTCTTTTAGAATCGCAACTCTAAGCATTGGATATTGAGTTTTAAGATCAGCTTGTGAGCGGGGAAAGAGGGACATTTTGGGTAAGAATTCATGATTGAGTTATTTCAGAGGCCCATTCAGAGGACCACGGGTGAAGCAGGGTTACAGGACTCAACCTAGATGGTTGAGGCCTTTTATTCCTGATGTCCATTGACCGGCCTTCTATGGATAGCACTCAACTAGGTCAAGCACCCCTTCTGCATCTGACTCTCAGTTAGGTAGCATCGCTTGAGCAGTCAAGGATCCCTCTGAGGGACGTAAAGATACTGATCAGTGAACACGACTCATAACCCAACGTGCAAGCAGAGAGCACAATAAATCAATGCCCAGTCAAATACTTATTTTTTGTAACAAAAGCATTTTAGTTCTAATTCTACACATACAAAGGTAAGCGACATTCAAAAAGCAGTAACACATTTCCCCTTGAGGTAGACACACAAGTTATCAGCACGCCCACAACAGCGACTTGAGTCCACACAGGTGATAAACTGTGCTCTACAAATACTGATTGATTGATTGATTGATAGTAGTTGCCAAGCCACTCCCCAGGATACTAACTCCCCTATAATGGTTGTGCTGTTATTCGCCATTCACATTTGACACACTCCAGGAAATGTAAACTACTAGGCCCTGTTCACAGAGTATCTCCCTAATGAACTCAAAGAGGTGAAGTCACTTAGAATCAAGTAAGGTTTCAAAATCTAAAGTCAGTATATCCCCCCATCCTCCATGTCTCAGTAGGCTCAGTTCTTAGTTTACCCTCTCCAATTATATAAAACCTAGCAGAGATACAGTGCGGTCCTTGCATAGATCACCAAATTTGGGCTGCACATGTTCACACATGCAGCTCCTGGCAGGTGCCAGCTCTCTCTCCTGAGCTACCAGCGTCGTGACAATTGGAGCTACTCCAGCTTCAGCCACACACAATAAGTAATGTTTCTCACTTGTTCAGGGATGGAGACAGGCTCCTTGCTCCAGTGGGGCTCCAATGGCATTGTCTCAGTTCTCTGACCTCCTTTGCTAAAAAGCCTCACTCGTCTTAGTTGTTGTAGTAATTTTTGGGTCACGGGCAGTCAGGCAGATATCCTACCTCAACACTTCAATCAAGCCTTCCTGGCATACAGGGTTGCTCCAAAGAACCTCACTGTCAGGTCTCGCTAGCCTCAGGTTGCCTCTCCTACAGCCCCTACTGGCCCAATCGATGCAACACAGTTCCATGGCACATGGTGGCCCCTCATCTTCTACAAAGCTACACAATTGATGCAGCACTTGTCATTCATGCATGGTGGCCCTTTCTGACATACGGGGTCATCAAAGTCACAATGCTGTACATGGACAATGGCCCAATTGGTGCAGCACTTCTCCTCCCCTCTGGATCTTGCTCTCTCCAACATGCTCCTCTCCCTCACGGGCACATTGATCTTGGCGAGAAAGCAGGTACTAGTGCTCCAGACTCCAGAGCAGGTTCTTTTGGGTGATGCCCTTCACACCACTGGGAGACAATCAGGCTGTGTGTCTAGTCCTGGTTACAGTATTGCAGAGTTCCCCCTCCTCATGCAGCCCAGCACTCTGCTTGGCAGATGACAAAGTTGGGTGTCTAATACTCCATTACCCATAATGCTTCTCCAGACACCAAATGTGATTTAGCCTGTGGACTTTTGAAGTTTTATGTTGGGTTTCTCCTTCTTTAAATGGACATTTCTCCCCTTTATCCTTTTTCCTGTAAGGACATCTGTCACAGCAGGCAGGATTCTGAAGCTGATTAAAACACAGCAAGAGTCATGGGAGTGACCAGAGGTCACACTTGGATGTCAGCCACAGTTATATGAAGTGATAGGTGCATCAAATGTTAATCCTGGACCCTCAGCCCTACCTTTTAAGAGTCTCTTATTACCCCCCCCTTCTTCCTGAGATGTGTCCAGATCCATTCCTTGTGATCTGTCACTGAAATAAAAATCCCTTTGAAATGCACAGGGAGAGCCTGACTCCCCCTCTATCAGTGCTTGTCTCAACCAGCTTTCAGGAAAGCACCAATACACAACTCTTTCTGTGGGGATTCCTCCACTCCTCATGTTTTCACCAGGCAGGCCTGGGCTTCCCAAAACGTAACCCCTCATTCAGTGCTTGTCCCAACCAGCTTACCAGAATGCATCAATACACAACTCTGTATGCAGGGATTCCTCCACCCTTCATGTTTTTACCACGCAGGCCTGGGCTTCCCAAAATGGAACCCAAGGTCCTCCATATAATGTCCAAGTGCAGCCACTTCTGCACTCAGTGTACATTCACACAGCACAATCCACTGTCTAGTACTATTGTGCCCATGTACCACGCTACCACCATCATTCCCACAAGCAGCACACACAGTCAGTTTGCAAACGCTTTTCAGTACTAAAGTCTCCCTGTGCTGCAGCATAGTTCATCACTTGAAACACACACTGCCAGCACACACATTTGCCATGTGTACATTGTTCCACACTACACCTTCTGTGTGGTGTATGTCTTGCACGCTCACATGCATTCAGCGATTTCTCATCATGCATACACTTCCACATCAACCTGATGTAGGACAAAGATGAGTTACACACAGCAGTGGAATTTAAAAAAAGTTGAGAGAGCCTGTAGGCCTTACTCAGGTGTTACAGGGTAAAAATGACCTAGTCACTATTACTGATCACTATATTGTATGTTGCCACCACTGTGCTTGTGCTGTTTGACTCCTGCTGAAGGCAGTAGCCTTCCACCACTATGAGGGTAGCACTTTGGGTGCCCCTCCTGGTCCAATAAGACTGCAATCCATGAGACATGGCGCACCTGCATGATCCGTGTTCCCCTATGACAAAAAAATCAGTATTAAGGATCCAAACAACAATACAGATGGGCACTCAGGGCATGGGCACAACACCTCTTCACCATGCAGAGGACTTTTCTATCCCAAAAGATGCCCTTCCCAGATCAGAACACCCAGAACCAACTCCTAACCTAGAGAGGTTGGGTGGTCAGATCGGTAAAACCAGTGGGAAAGTCGACCAGTATTCTCATGACTCAATCTGGCTTTGTGCTCCACAACAGAGTCTAACCCTTGCAATGAAATTGACCAACTCAACAACTTGGGATTCTCTCCCTTCATAGCCATTATCCATATCAGTGGCTTGTGATCTCCTTGTATCACAAACAGATAAGGGCAGAACTTACAGAAGACTCACAATATATCAAAACACTCCTTCTCAATAGCCACCCAATTATGCTCTCTTGTTGTAATCTCCTACTACTAAAGGCTACCAGACACTATCTGCCCTTATAGTCCAGTTGAGCTAACACTTCTCAAACTCCCTTATCAGAAGCATCTGTGTGTACAATGTAAGGCTGACTGCAGATAGGTGCTTTCAGTACTGGGGCGTTGCATAGTACATCATTCACTTCTTCAAATGCCTTTTGAGAGTGTGAGTACCTCCCACTCCATCACAGATTAAATTTTGCCATTTAACGGGTAAATCCTACTGTTCTATACCTCATGCCCAATGTAGACTACATAGGACTGCCCCACCTGACACTTGGTTGCCTTGAGGGTCACTTTTGCCTTCTGTATCCTAACCAACACCTGTTCCTGTTGCCTCAGGTGGTCCCCCCATAAATGTTTGAATACCACAATGTCATTTAATCGGCCACCCAAATATTTTCCAGCCCTGCGAGTACATGGTTTACCAGGCACTGAAAAGTGGCAGGAGCAATTTTGAACACAAAGGGAGTCATTTTGAACTGATGCAGCCCCTCTGGCACAGAAAATGCAGTCTTCCCCTTTGTGCTTGGTACTAATACAATCCACCAATAACCACGGGTCAGATCAAAGGTGCTTAAGTATTTAGCAGCATCTAACCAGGCTACAAACTCATCCGCTATGGGATTGGAAGGACATCGGTTTTAGTTACCTCATTAATGGCTCAGTAGTTCACACTGAACCACATGTAGGTAGACGCTTGCTTTGGTTCATAGAACCACAGGACAAGAAGAAGGACTATGCGATATTTCATCCCCAGGTCCAACATTTTGGTAATTTTTGCCTTAATGCATCTCTGAACCAGATCTGACATTCTATATCTCCTGCCCTTCACTGGCTTACTGTTTTCTGTGTCATGCAAATAGACGGGTACTCAACCTTGATGTCAGCAAGAAGAGGTTGGAAAACCTTCCCACTACCTCTCTATACTCTCTCTTTTGCTCAGGCAGTAACTCCGAGGCTAACTTTACCACTTCCACAGTACCATCTGTTCTGTTACTCTGCAGTAAGTCAGGAAGAGGCTCACTGTCTTCCTCTACTTCCTCTGCCATAGCCATGATATTCGCTGTGTAGTCTATGGGAAGGTAGGCTTCAGCCTGTTGGGTTCCCTTCTGGGACCTGCGTTTTCCAAGTATTTGGCCTCAGACACTTACTGAACTACTTTATATGGCCCTAACCATTTGTCCTTAAAAGCCCTGGGACAGATAGGCTTTAGCACCAATACGTTAAGACCTTCTTGATACCCAGTCAGTGCAGGTTTCTGGTCGTACCATTCCCTCATAAGCACTTGGCTAGCCTGACGGTTTTCTTTTGTCTGACTCATGTATTGTGCCATCAGCTTTCTGAGGCCAATCACATAGTCTACCACACAGTTCTATGGGGTTTCTGAGGTTCCATCTCAACCTTCTCTAATTAAGGTGAGTGGACCCCTTACCATGTAGGGGCTGGACCCTACACCTTTCTGTGGAATTTCTAAGTTAGAGAATAAAAGAATTGGCAGGAGAAGATTCCACTTTTTCCGAAGGCTCTCTTGTAGAGATCCCTTTATGCTCTTTAGTGTTTTGTTAAACCACTTGTCCAAACCATTAGCTTGATGGTGGTATGCCGTGGAAAAGTGGTATGCCACACCATCTTGCTCCCACATCTCACTCATGTAAGAAGAGATGAAGTTGGTTCCCTGGTCGGAAAGTGCCATCCTTGGAAATCCAACCCTAGAATAAATCCCTAGAAGAGCTCTCACTACCAACTTTGTAGTCATGCTCCTTGGAGTCACAGCTTCAGGGTACCTGGTGGCATGATCCACCACAACAAAGATAAACTTGTTACCTGACAGTAAGATGGGGGTCGAATGGACCACCTTTGTATATTACTACCCTCTCAAATGGAACACCTACAACTGGTAGAGGTGCTGTTGGTGCCCTTGTGTTCCCTCCTGTCTAACCAGTCAGCTGGCAATCTAGATAGGTTCTACAGAATCACTCTGTGTCTCTCCACATCTCTGGCCAGAAGAACAGAGGGTCCAAACTAAGTGTCCTTCTGAGGACACTTCATAGGCTAGTAACACCTGTGCACTAATGGAATCACTAGCCCATGCTAGTACCTGGCTCAGGATTTGCCATTTCACTATAAAGTAGACCATCCTTCCCTTCCAAAATAGTGTTTCCTGACCCCCCCTCATTTGCCAAACCGTTCCTGGGCTTCTTTTCAAAGTCCCTCAAGTGTATGGCACTCTTACTGTGCTTTGCGAAAATCTTCCTGGGCAGGCCCAGCAGCAGCTTACAACTGCGGAAGTAACTCAGACGCCAGCACATGACCTGCTTCAGGAGTCTCATCCTCTTCTCAGTTTGGAGTAGCAGCGAGGATCTCCACAGCCAATGCCTTCCCAGAGACTTCCCTATCCTGCAAACTATCTTTTCCTGATCCCTGCAAATCAGAGATGATCTGAGCCTCATCCAGAGACTGTGATGCAGCCTCTGCTCTGGTCAACACACCTGATGTTCTATAAGCCATGAAGGCATCTGTTCCTCACACTGTACTAGGGGCAATCAAATCTTTATTCAAGAGACATCCAGCTTCTTGCTATCCCCTTAGCCCAACAAGTACCTTGGGCACCTTGACGCTGAACTCAATCGTAATGATGTGAAGTGGATACTCCATGCCCTCTCTACTGGCAACCAATCTTGTATCCTTAGTTCCAGGGATGATCTCCTCAGGCTTAAGGAAACATTCTAACCATAGTGCACAACGCTCAAGTATCCATCAGGTAATTTCCTCCATTGATACTAACTTCCTGCACAATTCCCAATACGGTAGGATGGATGTGCTTCAGAGCATCTGGATCCCTCTCCCAGATATCCAAACCTACAAGGTTGAGTGCAACTGGTCCCTCATGGGTATCTTCACCATTGTGTAACATGCTTTTTATCATGGGTTTGTTATCCTGGGTGTAGCTGTGACAAGCCCCTTCTCTTGATAGTCTCTCTTGTAATGTTCCTTCTGGGGCACTTAAAACAAGTCACATCTTTTGACTTGGAAGGGCTTCCTTGCCTTCCCTTCTCATGATGCTTCTTCCTGTACATACTATTAATATTCCCTAGCTTCCTGTGTCCTCTTCTATTCCCATGGCAATTACTCTGACCCGTATCCTTTTATTTGGAACCAGTCTGTTGAGAGCTCTTCTCTCATTTTGGCTTATAACCATGTTGATCTAGCCTTTTGTGAACCTTATCATCTAACATTGTAAGTTTTGCTAGATCCCTTTCTGTTAGATCAGACAGGCATTGCCTAAGTGGGGTAGAGCACTCTTTCTTGAGTTGCTCTGTCACCATCAACTGGTTAAGGGACTGAAAATTCAGGGCCTCTACCGTGCTTACCCACCCATTCCAATAATGCAATACAATATGAATCCAAGTCTCAAATGGAACACCATCCACTCTCTTACAGTCACACACGTTTTGCATGTAGTGAGCTGGCTTTAGTCCAAACCTCATAATGAGAGCTTCCTTCAATCACTCATAGACAATTTGGTCTGTTACCGGCATCCTGCCAGTGACAGCTGTCCCTTACAATGGCATGTGTCCTATTAAGGCAGCTGCCTTAGACACCTCATTCAAGGACTACATCATACAAGTGACCTCAAAGCTCACAAACTACTCCAAAATATTCTGACCTTCCACAAATACATGCGCATGAACCTTTGGAACCTTGGCCAGCACCTGGCCTGAACTAGAAGTAGTGTAACATATCAGATGGAATTGTCATTGCTGCCATCCTACGTTTCTCTCTCTCAAGGGCTACCCTTTCCCTTTCCTGCTCTCTTTCCTTTTCTTTCTGTTTCTCCTCTCACTCACTCTGTTTCTTTTCCTACTCTCTCTGTTTCTCCCCCCTTTATCCCAATTTCTCCTCCCTGAACCATTTCTCTTGTCTCTCTCACTCCCTGGTGAGCAAGTCTTAGTGCCTCTCTCTCAAACTTTCTGCCTTTCTCATTGTCGTCAGCCCTAGCTTTCTGAAGTACCAACTGCACGCTCAGGGCCTCTGCTAAACTCAACCCACACAAGGGATTTATCCCTGGAAATGGTGACAGTATTGCCCTAGAAATTTAAGGAGTTGTACACAGTTGCGGTATTCTAGAAACTAAAGGTGGGGAGGGGATTGGTGAAACTCTGGAAAAGGCAGTAGGGGATACATTCTGTGTTTGCTAGCATATATCTGTGCTAAGGAAATCCTGGAGCCTGAATCCACAGCACTTCCTTCCTGGGTTCCTGACATGGTTCCCTTCCAAGAGTCAGCTACAGCCTCCTCCCTTTCACCCAGTATCTCAGACTGGTCCCTAATGAAATGAGTACGTCCCTACTCCTGGGAATCCTCCACTTTCAGTCCCAACATAAATCCTTCATCTGAACAATGGACAAGGTGTTGAGGTCAATTACCAACTATAGGATGTCCATTGTCTATGTAAGTCACCTTTGCAGGTAGATAGAAAAAAACTAGAATTATTACAACACTGCTGCAAATTGTAAATGGCCAATATCACCTGTGTATCTTTTGACTCCTAAATCATTAGGCACCCCACCGCTACTCACCAATTGTCAGAATCATGTTGCCACGGGGCAAGCAGGGGTGAACTGGGCACAATGAAGGTGGTTTAGGCCTTTTACACCTGATGTCTTAGGGCCCATCCTACCATGGATCTTGCTCAGCTGGGCTAATCACCCCATTCTGCATGTGATTATGTTAGGCAGTGTCACTCAAGGGGTCAAAGCTCCCTTGGAGGAAAGTGTAGCTACAGATCAGTCAACATGACTTATACCTGAAGGTGCAAGCATTTTACACAATAAATCAATGTTCAGTCAGATACTTATTCTGTATAATAGAAGTATTTTAATTATAATTCTACACATGCCAAGGTAAACAACATTTAAAAAGCAATACCACAGTTCCCACTAGCACACTAGTAGTTGTCATGCCACAGCCCTGTAATGGGTGTGCTGTTATTCCCAGCAAATTTGTGTTGCACATGTTCACACATTTAGCTCCTGGCAGGTGCCATCTCTCTCTCCCGAGCCACGCTCACCACCTGATGATCGGAGTTGCTCCGGCTCCAGCCACATCCGGTAAGTCATTTTTCTTCCTTGTTTGGGGATAGGGGCAATCTCCTTGCTCCAGCGGGGCTCCAACAGAATCTACTCCTTCCTCTGACCCCCTTGGACAAAAAGCCTCCCTCATCTTGGTTGTAGCAGTAGGTTTCAGGGCATGGTTGATGACCCAAACCCTGGCCTCAGCACTTTGAACGCCCCCTCCTGGCATACAGGGTTGCTCCAACGAACCTCACTGTCAGTTCATGCTGGCCTCGGGTTGCCTCTCCTTTGGCCCCTCCAAGCACACTGGGCCATGGCAAACTCCTGCAAAAGGGTGACACCCCAAATAATGCAACACAGTTCCCAGGCACACGTTTGCCCCTCCTGGCATACAAGGTTGCCAGTTTCCACAACACTGCACATGGGCAACAATGTGGTAATTGCCCTTGATGCACGTGGTCCTTTCTTTCATACAGTGGCCCCAAACTCACAACGGTGTACATAGGCAATGGACTGATTGGGTTGGCACTGCTCCTGACACCCCGCTCTTGAGCCCCACACTTTGGGGCCACACTCTGGATCTCACTCCCTCTATCATGGTCCTCTCCCTCCCGGACACACTGGTCTTTGCAAACAGGCACAAACTGGTGCTCTGGACTCCTGGGAAGGTGGTCTTGCTCTCCCTGGGAGATGAACTCACAGCCATCAGGGAGACTTCAGGATTCTGAAGTTGATTAACCACAACAAGATTCATGGGAGTAACTAGAGTTCACACCTGCCTGGCAGCTACAGTGGTATGTACGTCAAAGATTATACCTAGGCCTCAGCACTACCCTGTGTTATTCTCTTAGGCGGCATTATCTCCCTCCTCCTGAGAAGTGTCCAGGCTCCTTCCATTTTGATCTGACACTGAATCATAGATCCCTTTGAAATACACAGAGAGAACCTGGCTCTACTTCATCCAGTGTTTGTCTCATCCAGCTTACAGGAAAGTAGCAATATACAACTCTGTCTGTGGGGTTTCCTCCATTCCTCATGTTTTCACAAGACAGGCCTGGGCCTCCCAAAATGGAACCAAAGGTCCTCCGTGTAATGTAAAGTACAGGCACTTCTGCACTCAATGTACATTCATAGAACACTACACTGTTTAGTACTGTTGTGCCCGTGTACTATGCTACCACCAACATTTTCACATGCAGCATATACACTCAGTCTGTTCAGTACTACAGTCTCTCTGTACTGCACCAGAATGTGTCCCTTTAAGCACACACTGACAGTGCACACACATTTGCCATATACACACAGTTCCACACTCTACCCTCTGTGTAGTGTATTTATTGTGTACTCACATGCATTCTACACACTTTCATCATGTACTCACTTCCACATCAACCTGATATAAGCCAAGGGTGAGACACAGCAGCAGAACTTTTAAAAGGGTGTGTGAGCCCTTAAGCCTCACTGCCTCACTCTAGTGACACAGCACAAAAAGGACTTGTTCACTACTACTAATCACTACACAGTATCCTGACACCACCACGTTTGTTTAACTCCTGGTAAAGGAAGAAGATTTCCACCACTATGAGGGTACTTTGGGCACTCATCCCGGGCCAACAATATCACAATCCATGAGACAGGCCTATGTCATGGTACAAATGCATGATCTGTGTTCACCAATTAAAAAATAAATAAGCATCAAGTATCCAGAAAACAATACAGTTAGGTACTCAGGGCAAGGTTACATGTCTTCACCATGGAGAGGACTTTTCCATCTCAACATGTTATGAACATTTTTTTTTGTAACTGATATTAGAGAAATTGGAAGGAATAACAGTTTTTAATTTTGTATTTTCTAGACTCATAGATGTTTAGGAGGTTGCGAACCCAGTCAGAATCTTAGCGAATACCCTGTGTGACCACGAGTTTTCATTTGTGTGTTTTCTTTACTCTAATACCTCTTTACCTCATGGTCTGTTGTAACTCCTAGAGTGTATATTACTTCGGTGATAGCATGGCTTGGGAGACACTGGAAGTTAATATCAGGATACTGTTTTTGCTCCTATAAGATTTAGGGCTACCATTAGTTATTGGTGGAGTTACCCCTGAAAGAATTGCAAGCCCAAAAATACTACTCTTATCCAAGTGAGATGAAGTCCCAGAACCCCTCATTGTCTGATGTCAGTGCAGTATTAATGGCATTAAAAATGAGAATAAGGACTTGAGATAGACTGTTCAGTTCAGATCTCAAAGTGAAACACAGAAATTAACCAGCAATTGGATAAAGTGGGTGTTAGTGATCCAGGTGCATGACCCAAAATGTTGTCCTCTGGAAAGGAATTTAAAAAGCTGTTGCTAAACCCTTTTACTTTTGTTTATGCTGAGTCACAAAGATAAGATATAGATAAGCAAGCTTCTGTATTTACTTCTCAAAGTGTTCTGTTGGCTCAAACTGAACATTTCTTTAGGGGATTATCTATATTCTCTAAATTTCTCAAACAGTGGCAGTTGTAATTTATGTGGAAACCTAATTCTTTTCACAATGGTCAATCGAAGGTGGCATTTGTTCTTTCGTATTTGAGGGAAATCAGAGCCATGTGGCCAATACCACTCGTGGAGACAAATGATCCTGTGCCATATAATTATTACAATTTGAAATATGAATTATGAAAGTTTTTTGACAACGCTCTTTGATGCAGTCAATCAAGAAAGAATTGATAAAGTTGAAACAAGATAATAAAGACCTAATTACTTACTTGACCACCTTTAATAAGCTAGTAGCTGAATCAAGTTGGCCTAAGGAAAAAAGGGCATCTATGTTTTATAGAGGCCTGAAAGATGAGTTAAAACACACTTATTATTAGCTCAGGTAGTGGACTCATTTTAGGATTGTGATGAGTTGAGTGATTTGATAGTGTGTTTAGATCATATATTAGGTAAAAGGAAGTCAGATAAGGGGAGAAATGAACTGAAACTAATTGTAGCTACAGAGAGACAAACAGAAATATAATAATGGATGATCCTGAACGAATACAGAGTGGAAGTCTTTGTGACCCTCTGCCATCTGAAGAACATGAACGGTGAAGGGATAAGAAATATTGTTAATATTGTGGTTAAGCAGATTACTTTTTAAAATACTGTTCTAGCAAAATCAAAGAGGACACCTTCTTCCTCTCTCTAGCCATCGGGAAACACATAAGCCAGTAATTGAGGAGACAAAATTGCTGGGTTCTGCTGATACAAGGTCTTTTTTATTTAGGTAACACCAGTGGGGAATATCTAAATAAGCATTTTCACATGCCTGCAAGTTTAAATGGGAACCCCATTTCAAGGTCTCCACTGATATGTCAATTGACTATGGTGCCACAGGTAAGTCTATGGATGCAGTTTTTGTTAATAAATTGGGTAATCCTACCATAACTAGGCCCACTATGGAGAGTATCTGCACAGTTGATGGAAAAATAAATATTGTCTGGTCCTGTGAATTCTTGTACAGCCCCATTAAAACTCTCCATGGCTAATGTCTATCACAAGTTGACATCTTATTTTGAGATCATAATGGTCCCTCAATTTCAGGCTATTCTAGTAGTGCCATTGTTGTACCAACATAACCCTCCTATAGATTGGGTGAAGGTTTCTGTTATATTTCTATCTTCTTATCGTCAGTAGGTCAGTGTAGAACCTCTTCCTGGGTTTTCAGAGCAAACACTAAGTGTACTACAGGATTCAAGCATAATGGTTCCTAAAGTATATCAGAGTTTTCTGGATGTATTGAACAAGAAAAAGGCCAATGTTTTTCCCACACATAGACCCTATGACTGTAGAATAGATCTACAACCAGGAGCTGAACTACACTGCAGTAGGATCTATGTTCTAAACCACAAATGCATCTAAGACAATATCTGGATGAACTCCTGAAAATAGGGTTTATTCGCCCCTCATGTTCACAAGTTCCTAATTCTGTGTTTTTTGTCCCAAAGAAGGGGGTAGGGTTACAAGCTTGTATTGAGTATAGAGCTCTTAATTGTATGACAATTAAGTATAGGTACAGTCAACTCTCCATTTCATCTTTATTGGTTCAAGTAAAAAATGTCACTCTTTTTACTAAGCTTGATCTGAGAGGTGCCTATCATGTGTTGGGGGTTTAGAGAGTTGGACGAGAGGAAGACGACTTTCTGCACTAAGTTTGGTTTATTGAATATTTGGTGATGCTGTTTGACCTATGTCATGATCCTGCAGCTTTCAATGTTTTATTGATGAGATATTACATGACTACATAGACATATGTGCAGTGGTGTATATCAATGACATTCTGATTTTTTCAAAGACCATGGAAGAGCATGTAGGCCATGTGTAAAGTATTTATATGAAAATAATAGAACATCAGCTGTTCTCAAAGTTTTAAATGTTAATTTTCCATGTGAAGGAAGTTGAGTTTCTGGGGTAAAATATTTCAGCAAAAGGGATACAAATGGACCCCAATAAGGCAGCGGCTATTCAAGATTGGAAATCACCTCAATTAGTTAAAGATGTACAATGTTTCTTGGGATTCGCTAATCTTTATAGGTATTTTATGAGTTATTTTTTGTATTGGTCTCTCCAATTACCAGGCTCTTGAATAAAAAGGGAGTTGTTTCCATTGAAAGGAAGAGACAGAGAAGGCCTTTCAAACCCTGAAAGAATGGTACATTACGGCCCCAATCCATAGGCACCTAGAGCCGTCTCAACCTTGTATTGTTCAGCCAAATGCATCACAAACAGCCGTTGTAGAAATATTATCCTAAAGGCATCCTGTTACAGGGCAAGTGCATCCGATAGCCTATTACTCTCTGAAATTGAGTTCAGCTGAATCAAATTATACCTTAGTGGAGACAGAACTATTGGCGATTATGAATACTTTTGAGGAATGGAGAAACTATCTGTTGGGGCCACAACATGGTATAACCATCCTTACAGATGATCATAATTTACAGTTCCTCAGATCTGCCCAAGCCTTATTGACTGACAAATTAGAAAGTTCTCAAATGTTTGCATAGAATGGCTTTGTAATTAATGTCCAGCTAGGCAGAAAGAATGGAAAGGCAGACCTTCTTTTGCGATATGGTTATAAACCACAAGAAAGACCTCAGGATCCCCCTCCCATCATACCAGAAGAGAAGATGTTAGGATTGATAGCGCCCTCAGATTCTTTAACAAAATTACTACAACAACAAGGAATGGAGATTAGTAAAAGATTACTACAAAAAGATAAAAGTGAAAAGAAAGCGCAGTTACCCTACATTGGTATTGGTATTTGCCAACTGAAGACCTACAAGGTCAAGAACTAGATTTGAGTCATAATAGTAAAGTAGCTGGTCATCCAGGGGAAATAAGAACTTTGGACTTATTATGCAGGCATTTTGGTGGCCTACTATGATGAAAGACACACAACACTATGGCCCTCATTATGACATTGGCGGCAAATCCCACTTACCGCCATGTTGACTGCCACCAACTTACCGCCACTGCAGCGGATATCCGTTCACCATATTATGACACACACACACCAATCCATCAGTATACAGACACAAATCCGCCACACCAAAGGTCAGTGATAAACTGGCGTTATCAAAACCCACCCTGTTATGCCAACAGAACAATACCCATCACATTATGACCCACGAATCACCACGGCAGACATTCAACGGTAGTAATCCATTGTCTGAACATACAGCTGTGCTCGAAATGAACACAGACATCCAAAACAACACCACATTGGACAATTCAACCAACACACATCTGACACCCATACACACACCACACACCCACACCACTATAAAACACACACCCACGTAACCCACAACCCTTTACCATTCCAAACTATTGCCGGCAGAGATATATCAAGACCACAGACACAACAAGAGCCACACAATATTCACACCTATACACCACTCATGCACCCCACATCACACACCCCAACACATTACCCAACACACCCTCACATACACACCTCACACAACCCCCATGGCACCACAAAGACACACCCATTTCACAGAGGAGTAGCTAAGGGTCATGATGGAGGAAATTATCAGGGTAGAGCCACAGTTGTTTGGAGCACAGGTACAGCACATATCGATAGCTAGGGAGATGGAGCTATGGCGGAGAATCATGGACTGGGTCAACGCCGTGGGACAGCACCCAAGAACTAGAGATGACATCAGGAAGAGGTAGAATGACCTACGGGGGAAGGCACGTTCCATTGCAGCAAGACACCAGCTCGCTGTACAGGGGACTGGCGGTGGACCCCCACCTCCTCCCCCATAACTAACAGCATGGGAGGAGCAAGTTTTGTCAATCCTGCATACTGAGGGCCTGGCCAGAGTAGGAGGAGGACTGGACTCTGGTAAGTCAACTCTCTACTCCTATCACACCCCCTACCTGCATGCCATCACATACTCCCACCCTCACCCTCATTCCAATCACTACACCACGTCCCCTACACCCCACCATCACATCTCACTCATCCCAATGTCAAGGGCAAAACTCTGGGCAATAGCTTGCTTAATCTCCACAATGGCCCTCACATCGCTTGGATGCCTGACTTCACCCTGGGGCAGTCCAGGAGTAGGCGCCTCACAGGGTAAAGCCTGGAGGGGTTCCACAGTGGTATGCGTACTGCGCCTCGAGCCCCTAACAGGTGAGAAGTGCGCTATACAAGTGCAAAGTTTACAGATCCTGGACAATGTGCAGGAGAACAGGCAGCTGCAGGAGGGACAGTACCAGGGGATCAGGGAGAACTTTAAGGCCATCAACAACACCCTGATCTCCATAGCAGGGGTGCTAGCAGATTTGGCCAATATAATGAGGGAGGCAGTCACACAACAGCGGGCCCCTACCACTAGCCAGATGTTTGAACAGCCTTCCACCTCCGCTACCACTAGTGGCCAGGAGGCCCCGCCACAGGATTCACAGGCCACCAGCACCCCTCACCCTGCAGAAGGAGAACCACCACGCAAATGTTCCCTGTGATCCAGCGCAGAAGCCAGAGACACTTGCCAAGACCCCCACCAGGAAATGAGACTCTCCTGATTGTCCCCCTTGTGTGCCACTCAGTCACCCTGTCCACCTTAAACTGCCATTGCTCCCCTTCCTATGTCCCCTTGGACAATGAACCTGTGCTACAAACAGACTTGAACAATACCCTGGACTTTCCTCCATTGTCACCCCATCCCATTGCACTTCCCCCTCTATATGTTAACACTTGAATAAACACCCTTTGAAAAAAAAGAAGTTTTGAGTATGTATATCAATTATGTATTCATTGATGAAGGTACAAACATTGGAAATCAACTGTACAGAAAATGAGCATAGATGAATGACCTGTAGCTGACTGCAGTGATCACACCAGGAGTATATGTGAGGTCACCAACATCTGCAAAATGAATTGCCAGGGGGAACAGTAAATGGGAAATAACAGCATGCAGTGCCACAGAAATTCAAACAAATGTCATAGAAATGTGAAGACACTCTCCTACATGTGTGTCATTGGAAGTATTGTCTGATCACAGATGTTCTTTTGTCCTCATCCTCATCCTCTGCCTCCTCATCCTCACTGTCCACGGGGTCTACTGCTGGCACAAGGGCATCTCCAGCCTCTTCCTCCTGCAGGAATGGGACATGACGTCTGAGGGCCAGGTAATGCAATATGCAGCATGCCACCACTATCTGGCAGTCTTCTTGGGTGAGTAGCACAGGGATCCACCTGTCAGATGGAGGCACCGGAACCTGGCCTTCAGAAGGCCAAAGGTCCTTTCAATTATCCTTCTGGTTCGTCCATGGGGCTCATTATAACGTTCTTCTGCCCTTGTCTTGGCATTCATCACAGGAGTCAGCAGCCATGAGAGGTTGGGGTAACCAGATTCCTCTGAAATATTGAGGGACAACATTTAGCCACACACTGTCCCATATGGTACACACCATACCCATTCACTAACATATACTGGGTGGGAACCAGGACTCACCTATTAGCCACACCCTGTGCCTCTGTAGTTGGGCCATCACATTTGGGAAGCTGATATTCCTCAGGACAAAGGCATCATTCACTGACCCAGGATACTTAGCATTGAAGTGCGAGATGTACTGGTCTGCCAAGCACACCATCTGTAAATTCATAGAGAGGCGGGGGACAAATGCAAAATGTGTTCCATTAATTGCCCCAATTATGTTGGGGATGTGTCCTATTGCATAGAACTCGGCCTTCACTGTGGCCAAATCTTCATCCTGGGGGAAAACAATGTAGCTGCAAATGTGTTTTATCAGGGCAGACAGCACTCTTGCCAGCACTATTGGGAACATTGGCTGTGACATTCCTGCTGCCAAGCCTACCATCACTTTGAAAGAACCAGTTTCCAGGAAATGGAGGACTGATAGACCTTGCATAAGAGGGGGAATCCCAGTGGGGTGACGGATAACAGATATCAGGTCAGGCTCCAATTGGGCACACAGCTCTGTGATTGTGGCCCTGTCAAGTCTATTGGTGAGAATAATGTGCCTGTCCTCCTGTGTTGCCAAGTCCACCAGGGGGTATGTCTCCATCTCCTATTCATCTGCAGCGGTAGGGATGTAAGGGACACAAGAGTGAGGAGCCGCTCACAAACTGAACAATGGAGCTACAACATAAGTTTGCTTCCTGTTAACTTGTAATGGGTCAGTGTGATTTGTCCGGTATGTCCTAATATCACCAGTGACACAGCAATTTTCCAGGGTCTGCCCAGCCCCTGAAATGGCATCCACTTGTCCTGTGTGGAGGGACAGGTGGAAGTGAGGAAATTCCGCTAACATTTCGGGAGGCGGTCGGGAACTGCTGTGCAACTCCTCATTGGTTATAATTGGGCCATAAGGGGGTATAGTGGCCAATGGTGATCTAAGCCGGCATGACGGTATGCACCGCCGCTGATGTGACGGCCATCATTTATCTGATTCCTCACTTGCTACCTGACCTTCCACAGGAGAGGACCTGCACTGCATGTGCTGCTGTGAGCAGTGTCTGGAACCTACCATGGCCCGTGTGACCGTGGAAAGGGTCCCAGCCTTCACTTCGGAGGAGTTGGAGAGACTGGTGGATGGGGTCCTACCCCAGTACGGACTGCTGTATGGGCCTCCAGACCAACAAGTGAGTACTCTGTGGGCACGATGCATGTGGCAAGAATGCATGGAGTGGTGTGTGTGAAGGCCTTGTGTAAGGGAGGTGGGTGAATGCCCTCTGAGCAGTGTATAGGTTGTGTGCTGGGCCGTGTGTGTGCCAATAGTGATGGAAATGGGTATGGTGGGCCATATGTGTAACAGACTGGTCTGTTTTTCTAATGGTGTTTTCCTGCGTGTATTTCCTCTGCAGGTCAGCGCCCATCAAAAGAAGGGTATATGGCGTACCATCGCCAAGGAGGTGTAGAACCTGGGGGTCTATGGCAGGCAGAGCACCCACTGTCGGAAACTTTGGGAGGACCTGAGACACTGGGCATGGAAGACGGCGGAGGCCCAGCTGAGGATGGCCTCCCAATGAGGAAGGGGTTCTCATTGAACCCTGACCCCCCTGATGGCAGGCATACTGATGGTGGCCTATCCAGAGCTGCATGGGTGATTGAGGGGATCATGGCAGCCACAAGAGGTGAGTAAAGTGGCCATCATTACAACTTACGCATGGCAGGGTGGTATCTTGGTGGGGGATGTGTGTCAGTGGTGCCCCTAGGCCAGGCCTGACATTGCAGTGTAGGCCCCCTGGTGGCTAGGGTTCAGAATGAAAAATCCTGCTACCTAGTTTGTAGGCATCCACTACTGGTCAGGCCTGCGAGGGACCCAGGTATGCTGCATTTGGTGGTGTGTGCCCCTCCCCATGCCTTGGCTCCTAACTATTTCTGTGGTAGTGCTATGGCATATTGCGTAGGCCTGATTCCTGTGTGTGAGGGTGCTGTACACGCCAATGGTGATGTTGGTGCAACCACTGACCAAGTGTATCCTTTGTCTCTACCCCCCCTTTTTGTTTTGTCATCCTGTCTTTATGGGCATTACCATCATCTGGGGGGGTAGCAGAGGCACCGGCGACTGAGGGTGCTATATCCCACAGGACCCAGGCCACAGAGTCCACTTACAGTGAGGGCACCACTGGGATGGAGGGCGAGGGGAGCACCACGGTGGAGACTGGAGGGGACAGATTTGCAACAGATACCTCCTCCAATGGAAGCTCCCTGGTTGTGACCACCCCAGCTACAGGTACATCCACCACCCCCCTACCAGAACCGCCCTCCCAGCAGCCCCTCATCGAGTTGCTCCTGCCCACTCACAAAGGAGGGTAGGCATCTGCTTCGCCCCAGGCACCTCAGGCCCTGCCCCAGTTAGCCCTGCTGCCCTGAGTGAGGAGGCTATAGACCTCCATCTCTGTAGGGCATTCAACCATTGTGAATGCCATCCAGGGGCTGGCAGCCCAGATGCAATAATCTAATGCATTCCTGGAGGGCATTCACATTGGATTGGTGGCCCAACAGGCACTGTCCTCTCTGATGGCCACCATTGTCCCTGTTTCTACCTTCCCCCCTCCAACCTCCACTGCCCAGTCCCATTCTCTTCAAATCCAACCACTCCCAAGCACACAGGCAGACAAAGCATACACACAAGACAACAGCCAAGAGTGTCACAGGCAAACACAAGCATCACACTTCATCCCACAGGCACTCACACAAACATCATCCAGTTGCAGACACTCCAACATCCACTATTTCCACTGTCTCCCTCTCTTCCTCCTCCAACACCTCCCACCCAGTTCCGTCCACACCTGCATGCACTCATCATCATCCACTACCAGCATCACCACACCAAGCAGAACACACACCTCACTGGCAGACACCTTCACAACAGCCATACTCACATCCCCTGTGTCCTCTCCGACTGTGTCTGTCCCCCCTCCTAAAATACACAAACACAAGCACTCAGACACCCAACAGTCATCCACCTCACAACAGCATTCAGCCCATGCACCTGACCCAAAAGCAGAAGACAGACACCTCCAACAACCATTCCCTCATCCTCCACTCCCATTCCTCCTCCCTCTTCCCGCCCCAATGTCCCTAAAAACTGTTCCTATCCACCATTGACCTCTTCCTTACCCCTTCCCCTGTCCTGCACATATATGGGCAGGGTAGGAAGACCCCAGCCAAGCACCTCAGCCACACAGTCCACAGGCCCAGTCATCACCACACCCACTGATGTTGGAAAAGGATACAGGCCACATGTCCTGAAGGTGAAGGAGCATGCACCAGGCACCCAAAGAGAAAGAAGCCTGCCCCAGCTGCCAGGAAGACCAAGGTGCCTGCACCAGCAGGCAAGAAGGGAAGGGAGCCTGCCCCAGCTGCCAGGAAGACCAAGGGGAGCCTGCACCAGCAGGCAAGAAGGGAAAGGAGCCTGCCTTATCTGCCATGAAGACCAAGGAGGCTGCAACAGCAGGCAGGAAGACCAAGGGGCCTGGGGCATGAACAGTAACATAGCCACCACCACCAACCATGCTTGTGCAGCTGTCTGAAATTGCAGGGGATGGGCAGGAGCCTCCCCTCACCAGAAGCACCACCACCACCGTGCAGCCGTCCGAGGTTGCAGTGGACGCGCAGGAGCCTCCCCCCACCACCACTGTGCAGCCGTCACCGCCAGAAGACAGCATGTAATCCTGCCTCCTTGGGCTGCTGTGTGGCCTGTCCCTCCAACGCCAGTGGGTATGACACCCATCTGAGAGACTGTGAACTTGCACTCCCCATGATCAAACACAGAGCATGTTGCCACCTCCAGAACAAGTGGGGAAGACACCCACATGGCCATCACTCCCCAGGATCAAGCACAGGGCATGTTGCCCCCTCCAGAACCGGTTGGTAAGACACCCACTTGAGAGACTGTGGCCCATCACTCCCCAGGATCAAGCACAGGGCATGTTACCCCCTCCAGAACCAGTGGGTATGACACCCAGCCGAAAGATTGTGACCTTGCACTCCCTAGGATCAAGCACAGGGCATGTTGGCCCCTCTAGAGCCAGTGGGGAAGACACCGACTTGAGAGACTGTGGCCGTGCATGCCCCACGATCAAGCACAGGGCATGCTGCCCCCTCCTGAACCCATGGGTAAGACACCGACTTGAGAGACTGTGGCCCATCACTCCCCAGGATCAAGCACAGGGCATGTTGCCCTCTCTAGAAACAGTGGGTATGACACCCACTTGAGAGACTGTGGCCTGCACTCCCCAGGATCAAGCACAGGGCACGTTGCCCCCTCCAGAAACAGTGGGTATGACACCCAGCTGAGAGACTGTGGCCTTGCACTTCCCAGGATCAAACACAGGGCAAGTTGCCCCCTCTAGAACCAGTGGGTATGACACCCAGCTGAGAGACTATGACCTTGCACTCCCCAGGATCAAGCACAGGGCACGTTACCCCCTCCAGAACCAGTGGGGAAGACACCCACTTGAGAGATTGGGGCCTTGCACTCCCCAGGATCAAGCACAGGGTAGGTTGACCCTCCAAAACCAGTGGTCTTTTAACATCTCCCGGCTGAGGTGCCCCCATCCCCCTGAGGTGCCTGCCTATTTACCAACTGATGCCCCTGCAGTGTTTTCTCCATGTTGAAGCAGGTGACATGTGTGGCTGTGGACTTTGGCCTGTGGCCATGTGGCCTACAAACATTGTGGACTGGGCTGTGCTCCTTTGTCTGTACATATGTATAAACCTATTATCTTGCCTAACTTATTTTTCCTACTGTGTTGATCTCATTACATTCACTTTTGCGAAATCGTTTTGTCCTTACATAATTCAGCCGAGTTACGGGGTAAAATTATTTTTATAATGCATCTGGTTGTGTGTATGGTGTGTGTGTGGAGTGTGTGTTGTGTGTGTCACTCTTGTTCCCCCCCCTTGTGTCCTAGGCGGCTGTACTCACCTTCATCGTCTTTGCCGGCGTTGGTGTTCGTTGTGGAGCAGAACATAGAAGATCATCAGGAAGACATGCAGTTCTAGTTCCATGGCGGCGTGGTTGTTCCCTGTTTCTCCAATGGTGAGTCCTTTCACTTCTGAGCTCTGTTTCTGCCAGGCTTTTGATGTCGTTGGTACCATCCCAGAAAAAGTGGCGGTTTGCAGGGTCCTAATATGGTGGGTGGAACTTTACTTCCGGCTGGCTGTAGGTGGCTACCGCCGTGGTGCCTGTTGTTTCAGCACTGGCAGTCGGTATGGTACATTGGCTGTCTTTCGGAGATCTTTCTGCCATGGTCATAATTTAGCAGTAGTTAGTGCCAGCCTGTTTGCGGTATTACTGCTACTTTATCACTGACCACCAGGGTCGTAATGAGGGTCCATGTCATTACTTGTGCTGTCTGTGCCCAGAATAAGCAGAGTCATGTTTCTCTAGCTGGATTACTGATGCCTATTCTGTTTCCTTTACTGGCCATGGCATACTGTATCCTTAGACTTTATTGTTGAGTTACCAGTCCTAGTAATTGTAGACTACTTGACTAAAATAGCATATTTCATACCACTGAAGGGACTCCCATCAGCAAAAAAACAGCTGAGGTTTTCACACACACAGTACTTCGCCTACATGGAGTTCCATTTGTGCTTGTTCCAGATCGGGGATCACAATTTCTTTCCATTTCTGTAAGTCTGTGTGTGCATTTACGGAGATCGAAATAAGTGTGTGATCTAATCACTATGCTCAAATGGATGGTCACAAGAAAAGGGTATATTAGTGTCTGTGGCAATTCATTCAATAAGAATTATTAAATTAAAGCTCACATTGGAACAAAGTGCTACGGTCTCTGAGTTTACATAAATTAACAGTATAAATTAATCTTTGGGTTTTTCTCCTTTCTTTTCTACTTATGTTTTCCACCCAAAAATGTTAGACTGTGAAATGCATGTACCTCAGATTGTGGCAGCAGCCCATGAATTATAAGAACACTTAAGTAGGATACATCAAAAGATCCACAAAAGCCTACAACATGCTAAGGATGAATATAAAAAAGTACTGAAACAACACAAAACCCCTAAAAAGGTTTATTCTCCTGGTGAGACAATATGGGTATCCACTAAATATTTGTGTTTAAAAGGGAAGAATACATTTCAGTCCAAGTATGTGGGACTATTACAAATTTATAAAGTAGTTAGTCCAGTAGCCCTGAATCTAGACTCACCAGCATCTCTAAAGGTACATCCTGTTTTTTTCATGTTTCTTTATTGAAGCCAGCGGTAGAAGGACCTAGAATACCCATTGCTCCTCCACCTATTGACATTGTGGACAATTTGGAATATGAGGTGAGAGCAATTTTGGACTTTAAAAAGGTAAGAGGGTGGATGTACAACCTTATTATTTGAGGAAGGATATGAACCTGAAAGTAGATAATATAGTGACTCCTAGTTTTTTTTAATGGGATACAGGTGTTAGCATAGCCTGTGGCTTGCAGACTCGTGCCACCGTCACCCAGTGACTTTTATCCTACTCAGCTTGCTCTGTTTTAGCGCATTTACCTAATTAAGGCTCTCATTACAACCCTGGCGGTTGGTGTTAAAGCAGCTGTAATACCATCAACAGGCCAGCGGTTAAAAAAATTGAATCACGACCATGGCGGAAACCGCCAACACAGACAGCCACTTTAACACTCCGACCGCCACGGCGGTAGAAACAAACACCGTGGTGGTAACCGCCAACAGACAGGCGGAAAACAATGTACTGCCAACTGTATTACAAAAGGCCTATCCGCCACCTTTTCCGGGGGCGGTACCAACGCCATCACAAGCACGGCGGAAACAGTCTTTGGAACGGAAACCACTCACCCCTTGACAACCAATGAGGAACCAGGACGCCATGGAGCCCGAGTTACAGGTGCTACCAATGTTGGTTTACCTCCTCTTCTACCAGGAGCAGCAAAGACGACGGCGACAACCAGGGTGAGTACTGCACCTAGAACACAGGAGAGGGGGGGAGAAAACAGAGAGTGACACACACACACACGCAACACCCCCACTCCACCCTCACCCACAACAACATACACACAAATACATGCATCAACATTACATTTACATCCCGTCACCCCATGGAAGAACGCAAGGACAAAATGAAATGATTGTAACGAGTGTAATCATCGAAAATTCAGATAGGCCAGGATAACTTTAAATCATCAGTATATACAAATATGTACAGCAACTACACAAGTCTGGATAGTGTTCCAATCATTCTCCGTGGACCAGTGGTCCCAAAATGCATGGGCGATGCCCACACATGATACCTGACTCGAAACGGAGAGAACACCACTGGGGCATCAGCTTGAAAATAAACAGGCACGTCAGGGGGAAGGGGAGGAGGGGCACCTCAGCTGGATGAAGGGACAACACCACTGCTCCACGAGGGGGCTCCATGCCCACTGATTGGTCCTGTGGAGTGCAAAGCTACGGTCTCTCAAGTCTCTCAAGTGGGTGGTTTGCCCACTGATTGGTCCTGGAGAGTGCAAAGCAACAGTCTCTCAAGTCTCTCAAGTGGGTGGTTTGCCCACTGATTGGTCCTGGGGAGTGCAAAGCCACAGTTTCTCAAGTTGGTGACATGTTCCACTGGTTCTGGAGGGGGCTTTGTGCCCAGTGTGCTTCATCCTGGCAAGGACTGGGGTAGTGGATGCTCTTCTCCACTGGTTCTGGAGGGGGCTTTGTGCCCATTATGCTTCATCCTAGCAAGGACTGGGGTAGTGGATGCTCTTCTCCACTGGTTCTGGAGGGGGCTTTGTGCCCAGTGTGCTTCATCCTGTCAAGGTCTGGGCTAGTGGAGGCTCTTCTCCACTGGTTCTGGAGGGGTCTTTGTGCCCAGAGTGCTGCACATGCAGTGTGGCATGTCCCATTTCCTCACCTGGGAGTGTGTGCCACGAGATTGCCTGGGAACAGGTAGCATGATACTCCATGGAGCCAGAGACACACTCCTCCCTGCTGTGACTTTGCCTGCCACCTGCTGGAACTAACAGTGCTGGGTGTGGTGCCTCATGTATGCTGTTCAGGGTCCAGGACATCTCCTGCAGCCTCTGACGGCTGTCCACTGGGAATGTTTGCAATGTCGGCTGTGGTGGCACTGTGTGCACATCGGGGGGCTGGTGGCGGTGGTTGCGGCGGTGTCTGTGGCGGAGATGCTGCCGGTGGTGCATGTGTCAGCACCTGTGGAGGGAGACAGCAGGACGACTCCTGCAGCCTCGGATGGCTGCCCACTGGGGATGATGCTGGGGACTGTTGCTGAGGCAGCAGACGTGCAGGTGGCGGTGCAGGTGGCGGTGCAAGTGACGGTGTCCACCGCCGTACAGGTTGCTGTTCTGTTTGCCAGATGGGTTGACACTAGTGCCTCCGCCGGAGGCTCCATGCTCTGTGCCATGCCCTGCCCCATAGCCTTGTGTCCCTTCCCCACCTTGGATGTCGCTGCTGGGCCCTTGGCACTGTCCCCTTTTGGCTTGGAGGAGGCCTTGCTGGGTGGTTGGTGCGGCTTTTTCCTACGGCATATGGGCCCTTTCTTCATGTTGGCCGGTCACAGAATGGGCTGATCCTTGGCCTCGCTAGGTGGCACACTGGCTGCACTGATGGGTGCCGCCCGCGATGTTACAGGACTTGCTGAGACCACAAAGCTGGAGGATTTGGTGGCTGAGGTGCTGGGCTGGGACGTGGACATCCTCGCGCTAGGGGAAGGGTGGGAGTGGAGGTGTAGGGAAGAGGTCAATGTTAGCCAGGAAAAGGTTTTTAGACACACTGGGACGGGAAGATGGAGGGGGTTTGGGAGTGGAGGAAGAGGCAGTGGTTGTAGGAGGTATATGTCTGCTGAATTTGGTGAAGGTGCATGGGCCGGAGGCTGTTGGGAGGTGGATGGCTTTTGGGTGGGTGTGTGCCTGTGTTTGTATAGTTTGGGAGGAGGGCTCACAGACACACTGGGAGAGGACACAGGGGACGTGTGCATGGTAGGGGGGTGGTGAGTGCAGGTGAGCGGTGTGTGGTGATGGGCGTGTTGGTGATAGAGGTAGTGGCTGAGGATGTATTGCATTCAGGTGTGAGTGGAGACGAGACAGGGAGGGAGGAGAAGGACGTGGAGGGGGCCACAGTGGAAGCAGTGGATGTTGGTGTGTCTGCATGGGTCTGGTGCTTGTGTGAGTGCCTGTGGGATGTGTGGGGCTTATGTTTGCCATGTCCACTCGTGTGTTGATGAGTGTACATGCTGGTCTGATGGTGTGCTTGGGATAGGCTGAGGTAGAGGGTATTGGGTCTGGGTAGTGGAAGTTGGAGAGGGGAGGCTGCCATCAGTGCTGAGGCCAGAGCCTGAAATGCTCTCTGTTGGGCTGCCACGCCAAAATGAATGCTCTCCAGGTATGCATTTGTTTGCTGCAAATGCCTCTTGACACCCTGGATGGCATTCAAACTGGCTGATTGCCCAACAGTGAGGGATCTCAGGAGGTCAATAGCCTCCTCACTGAGGGCAGCAGGACTGACCGGGGAAGGGCCTGAAGTGCCTGGGGCGAAGGAGATGCCCACCCTCCTTGGTGAGCGGGCACAGGAAACTCAATGAGGGGCTGCTGGAAGGGCGGTGCTGGTAGGGGGGGTGGCAGCAGTACCTGTTGTTGCAGTGGGCACGGAGGTGCCCGCCACCGCAAGGGAGCTCCCATCAGAGGAGTCGCTGTCGCTGGTGTCTGCTCCTGTCCCCGTTGTGGAGCTCCCCTTGCCCTCCCTCCCACTGGTGCTTTCAGACTCTGTAAATTCACCCTCCTGGGCCATGTGGGTTGCAGCTTCCTCCTGCTCCGGTGCCAATGCTCCTCCACCAGATGATGCTAATGCACACAAGGACAGGGTGACAAAACAAAAAGGGGGCAAAAGACAGAAGACACACGTGGTCAATGCCTGCAAAACCACTACCGTTGGTGAACACAACACACAGGGAGCAGCCCTATGCACTAGCCCATGCACTAACAGTGCAGGGGAAAAGCACATGCCCATAGTGGACTCTGCCTGGACCCATTTGATGAACAGCTGGAACCCACAGGAGCCTGACTAGGTATAGAGGGCCACTACCACCTTTGGGGTTGGAGTGGCACTGAGCCTGCAAAACAATGGATCTACCTCAGCGCATCTGCCCTGGCCTAGGGGAACCCACTGCCCACTTCCCCCACCCAGACTCCTCGTAAATCCCGCAGAATCAGTTCAGGCAACGCGGTGAGAATCTGGAACTCACTTCCGCCTCAGCTTCGGACCACCACCTCTTCCCAGGCCTTCAAAACTGACCTCAAAGCTCTCCTCCTTCAAAGACACTTCCAAATTTAATTCAAGCCCTCTATTTTCTGAAGGAAGTCCTTCCATTATAGGAAATTCTGTTCTCCATGCCTATAGAAGTGCCTTCCCAGGGTGTTTTTGTGTTTTGAGTGTCTGCCATTTAGTGCAGTTTTATACCTCTACCTGTATTTTGTACTCTTTTGTATCATGCACACGGCACCTTTCCTTTTACAACGTATCATTTGCTACCTCTTATATCTTGTTTGCTTTTGATACATGCACAACGGCCACCACTGCCTCATGTAACGTAACTATTGTTTTAGTGTTTTGAGTGTCTACCATTTATTGCTCTATTTTTTTTTTTTTCCTCTACTCGTACTTTATTTGCTCTTGTAACCTGCACACGTCACTTTTTCCTTTCATATTGCCTCATGTAATGTAACGTTTGCGTTTGTAACAGGCTCACTTGTAATTCCTCTCCTCTTGTATCTTTACTTTGCCTATTGTGAAGCGCTCTGACACCTTCGGGTAAAGTCCGCGCTATATAAAAACGCATTAAATAAAAAAAAAAAAAAAATACTCACCCCCTTGTGGCTGCTGTGATGCCCTCAAGCGCCCATCCAACTCAGGATAAGCCACCGCCAGGATCCTGTACATCAGGGGGGTCATGGTGCAACGGGCACCCCTTCCACATTGGGAGGCCATCCCTCGCTGGGCCTCCACTGTCTTCTTGCTCCAGCGGCGCAGGTCCTCCCATCTTTTGCAGCAGTGGGTGCTCTGTCTATGGTAGACCCCCAGGGTCCGCACTTCCTTGGCGATGGCATGCCAAATACCGTTCTTCTGGTGGGCACTGAACTAGAGGAATAGTGAAGTAAGAATGGATGTTACTTCCCGTCTGGTTCTTCTCACTCATCGCCCACAAACCGCCCACCCTGGCCCAGAAAAAAAACATACACTCACCATCCTCACATGCTGGCCTGTGCTCCCCCCTGTCTCTTCCATCCACGTCACTCCATGCATCTCATATGTCATCCACCATGCACACAGTTTACTCACCTGTTTGTCTGGAGGACCGTAGAGTACCGTGTACTGGAGAGGACCCCATCCACCAGTTTGTTCAACTCCTCCGCAGTGAAGGCAGGGGTTCTTTACCCAGACACTGCAGCCATTGTCGCTTCCAGACTCAGGTCACAGCAGCACTTGCAGTGTAGGTCCTCTCCTGTTGAAGGTCAGGTATCAATTGAGGGAACAGATAGAAAATGGCGGTCACGTCTGCGGTGGTGCGTACCGTCACCGCCGGCGTACATCGTCATTGGCTCCTGGAACCTATAGGGCCCAATGATAACCAATGCTGAATTGCGCAGCGGTCTTCGACCGCCTACCACGATGCTGCACAATGCCAGCGCAGTTACCACATTTCCCCTTGTCCCTCCTTACAGGTCAGACAGCCGCCATTTCAGGGGGCCACATGGCAGGCCAACTAACTGCGTCACAGCACTTTTGGCGAGGAATACGGACAGACAAAGGCACACACTGATTATATCACGATTTTCCTAAAAAGCCTTGTGAAACCAATGTGGTGTATGACCCTCTGCTCACCCTTCTCCTCCATAGGGCACATCTGCTGGGGCAGGTAATGAGATGGCAGCATCCTCCGGTATACAGACCCCTGGTGGACCTGTCGACAATGGAAGACAGACACATCATTATCACATACAGACTTGATCGTGCCACAATCCAGGAACTGTGTGCCGAGTTGGAGCCAGACCTGATGTCAGCTATTCGCCATCTGACAGGAATCCCCCCTCTAGTGCAGGTCCTGTCAGTACTCCATTTCCTGGCCAGTGGTTCCTTTCAAACAACAGTGGCCATGGCATCAGGAATGTCACAGCCAATGTTCTCTAACGTGTTGTCTAGAGTGTTTTCTGCCCTGCTGAAACAGATGTGCAGCTACATCGTGTTCTCTCAGGTGGAGGATTTGCACACAGTGAAAGGTGACTTCTATGCCCTCGGACATATCCCCAACATCATTGGTGCTGTTGAATGTACACATGTGGCATTTGTCCCACCCGCAGGAATGAGCAGGTGTACGGAAACCGCAAAAGCTACCATTCCATGAATGTGCAGATGGTATGTTTGGCAGACCAGTACATCTCCCATGTGAATGCCAAGTATCCTGGATCTGTGCATGACGCTTACATTTTGAGGACTAGCAGCATCCCTTATGTGATGGGGCAACTCTAGAGGCACCGGGTGTGGCTAATAGGTGAGCCCAAGGTCCTAATACAGTTGACATAGGTGTCTGGGTATGGGAGACTCCCTAAGTGTTGGAGGCTGTCTAACAGTTGTCCCTCGATATTTGCAGATGACACTGGTTACCCCAACCTGTCATGGCTACTGACCCCAGTACGAAATCCCAGGACAAGGGCAGAGGAACGCTACAATGAGGCACATGGGCGAACTAGGAGGATAATAGAGTGCACCTTCGGCCTCCTGAAGGCCAGATTCCGGTGTCTCCATCTGACAGGTGGCTCCCCGTACTAGTCACCGAAGAAGGTGTGCCAGATAATCGTGGCATGCTGTATGTTGCACAACCTGGTTTTGCGACGCCAGGTTCCTTTTCTGCAGGAGGGTGGGCCTGATGCTTGTCTTGTGACAGCTGTGGACCCTGTGGACAGAGAAGAAGAGGAGGCAGAAGAAGAAGATATAGACAACTGAAACAACATAATCATGAAATACTTCCAGTGAGACACAGGTAAGAGGATGGAACTGCTTCGCATATATCATACTACTGTAGGACATTGCATAAATCTGCCTTTTTACCTCTGTGTATGGACCCTGACATGTCACTTTACCTTTAAATTTCACAGATCTGGGTCCCACTTTGTGCCCTCTGCTATGTTTACTGCTGCCCAACAACTGTGTAACATTGGTGTGTGAACCTGGACATCGACATTGTTATATTTCTGAGAGGTTGCAATTACACATTTGTGAAAGTACAGACTGACTCCAGATTGATTTGTGATTCAAGGGTGTTTATTTCTGTGCTAATAAGTGGAGGGGGTGTGCAATGGGCTGGGGCCATGGTGAAGGAACGTCCATGGTAGAGTTCAGTCTCTTGGTCTCACAGGTGCATTGTCCGGGGGCATAGGAAGTGAAGTAATGGCAGTTCAAAGTTGTCTGGATGACAAAGTGGGACCAAAGGGTGACAATCAGGAGGGTCTTATTTCATGGCCCGGGTCTTGGCAATGTTCTCTGTCTTGCGCCTGGATCTCAGGGACCATTTGTGGGGTGGTTTTCCTCCTGCAGTGGGTGGGGTGCTGGTGGCCTGTTGTTCCTGTGGCGGGACCTCCTGTCCACTAGTGCCAGTGGAGGTGGAGGGCTGTTAATCGTTCAGGCTAGTGTCAGGGGCCCGTTTGTGTGCCACTGTGTCCCTCATGGTGTTGGGCAGGTCTGCCAGCACCCCTGCAATGGTGACCAGGGTGATGTTGATGGACTTCAAGTCCTCCCTTATCCCCAGGTAGAGTTCCTCCTGCAGCCGCTGGGTCTCCTGAAACCTGGCAAGTACTGTGACCATGGTCTCCTGGGAATGATGGTATGCTCCCATGATGTTGGAGAGTGCCTCGTGGAGAGTGGGTTCCCTGGGCCTGTCCTCCCCCTGTCACACAGCAGTCCTCCCAGTTTCCCTGTTATCCTGTGCCTCTGTCCCCTGAACTGTGTGCCCACTGACCCCAGGTCCCTGATTGTCTTGGGTTGGTGGGTTTGCTGGGGTCCCTGTAGTGGTTGACATACTGCTGATTGACGTGTCCTGGGGACAGAGGGATGGGCCCGCTGGGTGGGTGCTGTGCTGGAGTTTCCTGAGGGGGGAGGCTCTGTGGTGGTTTGTGACAGTGGCAGGGGAACCGACTGTCCAGAGGTCCCTGATGGGCCGGGCTGGTCATCTTGATCAAGACGTGCAGAGCTGCTGTCGTGACTGTGGGCCTCTTCTGTGGGGGGACTGGATATGTGTGGCACCTCCTGTCCGGTGACATTGGGTAGGGGTCCTGTTGACGTGTAAATGCATAGTTATTGTATCTGTGTGTGCCATCTTGTGCATTGGGTGAGTTACACTCTACTCCTGTGCTTGCATTGTTGTGTTTGCCATTGTGTGATTAGTGTTTTGGAGTCTGTGTGGGTATCTGCACTGGACATGCTTTGGTAATGGGTGTCCATGCTTTGGTGTTGCATGCAGGGCTTGGTATTGGGATGGGTGGGTTGTGATAGTGGGGCATATGTGAGGTGTTGGAGTGATGGGGTGAGGGTGAGGGTGGGGGTATGTGATGGCATGCAGGTGGGGGGATATGGTAGTTAAGATATGACTTACCAGAATCCAGTCCTCCTGCTACTCCTGCAAGGCCCTCAGGATGCAGTATTGCTAAGACTTGCTCATCCCATGTTGTTAGTTGTGGGGGAGGAGATAGGGGTCCACCGCCACTCCTCTGTATTGCTATATGGTGTCTGGATACCACGGAACGCACCTTCCCGCGTAGGTCGTTCCACCTCTTCCTGATGTCCTCCCGTGTTCTTGGGTGCTGTCCCACTGCGTTGACCCTGTCGACGATTCTCCGCCATAGCTCCATCTTCCTAGCAATGGAGGTGTGCTGCACCTGTGATTCGAAAAGCTGTAATTATTTCCTCCACCATGACCCTGAGCTCCCCCTCAGAAAACCTGGGGTGTCTTTGGGGTGCCATGATTTGGTGTGGGTAATGTGTGAGGTGATGTTTGTTGTGCTGTGTGATGTGTTGTGTTGGGGTGTGTTGTTTGAAGTGCATGGATGTTGTATGAGTGATGGTGTTGTGTGCTTGTGAATGCTGGTGTAGTGTTTGCTATTCTCTCTCATTGCTTCTTCACAAAAATGTTATGAGGGGTTTATTGTGTTGTGAGTGTGGTGCGTGTATATGTATCAGGTGTGTGCATTTCGAATTTTCCAATGTGGTTGTGTTTTGTAAGTGTATGTGTATTTTGTGTACCGCCAATGGATTACCACGGTTGAAAGACCGCCGCGTTGATTTGTGGGTCGTGATAGTGTGGGCGTATTCTTGTTGGCGTGAGTTTTGGTATGGCCAGTTTATCACTGACCTTTGGTGTGGCGGACTTGTGTGGGTGTCTGTATTGTGGCGGATTAGGAGATGTGGGTTGTAATACCTGAAGCAGATATCCGAGAGGATTTACCGCCAGGGCTGTAATGTGGGCCTAAATCTTTTAAGATGGCTGCCTTGTTTTGAGTTAGGCCCATGTTTTAGTTTGCGTTATCAGTGTCACTGCGCAAAGGCGTCAAGATCAAGCGACAAAGACAAACCAACTGTGGGTGTTTACTTTAGGTACTTTCCCTTTTCATGCTTTTGATGGAATTGTTTACAATAATTACTGTCCCAAGCACATGTTGCTATTCACTGTTTGGGAACAAACCTATGTCAGGGGTCCAAGTAGATCTATATAAATACTCCTCACTTTAACAGATAGCCGAGGGATTCCGACCAGATGCCATAGCTGCCATCAATGCTGCACATCGCCTTGACGCAGACCCAGTCTTCATGTCCCCATGGAGTCTAAGCTAGAGACCTCATTCCAAGGTAACGAGGGTTGTGGTCTCTTCTCATGGACATGGCATTGGCAGATTGAGGTTTAACATACGTAGCTCTCTTTTAGGTTAGACGTTAGACCTAAAATGCAATGCTAGAGTATTAGGACATATCATACACTTCATGTTGTTTTATGATATTGCAAGATGGTGGGGGTCTTTGTATTAATGAATCTTGTCTTTACCATTCCGTTTCTTGCACTGTTCACTATCCTGATCATTGCAGCCCATGCAACTTATCGCAGAATGCAATTTTGCTAAATAAAACCTACAGAAACTTTACTGCATCTTCTTCATTTCCTGTGTTTGAATGAGACATGTTGTTAATGTGAGAAAGGGGTAATCTCAGTTTAACCATGACGCTCCCTGAGATGTCACACTCTTGAGTCCATGCGTAAAGGCTGCCACTAGTCACCTTTTACTGCTTTGGGTTTTTGGTGAGGTACTGCTTGTGAGCCGGAAGGGTTGGGACCACAGTTGCGTTTTGTTGTAGGACTGGCATAGTCACCTACGAACATAAGTACTGTCACCCTTAAACCAACAGTCTTGCCTAGAGTCTGGCACCGCCAACGATGGTGTATAGGCACTAATTTACAGATACACTGATTATCACTGACTCACATACTACATGTACCCTAAGTACCATTACACGGAGAAGTTCGAGGTCTTGGGGAAGATCTTCCTCATCTGAACAGGGACCACCTAATTAGTCTGTAGGTTGTTGGAGCTCGAACTCATAAAAGGACTTTACTCCCCACTTAGTGTTCAATTTCTTTACTCATTTTTACATTATTGCTAACGCCATAGATATTCCTGAGAATGCTAGACAAGTTTTAACTTTACATTTAGTAGCGCACAGCTTAGCTGCAGAGGGCAGGGATGTTACATTCATAGTAGAAGCTAGCGAAGCTTACGAAACAGAAATATTCTATTCTTGGGTCACATTTCCTGCACAAAACAGCAGATCAGACACATTCCACACACATAACATTGCGAACGTACCTCAACCCCTACCACATATAATACAACGTGTGAGATTAGGGGCCAGATGTATCAAAGGGTTTTGCCCATTCTGTGTCTATGGAAAAATGTGTTTGTACATATGGCCCTAGGTCCTTTGGGTAATGATGGACCAACGTGGCCAATGTTTGCCACATACACACCTCACCCAGGTATTCAAAACATGCAGGCAGCAGACCGCGAGACTTATATCTTGAATTTGTAATACTTTACAGACGACTAGTTCAGTTCATAATGCGAACCTTGAACACAACATCAGCACGTCCAGCACCACCAGCACCTTCTGGATACCAATTGGCTACTGGGATTAATCAAAATCGTTTTTGCTGTGACTGTGTGAATTCCCTTGCTAGTTTGTGGCTCCCCCCCCTTTCCCCCCCCCTGCCCCCCTTTTTTTCACCCCTATTCTTAGTAAAAAGACTACATAAATCTTTCAGAGTGTGGTTTTAGGAGACTGTTTTTTAATCTGTTTGTGTGAATTAAATTGTGCTTAAAAGCTGTCTGCCCCCCTGTATTTTTTTTGCCTTAAAAAAGCCCGATTTTAGAGTGTGCGCCCAGAACTATTGCAGTGTTTGTCTCTTAAACAATCTCCCCCTTACCTGAAAAGTAGACTCTGCTAGCTTGGAAGTGTGGATTTAGCCTGTCTGTATCCAAGGAGATACTGAATAGAGCAGCAATAGCCTCCCCCCAGGCCACAGGGACTGGACTTTAGTTAACTTGCTCCTTATATAGGTTCCTCGTGGTTGTTGCATATGCTGTTGTGATTGGTTTTTGGGAGATGATGTTTTATTGGTTGCTAGCTCCAGAGATGCATTTTATGATTGGTGGATAGGGCTGGGATTCTGATTGGCTGTTGGTTCTAGGGTTGTGATTGGTGGATAGGGCAAGGATTTCTGATTGGCTGTTGGTTCTAGGGCTGTGATTGGTGGATAGGGCTAGGATTCTGATTGGCTGTTGGTACTAGGGCTGTGATTGGTGGATAGGGCTGGGATTCTGATTGGCTGTTGGTTCTAGGGCTGTGATTGGTGGATAGGGCTAGGATTCTGATTGGCTGTTGGTTCTAGGGCTGTGATTGGTGGATAGGGCTAGGATTCTGATTGGCTGTTGGTTCTAGGGCTGTGATTGGTGGATAGGGCTAGGATTCTGATTGGCTGTTGGTTTTAGGGCTGGGGCTGTGATTGGGGGTCAGGAAATAGGGCTGTGACTGGTGATTAGGGCTGGGCCTCCCATTAATTGGCTAAATCAGGGTTTAAAATTGGATTGGCTAGGGTTAGGACCAGCTTCTTATTGGCCAGTAGGGCTATAAAAGGCTAGGATTCAGAGCGTCTCAGCCCGGGCGTCGAGGCAAAGGGCGGAGAGGACAAGGGCAGCTGTCTGTTTGGGCCTGTTCGGGACAGGTAGGGACTAGGGACTAGGGCCAGAAATGCTGCCCAATTCCCATTCCACAAGGAATGGTTTCTGCCCCAACACATCCCTCAACATGCAAACACATTATCTGCAAAGATATCCAACTCATGCATCACAAACTGACCACAGACATATTGCATTGCCCCACCACCCAACACAATACCCTACATACAACACATATACACATACACCCCATAACTACTACAGTCAAACACCTTCATACTCACAGCAAACACTACTCTGTCCCCTCCCACTAACACTACCTGCCACCGCCCACACAATACAAAACTACAACATACAATTCTCTCAGTTTCAGTCTCCCAGATACACACTCTCTACACATACTAACCAAAAACACTATCCGCTGTTCGCTTCACACAGACCGCCTGAACTCATAACAATGCCAAAACCCTGCCTTCAAACATATCTTCTACACACACTCTTCCCCTCTGCTCACCAATTACACACAACCATACAATCCCCATATTTCATTCCACCACACATATTACCTCTTCCAGTCATCTCAACTAATACTTATCTCCCTGACACACATCCATCACCTCATATACACCTCATACATTCATCTCCAAAACACATCAACACCCCATCTAACACTCAAATTCCACTTAACAGCACTAACTCACATACAAGTCCCTCACCAAAAACAACTACACCAATAGCCCCTCTCATTATTCCACAAAAACAATACCAACCACAAACATCAGCACATCAAAGCAACACAAACTTACATTACACTCATCATCATACCCACTCTCACCCCCAAGACTACACAAAGGATACAAATTCCATCCTATCTCCACCCCTACCCCCCCACTCTTCACAAACACCTACCACAAGCACCCCATCCCAGCAACCTTCATTCAGTCGCCTCTCCTCCATTGCACAATTTAGAGCCTTACATCATGATCCACATGCTCCGCCACCACCCCTAACCCATACTCCATCCACACTAAACAAACGCAAACAAAATAAAAAACAGGACACTCATAGCAACCTCGCATCCCCTTGTTTGTTTCATAATAAAACTACCCTACAAAAAACACTACACTCCTCATGGCTCTCTCAGCCACCAAGTTCACCACCCACACACACAGACCCAACAAAATGCCTCCTTAACCTGCTGGAAGAGGAACACTATGTTGAAAAGCAAGACTATTGTGAGCCTCAAACAGTTAACACAACTAGCAACTCTCCTGCTTCAAGCTCACATTATACTACTTACCCTTCTACTAAACAAAACAACACTACCACAAACACACCCTATCTAAACTGCCAGCTCATAAATGCTCGATCACTCTCAAAAAACAAGCACCACATCTACGACCTTCTCACAGACACACAACCTGACTTACTATTCATTACGGAAACCTGGTTGGGAGATGACATGGCACCAGTATTGCACAAAGCCCTTCCTCCAGGCTATCAAACCATCACACAAAACCGTATAGGCAAGAGAGGAGGTGGACTAGCTATTATATTCAAACAGGCAATAATCCTCAGTAAAACAGACAACATCTCCATACAAGGTTGTGAAGCCCTCCTTACCAGATGCCACCCTACTCCAACTTCCACCTGTAACTTTCTCCTCCTTTACAGACCTCCACCTAACAACTCCACGTTCCCAGATGCCTTTCTTGACATAGTCTCAAACCTTATTACACTATACTCCAATCTATGCATTCTTGGGGATCTAAACATTTGGTTTGACAAACCCAATATGCCCCATCCAAAAGCTATCACCACTGGCCTACTCACATTGAATCTACATCAGATTGTACACAATCCCACACACATCGCTGGTCACATCCTAGATGTAATTTTTGCTAAGCCTGAACTTGTTACTATTCATAGCATCACACCAACCACCTGGTCAGACCACCATCTGATAACTTTCCGACAGACAACTCCACAAATCAACACACCCCACAACCACTTACATACATACACCTATCGGCCATGGAGAAAACTCAATTTGGATCAATTAGAAACACAACTAACAGCAAACACAGATATAGATACAATCAATTCTGTACCTAAACTTTATGAGTGGCTACAGGAAGCTTTTGATGTCCTAATACCACTCAGAAAAACTAAACATGACAAAAGAAAACCAACACCTTGGAGAAACACAGAACTTAAAAAGATAAAGAAACAAATCAGAAAGTTGCAGCGGACCTGGCTCAAAACAAACAATAGTCAAGACAAACTGCAGCTACACAAACTTAACAGGATATACAAATCATCAATCAAAAAAGCTAAAAAAAGATACTACTCAGACAGAATTCTAAATGCTCAATCTACAACCAAGGAATTTTACAAAATTCTCAATGAATTTCGAAAACCCACATGCATGGAAGGAAGTCATCCCACCACTCAAGATTTCACAAACAAATTGGCAACGCACTACACAACCAAGGCAGAGACATTGGACTCCTATTTAAAACAGAAGAAAACCATCAGCACCAACCCCTTTACTAAAATACCCTTTAAGAATAAACCATCCCAACCTCTACAGTCCTTCAAACAAATATCCCAGGATGAATTTATGGATTTGGTCAAAGCAAGCAGACCTTCTGGTTGCCCTTGTGACCCTTGCCCACCACAGATCTTCAAGAACATCCTGCTATCTACTTCCGCTGCCACACCTGTAAGAAGAATCATCAACAACTCTTTAACTTCAGGAACTTTTCCTACAGACCTGAAAAAGGGATACATACGACCATTATTAAAGAAAACAAATCTAGACCCGCAAGACCCCAACAACTACAGACCTATCACAAATGGACCTTTCCTCGGCAAATTGATAGAAAGAGCAGCATTCGCCCAGATGTCACAATTCATTGAAGACAATTCTATACTTTCAGACTTCCAAACTGGTTTCCGCCCAGGAAGAAGCACTGAATCGGCACTCATGGCAATCTGGGACGATCTTAAAAACACAGTTGACCGAAATGGAGTTGCTGCACTACTTCTCTTGGACCTCTCAGCTGCCTTTGATACGGTTGACCATGACACCCTAACTCAAAGACTCCACGAAGCCGGCATACAAGGGATTGCGCTCAACTGGATTACTTCCTATCTCCAAAAAAGAGCAAATATCATCCACTCACCCCCCTCTCATCCGAACCCTACCTCACAAAAACAGGGGTCCCCCAAGGGTCAATCATCTCACCTTTGCTTTTTAACATCTACATGATATCTTTACAAGAACTGATCAATGATTTCCATCTCACATGCTACAACTATGCAGATGACACACAAATACTACTTCAATTAGAAGACCCCAAAAACATTGAAAACTCTCAAATCTTCAGTTGCCTCAGAGCCGTTGATCAGTGGATGGATGACCTGGAGCCATCTCAAACTAAATACCTCCAAAACTGATATACTCATATGTGGTGACTGGAAACATTATGACCCTCTGTGCGTCTGGCCTGACGATCTCGGACCACCTCCTCAATTATCCAAGGAAGTGAAAAACCTATGAATCACCATGGATTCCAAACTAACTATGAATGCCCAAGTAGACAAATTAGCACGCACAAACTTCATCACCTTAAAGACTTTACGATGCATTTTCCCTCACCTCGGATTTCCACACAAGGTGCAAGCTACTATCTCACTTGTATTATCCAAACTGGATTATGCCAATAGCCTCTACCATGGATCATCTCTATCTGTTATGAAAAAACTACAACGTATCCAGAATTCCGCAGCAAGACTACTACTACATATAAAGCCGCAAGCCCACATCTCCCCTGCCTTGAGAGCACTACACTGGTTACCCGTTACCAGAAGATGCACTTTCAAGCTGCTTTACATGGAACAGGACCGCTTTTCATCAGAAAGAAAATTACCAAATACATCCAACAAAGAACCCTCCGCTCAAGACTGGCACCCCGCCTTAGTACACCACCATACAAGAAAAAGACTGTAGGTGGTACATCCTTCTCCGTCCAAGCAGCCAAACTATGGAATTCATTACCCCCAACTATAAGAGCCACAGATAACTTTCTTGTTTTCAGGAAACTACTCAAGAGTTGGCTCTTTCCTTCATAACCACCTTTTTCAAACAACTATGAACTGCATATGCCTATGTGGATAATTATTTTTTTCAGATTATATGTATATTTCTATTTATTTATAGTTTCTTTGGAAACTAAAGCAAGGCTGTGCGCTCAGAGATCCCATAGCAGAAAAGATTTAGAATCCATCCTGGAGGTGAACTGATGATGTACTGGAGCGTAATCTGTATCTGACTGAGACGCGCGGGTTTCTATCTTCCTCTGCTGGAGACACAGAGTAGAAGGTTCTCCCTTTATAAAGCACCTGTAAGCTCCGCCCGCTGAGCCACGCCCCTGTCCACCCTCGAAGTAGGTAAAGGAATTCCCGCCTTTTACCACGATGATGGACAGCTTTCCAAAACGACCCCAATGCGTTTACCGCCGATTCCGGTGGTGCGTTTGTTTGATGCTCAGAAGCACAAGGACATCTCCACAAAGACGCACTAGTAACAATCACATTGCCAAAAGCACACAAGGTTGCTGGAGACGTTTAGCCCGTGGCCCATCACGTACCCTTAGTGTACAATATAAACGGGGCTTATAAAAACATGCTAGGTTAAGCTTACTGACATACTCGTAGAAAATACTCCGGTTGGGTAGGCCACGATGCTCATTTTACAGAAACTAAACCAATAACAATAAAAATACACACACACTCTTTTAAACCTGTCTGACTAAGTATTTTTACCCATGATTCTAATTATGTATTGTATGTGCATATGTGTGTGTATTCATGTGTGTGTGTGTATAAATATATATATATATGTGTATGTATGTTTATATGTTGTTTCTGTGCCTGGCATGTTTGTGGATCATTGCATGGGTTGTTATACTAGATATCTATGAATTTCTGCTCTCTTTTTATCACACTTATCTACTCATCACTCTTATGTCATGTCTCTATCAAACTATCCTCCATTCTCACTCGGACTCATCCCAAATCCCTTCGACCACTTTCATCTCCTAAATATCTATGCCTAAGCTCTTCCCTCCAATTCCACATCTAACTCACCAAACCTCACTCTACCTCTGTGACCTCCCACACAACCCTACTAAATTCTCCTGCATTCATCTCACCCTGCTACTATGCTCTCCCTAACCCTTCCACATCCTCTTTCTCCTCCGCTCCCCTTTTATTCATCTCAAGCCTTTGGATTGAGTAAATGAAGGATAAACTCCCAACTAACACTTCTGGATTTCTTTCCTCCTCCACCCCTCCATTACTCCAGTCAATCTAACTAACAAACTCTCATATCCGCAACTCAAACTAACTCATAATAATACTAAAACTGTACTCCTTATTTAAATTATACTAATCCATCACTAATTCTTGTTGGGTACCGGAGTAGCGTGCTACTCATCGAAAAGCGCTTCGACGCCTCGTCAGGGGTAGTAAGCGCTATATAAATACGATTACAATTACAATTACAATTACAATAATGGCGTCTCTGCTCTCACAAAGTCCCGGGAAATGGCCCTGAACTATGTGGGCGCACCTTTGCTAGTGCAAGGGTGCCCTCACACTTAGTAACTTTGCACCTAACCTTCAGCGAATGAAGGTTAGACATGTAGGTGACGTATAAGTTACTTAAGTGCAGTGAAAATAGCTGTGAAATATTGTGTGCATTATTTCACGCAGGCTGCAAAAGCAGTCCTGCATAAGGGTTTGTCCGAGCTCCCTATTGGTGGCAAAATAAATCTCTTGGAACCCCAATGCCCTGGGTATCTAGGTACCCATCAACAAAGCTTTATTCGGTCAACAGGCCATCAAAGCAGCACAATAATAAATAATCATAATATATAAACATATAAAAAACAATACACTCCCAGTTAAAACAATTAAATTGCAAATCCACTTTAAAACACAATTACCCAATAAAAGTTCATAAATCAACCACATCACTCCCTATTTTCAAAACATGTTGCGTATATGCCATGCTGCTACTAAAAACTTACTAACTGCAATAATTAATGCACTAGACCAATGATATTTTAAAATCCTCAATGCTTTCGCACATTTGTTCATCCCCATTTCCCAACAAATTGGACGAATCCATTTGGACCTTGGGGATGAATAAGCAGGGCAAAAAAATATGAAATGTTTGTCTGTTTCTGGGGCACCGCCACACACAGGACATATTTCGGAGGTAACAGTATGTCCCTAACCACTCGTCAGAGACTTCAGGGGCAAAGACCCAAAACGAAATCTGGCTATAATCCTATGCCTAAAAGGTCAGGTATCACATCTAGATAAGATTCAAACTGTGGGTACCATTTAAAATCAATAAAACAATTGGTTAATCTGCCAAGGGATTAGCAGCAAATATAGTAATTCCTCACATGTGACCAATATACAGATTTCAGAACTTTTATATGGAATTTCTCTAAAATACGGGGATTCTCGCAGAAGTCTCTTAAGCCCAAAGTGTTGAACCAATTTGATACATGCTTTACCCAAGGGATAGAGGCTGAGTTGGGCCTCCCTAGCAAATCAAGAAGTGAGGTCTTAAAAATCTCCAGTTCAGGAACAATCCAAAGCCTTACCCAATGTAATAAGGGTCTTAGGACAATTATATCGGCTATTCAATTTAAACCCAGGTCTAAAAATATTGGGATCAGTGGAGTACTACGGGGGCACGCAACCAAAGCCCTTGCTAAATTATTCTCACCCACGGTTAGTCTATTACTTTTGGTTGGTCCCCATACTTACGCACCATAGACAGCAGCACCCTGTGCCTTAGCCACATAAATCTTAATCGCTGGAGATACAATTTTAGAGGTCGAGCGCAAAATAGAGGCCTCTCTATGTTGTAGAAGACCCACACTTTTATTAATCTGATCCTCCCAACACAATTTGCTAGATAACCTCACACACAGATAATCAAATGTGCTGACCTTTTTCAAAGGGACTCCATTCAATATGATGGTACATTTCTTTTTGCGTGGTCCCGAATGGAATACCATCAATTTGGTTTTATTAAAATTCAACTCCAGGCCATAATTCTGACAGAATAGATTAAATCTATCGACAAGGGTTTGAAGCCCCATTGGTGTCTTTGAGATCAGAAGTGAATCATCAGCAAATAGAAGAATACAGATTTTCTGGGCATTTAGGGTGGGGGCATCATTCAGGTAGGAAAGCATATCCTGTACCATCTCATTAATAAAAAGAGAAAGAAAGAAAGGGGCTAGAACACAACCCTGGTGAACTCCCCTATGAATAGGGATTTTTCCAGTCAGCTCACCTTGGTTGCCCCATCTCACTTGCACGCATGTGTCTTCGTGCAACCGTTTTAAGATCTGAATGATACTAACAGGGGTCCCTATTTTATACAACACTTCCCATAGTTTATCCCTAGGGACCAAATCAAAAGCAGATCTCAAATCAACGAAGACAACATACAAGGGTTACTTGGTGAGGATTACATATTTCCATTTTAAAATGGCCAGCCTAAATACCTGATGCACGGTACTAATCTTGGGTCGGAACCCTGCCTAGAGGGGTGAAAGGATCTGATGATCAGTGGCCCAACTGGTTAGCCTCCCCCAAAAAATTTTTGCTAATTTTTTTTTGTATAGTATCAATTAGACTAATCGGTCTATAATTGATTGGAAGATTTGCATTGCCCTTCTTATTAATAGGAAACATTTCTGCCCCCTTCCACGTGGTCGGGATTGGGCCTCCTTTTGCTATTTGGTTCGACAATAAATTTATGTACCAGCCCCAAATAACAGGTTCAGATCTATAAAGATCACCTGGGATCTTATCCGGTCCTGGAGCTTTACCTGGCTCGAGGGAATTAATTGCATCAAGGGTTTCCTCCAATGAAAAGTGAATATAGTCCTATGATCATGGAAACCCTCTCCTAAAGAATCAGAGGCAAGGTTCACGACTAACGTAGGCAAAGAGCTCTGTTTTGCATCATTAGTATTAGCTGCCAACAGAGTGCCAGCCTCCTCATAAAGATGAGAAAAATGGTCCACCCAACTTTCTGGTTGGATATGGTTCTTAATTATATTCCTGCCCCCTTTTTGGCATCTGGACAACAATTCCCAAAATAATGTGTTATTGTTTGAATTTGAAGCATCCACTATATACTTCCATATAGAATCTGCCCAGGTTTTTTTCACTCCTTTGGTAGTTTCCTTATAAACACGTCTAGCCTGTTGTACCTCCCCCAGAGACCCAGACCAGATAGCTTTTTTTAACCCAAACTTAGCCCTGGAACAAGCTTCATCGAACCATCCATTGCTTACCAGATCGGCACCACACTGTCTAGCCCCAGTTTTTTTTAGAAAAAAAGCTTTACATTTTTGAAATCATAGTGTCATGGAGACCAAGAAGAGGGATATCATTTGGATTTGAATCTTCATAAACTGCCAGATTATCAATAAACAATTGGTAAATCCCACATAACAAATATGGATTAGACATCACCTTTGGCCACCCTACCTTCTTAGAGCTGTTGTTCAAATTAGGTAAAGGGACTATTGTGCGTAAATTAATGCAAGTCCTCCTAAAAGCACCGCCTAAGAAAGTAAGAAGCAAGGGAAAATGATCGCTTTCACATCTTGAGTCCACCCTCATATCCCTCAAAAGGGGCCAGAATCTCACATCCACCAGGAAATAGTTGATTACACTTGTCGACCTCCCACGTTTAAATGTGCGGGCAATATCCATGTCTGAGGGCATACGACCATTGCAGGCTCTAAGACCATACTTTAAACATAAGGACGCCAACTGTACAGCCACTCGAGAAAGCGGACATGATTGATGACTAGTTATCTGTGGAATACCCCATATTTCATCTTCCTCAGCCGTTAACCCACTAAGCATATCTGAAGGTTTAAAGGTACAATTCAAATCACCCGCTATAATCAGGGTAGGCAAGGATTGTAAGGTGTCTAGATAATCAAATAGTGATACTAAAGTCTGAGACTCAGAACCTTAAGAAACTGACCTGGCATAAACATTAATAATAACGATGTCCAGATTTTGTTGGAATGAGATTTGTATCCCCATTAAATCAACACAATCAATATCCAAAATCTTATAGTCACATTGCAGTTTCTTATTTAAAAGGATTAAAAGCCCTCCTTTTGCATGGCCAACATCCTTCTCCAATGACTGAGCAGGAATATTAAATGAAAGGAAGCTGTCAACATTAATAGGGTCCTCTGCCCAGATCTCCTGAAAAACGCAGATATCTTGAGTATTTATATATGCATTCCAATCTGGATAATCCAATTTCCTTGCGAGGCCAGCTACATTCCAATTCATTAATGATAAGCCAGAGTTATCTGTTTCAAATCCATAGGTCTGGGGACTAACTTCCATCTTTGTAATCTCCTCCTTGGTAATTCCAATAGGTCCATCCATATGAATAGCCGCAGGAATGACCCCCTAGATGCTTCCTTTGCAGTGGTTAGTCATACGTGATCAGACAGCAAGTTTCCCACTGCCACTGTGAGATCCCTTCCTTGTCGATGGCCCATACATCCATAGGTGGCAGATTGGAAGACACCATCGGGTTTTAGTGCAAGGGTAATCCCTCCCCTATTCAGCCCCCTGGATTGGCGGGTATGTAAATCAAAACCTATAAATTGACCCACCAATACTTTGTCGAAAAACTGGATGGAAATCATATCGCAATTAGACCCCGGGGGACTGAATCTCTTTGATTTGGAAATATCCAAGCGAATGACTGAGAGGCAATTCCGTCAAAAACGTAGCCAATGAATGACCTTGTTGATCCAAGATTCCTGGTCCTCAACTAAACCGAATGACAACTTAGGAACATTGGTCATAAAAATAATATTTTCGCCACACTTTATACCTAATTTTTTGATCAAAGGTGTTGGGCCACCTAAATCATTACCAAGGGGAGAATTAATGGTAGTAGAAGGTTCTGATAGCCCATTTACAAAAGTATGAGTAGTGGGCGTGTCAGCCCCCTTAACTACATGATCAGTGATAGCTTTATACCCCCTTGAACTTTGCCTATCCAGAGTGGCTAAGGCTGGATAGATTTGCTGGCAGGACTCACCATAAAATTCCTATTGGATGTGGTAATTGGTCCCCATCTCTTAATTGTGGAAAAATTTGCAGGGTTTGTTTGATAATCCTCCGAGCGAGACAGAGGCCAACCCACATTCTGAGAAAAATGTGCGGGTCCCCCAGGAATGGTATTAGTAGGGGTAGTTGACTTAATCACAGCAGACTTAACGCCCCCCTTTCCCACCATCTCATCCTGTAGACTACTGCAGCCACACTGGTGTACCATTTTGCCCTTCACCAGTTTGGCTAAATGCAGTACCAGGCACTTAACTTCGTCGACCCTCTGTAAAATAAGGGCCAAATTAACTTTGCAAACAGGAGGAGGCTCTGAACCATTAGATAAGAGGGGACAATCCAGTAAGGAATCATTAGACTGAATAGTGTCCTGAATAATAGAATTGGTTGAGGGATATTCCTGATCCATGATAATATCATAGCCCTCAGCCAGGGGAACCATACCGATTAGAACATATTATATTTGGGATAACCCTTATTTCGGGGCTAAGGGGTAAAGGTACAATTTTTACATCTTTAACATCTTCCACAAGAATTACCCCCTGTCTGGGGGGGAGCTGGGAGCACTATACAAAGTACCTTGGGAGGGTAATAGAATAGTAGGGCTGGGGGTCTAACAAACCTTCCTCACCATCACCCTTAATAACTGGGTGTACTTTTCTACCCTTCCTCTTCCAAGAAAAAAACTCTGGTATCTTCCTGACTTCGGTCGGGGCCCTCTTTGTAGACAGACTTCCATTAGTGCTTAGATCTGAATCGCCTTTCAATACGGCCTCGACTTCCTCAAGTAATATGTCAATCTCTTCTAATGCTCTAGGGTCGCAATCCCTACCCGTTGCTGGTATCCTGGGGAAAGTTATCAATAATTTTTTATCGTTCAGAATAACAGGGGGGTCCGCAGCCTTTCTTTTCCCAATAATAAGAGGAACGGTAATAATCGTTAATAAACACAATAGGAAGAAAAAAAAAAGAAAATGCACTTACTGGATGCTTGAACCTTCTGCCAAGAGGGTAGCCCTGCCTGGCCTCGATCGGGTGATGACCGGCCCGTCTTGGCCTGGCCTTCGCCCGGGCGCGTCGCACGCGCGTCTGGCGAGGGAGCGCGTCAATGACAGTCTCCAGCCGGGGGCCAGGGAAGCCGGGAAATGGAGTCCTTCCTCCCTGGGCAGCAAGGCAAAGTGTTTCCAAGGACTCGTCCCCCGAGAAACCATATAGTAGGAACTTATAAGGGGGGTCCAGTATGCCAATTGAAAAGGTGACAACTTTAAAAGCAGAGAGAGCATAAGCACTGAGGTTCTGGTTAGCAGAGCCTTAGTGACACAGTTAGGCACTACACAGGCATACACATTAAGCCATAAATTATGAGCACTGGGGTCCTGACCAGCAGGATCCCAGTGAGACAGGCAAAAACACACTGACAAATAGGTTTTTATTTATGAGCACTGGGGTCCTGGCTAGCAGAATCCCAGTGACACAGTAAAAACACACTGACACACACTCACAAACAGGCCAAAAGTTGGGGTGACCATGCTAGAAAGAGGCTACCTTCTTACAAGTAGCACTGGCAATACTCCAGCGACTCCGAGAGATTCTCCATTTGGGCCAGGAGAGAGAGCTACCAAAAGTTATTTCCTATACCTGTACTAGTATAGGGAGGGATAGTTTGGGAGCCAAGCCACAGAAACTTGAAATACAAAGTACGACCCCTAAGGAAGGTACTAAACAAGCGGAGGAAAGTTCTAAGAAGTGCTGGGATAAGCTGAAATAATTTAAAGAAAGAAGAAATAAAACGGCAGATTCTCCACATCCGGGGAACTCCGAAAGGAGATATATTCTTAGAAATAGAGAAAGTATAACAGCTCCCGACAGATATATTGATTTACGTCCCTCTCTGTCCTTTCAGGATGCACCAGATAGACGTAGTGTGAGAGGGGGCCATCCTGATCGACATCCTGAATACATGAAAAAGAAGAAAGATTCACCACAGTCTTCAGGCAAAAAAGGAGATTAAGGCCCTCATTCTGACCTTGGCGGTCGGCGGAGAGGCGGCGGTCGGACCGCGAACAGACCGGCGGTATTAAAAATGGCATTCTGACCGCGGCGGTCACCGCCGCGACCGACCGCCACTTCCCCACTCCGACAGCCACGGCGGTCATGACCGACGGGCTGGAGTCTGCGCACTCTGGTCCGGCGGTCGACCCAAGACCGCCAACGGTATCATGACCCTGCTTACCGCCGCGGTTTCTGGCGTTCGGGAACCGCCATGCGAACCATGGCGGTAGGCACTATCGGGGCCAGGGAATTCCTTCCCTGGCACTGATAGGGGTCTCCCCCACCCCCCACTGCCCCCCCGAGTCCTCCCCCCACACCCTCCACCCCCCTGCCACCCCCCAGAGGTGGTACGAACCCCCTCCCCACCCCCACCCCGACATGCACATACACGCACCCCGACATGCACACACCCCCAACATGCACATATACACACCCCCTACACACACACATACACAACGGGGGCACATACCCGCACACATACATGCCGACATGCGCACCCGCCGAACTACACACATTGCCCATAGGCACAGCAGCACTCCCCGCCCGCATGCACGCACTCACACACCCCCTCTACACACTCACACGCACACCCCCATGCACGCACACATCACACAACACCCCCCCACCCCCTCCCCTCACGGACAATCAACTTACCTTGTGCGTTGGTCCTCCGGGAGGCGACGGGAGCCATAGGGACGTGACCGCCAACAGAAGACCGCCAACAGAAGACCGCCACACAGAAATGTGGGTCGTAATTCTGGGGGCGGTGTTCTGCTGGCGTGGCGGTGGAGGTTGACCAGTCTCCACTTTCCCGCCGACCGGCAGTGTGGCTGCTGGCGGTATTCCGGCGGAACGCTCCCAGCGGTCGGAATACGCGCAGCGGCATACCGCCGCGGTCGGCGGTCTTCACCGCGGCGGTAACTCGGCGGTCTTGCGAAAAGACCGCCAAGGTCAGAATGAGGGCCTAAGTCTCCACAACAGAAGCCACAGTTTAAGTAAAAGGTGTCACCACTGTCAATTAAAAATGCCAGCACACTTGAGAACATTTCTGAAGGACATGACCTGGACAGTGACACTGTTAGACAGAGCAGTAGAGGTCATGATACGTCACCAGAGTCTGAAAGATTATCTGGATGCGATAGCAACTAGCGATTTCATCACGGTTGAGATTGCGGACAGGCACGTTCTTCCACCCGATATTGTTTACTATTTAAAAATACACATTAAGGGAGACATAGAGTGCACCATTAAAGTGATATTCAGGGATGAACTTACTTGTGATATCCTATTGGATGAAAGAGACTGGCCACCTGGACACATCCATAAGCTCCCACATGGGGAAGATGTCATTTTGCCTTCTTTCTCTGATCTTATTCCAGGGGCGGTAAAACAAGCCTATGCTGTCAATTGGTCTTTAATGCAGGCACGTGCAGTATACCGCAATCATGTAATTTGGGACAAGAACTCCCCTTGTCATGTAATACCTGTCAGGTCCACACCCCAACCTCAGCCACTATATCCTGTTAAACACAAAGCAAAATCTCCAGTGAGGGAGATCCTCACTCAGCTCGAGATCGAGGGAGTAATTGAGCCCTGTGTCTCTGCAATGAATAACCTGTTATTCCTGGTTGCAAAGCCAGACCATTCCTACAGAATAGTCTTAGATTACAGACACTTAAACAGACATACACGCACATACACTATACAAAATTCACATAGCACAGCACTGTTTAATAATATATTGCGCAACAAATACAAAACAGCGTTGGATATTTCCAATGGCTTTTTCTGCCAAAACTTACCACACGAAGGTTGGGACCTGAGTGAATTCTCATTGGCTCACAGAAACGCTTCTGCCATTTGCCCCAAGACTATAAGAACATCCCAGTACTGTTCTCAGCCCCCGAAGAGTTATCCTACATGGATGACATCTATCTCACAGATGACGACCTCACCATTCATCTTGTCAGGGTCGATTGGATCATTTTAGGGCTTCCGGACATCGGCTACAAATTTAACTTTAAGAAAAGTAAGATAGCCTTTCTTGGTGTAGTGTTCCTGGGATATGAGCTATCAAACGAGGGGAAGAGCCTGACCCCACACTTTCTAGAGAAATGTGCACAACTTCACCCACCTAACACTGTCAGGAAGTTACAGTCCTTTCTTGGCTTCTTTAATTTTGGCAGATCATACATTCCTGACATTCCTGACAATGCACAATGTATCAAGCGACTTTATGACTTGATACACTCAAATTTTTCTAGCAAACACTGGACAGTTGAACACACATGCATCCTTAGGGAATTGCAACAGGACATGCTAGAAGCCAAACACTTACACACATGTGATAGCAAAACAAATTTGGTCATCAGAATGATTGCTGGTGCCATTGGGTTTACTTATGTCACCTTTAACGAGGGCGACACGGTACCCATAGCATATAAATCTCATTTATACTCCAATGGAGAACAACGTTTTGCACCGACAGAACAAATTCACCGCAGTTCAAATGGCTGTCATTAAGGAGAGGCCACATGCCCAAGAGAAAAGCATCATTGTCGTTACCCTGGTGCCAGCCTTAGAGGCTGTCACCAAAGCAAGCATTCTTAAAGCTAAAGCACTACATCCACGTTGGATGCAGTGGGCAACCTCCCTGCTCCTCTAGATATTTTGCCATTTGACAGATACCACAGTCATTTATATTGATGGTTCAGCTCAGCCAGCTGTAGATACCAAACATCAATATTCAGCCTCTTGCGCAGCCGTGAGTGGAGTGATCAAGTATGGAGTTTTCCACCCTCATAATATCTACACGCAGACCCTAGGGGACTGCACAGCCCAGCTGGCTGAACTTAAAGCCCTTCTTCTAGTATTAGAACACACAGAGCCAGGCTTGCTGACTTTGATTGTCTGCGACTCATACTACTGTGGCCAGTCCTACAATGATTACTTTAATCATTGGAAATTGAACGGGTTTAGAGATTCCAAGGGGAATACAATAAAACACACAATTTTGTGGGGGAGGGTAACTGAACTGAAGGATAAGGTACCATGTGTCCATGTAGTACATACATTGGGCCATCAACGTGTAAGAGTACATGTTATCGGCAACACCTTGGCTGATGAAGCAGCCAAATCTACAGTACCTACAGCTTTTGTGGCTGTAGTGACTCATTATCAGCTGAAATGGGATAATAAAATTCTGACTGCTATGAAAGCTTCAGCTGAAGGCAGGTCTCTCCCAAAAGCATACCCTACAATATAATCTTATCACATCAGTGCACAGAATGTTGCTTACGCAACGATTCTTGGGGTTGGAGATCGAGCGATCCCCAAAGAAGACCAGAGATTAGATCTTATAAAAGCAGCGCATGAGGGTGTCGCTGCTGCACATGCTTGTATTTCGGCCACGGTAACACTTTTACAGAAATGCTTCTGGTGGCCAGGTTTATACAAACAGACAAAACAATACGTCCTTTGTTGTGACATTTGCCAGCAAATAAAAGGCTCAAATATCAAATGCCCATCACAGACATTCCTTTTAGTGCCCAGCAGGCCACTACAATGTGTGTACCTGGACCATTGTGGTCTACTCCAACCTGATGGTGCATACACATACATCTTAGTCACAGTTGATTCTTGTTCTAAGTTCCTGTGTGTATGGCCTCAGTGGTTGGCTGACACTCTAACTGTTATAAAAGACTTGCTGATCTTTATCGGTACATATGCGGTTGCAGCATTCCATTTGGACCAGGGCACTGTATTTGCCTCTAAGGAATTCAGGGGCACCATGGGGATGATGGGTGTTGAACTCCATTACGCCCCACCAAACCATCCTGAGGGAAATTTGATTGTGGAGAGTCTGAACCGTGATCTAAAGCAGTCCTTAGCAGCTAGAGTGTTAAGTTCTGGCCGCAGTTGGCTTCATCACCTATATGGGGTCCAGAGAGCACTGAACAATCTGCCAAGATGGTCCTTGGGAGGACACACTCCTTATAGGTTCTCTTTGGGACACCTATATATGTCCCAGATCATATTGTGAAAAATCAACGTTGCTTAACTAAAGGGAGGTGGTTAATGCTAACGTTGCACATCTGAAACTGAACAATCGACAGTTTTAAGCGTAACGGTAAGCAAGTAAGAAATGGTGCAATCCTGGTGTGAAACCCAACCACCACGGGTTTCAGGGGTACACACGAGCAGAGGTGGAACATAAAGAACCAACTATGTAGTGTGCTGTAGATACAAAATGCAGAAGAAAAACTGGATGGACTTACTTTTTTACATTTGAGTGCCCTGGTTGTTGCATGTCCCAGATCATGATGGTCCTGGTTTGCAGGCAGCAGGCACACCTTTTGACATAAATGAACATCTCATTGTTTTACAGGAGCTTCAGCAATTTTGTAATAAAAAATCATGCGCCAGTGCTGCCACCTTAGGAATAAGGAATTTACCAACAACTTCCACTGGCTGGATTCCTAAAGTCGGGGATCTGGTTCATGAGATCGCTGTGAAGAAGGAATTCGGTCGATCTACAGAGCACCAGTCCCAGTCCTGGGAGTACAAGGTACCAGAACTGTCATATTGCCACCACTGCCTGGTTCCAGAGCAAACAGATTCATTTCCAGTGATGACGTCAAAGTTCACCATGTGGCCGATCCTGCACACTAGGCCCAGAGGTCCCTTGGGTAGTTCCCGATCCCCTCTAAGTACCCAACAGGAAATACCTCTTCAAAGTAGAATTAACAACACTGCTTCAGACTACATAACATTGTCCGATGATGTTTCAAGCACCTCCTCGATCATGGGGAGGGTGGAAAATGAGCTCTTGATGATTCCAGTTACCACATCAATGACAGCACCTGTCCAAGATTTGGCTGTTTTTTACGCCAACACTACACAGACTGATGACACTGTATACAGTGAGCCTCCACGTGAAGTCGATCAATATAACAGTAATGCAACTGCTCCTGTATTTGCAGAGACTGCCTCTGGTTATTTCAAAAACATTGATGACTTTTGTTCAGACTCATCCACTCCAGTGATTGAAAATGTATCAAATACACTTAAGTTGTACTTATGGCTTAGAATTAACTATTTAATTCACCCAAAGAACTATTTATGGTTCTGTTTGACATTTTTTGCATTGGTCTTATGGATTGGTTTTGTGACTGTTTTCTTTTTGCTTATAAACGGTCATTACCTTCATGGACTCTCCTCAGTTGAGCTTGTGGATAAAGTCTTAACTCTGTATCATTCCTCACATAAGGTCCGAAGAGACTTGTCCCTTGTGAACATTTCAGCTGTGCCAATTCCTGATGGTATTGTGTAGGACAATGTTCTATTTGATGTATTTGGACCTACTGAGATCATTCAAATTTCATATGTATTCAAAATTTCTATGACAGATGTCACTACACCTGGTTTTGTATCCGATGATTGGGATATCCAGATAGTTGATTCCATGTTAACTGAAAGAAAGGACTATTCAGTTTTTGAAAGTGAAGATGTAGATAGACATACAATGAATTATGGGGAAATGTTCTGTTATAATAACTGGGGACATTACTACCTGCACTGTGCCACTAGACTCTAGCCAGTATTTAACTACACACAGTGGGAACACTGCACAACACCACGAGTGGGGAGCCCAAAAAGCTATTTAGATAAGTTCACTTACTTCACTGGGCATAGTATTTAAAGTTGCCTCCTTCAAAAATTAGGAACATTTTGCTAACCGATACAAAGCTGATTTATTCAGAGTCCTTTGTTTCCCATCTCATAGTTGAAGGTTATGAATACTGAAAGAACACTGTTGATTTAAAAATTGTATGGAGAATACAAGATTTGCAAATACAGGGTAGGTAAGCTTTATTTAGAGCATGCCTGATTCCCGAACAAATGATCTTTTTAAATGACAACATTCAACAAACGTCCTGTCTGGGGTTAGCAAAAATTAAAGAGATGAACACGCCCAGTATTCCTACACCTGCAAAGTTTAATGATTGCAATTCTTCCTGAACGTCACTGAGGAAGAGCTAGATGCAAAGGTTCAGGCTGGCACTTATAATTCTTCACTCTCCAGTCCCTGTGGGTGGTTAATTTGACCAATAGACACTAATCGATGTCAGGCACGTTTTTTAATTCCTCAGGGGGTTTCAAGATCAGCCGGCCAGACCCTGGCTTTATCTCGGGCCAACACACAGCTATAGTTACAACATAGAGTGTGGGTAAACTGTGCCAACAATGGGTACAGGCTAACAAGTTAGCCGCAGTTAAGGAACATCTTAACACTCTTAATGAAGATGTAGAATTGCAGGACTTTTTGCTAGGTCCTAGAAAGCCACGCTCTAAAAGATTCATATATGCTATGTATAGTGAGATTTAGAAGCTTTCTCAGATCGAAGCTACTGCGCAGTTAAGGCAAATAGATAGAGAAAACTTAGAAAAGATCTGAGCTGTTGTCGGTAACTGTATGAACACTTTGTCCAACAGAATTTATTCACTAACAAACATAGGCCCTCATTTTAAGATTGGCGGTAAAAAACACCTACTGCCGTGGCCACGGCCACCAAAAGACCGTCGCCGTGGCTACCATCTATCCGCAATATTATGACCACAGCCAGATTTCCACAACAAGAATGGCGGTAATCTGGCTGTGGCCATACTGGCAGATGGCAGTAAGCTGGCGCTTCTACCACCATCTGCGCCATGCCAGTTGACCGCCGCCAGCTATATAATGACAAATAATTCAACCTGGCGGTGTTTTGCTGGTGTGCGTTGCTGCCGGTAGCAGCGGCCCGACCCATTCCCTGCTGGAATACCCCCTGGATCCAAATAAGTTGGGTCTCCGACAGGGGAGGGGCTGGGGGGTGTTGTGCGTTTGAGGGCTGGTGTGCATGTATGTGTGAGTGTGTGTATGAATGTGAGTGTGTGTTTAGTGTTGTGTGCGTGCATGTATGAATGTGTGTGAGTGTGTGTATGTATGGATATGTGACTGTGTGTACATATGGAAATTGGAATGCGTGTCTGCGTGTATGTTTTGATGTGTGTGGATGTGTGCGTGAATGGATGAATGCATACTTGTATGTATGTGTGAATGAGTGTGTGTCTGCGTCTGTATGTGTGGGAATAGGGATATGGACATAGGGGTGGTGTTTGGAGAGGTATGGGGGAGGGTTCTTCCTATCAGTGACATGGAAGGAATTCCCTCTCACTAATAGGGCCTACCGCCATGGTTTTCATGGTATTACAAACGCCACGTAAACCATGGCGGTAGGCAGGGACATAATCCTGCAGATGCACAATGGCAGCTGCCCGGCTGGAGGTGGTTATCTCCAGCCCGGCGGCTGCTACTGCCATGGTGGTCAGAATGGTACATTGTCGGGTTGGCTTCATCCAGCCCGCCAATGTTATAATGTAGCGGTAAGTACCGCCAGCCTGTTGGCAGTACTACCGCCACATTAGCGCCAAAAGCCGGGGTTATAATGACCCCCATAGTGTCATCTGTGATAGATATCATTCAGACAGACATGTCCAGTTTATATCATGGACAAAGTCAGCTGCGATCCATAATGCAGTTAGGTTGGACGTTACAGACATTGAAAACTGGCCGAATTCCATGGAAATACATTAACAGTAGTGAATTGTTCTCTGCTTTTAATTTATCCAAAGAACAGCAGACAATGGCTGAAAGGGAAGTGAGTTTAACCATGCTTCATATGGAGACGTTAGAAAAACTGCCTTTCACAGAAAGTCATTCAACAGTATGGCTCTTACATGGCATTATTAATATTATTCCACTTTTCGTTTTTCAAAATGTCCGAAACATCTTGCCCTGGGCAGGTACGAACAACTGGGTGATAGCTATATTAAAAAAGAGTGGGAGTTGCCCTTTGATTATAAGTGTCTAAATTATGAAACAGAGGTCTTTCTTAGCAGAAGCGAATGTGAGACTACTGTTAGTCATTCAATGATTTGCAAGCAGGGGTCCCTTCATGGCCTTTGCAATGTGGGGGTCGCAAACCTGGCTACTCCTATCCCTTTAATTAGACCGGCATTTCATGTACTTTTGAATGGAAGTTATGTGGTGCTGAGCGATCAAAGCTGTTGTGGTATGCAACCAGGAATTGCCTACGCAATTTCAGTCTCCAAGGTCGTTACGTGTTGTGGACAAGTTTTATTCCCAACCCCACACGAGAGATAAAAGTATCAGACGTGTGGCCTCACATTGATATTGTTAATGTAAATTACGACAAAGTTGAGCAGACTAAAGGCCCTACTGTTTCAGAAACAGGTTGCGTTGACATCATCTAGAGAGACGTATGCTCTGCAGATTGTGAGATCATCAGCCAAGATACAATCCCTATTAAATACCAACTTCTCCGAGCACTTTAGAGAATTGGTTTGCAGAATTTTCAATGATTCAAGCACTGCTGGGATTGTCCATTTCATTAAGGTTGTTGGGTCTGGATTCGTGTCCATCTTCCAGGCTGTCTTCGGAGTCATCCCCTCGGCCATCCATTCACTCTTTTTAAGTGTGTTTGGTGTCTTTCCAATTATTTTGATTGGCGGGATACCACTGCTATTTCTTCTGATTAACAGTGGTTGTGTCTTTTCAGCTACCCATAGCAATGGGGCTGCTGCCACCAGCTGAACTGTGCCGTGATCTCATGGTTCAGATCTTCAATTCTTCCTTGCTGATGGAATTGGAGCGTGATTAATCATTGTCATTCTGACCACTCCTATGGTGTGTGCAACCAGTCTTTCACTGCGTTGGTGCCTCTTCGAACATTTTCCTACAGTGTGTCTTGCTGTTTTGCCAGTGTCTCCTGTGGACCAAGGACTGCTGATGTCCCGGATGAGGGTTCATTCATAGTTGTGCTCCTTGAGACTAAACCTTATTTGTGAGGCCTCTTATGAGCATTCCTTTCTCACAAATTGGCTCTTTACACTATGGAGTATGGCACTACTGCAGGCGGACCTGCAGGAGAGACTACTACGTACTACTGTTCCATGGACCCATCTGCCCATCCACTGATCGATCTAACTTCTGATGAAGTGGTCTCTTTCTTGGGGTCCATGACTGTTGTAAATAATTTGATGATTGGCTTATTATACCAAATTCAAAGTATATATTTAATGTCCTTAGTTTGGCCTGCTGTGCTGGTCATGGTCGAAATTCTATCTCTTGATATGTTTTTAGCTATTGATTTTAATATGTTTTAAAGAAGATTTTTTATTTAGTTTTATGCTTTTAGTTTTAGTCCAGAGCACTTTTAGCATTTGGATTCATTCACCTTCGGTGGTGTCAAGACATGGCGTCATACTTGTTATGGCAATGGGGAGGGTGTAGTGAATCCTAGTTTGTTTTAATGGGAGTTAGCATAGCCTGTGGCTTGCAGACACGTGCCCATGTCACCTAGTGACCTTTACCCTACTTAGCTTGTTTTGTTTTAGTGCATTTATTTAATTAATTCTTTAAAGATGGCTACCTTGTTTTGGGTTAGGCCCATGTTTTACCCTGAGGTGGGACAGGGTGAGACAGAGATGTTCTAGTGCTCCTCAGCCTTCCACATTGGATTCTCCCCCTTCAGGAACACATACTACAGGCTTCCAAGTGCAGGATTAAAAGAGTACTTAGGAACCTATATATGCCTCCAATTTGTACAATGTACAGGATAATTAAGAGTAACCTTGTATTTTCTAGCCTGCCTTCCTGCTTACCTGAATTTTCTATGCAGCCTTTCTGCTTACCTTCTTTTTCAACCCTGTCTGCCAGCATCTGACAATTCTTCATGAGGATGACTAATCCTTGTTTATGGCAGTAACTTGTGTTTTGTGACGTTTTACTGGTCATAGTATCCAATAAAAACAAATAAGAGAGGCATTACCAATGGAAATCCATCCTTCCACCATAGGGTAAGATGCATGCTTTCACTCATATCAGAAAATTACTTACTTTCTCTTCCTGATCCATGTTTGAGCTCCACATGGACCCTCCACACTGGATTTGGTAGACTTTGTTCATGTTCTAAAAGATAAGAACAAAAAAAGAAAGAGGCTTTGGATTATGAACTTAAAACAAAGGTATAAGACGTCATCTCCACCCGGCTTCACCCTCTACGAATAAAGGTGGTAGGAAAAAGAAGTTACAGTGGTTTGACCATCTTATGCAAATAGAAATCCTGAGAAAGTGCTACAGGCAAGACCAAGGAACTGAGAAGAGATAAGATTGTTAAGATCTGTATATAAGGGTACTTTGGAGAGAAGAAAAAAAGAAATACAAGATCAGGCCTGTTTAAAATTAAAACAAGTAACATATACCAGAGATTCCAGGATTTTGTGGAAGATGATTATTATGCCCTTCTTGTGCGACAACTCAGCACCAAAAGTTGAGGCTGTGGTTGCACCCACAGATTGGATTAGTTACTTTGAAGGAGTCTTCAATCTTGAGAATGAGGGAGGAAAAATATGCCTTAGTGATAACTGTTTACCTGAGCCCTTACAGCTCATGCCTCTAGATATTAAAGAAGTGAGACATGCAGTTGTAAAGTGTGCTTCCAGCAAGGCCACTGGACCAGATGGGGTCCGAGTAGATATGTTTAAATCCCTGACAACACTATGGAAGCCAGTTCTAACCCAAGTGGAAAATGCTGCTGCTCAATGGCGATTCCCACTTACCTGGTCAAAAAGTCCCCATCTTCAAGAAAGGAGCTCGGGGGATGCGAGGTGCTACGGGCCAATATCCCTCCTCGACTCATCAGTTTAACTCTTGGGAAGAATCATTTTGGAATGATTTGAATCTTGGGTGATTGATAATCAGATCCTGACAGATGCACAGTCTGTGTTCTGGAGGGATGTTGGAACTGTAGAACAGTGCATTAATGTAAATCTCTTTTCTAGCAAGTACACCTTAGCCAGGGAAGGATATTTAATTATGCTTTGCAGACCTGACTAGCGCCTTTGATCTTGTAATTGATGCAAAACTATGGCGGACCATGGTAGAAATGGGTGCCCCTTTAGATATTATCTCACATCTATAAAGATCACTGACCACAAGAGTGAGTTATGGTACAACTGGTGAACGTACGTCAAGTTTCAGAGTAATGAAGGACATTAGGCAAGGCTGCTTACTTGCACCCTTCTTGTTTTCATTATACATAAACAGGGTTGGTGTGGCACTAACAGAGGTTAATGCAGATGCCTCAAAAGTTGGAAAGCGTCCGACCCTGGTGTTACTATATGCAGATGATGCTGTGCTCCTATCAAGAATATCAAATGGCTTACAGTGTTTGATAGACCACTTATCTGCAAATATGAAAGATAAAGACCCGAAGTTTATCCTGTCAAAAACATTCAGAATCATGTGCGAGAAGGGGTAATATAAGAAGAAACCACATAAAGTTAAGGGTAAAGATCTAATAGAAATAAAAAGTTTTACATACCTAAGCATTAATTTTTCCCATTGTGGCCACTGGGTTCCCCAAGTGAGAATTGCTAAACTTAAACTAAACTTAAATATATAAGATCTATTAAAGCTCTTTTTACATTTGCAAAGAAAAAAGGGAAGAAGCCCATACAACATATGCTGCAGCTATAAAAAGGCAAATTACGGGGATCCTTTTTGGCTAACATCAAAGGTGCAGGAAAATCTCTTCTTAGCAGGCTATTGGCAGTACCACAATCAACCTCTACCACTAATATATACAAGGAAGTGGGTCTCCCTTGTTTGGAAGACTCAATTCAGAGGAGTCTCATCATAATGTGGCAAAGCATTTGTAGTAAAACAGGCACAAAATTTACCATGAACATCATTAAAAATTGCCTATTTCTTGAGCACTTCCAAAAACCACTGGATAGCAAGTGTTAATAGCCCTCCAAAAGAGATCAATAAAATGATATTGTAAACGATACAGCAAGCATTCCTCAATATAATTCAAACTGTATAGAGAGGTAAAGGAAGAATGTAAAACAACGGTAATCAGATATTGGATGGGAAGTGTTGAATAAAGTATGCAGAGATATGTCATAACAGTAATTCATACACCACTCAGGTTTTACCTCACAAGACTGTGCTTTGGCCTTATCCACTAGCTGGTTGTTTTCCCAAAAATTGAAGCAGTGACGGAGAAAGCACAAAAATGCCCATTGTAACGGGAAAACTATCCAATCTACATTAAATTGTATACTACTTTGTAATCTTTATAAAGATATTAGAAGGCGTTTTTGTACCCATTGTTTTTACCAGTGAGATTTACTTATCATCAGGACGCTTTTAACTATTTGTGTGGATTGAAACAAGAGTCGTAGCACTCGTGGTATAAAAACAGAGTTAGAAGTTGTCCGTATGTCCAGTCTTCTTCGTAAATTATCAACCAAACTTGTGTTTGTATCACAGTCCAAGTTTTATTAGTACTGTTCAGAAATCCTCCACAAGAACAGCCTATTTAAAATGTTCAGATATCCTCCATAAGAACAGCCAACACGTGTTTCATCCTCTGAGAAGTATCTCTCATTAAGGACTTCATCAGGGCTGAAATAAAATAAAGTAGTGTCTATGTATATGTTGTGGAATAAAAATAGGAGCAGAAAATTGGACCAAATTCAAAATGTGACAGTAGTGCGGTTATGCAAATGCATGCTCTATTGTGACTAGTGTGATAATCATTAGAAAAAGGAAAAACACAAGCTAACAAAACAACCCAATTACTAATAACCTTGAATCCAATAAAAACATCTCGATCCGTGATCAAAGTTAGGGTCTAAAAGCGTGACAAAACATGTCTAAAGATCAGAGTGCCCAAAAATCATTTTCAAACTCAGTGCACATCACTGTAGACAATCAAAGTAAGGGTAATCCATGTGACTACATTAAGAAAGGGACCCCGATTTGTGTAAAGTACTGTTACTTAGAGGTTTACCAGTATAACCGAAAACATCCAGGAAATAATCTATCATAAACAATGTGGGGCGAGAGAAAACTCCACTAACCTTACTGTACTTCATATAATCACAATAATCATATCGTTAGGTAGTCTTCGAATATTATCTACGATGAGATTAAGAAACATAAAAAGGCAGTAATGTGGTCAGCCCCATCCATCTTGTAATTAAATAACAATTAGAACTAAACTTCTAAACGCTGATAAGGAAATTTGATGTAGATATTTAGAAACGGTAAATATACAAAATCTCACCTCCGTCAGAATGTCAGAATGAATAAATATTGGAAAAAAGGAACGCCGCGCGGCCTCATTCACCCGCAGCGTTCCCGAATCTAGTGGCCTCAGTGTATCTGAGCGTCTGGATACCGGACGTCAGATAAGACGCCTGATCGCACCAATAGTGAAAATAGAAAAAGGACTAATACTAAGAAAAAACGGACACCATCTTGGAGTGTCTCCGTTAATATGCAAGGAGACAAGCTTAGTATTCTTAATCCATCTAACAAGTCTCTAAATAATAATGTTATGGTCACCATAAACTGGCGCCACATCAAAGTATCTCAAATTGGACAATCTGCAAAGTATTGTCATAAGCTAAGTCATCTTGACAGTCTAGAATGTCAAGAAAAAATGGGGCAATAACTGGTAAGTACCAATGCAAGGTAAAAAGTCCTTATGGATATGGGAAATTTAATGTAAGTAAACCTCTGAGTAATTACTAATCTACCCAGAAGAGATATACCCAGTGTCAAGAGAGCAGGAGACAACAGTAAGAGGCTTGTTAGAAAAACATCCTACCAGTAATTAACAATATCTATACATAATGATGTGTGTCACATTGTAAACATCCATAGCCTCTAATAAGGCAACAAAATAGTGTCAATATACATTTAGTGACAGTCACATGGTTATTATATCCTCCAAATGCTCTCAGTTTCAATCCATTGAATATTTATAATCTAACATCCATAGCATATAATAAGGCAACAAATAGTGTCACTAGGAATTCAGGGACAGTCACATTGTTAGTCTATCTTCCAAAATGCTATCAATCTAAATCCAATAATTATTGATAATCTAACATAGTATTAAGTATATACACAAGCAACTGCGTACAAAATAACTGTAAGTAAGTAGTCAGCACATAGATAGCAGCATAATGTTATTACAACATAGAATGAGAATACAAGCATCGACAAGGTATTTAGTTAGTGTAAATAACACTTAGAAAATAAATTGAGGACAGTAGGTTAGTCCCCTAAGTAGTATTCCATCTCAAAGTTGGTATTTAGGCCATCCTCCACAGCTCTAAGTTTTAAAATCCAATAGCATTCCCTCCTCCTGAGTGCTAGCTCTCTGTTACCCCCTCTAGGGTCTCTTATGATGTGATCAAACCCAAAAAATTAGAATCCACAGGAGTCATTGTGTTTAGGGCAATGTTGCATGTGATTTACTATGGGGTATCTCCCATCATCTTGTCTGAGGACTCTGAAATGTTCACTTGCCCTGATTCTGAGTGGTCTGATAGTACTGCCTATATAATATAGGCCACAGTTACATAAGATCATATATACCACGAAATTGCTGTCACATGTGATATTGTAGTTGATATTATAAAGTACCTGAGTAGAGCTCCTAAATGTGGTGATACCCGATTTGGCCCATCTGCACATGCCACAATGTCCACATTTAAAGAAACCCTTATTTCGGTTGCTCAGCCAGTTGCCTGGGTTCTGTTTATTGCGAAAGCTAGGGCATAGAATATTTTTGAGAGTTTTGCCTCTTCTGAATGTAAAAATAGGGGTTCTGGGGATTACTTCTTTCAAATTAGGATCGGCTTTGAGAATGCCCCAATGTCTGTTCATACATTTTTTAAGCAGCGTCGCTGATTCCGTATAGTTGACTATACATCTAATGGTATTGTCTTTAGATTGAGGTTTATGACACAATGTGTCCGATCTTTTAAGACGCATCGCCCTGGTGCGAGCATTTTTCATCACATTGGGAGAATACCCCCGTGCCTTAAATCTGTTGCTCATATCCTTGATGCATCTATCAAAATCTTCTTCCAGGCTACAATTGCGTCTTGCCCTCACCATCTCACCGTAAGGTATTGAGTTAATTTGGTGAATAGGATGTGCACTATTAGCATGTAAAATGGCGTTACACGAAGTACCTTTCCTGTACATACGACTCTCTATTTTGTTGTCCTTAACAAATAGTTCCACATCTAGGAATGCTATATTAGATGTACTCTGTTCGGATGTAAAATGAATATTATAATCGTTGTTGTTAAGATATTTTACAAATTCGTTTAGTTTTTGTCGATCCCCAGTCCAGATCATCAAGCAATCATCGATATATCTGCCCCAATAAAGTATGTCTGTCATCCAAGTACTCCCTTCTTTGCTCCAGATCTTATTCTGCTCGAAATGTCCCATAAAGAGATTCGCATAAGCTGGCGAGAATTTAGACCCCATGGCCACGCCTTGTCTCTGTCGGTACCAGTCATTTTTAAAAAGAAAAACATTGTCATTCAAAATCAAGTCAACCATATAGACCAACATAGTCGTGTGGTCATACAGTCTCGCAGGTCTTTTGTATAAAAAATGGCGCAACGCCTCCTTTCCTTGTTCGTGATTAATGCTGGTGTAAAGAGAGGTAACATCTAGTGTGACTAAGATCATACCTGGTTCCCATGTCATGTCCGTTAATATACTAAGTATGTGCTTAGTATCTTTAATGTAAGATGGTAGATTGATTACAAATGGTTGTAAAAAAATGTCAACATATTCCGAGAGTCTCTCTGTGGGACCTCCTATGCCTGATACAATAGGCCTGCCTGGGGGGGATGTAGGGTTCTTATGTATTTTAGGCAGTATGTAAATTCAGGGATTCTTGGGTCTGTGAACACGTAGGTACATATATTCCTCTTCCTTTAGGAAAGACTGATTAAAGCACTGTAGTAAAAATTTGTTAATCTTGTTAGACAGTGCGGGAATGGGGTCTGCGCGAATCTTCTCATAGCAAGTACTGTCTCCCAATTGTCTAACGATCTCAAGTTCATAGTCCATGGTGTTCATAATCACAATATTGCCCCCTTTATCTGCCTCCCTTATAGTGATGTCTTCATTACTACGCAGTTGTCTCAGATTAATCATTTCTGTTTGGTTTAAGTTACGGTGCCAAACGTGTGTACGAGTGGTATTTTTCAACTCTAGCTTGTTAAAGTCACGCCAGACCACCTTGAAAAAAGTATCTATACAATTATCCTTCATAAGGGTGGGAGTCCAGGTAGATTTATTCTTTAAGCCGCTAGGGAGTGTTTCTGTTGGAATATCCAATTCTGATAAAATATGTGTTAAGATAGAAGGATCTTGTTCATAATTAGCAATAGACAGTAACGTAGCCGTATCCTGAACGTCCTTAATGGATAAGGAATGGCCCTCATGGAGGGCGTCCATTAAGGTACCTTTCTGTCTGTAATCAGGTAGATTGATAAAGTGTTTTTTTAATTTAAGACGTCTAATAAATTTAAAGAAGTCGATTTTAGTACTCTGAAAATCTCCACTCCCACCTGGACAGTAACCCAAACCCTTACTGAGAAGAGTTAGATCATGAGTAGTGAGTTCAAGACTAGATAGGTTAATGACATTTATATCATTATTGACAGAGTTACCTATTTCCCCCTGTTCCAAGAGCGTGTTTTCATTCCTTTCTTTACATCGGTGTTGTCTACCTCTCCCACCACGTCTGATTTTCCTGGCTCTACCAGTCACCGATTTGTCTCCCATTGTCCCTGTCGTATTCTCTGGAATTTGTGTGGATTGGAAGATGCCAGCATATGTCTTGCTATCTTCTCTTTTATAATGTGTTTTATTAAAAGAACAAAATGTCTTTCATACTTAGAGAATATAAGATATGAAGAAAACCAATGGTGGTTCAAGAATCTTAACGCCGTTTTTTATGATTGTATGCCTGGGTATTTGTGTTGTCCCGATTGAACCTAAAGTTCAGAGACTGGCCTTACCGTATAAAGGAGAATTTTTAAATACGTGGCGTGGTAGTCAAAATTTACGTCTATGTAAGTGTTCCACAGATGCAGGCAATTTTATGTATTTGTTTTTAAAATCAATCAGCTTTTGTCTGTTCTTACTTATTTAATTTTATATGTTTAAAAGTAGACTCGTTGAACCAGTTACATATGTTTAGTTGATGTGCAGAATGCCCTTTGGTCATTATAAATCGGAAATGAACTTTATAATTGATGTAACTGCATAATGTATAGATGCCAGTTTCGCATATTACGCTTCATAGTTTAATTTTTATCCTAATTGTGTTAAGTCGATTTTTGTATCGTGATTTTAAAAGAATCAATGTACTTTTATGGACTACATTAATCTGAATAAAGATCTGATGATGAAGATGACTTGGTTCAAGCTTTCAACTCTTGTAAAGGACTGATACTTGTTAGCTTTCGCTCCAAGTATAGGAATAAAAACTCTTTGATTTAAGGACCAACACGGTCTCATTATTGGAAACTGGAAAAAGTAACAGTTTTCAACCTTGTATTTTCTAGATTTACTGATGCTTAGGAGGTTGCAAACCCAGTCAGGACCTTAGCGAACATTCCATGTGGACCCTGAGTCTTTGTTGGTGTGTTTTCTTTCCTCCAATTTCCCTTTCTCCATGGTCTGTTGTGACTTGGAGAGTGTACATTTTATGACAAGACCGGAGGCTCCTATTATGCGTTTCTCTTGTCGCTTTAATAAACACAGCAGTAAAGAAGAAACTACAAATCCCATGAGGCTAACACAGACAGCCAATGGGATTAAAAAAGTAGTACAGAACATGTTAACCAATAGAAATACCCCCATGCCATTGTGATGTCACTTGACTGCAAGCAGCCCTCTTTTCTTGCTGCTGCAGTCAAGATAAGTTCACCTTTTTCTTTCCTCTCATGTCATTTTATTTACTGGCAACAGTTGGTTTTTATTATGGTATATTTAAATGTTGTTTTAATACTTTGTAGACGGCAAGTTGCCGCATTGCTCTTATTCAGCGCTTTCCTCATGCTTGCGTTCATTCTCCTGGCTTCGGGTAGCAACCCGGTTGCTCCCGAGTCAGAAAAACAAACAGTTTAGTGTGCGCCGCGTGCAGGAAATAACCGTTATTCGGTTTTCCTGACGCGAGGAGACCACTCACTAAAGACGCGCTTCCTCACCTTTTGGCATTTGTTTATACTCGTCGTCCAGCTCCCATTCACGACGTGTGTCAGGGGTTTTCTCCTCTGCTATCGGCAACACTTTCCTTGACCCCGCCCTGGGGAAGGAGGGGTTTCCTATTTCTCCTTTGTTGTTCTCCACAGTTAACCCCCGGTTGCCTGACTATTTTTCACTCAAGGATAATTTTTTCTTTACTCTAAGATTTTGTTGTTTAGGAATTTTCTTTCCTTTATTTAAATTTTATTTAACATGGAACCTAATACATCTTTTGTGGAACAGGGTGTTCCCAGTGATATAGAGGATATAAGAAAGGAACTCCGGAATGTTATTAAGAGTTCTGTTCATCAGGCAATGGCGTCCTCAATGCAAAAATTATAAAAAATATTGGAGTCAAATTTTTCTAATTTTTTTATCCAAATCTTCGGCCCAGACTGCGGGGGAATGCAGTCAACGCCTGTCTGCCAACCCTGCGGGTTTGGCACAAACAGAGAGTGAGTTTAGCTCACATGTGTCAGAGGACGCGGTTCCTCATAAGGCTCCTGCCAAGGAGTATAACAATATGGCTCCTAGATCCTCTTTGAAACAAAAAGCTAAACAACGGAATGTATCTCTCCCCGCTCCCACTGCCTCCACTCCAGATACAGATGATGATATTCCAGATGCAGATTCGGACTTCTATGTCTCTGACAAAGACGATACTGATTCCTTTTCTCCTCCTCCTCCTAAGAAACCTAAAGATCCCTCTGTTTCTCCTCCTCTTTTTGATGCAGAAGGCTTTCCCATGTTTGACCCCTCCCACATACTTCGCCCCAATTCGACGGAATGGTCCCTGCTGACCATGTGGGTCGTTATGTGGCTCAGAAATTATTCTCGCCCCTAGACAAACAAACCAGAGCCAAGCTCAAGTCAGAATGTCCACGCCCTCTGCTTCCGCATAAGGCTACTTCTACCCCTTCCATCGACCAACAGATGTTAACCTTTTTTACCAAACAGGGCAAGGACCCTCGTAAAGGGGTAGATAAAGCGTGGTTGTCCTGTCAGGACAAGTTGTTGGACGTCATTGGTCCACTTACAAGAATCTTTGATATGGTTGAGACGGCCAGGCTGGATGGTACCTTTTTAGATCCAGAAGAACTATCCTTGTGGGTTCAACGTTGTTTTTGTCTACTGGGGAATGCTAATTCCTCTCTTATACATGAGAGACGGAAGGGCCTCCTTTTCAAATTAGACCCTAAGCTGATTAATTTGGCAACGGTTCAACCTCAAATCCACATGGAGGGACAACTTTTTGGGGGCTCTTTCATTAAGGACCTCAGCACATATGTAGCCACATTCACCTCCTTGGACAAAGCACAACAGTCCATGCGAAAAATGTTCAACCAACGGGTTTTTGCCAGGGCCGGTAGAGGCAGGGGCCGCTTTACCGGCCGAGGCTCCGCCAACCAAGGCTCTAGAAGTTACTATGGTTCCTATCAGCAAGACTTCAGACCGCAATTCTACCCCAAGCGCGGCAGAGGTTATCGTTCCAAGTCCTTCAGACACACTAAAGCCTCCAACCCAACAGGTAAGCCCTCAAGTTGGTTTCTTTCCAACAGGGGGTCGCATCTTCCATTTTCCTTCAAATTGGTTAACAATTACTGCAGATGTGTGGGTCCTAAATACTGTACAAGGTCACAAAATAGAACTTTATTCTACCCTGGTGCAAACATTCTTCACTCCTTCTCCCCAATTTTCCACAGAAATGAACCATCTAATATCTCTAGAGGTAAATTCTCTCTTACAAAAACAAGCCATTTCAATCACTCAACCCCATCCTTTGGGTTTTACCAGCCCAATTTTTCTAGTTCAAAAGAAGAACAAAAAGATGCGTCCGGTCATCAACCTAAAACATTTCAACCGGTTTGTGGTATACTGACATTTCAAAATGGAGACATTTCTTCACCTCAGAGATATACTTCTTCAAAACGACTGGATGGTCAGACTGGATCTACAGGACACCTTTTTAGGGGGTCCTGTACATCCAGACTCCAGGAAATTCCTTCAGATCCACTAGTTCGACCAAACTTATCTCTTTACCTCTCTGTCCTTCACTCTATCGTCTGCCCCTTGGTGCTTCACCAAGCTCTCGAAGCCCGTTGTAGCTTTTCTAAGGTCCCAGGGCATAAGGCTCTTAATTTACTTAGACGATATCCTCATTTTAAGTCAGTCTCCTCAAACTCTTCTACTCCACTTACAAACAGCCTGCTCTATTTTAGAAGATCTAGGTTTCATAATAAACAGAGAAAAATCTCTCCTAATACCATCTCAAATCATAGAATTCTTGGGATTTCAAATCAATTCCATTTCAGCTACCCTACTTCTACCTCCAGCAAAAATAAGATCCATAAAGTCAGAAATTCTACAAATCCTTCCCAGCTCTCTCATCTCTCTCAGGACATTAGCTCGAACAGTAGGCCTGCTGTCCTCTTCTATCCAGGCAATCTTTCCAGGTCCCCTTCATTACCGCTTTCTTCAAAGACTGAAGATTCAACACTTGAGGAAGAGACTATCGTATTCCGACCTCATCCCCTTAGACGTGGAGTCCCGCACAGAGCTTCAGTGGTGGATAGACCATTTGGACACTTGGAACGGGAAAAGTACATTTCCATCAGCCCCAGATCTTGTGTTAGAATCCGATGCAAGTCGTCTAGGCTGGGGGGCCCGGTTTGGTCCCATCTCGACTGGAGGTACATGGTCTGCCGAGGAGTCCAAATTGCATATCAATTGTTTAGAGATGCATGCCGGCTCCTTTGCAATCAGAAGCCTGGCAAAACACAAAGTGCATTGTGCAATACTTCTCAGGATGGACAATATCTCTTAAGTCAGATACACAAAATCCAAACCTCTGGCGAATTTGGGCAAGAGTTTTTGGGAGTTTTGCCTTTCAAACCATCTTTCGGTTCATGCAGAGTACCTTCCAGGAGCTCTCAATTCAGTCGCAGATTGGCATTCTCGTCATCTCCGAGACTCCAGCGATTGGAGAATTCACCCTTCAGTTTTCCACAAGATTCAATCTTTATGGGGTCCGTTCTCCATAGACCTGTTCGCATCTCGACTGAACACACAGCTTCCCCAATTTTACAGCTGGCGTCCAGATCCCTTAGCCTTGGCATCAGATGCTTTCTTACAAGATTGGTCTCATTCCCTCAATTATGCCTTCCCTCCCTTTATCATGATCAACAGGGTCCTAGCACACGCCAGACGTCAGCATGCCTCTCTCATTCTCATAGTCCCGTTTTGGCAATCCCAAGTATGGTTCCCTATCCTGCTGGAACTCTCAGTGGATTTTCCCTTGTTAATTCCGTCCTTCCCAGACTTACTGCTGGATCCTCTTCAGCGTCCTCACCCCCTCATTGTGGACAACATCCTCACTCTATCCGCCTGGAAGATCTCAGGAATTCCCAATCTTTCCCTGTCATTTCGTCAGAGGCTTCCCAATACATCTCAAATTCCTGGGCCCCTGGTACCAAGAAAGCCTACAAGGCAGCCTGGTCTTTATGGGACGGCTGGTGTTTGGGAAGGAACGTTGATCCCTTTTCAGCAGATGTCATTTTTGTAGTTAATTTCGTGGCCGCAGAAGCCATTAAAGGTAAAGCTTTCCGCACCATCAACCTTCATAGGTCGGCTATTTCTTCCAATCATATCCATGTCAATGGAAAACCGATAGGCGAACATCCGCTGGTATGCAGATTACTAAAGGAAGTAACATTTTCTTAACCTCCTCTACCAAAGTATAATCAATTGTGGGACGTTAATTTTGTTTTAAAATTTCTGATTTCATTGCCGGACAATCCTGTTTTATCACTAAAAATGTTATCTGCTAAATTAACAATGTTATTATGTTTAGTTTCCATTAAACGTTTATCGGATGTAAAGGCATTAGACGTCTCCAACAGATAATTCACCCCTTCGGGGGTGCTGTTTTCGGTTGTACGACGTACCAAGACCAGTTTATTGTCAGTTTTTTATCCTTATTTCCCGCAACATCCGAAATTATGTGTGGGCCAATGTCTTAAAGTTTATGAACAAAAAACTGCAGATTTGAGAGCATCCTCCTCCCAACTTCTTATTTCTTTTAGGAAACCCTATAACCCGGTTTCATCTGCCACTTTAGCTCATTGGGTTAAATGGATTATGTCCTTAGCGGGTATCGATATTTCCAGATTTGGAGCTCATTTTGCCAGAGGGGCTATGGCCTCCAAAGCCTTTTGGGCGGGCTCTCGTTTAGAGGATATTCTAAAATCTGCAGACTGGTCTAATGATAATACCTTTAGAGTTTTTTTATTGCAAACCTGTTAATGATGTTTCACTGAATGTAATTAATATGCTTTAAACTCACATAATAGGAGCCTCAGGTCTTGTCATAAAATGTAGATTTTCCTAGTTTATGATGGAAAGTCTTAATTTTATTAAAGACACGGAGGCGAGTATTATCCCACATCTGGTATAAACATTTTTTTTTTTCCTCCCTTTCTTCCAGCGTCAGTTCCGGCCACTCAACCAGCGTCCTAGTGGGACCTCCTCACATCATTGGAAGTCTCCGTTCATTGCAAGTTCAGGATCGTATTCTCCTGATTTAATGGAACACATCTTCCTTTGTAGGATTTTGGACTTTTCTTCGGACGTTTTTGCTTTTCTGATGGCTTTGTTTATTCTTTGTTCTCTATTCCCGTTATTCTTCAACAATTGACTTTATTTGCAAGAAAAGAGGGCTGCTTGCAGTCAAGTGACATCACAATGGTATGGGGGGTATTTCTATTGGTTAACATGTTCTGTACTACGTTTTTAATCCCATTGGCTGTCTGCGTAAGCCTCATGGGATTTGTAGTTTCTTCTTGACTGCTGTGTTTATTAAAGCGAGAAGAGAAACACATAATACTCGCCTCTGTGTCTTTAATAAAATTAAGACTTTCCGTCATAAACTAGGAAAATCTACATTCCTCTGGTGATTATGGAGCTTGGGAGACACGATAAGTGAATATCTGGGTACCCACAAGATTTACCTCTACCATTAGTTATTAGTCGCCTTTATCCTTAACACTAGCAAAGTGCACTACATGTGCCCATGGCACTGTAAATGAAGGGGCATATTTAAGAAAAGTGGTGCCCCTCCTACCGCCACCATGTGTGCGCCGTTTTTAAAATACAGTGCACAATGGCACAGGGTAGGGGGCAATAATGTCAAACTTTTGACGCTATTAATGTACTGTTCAGGGTTAGTGCCAAAAATATGGCGTTAAACCTGAACAGTACATATCGGCCCATTGTAACCAATGGTATACCCCTTTTTAATGCCTGCTCTGAGCAGGTATTAAAAGTAGAGGCAAAAAATGGCACAGTGGAATCTCTTAGATTCCACTGCTCCATTTTGGTGGTCCCCATAACGGGGGAATACCCCCTTTGCATACATTATGCATGGCGCATGCATCATGTGGCGCAAAGGGTTACAAAGAGGATCAATGCATGCATTGCACCACTTTCTAAATATGGCACAGCGATTTTAGGAACCTAGCGCCACATTAGCATAACAAAATGACATTAATGTGGCGCTAGTGCTTCTTAAATCTGGGCCTAGATGCTTCTAGTGGGCCTGCAGTACTGATTAGGCCAATGACTTAGGTAGCCCTTTAAACATGTCTCAGACCTATTACTGCATAGCCTGTGTGTGCAGTTTAAACTGCCATTTCGATATGACAAAATAACCATTTTGCCAGGCCCAAACCTTCCTTTTTAGTGCATATAAGTCACCCTTATGGTAGACCCTTGTCAGCCCCAGAGGGCAGGGTGCTATGCTTTTGAAATGTAGGACTTGTACAATTAAGTTTTACATGCCCTGTTCATGAAAAACTCTTACATTTGTTTTCACTGCTGTAAGTCCTATTACATAATCTAAGTATAATTACATATGAGAAGAGAAACTTCTTCAAGGTTGCTGTCTCTGGAATCTATAATTTAAAATTCTAATTCGTGGTGAAATCGAATTTTAAATTGCAATTCTGAAAATTAAACTTTTAAAAAGTTGACATTTCTTGCTTTAGCTATCTGGTATCTGCAGTCTGTCTCTGGTCACATGACATCATGTAGTTGGCATGTGGACTTTGTGTATTCCTAATAGACAGCCACACACAAAGGGAGCTGAGGTTAGACTTGATGGGCCATCTTGAACAGGATGGGAGGTAGGAGCTGGGCACAGCCTCCCTTACACCTGAATAAGTTGTGTTCTGTCCAAACACAAAGGACCTAACCACCCTGTATTGTCACTCCAGCCAGCTTGGAGCCAGGTCATGGGAGGCAGGATATTCGTTGCACCTCAAAGCCACTGTCTAGAAGTTTCTCCCACCTTCCAGAACCAGGGCACCAGGGTATAAATGCTGGACCTCAGACACCACCACCACTTCAGTGCGCTTCTGGACCTGTGGATACTCTGCCAGGAAGAAGGCCTGCTGTGCTGAAGAAAGGACTGCCACACTGCTGGACTGTTAATCTGAAGGATGTAATGCCTTGCTGTGTTGACCTGCTGCCTGTTGCCCTCTTGCCTGTGGAGGAAGAAGTGGACCTGGAACCGATCCTGAACCCAGGACCCCAGAATGACTCAAAGGGCTAGTCTGCTGGCCTCCTGATCTGAGCTTCAGGGACATACCAGGCTCCCCACAGCTTCTGGACCAGTTGTCAGTGAGTAGTTGACTCTCCGGATGTGCTTAGTTCCTGGGACCTTGGTGTGATTCTCAAGCTCTTAAAGTCAAGCTTTTGGGCTGTTCATGAATGGGCCCATCCACACTGGAACCATGCCGCTCACATGGAAAATCAGCGTGGGCTGCAGTAAATCTGTCTCTTTGCACAAAAAAAGCAGTCAGCCCAAGTGGACCACCAATGCAAAGCTGCAGCCTGTCTGTTCATGATACCCGGCATGTTCCTCACGCCACACCGACCACTGCCAGTGATTTCAATGTGAACGGGCCCCTTGGCACAAAACTTGAGTAGGTAAACCTTCAGAGGGACTAACCTGGGACTGTATCCAACCAGCGCTACATCACAGTCAGCTTTAACTTTTGACTTTGACATGGTCCAGCATGACCAAATAGCTGGGGTTTGTGCTTTATGCTTTTAGGTGCTTTATTGCAGTTTTTGTTAAAAAATTCACAACCCCAGTTCTACTTATTGGATTTTTTAACTGGGAGTGTGAACTTTTTGTGTGCTTTTATCACTGCTTTACAGTTTGAAGTATTGCACAAATACATTACACATTACTTGTAAGTTAAGCTTGGCTGCTCTGTGCCAATTTATGAGGGGCTTGAGCAAAGGTTAATTTGTGATTGCTTGTGCCTTAGCCTGACTAGGATTGTGGTAGCTGCTAGACCAGGGTTCACACCCTAGTCAACCTGTAACCCAACTTCTAACAATGTTGTTTGTTAAGAAACCATTCAATTTTTTACAGGATTTCAATGCATGCCTAAATGACAAAATGATAATGGGCTAACAGGCACAGTTAACTCTGAACCTTGGGAAGTCACTGCTGGCATCTACCAGAAAGTGAACTCCTAAAAAAATGATACGACCAGCAATGGAAGGAACAGTTTTCCCTGGTGATTAATGTGTGAATCCCTGCACAACCCCATGAAAAGCCCACCCATGTCTGATATCCCCCCATTCAGAAGATCGAGGATCAAGCCTTTACATGCATATGTTCTTGTGTGAGAAAGACTAAAGAGCAAAAAAATTAGAATTAAGGCTGAAAATCCAACATATGTCTTGTACAGCACATAACACTGGCCAGCAATAGAAGCCTTATGGAGAATAGTTGTAGAAAATATATGGTTATGTGATGGTATGTTTCCATACATCACAGTGGTGGTAACTGTGGCCAAAAGACAACCTAAGCCAACATTACGTGTGCAGTGGCTTTCAAAAATATCCTAATACACTGCACCAAGGTTATCACTGAGAACCAAAAGAAAAATACATATCTGGCACTCCTACCCACAGACAAAATACATATCTGGTACTCCTACGTCAGGTGACCCAGTGAAATGAAATTTGGGTGAAACCTGGCTGGGATATGTTAATACTCTTGGGAGATTAGAGAAAATTACCATGCAAGATATCCAGTCCAGGAAGTTAGCATGTGGAAGGTATTATACCCAATAAAACAAACCTTAGAAAGTGGAGATATTAAAAATAAAATTCCTAACTATGTAAAGTTGTCAAACAGCCCAGGTTGATGCCAGAAACCAAAAGAAAGGTAGTCTATATCAGCATTTCACTTCCAGTTGCTTTCTAAATTTCCAAAACGTTTTGCCCCCAGTTTGTTGTCTGAAGGCATCCTTAACTCAATGAAAACAAGTCAGTTACCAACAATGCTCATGAGACCTGGAAGAAGAAAATTGTGGGTCAAGTCTTGGTAGTGTAGTTTTCTTGATTGAAGGAGACTGAAGGAAATTATCATGTTCCAAAAAGAAATGCTAAATATCCGACAAAGGCTGAATTCAGTGCGATCTCCTTTCCTTCCAATCAGGTTGCAAGAGGCCTTGCATTCAGGAAAAGAAAACTTAGAATGTGCAGATGATATAAATGTATTGCTGTGTTATGTTTCTATACAGGCCAGTGGTGATACCTCCAACCAAAAGACAGGGAAGCCTACACCTGCATTTGGTTGCAGTTGCTATCCAAATGTCTAAAATACACTTCATCTTGTTTAGTGATGATCCACACTGTGTAACTAAGTAGAAGAAAATTGAGAAACGGAGTGGAGTAGAGGGGAGTGGAGTGCAGGGGAGTGGAGGGGAGCAGAGGGAAAGGGAGGGGTGGGGTCAGAGGGAGCAGAGAGGATCAGAGGATGGAGGAGAGGGAAAGGGAGGGGAGGGAAAGGGATTGGTGGGGTCAGAGGACAGCAAAGGGTAGCAGAGGAGGGAGGAGAGAGAAAGGGAGGGGCAGAGAGAGGGGGGAAGGAAAGCGGGGAGATGTGCAGTGTAGTGTGGTGTGGTGTAGTGTGATGATATTGGGAGGATGTATATATCACCAAGCACACCCCCAAGGAGGTAACCAGACCCTAAGGGCTACTAAGAAAGAGACACAGACACAGATAGCCTAGAGCAGAAACAAAAGGGGAGAGAGAGATCTGATTTCAATAAATTACTGTGGGAGGGAGACTAAAAGAAATTGCCATCTTTTCAGAAAGCAATTCTAAACAATTGACAAACAACATGTTACACTTGTCAGCCAATCAGAATGAGTGATATCTTGCATGTCTGGGATGGAAAACTAATTCTGGGTAGATGTTGAGAATAAATATGGTTATGGTAAGGTCCATACAACTCAGGAGTGATACCTGTGACCAGACATCAGATAGCCTAAACCAATAGGCTTCCTAAATATACTGCTGTTAGAAATGGGGTTTTTGGTTGGCAGTCAGGATACCCCCTGTGCAAGCAAGGACCCTCACTCTAGTCAGGGCAAAGTAGAAACACACATTGGTAGCTTAGCACGAGGAGGCAGGTTTAACTCAGAAGCACTGTGTAAAGTATTTGTACCAACACACACAATAATACAGTGAAAATACTACAAAATAGACACCATACCAGTTTACAAAAATAGGAAACATTTATCTAAAACAAACAAGACCAAAATGACAAAAATCCAACATACACAAGTCAAGATATGCATTTTCAAAAGAATAAGAGTCTTACTCAATAATAAATGTTCATTTAGCAGAAATACATGGTTAGCATAAAAAATAAAGCCACACGGGTGAGCGTGCATCAGAAAAGTCAGTAATGCGTCAATTCTTTTCTCGTAATGCATTGTTTCTTCTCCGGTCTTGTCAGCGATGCGTCGCTTTTCTTCCTCACAAGAGAACAATACGTCAATTTCTGGACTGCCACATTGGATCTGCCCAGAGTCAGGATGACTTTGACGCCCAGGGACGATGCGTGGAAAGTTGGGTAGCATATTGTTAGAAAAACATGCTGAATTGGGTTTGCGTCATTTTTCTGCAGCCACAAGCGGGTGTTGCACGTTGTTTCTCCAGCCATGATGCATTGATCTCCCAGACACGATGCAGGTGGAGCATCGATTTCAGCTGCAAAGATGGCGGTGCATTGTTTATTAGCCGCATTGCAGATGGTGCCTCAAAAATGTCCCCACACAGGGTTCTATGCGTGGATTTATAGCTCTTGTTCTGCCATCTTCACATTTCAAGGGCCTAGGGACTGAATAGGAGCCCACTTGGCAGGGCAGGAGTCCAGGTGCTGGCAGAGGAAGTCTTTGATGGTCCTGAGACTTCAAAACAGGAGGCAAGCTCAGTTCAAGCCCTTAGAGATTCTTCACTAGCAGGAATGTATCACAAAGTCCAGTCTTTGTCCTCTTTCACAGGCAGAAGCAGCAACTGCAGGATAGTCCAACAAAGCACAGTCACAGGCAGGGTCAGCATTCCTTCTCAGCTCTTCTTGACAGATTTTCCTCTTGAATCAAGAAGTGATCTTGAAGAAATGTCAAGTATGGGGCTTTGGGTCCACTACTTATACTCCTTTCTGCCTTTGAAGTTGGTAGACTTCAAAGAGAAGTCTCTCTTGTTTGCAATATCCTGCCTTGCCCACGCCAGGCCCCAGACACACACCAGAGGGTTGGAGACTGCATCGTGTGAGGGCTATGCAGGCTACACCCCAGCACCCTTTGTCTCACTGTCTAGAGGTGATTCACAAACAGCACAGCTATTAAACTGACCCAGATAGGGAATCCACAAACAGGCAGAGTCACAAAAAGGTTAAAGCAATAAAATGCCTACTTTCTAGCATTTTCAAATTGACAATTTAAAAAACAACTTTACCAAAAGATGTATTTTTATATTGTGAGTTCAGAGAGACCAAACTCCTAATTTCGCTCTACTCTCAAAGGGAACCTGTACTTAAAAGATATTTAAAGGCAGCTCCTATGATAACCTATGAGAGAGATAGGCATTGCAACATGGAATTTAGCAGTATTTCACAGTTAGGACATGTAAAACACATCAGTACATGTCCAAACTTTCACATACACTGCACCCTACCCAGGAGGCTACCTAGGGCCTCCCTTAGGGGTGCCTTACATGAATAAAAAGTGAAGGTTTGGGCCTGGCAAGTGGGTACACTTGCCAGGTCGAATTGGCAGTACAGGACTGCGCACACAGACACTGCGGTGGCAGGTCTAAGATATGATTACAGAGCTACTTATGTGGGAGGCACAACCAGTGCTTCAGGCCCAATAGCAGCATTTGATTTACAGGCCCTGGGCACCTCTAGTGCACTTTCCCACGGATTTACTCGTAAAACAAATACTCCAATCATAGATAAACCAATCAACAATACAATTCACACAGAGAGCATATACACTTTAACACTGGTTAGCAGTGTTGAAGTGCCCAGAGTCCTAAAGCCAACAAAAACTGGTCAGAACAATTAGGAGGAAGGAGGCAAAAAGATTGGGGATGTGCCTGCAAAAATGGCTAGGTCTACCACAACCCCCACCAGCCGAAAGCCAGGGGAGACCAATCAATACCTTAATGGACTTCCCTGATTGGGGCAATAGAACAGGTACCCTGGCCCACAACAGCAGGGGCATGTTCCAGTTCTATGCCTTCTTGACTCCAGTTAGATCGCTCTATCAACTGTCTCAGGGCCCACTAAGCTAACCAATAGAGAACCTTTATCCTCATCAGCAGATATCATCTGTGCAGCACCTAACCTTTTTTTGCTCACAGATGTATCCCGGGGGCAGACAGTACCACCATGGCCAACACAGTGGTGTGGCCCAGTCTACCCCGGTGTGTGTCTCCCGTTCCTCCCCAAGAGCAACTCTGTCCACCAGGACAGCAAGCCACAGTGGCCACTGACAGCTGTCAGGGGTGAGAGAAAGGCACCAGGCCTTTCAAGGCTCTCCAACCACTGTGACTGTGGAGAGTGGGGGGGGGGGGGCGCAGTAGCTCAATGTGCCTGGCATCCTTTGATCACTCTCCCTTCCACCAGGTCAGGAATGACACTGGTCCTTCCCTCTGGGGCTCTGTACTTTCCCCCTAGGAGTGGCACCCCCAAAGTCCAGAATTGTCAGGCTGCTTGTGAAAGGAGTCCTACACAATTCTCCCTCCAGTGCAGGGTTGTTAATCTGCAACTGGTCTTCCAATCTGGTGTCTGTACCCTTAGGTTGGTCCAGGGTCAGGGATGAGGTTTCCCTCCCCCTACCCTTCATTCTGGGGTCCTGCACCCCCCCCTCCCACTACGAGAGGCCCCTAGAATCCAACATGGAAGGGGCACTGTTAGCAGTAGCCCCTCCCACCAGGTCAGGGGGACACACTGAACATGGTCCTTCAATCCAGGGTCTGTACCCTCAGATTGAACTGGGGTGAGGAGTAAGTCTCTCTCTCTCCTGACCCTGCTCCCAGGGTTCTGCACCCCCCATCATGGAGAGTACCCCTAGGAGCCACACCGGGGAGGTTGATTGGGCAAACTTCCCCCATCAGGTCAAAGTTTACCCCCTGCACCTGACCTTCCATCCTGGGGTCTGTACCCTCAGACCGGACCATTGCCCGTAAATGCTCTTTTAAAATTGCACTGTCACTTTTTGTAGTACTTGAGCTCAAGCACATTTCCTGAAGCACGCTTAGACAAGTAACCACAATAATAATGTAGAATGTTCAGAAATGGATTTGTCTCTTCAAGATAAGAACTCTGCCAAAATATGAGGTCTGAAATACACCAGCTGTTCTAGGAAAGTGCAGCGCTCAAAGAACAAACTCCCTGGAGAATACTAGTCACTTAGCTGCAGTGTTTTCTTGAGTGCTGGAGGAATGCCTGGTGTCAGCTGGTACAGGAACAAAGAAAGGAATTGCCTCAAAAGTCCTGAATAAGAGGATGACAGCAGGGGCTGGACTGCCAAATCAGATGCTTAGATTAGGAAGCAAAACAAAGCCAACCAGAGAGGCATGCTTCACTCTGCTATTTATAGCAAATCAGGAAAGCAGTTGAGTTTCTACATGTGGATGAGTAACCACACCCAGCTAGAAGCAGATGTCTATACCATACCCAATTAGAATCACATGTCTACACCTGCTCAGGTTAGCAAAAAAGCATTGGTAAAACAAGCATTGATAAAACCAATTGTGTAACACAGCACATTATGTTTACTTAGAAACATGAAGGTTTAACCAAGAACAGAGATATGATTTAACCCTAATCCCTGGGGATGCTGACAGATAATACAGGAGGCACCTTGGGGATTCCTGACACAGGGCACTGGGGCTCCAAAGAATCCCTATGGGCTGCAGCATATCTTTTCTTACCCATGGGGAGCCCATGCAAAGGCTTCTGCAGGACTGCCATTGCAGCCTAGGTGAAAAGGTGCATGTACTCTTTCACTGCCATTTACATTGCACCAGGTCACTTATAAGTCACCCCTAAAGCAGGCCCTCCAGCCCTGAGGGCAGGGTACAGATACCTGTGTGTGAGGGCACCCCTGCACTAGCAGAGGTGCCTCCACAACCTCCAGGAACATTTCCCAGACTTTGTGAGTGCAGGGATGCCATTTTACATGTGTACTGGACATAGGTCACTACCTAAGTACAGCTACATAATGGTAACTCCAAACATAGGCATGTTTGGTATCAAAGATGTTGGAATCATACCCCCATGCTTTTGCAAGCATTGGTTGTATGATTCCATGCACTCTGGAGGCTTCTTAGAGGACCCCCAGTACTGCATTACAGCCTTCTGAGGTTTTCCAGGCAGCCCCAGCTGATGCCACCTCCCAGACAGGTTTCTGCCTTCCTGTTGCTTGAGCAACTCGAGCCCAGGAAGGCAGATCAAAGGATTTCCTTTGGGAGAGAGGTGTTACACCCTCTACTTTTGGAAATAAGTGTTACAGGCATGGGAGGAGTAGCCTCCCCAAGCCACTGGAAATGCTTTGAAGGGCACATTTGGTGCCCTCCTTGTATAATCAAGTCTACACAGATTCAGGGAGCCCCAGTCCCTGCTCCGGCGTCAAACTGGACAAAGGTAAGTGGAGTGACCTCTCCCCTGTCCATCATTACCCCAGAGATGGTGCTCAGAGCTCCTCCAGAGGGTCCCTGAGTTTTGCCATCTTGGATTCCATGTTGGCAGGGAACTCTGGTATCATCTGAGTGGCCAGTTCCAGCAGGTGACGTTGGAGCACTGCCCTGATAGGTGCTTACCTGTATAGCTGACCAATCCCCCTTTCAGGGTTTCTCTTTTGGGTGGTTCTTCAGATTCGGATTGCAAAAATCCAGCATGAATCCACTGCATCCTCTACTTCACCTTCTCATTGAAGAAACTTCATCTGGACCATCCAGGAACTCTACAAACTGCAACAAAGAAGCAAAGACAACTTCTGCATCATTGTATCTTCAGCTCCTGCCAGCAACTGCAACTGTTTCCCAGACGGGTATCCGCAGAGGACAGCCTGTCTTCAGCCTGCACCACAAGAACAAAGGAATCTCCCTTGCAGTGAAGGAGTCACTCCCCTGCTTCAGGAGGCACCTCTCTGCAACGACGACCAGCTGCATGGGTCCCCTCTCCTGACAAGTTGTGTGTATCCTGCATCACGGGTGGTGGACTGAAGTGGTGCCGACAGTCTTGATGTCCTACTGTCCAACTTTGGTGGAGGTAAAAGCTTGCCTCCCCACACAAGACAGTACCACCGTGCACTGTGTGTTTTGCAGTTTCCAAGGCTTGTTGGCATCCTTTCAAGTTGCTCATGCACCGTGCAGCTCCAGCCCCCAGCACTCTATCCTGTGACGTTCAGCTTCCTAAGTAGTTCTCCGGCCGTGTGGGATTCTTTGTGTTGTGCTGCTTGGACCTCCTTTTGCACCTCATTCGTCCCTATGCTGTGGGACACCTGTGAACACTGCCTGGTCTTCTGTTGGCTCGCTGAGTTTCTGAGATCCCCTTCTGACTCCCCCTTCTGGGTAGAGTTCACCAGGCCCCTCATGGTCTCGGGCAGCACCACTTTCTGCAACCTGGGAGTTGTGTGTGTGCCAAGGCTCATTGGCAGAATCCAGCGACGCAATCCAGACTGCAATCTTCCATCCAGTGTGGGACATCATCTGCAGTAACCAGGAACCTGAATCTGTCTTCTTGGGTGCCGCACTGACTGTTGTTCCTAATCAGTGGTTCTTCTTTTGCACTTTAATCCAGGTAAGCAGGGTCTCCTGTTCTCCCTGGACTCTTCTGTGCTTCTAGGACTTGGCCCAGGAATCCACTGTTGGTGTTTCGCAGACTCTTCTGGTTCTTGCATAATCTTCTTTTTCATGTTCTTGTGTGTTCTAGGAAAGTTACTGTGATTTACTCCTGCTTTCCTGGGCTCTGGGGTGGGTTCTATTACTTAACTTTGGTGTTTTCTAATACTCCCAGTGCCCCTCTGCACACTACACTTTCCTAGATGGAAAACCGACATTCGCATACCACTTCCTTAGCATATGGTTTGTGTTCCCCCAGGTCCATTTCGAACTATTATGATTTTCACTAATTGCACTGTTTTCTAACTATTTTCATGCACATTTCTGCATACTAGTGTACATAATTTGTGTATTACTTACCTCCTAAGGGAGTATAGGGGGTGATTCTAACCCTGGCGGTCGGTGATAAAGCGGCGGCCAACCCGCCAACAGGCCGGCGGTCGAAAAAATGGAATTCTGACCCTGGCGGGAACCGCCAACACAGCCCGCCACATTAACACTCCGACCGCCGCGGCGGTGCAGACAAACAGCGTGGCGGTCACCGCCAACAGGCAGGCGGCAGACAATGTACCGCCCACAGTATCACAACTCACCAATCCGCCACCTTTTCCGGGGCGGGAGCCCCGCCGATAAAAACACGGCGGAAACAGACTACGAACGGGAAAACGCGCACCAAAACACACTCCATGAGGAAGGAGGACAGCATGGAACCCGAATTAAACATCCTACCTGCTCTCGTCTACCTTCTCATCTACCACGAGTACGAACGCCGGCGCAGACGACCACGGTGAGTACTGCACCTACGACACACAGGAGGGGGGAGGAGGGAAGCTTACGGCACACACATATGCGACCCCCACCCCCCCAAACTATGTACACACTAATGCAGAGCAACAATGCACAGTGACACCACCCAAACCCCCCTGAAAAATGCAAAGACATAATTAAATTGGGACGAAAATTTTATATAAAAAATAGACTCTGATATGGAGCGGTCAACTATGCAAAATATCCATAACAAAATGATACTATATACACTGCCATGGAGAACCGAGGCAATTAGTCCTCTACATCAAAGTTAAATAGAACAGTCCATGGGCTATAGTGTAGCGACACAAGGGCAAAGCCCACACAGGAGACCTGAGTCCTTTGGAGAGAACACTGCAGGGGCATCTGATGAAAAAACTACAGGCACCTCAGGGGGAAGGGAAGGGGGAGGCACCACAGCCACATGAGTCCACGACGCCAGATCCACGAAGGGGCCACCATGCCCATTGATGTATCCTGGGGAGTGCAAAGCCACAGTCTCTCAAGTCTCTACAGTGGGTGGGTTGCCCACTTTACCATCCTGGGGAGTGCAAAGCCACAGTCTCTCAAGTCTCTACAGTGGGTGGGTTGCCCACTCTACCATCCTGGGGAGTGCAAAGCCACAGTCTCTCAAGTCTCTACAGTGGGTGGGTTGCCCACTGTACCATCCTGGGGAGTGCAAAGCCACAGTCTCTCAAGTCTCTACAGTGGGTGGGTTGCCCACTTTACCATCCTGGGGAGTGCAAAGCCACAGTCTCTCAAGTCTCTACAGTGGGTGGGTTGCCCACTGTACCATCCTGGGGAGTGCAAAGCCACAGTCCATCTGGTGGATGACAGTCTCCACTGCTCAAGGAGGAGGCATGGTGGGCACAGTGAACCATAAACAGTGCTTGACAGGAAGGGCCCAGCGGAGCGGTGCTTGAGACGGCGGTGCCCAGCGGAGCGGTGCTTGAGACGGCGGTGCCCAGCGGAGCGGTGCTTGAGACGGCGGTGCCCAGCGGAGCGGTGCATGAGACGGCGGTGCCCAGCGGAGCGGTGCTTGAGATGAAAGGCCCAGCGGAGCGGTGCTTGAGACGGCGGTGCCCAGCGGAGCGGTGCTTGAGATGAAGAGCCCAGCGGAGTGGTGCTTGAGATGAAGGGCCCAACGGAGCGGTGCTTGAGACGGCGGTGCCCAGCGGAGCGGTGCTTGAGATGAAGGGCCCAGCGGAGCGGTGCTTGAGATGAAGGGCCCAGCGGAGCGGTGCTTGAGACGGCGGTGCCCAGCGGAGCGGTGCATGAGACGGCAGTGCCCAGCGGAGCGGTGCTTGAGATGAAGGGCCCAGCGGAGCGGTGCTTGACAGGAAGGGCCCAGCGGAGCGGTGCTTGAGATGAAGGGCCCAGCAGAGCGGTGCTTGAGACGGCGGTGCCCAGCGGAGCGGTGCTTGAGATGAAGAGCCCAGCGGAGCGGTGCTTGAGATGAAGGGCCCAGCGGAGCGGTGCATGAGACGGCAGTGCCCAGCGGAGCGGTGCTTGAGATGAAGGGCCCAGCGGAGCGGTGCTTGACAGGAAGGGCCCATCGGAGCGGTGCTTGAGATGAAGGGCCCAGCGGAGCGGTGCTTGAGACGGCGGTGCCCAGCGGAGCGGTGCTTGAGATGAAGGGCCCAGCGGAGCGGTGCTTGACAGGAAGGGCCCAGCGGAGCGGTCCTCTTCTGCACAGCGGGCCCTGTTCAGCGGTGCTCTTCTGCACGGCGGGCCCTGTTCAGCGGTGCTCTTCTGCACGGCGGGCCCTGTTCAGCGGTGCCTATCTTCACGGCGGTGCCCTGTTCAGCGGTGCTCTTCTGCACGGCGGGCCCTGTTCAGCGGTGCCTATCTTCACGACGGGGCCCTGTTCAGCGGTCCTCTTCTGCACGGCGGGCCCTGTTCAGCGGTGCTCTTCTGCACGGCGGGCCCTGTTCAGCGGTGCTCTTCTGCACGGCGGGCCCTGTTCAGCGGTGCCTATCTTCACGGCGGGGCCCTGTTCAGCGGTCCTCTTCTGCACGACGGGCCCTGTTCAGCGGTGCTCTTCTGCACGGCGGGCCCTGTTCAGCGGTGCTCTTCTGCACGGCGGGCCCTGTTCAGCGGTGCCTATCTTCACGGCGGGGCCCTGTTCAGCGGTCCTCTTCTGCACGGCGGGCCCTGTTCAGCGGTGCCTATCTTCACGGCGGGGCCCTGTTCAGCGGTCCTCTTCTGCACGGCGGGCCCTGTTCAGCGGTGCTCTTCTGCACGGCGGGCCCTGTTCAGCGGTGCCTATCTTCACGGCGGGCCCTGTTCAGCGGTGCTCTTCTGCACGGCGGGCCCTGTTCAGCGGTGCACATCCAGTAGGTCAAGGGAGCCAGACCTGGCCTGGACTCCCTGCTCAGTTTCCCTCCGACCGTGATGTTTCTGGACCCTTCGGGGACGGAGTCCTGGGCCCTTTGGTGTCCTCCTTTACAGCTGGGATGTGGCATGTGGGGCCCACCTGCTCCGCGCTCCTGCTGCCTGACTTCTCCGCCCTGCTGCCCTTACGCTCCTTAGATGGGGCTCTCGGGCCCTTGCCTCCCCTAGATGTTGTGGCTGGTGAAGTGGGCGAACTTTGCTCCTTGGGGGCAGCCGTGTCAGTCCTCGCACGGCGGCCCTTGTGATTCCTGGTCCTCTTGCCGGGGGGGGGGGGCTGGATGTGTCCTTGCTGCTGATTGAGGTGTCACTGCTGGCAAAGGGTGGACTCCAGAACCCATGCACAACAGTGACACCCGAAGCTGGGCTGGTGGTGGCTGTGGTGCTCTTGGGACTCTTTGCAGATGGAGGGGGTAGGTCATCGGAGGGAAAGAGGTCAAGATTAGCCAGGAAAAGTTTTTTAGGGCCAAGGTAAAGGGTAGGAGAAGTGGTGATGGGAGTGGAGGAAGAGGATGTGGTTGTAGGAGAGTCAGGTGTGCTGTCATTGGGTGAAGGTGCTGGTGCTGTAGGCTGTCGTGAGGTGGATGTCTGTTGGGTGGGTGGCTGCCTGCGTTTGTGTGTCTTGGAAGAGGGGGTGACAGACACAGTGGGAGAGGATACAGGGGACGTGTAAATGGCAGTGGGGGTGGTGACTGCACGCGTGCGGACTGTACAGGAGGGTGTGGTGGTGATGGAAGCACTGGCTGATGTTGGTGTGCATGCAGGTGTGAGTGTAGACGTCACAGGGAGGGAGGAGGGAGACGAGGAGGAGGGGGACACAGGGGTGGTAGTGACTGTTGGAATGTCTGCATCTGGGTGTTGCTTGGGTGAGTGTTTGTGGGATCTGTGGTGCTTGTGTCTGGATGAGCTGCCCTTGGGTGTTGAGGTGTGTGCAGGCTGGTCAGATGGTGTGGATGGGATAGGCTGAGGAACAGGAGACAGAGACAGGCTGGAGGCAGTCAGAAGAGGGAGGCTGGAAACAGGGACAATGGCTGCCGTCAGTGCTGAGGCCAGAGCAGTGAACGATCGTTGATGGGCAGCCTGACCCGAATGAATGCCCTCCAGGTAGGCATTGCTCCGATGCACCTCCCTTTCTACCCCCTGGATGGCATTCAAAAGGGTAGTCTGCCCAACAATGAGCGTCCTCACAAGGTCAATGAGCTCCGCACTGAGGGCAGCAGGGGTGACAGGGGCAGGGGCTGAGGTGCCTGGGGCGAAGGAGACGCCCGCCTTCCTGGGCGAGCGGGCACGGAGCGTAGGCTGAGGGGCTGCAGGGAGGGCGGGGCTGGTGCGCTGGGTGGCGGCTGTACCTGTAGAGTCGGGGGGCCCGGATGTTGCCGCCACCGCTAGGGAGCACCCATCCGAGGACGTGTCTGTGTCGCTGCTCTCACCACCGGTCCCCGTTGTGGTGCTCCCCTCGCCCTCCGGATCACTGGTGCCCTCGGTGTCTGTTCCTGGGCCCACCGGGGCCTTGTGACTTGCAGCTCCCTCGTGCTCCGATGCCAAATCTCCTCCGCCTGATGATGCTAATGCACACATGCACAAGAAGATGAAGAAGAAGGGTGGGGGGAGAAAAAAGAAGACCAGGTTGAGTGCATGCAATGTCAACACCGTTGGCGGAGAGGACAGACACAGGAGCCTCATGCACTAAGCCGCGCATTCGGGGTACACTACTCAGTACTTCTGACTAAGACAACAGGTCAAGAGACGACAAACGCGCACATGTGTGAGGCTGGACCATCAATAGCTGTACTTGTCACCCTACAGAGGTGGGGGCCGGGAGCACAGGGCCATGCCTAAGGGAGAGGACTACACTACAGAAAGCGCCCTGGCCTAATGTCACCCACAACCCTCCTCCCCTACCCAGACGCCTCCACTGCGCAGAAAGATAGCAGAATGGGCTGATACTCACCCCCTTGTGTCTGCTGTGATGCTCTCAAGCGCCCATCCAAATCAGGGTACGCCACCGCCAGGATCCGGGACATCAGGGGGGTCAGGGTACGACTGGCACCCCTCCTAGGTTGGGAGGCCATCCCCAGCAGTGACTCAGCGGTCTTCCTAGTTCCGCGGCGGATGTCCTCCCACCTCTTGCGGCAGTGGGTGCCCCGTCTGACGTGGACCCCCAGGGCCCGGACTTCCTTGGCGATGGCACGCCAAATCTCGACTTTCTGATGTGCGCTGACCTATGTGACATGTACAGGGTGGGAAGGTAACATTCATCAACTTACTGCATGTTAGATGTGATTGGCCCCCCCTCCCCAACCTTGCCATATGGCACATGCTCTCATCTGTCGTGCGTTGCACTCCTCATTCGCCCCCCACCCCACCAACTTACATCCACCCCACTCCACACAGGCATCGCCCATTCCATGTGCACCCGGTGTACTTACCTGTTGGTCTGGAGGACCGTAGAGTAACGCATACTGGGGGAGGACCCCATCCACCAGCTTCTCCAACTCTTCAGACGTGAAGGCAGGGGCCCTTTCCCCAGTCGCAGCAGCCATTGTCACTTCCAGACCGAGGTCACAGCAGCACTTGCAGTATAGGTCCTCTCCTGTGGATGATCAGGTCTCGAGTGATTAGGCAGATAGAAAATGGCGGTCACGCCCGCGGCGGTGCGTACCGCTACCGCCGGCGCACCTCGTCATTGGCTCCTGAAACCCATAGGCTTCAATGTTAACCAATGCGGCTCCGTGTAGCGGTCTTCGACCGCCTACCGCCACGGTGTGCTCCGCCAGCGCATTGACCTCACATCCCATTGTCCCACTTCACAGGTCAGGCAGCCGCCATTTCAAGGGCCCACATGGCATAATTTCTACTGCGACACACAGGCCTAGGCCTTGCATTGCCACACATACACGCCTTTCAAAACATAGATAACCGTGTGCTATGCAAGCTGTGGTGAACGTACCAGTGATTAGCTTGACTCTGTGCTCCATGTTGTCATTCCTAGGCACCGTCCGCTGGGACTTGCGAGGAGAAGGATGAATCCTCGCGTGTACCGACCGCTGGTGGACCTGTCGACAATGGAAGAACGCCACATCATACTACGATACCGACTTGACCGTGCCACTATCCATGAACTGTGTGCCCAGCTGGAGCCAGCCCTGATGTACCCCATCCGCCAACCCACAGGAATTCCCCCTCTGGTGCAGGTTCTGTCAATCCTCCATTTTCTTGCAAGTGGCTCATTCCAGACAACAGTGGCCATGTCATCTGGAATGTCTCAGCCTATGTTTTCAAAAGTTTTGTCTAGAGTGTTGTCTGCCCTGACGAAACACATGCGGAGTTACATTATATTCCCTGAGGAGGTTGATTTGGCCACTGTGAAGGGTGATTTTTATGCCCTTGGACATATTCCCAACATCATTGGTGCAATTGATGGGACCCATGTAGCCTTAGTCACCCCAAAAGACGATGAGCAGGTGTACAGAAACAGGAAAAGTTACCATTCTATGAACGTCCAGGTGGTCTGTTTGGCTGACCAGTACATCTCCCATGTGAATGCCTTGTTCCCTGGTTCAGTGCATGACGCGTATGTGATGCGTAATAGCAGCATCCCTTATGTGATGGAACAGCTACAGAGACAACGTGTGTGGCTAATAGGTGACTCTGGTTACCCCAACCTGCCTTGGCTATTGACCCCAGTGAGGAATCCCCGGACCAGGGCTGAGGAACGGTACAATGAGGCCCATGGGCGAACTAGGAGGATCATAGAAAGGACCTTTGGCATCCTGAAGGCCAGGTTTAGGTGCCTGCATATGACAGGGAGATCCCTGATGTACTCACCAAAGAAGGTGTGCCAGATCATCGTGGCCTGCTGTATGCTTCACAATCTGGCATTGCGACGTCAGGTGCCTTTCCTGCAGGAGGATGGTCCAGATGGTGGTGTTGAAGCAGCTGTGGAGCCTGCGGAGAGTGAAGAGGAGGAAGACTCAGAGGACGACACAGACAACAGGGACAGAGTTATCCAACAGTATTTTCAGTAGCACACAGGTAAGAATCACCCACGCCATTTTACTTTTCCTGAAAGCCTCCTGCTTCTCAACTTTGTCTATGACCCCCCAGTTCTTTTAAACTGATGTTTGATTTTCACTTCCCTTTTCAGTGCTGTATGACCCAGTGCGTGACTTCTGCTTGGTTAGCCCATGGACTAATGCTTATTGATCTCGGTATGTGTTCAGCACAAAGTTAACAGAACATAATTGATCGGTAATGTGTTATACATTTGTAAATAATACAGCCTGACTCCTGTTTGATTTCAGTGCATTGAGTGATTTATTTTTTGTGCTAGATAATGGTACATGATATAAACACGGTGATGGGTGGGGGTGGAGTAATGGCCATGGCAGAGTCCAGTTCTCAGTCTCACAGGTGCATTGTCCATATGCCTGTGGAAGGATGGAGCAGGGGCAGTTCAAGGTTGCACAGGGTGGCAATGTGGGACAGTGGGATGACTTCAGGGGGTATCTCATGCTGGCGGGGGTCTTGACATCCTACTCTGTCGATTTTTTTGATCTCAGGCTCCTCTTGCGGGGTGGTTGTTCTTCAGCAGGAGGTGGGGTTCTGGTGGCCTGTCGTTGTGGTGGGGCCTCCTGTCCACTAGCGCCGGCGGAGGTGGTAGGCTGTTCCTGGTCCGGGCTAGTGACAGGGGCCCTGTGTGGTGCCACATGGTCCCGCAACGTGTCTTCTATCCGGTTGAGGGCCTGGACTATGCTCCCCATAGCGGTAGAGATGTTGGTGAGTTGATTGGTGAACCCCATGTAGCGTTCCTCCTGCTGTGCCTGGATCTCCTGGAACCTGGCCAGTACCGTCGCCATCGTCTCTTGGGAGTGGTGGTAGGCTGCCATGATGGTGGTGAGGGCCTCTTGGAGAGTGGGTTCCCTGGGCCTCTCCTCCCCCCCCGTCGCACAGCAGCCCTCCGAGTTGCCCTGTTTCCCCCGGCCTCTGTCCCCTGGACGGTGTGCCCACTACCACTGCCCCCAGGTCCCTGTTGTTGTTGGGGTGGTGGGTTAGCCTAGGTGCCCTGTAGTGGCAGACACTCCGCTGATTGACCTGTCCTAGAGACAGAGGCATGGGCCCGCTGGGTGGGAGCTGTGCTGTTGGTCCCAGAGGGGGTTGGGTCTGCTGTGGCCTGTGTGTGGGGAACCGACTGTCCAGAGGTCCCCGATGGTCCGGGCTGGTCATCAGGTTCCAGGTCAACATAGCTGCTGTCATCACTGGGGGCCTCTTCCGGGGGGGGGATGGACATTTCTGGACCCTCCTGGCCGGTGTGTTGGCGTTCGGGTCCTGCATGGGGTAAGAGAGTATGGTTATTGTTTCTGTGTGTGCTATTGCGTGCCATTTATGGGTGCCCTAGTCCCCCAGTGCTGTCATTCCCTTGGGGGAGGTGTTGTGGGGGTGTTTTGGGGGGGCGTATGTGCAGTGGTCATGCTTAGGTGATGGGTGTCCATAGTTTGTGGTGGCATGCAGGGGTTGGTGTTGGGTGGGTTGTGCTGGAGAGACATTCTCAGGGAGGATGTGTGATGGGGTTGGGGGTGAGGGTGGTGGTGGGGGTTAGCATGCTGGGGGGGGGTGAAGTAGTTGAGATTGTACTTACCAGAGTCCATTCCTCCGTGTACTCCAGCGAGGCCATCAGGATGCAGGATGTTTAGTACCTCTTGCTCCCATGCTGTGAATTCGGGTGGAGTGGGTGGGGGTCCCCCGCCAGTCTTCTGCACTGCGATGTTGTGTCGCGAGACCATCGAGCGCACCTTTCCCCTTAAGTCGTTCCAGCGTTTGCGGATGTCGTCTCGATTTCTGGGATGCTGTCCCACCGCGTTGACCCTGTCCACGATCTGCTGCCATAGCTCCGCCTTCCTGGCTATAGTGGTGTGCTGCACCTGTGAGCCGAAGAGCTGGGGTTCAACTCTTATGATTTCCTCCACCATGACCCGGAGTTCTTGGTCCGAAAAGCGTGGGTGCCTTTGGGGTGCCATGGGGTGGTGTGGATGAGGTGTGGGGTGGTGTATATGGTGATGAGTGTGTTGGTGTATGGTGCTTTGTGCTTCTATGTGGTGTGTGTGATGGTGTAGTGTGCCTCTGTGTGATGTAGCTCTCTATTCTGTGATGTGTCTCTCTCTCCTTCGTCTCTGATCTTCGGTCGTAGGGGTTTGTGGGTGATGTGGGTGTGTGTTTTATAGTTGTTTGGATGTGTGGGAGTGTTGTTGGTATGTGTGTCAGGTGTGTGTATTTCAAATTGTCCAATGTGGCAGTGTTTTGGAGCTGTGTGTGTATTTTGAGCGCAGCGGTGTGTACCGCCAATGGAATACCGCGGTTGAAAGACCGCCGCGTGGATTCGTGGGTCAGAATGGCATGGGCGTGTTTGTGTTGGCGTGGCGGTGGAGGTTTGGTCATCTCCAGTTTTCCGCGGCCCGCTGATGAGGCGGCCTTCCTTGGATGTCGGTTTTTTGGCGGATTCACAGTTGGTGGTCAGAATGACCGTGGCGGTTTGCCGCGGCGGTAGGATGGCGGAGTTCTGACCGGCAGTATAGGCCTTTTACCGCCGAGGTCAGAATGACCCCCATAGTCTCTTTGGTATTTTTGGAATTTGTGTCACCAAAGTAAAGTACCTTTATTTTTGTAACACTGAGTATTTTCTTTAATCTGTGTGAGTACTGTGTGACTACAGTGGTATTGCATGAGGTTTGCATGTCTCCTAGATAAACCTTGGCTGTTCAGCCACAGCCACCTCTAGAGAGCCTGGTTTCTAGACACTGCCTACATTTCACTAATGAGGAATAACTTGACCTGATATAAGGTCTTGGGGTGGGGTATCTTGGACACCCTTAGTGTTTTCTTACACTCCCAGTGACCCTCTACACACTACACAAGGCCTTCGGTCGCTAAGTGGTTCACATTCCACTTTCTTAGTATATGGTTTGTGTTGCCCCTAGGTCTATTGCATCCTATTGTATTCTACAGTGTTTGCACTACTTTTCTAACTGTTTACTTACCTGATTTTGGTTTACGTGTATATTTTGTGTATTTTACTTACCTCCTAAGGGAGTATATCCTCTGAGATATTTTTTGGCACATTGTCACTAAAGTAAAGTACCTTAATTTTTAGTAACTCTGAGTATTGTGATTCTTATGATATATTGCCATATGGTATAAGTGGTATATTAGGAGCTTTGCATGTCTCCTAGTTCAGCCTAAGCTGCTCTGCTATAGCTACCTCTACCAGCCTAAGCTGCTAGAACACTACTAATATACTAATAAGGGATAACTGGAAGTGGCACAAGGTGTAAGTACCATCAGGTACCCACTATAAGCCAGGCCAGCCTCCTACAGTCCTCCAGACAAACAGGTGAGTACACTGTGAGCATGATGTGTGGGCCATGAATGTAGGGATTGCTGGGTGAATAAGCCTCTTGTAGGGGTGGTGACTGTGGGGTCCTGGGCAGAGTGCTACATGTCTGGTGGTCAACGTCTGTGCGTAAGGGGATGGGAGGTATATGGTGGGCCATGAGTGTAACAGGTCAGACGGTATGACTCATACCTTTTTCTATGCATATTTTCCTGCATGTCAACGCCCATCAGAGAAAGGGTATTTGGCGTGCCTTTGCCAAGGAGGTGCAGACCGTGGGGGTCTTTGACAGGCGGAGCACCCACTGCCGCAAATGGTGGGTGACCTGCGCTGCTGGGCAAGAAAGATGGCGGAGGCCCAGCTGGGGCTGGCCTCCCTACGAGGAAGGGGTGCCCGTCGTACCCTGACCCCCCTGATGTTACGCATCCTAGCGGTGGCCTATCCGGAGTCGGATGGGCGCTTGAAGGCATCACAGCAGCCACAAGGAGGTGAGCATTAAGGTTTCACCTGGGTGGGGGATGTGGACTGTGGGTGCCCCTAGACCAGGGCGAACATGGCAGGGTCGGTCCCATGTTGGGCAGGCTCTGAAGCACTCCAACCCCAATAGTGTTAGTGGGCATCTACTACTGGGCAAGGTCCTGTGGTTTTCAGGTGTGCAGCTAATGGTCATAGGCATTGTACCCCATGGGCTGATGACTAGTATTGTAATCGGTTGTGCATGGCCTAGTGCATTTGACTGTTCCCTGTGTGTTGTGTAGGCCAACGGTACTGTTGTTGCTGACATTGACCAAGTGTATCCTCTGCCTTCTCCCCCCTTTTTGTTTTGTCACCCTGTCCTTGTGTGCATAAGCATCATCTGGCGGAAGAGCAGAGGCACTGGCGAGGGAGGGAGCTGCATCCCACATGGGCCTGGAGGCTGAATCCACCGACAGTGAGAGAACCAATGGGACGGAGGGCGAGGGGAGCACCACAATGGAGACAGGAGGGGACACTACAGACAGCGACTCCTCCTCCGATGGAAGCTTCCAGGCAGTGGCGGACACATCTGTGCCCACCCCAACAACAGGTACATCTGCCACCCCGTGCCAGCACTGCCCTCCCAGCAGCTCCTCAGCATGTTTCCCGTGCCCTCTCACCCAGGAGGGTTGGCATCTCCTTCACCCCAGGTACCTCAGGCCCTGCCCCAGGGAGCCCTGCTGCCCTCAGTGAGGAGGCTATTGACCTCCTGAGATCTCTCACTGTTGGGGAGTCAACCAAACTGAATACCACCCAGGGTGTAGCAGGGCATTTGCAACAAACAAATGCACACCTGGAGGGCATTCACTCTGGCATGGCGGCCCAACAGAGAGCAGTCCAGGCTCTGGCCCTGCAATGATGGCAGCCATTGTCCCTGCCTTCAGCCTCCCCCCTCCAACTTCCTCTACCCAGTCCCAATCTCCTCAACCCTAGCCTCTCCCAAGCACACCTTCAGACCAGAAATCACGCAAATGAACACACAGAAGTGACTCAGGCAAGCGGAAGCACCACACTTCCTCTCACAGGCACTCACACAAGCACCATACCCATGCAGACCACCAACATCCACTGCTTCCAATGTGTCCCCCTCCTCCTCGTCCACCCCCTCCCAGTAGTGTGTCCACTCACACCTGCATGCACTACATCCTCATCCACTACCTCCACCACCAGCACGCCTATCACTACACGCCCCTCATTGGCAGTCACCACCCCTACATCCATGCACATGTCCCCTGTGTCCTCTCCCACTGTGTCTGTGACCCCTCCTCTGAAAGTACTCAAATGCAAGCACACACCGACCCAACAGGCATCCACCTCAGGACACCATCCAGCCTGTGCACCTGCACCCAAACACAGCAGACTGACACCTCCTACAACCACTCCCTCTTCCTCCACTCCCAAGCCTTCACCCTCTTCCCGCCCCTGTGTCCCTAAGAAGCTTTTCCTCCCAACCATTGACCTATTCCCTACCCCTCCCCCCGTCCTTCACCTCGGGCCAGGGTGGCCAGAACCCAGTCCAGCACCTCAGCCCACAGTCCACGGCCACTGTGGTTTCTGCAGCTGTGAGAGGCTCCAAGAAGGCACCCATCAGCCCAGCTAGTGTGCCACCAACACCTGCCAAGGCCAAGAAGGGTCCGCCACCTGCCAAGAAGGCGACAGCATCCAGCAAGGAGAAGGAGGCACAACCAGCCAGCAAGGCCAAGTCAAAGACTCCAGCTGGCAGAAGCAAGGAGGCAACACCATCTGCCAAAGGCAGAAAGGGGCACAGAACACCAGCCATAGCACTTCAGCCGTCCGAGGCTGCAGGTGAAGGCCTGGAGGCTACCACCACACTGCCAGCACCGCGGCCAGCAACGCCGCCTGCCCCGCCGCAAGCAGCACCACTGCCAGCAGCAGCAGCCCCAGTAGGCAGCTGTCCGAGGCTGCAGTTGAAGGCCTGGAGGCTACCACCACAACTGCCAGCACCGCCACCTGGAGCGCAACTGGCATACACTAAGCAGCCGTCACCACCGGAGATCAGTGTGTAGTGGTGAGTACATGGGTTGCAGTGCATCCTGGCCCCTGCAGAAGCTGTCATTGTGACACCCAGGTGAGAGATTGTGACCTTGAACTCCAAAATATCTGCATCACAGGGCGCAATGCCTCCTCCAGAACCAGTGGGAGAAAGCAGCCACTCAGCCCCTCCTTGCCAGGATAAAGCAGCCCCCTCCAGAACCAGTGGAAGAAGGCATCCACTCAGCCCCTCCTTGCCAGGATGAAGCACACTGGGCACAAGGCCTCCTGCACAACCAGTGGAGATGCCATCCACTTGAGATACTGTGGCCTTGCACTCCCCAGGACCAAGCAGTGGGCAAACCACCCACTTGAGAGACTGTAGCTTTGTACTCCCCAGGACCAAGCAGTGGGCAAACCACCCACTTGAGAGACTGTGGCTTTGCACTCCCCAGGACCAAGCAGTGGGAATGGAGCCACCTCCAGGAGCTGTGGCGTTGTGGCATCTTCCAGCTGAGGTGCCCCCCCATTCCCAATCTCCCTGAGGTGCCTGTGTGTTTTCGACCTGATGCCCCTGCAGTGTTCTCTCCATATTGAGGCAGGAGTCAAGTGTGGCCTTGGCCTATGTGTTTTGTCCCAGTGGGCCACAGACATTTTTGAGTGGGCATTGTCCCGCCTTTTGTGTATATTGTATATATTCTACATACTGTTTTATCTTTATGAACCTATTTCTAAGTATTACTAATATTACACTCATTTTACTCCATTCATTTTGTCCTTGCGTTATTCCAGTGTGTATATGTAATGTTGCTGCTTGTGTTGGTGTGTATGGTGTTGGGGGTGGGGGTGTTGCGTGTGTGTGTCACTGTCTTTTTCCTCCCTCCCCTCCCTTGTGTCCTAGGTGCAATACTCACCGTGGTCATCGTCGCCAGCGTTCATGTTCCTGGTATATGAGAAGATACAACAGAATGGGGAACACCTGCAGCTCATGCTCCATGGCGTTGTGGTTCTTCCTTGAGTGTCGCGAAGTGAGTGGTTTCCCTTCTGTGTTCTGTTTCCGCTGTGCTTTCGATGGGGTGGTACCGCCCCGGAAAAGCTGGCAGATGGGCGGGTTGTAATGCTGTGGGCGGTACATTGTCTTCCGCCTGGCTGTTGGCAGTTACCGCTGCGGTGTTTGTTGCTACCGCAATGGCGGTCGGAGTGTTAAAGTGGCTGTTTGTGTTGGCGGTTTCCTCCATGGTCATGATTCCATTTTTTTACCGCCGGCCTGTTCGCAGTGTTACTGCCACTTTATCACTGACCGCCAGGGTTGTAATGAGGGCATTAGTTTATACTTTCCATATAGTCCTGAATGTGATATCAGTGTGATCAAATCACTATAAACAGTGATTCTGCCATAATTTGGAGATCTGGGCTGATGATAATCGCACATACTGCATTCCCTGGGAAAACAGACACACATTTTGTATTACCATATTTCAGACATTCAGCACACTTCCTTTGTTACATTTCTGGAATTTATATATGGCCATTAGAAGTCTAAAACAATATAGAATAAGTGTGTTGAAAAAATAAAAATCTTTTATCATTTTTTATTACATCCTTAGGCTGCACTTAGACCTTGATCCAGGGTCTGCAACAATGCTTATCTCTGAATGTGCCAAACATATACCTTATATGAGTGCATAAAAAGACCAAAGAGGTATAAACGCTTAAATAACCTAATGCAGATTTTGGGGAAAAAGTTCCAGCAGAGAGGTACACAGACACCTCAGCAGTGAAAGAGTTTGTATTGTCTACCATGGCACATCAAGTGGGCACAGCTTATTATCCATAGCCATATTAAATATGTTGCTGGAGTCACAGCATTATATTATTTAAATGAATTAAGACTGTAGTAGCAGAAGCTCATTTGGCCACCTTTAACATACTATCTGTGCATTCCAATATTGGTTAATGTATTTTAACATCATGTGCCAGGAAATGTGAATTCAACACCCCCCAATCTTACTAAGCAAGCTATGCCCATGACGCTAGGTATGTAACACCCATCTTCAAAAGGTAATAAGATTCAATTCAAACTTTGACACGAAATTGTACACAATGCTTTCCAAAATCTAAAGAAAGCTCATGCAATGTATTAATTAAACGTTGGTTACCAGAGCAGACAGCTTTCATTCCACATGTGGTTGCAACAACTTTTAAGTCTGCTTATGAAGACATTGTGTAACAAATAAAATACACCATATGAAATTCTAAATAAACAATACAAACCGTTAAACGGTTCAGGCTGAAATACATTCAGGCACACTGACAGAAAACTAACAACAGTAGCATCTACGTTTCTCATGTTGGGTGGTTTTCACCTGATTTGCACTTCTGCACCGCATTGGGGAAACACTTGGTAAAAACTAATTTGATCGAGTGAGTAAATGAGCACATGCCTAAGGGGCGTTTTTATAAGGAATTGGCATAGGGCAGCACAGCAAGCCTTTCTGCTGCGTTGCCCTATGCCAATTCGAAAGGGCAGATATGCACCATATTTACAAGATACAGTGCCTTTCCATCCTTTCCACCTCAACCTTTTAGATATGGTCCTGCACTAGTCACTGCCGGTGGGGCACAAAAAGTGATGCACCGATGGCGCAAGGGGCTTGTAAATATGCTACTCAGTTTATATGTAACCATAGCCCAATTAATCATCTAAAACATTTTTAACCTAGAGTCCCTTTCAGAGAGTTTTTCTAGCTACTCAGTTTCTCATTCTGCTCCTACAATTAGTAATTCACAGAAAAGAATTGCAGGCAATCTGCGACCCAGTTTGGCCCTTGGCTCTGCAATGAGTGAACTGTGCAGATTGCTTCACTTCTGCATCTAATTCCTGATCCTCTAAATGTTCCAACATTAACTATCAAGGCTGACCATTCATGTTTTCTCTGTTCATGTTGGGCTGCTCAAACTTCATCTTCCTGGAGCATGAATTGTTTCACCTATAGATTACAGCAATAAAACCCAGTTTCCTAGATTCCATTATAGGGGTTTTCCATGGCAATAAGCAGGAGGGCATTTTGCAGCAGGGGAGGACAAAACTACTCTGCTGGATTGACTAAGTTATGAGATGTGAAAAGGCACACTATGCTGCATAAATGCAGAACATTTTGTGATAGTATAGCTTCAATAATTTGTCATTTTTACATATGGTAACTGGATGGGTGCAGATTTGAACCAGTTTAACAATGAAATACATAAATAACCAACTGATAGATGACCAGTCAAACTTTGTGAAGGGCCTTCATTGCACTGGAACACACGTCGTCATATTTAGTAACTTTTGGTCCGATTGGGCTAAAGATTATTTTTACGTTAAATCTTCAGATTATGCAGCAGATGATTAGTTAGATAGCAAATGCAGAAAATCCATAATTAGGCGGGAACGCTGCAGAATCACAGAATTCCAGTGATGCTGGCAATAAGACACCACAGGATGGCCATCGGTTGTTGCAGTGGCTGGCATTTCACTGTTTGCTGTAGTCTGTTACAGATACTGCCCATGCTTTTAAAATCGATAGGAACACAAATTCCATGCACAAGTAGTCAATCCTGCAACCGTGAATAGCTTGGGCCTCTTATGAATGTAGAATAACGTCTATATTTTAGCCATTAGTTTGTTTCGAATACTTTTTTGTCAACCCCACAGGACAGCATTCATACCGTTAGCAATGGGTCAGCTGTCTTCAACTATTTTCTGACATGTATCATTTAGACAGTCAGGAGGTCATTCTTAGTTTCAACCCGCTACCTGACCGCTGGTGCCACCAGAATACCACCGGCTCTATTCCAAGTTCAACGCCGGCCCTGCGGTGAAGAGGGCCTTAATATTGGTGCCGGCTTGGAGCCGCCGCCAATTTGGCAGTGAAGCGGGTGCAGCAGCACCCGTCGTGCATTTCACTGCCAGTAATTTGGGCAATGAAGTGCCAAGTGCATGGGCAAGTGCATGGGCAGTGCAGATGCCCTCAGGGGACCTCGGGCACCCCCATTCCGCCAGCTTTTCCGCGGCGGTGTAAACCACCATGGAGAGGCTGGCAGAATGGGACTCGTAATCTGGTGGATTACAACCGCTGGGACCGCCAGGCTGGAGGCTGACTGCAGCCAGGCGGTGTCAGCAGTTTCACAGCGGAGGTTCAGCTGCAGTCAAAATGGGGCGGATTGGACCGCCACTACTGCAGCAGTCACATAGCCACCCCGAGACTCGAAATGACCCCCTCAGTCTGCGTGATTGATTGCATGTTGCCTGCTTGCAGTATGAGAGCTGTTTATGAGGATATCAAGCACTTCCTCTGCAGTTGCACACATTGGCCCTCTGGCGTGTGGCATAGATGGAGGGGACAGTGATTTGCTGCACCACAAGTAATGTGAACTTCAGTGCTGCGAGCAACACTGCTAAAACTTACATCTCTGTCGGAACTGCTTCCACTACATCATGGTCAGTATACCTTCTTTCATTGATTGTTCCTCTGCAGATAGGATTTTTTTGCGGCAGATTATGACATTGCTTCGCTTTGCACTCGTTTTAATTTAAAAATGAGAATGTTTCATGCTTCATAGCAGTGAAAAGCAATGGTTGCTTGGGATCGGATGCACTTTACTTTCTGGGTCGATATAGTGTGAGATGGTGACTTCAAGAAGCTGGCGTTTTTCCCATGTTTACAGTTTTCCCTCAGGTAAGCTCTTCGTGTTTTTTTTTAAATCTTGACTGTTTATTACTCAGGAGCTTCAGCAAAGAAGCTACTGGATCAATGTATTTCACTTCTACTTCACAGCAGTATAGAGTGCTACCACTTGCTAGCATCACAAAGTCAGTTGACAACCCCCTTTTGTTTACGGGGCGCTAGTTGCTCGACACGTATGATTGCAGCAACTCAGAAGAATCCCGTTTGCATTGTGCTTCCACTGCCCTTGGAGTCAGTTATGTTACAGGCTAATGCCTTACAGGTTGCCTCGCCACTTCATGAATCACTTTGCTGTGATACTTATGTGATTTCACCGTCCATGCACAGGTAAGCCATTGTCTTCCTGTTGTACTAGTTATCGTCATGGTACAATGCTAGAATATCGAGCTGTAAATATTGTGCTACCAAAATGTCCTATCCAGCATATCGACACCAAGACTATCCCTTTCCTTCGTCCCAGATCCAACTCCCTGTCCTTTTTGCATCCCCTCCCTACTCTTACCTTACCAGGTCTTTACCAGGTCTATCTCAAGCACACGCTGCTTTGAAACTGGCTACAGACTCGTGTTTCCCGGAACCACTTTAAAAAAAGAGTAGTGTTTGTTTATTTAGCCTTTATTACAGCCACCATAAAAGACCAACGGATCTGACCTAACTGAACCAAAGTTGACTCATTGTCCTTTAACACAGACATGTTGGCTTCATATTCATATGCCTTGAATGTGGAAAACTACCATTTAAAAAGTCACACAATAATTTTGAACTCGTTCTTGTTTGTTTTTGTGTGGTAACCAATATTGTGCTCATGTCTTACACTTTATGGTAGGCATGCTCAACAGATACAAACAACCGGCGGCAGGAGTAAGTTGCATACAGTCTAAGAATCAAAACGCTGCTGATTTTACTAGACTTTAATTATGGGTGTGGAACAAAAGGTTTAAAGAGTTTCGGTACACTGCTCTCAAAGACAGATCTTGCAAGAGCTGCTAAAATACCAATTAAGTGCCACTAAACTGGATTACAGTAATACTGCTGACGCAGATATGTTAATTAAAATTATTAATGAGTGTTCATGCATTTTGAATAATGTTAATAAAATATAGAGAAAATAATGTGCATGTTTTGAGAATGTGCCCACAAAAAGTGGCTGTCAACTCACATGAGTTATACTAAAATGATAAAAAATGTGTGACATATTGAAAATGCGTAATAAAAATGTAGTAATATGTCATATTGAGCTATATAATGTATGTTTTGCATTATACTGTAGAGTTAACTTAGCCAAAGTTGTGGCCTAGTTCTTCCAGGCCTCAGAAACTGAATAATCATGCAATGTAGAAGAGCTGATATGTTGAACTGACCCTGAACCACTTGTGTTAATAAAATTTGCTTAGCTAGAATATTCTGCAATGAACCTATGGACAGGAGATGAGGGACTAGAGCATGTAACTAATTCAGTGTAAAGCAGACAAGATGTACTTTCACAGGACTCGAACAATAGAGACACTGACTGGAGAAGAAGATGCAACATTTTCAACACCTGATGAGCTGGATGATGAGTACATCGTACAGTGAACCAATCAACACCCTGAGAACAGCGAAATATTAGAATTCATAGATTTGTAAAATAAAAGTAATTGGCTAGCATCATATAGGGTGATTAATTTACCAATTAGGAATTAGGGGATGGACTGGGTAACTTTAATATAATGCTGTGACAGAGGAAAAAATCTTCAGAACTTATTCTGAAATTGATACGGTATTGGGGGAGAAGAGATTTGAGATTCTGTCATTGGACTCAAGCTCTTGAGAGCCTGATGCATTGCTGATCGATTGATGACCTGAAGACGAAGACTGACTTTGTTGCTGATCTATTCAGTGGATAGTTAGCTATGACAATGTGACTGATTTACTTTTGTGCCTTTTCTTTCTAGGTACCAACTGCGCTGTTTTTATAGTTTTTCTCCTAGCTAGATGTTTTTCCAAATTGATGTTCTAAATTGTTTTTTGCATGAAGTCCCACATGCTAATGCTAATCTGTGTTAGGTAGGGTTCCGATTCTGGGGCGTTGACATATACAGTGACAAATGATTGATGGACTGATTTGCTGAATTCTGCTATTCATGTTAACAAATACTTCTTAATTGGCTTATGTTGAGGCTTTAGAACACACGTTTTTCCAAGTTCTGATTAGGCTATGTTATTGGTGGTCACTAATGAATTAATCTTGAGTATATTGAATAAAGTTTGAATTAACCTTATGACTTAGTATTGTAACAAGTAGGGAAATAAAATTGATAAAACGTATACTTGAGTTGTGGTTATTCATGAGATGTTGACGCTACTCACAGATGATTAATGTTTTTTATTATTGGTTATTGGTTTGTGTATTGATTATTGATGCACATTCATTACACCATAGCTAGGATACTCCATGTGAATCAAAATGTTGTTCGACCTATACACGTCCCCTTGGAAGTTTACTTACTAAGGACCAAGCGCGCCAGCAGTTTTTGGGAGTAGCTTGATGGTTAGTTTCCTTGGAGCACTAGTTATGTGGTGACCAATGGTTATGGTGGTAGTTTAAATTAGGGTTAGTTATTCATTTTTATGAGATTTGAATTTTGTTTTCTGAAATGGCAATTGTAGCAAAGATGATGTCCCCTTAAGCCCAGAAATGACTTTTCCAGCTCCTGGATCCCGCTAGTAAAGTTGGGTATGTTCTCTGCGTTCTAGTGATAGTGTGAAAGTGGTAGGTTGCACTTGCAAAGGCTTATTCAGACCGCAGGTGAATTGTGACGTATATGAGAAGGAATTTGGGAGTCTGCGTACTCCAGTTGAAGTTTAGTAGGAGTGTGCGTGCTCCGCAGTATGAGAGTGGGGAAGTCATTGAACTTCATATGTGTGTGGCACTTTGTGCACAAAAATTGTCCACGTGGTTGTCGGTGATGTATGGACCCTGTGTGGTCTAAGACCCCGGAGTATATTGACAAGTGTAGGAGACACTTGGGATATATGTTGTAATCTGTCTGGTTTAGTAGGTTGATCGGGCGTGATCAACAAGTCGGTGTGTGAGTTAAAGTGAGTAAGTGTACATTTTCGACTGAGATTTGGCGAGCACCAGGACAGACTCATTGATCAGTTGAGAGTGAAATTTACGGGTTGAATTTTGCTTGCGAATGTGGGAGACTGAGAAAGAGGAATAGCTACATGAGAGAAAGGGCCATCGGTGAAAATCCGTAAGGTCTCTGAAGCGATTGTGTACCTTCCTGTAGTAAACCAGTGGATTTGTTTTTGGTTATTGGTTTTGGGTTAGTGCTCGCAATACTTCTGCAATAGTTTTGTGTGAGTTGAAGATTAGGAAGATGAGCCGCAGGACATTGTCAGCCACAGTGTGTGAGTGTGACGTCAGAGTGAGTCGCTCTGGGATAGGTTGGTTAGTAAGAAGAGTCGCGAGCGGACTGGCAGCCATCGGTGAGAGACAATTGGTTGAGAAAGCTGGTGAAGGGAATCGTGGGAGTAAAAGTAATTTCCTTATTGAATAGAATAAATACAACACAGAAAGATTACGTTTTTCAAAGCGTTCAGGAGTACCATGAAGGGCAATACATACATTAAGGCGACAGTAGGGGAGCCAGCGCCAACTGAAGTCTCCGGCATTTATTGTGATGCAGGAGCGAGGTGTCGCACCATGTCTTTGGTTAAAGCAGTGGTGCAATTGACAGAGAAACAGGGAGCTTTAGCATTTCCAGAGCATGGAACATTTAATTTGAGAATTTTGGATCAGTTGCAAATGACATTATCTGCGACAAAGCCACTTCCGAGACCAGCACAGTTTGAGGCATTAGCGGTTTGGGAGCTCATAGTAAGCCAACAGCAAGAAATGAAATTTCAGAGGAGAATAAGTAAGGTAAAGAAGTCTTTAGCAGAGGAAAGATGGGATTGTGAACAGAAGAAGTGGAGAATGGTGACATGGTAAGGTGTTACGTTGTTTCCTGCTATTACAAAGGAAGATGAGTCAGAAGAGAAAAAGGATACCAGCAAGAGTGATAAGAGTTTGTCAGGGGGTAAGAAGAAGAAAAAGACTTATGTGGAAGAAGAAGATTCAGATGTTGAGGATGTCATTACTCAGGTGTTGAGGGACCGACCTCCACCATATGCAGGACATGAAGGGGGTCCAAGGACTAGTTCTGCTCCAACTGCCCCAGCTCAAGTGACAGGGACAGTGGGGCCAGTACAACCAGATAATGAACAGATACAAGGGGTAGTCCAGAGTACTCCTAAAGCAGTGACTACTTCAGTAGTCCAAGCGCAGATGCACCCACCATCGGTACAGATAATTTATCCAGAGGTACCAATTCTTGAACTCAGTGGTTCCTACGGAGCAAATGGTTCTGAGGCCAATGCCAGTTCAGACTGAACCGACTCCAATGTTGATGCCTCAGGCACAGCCACAGGGTTTGCCAAAGTTCGCATCAATGACAGGGACACAGTCCAACGTGACACCATTAATGAATCAGAGCATGGGAGTAGCCCTTCCACAAAATGAGGGTATCAGAGCTGCACCAGATGCAATATCACTGCTGATTACTGTTGGTCCAGCGGTACCATTATTTGCACAGAATAAGCCGATTGCAGGAGAACAGGGTAAAATCTCACATAGCCTCATGAGGAGGGGGTTGAGAGATCATGTGCAGGTAATATCATCTATGGGGCAGACCTCCGATGGATTTAGGCCATTAATGGACCTAAGTCCACTTGTTGCGCTACCAGATGCCATAAGTGGCCCGAGTGTAAGTCAGATCTTTAAGCTTTTGACACCGCAACTCCAGGTGCAGTAGTATAACAGGTGCCATTGCTGAATACAAGTAATATTTAATTACAGGGATTAACAACACAGCAGTTAAATAAGTAGTTAGACAGTCTGAATTCCCCTCAAAATACATCCAAGGGTGAAGAGCAGATTAATCGCGTAAGGCTGGCTACCGAAATAACCAAACTGGTTGAGGGATCAGTGGGAGTGAATAGGTTAGCATCCTATACTGAAGAAGAGCTGAGATACTTGTGTCTGAGAATTACGAGAGAAGTGGGTAAGATTCATCAGAAATTGCCAGATCTGGAAGATAAACATGACATAGAAATTGAGAAAACAAAGCATCTGAAACGAAGTTACAGGTTAGATTTTGAGGCAAAGGATTTTGAGCACATGAGGTCAGCTTGGATGAAAGCGCATCTCAAAGAATTATTGCAGAGTGCTCAGATTTGGGGAGCATTAGAGAAGTGGGAAGGCAGATGGGCAAAGAAGAAGGATAAACGAAACGAGATTCACAAGAAGGGTCTGAAAGCGTTCAGAAAGAAAGAAAATATTACCAGTGAGGGAAATTCTGGGAGGGCAATTTGTTCATGTTCCCTGACACAGGAGTGATATTCTGTCATTCACAAATGACTATCCAAAACTGAGACAGAAGCCGGTTGAGTGGTACCAGCAGACAAATAGATTTGTGAAGCATTCAAAATATTTGTAGGAAGACCTGAATACTCTGTTGGAGACAGTAGTACCAGCCGATTTGTGGGTTGAGTGCAAGAGAGCAGTGGATTGGCCGACAGGTGAACCAGAAAGGGACAGGATTACAGGTCCACCATCACCTGAATTGATGAAACGTTATTATAAGGTGATTGAGTTCCTGAAGACGAGACTCTCGCCTAAAAATATTGATTGGCAGAGAATTGACAAGACAGTGCAGAAAGTAAAATAATCGATACATACTTACTATGAGAGATTGTTGAAGGCGTTCAAGGAGTACAGTGGTAAGGAAGCGATTGAGCCGAAAAACATGTTGCACTTTGTGTTCAGGTTCGTGGAAGGATTGAGACCTGAAATAGGTCAGATGATTAAGAGTCATTTGATTAACTGGCAAGGGAAGCCGATTGATGAGGTATTGCAGTATGTGAAGTACTGTAGTGATGAGATTGAGTTGAAGCAGAAAAAGCTGAAGGAGAAGGCGATGATGATGCAAATCAAGGCAGCACAAACAGGAGTGCAGCAGATACTGCAGCAGCAGGGAACTGTCATTTTCCAACCCTAAGTGAGAGATAGGGGTCGTGGAATCAATATGAATCGTGGTCCGGATTTGAGTACTGTAGTGGTTCAGAATGATGTGCAAGGGATGAAAAAGATGTTACTGTGTAATCTTGGCAGAAACGTGGGACACTGGAAACGGGAGTGTCCGATGATGGTGCAGGAAGGTGTTGTTCATCAAAGTGGTGATGTCAATACATTTCAACTGTAAAAGTCCCAAGAATGAGAAGACTTAGGGGGTCATTACAACCCTGGCGGTCAGTGTTAAAGCTGCGGTAATACCGCAAACAGGCCGGCGGACAACAAAAGGGAATTATGACCGTGGCGGAAACCGCCAACATAGACAGCCACTTTAACACTCCGCCCGCCACGGCGGTACAGACAAGCAGCGCGGCGGTCACCGCCAACAGACAGGCGGCAGACAATGTACCGCCCACAGTATCACAACCCGCCAATCCGCAACCTTTTCCGGGGCAGATTCACAATGGATAAAAACACGGTGGAAACAGCTTTTGCAATGGGAAAACGCTCACCTTAACACATCCCACGAGGAAGGAGGACACCATGGAGCCGGAACTACAAATCCTACCTGCCCTTGTCTTCCTACTCATCTACGAACACTAGCGCCGGCGGTGGCGAAGACAACGGTGAGTACTGCACCTACGACATAGGGGAGGGGGAGGCAAAAGTCAGGGGGACACACACGCAACACCCCCACCCCCACCCTTGCACATTACAACACACACCAATGCATTTCCAAACAACACTGTAACAACCCACAACCCCCCCCGGAAGAATGCAAAGACAAAACAAAATCAGTTCAAACATTGTAATGTATCAATATACATGTTTCAAATATATACAGATATATATAAACTCATTCAAAAGTATATACATTACGAGAAGAAGTGCAGATATGCACATCTCAATGTCTGTGCACCACTGGGCCAAAAATGCATGGGCGTGGCCAACACAAGATACCTGTCCACAAACGGAGAGAACACTGCCGGGGCATCAGAGAGAAATACAACAGGCACCTCAGGGGGAAGGGAAGGGGGGGCACCTCAGCCGGATTACAGCACCACGCCAGATCCACGACGGGGCTCCATGCCCATTGATGTATCCTGGGGATTGCAAAGCCACTGTCTTTCAAGTCTCTACAGTGGGTGGGTTGCCCACTGCCATATCCTGGGGAGTGCAAAGCCACAGTCTCTCAAGTCTCTACAGTGGGTGGCTTGCCCACTGTACCATCCTGGGAAGTGCAAAGCCACAGTCTCTCAAGTCTCTACAGTGGGTGGGTTGCCCACTGTTCCATCCTGGGGAGTGCAAAACCACAGTCTCTCAAGTCTCTACAGTGGGTGGCTTTCCCACTGCCATATCCTGGGGAGTGCAAAGCCACAGTCTCTCAAGTCTCTACAGTGGGTGGGTTGGCCACTGCCATATCCTGGGGAGTGCAAAGCCACAGTCTCTCAAGTCTCTACAGTGGGTGGGTTGCCCACTGTTCCATCCTGGGGAGTGCAAAGCCACAGTCTCTCAAGTCTCTACAGTGGGTGGCTTGCCCACTGCCATATCCTGGGGAGTGCAAAGCCACAGTCTCTCAAGTGGATAACAGCCTCCACTGGTTCTGGAGGGGGACTGGTGCCCAGAGTGCTTCATCCTGTGAAGGACAGAGGTAGTGGATGGATCTCTCCACTGGACCTGGATGGGGAATGGTGCCTAGACTGGATTAGGCTCCCCGTGACAGTTCCTGTCCCGTCACTGTCGCAGCTGGGATAACGATGCCTGATGTGGCGGTCTTTTCCTTCTGCAGCGGTGCTTTGCCCTGTTCAGCGGTGCTTTGCCATGGCGGTCTCTGGGCTGTTCAGCGGTGCTTGCCCTGTTCAGCGGTGCTTTGCCCTGTTCAGCGGTGCTTTGCCATGGCGGTCCCTGGGCTGTTCAGCAGTGCTTTGCCCTGTTCAGCGGTGCTTTACCATGGCGGTCTCTGGGCTGTTCAGCGATGCTTGCCCTGTTCAGCAGTGCTTTGCCATGGCGGTCTCTGGGCTGTTCAGCGGTGCTTTGCCCTGTTCAGCGGTGCTTTGCCATGGTGGTCTCTGGGCTGTTCAGCTGTGCTTTGCCATGGCGGTCTCTGGGCTGTTCAGCGGTGCTTTGCCCTGTTCAGCGGTGCTTTGCCATGGCGGTCTCTGGGCTGTTCAGCGGTGCTTGCCCTGTTCAGCGGTGCTTTGCCATGGCGGTCTCTGGGCTGTTCAGCGGTGCTTTGCCCTGTTCAGCAGTGCTTTGCCATGGCGGTCTCTGGGCTGTTCAGCAGTGCTTGCCCTGTTCAGCGATGCTTTGCCATGGCAGTCTCTGGGCTGTTCAGTGGTGCTTTGCCCTGTTCAGCGGTGCTTTGCCATGGTGGTCTCTGGGCTGTTCAGCGGTGCTTTGCCCTGTTCAGCTGTGCTTTGCCATGGCGGTCTCTGGGCTGTTCAGCGGTGTTTGCCCTGTTCAGCGGTGCTTTGCCATGGCGGTCTCTGGGCTGTGCATTGGTGTGTGGCAAGATGGTCCCTCATTGCCCAGCGGGGCTGTGGCAGCCGGGGCCCTCCTGGGCAATGACTCCGGCGGTGGTCTCCTGACCATTGACGATACTTGGGCACTCCTGGGCACTGACTCCGGCGGTGGTCTCCTGACCAATGACGATACTTGGGCCCTCCTGGGCACTGACTCCGGCGGTGGTCTCCGGACCAGTGATGATACTTTTGCCCTCCTGGGCACTGACTCCGGCGGTGGTCTCCGGACCAGTGACGATACTTCTGCCCTCCTGGGCACTGATTCCGGCGGTGGTCTCCGGACCAGTGACGACGGTGCTGGCGGTGGCGTCCCGGCCGCCGGGGAGGATGCCGCCCTTCTCCGCCGTGCTGCTCTCACGAGGCTGTGCAGACTTGCCCCTGGGACCCTTGTGAGTAGTTTTGCCTCCAGGAGTCCTCACCCGGTCACGTCGGCCACTTGCCAACTTGAGATGCTTTACAGGGGGTGGACTGGCAGTGCCTTGGCTCCGTGTCACGCTGCCTGCCCTGGTGGCCGGTGCACTCCACACACCTGTGACATGCACCACTGGTACTGGAGTCTTTTTAGCTGAGGCGCTACTACGGGACTGATGAATTGGAGGGGTGGGGGTGGGGGCAAAAAGGTCAACGTTGCTGAGGGACAGTTTCTGATGAACACTGCGATGGGTAGCTGGAGGGGGTCTGGGAGTGGAGGAACAGGAGGTGGTTGTAGGAGGTGTCACTTTAGGTGTTTTGGGTGCAGGTGCAGGTACCTGAGGCTGTCGTGAGGTGGATGGATGTTGGGTGTGTGGGTGCCCGCGTTTGTGTACTTTGGGAGGGGGAGTCACAGACACACTGGGAGAGGACACAGGGGACGTCTAAATGGGCGTGGGGGTGATGAGTGCAGGTGACCGGGGTGTGGTGCTGGGTGTTCTGGTGAGAGCCCTAGTGCCTGTAGATGTAGTGCATGCAGGTGAGAGTGTAGACGATACTGGGAGGGAGGAGGGAGACGACGAGGAGGGGGACACAGTTGAGGCAGTGGATGTTGCTGTGTCTGCATGTGGGTGATGCCTGTGTGAGTGCCTGTGGGTTGTGTGGTGCCTATGTTTGCCTGAGCTACTTTTGGGTGTTGAGGTGCATTCTTGTCTGATGGTGTGCTTGGGCCAGGCTGGGGTACAGGGGATTGGGTCTGGGTGGAGGAAGTTGGAAAGGGGAGGCTAGAGACAGGGACAATGGGTCCATCAGTGCTGAGGCCAGAGATTGCAAGGTTCGATGATGGGCAGCCTGACCAGAATGAATGCCCTCAAGGAATGCATTAGTGTATTGCAACTCCCTGTCTACACCCTGGATGGCATTCACAAAGGTAGACTGCCCAACATTGAGGGACCTGAGGAGGTCAATGGCCTGCTCACTGAGGGCAGCAGGGGTGACTGGGGCAGGGCCTGAGATGCCTGGGGCGAAGGTGATGCCCACCCTCCTGGGTGAGCGGGCACGGGGCGAACGCTGAGGGGCTGCTGGGAGGGCGGTGCTGGTAGGGGAGGTGGCGGCTGTACCTATAGAAGTGTGGGGCACAGGTGGTGCCGCCACCACAAGGGAGCTTCCATCGGCGGACGAGTCCGTGTCGGTGGTTGGTGATCCGGTGAACGACGTGTAGCTCCCCTCGCCCTCCGTCCCACTGGTGCATTCTGAGTCTGTGGTGTGGCCCTCCATGGCCATGTGGGATGCAGCTCCCTCGTGCCCCGGTGCCCCTGTACCTCTGCCTGATGATGCTGTGCACAAAAGAACAGGGAGAGCAGAAAAAGGGGGAGGGGACGACAGAAGAAAGACAGGTTGAGTGCATGGCTTACCGCTACCGTTGGCGGACAATACAGACACAGCAGCCCCCTGCACTATGCCGTGCTCTTGGCCTCTACAGATGCAATTCCTGGGATATGGCCTACATGGCTATGGTGGACATCTGCACACATGGATGCCACAGGGGCATCTATACCTGTACTTGGCCCACTACTGAGGTGGGGTGGAGTGCCACATGCCCTGCATTTCGGAGGGGCCTAGCCTACGTATTTCTGCCTGGCCTAGGTAGCCCCACATCCCTCCTCCCCCCACCCAGACCCCTCAACTGCGCGCCAAGTCCCCAGAATGAGAGTGTACTCACCCCCTTGTGTCTGCTGTGATGCCCTCAAATGCCCATCCAACTCCGGGTAGGCCACCGCCAGGATCCGGAACATCAGGGGGGTCATGGTTCAACGGGCACCCCTCCCACGTTGGGAGGCCATCCCCAGCTGAGCATCTGCCGTCTTCTTGCTCCAGCGGCGAATATCCTCCCATCTTTTCCGGCAGTGGGTGCCCCGTCTCTGGTGGACCCTCAGGGTCCGGACGTCCTTGGCGATGGCATGCCAAATGTCCTTCTTCTGGTGGGCGCTGACCTACATGACATGCACAGGGGAAGAAGAGAAGTCATTACCAACTGCACCGTCGATGTGAGTGGCCCCTATCCCTACCCTTGCCATGTGGCACATGCATTCACAGTCCTTCATGTTCCCTGAACTCTGCCCCCTTTCCTCTGACAACCAGCCCTCTCCACCCAGGCATAGCCCATACAACGTGCTCCCTGTGTACTTACCTGTGGGTCTGGAGGACCGTAGAGTAGCGTGTACTGGGGGAGGACCCCGTCTACTAGCTTCTCCAACTCCTGAGCAGTGAAGGCAGGGGCCCTTTACCCAGACGCAACAGCCATTGTCTCTTCCAGACCGAGGTCACAGCAGCACTTGCAGTGTAGGTCCTCTCCTGTCGAAGATCAGGTATAGAGTGATTGAACAGATAGAAAATGGCGGTCACCGCCGCGGCGGTGCGTATCATCACCGCCGGCGCACTTCGGCATTGGCTCCTGGGACCCATAGGGTCCAATGTTAACCAATACAGCATTGTTCTGCGGTCTACGACCGCCTACCGCGACGGGGTACAACGCCAGCGCAGTTACCTCACATTCCCATTGTCCCAGTTTAGAGGTCAGGCAGCCGCCATTTCAGGGGCCCACATGGCTTCTTTTACTACTGCGTCGCACATACCTAGGCCTACACTCAACACACATACAGGAAGAGTTTTGCGTTTGGTGTCGTGTTCTGTGTATCTGTGAGTACATACCTTGGAATTTGTTGACTCTGTGGTCGCTGCTGTCCTTCCTAGGCACCGTCAGCTGGGACATTTGAGAAGATGGCGGAATCCTCCGGTGTACCGACCGCTGGTAGACCTGTTGACAATGGAGGAGCGACATTTAATCGTCACCTACAGGTTTGACCGTGCCTCTATCCAGGAACTATGTACCGAGTTGGAGCCAGACCTGATGTCACCAATCCGCCATCCCACTGGAATCCCCCCTGACGTGCAGGTGCTGTCAGTGCTCCATTTCCTTGCTAGTAGGTCTTTTCAGACAACAGTGGCCATGGCATCAGGGATGTCCCAGCCTATGTTTTCCAACGTGATGTCCAGAGTGTTGGCTGCCCTGCTGAAACACGTAAGGAGCTACATCGTTTTCCCTGAGGTGGAGGATTTGCCCACAGCGAAAGGTGACTTCTATGCCCTTGGACATATCCCCAACATCATAGGTGCTATTGATGGGACCCATGTAGCTCTGGTCCCCCCCCACAGGAGTGAACAGGTGTACAGGAGCCGGAAGAATTATCATTCCATGAATGTACAGATGGTATGTTTGGCAGACCAGTACATCTCCCAGGTAAATGCTATGTTCCCTGGCTCAGTGCATGATGCCTACATCCTGCGGAATAGCAGCATACCTTATATGATGGGTCAACTCCAGAGGCACCGTGTGTGGCTATTAGGGGACTCTGGTTACCCCAACCTTTCCTGGCTATTGACCCCAGTGAGGAATCCCAGGACCAGGGCAGAGGAACGGTACAATGAGGCCCATGGGCAGACTAGGAGGGTGATCGAGCGGACCTTCGGCCTCCTGAAGGCCAGGTTCAGGTGCCTCCATATGACAGGTGGTTTCCTATTCTACTCACCGAAGAAGGTGTGCCAGATCATCATCGCCTGCTCAGTGCTTCACAATCTTGCTTTGCGACGCCAGGTGCCTTTTCTGCAGGAGGATGGTCCAGATGACGGTGTTGTGGCAGCTGTGGAGCCTGTGGACAGTGATGAGGAGGAAGCTGAGGAAGAAGACATAGACAACAGGGAGTCAGTCATACAGCAATATTTACAGTGACACACAGGTGAGAAATTTTGTTTTTTCACATTACATTCACTTTCACACTTCTACCTCTATCCAGTCTGTTATTTAATAGCAGTATTTGGTCACTGAGTTGTTTCTTTCTATTACGGTTTCACAGGAGTGGTTACCAACGTGTGTCATCTGCTTGCATCCTTCAAGGACTTGTGATGTGTGACATAGGTATGTTGGCTTTACAATTGAGAACGCATTTTGACACTGTCATTGATAATACAAATTTACCAAATCACAGACTGACTCCAGATTGTTTTGTGGTTCAAGGGTGTTTATTTAAGTGCTCAAAAAAGGAGGGGGGTTGTAAAATGGTGATGGGGGACGGTGGAGGAATGTCCATGGCAGAGTCCAGTCTATTGGTCACACAGGTGCACTGCCCATATGGGCATAGGAAGTGGAGCTGGGGTAGTTTAAGTATGGACAGGGTAACAAAATGGGACAGTGGGAGGACAATCAGGGTGGTCTCATTTCCTGGCGGGGGTCTTGCCATCTTGCTCTGTCCTGTTCCTGGATCTCAGTGACTGCTTGCGTGGTGGTTGTCCGTCTGCAGGGGGTGGGGTGCTGGTATGGTGGTCCTGTGGCGGGGCGGCCTGTCCACTAGCGCCGGCGGAGGTGGTGGGTAGTTCATCGTCCAGGCTAGTGTCAGGGGCCCCTTGGAGTGCCACGGTGTACCTCATGGTTTTTTGAATGTCTTCAGCACCCCTACGATGGTGCCCAGGGCGGAGCTGATGGTCCTGAGCTCCTCCCTGAACCCCAAATACTGTTCGTCCTGCAGGCGCTGGGTCTCCTGAAACTAGGCCAGGACCGTCGCCATTGTCTCCTGGGAGTGGTGGTATGCTCCCATGATGGAGGAGAGGGCCTCGTGGAGAGTGGGTTCACTTGGCCTGTCCGCCCCCTGTCGCACAGCAGCCCTCCCAGTTCCCCTGTGTTCCTGTGCCTCCGTCCCCTGGACCGTGTGCCCACTACCACTGCCCCCAGGTCCCTGTTGTTGTTGGGGTGGTGTGTTATCCTGGGTTCCCTGTAGTGGTGGACACACTGCTGATTGATGTGTCCTGGGTACGGAGGTATGGGCCCGCTGGGTGGGTGCTGTACTGGTGTTACCAGAGGGGGGAAGGTCGTTGTTGGGCTGTGCCTGTGTGAGGGGAACCGACTGTCCCGAGGCCCACGATGGTCCGGGCTGGTCATCAGGATCCAGTAGGGCAGAGCTGCTGTCGTCACTGTGGGCCTCTTCTGTGGGTGCACTGGAGATGTCTGGACCCCCCTGTGTGGTGACACTCTTTAGTGGTCCTGCAGGGATATAAGAGCAAAATTCTTGCATGTGTGTGTGTCATGGTGTGCAATGGGTGGGTGTTTGTGTACCCCAGTGCAAGCATTCCTGTGTAGGACCTTGTGTGATGATGGTTAGGGGGTTGTTATGGGTATGTGCAGTGAGCATGCTTTGGTGAGGCGTGACCATGCTTAGTTGTGTCATGCAGGGCTTGGTGTTGGGATGTGTGATTTGTGTTATTAGTACATTAGTGAGGAGTTGGAGGGGGTGAGGGTGGGGGGGTGTGATAGCATGCAGGTAGGGTGGGGGATATGATAGTTGAGATTTGACTTACCAGTGTCCATTCCTCCACCGACTCTTCCGAGGCCCTCTGGATGCATGATGGTCAAGACTTGCTCCTCCCATGTTGTTAGTTGTGGGGGAGGAGGTGGGGGTCCGCCGCCAGTCCGCTGTACCGTGATGTTGTGCCTGGAGACCACTGAACGCACCTTCCCCCGTAGATCGTTCCACCTCTTCTTGATGTCCTCCCGATTTCTTGGATGCTGTCCCACTGCGTTGACCCTGTTGACTATTCTGCGCCATAGCTCCATCTTCCTGGCTATGGTTGTGTGATGCACCTGTGAACCAAATAGCTGTGGCTCTACACATAGGATTTCCTCCACCATGACCCTGAGCTCCTCCTCGGAAAACCGGGGGTGTCTTTGGCGTGACATGGGGTGGTTTGGGTGATGTGTGGGGTGGTGTCAGTGTTGATGTGTGTGGTAATGTGTAGTGGTGTGTGGTGTATTATGCGTGTAATGTTGTATGGGTGATGGTGTTGTGTGCCTCTGTGTGGTGGGGTTCTCTGTTGCTGTGCTCTCTGTCTCTCTGGCCTTCGGTCGTGACTTGTGGTCGTAGGGGTTTGTGGGTGTGTGTTTTATATTGTGTTGGGTGTGTGGGAGTGGTGTGTGTATGTGTATCAGGTGTGTGTATTTGGAATTGTCCAATGTGGCGGTGTTTTGGAGATGTGTGTGTATTTTGAGCGCAGCGGTGTGTACCGCCAATGGAATACCGCGGTTGAAAGACCACCGAGTGGATTCGTGGGTTGTGATAGCATGGGCGTGTTTCTGTTGGCGTGACGGTGGAGGATTTGTTTTTGCCAGTTTATCACTGACCTTTGGTGTGGCGGAGTTGTGTGGGTGTCTGAATTTGGGCGGATTCCGAGATGTGTGTCATAATAGCTGTGGCGGAATTCCGCGGCTGCGGCAGCGTATTGGCGGTCTTCTGCACGGCAGTAAGCGGCTTTTACCGCCAATGTTGTAATGATCCCCTTAATCTGAATTTTCAGAATAACATGAATCAAGTGCAGAACAAATGACACAGTTGCAACCAATGCAGCAGCAGGTTCCTATGGTGCCTAGACAGCAAATGCAGATATCTCAAGCCCCGATAGAACAGCAACAGATGATGCTTACTCAGCAGATCACAGGTCAGAGACAAGACAGAAGTAGTGACACAGTGCACCAATTCCCATTACATAGTGAGAATGGAATAAATGACGAATGAATGTGTGAGAGTTTGGATGAGGATCCATGCATGCTTGCAGCGTCCCTAGAGGTAGATCAGAGAGGACCTTTTGTGAAAGGAAAGGTGATGGGTCACAGGGTCTCATTTCTAGTGGACACAGGGGCTACGCGCTCCACAGTGAGAAGTGCAGAAGTGCCGAACTTGCCTCTTTGAGGCAGAACAGTTCAGGTTGTGGGAGTAGCAAATAGACAGTTGATAGATCCGATCACAGATCCAGTACAGGTTGAAATTGGCAACTTCCAGGGACTGCATAAGTTTGTAGTCTGTGACTCAAGTCCAGTATCTCTACTGGGAAGGGACTTGTTGTGCAAGACCAGATACTCGATTCATTGTTCAACTGCTGGAATAGAGGTCCAGACGAATAGTGATGATGAGGAAAAATAAGCTCCTGAAACTGAGAATGAAACCATTAATGAAGAGTACCCATAGATTGAGTCTTTCCAGAGGGTTACTGTAAAAGAATTGCATGCAGACTTGCAGGGAACAGTACAGGAGAACATGTGGGACCTGGCAGATAAAGAAGTGGATTTGATCAAGGGAGTGGAGCCGATTAAGATCACATTGAAGTCGAATGTAGTGTTCCACAGCTAGTATAACATGGCATAGTATGTTCTGATGAAAGTGGCGCAGATAATTGGAGATTTTCTGAAACAAGGTGTTTTGACAGAAGTGTTGAACAGTCCATGTAATTTACCGATAATGGGCTTGAAGAAGCCTTGTGGGAAAGTACGAATTGCGCAAGACTTGCGAAAAGTAAATGGCCTGGTGGTCAAGTGTTGTTGTGTACTGCCGAACCCAGCAGTAATAGTATTTCAGATTACATGCGATGCAGAATGGTTCACAGTGGTTGATTTGTCACAAGCTTTCTTTTCTGTGCCTCTCCATGAGGATAGTCAGTTTCTTTTTAGTTTCAATTTCTTAGACAGAGTCTACAGGTGGTGCAGGCTTCCTCAAGGGTACAAGGAGTCACTGTCTCTGTTCAATCAGATTTTGAAAAATAATCTGGAGTCTTTGGAACTACTGTAACAATCGACTCCAGTGCAGTACATTGATGACTTACTGATTGCGTCCAAAATGAGGAACCAGTGTAAGTACGACTCGATTGCCCGGTTGAATCATTTGGGAAAATTTGGACATAAAGGGGGTCATTCCAACTTTGACGGGCGGCGGAGGCCGCCCGCCAAAGTTCCCCCAACAGAATACCGCTACGCGGTCAGAAGACCGCCGCGGTTATTCTGTGTTTCCCGCTGGGCTGGCGGGCGACCCCACGAGGAAGCCAGCTCCGAATGGAGCCGGCGGAGTGGGAAGGGTGCAACGGGTGCAGTAGCACCCGTCGCGATTTTCAGTGTCTGCATGGCAGACACTGAAAATCTTTTAGGGGCCCTCTTTCGGGGGCCCCTGCAGTGCCCATGCCATTGGCATGGGCACTGCAGGGGCCCCCAGGGGCCCCACAACACCCCTCACCGCCATCCTGTTCCTGGCGGTAAAAACCGCCAGGAACAGGATGGCGGTGAGGGGGTCGGAATCCCCATGGCGGCGCAGCAAGCTGCGCCGCCATGGAGGATTCCTCAGGGCAGCAGATAACCGGCGGGAGACCGCCAGTTTTCCGTTTCTGACCGCGGCCATACCGCCGCGGTCAGAATGCCCTTGGGAGCACCGCCAGCCTGTTGGCGGTGCTCCCGCGGTCCCCGGCCCTGGCGGTCCATGACTGCCAGGGTCAGAATGACTGCCAAAGTGTCACCTTTGAAATTGTGGCATTGTCAGAAGTCAGTGAAATATTTGGTACACCAAATTGAGAAGGGGTCAAGGAGAATTTCCAGAGAAAGGATTACAATGATATTGCAGAGAAGTCCCCCGACTTCACAGAGAGATGTCAGAATGTTTCTGAGAATGGTAGGTTATTGTTGTCAGTGGATTCAGAATTTTGCTGAGATTGTCAAACCATTGCAGCAGCTGACACATAAGGATGTTACAGATCCCATTACCTTAGATCAGGATCAGATAAAGGCGTTCACTGAATTGAGAGAGAGTTTGGGCAGAACTTCTGCATTGGGAATGACTGATTACACGAAACCATTCATATTGTTTTGTCATGAACGTGATGCTTGTTCTTTGTCTGTCTTGACACAGGTCCAGGAAGGTACTTATCACCCAGTAGCCTATTTTTCAGCTACCTTGGACCCAGTCGTAGCATCCTTACCAGGTGTTTGCACGCGGTTGCTGCAGTTGGTCAATGCTTATCACAGTGTGAGGGAGTGGTGATGGGATACCCTTTGACATTAATGGTACCTCACTCTATTGAGATCCTACTGACCTGGACAAAAACACAGTATTTGACTGGTGACAGACTGACAAGGTATCAGATGAGCATTCCAGGTGCTCCAAATATGACCTGGAAAGGATGTACAGTGCTGAACCCGGCAACATTGCTTCCAAGTTATACTGTTGAAATTGAAAAGGAGGAAGACATTGAGCATGATTGTCTTGAGGTAACTGAATTGTGCACGAAACCCAGACCAGAGATCAGAGATACATTAGTGAAAGAAAATTACCAAATTGTCTTTGTCGATGGCTCATGTCTTAGAGATGGTACAGGAACATTGAGAGCAGGATATGCTGTGTGCATGATTACAGGTACTTTAGAAGCTTCTTGGCTTCAAGGTGTATATTCTGCACAAGTAGAAGAATCGGTCGCCCTTACTAGAGTGTGCCATGTATCTGCTAGATTGAGAGTTACCATCTACACAGATAGCCAATAATGGTTTTGGAATTGTTCATGATTTTGGTCAATTGTGGTCGCAAAGAGGGTTCCTAACTTCTACTGGTTCACAAGTGAGAAATCACAACTGAATAAAGGAATTGCTGTATGTAATACAGTTCCCTGAATAAATTGCGGTGGTGAAATGCAGTGCACATCATAAGACACATGACTACATCACACTGGGAAATGGGTATGCAGATCAAGTCGCAAAGTTTTGAGCTTTGAACTGTACATTGTTCAAAGATAAGTGGGAACTGATGTCAGAAGATGACAATACATGTACAAGTTTTGCATTGAAAGTGATTGATACATTGGAAGAGTTCAAAACATTGCTAAATAATGATGACAAGGAAGAAAAAAACGACTTTGGTCAAAACTGAAATGTGTCCAAAGAGCTGATGAAATTTGGGTTTCCGAGGAGGGTCAAATGGTTCTGCCAAATAGTTTATTGTCGCAAATGGCCAGATATTGCCACGGACAGGCACACATTGGGAGGGATGCCATTGTTCAATTGTTCAAGATTGACTGGTTCAATCCTAAGTTTAGGCAGGCAGCAGAGGCATTATGTCATCGCTGTATAATTTGTCAGCAGCTAAACGTGGTAAAAGGGACAGTGGTGAATTTGAGCCACATTGGAAGAGCAGGAGGACCAATCAGCAGAATGCAATTGGATTTCATTGAGATGCCTGCGTGTAGAGGTTTGAAATACATGTTGGTGATTGTGTGCATTTGTAGTCACTGGATTAAAGCATACCCCACAAGAAGAACACAGTAGCAAAGTTGTTGCTTAGGGAGTTGATACCACATTTTGGGTTTCCGATCACTTTAGAATCAGCTAGGGGGACTCACTCCAATAATGAGGTGATTAAACTCTTATGTTCAGCACTAAACATTGAGCAGAAGTTGCATTGTAGTTATCGCCCTGAAGCATCAGGACTAGTGGAACAGATGAATGGTACCTTGAAATCAAGAATTGCAAAGATGCGTGCAGTTACGAATCTGAAATGGCCAGATGCATTGCCTTTGGTATTGGTGTTGATGAGAAATACACCTGACAAGAAGACAGGGCTATCTCCCCTTGAGATCCTCATGGGCAGAGCAATGAGATTACCGGCAGTTCCAGCCAATGCACTTGTAAATATTACAGATAATATGGTGTTGGACTACTGCAAGGGTCTGGCTGATGTGGTTCGCTCTTTCTCTCAGCAGGTGCAGGCCACTACCCTGCCACCCATCCACGATCCAGGGCACAATCTGAGAGCCGGTGACTGGGTTGTTGTTCGAAAACATGTTCGCAAGACGGGTTTAGAGTCTCTCTGGAGAGGTCCTTACCAGGTGTTCTTAACAACAACAGCTGTGAAGTGTGCAGGACTCCCAAACTGGATTCATGCGAGTCTCACGAAGAAAGTGGCATGTCCACTGGATCATGAAAAAGTGTTGTTGAGAGTACCAACAACAGCAAAATAAGTTGCTGCACCTGAACCAGTAAAGGAACCAAGAGAGCCTGAAATTGAACAAGAGCTTATGGAAGATGGTTCTATTACCCCTGTAAGAGACAAAGGTGAAGAATTACAGGAGGGTGCAGAAGAATCAATCTCAACGGATACAGCAGGAGAGCCTACTGCAGCCGGGGCTCTCCCAGAAGCAGACTGTGTTGAAAAGCAAACAGTGCAAGTGCCGGACCAAGAGGGGGAAAGAGTTGAGAAGGATCAAAGTCAAGGTGATCCAACTTCTCCTGAACCCATTGCAGGTCCATCAAGAGAAAACACCATAGAAAAAGAAAAGGAGAAGAGGCCAATCCTGAGAAGAATACTGACAGAAGGATCAAGAAAAGGAGATAATTGGCCCGAGTCACAAGTAAGGAAAAGAAAGGAATTGGTCATAAATGAAACAATAGAGGAAGAAGTAGATACTACAAGAAAAGAAGAATTGAGTGAAGGAGTAATAAGTGATGATCGAAAGTTGAAAAGAAAAAGATTAGCAAGTCAGTGATACGCAGGTCCTGAATAGGCATACGCAACTACAAATAAATGTCAACACAAGTTTATGTCCTTTTGTTTTGATAGAGAGGTTCCGAGTCAGTACTTTGATGTAACCTGAAGGTGAACAAGAAGCTGAATTGTTGAAACAATCTGAAAAACCTAAAAGAGACTGTTGGAAAATAAACTGAAAGAGACATTGATAACCTAATTTGACATAAAATTGGATGTAACAAGCTGCTAATTGATTTTGACTAAGGAAAGTGTTCCTGGATATGAAAATGAACTGTGAGAGAAGAATATTTCCCTTATTTTTGATTTTACTGGAATATATATATATATATATATAAATATATAAGTTTTTCCTCTGCTTTCTGATTCTTCACAGATCATGGCTTAGTTAAATAATCAAGTTAGGAATGCTAGGCGCTGTAAATATATAAGCATTGGATTGGCGATTATGTGTGGGATTTTGTTTACAGTAGTGATTGTGGGAATGTCTGTTCTTGATACGAAAGGAGCCAATTGTGCTTCTGTTCCTGAAACTACTACACTAACAGCTTTAGAAAGGTTTAAGTTAGATGAGAAGTATTTGCATGAATATACTAACACTCAAGGAGAGCTTTCTTCTAATGTTTTCTATCGGTTGTTGAGTGAGTATGTTGAGATGATGGATGCAAGGGATTGTATTGTGTGTATGCAAATTCCTTCATCTGTAGAGGAAGGAGTTACGTACCACAGCTTACCATTAACATAAGGAATAAGCTGTAGTTCGCTACTAACAAGGTTATACAGCCAAAAGTATATACAGTATTTTTACTCAAATTATGATTTGGTGTTTTCATTTGTTCCTTTTATTAGGTATCTGAGTAGAATAATATAGTATTAGTTAGAAGATTCTTTGAGCCTACACTAATGTTTGGAACCGCATATGCGCATAGAAATAATCTTACATGCTTGCTTACACCTTTAGAAAAGAGCTTCATAGGGCACACTGATGACAGGAGAAAAGCATTGAAAGAAAAATTAGAAAAGGGCTTCAAGAAAAGGACTTATATAAATGATTATGCTTATACTGCAATTTAAACACAAGGAAAATTAGCATTAGATGCATTACACGTAGGAAAGCTTTGTATATATTGGCCAAGATCACGCACTGACACTTTATTTGTGGGATCGAGTGAATGTAAGCATGTGTTTCGACTTTTATGTTGAATGGTCAGGACCTTGCAATTCCTGGTGTCTATTATATTTGTGGACTTAATGCTTATTACCGTCTTCCAAGAGGACGGTATGGGACATGTTACTTGGGGATAGTTTTCCCAAAGATCTGTCAGATAGATGACTTAAAGAAGTTTCTGAAATTGACTGAATTACATCATAAGTGACAGAGGAGGGAAACCTCTTCTGCAATTGTGAGAGATATCTTTGGTGCGGTGATTCCTTCACTGGGAGTCATCCTGAATTCGATCAAGATACGAAAGTTGTCTATTATTGTGGATAACATGCTGACAAATTTTACAGGGGCAATACTCCTGATAGATACATAATTAGCTGCGGATAGAGCTATGACGCTTCAGAATCGCCTTGCTTTAGACATTCTTCTAGCAAAGGACGGCGGAGTCTGTAAAATGATTAACTCTAGGTATTGTTGTTCTTATATTCCAGATAAAAGTAAGGAGACTTACTTACTAACCTGACTAACTTCAGTAAGGATTTGAAAGAATTGAAGGAACCAGGTGTTTGGGAAAATGTTGGAAAAGGTTTTGCTTCAGTGGGAAATTGGCTTAGTAACATTTGGAATGGGGTATTGTTAAAAAACCATACAGGGAATAGTAATTGTGATTGCTTGTATATTTGGATTATGGGGTTTAAGCAAACTGTGTCAAAAGATTAAATTGAAAAGGTCTAAACATAATCAGAGGAGGGAAGAATGAAACAAGGAAAGAATTTATAGCGAACATTTAAGAAGGAGACAAAACACTGAGGAGAGTGAATTGGGAAAATAATGATGTTAAAGATATTGTGATTACATATTTAGTCATCAGAGGAGGGATTGCTGACGCAGGTATGCTAATTAAAAATTTTAATGAGTGTTTATGCATTTTGAAAAATGATAATAAAATGTAGAGAAAATAATATAGAAAAATAATGTGCACGTTTGAGAATGTGCCCACGAAAAGTGGCTGCCAACTCACATGAGTTATACTAAAATGTTTAAAAATGCATGAAATATAAAAAATGCGTAATAAAAATGTAGTAATATGTCATACTGAGCTATATAACGTATGTTTTGCATTATACTGTAGAGTTAACTTAGCCGATGTTGTGGCCTAGTTCTGCCATGCCTCATGCAGAATCTGAATAATCATGCAAAGTAGAAGAGCTGATGTGTTGAACTGACCCTGAACCACCTGTGTTAATAAAATTTGCTTAGCTAGAATATTCTGCAATGAACCGATGGACAGGAGATGAGGGACTAGAGCATATAACCAATTCAGTGTAAAGCAGACAAGATGTACTTTTCCAGGACTCGAACAATAGAGACAGTGACTGGAGAAGAGGATGCAACATTTTCGATACCTGATGAGCTGGATGATGAGGACATCGTACAGTGAACCAATCGACACCCTGAGAACAGCGAAATATTAGAATTCCTAGATTTGTAAAATAAAAGTATTTGGCTACCGTCATATAGGGTGATTAATTTACCAATTAGGAATTAGGGGATGGACTGGTTAACTTTAATATAATGCTTTGATAGAGGAAAAAATCTTCAGAACTTATTCCGAAATTAATGAGATATTGAGGGAGAAGAGACTCGAGATTCTGTCATTGGGCTCAAGCTTTTGAGAACCTGGTGCATTGCTGATCGATTGATGACCTGAAGACGAACACTGACTTTGTTGCTGATCCATACCGTGGATAGGTAGCTATGACAATGTGACTGATTTACTTTTGCGCCTTTTCTTTCTAGGTACCAACGACGCTGTTTTTATAGTTTTTCTCCTACCTAGATGTTTTTCCAAATTGATGTTCTAAATAGTTTTTTTGCATGAAGTCCCACATGCTAATAATAATCTGTGTTAGCTAGTTTTCTAATTCTGAAACGTTGATATATACGGTGACAAATGATTGATGGACTGATTTGCTGAACTCTGCTATTCATGTTAACACATTCTTCTTTATTGGTTTATGTTGAGGTGTTAGAATGCATGTTTTCTCAAGTTCTGATTAGGTTATGTTATTGGTGGTCACTAACGAATTAATCTTGAGTGAATTGAATAAAGTTTGAATTGACCTAATGACTTAGTATTGTAACAAATACTCAATGTGAATCAAAATGTTCTACGGTCTATACGCGTCCCCTTGTAAGTTTACTTACTAAGGACCAGGCGCGCTAGCAATACGTATCATTTATAGTGCAGAGAAAGAGCAGAAGTCAGGATGAAACACTATATTTAAAAAGTTGTTTCACTTTTTATGATACTAGGCCGAAAACATCTGTAAATTGTTTCATAAAACGTATAAGCTCTACCTATCATGATAGGGAAATGAGATATTTTGAATTCGGCAAAGTCTACAATAAAGGTGAATGCAAACTTCAGCCCCTTGATATTTTAGGTATTTTAGAGGCAGTTATGTATACATTTCACAAGTAGGCAACACTGGTTTGTAGAGTGTTATTTAAAACATGGGATTCAAAGGCCTTGCTGTTGGGAGGGAGGGTACGAAGGCTCAGGCCCTCATTTACAAGGGCATTGTGCCACCGGAACGTCACTTTTACCAATATTCTGGTGGCGCAATCCCTTACCTCATATTTGCAAATTAGCGTTAAGACACTTTTTGTGCCTTAACTTGGCTTTGTAAATACAGCCGCTTTACAAGCATCACTTTGCGTGAAAGAGGTGTCAATGGGTGTTGCTCTGGGCATTCCACTGCCACACCCATTGCATTTTGATGCTGCCCCAAATTTACGAGGATTCATAAACCTGAGGCAGTGCCAAAAACTGTTAGCATGGCGCATTGAGGAGAGAAACTGTTATTTCTCTTTGTTTTTGCTTTTCCTTTGTGTGCTGCATTCTGCAGCACACATAGGAAGATCAAAACACCTTTTATAATTGTTTATGTGCAGGAAGAGACACCTTCCTGCACATAAACAACCATTCCCAGTGACGTAGGCACCATTGCAATGTGGTGCAAGGGTACCTGGGTTGGCACTAGGCAGCTAATTCTGGCGGCAGCACTAGGGAAAACACAAGGGTGCACCATATTGTATTACATACAGTGCATCCCTACGTTTCTGAAGAGATGCAGCATGGCATTGCCAAATTTGGTGCAACGGCCACTGCACCACTTCTTAGTAAATGAAGCCTTCAATTTACTAAACCAAAGATGATTTTCCCAGTGCTAGTGTATAGCTCAGGTTTTTGCATGACAGGATGTTTTGATGCATAATTTACCCAGTATTAGTGTGTAGGACAGGTCTTTATACATGACACAATGGTTTGATGGGCGAGGATCAATTATGATGCCATTACTGCATAGTTACAAATGGCAAACATTCCACTGCATATCAGCAGAGCACACAAAGCAAGACAGAAAAAGATAAACAGAAGCAGGAAGTAGGGACCAACAATGGAAAATCTCACCCACAACACAACATTACCTATATACTGTTAGACCTGGCATCCAAGCATGTTATGTGGATTTGTAGAGGGTGGCTAATCACTCTTGAGGCTATCCAAGTTCTGGGTAGAGCAGGCCTGAAGAAGCAGGATTTTATCATGCATGTTTCGACTGGAAGAGCTATGTCTTGAGGTTTTTGGAAGTCCATGAGGGAGGTTCTGAAGTGTTGCTGGAGGTCATTCCAGGTCTTAGCTGTGAGGTATGAGAAAGAGCATCTTCAGCTTCTGGCCTTGATGTGAGGAAGCTCTGTTGCAGAGTGCTTGTGATGGGATGATGTCATTGTTGGAAGCTGCAGGGTTGGAGGACTCCTTGACAATGGTAAAGAGATCTTTGGACTTGTTGGAACTGTCTTAAATTCTGAGAGTAAGGGCTCTTTTCTTTGCATTTCATAGTTGTTGGTGATAGAGGTTGAGAGAGGTCTTATATGTAGAACTTGCAGTGGTGTTTTTGTAAAATCTCCATTTTCTCTTTAGTTTGCAAAGGCGCTTTGACTCCCTGAGGTTGTTTGTGTACCGGCTGGGTCATTTGTATTTCTGGAGGTCTTGTTTCTGGTGGGAGCACTGAGCAATTTTTGAAGAGCTTGGTGTTGACCTCGAAGTTCCCGGTGTGGTTGGGTGGGCATTCCTGTAGGATCTTGGTCTTCTTTAATTCTGATGTCTTGCCCTAGTGTCTTCATGGTGCTTTGGATTTTCCTGGTGAGGTGGGTTGGTGGATCGGTATATTGAAATATATGATGTAAAAGTTGGATCATGTGAGAAGGGTTGTGTGGGTAGTGGTGATCCTGTTGTTGGTGGAGGAAATAGGTTAAAGGGTGTGGCCTGCTGTGTTGGCTGGTCCTTGGATGAGCAGGGTGAGTCTGAGGTTACTGAGGCTGTCAGGCGGCTGTGGAGTTGTGATCTGTGGTGTCCTCCAGGTAGAAGTTGAGGTCCCCTAGGATGATGTTGTTGGTTGATCTAATGGAGGGGGAGGAATAAAGTATGTGATGTGGTTGCAGAATTCTATTCTGGGGCCTGGAGGACGGTAGGCCAGTCTTCCTTTCAGGGTGTGTAGGAGGCTGGCCTGGCTTGTGGTGGGTACCAGAGGTACTTACATCTTGTGCCAGGTCCAGTTATCCCTTATTAGTGTAGAAGAGGTGTTTCTAGCAGCTTAGGCTGATAGAAGGTAGCTATGGCAAAGCAGCTTAGGCTGAACAAGGAGACATGCAAAGCTCCTATTATACCACTTATATCATATGCGCAATATCATAAGAAAACACAATACACAGAGTTACTAAAAATAAAGGTACTTTATTTGTATGACAATATGCCAAAAGTATCTCAGTGAGTATCCTCAGTAAGAAGATAAGTTATATACACAAGTTATGTGTACACCAACCAAAATTAGGTAAGTAAGAGCAAGAAAAGTAATGCAAACAGTGTAGAATTACAATAGGTTGCAATAGGAACACATAGGTATAGGGGCAACACAAACCATATACTACAAAAGTGGAATGCGAACCACGAATGGACCCCAGACCTATGTGAGCTTGTAGAGGGTCGCTGGGACTGTAAGAAAACAGTGAGGGTTGGAAAAAATACCCCACCCCAAGACCCTGAAAAGTAGGACTAAAGTACACCTACTACCCCCTGAGAGCACAGAAGTCGTGATGGGGGATTCTGCAGGAAGAACAAACACCAGCAGTGTACTGACAATGGATTTCCAGACCTGAGTACCTGTAAGACAAGGGGACCAAGTCCAATAGTCGCAACAGTGTCGAGAGGGGGCAGGAGCCCAGGAAATGCCAGCTGAAGGTGAAAGGAAGCTGCCACCAGTTGGAAGAAGCTTGGAGTTCTGCAAGAAAGAAGAGGACTAGGAACTTCTCCTTTGGAAGACGGATGTCCCACGTCGCGATGAAGCTTGCAGAGGTGTTCTCACACAGAAAGACTGCAAACAAGCCTTGCTAGCTGCAAGGGTCAAGGTAGAGGTTTTTGGGTGCTGCAGTGGCCCAGGAGGGACCAGGATATCGCCACTTGGAGGAGGAGACAGAGGGGGTACTCAGCAACTCAGAGAGTCCTCATAGAAGCAGGCAGCACCTGCAGAAGTACCCCAACAGGCACTTGGAAGAAAAGTGAACCAGAGTCCATGTGAAGTCACAAAAGGGGGTCGCACGACGCCGGAGGATAACTCAGAAGGTTGTACACTGCAGGTCGGAGTGCTGGGGGACCCAGGCTTGGCTGTGCACAAAGGAAATCCTGGAAGAGTGCACAGGAGCCGGAGCAGCGGCAAATCACGCAGTACACAGCTTTGCAGTCTAGCATGGGGAGGCAAGGACTTACCTCCACCAAACTTGGACTGAAGAGTCACTGGACTGTGGGAGTCACTTGGACAGAGATGGTGTATTCCAGGGACCACGCTCGTCAGGATGAGAGGGAACCCAGAGGATCAGTTTTGCAGTCTTTTGGTGCCTGCGTTAGCTGGGGGAAGATTCCGTCAACCCACTGGAGATTTCTTCTGAGCTTCTGGTGCAAGGTGAAGGCAGGCTACCCTCAGAGCATGCTTTCTGGAGCAGTCAGCGGTCGATCCTTGGTAGAAGGCGAAGAGGGAGATGCAGAGGAACTTTGGTGAGCTCTTGCATTCGTTATCTGAAGAATTCCCCACAGCAGAGGCCCTAAATAGCCAGAAAAGGAGGTTTGGCTACCAAGAAAGGAGGATTGGCTACCAAGAGATGTAAGAGCCTATCAGAAGGAGCCTCTGATGTCACCTGCTGGCACTGGCCACTCAGAGCAGTCCAGTGTGCCCCCAACACCTCTGTTTCCAAGATGGCAGAGGTCTGGGACACACTGGAGGAGCTCTGGGCACCTCCCCTGGGAGGTACTGGTCAGGAGAGTGGTCAATCCCCTTTCCTTTGTCCAGTTTCGCGCCAGAGCAGGGCTGGGGGATCCCTGAACCGGTGTAGACTGACTTATGCAGAGATGGGCACCATCTGTGCCCATCAAAGCATTTCCAGAAGCTGGGGGAGGCTACTCCTCCCCAGCCCTTCACACCTATTTCCAAAGAGAGAGAGTGTAACACCCTCTCTCAGAGGAAATCCTTTGTTCTGCCTTCCTGGGCCAGGGCTGCCAGGACCCCAGGAGGGCAGAAACCTGTCTGAGGGGTTGGCAGCAGCAGCAGCTACAGTGCAGACCCCGGAAAGGCAGTTTGGCAGTACTCAGGTTCTGCGCTAGAGACCCAGGTGATCATAGAATTGCCCCCCCAATACCAGAATGGTATTGGGGTGACAATTCCATGATCTTAGACATGTTACATGGTCATGTTCGGATTTACCATTGTGACGCTATACATAGGTAGTGACCTATGTATAGTGCTCGCGTGTAATGGTGTCCCCACACACACAAAGTCCGGTGAATTTGCCCTGAACGATGTGGGGGCACCTTGGCTAGTGCCAGGGTGCCCACACACTAAGTAACTTTGCACCCAACCTTCACCAGATGAAGGTTAGACATATAGGTGACTTATAAGTTACTTATGTGCAGCGGTAAATGGCTGTGAAATAATGTGGACGTTATTTCACGCAGGCTGCAATGGCAGGCCTGTGTAAGAATTGTCAGAGCTCCCTATGGGTGGCAAAAGAAATGCTGCAGCCCATAGGAATCTTCTGGAACCCCAATACCCTGGGTACCTCAGTACCATATACAAGGGAGTTATATGGGTGTACCAGTATGCCAATGTGAATTGGTAAATGTAGTCACTAGCCTGTCAGTGACAAATCTGGAAAGCAGAGAGAGCATAACCACTGAGGTTCTGGTTAGCAGAGCCTCAATGAGACAGTTAGGCATCACACAGGGAACACATAGAGGGCAGATACTTATGGGCACTGGGGCCCTGCCTGGCAGGGTCCCAGTGACACATAGACTAAAACAACACATATACAGTGAATTATGGGGGTAACATGCCAGGCAAGATGGTACTTTCCTACAGGGAGGCATCATAGTCCACTCATATTTTGAATTGGAGGTTTGTAATTAGGATGGTATTCAAGTCTGTGGAGGTGGTGCAGTCAATCGTGTTTTTGTTGGGGATCATGAGCCCTCTACCTTGTTTGTGTATTTGGTTCTGGTTTATGATTTTGTGAGCAGGCGTGATGGCTGCAGTGATGACCAGGTTGGAGATGGGTTGATAAGGAAGATAAATTTGCGTGTGTTGCTGTTGAGGAGGCCCCAGATTTCAGTGGAATATTTCCTAAGTGATAAGACATTGAGAAGCATAGTGGACAGTCAGTGTAGGTAGTGGCCCTGCATCTGTTGTTTGGAGGTAGAGGTGTCTGGATCTGATGTGTCACAGGTGAAATTGCATGGATGCAGGAGAAAGGTCCAACTGTGATGCTAGGGGATACTCAGCAGCTGTATGTTTGTTGGTGTCTTGTTGAGGTCTCGGGGTGGGGATGACGAAGGAGTAATGGTGCCATATGTTGGCTCTAGTGGTGGCTGCAGCTGTAGTTGTGATGTTATGCTTTATAGTCATGGTACAAGAGTTTCTGGCACTGGTCGCGGACCAGGCAAGGATGGATGCAGAAGGGATTGAATTTGGGGAGCCATAGACGTGTCTGCTGAGTGGTCAGCCTGCGGCCTGCATTAAGTATGTTCTTGGGTGGGCGGGACTTCTGTCAGCAGGAAGATTGGTGACTGAGTAAACCCAGGCAGGGAAACCTAGGTGTGTTTTTTTCCCTAACCTTCTGCCTTAAGAGCTCCTGTTTTTGCTGACTTCATTTTTTCTGGCCTTAGGACTCTGCTCTCTTTACCACATCTAACCAGTGCTAAACTGTTTGTACTCCCTCCTTAAATCATGTTAGATTAGCTTATATCCAATCAGCAAATATAATTTACTTATAAGTCCCTAATAAAGTGGCACCGCCTGTGCCCAGAGCATGTAAATTAAATGGTACTAGTAGTGCAGCACCGATTATGCCACCCACTTAAGTAGTACTTTCAACACGTACAGTTTTTAAACTTTAATTTTTGAGCTGGCAAAGTAAGCCTTATGCCAAGACCAAACATACTTTGTAATATATATGTCAGCCCCTAGGGCAGGGCCTGGATAGCCCAGAGGGCAGGGTGTAATGTTTTCAGAAAGTAGGACAAGCATTGTTGAGTACTACTTGTCCTAGTAGAGCAAAACATTCATTTTCACTGCTGTTATCGGATAACATTGGAGCTACCTTATTACCTTTTATAGTGAAATTTCCAAATGAGAAGAGGTAACGAGTTCATTTAAGGTGTCCCTGGAATTGTAATGAAAAATCTTAACTTATGGTGAAGTTAAATTTTAAATTACAGTCCTGAAAATGCCACTTTTAGAAAGTTGTCATTTATTTTGCCTAGTTATTTCATGCCTGCAGCCTATCTTTGGGTCACATGACTGGGTGTATTTGCTTGTTGAGCTTTGTGTATTCCTTCTAGACAGCAACACACAATGGGGAGCTTATGTGTGACTGAATTGGCCATCACCAGCTGGACGGTAAGAAGGGGCTGGATCCAGGCCCACTTATACTGGAAATACTGTGTCCTGTCCCCACACAAAGGGCTGTAACCCCCTGTAGTTGGATGGGAACCTGGGCTAGGAAGGAAGGGCTCCTGTATCCTTCAAAGGCATGCCTAAAGAAGCTTCTTCCTACTTCGAAGGCACAAATGTGCATAAGTATTGGGTCTTATAAACTACCTCTTCAGTACACCTCTGTACCTGCGGATAAAGTGGCAGGAGGAAGGATTGCTGTGCTGCTGAAAAAACTGCCACACTGCTGAACTGCTGCTCTGAAGAACTGCTGCCCTGCAGTGCTGACCGGTTGCCCTCTTGCCTGGGTGAGAAGGAATGGACCTGCATTTCTTGAACCCAGAACAATTAGTGAATCCAAGGTCTAGTTGGGTGACTTTTTGATCTAAAGTCTCAAGGACACAAACAGCTTCCAACAACCTTGCACCGGCTCCTCGACTCCGCCAAGTGGTGCAACGCCATTCTGGACCTTTGGGATTTAAGTAGGCTTAAGGCCTCTGCCAGCCTTTTTGTATCCAGCAGAACCAACGCATCTGCTCTGCTGCATGTTACAGAGCTGAGCAGAACTGATGCATCTTCCGTGCTGTGGTGATAGGACCCATTGCAAAGACCTACATTATACCGCAGCCCATTTGAAGCGACACTGCATGATGCATCCTTGGTGTAGATCCTTGTGTCCCTCATCAATGGCAGCCTCGATGATGACGCTGGACTCAACATCGCAACCTCGCAGCTCTTCGGAACCAATGCATCATCCCAACTGCATGCTATATCCCTGACACTGGACTTCGGATTGCAAACCCTACTGGCGGGATCCTTGACTATCACAGCATCACTGCATCTCAGAACTGATGCATCTATTCAGCTGTGCAACACTTCTTTGTCAGGGATTCTCACATCACTCTGCAACCAAAGATTTCAGGGATTTTGTTCAATGGGCCCTACTGGGTCCCTATAGCCAGGCTGCGTGTCATCACAGTTGGTCTGTAATTTTAACTTGTCCTGTTCCAGGACAACCAGATATCCACAGCTGATGCTTTGTGTTATTTGGCACCATTTTCACTAAACAATTTTAAAATGTGTGCCCCTGTTCTACTGATTGGATTTTTGTTGTTTTGATACTGTTTTATCTATCAAAGAATATTCCATGTTTCTAACTTGGTGTGGGGTCCTTGTTTGTGGTGTTTTCACTTTATTAGTGTTTGACGTTTTGCCAAAATACTTTACACATTGCCTTTGTGTTAAGCCTGAATGCTCTGTGCCAACCTACCAGATTGTGGACTTGTGCCTCACCCTGACAAGGATTGTGGTTTCTGCTTCAACAGAACTCGCACCCTAGTCAACCACCAACCCAATTTCTTGGTATTCTGCTGTGAGGATTAGGACTAATATTTTGCAGTGGCATGCAGTGAGTTTGTAAAACTACCATACCATATCTGAGCCTTATTTGAACTTTAAATACGCTTTGATTGGACTTTTTGTTTTTTCTAAATTCTCTCCCATTCTGTTTTATCTGAGACCACATGTGCAAGAAAGGAATTTGAGCTAGCCAACATGGATGCCTACACTGAGGTCTAGCTCAAGGCTTTCTGCAAGGAAAGAAGACTTCTGGTAAAAAGCAATCCTGTCCACATAGGGACTACTGTTCTAGTCAGGATAAGTCAATTACACATCCTAAAATAACCTGTGCTCACGTTCTGGTAGCTTGGCACAGAGCAATTTGGCTTAAGAGGCAATTTCTAAAGTATTTGTTTGACATACACACACACAGCAACACAATGAAGACACCACAAAAATACTATATATCAGTTTAGAAAAATAAAAGAATAATTATCTGCGCAAAGACCAAAACAACAAAAAAACAATCAGTAGAAGTCAAGATAATAATTTTTAAGGATTAAATTACTTAAGTAGGTCACAAGGGTAATTAATTAAGTTACTGGAGGTCACAAGGGACGGGTGCAAATCCAAAGTTCATGTCGACCATGATGGATGGTGGACCAGCTACAGGGCAACTTGGTAACTTGATCACCGAATCGCATTTTACTTTCGCAATGCAGTATTAGGAAGGGGCGTGTTGAGGGCATCCCCTCCTGATACCGAATCGCACTAGCATGTAGGAATGTTTTGTGACCAAGAATGCGGTTGCAAAACATTTGCAGTCACCACCAATTTCATGTTGGTGATAACCGATTTGCAAATAGAAATGGGTCCCCAGGGACCCCTTCCACTTTGTGAATGGAAATGTGAATATTTTTTCAGAGCAGGCAGTGGTCCCACAGACTACTGCCTACTCTGCAAAAATGAAAAGAAAACCTTTCATTTTTTTGTTTGAAAGTGCATCCCGTTTTCCTTTAAGGAAAATGGGCAACATTTAAAAAAAATAAACTGCTTTTTTTCAAAGCAGTCACAGCCATAGTGGTCTGCTCTCCTCAGCAGGTCAGCATCCCTGTGAGTGCAGCCATTCCAAATGGGGCTGCAAATTGATACACACCTTATGATGATTGATAAGGTAGGTCATGGTGACCCCTTTGGAAGTCGCTAAATGTGTCTGAGACACATTTGTACATTTAATTTTGTGAGTCTCTAATTGCAACTCGCAAAAAGTCACAATTAGAGACTTACAAAACTAAATGGACACACATCTGGCCCAAAGTACCTTGGATGGAGCATTGGTCGATGTCGAGAATCCATTGTGTCACCATCGAACTGCACAAAGGGGGTCTTGCATCGTTGTCGAGCTCTGTTGAAGTCAAAGCAATGCCCCGTTATCGAGCCACACTGAGTGTCGTTGTGAAGCTGCACAGGCTGTGGATCATATGTCATCAAGCAGCCTCTGCATCGGTTTCAAAGGGAAATGTGACTACATTTTAAACACACTTGAGTTGATTGGTCTTTACAGGAATCAGCTCCAGAACTCACTTCTGAAGCCCAGAACTGGAAAGTGGCATGTCAGGCAAGGATAGGACTCACAGATGGCAGAGTACAGCAGCACCAGGATAGTTGCAAGCAGGATTTGATACTCCTGAGATGGCAGAAGAATACAGGGCAAGCCAGCCCTTGGAGGCACTCTAAGTCAGTAGGATGGGTCCAGACCATGTTCTCAGAAGGGCAGGGATCAGCAGGTAGCATGGCAGCCCAGCAATGCAGAGAAGCAGTTCTTCGGAACAGTCAGTCCAGGCAGAGTGGCAATTCTTATAATACAGCAGTCTTTACTCCAGCAGAGTTCTACTCAAATCCAGTAGTAATCTGATTTCAGGGGCTTACAGCCCCAGTACTTATACCAAAAAGTGTCTTTGAAGTGGGGTGACTTCAAAGCAACTCCTTGAAGTGCACAGGGCCCTATTTCATCTCAGCCCTGGTTCCAGACTATCAGTTGGAAATAATGACCCCTTTGTGTGGGGCTCAGGCCACGACCCTTTCAGGTGTAAGTGTGAACACTTCCCATCCTCCTTGCCCACAAAGCCCCATAAATATGCAGATAAATGCAAATGCAGTTAAGTGTCCTGTGTTGGAGTGGACTGCAAGATGTCCAACCGGCTGCACTGAGCATGAGCTCCCAGTACAGCTTCTTCATCCTCCATGATCCTGCCACCCTAGTGCCCTGTGGACCATGTAAGACCCTTCCCTGTGTGAGTGGAATACTAGAGAACAACACTGGGTGCTGCAGAGACCCATCTCTGATCCCTGGTGCCCCTGGTGAGAGCTGCAACCTCAGATCGCATGACCCAAAATGATGGTCACCCCTCACTATGGACCCTAAGCTGTGGGCATTAGTGGATGGCACTGGATGGAGAGACCACAGAGGACTGCACTTGATCCCAGCACCTTGCCACCCTACCTGTCATCAGGTGAGCTCTGGGCTGACAGAGAGGGTATGAGGGCTTCTCTGGGGCCAATCTGATCAAGCCTGCTCCTGTTGCTTGTGTCCATTGTGCTGGGAGCACTATTGCGGAGACCATTGCCTATTTCTGGAAGCTGGTGGGCCCTGCTTGCGGTGGGTGGCCCTGCATATCTGCCTTTCAGTGTCCTGCCCTGGCTGGGAGGCGGATGCCCTCGTCCTGCTGACACACAATTCACAACTGTCCGGCGCACTGTTGTTAGAGTGCTTGACTCCCCACCATCAGGATTTAACTGCTGCGGGGACACTGTGGGCTTGCTCGACATATAGCGGGGACTTCCCTGGCAGGTGAGGAGACTGGGAGCACACCAAGCACAAATGTAGAGCTGCAGTGGATGCTCCCTCACCACTCGAGAAATTCCTTTTTTTTATTGACAGGGAAGTGGCAATGAAGCACATCGCCTAACCACGCCAAAGTGATCAAGCGAGGATTGTGAGGTGTTGAGGTCTGCCCTCCCTCCCCCTGCGTCCCTCTTCACCTCGACCTTACGGGGGTGCTGAACTGACCCCAATGTTGCCCACAAATGACTCAATAGCAATGGGCCTGCTCGCCCACGAGGAGAGGCACTTTTAATTATACAGAGTGCAAGTAGGTGCCAGATTGAACTGTAGCTGACACCAACAGCATCCCACTCCCCCTGGTTGGTGGAAGCCCTGCTGCACAGACTGCCAGCGTGACTGATTTAACAGTGAAACTGCATGCAAGCGATGAGATACTGCACACCTCTGTGAGTGGAGAGAGATCATTAGACGCTGCACCACAATGCACCCACATGTCGAAACGCTGCACGGCCTCACCTGATCGTGGTGTAGGAGACCTGTCCCACAGAGAAGTGTGCTCTCCCAGTTGTCCACCTTGTGACACAAGGTCCTTTATTATTGGCAGTGCCACTTGAACCCCCATGCACTATGTGCAAGGACAGGTTGACCAGAGGCTGACCAGTGATTCACAACAAACAAAAATGGATCAATTCACTGCACAAGACGCTGGGAGAGACCCACAGATTAAAACCTAGTGAAAAATCACAAGACATACATGAACCCTTTGGTGCCCAGATCCTAGTGACCATCGAGGCCTCTGGTCTAGTGGTGTAGGCAAAGATAGAAGCTATGGCTTTGGATGTCTACCTACTGAGATCAGATTTGCCCGCAGTGGCAAAGAGATCCATCAAAACAGAACAGCGCATGTTGACAATGTGAACAGACCTGAAGGCCTTGAAGACCACGGTGGCCACCCTGGAGGCTGGATCGCAAAGGCCAGAGGCAAGAGCAGAAGTTGCGGAAGGAAGATCATGCAGATGCAATCTGAGATTTGTGGTGTTTCCGGAAGGGACTATGGGGAGCACCCAATAATTATTCCTGGAGAGCTGGATCGAGCGATCACTCCCTTCTACGCAACTGTCATCAGTTTTTGTGGTGGAATGGGCACACAGGTCAATGGGCCCTGCCGCTACTGCCTGGGGCCCCTGAGGACTGTTATTGCTAAAATTCCCATTTATCGGTACTGGGACAGCACACTGCAGGAGGTGCATAAACAAGGAGATATATCTTTTGAGAACCACTCCATACCCATCTTCTCAGCCTGCACCAGGTCAGGTTAGCTTCACTTACAATCCTTTAGTGGTGTCAAAAACTGTACACTGATAAGCTAAAAGTATTGCATGCTGGGCACTTGCACTTTTTCCAGACACTAGAAGACACATGGGACTGGTTGGAATTCCAGGGAAGTGAACAGATACCGGCGGCACCCTCAGGCGGTGCCTGTAGAAACGCCCAGGAAACGATGAACCAAACAACCATTCAAGGAGAAAAGGCAGGTGATGGTGATGATCTGGCTCCAGCACAAAGGTGGTGGTGCCCCCGAAGGCACCTTGAATTTGAAACAATAGCAGCAGGAAAGAGACGAGGCCAGGGTGCTGGTAAAGATGGTGACTTCTGTGGCATCCTCCCAACCTGCCGGTCCTGGGGGGCCTGCTCATCCTGGGGGATGATGCTACAGCTCCTGAGACAGATGTATTTTGACTGCAGGAGCAGAGACTGCCTCCAGTGCTGATGGGAGACTAGCCGGGGACCGGGGACCAAGTGATAGGTGGATTAGGTACTGTCTAATGATGTTGACTGCATCTATACCCTGCAAGGGGAGAGCACTTTAACACTCACCACTCACTGAGACTTGGAAGCTGCCCGTTTCTTTTTCTTCATTAGTCCAAAGGTTGCAGGACTCTTGGGTTGACTAATGACGTACATGGTCTCGCACAATTGCACACCACCCCTCTTGTCCTTCACCTTTCTTTTTCCCCATTCCCGCTCTTCTTCTCCTTCTTTACTTTGTTGTTGTTGTGATTGCTGCGGGAGGGCATGCATGTGGCCTCAGGTGTTTGCAGGGGATGAATTGTGTGATGTAGCATTGATCCATGGGTCCAGACTGCACAATTCTCTGTGGAGCCTTAGCTACTAGTTTGACACGAGTGATATTTCTACCACACTGTCATACTCTTAGTTTTATAATTGGGTGGGCTAGGTCACATAATGGTTTGGGAGACAATAGTTGAGTTCAGAGGTATTTACCCTGGGAGGGAGATGGAAAGTTGGGTATGGTATTGGAGGTTGTTATTGAAACAGTATATGACACACTTTATACTTGCAGAAAATGTAGCGGGGATCAATGTTTTTAACTGTGCAGCAGATAATGGACCTTGTTCTCATGGAGAGTGGACTGGCAGAGGGGGTCGACTGATGGGGAGGCAGCAACAGTGCAGGTTAAGATACCTAGAGATTTGTAAATCAATATGCTTACTCAGGCGGTACATGACAGGATTTAATTATTTTGTCAAGCTCCATAGAATACACACATACCTCAGGCGTGTGGGGGCACTCTACAGTCGACACACCTGTTAGATGCCGAAGCCCAAAAACTACAGAGGAAATGGAGGGGCAGCTCTATTCACCTACATATTCCTCTTATGCCAGAGGAGGTTCTGTGTGGCTTGCCCCAATGCCCCAATGGGGTACCATTGAAGCTAAGAGGTCAGGTGGCAGATATATGAGGCTGCTATGTGCTCCTTCTTGGGGTACTCGATGGCCGTGAATTCTGTAGACTGAACATATATGCATCTAAATCCGAAGAAGACAGGTTCTTCAGGCACCTGGAATAGGAGCTCCTGCCTTATGCTGAGAGCCCTATTATCAGGGGGGCCTTCAAGTGTGTCCTTGACGGATGCCTGGACAGGCACCACCCTAAGCTGGGCACCAAGCCCTGCATGGTTGCAAGACTGCGTGAGACTATGACTTGGCAATTTATGGATGTCTGGAGATACCTCCACCCACATCAAAAGAATTCTCGAGCTACACTCCCCGACATAGGGCACATAGCTGACTGGACCACTTCCTACTGGCAAATGATGGACCTTAAACGTCTAGAAGGCAACCTACCAATTGTGTTTTCTTTCGGATCATGCCTCCCTGTTATTGAAATGAGAGCTGCATACTCATAAGCAGGCTGTCCCCCTGTGGCATCTGAGGATTGAGACACTTGGGGATCCTGAATACAAAGTAGATATAATGGAGACACTGAAGGTTTCTTTACCACGAATTGGAACACTGCTCAGACTTTAGGCAAACAGTAGGGAACGCTTAAGGTGGTCATCCGGGGTGCGAGCACTTGCTGGAGGCACTCTGCAAGGCGCAAAAGAGGGCGCACTACCAATGCAGATGAAAGATGCCCTAATAATTATTATACCGAAAGCTGGCAGGAAACGTGTTGTTGCGATTGCTGCGGGAGGGCATGCGTGTGGCCTCAGGTGTTTGCAGGGGATAAATTGTGGGATGTATCACTGATCCAGGGGTCCTGACTGCACAATTCTTTGTGGAGCCTTAGCTACTAGTGTGACACGAGTGATATTTCTACCACACTGTCATCCTCTTAGTTTTATAATTGGGTGGGCTAGGTCACATAATGGTTGGGGAGACAATAGTTGAGTTCAGAGGTGTTTACCCTGGGAGGGAGATGGAAAGTTGGGTATGGTATTTGAGGTTGTTATTGAAACAGTATATGACACACTTTATACTTGCAGAAAATGTAGCGGGGATCAATGTTTTTGACTGTGCAGCAGATAATGGACCTTGTTCTCATGGAGAGTGGACTGGCAGAGGGGGTCGACTGATGGGGAGGCAGCAACAGTGCAGGTTAAGATACCTAGAGATTTGTAAATCAATATGTTTACTCAGGTGGTACATGACAGGATTTAATTATTTTGTCAAGCTCCATAGAATACACACGTACCTCAGGCATATGGGGGCACTCTACAGTCGACACACCTGTTAGATGCCAAAGCCCAAAAACTACAGAGAAAATGGAGGGGCAGCTCTATTCACCTACATATTCCTCTTATGCCAGAGGAGGTTCTGTGTGGCTTGCCCCTGGGGTACCATTGAAGCTAAGAGGTCAGGTGGCAGATGTATGAGGCTGCTATGTGCTCCTTCTTGGGGTACTCGATGGCCGTGAATTCTATAGACTGAACATGTATGCATCTAAATCCGAAGAAGGCAGGTTCTTCAGGCACCTGGAATAGGAGCTCCTGCCTTATGCTGAGAGCCCTATTATCAGGGGGGCCTTCAAGTGTGTCCTTGACGGATGCCTGGACAGGCACCACCCTAAGCTGGGCACCAAGCCCTGCATGGTTGCAAGACTGCATGAGACTATGACTTGGCAATTTATGGATGTCTGGAGATACCTTCACCCACATCAAAAGAATTCTCGAGCTACACTCCCCGACAGAGGGCACATAGCTGACTGGACCACTTCCTACTGGCAAATGATGAACCTTAAACGTCCAGAAGGCAACCTACCAATTGTGTTTTCTTTCGGATCATGCCTCCCTGTTATTGGAATGAGAGCTGCATACTCATAAGCAGGCTGTCCCCCTGTGGCATCTGAGGATTGAGACACTTGGGGATCCTGAACACAAAGTAGATATAATGGAGACACTGCAGGTTTCTTTACCACTATTTGGAACACTGCTCAGACTTTAGGCAAAGAGTAGGGAACTCTTAAGGTGGTCATCCGGGGTGAGAGCACTTGCTGGAGGCACTCTGCAAGGCGCATAAAGAGGGTGCACTACCAATGCACATGCAAGAAGCTCTAATAATTATTATACCGAAAGCTGGCAGGAAACGTGCTGATCCTGGCTTGTAATGGCTGCAGTCCATCCTTAATATAGATGTTAAACTACTCGCTAAAGGACTTGCAATGTGATTGGGCTGGGTGATTACTCACTGGTTATTGAAGACCAATGTGTGTTCATGTCAGGGAGGGGCACCTGTGGCATGAGGGTGTAGGCAGCATTGATCGCCTTGGGCACCAAGAGCGAGAGTGCGCACAGGACATGTGGTTGATGACTCCTTCTATAGATAGTTCGGTATGTATCAGAGATGCCCGCTGTCACTGTTCCTGTTTGCGGTTGTTATGGAGCCACTGGTGATATACCATAGGGTGAAATTGCAGAACCAGGGTATATTAGTGGACACCACAACACATATTGTGTGAATGTATGCTGATAAGACCATGATCTATGTGTCAAATTGGAATGCTCGGTGCCCCTCCTTGTGCAGTATACAATCAGGTTTGAGAAAGAGGTCTCGGGTCTTCAGGTTAACCAGCACAAGACTGTGCTCATCCCCAAAGCATTCCTGGCTGGGCTCGCAGCCTCCGACCTCCCTGAGGTGGGCCTAACGTCAGAGAACCGTGCGTTTCAATATCTGGGAATGCAGGTAACCCACACTCACCACCTACAGTAAGATTTAAATATGAGTAGAGTACTTGACGGCCTGTCGGCCATGCTGCGGCTATCAGTTATAGTCAAGGTTGCCCTGAGCATGATAATCATTGGCAGCATTGATGCACTAGCCCTGCCCTCGCACTACATTTGCTTGCAGAAAGCATCAAAAATAAATTGGTAATAAAACAATTCTATTATCATTTTATTTTTTATGCTTTCTGCACAGCAGTGTGTGGGAGGGGGGTGACACTCCTCCGCTCCCATGGAGGAACTGCCATTGTTGGAAGGGAAATCTCAGTGTCAGATATCTCCACACAGAAGTTCCCCTTTATAAATAAGCCCTGTAGTTGAAACAAGTGCACAAAGAGACCAAAGAGAACATGTGCTGGAACAACTTATTGTTTTGTTTTTTAAATAGCTCTGGTATAGCAGTGCACAAACACCCAAGCTGTGAGAAGGAGTACCTTGTAGTGACTACAACTGACACCCCATGGTAGGCATCTTTGAATGCTGCTGTAGTCCAAGAATCTCAATGAAAACTACTAATGAAAATTCAGTTGTAGCACAATTGATTTTTAAAGTTCCAAAATATTCATGTAAAATTGAATTTATACCATCCACCAAGATTCATTAGTTAGCCCCATGTTAATCTTTAGTTTTTTAATATATTTTATTATAACAATCATAACACTGTAGTGTAATATATTTTCCGTAACTTATAGACAAATGTAAAAAAAAAGTTGAATCTTGACTTTGTTTTAGAGTCTGACACTCCATTTGTGCTTTAAATGATGCATTAGCAATCATAATGAGCTTATTATTCCGATATTTTATTACTTAAGCACATGTCTCAAGAGTGAAGGGCTTTGCAATTAATGGTGGGCTCCCAGAGGAGGGCAAAGACCTTTGTAGATTGAAGCTGTTTGACATGAAAATTCACAGTTACAATATTGTCTAGCGAGGAGAGTGCAGCAAGCTTGTCGTTAGCCCGGAGAGAATTAGACCCGTGTTTTTACCTCAGGATTCATTGGTCCTGACCTGGACCAATAATTATAGGATAACATAATTTTCCTTTGGCAATATTAACCAAGTAATGAATTGTGTGAATTATGAGTACAAGCCATGCATTTGACTTGAAATGTGACCTGCAACATCTGGTATGTGCCTTCAGCTGAAGCCCTTTGACAATAGACAACTTGGATTTAGAGGAAGACTACCAGTCAAGGAAGGAGGGCACTAATATCATTGTTAGCCCAGGAGCTTGTAAATGGGAAAGGATACACTAAGTTATTGCCCTGTACTCTTTGTAAGCCCCTTTTCTAAAATGGTGGTCCTATACATTGCAAGAGGGCAAACAATTACGATTATTAACCAGTTTTTCTGTCAATACTGCAGTATTTGTACCATGTGTCAAGCAATGGGTTACCAGCACTGAGAAATGTAGGAAGGTTAAACGATTTCTTCTCATAAATTTAAAGTTTTTCTATATCTGTATGTTACATTTTAAGTAATTTAATTGTCTTTAACTTTAACCCGACCCTCTAAAATGGACAAGTAAGCATGTCATGCGCTCCCCTGCCAGCCAACTTTCTCGTGCTCCCTCTCCTAATCTTCCCACTCTCCACCAGTGGTGGATCCTCCGCTACGGCGAAGGAGCGTCGCCCCCTGCCAGCAGCAGAAGCTGCAAACCTTTCACAACGTAGGGGTAATAAACCATGTTTATTATCCCTTCGTTGTGAAAGGGGCGGGGCTATGGGATGACGAGCAGTGAGGGGAGTGCACAGTGCGCTCCCCTCACTGCGCATGTATGTTTGGCCGGCTGTCTCGGGAATTCCAAGCACACATGCACAGTGTGCTCTCTCCAGCCCGGCACTGTGTTGCCGGGATGGCGAGAGCCTGCACAGACTACCAGTTTGCCTGTGAGTGCCTTGGCTGGGTGCTCCCAGCCACCAGGATTCGCCGCTTGGTTGGCTGGGAGTCTGCAATGCAAGACGGAGGAGCGGTGGTGCGGCGGAGTGGAGGTAAGTTTCTTTATTATTTTTTTGTTTGTAAACCCCTGCGCGCCTCCCTGCTCCCTTTAACCCCGGGGAGCTGTGACAGCTCTCCACCACTATCTTCCATCAGCACCCCACACATATTTGCTACCTGCACAGAGCAGGTGGTAAATATATGTGTATACTAATTGAATATTATCACTGGTTGGACTTCTGCTGTCGTTGTTTAAGGGAATTTGCCAATTAACTCTACCCAAGGAAAAAATTACTTTTCCAGGAAGACAATGTCAATCGCGGCGAAGGTTGCCTGAAGATGTCAGTGGTCATTTAGCAATTCACTTGGCACAGGCTTGGAAGACAGTTGTAGCGAGAATTAATTTGTATCACTGACTGTAAGAGTAGTTGTTTATCTCTAAGAGGGATAGGCAATTGATGTTAATGACGCACAGTTCCAGAAATGTAGCCGAAGTAAAAACTATTTTTGCTAATTTGTGAAACAGTTTACAACGCCAGTAGTATGACATCGTTAACAGTCAACATATATTTTAATTGCACTCCATGCATTTCGCACTTCATTTAGGTCACTTGTTTATGCATAGTTTTGTCACCGCATAATATCTTCTTTGGAACCTTCATGTCTATTATGAAGACTGAGAAATGAATCGGATGCATGATGTTACTGCTTAAAAAGTGATGTGTTCCTTTTGTCCTAAACATAAGCTGAAAACCATGTGTCGAATATTTTAAACCCATTTTACAGCTTCCTTCTGGAACATCATTACTGAATAGTTTCAAGTGTTTGTTTCAAGTACTTGTTTGGACTTCATTCGTTGAGTTATTTTTAATGAGGTTGTTATGCGGTACTGTACCAGAAATGTAACACCGACATGAACGATCATATTCGGCCCTTTGGAATGGTGCAGCTACTAATCCACATGGCTAATCTTGCCCACTTCTGGACCTGATTAATACTTACGAGGCGTGCAATTAACGCATGTTTCCTTATGCTTTATTTCCACTTCGCCTAATTAGGAGTGATTGGGTTTTTCCACACCAAGTTTAGTTCCTGGAAAAATCGCATACGTTTTTGGCTTCAGTACCACCCAAAACACATTCTGCATTCTTTTTTCCTGCAGGGGCATTATTTGCTCCTTCTGCTAATAAAAGCTTCCCCTTCAGTCCCCTCCTCGCCCCATATTCCTCCCTCAAACTCAACCCCACTAACTGGCCACACATACATTTACCTCTACTCAGCGCAGATGGTAAATGTATGCAGTAAAATCCCATGGAATGGTGAATTCCGTATGGTTTCATAGACTAAATTGGTCCCACATGGTATTTCTTCATTATATTGGGATTAGCTCATAAATGGGTCAATTTGCCAGTCATTAACTGTAAAGAGGCATGCAATGTTACTGTCGCCCAAGCAGCCTACAACTCAGAATCAGAGCCCCCTCTGTTCAGGCTATAAAGATCATCTAGTGATAAAATTGCTAAGCAGATCTTTTTATACAAATGCACTCAGTGTTGCTTCTTAATTTCAAATCATCAAAGCTATAATATATCACTGTAAAATAAATATTATTTTTCATTGTACCTATTCAGGCATTTGCTCAAGCCTCTGTTCATCTGCCTGGTCTCTTCTCGTCTCTCCTCCTGTGAACGTTGAGCTATAATGTTTGTTTACTTAATGCTTTATCGTAGCAAATGAGGGATACCTAGTGGCATACCCAAGGCCCTGAGCCCCTGCGTTGCGGGAGGGGTGGGGGGGGGGGGGGGGTCCTAGGCACACTATATTTTGTATGAGCAGCAGACCCCTGACTGGGTCCAGAGGGAGATGAGGCCCCCTACAAGTACTTTGCGGGGGTGGGGGTACTTAAGTTTCACTACACCCCTGGTGATGCCTGGCTTTTAAATCTAGAGGGCCCATTACAAGTTGGCAGTGTTCTGCTCTTTATTCCTCCCTCCCAGGGGTTACTGAAACCCAGACACGATTAGCTCTGGGGAGGTAGGAAATTCTGTGAAAAAAAAATGAAGATTTGATTTTCCACACCGATTTCTGCCTAACTTCCCTAGATTTACCCGACAGATTTCAGCTGATTTTATCAGCCAAAATATCTCGATCTAACAATCCTGATCCATTTTCCATGGGTCTTGTAATCCTGATTTGGCCAGTACAGGGGTGTAGGAAAGTAGATTATTAATTGTGCAGGATGAAAAAATAAAGATACAGATTATGTACATGCTACATATCTGCCATTCAGAAGGGCATCCATCTATACAATAAATATTGTCAAAAAAATAAAAACTGAAACCAGAAAAGGCCATTTGCATAGCTTATAACACCATAAAATGGATATCAACATCCCAGAATAAACAGGATTAAACGGTGCACACTTCTTCTAAGAATCATCACCTTCCAAATGAAATTTGCAATAGTGTTACACACCAAGGGAGGTTGCAGCTTTTGGAGAAAAAGCAATGCTGATTTGCAGTACTGACATTTGAAAGTCTTAAGCAATGGACAGAACAACGTTTTCCTAAGTTTACAAGAAAGGGACAACAAACATGATATGGGTAGTTGACTGCACAGAAATATCATCAAATGGAAAGGGGGCTAGCTCTGCATGAGAATTGCACTTTGCTGGATATCCCACCATTAAAGGGATGTAAATAAATCAAAAGCTGGTAAGAATAAAACAATGCTGTCGGTTCTGAATGTCGGACAGGCATAGTTGGACCCCTTCCTGATGAGGTATTTGCTTGTAGAACCAGACAGATAATATATGTTGGTTGGGCTCCACTCTGGTGGACCTCATTACCGCCAAGTTCTTCTCTTTCAACCAATGTTTGGAGAAAGAACTACATGCACTTGGACAAGAAAATAATTCTGGCAGCCCAATCTTCTCAAACATCGATTTAACGTAGGCAAGCCAGGGGATAGCTAAGGCCCCTGCCATGACTAGGCAATCATTAATAACCAAACAATTCAGTGGGGCAGATTCCCTTGCCCAGATGGCTCGCCACAGCAATAGCGGAGCCAGCTTTATTTTGTCCTCAGTGAATGGCATACCAAGCTTCTTGTGGCACAGGAATGTAGAACACCCATTCAGGACTGCTAGCACACTCCTAAATAAAGAGTTTTCAGCTGTCTGAGCCATTTGATGTCCACCACACCCCATGTGCCTGTCCCTTAAAAAGCCACAGAGACAGAATGGATTTATAGACAGACAAAAGTTCTTTTACAGGGATAATGCCCAATTTCTTACTGAAGCACTGCAACTCTAACACAGTCCTTTCCAACAAAGCAGCTCTATTTTCCACCATAGGCTTCCATGTAGATTTACTATTGAATAATACCACCAAATAGGAGAAAATAACAGTGTCTTCAATTCTAGTATTCTTTATATGGAAACACAGGGTTCTCTAAGGGTGCTTCCCACACCTCATTATGAATGTTTTCTTGACATTAACCCAAAGATCAAGGTCTTTCATGAAACTAACATAATCATCAATTAAATCCTGCAGGGCTTGCCCTATCCTAGGAATTAAAACTGAGTCATCTGCATATAGCAGAATCAACAGGTGGTGGGTACCCAAACATGAGGTATCTCCGAGCCTTGAGCTGAGGGATGCCTCAATTCTATTTGTGTACCAGAAAAATAGAGGAGATGCAAGTACGCACCATTGCTTCACACCACAGTGGATAGCAAATATGTCTGTACACTCCCTGTCCATACCATAGCGCACTGATGATTTAGTCCCTGAATATAACTGTCTGATAAAGCTAGTGATCTCCTCCACTATGCCCATCTGAGACATAAGGGCCCAGAGCTTTGAGTGGGTAAAGCAGTCAAAGACTGCTGATAAATCCATACAAGCCATGAACACTGTGCTTGTTTTAATCAAAGCATAATTAGAAACAACCAAGCTAAGGTTCAGGCATTGGTCAATTGTGCCCATTCCCTTCTTAAAGCCATATTTTGTGTCTGCAAGAATGTTGTGTGTGCCCACTCCTCTAGTCTCCGAAGCATAATACGACCCATGATTTTAGCTGTGGAATACAGGAGGGATATGTGCCTGTAGTACTCTGGAAGGTATCTGTCACCTTTATTTTTATAGATGAGGATGAGAACAAATACATGCCATGTTGCAGGCAACACAACCTTAGCAAATGCATTGAAAAGGTTAGTAAAAAGAGGGCCCACACCTCCTGGCAGTCCAGGAAGAGTTCCACAGGGACTCCATCAGGGCCTGGTGCCTTTCCCCTACAAGACCCCGTCAGAGCAGTTTTTACTTCTTCAAGGCCAAAGGTGTAAGGCAAAGACATTAATGAGTTGCACAACTTTCCACATTCTCATCTCCCCCATGCAAACACGAGTAGAGACAAGAAAAATGCTCCATCCAATGTATAGCCTGCACATGCACATCTGTGGAATAATCAGACCGCTTTTTAAAGTAGGAAGAATTTAATTCCCTCCAAAAAGCTGCACTACCTTTCATGTGACTTGTTCTCCTAAGATCTTCCCACACCTTCTCCCTGATCTCTCTTGCCTGGGCAAATTTCTCTGGCCCGGGCCTGGGTTAATTTGTCAAATTATTGTTTAATGGCTGCTGCATGCCATGCAACACCCACACACGCTGTGAGAGTGTTACTGATGTATCTGTTCCTCGGTGTGGCACCACGAAGAATAAAGGAAACATAAATAAATTCTTTGCAAGTCATAATGGGGTGCTCCAGACTAGGGGCATGAATGTTTTATTAACAGGTCTCTTGTGTGCTGCAGTAGTGCAGCAGTCTTTTTCCTTTACTTTTCTTTTCTTTTTATTTAAGTTTTTGATGCCTGTTGCCAACGGGGACAACCATGTGCCAGCTGTCAGGATGGGGGCAGCTTAGTGAGCCCACCCCTAGTTGCCATGCTAGCTCTCGACTCGCATATGGATCCTGGGTGTGGTATGCAGGAGCCAAGATTTCTGTTGCTGCTCTTACAGCAGGAGCAGATTGTGTGGAGGGGCCTTCTCTGCTTTCAAAAACCTTGGGGTTCAGGGATGGAGTCCCAGCCCATTTAGTGCTCATCCAGTCCTCTTCTTGCTATCCTGCATCTAGGGTTTTGTGTTCCTTTCTGAGCCCAGGGATCAGGGTTCCCAGGTCGAGAAGGAGTCTGTGGTGGGGTACCACTCATGTTCTTTCCTTGTGTAACCCATGTGTATGCATGGATTTTGAACCACCCTGGGGGTAAATTAGAGAGTAGCGCCAGAGCCCCTAAAGCTCTGTTTTCAGTTACACATGTTTAAAAGGACAACCTTTACAGGATCATAACTTGAGCCCCGTTGGGCAGATTTTCATACAAATTGGTTCATTTTGTTTCTGGTGGTGGGATCTAGCCACCAGGAGCAGTTCTCAAAGGGCATATTCTGCTTTGAGATAGTTTTACTTGCTCCCTTAGCCAGCCTTCTGGCTCATGTGCTCCTTTCCAGCTGGTGGGTACTTATTGTGCAGGCCCTCCACTTTTAGCTAACAGGGAATGCTCCTATCCTCAGAGACTCCTGGCTGTTTTGTAGTGCACTTGCGATGGCAGTGGAGTCCAGATTTTCCCCAAACATTTCTTAAAGGGGAACAAGGGGTCAGCGCCACTGGCCCTAGAGTGATCCATCTAGTCCTGGGGCTCAGCTGTAGTCAAAGTCTTTAGTCTGCTGAGGGCATCAGGTCACTTCTTGCAGTTGTCCATACTACAGGTGCTGTCACCGTAAAGGTCCTGATGTAAAGTCCCTATGGTCAGTCTCCTTCTTAACTAGCCCCTGACTCCATCTTAGTACCTGGGTATTGCCATGTTCCCTTTTTTGAAGAATTATTTACATATCTGTATGATAGCATCATTGTCACCAGACCTTATCTTTCATAATGCAAGAGGATTTAAAAAAAAAAAAAAAACAAGCTTGATTAACATGTGAAATGAAACATGTAGGCCTTAGACAAATGCTGTATTTTAAACTTGAATTTCCACACCAAGATTTCATAGTCAATGTTTCTGGTTTGAACTGCTGATGAATGCAATTTTCTCTGTTTTCTTTTCTCCTGACTGGTGTCAGGAGCATAAATGCTATAACTTTGATGATACAAATGTAGTGGGACAATGGACTGCACAGAGACAACTATTATGTTTCAACCTCTTCAGCAGCATTGTAGTCATAAAATATAGTAATGCATTAAAATGTTTAGTCTAATTTCTGTAGAATGTTTCCTTATGAATAGGTTTTGTCAATAGAAGGGTATGGGAAAGGGATGAACCACTTTTGCCATATAGTAAAAGGCACTGAGAAACTTGCCTGAATTGATCGTCTCATTACAAATTGTGGCATAGGTGTATCTTACTTTGAGAAGTTCTTTGTCTTAGTGTTCTTAGGTGTCTGAAGCTGTCTGGTTCCCATGTGTTGATTGGATGAGCCAATCAAAGACTACAACAGTTTATTTCTTCTATGAAATGTAAGAAATGTGTGCTCATAGAGAGACATGCATACATTCCCCTTCTGACATCGCTACATACCCAGACTCCTTGCTGGTGCTTCTCAGATCCATTCTGAGAAACCCTTAATTTACTTTTGCCTCAATCTACGCTGCTCTGAGACTCCACTTAGTTTTGTTGGAACTCACTTTATGAGAAGGTCTGCAAATGATCTGAAATATATGCTAAAAGCTTCATGGTCTCATCTCTTAAACTTAGAGATCTTCATGGGTTCTGTGTGATACTTTCTCCATTCTTCCTAGCTTAGAATAGGGTTAAACTTTATGGAACACAATTTATGCTTTGTTCTGTATTATATTGATACTTCCTTGTCTAATAGATGACTTTTCAATAAAGAAAGAAATACTAAGAACTTATTAAAGCTTTGAAACTCACACTAACATGTGATCATTGACTCTCATACAAATGCAAAAGATATTTATAAATATAGACTGTTGAGTTGCAGCTTCTGATTCATTCCACACTTGCATCCAATGTCCACCCTCCTGGGCCAAGTGGGGGCAGGGATTTCATGCTTCCAGATAGATTAGTAAAATATGTGTTGTAAACTGGTTGAGGTCCCTAAATGCCCTATCAAAGGTGGTAGCAGATTAATGGTTTATGTGATGAGAAAGAGGAGCTGCAATATTTAAAAAGTGCTAGATTAACGTCCATGTCCCAATGTCCAAAGCTCGAGCTTCAATATTGACTGATTACGATTTACTGAAAGCTTTGCAGATTTGGAGGTGTGAGTATCATTAGGGGTATTCAGTAATTGAATATTGAGTAGTGTGATTTTGCATAAGTATTTGAATTGAGGTGTGCATGTTTATTGAAGCTTATGCTTTGTTGATGCTTAGGTGCTTTTTGTCAATGAAGATAAAGAGGTAATCCAAGATGACAGGATAGATAAATAAGAGTTTATTTATGGTATTCTTGTTTGACAATGATTTGTGGTGCAGGTTTTAAGACATCATCGACTGCAGTGATATATTGGATTTTTATGTGCAAAGGTGACAGTGCATTGATCAGGTTGATTCCTGCTGGTTGAGATTTTACAGATGTGAGTCAGACTCTTTGTGATTAAAAAAAAGTTGGAAGGTATAAAAACCTGAATGTTACAGTTGCTGAATCATTCTTTTGTTTTCTTTGGAAGAGGAACAAAAAGAATGTTATTTTATGTCTCATAGTCAGTAAAATTAATAATTTGTGTGAATATGAAGAAATTGTAAAGGAGGGTGAGCTGCTACAAGGAGCAGGTTGTTGCGTCATATTGTGCCATACTGGCATTGGTCGGCTGGTGTGAAATGGTGCACTGAGATTGGTTGATCTGTGTAGAGAGCTGTGCAGTGATTGGTTGGTTACATTACTGAGTCAAGATGAGATTGAATCAAAACATTGAAAATTGTATTTCATTTTTGTTATTTGTTGGTTGAAATTCAAAATCATGATTTTTTTCAAAACTTTAAGACGTTTAATGAGAGGTGATGTGACAATTGTTACACGGGAGAAATTAAAGGTACCTCCTGAGGGTATGTCAACCTATCTGAGGTAGGTACCGCCAGCCTGTTGGTAATACCGCCACTATACCACCAATATTTACCACCGTGCTTCAATAGTTTCCCATGATAGACAGTGAGAGTCATAATGACCCCCTAAGTCATTGGATGAGATTTTAAATTATGTTAAGTATTGTAGTGATGAACGGGAAACGAAGCAGAAAAAGCTTATAGAGAAATTCATGTTGGTCCAGATGAAAATGTGGACTGGTGGTGCAACGCAAGGTGTTAGTTTTCAGAATGGTATGCAAGGTGTTGAGGAAGGCATGGGTGTCACACAGGGTAGAGGTTGTGGAGCTCAAATTGATCCAAATACAGGTACAGATGTTGCAACGTTGAAGAAAATGACTCCTTGTCACTTCTGTAACAAGGTGGGGGATCAGAAGTGAAGGCTCCATCCAGACAGAATCAATAATAATTAGATATATGGAGGAAATAGGATGCAAGTACAGAATGTGTCTTCAGCAAATACAATTGCCAGTCTAAAACCAAGTCCAAAATATACCAGTCCCACAAGCGCCTGTGGTTCAACAGAACATTGGCAATCCAAAAATGAACCTGAATCCAGTGCTCTGAGTAAATCTCAGTCTGGAATCAAATGTGCTTCAATAGTTTCCCATGATAGACAGTGAGAGCTTTGACTCTGATATGTCACGGTGACAGTGCCTGAAAGGGGAAGCAGATTGCTTGCTTGGCGCAGTCTTAGAATTAGACCAGAGTGGACCATTTGTAGAAGATGAGGTAAATGGCCACCAAGTGTCATTTCTTATTGACACTGGTGCTACCTGTTCCACTGTTGGAACAGCAAAAGTCCCAGGCCTACTCCTCTCAGGAAATAAGATCCAAGCTGTAGGAGTTACAAATAAACAAATTGCAAATCCAGTGTCAAAAGATGTCCTGGTAAAAATCTGTTCATTTGAAGAAAATCACCAGATTGCGATTCAAGTCCTGTAAATCTACTTGGATGAGATCTTTTTTGCAAGTTAAATTGCATAATTCATTGTACTCCTACTGAGTTTGAGTTCCGGATACATGATGAATTTGTTGACTTCAAATTAGCTCAGCAAGATGCTGGAGTGCCTTACCGAATGAGAATGGTAGGAGAATTGCTCCAGATTTGAAGCAGACTGTGAATCCAGAAGTGTGGGATTACACACAAATGGGTAGTGGATTGATCAAAGGTGTAGAACAAGTCTGAATCACAGTCAAGAATAATGCAGTTTTCCCAAGAACACCACTGTGCCATATGACCCCAGAAATAACTGCAGTGATAACACCAATAATTGAGGACATGTTACAAAAAGGAATCTAGAGGGAAATATTCTGGAGTCCATGCAACTCACTGATTGTGGGATTACAAAAGCCAAATGGCAAGTTTAGATTAGTCCAAGATTTACGAAAGATGACTGACAGTGTAATCCTATGTTGTTCTGTGGTCCCAAATATGTACTTTACTAAATTCTGTACACAACAGAATGGGTCACTGCTGTGGATCTTTGTCAAGCTTTCTTCTCAATCCCATTGCAGGAGGATAGCCGATTACTATTCTTATTTGTGTTTCAAGAGAGAGTCATGGTGTTGGGTCCCACAAGGGTATACTGAAAGTCCTTCAATCTTTAATCCGAACTTGAAGAAAAATTTTGAGACATTAAACATGTCAGGTAAATCAGTCCGTCTGCAATACATTGATGACCTACTTGTGGCATCAAGCACAAGAGATGCTTGCACACAAGGTGCCATTGCTTTAATAAATCATCTGGATGAGAATGGACATAAGGTGTCCCTGAGCAAACTGGAGTACGGTCAAAAAGAGGGGCATATCATTGAGAAGGGAACGGGAAAAGTGTAATGTGAGAGGGTAGAGGCCATTCTAAGAATGGTCTTCCAAAAATGCAAAGAGAAGTCAGAATGTTTCTGGGAATGGTTAGCTACTGCAGACAGTGAATACCCAACTATTCCTTGGTAGATAAGCCTTTACTGAGGCTGACACGCAGAGATGAGCCTGATCCGATTCCATGAGACAACAAATGAATGAAAGCTTTCCTAGACCTGTGAGAATGTCTCTGCCTTTCCTTGGCACTAGGGGTGCCTGACTATACCAAGAGCTCTACTTTATTCTTTCAGTGAGAAAGAGGGCTTTGCTCTCTCAGTGCTTTACTAATTACATGGAGATGCAAGAAAACCTGAGGCCTATTTTTCAATTACCCTTGACCCTTTTGCTGCAGGGCTGCCTGGTTGTCTAAAGTATGTGGCCAAAGTGAGCGCGAGCCTCAAGAGATGTGAAAGCACATGATGAGACATCCTTTAACTGTTATGGTCTCTCACTCACTTGAATTTTTGCTTCACAACCAAAACCGAGTTATGACCAACTCAAGGTTCACTATGTATGAGCACCAGATTCTCGCATCTGATAATGTGATGCTTAAAAGGTGCCAAGTTTTGAATCCAAGTACATTGCTCCCATTACCTGAAAGTGATGCATTTGATAAATTTGAGTATGACTGTCTAATGTCATAGAATTATGCACTGAGCCAAGACACAACATAAAAGATGAGCCTTTGATTAGTCCTGAGTATGTCCTTTCCGTTAGCTTGCAGCTTGACGGGCCAAATGAGAGTGACTATTTTTACTGATAATAATATGGCATTCATATGGTCCATGATTTCAGACAGTTATGGCCCCATAGAGGTTTCATGACCTTATCCAGCTCTGTTACATGTAATGGAAAACATGGCAGAAGACTGCTGGAGGCCTGGTGGCTTCCAACTGAAAATACTTTTATAAAATGTGTAGCAAACAAGGGTGATAATAGTCATGTCACAGTAGGCAATAGATATGCAGATGCAGTGGCATGCTATTGCAGAATTGTGATCTGTAGATTAAATGAAGCATTCACTGATGAGTCTCAACAGGACACAGTTGTTTCAGTGTTGATGTCTATAGCTGATACATGGGAAGAACAGAAATCTTTGCAAAAAAAGTTACTGAAAAAGAACAGCAGGGTTGAATCAAAGCAGGGTGTGGAAAGGATAACAATGTCATTTGGATTTCACTGAAGGAGAGACCAGTGTTGCCAGACAGTCTGTTATCTCCTATGACACAATATTTTCATGGTCCCACACATTTAGATTGAGACGCAACTGTCGGGTCCTTTCAACAGAATTGGTTCAATCCCAGATTTAGGGCTCATACAGAAGAACAATATAATTGCTGTGTAAAATGACAAAAAATTAACCTAGAGAAATAAATACCAGTCACACTGATTCATGTAGGGAGATAAGCTGGTACTTTTAACCAAGGGGTCTTCAAACTGGGGGGTGGGCCCCCCTAGAGGGGCCTCAAGTGATCCCAGGGGTGGGAGGCCAGGCTCTGGCTAAAAGAAGCATTATGCTAATACCAAGGCTTTGTTTTAAGGTGAGCCTTCAAAGTACACCTGACAGTAAAACAGGTTTATTACCCCACAAGATGCTCATGGGAAGAGGCATGAAACTGCCTTCAGTACCTGCAAAAGCATGTGTGAACATAGCATATGACATGGTATTCAATTACTGCAAAGGAGTTGCTGATGTGTTGTGTTCTGTCTCTCAACAGGTTGAAGCTGTCCCTGCAAATCCGCATCAGGAGCAGTGCCACAACCTCAGCCCCAGTGAGTTGGTGCTGATAAAGAAGTATGTGAAAAGATTGTGGCCCTCATTACAACATTGGCGGCAAATGTCGCCTACCGCCATGGTGACGGCCGACAACATACTGTCGGTGTGGCTACCAACCGTCCATGGCATTATAACCGTAGACGGAATACCACCAGAAGGCTGGTGGAATTCCATAGAGGGTCATGGCGGCGGATGGCAGTAAGGTGGTGCTGCTGCCAGCAGCAGCGCCACGCCAGCAAAACACCGCCTACTGTATCATGTTCCATGATACGGCCTGGCGGTGTTTTGCTGACGGATGCTTCTGCTGGCAGCAGCACCGCGTTACGCCTCCTGCCAGAGGACCCCCTGCAAGCAAGTAAGTCGGGTTCTCCGAAAGGAGAGGGGGCGGGGTGTTGTGTGCAGATGTGGGGGTGTGTGTGAGTGTGTGTAAATGCGTGCATGTGTGTGTAATGCATGTGTGCATGAGTGGGTATGAGTGTACGTGCATGTTGTGTCATGTGATTGCGTGTGTGCCTGGAAGTATGTTAGAGAGTGTTGCTGTGAGTGTGTATGAATGTATGAATGTATGAATGCGTGGGTGAATGTGTGTATGCATGTGTGTATGGGTGTGTATGTATGTGCGTGTATGTGTGTAAATGTGCGGGGGACGGAGGGGAGGGTGGGGAAGGACCCTTGGGAGGGGTAGGGCGGTGGGGGAGACCCCTATCAGTGCCAGGGAAGTAATTCCCTGGCACTGATAGTGCCTACTGCCATGGTTTTAGTGGTGGTACAGAAACCACTGAAACCATGGCAGTGGGTGTGGTCATAATGCCATGGGTGGCCTAGTGACGGCCGCCGGCCTGGAGACTGCAGTCTCTAGCCCGGCGGTCGTTACCGCCATGGCGGTCGGTGTGGTACATTGGTGGTTTGGCTTTTGTCATAATAGTGGAGGTAGGTACCGCCAGCCTGTTGGCAGTAATACCTCCACTATTCCGCCAACTGCCAGGGTTGTAATGAGGGCCCATATCTGGAGCCAAGGTGAAAAGCCCCTGTGAGCTGATTTTAATCACAAATATTGTTGTTAAGTGTGCAAGATGGGGTGCATGCTTTGCATACCCAGACACCTAGAGATCCCTAAGAAGGAATAGTATTTCAAGAGCCAGAACCAATAACACTGCAAATATACAAGGCACACAATAGCAAGGAGAAGAAAGTGGTGAAGAACTGCAGACAGGCGAAGACAGGGCAGTTGTTGGATATCTCCAGAATTGCATTGGAGTTCTTGTTTTAGAAGGCGAAGAAGCAAGTATGCAAGCTGGTGTTACAGTTGAGACACCTGCAGAGCAACAGGAGGATCCAGGAGAAGGAACAATCATTGAATCAAGAAAAAAAAGAGAGGACCAAAGAGCACAGTGGGCAAAATCTTATAGTCAAAAAGAAGCGTATCAGTAAGTTCAATACCACCAACAATTGACAAGGAAATAGAGTCAACCGGTGCAAGTGACACGGAAGGAGGTTAGCAAACACTAACAAGATACAAAAGAGCACCTTCAGCACCTTAGTGGACTTACTACGTGAGCCAAGTATTAAATATCCCAATATCAGATTTGCTTGACAGTAATAAAGAATTGCCTGAACTCCCTTAAAACCTTTTAAGCTAAATCCTAATTCTGAGAAACTCATTGAATGAACTGTGCTAATAGACTTAAAAAAATGAAAAGTTGTCAAAAAGATTGAAGAAGATTTAGCTAGGCATGAGGCAGCAATAGAAGAGTAGGGATAACATTTTAGAAGAACACACAGTAGGATTAAAGAAAACTATGTGAAGAATAGCTGTAAATGATACTGCAGGAAACTAACTGAAAAGATTAAGACATTTAAAATACTTTTTTCACAATCAATAAAGACACTACCTTTGCTGTTACACTCATTGTTTTGAAATATCTGACTGTAGACAATCATGTGTGTCTTGACCAGAGCTAGATGCAAAATTATTTTAGGTATTACATTTTAAATAGTACTTTAATTAACTATAGCAATATTATTGCTTATGAACTTTACACTAGAAACAGAGAAATCTGTTTTTTACATTCACTGACACAACATCTAAACCTGATAGAGATGTCAATGAGTTGAAAGCTTTATTTGTAGATTACATGAAAGAAGATTATTCAACAAATCCTTATTCTAGATTAATTCAAGAGTTAAAGATATAAAGGATTCTTATGTTTGTGCACACTTACCTTGATCAGCTGATGAGGAGGTGGCATACCATCTCATTCCTCTTTCGTATGCTACTTCATGCAGTATTTTACTTAGTTTAGTGTATAGGCAGCAACACTTTGAATGTTGCTATTCTTTGACATGATTATTTCAGAAGTACCTTTACTACAAAGCATGAGTTTACATCCATAAGCAAAAGAAATGTAGACAACTTGGCATTATTTCAGACCTTTTCCTATAGAAACTGCCAAATAATGCAAAAATAATTAAACCTGCTCAATGAATGCATTAGAGAAAACTTTTATCATGATGTTAGAAGAGAGAAGAACACATTTCTCACGTAGTAGTAAGACGAATAAAGGCGTTTTGAAGAATCTTTGGAAAAAGGAAGAAAACAAGTATAGAATGAAAATGTCTACTCTAAGGCTAAAGTTAGAGAAGAGACACAAAGGGAAAAAATGTGTTTTCAAAAGAAAAATACAAGACAATAAGAGACCTGTAGGAATAGTAATTGTGAGTATGTATCTGAATTATCAGGAGGAACATGGCATATATTGCAGGGATACAATCCAACTGAACCTGGAGTATATTTTAAATGTGGTGAGAATCTATACTTTAGATTGCCTACAGATTGGGAGGGTATTTGCTATTTAGTCTTGCCTTCTCCAAAACGTTATCATGTACATAGCTTAAATGTTTTAACAATGACACCTGCACATATTGTTAATGACAGAACACAATTAGTGGAAAACATATCTGGGGAGATTATATCTGCAGTTGGTGTGATACTAAACAATGAGAAGACTAGAAAGCTTTCAACAGCAGTGGAAAAGCTAGCAATCAGCACACCTGGTGCTGTATTAGTTGAAAACACTGAGCTGGTATCAATTAGATCAATGGCTTTGCAAAACAGATATGCTTTAGATATTTTGCTCCAAGAAAAAGGCAGAGTTTGCAAGATGCTGACAATAGAAAATTGCAGTGCTCACATTCCTGAGGCGAGACAGAAAATAGTAGAATATACGAAGAATATTTTTGATCTAATGCTTGATTTAAACCCTCCAGCAGCTACTAGCATAGTTAAAGGTTTTACAAACGGAATTTCTGTAATAGGCAATTGGATTAAATTAGCAGGAGGAGGGATCCCCAAAGCTATGCTAGTATCTGTTTAGATTGTAGTTGTCTGTTTTCTGTCTACGTTAGGAGTTTATACGGCTATTAAAGCATTATTACAAAAGTAGAAAAAAAGATAAGTTAACAAACAAATGAAGAAAGATTTAGAATTTAGTGACCACATTACAGAGATGATCAGAAACTAAGCGGAAGGGACATTTTATATAGAAAGAGAAATGACTAAGCTGAGAACAAGAGTGAAATCTGAAACTGCCTGGGAAAGACATTTTTCTGATGATTAGAAACCATCAGATGAGGGATGTTGCAAGAGCATTTTAACTAAAATAAAAATACCATAATTAACATGTGAAATAAAATGTGTAGGCCTTAGATAAATGCTGTATTTTAAAAGTGAATTTCCACACCAAGTTTTCTCATTCACGTATTTAGCTTGAACCGCTGATGAATGCATTTTTCTCTTTACTTTTCTCCTGACCTGTTAAAACTCTGATGATGCAAATGAATTGGGGTAATGGACTACACAAAGAAAAATATAATGTTTCAACCTCTTCAGCAAAATCAGCTGTAAAAAATGGAGCAAGGAAATCTCATAGATTTCCTTACGCCATTTTTCGGGCTCCCCTAATGGGGGAATGCCTCCTTTGCACACATTTTGCCTGGCGCAGGCAACATGTAGCGGAAAGGGTATTAGGGTGGCACAATGCATGCATTATGCCACCCTGTAAATACGGTGTGGGGATTTCAGCCTCGTTGGGCCACATTAACATAAAAAATAATGTTGTTAATGTGGCAAAAGGTGGCGCTAGGGCATTATAAATATTGCCCTAAATTAGTACTTGGTAAGCTTCATTTTCCCAGAGGGGTTGAGGTCAAGCTGGCTAGTTGGACACTAAAGAGGACAGACTCTGCAACAAGTGAGGCCTCTTTGAAGTTAATCAAGTTAGTGGGCATGGCTCTAAGGCTGTCCTGTTAAGACTGGAAGGTTCCCTCGCACACCCACAACCCTTTGTCTACTGTCTGTGTACCATACACATCTCACTACAGGGAAGCCATCAGCATTCATGTAAAACTGAACACTGGCAGAAAGGACTTGCAGTCTAAGGCAGGAAAATTACACCTTTTTAAAAGAGTAATTTCCAAAATAGTATGTTAAAATCTGACTTGACCATTAGGTTGGATTTTAAATTACTATTAAAATGAGTTTTTGAATTATGTCTTAAACAGCTACTGATCTGAATTTAGTAAATGTAAGAATGTAGCCCAGTGTTTCCTTATGGAAGCAGCCAGCTATGCTACAGTAAACATAGATTTTGGGGCTATTTCAGTGTAAGGATATGGGAAACAACATGTATTTGCCCTACTTCTAAATATTGTGCACCCTGCCTTTATTGGCAATTATGGAAACTTAGAGTGACCTGTTCTTATTTATAAGGCGGTTTGGGCCTATCAAAGGGGTTATTTTGACAAGTCAAATGTGCTGCCTAAAACTCACACAGGCATGCAACCTGTGTGCACTACCCATGCACACAACAACAGAAGTCACTCATGCATCTCGTACACATGTGCACACAAGGGGCAGAGTTTCTGGAGGAACTTAAGTGGTACCCAGAGGTTTCCAATAAAATTTAGTAAATTGGTTAATCTGGTTTTAATTCCCTATGTAATGTCTCAACTTCCCTGGAGGGTCACCTGGAGATTTTGGTAGATAAAACCAGCCAAAAGCTATAGATGAAACAAAAAGATTCATGGGATTCTAGCAGCTTTCACAATTCTAAGGAGGCTAGTGACTCGCTAAGCCCCATCAGAATTACAGGAGAATTCATATTTTGTCCAAAAAGCAGGAAACAGAGACATCCTTCAGTAACTACCAAAAATTGGCACGCAAACATTTAAGACCTACACAATCACCATTAAATCGAGATATTTCAAACATCCACCACAGACCTGGTTCACAGTGTCTGTCTGTCACTTGACTCACAAGAGCAGATATTACCCATGTAAGAAATACACAAATATTCAAGGAAATTAATGAATAAATGATCAGTTACAAAGTCAGATACAAAAAGTGAACAGCCATGTCTTTAGCATTTTCCAAAATTTAAGGATGGCTGGTTTTGCTTCATGTTTGGAAGGGCAGTTGACTCCACAACTCAAAAGTGCTGGATTAAAATTCTAATTATAGGTATAAGAAGAGGATGAGCATGAAAAGAATGACAAGTGCCCAGTTGCTGTGTCTCATTTGTTTTTCTAATTCTGCTTATAAAGCACTACCTTGTCAACTTAACATTATTTAGCAGACAAAGAGTGATAGAGCCAGTTAATATCTAGGCCGACACATATACATCATCTAGTCACTATGGGGCAGATTTAAGAGCCCCTCGTGCCACCTTAGCACCACTAAAGCATAATTTTTTCAATCTAAGGCAGCGCAGTACTGGCATTTTTCCCATGTCATATTTACAAAGTGTCATGCATTGCACCAGTTTGTAAACTCTTGTGTCACGTTATGCCTGCAGCAGGCATAATGTATGCAAGGGGGGGCGTTATCACATTAGGGGGGCCAGAAAAATGCACCATTTTTTTGACACTTTTAATGCCTGCTTAGAGCCGCTGTTAAAACAGGGCTTTCATTATTTATATTGGGCCCCTATGTACTCTGCAGGAGTAGTGCCAAAACTTTGGCTCTACTCCTGCAGAGTACATCAATAGTGTCAAAAAATTGCGCTATTGCCCTCTACCCTGCGCAAAGGTGCACTGTATTTTAAATACAAAAAGAACAAGTGGTGGACGGAGTGCTGAACAATGTCAAGCATTCACCCTCAAAAAAACAATGGACTTAGGCCAAGAACTCTGTACGTAAGGTGAATGTTTGACATTGTTCAGCATTCTGTCCATCACTTGTTCTTTTTGCATGTGTGCCCTCATCACCTAGTAACTTTTAACCTACTTAGCTTGCTCTGTTTTAGCACAGTTATTTAATTATTTCTTCCAAGATGACTGTGATGTTTATAATTAGGAAGATGTTTTAGTTTCATGTTATCAGTGCCACACTGTAAAGGTGTCACTATCAGCATCAACGATAAATGAGATACATAGGTATTTACATCATGTACTTTCCCACTTTCGTGTGACAGTAACATAATGTACCCCAAGCATGCATTCTTATATATTGTTTGGGAACATACCTGTGTCAGGGGTCCTATCAGATCTGTATAAATACATCTCACACAGACAAGATGATCAGGGAGATTCTTACCAGATACCATCAATGCTATCTATGCTACACATCGCCTGGATGCTTACCCAGTCTTCATGTCCCCACTTAGTCTGATCTAGAGACCTCATTCCAAGGTAATGAGGGTTGAGGGGCTCTTCTCAAGGACATGGTACTGTCAGATTAGGTTTAATACACCTGGCTCTCTTTAGGTTAGAGATTAGGTTAATCAAGGTAGGGTATTAGGGTTTATCTCACACATGGTCTACATCTTATGCTATTGCAAGATGGTGGGGGTCTTTGTATTAATGACTCTCGTTTTTACCATTCTGTTTCTTGCATTGTTCATTATCTTAATCATTGCAGCCCATTCAATTTATCGTAGATTGCAGTCTTGTTAATAAAACCTATTAAAAACTTCACAGCATCTCCTTCATTGCCTGTGTGCATGATTGTTCACATGAGAAAGGGGTAATCTCTGTTTAACCACAACCTCCCTGAGATGTTGCACTCTTGAGTCCATGTGTAAAGGCTACCAGAAATCACTTTTTGCTGTTTGGGTTTTTTGGTGAGGTACTGCTTGTGAGCCGGGAGGGTTGGGATGTCAGTTGCAACTTGTTGCAGGATTGGCCTACTCGCCTACAAACAAAAGTGCTGTCATCCTTAAACCAGCAGTCTTGCCTAGTACAAGAGTCAAACTACGAAACAATCAGCCTGAAATCACATCTCAGTTTGGTTCAAACACGAAAAGTGGCTGGTGATTCACACCACTGGTTCTCCTCATTAGATTTTAATTATTTTTATGTCATTTTTCTAAATGAAGTTTTCTCTATTTTTACGAAATGCTATTGGGATTTTGACTGGGTTGTGTTTTGACATCTTTATTGTTTTGATATTGCTAAATACTTTAATAATTTTTTCTTAAGTAAAGGCTGCCTGTTCAAAATTATTCATACCAGAAGGTGAGACCAAATTTATTTATTCAATTTGTGTGTTGAGCCCAGATTAATGTATTAATGTTTTGAACTTGTGAGTTAATACTAACAAGATTTTGGACTTATTACTTCGGGAGGTTCTACAGCTCCTTCATCACAAAACAGCCTAAGTTGGCCCTTCCTGCGCTGGTGGTAGCACTACAGTCCAGAGCTTTCCATGCTGATGAGAGTTCCCCCTGTTCCACTGCCTAAGACCTCCTCCACCTAACTGCTGCTTCTAGCCTATACCTTAGCGCTCTTCCCTACCTCCCCTGGGGAGCTGTACTGGTACTGAAGACCTGAGGGCAACTTCCTGCTGGAGCCTTGGGGACAGCATTACAGTTCCCAGAAGCATCACTGTTTCTTCCCCTGCCCCTTCCAGTGGCAGCATCCCTTGCCCACCCCCTGACCCTCACTGTGCTCTGAGCACTTACCAGCAGCAACACTCCTTCTTCAGGATGGAGCACCTCCAGGTCCAATGACCTTGAGGGCTTCCAGAGACTGTGGGGGTGTCAGCACTTTCTTCGAGACATGACTGAAAACAAACATACTGTGACCTGTGAATGTTATGATATAATGTGTCAGAGACTTGTGCTTGCTGAGGGAAATCTGGACTCCCATGCCCAGAAACCAATTGGAGAAAAACGTGGGGCATCACCTCCAAGCACTTTATTAGTGCCAACGCCACCCTCAGCACAGAAAATGCTCAGTTTTGTTGGGGCTTTGTGGGGGCAACCAGGACTCCCAAGCCCAGGATTCAGCATCACTTCCTTGTCCTTTATTAGAGCTAACACTAGCTGCAATGCACAGACAAGGCCAAGCGTGGGCCCTTCTGCACTTGTGAGAGCCCGGGACGGCTAAGATGGGCCCATTCTCTATACCCTAGATTTTATTCTTTGCAGTACGCTACCTTTTTAATCACCTGGACATTTGCATAGGGAAAAGGAGAGCGCCAGGTCACACGATCAAACTTTTCAAGGCCACGCCTATTAGAAAATAGTTGATTGAGAGGGCTGAAGGAGTAATCTCTAGGCCTGGGCTTAGAATTCGGCTCTGCCGACAGAGTTTTCAGAATTCAGGCAATTCGTGCTAAAGGTAGTAGCGCAGAATTTCCGAATTCTGCACTCCAACACGGAGCCGAGATTGTTTGCGCTCACAAGATTGGGTTTTGGTGCTCTCGAGCAAGATGATACTTCGGGGTCACAAACAAGTGTGTGCAAAACTTTGCATTCTCTTGTGTTGGTTCCAGCTGTGCCCGTGGCTGAAACAGTGCCGCTTGCAAGTGTTAAGTCACTTCTGAAGTAGATTTTCTACTAAATCCACTAAATCTAGTCAAAAAGAGATTTTGACTAGATTTTCTTCCCCAATATACCCTGCAATTTGTTTTTTCAGACTGAAAAGCCTATTTTTCAGAAAGTGTGTCAGAGACTCTAACTTCCTGTTCCTGTCCAGCAGGCTCCTCCTGGCACTTTGTCCATTACTTGGTCACTTTTCACTTGGATGTCAAGGTGGAAGGATCACTCTCTTTGTCTCCTGGATATACCTTTGGATAAAGACTTTGTTTATGTTGAATCACATAAGTAAGTTGAAAAACTATTATATAAGGTGTTGTGTTTGTTTGCTTGGGTATGTACCAGTATTTCTTTTTACTTTAATTTTATATTTGATTTAAACATTTTATAGTGTTGGTTGGGCTGGAGCTTAAGTATGGGCGCAAGTATTATTTAATTTACATTTAATTGATTTTTTACCTTTTGTGAAGGAAAATTGTTGCACAGCTCAGTACTGTTTCCACATGTTTGCTACATTTGCAATATTATTGTAGCATGTGGTTTAGATTTCCAAAGGACCATTTAGCCAGTCGGCCAAGTACTAGTAGTAATCAGTGCATTAAATACATTTTTCAGTGGTATTTGGTTTTAAAACTTCATTTAGGGCAGGGATGGCATTGGATTACATTTAACATTTAGGCCATTGTTTGCATTTATTGCATTTTCTTTTGTAAAAAGTGTATATATTGGTGGGTATTAATATTTGAAGGAAAAGAAGGAATTTTTTTTATCCTGTGGCTGGCAGCCATTATGTCCATGCAGCCAGAGTCCCTTTGCCTTAGGCTTGCATGTCTTCTTCTTTGTTTTCCTTGCTCCTTATTTGTGATTGACCATATGGCTGGCAGCCATTTTGTGCAGCAGGCAGTGTCCCTTTGCCATGGGCATTCATTTGTTCTTTGTTTGACATGCCTCTTTGGTCCTTGTTGTTGTTGATTGATCATGTGGCTGGCAACCATTTTGTGGATGAAGCCAGTGTCCCTCCCTTTGCCATAGGATTGCATGTGTTATTTGTTTGCATGACTCCTTGGTCCTACTTGTTTTTGTTTGACCATGTAGCTAGCTCTCAGCCATTTTGTCCATCCAGCCAATGTCTCTTGCCATAAGCTTGTATTTGTTCTTTGTTAGCCATGCCTCCTTGCTCGTTGTTGTTGTTTGACCATGTGGCTGGCCGGCAACCATTTGGTCCAGCCAGCCAGTGTCCCTTGCCATAAGCTTGCATGTATTCTTTTTTGCCATGCCTCCTTGTTGTTGTTTGATCATGTTGCTGTGAGCTACTTTGTGCATGCAGCCAGTGTCCCTCCATTTGCCATAAGCTTGCATGTGTTCTTTGTTTGCCATGTTTCCTTGCTCCTTGTTGTTTGACCATGTGGCTGGGTGGCAGCCATTTTGTGCGTCCAGCTAGTGTCCCTCCCTTTGCTATGGGCTTGTATGTGTTCTTTTTTGCTATGCCTCTTTGCTCCTTTATGTTGTTGTTTGACCATGTGGACGGCTGGCAGGCATTTTTTCCATCCACCTGGTGTCCCTTGCCATAGGCTTGCAAGTGCTCTTTGTTTGCCGTGCCTCCTTGCTCCTAGTTGTTGCTGTTTGATCATGTGGCTCGCAGCCATTTGTGCATGCAGCCAGTGTCCCTCCCTTTGCCATAGGCTTGCATGTTTTCTTTGTTCTTCATGCCTCATTCTTGCTCCTTTTGTTGAAACTTGCTATTTGACCATGTGGCTGGCTGGCAGCCATTTCGTGCATGCAGCCAGTGTGTCTTTGACATAGGCTTATGTACAAGCATTGTAATTATTTTAAATTTTATTTTTTATGCCATTGTTATTTCATGTTTTAAAATACGTTTTCATTTTATTATTATATTTTATTTTTGTAAGTTCTTTTTTATTTTAATTTTTATATCTTTTTATTTTTTATTATAATTCTTTATTTTAATTTTTTATTTAATTCTGCATTTTGACTTGCTACATCCATCCTATCCATTCCATTCTTTCATCTACCAAAGACGCACAGCTGCAGTACAATATTCAGTTCCTTAGGTGTAATTCTGTTTCCTCCAGGACACCGTGACTGTGGAGTTCATTTTGTTAATAATCATTTCATTTCCCCCGGAACACCTTGCCACTATAGTTTATGTAAAGGAGTATTCCATGTACCCCTGCACTGCTCCCTGACTACCCCAGGTGTCTCCTTTAAAACAGATAGAGATGAAGCAAAGAGATAGATCTGTCTGTTGTGCTGTCTGATTTGAAATGCAATTTCTTTATGGTATGGTTGTGTGGTTTGCCTTTATAATCTTTGTTTAAATATGTATATTACACAAGTAACCAGCCACATTAAAAATTGCATTTCTCTGTACTATTTTCAGCCTGCAAAAATGCCAAGTTTTTTCTGTGTACAAGAGAACAGACCCCACATCACCTTCAGTACTGTCAAAGAGAAGCCCTGACAGTCACTTTGGTCCACAGGTATCAAACTCTGTCACTTGTGCATCTCAGTGACACTGCCAACCTAGAGCTAAAGATGGACCCAAAGAAAGTTGCTCCCAAGAAAGTGGCCCATCAGAAGAAGTACATTTCTGCCTGGGAGTAGCACTTCAACATAAACAGCATAACCTCAATCCAAGCCCACAACCATGTCCTGCAGGTACTGCAAGCATGGCAAGCATGGGGATGCCAGAGAACAATGATATTGAATTGGATTTGTCCCTTTCACAAAGTAGTACCCAATCATTTCATGAAACAGAGCAAAGTAGACAGCAGCCAGATCTTCCTGAAGTTGGAGAAGGGCAGGAGGTTGAGCTTCCTGCTGAGCAAGTACCCTGTTAGAAATTGGGTTTCTGGTTGGCAGTCAGTTTGCATAAGCAGGTACCCTCACTCTAGTCAGGGCAATGGAGATACATACTTAACCTTACCCCTGCTCCCCCCCCTTGGTAGCTTGGCACAAGCAGTCAGACTCATCTCAAAGGCAATGTGTAATGTATTTGTACCAAAATACACCCAGTAATACAGTGCAAACACTTCAAAATGAACACCACCCCATTTTAGAAAAATAGACAATATTTTCCTTAATCAAACAAGAACAAAACAACAAAAATCCAAATTATACAAGTAAAGATATACATTTTTATAGTAAAAAGAGTCTTACTCCATAGAAAACAATGGCTATGTGGTTCTTACACAAAGTGCCTAGTTTGTATAAAAAATAAAGCTGTATGTGCTGTGGTACTGGGTTTTTCAGAACCGGTACTGATCCGGTAACCCAGCGGTGCCAGGGTACACCCAAAGACCTCGGGTACTTTCCTGATTCAGACTACAGAAACTCAGAGTCTTCTAGGTGAAGTCAAAGATCGAATTTATTGGCTGCAACCAATTGACAAGTGTCCTAGAAGTACAACAGCACGATTTGTATGTTCTCAGGAGACTGTGTTTCAATGCAAAGTCAGGTTTCCTTATATACAGTTTTTTAAGCTTCAGGCAAACATTCTTGACATTTTGGTTGGTCATTCACATGTTTTTACTACAAAGGAAAAAACAGTGTCATGATGAAACTTTATATTTCATGTCATCCAACCCATAATAAATTACCCGGCAAGGCCTAGTATTTTACATCAGATAAGTGTGGACCCCCAATAAAAACGGGCACCTCCCCCTCGTAAAGTAAGAAGAAGAAAAGAGCAGGTGCAGGTGTGAGCAAGATTAGGCAGGGTGTGTGAGCGATAATAAGGGTTTTATGGCATGGTGTGCCTTGATGCTATCTGATTCGGCCACTGGGAGAGGGACTGACCAAACAGGTTTGGCCTGAGGCAATGGTTCCAGCTTGCCCAGGCCAGAGAGAAGTCAATCAAGGTGTTAGAAAAGTCAGCAATGCATTTATTCCTTACTCGCAAGTGAGGCCATGTGTCATCTCTTCTCTGGTCGGGAAGGTGATGTGTTGTTTTTCTCTCCTATAGGAGAGCGATGCATCAATTTCCAGATGAGGCACCTTGGATCCATGCAGGTTCACAATGATTTTGATGCCCAGTAATGATGTGTGGAAATTGGACTTCGTGGTGATGGAAATACCGTGCTTTGAGGGGTTGCTTAGTTTTTACCGCTGCATTGCAGATGGTGTGCCAAAGTTTTCCCTGCATGGCTTCCTGTGCGTGGATTTCAGTCCTTTTTCTACTTGTGCCACCTTTCCAGGGCCCAGGGACTGGGTGGGGCACCACTTGGCAGGGCAGGGCAGGAGTCTCAGCAGAGAGTCCAAGTGCTGGCAGAGGAAGTCTTTGATGGCCCTAGGACTTCAAAACAGGAGTCAAGCTCAGTCCAAGCCCTTGGAGACACTTCACAAGCAGACATATACCACAAAGTCCAGTCTTTGTCCTCTTTCAGATAGAAGCAGAAACTGCAGGCCAACCCAGCAAAACACAGTCACCTGCAAAGGGGCAGTACTTCTCCTCCAGCTCTTCTCATTGGCAGAGGTTCCTCCTGGTTCCAGAAGTAATCTGAACAACTTGGGTTTTGGTTCCATTACTTATACCCCTTACTGCCTATGAAGTTGGCAAACTTCAAAGGTAGGTGTCTGTCATTCACAAGATCCTGCCTTGCCCAGGCCTGTCTCCAGACTCACTCTAGGGGTTTGGAGACTGCATTGCGTGAGGGCAGGAGCAGTCCTTTCTGGTGTTAGTGACCACTCTTCCCTCCACTCTAGCCCAGATGGCCCATCAGGTTATGTATGCTACACCCCAGCTCCCTTTGTGTCACTGTCTAGTGGAGATTCACAATCAGCCCAACTGTCAGTTTGACCCAGACAGGGAATACAGAAGCAGGCAGAGTCACAGAATGGTTTAAGCAATACAATGCCTACTTTCTAAAAGTGGCATTTTCAAACTGACAATCTAAAAACAAACTTTACCAGAAGATGTATTTTTAAATTGTGATTTCAGAGACCCCAAACGCCTATCTCTATCTGTTTCCAAAGGTAAACTGCAATTAAATAAATGTAAAGGCAGCCCTCATGTTAACCTACAAGAGAGATAGGCATGGAACAGTGAAAACAAAATGTGGCAGTATTCCTCTGTTAGGACATGTAAAACACATCAGCACATGTCCTACCTTTACCATACACTGTACCCTGCCCATGGGGCTACGTAGGGCCTACCTTAGGGGTGCCTTAAATGTATAAAAAGGGAAGGTTTGGGCTTGGCAAGTGGGTACACTTGCCAGGTTGAATTGGCAGTTTAAAACTGCACACACATACACTGCAGTGGCAGGACTGCGTCATGATTATAGGGCTACTCATGTGGGTGGCACAATCAGTTCTGCAGGCCCACTAGTAGCATTTGATTTACAGTCCCTCTGCACCTCTAGTGCACTCTACTAGGGACTTACCAGTAAATTAAATATGCCAGTCATGGATAAACCAATCACCAATATAATTTAAACAGACACCTTAACCCTGGTCAGCATAGGTAAAGTGCCCAGATTCCTAAAGTCAACAACAACTGGTCAGAAAAATTAGGAGGAACGATGCAACAAGTTTGGGGATGACCCTGCAAAAAGGGCCAGCTCTTCTTTTAGAATCAATGGCTCCAAGTTCTCCTGATGATGATGATAGGGTCATGGAGTGGACCCTGGCAGAGTCTGGGAGATACCAGGAGAGGTAAGGAAAAAGAAAAGTTCCAGAAAGCCTTTGAATTATGGAAGGAGATGATGAGGAGGAGGATGATGATAACAAGTCAATCACTGTGGAATCTGGCACAAAGGAGTCTCCCATTACTATCCAACCTGCTTAGAGGGATGTGGCTTAGGAAGCACCACCAGTTCCCATATTTGTAAGGCCCAGTAGAGACCTGCACCAACCCGTTCCTCAGTAGAAGTATGCACTGCATAGAGGCAATCAACACACCCACCATCCAGTTCTTATTTAGGCATTGGCCCAAAAAGACAGTACTCCTCCCCAGTTGGGACTTTTTTATGATTAGCAAACAGGAGGAGAACATTGCCACCTTCTTCATTTGCCATGCAAGTGTTTGTCAAGGAAAGCCTGGTTCAAATAATGGTACTGGCAACCAGACAAACCAATAGAAAAAACATCATGCAATCCGGTGGAAGGAGCACCTTAAAAAAACAACTCAATGTGGTTGTGGTAGTGAAGGTGAGGAGTGCCAGGAAACACCAGCTAAAACTGGTCAAATCACAGTGGAAAGTGAGGAAGAAGAGGGTGGCATCCTCATGCAAAGAAGCCCTGAACCCCAGCAGTGAGCCAAAATCAGCTGTTGTGGCGACCTCACAATGGCACAGGAAGTCTCAGAGTCAGATGGAGACACCACAACATATGGTGACTGTACCACCACAATGGCATTGAGGCAACCACAACCTATGTATCAAGAGTCGCCTGTGTCAGTGGTCCAGAAAAAGAAGAAATTCCAGGCTACAATTATGGGCATGTTTAGAGAGGAGGGGCCCTATGACTGTAGCACCCAATGGCATTTCTGTACAATGGGAAGCTGCCAAAACTTTTAACCCTTTACCTCCTCCCTTTTTCGTTTGTGGAAGGAGTGGGATTCATAGAGTGTGCAGCAGCCCCCTGCCTGAAATTGAAGGTTCCAAGCTTGACTTATTTTGCAAGAGTTGCTGTTTCAGCGCTGCCTCACAGTGTGCTGCAATTGGTTGGACAAACTTTGCAGCAAAGTGTTGTCCACACCATCCACCTGACGACAGGTATGTGGACCAGTTGTCAGGCGACTGATTACATGTGCATCACTGGACAATGAATCTCTTTTCTGCGGGGGTGTAGCGAAAGCTATCTATAGGTAGTGGCCCTGAAGAAACTTTTAAGAGCATTCAGTAGCATGCAAAATAAGCCATGTTTGCCATGATGAAATCATTCACAGCTGTAAACATCTTGGAGGAATTTAATAGTAAGGTATCTTCATGGCTGCAACCCAGAGGTCTTAGAGTGGGATTTATTGCCCCGAACAATGGCAGTAACATACACAAGGCAATGGCAGATGATAACTATTTCAGAGTCCTGTGTTTGGCCCACTGCATCAACCTGGTTGTGCAAGACTTTCTCAAAAAAGAAGACATACTAAGCAAATTACTGACTACCTACAGATGCATCGTCACTCATTTCAGCCATTCTTTTAAAGCCCAGAAATAGTTCCAGACTATTCAGCATGAAACAGGGTAGTAGTTAAAGTCCTGACACAGGAGGTGCCAACATGTTGGAACTCAACCAATTATATGTTACAACGTCTGCTTGAGCAGTAGAAACAGATCAATGACTATGTCATTCAGAGAGGAGCTGGTGCAATCGGGATAGCTATGACCATGGAGGCAGACAAATGGGGCTTAGTCAAGTGCCTCACACAGATTCTGCTCATCTTCTGAGGTTTTTACACAGGAAGTAAGCAAGGTGGACAGTACAATGGGCCAAGCTATCCCATTATTGCATCTGCTACAGGATCCACAGAAAGTTTTCTGAAAAGGTTTGCATTCAGGGGTGCGAACGAAAACCCAGAAGTGCATGCCTTGGCTATTAGCTTAAGCTATTGCTTGACTTGTAATGCAAGGCTGCGAAATGAAAACATCTCAGCCAAAGAGTACATCTGTGCCAGCCTACTTGATCCATGCTACAAAAAAACGTTTTTCCATCTTTCACTCTTTTTTCTGAAGGGGATGTTTCCCAATACAACAAAAGAATGGCTGGCCTTAGAGTCCCAGGCTGGAGTTTTGGGGTGCTGCCTTCACCATCCACAGAGGGCAGTCTTGTCTCACAACCGCCAACATTACCTACAAGAAAACCGGTGACAATAGAAACAGAAAAATCGGACCCAACCTCAACATTAGCTTGGTTTCAAGTGTCAGGTCTTAATTGCAGTGCAGAGGCAAAGGCAAAAGAGGTCAATCAGGTGGCAGCACCAATGACTATTTAGAATATATTCCAGGGGAATATTGATGACCTAAAAGATGTGTATGTGGCTCAAAACCCATTGGTGTATTGGTATGGAAAAATGTGCCATTGGCCAGAGCTCAGCAGGCTGGCAATAAAGCTTATGGCTTGTCCTGTAGCCACTGTGTCAGCTGAACATGTGTTTGGTGCATCTGGTGCACTTGTTACAGCCAGAAGTACCAGTCTCTTTCCTTAGATTGTGGAGAGATTGAGCATGATCAAAATGAACCAGCATTTTATACCACCTGATTATACTGTTCCCGAAATGCCAAAGGAGAAGTAAGAGGATGATTGGTCAGAATCAAGCATGTTAGCTGACCAACATCTGGAAGAACCACCAGAGTTTGAAGACAAACTCTACTTCCCGGATTGAGTATGCCAGTGCTATCATGGAACTTTTAAATTATTTCTCGTTCAGCTTCTTTTTCTTTTTCTTTGAAAAAAAAGAAAACTATGCTAGTCAAACTTTATGTTAGTGTCAATTAATGCTGCCCCATCATTGATTTTATAGTCATATATATAGGCCCGGATTGAAGTTGGACCCATGTGCTGTGAAGAAGCACCTACATACTCTTCAGGATATTGGAGACGATGCCTGCCTCCCTCACATGGCATTGCCTATTCTATTTCTACATCAGCAGGTCTGTCCTTGAGGATCATTGATTTAATGACTGCCAGTGCCAATGCCTAGTTCCAATGTGGACACCTTCAAAGAGGAGGTATCTTATTCAACCACTGTGCTTGGATTGGAAGAGGTAACTAAGGGCCAGATGTAGCAAAGTTTTGCGAGTCTCAAATGGCCCGAATCGCTATTTGCGACTGTGCAAAATCGGAAATGGGATGCAAAAATCCCATTTCCGACTTGCAAAAAGCAATGCGAGCCGTTACCGACTCGCAAAATTTGCACCCCCATTTTGCGACCCGCAAATAGGAAGTCGCAATTTGCGAGTCGCAAACCATATGCAATTGCAACTCGCAAATTGCGACTAGTCGCAAAAAGCCCAGTTTGCATGTCCCATTTACCACTAACTCAGAGCAGGTGGTAATCATTACCAAAGTATAAAAGGAGACCCAGAAGGCATCTGGGTTACTCAAGATGGTGGAGATATACCTGATAGCAGTGAGGAGGAGAGTCCACGCAGCCCAGCAGAGGAGGAGGAGGAGCCAGAGACAGGAGAAGATATACAGAACAAGGCAGACTCTTTTTCAGCAAACTGAGGAAGAGATATACGATAAATACCGTCTTAGCAGCACAGCCATACTAGAATTAATTGAATTACTAAAACCACAGCTAGAACACCAGACTCTGCGCGGCTGCGCCATCCCTACGCATGTGTAAGTGCTATGCTCACTGCACCTCTTGGCCTCAGGGAGCTATCAGGGGGTCATTGCTATGGCAAGTGGGGTATCTCAAAGTGCAGTGTCAAGGTTCCTCAGGGCCTTCCTAGATGCCTTACTCACACACATGTCTCACTTAATCTACCTACCCAGGAATGAGGCAGAAATTAACAGCACCAAGCTGGACTTTTACCGGATTGCCAACTTTCCCCATGTCATAGGATGTGTAGATGGGACACATATTCAAATATGCCCCCCTGCAAACCTGGAACATCTGTTCCGCAACAGAAAGTGTACCCACTCACTCAATATTCAGGTTGTTTGTGACGCCCATTATGTCATCACTGACATTTTTGCAAAATTTCCAGGCAGTACCCATGACTCCTACATTTTTAGGCACAGTGGGATACACCAACGCCTGGAACGTGGGGAGTTTGGAGACGGATACCTCCTAGGTATAGCTGCATACACCATGCAGACATACACACAGGTCACTGTGCACACCAACCAGGACTTTCTAACAGTGTAATGTTTGTGCCCAACAGGTGACAGTGCATATGCTCTACGGCCATGGATAATGACTCCGTTCTTAACACCCAGCAATGATTCAGAGAGGCGATACAACAGTGCACATAAGAGGACCAGGAACCTGATTGAACGCACCTTTGGATTACTGAAAGCAAGATTCAGATGCCTCCACCGCAGTGGAGGTGCCCTCCAGTATACCCCTATTACAGCATTCAAAATTGTTGTCGCATGCGCCATCCTGCACAATATTGCCACCCGACGTGGGCTACCTCTCAGCCCTGCAGTCCCAGATCCTGAGGATGAAGAGCAAGAGCAACCACATCGCCATCATTGGGATCGGAGTATAGCTAATCAAGGCAGACTGAGACGGGAACACATTGCAAACCAATACTTTGGAAGGTACGTGTCAACTTCAACCATACTCACCTACTGACCAAAAACTCCATTTGTCAAGTGGAACAAAAAAACTATTTAATATGTGCAGAAATGCAACTATTTACAAATACTAACTGTTCATGGTCATCTAAATGCAAACCATGCATGGGGCACATTGCTGTCATGTGCCCCAACATCAGGGACAGGGTTTTGTCTATGTCCTACGGCGGCCTCTGCCAGCTTGGCTGGTCCCTGGTGGTTCTGCAGTGCTCTGCCTGGTACTCCCACTCCGGAGCACCCTAGTGTCACTGGCAGAGACACTGCTCACTGTAGAGCCCTCCTCGCTGTCCTGGGGTGTGTCCCCTGTGCCCCTGGACAGATGCCGTGCCTCCATTAAGTCAATCACGTGTGTGATCCGGCCCAGGCCTCTAGCCACATCCCCTGCAAAATGGCCCATTTCTACTTGGAGGCCAACTGTCCTTCTCGACAGGCCATTGGTGTTAACAGCCAGTCTGCCAATTGATGTGGCCATCCTGTCAAGCCTCTGTAGCAGCTGACTGTCCCTGCGCCACCCACCCTCGCCCTGTGCCAGTAGTCCTGCCACCAGATCCCTCATGGACAGGGCTAGGTCCCCAGTGTTTGTGGCAATCACGTCTATTCGGGAATTGAGCTGCTGCATGCTGGCCTCGTTGTTTCTGACAAAGCGGTGCAGCACACCACTAATCCGCCCTAACATATTGTTTTGCAGGCTCTGACCACGGAGCAGCTGTGCCTCGCTGTTGGTGGTAGATGGACGGCCGGACGCAGCCTGAGGTACTGGGTTTTTCAGAACCGGTACTGATCCGGTAACCCAGCGGTGCCAGGGTACACCCAAAGACCTCGGGTACTTTCCTGATTCAGACTACAGAAACTCAGAGTCTTCTAGGTGAAGTCAAAGATCGAATTTATTGGCTGCAACCAATTGACAAGTGTCCTAGAAGTACAACAGCACGATTTGTATGTTCTCAGGAGACTGTGTTTCAATGCAAAGTCAGGTTTCCTTATATACAGTTTTTTAAGCTTCAGGCAAACATTCTTGACATTTTGGTTGGTCATTCACATGTTTTTCACTACAAAGGAAAAAACAGTGTCATGATGAAACCTCATATTTCATGTCATCCAACCCATAATAAATTACCCGGCAAGGCCTAGTATTTTACATCAGATAAGTGTGGACCCCTAATAAAAACGGGCACCTCCCCCTCGTAAAGTAAGAAGAAGAAAAGAGCAGGTGCAGGTGTGAGCAAGTTAGGCAGGGTGTGTGAGCGATAATAAGGGTTTTATGGCCTGGTGTGCCTTGATGCTATCTGATTCGGCCACTGGGAGAGGGACTGACCAAACAGGTTTGGCCTGAGGCAATGGTTCCAGCTTGCCCAGGTCAGAGAAAAGTCAATCAAGGTGTACGTGTCTTTGGAATCAAATCTGACTGTATTATAAGCCTATGTGAGGGCAACTTTTAAAATGGCTGCCGTGTATAAAATGGGAGCCACGAGTGCAGGACGAAAATGGCGATTTCGAGGTGAAAACGCTGCTGGAATTGAGCGAAAATGCTCATGCTTAGTGTACTAGTCATTATCGGTCTTTTGATACTAAAATCGTACTGCTGTGGCAAAGTAAATTACATGGGTCCAGAATTTTTAGAACCACAAACCCTCCTTTTGCCCTTACATAGGCAATAAACCTATTCTCATGCTAATCTGAGTCCAGGTCTATGTTTATAAGGCCATGGAGATGTTGCTGGAGCAAAATTCTAGTACTTGGTAACTCTCTCTGGACAGGTCTCCTCGAACATGAAGTAGCACAAAAGGCCACATATGGCAGGACAAAATAAGGAATACCTCTATCTGCAGTAGGTGGCATAAGATCACACACCCAGCAATTAGTGATGTTCACTACTAACTAGTGTTGATGCAGAAGCTGTACAAAAGAATTGCTTACAAATTCTGATCTTCTAACCTGCTCATGTTCAGGAAAAGGGTGAAAAGAGTGCAAAGAAACAATAGTAGGAAAAGACATAGGTTGGGAAGTGGGTGCAGAAGTCAATTGAGTAGATAAAAACAATCCCACCCATAAATGACAACGTCATGTTTAAAAGACACTAGAAAACACGTTATTAAGAACATATAGACAACGGGAGAAAGTAGTGACCACTATTTACAAATGAAATAATAATTTTTCACAACCCTAACCAAAAAGCAAATCCTAAAATTATCTAGTAACATTTTTAGGGCTCCTCTGCATTTCAGTAATTTTTGTATGTTCAGGTGGAACAGTGGTGACTCTCATCAATGCTCTAAGGTGAAAAGGGGGTACTCTTTCCACAGAAAATGGACTTTATTCTGCTTTTACTAAACAGAATAGTACTTTAAAACAATGCCAGCAAAACAATCAGTCTCCTAACACCTAGTCTATACAATCACACGGAAACCTCTTGTGAAACCAACTATGCCCAGAGTCCGTTCAAAAAGCCTCTCTGGCAGGCTTCTATTGTCCATCAAATTCTCTTTTGTTGTTTTCTTTCGCATGGGCCTCTCAATTCAGGCCTCTTCGTGAGAAAAGTACTGCTTAGTTGGAGTGCCCTCCTGGCAAACACCCACAGCTCACTCGAAAGTCTCAATGTCTTAAAGCAATGCACCAGTGTCTCTCTTCTGTGGCAGATACTACAAACAATGTGCTCTTCATTGATCAAGGGCACAAATCATCTCGTGCAGACCCAAGCACCATTAATTGGGAAATAGCTCAAGCTCAGCAGCACTTTCAGACTCCAACACTCATTATTTAGTGTCAGAGGACGCTCAAGCTGCTCTTTCATGGGCACCAAAATATAGTGCCTTTTTCCAAACTTGAAATCTCCGGTGCACTGCCCTTCTTCCGTTGGAGCAAAGAAAAGGGGGTGTGTGGCCAAAACTCAGGCCAAGGGGCTCAAGGGATTGCACACTGTCAGAGGTTACCAGCACATGACAGGTAGAGAAATGAAACCTCAAAACAGCTCTGCCATCAACAACAGGAATCCTTCTCTTTAGCTCTTTTACACTGAAACTTTGGTTTTGTGATGTCCAACGCCGTCTGATGGAGCAAGTACGATAAGATGCGCTGGCGATCGCTGTCCAGCTTTGCTACTTCCTGGGTGCTGAGACTGTAGGGCCAAGACGTCCGTCTTTCATCTGTAGCTGTCACTGATGGGAATTAGGCTTAAATCAATGTCCTGCAGGTTATTACGACTTGATACCTGCAGAATCTAGTGACGTAGGAAGTGTGCCACAGCTGTTAGTTTCCTTCAATTTAGTACAAAAACAGTTCATGGTTTTTAACAAGGGGACTGCAAGCAGGTGGTCTGCAATCTTCAAAGGAGTAGCCATACACCATGGGCATAAAATACAAAGACAAAGGCAGAAGGGCAAAACAGGGTCTGTAGCATCTTTAATTCAGTTCTCTCCATTATTCTCTGCCATCTATAGCTACATGAGAATTCTATCTGAATGGATTTCCTCACACAGTGGCATTGTCTAATGGGGTAAACACATATTTGCCTCAATGATTAAGTCTAGGTGTTCCTCCTTACCTTAGAACATCTCAATAGAGAAATCACATGATACCGATTATCAGGGACATGTAGAAACCTTCCTTTAAAAACTGTGCATCAGGTGCACTATGCAATAAACAGGCTAATAGTCAAATGTGCAAACAAAAAGACAAGAACTAGAGGGTCCTGATATTTGCATGATTAGGACACATCTGATCCCACAAAAAATTAAAGAAGCAGGAACAGAAGGGAACCGAAAACCAAATTAAAATAGACATTGAAAATTCGTCATGTTCAAAAAGGTAAACATAAGATATCTCCTATTGAGATGGAAAACTTGTCTTACTATAATATTGAGTCAGTTAACCAGTCTATCGCTACCCTGACAGTCAGGCTGGAAAACATTGAAGCAGGCCTAAGGCAAATTCTTGAAAACCAGTCTGGTCATACCAAAGGGAATTATACATAACATGGGGGTCCCTGGTATATCACTGCAGTCTGGAAATGTGAACCTGAACAATACATCAATAATAATAAAAGGGCTGACTGGTGAAAGGAATTCGAAAAAGAGAAATGGGACTAGGACATAGCTAAAATCTCAATAACTAAGCATGATGCGACATTGGTCAGGGGAAGTAACAAAAGAAAAAATCTATAGGAAGAACAAAAAAAAATGATTTGGGTGATAGTCAGGCATGTGACACAATACCGAGAGTACGGGTGATACACAAAGGCCAAAGTTACACAAATTTTAACTCTACCGTTGGCGACTACAACATATACGGTACTCCTAGCTAATGTTTCAGTTCCTTCTTCAGGAAAAAATGAAAACCTGGTTTTCTTTTAAGGAACGAAAGCCATATGCTACTTAGGAAACACAACATCATTAACTAATGTAATATAGAAATTAGGCCACCTTGAGTCACAGATCTATAATTTCATCCTTAGGTCCAATCAAGGATACATAAATGTAGGGCTGCCTGTTCCTTTAAGGGAAGGGGCAGTAACGTGACGAACTGCAGGTGACACACTTTGATCCTGTATATCTCTTTTTATTTTCCTTCAATACCATTATAGCCAAATAGACATTCACTGGTGAAGTGTTGTCTTTTATGTTCACAGCATGAAATATCATTATCTGTAGAATTTAGTAACCAGAACAAGTTCAACCAACTGTTGCGTAGCGATGGGCATCGTCATGACCATCCCCTCACAACACAGGGGAGCTTGTAATAGTATCAAAAGCAGCAACAAACATGCAAAAAACAAATAAAAAATAATAAAAACGCACAAAACGTCAAGCCATCAGATATACTTGCTGTGTATCAAGCACAAAAAGCATAGACAAAACAATAGCATGTGTGAATAAGCGGTGACACACAACACCATGTCATGTACTTTATGCACTGTAAACCTGCAGCCCAAAACCCAATATTTGGGCCTGTTTAATTTGTCAGGTTTAAAATCCTTACCCTCCTTTTGACAGTAGATCACCAGGCAATGGAAATCTGCTGTCAAATATAACTTTACTGTTTCTCTTCTAACATACAGGACCAGCAAGAACAATTCATGATAGGACCAAATACATGAAAATAAATTTCCATTACTTAACTGTTACCCTCTTGTCAGTTACTTCGCAACATCAAGCCACCTTAGTTTTACCTTTCTAAAAGTAAAAATTGTTACACTGACACTCCATATTAATTTGGCACCTACAATTTCCACTGTGAAAAATAAGTCTTAATTAGCAAATCGTTCTCATTAAGGAATGTAGCCTTCACAATTTGAGAAAAGGGCTGCATCTTATTTTCTGTCTAAGACTTAATGCAACACTTCGTTTTCTGTCAAATAAAAGCAACTAGCAGGCATCATTTTATTTTTTTAGAGCGGAGACACAAATGTATCAGTTCTGCAGAGCATTTAACATGATGTTGGGACTTTCGAAGAAACCCCTTTTTTTAATATTTTCCCTTTGGAATTAAGTTCTTTAATTGTATTGATGTTCTTCTGGAGAAACCAGAAATCCCACTTTTAGAGGCCCGTAGGGTCATTCTGCATTTTACAGAGACAAGGCCCTAATTTAAAAGGTCACAAGTGTCAACACGACAGCCTCCTCCATTGTCTATGGGAAAACTAAAGATAGCATCTCAGCAGCATGACTTGAGCCAGCCTCTGTAGCTCTCCTAGCTTCTGCCACTCTGAATCTGTCAAAGACAGTAGGCCTTTCGATTTTCCTTCTAACCTGCAATAATTCACTCTATTTAAAAAAATTTTTTTTTCCTTTTTAGGCGCTAAAAAAAAACTATCTCTATTTCCAGATTATTAAACTACATTTACTGTGAATAATTCACAAACCTTAATAACACACATACCAGTTGTTAGAATAAATGCTTGTTGCAATCCCATGCAATGGTACATATTTCATCAACCTCGAATGAATGAACGTCTCAGTAGGCCCAGCTGAAGTTAGAACCTTCAACCTTGATATTAAAACAAGCCTTTGTACTGGCACATTGACTCATTGAATCATAAGAAGGCACAACCTGCAAATATATATCAAACCTAAATGTATGCATTTACTGAAGCCTGAGACACTTTAAAAAGTACTCTGAATGAAAGAAAATGCAGTTTAAACAGTGCTTTTGCCCAAAATCGACTTTGATATTTTAGGCATTAAAAAATCAATATCCTACAATTTTCTTGCATAATATGCATTACCAGAATGTCTATTACACAATCCATGAGTCAGCCATTGAAAATATTAACTTATACTTTATAGAAATGAGCTTGTTTGCTCCTGCGCCAAGGGAAAATTGCACATACAAATGTCATTTTAGTGGTGCAACATAACTTGAATTAAATGTTAATGTTAGGAGGTCATAGTATAGGTATTAAGCTTTATAAATATTAAAAAACGATTTTGAAAGGCACTTATTTTTTAAAATAATTTTTCCATAATTAATAATTTTCTTTTAAAAAAAATAAAAACCCAATTATTCTTTTTTTTGTGATAATTCCACATATAAAAGCAAGCTGCATCCCTTGCCTATTATTTGGGATACATTAACTTACAAGCCTAAGCGCATAAGCCTAACTTGAAATGCGTCACATTTTTGCGCCACTTTCATTTAAAAGGAAGGTTATGCAAAATTCCACCCATGTTTAACTGGGAAAGTGCTGGCTGAATTGAAAATAGATAATTTCGTTTTTTTTTGGGGGGGGGCCCTATTTATATCTATTGAATGTGTTTTCTAATTTATTAAGCATTTAACGGCAGTTTTGTATATGTGCACAATTGCTCATTCTATAAATTAAAGAGCAACATATAGCTATGTTAGCACATCACATGGTTCATTTCTGGATTTTTTCTAAGTTTCTACTTAATATTAATTAACCAACATTTTACTTAACAAACTGTAAACATCAAGAAGACCCACAAACACACATTGAGCTAATTTCAGATGTAAACAGAAAACACTCAGTACACATAATACAGCGCGCTTTAGCCATTTTTCATAAATAGCGCCGTCGCAATTTACTTACAGAACCGTTTGCAGATCCTAGTTGTAAGTCATATTTACAAGAAAAAAAAGAAAACTTTTCTCAATTATTTCCAAGAATAGCGGACCCATACTTTATTAAACGTGATGGGGCCCACTCCGTGCTTCACATATAGTTCATGGGTTGGAGTTCCAATCGGAGGAACCGGACATGAGTCCTCCAACCGGGAGTCCCTTTTACAACCAAGACAAAACAAATTTCAAAGTCTGCTAAGACCAGGCATCTTCGCTCACTAGTCTAGCTTCAAACTTCAAAGGATTATCGTTTACGATAGTCTCGTGAATACACGAGTCCTTCGGCTTTGGTACTTGCAAGTTCCAAATCAAAGTGATCCCAAAGGGATACCAAACCAAATGTCCAACTAAGGACCAAACCAAGTGTCCAACTAAGGACCAAACCAAGTGTCCAACTAAGGACCAAACCAAGTGTCCAACTAAGGACTGGGAGACGCTCCACTTATACTTAACTGAAAATATCAATGACGTCACCAGAAGACTCGTCTTATCGTTTCGCTCTACCAAAAATCAAGGGTCCAAATCAGGGCGATAGCCAGGGCAGCAGTCCTTCATAGCCGCCGGGAAGCGGGGAACCTCGCAACAAAGACTTTCGGACCACGTCGACATGCAGGGGTAGATGAAGTGGCGGCCTTCCTCCAGAATTTTCACACGAAGCTCCCCACGGACCTCAGGCTTGGACCGGTACCGCTGGTATCGCCCCACGTTTGGGCGCCAACTGAGGTACTGGGTTTTTCAGAACCGGTACTGATCCGGTAACCCAGCAGTGCCAGGGTACACCCAAAGACCTCGGGTACTTTCCTGATTCAGACTACAGAAACTCAGAGTCTTCTAGGTGAAGTCAAAGATCGAATTTATTGGCTGCAACCAATTGACAAGTGTCCTAGAAGTACAACAGCACGATTTGTATGTTTTTCAGGAGACTGTGTTTCAATGCAAAGTCAGGTTTCCTTATATACAGTTTTTTAAGCTTCAGGCAAACATTCTTGACATTTTGGTTGGTCATTCACATGTTTTTCACTACAAAGGAAAAAACAGTGTCATGATGAAACCTCATATTTCATGTCATCCAACCCATAATAAATTACCCGGCAAGGCCTAGTATTTTACATCAGATAAGTGTGGACCCCTAATAAAAACGGGCACCTCCCCCTCGTTAAGTAAGAAGAAGAAAAGAGCAGGTGCAGGTGTGAGCAAGTTAGGCAGGGTGTGTGAGCGATAATAAGGGTTTTATGGCCTGGTGTGCCTTGATGCTATCTGATTCGGCCACTGGGAGAGGGACTGACAAAACAGGTTTGGCCTGAGGCAATGGTTCCAGCTTGCCCAGGTCAGAGAAAAGTCAATCAAGGTGTACGTGTCCTTGGAATCAAATCTGACTGTATTATAAGCCTATGTGAGGGCAACTTTTAAAATGGCTGCCGTGTATAAAATGGGAGCCACGAGTGCAGGACGAAAATGGCGATTTCGAGGTGAAAACGCTGCTGGATTTGAGCGAAAATGCTCATGCTTAGTGTACTAGTCATTATCGGTCTTTTGATACTAAAATCGTACTGCTGTGGCAAAGTAAATTACATGGGTCCAGAATTTTTAGAACCACAAGCCTGCAGCCCTGCTCTCCTGTATCTGCGTCGCCTGCGCAGTGGTGGATGCCCTGTGTGCTCTACTGTGGCACTCCTGCCTGTTGCTGGCGCAGCCTCCTGAAACACAGTTGCAGCAGGTATGGACATCACAGGGATGGTGTTGGTCGTGCAGGTGGGAGTGGTGGCAGCTCCTGTTCTGTCCTCATGGGGCTGGCTGCTGTGGCTTGTGGTGGTGTCCTGTGGGAGACCTGTGGGACATGGAGAACAGACTGTCAGTGTCTACTATCTGTTGCACACTTCCTAATAAACATTTGCCTATGAACTGCCTACTTGACTACATTTCCCATAATGCATCATTCTGGTGTTTGCTACCCTGAAATGGAGCTATCTTGGTTGAGCATGCCCCTGTGTACATGGTGGGTGGGGGTATGGCATTGATAGGGGTACAGGCATATCACATGGTACTCACCAGTTGATGTAGTGGGCTCAGAGGTGTCCAGATCTCCAAATCCTGACACTGCCTCCTGCTCCAGGGTCTCCTCCACCCTTTCTTCCAGGGGTGTGGGTGGTGGTACGGATGATGGTCCCCCTCCTGTGCCTCTCATCTCCCGGAGCCTTTCTGCCACCCTCTCCTTGGTCCGGGAGCGGAGGTCATACCACCGTTTTTTTATCTCTTCCACACTCCTGTGGCTCACCCCCAGGGAGTTCACTTTTTCTTGGATCTCTTGCCAGAGTTGTTTTTTGGTGGCTTCTGGCACATTGAGGGCTGCCTTTCCGAATAGTTCATCATAGTGCTGACAGCATTCTTCTGTCAGCACCTCCAGCTCCTTCTCAGAGAATTTTAGTTTCAGTTTTCTAGGTGTTTCAGCCATTGTAGCTGCTGTTCCTCCTGTTTGCAGTTCAGCAGTTTAAAATGGGTGTGGTCCTCTCTCCTCCCAGGTGTATTTGTAAACTTCCTGGCTGCGATTTCATCATCATGTGCCAGGAAGTGTTTCCAGAGTGTTCTGGAGTGGTTTCTGGAGTGTTCTGCAGCACCTGCAATCAATTTACATGGTACTCGCAATTTGCGACACCCACTCGCAAATTGCGAGTTGCAAATTGTACACGGACATTGTACCTGCATTCCTATTAGCAACACGCAATTTGCGAGTCGCACATACTCGCAAATTGCGAGTCGCTAATTTTTTTGTACCTACATCTGGCCCTTAGTAACTATTACACCAATGAGTGGTGCTATATTGATTGATTGTAATAGTTAATTTGTGAGTGAAGACAAAGTATTTGGTAGCCGACAGTGAGGAAGGGGGATCAACAAGTTCGTAAACTTGTTTCCAATAATTTGCAATGGGTCTGATGGGTGATAATTTTTTCCTGAAAGTGACTGGCCTTTCAAAAGTAGAGAAGTTTACCTGCAGGGTCTACTCCTTTAATCTGGAGGAAGATGAAAAGACTCAGGGTGGTACTACCTCAACATCTAGAAAGGAGAATGTTTTTGACTTTAAAGAGAACCCATGATAATGGTGAAGACTATGAGGTCTACTACTCACTCAACCCTCTGAACCGAAGAGAGGTGTGTTGATTTGGAAAAGCTGTTGAGTATGTGTTTGCTGCATTGCTAGCTTAAACGTGCAATTCCTCTTATGATCTTGCTCTGCCTCTGAGTCTTCTTGCTACACTCCTGACTCCTCGTGAATATTACCTTGCTTTCTTTTGTCCCTTTTGTTTACTCTATAATATAGCTACTATCTTTTTTAAAACACAGGCCTTTTCCTAGCCCTCTCCAATGTGGCAATACAGTATCATTTTCCCTTTAACAATCATATTTTTTAGAACTGGGTAGGTTACATTCAATCTCCCATATTTCAAACCTAGGAGACATAGTACTTAGGATACACTATCTGTGGTCTCTCTAGGGCAGAAGCACTATTACCAATGAATTTACTGAACTGTGTCATACTTACTTATCCCTTTTTTTCCTTCCACAACAGATTGGAGATAGTATGCTGCTCAGCACCACAACAAATATTGTCCTATTTTTTGTGTGTAGTGTTTGTCTATGTCACACCTTTCCCCAAATCCCCTTTCCCATCCATTCATTGAGCCCTTGACCCTCTTCCCCCGGGCTGTGTAATTTCTTGAGGTGTGACCTAATACATAAATGAATGACGCACTTACACGAGCGAATGTGGTGAAAACAACACCAACTCACTGCATGACCTTCTACGTTCTATTACCTGAAAAATATTCCCACCGGCTCCATCAACATCTTCATTCATGCCTTGTGTATGTGTTCTGTAAATGCTTAACCTTGTCCAATCACTCTTGAGTCTGAGCCCACTTCTCCTGACTCCATGATTTCATTTCATGAGTTTAGATTCATACTGTAGTTCCCCACCATTACTAAGAATAAATTGATATTGCTAGATTTTATTATCATATCAGGTCGTCTTTGCTGTGTGTCAAAAACTGTCATTGTGGTAGTCTGGTCTCAGTCTTCCTAAAGTTATAATAATATGATGATGACCCACTAACTCTCTGCGTTCTTTCAGTCGAGTTGGTAGTTGGAGTTCTCATAGGTGGGAGTGGCATCTTCTGTGAAGTTCTGTCTTCCCTTTTAGCGTGCTATCCTGCAGCAACTACTACCTACCTACCACCCCCTTAAGATGCCATGTTGTGAAAAACCCTGCAGCAAGGAGACTCCCTCACTTCATCTATTCAGGTAAGAGAGGAACTATGGATTTAAGTGAACTTGATTAGTTAGTATTGAACTCCTACTGAAGAAAATTTTGTCTGTGTGTACTAGATTTTTGTAGGCAAACTATGCAGGGACAATCATCCCCTACTAGTCAATAATAGTTTCAGAGGGCAATAAAGCAAGGGTCTAGGTAAATAACATACACTTTTTTAGCAAGTTAAAAATAATAGGCAAACTAAAAGTCAAAAACACCAAAATAAAGAGTTGAGATGCTAATAAAGTAAAATAAAATCCCCTTTGTTATTTACAAATAGAAAACCATCTCTCTCCACCCACAACAGTCCCACCCCTCTCCTTGAACAAATAACCCGTCCTTAAAAAGTCCAGTGAAAAGTCCAAACTTCAGCCCAAATCCCTCCTCACTATCTCCTCCCACAATAAGTCCCCCCCACCAAAACATTTTTTTTTTAAAAAGACTTTAAAAAAAGGCACTGCTAATATGGGTCCAGAGTAGATTGAGGCTCTTCTCAGTGATGGAGAGACAGCTCTCCATCTGGTCCATCCACAGCAGGATGCATCAGAGAAATGACCTGGTGGTGCAGGCGGGTGCAGCAGCAGGTGCAGTCAGGGATCCTGACTGCTGTCAGTGGCACCATTGACATACTTTACCGAGAGGCTGGAGGCTTGCATGCTGCTCTGCTTGGTCCTGGGTCGGAGGCAGCTGTTTTGGCTTCTTCCTCCACCAGGATCACCTGAAGTACTCCAGCCTCTACTACTGCAGACAGACCGCTATCTCCTGACTGTTGATGGTGGTCATCTGGCAGGAGTAGTTATAGCAAGGAAAAAAGAAGAACACATGACAGATTGTAAATAATGCTCTGAGCAAACACTTCTTCAAATGATAGTGGGTGGCATAGTAGCACCACGCTGCTGGTTCCCTAGGGATGTTGGAATTTGATGTGATTATTGTAGGAAGGTAGCCTCTTTCTAGCCTTGTTACCCCCACTTTTAGTCTGTTTGTGAGCATATGTCAGGGTGTTTTTACTGTCTCACTGGAATCCTGCTAGCCAGGGCCCAGTGCTCATAGTGAAAACCCTCTGTTGTCAGTGTGTTTGATATGTGTCACTGGGATCCTCCTAGTCAGGACCCCAGTGCTCATAAGATTGTGGCCTATATGTGTTCCCTGTGTGGTGCCTAACTTTATCACTGAGGCTCTGCTAACCAGAACCTCAGTGTTTATGCTCTCTCTGCTTTTAAAATTGTCACTGCAGGCTAGTGACTAATTTTACCAATTTTCATTGGCACACTGGAACACCCTTATAATTCCCTTGTATATGGTACCTAGCTACCCAGGGTATTGGGGTTCCAGGAGATCACTATGGGCTGCAGCATTTCTTTTGCCACCCATAGGGAGCTCTGACAATTCTTACACAGGACTGCCACTGCAGCCTGAGTGAAATAACATCCACGTTATTTCACAGCCATTTTCACTACACATAAGTAAATTATAAGTCACCTATATGTCGATCCCTCACTTGGTGAAGGTTAGGTGCCAAGTTACTTAGTGTGTGGGCACCCTGGCACTAGCCAAGGTGCCCCCACATTGTTCAGGGCAAATTCCCCAGACTTTGCGAGTGCGGGGACACCATTACACGCGTGCACTACATATAAGTCACTACCTATATGTAGCGTCACAATGGTAACTCCGAACATGGCCATGTAACATATCTAGGATCATGGAATTGTCACCCAAACACCATTATTGGTATTGGGGGACAATTCAATGCATCCCCGGGACTCCAGCACAGAACCCGGGTACTGCCAAACTGCCTTTCCGGTGTCTCCACTGCAGCTGCTGCTGCTGCCAACCCCTCAGACAGGTTTCTGCCCCCCTGGGGCCTGGGCAGTCCAGTCCCAGGAAGGCAGAACAAAGGATTTCCTCTGAGAGAGGGTGTTACGCCCTCTCCCTTTGGAAATAGGTGTGAAGGGCTGGGGAGGAGTAGCCTCCCCCAGCCTCAGGAAATGCTTTGATGGGCACAGATGGTGCCCATCTCTGCATAAGCCAGTCTACACCAGTTCAGGGATCCCCCAGCCCTGCTCCGGCACGAAACTGGACAAAGGAAAGGGGAGTGACCACTCGTGTGACCAGTACCTCCCATGGAAGGTACCCAGAGCTCCTCCAGTGTGTCCCAGACCTCTGCCATCTTGAATTCAGAGGTGTTGGGGCACAATAGACAGCTATGAGTGGCCAGTGCCAACAGGTGACGTCAGGGACCCCTCCTGATAGGTGCTTACCTCTTTCAGTAGCAAAGCCTCCTTTCTCAGTAGCCAAACCTCCTTTTTTGGCTATTTAGGGTCTCTCATCTGGGCTATTCCTCAGACAATGAATGCCAGAGCTCAGCAGAGTTCCTCTGCTCTTCCTTCTTTGACTTCTGCCAAGGATCGACCGCTAACTGCTCCAGGACACCTGCAAAACCACAACAAAGTAGCAAGAAGACTACCAGCAGCATCGTAGCGCCTCATCCTGCCGGCTTTCTCGACTGTTTCCTGTTGGTGCATGCTTCGAGGGCTGTCTGCTCTCACTCTGCACTGGAAGCCAAGAAGAAATCTCCTGTGGGTCGACGGAATCTTCCCCCTGCTAATGCAAGCACCAAACTTCTGCATCACCGGTCCTCTGAGTCCCCTCTCATCCTGACGAGTGTGGTCTGCAGCTACTCCGGCTTCTTTGTACTTTTCTAAGGATTCCTTTGTGCACAGCCTAGCCTGGGTCCCCAGCACTCCGTCCTGCATTGCCCAACTCGCTGAGTTGAAATCCAACGTCGTGGGACCCTCCTTTGTGACTCTGAGTCGACCTCTGTCCTCAGATCTTCTAAGTTCCTGTTCCGGTACTTCTGCGGGTGCTGCCTGCTTCTGTGGGGGCTCTCTGAGTTGCTGCACACCCCTTCTTTCTCTTCCTCCAAGGGGCGACATCCTGGTCCTTCCTGATCCCCAGCAGCACCCAAAATCCTTAACCGCGACTCTTGCAGCTAGCAAGGCTTGTTTGTAGTATTTCTGTGTGGAAACACTTCTGTTACCTTCAGCACACTGTGTGACATCTTCCATCTAAAGGAGAAGTTCCTGGCCCCTTCCGTCATTGCAGAATCTTTGGCTTCTTCCACCCGGAGGCAGCCCTTTTGCACCTTCATCCGAGGTTTGGTGGGCTCCTGCTCCCCCGGACACTTGCGTGACTCTTGGACTTGGTCCCCTTCCTTTACAGATCCTCAGGTCCAGGAATCCGTCTTCAGTGTTTTGCTGGTGCTTGTGGTTCTTGCAGAATCCCCTATCACGACTATTCTGTCTTTCTGGGTAGTAGGTTAACTTTACTCCTACTTTTCAGAATCTTGGGGTAGGGTATCTTGGACACCCTTACTGTTTTCTTACAGTCCCAGGAACCCTCTACAACCTCCCATAGGTCTGGGGTCCATTCGTGATTCGCATTCCACTTTTGGAGTATATGGTTTGTGTTGCCCCTAGACCTATGTCTATATATTGCATCCTATTGTGATTTTACATTGTTTGCACTACTTTTCTTACTGTTACTTACCTGTTTTGGGTTTGTGTACATATAATTTGTGTATATTACTTACCTCCTCCTAAGTGAGGGTATCCTCTGAGATACTTTTGGCATATTGTCACTAAAATAAAGTACCATTATTTTTAGTAACTCTGAGTATTGTGTTTTCTTATGATATTGTGCTATATGATATAAGTGGTATAGTAGGAGCTTTGCATGTCTCCTAGTTCAGCCTAAGCTGCTTTGCCATAGCTACCTCTAACAGCCTAAGCTGCTAGAAACACCTCTATTTTACTAATAAGGGATAACTGGACCTGGCACAAGGTGTAAGTACTACAAGGTACCCACTATAAGCCAGGCCAGCCTCCTACATTGGTGGTGCACCGGTGGGATAAGTACTTGTAACTGCTTTACCACTTTGTCATTTGGTGCTTTTCATAAGAAAATCATATACCAAATAGTTCAGTATATGTACATTGAACCGAAACAGTTTACTTTTCTGCTCTAAAACCTTTTACTAAGTTTCTGAAAAGTTCTGAAAACTTTAAAAAGTTTTCAAAAGGTTTGAAAACATTTTTTCTCTGTACTGTCAATACGTTCTAAAACTTTTTCTCTCTCTGTCTTAAACCTTATCTACTGTGTCTTCAGTAGAGGTTACTCCCAACGTTGTTCAGGCAACTTTTGAGAGTTTAAACTACAAAAGTTTGAGGGGTCTCTGCTTAGAAAGAGGTTTAAGCCTTGGTAAGAATCCAACAAAAGAGTTTCCTGCTCTTAGAGGATGACCAGAACCAGTCTGGCCCATCTCAGAAAAGGGAGGTAGGAGGGGAAGCTTCCCAGTCAGACTCAGAGGAGTTACCTGAAGAAGCTGGGGAGGGTTCTTACAAAGGCCTGCCATCTAGCAGGCCTCCTAGTGACACAGGTAGTGTTAGAGGGTCACACATTAGTAGGGCATCTTTCACTCCTAGAGGCCAGGTTACTACGGTCCAGCCAGTTAGGGACAGGTCTCTCTCTGCCAATTCCCAAATCACCTCTGTGTCCAAACATTCCTAAGCCTCCCACCCTGAGGACAACTTAATGGAAAGGGAACTCAGAAAGCTGAGGTTGGAAGAGACCAGACTGAAGCTTAAACAACAGCAGCTGGCCTTAGACAGGGAATCCCTGGATATAGTGAGGGAAAGACAGAGATTGGGGTTAGTTCCCCATGGTGGCAGCAGCAGTGTTTCAGATAGTAATCCTGTTAGAGAGCAAGATTCAAGAAACCTGCATAAAATAGTCCCCCCCCTTACAAGGAAGGGGATGACATTAACAAGTGGTTTGCTGTATGGTACAGAGTGCTGCTATCTTGTGGCTATCTTTCACTGGAAAGGGTAGGGATAGGCTCCTTACTGTCAGAGAAAGTGATGCCAATAACTACAAAGTTTTGAAGGATGCACTCTTGGATGGATTTGGCTTAACCACTGAACAATACAGGATTAAGTTCAGAGACACAAGAAAAGAGTCCTCTCAAGACTGGACAGAATTTGTTGACTGTTCAGTGAAGGCCTTGGAGGGTTGGTTGCATGGCAGTAAAGTATCTGACTATGAAAGCCTGTATAATCTGATCATGAGAGAGCATATTCTGAACAATTTTGTGTCTGATTTGTTGCACCAGTACTTGGTAGACTCAGATCTGACCTCTCTCCAGGAATTGGGAAAGAAGGCAGACAAATGGGTCAGAACAAGGGTGAACAGAAAAGTTCATGCAGGAGGTGACAAGGGTGGCAAGAAGAAAGATGGTGAGAAATCTCAGGATAAGCATGGGGATAAGGGTAAAACCAAAGATCCTTCTTCAAATACTAAACACTCTTCAGGGGGTGGAGATAAATCAACGTCTTCCTCTTCTTCACAACCCACACACATTAAAAAAGCCTTGGTGCTATGTGTGTAAAAATAAAGGCCATAGGCCAGGGGATAAGTACTGCCCAGGTAAACCCCCTGAGCCTACCACCACTAATACATCAAACTCTAGTGCCCTAGCAGTAGTGGTAATAGTGGTGGGACTGCTGGCAACAGTCAAAATAAGGGTGTAGTTGGGTTGACTTATGGGCCCATCATAGAAACTGGGGTAATCAGTCCCAAGACAGTTTCTGTCACACCTGGTGGCACTTTCCTTGCCATACTGGCTGCTTGTCCCCTTACAATGGATAAGTACAGGCAGACAGTTTCAATAAATAGTGTTGAGGCTCAGGCCTAAAGGGACACAAGTGCCAGTATCACTTTGGTGACTGAAAATCTCTAGGCCCATATTTATACTTTTTGACGCAAAACTGCGCAATTTTGGTGCGCCGTGCGGGCGTCAGATTTATACTTTGACACACAGCGGCGCAAACAACAGGTGGGAGTCGTTATTTTTGACGCACACCGCGGCGTCAAGTCGTAAAGGAAAACGACGTTAACGCGCCTTAAATGCCTGTGGGTCTATTTACGACACCGCAAACTGGATATGTGCCGTTTTTTTTGACGCAATAGCATCAAAAAACACAGCGAACACAGCCATTTCACCAGAGGAGAGCCAAAATGGATGCCAGATGCCACTACAGACCCCAGAAAGATGACAGCAGACCAGGAACCAGCCAGGAGGACTCACACAAGAACCAGGACACTTTTAAAAAGAAAAGAAAGTGTCGCTTCAGTGCAGAGGAGCAGGAAATCCTGGTTAAAGAGGTGACGGAACACCAGCACCAACTGTTTGTCCCATCAAAGTTGCCAATCAGTAGGAGAGAAGCTATATGGAAACAAATTGTCGACAAAATTAACAGTGTGGCTGAAGTACGCAGAACAGTCATCGAGTGCAAGAAACGCTGGCATGACTGCAAACGCAGGACCAAGGAAAAGATGGCCAGGAACAGGAAGGCAGCACTGCAGACTGGAGGTGGGAGTCCAGCACACCAGAAGGCCCTGGACCACATGGAGGAGATGGTCGCAGCCGTCATTCCAGAGGAGATCGTCACAGGGATTCAAGGACAGGACAGCGTAGACTACCATGAAACAATGCACATGCAGGGTAAGTCGCATGGGGAATTAAAATGCACTAATGTCAACTGCAACCGGGGGGGGAAATACCTACTACAGATTGCATGAAAGTCATCATATACATGGAGTGGCATGGGTAAAGGGGCATGGCAGGGGGGCATGGCCCGTTCTGAGAAGACCTGGGGCACACCATTACACAACACCAACAACAGTCCCATGGGGGCATGCTGTCATCGATGGAGCAAAGGGAAAGCCACGACAGGAGGGAAGGCCACCACGTCAAACTGACATCCTGGCACTCGTCAGCCAACATACCTACTACATTAACTAGGGCCCTATTAGCAATCCTCTAGCCAAACAGACAACTGCAATGTAACTGCGACAACAGTTGCCACTACCACCTCTGATCGGTGTGCAGCTCCAGTAGCCAACGGCAGTAACCTCTCCATGGAACATACATACCTAAATTAGGGGGTGAGAAAGACATCTGCAACAATCTCCTGAAACAAGACAAAGGCCCCAGTCTATCAAATGTCAATGCCCATAGTTGTCACAAACATCAGCCAAAGAAAACAACAATAGGAGCGACACAGCACTAAGGACACACACATGCTGCATATGTCAGGGTCCATCCTGTGCCTGGGTAACAAGGCAACATCCCAAATGTCATACTGCTTAGACAACAGCATTGAGGAGGGGACACATGTAACTGGTCACTGAAATACACCTGCATAGTCAGAGGACGAAATAGGACACTGATACGACTATCAGGGCAATCCAATGTAACACACATTACCCAACATCAGCAGGACACATTAACAATGTCAACATCCATCAGATCATAACATAGCCATGCATAGGATATGCAACATGTCAATTACATTTAAGTCGGTGTGAACGATCAGGGATTGGGGCAGGTCCTGATAGTTAAGTGTGCTGCCAGGGCCATCAGAACACCCACAGCCAGTGAAAGGTCTCACCATGAGAATGGATACACACGGAGGGTCGAGTAGGACAAGAAGGTGGCAATTCTCGATTTGGCATAAACCAACACCTAGAAGCGATGAGGCTGACAAGTCTGATAACTCAATAACATACATGTGACACACAGGTGGGCCATAGGCCTGAAACAATGCCCATCTGAAGGACTGCAGATATTAATACAAAACAAGATCACAAAGTGAATTCATCAAAAGGCAGGCACGTCACGTCAAAATTGTCACAACACAGACACACTAATTGTACCCTGTTTCATTGCAGAGGAAGATGGATCTCCTGCCGATATGCCTGTCCCAGATTTCCCTGATGACATGGATGACGAGCCGATAAACATTCCCCAGGAGACTATCCAAAAGGTCCTTGAAACCCTCCAGACCCCACCTTCTGTCACAAGGAGGAGCACAGAACAAGCAGCCATCGCAGAGGAACCACCCACCACCCCAATTGTAAGACCTGCCAGCTCCAATACAGCTGAGGACTTAGACGACACTGGCACCAGCTTTGAGAGAACTGTAGTTGGAGTACAGCGGGAGCTTGCCAAGGAGGTGCGGGTGGGGATGCAAAATATGGCAGCCAGCCTTGAGGGGGTGCGTTCGTGAATGATGTCATCTGCAGATCAGGCAGCAGCTATGCAAGCCCTAACATCTATCATGCAGGAACTGCAGAAAACCCAGAAGGAAATCAGCACAGCTGTAATACAGTTGTCCCAACACCTACAACAGCAATCCTGTCAACGCGTGCATGAATGCAACATTGAACCCCTCAGGGCCGACCTGGCTGCCTACCATTGTGATGTGGCTGCTATTCTCAAGAACCTGCAGGCCCTCCCTGCAGCAGTACTGCCCTTAAGAGCTTCACAGGGAGCAGCGACTGGGATGTCTGACTCCACGTCTTCTAACACTGAGGTGTGTGTTGCCCCTTCACAACCAACAACAACAAGGACAAAGCTGGCAACACACACATCAGAAGAAGAAGACATGGAACAGATCACATTCACAAGGAAAATGACCCGGAAGCACTAGTCCCTGCCACATGGCCAACTATTACCAAGGTCCTGCGCTTTGTAACTTGCCAGTCTTGCAACAACTGTACTCAAGCACTGTTCTGCAAACCACTGTATATCTTGTCACCCAGCCCAGTGATTGTCTCTTTCCTACTCATTGGCTAAGTCTGTCCCTCTGCACTGTCTGAAACAGCAACCCCAGCATGACAAAAGCATTTTGGTAAACCCTTGTGTTGGATCACAATGTAAGATGTCATTATAATGTACTCCCAATCATGGACAATGTACAGATAGCACTACAGCACTTTTCAATAAATAGCACTTACACAACAAATCTGTCTCTGGGTAATGTGACATATCAACTGCGAAGTAGATAATTGAAATGTCCCTACTGTCAAATAACGTAGCTTGTTAATACAACTGTCCAGATGTTATGTAGTTAGAGAAATCTGCACAGTGACCATGATTGCATCATACTCTGCCCATCCTGAGGGACATATCTGATGAAGTGAGAAACCATAGACCACCATGCTGTGTTGGACAGAAGAATGCTTCCTCAGGGGATAACTAAGTCATCAAATAGTGCCCGCTAAATGTTGTCAACGTGCAAAAATAACACAATAAACATGCCACACTAATCTAAGTAAATACACAAAAAAACCTGCACAAATGAAGGTGTCTGAGTTAACGTACAAATAGGTAATCATGCTGAACTGTGTCACAAATGATGTATGAGGGTCATGAAGACAAGAATACAAGATTGCCAATGAGAACTCATCTTAAAAGGGTGTGCATGATCATCACACTGCAGTCAGACCTAAAACTGTTTCCCCAATATCAAGTCTGGAAGCACTGTTAGTGACTTTGAAAACACACTTATCAACAGAAACACATTGTCATCCATATTAACTGTGATTGGTGGTTGCAACAAAGGGTAGACACTTTGCAAGGTAGCTCTGGGTTAGCTGCCAATCATACAGCTCAGTTGGGATTTGTGTGTAGCATTGGACACAGATATTATAGTACAAAAGAGATGTACACGGAATCCAAACCCACGATCAAGTACCATTCAACACATACTATTAAGGGGTAACCAAATATTTATTAAAAGCTAACCATAGATGAGGAAACTGGGGGAAAAATCTTACCTACCCTATTCTACCCTGACTACTCATTACCCACAACTGTCCCTAACTAACCTAAGCTACACTTACTTATCACATGTAACGAAAAGTTCTAATCATCTACCCCCCACCCCCCTTATGAGATGGGACACATTGAGGACAACACATACTAACCTAAACACATACTATACTATCCTAAACAAATATATATTTTTGTGGTAAAATTTGTTTTTATGTTTTGTGCTTTTTTTTTTTTTACACACAAGAACCCCAACATAGCCCCCCAACCCACACATGTAATAAGTAAAAAAAGAAACAAGCAGGACCCCCTACACCCCACCCACTAACACTGACTAAACTAACAGACTATACTAACCTAACACTAAGCCCCCTAAGCCCACTAAGTATAAGAACAAGGAAAGAGGAGGGAGGGGAGGGTATCATGTCCATCTATTCAACTGTCTAGAGGTTGGTCCTCCGGAGGGTCCTCTTGATATCCTTGACCCGCCGTTTAATGTGCTGCACGTCCCGGCTCAGGTGGCTCACCTTGCGCAGCACTTTGACCATCTTGTTTTCAAGTCTGTTGAAGGCTGCAGGGTCAACAGCTGGAGCAGTGGCAGTCTGAGTACCGGTGGAGGAGGTCTGTGTGGGCTGTCCTGCACCGGTGGCAGTGCTGGGGCCAGGAAGTCCAGCAGATGTAGATTGAACAGAGGCAGCTGTGGGTGGGGCCATCTGGCTCTCATTGGTGGTTGCTCTGTGTTAGCTGTGGTGGGCACAGTAGGCCCAACCTGTGGGAAGGCTCGCCATGCCCTGGAGGCACGTTCATGGCGATATCGCCGGGCCATCCTCCGGAACCCCGACTCCACCAGCAGGATGTGCTGGTATCGCATTACCCGACGCTGAAATTCACGGACCTGGTCTGGAGTCATGTTAGCTGCTGTGAAGACAAATGCAGATATGCCACATTAGTAATTGCATTGTGTGAAACAGCACAGCAGGTTAATCAGACAATACATCTACTGTACTTCTAACAGCTCATATCATGATACAGAGCATCGAATGTCCCTGAGGAAGTACATGGCAGGCCAGACAACAAAGTTCACATCACACAAAGCACATTCATAACCCACAAGATGGGTAACAACTGGCCTTGACTTGCAATCTGACTTCTGACAGTTAACATCTAAGAATCATGCTGCATATCCTCCACCAAGAGCTGGGCTACAAATGTCAGTGTACGGAAAGCAAAACTAAAGCCACATGGTCTGCAAGTTGTAACTGTACTTTCCAGTATGGTACCAAGTGCCAAACCTGAGTGTGTATACTACTATGCAACCAAACCATCACTTATTCACAGGTGTGTGTAACATACTGGTAGCATCAATACTAGGTACCCCATTCACAAACCCATGGCGTTGTTTGAGGGGGGCTGTGGATATACAACCATAATTTGCCAACAACATGTACACCGAGGAGTGTATAGGCTAATCCACACATGTTTGTCTCTACAGACACACCACAGGTAAGGTCTATCTACAATTAGGAGTCAGCAAAACCTAGAGTACTCATAGGGTCAGGAAAATCAGAACTTAGTACACAACATATACTTCCAGTGAGGCCTGACTTACATCAGACACAGAGTTGCTAGAACACCCATGATCATTAATTGCATGCACACCTAGGCCATTCCACAGACTTGACGCACTACATGTGGAAGTACATGATGCTAGGAGGTTCTACCTACTGTTTCAAAATTACGTAGGTAAATAGTGAAGCAGATGTCTATTAGGAAGCTATTAGCTCCACCAATCTTTGAGAATGTGGGTCTGACAGGCTGACTTAATAGGGGCTGACTTCCACTGCGACTCTTGGTGATACAAGTGTCAGACACATGACTATCCCCTGTACTCACAGTGGGGCCTACAGGGATGTCCTACAATCCCTACATGATACCATTGGAGACGCATTGGCAAACTCAAAACATGTGAAAACTGCATTCCCACTCATGGAACAAGTGAAAAACTTGCCCACAGCATCACACCTTGCTATGCGTCCAACTCACACGAGTCCATAACCAGCAAACACAACACATAACAGACATATCAACACTTACTGTAGTGGTCGGGGTCCTCAAATGTCGCCACCTCTCCCACAGTGTGGAGCGCCGGTCCACCTGTAAGGTATGGAAGGAAGAAATGTGCTCAAAATCTGTGCACAGTGCAACATTTTCAGTATCATTTACAATGTGTAGGCTGAATAAGTAAATGGCAGCCATTCAGACATGATGGTACTGCATCTGATATTTCACGGCCAACTTGTACATTGCATGGGTCTCCTGTGACAGTTACACACATATCTGCACACATACATTGGCCCTAACTATCATGTGGCTGCAAACTTGCCCCATAATTGGTGAGCACTAAAAAATATGGAGTGTAATCGTCTCATCATGTGCATCCAAGAGAAACATCCAACGCCAGGTTACTTGAGGACTGCATTACCAGTCAAACATGCCTTGTGGCCATGACACATTTAGTGCACATATGCCCAATGTACAGAGGGAGGGGCAGGGACTCCTGTAAGCCATCCTGTTGTTACAGTATAGTTAATTGATGTGGCCCAGCTATGGTGATTTGCACCAACCATGGAGATGTAAAGCCATGTGCATACACTTGGACTGCCATCCATATTTGGATTGTGACTCTACCGATTCCAACAAACATCTTACGATGTTAGCTGAGGGCAACTTACACCTTTACACGATGTATTCAATTCATGAACTGACATTTATCCTAAAAGATTAAGAAACACAATAATCCCACACATTCATAGTACTTCTGTGAACGCTTTTCTTCCACACTCACCAGACTCACATGAGACCAATGTTTGAGCCACTTTGCTATTATAAATTGTCGTGAAGGCAGCACTCTTTTTCAACATCATGTAGTGATTCTAAAGTCAGTCTAGCAATTGTGTCAACATAGTTGGCCTAAATGTTGATACATCTGTACTTCTCTGTCAATAATACCCTATATAGACATGATTGGCTCCTATTTTGTTAGCTGTGCTGACAGAAAGGCCGCACCAATTTCCTTCATGGTAAAGTTATCTGTAAGTTTGCAGAGCACGTGCTACCTGATAGCTAGCAATTGTGATCCTTGCCATAGTGCATCAATGATACCCTTATATGTCCCCAAAATTACACACAGTCATCAAGTTAGCAGGCAGACATTGCACTAATCCACTGATGTCACTACAGAGTATTTAATTGTGCACAATAACAATAGTTGTACTCACCAACAGTGCCACCAATCATGATTCCCAGGTGGTCCAAGAGATCCTGCTCCCTGGTGATGAGGTCAGCCCACCGGTGCTTCAGCTGTTGGTCACTCCTCTGGCTGGCATACACACGCTGCAGGCGATGCAGCACCTTTCCCCACCAAATTCTGCGCGCCTCTGTCGAGTACCCCTGCATGACCCTGCCCCCTGCCTGGATCATGAGTGGCAAGAAATGTGTCACCGGCCAGATGAAGCCCCCCAACTCCTCTTCCCCCATCCTGCCAAGACGTGGCCTACCAGACATACTTATAATTGAAGAGAAGAAATAGAAAGGGGAAATGGGTGAAAGTAGGGGTAAAAAGACAGAAAAAAAAGTAAACCTAAACACTAAAAGAGCCCAACTATCCCCAAATTAACACTACCCACAACAGACTCCCACAAACAATAAATCGACAAGATAAATGGACAAATGTAGACAAAACACAGTACTACAGTATACATAACAACATTTATTTCACAAAAGGACTTTAAAGATAGCTCACAGGACAAATACAGCACAAAATCCCTGGACAACACTGTCTACACAGCCACACAGTCTAGAAGGATCATGGACTGCAAAGTGAAAGTGAAAGTACACCCACTGTACATGATCTATAAACAAGATATCATATTACATCACTTCCTGAATGAAAAGTCCCGCCTTTTTTCGCGTTATGTGTCATTTTTTGTTGCACAAAACTGTATTTGCGTCATTTTTTTTGACGCACAGATGTGAATATTAACCCGTATCCACATAATGATACATGGACTGTACAAATATCTGGATGTGGGCTAAATTTCACTCCTGTGCGTAAAAAAAAATGAAACAAATACAGTTTTGTGCAAAAAAAAATGACGCACACCGCTAGGGACGTGAAAATTACAGTGCATTAACTGGTTTGGGGCATTTTTACTTGTTTTTTGGTTATTTTACATTTGGAACACATCAGAGATTGGCTAATTGAAGACAGTATGGTGTTGATGGTGTATGTTCTCATGTGTGACATCATACTGCAGCGGAACATCATCCACTACACCCTTCACAGTATGTTTACAGTTGGCTGATGTCATAGATGGTCATAAGTGTGGCCTACATATATGTGTGGCACAAATTGTGCATGTTTTCCATAAGGAGAGGATAGCAATGTGACGCACATATGTACAATACCTAATTGCCTTTGGCTCAAGGTGTGTGCTTTGACAACTAATTTGTTGGTTGACCAGGTGTGTGTGTACATCACATGAAGCATTATTGTACATTTGGTTGTATGAATGTGACATCCATGTGTCCAACCCTAAGATGCAAGTAAAAATTGGAATGAGCAAGGGCATGTGTCAGTCATACATGTAACAACACCCGCAAAGTATACTTCCAAGTTTTAGGGTGACGTCGACACGACATGTGATATAGCATGCACCAGATGGATGGCAGACACATGTTCATGTCAAAGGTCCACAATTTCTACATCCTATGTCCTAGAGTATTGGTAAGAGCTTCCTAGGCACTACTTGATGAATCCCACAGTGAGCCATACACATGCATTGAGGAAGTGGGTACCATGTTGGTTGCACAGACAGACAAGGGTCAATCTCATATGTATGATGACACCACAGTTGAGGCCGTAGAAGTAAGCCCCAACTATCAAGTGGCTGTGGTGGACCAGCATACAGACAGCACGTGTCCACATATTTCCAGTGATCATTTGCACATAGGTGTCTTGTTCATGTGTGTGGTCCAATGATAATCCTGTAGATTTTTTGGGATGTAATTTGTCAGAGTTCGGACCAGGACTCATCATGAGTCAGTGGCAGCTATTCCTGTAACTACTGAGTATCCTTTGTTGATCAGTGTGAGTAAAGTAGATGTGGACATGTGAACCAACATGTGGATGGTCCCACCCTGTCACTAAAGACGTGTAATGAGACAGTCAACAGGGCAACCTTGGTGTGCTGAGTGAGATAATGTCTCAATTGTCATGTTCCGGCAGGTGTCATTATAACATTTGTACACAGGTTGGTCTCTGCACTTCCCACTGCATCTGGGAACATCATAGCCTCTGTGCTGTTTATTCTCGCAGCTATTCACCACACACGGCCCATCACTATGTTGTGCGCACTGTGATGCTGTGTGTGAACTGTCATGGTTCTGACATTTGTGTATTATTCATGTACATTATCAGAGGTTGCTGGTTGTGCTGAAAGCCCCGTACCCAAGCCCTGCCTATGACCCTGGGACACTGTCACACTTTGTCATTCATGCATAAATGCAACCCAGAAAAGGGATGGGCCATGAATTTTGCATTTCCAAGAGGATTTAACTCAAATGGTACAGTTAAAAGGCAGATGATGCTATACAATGTATTTGTTTATGCATGGTAGAAGCCCATGCCCACTGCCCCCTGATGAATGGCAGGTTTGCTAACGCAAGTGTGGTACATAGGTAGACACAGGGATACTTTAGTGTGACGCACAGACAGTTGCCAGTCAGGCTGACAGAATGCAAGATGATTCAGGAGCCAGCTACTGGACAAGTTACATAATCGGTGGTCTGACTGGGACAAACTAGACAGTTGACATGTCAATCTGTGTATGTCCTGTGTTTTTGAAGGTGACAAATGAACCCAAGGGCTGTGTTACACGGCTTAATTACTATCAATGGTTGACGATGTATTTGACATAATTGCAACTCCTATGCTGTTCCAGGCATCATTAGGGGCAGTGAGTTTTGTGATGGGTGGTGTGCATGGAGGTGGTCACAGGTGTGGGCTGCATCTGTTTTTCACCAGTCCTGTAGGTGAGACTTGCATTCTAAGGGCCAACAGACATTTTCACAAGGGGAAGCAATCTACATGTGCTAACAGGGCTTTGAAACTAGAAGACAGTGTATAAATTGACCTGACTTCCTTGCAGTCAGATGTTCTTTGACAATGGCATACCTTAGGAAAGGGTGTAGCACACTGGGTTGCTAATGTTGGTCTGTGTTTGTAGAGGAGGTATTATCAGGGTACACATCTTAGTATTCCAGGGACCTCTTCCGACATGTGGGTTGTGACCAGGTGCATGGGTGTGTCAGGAGTTAGGAAATGGCCTGACATGTTCATGGAATGTCATGTGCGCAATGCATGTCATATGTGTGGCACTTGTGCTGTCTATGTTCTGCTTCTATGGAACTCTAGTCACAGATATTCCTTGCAAATATTGGATGCAGTTGGACTAACTGCTGTCAAGGGTCTTGTCAGACATTCCTGTTAGTGATGCCAAAGCACATTGACTGCCTCATGTATGAGGCCTGTTTTCCCCTTATTGAGTGATGGTGTCATAGTTGTGTGCCATATGCTGCGTTGGACCTTGCTTTCAACATGTATGTGTGAAATAGTTGTGGTCCTCTGCTATAGGCCTTCAAAGGAGATATATACATGATATATGTCATTAAGAGTGTGTGTGTATGTGACCATTGTATGTTAGGCATCACATAAGCTCTGGGATGTTCCGTGTCCTACTCAGTATCTCAGCAATGCTCCATGAGGCAACACTCTTATTCTGATAAGTAGAGATGAAGGTGTGTAAAAAGGAATAGCCAGACCATGTTATGGTGATTATAATAGGTGTTTATTTACATTAGTTAACTAAAGTGGTGAAGGTGATCATATTCAGAAGAAATTATTTACAATCTGTTGCCACCTGCGTATACCAGCAGCTGTGTTCTGTAATTCCCCCACCTGTTGCAGGCCATCATCCTCCTCTTCAGGCATGTGTGGCTCTGGTTCCAGGAGGGGAATGTTTCTTTGATACAAATGTTGTGCAATATTGCACATGTGAGGATGATCCTACAGACCATCTCCGGGGAATATAGGAGGCTATCACCAGTGATGTAGAGGCAGCGGAACCTTGACTTGAGGATGCCGAAGGTCCTCTCGACAATGCTGCGTGTCCTCCTATGGACCTCGTTGTATGCACGCTCTGCAGCTGTACTCGGGTTGTCAAATGGTGTCATAATCCATGGCTGGATGCCATACCCCTGATCAGCTAAAAGAGAAAATGAATGGGATCATGTTAATGTAGATGGCACTATTGAAAAGGCCTTTAATGGCAGTAGTTGTCTTGTGTTGTCTGTGACTCTTTTGTGTACTAATGTGACATCCTATGCTTGTAGGCTATACCATCTGCATTGTGTTGTTTCCTTGGCTGAACAAGTGTTTGTCTGCTAAAGGTTTGTCAGCAGTATGTTTTGGGATTTTCAGTACAGTGTGCCCTCCCTAGCATTGTGACTTGTGATACAGGTGTCCGTGTGTCTTCACTGGGGGTGAGATGATAGTTCCATGCATAGTTAAAATTGAAAGTGCTGTTAACACGTTCATATGAAAGTACCCTGGACATCCCATACCTTTAGACTTATGCAATGTATTAATGTAAAGGTCATTGGGACACTTACAATTTGCAAGGTGACATTTAGGCAGCCATACTCATTGACGTCTTCACATTAGGCTGTACAGTAAATTCCGATGTGTGACAGGTTCAATGGTGACTTAAGAAACATGGCTAGCGATGTCACGACCTCAGTGTGTTCCTTTTGACATGTTGCTGTTGTGGTGTATGTGTTGTGTGTCCTAGAGGGTTGCTGTGCAGTGTATATATAGGTAGGTTTTTGTACTTACCAACAAGTAGTCCATTGCCATACTGTCCATCCTGGAAGTGTTGATTGATGGTGCAGTGACGGGAGATGTATGAGTCATGTACACTCCCAGGATATTGAGCCACGATGTTGGTGATCAATCCTTGGTGAACGACTATGGCCTGCACGTTGATGGAATGTGTGTGCTTTCTGTTGCGGTAGAGGTGTTCAGTTTCAGCAGGTGGCACAAGGCGTACATGTGTGCAGTCGATTGCATCAAGGACGTGTGGGAAGCCACTAATGAGGTAGAACCCCTGTTTAGTTTCCTGCTGCTTCTGCAGTGTGTTAGGGAAGCAGATGTGGCGGGGTGTCAGTCGAATGATGGCATCCAGTACTTTGGGCAAAAAGGCGGAGAATGATGGTTGTGATATTCCGCCAAACAGGGCATCAGTTGTTCGAAAAGAGCCACTTGCCAGCATATGAAGTACGGCAAGCAGCTTTGTTTGGGATGGTGCATGGTGTCACCAAAGTGGGGGCCAACTGCTGTTCAATGTTTCGCAGCAGCTGCTGAATGGCCTGCCAGTTCAACCGGTACCTCTGTATGATGTCGTGTTCCCTGAGGCCCTGAAGGGTTGTTCTTTGGCGGAGTATCCTCTCCTGCCTTCTGCGCTGCCTTTGGGGTCCCTGCTGGTGTTTTTGTAGCTGCTGTTGTTGTTGCTGGGCTCTGCGTCTGCGTGCATGCTGGATTAGAATCACCTCCATGTCTCCCTGTTGCTGCTCTGCTGCTCTGCTGTTTGTTCTGTGTGTTCTGATTAAATACAGGTGTGTTTGTCCTATTTTAACGCCTGCCCTGACCCAGGTGTTAATTTTTGACGCAAATCGGGCTGGGCGTAATTTTCTGGCTCCGCCTCCCGGCCGTGCGTCATTTTTGCCCAAAAGCATAAATACGACGCACTTTAAGCCATTTTTTGGACGGGAACGCCTACCTTGCATATAATTAACGCAAGACAGGTTGCCACATCCAAAAAATGACGCACCAAGTGGAATTTTGTCGTACACGGGCTCGGGCGTCATAGTTTAAATACGGGGCAACGTTTGCGCTGATTGTGCGTCAAAAATGTTGACGCACAATTGGCGCAGACGGAGTATAAATATGCCCCCTAGTGTCTCCTGAACAACACATCATTGGACAACAGTACAAGATTATTGATGTCCATAACTCCACTAAGTTTCTTCCCTTAGCTATAATTCAGTTTAGTTGGGGTGGGGTTACTGGCCCTAAGCAGGTGGTAGTATCACCTAGCTTACTAGTAGACTGTCTCTTAGGTAATGACCTAGAGGCCTCAGGTTGGGCTGAGATAGAGTTTAATACCCATGCAGCCATGCTGGGTATCCCTGAGGAATTGCTTCCTCTCATTTCAGCTGAAATGAAAAAGCAAAGGAGAGAAAAAGGCCTGAAAACTCAGGATCCTTCTCCAACAACAGGTAAAAAGGGCATAAAAGTATTCCCTACCCACCCTGCCATTCAGGATACCGTTCCTGTGGTGGGAGAAACCTCTCCTGGGGTGACACCTGTACCAAAGGAACCATCAGCTAGCACAGCTGAACTCCCTGAGGTAGAAGTACCTCTCTGTGAGATAACTAATATTGGTGAGAATAAGTGCACCACTTTAGTTAACATGGTGCATCCCTCCAACCCTCCCAGAGAAACTTTAGTGCAGCAACCCTGCACTGCCTCACAACACTTAGGACAGCAGCCCTTCCCTAGTGTGGAGCTCATAGGACAGTACCCCTGCCCTGCTCCAACTCAAGAGAAACAGCATCCCTGTTCTCTCTTATAGCCACATGGACAAAGTTTTTGCCCAGCTATGGCTTTATTGAGACAGCATCCCTGCCTGGCATTCTCATCACTTGATATAGGTACAGTGGACAACTCCCACTGCTCTAAACTTAAACATAGTAATAGGAACTCTGAGAATATAACGTCACATTGTTGGCTAGCTAAAAAACTTCAAACAAGGTGGTTTACATCCCCACAGGGAAGTAACCATATAGTGGATGATAAAGGGAGTAATCAAGCTATTGCAGAGCTACTCTCTACTTATCACCACTTAGACAATAAAGACTCAACTGGCCAAGGTTAGTCTTATTGTCCTTCGTTTGGGGGGGTTGTGTAGGAAGGTAGCCTCTTTCTAGCCTTGTTACCCCCACTTTTAGCCTGTTTGTGAATATATGTCAGGGTGTTTTTACTGTCTCACTGGGATCCTGCTAGCCAGGGCCCAGTGCTCATAGTGAAAACCCTATGTTGTCAGTGTGTTTGATAGGTGTCACTGGAATCCTGCTAGTCAGGACCCCAGTGCTCATAAGTTTGTGGCCTAAATGTGTTCCCTGTGTGGTGCCTAACTGTATCACTGAGGTTCTGCTAACCAGAACCTCAGTGTTTATGCTCTCTCTGCTTTTAAAATTGTCACTGCAGGCTAGTGACTAATTTTACCAATTCTCATTGGCACACTGAAACACCCTTATAATTCCCTTGTACATGGTACCTAGGTACCAAGGGTATTGGGGTTCCAGGAGATCCCTATGGGCTGCAGCATTTCTTTTGCCACACATAGAGAGCTCAGACAATTCTTAACAGGACTGCCACTGCAGCCTGAGTGAAATAACGTCCATGTTATTTCACAGCCATTTTCACTGCACAGAAGTAACTTATAAGTCACCTATATGTCTAACCCTCACTTGGTGAAGGTTAGATGCCAAGTTACTTAGTGTGTGGGCACCCTGGCACTAGCCAAGGTGCCCCCACATTGTTCAGGGCAAATTCTCCGGACTTTGTGATTGCGGGGACAACATTACACACGTGCACTACATGTAGGTCACTACCTATATGTAGTGTCACAATGGTAACTCCGAACATGGCCATGTAACATGTCTAGGATCATGGAATTGTCACCCCAACCCCAGCGACCCTCTACAACCTCCCATAGGTCTGGGGTCCATTCGTGATTCGCATTCCACTTTTGGAGTATATGGTTTGTGTTGCCCCTAGACCTATGTCTATCTATTGCATCCTATTGTGATTCTACATTGTTTGCACTACTTTTCTTACTGTTACTTACCTGTTTTGGGTTTGTGTACATATAATTTGTGTATAATACTTACCTCCTAAGTGCAGGTATCCTCTGAAATACTTTTGGCATATTGGCACTATAATAAAGTACCTTTATTTTTGGTAACTCGGAGTGCTGTGTTTTCTTATGATATTGTGCTATATGATATAAGTGGTATAGTAGGAGCTTTGCATGTCTCCTAGTTCAGCCTAAGCTGCTTTGCCATAGCTACTTCTTACAGCCTAAGCTGCTAGAAACACCTCTATTCTACTAATAAGGGATAACTGGACCTGGCACAAGATGTAAATACCACAAGGTACCCACTATAAACCAGGCCAGCCTCCTACAATTATTTATGATTAGGAGTCACAGGGCCAATGTCTTATTTTTTTACCTACACATACCTCACATAAGAAACACTAGGGCCCATATTTATACTTTTTGACGCAAAACTGCACCAATGCAGTTTTGCGTCAAAAAAATTAGCGCCGGCTAACGCCATTCTGAAGCGCCATGCGGGCGCCGGATTTATTGAATGACGTTAGCCGGCGTTAGCCGCCGGCGCTGTCTGGTGAGCGTTAAAAAAAACGACGTACACCAGGCAGCGCCGGCGTAGGGGGAAAATGGCGTATGGGTGTCCACAAATGGTGCAAGTCAGGCTGAGGCAAAAAAATCGCCTCAACCTGATATGCGCTATTTTTTTTCACTCCCAACCCCCATTGAAATGACTCCTGTCTTAGCAAAGACAGGAGTCATGCCCCCTTGCCCAATGGCCATGCCCAGGGGACTTCTGTCCCCTGGGCATGGTCATTGGGCATAGTGGCATGTAGGGGGGCACAAATCAGGCCCCCCTATGCTACAAAAAAAATTAAAAAAAAATACCTGAACTTACCTTAATGTCCCTGGGGTGGGTCCCTCCATCCTTGGGTGTCCTCCTGGGGTGGGCAAGGGTGGCAGGGGGTGTCCCTGGGGGCAGGGGAGGGCACCTCTGGGCTCATTCTGAGCCCACAGGTCCCTTAACGCCTGCCCTGACCCAGGCGTTAAAATCCGGCGCTAATGCAGGTTTTTTAGACCCGCCCACTCCCAGGCGTGATTTTTGCCCGGGAGTATAAATCCCACGCACATGCCTCGGAGTCGATTTTTTAGACGGGAACGCCTACCTTGCATATCATTAACGCAAAGTAGGTGTCCACGCTAAAAAATGACGCAAACTCCATGGACTTTGGCGCTAGACGCGTCTAACGCCAAAGTATAAATATGGAGTTAGTTTAGCGTCGAAATTGCGTAAAAAAAAACGACGCAATTTCGGCGCAAACGGAGTATAAATATGCCCCTAAATATCTGGTAGAAAAGATTTAAGGCAGAATAAAACCATGTTAAAAAACAATGATTTAATTTTTTTAAGGCTTTTCTAGTACCTAAATAGACATATTTAGTGGAAAAATAAAATGGATTACCTCTTATTCTGATGAGTAAGGCATTATGCACTATGGAGTACAAGTTGTGGTGCTAAATAATTGGAGACATGCTAGCCATTCTTCAAGTACATTGCTACTGTCTGCAGTTTGGGCAGCTGTAGCTGACAATAATCTATCTTGAATTCCTATGGCTCTGCTCTTCCCCATGTGCCTTTCACTTAATTTAGTTTCTACCCTGACTCAAAAAAGGCAGATAAATAAATAAGATACGTCACACGTCATGTATATAAAATGCAGATATATTTATCCTGTCTGCCTGTAGATGGGGGAAAATGATGCACTGCACCACAGGGGAAGGAATGTGCTGTATAGATTGCATTTGGCACGTTCATCACAGAGTATCCCATACACCAAACTTAAAAATCAAATTGGGCACCTAATAGTCCCACTTTACTCACTGGTCTCACCCACCATCACAAATTCTTTCCAACAAATTGATTCAATGGGCAGTAAGGAAAGATAGAAACTTGACTTATTCTACTGCAGAGTAAGGCAGATGGACTAGAAAAGTACGTAGAGCTTTTGCTGTAAAAGAATAGAAGGGTGTCACTGACATCTCTACAGAAGAAGAACTCCCACCTTTATTCATCCAAGCAATTATTCAATTTTCCTTTCATTCTTCCCCTATCTACACCAAAGCCACCATGATTTTAGCTTTACTTTCTCTCATCCAGTCTTTCACTCGAATTCCCAATACTTTATGCATCCATTCAGTACAAACAATATCCACCCTTACATTCAATCATCCTTTCACCTATTCAATCATTTAACAAATATCAGTGCTCACCCATGCATCGTTTTCCATCCACCCACACATCCTTTTCTTCTACTCTTCTCACCTATCCTTTCTTTTAACCTTCAGTTCTTTCACGTTTCCATGAAGCCATCATTTTTAACGTACATTATGAGTTGCAGATAGAAAAGGCCATAATTAATCCAACCAACAATGTAGATGTAATGTGGGAGTTCATGGATCCGATCATGACAATGCCCTTCTAGCTAGTGAGTAAGAGTGATAGTCAATAAGCAAGCAATGTGACTTACAAGTGTCCGTCCCTGCTGCCACATCTCCCCCTGTGCCATCTGTTCCTGCAGCAGTTCAATTTGCAAAAAAAAGCAAAAAAATAAAATAAAACAGATGATGGACGGAATGCAGAGCATATAAAACATTCACCCCCAGTCACAAAGATCTGGGTTTATTCCCTTGTTTTTTTGCTCACCACACCACCCCAGTTTGGACCCAATCATATGCAATTCAGTCTTGACCCTGTTCCTCATGGGAACAGTCCAGCCCAAAATACCATGCCAGGTCCTCCCTGGACCGGAAACAAACATCCTAGGACCGGTTTCAGGGTATCACCCTTCATCAGCTAGGCTAGCTTGAATCCAGTGGCGCAGTGAGCACGGGACCAACATCTGGGCATACCCTTTCCACTTGGGGTGATAAATGCAAAAAAAAAAAAAAAAAAAAAAGATGATGGACGGAATGCAGAGCAAATCAAACATTCACCCCCAGTCACAAAGATCTGGGTTTAATCCATCGTTTTTTTGCTCACCACACCACCCCAGTTTGGACCAAGCCATATGCAAATCAGTCCGTCCATCATCTGTTTTTTTTGCATTTGTGGCCCCAAGTGGGAAGGGTGTGCCCAGACGTGGGTCCCGTGCTTGCTATGCCACCAGATTCAAGCTAGCTTGGCTGATGAAGGGTGATACCCTGAAACCGGTCCCAGGATGCTTGTTTCTGGTCCAGCGAAGACCTGGCCTGGCAGCTCGGGCTGGAGTGTTCCCATGGGAAACAGGGTCAAGACTGATTTGCATACGGCTGGGTCTAAACTGGAATGGCATGGCAAGCAAAAAAACTGATGGATTAAACACAGATCTGTGACTGGGGTTGAATGTTTGATTTGTTCTGCATTCCGTCCATCATCTGTTGTTTTTGCAGCAGTTCAATTTGAGCCAGCTCCACTGGTTAGTGTGGCTATAAAAAAACAGTTCACAGTTTTTAGATGCCTGGTCCCATTCTTAATGTTTTAGACTAAAAACAAATGCAACCACAATTGTTACAGTTTGGTTAGCACTGAAGTATCCTCTGTCAAAAATATCCCTCTGTGCATTTAGTTACAATGTTAGAAAAGCCAGGTAGTAAAGCCAATGAAAGGTTTTGCGTAATAGAGGGGTGGGCTATAGCCTATGATAGGGGAGTTAGAAAAAAGGGAGACAGTATAAAAAAGTAAACAGCAAAAAGTAGTATAAAAGTGATAAGCGCTAAAAGTTAGGGAACAACTGGGATCAGCAGAGCCATCAAAATGAGCACTGGTTGTCGGCTCCTCCCCAGCTCCTGCTGAACCCACCTGTGAAGTTCCCCTCTTCTTGACCTTGGGTGCTGATGTAGGATGTAGGATCAGAAAGAAGATAAAAAAGATACATTAGTGGTACTGTTAATCTTACAAAATGATTATAATAACAAGAAAATGCAATAACATTGTAGTTAAATCAGATAGACTATGGTACGATACTAGTATGATCAACTATTGTTGAGTGGCCTATACTCTTATAATCCCTATTCCAAATGTAATAACAAAAACTACATTTGGAACTAATGCATTGCATTTTCAATTAATTGATCTTTCATTCTATTCTCATTTCTCAATCCCCTTGATGGACCAACTCAGTCTCCCTTTTTTGCAATGCATGCATACTTGCATCACTGTGAAATTGCTTGGGAACAGATGAGCTGCATAAAGTCTCAGAGAACACCAAGGGGGTCATTCTGACTTTGGCGGGCGGCGGAGGCCGCCCGCCAAAGTCCCGCCGGCAGAATACCGCTGCGCGGTCAAAAGACCGCCGTGGTAATTCTGAGTTTCCCGCTGGGCTGGCGGGCGATCGCCAGAACGCCGCCCGCCAGCCCAGCGGGAAACCCCCTTCCATGAGGATGCCGGCTCCGAATGGAGCCGGCGGAGTGGAAGGGGTGCGACGGGTGCAGTTGCACCCGTCGCGATTTTCAGTGTCTGCATGGCAGACACTGAAAATCTTGGTGGGGCCCTGTTAGGGGGCCCCTGCAGTGCCCATGCCACTGGCATGGGCATTGCAGGGGCCCCCAGGGGCCTCATGACACCCGTTACCGCCAGCCAGGTTCTGGTGGTCAAAACCGCCAGAACCAGGCTGGCGGTAAGGGGGTCGGAATCCCCATGGCGGCGCTGCTTGCAGCGCCGCCATGGAGGATTTCCCTTGGGCAGCGGGAAACCGGCGGTACACCGCCGGTTTCCCGTATCTGACCGCGGCTGTACCGCCGCGGTCAGAATGCCCATGGGAGCACCGCCAGCCTGTTGGCGGTGCTACCGCGGTCGTTGGCCCTGGCGGTAGTCTACCGCCAGGGTCAGAATGACCCCCCAAGTCACTGATCGCACTCCTTCACTATGGAGACAGGAGGACAGAGGAGTCTGCATTGCAATGGCTTTGTAAATAATCAGCCAAATTGACTCCCTATCTACAAGTACGATGATGTAGTTTCAAGCACCGGCCTAGCCCTAACGTTATAACATAAGAAATAATATTCTTAATGTAAACACTTTGCAGCATTCCGCATAGTGTGACTCCGCACATTCCATCCAGGCCTAGTAATCTCCAATGAAATCACATTAACGCAACGTCGTCTCTCGCTGGATTTGAGGCCCACTGCTTTCAAGGTACTGCCAATGGATAAAATGGATCCATAGCAGTAGGCCCTCCTACAGAGCCCAAAAGTGTCCCTGAAACCATTCCTGAGCCTGACCCTAACTTTGTTCAATCTACTCCTGTTTTGCAGCCTCTCTGACAACACCCGCACATAAAATGAAAAGGAAGGGTTCACAAACGGGGGTCCCTATATTTTGAACTTCTTTAGTAGGGGAGCTAACTAAAAATCCTACCCTTGCAAGAGCAGAGAGGCCAGGTAGAACCTGTTGGTTTAAGGATTATTGAAAAAAGTTCAAGAACTACAACCAATCTTGGAACACCTGTTGCAATTTGAATCCCAGCTCATTGTGGTCGGGAAGCATTTGTTTTTGATCATAGTCCTTTGAGAGAGCAAGAGCAGTCAGCCTCAGTGAGCCAAGCCTGCCATCCATCTTTAGTGCCCCCTTCTCATAGGCCATCCACCTTTACTTTGAGGAAGTCTAAGATCCAAGGGGTGCTTAGGGAATAGACTTTCAATAAGAATAGCTGCTGGCCAGTAAGGCTAGATGCTTCTATCAACCCTGAGCCCCCCACTCAAGGAGGTTGAAAGCCAAGCCCAAATGTGACTTTGGAGTCTGGATGCACAGGGCTCCATCAACTGGCTTCATTGCCCAGTGATCTAGATTATCGTCTGGGTCTCAATACCATGTTCACTCCTAGTAAGGAAACCATCCACCTTCCTCTCACTGCTTGCCCTTTTGTTTTAGTTCTTGCTGGCATTCTACCTTTGCGAATGGCTGCAGAGGAATCTTCTGATGATCTTCATAATGAAGTTCTGCATTGGCTATGTAATCATAGGGGTATTAAGATGTCTAAATGTGACAACATCTTAATGGTGAGGAGAGTGGGTTGGATTGGTCATTCACAAAAAGATATTCAAGACACCTGCATAAATATCAAATTTAGCAATGCTAATTCACCCAGAAACCTGTTGATATACTCCAGAAGCTGGGCCATCTTAGCCAGTCTGACTTTATGTTACTTTTACAAACCTTACAAGCTTTTTGCCCAGTCAGGAATTCAACAACCCAATGCACACCTGAATACAATGCATTCTGTCTTAAATTTGTTCTTCAGTTCTCACACCCCACTTGCAACCTAGAACCTCTATGAGGTTTTGACAAATGTAAGTGCTTTTGACTGACTTTCATTTGACTCTGGTTTATTTGAGCTTAAGGATTACACCCTGTTCTTTACTGTTCCCTCCATGCTTGCAACTCCTGTTTAAGACTTCCACTTTTCTTTGTCATTAGTTTGTTGGAATGTTGCAAGGCTGGGACTCAAGCTACAGAAGGCAGATTTGATATCCTTTATTGGAAATTATGAGATTAGTCTTTTTCAGGAAACGTGGGTACTCAAGAATGGCTTGTCTGCTACTATGTTCCAGCTATCCAATGCTGTGCTGGGTGAGCAAATGGTGGGTCTTTCTATTAGGGTTGAAGCCTCGCTATGGCTGGGAGATTCTTCTGGTGCAACATGCTTTTTAGTGTATTTTTATGAGGGAGGGCATTTGAATTTCTATCTCGCCAATTTTTACACTAACAATTTTAGTAACCCAGAAAACATGTCTATGCACTTAGTTAACTTTGTAATGAACTTGAAACTTGACCTTCACTCCTCCGTATTAAATTGTATGATTTGTGGTGATTTTAAAGCAAAGTGTGTCTCAAATCTTCTTGAGGAAGGAACTGATGCTCCATTTGTTTTGGCTATAAGACACAAGTGGAAGGAGGAAAAGCTGGACAGGTATCTCACCACACATGATCTGGTTAATTTACTGGAATATTTGGATAATGGTAATGGCTATCCATCTTCTTTTTTGAGGGAGGGGACACCAACCACAATTGATTACATATTTCTCGAAATAGGTATTTTGCCCCATGATATTAGGGGTGGGAAATGAGAAACTTTAAGAGTGACTATAGCAACCTACTTTTGACATTTTCCCTGTCCTATTTGAGAACTATTGCCCCACTGATGGTAAAAGTATAACATTTGATCTGGGGTAAGAGCCTCAGGTTGCATTTGCATATGCTAAACCCTAGTGAGTTTCTGCCAAACAGCATTTGAATACTGTCCTTTTCTGTCTTTTGGAAGTGCCCAATAGCCCGAATATCCTGCATGATTCTTAGGTGCTTTCCTGTCTTAATAGCATGTTCCTTCTAAAGCCAGTACCAATTGGTTGGTTTCTGCATATTCACTTGCTAGTAGGCAGTTCAGAAAAGAACTTCATGCCAAGACCAGGATCCCCTCTCAGGTGGCAGTGCTAGGAAACAGTACAGACAGCAAATTAAAAGGGGGCAGGATTAACTCACTGATGAGAATTGGGATTGTCTCAATGTTGCTGCTAATCAACAAGATTCCATCATCCTTTGGGCCACACTTGGGCACTGTAAGTCAAGAGGAGCAACAGATAATAAAATATACTGTTCTATGACTGCTAACTTTTGGTATAACCACTTTTCCAGCATATATTGCTCCTCAGTTGATGTTGATGATTTTGCTCCTGGCTCCCTAATAGAGCATTGGCAGGGACATCATCAGTTTAAAAGGTGACTGCTGGTAGTGCTGAAACCCCCAATTCTTAAACTCCTGGTCTAGACTGGGTTCCACCTGACCTTATTAAGAACAACTTGGAGCTATGGATTCCTTTTCTAACTAATGTATAACAAACCTGTAGCAACTGGTAACATCAATCTGGCCCTTAGTAATTTTTCAAGGTCCTGGTTCCTCTAAAAAATTATGTACATTTTTAAGAAGGGCCACAGGTCAGAACCCAGGTGTTACCGTTCTATATCCCTGATTTATTCTGCTATAAAAATCATTGAAAGTGTCATTTGTGAACGGATGTGGGAATGGACCTGTGAACATAACATACTACACTTCAGTATGGTTTCAAGGATCAGTTGGGTACAGAGGAGCAGTGCCTAAATCTCCAGCGTATCATGAGTAAATATACCATTGCTAGGTTCTGCCTGCTGCGCCTAGCATCCATGGATAAATGTATGGTGTGAACTGTACCAAATTATGATCGATTTGGGCCTTAATGTTGCATTACCACACTTCTTCTTTCAAGAGTGCATAAACTCCTCTGTTCCTTATTCTTTCACATTAATATTTGACCCCTTCACTGGATGCCACAATCGATGTACCGAAGGCTGGCAGTGTGGCCATCCCACCTTATTGTGTGCGGATTATGGTGTCCTGATGGCCCACAACTCCCATCTCACTCCGTAGGTGTTGGAGTGAATTTTATCTGCTAACAAATTGCTTACATTAATATTGTACAAAGTTTATTTTTAAGTAAAATGAAATACACTAAATTCTAAATTTGTAGTAGGTAATCTTACTTACATATGATAGACGTAAACAGAAATAGGTGCCGATTCAAGTTACCCTGTCTGAAGAATAATGAACACAGAAAGGCCTGTTTTTTCACATTGACTAGTTGTTTGTGCACAATGTTTTTCTTTCTGTTGCAGATAGCATAGTTTTCCAGAAAGCTTCTGTTAGCTACTGAATAAGTATTTGTTTTGTATTAAGCAAGTGATAGAGAGTTCTCACCGGGAAAAGAGGCGGCAACAGGAAGAATAAGTCAGTAGAAGAACAGTATGATCACTGAAAACCAACAATGTAACGTTTTAAGGTCTAATGTCTGAAAGCCTGTTGTACTAGTATTTGAATATGGGGGGTTTGCTTATTCACAGGATTTTGCTGAATTTCTATTGGACGACTCAGGCGGCAAAAGAAAATAATGTTGTAGCATAGAATATTGTGTGTTTGTATTAATGTGTGTGCAGAACAGTAGATTGTTTCTTCCCCGAATCTCTGGTAGGAGACTTGCTTTTGGGTTTCTGATGTCTTCCTTCTTGAAAGTCTGTCTTGTTAATTTTCTGCAGATTTTTTGACTGAGAATACTTTTCGGCTCTTTACGTAAATGTTAATGCATGTGCATTGATTCTCTCATCAGACCTCGAGTATCTGAACTGGCATCTTGTTTTCTCTTATGATTGCAATATATTTAGGGGACATCCTTTGTGGAAAACACTTTTTGCATTATAACAATAATTGTTATTGTTTTGACTAATGTATTATTTTTCCTTATTTTGAAATATCAATAATTGGATTGTGTTAAAACCTAACGTTGATGCTTAAAATACTAATGGCCTGATTTACATGTTGGCAGAGGGAATACTTTGTCACAAATGCAACTGATATCCTGTAAGCCATATTACGATCCTCATAGGATAGAATGGAATCGTGATATTATGGACAGGATATCCGTCAAGTTTGTGGCAGATTATTCCCTGCTTCCAACATCGAAATCAGTCCCTAATTCTCACTGAATAAAATTGAAAAGTCTGAGACATTGAAAAATAAAACTCTTTTAACTCTCTCAAAATTGTCTTTATTGACTGTTCTAAAATTCCTTTATGAGTTAAACATATTTTTAGATTAACATAGATGATCACTCCTTACTTTTCTTTGTTGACAATCACAGGACTATAGGACCAGTGGTGGTGTTATTTAATGTTTGCACAGAAGATTGAGATATACAAAACCTTGCCCCCTCATAGGTTGGTGGATTATTTTGATGTATTTATGGCAAACCTAGATTTGATCACACACTTTAGTATGTCACATACTATGCCCTATGGGCCTAGCAAATACATGGTGCCTCATATAGTATGTGGGGGCCAGTGTTTAGACAGTGTCCACAGCTCCCCTTACTTGAGTGTAATGTTTGATAGTTCAAGGTTAGGATGCCCACATCACAGCCAGTGCTTGAAAGGTATCTAGTGCAGCAGGTGACTCTTGAGTCTTACCTGGGCAGTAAAGCACACACATTTGGCTCCCATCACATCCACCTCTAGCTCCCAGTGTGCCTCTACTCTCTGAAATGGTGCAGGAGTTTACAGAAATACTAATGTTAATCCCTCACAGCTGGAGAAGAATCACATTTGTAAAAGCTTACTGAACCAACTTCCCTCCAGCTCCCATTTCATCTGTCATGGTGAGGTGGGCATGCTCTACTAAGATGGCCATATCAAACTAGCTCCAGTTCTACTCTGGGATTTGACATGGGTTAGCCGTAAAGTGAGATTAAATGAGTATATCTTGAGAGACTATTTTCAGTTAGACAAAAGTTCTGATATCGCTTGGTTAGCTTGTGTTGAATCACTTTTTAAAGATATTGGCTGCTTGGAGTTTCCTCATTCCCCGCTATGCATCCATTAAGTGGATAAAGGGGCTGTGAAATCACTTTTTCTAAACAAGAGGTGAGCACTGAGGGAGAGCACGGAATGTTGCAAAATCACTGTATATTTGATCATGAGGCCATACCATACCTGGAAAATGGGCTAATGGGCAGAGGAAAAGGTCACTTTTGTTTCTTTTTATGGCTGCACAGTTCACTACCTACATTGTTTTCCTCTGGGATTTGCAAAAGAGTATGACTGGGGCTCTTTTCCAGTGACATCTCCTCAGAGCAAACTGTGCTCCATTTCATCTTTTTCTGTAAATTATATCAACTATAAACAAATAATTAGTTTCTGCTCTTTCCTAGAAATTGTTGCTTTTGCTGAATGCAGGTCTACCCCAAGATTTTTACAGATGTTAAGTACAGAGGAAGTCTTTTTCCGGAGGGGTACTCTCCAGAATTTAACTGTTCACTCTAGGAAACGTTAGATTAGCTGATTCCTTTTTAAATGAACTTCTGTACTGTTTTCATGGACCGTTAAGTTGTTTTTTTTCTCTTATGGATCATGGAAAACATTGTACTTACCTATTTCATTGGAATATTGTTTTTATCCTATTTTTATGTATATTGTCTACATTTAATGGAAAATATTGTATTCATTATTGTAATAATGTAATGTTTCTTATATCTTGCTTTTAAGCATACCGATGGTATGAGAATAAAGTTTGAATTAATTGATATTTGGAAAGGAGTAATATTCTCCACAACTAATAGTACATTATATATACACATTGCTATGAAAAATCACAATGTTGAATGTTAGTAAGTGGATCATTGATAAGGGCAGGTAACTACCTACACTCAGCAATAGGCCACTAACCTCCACTTAGGGCCAGTTAGGTCCCAATAAATTAAGCCCAGCTCAACCATTGGTAGCTTGGTACTGAGCGACAAGGCTTAACTTAGGAGACTAGTGTGCAATGCATTTAAAAATCACAAAACAGTAAATAAGTAAAACACAACACACAATAAAAATCTAACACCCAACTTATAAAAATAGATTGTATTTTTATCTTTAAAAAGACTCCAAAACAAATAACATCGAATAAGGGGAACAGGAGATATGAATTTTAAAAAAATTACTGTTTTCTAGTGCATACAACTGAAAACCACCAATCTGGTCATCTGGCTGCACCTCGACTGGGGCAAAGTCAAAGTTTAAGGCCGACCGCGACGAAGCACTGCTCAGCTACAGCAAGCGAGAAGGCCATCGGACTTAGTTGTTTTCTTGAAGATTTTCTTCAGCAGGACGAGGTCGCCAGTCCGATTCGACCTCCCTGGAGCCCTTCCTCAAATACGCATCGTGGGAGCCCTCGGTGAAGATTTCTACGTTTTGACAGATTTTTCAAAATGAAAATCCTCCGACCAGGTCAAACCTGAATCTTGATCCGACGTCCCTGGAGCCCTCTTCAGTGACACATCTACTGATATTTTATACAGTGGGACGAATCTGCAAGTCAGGAGAGGTCGCGGTTGAGGCAAGCCAGCTAGAGTTGCTGCAGCCGGGGGGCGGTCCCCCTATGGAGCTTTTTCCCAAAAGTTCTCCAATGTTCTCCAAACTTCTATATCTTTTTCCAGAAGGTCTTTTATGGTTCTTATTGGAGTACACAGCTCACCCCAATGATCCAGAAGCTCTGAGGTGCTCCTTGAGTGTGCGGACTACAACTCCCAGAATGCACCAGGCCCAAACTCCAAAATGGCCACCGGACAGTGGTCAGCTGGTCAGTTTCTTGAGGATCTGAGGCAGGGGACTCTGGTTAGCAGTTTTTTACCTGTAGCAAACAGGGAGCCCTCCTTAAACCAGTTGAAGCCAGGAAAGTCCTTCTTGTGGGGAAGCCCACGTGTGCAGCTGGTGCAGTCCTTCAGAGCACAGTGTCAAGGTGCAGGTCAGGGGTCCACCAGGGCAGTCCATCTTCTTCTGATGTCCTTCCTTGTGGAGATATAGTAGGGATATGGTGGGGATCTGAGGTGTGAATGCAGGTCTGCCATATTTATCCTCGCTCCTGGGCGAACAGGGGGATCGTGGTTCTCCAGTCAGATGCAGGGTCTTTCCTCCTGTGATGACCACTTCCTGGGAAGTATGGCAAAAATCAATCTGTAGTGTTGTGGCTTGCGGCAACGGCGCGCGGTGCTTTCTTTGATCCACGCGCCGCTCTCGTGAACCAGTTTGGCACGAGACGCGTTCTTTCAACGCTCCGTGCCAAACGGATTCGTTGCGAAAAAGAGAGGTTGGAGAGCGACCGATGAAGCGGGATTAAGGAGCTTCTTAATATATTGCCAGGGTGGTTTCTATCTATTAATAAACTTGGACAAAATCTACTCACGGTTTCTGGCTACATTACTACATTTTTGTGGCGACGAGCAGTAAGAAACCACCCAGCGAACCCACAACTCAAGATTTGGAGGTGTTTTCCTTTCGTCAGGAGCAGTGCTGTGAGTTTTAACCCCGCCCCCACATCTAGACAGCCAACTGAGAGACTTTATTTCAGTATTATTCGTGGCCTCTCCAACAAAGCTTCATGTAAAAACTAGAGCGCTAACTTCTTATTGTGAATTTGATGTGGAACAAATCAAACGCCATTTTCTTTTTAAAATTCACTTCTACTAAGGATTTCTGAGGTTTTATTTTTCAAAAAACACAAGATTGTTTTTTAAACAAATTGGTGTTTGTTATCTACACAAAGTATTTGCGCTGGTATCAATATGCAGGCTGTTACACCTCCACCACCTTTCTTAGAAAGTCCTGGTGAACCACCTATCACGTGGAAACGTTGGTTTGATGCATTTGAAACATATTTAGGAGCGTTAGGAGCTACTAGATTTAGACCAGAAAGAAAGAAATGTCTTTTATTACACTCGCTTGGCTTTGAAGGGAGATCTACGTTTAAACATCTTCCAAATATAGAAACACTTCAAGATGAAGAACTTGATGAATTCCAAGAAGCAGTTAAAAAACTGGAATTGAGGTTCAATGAGCCCCCGAGTTTAGTCGTTTTAAGACATAAATTCTTCAGACGAACACAGAAATCTAATGAAGACATTGATACGTATATATCAGCTTTAAGATCTTTGGTAGCTGAATGCAAATTTGATAATTTTAGTGATCAGCTTATAAGAGACCAATTAATTTGCCACTGTTTGGATAAAAATATTCGTCAGAAGCTCTTGACTTTGGGGAACCCTAGCCTTAATGAATGTATCAGAATTGCTAAAAGTATTGAAACTTCTGTACGATCTGTGAAGGAACTTGAAGACAAGCCTCAAGAACATGTCTGCCCTGTTTATAATAAAGAGACCTCAGTCTTTCAAAGAAAAGGAGATTCCTTGAAAAACGCCAACTCCAAATCGTTTTTTTCTCAATCCAATTTTTGTTTCAGATGTGGAAATAATTTACACAAGAAAGGGAGTAAACCGTGTCCAGCAAAGTTTGTTACTTGCAGATTGTGCAACAAAGTTGGCCATTTTGCTAAGGTTTGTCAAAGCACCAATGGTAACAAAATTAATGTTGGTGCTATCAAAGATGAGTCTCAGGATTTTCAAGAAAGTGATCTCGTCTCTGATTTACAAGACATGGTGTTAGTTGTTAATGATGATGTCAAGTGGCGTGATCCTTCAGACTGTGTTGATCCGTATGTGGAATTGGGCGTTGGAGACAAAGTTATTCGTCTGTTGGTTGATTCTGGTGCACGAATTACAATGATCACTAAAGAACTTTTTCAAGATACATGGAATAATAGACTTCTTCATCCTCCAGACAGATCTCCTGTGTCATATAAAGGACGGAAAATTGACTTGTTGGGATATTTTGAAGATGTTCTGAAATTCAAAGGGAGAGTTATTTATGGAAAAATTTATGTAGCTGTAAAGGGTCTTAATATCCTTGGTTGGTTTCATCAAGGATTGTTCGGTATGATATTAAGACCAGGTACACACGAGCAAGTGCTCGCCGTGAGGGATTCAGATATGGTGGAGGATTTATTAAACGATTTTCCCAAGGTCTTTTCTGGAGAATTAGGGAAAATTACAGGTTTTAAGCACAGAATTAAAGTGAAAGAAGGTGCCTTGGCAATTAAACACAAAATGAGGGGAGTACCTTTTAGTGCACGGAATGATTTGGAGAAGGAATTGATTTCTTTGACCAAGTCTGGTATTATTGAACAAATTGAGTCTTCACTTTGGCTTTCTCCTTTGGTCGTTGCTAAAAAAAAGAATGGAGAGCTTAGGGTATGCATAGACTTACGTGCTCTGAACAAAGAAATTTGGGTTGATTCTCATCCTTTACCAAAAATTAATGATTTGTTAACTCTTGTCGCTGGAGCTAAGTTTTTTACTAAATTAGATTTAGCATCTGCTTACCACCAAATTGAATTGGAACCTGATTCCCGACATTTCAACGCTTTTGTTTCACCGTGGGGTACCTATCAGTATTGCAGGTTACCTTTCGGTTTAGCATCAGCTGCGTCTGTGTTCCAAAGAGTAATGGAAAGTTTACTCAAGGGCATTGATAGTGTAGCCATATTTCAAGACGATGTGTTGATTTTTGGGCCAGATCGTCATTCTCATGATGCCACACTCAGACAAGTTCTGTCTATTTTTCAACAACGAGGAGTTGTGTTAAAAAGGGAAAAATGTGAATTCCTCAAAGATGAAGTAGAATATCTGGGCCATGTGATTTCTAGTTCTGGTGTCAAACCAAAACCCGGGTTGGTTCAGAACATTCTCGATGCGGCTCCTCCCACTGATAAAAATGGTGTTAAAAGTTTTTTAGGCCTTTGTGAATTCTATTCTCGGTTTATAAAAGATTTTGCTTCCAGAGTTAGACCTATTTCAAACTTACTTAAAGCGAAGGTAGATTTTAATTGGAATAGTGATTGCAGTGAAGCATTTGAATGGATTAAACTTCAGCTTTCCAAATGTGTGGGACTGAAACCGTTTAATCCTGAGCTCAAATCCGTGCTCACTGTTGATGCCAGTAATGTGGGTTTAGGTGCAGTTCTTACGCAACAAACTCCCGATGGTGAAAACACTGTGGGTTTTGCTTCCAGAGTCCCAAGAGATCCGGAATGCCTGTATTCAGTCATTGAAAAGGAGCTCTTAGCCTGCTGGTGGGCGATAGAGAAATTTCGCACTTATCTCTGGGGTACTAAGTTTTTGCTCCAGACAGACCACAAACCTCTCATTTTTATATTAAGTGGGAAAAATGTGAAAAATTGTTCGCCTAGGATTGCAAGGTTCTCAGCTCGCCTCCTTCAATTTCAATTTGATATTCAGCATATTTCTGGAGGAAAAAATGCATGAGCTGATTTTCTGTCCAGGTTCCCTGCGGTTTCCCCATCACAGGTCTTAAAAGATGAATGTGACGATGAGAGTTGTATAATAGCTTCTCTTGAATTGGATGACGCTGGTCCATTTTCTGAAGCAGAATGGATTGCGGCTACAGATAATGATCCTGTCTTGAAAACTGTTTCTAAATTTATTAGTGAGGGTTGGCCTAAGGAAAAGTCTTTGGAACCGGGTATTCAGCCTTTTTAAAAAATCAATGAAGAATTATCTTTGGAGGGTGGATTGGTCATGAGATCGGACAAGTTGATACCTCCTCATGTTTTCAAACAACAAATAATAACAAAAGCCCATGAGGGACATCTAGGTTTGACTTTCACTAAACGTAGGGTACGTTCTTTTTTCTGGTGGCCCCAATTGGATACAGAAATAGATAATCTAGTCAAGGGTTGTGTTATTTGCGCATCTAGCGATAAAGTTCTCAAAACGTCTGTACCTCCATTAATGCCCATTGAATTGCCGGAGCGACCCTGGGTGAAACTTGGTGTTGATTTGGTTGGTCCTTTTTATACCCTGCCCTCTAATGCTAAGTTTGCTTTAGTTCTGTTAGATTATTACTCAAAATGGCCAGAGGTCAGATTTATTAGCGAACCAAATTTTAAAGCTGTGGTGAAATTTATTAGAGATGTATGCATGAGGGAGGGTTTCCCCGAATATGTTATTTCTGATAACGGGGTTCAATTCGTTTCCAAGGAAGTGGAACAGTTTTTCAGGAGTAGTAGTATTAAACACCTAAAAAGTTCTTTGTTTCACCCTCAAACTAATGGCCTTGTAGAACGCTTTAATCGGGTCCTGGGTGATTGTATTAAATGGGCCATACAGAACAAAGTTGACATTCACTCTGCTACTCAATCAATGTTGTGGTTCTATAGGACTACACCTCAGTCTTCCACTATGGTTTCTCCTTTCGAATTATTACGAGGTAGGAAACCAGCCACTGAGTTTAAGCCTGCGTGGATGTTTAAATTATTGATACAAGAGGTGTGTGTCCATAGATTAGATCATTTTGTGAGAGGGAATGTAGCAAGGGCCCAAATTTCACAAAAATTCCATTATGATGAAAGGAGGAAAGTGTCAGAGTTGGAGGTGAATGTGGGAGATGTTGTGAAAATTAAATTTGGGGGTTTCATCAAGAAAGGTGACTCTAAGTTTTCGTCACCGGTTTTAGTCAACAAAGTATGTGGGAATGCTGTCAGAGTTGAGGGTGGTCATTGGTGGAACAAGTCTAAGGTTATGAAAGTTCCTTGTCCACCCAATATGGGTCTGTTAGATGGTGAAGCTGAGCGTCATAAAAATTGTGTTCTTCAGGATGATTGTTCAAATGAGCGTGTGGATGCGGGAAAGGTTCGTGATGACTTCTCTATGGTACGCAGAAGTACTCGTATAAGACGTAAGCCTCACAGATTTAGATGAATATATGTATTGTTATTTTTTTGTATTACTTTGGAATATTGTTGTTATAAATTCAATTGTTTCTTTATTTTTTGGTTGTTTTTTTTGTCATTACTTATATTTCATTGTAATGGTATGAATAGTGTTGTAGTATATCGACATGTAGAACTAGTGCTGTATTCTGACTGTAGCATGTATAGTTTTTCTAATGTATAATTATATGTTTTCTTTTCTTTCTTTGTCTTGTTTTGGAAGAAGAAAACCCATGTAGTGTTATGGCTTGTGGCAACGGCGCGCGGTGCTTTTTTTGATCCGCGCGCCGCTCTCGTGAACCAGTTTGGCACGAGACGCGTTCTTTCAACGCTCCGTGCCAAACGGATTCGTTACGAAAAAGAGAGGTTGGAGAGCGACCGATGAAGCGGGATTAAGGAGCTTCTTAATATATTGCCAGGGTGGTTTCTATCTATTAATAAACTTGGACAAAATCTACTCACGGTTTCTGGCTACATTACTACACAATCCCAGGGAGCAACATTCTACAAAAATCTATCATGGCTGAAACTGATTTTTGAAGGTTACATCTGGCTGAGCCCACTCACTGCTGTGGCTACAAATCCTAAACACACCCCTCTCCTGTCCTCTCCTGATCTAATCAAGAGGGCCCCTAAGTGTCTGGGGTTGCAGGATGTGAGGGAGGTTCTGGGTTGCTCCAAATGTCCTTCCCTGCCTTTGAAGACCAGTTTGGCAGCCCTCTCTCCTTCCTGCTTTCCCAACTGCTGAAGTAGTTCTCCTCCCCCGGGCACATCATTTGTGTTCAGCCCAGGCCACTTCACACCTCATCATGCTGGCCTGGCCAGGCTGCAAGAGGCTAGCCAATCAGAGAAGGGCACTACATAGCTGAAGTTGACAACTGTTTAGGTATAGTTTAACATTCTTTACATGAACTTGTCGAAGTAAGCCTCAACAAGGCCTACTAGTGCAAGGGGTTCGCCCTTCTCTGCACAAAGTCCTCAGACCATATAGGAAGAAATTGGCACAGAAACTGAAATAAAAGACAAAGTTTATTAAACCTCATGAGGTGGTACTACAGTTCAAACAGCACCCTTCGGTAATGTTTGAAGTAGCACACTGAACTGCGAGAGCATGGTCCTTTTATACCCACGCAGAGGCTAAAAGAAGGTGGTACAATTATAGAAGCAAGACTTATATACATATAAGGTCATATGGAAATGCACAGTCGACAGGTAGGAGGGGCTAACAGTTTTCAAGGACTAATAGACACATTACTGTTGGTTACTAATTACTAACAGCTGCAGACCTCACTGGGCATGTGCAAAGTGGGAGATGCTAAATATAACCTGTCACTAGACAGATTTTCAAGAGTAGTTAACAGGAAGGTAGGACAGAGCACATGGCGAGCACATGGCAGCATGTGGCAGAGATAATGGCTGCCATGAATACAAATGGATTCCGCAAAATGTTCACAATAGTTGCTAAATACAAGATGTCTTCTGCTAATGCTTAATCTAATCGCTACTAAATTACAACAAACTAGTTATATTAAATCCAACAATTGTAAATTGTGGAATTTATTATAACAATTAATTTGATATCAAACTTGAGGTATCTGACACTTAAGAGAACTTTGTTAATTAAAATAAAGTCTCCCTATTTTAGCCTATGAGGCCATTCACTACAGTGAGGGAAAAACAAATTTGCGTGTTTTACCTCACCAAAGTTTATAAAACTATTTTTATAAGGTCCCTGCTTGTCATTACATAGCACCCAATTCTAGGGGCACATAGGGCACACCGTAGGCGTGACTTATATGTAAAAATAAGGTAGTTTAAGACTTTGGAAGTATTCTTAAGTCCAAAGTCAAATTTGTATTCAACTTTAATTGAAAAGCAACCAGCAAGGCAGGCCTGCATTTAAAATTACCCTGGGTACCTCAGCAGTGCACCCATGGCACTACCTATGCTGGGGTCCCTAAACCTACATGCCCTACCATACACTGGGGACTTATAGGTAGGTTGACATAGCCAATTATAATTTGCCTAATTTGCATACTTATTTTATACAGGTCACAGGCCCTGGGATTGGTTAGCAGTACCCAGGGCACTACCAGAGTCAGGAAAACACCAGCAAAAAGTGAAAAATGGGGGAAAAAAGTTAGGGGGCCTCTGCCATCAGCCCTGTTTTCTCACATAGATACTGAACCACTAGACTAGAAAACAAAACACCAACATAAAAAAAAGACATCTTTATTAAACTATTTCATAATAATTCATCATCAATATGACTTGACATGAAATGTATAATAATAAATAATACATTGTAAAAGCATGCCATAAATAATATCAAATATTATGAAATCATTGAGTACACGTTTTAAAATGTTTCACAAATACAACACTTCAAAATATAACAACAAACACAAAATGTACAATATAACTAAACAATACCAATGTAAATACAAAAGATTCATCCATTAACATCCATATAGCGAACCTAACATTTTGAAGTAAAGTAATATAATTTGCCTTGTATAAGAATGTTAAATCTATAACTGAAATTGAAAATCCACAAAAGCAATCATCCGACATAAACAGTCAAAACAATTCTATGACCCTTAAAAATCCATAGCAAATCCTTCAATTCCTAGGCTCATGGGATATGTACTCTAAAAATGGCTGTTTTGCAGCAGGTGTGATGTAGAATTTTTAATGCTGAAATGCATATTTTCCTAAATTGGTTCCAGGTTCAGAACCTTAGATAGGACAGTGGAAGGCGGAAGTACGATCTAGTCCTGAGCATAGCATACCCCTGTTATGAATCATGCGTGGTTAAAAAGGACAGCACCAATTTTCCTGAGGCCTTAATTCATTCATTTCGTTGCGCTCAGCTCAAAGTCTCCGTTAACTTACTAAGTGGGTTCTGCCTGGGTATTGTACTGTTATTCTACATTTCTCTCTTTCTACTTGCCCAACAGAATGGAGCACAAACAGAAAGAGGAATTAACAGGAAGAAATAAAGGTATTTCTCCTCATTACACCTCTGTCTAGAAGGTATACTATTTTGATGCAATCCCATGTTTACTAACCATAGTAAATCTGGGATTGTGTCAAAATCCATGGGTGGATGCATGGAAACACTTATGCTCCATCCATGGAATGCCTTCTGAAGACAGAGTAAAACAGGACGTTGCTTTGCACTGCCTTGTGTTACACTGGATATACTGAGCCACCCAGAACCATACAAAGGTGGTCATTATGAGTTTGGCGGTGTTGGACTGGCCTGCTGGCAGTGGAGGTGCGACCGCCGACAGGGTGTTGGTCCGGACCGCTGTATTATGAGTCAGGTGGGAAAATGTGAGCGGAGCAGACACTTTGCCACTGCTACTGCCAGAGTGGGAGAGCCGCCGCCGATGGTGCGGTCCATCTTCAGACCGGTGGAAAGGCCCTTCCCACCCACCGTATTATGAAACACCACACAGCCAAGATTTCCGGGGCAGTACCACTGCCACACAAAGCCTGGCAGTAGTGAGCCATATCTAAGGAAACACTCACTGTAGGGACGCAGATGATGCCGAGGCTGACATGGAGCGTGAACTGGGAATCTTCCAACTGCTGATCCTTGCAACATTCCTCTAGGACCATGACCGACAACGAAGACGACAACTCTGAGTACAGTCGCCTAGCACAGATGGAAGGGGACATTACACACCCACAATCCACACGCATCCCACACACACACAACCACGCCCACACACATGCACACCGACACCCATTCACACACACCCTCACCACCAACACCCCAATGCACATACCCTCCAAACTAGGTACACAATCTGTACAGGTAGACACTTAGCTGACACCTGCACAGAAAGAAAATACGAAGCACATACCGGTGTACACAAATCTCCCCAATAAACGAAGGACTACAGAAGAACATTGCACCAACATGTCTGTTAGCCAGATATATTGATCCAGAAACTGGAGGCTGAAAAATAAGTACAGACAAGGCCATAGGCCAATCCACTCAAATAATCCCATTGGGCCCAGAAGGCCCCCACTTGACTCCTACCACAACCATGGCTTCCACAGGGAAGGGGCATCAATGAGTCAGGCAGGCACCTCAGGGAGCAGGGGTTGGGGTAGGAGGCGGGGACTCATTCTTGGGAGGGGGTTTCCCTGGCTTAGATTTCAGAGTGGGTGGGGTTTTGGGCTTTCCCTGGGAAGGAGTGGCAGTGGGCTTGGACCAGGAGGTGAGAGTGGGCTCAAGCCTCCTACATATTCTTTTCCTCCCTAGGGAAGGGGCACAGGACTGTGAAGGGAGGATTGGGGAGGATTCTGATGAGGAAGGAGTAGATTTGGTGAGGCCAAGGGAGAGTTAAGGGACAAGTCGGGGTAGGCCAGTGGGTTCAAAAAGGTCAACACAGGAAAGAAAAAGCTTCTTAGGTGCAGGTGGAGGGGTTTTGGAGATAGATGTGGGGTTGGAGGTTGAGGGAGTGGAAGTATGTGGTGTAGACGTTCTGTCAGTGGATGCAGGTGTGCGCTTTGTAAGTTCATGGTCGCTCGATGGCTGTTGCGTGAATGTGTGGGTACATATGCCTCTACTAGGAGGGGGGGCAGAAACAGTGGGAGTAGACAGGTAGGTAGTATAGATGGATGGTGTGCGGGTGTCTGCAGGTGAGTGTGCAGAAAGTATCTGTGAAAGTTGTTGTGGTGAGTGCGGGTCTGGGGTGCCTGAGTGGATGTCAGCAGTTGTGGTGACTGTGAGAATGGTGGCTGGAGCAGTGACTGAGGGTGCAGAGAATGTGGGTGTGCATCGTGAGGTGACAGACAGGGAAGAGGGCATGGGCGACAAAGTGGGGGAAGTGGATGTTGTGGTGTTTGCACTTGGATGTTGAGTGTTTGCCTGCTTGTGGTGGGACGTGTGGTGCTTGTGTTCCTCTTTGAGTTTCTTGTGTGTTGTCTCATGTGCATGCATCTCTGTATGTGTACTTGGGGTGTGTGAAGGGAATGGGGTGCTGGAAGGGGCAGAGGAGGTGGGAGGGGAACGTAAGAATCAGGGATACTGGCTGCTGTGAAAGAGGAGGTCAAAAGATCACTGTGGGTCAAACATGGCACCGTGAATGCCTTCCAGGTAGGCATTGCATTGCTACATCTGTGGTGCCTGCACCTGGATGGCATTCACAATGGTTGTCTGTCCAACAGAGATGGTTCTCAGGAGTTCAATAGCCTCCTCCATTGAGGGCAGCAGGACTGACTAGGGCAGGGGCAGAGGTGCCTGTTGTGAAGAAGATGCCCACCCTCCTGGGTGAGCGGGCACAGGCAACTCAGGGGGTAGCTACTGGGAGGGCAGTGCTGTTATGGGGGGGTTGTGGAAGATGTTGTAGATCTGGTGGTCCCAGAATGGTCTGCCACCACCAGGGAGCTGCCATCGGAGGAGCTGTCAGGGTCACTACCTGCCCTGGTAGTTGCCTACCCCGTGGTGCTCCCCTCACCTTCCAACACACTGGTCCCCTCGACTGCGGTGGTCTCAGCCTACTGGGTCCCGTGGGCAGCATCATCCCAACTTGCCGGTGTCTCTGCTCCTTCGGAATGATGATACTAATGCACACAAGGACACAAGAACACAGGGGGAGTGGAAAAAAGAAGGAAGTAGGCTATCAATACCTGATTGAATGGCATGTTGGCACAAATGCACTCCCACCCATCCCAGACACTATCCCTCAACATCACTCATTACATCAAGGTAGGTGCCTCTGATTGGTGCTCTAGCTTCAACACTACACTGATTTACCTAAACTTTGCAAACTTTTCAAAATAGGTTGAGTTTGAACAACGGAGAGGGATGCTGTCCCACCACAATGTGTCCAGTATCACAGGACATACATCAGAACCATCAGTCCACCCATGGGACCTGTTACATGGCAAAATACCCTCCCCTCCTAAGCAGAAATCACAATCCCACTGATGGAAAGGGAGATGCCTGCATGAACACACCTGTGTACCACCCAACCACTACTTGCCAACCACGCTTTTGCACCCAACTATGCTTCACAAAAAGCAGTCTGAACAGTGGTGGTTCTCACCCACTTGTGGCTGCTATGCTGCCTTCAAGCGCCCATCCAGCTCAGGATTGGCCACCACCAGAATGAGGACCATTAGGGAGGTCATGGTCTGATGGGCACCCCTTTCTCATTGGGAGGCTGTCCCCCCCCGGGCCTCTGCTGTCTTCCATGCCAAGCTTCTCAGGTCCTCCCACCGCTTCCTGAAGTGGGTGCTCCGCTGGCTGTATACCCCCAGTGTCCGGACTTCTTTGGCTATAGCTCACCAGTATCCCATCTTCTGATGGGCACTAACTTGCATGTAACACACAGAGGAAAATGTAGCTGTGAGTAGAGGTGCACCATTAACACATGGAATACAACAGCACCTGCAAATTTACCATGCAAAGTTACTGTCATCCATGAGCCAACACACATACGCCCTGGCACACTGCACCTATCCATGTCCACATTCTTCAGTCACATGCACAACCCTCGGATGCATTTGCACACACTCCTCACCTGGTCCTCTGGTCGCCCATACAGCTTTGCGTACAGGGCTAGGACCCCGTCCACCATCTTCTCCAACTCCAATGATGTGACTGCCCGGGCACGTTCCCCTGTAGCCCGCGCTATTTCCAGGATCAGAGTCAGGACACAGTAGCACATGCAGTGGAGTAGTGGCCGTCATGAGGTCCAGGAGTCAAGTGGCATAGGCAACCCAAAATGTGGGTGTTTACCACTGCACCATCAACGTCGACGGTGATCTTGATTGGCCCCTGTTTCCCACAGACAACAATGTTAACCAATGAGCAGTTGCACAGCGGTATGATGTAATTTACTACTCTCCACAACCTGTATGACTGAAAGCTGCCATTTTATGAATAAAACGTGTACACAAACAGAACAGGGGCAGTATATATGGCACCATTTCTTCTACCGTTGGGGAGCCAGAGGTAACATGACAACTGCCTATACCCATTTCATGGTTGCAAGTATGCCTACACTGTTGAATGTCCCTTCCACAGCAACCACAACACATTGCCCATTCAGGGTTGGATCCTGCTTCAGAACTGATACTGTGTAGTGTGTATGGAATACACATGCAATGGATGTGAGAGGTGAATGGAGAGTAATTAGTCCTACACAACATCTATCTATCTTTTTTTCCCATAGCTTCTGACCCATGTGGAGAGGGAGGGCTTCATCTGTCTACAGACCCCTGGTTGATCTGGCTACCATGGAGGAGCACCACATAATCATCACCTATCTCCTGAACCGTAACACAATCTGTGAGCTGTGTCCCCAATTTGAGCCTGAGCTCATGCCTGCAAAAAGAAACCCATTCCTCCAACATTGCAGGTACTATCAATCCTCCGTTTCTTTGTAACTGGGCCATTTCAGGTGACAGTGGGCATGGCATCCGATGTGTCACAGCCAATGTTCAGCAACATCCTCACTAATTTCTTTCGTGGCTTCTTACAACACATGCAGAGCTACATCCAGTTTCCCCAAAGCCCTGATCTCACTACTGTCAAATCACATTTTTATGCCATTGCCAACATACCACATGTGATTGGTTCCTTAGATGGCACCCACATACCCCTAATTCCACCCTAGTCTATGAACGGGTCTACATGAATTGCAAAACTACCACCCACTGAATGTGCAGTTCTTCTGTCTTGCAGACCAGTGTATCTCACTAGTGGCTGAACGATTCCCTTGATCTGTCCATGATGCCTACATACAGAGGAAGAGCAGTGTGCAACACATGATGACACTATAACAGGGGGAGAGAGCTTGGCAAATAGGTGGGTGTGTATGACACAGATTTCCAGTCATACATGACTGTCAGCTTGTTTGCATTGCAGCAAAGTGTGTTTTAGCCATCTTCCCAGGTGGTTCAGGATATCCAAACATGCAGTGGCTCCTGACACCTGTGAGAAATCCCAGGATAGATGTAGAAAACTGGTACATGGATGCCCATGGTTGCACAAGAAGGGTCATTGAGTGGACTGTTGGGCTCCTAAAGGCCAGATTCCGCTGCTTGCTCATGTCCGGTGGATCACTGTGCTATGCCTTTGACAAGGTGTGTCAGATTGTAGTGGCCTGCTGCATGTGCCATATTTTGGCTCTGAGGAAACATGCTCCACTACTGCAAGAGGAGGATGCTGCACTGTCACCCATGGGATCTCAGGGGATGGATGATAGTGATGGAGAACATGAGGGGGATGAAGTTGACTCCAGGACCGAACGAATGCAGCTCTACTTCCGATGAGTCTAAGGTACATGATGCACTGTTATGTTAGCTAGACTGGGCTGAATGTCAGTGGCAACTGGTGACTGTACCTCCACAGTGCTGAGTGGATAGGAGTATGTGTATGTGTGAATGTTTGGGGATCCACGTTTAGCCATCTGCTAAGTGTTGGGAAGAGCGGTCACAGTAGTTTTACACATCATCTTTATCTGCATTACACTGTGATGGCTTTTTTCTACACATACCTTTAAAAGGGCTGTTGTCTGGAGCTCATCTGGATATTTTTTATGGATGTGACACTTGTGGTGGGGCAAGGGCTGATAGTTGTACTGACAGGTTGGCATTCCTAGACACTATGGTGGGTGATGTAGTGTTCAGTCTAAATCTGCCACTCTACATACATATCCATGTACAAATGTGTTTTTACACATATCTGAGTAGTTCATAGCCCACATTAGTTATATGTGCTACCTTTAACCTAGTTCCCTATGCTGAAATGTGGGTGGTGTATGGCTGGCAGCAAATGTGGCTACAGTTGTATTGGTACAGTGCAGTTAAAATTGTGTTACATTTCTCTTGCTGACAGATGCTGCTTTGGTGTGCTACCCCTGATATATGGCTACATCATGGATGTTGAATGGATGTATTTAAAACTCCTAAAATGTACTGTGTCACATACTTGTCATCCACCTCTCTGTACAATGTGTTCCTGCAAGATGTATGCACTTGGGTTCATGTTTGATGATTTTGGATACATTTAAATCTGAAACATTGGTATGAAATGATGACTATTTTGGTGTGATCAGGTACTGTTTATTGATGGTGTGCATGACAATTAAGGAAGGGACTGGGCACATGGTGAACAGAATACTCTGTTTCCTTTCCACAGCTGTTGATAGCACAGCGGCAGAATCAATGAGGCCAATATGAAATGGGCAAATGGCAGTGGCTAGACAACAAGATGGCTCAGTGGCACACAAAGGAGACAATTCAGGGCAGAATCACGTCTTGGCAGAGGGCTTGGTCATGGCTCCAGAGTCACTGGGTTGTCTGGATCTCCGGCCATGTTTGCAAGGGACTTCCTGGGCTACTGGGGAAGTCGTGCTAGTGTCCTGCTCCCTCCTTGGCCCATCCCCATGGGCCACTGTCACCCTCCTACTGGGCCTAGGCCCTTGTGCCTATGTCCCCACCACAGGTAGGTATGTCACACTTACACTGGGGCCTTCATCGTGCTGCCTGGTGGTGGGTTGGGACTGCAATCCCTATATATGGAGACACTGGTGGTTGGGATGTGCGGATGTTGGGCCACTGGTGATGGTGGTGGATGAGTGGTGGGTCGGTCAGTCGGGTCTTGGGTGGGGCTTCTGGAGGCTGACTGCCCAGGGCTGTGGGATTGGCCAAGGAATTCCTCTTGGCCCAGACATGCAGTTGCATTCTCCTCAGTGGGGCCTTCTTCTTCTGGTGGGGGACTTGCACTTCTTATCATCTCAGGCCAGGTGGCTTGGGCTGCGGTGCCCGTGTGTCGCACCAATGAGTATTTGGTTTCCTGCAATGTCATCAATTATGGCTAGTGGATGATAGTGCAGTGGCAGTGCTGGAGGAGATTTAGTAATGACATTAGTGTCCCTGAGTATTTTTGTTGTTTTCTATGTGGTTTGTTTTGTAATTTTTGCCATTGTTGTATTTCTCTTCTGTTCTCTGCCCCCTATGCTGTCATTGCCATTTCCCTTGCAGCACTAGCCACCTGCTTGTTGTGCTAGCGTTCCCAGTCACTTGCATGCAGGGGCACTTCAAGATAGGGTTAATGCATTTTTAGTTAAGGCATTGGTGGTGCATTGTGGGTGATGCAGTGCAGCAAACATTACATGCAGGGGTTGGTGATTGTGTTCACAGGGAAGTGTTGTTAGTTGGATGGGGAGTTGTGGGCATGCAAGGATTCTGGGTACTGTTGAATTTAGGATGTTGGGTGTGCATGGGATAGGGTGTTTAGTAGTAATGAGAGGGGTATGGTGAGACATGCATTACAGGTGGTATACATGGTAGGGTAGATTATCTGAATTACCCGAGTCCAGTCCTTCAGTGAGTCCAGTGAAGCCCTTGGGGTGCAGGATAGCCAACACCTTCTCCTCCCAGTCGGTGTATTGGGGAGGTGGGGTGGATGGCCACCACCAGTCTTCTGTACTGCAATTTGATGTTGTGATGCCATGGAACATACCTTCCCCTGCAGGTCGTTCCACCTCTTCCTGATGTTGTCCCTTGTGCATGGATGCTTTCCCACTGCATTCACCTTTTTGACAATCCTCTGCCATAACTCCATCTTCCTGAAGATGGATGTCTGCTGTACCCATGCCCCAAACAGCTGTGGATCGACCCTGAGTATTTCATCCACCATAGTCCATTGGTCCCTGTCAGTGATGTGGGGGTGCTTAGGGTGTACCATGGTGTGTGATGTGCGTGCTGTTGGGAGAGTGAGTTGGTGGGGGTGGTGTGATGTGCATGTGTGTAAGTGTGGGTCCTGGTTTGAGGTGTGGTGGTTGTTTAGTTTGTGTTGTTTAGTATGTGTGACTTGTGTAATAGGTGTGTAGAGTGTGTGCGTGGTGTTCATGGCAATAGCTATGGTGCAATTGGCATTGCGAAGGATTGTGGGTGTGTGTGTGTGTTTTATAGTGCTGTGAGTGGGTATGTGTGGTGTGTGTATATGTGTCTCAGGTGTGAGGCTTTTGGAGGACTCAATGCATGAGGTTGTTGTTGGTGGTTGCCATCGCTATCTGCACCGGTCCATACCGCCAATGGCGTACCGCCATTGAATGACAGTGGGGCTTATTTCTGGATCATAATTTGGTGGGTGTTTTTGTGATGGCATGGTGGTGATGGGTTGATGAGCCCCGCCTTTCTGCCATTGTTGGCACTGGTGGTGGGTGAGGTTTGGCAAATTTTTGGCCGGTTGCCTTTTTCTACTCATAATACGGTGGAATGCATTCCGCCGACACTGGCGGTCATTTGGCGGCCGCCAGCACGGCGGTCGGTGGTGTTTCCTGCCAAACTCATAATGAGGGCTAAAATGTCTTTGCATGGCTTAGTAATTCTTCTTAAAGGGATTGAGCTGCCTTGCATCATTTGCAGGAACAATGCAAGCCCTTTGAAAATCTGGGCAGTTGCTTGTAAATGAAGGAACAGAGTGTTGCTTCCCTGATAGCTCGTAGATTTAAGGTTGAAAAGAGATACATCATTCGTAGTTCCTGAAGATATGGGGAAATTTAAACTATGTACTGTAGTGTTTGATAGCAGTAGTTGTGAGAGAGAGTAGTTTAAATATTACATACTTTAGATGAGAAATGCTTATACTTAACAATGCAGTATTAATAATCATAAAATATTTGTTTGAAATGTATTCTAAATGTACTTATAATAGTAGAGAATTATGGTACACATATACTAATGTCGACTATAAGAAATAATTGTTTGCATTTATTGAATGTGTTAACACCTACGAAGATTGCATTTATTAGAATCCATAAGTCTTAACTTAGCATGAACCGAAAACTTAGCTGTGTAGTTCGCATATTAAAGCTTATTTTTCTGTTTCTCCAGTGTGCTGATTTGCAAAAGGCCATGACCCAGCATGTGTTCTTTTCTTTGTTTTATGTTGCAAGTGAGGATTTTTCTCAATCGCATGCTAACTGTTTTAGTATAAGTTTTATACGTTTTTGCAACATTTTTTGAAACATCCAAGGACATTCAACATGGAAAAGAGAATTTTTGACCTGAAGAACGTGCCAAAGAATGAAGTAACCCCGGATGTGCCACCTACGAAAAACATCAATTATGAAGACCAATCAAAGTGTTATAAATTATCATAGTGTGACAAGTGCATTACTTAGTGTATAATTTGATAGGTTAAAGATAGTGGGGTGTAGCAACTATCCAATAGAATTTTGGGGGAAGGTATTGTGAAAAGGGGATAAAAACCCATGACACAGAAGGCTCGAGAGAACTAGGTAGGGAATGATATCGATTGCATCCAGAAACTCTGTCACTGTGTTAGGTGATTTGAGACTTGAAATAAACCATCCTTATCCATAGACTGCCCCTCTACACTTCTCCTCCTTATGAGGGAAGTGTCCCCTGTTCCTTAGACGAGATAGACTGACGCCGATCTAACTGATGTCCTGAAGACGAAGACTGATCCTGAATGCTGACTCATTCCAAGGAGGGTAATTATGACAATTGCTATTGTGATTTGCCTACATGCTTTTCCTTTCTAGGTACCAACTGCTGTATTTTTGGATAGAGACCTTAGTCAGATGTTTTCTAAATTAGTGTGCTAAATTGTTTTGCATGAAGTCCAACATGCTGATGCTAATTAGTGGCTAGATTAGGTATTCACCTTGACTGACGTGAACGGACATGACTGACATTGTGCTATGCTGAACGTAGGCATATATGATGTTCTATGCATTCAGATCTGTGTATCTCTTACATTAGTGTTTTTATGTTTGTGATCTTCGCGTTGTCAAAATCTTATCACAGTTGCCATATTGTGACTATGCTCTTTTGCTTCATAGTTTTGAGATTAATACTCTTGCTATTAGATTGTAATCAATAGGGAATAAAATTCACAAAACTCCCATAAAGGTGTGGTTATTCATGACTGAAAGGTCATGGTTGTGCTGACAGTTTTAATCAATGTCTAAGGTGAAGTATATTGTGGTGATATATGTTGATGACATTATCGATATATTACTTGACATATTGATCAGTTATCTCGTTCTGCGATGTCACACCACTGGGTCAAAAGATTCATTGGCCTAAAACGAGTCCTAATGTGTATTAATTAACATAGAGGGAAGCGTTATCAGTTCTGGTAGCAGAGCAACGGTTTGGCCCTTGGGGGCCCTAGGACGGAGATTCATTGTTTAATTTGTTTTTCTGTGATAATGCAATTTGGAAGCATGATGGGTTTCTAAGTTCACTGTGGCTTTCCCGGGATCTCGGAGTCTGCCTAAATGAGTTGGGAATGTTCTCTGCGCCATAGAGTGTGTGATTAGGGTCTTTGCGCTTGCCTAAGCTTATGCAATTTGCAGGTGTTTGTGAAAAATCTGTGTGAATTAGGCCAAATTAAGTGTTGTTTAGCAGGAGTAGGCGTACTCCACAGTATGAGAGTAGGGAAGTCGGCGTACTTCATGTGAATGTAACGCTTGTTGCTCAAAATTATCCACGTGGTTGGTTGTTATGTACGGACCTGTCGAGGTCTAAGACTCCGGAGTATGAAGATAATGTGGTTTATGTTGTAATCTGTGCGGTTTAATAGGTCAATCTGGCGTGGTTGACAAGTCAAGTTTGAGTCACAGTGTGTGGATGAAAACCTTCAATGGAGATTTGGTGAGTTCTAAAGTGCACTAGAATAAGCCATTGACAAGTCGAGAGTAGAATTTGCAGGTCGAATTCTGCTTGTGTATGTGGGAACTGATAAGGGGAGAGTAGCGGCTGAGGCTTCAAGTGAAATCTCTGTAAAGTTCTGAAGCAAATGTGTTACCCTTCCTGTAGTAAACCGACAGATTTGTGTTGTCATTTTAAAGTGCTCGCAATAATTTGCATCAGTTTGTGTGAGTTGTAGGGGTCAGTGAGGAGCGGACAAGCCGCAAGACTTTGTCAGCTGCAGTGTGTGTGAGTGTGACATCAGTGGTGCCGCACTGAGATGGGTCAGATGTCGAGAAGGGTCGCGCACGGATTGGCTGCCGTCCGTGAGAGGCAATAGGTTGAGAACGGCAGGTGAAGAGCGTCCTGGGAACTAAGCCATTTTTGATTGAATACAAAATAAGAGAATCGCAAAAATGAATTTTGTCAAAGCATTTAAGAGCGCTCTAAAGGGAGATGTATATATTGTTGCAACCGACGGGGAACCCACACCACCTGAGGGTACTCCAGCTTATACGGTTATGGAAGAGAAAGGTGTTGCGCCTTGTTTATGGATGAAACAGTGGCGCAAATTAACAGAAAACGAAGGGTGTTTAGGGTTTCCAGAGCATGGGACGTTTAATCCAAAGGTACTAGAGAAATTGAGGTGGATGTTAAGTACACAGAAACCACCTCCGAGACCGGCACAATATGAGGCTTTGGCGATTTGGGACTTGATGGCCCTTAAACATAGACAAGAAAGGTTTCAGAGAAGACTGAGAAGGGCAGAAAAATCATATGCAGAGGCTAGGTGGGACAATGAGAGCAAAATGTGGAGACGAGGTATTGTAGATGGGTTGAAGCTATTTCCAGCAATAACTCAGGGAGAAGAAACACAGGGAAAGAAAGCCTCTTGTAAAACCGATAAAGACTCAGGCAAATCTAAAGAAAATAAAAGATCTTGGGAAGAGGAAGATGATTCAGACGATGAAGAATTCATGGATAGATTGTTACATGATCGTCCGCCACCATATGCGTGAGCGACAGTGCTCCAAGTACTAGCTTAGATCCTGGGAACCAGACGCAGGAAAAGGGAGTTACTGATACGGTACAGACTAGCGATACAGCTTTGATACAAAATGGTATCAGTGTACCCACTGCACCCGACATGCCAATACAGTTGCAACCTCCACCACAGATAAAGAGAATCTATCCTGATGTCCCAGTGCTTGAAACTACTACAAATTTGATAGTGCCGCCGGACCCAATATACACAAAGCCAAAGCTAATACAGATCGAATCGACTCCGAAATTAATGTCCCAACCACCACAGTTGATACCAGGGTATAACCCCGTAGCGGGACCACCGTTAGTACCTGTTCCGGGTACATTGGAACAGACCTATGGTGTTGAGGCTCCAAGAGGTTTGGGTCCAGGTCAGACACCTGCTGCAATATTGTTACCCATTACTGTTGGTCCCCTAGTACCATTGTACACACAAGGTAAAACAGGGGTGTGTGATCAGGGAGTGATGACTCAGGAAGTGATAAGAGGAGGGCCTATGGGAACTCCACAGATAATGGCCCCTGGAGAGCAAGTAAATGAGCCACCGAGACCCTTAATGGACCTTAGTCCAGTAGGGGCACCTCTCGAAGCAATGCGTCAAGCAGGATTAGGAGTTTTAACTCCACAAACCATGAGTACGAATACCTCACATTCTCCAATGATACATGCAGGGAACATTTCACTGCAGTGTCTTACAGTACAACAGTTAAATGAATGGTTAGAAAAACTTATACTTCACAAAAGACTGCAGTGGCTACAGTTGAACTTGAAAAAGAAAAACAAGATGAATACCTGAACTTCTTACGACTAGGGGCGGAAGCTGGCGAGTTAGTGGAAGGGACAATGGGAGTAAACAGATTGGAATCATACACAGAAGCAGAACTAAGATATTTGTGTCCCAAGATTACCAAGTAGAAGGCAAGGTACACCAGAGATTAGCGAATTTAGCAGACAAATACAATATCGATATTGGAAACACTAAGCATTTAAAAAGGAGTTACAGATTAGACTTTGATTCAAAAGATTTTGAACACATGAGATCTGCAGGCATGAAGGCACATTTAGGAGAACTATTGCAAAGTGCACAGATTTGGGGTGCTTTGGAGAAATGGGAAGGCCAATGGGCAAAGAAAAGAGATAAGGGAAAGGGTAATAGTCCAGGGTCTAATCAAGCCAGGACCTCACCTGATTTGGAATCGGTAAAAATATTACCTATGAGAGAGACAGCTGGTGTTGTTTTAGTACATGTGCCATGGACTAGAGGAGATATTCTATCCGTTACAAACGATTATCCCAGATTAAGAGAGAAGCCGATCGAGTGGTATCAACAAACGGACAGGTTTGTGAAACTTGCAAAGTGTCTCTGGGAAGACTTCAATACTTTGTTTGAGATCATTGCTCCGCCTGATTTGTAGCTCGAGTGCAAGAGAGGGGTAGATTGGCCGACAAAGGAGCCGGCAAGAGATAAGGTAACCGGAGCACCTTCAGAAGAGGTGATGAAATATTATCATAAAGTGATTGAGTTTTTGAAACAAAAGGTGTCGCCGAAGGTGACCGATTGGCAGAAAATCGACCGGACTTCTCAAGAGGTTAAAGAGTCAATACATGCTTTTTACGAGAGATTGTTGAAAGCGTTCAAGCATTACAGTGGTACAGATTTAATTGAACCAAAAGACATGAATCACCTTGTGTTCAGATTCGTCGAAGGATTGAGACCGGAGGTTAATCAAATGCTTAAGAATCATTTGATTTGTTGGCAAGCTAAACCGATTGATGAGGTGTTGCAGTATGCAAAGTACTGTAGTGATGAGATTGAGTTGAAGCAGAAAAAGTTAAAGAAAAGGTGATGGTGATGCAGATAAGGGCTGCACAGGCTGGAATACAGGGAAATGGAGTTCAGCAGATGATACAACAACAACCGCAAATTAATGGTGTGTTTCAGGCACAGCCAAGAGGCAGAGGTCGAGGGTTTGTGAACCGCGGTTTAGACATGAATAATGTTGTTATTCAAAATGATGTTCAAGGAGTGAAAAAGATGTCACCATGTCACGCGTGCGGGGCGTGGGGCACTGGAAACGGGAGTGTCCGAATATGGTGCAGCATGGTACAGTTCAGCAGAGCACTAATGTTGGTACATTACAAAATTCACGAGGTCTGAAAGTGAGACATCAAAACCCGAACTTTCAGAATAATTCAGTACAAATGCAAGGGGTACAGCCCATGCAGCAGATGCAAATGCCGCATTTTCAGTCAATACAAATGCAACCAGTGCAGCAGCAGATTCCTATGGTGCCTAGACAGCAAATGCAATTACCAATGGCTCCGATGGGACAGCAACAGGTGATGCTTCCTCAGCAGGTCACAGGCCAGGTAACAAATCAAAACAATACTGTGCAACAATTCCCATTACGAGGTGAAAATGGCATGAATGAGGATTGGTCAGATGATAGTTCAGACAGTGAGGAGTGCAACCTTAGAGGTGGATCAGAGAGGCCCATATGTAGAAGGGAAGGTGATGGGCTATAAGGTTTCATTCCTGGTGGATACAGGAGCCACACGGTCCACAGTTAGAAGTGCAGAAATTCCAAGATTGCCTCTCTCAGGGCGTACTATACGAGTGGTTGGAGTAGCAAATCAATACCTGACTAACCCGATTACAGATCCAGTACAAGTTGAAATTGGCAACTTCCAAGGACTACATAGATTTGTAGTATGTGATTCAAGTCCAGTATCCCTATTGGGAAGGGACTTACTCTGGAAGACAAAATGTTAAATTACCTGTCCAACGATGGAATTGAGGTACAGACAAATAGTGACGATGAGGGAGATGAAAGTCAATTTATAGAGGAAGAAACAGGGACAAATGAAGACTACCCTTTGATTACTCTATACCCGATGCATACTTTAGTTGACCTACCTGTTGAATTGCAAGGAACAGTGACAGAGAAAGTGTGGAATTTGACCAGGAAAGAAGTAGGATTGATAAAAGGAGTAGAACCAGTCAAAGTTCAGATAAAGCCAAATGTAGTGTTCCCACAGGTGCCACAATATCACATGACCCAAGATGTCCTCATTGAAGTGTCACAAATAATTGCAGATTTTCTCCGACAGGGAGTCCTAAAAGAAGTCTTGAGCAGTCCATGTAATTCTCCCATAATGGGTTTAAAGAAGCCCTGTGGAAAGGTTCGAATTGTGCAGGATTTGCGAAAAATAAATGAAATTGTGATAAAATGCTGTCCTGTGGTACCTAACCCAGCAGTAATAATGTTCCAGGTTCCGTGTGATGCTGAATGGTTTACCGTAGTAGACCTATCACAAGCCTTCTTTTCGATACCTCTTCATGAGGACAGCCAATTTTTGTTCAGTTTCAAATTCCTGGATAAGGTGTACAGTTGGTGCAGAATTCCTCAAGGGTTCTCAGAGTCACCATCCATCTTCAATCAGATAATGAAAAAGGATTTGGAACCTCTTGTGCTGCCTTTTAATTCAACTCTTGTGCAGTACATCGATGATTTGCTAATTGCGTCTAAAACAAGAGACAGTTGTAAATACGATACCATTGCATTACTAAATCATCTGTGAAAGAATGGACACAAGGTGTCACCCAGAAAGTTACAATATTGCCAGAAAGAAGTAAAATACTTGGGACATCTGATTGAGAGAGGATCCAGAAGAATATCAAAAGAAAGGATAACAGCCGTTTTGCAAATGAATCCCCCGACAACAAAAAGAGATGTCAGGATGTTTTTGGGAATGGTGGGCTACTGTCATCAGTGGATACCCAACTTCTCAATCATCTCAAAGCCGTTAATAAAACTGACAGGAAAGGAAGTCAAGGATGAGCCATATACTATAACTTTGTCAAAAGAGGAGCTTGAATCATTCGTAGAATTAAAAGAATGCATGTGCAGGGCTCCAGCATTGGGAATGCCAGACTACGAGAAACCTTTTCTGTTGTTTTGTCATGAACGTGATGCTTGTTCTTTGTCTGTCTTAACACAGGTCCACGGAGATGCAAATAGCCCTGTAGCATATTTTTCAGCTACCTTGGACCCTGTCGCAGCAGCCTTACCGGGTTGTTTGTGGGCAGTTGCAGCAGTTGGTCAGAGCCTTTTACAATGTGAAGGCATAGTCATGGGATACCCTCTGACAGTAATGGTTCCACATTCAGTTGAAATTCTGTTGACACGAACTAAGACTCAACACATGACAAATGCATGTCTCACTAGGTATGAGACGATCATACTGGGGTCGCCGAACGTCACTCTTAAGAGATGCACTGTACTGAACCCGGCAACTTTAATTCCTAATGAAAGTGCTGAAATCAAAGATGGAGAAGAATTTGAACATGATTGTCTTGAAGTGACTGAATTGTGTACCAAACCTCGCCCAGACATACAGGATACCCAGTTTAAAGAAAACGATTGCATTATGTTTGTCGATGGGTCCTGTCTAAGAGATTCTGCAGGAACATTGAGAGCCGGTTACGCGGTATGTACCATAACTGGCATCGTCGAAACCTCCTGGCTCGAGAGAGTGTTTTCTGCACAAGTGGCAGAATTAATTGCCCTTACTAAAGCATGCCACGCAGCTGTAAATTTGAAAGTCACTATCTATACTGACAGCAGATATGGATTCGGAATTGTGCATGATTTTGGCCAACTTTGGACACAGAGGGGTTTTATGACCTCCTCTGGTTCTCCTGTGAAAAACGGTGAACAAATAAGAGATTTGTTACACGCAATTCAGTTACCTCATGAAATTGCCGTGGTGAAGTGCAGTGCTCACATCAGATCACAAGATTTTGTGTCTATGGGGAACGGCTATGCAGATCAAGTAGCAAGATTTTGTGCATTGAACTGTATATCGATTAAGGAGCAATGGGAATTGTTACCACAATCTGAAAATGACACATGTTTAAATCTAGCATTACGGGTGGTTGATACCTTAGACGAACTAAAAACATTACAAGGTTGTGCTAGCAAAGAAGAAAAACGCTCCTGGCAAAGAATGCAATGTGTGCAAAGAGCTGATGATCTATGGGTTTCAGAGGAGGGAAAGTTGGTCTTGCCAAATAGCCTTTTATCACAGTTTACCCGGCTCTATCATGGGCAGGCACATCTGGGAAGAGATGCCATGATCAGGTCCTTTAAGATTGATTGGTTCAATCCAAAATTCAGACATGCCGCAGAAATCACCTGCCACAGGTGCTTCATCTGTCAGCAGATGAATGCTGGAAAAGGAACTGTGGTAACACTGTGCCACATTGGGATAGCTGGAGGTCCATTCAACAAAATGCAAACGGATTTTATTGAAATGCCTGTTTGTGGAGGATTGAAGTACGTGTTGGTGATTGTGTGTGTTTTCAGTCATTGGATTGAGGCATATCCCACACGTAGGAATGACAGTCTTACAGTTGGAAAACTACTACTTAGGGAACTGATACCAAGATTCGGGTTTCCGGTTTCTATAGAATCAGATAGGGGTAGACACTTCAACAATGAGGTGATTAAACTTTTATGTGCCGCACTCAACATTGAACAAAAGCTGCATTGTAGCTATCGCTCTGAAGCATCAGGATTAGTTGATCAGATGAATGGTACTTTGAAATCAAGGATGGCAAAAATGTGTGCAACAACAAATATGAAGTGGCCAGATGCCTTACCTCTAGTGCTGATGTCAATGAGAAATACCCCAGACAAGAAAACGGGACTGTCCCCCCATGAAATCCTCATGGGCAGACCTATGAGATTACCAGCAGTACCTGCAAATGCACTAGTGAATATTACAGATGATATGGTGTTGGATTACTGCAAAGGTTTGGCTGACGTAATTCGCTCTTTTTCTCACCAGGTGGAAGCTAACACGTTGCCACCAATTGGCGATCCAGGTCACTCTCTGCAAGCCGGTGATTGGGTGGTTGTCAAGAAGCACGTGAGAAAATCGCGTCTAGAGCCACGTTGGAAAGGGCCGTATCAAGTAATATTGACGACTACTACTGCTGTGAAGTGTGCCGGAGTTCCCAACTGGATACATGCCAGTCATACAAAAAAGGTAACGTGTCCGGTTGAAGAGGAACTTGAAGTTTCTGGCACAGCGACTTCGGGAAGAGAAGTCTCAGGGTCAGAGAACAGTCAAGAAGGAACGGAGACTACCGGAGAGCCCACTGAGAACAGCCTTGTCCCTCAAACTATCAATGAGTTCGAGAGAGGTGACAGAGTGCCTATCTCAATAGAGGCAGCAGGAGAACTAAGCCAAGGAGAGGTTCTCCCAGAAGTAGACGAATACGGGTTAGAATCTGAACCCAACAAGAACAGAACCGAAGAACAAGAGGAAGAAAATGAAGGAGAAACCGTAGATACAAATCAAAACGTGTCAGAGTTTCCCGAACCAGTGGCAGGTCTGTCAAGAGAAAACACCATATCACAAGAAGAGGGTGCTGTCCAACGTTCTGAAGGAAAACATTGAATAAAGACGCATAGAGGCGACAATTGGCCAGACGCGTCACATCCTAAGATAAGGGGGGTATCAAATGACACCATAATAGAAGAGAGTGATACCTCACAAGCAGATGATTTGAGTGAAGGAGAACAACAAGGTGAACGAAGATTAAAAAGAAAAAGAATCACAAACAGAAGATATACAGGTCCTGAATGGGCGTATGCTACAACATCTGAATGGCAACAAGAATTCCTAGCATTCTGTTTTGATCGAGAAGTACCAGGCCAATACTACGGTACCTGAAAAGGAATTCAAAGAAAACTTGACTAAGTTTGAAAACTGAAAAGAAAGAAGACTCTAGAAACTACTGGAAGTGACACTAAAACCACATTTGACTTTTTAAAGAAACCTGATTACGACAAGCTGCTAACCTGAATTGACGAAAAGGGTCCTGGAGTGAGTGAAGACACAGTAATGTACGCAAAAAAATAATAAAAAGAAGTTTAGTCTCAAGTTGACTGTTGATCTGCTATTCTGATTCTAAACAAACATGGCTTACAATAGAAATAGTAGCAAAGGGAGTAAGGTGTGTGGTTGGTTAGGTCTTATAATAGGTGTTGTGTGTGCAGTAATGGTTATAGGAGTGATTGTGGGAATGCCATGGAGAGAGAACGAAACTATTAACGCAACTTCAAAACCTAAAACTACTACATTAACACCGTGGGAGAGATTTGAGCAGGATGCAAGACATATGCATGAAGGGACTAATGCAAAGGGAGAACTATCTACTAATGTCTTCTATCGCTTACTAAATGAGTATGTGGAAACAATGGACGCGAAAGATTGTTATGTATGTACTAAAATTCCTTTGTCTGTGCAAGAGGGAGTTACCTATCATAGTCTCCCTCTTACTTATGGAATTAGTTGCAGCTTGCTACTAACAAGATTCTATAATCAAGAGCATGTGCAATACTTTTATTCGAACTTGGATGTTGTGTTTTCCTTTGTGCCTGTGATTGAATTCTTAAATAAATTAACTAAAGAGCATGATATAAAAATAGTTAGAGGATTCTTTGAGCCATCACTTACATTTGGAAATGCTTATGCACATCGCAACAATTTGACTTGCTTACTGTCACCTGTAGAGAAGAGCTTTTTAGATCACACAGATGATAGACGCAAAGTACTGAAAGAAAGGTTAGAAAAAGGATTAGAGAAACGTACCTATGCAAACGATTATGCTTATACTGCAATCAAGACGCAAGGCAAATTAGCTATAGATGCATTACACGTAGGTAGGCTCTGTGTATATAGGCCAAAATCTTTAGTGGGTACGAGTGAATGTAGACATGTGTTTTTGCTTCAGAGTAAATGGACCTTTATGTTGAATGGACAAGATCCAGCGATTCCTGGAATCTATTATATCTGTGGGCTAAATGCTTATTACCGTCTTCCTAAGGGATGGTATGGGACATGATATTTGGGGATAGTATTCCCAAAGATATACCAGATTGATGACTTGAAACAAATACCTACAACGTCTGAATTACAACATCCTAGACAAAAACGAGAATCAGTGGCGGCTGTCATTGGTGATATATTTGGAGCCATAATCCCATCAGTAGGGGTTATCTTGAATTCCATGAAAATCCATAAATTGTCTACTATAGTGGATAACATGTTGACAAATTTTACAGGAGCCATACTCCTGATGGATACTGAACTTGCTACAGAAAGAGCTATGACTCTTCAAAATCGGCTTGCTTTAGACATTCTTTTAGCAAAGAGTGGAGGGGTCTGCAAAATGCTTAATGAGCGTCATTGTTGCTCATTTATACCTGATAACAGTAAGAAAATTAGAAGCATGTTTACTAACCTTACTAGAGATAGTAGAGATTTGAAGGATCTGAAAGAACTTGGTGTTTGGGAGAAATTTGGAAAGGGAATTGCCCGAGTCGGAAGCTGGTTTACCAACATTTGGAATGGGGTACTTGCAAAAATTCTGATGGGTTTATTAATTATTTTGGTTTGTCTATTAGGATTATGGGGTGCATGTAAAATTAATGACAAAGTAAAAAGAAATTGGACCAAAAGAGCCAGAAGAAATGAAGAAAGTGAAAGAGAGAAAATGTTCAATGAGATATGGGAAAGCTCTCATAAAGGACAAGATGTTGAAATGCGCATTATGCGCAAGTGAAAAATTAAAATCAAAAGATCAAAAGAAAGATTTGTGTGATGACGAGCGTCATCAGAGGAGGGACTGAGAGAGCGTAGTTTAAATATTACATACTTTAGATGAGAAATGCTTATACTTAACAATGCTGTATTAATAATCATAAAATATTATTTGTTTGAAATGTATTCTAAACTTACTTATAATAGTAGAGAATTATTGTACACATATACTAATGTCGACTATAAGAAATAATTGTTTGCATTTATTGAATATGTTAACACCTACGAAGATTGCATTTATTAGAATCCATAAGTCTTAACTTAGCATGAGCCGAAAACTTAGCTGTGTAGTTTGCATATTAAAGCTTAGTTTTCTGTTTCTCCAGTGTGGTGATTCGCAAAAGGCCATGACCCAGCATGTGTTCTTTTCTTTGTTTTATGTTGCAAGTGAGGATTTTTCTCACTCGCATGCTAACTGTTTTAGTATAAGTTTTACACGTTTTTGCAACATTTTTTGAAACATCCAAGGACATTCAACCATGGAAAAGAGAACTTTTGACCTGAAGAACGTGCCAAAGAATGAAGTAACCCCGGATGTGCCACCTACGAAAAACTTCAATTATGAAGACCAATCAAAGTTTTATAAATTATCATAGGGTGACAAGTGCATTACTTAATGTATAATTTGATAGGTTAAAGATAGTGGGGTGTAGCGACTATCCAATAGAATTTTGGGGGGAGGTATTGCGAAAAGGGGATAAAAACCCATGACACAGAAGACTCGAGAGAACTAGGTAGGGAATGATATCGATTGCATCCAGAAACTCTGTCACTGTGTTAGGTGATTTGAGACTTGAAATAAACCATCCTTATCCATAGACTGCCCCTCTACACTTCTCCTCCTTATGAGGGAAGTGTCCCCTGTTCCTTAGACGAGATAGACTGACGCCGATCTAACTGATGTCCTGAAGACGAAGACTGATCCTGAATCATTCCGAGGAGGGTAATTATGACAATTGCTATTGTGATTTGTCTACATGCTTTTCCTTTCTAGGTACCAACTGCTGTATTTTTGGATAGAGACCTTAGTCAGATGTTTTCTAAATTAGTGTGCTAAATTGTTTTGCATGAAGTCCAACATGCTGATGCTAATTAGTGGCTAGATTAGGTATTCACCTTGACTGACGTGAACGGACATGACTGACATTGTGCTATGCTGAACGTAGGCATATCTGATGTTCTATGCATTCAGATCTGTGTATCTCTTACATTAGTGTTTTTATGTTTGTAATCTTCGCGTTGTCAAAATCTTATCACAGTTGCCATATTGTGACTATGCTCTTTTGCTTCATGGTTTTGAGATTAATACTCTTGCTATTAGATTGTAATCAATAGGGAATAAAATTCACAAAACTCCCATAAAGGTGTGGGTATTCATGACTGAAAGGTCATGGTTGCGCCGACAGTTTTAATCAATGTCTAAGGTGAAGTATATTGTGGTGATATATGTTGATGACATTATCGATATATTACTTGACATATTGATCAGTTATCTCGTTCTACGGTGTCTCACCACTGGGTCAAAAGATTCATCGGCCTAAAACGAGTCCTAATGTGTATAAATTAACATAGAGGGACGCGTTATCAGTTGCATAGTCTGCATGTTTTTGGGCAGTTTTGTTGTTTTACAAGGACCTACAAATGGTGAAGAGGAGTGTATAAAGCTCTGAAATTTAAGTATGTATATATATATTACCTAGTGGTGGCCACTACTAGGTAGTTATAGTTAGGGCCTAGTTTCCACAAAAAGTGTTTTTTTACTTGCCTTTATCTTTGGTGCTGCTTGACAAATCTTCACAAAACTTTCCCAAAACTTTGCCAGTCCTGTCAGCTTTGGTCTATACATTTTTGGGGTGATCCATCCAGGGGGGGCATGGAAAAAGGGGGGGATCAAAAAACACATTTTCCCCATTCATTTTTCCAAGAGGGATTTTGAACAGCGATAGCGCAAAAAGTACTGGACGGATTTATACCAACCTTGGCAGAATAGTAGATCGTGGTCCATAAAGCAACCTTTGTTGGTTTGGTGTAATTCCATTCAGTAGTTTTAGAGAAATTAAAGAAAATCCAAATTTGCATACATAGGGATGCAAAGAATTCGCAAGTGTTCCGATCTCGTGCAGAGATCTGATTGACTGATAACACTTCAACAACAGAAATCGTTGAACTGCTGTCAGCCATCTTGGGACTCGCAAGCCAATTCCCCCCAAAAAAGTAAGAAATAAAGAAAAGGGGACAGGTAACGAACATCCTGACCCCTTAGCTCTGGCGGTGGGATCCCAAAGGGAAAAAGCATTTTTGTTTACATTTTGCAGCTGGAGTAATGGTTGATCGGCGGATCCACTGTGAAATAAAATTTAAAAAATTAAGTGCAGTCTCTTGCGCTTTGCTATCATTAAGCCCCCGGGTGGACCTAGTCCCACAGACATTTTTTTAACAAATGCACGGGGCCTCCTGGCCCCCACACACTGTCACAGGGTCCTCCATCTCCCATGGACTTATAATTGATATGCGGCGGGCTGCATGCCCCCTGCTGTCCTGGGGACTGCCACCTCCCCAGGGCTTTGATTAAATAGGTGGGGAGGGCCGAGTGCCTCCCCGGTGCCCTTGGGACTACCACCTCCCCGGAGCACTATTGTGAAAGTATGCGGTGGGGCTGCGTGCCCCCCACCGCCTTTGGGACCACCATCTCCCCAAGCCTTTGATTAAATGTGCAGGGTTAGACCTTGTGCCCCCCACTGCCCGGTGAACCACCACCTTCCTGGGACAGTTGTGTAACAATATCCGGGGGCGTTTGCTCCCCCACTGCCTTTGGGACCACCACCTCCCCCGGGCAAATATTTAAAAAAGAAAGGTGGCCCTTGGAGGCACAGATTGCCCTGTGGACTGCCACCTTGCAGGGCTGGCTCCTGTTATGCCCCTGGGACATAGCTGTTTGCTGTGGCTTGGCTGCAGCTCTGCAGCCAAGCCACAGCAAACACTTTGGGTTTTGACAGCAGGACCTGTTAAGTGGGTCCCGCTGTCAAAATCCAAAGCTTTCATCTTTGTCCCCTGCATGCATGCAGGGAAGAAAGATTAAATGCTTCAGCAAGCATGAAGCTGCTGTCAAAGTAGCTTTGTACTTGTTGAAACAATAACACCTAAGGCTTCCCTTGCAGTGCCAGATAGCCCCTAAAGTGCTTTGTATTAAAAAAGTAAATAACAAAAACTATATATATATATGTGTATATATATATATATATATATATATATATATATATATATATATATATATTGAGAGACTACAGGGGAGCCCTTGAGGACTTCTTCATGGTCCCAGTGAGCCCATAAAGGGCTAAGAAAAAACATTTAAAAAGGCGACTAGCTCAGTGTGAAGGTGGGTGGATCTTCACACTGAGCAGTCAGGATTTAAATCTAGCTGGACTCGCTCCCATTTTTTTAAAAAAAATTACAAATTATTTTAATTTGTAAAAATGACAGATATATATATATTTTTTAGATTGTATAGAAATATCTCATTCTAAGTAGAATATACATCAAAACCCCAAAAAACCCTGTCTTTCTCCCTCTTGCTCTTTCTCTCTCTCTCTCAAGTTTTTTCCCACTCACACATGCACTCAAACAATAACGTACCCACTCAGAGACACCCTCAGTCCATCATGCACACACACATACAGCTCCAGTCAGACCCTCACCCACCTACCCACAAACCCACTCAGATAGTTGAGTATCCACCCACAGACTCACTCAGACTCTCACCCACCCACTCACAGACCCACTGACAGCCTCATGCATCCACGCAGAGACCCGCGCACACACTGGCACATCGACTAAAAAACTAATGTAGACACTGTCACAGCCACTTCCACCTCAGATATATTTTAAATGTATAAAACCATAGAAATTCACCAGTTATAATTAGAGCTACCTCAAGTAACCATAACTCATGTCATAAGGTAACTATAACTTGCGACTTTGGCCATGCAATGATAATAACCCCATAAATTGCAGCGCGCATGGCATTTTTGATAATATCCTTGATTTTTTAGGAAAAACTGTGGTTGGCGGGGCTGGGAGTTATCAATACCATAGAGCATGAGTTAGTTATTTGAGGTAACTATAACTGGTGATTTTCAGTGGTTTTGCATGCTTAACATGTAAGCCTAACATTAATATCCCTGTATTGGTGGTTGGCCAAAGTTTTAAAATCTCTTATCTGTGAAGCCTTTGTATAGTCATTCTGTGGTTTAGTCTTATCATTCTGATCAGTAGCCTAATGGTGGTATAATGTAGGAAGTGTCCCTGAATGGATTCTCTTCCTAGGCTAAAGAGGACATTATTCTTTGAACTGATTTTTAAGTCTCAATAAATTATGCTTTACAACGTGGTCTTGTTCAGCTCTAAGCATACCATGTGCGACTAGATAGGGCATTCATAGTTACATTGTTGAAGAACATACCATGTAAATATACATTGGTGCAGGAAAGTCATATAACGGTACGTACATATTACACAATTTTCAAAAAAAGTGAATTGTGTAGGATTTGGCTGTGTAAACCAGCGAGTATTACTTGTACCTTGCCAGGTTGTTAATTGGGAGTGAGGATAAAAACTTGGGGAGATAGAAGACATATGAGGAGATGGTGACGACAGGCAATAACTGTTGGCAAAGAAATGCATTGTGCTCAGTGAGATGTTGGTTCTATGAGTGGTTAGACAGGATCTATGGAATGAGTTGGTCTGCTGGGAGAGGGGATGGAGGAACGAGGCCCCCATGGGATCCACCCCACAATACAATGTAGGGAGGACAGAAAACAGTGCACCAGTCCATCTCTCCAGATGGGGCTCCCCAACCCCTGTGTTTGTCAGACAATGACCACTGGGCTGGTCTGTACAGCTAATGAGGGAGCTCATTGTTTCTCTGTAGTAATTGCATGAGACATGTAATCCACTGAGGAGAGATAGGTTGTTTGCAGAGATGATGGACCTACTCATAGAGGAGGGCCTCATCCTCTGCCCCCACACTTGCACAATTTCACATGCCAGGCTGCCACTGGTGGAGCCGTCAGTGAACACCACTTGAGTGCATGTGCGCATTTCGTGAGGAGAAGCCAGTGCTGCAAACCACGTGCACACTATGTATTTCTTCTTGCACTTAAAAATGTCTGAGGCACATGCTTCCCACGTGTGGAGATCAGGCAACTTCGTGACTCCCGTAGGGTGGCAGTACCGATTGCCAAAACATTTGTAGGGCCTACCAGGACCATAGCACATGTCTGTATCAGGGGCTTGACATAGGGGACAACAGATCATCGCATCAAGGAAGAAGTGAATCAACTGGGTAGGAGAGAGGTAAGGTCTGTTTCATTTAAAGAACTGGATGTTGCTGAACCACAAGTTCTGGGAAACCTTCTGGGGGGACTCTAATGCTTTTTTCCATTACCTATCATCAATTACTCTCCCAAAATCATCATCCCATTTAGTCCGTAGTGTTGTCAGTGGAGCATCCTTAAGTTGCGAATGGCCTTATACAGCCATGTGATCAGGTGTCAACCTTTGCCCATGGTGAGTATGATCTACAATACCAGATGTATGGTGGGCTCTGCTACGACATTCCCCAAAGCGTTCCAAAAGTGATGTGAAGTTGTCAGTGGGTAAGGAACTGTCCTGGTGAGAGGGCGTGCTCCATAGTCAGCTGGTTGAAAGTGAGAGACATGGCTGTCAGAAAATAGGTCTCCACCGTGATCAGTGACCAGTTTGTCCAGGGTCTCATGTCTCTGGGTAAAAATTTACCAGGGAAATGGGGGAGGCTGATCAGGAGAAATGAGGGAACATATGTTAGAGCCCCAGGTGTAAGATGATGTACTCGGATCATGCAGGAGCGAGCCACTGCTTCTGCCACTTGCAATGGCCAGGGGGATGAGGGTAAAACCTTCGGAAGGAGGAAGCTCCATATTATGGCTACTGGCATGTTTCCTCGCTCATCACTTGCTTCTCTCATATAATGCCTCACAGGACAGGACGACAGCTATTGCAGGTTCTCCGCCAGAAACAGTGTCTCAAATGAGGGGGCACTAAGGCCCTCATTACGAGCCTGGCTCGCGGTTGGCGGGAGCACCGCCGACAGCCCGGCGGTGCCCCGCAGGGCATTCTGACCGCGGCGCTTTGGCCGCGGTCAGTGCAGGAAAACCGGCGGTCTCCCGCCGGTTTTCCGCTGCCCATTGGAATCCTCCAAGGCGGCGCTGCTTGCTGCGCCGCCTTGGGGATTCTGACACCCCCTACCGCCATCCTGTTCCTGGCGGTTCGCCCGCCAGGAACAGGATGGCGGTAGGGGGTGTCGCGGGGCACTGCAGGGGCCCCCGTAAGAGGGCCCCGCTTGTATTTCACTGTCTGCATAGCAGACAGTGAAATACGCGACGGGTGCAGTAGCACCCGTCGCACCTTCCCACTCCGCCGGCTCGATTCCGAGCCGGCGTCCTCGTGGGAAGGTTGTTTCCCGCTGGGCTGGCGGGCGGCCTTAAGGCGGCCGCCCGCCCGCCCGCCCAGCGGGAAACTCAGAATGCCGGCCGCGGTCTTCAGACCGCGGTGCGGTATTCCTGCGGCGCAACTTTGGCGGGCGGCCTCCGCCGCCCGTCAAAGTTGTAATGAGGGCCTAAGTCCTCTCTGCCCACCTGAAGCTGTAACTTCTTAATGGTAACACTCTGACATCTGTGTCCCCAACTGAGTGTAAACTAATGGGAGTCTGGTTCAATAATAACAACTAACGTGGGATGACAGATAGGTAAAGAAAGTAATACAATAGGTGAGGCAAAATTACCATTTCAGCAAACACAATTTTGACTAACGGTGCCAGGGGCAAGGGCTGCCAAAAGTAGACTAGCGCTTTCATGCCGGATAGTGCCTTTCAGAGGTTTCCCTTTTAGAGATCAAGTGGAGTATGATAAAGACAGACCCCCAGGTAGTGGGTTGTCTCGCCTCTCCACCCCAGCGAAATTGGGCCTCACTTAGGTGTATAATTTGTGGCCACTGACTGGTTTCTCTCAATTTACCCAGAGTCCTATGGCCCCAGTAAATGCAGTTAGGGAGTAATGAAAGGGCGAGAGATCTGATGTCACATCTCTGAGGTGTAACTGTAGGCCATCTTTGTATAAAGACACAACATTCGTCCTGTTCTCAAAGGGTATACTCCATTCCCGGCCTTCCCTGTGTAGTTGAGTGGCAAGGAGCTCCGTCGCCATCACGAAGAGCAGTGGGGAGAGCGGGCACCCCGGCCTGGTAACATGACTCACAAGAAATAGGGCAGAGGTGAGCCATTCCAGGCACATCCGAGAAGAAGGGCTTTTGTGGAGCAGCCTGGTGTAGGCAAGGGGCATTTTCTTGATGCCAATACAGACCAGTACAAAGAAAAGATATTCTCATGTCAACATGTCAAATGCCTTCTCCAGGTCTAATATCAGGCAGGTGACATGTGGGATTTACCTCTGGATCTGGTCTTGTACATGAAAATGGAAAATGCTTCGGCCTGGGGCAAACCCCTTCTGATCTTTGTGTATGAGCTCTGAGAGGATCAGGGTGTACCTTGTGGTGAGAACCTTTCCCAAAATGTTATAATCTGCATTAAGGATGGTGATAGAACGATAGGACCCCAAGTGTGTGGGGACCCTATTGGTTTTCGGAATAGAGACTGAGAGGGACTCCTTGAGTGATTATGGGAGTTTACCAAGTTTGAGGGCTGCCTCATATGTCTCTGCAAGATGGAGGGATAGAAACGAGGAGAAGGTAGTGGGGTGTTCTAAGGGTAACCAATCTAGGCCTTTTAGTTTTGTTGTGGCTAGGTCCCTGATTGCCTGCATTACCTCAGACATACTGATTTTAGTCTCCTCTGTAAGTCTAGTGGACTCAGCAGTGTGCAGAAGGGGGAGTATTTATCATAAACAAGTGTGATATATCCACCAAGCCCTCTGGCAGTGCTTGATAGCTAGAGAAATAAATGTAATGAAATGCCTGCAGGATCTCACTCTGTGTGCACACCATGACTCCAGAGAATGTGGCTATTTTTGTGATGAGACTGACAGAGGTCTCCTGTTTAATTAGCCAGCCTAGAAGGTGGCCCGATTTATCTCCTTCTCTATGGACTGTGGCTGTGTGGGCCATAAAGTTAAAGCACCTTCAACATTGTAGGAAAAGCAGGAATAGACATGGGATTTGCTGTTTTCCCCGTCCAGCAGGAAGCTGCACGGCTTCTGTGATTTCTTTGGCTACAGTCCAGCAGATGCCCACAATTTCCTGCATATAGTCACCCCTTGTTACTACCTTGAAGGTGTTCCATTAAAGAGTCCTAGTGGAGGCCGTGTCTTCCAGACAGACTTATGGGAGCTGCCATGTCGGTGTTGGAGGGTTTGGGGGCAGTCATTGTAAGTCTACAATGTGGGCATTGTGATCCAAAACAATACACCCCAGACATTTGGCTTTAGGATGGCGTGACCTCCAGGCATCCGAGATTGGCCTGTATATAAGGGGGAAAGCACAGTAAAGGAAGGTTGGACCTGTCCAATTCAGGATCCAGTGGTATTCTCCCGCTAATGTCCAGAGCATCAGCATCTTGTGTGCTAGTTCAGCAGAAAGGGTATCTCAAAAGGCTCCCTGATCGATGTTGGGGGCACAAATGCTCCCTAGAGAAAAGGCCTTCAATTCAGGCAGCCTTCAAGGAACACATAATTGCCATCTGTATCTATAATTGTGTTGATCACTTGAAAGAGTAAGTAGTTGCATGTATGGTGCCCCTTCAACACTTTTGCAGCCACGTCAATTCCTCTTTCATCCTGTGTGATTCCTGTAAAAGGAATATCTGAGCCTGTTGGAACCTTTTGATGGGTAATATTGTGTAGAAGGAGTGGGTGGAGAACTTCACTGCTATCTACTACATTCCAGATGACATTGTGTATAGTGATAAGTTGCAGGAGCACCTGGATCACACACCCTTCTCCAGATTTCACTTCATGAAGTGGACAATGCAATTAGGACAAGCCCAAGTGGAAAGTCCCCCGGGCTTGATGGGATTTGAATGGACCTGTTCAAATGTAATTTGGAACTGTTAGGACCTCTGCTCACTAACTTATTGAACAATTTCTGGTGTTTTGTGACACAGGAGTCTATCCATCATTGTTCCTATATTTAAAAAAGATGATAGAGGATCCCCTGTAGGTTACAGGCTCATTGATAGCTCCAAAATCGTTTTGGGCAGGGCCATCTGAAACCATTTGCAGACCTGGATGGATGAAAATATCATTCTGTCTCCATGTCATTATAGTTTCCGCCTTGGACTAGGTACTGTGGAGCAGTGCCTCAACCTGCACTTGATTGTAGGAATATATACCATTACCAGGTGCTGCCCTCTGAACCTGGCCTTTCAGGACCTGTCCTCTGCATTCGATTATGTTAATAGGAGTAAATTGTGGCTGACTTTAATCAATGTGGGTGTAGAGATTTCTTCAGTTCCCTTCATGAGAATCTAAGGGCCAGGGTTTGGTATGGCCGGATAGGGGATATATCTGATCTCATCCCTTTGGTGAGAGGGGTGCGACAAGGGGGTGTTTTATCACCCCTGCTTTTTATTGATTTCATTTTTTGCAGTTTTTATATAGTACAAACTCAATCCAAAGGTATCAAATTGCTTTACATGAGCACCAGTCACATTACACAAGAACACATTCATTTTTTATTTGTACAAGGAGATTTGCCCACAATCACAGGATGTTGAACCGATGCAGAGACTTGAGCTTTGGCCATTACACCACATCCTCACCCCTATTCATGTACTCCCTAAGAATTGAGGAAGCCCTCAGCAAACAATCTACTGGCAATTATTTCATTAATTTATCATCAGGTGTCTATGTTCCATAACTAATTTTGGAGCTCACTCATTGGGAGTGGTCTCTTTTCTTCAGATTTTGGTCTGGTACAGTTGTGTGCTAATTTTGTGTTTCTGAGGGTGCTAGGGCATGGTCCAGTAACTGGCCCCCTTGCCTCTGTTTGCACTTCATATTTTTCAGCTATATTTATTGCAAGTTATTTCAGCTCTCCTTTACACAACTTGTCAAATCATTGTATTTTAAGAAGTGCAGGGTTGCTTTAACATACCCCCAGTTGCTCTATAATCATCTTGTCTAATTTGCTTAAAATGTTGATTCATTGTAGGAAAACCATAACTGGGTCATAAATGAGGTGATAGTCTAGTGACTGATTCTGCAATTTATAGCTATTTTGCACTCCATTTATGATGTAATAGATTCTATAGGGTGTTCTTTTCATCATGATTTGTCAGGTAATTTTACTTCTTTTGAAATATTTTTAATGTTGTGTAGCTTGTGTCTTCTTTATGTACTTTTATGATCTTTTTGAATGCTTGAATAAAGATATTTTAAAACTTGAAACTATGTGAGCCAGTTTACCATATGAATACATTGTGCTCCTCGATCTGGCTTTGTGCATTCCATGCACATTTAGGTTACGGAGTTGGATGTCAGAAGTAGAAGCCATAACTTATGAAGAGACATGTGTGCAGTGCACATTATAGGAAGTCTTTCAGCATAGATCCCACCTAATGGACCACCCAGCCATGCAAAGTATGCATGGCCTGCCTGTCATAACTAGCCCTGAATGAAGGGGGAATGAGATAGGAGAAACTTGACATAAAAAGGGAAAAAAACACTAGTGGAGCCTACCACACACAGTAGTACCCCCTAAAGAGGCATTGTCAAAGGTTGAACACTAATGTAACATGGGGGTGTGGCCTGGCTCAGGAGAATAGAGAGGTGTCCAGTTCATTCACCCTGTGCAACTAGGGCTGAGTCATGTTGGACCCAGCAAGGACTACGGATGGCCCCGAAACCCACTTTGAGAGGAGCATAAATAAGGGGGTTAAGCAAAGGTAGAGTAGCAGGCCCAAATGGGTGCCTCATAACTGCAAGGAGGGGGCAATGAATGTGGCATCAATGGGACCTACCAGGGCAAGTCAGAGGGCATCACCGCACATAATAGTGGGCACATTGCTGGTGTGCTCAGTCAACAAATTTAAACATTCAACTGTATGATACACAAAGGGACAACACAAAGATTAGCAGTGTGCCCTAAGTTCATCCAGTGTCCACGAAAGGAGGATGGGAAGTGTTCAAATGATATTGTCTGCTGTTTGAGGCGTCACCAGAAGGAGAGTCTGGGATCCCTGGCAAGAGTCGTCAGAGGGGTGGATGTCATCCTCAGATGTAACAATGTGTGATTCCTATCCTGGGTCTCAAGTTAGCTGCAGCCTGCAAGGCTCACATGCGATCCTCAATAATCTGCTCAAGCTCAGGGGATTTAGCAGAGGAAGTGCAGAAAATGGTCTCATTTCATGACTTGCCATTCTGCTCTCTATAAGGTTTAGCGGGAGTAGGGCGGGCCAAGCCCATTTCAACACTGGTTCTTCATCAGGTGTCCTTAGGGTCCATGAAGACTTTGGCGGTCCCATTTGACATGACCTTAAGGGGGGCCAAGAACAGGAGTGAATATTGAACCCCCAACCGACAGACACATCATTTAACCTCCAGGAAGGAAAAACACTGGCATTGAACAGCAGAGGTCTAGTCCACAAACAACATGATGACTGTCTGAATGCATGCAGGATAGCATCACGGTTCCACAAATGTATAAGCTTAACCAGCAAGGAAAAGAAGGGAGTGAGATCCAACAGTGAGGTAAATGTCTTCAAATCCAAATAGGTAATGGGTCTTGACTTCTGACACCCTCAGCAGCCCCAAGATTCACATACCGCTCCTGAGAGAGCATCCCACTGTGTCTTTTGCCCTGTCCTCATGGTGTCGGACACATTCTTGGAGATCTCGAATTGCCGCCCGGTTGTCAATTGCCAGTGGTTTATGGTAGCCAGAGACTTCTCCCCATCTGAAACATCATCTGTGAGCGTGGGATGGCCATCACGTTGGAAGCTCAGGTCAGTAGCTAAAGAGCCATGTCTGAACTCTGTGGGGAACCTGGTGTGTTTGATGGCAGGAAATACCTTGTTCAGTTTGGCCGATGTAGGAAGCAATGGAGTGGTGCCTAATATTGGCATGTCCGGGATGACAGAGGGCAGATCTTCAGGTGCCAGAGGTGGCGTGGGCATAGTGGAGTGAAGTCTGCACACTATCTATGCCGTCATGGGGCGAGAGATCAGACACCAGACAAGGTCTGTAAGGGTCATCAATCAGGGTCAACAGGGCAGCAAAGCCCATGGGGGGAGAAGGGAAAGTAGGGGCACCGTCTAACGGTGTTGTCATCAAGGCGGGGAAGTAGCCACTTTGTGAAAGACAGTCTTTGAACAAGGGCAAAGAATGGCAGCAGAATCTCCAAGTATACTTCATCTTAGAGGTCTAAGAGCCCCATAGGAGGCTCAATGTTTCAGCCCAATCACCTGGGGTGCATATTACCCTGAGCCACCTCCTTGCACCTCAATGTAAGTGCCAACTTGGGACAACAGGGGGAGGAGGTCCATGGACTGATTCAACAGGGTCAGCCTAAATTGGTGGCCAAGTTATGCTCCCCACGGGAAGGTGGGTGGGAGGCAGAGAAGGAAAAAACTCACTCCGACTTCCTGTTCAAGTGGGTGCAGGGTCCTGAAAGGCAGTCTGTAAGGCCACCCAGAACATCGGCATCAGTGTTGCCCAGGCTGGAAAGAAGTCACCAGATTGTGGCATGGAACACTTACCCCTCATGCACTTTGATGCAGGCATCTAAGTAGGGGGCCTAAGGCGAGGATGTCAGGAGTGACACAGACATTTATGCACGTGATGTAGGACGTCTCTCTGGGTTGGCGTTCATTAATACTATAAGGAAGTTTGCCAAAGGCTCCCTCTACTCTCCCCTGACCTGTCATTAAGTGGTGTCTGACAAGATCATCTGGCACTGGCATTAGCAAGAGTGGACAAAACTTGTGTAAACCCAGGGGGTCAGAGGTCTGCTCTGGGCACAAAGTGGGAGCAGAGAGGGTTCTCCCACGGGGCAGCTGGTACCACTTTCAAATAACAGAAGGACTCAGAGCACTGGGTCGCTGGTGGGGTATTGGGTGGAATGTGCACACCCATGTTCACCCTGATCTGAGCACTGAAGCAGGGGAGCCCAGAAAAATGGGGGCAAGAATGACACAAGTTATTCATTTGGGTTATACAGTGTAACTCAACAAGCTGTTCCTCCCAATGTCAGGTAGGATAGTGCTGTAATTGGAGTCATAAATAAGTCATGGCCTTAAATGGGTGGCTTCCAGTACCACTCACCTCTAGCCACAGGGGAGGAGACAGGAGTCCCAGAGTGAGGATGAGAGCAGGGGTCTAAACTGGGCCTGGTGCATGATTTCACGGCCTCCAGCCACATGTCAGCTGGTGCAGTTCTGCTTCATGGGCAGGACCTAATGTTCAGGGCAGTTGCCAGGTACTGCCGCAGTTGTCTCACTCCCCATGCATCTTGGGGTAGGCGCTGAAGCAAGTGTAGCATGCGGGGGCACAAGAGTTTTGCCGAACAATCAGACAAGTCCTGCTTGAGCTGACTGTTTCAACACCATTCTGGGCTCTCAGGTCAGGCTTCTCGGGCTGTGATCCAAGGGGCCACCGTGAGTTAACACCAAGTGGGGATCTCCAACTTGTGCTCCGATTGGAGCAGGGACACCCTAGACACGGTGTGGGAGCCAGAGTCTGTCCTGGATTATCACAGGCCCAACAAGGGCCACTAGGAAGCTTCATGGTCTGCAGCCAGTTGCATTGTGGCTACAGGCCAATTTCAGCAGTGGAGGAGATGGGCTGTCCAGGATGAGGTGTGGGTCTCACTAGGCACTCTGGGCAGTCTCGATGCCGGGTGCCTGACCTGGATTGTAACCTATGTGCAGGCAAAAGGTTGGAGCTCTATTCAGGTCAGTCCACCATCTTGGCTGGCTTAGCCACACCCCCTTTAGAGTGACTATCTATATATGATTCCATGCAATGTATTCTGCTTCAATGTGTTCGAGCTCCTTTAGTTCTGTTTTAATGAAGGTTTGGTCTTGCAAATTCAGTAGTTTAAGGTCAAGGTTACTGTTCCATATGAGTTTCCACTTGTTTGTAACTAGTGTTTCATTGTTATTGCTTTTAGTGAGCTGTTTGAAGGGTAAGTATTAAACATACGGAGCGCTCTATAAAAGATTTTGGTCGCTTTCCTGTCTTGAAATGATTTTAAAGAGTTTGCACAGCTGGATGTTTAAAAAGTGAATTAGGGAATAGTCAATTATGGATCTCCCTTTGCTTGTAGTGAAGATTTGTTTGGCAGGCTGGTAATTGCCAAACAATTGTGTATACTGATTCCAGTTAAAAAATCGAAGGATTGCTGATTTTTTCATCTGTTTCCAATTTTGCCTCTGGAATATAGGGAAGGTGATTGCATCAGGCAAGTTTTCATTGGTTGATCATAGACAGATATTTCTAATAGCTTTTCATTAACGTTAAAGTCACCTGCTGTAATGACTGGTGTATTCATGTATGTTTGCACAATAGCTTCTAGATCTTCGAGGTTGTGGTGTAGTTCTATGGTTTCTTTTAAATTTGGAGGAAAATAAATATTTACAATCCATAGCTGCTATGTTTTGGAGTCCTATATTAATGCTGCTAGTATATATTTGGAGACTGAGGATCTCATTATAGCTCATTCGTTAGAAAACCCGCCAGTTTTTTTTTTCCATCTGCTGGCCCTGTTATGAGTCTCCCACTGGGCCAGTGGGTGGAAACAGAGTTTCCACCCAATGGGAAACTACCCTCAACAATGATGGCAGCTCATAATCGAGCCAGTGGCAATGTTCAGTGTATCAGGTACGACATCACCCATCAAGCTTTTCACTGCCTGTGATTCACACATTGAAAAGCGTGACAGGGCTGCCTATAGGAGCCCCTCTACTGCCCATGCCAGTTGCATGGGCAGTGCATCGGCCCTCATGGGGCCCCCGGCACTCCATCTTCACTAGCCTCTGCATGGTGGAAGAACTGCCATGCAAAAGCTGGCAGACACAGGAGTCTTGATCCCCAGGTGTTAGACTTGGCATTCTTGGCGTGGTCACCCCTAACTTTTTTCCTCTGCTTCCCAGGTTGCTGATGTGTGCTGGACTCTGTTTTTGTTGTTGTTACTACTCTGGGAACTGTACCACTGCTAACCAGTGCTAAAGTGCAAGTGTTCCTATGTAAAATGTATGCGTAATTGGCTTATCCATGATTTGCCTATTTGATTTCCAAGTAAGTCCCTAGTAAAGTGCACAAAAGGTGTCCACGGTCTGTTAATCAAATGCTACGAGTGGGCCTGCAGCACTGGTTGTGCCACCCAACCTAGTAGCCCTGTAAACATGGCTCAGACCTGCCACTGCAGTGTCTGTGTGTGCAGTTTTAAACTGCCAGTTCGACTTGGCAAGTGTACCCACTTAACAGGTCTAAACCTTCCGTTTTTATACATGTAAGGCATCCCTAAGGTAGGCCCTAGGTAGCCCCATGGGCAGCGTGCAGTATATGCTAAAGGTGGGCCATGTACTGATGTGTGTTACATGTCCTAACAGTGAAATACTGCTAAATTCAGTCCTCACTGTTGCAAGGCCTAGCTCTCTCATAGATGAACAAGGGGGCTGCCTTTAAATATTATTAAAGTGTAGATTGCCTTTGAGAGCAGATAGAAATTTGGAGTTTGGGGTATCTGAATTCACAATTTAAAAATAGATCTTTTAGTGAAGTTGTTTTTTTAGATTGTTAGTTTGAAAATGCCACTTTTAGAAAGTAAAAAGAACAGATGATGGATGGAATGCTGAACAATGCAAACATTCACCCCCAGAGACAAAGATCCGGGTTTAATCCATAGTTTTTTTGCTCACCACGCCACCCCAGTTTGGACCCAGCCATATGCAAATCAGTCTTGACCCTGTTCCTCATGGAAACAGTCCAGCCTGAACTGCCAAGCCAGGTACTCCTTGGACCGGAAGCAAGCATCCTAGGACCGGTTTCAGGGTATCACCCTTTATCAGCTATGCTAGCTTGTTTCCAGTGGCGCAGTGAGCACAGGACCCACATCTGGGCACACCCTTCCCACTTCAGGCGAGAAATGCAAAAAGAACAGATGATGGACAGAATGCTGAACAATGCAAACATTCATCCCCATTCACAAAGATCTGGGTTTAATCCGTTGTTTTTTTGCTCACCACGCCACCCCAGTTTGGACCCAGCCATATGCAAATCAGTGTTGACCCTGTTCCTCATGGAAACAGTCCAGCCTGAACTGCCAAGCCAGGTACTCCTTGGACCGGAAGCAAGCATCATAGGACCAGTTTCAGGGTATCACCCTTCATCAGCTATGCTAGCTTGTTTCCAGTGGTGCAGTGAGCACAGGACCCACATCTGGGCACACCCTTCCCACTTCAGGCGAGAAATGAAAAAAGAACAGATGATGGACAGAATGCTGAACAATGCAAACATTCATCCCCAGTCACAAAGATCTGGGTTTAATTTTTTTTTTGCTCACCACGCCACCCCAGTTTGGACACAGTCATATGCAAATCAGTGTTGACCCTTTTCCTCCTGGGAACAGTCCAGCGCGAACTGCCAAGGCAGGTCCTCCCTGGACTGGAAACAAGCATTCTAGGACCGGTTTCAGGGTGTCATCCTTCATCAGCTAGGCTAGCTTGAATCCAGTGGTGAAGTGTGCATGGGACCAATGTCTGGGCATACCCTTCCCAGCTGGGACGACAAATGCAAAAAGAACAGATGATGGACGGCCTGGCAGTTCGGGCTGGACTGTTCCCATGGAGAACAGGGTCAACACTGATTTGCATAGGGCCGGGTCCAAACTGGAATGGAATAGTGAGCAAAAAAACTGATGGATTTAACCCAGATCTGTGACTTGGGTGAATGTTTCATTTGTTCTATATTCCGTCCATCAACTGTTCTTTTTGCAACTTTTAGAAAGTAGGCATTTTTTGCTTAAACCATTTTGTGACTCTACCTATTTGTGGATTCCCTGTCTAGGTCAGTCTGACAGTTGGGCTGTTTGTGAATCCCCTCTAGACAGTGAGACAAAGGGAGCTGGTGTGTAGCTTGCAGATGGAGCCATCTGTGCTAGAGTGGAGGGAGGAGTGGTCATTTACACCTGAATGGGCTATGCCTGACCTCTCACAATGCAGTCTCCAACCCCCTGGTGTGTGTCTGGGGCTGGCCTGGGCAAGGCAGGATCTTGTGAACAACAGAGATTTTCCTTTGAAGTAGGCCTACTTCAAAGGCAGAAAGGGGTATACATATTGGACCCCAAACCCCTGAAAATTAGATCACTTCTGGAACCAAGAGGAACCTTTGGCAAGAAGGGCTGAAGAGCTGAGGAGAAGCGCTTCCCCTGCCTGTGACTGTGCTTTGTTGGGCTATCCTGCAGTTGCTGCTTCTGCCTGTGAAAGGAGACAAACACTAGACTTTGTTGTGCATTCCTGCTTGTGAAGAATCTTCAGGGGAATGAATTAAGCTTTCCTCTGGTTTTGAAGTCTCAGGGCCATCAAAGACATCCTCTGCTAACATCTGGACTCTCTGCTGAGACTCCTGCCAAGTGGTGTCCTATTAATTCTCTGGGCCCTTCAAAGGTTAAGTTGCCAGACAAGTGCTGAAAATCCATACTCAGAATGTCATGCAGGGAAATTTTCGAAGCAACCAACTGCAACGAAGCTGATAAATGACGCGCTGCCAGCCTCACAACTAAGATAAACGCTCCACCTGCATCGTGGCAGGGAGATCGACGCATCGAGTCTGGAGAAACAATGTACAACACCCACGTGTAGCTGCTGATAATGACGCAAACCCCACACAGCGCAGTTTTCTAAGACCATGTGGCAGGATTTTCCATGCATCGTTCCTGGGCGTCAAAGTCAACCCGACTCTGTGCGGATCCGAAATCGACACATCGCTCTCTCGTGAGGGCGAAAAACGGTGCATCACTGACCCGACTGGAGAAGAAACGACACACAGCTTCCCTTGCGAGCAAGGAATCGATGCATTGCTGCCTTTTCTGACGTATGCTCACCCGTGCACCTTTATTTTTGATGCTAACAAGGTCCATTGTTTTCTCTATAGTAAGACTCTTAGGGGGTTATTACAACTTTGGAGGAGGTGTTAATCCGTCCCAGCAGTGACGGTAAAGTGACGGATATACCACCAGCCGTATTACGAGTCCATTATATCCTATGAAACTCGTAATACGGCTGGTGGTATATCCGTCACTTTACAGTCACTTTTGGGATGGATTAACACCTCCTCCAAAGTTGTAATAACCCCCTTATTCTTTTGAAAATTCATAACTTGTGTATGTTTAATTTGTGTAGTTTTGGTCTTGTTTGATTTATGTAAATATTACCCATTTTTTCAAACTGGTGTGGGGTCCATTTTGTAGTGTTTTCACTGTAATACTGTGTGTGTTGGTACAAATACTTTACACATTGCTTCTGAGTTAAGTCTGCCTGCTCGTGCCAAGCTACCAAGAGGATGAGTGAGGGTTTCTCCTTTGCCCTGACAAGAGTGAAGGTCCTTGCTTGGACAGGGGGTAACCTGACTACAAACCAAAGCCCCATTTCTAACACCAGTGCAGCTCTGTCCATGCGGATTGAGAACACTGATACCAAGCCATCGGCCTGCAGGTCTGAGTTGTTATTAATTGGAAGCAGTAGCCCTCCTCCTGGTCGAATTAGTCAGCTTTTCCTAGTCTGCTTTTTGTGGCTTTTGAAATGTTTAATACTCACAGGTTCCACAAAGGCAGACAAGTTCATGTTTATTTTTTTTTAAAAAAGGTTCAAGGTCCTTACAATTTGAGTCTCATTGTTGGTTTATAACAGTGATATTACATGAGAATCTTGTGATGTCCCTCAAGGTTTCACCGTTAATGTACGTACATATGTTAGGAATGAGCAGGTGAAGCCCAGACCCTAGTTGTGACCTGCCACCTGTCATCAATATTGTTTCAAATTGAAATTTGTGTGGCATTATGAGAGACTGAGAGCAATTTGTCAGGATTTCTGAATACAACTTTGTTGGTTGAAGCCTGTTGTGATGACATAAAAGGGAATCCTTGTTTATTTTGATGAAATATGAGTCTATATTTGTACTTTTCTGTATGTAAAGTTAAGATGCTCCACGTAGCCAATTTTTCTTACCTAGACAGATTTTAGATGGGACTGACTTGGATGCCCTTGTTTTCTGGGTCTATTTGATGGTTTGGGTGGCTCCCTGCATTGAACCTTACACTTGTCAGGTCCTGTAGTGTTATATTTTGGCAATCAGGAAAAGATCCCGTCATTTACAATTTTGTCAGTTAGGGGTGAGAGTGCGTAGCTTATATACTCAATATTAACATGAAATGTTTATGGACTAATGCATAATAATGCCGCATAGAAAATGTATTAAAGTGTTTCTGCTAAACGTGCACTTGAAATGTGCCTACAGGGAGTGGCCGTCAATGTATACAATGATTAATCAGACTGACTAATGATGTAGAATTAATGTGCTAATGTATGGTTTACACTAATTATTAAGGGTTATGTGCTAAGGTTCTGCTAATAAATCATGAGGCCTAGCTACCCGGTTTCATATTAAATGTGTTTTTCTAACGTGCAGTGTGCTAACTTGCTGAACGACATGAACTCAAACTTTTCCAAAAGCTAGAAGCCGAGTGTAACTGTACTAGATCCGTTCTCATGAAATTCGACTTGCTCAAGGAAACATTCTTGCTGAATGCAACAGTGTAGACTAGTCGCAGGTACAAGGTTACCTGAACTGGTACAGACAATGGAGCCACTGACTGAAGATGCGAAAAGGACCACAAGAGTATGAAATCATACCGTACATTCTACCCACTGAAGACGTCAATCATAAGGACCAATAAACTATGTGAGAACTGTTATGGGGTGACAAATTTGATGAACTCATTGGAAACCCATTGGATGAAGATAGTGGGGTGCCAACCCTCACCCAATCAAGAACTAGGGGACTGTACAACAGAAAAGGGATAAAAAACCCTTGACACAAGGAAATAGATTAGGAGTTAGGGAGATGCTATTGCGAACTTTGCTATGACCCAGACACTTTGCCACTCTACCTAGAGACTTTGCTGTTTGGTTCTTCAACCCATCCTTGCCCGTTTATACGTTACCTCCTTATGAGGGAAGTGTCCCTTCTTACCCGACTTGCTGAATTCCTGGCTGATGGCGAATCAACTGATGTCCCGAGGATGAAGACTGAATCTGTATGCTGACCCAATACGGAGGGTAACTATATGACAATGAAATTGTAATTGTCTGTTTGCTTTTCCTTTCTAGGTACCAACTGCTTCTTTTGACAGAGACCTTAGATAGAGGTTTTCCAAATTGATGTTGCTAAATTGTTTTGCATGAAGCCCAACATGCCAATGCTAATTGGAGGTTAGTTAAGGGGTTCATTAAACGAACGCAAATAGACAAATTACTGAATCTATGCTTTGTTGAATGATGCGCTAATGTTACTCTGCTAAGGATAACCTATGTTGACGTTGTGCTATGTTCTAATATTTGTGATCCTTGCTTTGATGAAATCTTATCAGAGTTGCCATATTGTGACAATGCAATTCTTGGTTTTGGGACTAATAAACTTACTAGTAGAATTGTAATCAATAGGGAATAAACATCACAAAATCATACTAAACTGGTGTGATTATTCATTAACCAAAAGGTCATAGTGGTTTTCTGAGTCTTATTGATGTCTTTGACTAATCTGAATTGTCTTGTTATGGTAAACAGTGATGACGTTATTGACATATTGATTGACATGCTGATTAGTTATCTCGTCCTAAGGTGTCTTCAATCAGGGTCGAAAGATTAATTGGCCTAAAACGAGTCCCAGGGTGAATAAATTAGTCATAAAGGGAAGCGTTATCAGTTCTGGTAGCAGAGCGACTGTTTGGACCTTTGGGGGCCCTAGGACGAAGGACCATTGTTTAAAATTGTTTTTTTGAGATAATGCAAATTGGAGGTATGATGTGTTTCTAAATTCCCCTTGACTTTCCTGGAATCTCGGAGCTTGCCTAAGTGAGTTGGGTATGTTCTCGGCGTACTAGCATGTGTGGTGTAGAATTTGCGCTTGCTTAGCTTATGCATATTGCAGGTGATTTGTGATGTTTGTGTGTATTTAGGCCAGGTTATGTTGTTTTAGTAGGAGTAGGTGTACTCCGCAGTATGAGAGTAGGGAAGTCGGCGAACTCCATGTGAGTGTGGCGCTTTGTGCTAAAAAATTGTCCACGTGGTTGTTAGTGATGTATGGACCCGTCGTAGTCTAAGACTCCGGAGTATATTGATAAGTGTAGGAGACACTTGGTTTATGTTGTCATTTGTGCGGTTTAATAGGTCAATCGTGCGTGGGTGACAAGTCAGGTTTGAGTCAAATTGTGTGAGTGAAACCTTCGATGGAGATTTGGCAAGTTCTAAAGTGCACTAGAACGAACCATTGACAAGTCGAGAGTAGGATTTGCGGGTCGAATTCTGCCTGCGAGTGCGGGAGCTGAGAAGGAGAGAGTAGCGGACGAGGCTTCAAGTGAAATCTCTGTAAAGTTCTGAAGCGATTGTGTACCCTTCCGGTAGTAAACCGGCAAATTTGGGTTTTGTTGTAAAAGGTGCTCGCAATATATTGCATTAGTTTCTGTGTGAGGAGGACAAGCCGCAAGACTTCATCAGCCGTAGTGTGTTTGAGTGTGACGTCATTTGAGCCGCGCTGGGATAGGTCAGTTGCTGAGAGGGATCGCGCAAGGATTGGCAGCCGTCCGTGAGAGGCAATTGGTTGAGAAGGTGGGTGAAGAGTGTTCTGGGAATTAAAGTCACTTCCTGATTAGATTCTAAACAGAATAAAAGATGCAAAAATGAAGTTTTTCAAGGCTTTAAAGTGTGCTTTGAGGGGAGATACATTCATTGCAGCGAGTGTGGGGGAGCCTACACTGCCTGAGGGTACTCCAGCTTATATCATAATGGAGGAGAAGGGAGTCGCGGCATGTCTTTGGTTAAAGAAGTGGTGCAAACTGACAGAGAAGGAGGGATGCTTGGTGTTTCCGGAACATGGAACGTGTAATATAAGAATTCTGGAAAATTTGCGATTGATGTTAAGTGTGCAAAAACCGCCCCCGAGACCAGCCCAGTATGAGGCATTATCAGTCTGGGATTTAATGGCCATACAACAAAGGCAGCAGAAGTTTATGAGGAGAATGAAAAGAGCAGAAAAGACTTTAGCGGAAGCTAAATGGGATAATGAGACCAGGATGTGGAAAAGGGGAATAGTTGACGGAATTAAGATGTTTCCAGCAATAACTCAAGATGAGACACAGGGAAAGAAAGCCACTTGCAAGACAGACAAAGGTTCCAGTAAGGCAAAGGAGACTCAGAGGTCTTGGATAGATGAAGATGATTCAGACGATGAAGAGTTTCTTAATCAGTTATTACATGATCACCCGCCACCTTATGCCATGAATGATAATGCACAAAGCACTAGTGAGTGTTCCGAAGACCCGGCACAACATAAGGGAATCACGAATACAGTGCAGACAAATGATACAGTTTTGACACAGAATGGTGTCAGTGTACCCACTGCACCAGACACGCAGATACAGTTGCAAACTCCACCAATTCAGAGGCTTTATCCTGATGTCCCAGTATTGGAGACAACTACGAGTTTGATGGTGCCGCCTGATCCAGTATACACAAGATCAACGTTAGTGCAGATAGAGCCAACTCCACAATTACTGCCCCAGCCGCAGCAACAGGTGGTTCTGAGTTACACTTCTGTTGTAGGACCACAGTCAGTAGTTACAGCACCCATGATGAATTAAGCTATGGGAATTAATGCTCCACAGGGGTTGGGAATTGGACAGTCACCAGCTGCTATATCATTACCAATTACTGTTGGTCCACCAGTACCGCCATATGCGCAAGGTAAGCCTGGCGTATGTGACCAGGGAGTTAGACCCAAGAGGCAATAAGAGGAGGGTCTACCGGAAACTTACAGAGAATGACAGAAGGAGGACAGTCAGCCGAAAGGTCTAGATACTTGTTGGACTTTAATCCGATTGGGGTTCCTTTGGAAACGATGAGGCAAGCAGGGTTGGGAACGCTAACCCCCAGATAATGAGTACAAATATGACACAGACACCAATGATGCAGTCTGGAAATGTCTTGTTGCAAGGCTTGACAGCGCAACAATTGAACGAGTGGTTAGAAAAGCTCAACGCTTCGCAGACTACTACAGTGACCGCGAAGAGGTCAGAAAGGGAAGAATACCTGAATTTTGTGAGACTGGTTGTAGAAGCCACGGAACTAGTAGAAGGAACAATGGGGGTAAACAAATTAGAGTCATACACAGAGGCAGAATTGAGGTACCTATGCCCCAAAATAACCAAAGAAGTGAGCAAGGTGCATCAGAGGTTGGCAAACCTGGCGGACAAATATGGCAGAGACATAGAAAACACTAAACATTTGAAGAGGAGCTACAGGCTAGACTTTGAGCCTAAAGATTTTGATCACATGAGATCTACCGGAATGAAGGCACATCTTAAAGAGATACTTCAGAGTGCTCAAATTTGTTGAGCATTAGAGAAGTGGGAAGGCAGATGGGCAAAGAAGAGAGATAAAGAGAAAGGTGATGGTCCGGAACCAAAGCAGGCTAAAGCCGCACCGGATACGGGGACAATAAAGATGTTACCAATGAGAGAAACAGCTGGAGGGGTTTTAGTCCATGCACCGTGGTCTAGAGGTGACATTCTGTCATTCACAAATGATTATCCCAGGTTAAGGGAGAAGCCGATAGAGTGGTACCAGCAGACAGACAGGTTTGTGAAGCTTGAGAAATGTCTCTGGGAAGACTTGAATACCCTGTTTGAGATTATAGTCCCAGCTGATTTATGGCTTGAGTGCAAGAGAGGTGTGGACTGGCTAAGAGAGGAGCCGGCAAGGGATAAGGTTACTGGAGCACCATCTTCTGAAGTGATGAGGTATTATCATAAAATGATTGAGTTTCTGAAACAGAAGGTGTCGCCGAAAGTGACTGATTGGCAGAAAATTGATCGAACATCACAGGAGGCCAAAGAGTCGATACATGCTTACTATGAGAGGTTGTTAATGGCATTCAAACACCATAGTGGCACTGAAGTCATAGAACCGAAAGACATGAATCACCTTGTGTTCAGGTTTGTTGAAGGGCTGAGACCAGAGATTAGTCATATGATTAAGAATCATTTGATCTGTTGGCAAGCAAAGCCTATTGATGAGGTGTTGCAGTATGCAAAATACTGTAGTGACGAGATTGAGCTGAAACAGAGAAAGTTGAAGGAGAAAGTGATGGTGATGTAGATTAAGGCAGCGCAAGCAGGGATGCAGTGAAATGGAATAGAGCAGATGGTACAGCAGCAACCGCAGGGAAATGGAATGTTTCAGGCACAAAGAGAGGACGAGGTCGAAGAGGTTTTGTGAACAGGGGTCCAGATGTGAATACTGTTGTGGTTCAAAATGATGTGCAAGGGATGAAAAAGGTATGACCATGTCACGCGTGCCGGGGCATGGGGCACTGGAAACGGGAATGCCCAATGGTGGTGCAGGAAGGTGTTGTTCAACAAAGCAATGATGTTGGTACATTTCAAAATGTGAGGGGTCCAAAAGTGAGGGGTCAAAATCAAAACTTCCAGAATAACATGGTTCAGATGCAGGGTCTACAGCCCATGCTACAGATACAAATGCCGCGTGTTTAACCAGCACAAGTGCAACAACTGTAACAGCAGAGTCCCATGGTACCTAGACAGCAAATGCAGTTGCCATTAGCTCCGATGGGACAGCAACAGATGATACTTCCTCAACAGGTCACAGGTCAAACGATGAGTCAAAATAACACAGTTCAACAGTTCCCATTGCGTGGTGAGGATGGAATAAACGATGAATGGTTAGATGATTGTTCAGATAGTGTGGAGTGCAGGCTTGCAGCGTCCCTATATAGAAGGAAAGGTGATGGGTCATGAGGTTTCATTCCTAGTTGATACAGGAGCTACACACTCTACAGTTAGAAGTGCAGAGGTTCTGAAATTGCCACTTTCGGGGCGTACTATAAGGGTGGTAGGAGTGGCAAATCAGTTCCTGACAAATCCGATTACAGATCCGGTCCAAGTTGAGATTGGTAACTTCCAGGGATTATATAAATTTGTAGTCTGTGACTCGAGTCCCGTATCCCTACTGGGAAGAGACTTACTGTGCAAAACAAGGTGTTCTATTACCTGTTCCAATGAAGGGATTGAGGTGCAGACAAACAGTGATGATGAAGGGGACGATGGTCAGATGTCAGAGCTAGAGACGGAGATGGCAAATGAGGAATACCCTTTGATAACCTTATTCCCGATGTTCACAGTGACTGACTTACCAGCTGAATTACAGGGAACAGTGGCAGAAAAGGTGTGGGACCTGACAGGAAAGGAAGCGGGACTAATAAAAGGAATAGAACCGGTCAAGGTAGAGGTAAAGCCAAATGCAGTGTTTCCCCAGGTACCGCAGTACCACATGGCACAAGATGTCCTTATACAAGTGATGCAGATAATTGCGGACTTTGTGAAGCAAGGGGTTCTGAAAGAAGCACTCAGTAGCCCATGTAATTCACCAATAATGGGTCTGAAAAAGCCTTGTGGGAAGGATCGAATTGTTCAAGACTTGAGGAAAATAAATGAGTTTGTGGTAAAATGTTGCCCCATTCCAGCATTGATTATGTTTCAGGTTCCCTGTTATGCAGAGTGGTTCACAGTTGTGGACCTTTCTCAAGCATTCTTTTTGGTGCCTCTTCATGAGGACAGCCAATTTCTTTTCAGTTTCAAATTCTTGGACAAGGTTTACAGTTGGTGCAGAATTCCTCAAGGGTTTTCTGAGTCACCTTCCATCTTCAATCAGATATTGAAGAAGGATTTGGAATCATGAGAATTGCCTTTCAGTTCGACTCTAGTACAGTACATTGACAATTTGCTGATTGCTTCCAGAACGAAAGATGACTGTAGGTATGACACAATTGCCTTGTTAAATCATTTGGGAAAGAATGGACATAAGGGGGCATATTTATACTCCGTTTGCGCCGAATTTGCGTCGTTTTTTTCGACGCAAATTCGACGCAAAACTAACTCCATATTTATACTTTGGCGTTAGACGCGTCTAGCGCCAAAGTTCATGGAGTTAGCGTCATTTTTTTGTGTGAACACCTTCCTTGCGTTAATGATATGCAAGGTAGGCGTTCCCGTCTTAAAAAATGACTCCGATGCATATGCGTCGTATTTATACTCCCGGGCAAAAATGACGCCCGGGAGTGGGCGGGTCAAAAAAAATGACGTACGGCTGCTTTTGCGCCGTTTTTTAACACCTGCAAAAGGCAGGCGTTAAGGGACCTGTGGGCTCTGAAGGAGCCCAGAGGTGCCCTCCCATGCCCCCAGGGACACCCCCTGTCACCCTTGCCCACCCCAGGAGGACACCCAAGGCTGGAGTGTTTTTTTTAAATTTTTTTTGTGACATAGGGGGGCCTGATTTGTGCCCCCCTACATGCCACTATGCCCAATGACCATGCCCAGGGGACAGAAGTCCCCTGGGCATGGCCATTGGGCAAGGGGGCATGACTCCTGTCTTTGCTAAGACAGGAGTCATTTCTATGGGGGTTGGGAGTGAAAAAAAATGGCGCAAATCGGGTTGAGGCGAAAAAATTGCCTCAACCTGACTTGCCCCATTTCTTGACGCCCAAGCCCCATATCCCCCTACGCCGGCGCTGCCTGGTGTACGTCGTTTTTTTTAACGCACACCAGATGGCGCCGGCGGCTAACGCCGGCTAACGTCATTCGATAAATACGGCGCCCGCATGGCGCTTCAGAATGGCGTTAGCCGGCGCTAATTTGTTTGACGCAAAACTGCGTTAGCGCAGTTTTGCGTCAAAAAGTATAAATATGGGCCAAAGTGTTCCCAAAGAAGCTGCAATATTGTCAAAAAGAGGTGAAGTACTTGGGTCACCTGATTGAAAATGGGGTCTAGGAAAATATCTAAAGAAAGAGTGACAGCCATACTGCAGATTAATCCCCTGACAACAAAGAGAGATTTTAGGATGTTTCTGGGAATGGTGGGCTACAGTCGTCAGTAGATCCCCAACTTCTCGATCATATCAAAACCTTTGGTGAGATTGACTGTCAAAGAGATTCAGGATGGCCCAGGTGCCATAGCCATGTCTGAGAAAGAGATGAAGGCATTCATGGAGCTGAGGGAAAGTATGTGCAGCGCACCAGCTTTAGGTTTGCCTGATTACACAAAGCCTTTTGTACTGTTTTGTCATGAACGTGATGCTTGTTCTTTGTCTGTCCTGACAGGTCCATGGAGGTGCAAACCGCCCAGTAGCATATTTTTCAGCTACTTTGGACCCAGTCACAGCAGCCTTACCAGGTTGTTTGTGTACAGTTGCAGCAGTTGTTCAAAAACTCACTCAGTGTGAAGGTATAGTGATGGGACATCCCTTAACAGTAATGGTCCCACATTCAGTTGAAATCCTGTTCACCTGAACAAAGACTCAGCATATGACAAATGCACGTTTAACTAAATATGAAACAATTATATTAGGGTCACCGAATGTCTCCCTGAAAAGATGTACTGTATTGAACCCGGCAACTTTGCTTTCTATTGAAAATGTGAACATTGATGATGCTGAGGAAGTACAACATGATTGTCTTGATGTAACAGATCTGTGCACCAAACCGGGACCTGACATTAAAGATACCCAATTGGAGGAAAATGATTACATTATCTTTGTTGATGGTTCATGCCTGAGAGACACAGTAGGAGTACTGAGGGCTGGATATACCGTGTGTACAATCACTGGTATCTTAGAAGCTTCCTGTCTCGAAAGCGTATACTCTGCTCAAGTGGCTGAATTAATTGCTCTTACTAGGGCATGACACGCAGCTGAGAACCTGAAAGTCACTATCTATACTGACAGCAGATACGGATTTGGAATTGTTCATGATTTTGGCCAACTATGGTCACAGAGATGTTTCATGACCTCTTCTGGTTCACCAGAGAAAAATGGCGAGAAAATTAAGGATTTGTTGCACGCGATTCAGTTACCTCTTGAAATTGCCGTGGTGAAATGCAATGCTCATGTTAAATCACAAGACTTTGTGTCAATGGGAAATGGATATGCAGATCAAGTCACAAGGTTTTGTGCATTGAACTGTATATCGTTTCAAGACCAGTGGGAATTGTTACCTGAAACTGAAAATGAAACATGCACAGGGTATGCATTAAGGGTGGTTGACACATTAGACATTAGATGAATTAAAATCCTTGCAGGGACGTGCCAGCAAAGAGGAGAAATGCTCCTGGCTGAAAATGCACTGCGTACAGAGATCTGATGATCTATGGGTTTCAGAGGAGGGAAAAATGGTTTTGCCAAACAGTCTTTTGTCACAGTTTGCAAGGTTTTACCATGGTCAAGCACATTTTGGGAGAGACGCAATAATCAGGTTGTTCAAAATTGGTTGGTTCAATCCAAAATTCAGACAAGCTGCAGAGGTTATCTGTCACAGGTGCATCGTCTGTCAGCAGATGAATACAGGAAAAGGGACCTTGGTGAATTTGAGCCACATTGGGAGAGCAGGAGGTCCATTTAGCAGAATGCAGATGGATTTTACTGACATGCCTGTGTGTGGAGGTCTGAGGTATGTGTTGGTGATTGTGTGCGTTTTCAGTCACTGGATTGAAGCTTACCCTACATATAGGAATGACAGTCTCACAGTAGCGAAGCTGCTGCTTAGGGAACTGATACCACGTTTCGGGTTTCCGATCTCTTTAGAATCAGATAGGGGCAGACACTTCGACATTGAGGTGATTAAGCTCTTGTGTGCTGCAATGAACATTGAACAGAAATTGCACTGTAGCTATCGCCCTGAAGCATCAGGACTAGTGGAGCAGATGAATGGTACCTTGAAGTCGAGAATGGCAAAGATGTGCACAGCTACCAATTTGAAGTAGCCAGATGTATTGCCCTTAGTGCTGATGTCAATGAGAAACACACCTGACACGAAAACAGGACTGTCTCCTCATGAGATTCTTATGGGTCGAGCTATGAGATTGCCCGCAGTGCCTGCAAATGCTCTTGTGAATATCACGGATGATATGGTGTTGGACTACTGCAAGGGTCTGGCTGACGTGGTCCGCTCTTTCTCTCACCAGGTAGAGGCCACCACATTGCCACTGAAAAGTGATCCAGCTCACACCCTGAAAGCCGGTGACTGGGTTGTTGTCAAGAAACACGTGAGGAAGTCGTGTTTGGAGCCACGTTGGAAGGGGCCATAACAAGTAATACTAACAACTACTACTGCTATGAAATGTGCAGGTCTTCCAAATTGGATACATGCCAGTCACACAAAAGAAGGTGACGTGTCCAACTGATGAGGAACTTGCATTGTCCAAAACAACAGCTGCAGAAAAGGAAGTCTCAGGGCCGGAGAGAAATCAAAGGGGAACTGAGACTGAAGGAGAGTCTGCTGAGGACGGCTTAGTCACTCAAACAGCAAATGAGTTCCAGAGGGATGACAGTGAGCCTATCGCAGCCGAGACAACAGGGGAACCAACACCAAGAGAGGTTCTCCCAGAAGCAGACGGGTACGGGTTTGGAGTAGACCCCATAACTGACCCTGAAGGCGAAGGAGGTGAGACAGAAGGAGGTCAAGGTGTTCTGACTCCTCCTGAGCCGCTTGCATTGTCCATCAAGAGAAAACACCATAGCACAAGAGGAGGGTGCTGTTCAACATCCTGAAAGGCCAAGCATAAGGAAAACACTTAAAGGAGATAACTGGCCGGAGCCACAAGCTGCAGGGGAGAAAGGGATCCCTAACGACAAAATAGAGGAAGAAGTTGATACAACCAGGAAAGAAGATCTCAGTGAAGGAGAGTTAAAGGGTGATCGCAAACTGAAAAGAAACAGAGTTGCAAACAGAAGGTACGCAGGTCCTGAATCGGCGTATGCAACATCAGCTGAATGGCAACAAGAATTCTTAGCATTTTGTTTTGATCCAGGTCAATACTTCGGCACCTGAATTCAACCTTAGAAAGAGACTGTGTTAAATTGAAATTGAAATTGAAATTGAATAAAGCTGAAAAGCTGAGAAAAGAGACTAATAAATTACTGGATGTGACACTGTTAAACTGAATTGACTCTGAAAAGCCGATTACGACAAGCTGCTAACCTGATCTGACAAAAGGGTCCTGGGAGTGAGTTAAACGCTGTAAATACTTGCTAAGAAAGAGAGACTTTGCACAGAAGAAAAAAAAAGTGCTTCTTATATCATCCTCAAGTTGATTGTTTGCTTTGTATTATTCTGCTCTCTGATTCTTTACAGATCATGAGTTACACTAGGGATAATAGTAAAAAGAGTAGGACTTGTGCATGTTTGGCTATTGGGGTGGGAATTATGTGTGCAATAATAATTATAATTGTGATTGTGGGAATGCCATTGGTGGACAAGAAAGTGACTAACAATGCTTCAACTCCTGAGACTGCTGCACTAACACCATGGGTGAAGTTTGAGCAGGATACTAAATACTTGCATGAGGGAACAAGGGGAACTATGTACTAATGTCTTCTATCGCTTGCTGAATAAGTGTGTTGACACAATGGATGTGAAGAATTGCTATGTGTGCACAAAGATTCCTTCATCAGTACAAGAAGGGGTTACTTATCATAGTCTGCCACTTACTTACGGAATAAGCTGTAGTTTACTATTAACAAAATTCAATAATCAAGAACATGTTCAATACTTCTACTCTAATCTAGACGTAGGGCCTGATTACAACTTTGGAGCAGGGTGTTAATCCGTCCCAAATGTGACGGATATCCTGCCCACCGTATTCCGAGTTCCATAGGATATAATGGACTCGTAATACGGCAGGTGGTATATCCGTCACATTTGGGACGGACTAGCACCCTCCTCCAAAGTTGTAATCAGGCCCATAGTGTTTTCTTTTGTGCCTGTGATTGAGTTTCTAAATAAATTAGCTAAGGATAATAACATAAAAATAGTTAGGGGTTTCCTTGAGCCGACACTGACATTTGGAACAGCTTATGCGCACCACAATAATTTAACCTGCTTACTAACGCCTGTAGAGAAAAGCTTCTTAGATCACACTGATAATAGACAAAAAGCACTAAAGGAAAGGCTAGAAAAAGGATTAGAAAAACACACGTTTGCAAATGATTATGCTTACACTGCATTAAAGACACAGGGTAAATTAGCTATAGATGCACTGCATGTAGGAAGGCTTTGTATATATAGGCTAAAATCTGAGCTTGATACTTTATTTGTGGAAACAAGTGAATGCAGACATGTGTTTTTGTTTCAGAGTAAATTGACGTTCATGTTAAATGGACAGGATCCAGCGATCCCTGGGATCTATTATATATGTGGACTTAATACTTATTACTGTCTTCCAAAGGGATGGTATGGGACATGTTATTTTTCCCAAAGATCTACCAAATCGATGACTTAAAGCAACTTCCTAAAATGTCTGAATTACATCATGCTAGACAAAAGAGAGAGACAGCGGCTGCTGTCGTGGGTGATAGATTTGGAGCCATAATGCCTTCAGTGGGGGTTATCTTAAACTCTATAAAGATTTGAAAGTTGTCTACTATTGTGGATAACATGCTGACGAACTTCACAGGGGCTATACTCCTGATGGATACTGAACTTGCTGCGGAGAGGGCTATGACTCTTCAAAACCGGCTTGCTTTAGACATTCTTTAATCAAAGAGTGGTGGAGTCTGTAAGATGCTTAATGAGCGCCATTGTTGTGCATTAATTCCTGACAATAGTAATAGGATTAGAGGTATGCTTACTAACCCAACAAGAGACAGTACAGATTTGAAGGACGTGAAGGAACCTGGAGTATGGGAAAAGGTTGGGAAAGGAATTATTAAAGTAGGGAATTGGTTTAGTAGTATTTGGAATGGGGTACTTGCAAAAATAAAAGGGGTTATATTAATTATTCTAACTTGTTTATTCGGACTATGGTTATCATGCAAAATTAGTAAAAGGATCAAGAGGAATTTGGCAAAACGCAATAAAAGAAAAGAAGAAAAGAAAAAGGAGAAAACTTCCAAAAAAAATTGGGAAAAATTGCACAGAGGGGAAGAATTTGAAATGCATAGCCTGAGAAAGTGAAAGGTTGTAAAGGGAAAGGTTTTGTGTGATGACAAGTGTCACCAGAGGAGGGACTGAGAGAATGTAGCTTATATACTCAATATTAACATGAAATGTTTATGAACTAATGCATAATAATGCCACATAGAAAATTTATTAATGTGTTTCTGCTAAACGTGCACTTGAAATGTGCCCACGGGGAGTGGCCGCCAATGTATACAATGATTAATCAGACTGACTAATAATGTAGAATGAATGTGCTAATGTATGGTTTACACTAATTATTAAGGGTTATATGCTAAGGTTCTGCTAATAAATCATTAGGCCTTAGTTAGCATGAGTCGAGGCCTAGCTGCCCGGTTTCATATTGAATGTGTTTTTCTAACATACAGTGTGCTGACTTGCTGAACGACATGAACTCGTACTTTTCCAAAAGCTAGAAGCCGAGTGTAACTGTAGTAGATCCGTTCTCATGAAATTCGACTTGCTCAAGGAAACATTCTTGCTGAATGCAAAAGTGTAGACTAGTCGCAGGTACAAGGTCGCCTGAACTGGTACAGACAATGGAGCCACTGACTGAAGATGCGAAAAGGACCACAAGAGTATGAAATCATACCAGACATTCTACCCGCTGAAGACGTCAATCATAAGGACCAATAAACTGCGTGAGAACTGTTATGGGGTGACAAATTTGATGAACTCATTGGAAACCCATTGGAAGAAGATAGTGGGGTGCCAACCCTCACCCACTCAAGAATTAGGGGACTGTACAACAGAGAAGGGATAAAAACCCTTGACACAAGGAAATAGATTAGGAGTTAGGGAGATGATATTGCGAACTTTGCTATGACCCAGACACTTTGTCACTCTACCTAAAGACTTTGCTGTTTGGTTCTTCAACCCATCCTTGCCCTTACCTTGCCCATTTATACTTTACCTCCTTATGAGGGAAGAGTCCCTTCTTACCTGACTTGCTGAATTCCTGTCTGATGGCGAATCAACGGATGTCCTGAGGACGAAGACTGAATCTGTATGCTGACCCAATACGGAGGGTAACTATATGACAATGAAATTGTAATTGTTTGTTTGCTTTTCCTTTCTAGGTACCAACTGCTTCTTTTGCCAGAGACCTTAGATAGAGGTTTTCCAAATTGATGTTGCTAAATTGTTTTGCATGAAGCCCAACATGCCAATGCTAATTCGAGCTTAGTTAAGGGGTTCATTAAACGGACGCAAATAGACAAATGACTGAATCTATGCTTTGATAACCTATGTTGACGTTGTGCTATGTTCTAATATTAGTGATCCTTGCTTTGATGAAATCTTATCAGAGTTGCCATATTGTGACAATGCTAATGTGTTTCATTGGTTTTGAGACTAATAAACTTACTAGTAGAATAGTAATCAATAGGGAATAAACATCACAAAATCGTACTAAACTGGTATGATTATTCATTAACCGAAAGGTCATGGTGGCTTTCTGAGTCTTATTGATGTCTTTGACTAATCTGAATTGTCTTGGTATGGTAAACATTGATGACGTTATTGACATATTGATTGACATGCTGTTTAGTTATCTCGTCCTAAGGTGTCTTCAATCAGGGTCGAAAGATCAATTGGCCTAAAACGAGTCCCAGAGTGAATAAATTAGTCATAAAGGGACGCTTTATAAGGGGTATCTTGATTTCACTTGGATTTGCATAATGGCAAAACGTGCAGCATACTTTTGTCTTCTATGCCTCTCACTTTTGAGACTGGATTAACTTTATCCAAGGATTGAATAACCTCTGGACCTCTGCTATTATACAAGGACTTACAGACAAATTATTGAGTATTGATGTAAGAATGAGTTGGACAGAAATTGGTTGTTTGTTTTAATGATAGGTTGAAAGCTTTGTTTGAGTTAACTCATCTCATTTGGTGTTCAGTAGAGTTGTGCTCAATAATGTTTTTACTGAAAGAGCAAAGCCTTCAGTGTCATGTTTTATGTGTCAGTTGTTGAGAAGGATATTCCATCTAAATGTAACTTAGGCCCTCATTATGACATTGGCGGTAAGTACCGCTTATTTCCATGCTGACTGCGGCCAACATACCCCCGCTGCAGCAGATTACCGCTACCCATAATATGACACACACATAGCAATCCGTCACTATACAGCCACACACACAAGTCCGCCAGCCCAAAAGTCAGTGATAAACTGGCAGTAGCAAAACCCACACCGTTACACCAACAAAACTACACCCACAACATTATGAGCCATGAATCATTGCGGCGGCGGACATTCAATGGCGGTAAACCATGAGCGCAAGATACTGCTGCGCTCAAGATACACACACACATACAAAACAACACCACATTGGAGTATTCAAACTACACACAGCTGACACCCATACACACACCACACCCACACACCCACACCACTATAAAACACACACAAATATTACCCACAAACCTTTATGACCACAAACAAGTGCCACAAGAGAGATAGCAAGACCACAGACAAGACCACAGCCACACACCACCATCAGCTATACACCATCCACGCACCTTACATCACACACCCCAACACATCACCCCTCACACCCACACCCACACCACTCACCCTACACCCATGGCACCACAACAACACCTCAGGTTCTTAGAGGAGGACCTAATGGTCATGGTGGAGGAAATCATCCGGGTAGAGCCACAGCTATTCAGATCACAGGTACAGCAGACATCCATTGCTAGGAAGATGGAGCTATGGCGGAGAACCGTGGACAGGGTGAAAACCGTGGGACAGCACCCAAGAACAAAGGATGACATCAGGAAGAGTTGGAATGGCCTATGGGGGAAGGGGCGTTCCGTGGCAGTAAGACACCAAATATCTGTACAGAGGACTGGGGGTGACCCCCAGCTCCTTCCCCACAACTAACAACGTGGGAAGAACACGTCTTGGCAATCATGCATCCTGAGGGCATGGCAGGAGCGGAGGAGGAGTGGACTTTGGTAAGGCAAATCTCTATTACTATCACCTCCCCCCTACCTGCATGCCATAAATTACCCCCTTACCCTCACTTCCATCACTCCACCACCTCCCACACATCCCGCCATCACAACCCACCCCTCCCAATACCAAGCCCTGCATGCAACACTAATGCACGGACCCCCATCATAGACCTGCATGGGCACCCATCACTAAAGAATGCACACTAGAGGGAAACAGCAAACCCACCAAATAACTTCTCATACAAGGCAAAGCTGCCAGGGCAATAACAACCATAGAGGGCAACACACCCATGCACAAGATGTCACATGCAGAAACAATAACACTGCATTTACATCCCCACAGGTCCCACAGTCAAGGTCACTGGAGAGGAGGTGCCAGCAACATCCAGTCCCCCCCAGAAGAGGCCCACAGTGATGAGAGCAGCTCTGGATGCCTGGATCTGGATGACCAACCTGGCCCATCAGGGATCTCCGGACAGTCGGTTACCCAGGCACAGTTCCACACCACCACAGAGCCTCCCCCCTCAGGAAACACCACCACAGCACCCACCCAGCGGGCCCATACCTCTGTCCCCAGGACATGTGAATCAGCAGTGTGTCCACCACTACAGGGACCGCAGGCACCCCACAAACACAGGACGATCGGGGACCTGGGGTCAGTGGCAGTGGGCACACAGTTCAGGGGACAGAGGCACAGGACAACAGGGAACCTGGGAGGACTGTTGTGTGACGGGGGAGGACAGGCCCAGGGAACCAACTCTCCAGGAGGCACTCACCAAGATCCTGGGAGCATACCACCATTCCCAGGAGACGATGGACCAGATACTGGACAAGATGCAGGAGAACCAGCGGCTGCAGGAGGGACAGTACCTGAGGATCAGGGAGGACTTGAAGTCCATTAACACCACCCTGGTCTCTTTTGCAGGGGTGCTGGCAGACATGGTCAACAGTATGAGGGCCCCTCAACAGTTCACCAGGCCCCTACCACTAGCCAAACCGATGAACAGCCCTCCACCTCTGCTGCCGCTAATGGACAGGAGGCCCCGCCACAGGACCAATAGGCCACCAGCATGCCTACCCCTACAGAAGGAGAACCACCCCGCAAATGTTCCCTGTGATCCAGGCAGAAGCCGGAGACTATTGCCAAGACCCCCGCCAGGAAATAGGACTCTGATTGTCACCCTTGTGTCCCACTCTGGCACCCTGTCCACCTTGAACTGCCATTGCTCCACTTCCCATGCCCCCCTGGACAATGCACCTGTGATCCACATAGACTGGACTCTAACCTGGACTTTCCTCCACCATCACACCAGCCCATTGCACATTCCCCTCTACATAAATAAGCACAGTTTAAAAAAATACTGTTATGGAGTCTGTCAATTGATTGAACTATGTGTTCATTGAACAAGCTTGAAACACTGCAGTACAACTGTACAGTAATGTATACATATGAATGACCTGTAGTTGGCTGCAGTCAACACACCAGGTGTGATAGTGGGGCACAAATATCTGCAAATAGAGATGCCAAAGGGTACAGTAAGTAGCCATAGAAGTGGGAAAATCAGCCTGCCAGTAACAAAGTCAAACACAAAACTGTCAATTAAAAGTGAAGTTACCCTGTCTTACCTGTGTGTCATTGGAAGTAATGACAAATTATTGCACTTCTGTTGTCCTCATCCTCTACCTCCTCATCCTCACTGTCCACAGGGGCCACTGCTGCCACACGCCCATCTCCAGCCTGATCCTCCTGCAGAAAACGCACCTGGTGACGTAAGGCAAGGTTGTGCAACATACAGCATGCCACGATGATCTGGCAGACCTTCTTGGGTGAGAAGCACAGGGAACCACCTGTCAGATGGAGGCAACAAAACCTAGCCTTCAGGAGGCCAAATGTCCTCTCTATGATTCTTCTTGTTCGCCCATGTGCCTCATTGTAACGTTCCTCTGGCCTTACCCTGGGATTCTGCACAGGGGTCAGTTGCCATGAGAGGTTGGGATAACCAGAGTCACCTGCAAATATCGAGGGACAACTGTTAGACACACACTAACTCTTAGGGCCCACACTATACCCATATACCAACATCCACTGGGTGGGAACCAGGGCTCACCTATTAGCCACACCCGGTACCTCTGTAGTTGAGCCATCACTTATGGCATGCTGCTATTCATCAGAATAAAGGCATCATGCACAGACCCAGGATACTTTGCATTGACGTGGGAGATGTACTGGACCGCCAGGCACACTATCTGCACACTAATTGAGTGAAAGCTCTTTCGATTTCTGAACACCTGTTCATTTCTCCGGGGAGGGGGTACACATGCAATATGTGTACCATTAATAGCCCTAATAATGTTGGGGATATGTCTCATTGCATAGAAATCAGCTTTCACTGTGGCCAAATCCTCCACCTGTGGGAAAACGATGTAGCAGCGCATGTGTTTAATCAGGGCAGACAACACTCTAGTCAGCACTATTAAGAACATTGGCTGTGACATTCCTGCTGCCAAGCCCATTGTCACTTGGAAGGAGTCAGTTGCGAGGAAATGGAGCACAGATAGGACTTGCACAAGAGTGGGGATCCCAGTGGGGTGACGGATAGCAAATATCAGGTCAGGCTCCAATTGGGCCACAGCTCTGTGATTGTGGCCCTGTCCAGTCTATAGGTGAGGATAATGTGCCTGTCCTACATTGTTGTCAAGTCCACCAGGTGCCTGTACACGGGGGGATGTCTCCATCTCCTATTCCTCCACAGCGGTTGCAATCAAAGGGACAAAACAGTCAGCAGCTGATCAATATCCCATATTTCCAAACACTACACTTCATTGCATGTTGTCACTATAACAGTATATTGTTGGATAGGCCCAATGGTGCTTATGTGTACTGTGACACAGTAAGGTGCCATGGCCTGCCCCCACACTGAAATGGTATCCACCTGACCTGTTAGAAGGGACAGGTGGAAATGAGGTAATTCCGCAAACATTGTGCGCCGTTGTGGGAGGCGGTCGAGAACCACCATGCAACTCCTCATTGGTTACCATTGGGCCCTATGGTTTACAGTGGCCAATGGTGATGTACACTGGTGGTGATGGTACGCACCGCCGCAGACGTGACTGTCATTTTCTATCTGTTCACTCACTTGCTACCTGACCTTCAATAGGAGAGGACCCACACTGCATGTGCTGCTGTGACCTGTGTCCGGAACCGACCATGGCTCGTGTCACTGGGGAAAGGGCACCTGCCTTCACCGCAGGGGAGTTGGAGAGACTGGTGGATGAGGTCCTACCCCAGTACTGAATGCTGTATAGGTGAGCACGATGCATGGGGCTTAAATGCATGGAGTGGTGTGTGTGAAGGCCTCCTGTAGGAGGGGTTGGTGGAAGGGCCCTGGTCAGCGTGCTGCATGTATGGTGGGCCATGTCTGTGCATAAGGGAATGTGAAGGCTATGGTGGGCCATGAGTGTAACAGGCAGGACGGTCTGACTGATACCTTTTCCTATGTGTATTTCTCTGCAGGTCAGCGCCCATTAGAAAAAGGGTATATGGCGTGCCATTGCTAAGGACGTGCGGACCCTGGGGGTCTACAGCAGGCAGAGCACCCACTGTCAGAAACGGTGGGAGGACCTGAGATGCTGGGCATGGAAGATGCGGAGAACCAGCTGGGGATGGCCTCCCAATGAGGAAGGGGTGCCTATCGAACCCTGACCCTTCTGATGGCCTGCATACTGGCGTTGGCCTGTCCGGAGCTGGATGGGCGCTTGGGGGCATCACAGCAGCCACAAGGGGATGAGTACAGTGCCCCAATATACCACTTGCGTGTGGTGGGGTGGCATCCAGGTGGGGGATGTGGGCCTGTGGGTGCCCCTAGGCCAGGCTGGACATTGCAGGGTAGGTCCCATGTTGGGCAGGTTCTGATGTACCTTTCTCCAACTAAGCTAGTAGGCATACACTACTTGGCAGCGGTCTGTGGGTCTCAGGTATGCTGCAATTGGCATTAGGTGTCCCTATCCATGGGCTGGTGACTAGCATTGTGACTGTTAATGCATTGCCTGGTGCGTAGGGCTGTTCCCTGTGTGTGTTGTGTATGCCAACGGTGGTGTTGTTGGCACCATTGACCAAGTGTATCCTTTGTCTCTCCCCCTCTTTTTGTTTTGTCACCCTGTCCTTATGTGCATTAGCATCATCTGGCGGAGGAGCAGAGGCACCGGCGACGGGGAGAACTGCATTCCACAGGACCCAGGGCCCAGGAGACCAGGAGACCAAATCCACTGATGGTGAGGGCACCAGTGGGACGGAGGGTGAGGGGAGCACCACAGCGGAGACTGGAGGGGACAGTTCAGATGGTGATACCTCCTCCGATGGAAGCTCCCTGGTGGTGGTGGACACCTCTGTGCCCACCCCAACTTCAGGTATAGCCGCCACCCCTGTACCAGAGCTGCCCTCCCAGCAGCCCCTAAGAAAGTTTCCTGTACCCGCTCACCCAGGAGAGTTAGCCCTGAGTGAGGAGGCTATTGACCTCCTGTGATCCATCTCTGTTGGGCAGTCAACCATTGTGAATGCCATTTGGGGCTGGCAGCCCATTTGCAACAGACAAATGCATTCCTGGAGGGCATTCACTATGGCATGGCGGCCCAACAGAGATTCCCCCCTCCAACTTCCTCTACCCAATCCATTCCCCTCAACCCCAACCTATCCCAAGCACACAGACAAACCAGCATGCACACAGGACAACACACAGGAGTGCTTCAGGCAAACACAAGCACCACACATCATCCCACAGGCACTCACACAAACACCATCCCGATGCAGACATTTCCTCTGCTGTGTCCCCCTCCTCCTCCTCGTCCACCGCCCTCCCAGTAGCATCTACACTCACACCTGCATGCACTACATCCTCATCCACTACCACCATCACGCCTATCACTACACACCCCTCACTGGCAGTCACCAACCCCACATCCATGCACACATCCCCTGTGTCCTCTCCCACTGTGTCTGTGCCCCCTCCTCCCAAAGTACACAAACACACGCACTCAGACACCCAACAGCCATCCACCTCATAACAGCATCCAGCCCATGTACCTGCATCCAAAATCAGCAGACAGACACCTCCTACAACCACTTCCTCTTCCTCCACTCCCAAACCTTCAACCTCTTCCCGCCCCAATGTCCCTAAGAAGCTTTTCCTCTCCACCGTTGACCTCTTCCCTACGACTCCCCCTCCGTCCTTCATGTCGGGCATGGGTGGTCAGAATTCAGGTGAGCACCTCAGCCACCCAGTCCATGGCCACAGTAGTTTTGACAGCTACTGCAGGTGGGAGAGGATCCCGGGCACCAGGCAGCCACTCTGAAAGGGTGCCTGCACCAGGCGCTTCAAGTAAGGGCAAGGAGGCACCACCAGCTGTGTCTAGGAAGGGCATGGAGGCACCACCAGCTTCTACAAGGAAGGGCAAGGGGCCTGCACCAGCAGGCAGGAAGGACAGGAGGCATGGTGCTGGGACTCATTCGGAGCCCCCACCACCAACCATGGTGGTTCAGCCATCCGAGGCTGCAAGGGAAGGGCTGTAGCCTCCCCCTACCACTGGCAGCACTACCACCAGCACTGCCGCCAGCAGCACCACCAGCACCGCCGCCAGCAGCAGCAGCCACAGTGGGCAGCCGTCCGAGGCTGCAGGGGAAGGGCTGGAGCCTCCCCCCACCTCTGCCAGCACCTCCACCAGCATTGCCGCCGCCACCGCCACCAGCACCGCTGCCAGCAGCAGCAGCCCCAGTGGGCAGCCGTCCGAGGCTGCAGAGGAAGGGCTGGAGCCTCCCCCCACCACTGCCAGCACTGACTTCTGCACCGCCACTGCCACCACTGATCAGCCATCACCGCCGACGGGCAGTGTGTAGTCTTTCATCCATGGGCTGTTGTGCGGCCTGGGCCCTGCAAATCCTGTGGGTCTGACACTCAGGTGAGAGACTGTGACCTTGCACTCTCCAAGATCTGCATCACAGGGCACAATGCCCCCTCCAGAACCACTGGAAGAACCCATCCACTCACCTCATCCTTCCCACGACAAAGAACACTGGGCATAATGCCCCCGTCAGAACCAGTGGAGAAGCCATCCACTCACCCCATCCTTCCCAGGATGACGCACACTGGGCACACTGGGCACAATGTCCCCTCCAGAACCAGTGGAAGAAGCCATCCACTCACCCCATCCTTCCCAAGATGAAGCACACTGGGCACAATGCCCCCTCTAGAACCAGTGGAAGTAGCCACCTACTTGAGAGACTGTAGCCTTTTACTACCCAGGACCAAGCAGTGGGCAAACCACCCACTTGAGAGACTGTGGCCTTGCACTACCCAGGACCAAGTAGTGGGCATGTAGCCCCATCCAAGACCAGTGGCATTGTACCATCTTCCGGCTGAGGTGCCCCCATTCCCTGTCCCCCTGAGGTGCCTGTCTATTTTTGACCTGATGCCCCTGCAGTGTTCTCTCTGTGTTGTTGCAGGAGTGAGCTGGGGCCTTGGCCTATGTGATGTGGCCCTGTGGCCCATGGACATTGAGGACTGGGCAGTGTCCCTACTTTTGTAAATATATACATACATTTGGATTTTGATGCACTTATTCTTAGTTTTTTGTCGTATTACACTCACTTTCTTCAAATCATTTTGTCCTTCCATTATTCCTGAGGGGTACGGGGTGAATATGTAATGTTACTGCATCTGGTTGTGTGTATGGTGTTAGGGGTGGGGGTGTTGCATGTTGCGTGTGTTCCTCCCCATCCCTCGTGTGCTAGGCGGCAGTACTCACTGTGGTCGTCTTCGCTGGCATTGATGTTCATAATGCAGCAGAAGGTAGACGAGCATGGGGATTATGTGCAGCTCAGGCTCCATGGTGTTGTGGTTGTTCCCTGAGTCTCCCAGGTGAGTCCTTTGACTTCTGAGATCTGTTTCCACCAGGCTTTTGATGTAATTAGTACCGCCCCAAAAAAGGTGGTAGATAGGCCGGTCATAAAAGTGTGGGCGGTAAATTGTCTTCTACCTAGCTGTTGGAGGTTACCGGCGTGGTGCTTGTTAATTCCGCGTGGTGGTCTGTGTGTTAAAGTGGCTGTCTGTCTGAGCAATTTCCGCTGTTGTCATAATTCCATTTTTGTTACCGCCGGCCTGTTGGCGGTATTACCATCGCTTCATCACCGACCGCCAGGTTTGTAATGAGGGCCTTAGTTGTTTCCTGTACTGGCAATTCCTGTGGCTAATCAGTATCCTCCTACATTGAGGATGATGTGTCATTCTGTTTGCTAACACTGTGCTATAGTTTAATTTAGAGGTGTGATTTCTTAAATGTAAGCTTTGACTTCCTTCCGTAGAATTTGTTTATGGTTCTTCAGTAGAGATTTGGGAGTCATTGTTAGTACTCGCTGATTCCTTGTGAGAAATTTGGTTGTTAGTTGAATGGGGGAGGGAGTGTTCCGTATTTAAACAACAGCCACAATCCCTGTCTAGGAGACCCACCATAGTTACTAAATAAACATGTGCTTAACCCCCTGGCACCTTGGCAGAAAAACAGTCAGGTACAACTTAAAGGCAATATGTAAAGTATTTATGCAGCACAAAAAGTTTAATAAAATGGAAGTACAACACAAAAAAACACCAATATAGAAAAATAGGATACATTTCAATCAATTATTTGCCACCAAAAAGGCAAAAATCCAATCGATAGAACTAGAACTGTAAATTTTGGGATTTTAAGGCAAAAATAGCATCTAAAAGATCAATGTGTCAACCGTGGACATCTAGTTGAGCAACACTGGATCAAAGTCCAAAAATGTGGTCTACCGCGATGGACAGAAAGTTGGATACAAAAAGTGGATTGGGCTCCTTTGGTGCTTACCTTCGAGATTAGAAGAAATTTTAGAGAAAATGTTCTGAGAATGTTGATTTCAGTGGGGCAAGTCTGCAGGTGGTTCCTGAAAAGGGGGAGGCATTGTTGTCCGGTAGCCACTGGACAAAGTTGCTGTGAATATGTGTACGCTCAGACAGGGCCTGATTTACATCTTAGCGGAATCAGTCCCACCATTGTTTTTCTGTTGGATAATCCATCTGCCCTTGGAAGAAAGTCCATCGGTGAACTGCTGTCACAACCACAATTTTACACCTCTATCAACAGCACCATAGGCAAATGTGTCTGGTGAATGGACCACAGCCAGTTTCACCACCGGGTCAATTGCAATGTGCCTTTTTCCTAGTTGTAACTGTGGCAGCTAATCCTCCATATCTGAGTTGGCAGAATCGAAGGCATGTAAGGTCGAAACTTACCCTTTTTCCAATTTTTACTTTCTTTGCCACCATGAACCCAATCGTAAAATCCTACCTTTGCTGTTGCTACTATAAAAAAATACTTGCAAGCAAAGTACAATGATGACCAATGCATATGTGAGTAATGTGGTAGTTTAAGATTTTTTAAATAACATCTCTAAACTTTATATACAAAATTCAAAAGGTGTGTTTAATCATTTGCCCTAAACTACCAAATCAGACACATATATTTTACACATTATTGGAACTACATAATAAAATGTAGTAATTGCACTGAACAATACAACAAGTTGGTTAACAAGAAATGTATATTCAGTGTCACCTCTAAATGTAAAACACGTCATATATGTATTAATGCCACATTTCTACATGTCTTGTCCATTACCTGTAAATCATTAGATTTATTTCAACTCAGAAGTGTATTTTCATGGGTAATGCATATGTGTTTATTCTTAACTTTTATCACTTTTTAAATAAACAAATCTGCATTCACAAGTTACAAAAATATAAAAATGTTTAATTTTGGTGTAAGTGTCCATTATGATGAATGCTTGCACCAACATTAACATGTTCTTTGCAAATGTTCATCACTAATGTATGCACTATACAAATATGTCAAAAATAAAACCTGTGTCTGCCCTTGTCACAAATGAAATTAACTTCATGCCACTCATATTTGCATTAATACCATTGTCATCATTAAATGGCTATACATTTGAAAATAATGTCAGGACAAAGTTTGTAAAAATAAAATATATTTTATTCAATAAATGAGATACGTCTCTTAGTATCAAAAAATATTAAGGATCAAATATGTGGGTACACAATTTGGGCTTCTGGTCCAGAACTTGCAGCCTAATGACATTGCCAAGGACTACCTCCTCAGTAAGAGGCATCTAGTGAGTCGAGCACCTCAATTACCTTTATTGGGAGGGGTGATGTTTCCTGAGAGGGATCAATTTAGGTTTCTTAGGGGTCAGGGAAACCTAGGCAGTAAAAGTGAGTGGAGAAGAAGGGGCAGAAAGGGTGGGAGAGGATGGGGTTTGGGAGGTAGTGGGAGCTGGACTAGGTGTTGTGTGTGTGTCTGTTTTGAAGGTGCATGTGGGTCTGGTTGTATGTTTGGGTGTGTGCTTCTTTAAACGTGTCTGGTGTTTGGGTGAGTTTGTGCATTTGCATTTGGTGGGTGCTGGTGTGCATATGCTTTTTTGTGAATGTGTGCCTTTGGATGAGTGTACTCTTGAGGTGGTTAGTGTGGTTGTGGTGCATGTGTCTGTATGTGTTGTAAATACATGTGGGTCTGATATATGTTTGGAGGTGTGTGGTTTTGTAGGTGTACTTTATTCAGGTGATTGTGAGTGTGCATGTTTGATGGGTGTTGTCCTGTGTGTAGGGGTGTTTATGCGTTACTGTGTGTTTGATGAGTATGATGTAAAGGTGAATGCTGTGGTTGTGGTGCTTGTGGGTGTGCTGGTGGTTGTGGGTGTGTTTTTTGTTCTGGTGTTGATGCATGTGTCTGGGGTGGTGGGTGTTGTGATTGTGTTTGCGGTTGTGGATATAGTAGTGGTGCATGTGTCTGTGGTTGTAGCTGTGGTGGTTGTAGTGGTTGTTGCAGTACCTGTAGGTGTGGTGTCAGTAGTGTGTGTTGGGTGGGTGTATGTTTGTGTTTCTTGGTATTTTTGGGTTTATGTGTGGGTGTGGATATGCTGATTTTGTCTTTTGGAGTAAGTGTGTGTAAGGAAGTGAGTTTGCTTGGGATTGGGGTGGGAGGTGGAAGTTGGGACTGGTTGGAGGGCTGTGGTCAGTGCAGAAGCTATTTTAGCTAGTGATTTCTGCATGCCAGATGTTGAACTATATGTGGCATCTAAGAATGCAACCATCTGTTGATTTTGGGAACTAAGCCCATGGATGCAATTTACAATCGCTGTCTGGCTTACAAAGATGCTGCTTAAGAGGTTAATAGCCTCTTCACTGAGCAGAGGTAGGGGAAGGTGCCTGCGGAGACCACAGTCCTTTTGGGAGGAGACAGGTTTGGACAACTAGGGGGAGAGCAAGACGGAGGGTGAAGATGCAAACCTGGGTAGTGAAAAAGGATGTAGATGGAATAGGTCCTAGGAGCTGATACTCTCAGGAGGCCTCCAAAAAAGATGTTGAGCTGGTGGCCTTCATGACGATATTTTCGGCCTCCAGGACATTGTGTGCATCAGTGTCTGATTTATCTCTGCCCAACACACAGTGGCCAGCTGCCTCCCCACTTTCTTGGCCAATGTCTCCTTCACCTGCTCCTGAAGATGCTGCAAAGACACATACAACATTTTTATTTTATCTGTGCAAATCAAAATTATCACAATGTTATTTAACAAAACACTTCATAGTTTCAATTGTTCACCTGCTTCAAGGCTATAAAACCTATGTATACTTTGCCATTACTCCATACAAGTAGGGGACATGTTATGGACCCATTTGATCACAGTTCTGTGAATTGCCATTATTAGTCCCATTTCATTTTATATCATTTCTCTTAAACACTTCCAACTCCTATTGGAATTGTTTAACACCTATGAATGGTACAGATTGTATGTTTTGAGTAGTGAACTTATGTCACAAAAATATGTATGTGGCAACAAACCTTTGCACATTGTGAATTTGCAAAAGTCCCTAGCAATAACTTCTTTGCTTCAACATTGATTTTTCATCTGGAAATAACAAAGGACACAAAAATGGGGTTTGGTGTACGTGTAACTCTGTCACCAATGTGTGCACATTCCTGTCTGTTCAATTAATAATGTTTGCCTACTAAATTCATGTTTGTTGAAACAGATGGACTTACACACACTTTTGTGAAAGAGCAAGGCGTAATGCCAATCTGCAGCTGTTAACATGAACTCACTTGAATTTTGCAATGAAAACATATTTATGGGATGTTTTTGCTAAGAAATTATGCAATTGTACTCATGTTCCTAGTCATTGTGGATCGGATGCTCAATATACTTTGGATATTATAGCAACTCACCAGTGTGAAGACAGAAACATCCACTGTATCATAAGTGCATTGTATGCTGTGCCACCTGTAATAGAGCCAACATAACCTCCTCACAATTGTGACAGAGCATTACACTTGACAGAATCCTCAACTATGACCTGTTTGGTACAACTGAAATCCAGGTTTGGTTTGTCTATTTTTTAGGCAGGCAGGTGTCTGCTGAAAATGGTCCTTTGGTATTGATAAGGAATCTAGTGGCAATCTTTAACTCAAATCAAGACACAAGACACATCATCATACACCTTGTGTAAAACTGACACCTTCCAAAACTCTTCTTGTATGTTGGATGTGTCTCAGCCTTTATGTTGATGTCAGAAGGTATTGCTGTAACAAAAAATAGTAAACTAGCAATAAGAACTCAAAAAATGTACCCTTTAGATGGTGCTATTGGGCTTTCAACTGCCTGTCCTTTTACAATTGAAGGCCACAAACATCATCTCGGGCAGGTGTCTGAAATACATCCTGTAGGGAGAGCTATTTCTGATCGGTACAGATCATTGTGAGCTACTGAAGGCAAAACAACGTGTAAAATATTAGCACACACACCCTTGTCCATGGATAATATATACAGATAATCACTTATCATAAAATGAGATAAATCTGAAGTGAAAAAATATTCAGACAAGCTCATAACTTGAACATTTTTTCTTGCACTTTATGCTTCACTCAATTTGACATATGGGTGTATTTTTCACATATTCCTATGGTGAAGTGTTTACTGGCCACTGGAAGTAAGGGGCACGCAGTTTATAAATGGATAATTTTTAGAACTGTGAGTAAATTGAACTTAAAACTCACCCTCTTCATTCAGCTTTTTATTTCAATTTACAGACGTTTCAAAACATTGCTAAACATAATTTTTTTTCCTGCCAATTTATTGAGCTGACTATACTCCAATCACAACACTTCAGTAACTAATAAAATGGGACAAATTAGCCTGTGTAATGAAAAAACAACTTAGTTAGAAATACATTTTCAGTTCAAACATGTACCTGTTCCTTTGGCTTCCCACACAGTTGGCTCTACAGAGACAGGACCTCCATTGTCAGCAGTCCTACCTCCTAAGCTGAGAAGTTAGGGGTCCTGTCACCTGCTTGCCCAGCATTGTGGCAGAGGTTGATGACAGCAGCAAAATTGGAGGAAGTGTTGTTGGTTGTAGTGTTAGAAAGCAAGTGAGCTTATTCCGTAACTCTGTATATATGAACATGACATACACGATCTTCAGCAGAGAAGGACACACAGATTGGCTTTCGCACATTGCTGTCACACACGTTTGACTATGGCTATGTCCGTCATTGAGTGTTACACCTACTACGCAGTCACCTTCTGCCAACGACCTTTGGATTAAAAATCTCTTAATGGCATGGTCAGGCAGCTGCCATTTTAGATTGTGAAGGTGTATTTTAAAATATTAAGGCCCCCATGTCAACCTCGGTGGTCTTTTCGTAAGACCGCCGAGTTTCTGCCGGGCTGAAGACCGCCAACCATATTATGACTGCTGGCGACCCTCTGCCCTTTTTTGGATGGAGAGCCACCAGCAGCCATACTGGCAGTCGGTGGTGTAGTGGAAGCTGCTCCACCGTCACCGCCATGTCATCAGAACACCGCCCAATGAATTACGTCCCAGTATTCGGCATGGTGGTGTTCTGGTGACAGGGTACTGGCGGCGGAGCAGCCCCCATGGATCCTGTTCCCTCCCGGAGGACCACCGAAGCAGGTAAGGTGATTGTCTGACAGGAGAGGGGGGAGGAGGTGTTGTGTGGTGTGTGCATGGATGGGGGGTGAGTGTGAGTGTTTAGAGGGGGTGTGTGAGTGCGTGTATGTATGCAGGAGGTGTGATGTGTGTAGGGGAAATGTTCTGTGTATGTCTGTGTGCATGTGTGCGTGTATGTGTGTGACTGGTGTGAGCGTGTGTGAGGGGGTTGGGGTATGTTTGGGGGGTCTATGGGGGTCAGGGCGCGGGGTTATGGAGGGGGTCCTACCACCTTTGGGGGCAGTAGGGGGTTGTTGATGTTGGGGGTAGACTATGGGGAGGGGGAGAGGCGAGGGGGGGAGACCCCAATCAGTGCCAGGGAACAAATTCCCTGGCACTGATAGTGCCTACCACCATGGATTTTGTGGTGGTTCAAAACTCCACAAAAAACATTACGGTATGCGGGGTCATGTTCCCGCAGGCAGACTAGTGACGGCCGCCAGGCTGCAGACTGTTGTCTCCAGCCTGACGGTCGTTACCGCCGTGGCGGATGGTGTGGTACATTGGCAGTTTGGCATGTGCTTCTCGCCAATGTCATAATGGGGCGGTAATTACCGCCGGGCTGTTTGCGGTCCTACCACCATCATTGCACCGTCCACCAGGGTCGTAATGAGGGCCTAAGTGTGTCAAGATGACTCAAATGGTGGTTAGTTTGTTTAAGTTTACATTTACAAAATGTGTACATTACTGTATTGCAATAAAATTAAAACAGGATAAAGTAATGCATTATTCTGTTTAAATGCAATAGTGATACAGTTTATGCTTCATACTGATGAAATTTTAGAATTTTAAAAAAAAAAAAAAATGTGCAAATAATACTTTTAAAATTGTATTATTTACACATTATTTTTGGGAAAATATCAGACATATAATTTTTTTTTATCTAAGTTAGAACATCACTAAAATGTGACGAGTACATATATGTCCCAAAAACATATGGATATTTACAAAAACTTGAGCTGTGTGCTGATGATCAAAATATTGTTTGTCCATTTAAAGTGATATTTCTCTTTTGTCTTAAATGTAGACATATGAACCCAGGGAGAGGTACAGCCTCAAGTGATTAGACCATTTCCAGACCTTACCGCCATGGAAGAATAGGATATTATCGAAAAACTTCAGATTGAATAGGCAAACTATTCTTGATTTATATCATCAGCTACAACCAGTTCTTCTTCCTCACAGTAGAAATCCTACATCAATAACACCAATAGTGAAAATCATGGCAGTACTCCATTTTGTGGCCACAGGATCCTTCCAATACACAGTGGCAGCATCTGGAGGCATGTCACAACCAACTTTCAGTATTGTGCTACAAGAAGTCCTTTCTTTAGTGTTGAGACACATCAACATCTTCATTCAATTTCCACCAAATGATGATTTTGCAAATGTGAAAGGAGATTTTCATGATTTGCGTGGCACACCACATGTGATTGCAACAATTATGGCACACATATTCCCTTAGTGCAACCACACACCAGGGAAAAGGTCTACACCAATCAGAAGAACTTCCATTCAATCAATGTGCAAGTTGTCTGCTTACGTGATTTGTGCTTCTCAAGTATGTGTGTCCATTTCAAAGTGTCAACAAAAGATTACTTGGTGCTTCAAAACAGCAGTATACCCCTGCAAATATCACAACAGAGAGCCTGGTTTGTTGGTAAGTGCAATATGCTTCAATGTGGACCATGGAAGAACAGGGAGGCCAGTGGAGCTGGATTTAGGGCTCCTAAAGGCCAGATTTAACTTTCTGGCTAAAACTGGTAGAGCCCTTCTCTGCTCACCCGTAAAGATGTGCAAAAAAAAACATGGCCTGCTAACATGTTACATAATATAGTCATGCAATGGAACATTCCAACCACTGCAGAGGATAGAGACCACGATGAGCCACTGGGTGAGGATAAATGCCAAATGAGGATGGTAGTGCTGAAGAGGAAGGAAGTGACACACATCAAGATGTCATTGCAACGTCTTCACATGAGTGTAAGTACACCTTTACCGAATGTTACATTCAATATCCAACAAATTTGTAATATAAAGGGCTTATCAGTCTGTGCAGGACATGTTTCCAGGAACAGGTAGTTAACGGAATTCCATGGCAGACATCTTTGTTGTTGAAAGTTCTGAAACATTGTCTACTTTTTTCAGTATATTGTTTATGTTTGATTGTTCTGAGCAAATGTTTCCTCAATATTTGTCATTTGTAATGTGTCTATTACATCATGTAAATTAATTATTGTTTCCTGGTATCCTGTTTTAGGATCCCTCAACAAGTCATCTTCATTTGGACATTTCAAAATTGTAACAATTGTTGTTATATGCTGCTGTTGTAAGTACAAAGGGAACAGGGGTTGATCCTGAAAAAAACACACACAGTTATGTTGTACAGATCTTGTACAAAGTCAACTTTCACAATGATTGAAAGGACGTTTATGAGACTGCATTAGACCTTTTTTCTGTTGAAAGTTGCCACCAAGGCAATATGTGTTGATTAACTTGTTCTGATCACATGTGTAAGTCGACCCATAGCATACTCACCACCCTTCACATTTGCTAAATCTTCATTTTGTGTTAAGTGTATAAAGCTGTTGATGTTTCTAATCATTGTAGAAAGACATTTTTGAAGTTGGTTGTGACATGCCACTACATACTGCCACAGAGTATTGGAAGGACCCTGGGGTCACATAATTGTATGCTGCCCTGATTTTCACTATTTATGTTAACATTGTGGGATTCCTAATGTAGGACAGAAGATCTGGCTCCAGCTGTTGACATAGATTAATAATAGTTTGTCTATTGAACCTGTTATATATAATTATATCCTATTCCTCCTTGGTGTCAAGGTCTGGAACTGTGAAAACAAAAAAAAAGACACAGATTAATTTGCTCATGCATGTGTTCTAATCTTTTTTCTTAAATTTGACAAACTATTCTTACTAATGTATGAAATTACGTTCAGATTTTTTATGTTAGTTATATATTACTTTTTGAACAAGAAAGAAACAGTACCTCAATATTACATCTTTTTTTCAGCTAAAAATGTTCTCATTATTTGCATTTTGAAAAGTAATGATAGACAGAACAAATACAAAATTGGAAACCACAAGAAATACATCACCAGTCCTTGCATTTGTGTTGTTAGAATTTATTTTAAAAACACCAATAAACGGATCCTGATGAAAACCAAGTAACAAGGTTGAAAACCAAAAAAAGCCAATCATGGTGAATGAAACTATTATTTTAGAGGCCAAATTGATTGAAGTTCAATTTAAAAAAGACAACTGGCAGCAAAAAGGTACATGTGTCCAGAATCTAGTCCACAGAGTAAATGGTAGTCCCACACTGGAGGAAATTAGGTCCTTTGTCTATTGCTGGTGGTGGTGGAGGTCTTGCCATCCTCTCCTGGTGGTCCAGATGATTGTCCCCTCCTTTTGGGGGTGGAGGAGTCTCACAGTTGCAAGGACTGAGGTTGTTGCAGGTGTTTCTGTGGCTGAGGCAGATGTAGTAGACCCAGATGTTGTAGGGGCACAGAAAGGAGTCGATGTTGTTGAGAAAGCTCTGCACAAATGGTGGTAAATGTCAAATGGCACCACAGTCAGGGAGGACAAATTTGAGTTTAGAGTCCGCATCACTACAGTGTTCTCTCTGCAACTGCTTAATGTCCAGGAGCTCTGTACGGACCTGGCCCATCATGTCTTATGACTGATGTAGGGATCCCAAGACTTGGTTAGTGGTGGTCTGAGTGACAATGAACATAGTGGCCTCCCTTTTCACGTCCACAGATTGCCTCCTTGTACCCTATTCCCACTACTGTGTGCCCTTCAGTCAGTGTTCCCCATCCCACTGGGTCCTGGTTGAACTGGAGATGGTGGTGTTGGCTCAACAGCAGCCAGGACTGGAGGTACAAGATTGGGGTGATGTTCCTTTGGACACAGGAAGTGGAAGTGTCCAGAGGCTGAGGCATTTTAACAGCTGGGGTGGGGTCTGTAGGTGTGGTCTGAGTGAGACTCACTGGAGCAGTCTACTAAGACCAGGCTGTTCCACATCATCCGGACTTGCAGGGTTGGAGTCCTCACTGAAGGTTTGATCCTGGACTGGAGTGGGGTTCTCCTTAGTGTTTGAGCTCCTAATGAAGCAAACTAAAATTAATACAATGATATATGCAGCATAACTAGACCTTTCAGTGTTTTTTTGATTATTAACCATATATGATAAATTGCCTACATGCAAACTACAATCCAATAGGCATGTGAAGAGATGTCCTGAAAAGAATAAGATTTCTTAAGAAGTGTACATACACATACCACATGTTCAACCCTTACTCAGTATACAGGAGCAATGAGAAGTTAACTATTCCAAGACCAAGCAGGCTAAAATACAGACTATTATACAACTTAGTAGCATTAATGGCAATGACCATCCTATGAACTTTGCTAAATAAAGTTATTGTCATTACTATATGTATTCTGCATACAACATGACATGATATAGATTATTGAAGTCAACTTACTTTGAGTTATGAAACCAATTGCACCACGTTAATGAAATGACAAGAAAAAACAATATACAAAATTGTATGTAATAATCCACTTTTTTCATTGCATAAAATGTGGTTTGAGAAATGTCTGACATCTGTACATATATGTAAGAAAAGAGAGCACAACCAATATCACATTGCAAACATATTTTCCATGTACAAAAACAAGGCGTCATGGCAGTTGTAGTCCTTTCAATTTAACATTGCCAACACTTGAAAAACTGTAAGTTGAACATTCCTAGTAAAATATATGCAGTGAAGATATACACACATTTTAAGATAGTATGACATGTGGAATATGTTAAAAGGTACAAAATGACTTACAAGCACAATACCTGCATGGTATAATGGATGGGGTTTTGAACATGTTATCATAACTGCAACAAAATACATTAAAACAATGAAATACAAAAGATGATAAATGAAGAACAACGCTCATAATACCCATACATATTGTCCAATAGTAAAATGAGTGTTGGCACTCTTATGTTAGTAAGTTGATGATGACAGTAGATTTTTAATTTTTAAAATTGTGCTTATATGTTTTACAAAGGTAGAAAACACATTAGGTGCAGCTGGCTTAGGGGCAAAAACTACATTTATGTTTAGGGAGACATAAGTCTTAATTACCACTCTCCACTCCATCAGGGATTCCTGTCAAGCCTTCAGGATGTAGGCTCTGCAAGACCTTCTCCTCCCAGGGAAAGAAGTTGTAATGGGGTGCTGGAAGAACTACTATCAGTTATCTGTACCTCCAAGATGCTTGGAGGCCAGTGAACACACTCTCTTTCACAGGTCGCTCTGCCTCTTCATAATTTCCTCCAGTGTGTGCATGTTGTTGGCTGCAGCATTCACTATGTCAACTGTGGACCATATGTGCCCTTTCTGAGACATGGTGGTATTTTGTACTTGTGGTCCAAACAATAACTGACAATTCTCCCTCGCTAAAATGCAGAGTTCCCCTTCCTGCCATTATGAGTAACTAAAAATAAATTAAATAGTGGCCCACAAGTTAATGAAACAATTTAAAAATGAGACAAATGAAAAATGAACAGGAGTATTAAAAGAAAGAACAACCTGACGTCTGAGTGGCAAATTGAACAGCTAAGTGGTATTCTGCAGTGGAATGGCAAAGAATCATGGTCTAAAATGGAGTGTGTTCTATAGTGTTGTATGCAGGTGTTCCCAATTGGCCACTATACATCAGTTGTGTGTTGCTGGCATCCATCCAATAGCCACAGCCATAGTACATTGTTTAGCGTGTCCAGCGACTGGTTCCTACCATCAGGAATCTGCTGCCAGAACAACACCATTACAACTGTGAAATCTAAGTATGCTTGGTGCAATCCTGTTGCCCTGATGGTGACAGAGTACTGTTAGCCAGCACCTCAGGAGTGGTAGACCAATTACAGTCATCTAAATACAGCAGTTGGAACTCTGTCAGGTTGACAAAGTACCTGAAGACGTAACACCCACCAACATCTAAATGGGGCCCTTAGTCTATTTTTTTAAAGTCAAAAATCTCCAATGAGACAAGGCAGGAGGCTGTAGATGAAGAGAGTGTCCAGAGGCTTGATACCCCTTAGATGAAGGACCGCTGAACAGGATTTGCTGCTGCAGAGAAGAATGTAGCAGGAGCTACTATGAAATCAGGCTGACAGGGGATGCATCTTGGAAAGATATACAAGCAGGTTGGTTCTGGTCTTTCTTCGGTTCTCAGAGCAGTTTTTAGCAAAAAATGTTTAAGTACCATAATTTGACATTTGGCTATCTGAGAACTTTTAGTACCACTACCAAGGAGTGGGGGGTGGGGTTAGGACTCACTCGGGCTGGGTCCAGCTGAAAGTTCAAGATAGCTGGAGTATTTTCTGTACATGAGGCTCTGATCAGCAGGCCAGCCAACTAGACCTTAGAATCACTAAATCACTATTGTGGCCATGTGTTCAGGTTTTGGAACAGGGCTCAATCAGCAGGGCAGGCCTCTTGGGCTCAAGGGAGGCTCCAGGCAGCAAAGAAGTCCCTCTAGGTGCAGCAAAGCAGTCTTGTGGGGTACATAGCAGGAGATAGTTCTCTGAGAGTCCTTCACATGTCCAGAAAGTGAACTGAAGAGTGGATTTGAGGGTTCTATTCTTATACCTTGTGCCTTCTAAGAAATAGGAGAAGTTTCTAGCGAATTCCCTTTGATGTGCTTGAAGTTTACTAATTCACATGCCCGGCTTCAAACTGGCTGCATGAACAATGCAGGGATGACAAGTTCTTTGTGTGAATGCAGAGCATAGCCTATTCAACTGTGCCCAGCTCTGTCATTGCATTCTGCCAGATGATGACCCATCCAGACAGGAGGAATAAACACAGTTCATCTGCCAACTACACCCAGTCATGTGACCATGGGCAGGCTGCAGACACCAAATAGTTAGTGCTGGAAAATACCAACTTCCTAAAAGTGGAATTTCCAAAACTATAACCTCATTTTTGACTTTACCATTAAATAGAATTTTTAATTACAATTTCTCAGACATCAAACATGAAATAATTACCTGTTGCCACTCAAATGTTAGCATCTATTAAATGAAATAAGGTAACCCAATGTAAATGTATGGGAGAGGAAGGCCTCAGTGTAGTGAAAACATATTTAGGAGGTTTTCACAACTAGGACATGTAAATCTTAAAAGTACATGTCAACCCTTTAAATTAAAATGCACCCTGCCCTACAGACTACCCAGGGCCTACCTTAGGGGTGACATATTTGCATTAAAAGCAAAGTGTAAGGTTTGGCAAGAAGGTTGTAATGCCAACTAAAACCGGCAGTTTAAAACTGCAGTAAGGATGCAATGACAGGTCTGGAGCATGTTTTAAGGGCCTACGTAAGTGGATGACACAATAGGTGATGCAGGCCCTCTAGTGGCATTTAATTTACAGTTTCTGGGTATATAGTGTGCCATTCAGAGACTTATAAGTACATTAAATTTACCAGTTAGGTGTAAGACAACTTTACCATGTTTAAAGGAGAGAGTATACACACTTTAGCACTTCTTAGCAATGATAAAGTGCACAGAGTCCTAGAGCCACAAACAATTAATTTCAGCAAAAAGCGGGGGGTAAAGGCATAAGGTTTAGGGATAGACCATCCTAATCTAATGCTGACATGTCTAACAGATGATACCTCCTGCTGAAAGTGAGGAGAACTACCCAACTTTGTTGGAGTTCTCATTAATAAGGTGAAAGAACCTGAACAGATCCTCAGCTTTGGAATGGCCCGACCGTGTTCCACTGTAAAATCCATTCTCTATTGCAGAGGTCTTCAAACTGGGGGGGGCGGGCCCGATCCCAGGGGGGGCACCAGACACTGGCCAAAAGAAGCATTGTACAGATAACATGCCTTTGTTTTCAGCAGAAGCTTGTTACTGCATTTTTAAAAAGGTAACAGTACTTAACTGCAATGTTAAAATAGGTCTAGACGTATTTAAACATTGCCATCTTTATAAAATAATTGTGAAAAATTCTGAGGGGGGGCCCAATGATTTTTTTTAATGACGGGGCGCAGTATTAAAACGTTTGGAGACCACTGCTCTATAGGGAGACAGACCACCTCAACAGTTTTAAATTCTCACCCCTCATTGGCATAAGCCATCTGAGGAGAGTATGGTTTGTATAAACCCAGAAGTGAGCCCCAAATAGGTATGGTGTCAGATTCTTCAGTCCCCAGACCACAGCAACGGCTTCCCGTCAAATAGCACTCTACTTCTGCCCTATGGGAAGTAGCCTCATAGTAATGAAAGCTACAAGTTAGTTTAGAGCCTCCTCATTTAGCTGTTTGAAGACTGTCCCAATGCCGTTCTCTGAGGCATCAGTCTGCTATATGAGTTCCTGGGAAAACTCGGTGGTTTTAAGCACAGGGGCTGTGCTCACGGCCTGTGTGAGGCATGTTAAATATTTTCTCACAGGCCTCAGTCCACATTACCTTTTTGGTCTGCTTCTTGGAAGACAGCTCAGTTGAGGGGGCAACAACAGTTCCATACCAATTTACAAACCTCCTTCAGGACCCAGTGAGTCATAGGAAAGCTCTCACATCTGTCTGGGTTTTGAGGGGATCAAAGGCCAGAATAGCCTCTATCTTGGCCAGAAGGGACTGCACCTTATCGCACCCCACAGGTGTACCAAATACACCACAGAACCCTAAACAAGCTAGCATTTACTGGCCTTGATAGTGATACCTGTTGCAGGGCTTGAAACACTTCCTGTAGGTAAAGGAGGTGGTCCTCCCAGCTGCTACTGAAGACAGCTATGTCATCCAGACAAACAGCACTTAAGATCTTCATCCCAGCCTCTGGATGTGACAAGAGGTTTCCTTATACCAAAGGAAACCACCCCAAATTGAAAATGGTCCTCTGTGGTACAGAATTCTGAGCTCTCTTTGGCTCCTTAGTCAGGGCAGTATTCCAGTACCCCGATGTCAGGTCAAAGGTACCCAGGAACTTGGCAGACCCTAATCAATCTATGAGCTCATCCGATCTGGGGATACACTAAGAATCAGTTTTTGTGACTGAGTTGAGCCCCCTGTAGTCCACACAGAATGTGAGCGTTGGGGCAAAGGCTAGTGGGGCAGACTTGGGTACCAGCACCACCTGGCTGGTCAGGAACTACTGTAGTGTTTAGTGACTCCCAACTCTAGCATCTTGTACACTTCCTCTTTGATGCCTGCCCTCACTTTGTCAGTATCAGGGTTTGTCCCCAAATAACATACCATTCATTATTGGATCATCCTTCTATAGCTCTTCGATTCCCTATTCTGTTCAGAACGTCTAATCCTGTGAGCACCATGCCATCCTCACATGTATCTCAGCCACTGAGCGCCATACTATCCTTAAGGGTATCTGAGCACCCGAGCACTTGTATTCCATTGGTGCACTCACTATTGGCTCCTAATAAAACCAACTGTTTGAGCTCAAAATTTGGATTTGTTGCTGCAAAGCTTTGTCAAGACTTGCACAATCTTTGCAAATCTTGATGGCTATCTTGCATGTGGTAAAGTATTTAAACCACACCAGATGCCAAAGGCCTTGCTTTGCATTGTAGATTTTAAAGGAAGAGGAGGTCTTTCGCTCTTCTAGGACTGACCTGCAATTCCTCAAATTGGTTCCCCCACTGGAGTCTTCACTACATCCCTGCATCCTCACTTGCATCTTTGCCTGGGGTGCCCAGCTTTCAAAACCTGAAAATACAGAAAGACAAAAACGACAATAAACAGAAAATCATGTGCGATTCCAAACTTGCAAGACAAAAGTCGATAAATAAGGTACCTTATAATTACTTATTTTCTAATGGAACTGGAGAGTTTTTGCAAGACTAAGTGCTGCTACTAACATAATTGTGTGCTTATAAGAAAAGACTTTGGGGCTGATTTGAGAGCCCCTAGTGCTTCTTTGAGCCACATTAGCAGCATTTTTTTATGCTGATGTGGCCTAAAAGGCCAAAATCACCACACCAAATTTACAAAGTGGTGCAATGCATGCATTGCACCACTTTGCAACCCTTTGAGCTACATTATGCCTGCCGCAGGCATAATGTATGTAAAGTGGCATTCCCCTATTAGGGGGCCCAAAAAAAGTGGTGCAAAGAAATCTAAAAGATTTCCTTGTGTCATTTATTTCTGCACTTCTAACATCTGCTCAGAGCAGGAGTTAAAAGGAGGCATGTCATTGCTTTTAATTGGCCTCAATGGACTTTGCAGGATTAACATCAACATTTGTGACACTAATTCAGCAAAGCTCCAAACTAGCATCCAAAACCTTGACGTTAGTCCCCCTAACTAGCACCATGGTGTGTTGTATCTTAGATGCAACGCACACATGGTTGTGTTAGGGGGACGCATGGGCGCAAGGGACACTAAGAGTCACTTTTCTTAAATCAGGGCCTTTGTGTTCAAGGCCAGGAAAGCAACATTCAAATGTGAAGTAACATTTGAGAGTACATCTAACTTCTAAAGGTAACATATTTGTAAACGCACAAGTAAACCTACAAGGTTGTCCTATGTTTAGTGTTTTTGTAACAATCATATGTTTTATTGATCTTAGGGTCTGATTTATGAAAAGTTAGTACAGTCTTTCCGTCCTTTTTTTAGGCAAATATAGTTTGTGCCGCTTTTGCCTCAAAAAATGATGTAAAAGCAGCACTAATTTTTCATAAATAAGGCTCTTAGTGTTTTGGTGACAGTCATATGTTTTATTTCTCACACACAGAGTACTGGGTGCTTTGCAAAACGCAGAGACTAAAGTTAAGGTCCTGACACTATTCTAAAATCATTATGCTCACATCCCGGTGCTGATCCCAGACCAAGATGCTTTGCAGGTATTACAGGGAACATGCGGGAAGGTAGACTTAGTTGGTAGGGTTAGGTCTCCTTTTGAGTGAGACAACATAGCTAACCATACCCTGCTGTTTCTTTTCCTATTCCACAGGTCAACAGCTTTAGGATTATAGGAACTAGAGGCACTATCCAAAAGAAGATCTTCTTCAATCGTCCATGCTTCATACTGTATTCCACCAGTGGGGGCGGTCAAGAGAAAGGAATTTGTTCTATTGCGATTCTCTGCAAGGTTACATCACGAACCACAAGGTGAGAATTCCTGACACCTGCTCTTACAGTCAGACAGCCAGTAGATTTTATTTTTTGACAGGGAGGCTGCCCCAGTATCAATATCATGGGTACACAATTGTGTAAGTCCAAGAGTTAGTGGGATCAGGGAGGGAAACTGTTCTAACTACTGGCAACAGTCCCTATGCTCTTGTAGGGTCAGGGTAGGAGAGAAGATGTCACTTTTTACTGATCTTTCTTTCTCTTTGTCTGACAGGAGGTCAGGGTGGGGTTCACTGGCCTCTTCCTCCCCATCATCTATCACCAGCAGCATGGTACCCCACAGACCTTTTGTACTGAGGTTTGAGGTAATCAATGTGGAATACCCTTCAGAGGATTCTGGGGGTCCTGAGGTCTAACAGGTAAGTGAGCTCCCACCTTCCTCTCAATGATCTCATTGGGCCTAGTCCAACAGTCCTGGAGACCACTAGGCAACACAGGCTTCATCACCCACACTTTATGCCAGTTTGAATCTCCACCAGAGGGGCTTTCTGGCTGTACCACTGTTTCATGACTTCCTGGCTTGCCTCCAAGTTTTCAGAAGCTTTCTTCCAGAACTTGGCCATCTGGTTTTAGCATGTAGCTAACTACATCCTGGGAAGGTGGGAGTTCTAGGGAGTTTGCTCCCACCCATCCTTCACCAGACTGAGGGGTCCAATAACAGGATGGCCATTACCTAACTTCCTTCAGGGGTAAGCAAAAAGGAAGCATGGCAAGAGGACTTTCCCTCTTCCACCTCTGGGATTCAGGCAGGCCTATAGTTGGTGCCCCTGCCATACACCATTTCTTTGGGTAACGCTACTTAAGGGGAAAATCCCATCATAGTCCTAGCCACTGCAAGTGAAGTCACAGACCTCAGTTGGGTTGCCCCTGAGTATCTAATAGTATTGTTAACAACCCCAGGATGAATCTCCTGCCTAGGGTTGTCCAACGGTCCTACAATGTCTATGCTCACCCTTTTAGAGGAGCCTTCAGCTTTTTCCCACTTTTCCATGGCCCTGGCAGGTGAGCCAGGTCCAGCACAATGTATCCAAGGATATCTTGATCCGGGGTCAATAAAAGCAGGAAACAAGCATGGCAGACGTATTGTCTTGCCCTAGATATCCTACTAAGAGAACTTCATGAGCTTGGCTCAGGAGTAAGGACCTGTAGCACTGGGTGCCCACCAGCACATGTGCTCCCCCATGCACAGGTGCCTTATGCTCACTATATGGGAACCTATTCTCCCACTATGTGAGGTGATCTACATAGATGTCACCTGCTACCTGGGCTTCAGCCTGATGACTCATATCCTCTAGGGCTGGTACCTCTTTCTGTGCCTTATAGAACTCCTCCCTGGTGGGCCCACCCTCTGCTTGCCATCTAACAATATAATTCCAATGTCCAAGTGAAACAATGTCCTCCCTATTAAGCTAATTGGTGGCCTTCTCTGGCACCCTATCCATCTGTATCATGGACGTTTCAGGGGTTGGCTTCCCATGCCCCTTGCTTTTACCTTTCTTGGCAGCTCACTGGGCCATTCTTCAAAGCTCCAGTCTTCCTTGACTCCCTCCTGGGCAGCCATGGTGTTGGTGGTCACACAGATGCACTCAGGCAACCCCAACATTTTCAGGGATGACCTGAACTTCACTTCCTTCCAGGCAGTGTGCTCTAGATCATTCCCTAGCAAAGGACCTTGAGCATGGTGTGACTCACAACTGTCCTAAGAGAACCTGATATCCCCTCTTCGAAGGGAATCAGAGCCACAGGAAAGTTGCTCTCCTGGCTGTCTGCTACTATAACCTGGTGGAATGTATTGGGTATCACTTGCTCTGAGGACACCCGATGACACTTTTTAGTAGTCATGCTGACTCCTGTCTCCATCAGGGCCTCCGCTCTCTGCCCATTGATGATGGCCCACTGCTTGCACTTGGAAGTAAAATGAGGCATGTGGGTTTTGGGCACCATTTCTCTGTCACCCAGGTACACTAGGGTCATCTTTTTCCCCCACACTAAGTGGGGCCATCTCATCTCCAAGCATTACAATGGCCAACCCAGGGGTCCACCCACCACTAGGAGGCTGTGCCCTCTTGTGACACCTGGCATCACCCTTGATGTCCCCATACTGGTAGCATTCATAGCACTTGGGGATACACTTACCAGTGTTCTTATCAATAAACCCTTTTTTTGGTCAGAATAGGGCTAGAAATCTTTCCACTGAAGTATTGTGAGAACTTTTTTATTTGTATCTCCCACTTCTTTCTTCTGATAGGAAGTAGGGGTAGGCTGAGTGCGTGGAGTTGCACTACGTGGAACTCCGTGAAGTTGCAAAAATATTTCCCAATGCTACAAAGAGTTCAATGAGTGGGAGGAGTTTGACATCAAATGCAACATGACATATGTATTTGCATTGAAAATCACACATGAACGGCACCACATGGTTCACAAGGGCTTTTCGCTTTTCACTCTGCTTATGGTGCTGGGCCTGTTTTTCCATCCCTTTTTCATCCATTTAATCCTCCACCCTCCTAAACTATCTACCTCCCATTTTTATTTATTTTATTAGCCTCTTTTATATTGAATCTATAATATTTCTATTTTTCCTGTTTTTTTGCGACTTTTGTCTTTTTGTTTATTTATCATATTTCTTCCTTCCTTCATTCTCTTATCTCTTCACCCCACCCAGCACTATGGCAGATCATGGCAGCATCAGCCACCTATCTTTTGGGCAGAGGCACCGCCAAGGGATGCCGCCGCATCCTATCTTCAGCAAGGAGCAGTTAGCAGCAGAACATAGTTTGTGAAGCCCCATCTTCCCTGACAGAAGACGGCAGTCCTAGTTCGGGTTACCCCATTCAGGAATGTCGACTGCTTTGGGCGAGGGTGCACCAGCTGGTTAGTCGGCACACTGGGAGCCAGCACACCCAACAGCATTTGATGCACCATTGGGTGAACATCATCGACCATGAACAGGACCTACTTGGCCTGCTGGGAGTCGAGGTGTGAGGGCTTGGTGAGTAATAGTTATTTTTTTTATTTATTGTTGTATGTGTTGTTGTGCCACAATGCAAGTCACTGTGTTGACTCATTCTGTGGCAAGTAGGAGTGCTATGGTTGTTTCAGTAGAAAGCTCCTCTTGCAATAGTTTTTTTGCAGGAAACTGTGCCTTCCTGGACAAAAACAATAATCTCCTTAATGCAGGAACCCTTACAGCATGATGCGGGGTGCCTGCATCGGCTCATGGCAGTCCATTGTGTGCCAAAGTAGGGGAAAAGGAGGACAGGAATGTGCTATATCTATTGTAAATGCAGCACATACTTATCTTCTTCTTCTGACACAGGGAAGTGCTGCAAGAAGTCTTGCAGTGCTGCCCTGAGTCAAACATTTGTAAACAATAATATGGCTTGTAGTTTAGGAAATTTAGAGTAGGGCTTATATGTAAGAATTAGGAAAGTAAAAGTAATACGTGAACTTCAGATGAGTCCAAAATACTAGGCAATCTCATATAGAAAAGTACCACTTTACTGTATTTGCCGACACTTGACAAAAAAAGTTTTTGGGAAATTAACTGTACCACTAATCTTTTATTTTTCACTTTATTTCTTACTTCAGTACCCAAGGGGAAGAAGAGAGTAACACTGACCACGGGTCTGCAGAGGGTGCCAGTACTTCCAGTGCCACCACCATTGCAGATGCTGGCAGATCAGCTGGCCCCAGTAAGCCTTCTTGTTATATTACTTTTATTTCTTACTTTTATTTTTCACCTCTTCTCATTTCAAATATTTTTTCTTTTACTGTGCGGTGTACCTTATTTTTACTTATTTTCATTCTATGTACGCTTTGTTAAATTCTTGTTACCCCTGCATTGATCTATTTATTTTCATGTTTCTTCTGTACTTGACTACCTCCTGTCACCAGTCTGTATTAGCTTTCTCAAGCTTTGTTACTATTTACTAAGCTTAGCTTTCCCTTATCCTGTTGTATATCTTGCAGACTGGTACTTAATACTAAGAGGACATATTTTTAGGGCAGGTACTCTACGGACAGCATTGCATGCCCGTTTCAGCTTTTCTACACATGTTTGTGAGGGTTTTCTTTCCCTTGCTCATGACCATTGAATTTGTCAACCAAAACCTCATGATAGGTTTTCCTGGATTGACCATAGTATACCACCCCTTTATTGTGCTTCAGTAACTTACCCCCTCCATTAAACGTTTGCAGTTGATGATTTGACGACCTCGCTTTACTAACAACCACTAAAATTCTTATAGTTAATCATAGAAGAAGATAAAGCTGTGTTTTATAGGAACTAAATTGTGTAATGTTTTTTCCAGCTGCACTGGCCACCAGTGCTGGGGCCAGCGGCAGCACCAGCGCAACAGATGTGGCAGCGGTCAGAGGGGGAGAACCAGCGACAGCAGTGATGGCCACTGGTAAGTCATATTGCTCTTGCTCATTGACAATTACTAATATTCTTACTGCAAGGTTGTTCCTTGTGAAGCACCTGTTTGAGCAGTTACAGTAATGATTGAGTTCCCAATCGTAATGTCCACTTCTCTCTGCAAATCAGCAGACAAAAGTTAATCGTAATGATTGAATGGAGGCTAAAAATGATGGCTTGATGGAAAAGCAAAGGTTGGATGGCTAAAAGAACGAATGGGTGAAATAGTATACAAGTGAAAGGATGTGTGGGTGAAAGGAAAAGAAAGGTGCATAGGGGAATGATAGGAGATGCATGCATGGGTGAATATAGAAGAAAGGGGTGAAAGAATGCCTTAGTGAATGAAGGAAGGGTGAATGAGTATGATCGGAGGGGAAATGGGTGAATAGATTGATAATGAAAGATACATGGGTAAATGCCGGATGGATAGGTGAAAGCAGGGTGTTTGAAAGGGTGGCCACTGGATTGGTGAGTCTATTGATGGATGGGTGGATAAATATGGATGGCTTGATTGGAATAGTGCAAGACTGGATGAGAGACTGTAAGCTTAAATGATGGGTATCAAAGGGTAAATAGATTAGATGAATAAAAAGATGAGTGTTTAATTGCTTGGATCAATAAGAAATAAGTGAGCTGTTGTGGTGAGGTACGTATATTCTGTCCACCTAATTTGCTTGCTTGTTTGCATGCTTATCAAAGTTATGGTTCAAAGTGGGGGTATTTTAATTTTCTGTCTTCTCCAATGTGTGAATCTGCTTCAGTTTATGCAGCATTTACAAAGTCAATGCATTCAAACTTAAAAAGGTGTTTCTCTTCCACCACAGTGCCCACTCTGTAACCTCCTAGTACTTCAAAGTTCTGTCCCAGTCCACCCAAATAAAAGTAAAATCCCTTTTGGCATGCACCACATTTATGTATAAGTTAATAATGCGTCATGGCTTCCATGATGGACTCATACCAGTTCATATTTTACCCTTTTGACATTCAAACGTCAACTCAACTACAGTGGGGTATGTATTGGTAAAAAAGGGCCCTGTAACTCATCGTAAATAATCTGCCATATCAAATTCCAATGGCCTAAGGGACCAGAAATGCAATGTTACTGTGACATTGTACTTTTTTAAAAATTGTTTGAACAGAGCACGGTTTATAATTTGTCATTTAACTTTTTCTTTCCTCCTATAGCTACTCCTGGTGGATATCATCATCCAACTCTCCAGGGGATAACAGCATGGCTCTAGCAGCAGAGGCTGGAAGGCATCAGGAATGAATAAAGGTGGCTCTCCAAGAGAAGGAGGAGGAGGAGGAGAAGGAGAAGGAGAAGGAGGAGGAGGTTGAGGCAGAACTTATGGCTGCCAGCCCTAGCTTTTCCAGCCAGCCGGCAGCACCTCCAGCCTCCCTGCGGCATTGTCAACAGCATCGCAGCCGGCAGCCAACCCATCTAAATTGCACCACTGCTGCTCCCCTCCTCATACCAGGCCCATGACTTCATATTCCAATGCCATGTCCTAAAACACCTTGCGTGACTGGACCACAGGGTGGCATGAATTGAAGCAGCTCTAAATTTTACCTGGACCCAACTCGAGTGAAATTGGACACGCCCTCTTCGGATCCTTTTTAAAAAAAAACGTTTTGGTGGAAGGGACACTTGTTGTGGGTGGAGTGGGTGGGGAGAGAATTGGGACAGGGTTTACTTACACTTGTCATTGGAATTCTTTTGGGTTGGGCTTTTTGTTTGGGGGAGGGGTGGTCCTGTTGTGGGTGGAAATGTAGGTTTTTTGTTCCATATGTAAAAATAAAAGGGGATCATTTATTTTACTTTATTTATGCCTCAGTCCAATGTTCATTTTGGTGTTTTAGTTTGCACTGCTGTTTTTTAGTGTAGCCTGTTTTTTAAATCTGCTGAAAAAAAATGTAGGTCATTTACTTATACGGTTACTCTTGTTCTATTGCACTCCGCAACTGAACTATATTGATCACTGGTGGATGATTGCCGTTGCCTAGTTTGCATAAAAAAGCCTATATACACATAGGGGGTCATTTTGACCCTGGCGAGACCGCCAACAGGCTGGCGGTGCTTCTAGCCCTATTACGACCGCGGCAGAAGCACCGCGGTCGCACCGCCGGGGCAGGTGGTTTCCCGCCATTTTAGCCCCGGCAGTGATAATCCGCCAGGGCAGCGCTGCAAGCAGCGCTGCCCTGTGGATTATGACACCCCTACCGCAAGCCTGTTTCTGGCGGTTTGCACCGCCAGGAAGAGGCTGGCTGTAAGGGGTGTCCTGGGGCCCCTGGGGGCCCCTGCACTGCCCATGCTACTGCCATGGGCAGTGCAGGGGCCCCCCAACAGGGCCCCGGACAGCTTTTCACTGTGTGCATAGCAGACAGTGAAAAGCGCGACAGGTGCAACTGCACCCGTCGCACGGCCGCAACACCGCCGGCTCCTTTAGGAGCCGGCTCCTATGTTGCGGCCTCATCCCTGCTGGGCCGGCGGGCGCAAACTTGGTTTGCACCCGCCGGCCCAGCTGGAATGTCATAATGGGGGCCGCGTGAGTGTGGCCGCATTGGCGGCCGCACGGCGGTTTCCGCCGCCGCCCGCCAAGGTCGTAATGACCCCCATAGGCATGTAAGACAGCATCTTCTTTAGTAAGAGTTAAATTACTAACTAAAAAAGTTAACTACTTCAGTCCCTAATTCTTTTCTTTTCTGAATAGATGAAGCCAGGAAATTGTCATCTTCTTACTACAGGGCTTTTCCCAAGATGGCGTTATAACTTTTAAGGAGGTGGTAGGTGATAGTAGTAGCGGGCTAGCATACTAACAGGGAAGACAGAAGCTCACAGAAGGTGCCCCTTCATTTACAGGATAAATCTTAGGGTTATGCATCACTGTCAACTCGACTGAAAGAAAAGTAAAACAGTTAGTGGATCATCAAATCATAACTTTAGGAAGACTGAGACCAGACTACCACAATGAGAGTATTTGACACACAGCAAAGAATAGTCAGACCTGATATGATTATAAAATCTAGCAACATCAAGTTCTTCTGAGTAATGGTGGTAGCTATAAAAAGTAAACATAGGAAATTAAATCATGGAGTCAGTTGTAGTGGGCACAGACTTGAGTGGTTCGATCAGATTAAGCATTTATTGAACACACACACAAGGCCTGAATCATGATGATTTGATTGGGCTGATGTAGAATACTGCTCAGGTACAAGAAGGCAAAAGGTCACAGAGTAAGATGGTGTCACTTTCACCACCCCCCTCCCAGCAATTGTGTGATTCATTTATGGTGTAAAATTAAGTCACACCTCAATAAATCACACAGCCGGAGAGAAGAGGGTTAGGGGCTTGATGAATGGATGGGAAAGGCAAATTGGGGAAAGATGTGACAAAGACAAAGTCTATACACAATAAACCGCACCAATATTCTTTGGTGCCCTGAGCAGTATGCCATCATCAATCTGTTGTGGAAGGAAAGTGGAAACAAAGGAAGTTCCGTTAAATGCGTGCTGCAAAGTGCCCTTCTGCCCAAGAGAGGCATGATAGTATATCCTAAACATCACGTCTTCTATTTTTGAACAATAGAAATTATGGAAGATTAAAGATAACACACAAAGCTAAAAACTATGATTGATAAAAGGAAGGCAATACGGTATTGCCAAATTGAGCGATGCATCTCCATTTTTCTTGGGATGTCAGTCACTCCTGGTTGCCTGTCCGAAGTCTGAACCTGTCTAGTAGATGAGCTGGAGTCTGGAGCTTTCCACAAATTTTGTTCATGCAGGAGAAGACAAGGAGAAGGCTTGCCTTGTGAGAAAAAGCAGTAGCTCTAATATAAAGTAAAGGAGAAGGACAAAAGGAAGGAAGTTAAGCTTCATGAGGAGTCAGAAGTGTACCAAGAAGATGAGGAGGCAGAGCAAGAACATAAGGAGTTTCATGTTTGAGCCAGCAATGCAGTAAACATCAGCAGCATTTCCAAACCAACAAACCTCTCTCTAGTTCAGGAATGGAAGCCATCGCCACCTGGATGAGTGAAAGCTGCCTCAAGCTCAACTCCGACAAGACTGAGCTCATCATCTTTGGGAATGTCACCTTAGCTTAGGATGACTCCTGATGGCCCACATCCCTCCGGGCCCCTTATACTGCCTGAGCATGCCCGCAATTAGGAATCATCCTCTTCTCCTCCCTATCCATGACCCACCAGGTAAATGTTTTGCCTCCTCCTGCTGGCACACACTCCGCAAACTTCCAAAGATCTTCAGATGAATCCCCGCAGACTGTCGCAGGACAGTCACCTACGCCTTAGTCACTAGCAAGCATGACTACAGCAATGCCCTCTACACTGGCATCTCAACCAAGAACATCAAAAAACTTCAACTCTTCTAGAACGCCAGTGCCAGACTCATTCGGGACCTCACTCACTGAGAACACATCTCCCAACATCTGATGACCCTCTACTGGCTACAGGTCGAGAAGCGAATCACCTTTAAGCTTCTCACCCTCATATACAAAGCCATACATTACGCATGACAAGCTGGCCTGAACCACTGCGTCTCTTTCCACAAACCATCTAGATCCCTCCACTCTTCCCAGATGGCCCTGGCCACCATCCCTCGCATCTGCAAACCACATCTGGAGGACAATCTTTCACCTACAATGCAGCAAAGAGCTGTAACATCCTCCCTCTGCACCTCAGACAAAGTGCATCACTCACCATCTTTAGGAAGAACCTCAAGATGTGGCTCTTTGGATGTGGCCCCTCTGCTCCCCCCAGCACCTCGAGACCCTCATGGGTGAGTAGCCATGCTCTACAAATACTGATTGATTGATTGATTGAATTAGTACAAGACCTCTGAGCCTTCGCCATCATCATGATTTCTCTTTGAAGTCAGTAACTTTCTCCTATCTGTTGAGGTAGTCCCTCATCCTTTTTTTCCAGATTCTGAGTAACTCTGTCCCAGTACCAAAAAAAAGCAAGGGAAACATGTGAAGTACACTGCAGGTGAAATGAAGATTAGACCAAATAGAGAAACAGAACTGAAGTATTTTGTGTAGACTTGTGTTTGGTAACAAAAGTGGCTGATCTGTTCTAAGGAACCAGAAAAAGGAGTTGACCATGTAGGTAGATTCACTAAGTTTGAAAGGCCAATCACTTTCAGCAAAAAAATATCACCAATCAACCCCCAAACATTGCAAATTCTCAGAAGCAAGTTTACAGATTTTATTAACTCCCTCCCTCAATGTCACGCATCACAAATTTACAAACACTCAATACATCAACACTCATTGGTACAAAAGGAATTACTTTAGTACTAGTAGTAGTTACCTCTTTGATGACAACTCAACACATTGTTGACATTGGCACTGATAGAATGTTGTTTCATGATCTTTCAGAGGCTGCCCTGCTGAGTGATGTAAAAAATAATAGGGTAGGTAATTTGAGTGAGGCAAGTGAGGCAGGCATTGTCTCCAGTGTCCTCCTTCACTGCACATATGTCCAAGTCGAATCTGGGCTTCTAAAATGTGACTATAAAATGGTGGGGCATCATAAATCAGACACAAACATAATGGGGGTCATTATGACCCTGGCGGAAGGCGGAGAAGCGGCGGTAAGACCGCCAACAGGCTGGCGGTCTTTTTTTTTGTATTATGACCATGGCAGTTACTGCCATGGTCATCCGCCGGTTCTCTGTTCCGCCCGCCAGAGCGGAGACAACCGCTGGGCTGGAGACCTTGGTCTCCAGCCCGGCGGGCGTCACTATACTGCTGGCGGTATTTTGACCCGGCTTACCGCCGTGGATTTCCTGCAGTTGGAACCGCCATGAAATCCATGGCAGCACTATCAGTGCCAGGGAATTCCTTCCCTGGCACTGACAGGGGTCTCCCCCACCCCCACCCCGACTCCCACCCCCCACCACCCCTGCCCCCCCCAAAGGTGGCAGGGCCCCCGTCCCCACCCCGAATCCCAACATCACAGAACTCACACACACAAACGACACGCACGCAGGCACCACCAACACACACATGCACACACACCGGCATACATGCCTACATCCACACACACAGTCAGACACGCACACCTTCATACAAACATACACGCACACATCCATACAGACATACATGCACTCATTCCCAAAACACGCAACACCCACGCACTCACACACCCCCTCTACATACACAGACGCGCACCCACATGCACCCGCACAACAAATAACACCCCCCACCCCCCTCCCCTAATGGACGATCGACTTACCTGTTCCGTCGATCCTCCAGGAGGGGACGGGAGCCATGGGGGCTGCTCCGCCAACACCACACCACCAACAGACGTGATTCAGTGGACAGTGTAATGTGGGCGTGGCGGTGAAGGTGGAGCAACCTCCACTTCCCCGCCGCCCACCAGTATGGCTGTTGGCAGCTCTCTGTCGGAAAAAGGACGGAGAACAGCCAACAGTCATAATACGCCGAGCAGCAAACCGCCACTACTGGCGGTCTTCCGCACGGCGGTCCCTCAGCGGTCTTGGAAAAAGACCGCCGAGGTTGTAATGACCACCAATGTTCCTCTTTTATTTTTTACAAAGAAAGAAAGATAAAAAGAAGTTCAAAGAGAAAAATAATTGTAAAGTTCTGTGGTGGCACTGGCATACATAGTCCGGGAAGTAGAGTTTGTGCTAAAACTCTGGTGGTTCACCCAGATGTTTGTCAGCTAACACACTTGATTCTGACCAATCATCCTCTTCCTCCTCCTGTGGTATTTCAGGAATGGTATAATCAGGTGGCATAAAATGCTGATTCATTTTTCTCTCTCTACCTTTTGAGGTGAGAAACTGGTCCTTCTGACTGTTACAACTGCATGAGCTGCACTGAAAACACGTTTAGCAGACACATTGGCTATAGGACAAGCTAGATACTTTATTGCCTGCTTGCTGAGCTCTGGTCATTGACGCATCTTCCCATACGAATACACCAAAGTGTTTTGATCCACATGCACCTCTTTTGGGTCATCAAAATAGTCCTAGAACATCCTCTAAAAGGTCATTGGTGCTGTCACCTGCTCGACCACTTTTCACTGCACTGGACTTAAGACCTGCTACTTGAAACCAAGCCAATGCAGAGGTTTGCACAATTCTTCTGTTTCTGTTGTCGTCAGTTTTCTTGTTGGTGGGGTTGGCGTATTTGAGACAAGACTGTCCTCTCTGGAAGTTGAAGGCGGCACCCCAGAACTGCAGAGTTGAACTGTAAGTTCCAGTTGTTCCTCTTCCAGTTGTCCTGCTATATTGTTAAACATCCCCTTCAGAAAAAGGAATGCTCTTGGAAATAATTTTTTGTAGCTTAGATGAAGTAGGCTAGCACAGATGTCCTAGAAGAAGTCAGTTTGCAGCCTTGCATTACAAGTCAAGCAATAGCTTAGGCTAGTAACCAAGGCATGTGCTTCTCGGTTTTCGTTCGCACCCCGAATGCAAACCTTTCAGACACCTTCTTTAGCTGCTCCTATAGCAGATGCAATAATAGGGTAGCTTGGCACATTGTAGTGTCCTCTTTACTAACTTCCCGCATGAAAACCTCAAAAAGGAGAAGCATCTGTGTGAAGCATTTGACTAGGTCCCATTTGTCCCCATCCATGGTCATAGCTCTCCCATTTGCATCAGCTCCTCTTTCAATTACGTAGTAGTCATTGATCTGTTCGTACTGCTTAAACACATGTTGTAACACATAATAGTTTGAGTTCCAACATGCCCCTTTAATTTAAGGGCTTTAAATGCTACTTTGTTATGATGCTGAATAATCCACAACTGTTTCTGAGCTTTAAAAGAATGGTTGAAAGGAGTGTAGATGCATCTGCAGGTGGTTAGTATTTTGCTGACTATGGCCCTCATTATGACATTAGCAGTAAATGCCGCTTACTGCCGCAGGGATGGCCGCCAACATACTGCCGCAGTGGTGAACATCCATTTGCCATATTATGACACACACACCAAACCAACAGAATACTGCCATATACAAAGCTCAGTGCTGAAGTGGCGAAGTGGCGGTACAAACACCCATACCATTATGCCAACAAAACAACGCCCACCACATTATGACCCACAAATCACCACGGGGACATTCAAAGGCGGTAAGCTATTGGCGGTATACACTGGTGCGCTCAGAATGGCCACCCAAATACAAAACAACACAACATTGACCAATACCAGAAACACACACCTGACACTCAGACACACACCACGCCCACACACCAGCAGCACTATAAAACACACACCCACATTACACATCACCCTTTATGAATACCAACAAATGCCACAAGACTAACATGAAGACCACTGAGACAACTACACACACACACCACAAACACCCAACCATCCGTCACGCACATACAGCCCATACCCCACCACATCACTTAACACCCTCTGCACAACACACAACACACAACACACAACACCTATGTCCCCACTATGCACCCCCATTTCACTGATGGGGAGTTGCAGGTCATGGTTGAGGAAATAGTCAGGGTAGAGACACAGCTGTTTGGAGCACAGCTACAGCAAATATCCATTGCCAGGAAGATGGAGCTATGGCAGAAAATCATGGACAGGGTGAACGCCATGGGACAGCATCCACGAACAAGGGGCGACATCAGGAAGAGGTGGAACAACCTACGGGGTAAGGTATGTTCTGTGGCAGCAAGGCACCAGCTCGCATTCCAGAGGACTGGCGGTGGACCCCAACCTCCTCCACCACGGCTCACAGCTTGGAAGGAGCAAATCTTGGCAATACTGCATCCTGAGGGACTCACTGGAGTTGCCAGAGGACTGGACACTGGTAAGTCAAGATTCACTACTTTTCACCCCATACCTGCATGCCATCATACCCCCTCACCCTCACTCCCATCACTCCACATCATCCCACACACTGCACCTACACATCTGACTAACCCTAATGCCAAGCCCTGCATGCTATACCAATGCACAGACAGCACTCCCAGCCCTGCATGGACAGCCATCACCAAAGCATGCACAGCATACAGAACTAACAAGCCCACAATGCATCACCATACCCAAACACATGTGGCAGGGCAACAGCAACAATAGAGGGGAAGCAAGACATGAAGTATAATCCATCACTTACATCCCCATAGGTGACCCAGGCAATCTCAGTGGCGAGGAGGTACCACGACTAACCAGTCCCCCAACAGAAGATGTCCCCAGTGATGAAAGTAACTCTGGACTTCAGGATCTGGATAAACTACCTGGGCCATCAGGGACCACTGGTCAGTCGGCCACCCTAGCCTACTCACAGTCCACCACAAAGCCTCCCCCATCAGTATCCAATACCACAGCACCCACCCAAGGTCCCTACACCTCTATCACCAGGACACATCAATCAGCAGTGTGCCCACCTGTACAGGGACCCCAGTCCACACCTCATCCCCAAGACAATCAGGGATCTTGGTTCAGTGGCAGTGGGCACGCTGCTCAGGGGACAGGGACACTGGGAGGACTGCTGTGTGCCAGGTGGAAAACAGGGCCAGGGATCCCACTCTCCATGAGGCACTCACTAATGTCCTGATGGCTTAACAACAATACTAGGACAAGATGGGCCAGATCCTTACCAACATGCAGGAGAACAAATGGCTGCAGGAGGTACACCATCAGGAGATCAGGGAGGATTTGCAGGCTGTCAACACCACCATGGTCTCCATAGCAGGGGTACTGGCAGACATGGCCAACATCATGAGGGACTGGACAGCACACCAGCGGGCCCCTACCACTAGCCAGTCTACTGACCAGCCCAACACTACCACTGCAGCTAGATGGCAGGAGGCCCTGCCACAGGACCCACAGGCCACCAGCAGCCCTCCTCCTGCAGAAGATGAACCACCAGCAAATGTTCCCTGAGACCCAGACAGAAGCCAGAGACACCTGCCAAGAACAAGACCACCACCTGGAAATGAAACCCTCCTGAACGTCCCCTCTTGTGTCCCAACTTGTCACCTTTTCCACTTTGAACTGCCTTTGCTCCCCTTCCAATGGCCCCTTGGACACTGGACCTGTGCTGCAAACAGACTGGAACAATAACCTGGACTTTCCCCGACCATCACCCCATTCCATTGCACTTTTCTGTCAATTATTTGCACTACAATAAACACCCTTGAACACAACCTAAGAGAAAATGTTTTATGTGATGAAAATGTGCATTTATGGAAACAGTCACATCATGTGCAAATGATCTGAACACTGTGATAGCATACATTTTATGACCTGTATCTGTCTGCAGTCATCACATCAATACACTGTTGTCATATCACCAACATCTGCAAAATGAGAAGCCATAGGGTACAGTAGGAAGAGATGCAAAGGAAGTGAATGCCATCCTGCTACAGCCACACAGAAAACATCAATAATCAGAGTAATAGTCAGTTCCACTGTCTTAACTGTGTGTCATTGGAGGTATTGACATAGAACTGATGTTCTGTTTTCCAAATCCTCATACTCTGCCTCCTCATCCTCACTGTCCTCATGGTCCACTGCTGCCACAGGGCCATTTCCAGTCTCCTCCTCGTGCAGATAAGGCACATGTTGTCTGAGGGTCAGGTTGTGCAACATGCAGCATGCCACTATGATCTGGCAGACCCTCTTGGGTGAGTAGCACAGGGATCCACCTTTCAGATGGAGGCAAATGAACCTGGCCTTCAAGAGGCCGAAGGTCCTTTCAATAATTCTCCTTGTTTGCCCATGAGCATCATTATAACGATTCTCAGCCCCTGTCCTGGCATTCCTCACAGGGGTGAGGAGCCACAATAGGTCTGGGTATCCAGAGTCACCTGCAAGTATTGAGGGACAAACATTACCCTTACACAATGGTATATGGTCAACACCAGAAGGCATACACTGACATACATTGGGTGGGGAGTCAGGCTCACCAATTAGCCACACCCTGTGCCTCTGTAGTTGTGCCATCACATTTGGGATGCTGATATTCCTCAGGACGAAGGCGTCATGCACCGACCCAGGATACTTGGCAGTGATGTGGGAGATGTACTGGTCAGCCAGGTACACCATTTGCACATTGAGTGAGTGGAAACTCTTCAGACTCCTGAACACTTGTTCATTCTGGTGAGGGGGGGCAAATGCAAACTGTGTACCAACAATCCCCCAATAATGTTGGGTTTATGTCCCATTTCATAGAGTCCAGCCTTCACAGTAGTCAAATCGTCCACCTCAGGAAAGCAATGTAGCTGCACATGTGTTTCACCAGGGCAGACAAACCCCTTGCCAGCATGACTGAGAACATTGGCTGTGACATTCCTACTTCCAAGCCGACTGTCACTTGGAAAGAGCCAGTTGCCAGGAAAAGGAGCACAGACAGAATCTGCACAAGAGGGGGGATCACAGTGGGATGACAGATACCAGATTTCGGGTCAGGCTGCAATTGAGCACACAGCTCTGTGATTGTGGCCCTGTCCAGTCTATAGGTAAGCGCGTCATGGCGGAAAGCGGTCTTGCACTGCAGTGCTATTCCTCATTGGATAACATGGGGCTCTATGGAGTACAGTGGCCAATTGGGATCACCGGCGGCGGTGACAGTGTACACTGCCTCGTACGCGACTGCTATTTTCTGCCTATAACCTCACTTGTTTCCTGACTTTCCACAGGACAACACTTACACTGTGTGTGCTGCTATGACCTGTGTCTAGATCCTGCCATGGCCCGTGTGACTAGCAAAAGGGCCCCTGCCTTCACTTTGGAGGAGTTGGAACGCTTGGTGGATGGGATCCTACCTCTGTATGGGCTTCCAGACCAACAGGTGAATACACCTTGGGCATGAGGCATGTGGCAAGGTTGCATGTGGATGTGTGAGCAAGCATCATGTCATTTGGGGGGGTTGTATGTCTGGTGGTGGTGTACGTGGTGGGTGCTGGGTGATGTGTGTGCCAATTAGGATGGAAGGGCATTTGTGGGCCATATGTGTAACAGGCTGGATTGTCTGGGTAATGGTGTCCTCCTGTTTGTGTTTCCTCTGCAGGTCAGCACCGATCAGAAGAAGGGATTGTGGCGTGCCATCCATAAGGACGTGCAGACCCTGGGGGTCTACAAGAGGCGGAGCACCCACTGTAGGAAGAGGTGGGAGGACCTGAGACGCTGGGCCCGAAAGACAGTGGAGGTCCAGCTGGGGATGGCCTCCCAACGAGGGCGGAGTGCCTGTCGGAACCTGACCCCCCTGATGGCCGCATACTGGCGGTGGCCTACCCATAGCTGGATGGGTGCTTGAGGGCATCACAGCAGCCATGAGGGGTTGAGTACAGTGTGCATTTCAACCATGATTGGGAGGTGGCATGGGATCCTGGTGGTGGGAGTCAGTTAGTGGGTGCCCCTTAATGCCAGCTCAGAGAACGCAGCACGATCCAGCTCAAGGGTAATGGTTGTATTGCTAAATCTGGTGACCTAGCTAGGTTGCATTTGATGTCAGACAGGGCTTAGTTACTCCCAGGAGGGGTGCAATTGGCAGTGTTTTGCTATCATTTTGGTGTGGTACCTAGCAAATGTAATGCCAGTTCGATGCATGGTACTCAATCCTGATCCCTGTGTGTGACAGTAATGTGTATGCCATCTATGGTGTTGGTGCTGTAATTGACCCAGTGCTCCCTTTCTCTCTCCCCCCTTTTTTCTTCTGTCATCCTGTCCATGTGTGCATTAGCATCATCTGGCAGAGGAGCAGGGGAACCGGCGACAGAGGGAGCTGCATCCCACAGGGCCCGGGAGGCAGAGTCCACTGACGCCGAGGAGACCAGTGGGATAAAGGGCGAGGGGAGCACCACGGCGGAGACAGGAGGTGACAACACTGACTCCCATACCTCCTGTGATGGAAGCTCCCTGGTGGAGGCGGACACCTCCGTGACGAACCCAGCTACAGGTACAGACACCGCCCCGTACCAGCACTGCCCTCCCAGTAGCCTCTCACCAAGTTGCCCCTGCCCTCTCACCCAGGAGGTTGGGCATCTCCTTCTCCCCAGGCACCTCAGGCTCTGCCCCAGTGAGTCCTGCTTCCCTTAGTGAGGAGGCTATTGACCTCCTGAGATCCATCTCTGTAGGGCAGTCAACCATAGTCAATGCCATTCTGCGTCTGGGGTCCCAGACGCAGCACTGCAATGCATTCCTGGAGGGCATTCACAGTGTTTTGATGGCCCAACAGAGAGAATTCCAGGCTCTGGTCTCCTATCTGATGGCAGCCAGGTGAATACACCTTGGGCATGAGGCATGTGGCAAGGTTGCATGTGGATGTGTGAGCAAGCCCCTGTTCCTACCACCCCCCTCCAACTACCACTTCCCAATCCCAATCGCCTCATCCCCAACCCATCTCATGCACACATATAGACAAGCATGCACACAAAACATCACACAAGAGTGGCACAGACAAAGACTGGCATCACACTTCAGGCCACAAGCACTCACACAAACAACAAACAGTTGCACACAACAACATTCACTGCCTCCACTGTTTCCCCCTCCTCCTCCTCCCTCACTGCCACATTCGCACTCACACCTGTATGCACTGCATCAACAGCCACCACCACTATCACCACACCAAGCAGCACACACACCTCACTTGCAGACACCTCCACAACATCCATCCATGGGTGTTCCCTGTGTCCTCTCCCACCTTATCTGCCCCCCTCTTAAGAGACACAAACACACGCATTCAAACACCCAACAGCCATCCACCTCACATCAGCACACTGCCCATGCACCTGCACCCAGTAAGCAGACATACACCTCCAACAACCACTCCCATCCCTCCTCCCTCATCTCCCGCCCCACCATCCCAAAGAAGCTTTTCCTTGCCCAACTTTCCCTTTTCTCTCCCCCTCCCTCCCCCTTTTCCCCAGTCCTGCACATAAGAGCAGGGTCACAACGACCCAGCCCAGCACCTCAGCCAAGCAGTCCACGGGGACAGTGGAGGCATCTTCTAGTCATCGAGGCAGGAAATGAAAGGATCCCACTCCACCACCCAACAGAGGAAAGGATCTCCCCCCCAGCACCTAAGGGGTGAGTAGTGCGCTTCATATATTTTTTGATTGATTGATTGATTGAATGATTGATCCTACTCCACCCCACAAGAGAGGGAAGGATCCCACTACACCACCCAGGAAAGGGACAGTTCACACTCCACCAACTAAGAGAGGCCCCCTCCAACAGCAGTGGGCGAGGAGCCCTGACCTCCAGCTGGGACACAGCAGCTCTCATCTCCAGCTGGGACACAGCAGCTGTCACCTCAGCTGGAACACAGCAGCCCTCACCTCCAGCTGGGACACAGCAGCCCTCACCTCCAGCTGGGACACAGCAGCCCTCACCTCCAGTTGGGACACAGCAGCCCTCACCACCAGCAGAGGGCATGTAGGCCACCCTCCAGGGACTGTTGTACATGGAGCCCCCTCCAGAACCAGTGGGCAAGTCTCCCATCTTAGAGGCTGTGACCTTGCACTCCCCACCCGATTGTTAGGTGGCATGGAGCCCCTTCCAGAACCATTGGGCAAGTCTACCAAGCTAATTGTAATGGGCATGGAGCCCCCTCCAGAACCAGTGGGCAAGTCCACCAACTCAGAGGCTGGGACCTTGCACTCCCCAGCTGATTGTAAGGGGCATGGAACCCCCTCCAGAACCGGTGGGCAAGTCCACCAACTCGGAGACTGTAACCTTGTACTCTTCAGCTAATTGTAAAGGTCATGGAACCCCCTCCAGAACTGGTGGGCAAGTCCACCAACTCAGAGACTGTGACCTTGCACTCCCCAACTAATTGTAAGGGGCATGGAGCCCCCTCCAGAACCAGTGGACAAGTCCCCCACTTCAGCTGAAGTGCCCCCATCCCCCTGAGGTGCCTGGCCATTCATAACATGATGCCCCTGTACAGTGCAGTGCGGATTACGTCAGGGAACGAGTTGGGCCTTGGACTGCGCCCTGTGGCCATGTGGACCTTTTGTACTTTGGACTGGCCATTGGCCCTTTCGGAACAGTGAATCAAGTATTTTTTGCATATGGACTACATGGTGGTTGTTGGCATACAATTACAATATCAGTACTGCCTAACCGTTGTCCTTGCATTATTATGACGTGGGTCCTGTGGCCTTGTTTTTCCTCTGCAGCTGTTTGCGTGTATGGTGTGTGTATGAAGGGTGTGTTTTGTGCGTGTGTGACACTTTTCTTTTCCTCCCTCCCTCCCTTGTTTGCAAGGTGACTGCACTCACCACCTTCATCCTCGTCGGCGTTGGTTTTCCAGGTGAGCATGGTGTAGAAGAGCATTGGGAAGACTTGAAGTTCTGGTTCTATGGTGGCGTTGTTCTTCTCTGTGTCTCTGATGATGAGTCTTTCGTCTTCTGTGCTCTGTTTCCTCCAGGCTTTTGATGGCGTTGGTTCCGCCCCAGAAATTATGACGGTTTGCAACGTCTTAATATGGTGGGCAGTACTTTGTCTTCTGCCTGGCTGTTGATAGCTACTGCAGTGGTCAGTGGTGTTGACACCGTGGCAGTTGGTGTGGTACATTGGCTGTCTATGGGAGTTATCACCAGTGTAATAATGACCACCTATGTCCTCTTTTTTTTTTAAGAACATCTTGCACAACCAGGTTGATACAGTACACCAAACACAGGACCCTGAAATAGCCACCTTCCGCTTTGACCTCAACTATGCTACTGCCATTGTCTGTGGCAACAAATCCAACTAGAAGACTTCTGGGTCGCAGCCATTCAGACACCTTGCTATAAAATTTCTCCAAGATGTTTGCAGCTGTGCGGGACTTCTCCATGGCAAACATGGCTACTGATACATGCAGCCGAATACTCTTAAAAATGTCTTCATGGCCAAGACCTGTAGCTAGCTTTTCCTTTACCCCCAGAAAAGAGATCCAGTGTGCAGTGATGCAAATGTAATCAGTCCCCTGACAACTGGTCCAGATAATTGTCGTCAGTTGGATAGTGTGGACAAAACTTTGCTGGAAGCTTGGTCAACCAATTGCTGCACATTGTGATGCAGCACTGGAACAGCAACTCTAGCAAAATAGGTCCAGCTTAGAACCTTCTATTTTGAGCAATGACTGCCACAAACTCTACGAATCCCACTCCTTCCACAAAAAAAAGGGAGGAGGTGTAGCCCTAACATTTTTGCCAGCTTGCCAGTGTACAAACATGCTAATGGGTGGTTGCAGTCATATGGCCCCTCCTGGCTAAGCATGCCCATAATTTTAGCCTGGATTTTCTTCTTTTGTGGAGTCACTGACACAGTTAACTTTTCAGATGTAGCTGGTTGTAGACTCAATGCCTGTCGTTGTGCAGTCACCGTATGCTGTTGTGTCTCCATCTGACTCTGAGTCTTCCTGTGCCATTGTGAGGTTGCTGAGGCTGATGATTCTGGTGCACTGTTGGCGACAGGGCACTTTGCGTGAGAGTGATGTCACTTACTTCTTCATCATGGTCCACCGTGATTTGACCAGGTGTAGCTAATGTTTTCTGGCTCACCTCACCTTCAGCACAGTGACCATGTTCAGTTGTTTGTTTAAGGTGCTGCTCCCACCAGATTGGGTGCTGTTTTTTCTTATGGGTCGTCTGGACTCCAGTACCATTATGTGAACCAGGCTTATCTCGATGAACACTCATGTGGCAAATGGAGCATGTGGCAATGTTTTCCTCCTGTTTGCTAATCATACAAAAGTCCCAAACTGGGGAGGAGTACTTTCTTATTGGGCCACTGCCAATGCCGAAGAAGAACTGGATGTAGTTGGTCATGGGTGTGTTGTTTGCCTTTCTGCAGTGCATAATTGTACTGAGGTAGGGGTTGTTGCAGGTCTCTGCTGGGGCCTTACAAATATGAGAGCTGGTGGTGCTGCCTGTGCCACATCCCTCAGAGCAGGTTAGACAGAAATGTCTGACTCCTCTGTGCCAGCTTTCACAATGACTGCGTCATCATAATCATCCTCATCACCCACTTTCATGATTCTAAGTCTTTCTAGAACTGTTCTTTTCACTTGCCTGTCCTGGTGTCTCCCGGACTCTGCCGGAGTCCACTCCATGTCCCTATCATCATCATCAGAAGTGGGGCTTGGAAGAGATGGTGGAGTAATACCCTTCCTTTTTCTTGCTGAAGATGTGTTAGCACTTGATTCTAAAAGAGGAGGTTTTTGCTGGACAAAAAGCTCGACTTCCTATTCTGCTCCAACTTGAGTAAGATCTGGCTGCAGCTACTGTCCACTTTGTTCTGTCTCCTGAAATATTTGGGTACTACTTTGAAAAAGGGACAAATCCAATTCAACATCACTGCTCATAGCCGTCACCATGATTGCAGTAGCTGCCTCACTGACATACATGGTCTTGTGCTTGGTTGGGGTGATTCTGTTGATGTGGGAGTGCTCTCAGGTTGCTCCCCAGATGTGGGTGTGGCAGCAGGCACACATCTCCCGAAAAGGATGTGGTTTTCAAGCCAGCAGTGGAAAACTGCCTCTTCTTTCTTGGAAGTAAATTTCTGGGGGCCATCTTAACTAGCTCTATGCCGACAGTGGCACTAAGGTGCACAAGCAAAAGAGTTTGGTGCCTGTGGACCAAGGTAATTGTAAGGCCTTCTATGTGGCAGTACTGCAGGCAACGTGGAGTCTCTTATCTTGTATACCTAAAAACTAACAAGCAAGAAAAACATGTAGTTAATGAAATGTGGAATTGCTGCAGCAGGTTGAAAATAGTACAGAGAAATGCAATCCTGGTATTTACTCAAACATTGAAAGGAAAACCATTCCACCAAACCATACAAAATGACATTTCAAATCAGACAGCACAACAGGCAGATTTAGCTCTTTGCTGTATTTCCATCTTTTTTAGGAGACTGCTAAGGTAGTCAGAGAGATGTGCATGGGTAAATGGAATAATCCTTTAAATATCCTTTGGCAGCAAGGTGGTCCAGACAAAATGGAATAATCACTAACAAAATGAATTATGTCCTGGAATTATGTCCTGGATGAAATAGAATTATACCTGAGAAACTGAATTCTATAGTGCAGCTGTATGTCTTTGGTGGATGGATGGATGAATGGATGGAGGAATGGATCGGATGGATGGATCTAGGTAAAATACAGAATTGAATACAAAATTAAAATAAAAATTCCAATTATAAAAATAAAATATACAAATTAAAAGAATTAAAAACAAAATAAAAAATAAAAATAAAAAGTAAAAATATATTAAACAAGTAAAAACATATAAAAATTAAAAAAGAAATAACATAAAAAAGTGAAAAAATATAAAAAACATAAAACTAAATTAAGAAAATTAAAATAAAAATTGAATTAAAAAACAAAATAAAAAATAAATTAAAATTTTAAAAATGTAAAAAATAAAATAGAAAAAATAAAAATAGAAACCTAAAAAACAAATGATCAACAATTAACGATGTTTCTATGTAAGCCAATGCCAAAGACACACTGGCTGCGCAGTGAATGCACAAAATGGCTGCCAGCCAGCCACATGGTCAAACAACAGGAACAAGGAGGCATTGCAAACAAAGAACACATGCAAACGTATAGCTAGGGAAATAGGATGGATGGAAAAAATGGCTGCCAGCCAGCCATAAGGTCAAACAACAACAATAAGGAGGAAGCATTGAGAACAAAGAACACATCAACACCCATGGCAAGGGACACAGACTGCATGCACAAAATGGTTGCCAGCCAGCCACGTGGTCAAACAACAACAAGGAGCAAGGAGGCATGGAAAAGAAAGAACACATGCAAGCCTATAGCAAGGGACACTGGCTGGATGGACAAAATGGCTCCCTGTCAGTCACATGGTCAAACAACAACAATAAGGAGGAAACATGGAGAACAAAGAACACATGCAAGACTATGGCAAAGCATGAATATGGCAATGCATCCAGTATTTCATACTGGATGCATGCACAAAACAGCTGCCAGCTAGCCACATGGTCAAACAACAACAAGAAGAAGCAAGGAATCATGGCAATCAAAGAACCCATGTAAGCTAATGGCAAGGGACAATGGCTGGATGGACAAAGTGGCTCCCAGCCAGACACATGGTCAATTAACAATAACAAGGAGCAAGGAGGAAGCATGGAAAAGAAAGAACACATGCACGCCTATGGCAAGGGACACTGGCTGCATGCACAAAATAGCTGCCAGCTACATGGTCAAACAACAACAACAAGGAACAAGGAGTCATGGCAAATAAAGTACATGTTCAAGCCTATGGCAAAAGAACACTGGCTGCATGCACAAAAAGGCTGCCAGCGAGCCACAAGGTCAAACAACATCCTCCTTTGCTATCAAATATTATTACCCCACAATATGTACACATTTTGCAAAAAAAAATGAAATGCAAACAATAGCCAACATTTTACATTCAAAGTAATCCAATGCCATCCGTGCCCTAAATTAGGTTTTAAAAACATATACCACTGAAACATTTATTTCATGCACTGATGACTACTGGAGCTAGCCTGGGCCGACCAGCTTAACTACCCTTTGGAAATGTAGGCTTCCTAGTAAAATGATATTGCAAATGGAAGCATGTAGAAAATGTACTGAGCTGTGCAACACGTTTCCTTTACAAAAGGTGAAAAATCAATTAAATGCAAAATAAATAATAACTAGGCCCATACTTAAACTCCAGGCCACCCACCACTATACGTTTTTAAAATCAAGCTAAAGTACAAAGAAATACTGGTCCATACTTACGCAAACAAACAACACCACCCTTATTCAATATAGTTTTAGATTTACTTGTGCAATGAATTACCTTCATCACTAAATTCACGCCAAAATTGTACATCAATAGCATAAGGACAATATACATTGACAACACATAGGCATCACTAACCTGTAAATGTTAGAGAGACCATATGCCATGTATAGGGTTTATCTTTGATGATTTATGAGATTGAATGAGTTCTGTGTCAATTTGCAGTCCAAAAGTCTGTGTAGAAATAGCATCTAATAAAATGGCGAAGCTTCTTGAAAAAAATATTTTATCTAAAATCTCATTCAGACTCTTAGACCTTGCAAACCAGATGTACAAGAATTTTCATTTTATTCACTGGCACATGATTGTCTTTCAATTTGCTCAATATTCATGTTTTTAAATGTGTTTGTGGTAGATCTTTAGTGCTTTCTTGTAGGAGTTCCTGTTGTGCTCTAAAATGATAATGTCTCTAGGTATGTCTGAGTATTTTACAGTGAAGTTTGTTTCTTTCTGAGGGCCTCCAAATACCAGCTCAACAAAGTGGTTTTAGGGGACAAGGAACACATTTTCAATAGGGCTATAGTGTTAAGGCTATTCCTAATCCAGTTACTGAGGGTGGAAATGGCAGAAGTAATGTCATATATTAAGTCAAGATAGAATTTGATGAAATTTGTTTCCATGCAATTCTTGTTGCTATCACCAAGATCCAATTTTCTTATGGGCAGAAGGTTTACTGACAAACACGGCAGTTTCAGGAGTAATAATTTCAAAAGCTATAAGATGGTGATCTGAGCAGGTCACTGATGGAATAGGAACATTATATTGATATTTTCACAACTCGAAAACATAGGATGTAGCAGACCACCTGCAATATGGATCACACCATTCACTTACTGGGTGAGCCTATTGTGTCAAGATCCTCAAGATCATGGTGTGTTTCTAAGTCACCCAAATTGTCTAGGTGAGGGTTAAGATTACCAAATGATAGAAAATTATGGAACTTCACCATTTTGTCAGATGGGTTCCGTAAGTTTAGAATTAAAACAGTTTCTTGAGGCAGCAGGAAGATAGATTTACATGCCTCCAAAGGTGGGCTTTCAATTGATATTAAGTTTAAAGGCAAGATAAAGAACCTTATCACTGGACATCGCTGTTAGATCAGAAAAAGAAAAAATGAACAATATATGATGGTGATCAAGTCACCAGTGTTTTTCTAACTATCCTGCCTGGCACTGTTGTAACCAGTTGGAATAGCAATTGTGATGTCAGGATCTGAGGCAGTGTGGAGCCAAGTCTAAAGAGGAAATGTCTCTCCGGGGGATGGCAGTCCACAAGGTCCCAAATGTCTATTGTGTGTTTGGAGTGTGAGCAAGCATTGACATATTCATACATTTTGAGAATGTGGTATGAAACACTTATGTCAGACATAGTGGAGGCTAGGATGGCTGGATGCTATAAGGAGGTGGGTGGCCCTGGGCCAAGAGTGGCTTCCTGAAGGATTAGGAGGCTTCCATGTTGCGGGATGAAATATCACAGTAGGATTGGCAGTGAGGCCAGCTAAAAGGTCCTTCTGTGCTGAGATGAGAGATGGCAGAGCTGGAAGTAAATTGGGGACTATGGTTGAAGCTGAGTAAGAACTCATTAAGGCAACAATGTCTTACCTCTATGCCAGGAAGACCAGGGTTTCTGGTGCCATCCACATATTGAGTGTTGAAGGGCATGGATGGTTTTTCCTTAGGTTGCTTAGGGTCCCTTCTGGAGTGGGATATGCCTGGATGTCAGGAATAGACTGTTCCTATGATGAGCAGGGCCGGGACTAATTTGCATAAGCAGACCTTGGTCTGGAGCAGCATGGTAGGCAAAATATAATGGACTGAAATTAGCCCCTGAGCGATTGCAATGGCGGAGATTTATTCAGGCATTCCGTCCATCACCATGTTTTTTTTTAAGTTTCTGCCATAGGTGCATTGGCTATGCCAAAAGTTGGTCTCATGCGCACTGTACCTTGAGACCCTTTACATTACTAATGAGACCTAAGGAGGTCAAACTAAGTATGGGGTTACTTGAGGTCCCTTATTGAGGGGGCCCTGCCTGGCAGTTCAGAATAGGATTAACTCAACCATTCAATCCATCACCTTGTTTTTTTGCAGTTTGCACTCTAAGTGCAACAGAATGTCCAGAAGTGGGTTCTCTGCTTACTGCACTATGCGACTCAAGCTACACCTCACTGATGAGACCTACATAATTTGAAACTCATCTAGGGTTACTTGTGATCCCTTCTGGTGGGGGAAGTTTGAGAGGAACCATTCTCATGATGAGCAGGGTTGGTACTGAGTTGCATAACACAGTCTTTGTCTAGAGAGGCAGGTTGGGCAAAGAACAATGGACTGGGATGGAACTGTGAGACAATGCCAGTGGTTGAGATTAATTCAAGCATTCATCCATCACCTTGTTGTTTTGCAGTTTGGTTGCCCATTTGGCACACTAGGGTGTGTTTGTTCTGCAGGCACCATATTGAAGAGCCTTAGAATAGTGAGGGTGAAATAAAGCAAAGCAAGACTAGGCAAAATCGTAGGGAGAAAATACAAGGAAATAAAAGATAACAGAAAGTAAGATAGCTAAAATAACCATGGGTTTGAAAGAGATAGACAACCCTTATCCAGAAGGCTGAGGCTGAATACAAGAAAACCGAAGTGGGCAGTACCATTACAGAGAGGACGAGGAAGGTCCAGGCAGTCCAGTAATCTATATTGTTTGCCCTGCAGGTGCTATTTTGAAGAGCCTTAGAACAGGTAAGGTGTTGCTTCAGGAGTGGGGAGCATGCACTGACTATAGGCCCCACCCACAGAGCCAGGTGGTGGTCTGGCTATGAAAATTGGCTGAATCAAGATACACTGGAAAATTAAAGCACACTATAATAAAGAAAGGGAAATAAAGCAAAGCACGACCAGGTAACCTAGAAGCAAGCAATTGAATGAGAATAGGAAGAAAAATGAAAAAGAACAATGAGGCTGAGAGGGCAAAGCAACCCTTTGCCAGACGACTAAGGCTGAATGCAAAAAAAAAATGAAGTGGGCAGTTCCATGTCAGAGAGGACCAGGCTGGTCCAGGCAGTCAAGAAAAGAGGCAAAAGTAAAATATACTGAAAATAAAACAAGCTAAAATAGAGAAAGGGAAAAACTAATGGAGTCCAGTCAGCACTGAAGGGGCATATAAAATGAAAGGCAATAGAAAGTAAATATGGTCAAAACAACAACAGGTACAAAAGGACCTGGCAATGCTTAGCCGCCAGAGGGCTAAGACTGAATACAATAGAAGCACAATGAGCACCACTGTGATAGAAAAGACCAGGCAGGTCCAGGCAGTTCAGTAGTGGGTAAACTGCTAGTTAATTCTTGAAAGATAAAAACGAACGCTCACTCTGATATACTATGAAACATGATAAATTACATGTTCAGCTTGATCATTTTATATAGGGGATTGTTTTCTTGAATTTTATAGGAATATACTTATACTCCAGAAACTACCACTCATTCAAATTATCAGTCTTATGGCCAGATATATCAAACATTTTTGTGATCGGAAATGGCTCAAATGGCCATTTGCGATCGCACAAATGCATTTTGGTATGTATCAAGTCCAATTTGCGATTCGGTAACTTGTTATGAATCGCTAATTGAAATTGTGACTACATACGGATTCGGTATTAGGAAGGGGCATGTCAAGGCATCCCTTCCTAATACCAAATCACAGAGGTATGTATGAATGTTTTGTGACCCAAATGCGGTCGCAAAACATTCACATTTTACCACCCATTGAAAGTAGGTGGTACCCCATTCGCAAACGGTAAGGGGTCCCTAAAGCACCCCTTCCCCTTTGTGAATGCATGCAAAAACATTTTTTAAGAGCAGGCAGTGGTCCCAAGGAAACTTTTCATTTTTTATTTTTTAAACACATCCTGTTTTTCTTTAAGGAAAACAGGCTGCATTAAAAAAAAAAGATTGCTTTATTGAAAAGCAATCACAGACATGGTGGTCTGCTGAGCCCAGCAGGCAACCATCCCTGTCATTATAGCCATCTGCAATGGGTTGCAAATTGTGACCTACCTCATGAATATTAATGAGATAGGTCCATTTGCGAGCCCTTGCAAATAGCTATACAAAACTCCTGGATGTTTCACACATTCCAATAATGATTACTTAATTGCAATTTGCAAAAAAACGCAATTTGGTTATCGCTATTGGAAAGAATGGTACATCTGGCCCTTGGTATTTTTCTTTATTTTCTTTATTTCAAAGAATACCCATAAGGATTTAGATGTATCTTCTTTAGAAAAAAGTCTAATTTTGAAGGACATTATCATTCAAATTTTGTCCTGTAAAAAAAGAATAGCTCATGGACCTGGTGGTTGGTTTCTAGGCAGATTTTTAATTTCCATTTCTCTATTTTATAGTACCCATGATTACATAAAAAATACTTTTTTAGAGGCAATCATTTGTTTGGTTCCAAAACTTATTAGATATGATTTTTGTTGTAGAATTATCATCCTATTTCCCAAATTAATTCAGACTCTAAGATTCTTGCAAAATTCTGGCCTTTCAATGTGAATCATTCTCCCTCTAAACTGATCAAGAATCACAATCTGGTATTGTGAAGTGGAAACTCTCTTCTAATAATCTCAGATCCTTTTGAACATATAATCAGTATAACACTTCTTCTCAATTCTATTTCCTTTGATTCCAATTAAACTTCAATGCTTTAGCTTTTTAATCATATGATTATTCAAAGCTGCTTTCCTTTTGAATGGGCATTCAGTTACAAGAGGGGCAGGGCAAGGATGTTCTCTTTCCCCTTTTCAATTTAAGTTATTTTTACAACACTTTTTAGATTAATTAAAAATCCAATTTATGAAGATTTTCACTTAAGTAGTGGGATTATGCAGATAACATTCTTTTTTATACAAATAATGTGAATACAACACCCACTTTCGTCTCAGAGGTACATGCAAATTCGATGAAAATTAAATTATAAGCATCATATAGTTCTTTACAACAGAACTTATTCAGAAGAACATTTAACTTACTAACAGCATGTCTCTCTCCTCAAACAAATTACAAACAGCCCTGAGAGCTGGTCTCAAAGGGCTCATGGAGGGTGGCTGTGAACTTCCCTCCACAAAATCTGGGCCATAGCCCACCATTATTTTTTCTTTTAGGCCCGTTAGCTCCCACTTTTGTTTCATTTCACTGAGGAACCTTCAACAATCCAGAGAAACAATTTCTTTAAAACATGTTTTTTACCCATCAGGCCTAAGAGGGCAGGGGATCACTGCCCCCTAATATAGTGTTCTTTACTTTTTTCTTGGACATGGCACATCACTGAGCACTAAAATAGCCATCTTTATTGATGTGATGGCAGCCTATCAGATCTTATCCAAAGGTCTAGTGGCTCTGTGAATCTCCACAGAATGTTGTATCTATACATTTTGAGCTTTAATGTCTTTTGGGGCCAGAACTAAGCTCAATGGCAGCTTTGGTGTAATTTGCTGTGTTGAATGAACAAAATATGCTTTGGGACTCCCCTTTTCATCAATCCCTGCCTGACAGATCTCACAAAACTTTCCAGGATGGAGCAGAGATGGATGAGACATATTTCTGGAAAGTTTTGGATGAATTTGTAAAGTGGCTTTCCTATAGAAGATGGTTCTAACTTTAATTACCTAGTGGCAAGCACTGCATACTGGCGGTCAGTGGCCAAGTGGAGGCTGCTCCACCTCCACCACCCCGTCATCAGAACACTGGCCACCGAATCACATCCCATGATTCGGTGTGGCGGTGTTCTGGTGACGGGGTGCTGGCGGCAGAGCAGCCCACATGGATCTCGCCCCCTCCCGGAGAATCACCAGAACAGGCAAGGTGATCGTCCATTAGGGGAGGGGGTGGGTGGGTGTTGTGTGCTGTGTGCGTGCATGGGGGTGTGAGTGTGAGTGTGTAGAGGGGGTGTGTGAATGCGTGTATTCATGCAGGGGTGTTGTGTGTTTGGAAATGTGTGCATGTCTGTCTGTATGTTTGACTGTGAGTATGTGTGCGTGTATGTCTGTATGTATGTGTGCATGTATGTCTGTATTTATGTGTGCGTCTATGTCTGTATGTATGTGTACATGTATGACTGAGTGAGTCTGCTGGAATGTTTGTCAGTATGTGGGCTGGTACGTGTGGTGGTGGTGTCTGTGTGAGTGGAGGGGGGTGTGTGTCGATGTGGGGGGTGGGGAGTGCGGTACTACCACCTTTGTGGGTGGTAGAGGGGTCAGAAGTGTGGGGGGAGGACTCAGGGGTGGGGGAGGGTGGTGGCGAGAACCCTATCAGTGCCAGGGAAGGAATTCCCTGGCACTGATAGTGCCTACCGCCATGGATTTTGTGGCGGTTCCAAACCACACGAAATCCATGGCGGTATGCAGGGTTCTGATACCGCGGGCGGTCTGGTGATGGCCGCCGGGCTGGAGACCGAAGTCTCCAGCCCATCGGTCATAACCGCCCTGGCGGTCGGAGTGGAGAAGTGGCGGATGACCATGGCAGTAACCGCCATGGTCATAATTCCATTTTTTTTCCGCCGGCCTGTTGGAGGTATTACTGCCACTTCTCCCCCATCCACCAGTGTCTTATTGAGGGCCTTTATCTTTTGGGCTCATGCACTGAAAGATTACATGTATTAGCTAGACTTCTTACCATCCTATGATGATCACACGCTATCTCAGTAGCTCATCCCGATTCAGTTTACCCATTTGAAAACTTCTCACCTAATAGGAAATAGCAAATATTCTCAGCAAAAACACAAATATGTACATTGACAGGATAATAGCCCTTCAGGTAAAGCACCCTGGCGGGATAGAACCTCTATGAAATCTACTGAAAGCAAATCTTCCATTCTAGGCCCCTATAATCACAAATCTCTCAAGAGCTGGCAATGCAGGTCCATTAGTTCCTGCCTCTGAGGAGGCAGTATTATCCCAATTTTTAAGAAGGCAAAGTGACGAAGGCTTCCCAAGCTCCTACTGCTTTATCAAGCTGCTAGTTAGCACTGTTATTTCCTGGGTAGGTAATACTCTCAAGACTTGAGAAAAGAGCATTAGAAAACAAGGCACTGTCAGACTTACAGTTGGGGTTTTGTCCTGGGCTGGGCACTGTGGATCAGTGCCTAAATCTACACTTGATTACCCAAAAATGTCAGTGCAAAAAAAATATCAATTTTGCCTTTATAGATTGAAAGCCCTAAAGTCTGGCACATAATGGAAGGCATGGGTATAGACAAGGCATTGACAGACATGATCCGCCAGTTACATTGGCATACCGTAGGGAAGACATGGTGTTGAATGCAGGTAAACCTTTGCCTAAAAATCAATTCTACTGTTGGGGTACAACAGGGTTGAGTTGTGGCTCCCTTTGTTTTCTTGCTTTATTTAAATGGTTTAGAAGAATGTTGGTGCTCAATTGGGAAAGATTTTCCCACAATAGGTTCCTGTTCCATCCCAGTATTTTTGTATGGGGATGGCACGGTGTTACCAGCTAGAAAGCTAACCAAAGACAAACATTTTAGCTATTTGGGAATACCATTAGAAACAGCAAATTATTGAAAGTTTTTGCTAAAATCAGGTCTCTCCAATTTCAGAGGCAGGTTGACTCAGTTTTTCACTTTGCCAAAAGGCTGAGTCATAAACCAAACCAGGAGCTTATTAACATCTTTAAGATTATATGTCTTTCGATCTGCACCAGTGGTGCTGGAGTGGGAGGTTATGTAAATTCTGAAAATACACAAAAAGTTGAAAATAAATTTATACTCAAATGTTTGGCCCTGTGTTAGAAACGGGGTCTTTGTTTGGCAGTCAGGTTACCCCCATCCAAGCAAGGACCCTCACTCTAGTCAGGATAAAGGAGAAACACACCTGGTTGACTCCCACTCACCCCCTTTGCACAAGCACAAAGGATTAACCCAGAAGCTATGTGTAAAGTATTTGAACGAACACATACAGTAACACAGTGAAAACACTACAAAATGGACACCAAACCAGTTTAGGACAATAGGTAATATTTATCTAAATCAAACAAGACCAAAACAATAAAAATCCAATGTGCACAAGTCAAGATATGAATTTTCAAAAGAATAAGAGTCTTACTCCATAGAAAAATCTGGAAACGTTGATTTTACACAAAGTGCATAGTTTGCATCAAAAATTAAGCTACGCAGGTGAGAATGCATTGGAAAAGTTAGCGATGTGTTGATTTCTGACTCGGAAGTGAGGCCGTGCATCTTTTTCTTCTCCAGTAGGGTCAGCGATGCATCATTTTTCTCCCTCACAAGAGAACGATGCGTTGATTTCCAGACAGGCACCCCAGATCCGCTCAGGTTCATGATGACAGCGACGATGCAAGTGAAATCCAGTTGCACGGTGTTAGAAAACCGTGCTGTGTGGGGTTTGCGTTCTTATCAGCAACCGCAGGTGGGTTTTGCATCATTTCTCCACCCGCGATGCATTGATTTCCCAGCTTTGATGCAGGTGGGGTGTCGGTTTCAGCCACGAAGCAGGTGGTGCGGCGTTTTTCAGCTGCTTTGCAGGTTGTGTGTCAAAAACTGTGGATTTCAGTCCTTGTTCTGCCAACCTCACCTCTCATCGGCCAAGGGACTGGATAGGGCACCACTTGGCAGGGCAGAAGTCTCAGCAGAGTCCAGGTGCTGGCAGAGGAAGTCTTTGATGGCCCTGAGACTTCAGAACAGGAAGCAAGTTCAGTCCAAGCCCTTGTCTTTGCCTCCTTTCACAGGCAGAAGCAGCAACTGCAGGATAGCCCAACAAATCACAGTCACAGACAGCGCTTCTCCTCAGCTCTTCAGTTCTTCTCCTTGGCAGAGGTTCCTCTTGAATTCAGAACTGATCTAAAAATCTGGAGGGGTGGGTCCACAACTTACACCCCTTTCTGTCTTTGAAGTGGGCAAAATTCCAAGGAAAGTCTCTGTTGTTTACAGGATCCTGCCTTGCCCAGCCCAGACCCCAGACACACACCAGGCAGTTGGAGACTGCATTGTGTGAGGGCAGGCGCAGCCCATTCAGTTGTAAGTGACCAATCCTCACTCCATTCCAGATGGCTCCTCAGGATATGCAGGCTACACCCCAGCTCCTTTTGTGTCACTGTCTAGAGGAGATTCACAAATATCCCAAATGTCAGTCTTACCCAGACAGGGAATCCACAAACAGGCAGAGTTACAGAATGGTTAAAGCAAGAAAATGCCTACTTTCTAAAAGTTGTTCTACAAAATGAGGCAAACCCAAATAACCCTTACACCTGGGTAATTAAATAATAAATAAAAACTTGGTCACTCGGGGGAAGTATATGCCTAGACTTCCACAGCACTGAAAACATTTTTGGGAGACTTCTTATACCTAGATTTAATATCCTTAAATTGATTCATATCTTTTTTTTAATTTCTTTTATCCGGAAAATAATTTTAATTTATAAATAAATCTTAAGTTAAACATTACAAAATAGGTGCTCCTAAAATGACGGCTCAGTGAAAGTGATACATGTGATATTAAAGTGCAAGAGTGTTATATACAATATATACAATATGTGGTTAAAAAGCATAGGGAAAAGTGAACTACAAGAAGGCCCCTTAATTCCATGTGTCTTGAAGTCATCTCGTATATTTAATCCACATATAATATAGTCAACATTTCGACCCTATGTAAAGACATAAATCATTTGCGGGTCATCTTCAGGACTGACAGTTTTCTATGTCGGTAGCTCCTATTGCTCAAGATTTTTAGACATAGATTGGCATGGGTAATTCCTAGGAATTTACAGAAAACGTGTCATCGTTTTGTAAATTTCAATTTTTCAACAAATAGCTACCTAATTGGTCAGACTCCTTAAATTGCATAGAAACAAAAACGCCCAAACTCTGTTCGATGACACTTTAATCGAGTTCCTCTCTCTGCACTCGCAAGCAGACTCCATTTGAGATACAATGGTTATTTGTCCATTCGTGACACGATCCTTCCTTGGTTATGAGGAGCATGGTAGCCCACCCTAGAGGTGTGGCTAACTGATGGCAACACACCCATGGTAAAACCAGTTTGGAGGTGAGTTTTACCTCTCTGGTTCTATCTCCAAGTTGTCTACAGGAACAAAAGGCATCCTGCTCTGGCGGTGCAAAAAGGTGGCTTTCCCTTTGAAGCATGCCTCTGGGCTAACCACGAGTGGTCATCCTGGAAGAGGAGGTGACACCTTACTGCTGTGGCACTGCCTTTATTCCTGAGCCTGGCAATCATTCACAAGTCTCCCCAGACAGTCAGAAAGCTATCTGTGTGTGTATGTCTTTGTGAGGCTACTGGATGAGGAGAACATTGGGTGTCAACTTTCTAAAAATTGGCTACCTTTAAAACTGGCATTTATTTTGAGCTGGGCATCAGGTTGTGGCACAACTATACTGATACCTTACATAAACCAGTTTGGTAGTCCCAGTCAAAAGTTAGCTGGGTTGGGATGCCACCAATAAAACCATATATTAACCAATGGGGCTACCAACTTTACCCACAGTAAAATGACAATTTGGAAGTGCTGCTGCTAAGACATATTGTAAAACATGTCCTACCTAACAAAATAATAGTCCCTGCTATAGGACTCCATAGGCCAGTGTTTCCAATCTTTTAAATTCTGTGGACCCACACTTTATCATTCCTGGAACCAGTCCCCCCCACCCCCACTGAATCATAATTGGAATCTGGGGATCCCCCACTGAATCATTACTGAAAGCTGGAGACCTAATCTGTGAATATTATTTAATTTTCTAAGCAGTCACTGACTCTAGTAATGGTGCTGCAGGTTTTAAATGCGCTTCCAATGGGTCTTCTCCTCATCCTCCTTCCAAGTCCAGTTAGTATTGAGGGTCAACATGCCAATAAGTAGGTTTTCCCGGACCACACTTGGTCCCTGTACGACAGGTTGGGAAACACAGCTATAGGCTTTCCTTAGGGCAGATTTACATATGATGTTAACACCTTTGCCATTGGTTGAAATGGCAAAGTCAAACCTGGCAGTGGAAACATTGTCCTTCCAGTCTACAATGGCAGGTTGGGTGCCATTTTCTCACACGAAGGGTAGCACAAACAGTCCTTCATCCCTGAGTGGATACTCTGTCTTACCTGCCCTGGGTGCCACATACCAGGATGTAAGCCAGGCCTTTCTATTGAGTGTATCAAATTGAACATGCAATTTGTATGGGGTTAAAACACTGACACTAAGGTCTGGATAGCAGGCCTCTGTGCACTCTCAGCCCCGAAAAACCAGCAGCATCAGTCCACCATATGTGGGTGAACACTATCTATTCAATGATTTAAGGCAGCAGTTGTAGGTGCAAATCAGTGATACATTTCACAGCAAATTGCAATTAAAAGTGGACACCAAAATCACTCTTCCTTCTAATTATGATTTGTTATGACTCAGAAACCTCATTTGTGAATCAGGAAGGCTTTTTCAACTAACACAGGGGCTTAGTGCATTTCGAAACTACCTTTTACATTCGCAAACCTTGTAATTTTGTGAACTGCAGAACTGATTTGTACATCAGGCTCAGAATTTCTGCAATACATCCTTGTTACAATTATTTTCAAACACATTCAAGAAATAATGTATCTTACTGACAATGCTTTAAAAAAATATATATATATACTACCTAGACGTTATACTGTTGAAATACTCTAAAGTTAAATCTATTTAACAGATGGTTCGCTTTAAAATGTCTATAACCATCCATGCACTTTTATGCACTTTTATGAAAGCAAGTGACATTTTCATTTGACATTAATTATTAAACTTTCAAAAGTGTTTTAAACACATCATTAAAAGTAAGCCTTTACAGATGACAAGATATTCAAGAATGCTTTCAAGGACTGGAAAAGAAACGATTTCATCACTACACAAGAATGCCCACGCTTTGCTTTTTTCTTTTTCCAAATGAGGATTGTGTTCCCAACTGTACATTTCAAAACTTTCCAAATGGTCCATATAAAGTATTTTTACAACATTCAAAATCAATAAGAAGAGACCAGCAACCATTTTTTAAATACTAAACATGGAATAATATAAATGACAGCTGGTTATATTTGAAAGTCCTCGATCGGAAATATCTGAGCTAGAAACAAGGGGAGTGAGCCCTTCCTTTTCATAGGAAAATATTGGGAAATCAGCACGTAGAAAGACTAGAAAAATGAAGTAAAACACAGCATTTTAGAGTATATTTTCATATACATTTTCTAAAAACTATAATTAATTAACAGTGCCAAGAAAGTACATGGGAAGTGTCTAAAAATCCATAGTTGCTAGTTGGGACACTGAATGCTAAATTCATGCAAGGATTTACTAGATATATTGTCCCGCAGTTTCCTTGTTTTATAGTGTTTATCACTGTCCAAGCACCGGACACAACAACCAATCATTAAGCCAAATTCTCTATCCATTAGCAATCACCAATGCAGCTCACTAACCATACGCTTCAAGAGGGTGGACCCTAAGTATTTACTACGAGTGATGTGCACAATGTTATTTCTTATTTTAGATGGAAGAACTAGCTTCTTCTCTTGAACGAGAACCCAATTCATCACAGATAATTACCGTGAGTCGTTCCAAAATGGTCTAGAGCACTTAAAGAGATTTTTCATTCTGGGTCAACCTTGAACTCAGCACTTCATAACATTACCGAGTACTTCGTCACAACTCACAGCTTCCGCCCCTAAAATTAGAAACACAAATGGTATTTTCCATAAGTCGCTCCTTCATTCCAAAGCAAAAACAAATCACTTGGTTTAACCATTAACTTCTTTGTGACATAAACATCTAAATCGGATCTTCAATTTGCCAGGAGGTCGCATTTCTCACACCAGAATATTATACATCAAATCTGATTTACAGTAAGTTAATGCAAAGCCTATCAATTCTATCACTGTTTTCGTCCCTTTGAGAATGTTAACTGTGGGACCCATGATCCATGCGGACAAGGAACTCACGACCCCACACTTTCTGCAGCACACTTAGAGGAAAAAGCCTCACAAGATTGTTTTTGTGCAGGGAGGTGTCCCTTCCTGCACAAAAACAATCCTGCCTACAACGCAGGCACCCTTGTGCGATGGTGCAAGGGTGTCTGCGTTTGCACTAGGGAGCAGTTTGTGCTACAGCGCAGGCCGAGAGCAGGAATGCGCCATGTAATGTGAAATATTGCGCATTCCTGCCCTCGCCCTTTAAAAAGGTGCAGTGCAGCAAGTTGACTTAGTGCACTGCGTTGCGTGAATATTTGATAAATCTGCCACTGATATGAAGAGAAGAGGAGTCTGGCTATCATGGAATCAACATTAGCATGTTGAATCTCTTTTTTTTCCTGTTTCTCCCTCTTGCTGCATCAGCTACTACCAGATCAGTCAATCCGTACTCCTATTTTGAGATTTGTAAATATTAACTCAAACCATATGCAAAAAGATCCTAAATATTGGCAGATTGATTTGACAACCTTGACTGCTCCTAATCTTGATCAAGCATAAGAACAGACCTTGTGCTTCCTTTACTTTGCAATCACCAAAAATGCACATAGACAGAGACAACATCCTTTGCATTTTTCTTCATCAATTTGTCTTCTTATTTTCTTATGCGAACACCAGGGGTTGCTTCATAGGCAAAGATGCTCATGACAAAGTTGTTTTGCTTGAAGAATGTGGCAAGAATGTGGCATTAGTCTTTGTCTCCAAAATGATGGAAAAAAGTCTAATGTTATTGTGTTGAATGTGTAAAAGAGGCATAACAATTAAAGATTAGGGGCCAGATGTATGAAAAAGTTTTGCACTCGCAAACGGTGCGAATCGGTAAATTCGGCCGTTTGCGAGTGCAAAACAGTGGTCTGCAATGAATGAAAGGCATTCGTAGACCACAAATAAGAAATCGCTAAAATTGCGATTTCTTGCGTTGCGACCTGGAAATTGCGAGTCGCAATTTGCGATGCGCAAATTCCAGGTCGCAAGGCAATGCTGCAAAAAATCGCAAATTGCGATTTTTCGCAGAATGCCATTTTGCACATGCAAAATACCATGGACTGCAACCAGGTGGTAACCTGGTGCAAAATTAAAAAATGCATTTAAAATGCATTTTTAAATTGAACATGTAAAGCACACATGCCCTTATGGCATGTGTGTATTTTACATGTCCCCCAAAACATTTTTGGGGTGCAGTAGAGGGGGCCATAGGCCCCCAGCACCCTGGGGATTTGCATTTCCAAAATTGCGATTTCTGGTTCAGAAATCGCAATTTTGGAAACGCAAAAAATTCGCAACTATGGGCCAACAGGCCCATAGCTGCGAATGGGGCCGGTATCGCAATTTGCGATTTGGTAATAGCATTTGCGATTTTTAAGAAATCGCTATTACCGATTCGCAAATGTGATACATGGCACTTTGCAAGTCGGTAATAGCGATTTCTTAAAAATCGCTATTACCGAATCATAAAGGGCCGTGATGATACATCTGGCCCTTAGCAACGTATTCAAGCACCTTGTACTTCAGAGTTTATTTTCAAATCTTTTTTCTACAGTTTTTTTATGAGAGGCATAGTGGCAAACAATGTTTAGTAGGTGATACGTTGTTCTTTATCATCTGACACTGCACCTACTAGTTACCCAATGATATTCTGATATGAGAACCCCCACACATCTGTTTTTTCTCAAGGCATATACCATAACCATTAAATGAATGCCACTTTGGTTATGCCGGAATAATTTAACATAATCGCCGGGAACTTGTGTTGCAAAAAGTACATGTAATTCATGACATTACACGATTACACCGTCTCACATGAAAAAAATGTTAATTCTGGAAAAATATTTGTTGGGAGAGTTCAGAAACAAAGGAATTGACGAGCAGCAACACGATTGACTTAAATGTGAGCTGAATTTCTTTTATCTGGGCATCAGTGAAATACATAGAAAAGTCATTTCACATTCATGGTTTTTACACAAGCAGACCACTCAGGGCAATTTTGAGCATGAAATGCATCTTTGTTATATATATATATAGTTGCCTTAGCTAGGTGAAGTACCACAGAGATAGAGGCTACAATGAATACAACATCTCCTTCCTCTTCCTATCCTGAAGACGCCTCCCTGTGCTTTCTCCAGCCACTGGGCATTTTGGGTTTAGATTTTGGAGGGAAGGCATCGCTTATATTTTCTCTGGAATGTCTGCTTAATCATCCACTATTGGAAGTTGTAATCTGTCGTTTTTTGAAAAATCAAATAAATTGAGTGCAATTTTTTGAAAATATTTGGGAACCACTATTTTAATTTCTCTTTTTTTTTTTACATTATGTCTGTTTGTTACATGCATTGTTCTCTTTGTTTTCATGCCTCCCCTTTCCCGGCCATGAGATTACAGTGTGTTTGTGTGTATGTGTGATCAACAGTCATTTTTACTTTGTTCTTCATGCCTTCTTCTTTGCTGGCCACACAGCGTGTTTGTTTATGTGTGTTATATAGGTGACCATTATATCTCTGTTCTTCATGCCTCATTCCTTCTTGGCCAATGCCGTGTGGCAAGTGATAAGTAAGTTGTGGATCCAGTGGATGTTTCTACTTATTAATCATTCAAATTTATCATTTTTAAAAGTAATTTATTTTCTAGTGGCAATGGTATTAGAAGAAGCTCAGCTAATTTGTGTTCATTTTTGCATTTTCCTAACATGTCTTTCCTGATATATTTATTTGTGGTTTAGACTAATTGCAGTAGTGTGCAACACACACTTGCTGTTTTTAAATAATTTATGTAATGTTGCCCTAGGTATACATCAGGCATTTTTATAATAATTTAATTGATTTGGGACAATCAACAAAGAACCAAGAAAAGCCAAGTCAGTGGGTAAACAGCCAGGTATTTATGGCTTTCCTGAACTTAATCATACCAACGTCCTATGCAGAGAGAGAGGCATTAAGTTCCACAATTTAGCCACAGCCAAAGAAAGGACCCTACTACCCAAATGAACTAGTTCAATTCTGGGAATAGAGGCAGGGAAAGAATCCTAAGAACAAAGAGAATGGATTGAAAAATAAAACTTAAATTTATTGTTCAAAGCCTTGCAGTCGCAAACCATTTTGTTCTGCAGAACCCCACATTTCAGGTGTTGTTAAAACCTTTTCAATCTCAGGTTTTACCTCTGTAGCAGGGGTGCCTCAGGACTCCTCTATGATCACTACATTATTCATTCTGTATATGCACCACTTGGCTGGTATCATTGCGTGTTACGGATTTAACATCACTTCATACGCCAATGATAAGCAACTGATCATTACCCTGCCACAGAAGGAAGCTGACACAGATGCTCTGCTACGGACCTGTTTGTCGGAGCTGGCCCAGTGGATGGACCTTAACTGTCTCAAATTGAAATCTGGGAAAACAGAGGTCCTTATTTTTACGTAACCACATATCAATTCTGTCTTCAGCCTGGTGGCCAGGATCACTTGGTCCTTTATCTCCCCTAAAGCCAAAAGTCAAGAACCATGGTATATGGTTTGATGCAAACCTCTCCTTTGACAGTCAAATCACGGCCTTAGCAACTTCTTCGAAAGCTCCCAGGAAGACAGTAGTCCAGGCTTTGGGTATATCCAGGCTCTACTACTGCAATGTTCTTTACCTGGGACATTCACAGTCTTGGTTGATGTGTAAAGAGTTCAGCAGATCATCTGCTGCTGAATCTCCCCAGATGGTCCTCCATGCACACTGTACTCTCAAAGCTGCACTGTCTACCTCTGAAGGGAAGGCTTACCTTTAAAGCCATGTGCTACTGCTGTAGGGACCTTAAGGACAAGGGCCCTCATTAACTGCACCTTTTTCTTAAGTCCTTTGTTCCTACTAGGAGTCTACGATCTGCTGGGGCCTTGCTAGCATCTATTCCCACTGTAAAGAAAGCGCACATTGGGGGATGCACTTTTAGTTGCGTAGCATCTAAGAGATGGATCTCCCTGCCCCAGCAAATTAGACAGGAATTTATTGTTCCACAAAAAAGTTTAAAAAGTGTGTGTTCAGGTTGGCCTAATGATACCACTTCATTAATAAGCTACTGGTTTGGACTTTGGGTGCTTCACTCGAGCACTGGGACACTTCGGTTCAAAGTAACAACATGCTCCACAAATTACTTTATCATTATTATTATTAAATAAATCAGACAAGTTTGGTGAAGGGCCTTGTGAACTATTCACAGAGATTGAAAACAATTCATTTTAACCACTGTCAACCAGTGCAATCAAGGGCAGTAGGAAAAGGAGAACAACTTGGAAGACCAAGAGCAACTTTAGCCACCATTTTTTCAGTCACGAAAGCTTCTTCAAAACACTGAAATAATCACGGCAGCTGAGAACAGTGGCCTGAGCCATGTTCCGATGAGTCTGGGTGGGGAGCCAAGGAGCAATTTATCTAAGCAGCCATACAGAAGAAAACAAGAAGATGTGAGAGAGTTGTCTTGTTTCTCCAAAGACAGATTATCCTCCATTGAAATGCAGATCCTCCAACTCTGATCTCCACCAGTCTGGTTAAAAGGATGGAAAGAGAATCCATATCTAAAGCTGCAGACAAAATCAAGAAGGACTAAGGCACATCACTTAGCCTTGTCCACTAGCAATATTAAATCATAAAAAAATCAGTGCTGTTTCAGTACTATGTCTTGGTCAAAAACCAGACTGAACAGGTTTTAACAGATGGCTCTGTGAACAATAGCAGAGGCTGCACATTTGGGAAAGGAAAAGAACCTCCATATTGTAAAGATTTCCTTTGTGGAATTTTCAGTAGCTAAGATTTTATTTGGATGATGGTGGTTACATATAGTGTGTTATCAAGAATCACCAAATCTAACTTTCTTCCTACTTCTTTGCCTGCCAATGCTCAAGCAGATCTAAGTACCTGAGAAGGACAGAAGTCTGTGAATTAACTGTCATTGGAGTCCAGTGGCCTGTTTAATAACTGCTTGTGCTTGTAAAAAGTAAAGATGATGGGCCAAAAAATGGAAGTCCTGTCAAGAAAGTGGCCAGTGAGGAGAAGAAGTATGCTGCCAGTGTCCACCTGGCATGAAGCCCTCATTTCTTTTCCAGCACCCCGGCATTCCTGTTTCACCATTAGGTAGGAAAGAAGACGCTAGGGAAAAGATCACCCCTGGAACAACAAAGGCACGACCACCACCAAAACTGAAGCAGTATACTATCAGCACTGCAGTGACTGTAGTCACAGCGGAGAACAGTGAATCACAAATCAAATTGTCCCAGAAACAAACAGAATCTTTACAAGAAACTCAACTGCAACCAATGTCCACTGCACATAATCTTTTGGAGTTAGGAGCAGAGCCAAAAGTTGAACTTCCTAATGAGCAAGATGTTGTTATGATTGCTCTGTGATTAGAAATATTAGGTTCACGATCTCCTGCAAGGAAAAGAAATAACACTTTGTCATCTTCTGCAAGTCCACTTTTGATAACCTTAATATGGACTGGACCATAATCAACACCGCCATAAGTGACAAGGGAAAAGGAAGGTTTTGGAAAGCCTTGGAAGTGAGGAAGATGATGAATAAATTCTTGTTTTGTTGAAGATTTATCTAGACCGTGAAGCTCACTTCTATTCAAGCTGCTCTGAGTCCTGTAGTACTAAAAACATGACCTGCTTCCATCTTTTTTTAAAAGTCAAAAGCCTTAAACAACCCTCACCACCCTTACCACAGTCAAATACCATTCTACAGAAAGGCAAATACAACTGACTTGCTGTACCTCAAAAATGTCTGCAGGCACTGGCTTGATAAAAATCTGTCCTCCAGAGTTTGGGACTTCTTTTACTTTGAATGCGTAAGGAGTACATTATAGAATGCTCACCAGTGTATCTTGATAATCCAAGTGGAGATTACAGTACCTGGGGGCCAAGTGGCTCATTTGAATAATTAGCACACAATGGTGTGGGAAGCGTGCCCCCAAAAATATAGCTTCTAGAAAAGAGGAGAAGAGGTTTAACTGATAGAAGGTGGTGTTAGTGAAGAAGAAAATGTCATGTGAATCAGCCCTAGCGACTGTCACTTATAGTGTGCAGTCATCACCCACAGCACCCTTGGCCTGTCACAAGGATGCAGTCATCACAAATTACCCAAGCATCTAAGCCTGCTACTCATAGGACGCTTTTGGAGGTATTCTTACAAAGAAAACAGTCAAACAACTCACTATCAAGTTTGCATTCAGCAAGGAGCTGCCGTGTCACCAAAACCATAAAACCGTCCTTTATACAGTGGGAAGCTAGCCAAAATATGAGCAATTGACTCCCTGCTTTTTTCTTTGGTCGAAGAAGAGGACTGTCTTTAAAACTTAATATTGCTGGCTCCCTTTATTGAATTTGTGCCATTTGCTCATTAATTTGTCTCTATTTTAATTATTTACAGAGGAATTTTCATTGCATAGGGTTTTTGAGTTTTTGGCAATTTTGCTGCTTTACACATTTTCTTGACGTTGAGCCTGCCTACTTTGTGCCGTAGCTACCAGGGCATAACAAGAAAACACCCTCATTACTTGTGATGGACCTTTATCCACCCCAACTAACAGACCACTTTTCACAATGGTTTTTAGCAATGGAATCAAGAACTTGTGTTTAGAAGTACTGCTTAGCTATTAAGAGGAACATTTGAAAAAATATTTATAAATTACAGCAAAAAATATTTTTAAATCTTCATTTGCATTGGGGCTTTTAATGGATCAGTTTTGATATTTTCAATTATTTTTTATTCCAACTTTTTCACCTTAATCTAAGGAAACATGGAGTTGGCTGACTACCCTCACAGTGGTGGTGATGACAGCCCTAAAAGGACCTGAGTGCTGAAGGTGCATATCCAAAGTGATTGTCATTCAGGATTTCATAACAATCAAGTGAATTTCAAACTGTCTGACTAGAGGCAGCAGCCTGGGAAAGCAGCTGACATGTAAGCTTGTGCGCTAGGGTGCCAAAGAAGTTCAAGAGGTATGACCCCAAGAAAGAGGACCAGCTCCTCCTCAGGCGAAGAAGGGAGCAAAATGGATAAAAAGTAGGCGTGGGTAAAAAGTTCTGCTGCACCGGCAGAGTTCGTGGAGGTTTGCCTACTCTGTTTTCCACTTGGAGCATGGACTTTCAACAAAACCCCTCCAACTGTTGAATTTGTTCTCACATGCCGCTCACCAGCGTTAAGTTGGTGAGTGTTAGTGAGAATTTCCATCCCCTAGTGAGATTTTCAGGCATCAGAAAGGCCTCTTATTGAGATTTCTCAATGCGGGTGGTCACAGCAGGTCACAACCATTTGCTTTGAGAAAGATGCCACTTTAGGAGAAAATCCACTGGGGCAGCAGAAAGTAGCTGAGCCCTCTGAAGTTCTGCGTGGTGCCATTTGGACTGATTTTACAGCGCAGAAGAAGCTCCTGGTACTAAACATCAGAGAGAGAAATGATACATGCCTGATTCCACTTGATTGCAGAGCTCTGCAGAATCTTGTGTAGTTTTTATGTAACTCCACATAGTTCTCTGGAGTGGAAAAACCCCTTTGATGCCTCTAAGGCTCTGATAAATCTGGACCGTCACAAGCCTGGACACAAGAAGGGAGACTCTGTCTGTCTGAAAAAAAAAACACCAGCTGGGAGTTCTAAGGGACTGCAAGTGTAAGAATTAGAGTGGGAACTGGCCCAGGGGAAACCTTTGTTCGATGGGTGGGGTGGATTTTGAAGCTTTGGCCATCTGTCTCACAGTGTGGTGAAGTTCAGGAAATGGTCAGTCATCAATGGGCCATGTTAGAAGGTCTAAGGGATGCAGCAGTCAGCATGACCACATTACTGCATGACCACATGAGTGGTTGCTGACCACAGAACAAGTCATCACAGGTGTTCCCCATAGGGTAGCCAGCAATGATAATGAGGTGAAATTCCATCCCATAGCAATGATCATCTTTGAGTGGGGAAGGGCTACTGACCCTAAGAAGACAGCTGTGAGCCCTACCATATTAGTAGATTAGTATGGTGGGAACCTACAGAAAAACCTCTGCCTTAGCAAAGTTGGAAATGAAGACCTAAGCTGAATTTCTGGGTCTGCCTGGGTGGATGTGCATGGCCTAAAGGGCCCAAACATCACATCAGAGAACTCAAGGTAGCTTGAATTCTGGAACAATGGCCCAGGTTCCTGCAACCAAGAAAAAAGGGCAAGGGGCAGAGGAAACCTGTCTCAAAGCTGCCCACAGCCTAGAGGAATTGGACTCGAATGGGACAGATCTGGAGCCTATAGGGGGAAATGATTGTCTCCTGAGAGACCTGCCAGAACTCTTTGAAATACATGCGGTACCATGAACTTGACTACCTTGACCACATGGGCTTGACCATCTAGAGAGGTATTCTGTCACACACAGAAAGAGTGCCCAACTCTTGAAAGCCTGTGATGGCAGGCTGAGGTCCAAGTCCAGAGGGGATCCAGTGGAGCCCATAAAATCTATTAGAAAGAGGGTATCCTGTAAAATGAGGCTAGGGAAACATGAGTATTGTTATCCCACCAGCATTATGAGGCATTCCTTTTAAATGTAGCCCATGATATACCCTTATCTGGACAAATGAAAAACCAGACAGGTTAGTCAACCACTTTTAATGTCCCATTAGTCTGGAAAGGTGAAGGAATTCTATCACTCCTACACAACCTGTCAAGCCAGTTGCAAGACAACAGAACAACCCATAACTCCCTAATTCCACTACTTGTGGTGCAGATTCCTTTTGAGAAAGTGGGGATTTATATTACCAAACCACAAAACTTCAAGATAGCCTCATAAAACAGGTTCATCTTAGTTGTGGTGGACCATTCCTACTAGGTATTCTGAGGCCGTAACTCAGAGAATGTCAACCTCGCCCAAAGTGGCTAGGGCCCTGTTTGGTATCGCAAAAGGGAATGGGCTTTGAACTTTTGTTTGGGAACTCTGACAGATGTCCCTTTTGTCCTGTCTGAAAATGATGAGAGAAACCTCTTAAGGAACCCAAACAGGACATTGTGGACTTTGTGCTGGACCCGCAATCCCACATTACTGAGAACATAAAGAGGGCTAAGAAACATTTAAGCCAGCCATAATCAAAAGGCCTTCTTGGTGGAATAACACCAAGGCCAAACTGTGTGGATTGTAAAGCTTGTGTCTCTCTTGGCCCTTGAGAACAAATGGATCTCTGCATGGTACTAGAAATGAGGGTGAGGTCACCTCTTTATGGAGCCTTGAAACCCCCAGACACACATACAGGGTGATCCACATTTACTGCCTGAAGCCCAACTTTGCCTGGCAGCCATTACCATGTTGATGGTCATTGATGGAGAAAAAGGAGGAGGAAAGTGAATCTCTCCAAGTCATCCTATCCCAAAATGGCAAGAATGGTTTAATGGAGGGAGTAGTAGTTGTCCCTACACTGACAGAACAAATACAAAGATTCTGTCATCAATTGATGACTAGACTGCCCAGGTGGAGTGCACATGACATTGGCACTGATGACAGTTTACTTATCCAAAATAAAATACATAGGTTCTCAAACACAGCAAAAGTCAGTAGCCATGAGGGAGGTTTTAAAGCTGTGCCCCTTGTGGTGTTTGAACCCTCTGGTAGTCCCAAGTCTGAACCAGCCCAGTTTTTCTTGTCCCCAAGGCCAACCCTAAAGAAGGGACCATAGAACTCTGACACTGAGTACTCTGCATGGATTGCAGAGTGCTCAGTGTCATCACCAAGCCGAATGCATAAACCCAGAGCTGATGAACTCATTAACTGGTTAGGAGATGCCAACTATCTAAGTACATTAGACTTGATCTCTGGGTATTGACATATTGCCCTGATTCAGGGTGGTAAGAAAGGATTATCACTCTCATCTCCAGAGAGCCACTTCCAAGTCAAAGCAATTCAACATCAGGGAAGTGCTTCAGGGCATGCTTTAAGCAGGACTGGCTGTCAAGGTCAGCAAGTGCCTAATAGGGCAAGCTTCTATAGTATACTTTGGCCATTTAGACAGCAGGGAACATGTGCAGCCTCTCCAGATGAAGATACAGACTATCATGGTTTGAGAGCCTCTCAAAACCCACAATCAGGTCAGGGCTTTCCTTGGCCTGGTAAAGTTTTTAAAGGATGCTTTTTCAAGAGGTATGACACCTTTGTGACCCCCCCAACAGAGCTAACGTTTAAGAAGTACTCCACGAAGGTCACATGGACTGAGGAGTGTCATTTGAAACCTTGAAGAAGGCACTGTGCAGTGTGCCTAATGTAAAGGCACCTGTCTTCAGCAAAAATGTTATGGGACCCTAACTGTTTTGAACTCACATCAGGGCTAAATCCAATCACAGACCTATTCTGTGTCTAATGCAGATCATGGGAGAGGGAGCCAAACTGTTGTGATGGCACTTTTTAAGGGAATGAACTTCCCAATGAGCACAGACCTGGATCTGACAATGGCAATCTAGATACCTATTCCAGGTTCTTCCACTTAGATGATGAGTGCTGCCAGGGCAATGAATGTGTTACTGCTCACCTTTCATGGGTGGTGGGGGAGGCGTGTGAGTTAGTTTTACTTTTCTGTGTTCACTCCCAATTTTGTGGACTAATGCTGCTGTTTTTTTTATTTTGAGCACTAGGGCACTAATAACTAGGCCCCAGTTCATGTGCAGTGACCCCTAACCATGCTCAAATTGGCGTACTCCTAACTGACCTATTTAGCTACGCAATAACAGCATAGCATATGGTGTCCCTACATGCACCCATGGAATGGAAAGTTAAATGTCATCTATAGACTGCAGCACTACTGTGTCATCCATTAGTGTAACAAGACAAACATGACTTCCACTTTATCATGGGTGCTGCAGTTTTAAAATTACAGGCCGGCCTGTCAAAATGGTCATTATTGCAGGAGAAAAATTAACTTTTAAACAGTAATAACTCTCCTCTATTTAGGACTTGTAAGCACAAGGTAGGGTGTATGGTATTTAGAAGTAAGAAATTTAAACTAATCATGCCCCTGCTGTGACTAGTACTTACAAGCTATTCTGACTATAGGAAGACTAGCTGACATGCAGAGACACAGGAAGTCATTTTAAATATTAATTGTATTGTCTCAAGCTAGAGATCAGCTAGGAATAACATACAACAATTATTTTGTAAAAATATTTATTGAAAGTTTAACATAATGGTGAAGTTAGTTTTTTTAATACATATCATGTAAAACTGACTTTTTGGAAGCTACGTTTTCCATGCCCAACACTTCTAGAGACTAATTTGAATTAGCCCTCCAGCTGTCACCCAGCTGGTGAATAACCCTGATGAGGTGTATAAACAGCTTCCAAGTAGAGACAATGGCCTTGGAATGGTGAAGTATTTTTCTTTCCCTGGCAGGAAGGCCAGTTGGGGTTTGCCCAGGAATTTTATTTCCTGTAATGTGGCCTCCCATGGCACAAGCAGATGTCAGATGACACCTCAGCAGTCTTCTTCCTTTGTCCTCCCATTCAGGCAGACAGAAAACCCAGTGGGGGAAAGCTGTCCCCAGAACTGGGTTGGTGTGATCACAGATAAGAGGCTTCTCCATATCCTGAAAACACCTCTAGGTAGACACCCAGGCATTGCACAGCTGGAGAAGTTTTTATTCTTGGATATCGTAAGGGAGGGCCACTGTGGGATTGTTTGCAGCAAGGACATAAAGGAACCAATGCAAAACTGGATAATGTTACCTCTGGGACTTTTTACCCTATTGCTTAGGTTGAGTCAGGAGTCATTCCAACCACAAGCTAGTGCCAGGTATACCTGTGGCACTGAAAACATGTTCTTCAGAACACTTTGGATCTATGGAAGAAGGCAAAAACAAGTACTCTACCTGCTATTGTAGGCCTGTGAGAAGACCCCAAGGTCTAGTCCTGCTCCAAATTAGACAAAGGAGTGGACTTCAAGGTTCAGTTGGCTGGCTTCCTGTGTGGCTACAAGTACACAACAAATCTGAATGAGTTGTTTATCCTAAAGTTCCCAGCTTACTTCATTATTTAAATAAAAAAAAATGAATATACAAAGATTAGCTATAAATATACTTTGATTCAGTGCTTGGAATGTCGAGAAGGCACTAATATGGGTGTCTTCCTAAAACTTGGTCATATTAACAATTGCAGTTACTAACTATAATAGTTTTATGACAAATGCTTTCTTTCTTCAGGGTAGAGTACATGTAACTTCAACAGCAGGCTACCCCTGAGATAATGCATAGCTGAACATGAAAAAATATTTTTCTCTTCATATGCATGAACCAGACAACTGATTTTAGGATCTCTAGATTGATATCTTTCAGTTTGGGGGATCAATTCAGTATAATTCACTCACAAGGAAATGCTTCAGTCCACTGCCTGCCATAGGCCTCACTTATAACTCCTGGACTAGTAACAAGTCAGCCAGTGAGTCATGGGGCCTTTCCAGGCACAGTTTATACCCTTTAGTATCACCCCTTACTGGAATAAACTCGTTTCCCAGGGCTACAGCTCTCACAGGAACGTCAAGCACAGTGCCTAAGACCCATATTACTTTGGATCAATACATCAGAGCCACTGGGAAGAAACATGCAGGGTAGAATCGCCCTAAGATTAAGAGACACAATCCTGCTGAGCTTACACAACACTGGTACAGTCTGAGTTTAGTTATTGTGCACCACAGTCTATTAGCCAAGATTCAAGGCTGCTTCAGCAGACTCATAATGCTCTTCTTTTGGGTGTTAGCCGTTAAAGACATCTTCATATCCCAGTCATGCCCCTCATTTGAGAGACAGCGTCCAATGGACTCACTCAAAGGTTGCATAGCCCATCTTGATTTCCTACAAGTCCTCAATGAGATCTGAGCAAGCAGCTCCTAATACCCCAACCTGCCAAATATCTCCTGCCCTTAGCTATCAAATATCCCAAGACATAGGAAAGAAGTTACACAAAGGCAGTTGGGAGAAACATCCAATTGTATGTCATCCACAGTGCTTTTCATCTTGGTAAGAGACAACTTCCTCTATTTTAGGATCCTCTTCATACTCCTTCAACAGAAGAGACATCCTACGGGGACAGGGAAGCTTCACTAGCAGATCTTGAGCTTCCGTTTCCCTGTTGTTCAGCAAAAGGCTATTTACAAAAGCATTTGGGGCAGCTTTCCAGTCTCAAATATTAAAGGCCTAACTGAAGAAACACCTCTCCCCATTATCTGTCATGAAGTCAAAAATCCAGATGCCCGCAACCATGGACAACATGTTTCTTCTGCACCTGCCTGCCACACTGGGCTTCACCACAAAGAGGACTTTCTCTTGCTTCCATGACCCAGGAGTGGACTCCCTGTAAGCAACAGGTACAAATGAGCTACTAATAATCCCCTACATCAACAACTGCTAGCAGAGCACAGTTTACCAGCGTCCAGTGTATTTTTAAGGATTTGCATTGTGGGAATTGTAGTCCCAACTCTCCAAGGATCAACTCAGGACAATCTTGGCTGGTGTTGTGAAGCCTGACATGAGATTCCAGTAAGTGAGGTGATATTAAGGTAGCATCAATTGTGACAGAAATGGTCAAAGACACTTGAGATGTGCTTGTTCTCATGAAACAACAGTAAGGTAGATGTAGGAAGGGTTTTAGCATTTGCAAACCTTATAATTCTGCTAACCAGAGCGTTTGAACACTAAAACACATAATCTAATGTACTAAACCCATTTAGAAATTCAGAAAAGATGTTATGAATTGATAAATTGGTTAAAAAATGGCTTACTGAATCGGAAATGGGAAAGGGCATTTTTAAACGGTGCCTTCCTAGTTTTGATTCAGTATCTCATGTTTAAATGGTTTGCATTCTGAATTTTGGTTGAAAACCATTGAAATGTTACTGACTCCTTGGAGAGCAGAGGTGGTAACTGCTTCCCAAAGTTAAAGGGTCTGCCTTGGCCCCTTTTGCCCTTGGTAATTGGGATAAGCATGGACGTTTGCAGTGTTCTAGGAGACCAATGTCTTCTCTGAAATTTTTCAAAACAGACAAACTTTTTTTAACCAGCCCCAGTCCCTTTACAAAACTTGGGCTACTTTAAAAAGAAGCTTTGAGTTTTGGAAAGCAATCACATGGGTGGTGGCCTTCTGTTCATTGCAGGTCACCATCCCTCTGATTGCGGCCAATCACTTGTGGGCTGCAAATTGTGACATGCCGAATAAGTATTAACAAAGGAGGTCATCCTGTGAGACAGTATTTTGTGAACCAACCTATGTGTACTTAGTCTGATTGGAAAATCAGACTGCATTCATAAAGTTTCAGTGCACAATTTGTAAGTGTCTTTCTGAATGTAATTTCCAACAGCTCACTTTGCTTTAATCACAAACCAAGCAGCTAGAGCCTCTGAAATTAGTTCTGTTGCAGTTCCTACCATGGCAGCATTGGGTTGTGAGATCTTCACTTCTTTGTCCTATTTCACCCGACAACAACCACTCAGCACAAAGCTCAATCTAAGAGAGCTAAAACCATCTAGGGGCAGTTGTCTTTGCTAGTCTGGACCCGTGACTGATTGGAGAAATAACTGTTAGGAATAATTTAGACACCATATGTCGTTTGTTTTGACAGGATTGAACATTTACTTCAGGTTACTTTTACTAGAAACGTTTGTGACCCCGTGGGAAAATAATAATTATGATTGAATCATGACCCAGCCTATAACATCTTCAGCTTAGTGTGCATGGTTGATGAGCTGGGATTTCAACTTGGGGCTCAAGAAGAATGTTTCTCCTGGCTACAGTGATGTGTAAGAGAACTCAGACCTTTGAAAAATCAGTAAACGCTGCTGGCCAATACAATCATAGCTATATATTATAATATTAATAATAATAATAATAATAATAATAATAATAATAATAATAATAATAATAATAATAATACAAATAATACTACTACAACTCCTACTACTTCTACTTCTACTACTAATACAAATAACCCTTTCACGGCACAAAATCATGCAATTTCACTTTTGACTATGAAGGAGATTACATAGGTATATCTGAGGCACGCAAAGTGGTGTATATTGATTGATATATGGTGTAAATAGTCTTAGAGAAAGATTCAAGTACATCTATGTGCACCCACTTTTATCCCCTGGATACTTGTGGACTCCAGCTTCCTAATTCTGCTCATGTCATCACGGTTGAAACCTCAGTGAACCAGCTCATCATCTCCTTCCCCATAACAGCAGTCAATCTCTAAGAGAGTTGATGTTATTGGTGCTTGACTGCGGTCACTAGTAGTGATCTACATTATTCCTACATGTACTACAAAATAGTGACGTGACATTGGTTTCTCCATATAATTCAAAGGAAGAGTTTCACTGAATAGAAGCAACACATAATATTTCTGAAAATACAAAGAGCAGGGACAATATTTTCTAAAGAAAAAATATCATAAATTCAAAAAATTAAAATAGATTAGTGCTGTCTCTGGTATTCACTCAATAAAAATGTGAATACTGTGTCATCATTTCTGGATTATGCTCAGCATGGCCCTCATTATGACTTTGGCAGTCAGCTGACTGCCACGCCGACGGTGGCGGTTGTACCACCGCCAGACTGGCAGTAAGGATCGCCATATAACAACCACAGCAGTGATCTCACTCAAATACAGCCCATGCCCAGCCATAACTGCCAGTGCGGTCCGACCAGGCTGACGGAAGACTTCTCCGGGGGTGGGAGTGGCTACCTTTTGACTCGTAGAGGGAGGTTTTTTGGTGGGGGAGGGACATTGGAAACACTAGGGGTGTCATGGGAGGACTGCGAGCTGAAGGTACTGGGCTGGGGGAGAGGAACCTGACATTAAGGGACAACACAGGGTGGGTCAGGAGGGGGGAACAGGTCAAGGGGGGCAAGAAAACATTTTTAGGTACAGTGGAGTGGGTCGTGGGAGCGGGTTTGGGAGTGGAGGTAGAGGGAGTGGTGGTAGGACACGCAGGTGTGCTGGACTTGGATATAGGTGCATGCAAAGTGTGCTTGTGTGAGATGGATGTCTGTTGGGTGGGTGAGTGTGTTTTGGGAGGAGGGAGGAAGAGAGGGTAGGAGAAGATAGGCATGTAGTGTGTATGTATGTTAGGGCAGTGTCTGCAAGTAAGGTGGGTGTGCTGCATGTGATTATGATGGTGGTAGTAGTGACTGCGCATGTGGTGTATGGGATTTTAGTCTGCTGTTGTGGTGACTGTGGGCAAATCTGAACAGATGGCAGGATCTGGAACTGAGGTTGCAGTGTTTGAAGGTGTGAGTGCTAATGTGAGGGTGAGGGAGGAGGTGGAGACAGTGGAGACAGTGGCTGTTGTTGTGTCTGCTTCTGTGTGTTGGCTGTGTGTATGCTTGTAGTGTGATCTGTGGTGTTTGTGCTTTTCTTTGTGAGCCCTGTCTGTTATTTTGGGTGCATGCTCATCTGGTTGTGTACTTGGGATGTGTGGGGGCAAATGGGTCTGGGACTGAGTACAGGTATTTGGAGGGAGACGGAAAAACTAGGGACGCTGGCTGCCATCAAAGTGGAGGCCAGAGCCTGAAACGATCTCTGTAGGCCAGCCCAGCCAACATGACTGCCCTACAGGGATGGACCTCAGGAGGTCAATAGCCTCCTCACTGAGGGCAGCAGGTCTGACTGGGGAAGGTGCTGAGGTGCCAATGGTGAAAGGAGATGCCCACTCTCCTGGGTGAGAAGGCACAAGCAACTAGGTGGGGAGCTACAGGGAAGGTAGTGCTGGTATAGGGCGTGGAGGAAGGTGATGTTGCTGCGGTGGTCCCAGAGGGGTCCACCACCACCAAGGACCTCCCATCAGAGGAGGAATCAGAGTCAGATGTAACAGCTCCTGTCTTCTCCGTGGTACTCCCCTCGCCCTTCGCCAGATGATGCCAATGCACAGGAGGACAGAAGACGAAAAGGGTGAGGGAGAAAGAAAGGGAGCATGGGGTAAATTACAGCAATAACAGCACATATGACATACACATCATAATAAGTCACTGGTAATTTACACAATGCATTGACTGCCAATGAGACTGCATCATTGCCTGGCAACAACAGCTGAACATAAAATCTGAAGAAACTACCATTCTCCATAAGAAACTCTTTACTTTGAAATCTGCATACCTATTAAGACTCGCTAATCCATGTCTGCCTGTTGACAAAGATACAGCTACACTTACTCTGTTACATTGTCTGAACAACTTGCAATTGCCAAGACATACCACTTATATAGTGGACATCAGAGTATCACTCATGCACTGGAGAGTCAGGAAGTAGACCCTTTCTTATGTGGGAATCTCAACAAGTTACTAATACCTATTGTACATACCACTCACCATTGCTATGCAGAACTGTACAACATTACCAAAGGTGGCTTACTTAGACATACACTGACAGTTACCTTGCTATCCAAAGACTATGCCAGTTTTTAGGAAAAAAGAGCACTCTGAGTACTCACCCCTTGTGGCTGCTATGCTGCCCTCAAGCAACCATCCAGCTCTGTGTTGGCCACCCCCAGTATGCAGGCCATTAGGAGGTGAGGTCGAACAGGCACCCCTTCCTCGTTGGGAGGACATCCCAAGCTGAGCCTCCATGGTCTTCCAGGCCCAGCATCTCAGGTCCTCCCACTGCTTTTTGCAGTGGGTGCTCTGCCAGCTATGGACCCCAGGGTCCGCACATCCTTGACAATGGCGCACTATAACCCTTTTTTCTGATGGGTGCTGACCTGCATAGGAAACACAGACAGAAGGACACCATTAACTACACACTTCAGTCAGTTACAGTAATGGACTACATAATGTATCAATCTCGCAATCATTATACACATCACTTGTACCTCTGTATACACTTTGCATGCATCAGACAATACTCCCTAAAGGACACAATGCATGCACACACATTCATCAGCATACATCCATGTTGCATCTAATACACCAAATGGTGCTCCTCTGTTGATCTGGAGCCCCACACAACTGCCACACAGTTATCAATGTTATCCAGTAAGGAGTTGCACAGCGGTTCTGACCATGCTCCACCATAGCAACTAACACTGGAGGAATGAGGTCACTTCCTTCTGTCCTCTGCATGCAGGACAGGTGGATGCTATTTTCTGAAGATTGGTATCATTGTAGTCAATTATATGTGCGTCATAGATACTTATAGTACACACCAAGGCAATTCCTACATGTGAACATTGTACATTTGGTGGCAGATTTCTGCCTTACAATATTAGTGCTTATACCAGTGCACTGCTTGAAAAAAAGAGTAGTTGAAGAACATTGAAAATGTCATGAGACAAATTACTCTTACTACTTAGACTGCAACTGTGAAGCAGTTTTACCATATAATAATATTGGATGGTATTAGAAGTCCGTTTGCATGTTGAGGCAACCAGAGCAGATTTCAAACATTGCTTGTCTGAGATATATTAGAAAGCTCTATTTTCTGTAATATTGTGTGTTCAAATCCTTTATGCTTTCTCACAGTTTTGATGTTTGGGTTGTTTAGATACCAACCACTGTGGAAGAGGAGGCATGCACCCGTGTACAGACCCTTAGTTGACTTGTCTACAGTGGAGGAACACCACATAATTCTCACCTATTGTCCGAACTGTGTGCACAATTGGAGCCAGAATTCATTCCTGCTATTCGTAGTCCTACTACAATACCTCCTACAGTACAGGTGCTGTCAGGGCTCCACTTCATGGCCAGTGGATCATTTCAGGTGACAATGGGCTTGGATGCAGGTATGTCTCAGCTAATGTTTACTATAGTGCTGAAAAATGTTATGAATGCCTTGCTGAGACACATGAATAGCTATATCAGATTCCCCCAAAGTGATGATTTGTCTACTGTTTAGGCTGCTTTATATACAGTGGCACATATTCCACATGTGATTGGGGCCAAAGATGGGACCCATATTGCTTTGGCTCCTCCCAGAATTAATGAGCAGGTGTATTGAAGTAGGAAGAATTACCATTCCATAAATGTATAGATGGTGTGCCTTGCTGATAAGTATATTTGCCAAGTTTCCAGGATCTGTACATGATGCCTACGTAATGAGGAACAGCAGTGTCCCACAGATGATGGCACAACAACAGAGAGAGAGATAGTCTGGCTCATTGGTGAGTATGATGTTTTTATTCAATGTATCTCACAGTATATTATCTTAAAGTTGTCTCTGTAGTATTGTACACATGTATTGTGAGATGTTCACTTTTTCCAGGTGACTCTGGCTATCCAAATCTATCCTGGCGGTTGACATCAGTGTGGAATCCGAGGACAGAGGCTGAGAATCGCTTTAATGAGGCGCATGGACAGACCTGAAGAGTGATAGAAAGAACATTTGGCCTTCTGAAAGCCAGGTAGGTGCCTACATATTTCTGGTGGATCCCTACTCTACTCTCCTGAAAAGATCTGCCAGATAGTCGTGGGCTGCTGCATGCTTCACAATTTGTTCCTCAGGAGGCATGTGCCATTACTGCAGGAGGAGGGGAGAGACAATGCGCCTGTGCCAGCAGAGGAAACTCAGGATAGTGATGAAGATGGGGAGGAGGAGGATGTGGACACCAGGACACATCTAATACATCAGTACTTCCAATGACAGTCAGGTAAGTCTATAGTTGTGTTCATACCACTATTTCAATGATGAGCTGTGTGGCAGCTATAATGTACAAATCTCTAATGTGTGCATTTTGAAACCTAAAACTGTTCCATCAGTGATTAGTGTTGCCACAGTTATGATATATGGAGAAAAGCTCATTTTGCCTCTGCTATGTATCAGCTGTTTGATAGTTTCAAATACATGCCCACATCAAACGGTATCCTCATTTTGCACAGGACTTGGCATTTGTTGCTGGGATTGTAATGTGAGTTGCAATGTGATCACACAACTGCTCTGTAATTTCACTGTCCCTGACTGCTTGGCCTGGACTAGGTGTTATAGAAGAGGGATTGGCATACTGACAACATGGCATAGCTAAAACTGTAGTATATTGTCTATGGCCCTTACCAAAGTTGTGTCTTGTTTCAACTAGTTCTTGGAGTTAATTGTAATGCAATATATTAAGTTGATGTGACCAGATGAATGTAGGCTGGTCTGTCATAGAGGCTCATGTTGCTTTACTTCCCCTTACTTCTAATTGGAATGTCACTAAACGTTTAGCTTTTTTCAGATGTTGGTGTGGTTACTTCTGTGTACTCATGGAATGCCTACAGACTGCTTTCACACAGTTTGGTGGATGGTGAGAAAGCACTTGCACTGGTAATATGTACCCCAAGATGACTGTACATTGGATGGATTCACAATTTACATTACATTTGCACAGGAAAATAAAGGTCAAGACATTGCACATTGATGAAATAGAAACACAAATCCTTCAGTTGTGTTTAAGTGTGTTTATTTAAAGTACAAAAAGGAAGGGATAGTGCAATAGAGTGGGGTGATGGTGCACAAAATCTTCAGTGTAGTGGCCCAGTTAGATTGCAGCACAGGTCCAGTATCCATGAGGCCATAAGAAATAGGAGCAATGGCAGTCCAAAGTAAAAAAGGTGTCTCAGTGGCACACAATGTAGAGATGTAGGAGAGGTTCCCTTCCTGGCAGTGGTTTTGGTCTTGGCTTCAGTCTCTGTAGGATGTCTGGCTCGCATTGAATGTTTGTGGGGTGATTCCTCTGCTACAGAGCGAGGGGTGCTGGTGGGCTGTGAGTCCTGTGGCAGGGCCTCCCCTAAACAAGCTGCAGAAAATATACAGGGCTGCTCAGTACTCTGGCTAGTAGAAGGGGCCCGCAGGTATGTACAGGACTCACGCATGATGGTGGTGATTTCCCTAAGCAACCCTGCAATGGAGGCCATTTTGGCATTGTGGGCCTGCAACTGCTGCATGACCTCCTGAAGGTGTTCCCTCTGCAGCCTCTGGTTCTCCTGCAAGATGGTGAGTACCTGGCCCGTCCTGTCCTAGGATTTCTCGTATGCTCCCAGGACTTGTGACAGTGTCTCCTGGCCAGTCAGTTCCCTTGGTTGCCCCACCCCTTGGTGCATATATGCCCTCCCACTGGCCCTGGCTCCCTATGCCTGTGTCCCCTTAAATGTGTGCCCACTCCCACTTATACCAGGACGTTCTTTGTCTTGGCTAGGAGATATTGTCTCCAGTCCCTCAAAAAGTAGGCACACTGATGTGTCCTAGGGACAGAGGGTTGCGAATGTTGGGTGGCTCCTGTTGTAGTGGAGTCTCGTGTGGGGTTCTTTGGGGGGGTTGCATGATGCTTGTGGTGTCTGACTGACCGGAGGTGCCTGATGGCCCTGGGAGATCTTCCACATCCAGACATCCAAAGTAGCTATCATCACTGGGGCATTCTTCTGGTGGAGGACTGGGTGGACGTGGCACATGCTGCTGACTGACATTAGCTGGGGTACCTGTGGACATGTATGATAATTGTTCATATCATCGTCAGATATTAATATAGAAAAAGCAGGGAATTAGCGCAGGGTGCTTGCTCCCCAGGTATGGCATTGGCAGTTGAAGATAATTTTTTACTGTATTGCCAAAAGCATTTTCATATGAATATTTTAATGAATTAAGTCATGTCATCGATATATATTTACCATATCCTGGTTTGCCATTGCCACCTCAGGTTTTCCAGATGTACATATGGTCACCATTGATAGGTTTCCCTATGGTATGGGTGTTATGATTTCAACATTTGTTTTGTGTACGGTGACGCATTGTGGATTGGTATTGCTTTGCACTGAACAACTGTGACTCTATCCTAACAATTTCATCTACCATGACCTGCAACTTATCATCAGTGAAATTGGGGTGCTTTGGTGGAGACATGCTGAATGTGTAGTGGTTGTAGTGTGTGTGTTGTGCAGCGAGTGGGGTGTTTGTTGGGAGTGCAGGGTGTGTAGATATGTGGCATGCTATGAAATAGTGATTGAGTTCAGTGGTGTGTGTTTGGTGTAGAGGTATGATGTGTGGTGAGTGATGAGTGAAGGGTGTAGACTGTGCTGTGGTATGTGTGTGTAGTTTTAGAGATATGTAGGCTGCCAACGTGTAGTAGCATTTGTGAATTTGCAAGGAATTGTGGGTTGTGTGGGGGGTGTTTAATAGTGCTGTTGGTGGGTGCGTGCAGTGTGTGTATGTGTATCAGGTGTGGCTTTTTCAATTTGGTCGATGTTGGCTTCTTTTGTTGTAAACTGGTAGAATCGACCATGGCGGTCCGCACCGCCAATGGATTACCAACATTGATAAACTGCTGTGATTTGTAACTTGGAGGGCGGTTTGTTGTTGGCGTGGTGGTAAGGGTGGTGGGACCGCCTCTCTCCTGCCGTCGTTAGATCTGGCAGTGTAGACTTTGTGGCTACTTTTTGGCGGTTTTGTGTTTGTAACTCATAAAATGGTGGGTGGATTACCTCTGCGGTGGTCTTCTGGTGGCCGTCACCACGGCGGTCTTTGGAAAAGACCACCAAACTCATAATGAGGGCCTGTATCTTGAATTAATATGTAAAATATCTGTGTTTTATCTGTTAAATCGGCATAGCAGTGTTGTAAATGAGAAACACAAGCTGAAGTGTTAGGTGTCTTCCATGTCTTAGTTCTATTCTGTAACTATATTTTACAGAGTATTCTTCCTTTAAAAATATGCAGTTGGTTGATAATGACAGTTGAAACAGGTCAAACTGGAGCTTAGTAGTAGTGAGTCTAGAACAGCTCTGCCTCAGTCTGATTGATATATTTAATTCCTTAACAGCTAGGCCTCCCAGCCTGCTGAGACATTTTTTGATGAATCAGGGTAGTTTGTGATTAGGCCTTCATAACATTCTGTACACGTGAAATATCAAAGACAAATTTGCATCCTTTTTTCCCACATCCTGGGAATTCTAAAAGTGCCCAGGGGTTTTAAGTTCCTTTGGAGAAGACTAAGAATTTAGCCACAATATAGCTACATTTTTTAATTTTTGGGGAAAAGTAGGAAGGAAATGCTGTGGATAAAAGTGGCTACTTCTTTTTTCCTAAATATTGCACAAATTAACAATTTGCTGTGCTAATGTCACAATCTTCCTATCCTTCAGGAACATGCAGAGCTGAGTCGAAAACACACATTTTTAACCACAGTTTTGGCATTTTTCAAAGAGATAGGCCATTTTTCTTTTTTTTTTTTTATGCTTTCAACCCATTTCTAGTTTCTGGTGGAAAACACTGTCAAACTCATAAGTGATCCAGGAAAGCTATAGATTGCTAAACATTAGATAAAATTCCAAATTTAGCAAACAGTCACATGTGTAGATCCCTCAAGATTTTCCCAAAGAAACTGAAGGCCTGATTTTGATATTGGCAGATGGGTTACTCTGTCATAACAGTGACAAATATTCCATCCACAGAAATCTAAATCCCAATATTGCCTATGGGATTTAGATTTTGGCTGACGGGATATACATCACCATTGTGACAGAGTAACCCATCCGCCAATATCTAAATCAGTCCCTATCTGTTGAAATAGAGAAATATTGAAAATCAATAGGAAAAAACTGCCTTTTGTGACGTTTTCAGCTGCAGCTTTGTGCAAAGATGGCTGATTTACAAAAGCAATATAGCATTACATCTACTGGACACTTCTGGTTGTGGTGAAAAGTACAGTTTGTAGGTTCTCGAACAACCAGAGGTAACCAGAAACAACAACTGAGCTGCACTGTACAATGTGTTTTCATTTTGTATTGAGCCAATCCATATGGTGAAATGTGTTGAGTGAAAATGGGTATCAAGAAAATCTATTTATTTCTGAAATGGCCACAAGATATGGAATTTTGGAGCAATGGTTATTTGTACGGCTTTGACTTTGTTGGTACCCGTGATTGCATAAGATTTGGAACATATTTTTCAAAAGTCTTTTTTCTTACACAATAGCTTATATTTGAAAGGCACAAATGCAGCATAATCCAATGTTCTACCATTCTATGTTCCCCACATTTCTTCAATTGACTTGTCTGGGTAGGCCTAGTGCCTGCAACTGGAAATAGGTCAAAATGCAAAGCAGATGCCTCACATTTTTTCACTGCAAATCATGCCTAGCAAACCTGAAAATTCTTTAAAGCTAGACACAGAGGGAAAACCAGGATGGAGTGTCTTACATAGCTCCCACCATACTTTTTTTTACCCAGAATCATTTGCACACCTCAAACTTTGACTAAAACAACACATTTCCCCCATATTTCTGTGATGGAAAGTTCTGGAATCTGAACACCACAAACTTCTTTTCACCTAGCATTTCCCCAAGGCCAAGTCTCTCGATACAAATGGTACCTCACTTGTGAGGTTAGACCTAGTGCCGGTGACTAGGAAATGGGCTAAAACACAACATGGGCCCATCACACATACCACTGAAAAATTACCCTTTTTTGTAGCTCTGGATTTTGGACACTTGCTCAGTCGACACCTAGGGAAGCCTAGCGAACCTGTACATTTTTAAAAAATTGACACCTAGGGAAATCCAGGGTGGTGTGACCAGCATGGCTCCCATCAGATTCCCTTTACCTGGAATCCCATGCAACCTCAAACTTTGACAAAAAATTATAATTTCCTCAGATTTCTTTTATGGAAATTTGTGGAATATGTGGGGAGCCATACACTTCCTTCACCTAGCATTCCCCCAAGTCTCCTGAGAAATGGGTACCTCACTTGTGTGGATAGGCCCAGTAGTGGCAAAAGGAAACAGCCCAAAATCAACATTGACACATCACATTTTACCACAGAAATGTGACTGTTTTTTTTTTAGCAATGTTTTCAGCTGTGGATTTTGGGGCCTAACTCAGCCTGCACCTGGAGAAACCTAACAAGCCTAAACAATTTTGGAAAATAGACAACCAGCAGAGTCCGGGACATGCAACTTGCACAGCTCCCGCAAGTAATTTTACCCAGAAGCTTTTGAAAACCTCAAACATTGATTAAACACACACATTTCTGCAACAAAAACAGCTGTAGTCTTCTGGGAGCCACTCCATTCCCCTATAAAAATGCTAACTCACTTGTGTGATAGGCTTAGTCTCCACGACAGGTAATGGCCTAAAATGCAACATAAACCCATCACATTTTTGGAACGAAAGCACACCCTTTTTTTCAATGTGGGTATCTGTGTTTTGGGTCCTATGCCAGCCGGTACTCAGGGAAACCTAGCAGCCTGGCGGAGGGGGGATAGGGTCTGACACAGAAGCAATTCTGCATCTCCCCTACCCTTTGATTCTAAAGGGGGAAACTTCCAGTTCAAGCACTACAGACTCCTTTGTTGCCCTTCCCAGTGTTGGCCAATTGCTGAAAGATACACTGCAGTAGGGATGCAGGTGGCAGCCATTGGCTGATACCCAAACATAAGGGATTAATGGGCCCCTGTTTTCCAGGGGGTAGCTGCTATTTAACCATCCAATGGCCATGTACTATTTTGCCAGTGACCATTCAACCAGTAAAGAAGTTTCACTAGTTATACGGCCACCGACTAGATAGCAGAGATCATGTACTATTTGGCCTGCTGGCTAGATTGCAGTGATCATGTACTTTTGGCCAGCAGCCAGGCAAACAACAAAGATACTTCACTATTTATCCACTTGCTGATTAAAATAGTAGAGATCATGGACTATTTCACCACTGACCATTGAAACAGCTAAGAAACTTTACAATTTATCTGGCTTCCAAATACATAACAGAGATAATATACTATTTGCCCACAGCCTTGCAAATAGCAGATAAATGTCACCATTTAGCGGTTTGCTGCCTAAATAGCAGCAATTATGTGCAATTAGGACAATGGCTGTACAAATAGCAAAGAAAATTCACTATTTACCCATCCATGAACTAAATGGCAGAATCATGTACTATTTGTCCAGTGGCTGTGTCAATAGCAAAGAAAATTCACTATTTTTCCAGCCACCTATGAAGTAGAAGATATCATATACTATTTGACTGGCAGCTGTGGAAAGAGTAAAAAAGCTTCACTATCCACTCAGTTACTTATAAATTAGCAGATATTATATACCATTTAGTGAAGAAACCCCACAAATTCTGGTGTTGCTGAATAAATAGACATTCTGAACTAGCAAGCCTGTTTTAAGATAACAACTGAATTTTCACTGTACATTAGGTACACTTGGTGAAAAGTGAGGTTCTGGATGTGAAGTAGGAGTGACGGATGAGTTGTAGGTATGAGAAGTAGGTGTGTTGGATGAGATGCAGGGATGATGGATGACAAATAGGATGGTGGATGAGAAGTATAGATTATAGATGAGTAGTAGGGATGAGAAGTAGACATTATTGATATGAAATAGGGATGAGAAGTAGGTGTGAAGAATGAGAAGTAAGGATAATGGTTGAGAAGCAGGAATGAGGAGTGCAGAATAAGGATGTCTTCAAATTGATGCTGTATGTTTGAGTTTCTGCTCTTCCTATGTTGTCCTCGGCCTGCCTCTGCTCCCACCAGCCTCTGGTCACCCTTGTACACCTTTGTGATATCTCTATCTCTCTATGACAATCTTTTGTTTTTTTTACCTACACTATTCTACAGTCTGTGGGCTATTAGTTTGTTCAATCTAATTCTTCTGTAGTTTTTGATTCCTTCTGGCTCCTTACCATGACAGTCTGTCCCAGACTATGATGCCTTTTCCCGCAAGCAGAGATCCCCTCTGATGCCCTTCAGTTTCATGATTATCCAAGACTGTACTTGCTCCCCTACCTCATAGATGGAATCACAATATTTGAGGTGACGGTAGGTGGGTGGTATGACTATCACTGCAAGCAATCTCTGAATATCACTTAATAGCCAAAAATGAAGATCCAGCCTTTCATTTTTCCTAGATTGTTTAATTGATCTTGATATTATCACTGGTTACATAAAACATTTGGTAGCAGCTATTAAACAGGCCTTTAGGTAAATAGTGAATTTTCTCCAATATTTAGTTGGCCACTGGCAAAATAGTAGAAATTATTGACTAGTTGGCCTGTTGCCTTGATAATAGCAGACAACATTGCTGTTTACTCGGCTGCTGGGCAAATAGTAGAGATTCTGCACTGTTTAGCTAACAGCCATGCAAATAACATGGAAACATCACTAATTACCTCGCAACTGACTAATTAGCAGATGTAATGTAATATTTTGCTGTAGTCAAGCAAACAACAAGGAAATGTCACTTATTCCCTTCCAGCTTGCTGAACAGCAGACATTTTGGGTTTGGCCAGCAGTCATGCAAATTGCAAATAAATGTATTTTCCAGGCTGCTGGTTAAATGGCAGATATTATATGCTATTTCACTGATAGCCTGGCAAATAGTTAAAAGTACTCAACATTTTCCAGTGTCTGGCTGAATGGCAGAAGTGATGTACTGTTTGGCAGGTGGCTTTGAAAATAGATATGAAACTTAATTATTCACTTAGTGGCTTGCTGAATAGTGCACTAGCAGAGGAACTTCACTATTTATCTGTCTGGTACCTATACAGTTTAAATCCTTTGTTATTAAACCTTACGCAGGTTTCAACAGGTTCTTATCAGGTAGAAATGCACAGAGATTGAATACAATTGCATCCATCTCCTCATGAAAGTTAGGATCCTGATGTGTTATTATTTCATTCTTAAAATGTGGTTATGAATTGAACACACGGCCTGGTTCACAAAGGTAAACATAAGCTTTGTGTAATTTTACAATTGCTCGATATTCACAAAAGTATTCTATTAGTAGCATCTTTATGACTGCATAGTCTTTCCGCACATAGGACAGTCCTATCTTTTTATGTGTGGAGACTCAGCAGTTACAAAGATTGAACTGTTCTATTTAGTGCAATAGTAAAGATACTACTAGTGAAATGCATTTGTGAATAGAAAACAAGTAAAAACTTGTAAGTTTAATTTTGTGAATCAGGCCCATACTTTTTGTAAATGGAATAGTATTTTACAGACTAACCTATGAAGTATTGTGTTGGTGCACAGGATACCTATTCACAGACAGTTCCACTATGACCTGTCGTATTAATCTTCAGTAGGCAGGTGCCAATGTGTGACCTTCTGTGATTGACTGTAATCACAGGAATGATGGCCTGGAAGCAACAACACGTCACCATTGCTATGACTGCATATCAAAAATGGAAAACCCTTTTTTTAAATCAGCCCAAAAGGAAAGGAGCCAGTGCTGCTTTAAAAAATATCTACTTTGGAAAACGTCAAATGTAAAGGGCTCCTAAGGGCCCCCTTTCCCTTTACAAATTAGTTACGTTTCCGACTTAGGGGTCATTTTTCATGAATGGTTTGTGACAGCAGTTGCACTCCTAAACCAGCAAATAATTCCTTTCTGAATTGGAAAGGGGTAGCCCTGTTCATGATCCTTCCTATTTGCAATTCAGAAATGATGATGAATGTACAAATTGAAATAATTTTCCAACTTTTAAAAGTGGGTTTGGGCATAATGATAAGAACTTTTGTGCTCTCAAAGCTGTAATTTTGTGCCATGAGGCCCCTAGTGCTAAAAGTGGCTTAGATACTACCAGTAACCCTTAGGTGGGCCTGAGGTGGCATTTTTATTATGCTGTAGTAATCAGAACCATTTTGCTAACTGCAAATTACTCTTGTGATGCACAATTACTGAAAATGACACAATTACAGCACAAAGAAAATAGTTGCACATTTTGGGGCATGCTCATCTCATAATTCTGCCTAATTCTGCTGTAATTCCATTTAATTTCAATACAGCAAACTATGCAAGTTACACCCTCCCCTACCTGCAGGTCTAAAGGTCCAAAAAGGTTGAATGTTTCTAAGGTATTTTGACAGACATGACACAGAATGGCACTCCATTGCACCATGGGCCACGGCACAGCGACTTGGGAAATCCTTTCTGGAGATGTTTTGTGCTCTACACTTGCTCCTTTATTTTCAGATGCAGTGGTGACTAATGAAAAAATTTTGAACATTTGCAAGATTAGATGAAGCTGTTTATACTTCAACATATATGTACTTGCTCTTACTCACAAAGCCATGAGAACATACCAGGTGCAGATATAGGATTACTTAAATGCTCCATGTTATCAGAACACCTTTTTTTCTTCAGCAGTTCAGAGCAATCTTGAAATATTTTTTCTGGTTCAGTTCAGTTAAACAAATCATACTGAAACACCTGGAAATAATATTTTGCAAAAGCAAAGGCCAGAATTCAGAATATTCTTTCAGATGACCTTATCAAAGTAGAAGCAATTGCATAGGGCCATTTATGAAGTCACTAACACAGTATAATTGAAAGGCTTCATTACACTTTAAAGATGGCCGGAAGAAAAACTATGGATCTCATTCAGAGTTTGAGGGATGGAGTTAACTCTGTCAAGATGGTGGAGGACAATACCTCCACCATTCTGAAGGACTTTCACTGCCAAATTTAGGCACACCAGCAGTGTGGGCAACTTTCTACATTGACAGGATCTGCTCTCATAGTGGTTTCTGCCTATGCATGTCTGCCAGCAAAGTTTGTAAGCTTTTTATTTTGCAAAACAAACTCCCAAAACAAAAGTTTGTTTTTGCGAAAGAAAACAAATGAATGGCCCCCATACTAAGCTAAGAGCTTTCTCTCAGGGTGTTGGGGTCATTATTTTTTCCTGTCCCTTACAGCCAAGTTCAACCCTTCATAGGGTGGACAGTATCTGTACTCTGAAAACGCCTACTCTGTAACACCACTAGAGGGAGCATTGTTTCGAGGAGCAAGAAACACAGGAATGTGACTAGAACTAGTGTTACTGAAGGTTATTGAAATATGGGCATAGGAATGAGTATTCACAATAAACCAGAGAAAGATGTAGTCATCAAACATCAAAGAGAAGAAAAAAAGAAACTCACTGAGAGACTGTATTCATTGACATTATTACAAATATTTTAAGATAAAAGACAGTGAAATTATGTTACCTCTATTTTTGTGATCTACGGATTGGTCTTTTCATAGTTAATTTTTTTCTGGTCCATTGGTGACTCTGATACTTTTTATTCCCTGGCTCTCACTAGCCTGGTCCTGATATTCCAGTTCCTTGTCCTAATGCTCCACTTGGTATTTCTTGTCCTGGTATCCTTGGTTATGACCCTTCTGGTGCCCCTAGCCTTGTTCCTGGTCTTGCAAATTTAAACACTTTTAGCCCTCCTAATCCTCTCCAATCTGGTCATTGGTTTTAACGGCCTTAGTCAATACTTATCCTGCCCTGACTGGTTCTTCTGGTCCTCCTCCAATATGGCTATCATACTCCTGACCCTGGTCTTTATGCTTACCCACTTAGGGCCTGATTTAGAACTCTGTGGATGGGTTACTCCGTCACAACAGTGACAGATATCCTGTCCGCCAAAATCTAAATCCCATTATATTTGATGGGATTTAGATTTCGTCAGATGGGACATCCATCACCGTTGTGATGGATTAACCTGACCACTGAGTTCTAAATCAGGCCCCAAGTCTTGATACTCCTTGTTCAGATCATCCTATTCTCATCCACCAGGCTTCGTCATCCTAGGATCTCTCATTCTGGACCTCCTAGTCTTGCTCCTCATTGTCCTCTTCCTCCTTGTACTGGTAGGCCGGGTCCTGATACTCCTGAGCTTCTGTAACTTGATCTTTGTTTTCCCCTTTTCCCCTTTCTCATTGATCCTTCTTGCCCTGGTTATCCTAGTTCTTGTCCTTCTGGCTGTGGTAGATGGCAATCTCTTTCTGATTCTCCATGTCCTGTACTACAGGGCTTCCTTACTCTCAGTTTGGTTTGCCTAGCACTAGTCTTCCCATTCCTGGTCCTCACAGTCTGTGTTCTCATTCTGGTATTGTGCCCACTAGACTTGAGCCTTTTGTTTCTGGTTCTCCTTGTTTGGATCTTTGTATGGCTTATCCTCTAGGTCCTGGACCTCCTGGCCATTCTGATCCTCTTGGCCCCCTTCCCCTAGCTCTTCCTCGTCCTTCCTGATGCTCTTAACCCTTGTCCTCTTGAACTAGTCATTCTGATTCTTCTCACCCTGCTCATCTGATTCCTAGTACATTTGTTTCTAGTCCTGCTGGTCTTCTCGTTACACTTGTCCTATTGTGTCATCTTAGGCCTTTCCCTCTTAGCCCTTGTTGTACTGATTTGGGTCATCCTTGTTCTCCTGGCCCTATGCGTTATCCTCATGGTCCTTCAGGCACTGCATCCAATGGTCTGGGCCCTTTTGGTATGGGTTGGCTTTGCTTGGGTCCTTCTGAGCCTCATCATTTTGATTTGATTCTGGTCCTCTTGGACATCTGAGTACAGTCCCCATAGTTCTACTGGCTCTGGCTGCTCTGGTACTTCTTATCTTTCTCTCCCTGGTTCTGCTACCCACAGACCCTGGTGTTTCTGCTCCACTTGGTACTCTGGGCCCAGGTCCTATGGACATGCCTCCCCCTTGGCATTCCTAGGACTGTTCCTTGTCCTCTTGGTGCTAATCCTTCCAAACATCCATGCTCTGTTCCTCTAGGGATTCTTGGTACTGACCCCTCGTCTTCTTTGCTTTTTTTGGCCCCCTGGTCCTATTTGCTTAGATGTGGTCTTCCTGGATATGGTCCTGATCTTCCTGGCCTGGTCTTCCTGCCCTTTGTCCTCATGTTCCTACACAACGTCATCATGGTCCTCTTTTATCTGGTCCTTCAGACCCTAGCCATCCTGTTTCTCATCTTTCTGACCATCCTGTTCCTAGCCCTGGGTCCCATACCTCCAGACTGTAGTCATCCTGGTCTTAGTGCCTCTAGTCTTGAATTTTCTTTTCCTCCACACCCTGGTCCATCTGGTGCATGTACTCAAGGTCCTTATCCTCTTTGCCCTGATATTCCTGATCCCACAAGTCCTTTGCTTCCTGGTCCTCTAAAAACATTTCCTGCTGACTCAGGCTGCCTTTGGCCCTGGTCTCAGGTACCCAATACTCCTGGCTAAGGTCATGCTAATCTTGTTTCTCATAGTCCTTGTCCTTCTCGATAGTCTATGCCTTTTTTCCTTGATCTTCTTTGTCATGTTCCTTATATTTGGGTCCTAGGCCTGGTTCTCCTGGACACAACTGACCAGCCATGCTAGTCTTGGTCTCATGGTCATCCTGGTCCTTCTCGCCCTATTGTCCTTATTATCATAAACTTTGCTTATTTGTCCATCAAGACCCTTCTTGGTTCCATTAGTCTTGGCCCGTCTGGCCCTGTTACTTTCTGGTCCTATTGGTCATGGTCAAGTTGTCCTGGTTCTCCTCACTGTCAACCTCCTAATAAAGGTACAGCAGGTCCTGGTCAATCATGTTCCTCGTGTTCTGGCACTCTTAGTCTTTGTCCTTCTGGTTTGGGTTGTCCTGGTTCTCCTGACTCTGTGACTTGCCTATTTAGTCTTATTGGTAACAAAGCCATTGACCCATGCCTTTTGGGTCTAGGTTCTCCTTGATTGGGTCCCCCTGCTTCCAGTCCTCCTTGTTATGATCTTTTTATTTTACTTATTCATTTTGCTCTGGTCTTCTGGGTTCCCTTCAATCTGGTCCTGAGCCTCATCCTCCTGCTCCTTGCCTTCATGGATCTGCAATAGCTTGTCCTGTCATAGATCATTCTAACCTTTCCTAGTTCTGATGTTCCTTGACTTCTGGCTCATGCTTGCTTAAGACCTTCCTGGTGCTGGCTTGATTGATTGTCGTTCCCATGTACTCCTACCCCTAATTCTTTGGATCTTGGGGCCACTGTTTCACAGGCTCCCAACTCTGGGCCTTTTCATCCTCCTAACCCAAATTCTCGTCCATCACTCCTTATACCCCTGCTCCCCTTGTTTATGTAGACCCCTGGTTTGCCAGTTCCTAATTCTTCTGATGCTGGTCCCCCTGGCCCAGGTAGTCTTGGACTTTATTCTGGTACTCCTTTGTCTGGTCTTCATTTATTAAGTCTTTTGGTGCTGATCCCACTGACCTTGGTTTCTCTAGTCCTGGTAGCCCCACGGTCCTTCTGTCCCATCCTATTCCTACTGATCCTCTTGGTCTCCTGGTTTTACTGTTCAATCTTGTTGTTATCTATCTGACCATGATCCACTCTATCCTGGTCCTCCTGGTAATGATCCTCTTGGGTCTGGGCTTCCTTATCCCACTAGCACTGGTCCTCGAGCTCCCATACTGCATATCACCCTGGTTCACTTAGTTCTTGCCATTCTGGTTTAGGACCTCTGTGAGTTTGATTCTTACAGACATTCCAGACTTCCTTCTCCTTTATATCCATCCTGGACATTTTGATTTAGGGTTCTCGGGCCGTGCTAGCCCTAGACTTTTCCTGTTGCGGTCTTCTCAATCCAGCTCCTTTTGCTTCTGGGTCTTGATTCTCTTAAATCTGATCTCTATTGTTTTAGCCCTTCTGTGTCTGATACCTCTTTCCATTGGTCTTCTGGTGCTGGTCCTCTTTGGTCTGTCTATCTGGGTCTGTTACTCCTGTCCCTGGTCATCCTGACCCCTCTGCTCCTGGTTGGTGCACTCAGGCCATCTTAGCCCTCCTTGCTGTTTTGGTCCAGGGCCTTCTGTGCCTCCTACCCCTGGTCCTTCTTTTCTTTTAGGCCCTTTGTCACTGGGTCCAGTTCCACCCGTTTCACATTCTCTTGTCCCTCCTGATCCTTCTCACCCTGGTCCTTCTACATCTAGTCATGTTTTAACTTGTCATCTTTCTCCTCATCTGTTTGTTCCTGTTCCTAGTCCTTTCTGGCACTGGTAATCCTTGTCCTCATGGACAAGCCCCACTGGGCTTGGTTCTTCTTGTCCAGGTCCTCATGGCTCTGGTCATTCCAGCCCTCTTGGTGGTCCACCTTCTGGCAAGTATTCTCCAACTAGTTGTCATCCTCCGCTTACAGGTCATAGTGGTTCATTCCCCAGAACCCTTCACAAAGTCTTTAATTGGATCCAGCCTCCAAGCTAGCCACTCAGTTTTTTTGTCTTCTAGATTTCTTTGACTAAGACAAAGCTGTCAAGGACATAAATGAGGACTTAGCAGAGACATCAATTTACTCTTTTCAAACACTATTTAGCATGTTAAAAATAACAATTAGCAATCCAAAAAAACATTGTGTTGGGGCTAAAATGTCAGTGTGGCTGAACGGCTCCACTCATGACATGGGATGAATAAGCATTTATACCTGAAACCCACTCTGCTGGTTGCTTACAATGAAAACCCAGATGCACTACTTACCTGTTTCCTCCTTTCAGTTCCCCATTGTGCAGAATTTCCATTATTGTGCATTACTCAATTTACCACCTTCAAGTGTCCCAAACACTAATTGTCTCCTGTAAGTATCCCTCCATTCTTGCTGTTGTTTGTCTGCTGCTGTGTTGCAAGGTGTGAAATACTAAGCAAGCACAATGCCCCTTACAGAAAAGCCTAAAACTATCACAAAACCTTCCATAAGAAGCCCAAAAAGAACCCCTACCAAAGAAATCATCAAAAGGAGGATCATGAGGATGACAAAACTATGTATTATCAGGATTATATAAAACATTTATGCAACATGCCTCAAAACTATATTCATTATTCTTTGCAGACAACTAAATATTCCCATGTCGGCAGCACAAACTATCTGTGTGCCATATATTGAATCTCCAAAACAGAAGTTTGATTCCGGCATTTCTTATTTGAATATTGAAATAAATTACTGTTTTATTCCAAACTGATTGTACTGCTTTTTCATTTATGAACAGTGCACCTACTTTTGCACAAATTATTTTACGTTTGCAATTGCACTTACATTCAATTTCTTACATTATACATTTGCATCCAATTGCAAGGTGACCAACACCTGCTGATTGCCTGGAGTCCCATTTTACTTCACAACAAGCTGCAAAAAGACCTCATACACACTATTTATCAAGCAGCCGGTCAAACTGCAAATCATTTCTACTATTTAGCAGATGGCTGAACAGCAAAAATGTGATATTATTTGTATGGCTGCTTGGTAAATAGTAGAGATTACGTACTGTATGGTTTGCGGCTTTGTAAACAACCACTTAACTTGCAAAAAAAAGCTATGGATTGTGGGTCCCAGCTCAGCTAATACCTAGGAAAACCTGCACATGTTTGAAAACTAGACATCCAGGAGAATCCAAGGTGGTGTGTCCTGCATGGCTTTCACCAGGATTTTATACCCAGAAGCCTTTGTAAGCTGCTAACATTCAGTGAGAATGACTTCTGGAATATGACCAGCATTCCCTGAGTCTACCATTAAAAATGGTACCTCACCTTGTTGTGTAGCTATTTTAGTTATAGCTCCATGCACGTTAGTTTGACACACTAGGCCGCTGTGCACTCTGACCTAGATATATTTTATTCGGCTCTGCATTGTTATTTTTTACAATAACCAGTTTTACAGTCTTGTTTTATTTTCATCTATCTAACTGTTTTGCTTAGCCCTGCACTGTGTTCTCAAACAAGACATTCTTGATCACTTTGTGCTTCAGTCAAGGCTACAGTTTGGTATATTGCCAGTGAACGTGGTAAAAGTTTAGTCTCCAACATTGGTAGAAAATACACATCCTTAGGTAGGGACATTTTCTTAGAACATCAGCTGTGTTATTATAAAAACACTTCCTAATCCCATTTCACGTTCAGAGGGCAGATTTGGAGTGACAGGTGTCACCCACAGTGGGTCAGACTCAGTCTCCCACACCCTGGATGATCTTGCTGCTCAAAATCCAGTAGTCTCATTAGAATAATGAGAGCCTACGCAACAACCTGTGTGGGTAAAACTTAGTGCCTACAACAGGAAAGACCAAAAGTGCTCAACCTAGCCGCAATTGTTTCTATTGAAACTGACCTTTTCTTGCAATGTGGTTAGCTGTAGAATTTGGGCCTAGCTCAGCCAGCACCTAGTGACACCTAGCAAACAGGCACATTTTTGAAAAACTATTCTCCCTCTGGAATCCAGGGTAGGATGAAGTCAAACTTTGACTAAAGCACACATTTGCCTCATATTTCTGAGAGGAAAATGGCTGGAATCTGTGGGAGGCCACAAATGCTTTACCACCCAGCAGTCCCCCAAGCCTCACAATAAAAATGGTACCTCATTTGTGTGGTAGGCATAATGCCATGGCAGTAAAGGGCTCCATACCAAACATGCACAGATGACATTTTCCACTAGAAACTGACCCGTTTTTTGCAGTGTGGGTAGCTTTGTTTTTAATTGCTTTGAGCCGTGTTGCACAGCAGCCTGTAATATTAACAAAGCCAAATAACTGCCACTGACCCTTTTGCCTTTTTAAATATTTTTTTTAAAGATGTTGCACAGACATCTAACCACCTTTTATATGATTGGCATAATTTTGAATTCCTTGGTATCTAGCCAGCTGTCTGCACCCTCCCAGGGGTAGATTTGGGACAACCCCCCTTTCTTTCCCAGGTGTGACAGAAAGAATGGCTTATCCCTTTTGGGGTCAGGGCATAGCCATGCCCATGTGTTGTTTTTAATTCAAATTCCCTGGTGGCTAGTAGGCTTCTGCCTGGTGCAAACCTTTAATCTGCCTTCCCCAAAGGGATCAGAAAGACTGTTGGGCCCTTTTTGAGATATGGGCAAGGCCATGCCTATAGTTGACTGTTCCCACCCCTTGGTTTTCTTAAAAAACATCCCTGTGTCTAGTCTTCTTTCTGCTCCTCCGATGAAGGCAGATTGGGGCCAACCTTCAATATGTCCCCCAGGGGTGGGGGAAGAAAGATTGTTGGACCCTTTATGGGATAGGAGCATGGCCTTGCCCATGGTGGGCATCCCCCATCCCTGCATTTTTCCAGACTCCCTGGTATCTAGTGGACTTTTTGCCCTCCCACCTCCCGTGGGCAAATTGGGATAATCTCCCCACTTTCCTAGAGTGCAAAAAGATTGCAACATTCGGTGTAGAGACTAGTGGGGAGCACAAGCCCTTGCAAAAATCTAATGGGTTAATACTTGCTTGGACATTGCTCTCTTGCAGCGATCCTCAAGAAGAGATCCACAGGATAGGAGTTTCTAGCCTTTCCATGGAAACCTACCTAAACTAATTCAGTGCTGGAGGGGCTGAGATACTCACCTCAGCGCTGATACAGTGAAAGTAAAACGGGCTGATGATAATGACATGAGCTCATCGTTACTTCTCATTAAATAAAACACAGGGTGCTCAGAAGGGTCTTCCTCAGCAGCCTGAGTAGAAAATAAAAAAGAAATCTCCCTGGTAGAAGCACCATGCAAACCTTTTAAACCCTCCTGACTGACAGCAGTGGCCGTCAGAAACACTAAGGCAGGAGTTCAGGCATCGGCCATTGGTCAGAAAAAGCTCTTAAAACGTAAGGCAAAGTTCGTCCCCTCATCCCAAATAGTAGTTCAGGATCTGGTCATATTGAGGTACCCCCAAGCATATTTATCATCTTCTAAGTGTCGTAGATAATGCAACAGTCAGATGTATTCTTGACCTGCCCAAAATAGCCCACATCAAGTCCCCAAAAGGCAAAATGTTTCTATGCAAATGTCTTTATATTACCCCCAAAGTTATGTATCCTGCTACACCATCATACTTGACAAATCAGGTGACAAAATATTCCATCACCAGAGACCTTCACTCTGCTAATTAACAACTGCTCTGAGTTCCAGAAATCACCTGAATAAGACCAGGAGAAAAAAACATTTACTTACCTCATTCATAACTGGTGGAACTCAAAGCACATAAACTGGGGAGTTGACAGTGGTGCTCCAATGTGCAGAGGTAAAAAATCTGCAATGCTAGTCAGCAGAAATTAGGGAGTGACCTCACAAAAAGAAAGCATTTTCTGAAACCCATATACATCCACTAACTCAATTACAGCCTAGAATGCCTAGGTTCGACCTGTAAATGCATAGGCATTCACCATTCTATACACAAATAATGAAACCAATAAAACTAAAATCATATGAAAAGTTGAATCCCTGTGTGGTAATCTGAACATGCTGTCATTTGAATTTAAGTAGTATAAAGCGATTACTGCAGATGTACATAATTAACTAAACAACACAAATACTGTTATTATTTTAGGGTGTAGAAAATGCCACATCCTGCCTAACGCTTGCTCTGATGGCATTATGAAACTTAATGATGCATTGGGCAGAACATTGCAGTCTGCACACTGCGCTCTGATATGATACAATACCTGTAGGCATAGCTCCATCTTCTGAGTCCCAGTGCAGCCTCCAATAGTGTGCTACAGCATGTATTGGCAAGGTACAAACTTTTCAGTCACTGCCCTAGCCTCTATAGACTACAATGTCCATTCTCTACCACAAATTGATGTTCTGATTCAGGTAACCAGATCGCTAACTTTGCTGTACTAAGGAGTGGCATTAGCATACTTACCTATTGCTAACACTTCTTTCATTATTTACCATATGAGATTAAGGCCCAGATTTATACTCTGTATGTGCTAAATTAGCGTCATTTGTTTTTACGCTAATTCAGCGCAAACATAACTCCATATTTATATGACTAGTCTAACGTCAAAATATTGGTTTTAGAGTCATTTTTTGGATGCGTGAACCCACCTTGCATCAATGAGATGCAGGGTGGGCGTTCCCATCCAAAAATGATTCTAAGGCCCTACTGCTATATTTATGCTTCCTTGTAGAAGTGGTGCACGGGAAGGAGGAGGCCTAAATAGTGGCGCTAAGGGTTTAGCGCCATTATTTAACACCTGGGTCCGGGCAGGCGTTAGGGGACCTGTTGACCCATTTCATGGTCAAACACCATGGAAAGAGCCCACAGGTCTCCTCCTCAAGCCCCAGGAACACCCCCACCCACACCCGAGGGACACCCTATCCGAGGTAAGTATAGGTAAGTAGAGGTATGTATTTTTTTTTCAAAATGCCATTGGGTCCCTGAAATGGGCCCCCTTACATGGCACTGGGTGCAATGTTCATGCCCAGGGGACCCTTGTCCCCTGTTCTGGTCACTGGGGTGGTGGGCATGACCCCTGTCTTTTCCAAGACAGGAACATGTGGTGTGGATGGTTCTGTGTCAAAAAATTACGCTAGGCTGGTTAGAGTCATTTTTATTTTACTCTAACCAGCTTAACTTCATGTTTTGGTGGAAAACCCCCTTCTCCCATACCGCCACGCCACCCGTCTAACGTCATTTCTTTACGCTAGCCCACCATTTGCGCCGGATTGTGCCATTCTATTAATATGGCACCTGGCTGGCATCCTTGAATGGCGCAAGCAGGCGCTATACTTTTTTACGCAAAACTGTGCAAAGGCAGCCAGGCCACCTCTTCCCTGCATTCATTCCAAATAAACTCTTGAGACAACAATACAGTGATTAGAACCCCTCACTATACCTACTGTGGTATTAACCAAAATATGTTATCAGGTTTTTGTAACAGGCAAGGAATACATATAATGAGACGTTTCTATTTCACACATTGTCATCTATCCTTTCCTCTTTATGATTTTATCTGGCTGCATTTAACATATGTCTATTCCAGTGGATAAGTGAATGCAGCTGAACCTCTTTAGCATTTTGTTATTTCACACCTTCTTATCTGGATTCGCCCTTCATGAGAAAAGGCAAGTCCAAGCTAAGTAAAACTAGTATACAATCTAAGGAATGTCATGTGGGAAAAGAGGGCGAATGGAAATGTAAAGACTTTCTTGCACTATGCAGTGGATTCCTAATCAACCAATGAGGTGGCCCAAATATCTCATTTTGAATAGGGTTCTTACCTTCTTATTTGAGAGGAGAGTGGGTAGAGAAAAGAAAGAAATCACTTAAAGGTTTCTCATTGCCCCAAACCTTAATATGCAGCAAAATAACAGTTCTTACATACATAGGGGGTCATTACAACCCTGACGGATGGCGGAGAACCGGCAGTAAGACCGCTAACAGGCTGGCGGTCTTACCTAGGTGTATTATGACCATGGCGGTTACCGCCATGGTCATCTGCCGGCTCTCTGTCCCGCCCGCCAGGGCGGAGACGACCGCCGGGCTGGAGACCTGGGTCTCCAGCCCTGCGGCCGTCAGTATACCGCCAGCGGTATTTGGACCCGGCTTACTGCCGTGGATTTCCAGCGGTTTGAACCACCATGAAATACATGGTGGTAAGCACCATCAGTGCCAGGGAATTCATTCCCTGGCACTGATAGAGGTCTCCAGAGACCCCCCACCCCACCCCGACTCCCACCCCTACACCCCCCCACCACCCCTGTCACCCCCCAAAGGTGGCAGGGCCCCACTCCCCACCCCGACCCCCAACATAACATTACACACACACACCCGACACGCATGCAGGCATCACCAACACACACACGCACACACCCCGACATACATGCCTACATCCACACACACACGCACACACACACATTCAAACATACACACACACATCCATACAGACATACCCACAGCCATACACGCACTCATTCCCATACACACAACACCCCCGCAAGCATTCACACACTCACACACCCCCTCTACCTACACACACGCACACCCCCTTACCTGGTCCGTCGATCCTCCGGGAGGGGACGGGAGCCATGGGGGCAGCTCCGCCGACACCACACCGCCAACAGAACACCGCCACGGCGAATCACAGGACGTGATTCGCTGGGCTGTGTTCTGTTGGGGTGGAGGTGGAGCAACCTCTACTTCCCTGCCGCCTGCAAGCCTGCACAGGCAGTCTTCTGCACGGCGGTCCCTCAGCGGTCTTGCAAAAAGACCGCCGAGGTTGTAATGACCCCCATAATGTCATTTTTAAAGTCCCATAGCAATGCTCCCAGGTACCTTAGGCCAAAGCCCAAGAGTGTTTATCAGTGTCACTGTCATGGAAGAAAGCGGTTTATTAGTGGAGGTGGACTGAAGTCCACCACAATTAATAAATACACGTTCCTGTTAGGTCCATTTAGAAGTTTCAATATTTGAAACCTGAGCTCATCCCTTGGTAGCTATGGAACAGAGTGGGCAGGATTAAATCATTCAGAAATGCCAAACAGGTAAAATGTAAAAAACACAAACAAAATGAAAATCCCACTCCAATTTCTTAAAATACAGTAGACTTTCTGAACAATATGACAGACAAATTATTTTTCAAAGATATAGGCACAAATAGCTCCAAGAAGTGCAAAGCAACAATAGTAGCTATTAGTTGCAAAATGTTGGACATATATATGCTAATTATTGCCGACCATAACAGATCCCTGGTCGGCTTTACCAACTAGGTCTGGCCGGGTTGGACATTTTACCTTTGAACTCAGGGGCATATTTTTACTCTGCTTGAGCCGTTTTGACGTCAAACATTTTGATGCTAAAACAGAGCATAGCTAACTCTATATTTATATTTTGTTGCTAGACCCGTCAAAATTATAGGGGTTAGCATTATATTGTGGATGCTGCAAACTACCTTGCACTAATTAGATGCAAGGTAGATTTTCCCGTCCACAATATCACGCTAACCATCAACCGCCTTATTTATACTCCGGTGTAAAAATGAGGCGCATGGAGTAGGTGGACGAATGTTAGAAATGGGGTCTTTGGTTGATAGTCAGGTTACACCCTGTTCAAGCAATGACCCTCACTGTAGTCAGGGTAAAGGAGAATGACCCTCAGCTAACCCCTGCTTACCCCCTAGGCCTACTTCAAAGTAATGTCTCTTTTGAAATTGAAATCCTGCCTTGCCCAGGCCAGGCCCCAGACACTCACCAGGTGGTTGGAGACTGCATTGTGTGAAGACAGGCACAGCCCTTGCAGGTGTATGTAACCAATCCTCCCCTCCCTCCTAGCACAAATGGTTCATCAGGATATGCAGGCTACACCCCAGCTTCCTTTGTGTAACTGTCTAGTGTGAGGTGCAACCAGCCGAACTGTCCAACTGACCCAGACAATGAATCCACAAACAGGCAGAGTGACAGAAATAGTATAAGCAAGAAAAAGCTCACTTTCTAAAAGTGCCATTTTCAAACACACTATCTTAAAATCAACTTTACTAAAAGATGCATTTTTAAATTGTCAGCTCAGAGACCCCAAACTCCACATGTCCATCCGCTCCCAAAGGGAATTTACACTTTAATCAGATTTAAAGGTAGCCCCCATGTTAACCAATGAGAGGGACAGGCCTTGCAACAGTGAAAAACTAATTTACCAATATTTCACTGTCAGGACATAAAAAACACACTACTATATGTCCTACCTTAACCATACACTGCATCCTGCCGTTGGGCCTACCTAGGGCCTACCTTAGGGGTGTCTTACATGTAAGAAAAGGAAAGGTTTAGGCCTGGCAAGTGGGTACACTTGCCAAGTCAAATTTACAGTTGAAACTGCACACACAGACACCGCAGTGGCAGGTCTGAGACATGATTACAGAGCTACTTATGTGGGTGGTACAGCCAGTGCTGCAGGCCCACTATTAGCATTTGATTTACAGGCCCTGGCACCTCTAGTGCACCTTACTAGGGACTTACTAGTAAATCAAATATGCCAATTATGGATAAACCAATTACATACAATTTACACAGGGAGCATATGCACTTTAGCACTGGTTAGCAGTGGTAAAGTGCTCAGAGTTCAAAAGCCAACAGCAAACAGGTCAGAAAAAAATAGGAGGCAGGAGGCAAAAAGATCAGGGATGACCCTGCATAAGCAAAAAAGTCCAACAGTGACATATTGTTTGCCCCTAATCAGCCTAGCATCATTTCTGGCCCGCTAACATCCTTTTCCCTATCGCCACCCCTCCACCCCCTGGCTAGTGTCTTTTTCTTTGTCACTAGCCATTCCTTAGTGCCAGCGTGCACCATTCCATAAATATGGTGCCAGCAGGTGGTATGTGAGGAAGTACACACAAACTTGAATTGGCATTGGGTGGGTTTCTGCTGAAGCTGTTGCTTTGGGCAGGAAAAGCTCAGAATGAATTAAATTAAACAAACTGCATTTTGGCAGCACATCATGGGCATTGCAGTGGTTTTTCCCCGACAAAACCCATGGGTTTTGATGCATCCCCAGATTTACAAGGCAATGCAAACCAGGAAATGCACCAACATTTTATGACTCCCCAGGGCAGGCGCAACAAGGGTAAATATCTTTATTTCTCCTCATTTTATCTCTTTCTGTGTGTACTCTCTTTTACAGCATACATAGAAAGAGAAAAAAGCCTCCACGGATTATTTTTATGCAGGAAAGAGCGCCTTCATGCACAAAAACAATCCTGCTTGAAATGCATGCCTCCTTGCACCACGATGTATGGGTGTGTGCATTGATGCTAGTCAGCAAATTGTGCACCAGAGCAGGGGAAAAGGACATGAATGCACTGTATCTTGTAAATGCAGTGCATATATTCCCTTTCAAATTGGCATAGGACAGCTCAGCAAAAATACCTGTGGTGCTGCCATACACCAATTTATTGTAAATATGCCCCTTGTCTTGAATATGGAGCTCAGAATTCTTCAATAGGGCAAGGCTTCAGCTGTATTTGAGGATGAGATCCACAAGGCCGGATAACTATTCTCTGAGAGATTGCTGACTCAAATTTGGTGCTGCGGAAAATCTGCAAGCTGGAGAAATCTGAATTCTTCTGCCAACAAGATTACGCCTTTGGTGAATGGGATAGAATGTTTTTTCTAGGGCCTCTCAAGATCTGAAAATACAAATATTTCAGTTCTAGGTATTTATAGGTAATAGAAGTACAGTTACACACAGTCCACAGCCCCAGGACCCCTGGAAGAGAATCTGGTAGTCAAAACTCATTCAGGCAGGAGCGACCAACAGGGTCCAGGTAAGGTACAGTTGGTACTGGCCACCTGGAAATGTCTTGAAAAGGCCTTTTGTAGCTTTTGGTAGCTTTGTACCCACACAGAAGGTTAGCCAGCAGACGTTTCGAGTCTACCTCTTTGCACTGGGTACGAGGGGGAGCAGGTCCAGTCCATCAGAACTCCTCTTTCATCACAGACAGCAGGTTCACTCCTCTTCTGTTCGTCCACAGTTCCAGAAAGAGTTCTGAAGTGGCTTGAGGATGCCACATTTATGCCTTTATATTAGCTAGTATGAGGGGGTGACTCCTGGCTTCTCCCTAACCAATCAGTTGAACGATCCCAGGGACACCCCCACCCAGACTACAATGGTAGGCCTGGAGTCATGTTTGCATGGTCACACTAGTCGATACACAGTAGTGCTGTACTCTATAAGTGACATTTACCTTTCCATGTTATGAGTGTATTTTGAGCACCATTTACAATAGCCTTTTACGGAAGTTAAATATGCCAATCAGGGATTTGTACTTCTATATATTTTAGGAACCAAATCACATACCCTAGGCACTGGACAACATTTTCCATGGGAATAGGGTAATACAAACATGAAGTTCTGCAGAAGAAAAACCTGTGCTAAACAGTGAAAAAGTACAGCAGCAAATGTGGGTAACTATGCAAAAGGGGGCATTTTCTGGAACACACTTCAGGATAATAGTTGTAATTGAGTCTTAAGCCCCCACTCCCACATGTAAATGTGGGGGAGGCACCCAAACCCTAGCACCGTCAGCTGCTGCATGCAAGTACATCACTTTTGCCACCTGCCTATTCAATCAAGAATACATTTAGAAACAAGTAGAAAGCAAATATCCCTGCGAGATCAACATAGACTTCAGAGTGACAGCACAGCACACCAAAAACAGGTTTCACTGTTATTGATTCAAATAACAGGGGTTTAGGGCTGTGTGTGTGTTACGAGCCTAAAAACTGAAGAATTAAACAATACACTACTCAAGCTAAAATTCTGTCACTGCCTTCAGCTTACGTTTGAACGGTTTGCTCGTTCTTTATTTGACCAATTCTAGAATACACTGTAAAGTTACTGCGCATATACAAACAGAGGAAGACTCCCTCAAATAAAATGGTATGAATAGGAACTCTGCAAGTTTCCTCCACACACATAACAGGAGCAGTTGCAGATCATACTTTCCTCACAGCAATAAGAAGAGCAAAGCAACTATGGAAGTTATTGATGGTGTGAACAATAGTGAAAAACTGTCATCTCACAAAAAAGACAAAACATAGAAAGCAGCCGAGCAGGCCGTCTTCACAAAAAAATGAGCCACTACAGGACTTAGTATAAGCATTGTATTCAAAACGGTTGACACAAACAACGATTTTACATGTTGAATGCAGAGATGGATGGTAATATTGTGTCGCCTGCAGAGAAGAGATTACTTTACAGGTTTTGTGTAACTCATAACATCCCAGATCATAAGCACGTAAAGAAAAGTTTATAGTTTATAGTTCCTTCTGAGGCTTTGGAAATCTACTGACTCGAGCCCAGCAAATTGGGGGTAATACAACAATAAATGAGCTAATGATTTAACATTTTGTACACCAAAATGCATTACACAGACTTGGAAGAAGGAACAGATCTTTGGTGTAATAAAATTGATTATTCAAGTAGTGATTTCAAAATTAAGCTGGAAATTAATGATTTGGAAGACAACACAGAGAGTTTTCTCAGATTACTCTCCCCCTAAAAGGATGTGCCAATTTCATTTTTCATATGTCTATGTAGACAGACCATCCAGGATAGAATTCGTGAGTGTTGTAGTTTGCAGTTAGGCACATTATACTGGCTGTTAGCTCTTTGTACCCACAGTCTGCTTTTTACCAAAGAGAACTGTATAAAATAAGTATGCTTACGCCAATTGGATCTCCAACCTACAATATCTATCACCTATCTCTACTGTGGAATGTTAAGTACATACAGTTTGTAATAGAGCTTTGCTTTATTTTAAACTACCCAATTAACAAGAAAGATAAATAGAAATATTTTGCTGCACCCAAGAGGAATGTCTTTTCTTTTAAACTGTAAAAATGACTGACATACCTAGGCCAACCCTCGAGTTGGACAGTGATTTTCAAAACAGTGTTTTAAGAATATTGTAACCATCGACCATGGTTTATAAATATGAAACTGCTACTTAACAAGAAGTTACCGGACCACCTTTACAATTTTAAGAAAAAGGAAGAAATACATTCTATCCTATACGAAAAATGTGAAGTGTCATTGAGTCTGTCTTCCTTTTGGTAGAAGAACACCAGCCTCCTGCCAAGAGTCAGAGAACCATCGCAAGACATTTGGAATGTCATCCCCAGCATTTTATAAAAACAAAGTGTTCCGTAGTCAAAGCAAAAATAAATAATGTGCGAGCTCTAGTTGAAAACATCCCAAATCAAGATACGTTGTTGTTTCTCTAGGCTTTCTTTTATCTAGTGCCGACATGTAATGCACACAGGTGTTCTATTTCTTTGATTTATACTGTATGTTCAGTGGGAAGCTCTCCAGTACTTTAATCCAACAAGAACGGAGACGCTATCCAGATTTGATAACAGCTGTAATAAATGCACATCCAGCTAATGAAAGAAAGTTTTTTTTTAATAATCAATCTGATACACAGAGGCTTTTCTTCAAAATTTTGAGGTCTTTCCTGAATTGCAGTTTTCAATTGAACTAAAGATTTTCTATGCATGGGGAGCAGGATATATCACAGCTTTTCTCCCAGAAAGTGTCATTGTACTACAGATGCATGTGTTCGTTTGGAATGATATGGGAAAAATTCATAAAGAAAAAGTAGGATTTTAATTTCGATTCAGGTGCAAAGAGTTAAAAAGCAAAAATGTTGAGCTTTTATGAGAAACATTGAAAATAATGTTTTCAACTAGTTTTTATTTTTTGTTACAGTCGACATGAGTCAAAATGAGCTTTTATGAGAAACATTGAAAATAATGTTTTCAACTAGTTTTTATTTTTTGTTACAGTCGACATGAGTCAAGATGGCTTATGTCGACCAAGACCCAGCCTGTCGTGCAGGTTTGAAAAGCTCCAGAGACCCAGACTTTTAGGATTTCACCCGGGGATCTTGGAAAGGCAATCCAACAATGTAGACTCTTAACTGACTTGCTGTGGAGGGTAGTCCGACGTCGGCGAGAAAAACCTCCAAAAAAAGTCATAAAGTCCTAACATAGAAAGTTGACCGGGACTCCCGCACTGCATATCTGAGGAGGGGTCCAGTGATGTTGAATCCAATTTAAACTTCAGCCCGGACGAAGATTTCCATCCTGAAAAACTGAACATGTCCAAAGGTAGGATTCCTTACAGAGGTCTCCTGTGACACGTCTCCGAAGAAGGCTTCAGGGAGGTCGGATCCAATCTGCTACTTCGTCCCGGTGAGAAAGTCATCCTGAACTACAGACTTAGGGCCTGATTACAACCTTAGAGGAGGGGGTTAATCCGTTCCAAATGTGACAGATATCCTTCCTGCCGTATTATGAGTCCATTATATCCTGTGGAACTCGTAATACGGTGGGCGGGATATCCGTCACATTTGGGATGGGTTAACCCACTCTGCCAAAGTTGTAATCCGGCCCTTAGTCTGAAGGTAAACCTTTGCCTGAGGCCTCCTGCTTGCTGTAGCCGAGCAGGGCTCTATCTCAGTTGACCCTAAATTTTGACTTTTTCCTGGTTGAGTTGCAACCAAATTTCATGAGTGGCGCTTTCAGTTTCTAAGTGCTAAAACACATGTATTCTTCAAAAATTCATATCTCCGGTTCCCCTTATCCGATTTTATTCCTTTTTTGTGTCAAATCAAAGATAAAAATGTTCCCTATTTTTAAAAATTGGTTTTGGATTTGTAAAATGTTTCCTATGTTTTATTTTATTACTGTTTTGTGTTATTTGAATGCTTTACACACTTTGTCTCCTAAGTTAAGCCATGTTTCTCGTTGCCAAGCTACCAAGGGTTGAGCTGGGGTTAATTTATTGAGACCTAACTGGACTTAGTGGAGGTTAGTGGCCTATTGCTAAGTGTAGGTGCTTACCTGCCTTTATCAATAATCCACTTTCCAACAACCAGTCATATAACAAAACTTCAGTGGCCTTTTTGGACTTACAGGTGTTTTTACAAGGAGGACAGTTACATACCAAGCTATATTGGAAAAACATGGCATGCTGAGCAATTTAGCTGTGGTATGTGATCTACTGTTCAATTAATTTGGAGCAGAAGGCACCGGAATTTGTTGGTATACACATATATATATATATATATATATATATATATATATAAAGAGAGAGAGAGAGAGAGAGAGCGCGAAATAGAGAGATATTTGTTATGTGTGTATGTATCTATACATATTCTCAAACAAAAAGTTCTCAAATGCCTCACTCCAGGAAAATTCAAGAGATTTATTTTTTCAGATTCATTCATCACCTATGCCACCACCGACGCGTTTCGACTACCAAGTCTTGTTTACGGTTTATGAGTGCATTTTCTATGTCTCTTATTTATGTAGTCCCATCCGTGCCACAAAGAGGCATTATGGGAGTTTTAGTACTTTTAAATGTAAAAACGTTCTTACATCAGTTGAAATTGCGAATTACATGCCATGTTCATATGTACATTCTTTCACCCTTGTTCATGGACGTGTCTTTAGATCTTCTATGATTTTCTAGTTGCATTCTAGGTTCTGTATGTGTTCCATTGTTGTTCAGCATAAGTACCAAGTCTTGTTTACGATTCCATACTATATTGTCTATGTCTTATTCGCATTGTCCCATTCGTGTCCATAAAGGTGCTTTGTGGTGTCTGTAGTGTTGTTAGATCTAGAAACAATTTTTACAAAGGAATTAAGAAGTGTGAGTTATGTGCATCATAAGTAGATACATTATTCACTCTTATTCATAAGCATATCTCTGAGTTTTGAGTGATATATTATTTTGTTCTATATGTCCTATTATCGTACCACACAGATATTCGAATTTTTTATAAATCACTCCACTAATAATTATCATTCTAGTGACCATAATAAATCAAGAAATCTAAGGTGAAAATTTGAAGTGAAAGTCTTTTGTCAACATGTTTTTATGTTACGCAAATCTAGTGTTTTCATTAGGGGACAATATTCGATGACTGATATCCTACATCATATCACGTTCCATTATTCTCAGGCACCAAGATCTATCAAGAATTAATTCACTGTAACCATCTGTTTCATGTCGTACTCATGCATAAATTATTATGTTTGCCTCTCCTTTTTCCTTTGGGGAGAGATTTCTATTTTGTTGTTTCAATTAAATATTTATATCATTGCTATTGAAATTATGCATTTAAAGATGGCAATACATTTCCTCACCCCCATTCAATCCATTTGGTGTCTATGTCCTTAGTTTTATAATTAGTCTTGATTCCACACGCCCACGTTTCAGTCCTCGATCTCCCCAGCTCTCATTTTTATCAATGCTAGTGATTCCAAAGTATCTCATGCTCGTCCAATCTTTACCAGAATGCGACTGTAGATGTTTTGTCATGGCATAGTTTGAATCCTTGTTTTGCACTGCTCTATATGTTCCAAAATACGTTTCTTTAATTGGCATATGTTGCTTCCTATATATCTGAGCCCACAGTGACATTCAATTATGTATACCACATATGTTGTGTCACATGTGATCCTTTTATCAATGGTTATATTTTTGTCATTAGAATCCTGGAACTCCCTTGTGTTCACACCTATGTGACATACATTACATTTTCCAAGCATATAAAGCCTTTTATTTGATTACTTAGCCAATTAGAAGGTTTTTTCATTTGGGAATGACTTCTTAACGACAAGTCATTTAGTGATGGTACCTTTTTATAAGTAATACTGGGTCTGTCTCCCAATAGCTTCCCAATGTCTGGATCTTTCTTTATGATATCCCAATATGTATTCAAAATATTCAGGATTATATGGTTTTCTTTACTGTATGTCATCACCATTCTAATGCTAGTCTGTTCCTTGTTTGCTATATTTCTTTTGTTGGGTTTGCACAACAGTGTTTGAGTTCTTGGTGGCAATCTTGCTTTTTTCTCGCCTTGTTTCATGTCTCCATATTTGTATCCTCTGTGAGCAAATCTCTGTTTTGTTTTGGCAATTTTCCTCTCTATTTCCTGTTCAGTTAAGCAGTTTTGTTTCATCCTGATAAACTCTCCATATGGGATGCTTTTTTTCAATGAGTTTGGGTGAAAGCTGTATCCATGTAGGATACTATTTGTGGATGTTGATTTGCGATGTAATGTAGTTTGAATCGTGTTACTCTCAATGTATACTAACACATCCAAAAATTTAACTTGGGCAGTACTCATGTTATATGTAAATTGTAAACCCACTTCATTTGTATTCAATTTTTCAAAGTAATGTTGGAACTCCATTTTCATTCCATTCCATATAAGAAACAGATTGTCAATGAAACGTAGCCAGATCGCCACTTTCTCCACATTTTCATCATTGTCCTCTCCCCATGCTATCTGTTTTTGCCACCAACATTTGATGGTTAGAAATAAACACATGGTTTTCAAGTTACAGTTCAATCATCTGTGTTAGCATTTGTGAATGTTTCAGTTCCTTCATGCTCCTTTGTTGCAAAAAGTATTCAACAGATTGCAAGCCTATTTTATGACTAATGGATTTGTATAATGAGACTACATCTATGGTTACTAGCCCGTATTTGTCTTGTCACCCTGTTACAGCTAGTATGCAAAGAAAATCACCAGTGCATTTACATATGAACTCAGGGTGGATACAAGAGGAACTAAGAAGTAGTCCACATATGTTGATACCTTCTCATATAAAGCACCGTAACTTGATTTTACGGGTCTCCCAGGAGGTTTTTTCAAACTCTTGTGTTTTTTTTTTGGTAAAAAGTGTATTGTAGGAATGGTCAGACTGCAATTTCTTAGAAATAATACTTCATCATCATGCAAGAAGCCTTCAGTATGCCATTTCACAAGATTTTTGTTTAGCTCCATAGTTATATAATTAATGGGGTTAGTTTCCAATTTCAAATAGTTAATATTCACATTGAGCTGAGGGTATGCTTCTTCTAGACATTCATTCTAATCCATAATTACTATGTTTCCCCTTTTGTCTGCCGACTTACTTTCCAGATCGGCAGACAAAATGGTGAGATTCTCCTTTTTATTTGTATGTCTCACATACTCCAGTTTCTCTTCTTCTTTTATTACTAGATCATGGAAGGTATCTATTCTATTCCCAGGAGATAGAGTTGGGCAACAATTGGATATCGTTTAAATTTAGTATGGTTGTGTTCTTCAGTATTAATCTCCAGCTCTTCCAATATTTGTCATTCAGAAAGCTCATGTCCTTCAAGACCATTCATCAGATCATTTTCTACTTTCATGTCTGATTTCTGTTCTAAAACTAATTCTGTTGTTTATGAATTGTTGTTTTGTTGCATTTTTTCTTTGAACTCATGTTTGGAAAAGAATTTGGCCAATTTTAATTTCTTCGTGATTCATATAGATCAATCCTAGTTTCAACACAATTCAAATGTTTTTTAGAGCAGAAGGTTAAGCCTTTATTTAAAGGATTTAGTTCATGTTTATGAACCATTTACTTCATGTTCATGTTTAATGAAAGATTATTGATTAAATTCTCAGCTTGTTTGTTATCTATTAGTTCACTTTTTCCATTTGTCTGCTCCATAGTGGGTAGTCTCATCTTTTCCAGACCCCCTTCTTGTTTTTCAAGACTTCTTTGGTCGGGTACATGGTTTGCTCCATGTCCTTGTGTTTGTCCCCTACCTCTTCCTTCCTCTCTGAATTCTTTGATCCACAAAGAGCAGTTTCATTAAGTCTCAAACACTTGTTTTCTTCATTGGTGCAGGTGTCCCTTCAACTTCACTTACAGCTGCTTCTGATCCACTTAATGATGTATTCAGAGATTCGATCACCGTAATCTGGCCACTTTTGAGCTGTTGCTTTAAAGTATCAAACCTTTTTGCAAATGTGAGAATCCTGTCTGTGTTATAATCTATCTCATCTCTCCTAAATTTCATTTGTTTTTGTTCCTCCACCTGTTTTTCATATTTACACAAATTTGTTTCCATTGTTTTCCTTAATTTATTGCTGTCCTCTTCTTGTTTCATAGATATAATCTTTGCTTCTATTTCCCTAATTTCTTTCTGAATCTCCTTGATAGCTTTCTTAGCATATTTAATAATAATACACAACATATTTTTGGAGCACTCCAAGCTGTTGGTCCCCCCCCTTCTAACATTTCCGAGGGAAGGTCCATCCCTAACGCCGGCACCAGGTTTTAAGCATTTAAGCACACCGCTATGTGACCACTTTGTATAACTACATATCTCTATACATATATCTATCTATCTATCTATCTATCTATCTATCTATCTATCTATCTATCTATCTATCTATCTATCTATCTATCTATCTATCTCTCTCTCTCTCTCTATATATATATATATATATATATATATATATACATATATATCAATTAAACTATTTACATGATTATTAAATATACTGTAATAATTACATTAATTTTATGAAGTATAATATTTAGTTATGCTTCCACACTATACTCCCAGAAACCTTGTGTCCCACACTTACAATATAACACAGTTAACATATTTATTATTAACTTACATAATTATTAATAAATGAACAGTTCATTATTAATAGTTAAGTAACTTAAAACCCTATGCCCCTACAAACCCAGCCATTCGTCCCTAATATGCATCTTAAAAATAATTATTCCACAATTTCCATAATTAATAATCAATTAAATAATTATTTATAAATCATAAAACATTCTTAGTTAATTATTACTAAATTAACATTTCACTCTATACCCCTACAAACCCAACAATCCGCATCTCATATGTAACCTAAAAAATGCAACTAAAAATATAAAATATAAATAAATAAGAATCAATTGAATAATTAATAATAAATCAATAATTCATTGTTAATTAATTATGCTGAATTATTTTCTGGCCCTGTGCTCCTACAAACCTCACAACCCAATACAACTCTGCAAATTACTATTAGCAATTAAATAAAAGATGATAAATCAATTTAAAGTTGTAAACTATATTTCAAAATATACAACAATTATGCAAACACTATTAAACATTAAATTAACATATGAACCAAACAACATACAGATAATTAAAATACAATATTTTTTTACAACTAAATTATTGAAAATGACATTAACAATATAGATATTCTTGAAAACGATATTGCCTAAAAAATTGACATTCTTGTCAACTATATTTCTTCATCACAATATTTTAGTACAACAATATTCTTACAGCTATTTCTGATTCTGAATATTTACTTGATATTTTGTCCAAATGCCACCAAGATACCATGTAGGTAAGAGCTAAAAGGCAGAACCTTGCCCCATCAGATGAAAAGTGATGAGGGAGTGTTCTCATGCCTGACACTCATCTACTTGAGTATTGATGCCATCTTGAGGGACAGATTTTTCGAGGAGAGAGAAGCATTTAGGGATTTTGAACTTAAGAAGCTAAGAATAATGCAGATGTTCATGGTAGAGGATTTTTGATGGCCAAAATGGTCTTCTGAGACTTATAACTTTCATGACATGGCAGATGAAGGGTCTTTATCCAATCAGATAGAGTTGAACAGTGGGAGCTGAGTCCTGGAACCTAAGAGGTAGATATTGTTTGTTCTACAGAAAAGATCTTTAGAGAAAAGTGTATATAAAAATTGATTATCTGTTAAGGACAAGAAGCAAGGTCAGTGTGGTTCCATTTCAGGCACCAAAAAAGACAAGCTTTCAAGGCATAGTTGTAGGTCTGTCAAGTTTGTGGGGCCTAGAACTAATGGATCAGCTCTATCGATTGAAAAAGTCTGACCATCTTGAGGATACCAGGAGATGTTTTGGACCAGGAGTTGGAACTGACTTGCAGGAAGAGTTTGTGAGGATGGCCCACTGGGTGTACAAGAAGATGATTAAAGGGGGGCACAATGAAAACCAATCAACAGTCAAGTTGGAAAGACTCACAGGCATTTCCCAATCACTGAGAGATTGCTGCAGAGGCAGTGTTATCAGAGATCATGGAAGATATCTCCCTGAGGTTTAAATCTTGCTCATCCGAGCTAGGTGAAGTATTGTACTTCACATAGATTGTTCATCTGCAGCAGAATGCAGTAGTAGAACTTTTGTTTTGCAATGCTTTTTGATGGCGAAGTCACCTGAGTAGAGTTCCAAAGTTTTAATATGGAAATTGTTCTCAAAGGAGAACCATAGAATTCCATTAGGTAGGGGTCTGTGGTTGGTGCCTCAACCCAATCTGCTAACATTTGAGATGATCCCCAAATCTGAGAAGAATTGTAGTTGGTTTTCTGTTCTAGGCCTCAATGTTGAGGAGCCATGAAAAAGCTCTCTATGGGAGTCATTGTCTAAATGTTTGTGACTTGCATACATGAGACCTTCTCTTAGAAGTTTTGCCTTCCAGCTGTTAAAGGCTTCATTTTGCAAAGAAGGCAGGAAGGTGGCTTGGATGGAGGCAGTGAGAAGGCCAATTAGCAGGGCATGGACCTCAAAGCAAGGGTTAAGGCTATTAAGGTAGACTTCAATTCTCGCTTGATATGGAATAATATCATGTTAGGTACTTGAGAGTACTCAGGCAAAATGGCCTATGGTGAAGCCTTGGAAGTTTATTGATTGAAACAGTGTGCATGCTATTTTCATTTTACATTGGCAAAAAAGCCTAGGCTGTGGTGAAGGGATACAGCGAATTCTACATTCTGGGAGAGAATAATTAGCATCTGATGCATCAGAAAGATATTGGCTATATAGATAATGAGATGAACACCTCTGGCGAAAGGTTGCAAAACCACCATGTGAAAGACCTTGGTAAGGCACCAGGGGGTGGAGTTTCCTTTAAAATTTTAGAATGGTTTGGTGCTCTTTGCAAATCGGACTCGAACATTAGGACACTCATTATGAGTTTTGTGGTTTTAGGACCGTCACGGTGGCGGTGGCATTGCACCGCCACGGGCCCTGTGGAGCAGACCATCATGTTATGACCATGGTGGTATTGCAAAGCCACAGCAAGAGTGGCTGCCACTGCTGGTGGTAGGCATCTCCAGGCCGGCAGGAACCATGTTCCCGCCAAACATATTATGAGGTTGCACTCCGCCAGGGTGTCCGCCACAGTTGCCCTGCCACGAAAAGCCTGACAGAAACAAACTACATAAAAGGGGACACCCATCAAAGGTACACATACACGTCCGCAGCTGCCATGGAACCCACACTGGAAGTCTCCCCACTGCTTCTGTTCGTCACACAACTCCAGAACCAGTGACGCTGTTGAAGACAACAACCGTAAGTACAGCCACCTAGCACACACTGGAGGGTAGGACATTAGTACACACCCACACACAACCCTGCCACAGATAGCCGTGCCCACACACACACACGCAAACAAACACCCGTACGAATACACACACATATATACACACACTCACACACAACAATTCGCACATTTACAACACATACATGTGGAAGGACAAGTTTGTTACCCTCAACACCAATGTGTATCTGGTGCAGATATATTAAATAGAAATGGTAATATATATTTTTTTAAAGTAAGTACAACATAGGCCTACTGGTCAGTCCAACTACATAACGTGCTCCAGGCACACAAGGCAAAATCCATGGCCCCAACTTGACTTCTGACTGCAAAGTGTCCTCCACATGGCAGGGGCATCAATGGGGAATGCAGGCACCTCAGAGGTGAGGGGGGATGAGGTGGGAGTTTGGGTTTGGAAGTGGGGTCCCCAGGTTTGTGCTTGGAGGAGGGGTCCCTTGGTTTTGGCTGGGGGGTTTAGGTTTGGACTTTGTTTTTGGGGGAGGGGGCTTGGCTTTGGATTTGAGAGGGGTAACCTTGGGCTTTATGGGGGTAGACATCTTAGGTGGGGGAGGGGCATGGCTTGTACCAAGGGGACCATGGGAGGACTGGGAGGTGGAAGGCAAGGATTTAGGGAGGGAAACATTGTGCTTGGGGGGAACAGGGACTGGGACAGTGGGAGGGAACAGGCAAAAGTCCTGCTGGAAATATTTTTTAGGGACACAAGGGTGGTCATGGAAAAAATGTTTGGGAGTGGAGGGAGGGGGAGTGGTTGAGAGGTGTGTATGTGGAGGTCCCTTGGGTGCAGGTGCTAACATAGATTTCATGTGTGTGCTGTGTGACTGTAGGGTAGGTGAGTGTGGGAATTTAGGTGGAGTGGGAGGAGAGGGAGATGCAGGGAGATGGCAGGGTGGATGTGTGAATGTATGTTGTGGTGGTGTCTGCAGGTAGGGTGAATTTGCTACATGTGAGGGTGTGGACAGTTGTGCTGAGTATGCATGTGGTGTATAGGATGCATGAATGGGGGTCTGCTATTGTGGTGATGGTGGGAATAAGGGCACATGTGGCAGGATCTGGGAGTAATGATGTGGTGACTGCAGGTTTGAGTGATGTAGTGTCTGTGAGAGGGGTGGTGGTGGGGGTTCCGTGAAATGAATGGATGCTGTTGTGCCTGCATGTGTCTGTTGTGTGTGTGCAGTGATGGCAGTGGCTTTTGTGGTGCTTGTGTTTGTCCTTACGAACTGTGTCTGTAGATGTGGATGCATGTTGGTATGAAAGTGTGCTTTGGATGGGTGTGGGGATAGGGCTGTGGGACTAGGAACAGGTAGCTGGAGGGGGGCAGCATAAGAAGGGACGTTGGCTGCCGACAATGACGAGGCCAGAGCCTGAAAGGATCCCTGCAGGGCAGCCAGGGCACCATAAATGCCCTCCAGGTAGTCATTGGACTGCTTCATCTGTGATGCCAGTCCTGGCATTCACAATGGTTGACTGCCTCACAGAGATGGACTTCATGAGCTCAATAGCCTACTCATTGAGGCAGGAGAGCTGACTGGGGCAGATGTGGTTACCGTGAAGGAGATGTCCACCCTCCTGGGTGAGTGGGAATGGGCAACTGGGTTGGGAGCTACAGGGAAGGCGGTGCTGGTAAGGGGGGTGGAGGACAAAGATGGTGCTGGAATGGTCCCAGATGGGTCCGCCACTGCCAGGGAACATCCACCTGAGGAGGAATCCAAAGATGCTGTCATCGATCCGGTCTCCCCCACTGCACTACCCTCGTCCTCCGTCCCACTGGTCCCCTCGGCTCTGCTGGTACCAGCCTCCTGGGACCTGTGGGTGGCAGCTTCCCCACTTGCTGGTGCCCCTTCTCCTTCACCTGATGATGCACAAAAAAGAGAAAGGATGAAAGGGAGGGAGGGTGACTGAGAAAAACCTGGTACAATGGGTCAATACCAACCCAACATTCACACAGAGTAACAACATAATTATCTGCTGCTATGCCATGGCAGGCCATGCCTTCACCTATACATGATACAACAGTAGGACACCATGGGGGAAATTACAGCAATGCAGATGTAAACTGCTGATGTGGGAACATTTGCACTCATTTACTTGATGAGGTCATACTTGTCATACTTGCCCAGTACTTGACACATTCTCATGGTCGGTCATGGAGAAATATTCTATTCTCCTTATGCAACAGAATCCTGCCTGGGTAGGTAGCATGCCCACTAATCACTTAACATTTAGCACAGTAACATCTGGGGCCACTGTGCCTATCTACACATACAATACAAGGCAGCTGAATGAGGACTCACTAATTACCTCTGTCACACTGATAGACTGATACTGATTGCAATGCCCTGACACCTCAGGTGTACTGATACTGATGGTAGGAGCTGGGTTCTCAAGCTTTGTTGAAGGTGACCACACAAATCCAAAATTGGAAGTGAATGCCCTCATAAGTCACTGTCTGCTTGGAATAGGCAGACATCTTGGATACTAATCCTGCCAGGGCGGCTGATACCCATCGTCTACGTACATCTACCAATGACCTATGCTACATCTTCACAATAGTAGGTAACCCAAAGCCACATAAGCAGTACATCAGTGAGGTGTGAGTGTGTACTTAACCCTTTGTGGCTGCTGTGCTGCCCTCAAGAGCCCATCCACCTCATGGTAGGCCACTGCCAAAATGCAGGCCATTAGGGAGGTCAGGGTCCTAAAGGAACCCTCACTCATTAGGAGGACATCCCCATCTGGGCCTCTGCATTTTCATGTGCCCAGCATTTCAGGTCCTCCCACTGGGTGCTCCACCCACTATGGACCCCCAGGGTCCACACTTGCTTGGCGATTGCACGCCAAATCCCCTTCTTCTGATGGGCGCTGACCTGCATGGGTGACACAGACAGAAGGACAAAGTCATGTAGAGTGGCATGACAGGATCAGTATTGGACATCAAACTTCAGACTAATCTAGCTAACGTGTCTCACCCCACTAACGGACTGACTCCTCACCCATCACCATGCATCCACTCCATCTTCCTCATCCCAATGCCTTTTAACCTCATATACATCACTATCAGACAGGACAGTGACATAAAACTCACCTGCTGCCCTGGTGCCCCATATAACTGTCCATACAGGGGTAAGGCCCTGTCCACAACCTTCTTCAGCTCCTCCTGGGTGAAGACTGGGCCCGATCCCCTGCAGGACATGACATTCTGATTCCCAGAGAGAGCACACAGCAGTACACGCAGTAGAGGTCTTGCTTGCACGAGTGTCAGGAGTCAAATGAGCTATGCTACAGAAAATGGCGATCACGGCCACTGCATACATGACCGTCACCACCGTAGGTGATCACCATTGGCCTCCGTCTCTCATAGACAACAATGTTATCCAACGAGGAGTTGCATGGTGGCTGAGGCCGCCTACAGCAATAACGACTAACACTGGCAGAGTGAGGTCAGTGTCATCTGTACTGTGCATGCAAGAGAGGCGGCTGCATTTTACAAGTATTTAGTTAATAGTAGGTGAATTTTAGGTGGTTCATGGATGAAATATAGTGACTACTGCATAGATTGATTATGTCCACACATTAAAGACATCAACTTTTGACTCATCCTCTCACCTAATCTCAGATACCGTGCAATGGTGAAAATGAGACATGCCCCTGTGTACCGGCACCTAGTCGACCTTGCTACTCTGAAAGAGAGACACGTCACACAGACCATCATGCAGCTGCGTACCTAGTTGGAGCCGGATCTGTTGCCTACCATCCATCATTCCTTCGCCATCCCTCCCACAGTACAGGTGTTGTCAGTGCTCCACTTCCTTGTCTCAGTGTCATTCCGGATGGCAGTGGGCTTGGCAGCAGGGATGTCACAGCAGATGTTCATTTTTGTGTTGAAGGATGTACTGTGTGCTTTACTCAAACACCATCCCAGCTACATCAGGTTCCCCCAACGTGCGGATTTGGCCACTGGCAAAGCTGACTTCTGTGATATGGCATATTGCCTTGCTTCCTCCCAGCAGAAATGAACAAGTGTACAGGAAACGGGCAAACATTTACTCCATTAATGTCTAGGTGGTTTTCTTGCTGACCAGTGTATCTCCCAAGCTATGGCCAAGTACCCTGGTTCAGTGCATGACTCCTTCATTCTGAGGAACAGCAACGTCTCACTCATGATGGCACAAATATAGAGGGACATGGCGTGGCTCATCGGTATGTATCCAATAGAATGCGTGTCCCTGTAATCTCACCTCTCTTCACAATCTGTCCTGTGTCTCTACCAGTATTGAGAAAGGCCAAACTCTGGATATCCTAACCTTCCCTGCTGCTGACACCTATGAGACATCCGACTTCAGATGGTGAAAACCGTTTCAATGAGGACCACAGCTGGAAGAGGCATGTAAGAGAGAGGACATTTGGGCTACTGAAGGCCAGATTCCAGTGTCTACACGTCTCAGGAGATGCCCTGCTCTATAGACCACTAAAAGTCTGCCAGATCATTGTTGTTTGATACATGCTATTCAATGGCCCTGAGACGTCCCATCCCATTGCTGGATGTATAGGAGGTGGCAGCTGGACCAGTGGCAGATAATGGTGACATAGTAAGTGATGAGGAGGCAGATGAAAAGGATTCAGCTGACTCAAGAGCAGAGTTGATCCACCAATACTTCCACTGAGAAACAGGTATGCGTAGACTGTTTTGTTTATGACCTGTAATCCTGTCTGCCTGGTGCCCTCCTGGTGTGAGTCATCAGTGGAGGCATTGAGTGCATCTATCCCTCTAGGTGGGTTGTGGGGGGAGACATATTGCCTAGCAGGAGAGGTGTTACTGCTCAAGTGTCAGTGCTATTTTCACTCGGCTGTTATGTAGTATCACATCTGCAAAGTACTGTTCATGATGTATGTTCCCTATACTGCTATGCCAACAGCAATTCAAGTGCCAAACATAGTGGTGTCATCAGTAAAGCTACTTATCCTCACAGTCCACAATTAGAGAATGTGCTACCTAACTTTTACTGACTGTGGAACATGCCTTAATTTGAGTTTTGTAAGCTGTGAGGGAAGGAGCATTGGGTATGGATGCTGGGGTATGTGGATCTGCTATGGAAATATGGTTTGAGGTTCCACTTACCAAATCACACTAGGGAGCTCGACATGGTACTGCATGTGTGTTGAGTGGCAAACATTGACTCCTATTGTGATAGTTGTCCCTGTCTTGGTCTTTTTGCAGGCCATTTGTGTGGTGCAACTCTGGTTCCTGCAGTGCCTGGTGGCTCATTCAACACATGTATCCAGAATATGTCTGCCCCACCATCACCCTTGCTGCATATTGCTCCTCCTTCTGTCAATCTCACAGACATTTGTAGGACAATGGGTTGACTTTTATGACATGTTGTACAACAGAAAATCGTACTTGTAGGCAGTAGCTGTGCTCAAAGTTGTTTAATGTGATTCACAAGTGCAATGGGTGATGAGTGGGCTCAAGGTGGGTGAAATCATCAGAGTAGTTATCCCAGCTGTAGGTAGTCCAGGTCCAATATCCAAGGAGCCATGGGAAAATGGAGACATGACAGGGGACAGTCAACAGGGTGTGTCAGTGGTACACAAGGGTGAATGTTCGGTAAGGGGTCACTTCCTAGCAGTGGTTTTGATCTTGGCATCAGGTCCTGTAGGATGACTGAATGGTTTACCTCACTTGCGTGTGGATTCCTCAGCTACAGAGGGAGGCAGGCTGGTGGTCTGCAGATCCTCTAACAAGGCCTCCATTCCACTGGCTGCCGCAGAAGTAGAGGGCTTGGTTGGAATGTGGCTAGTGGAAGGGGCCTGTTGCTGGGTGGAGGATTCATGCTGGATGGTAAGTGAGTTCCTTGAGCACCCCTGCAATGGAGGCCATGGTGGCATTGAGGGTCTGCCACTGATGCATGACCTCATGGTGGTATTCCCTCTGCAGCCTCTGGTTCTCCTTCAAGGTTGTGAGGATCTGGCCCATCTTTTCCTGGGATTGCTGGTATGCTCCCAGTACTTGGGAGATGGTCTCCTGGCTAGTCGTTTGCCTTGGGTGCCCCATCCCTTGGGCCTCAGGTGCCCTCCCACTGCCCCTACCCCCCTGTGCCTGTGTCCCTGGCACAGTGTGCCCACTCCCAGTTGCACCAGGACCTTAATCGTCTTCGGTGTGTGGCCTTGACTCTGATACCTATACCATGGGGCACACTGCTGAATGAACAGTCCTTGGGACACAGGTTTGGGGATGAATGGTTGGCTGTGGTGTCATTACCATTGTGGTGGCGGACTCCGATGTGTCCAGGGTTGGGCTGGTGTTGGTGGAGTGACCAGTTGTCTCAGATGGCCAGGCAAGTTGTCTATGTCCTGACAACTACTGGGGCCTTCATCCTGGGGAGGGCTGTCTGTCTCTGGCATACTCTGCAGGGTGGCAGTGGCAGGGATACCTGTGGATGGAAAGGGGAAGAGTTACATTGTGAAGATGTACTTGTTCGTATCATCGTCTGATGCATGGAGTAGCTTGATTGCTTCTCAGTGATGGCAATGACAGATACTGCACTGCAGAGATTGTTTGCCGGTGACGAATTGTGACATTGTTTCCATGTTTCATTGAGGCTTAAGGATAGTGGACAACATTGCTGTCTTTTCCATGTAGTAGAATACAGTTGAAGCATCCAGTTCATGTTGCATGTGCGATGATTTTCTGTATAGGGGTCCCACTTTTGATGTGTAGGGATGGATGCATTGTGGGAGTTGTGGTGCTCGGCACTGTGATGGGTATCCATACACTAGGGAGGGACTGTTTGGGGATAGTGGGAATTGGGTGATGCAGCATACAGTGGAGGGGTATATGGTGATTGGGGAGTGTTAGAGTGGTGGGGAAGCATGCTGTCCAGGAGTGGTTGGTGCCTGTGGAGTGTTGTTCACTTACCAGAGTCGAGTCCTCTGATAATTCTAGTCAAGCCCTCACAATGCAGTATGTCCAAGTCCTTCTCTTCCCACGATGTGAACTCAGGGGGAGGAGGTGGAGGTCCACCACCAGTCTTGTTAATGGCAATCTGATGATGTGATGCACTGGAACGCACCTTCGCCCTAAGGCCGTTCCACCTCTTCCTTATGTCCTCCATTGTGCGTGGATGTGTGCCCACTGAGATGACACTGTTAACGATCCTCCACCATAACTCAATTTTCCTGGCAATGGATGTGTGATGGACCTGTGCTCCAAACATTTGTGGCTCTACCCTGAAAGTTTCATCAACCATGACCCTCAGCTCTTCATCTGTGAAGTGTGGGTGCTTTTGTGGGGACAAGGTGGTTGTGTAGTGGTTTGGGGGGTAATGTGTGTAAGGGTGTGATGTTTGGGGATTGATGGTGTGTGTAGGGTGCTTATTTAGGTGTGCAGGTGTGTTGTAGTGGTTGTGTACTGTTGTGATGTTTGTTGTGTACTGCATGAGATGTGTATGTGTGTGCGTAAGTGCTAAATATGTGTGTGCTGTCTTATCTCTGTCTGTGGTTGTAGTTGCAAAGGATTGTGGGTTGTGTGGGGGGGTTTATAGTGGTAGATGTGTGTGTGTGTGTCAGGTGTGGGGAATTCATATTGTCCAATGTGGTGGTGATCTTTTGAGCGTGGCCGTTTACACTGCCAATGGCTTTCCACTGTGCAATGACTGATGTGCTGATTTGTGGGTCGGAATATGGAGGGCACAATGTTGTTGGCATGGCGGGGCTGGTGGTGGGACCCTCTCTCTCTTCCTTGGTCGACCTGGCAGTGTCAGATTTGTGGCTGTATTTGGGTGGTCCTCAATTTGTGACTTGTAATACAGTGGTCAGGATACCGCAATCACTGGCGGTTTGTTGGTAGCCACCAGCGCAGCGGTCATGCCTAAAGAACTACAAACTCGTAATGAGGGCTTCAGTGTCCTTGAGGTCAACTGTGGATAGCCAACCTCCATTAAACGGGTGTCTCGCAGGAGGTGTATACTCTCCATCTTATGATACAAAACAGTGGATGAGAGCTCAGAGCCTGCAAATCTTCTTTTGAAGAGGGCTGAATTGATGGTTCATTTTTAAGCAATTTCTCATACATTCTGATCCCCCGAAACAGATTCTTCTGATGGGAAAGTAATGGAGAATAGATGACAGGTTTCTGAGGGAGGAGTCCACAAATCTATTTGGAGATTGTTAGTAAAATACAGAGGTTAAAGAATACCAGATTGGGAGGTACTGGGCAATGCTCTGCCCAGTAGTTCGTAGAAGGAAGGAATAAGAAAAGATTTGGCTTAGCCTGGTTAGGAGGATGGAGGCTAGACTACATTAAACCCCAATTGGGGTAGTGTCACTTCCCCAAGGGTATAGGTTGTACACAGGTGGAGGATAAAGGGGAGGTTCAGGCATTTTTGGATGACATAATGGGATATGAACTGAACTTTATTGTGACAGAAGGATTTCCCTTGGTGAATGTCAGACACAAACAAAGATAAGGGCTATGGAAAACACATTGCATACTGGCCTGGGTCTTATTGAGAGAGGTAAACATGAATACATATTTAGCGAGGGAGCCAATGAATTTGTCAGTGGGTTCCAAGATGGCTTCATATGAAATGACTGTAAGCTTGTGAACACTAACCTGCGTTAAGACCAACCATGGATTGTGTCCAAATCCAACTCATCTGGTTATGTGGTAGCTTGTTGGAGGACTTAATTGAGGCATGTGAGGGTCCAGGCTGCATTTAGCAAATTATCCTGGCAATGTTTAAAGGTGCAGTCAACACCCCATCATGGATCAAAAAATAACAACTATGGATTAAGTTTGGGTATGGAGCTAATTTTGCCCGGGAAGGAGGTGCAAGAGCATTCATAACAGGGGATGTCCCTAACTGATCCTTCAAAGATGATAAACAGAGCCAACAACAATAGAGGTTGGTCCCATTAGAGATGGAAAATAATCCTGGGAGTTAGGATGCCTCAGCTATGTGGGGTCAAACTAGGCTCAGCAAGCAAGTCTACAATGGAGAACTGGAAGTAGTAGGTGCATGAGTGTATGAGGAAACACTTCAATATTAAATATGGCATAATTGCTGGATAGCAAGGTACAGGGTGATTAATTGTCCTCAATATCACGTACCATTTGTTCATTCACCTTCCTCAATTGGGCGAGGGAGCTCAGGCATCTTGCTTGATGTAGTGCAATGATCTCCTTCAGACAGTTTGCACCAAAAGAAGATGTCCCTTTTAAACAAGAGAAGACTTTGTGCAGAAGCTTTCATTTAACAGGGGACTCACTGGAACCACGGAATAGAGGGGAAGGGTGGGAACAGAACAGCACTAAATGGAGTGAATTTGATGCGCTTGTCTGATTAACTAGCTTTTTGCAGCGGTTGCTGCAAATGCTGGAGGGGTGATGGGAGTACTTCTCAATGTTGTGAAATTTCTGATGGACCTAGGGAAATCAGTATTAGGAAATAAATCCAATTACACTGATTATTAGGAAAACCATAGAGGAAAGACTGAAGGAAAGGAAAAGCACAGGAAAATAAGACAACAATATTTTTTAATAAAAAGAGAAGTGTGGTTCAAAAGCTGAGAGCTAAGGAGAGCACTTACCTGTTGTCAAGAGCAACAATAAGAGAGGGAGCTTGCTGCTGTGCCTTCTTTTTTATAAGGCCAGTGACATCACATTACCTTTTTTTGTCGTCTCTTCTTAATGCTTCCTTTAGGAATGGATTAAATAAACATTGCTTAATAAACTGCTTAATTGTCTTGTGATAAAATCAATATTCCTAGCACAAGGACATAAAGTATTCAAATGGGGCCTTTTATCGGGGGGACAAGAAAATACATTTCAGTAATAAGGCTCAAGTCTTGACCCAGAATGCATATGGGCCCAGTCAATGCATGTGTGTGAAGAGAACTGATTAGATGTTTCTGTATATGCTGAATGCTTCTGCACAACCAAGACTCTTAGACAATCACAAATCCTTCCAAAGATATATATATATATTTTGTCCTAAACATTGATTGAAATGTGCTCCGGCCAAGCCATAAAGCATACATTGTTAACTTCCAAAAGCAATTATTGTTCAATTGCCACTGACAATAATGGATTTTGATTTATGTATTTTCACTATTGAATGTTCATTGGATCTATTTTTTGTGTCTTGTGAGTATGAATGATGGAGCCTTTTTAAATCCTTAAGGACTCTGTAGCATGATAAGTCAGGTGTTGGAATGTTACAGTGAAGGCAAGTTTAGAATGTTGAGTTTGCATTACACGCTGATGAATAAAGATGTGTAATTACATAGCTCTGTGTGTAGCGTATTCATTAGTGGGTACGTGGGCACTACACTATTGACTTGATATTCTCGATGGTAAAGATGAATTTTTGAAAAACAGATTGATGATCATCCTATTGAACAACGTACATTTAAAGAATGTTTATGTGGGCCTCTGTGATACCAGACTAAACATGCTTTGGGAATCAGACCCATTGTCCTCTCTCTTACTGACGATATTCATTGTTCATTTCGTGTGCGCCACTGCTTTTGAGAGCTTAGAGTTTGGAGGTGCGCCAACAAGTTTAGGCTATTTTGCTGGTGTTTACTGATTAAGGGCCAGATGTAGCAAGCATTTTGCATGGTGCAAACTGCGAAAATCGCAGTTTGCGCCATGCAAAATGTTGTTTGCGATGCACATTCACAATTTGCGAGTCGGTACCAACTCACAAATTGTGAATGCGACTCGCAAATAGGAAGGGGTGTGCCCTTTCTATTTGCGACTCGCATCGCTATGCTAAATTGCTTTGTGACCGCGAATTCGGTCGCAAAGCAATTCGCAGTTACCACCAGTGTCTCACTGTTGGTAACCCATTGGCAAAAGGGAAGGGGTCCCCATGGGACCCCTTCCCCTTTGTGAATGTTGCCAAAAAATGGTTTTGTTATTTTTTTTATTTTGCAACTTGCTTTCCTTTAAGGAAAACGGACTGCAAAATAAAAAAATAAAAATGCTTTATTTAAAAAGCAGTCACAGACATGGAGGTCTGCTGACTTCAGCAGGCCACCATCCCTGTGAGTGCAGGGACTCTCTATGAGGTCGCAAAATGCGACCCACCTCATTAATATTAATGAGGTGGGTCTTTGCGACCCCATAGCGACTCGCAGAAGGTGTCTGAGACACCATTCTGCACATGGTTTTGCGACTCGGAAATTGCGAGTCGCACCAAGTCGCAATTTCCGAGTCGCAAAATCTAATTTTGCTACATCTGGCCCTATGTTTTTTCCAAGAAATCATAATAGTGAATGTTTTACCATAACCCATATTAACTCATAAGTAAAAATAGCTTTTGGAGCTGCAGTTACACCTTTCTAGTGAGTTAATTTCAGTTGTAGCAAATTACATTGTTATATTTCTCATTACTTAGTTCCTTTTCAAGCAAAGAAGTGTAATAGAATGTTGCATTTCATTATTGAAAAAACAACCATTATTTTTTAATTATCTTTATGGTTTGTTAATGTCCCCGTTTATATTCCATTACTGTGCAAGACTTTAGTACTGACGATGTTCCACTTAATAAATTAAAAGTTCCATAACATGTTTGATGTTTTTAAAAGAGTTGAAATATTCTTTTTATTAAGCATTGGCTGATAGTATCCGACTCTTTTTATATCGCTGGGAAGATGATGCAACACTTTTGCAAGACAGATGTTTTTAAACACCACAATCGTCTTTGAACGTTTCGGTTTTCAAATAAATGCAGAAGTTACATGTGAAACTATTCAAATACTCCATCTACGAGAAATAATTGCGGAAAAGTTGTACATCCCCAAATTACTTTGCTTAAACATGCGGAACCGTCATTAATTTTCAAGGTAATTAATTCTGATGATTATGATGTATAATGGATGCAATGTTTTTAATTTTGGATCATGCAGTAATTAATCAGTACTTAGAAGAAGCTGGAAACGTAGTCAATGTTGCGCACAACAAATCATTTAGGTTATAGGTGCCTGTTCTTAAACCACACTTAGATAATAAACCTTAATCAATACTTCCATGTCTTCTAATAAAGATATATCTATAATCTTTCAGATGCTGCAAGTCATCGATATCCGCAACACTGATAACTTACTACTCTTCACAGGAAAAAACGCAATAAAGATTATGCCCATAAATTTAAGAAAAGTTTGCGAAATTTTTTTTAGGCAAAAGCGGTGCTAACCTACTGCCATATTCCATAGACCTGTCTAGCAACAAAATATCTGAGTTTGCTTCATTTTTGGGGGGATCCAACTCACCTTGTGTCGTTTTGCGGCAAGGATATGCAAGGTAGGCAATCCCTTCCTAAATATTACGCTAGCCCTCCAACGCCATATTTATACCCTGATGCTAAAACTATGTACATTAAGGAACTGGCCCTAAAAAATGACGCGAAGCCCGATTTGCCTCAAATGTTAACACCTGGCTAGACCAGGTGTTAAAACGAGGCCCACACACTACTAATTAATGAAAACACACAGCTGGAGCATTGGCAACCTCTTGGACAACATGGAACTGTTAAAGATCCAGCATGGACCATGCCACAGATGACAGTGATGACAACAGGTCCCTCCAGCACCACTGCAGTAACCCCAAACACCACCGCAGCAACCACAAACGCAGCGCAGGAGACGGGAGAGGATATTTCAAAAGCCCACAACCATCCTTGGGCTTAGGGAGCAAGATGTGATCAGAACCTACCGTCTGAAGCAGGAGCCAATTGTAAGCCTGCTGCAACACGTAGCACCTGACATCACTACAAGCGTGGAAACATCAACAAATATTCCACCCATGACCAAACTCCTCGATGTCTTCCATATGCTGGCGTCAGGATCATTTCAGATAATGGTAGCACAAGCCAATGGTATCCCCCAGTCATCCTTCTCATCCTTTCTACCAAAGGTTATGGATGTAATCATCCACCTGATAACCCACCATATCTGCTTCCCCAACACCCAGCATCTGCAGCAGGAGATCTAGCAAGGTTTCTACCTAATTGCTGGGTTCCCGCATGTGCTGGGTGCAATAGTCTGCACCCATGTCCAACTTGTGCCACCTACAGCAACGGAACACCCTTACAGGAACTGCAAACACACCCATTCAGTAAATGTGTAGGCTAATGTGGTCCACTGTGGGCTCTTTACAAACATCCTAGCCAAATATGCCGACAGAGTCCATGATGCCTACATATTCTGGCATTCCACCATCAACGAGAGGTTCCAGGATAGGCAATATGGCAATGGGCGACTTGTAGGTAAGCCACCAGACCAATCATGACATAGACAACACACCTACCTTGTAAGACAAACAAGATATACACCACACTAAGCACACATGAGCAGGGGAACACAGAGGTACGGACAACAACACATATGCCACCTGCCACACTACACTACATTCATTGCACATCACACACATACACCCATATGTACATAATACGGCTACCACCTGACTGGCACACCACATGAAGGACAGGTGGAGCTATGCCCCTTTGCATACAGAAGCTGGGCCCAAATCACTATAAGTGTCCACTGGTTGACAACAAAATACAGATCCACACACATAACACCAAACAATGAATAGCTCAGCTATGTGAATGGCATAGGCCATGTCAATGTAAAGAAAGTCACCTATAGGCACAGCCCCACATTTGTCATAGTGTTCAAGCCTTTGGTGGCACCAATATCAAATTCCACCCACGTGTTGCCGTTACCAACTACACATACCTGACGTACCTGTTGTGCACACCTTTACCTGTCTGCTGCATTGTGGCGCACACATAGGGATAGATCATCACCAGCCATGAAAGACAATGGGGCAGATTAATGAAAAGTGGGGCTTTACCTAGTTCACTGCCACTTCACATGCGCCCCTTAGTACCTCCTAATGCCACCATGTGTGCGCCGTATACAAGAAATGGCCCACCATGGCCCAGAATAGGTGCAATACTGTCAAGATAAAGGATGCCATAGTAGGACAGATACCTGACCTTTCATGCACTGTACAATGCAAAAATATGGTGTGCCCCCTCCCAAAGTCTACTCTGTGCATGTGTTGAAAGTGTCTGTGTTAAAAATGGGATCTCTGGTTGGCAGTCAGTTTGCACTCTGTCCAAGCAGAGACCCTCATTCTAGTCAGAGCCATGGAGGTACACACTCAAGATAACCCCTGTTCCCCCCCTGCATAGCTTGGCACAAGCAGTCAGGCTCATCTCCAAGGCAAAATGTAAAGTATTTGTACCAACACACACAGTAATACATTGAAAACGCTACAAAATTGACACCACACGAGTTTAGAAAAATAGGTAATATTTACCTAAATCAAACTAGACCAAAACAACAAAAATCCAACATACTCAAGTCAAGATATGAATTTTCAAAAGAATATGAGTCTTACTCCAAGGAAAACAATGTAGACATTGATTTTACACAATGTACCGGGTTTGCATAAAAAATAAAGCCACACAGGCGAGCGTGTGTCAGAAAAGTCAGGCATGCGTCAATTCCTTACTCGCAAGTGAGGTCTTGAGTTGTTTCTTCTCCGGTCAGGTACGTGATGAATTGTTTTTCTTTCCGCAAGAAATCAATGCATCGATTTCTGATTAGGGCACCTCGGATCCGCGCAGACTTGTGTTCATTTTTGCTGCCCAGTAATGATGCATGAGAAATCCGGTCACATAGTCTTGAAAACAATGGTGTGTGGGGTTTGCATTGTTATCAGCAACCATAAACGGGTGTTGTATTGCTTCTCCAGCCGCAATGTGTTGGTTTCACAGCATCAATGCAGGTGGAGTATCGATTTTAGTGAAGGAGGTATCGCACATTTTTTCAGCTGCGTTGCAGGTGGTGCATCTGAATTTCCCCACACGGTGATATGTGCATGGATTTCAGTCCTTGTTCATAGAGTGTCCATGGGGCTAACTAGGACCTACCTTTGCTGTGCCTAACATGTCTAAAAAGGGAACGTTTGAGCCTGGCAAGTGGGTACGCTTGCCAGGTCGAATTGGCAGGTTAAAACTGCACACACAGACACTGCAGTGGCAGGTCTGAGACATGTTTACAGGGCTACTCATGTGGGTGGCACAACCAGTGCTGCAGGCCCACTAGTAGCATTTGATTTACAGGGCCTGGCCACCTCTAGTGCACTTTGCTAATGACTTACTAGTAAATTAAATATGCCAATCATGGAAAAGACAATTAAACACACAATTTACACAGAGAGCATATGTGCTTTAGCACTGGTTAGCAGTGGCAAAGTGTCCAGAGTCCGAAAGCCAACAGAATCTGGTCAGAAAAAAAAGGAGGACTGAGGCAAAACATTTGGGGATGACCCTGGTCAGGTCCAACATTCTGTGATAAATCATGTTTAGGAACCTTAAAGATTCTTATGCACCTATTTTGTTGCTCCTCCAATAGTGTGAATCACACTTTTGTACATATGATGGTTGGCACAGGCATAATCTGCCACAAAGGGTCACTAAGTGACACACTGCAAGCATAGTGCTACATGGTAACATGGAGGACTGACTTTGGTTTTAAATGGGTACCATGTTGTCCATAGAAATGACACCATTGTGGTGCAAGGAGGTGGTAGGTTGCACTAACAATAGGACACAGCCTCAAATATGGACAACACAACACATATTTGGCATGGTTGATCTGTCAGTTCAGATTTATTTTGACAGTCACCAGGTTTCTGAGCCCCAACCTGTGCAACCAATCCACAAAACAGGAACAAACACAATACGAGAAGCAAGTCTGAGTCACCACTCCACCTAAAACTAACATCTGCAATGGAACATAAGAAACCACAAATATGCATGACCGACACATGTTCTCTCATTCCTTTGCAGCCGACCAAGGTTACGACATCCATCCATGCTTAATGAGTCCTTTTGCCAACCTGACAACAGTGGAAGAATGGGCATACAATGAAGGGCACAGAAGGACACAAAATGTGGTGGAGAAGACACTTGGGCTACCGAAGTCAAGGTTCAGGTGCCTGGCCCTGACAGGAGTAAGCCTTTTGTATGCACCACCCCTGAAATGCAAGATGATACTTGTATGTGCTATCTTGTATAACATATGTATATGGACTAATGTCCCCTGGGATGAACTGGTAGAGGTCCTCAATGGTGCAGCACAGGTGGAGGGAGAACTACAAAACAAAGCTGCAAGAGTTCACCAGAGACAACAAATTGTACATAACTTCTACACCTAGACACTGTATAACTAATATCACTTTGTAAATATCACCAATAAATCACTTTGCACCAGAAGGTCCATGGTCTAGTTATTCTCCACTACAGATATCATTGGAATGTTCCTCATACCTCAGAGAGCAGGAAAGAAATACAACAGTTACAAAGATGGTAGGAGCATAGGTTGTGATGTCAGAGGGTATAGTGCCTCCAAGCCACACATCAGTGTCACATAACTCATGGCCATGTGGCTCTCGAAGGTCTTGATTCATGCACCAAAAGGAATATGTGGTATTAAGTAGGCATTGTGCAAAATCCAAATACTTTTCTCCACATAATGCCCACACCAGGCAAGATGTATGCAAGGGGGCGCACATACAGTAGAGGCTGTTTTCAAATGGTGCTTTAGAAAAATAGGAGCTAAACTATGTCACATCTCAGGCGGGTGGCTGCTATGCCAGCAAGTGTGACAAGGGGGACACCATTGGCATGAATGGACCTTCATTGACTGTTTAGGGTTAGGAACCAATGTTTGAGCCTAACCCTGCACCGTATATTAATAGTGTGACATGCTGGCACCGCCATTGGCCTCAATCCTGCCACCTGGTGTGCTGTACCTTAAATATAGCACACACATGTTGGATGTGGAGTGTGCTAAGGGTTGTTAGTGAAGCAGCCATGGATGCGGAGCCACTCTCCATACTTATGGCCTTTAGCCAGGAATTTAAAATAAAATGGGAGAATGCACCACCAAATGAATGTGTGGGTGGAATGTAGACAGAGTCTGTTGCACTTCCTAAGTACATTCTAACACCCTTGTCACACAAATCTGCTGTCTTGACACATGCCTGCAGCTAATCTGGATATACATGTGAAGATTGATATAGGGGTGTACGGTCTAAGAAGGAAAGATTTTGCAATTACTTATAATGGTTGACATGTGTCAGCAAGGTAATGTGGCATAATCTGTATGATACCATCACATGCCACATATGAAAACACACTTCTCATTGACACTCACATGCGTGACCAAGAGGAAGTTACCTACTATGACTAAATCCCTAAAATGTCTAGGCCTCCATCATGACAAGGTGTGGGATGTGTATATATGTCTAGCAAAGTTCAAACAATAAACAGATCCATCTTAATTTGTACAGGTGAAGAAGGAGACAGATATGTTGCATGTGGCAAATCTAAAATCCAGCGTTGAGATGATTTCACACACTAACAAGATACAGTCATGGTGACAGTGACATTGGTTATGGAATGCAGATGTGAGTGCATACTCATGTACACCAAAGGATGTGGAAGAACAGCTGAGAGACTCCCACAGACACTTGGGAATACAACATCGGGAGGTAACTTGGAGACTACACAAGTGCTATGGCTGGTGTACTGTCATGTGTGTGGAAGTAATGTAATCATATCCTGGAAATGGGAGGGAAACTATCACATAGCCAGTAGTAGAAGATGTGTACATCTTCAAATTACACTAATGACATATATGGTCCTCTCCATGAATGACCGGATAATGTTGCAATGGATGTGTACAAAGTGTAAGCAGCCTAAAGAATGGCAGCAATGTACGACCAGAACTATTTCAAACAAGATATGCTGTAAATGTTGGAGAAGGTACACACATAGACCAATACAGACATAACATAGTCACCATTTGATCACTCAACATATGTTCACAGAGGATGTCTAGGTCAGTACATAACCCACTCATGTTTGCTACAACAACAATGTTGTAGTTGCCAATCACATATTATTGTGACAGAAGGCAGTGACAGATGACATCATCTGTCCCCTGGGTAATACAAAAATAACAATTAACACTAGAGATACAAGCCCCAACCAGGCTGCAAATAGAAATTGCTAAGAATGTATTACCATGTCTGTCAGACCATTCCAACTGATGAGTCATGTCCTACATGTACACACAGCCAGTCCTCTGTACATCATAGGGTAAGCCTGACATCAAGTACCCCAAAGGAAAATGAAAATCCCAATCCATGTGATTACATTTGTGCAGGTGCCTGTCTGCAGGGGACTGCACATTGATCTGCTAAAGAGCTATCATGATGAGGCTAGATGCCCGCCCAACATCCCCTAACTCCGATGCTGAAGCTACATTGACAATTGACACAGTCATGGGCCTGATGCATGTGCACAGTGGACTGAGCTGAGTGGAGCACCGTCAACCTGCATCAAAACATTCAACCATGGGTCTGTGTGGGCACAAAAAGTCCCACAGTAGAAATGATGACTAGGCTGCCATCGTTGCCTGACTGCAATACTGCTACACAGTTGTATGCCATTGTATGTGACAGTCAGAACAAACATGTTGTGGTAGGTTGTGAGTACCTAGTCTGTGGCATGCACACATATGTCTGATTTCTCTGCACGCATGCACCACTTAAATGGCACAGGCCTCATATTGTGTATTGGAGTCTGCACAAAAGTCAATGTCCCACTAATGACAATGCATTTGTATCACATGATCATTGATAGACTTAAATGACCATCAGGTTTGTTCCCACATGCGGAAACATAGGGGGCACTGATATGACTACAGAGCCAAATAACAATGTCCAACATGTGTCCATGTAGGGAAATAGATATGTAAGCTTTCATCTCCCATGAACTCACAGCTGTGGCATTTTTTACACAAATGACACTACACATGTCTTTCCACTCACACAGCACACACCAAACCTTCATTGACAGACGTCAGTACACCATCTCCTGCATCATAGATGCATGGGGAACCATATGTTGCACGTGTAGCAGAGCATAATGAACCCTGAACCTAACAACACACCAAATTGTGGACACAGATGCACTCACATTGCGAGGGGTCCGTGAAATCAAACCTGACATAGTCCACTGCATCCTCTGAGTACGATTTGTCAAGACTATCACATGCATGACCATGTATTGGACATAGCCCTTCATATCTATTGTGTTGTTAATAAACGTACATTTGGAATTCATACATGGCAATGTAGTAGACCCACAAATATGTGTTAGATCACATATGTACACTCCTGGTACACATGTAGTAACCTGTATGTGGACAAAGTCTACCAACACATGCACATATGCACATATGCAAATGATATCAGTCATTACATGCATCAAACACACATAAAAAAACATAGTGGTAACACATGCTGATGTTACCATTTAAATATAAATGCACACGCAGATAGCCATACCATACTGTCTACATACATACATACCACTGTGACATGGTATATGAATCTGGGTGCACTGTCAGCCTTTCCAACAAAATCTACGCATTACTGTTATGTGTCAACATTTGTTATGCAAACAGCACTATTCCATTGTTGAACCTGGTCCTTTATGCAGAGTCATCCCCAAACTGTTTGCCACATTCCTCCTATTTCTTTATGACCTGTTTTTGTTGGTTATAGGACTCTGGACACTTTACCAGCGCTAACTAGTGTTAAAGTGCATATGCTCTCCGTGTAAATTGTATTGGTGACTGGTTTCTCCCTGAGTGGCGTATTTCATTTACTAGTAAGACCCTAGTAAAGTGCACTACTGGTGCCCAAGGCCTGTAAATTAAATGTTACTAGTGGGCCTGCAGTACTGATTGTGCCACCCACATGAGTAGCCCTGTAAACATGGCTGAGACCTGCCACTTCAGTGTCTGTGTCTGCAGTTTTAAACTGCCAATTCGGCCTGGGAAGTGTACCCACTTGCCAGCCCAAAAACGCTTCCTTTTTATACATGTTAGGCACCCCTAAGGTAGGCCCTAGGTTGCCCCAGGGGCAGGGTACAGTGTATGTTAAAAGTAGGTCATATGCTAGTATGTTTTTACATGTCCTAACAGTGAAATACTGCCAAATTCGTTTTTCACTGTTGCAAGGCCTATCTCACTCATAGGTTAACACAGGGACTACCTTTAAATAACTTTTAAGCAAAGTTTCCCTTTTGGAGCAGATGGAAAAATGGAGTTTGGGGTCTCTGAACTCACAATTTAAAAATACACCTACCTTTTTTTAACGTTGGCTTTTAAATTGTCTGTTTGAAAATGCCACTTTTAGGAAGTGAGCATTTTCTTGTGTAAATAATTCTGAGACTTTGCCTGCTTGTATATTCCCTGTCAGGGTCAGATTGACAGTTGGGCAGATTGTGAATCTCCACTAGACAGTGGCACAGAGGGAGCTGAGGTGTAGCCTGCATATCCTGATAGGCCATCTGAGCTAGAGTGGAGGGAGGAGTGCTCACTTACACCTGAGTGGGCTGTGCCTGCCCTCATACAATACAGTCTCCAACCCCCTGGTGTGAGTCTAGAGCCAGGCCTGGGCAAGGCAGGAAGTTATAAACAACAGAGACTTTCCTTTGCAGTTCACCTATTTCAAAGGCAGAAAGGGATATAAGTAGTGGACCCAAAACCCCAGATTTACAGATTATGGCAGTCATTCCAACCCTGGCGGTCGGTGATAAAGCGGCGGCCAACCCGCCAACAGGCTGGCGGTTAAAAAAATGGAATTCTGACCCTGGCGGGAACCGCCAACACAGCCCGCCACTTTAACACTCCGACCGCCACGGCGGGACAGACAAACAGCTCAGCGGTCACCGCCAACAGGCAGGCGGCAGACAATGTACCGCCCACAGTATCACAACTCACCAATCCGCCACCTTTTCCGGGGCGGGAGCCCCGCCGATAAAAACACGGCGGAAACAGACTACGAACGGGAAAACGCTCACCTCTATACACTCCACGAGGACGGAGGACAGCATGGAACCCGAATTAAACACCCTACCAGCTCTTGTCTACCTGCTCATCTACCACGAGTACGAACTCCGGCGCAGAAGACAACGGTGAGTACTGCACCTACGACACAGGGGAGGGGGGAGGACGAAAGGTTACGGGCACACACATACGCCCCCCCCCAACTATCAACATACGAATGCAGAGCAACAACTGAGTGACTCCCCCCAAACCCCCCTGAAAAATGCAAAGACATAATAAAATTTTAAATTAAATTTATGTAAAATTAGGTTCATTGAAGTCATGGAAAATTATCGTTATGAAATATCAAAGCAAAAATCATGTACAGTGCGAAAGCTATGTACAAAGTCAATAAGTCCTGCTCATTGTGTCAAATATCCACAGTCCGTGGGCCAATGTGTACCAAACACATGGGCAAAGCCCACACAGGAGACCTGAGTCCGTTGGAGAGAACACTGCTGGGGCATCAGATGACAAAACTACAAGCACCTCAGGGGGAAGGGAAGGGGGGGCACCTCAGCCACAGGGGTCCACGACGTCAGAACCACGAAGGGGCCACCATGCCCACTGTGCCATCCTGGGGAGTGCAAAGCCACAGTCCATCAGGTGGATTACAGACTCCACTGGTCATGGAGGAGGCAGGGTGCCCCGAGTGCAGCGTGAACACTAGCTCGACACAGAACCGGCACTGTCAATGGGCCAGCGGTGCTTGACAGGAAGGGCCCAGCGGAGCGGTGCTTGAGACGGCGGGGCACAGCGGAGCGGTGCTTGACAGGAAGGGCCCAGCGGAGCAGTGCTTGACAGGAAGGGCCCAGCGGAGCGGTGCTTGAGACGGCGGGGCCCAGCGGAGCGGTGCTTGACAGGAAGGGCCCAGCAGAGAGGTGCTTGAGACGGCGGGGCCCAGCAGAGCGGTGCTTGACAGGAAGGGCCCAGCGGAGCGGTGCTTGACAGGAAGGGCCCAGCGGAGCGGTGCTTGAGACGGCGGGGCCCAGCGGAGCGGTGCTTGACAGGAAGGGCCCAGCGGAGCGGTGCTTGAGACGGCGGGGCCCAGCGGAGCGGTGCTTGACAGGAAGGGCCCAGCGGAGCGGTGCTTGACAGGAAGGGCCCAGCGGAGCGGTGCTTGAGACGGCGGGGCCCAGCGGAGCGGTGCTTGACAGGAAGGGCCCAGCGGAGCGGTGCTTGATAGGAAGGGCCCAGCGGAGCAGTGCTTGAGACGGCGGGGCCCTATTCAGCGGTGCCTTTCTTCACGGCGGGGCCCTCTTCAGCGGTGCCTTTCTTCACGGCGGGGCCCTATTCAGCAGTGCCTTTCTTCACGGCGGGGCCCTCTTCAGCGGTGCTTGTTCAGTCATTCAAGGGAGCCAGACCTGGCCAGGACTCCCTGCTTAGTCGCCCTTCGACCGTGCAGTTGCTGGACCCTTCTGTGACGGAGTACTGGGCCCGTGGGTGTCCTCCCTCACACCCGGGATGGGGCTTGTGGGGCCCTCCTGGTCCGCGCCCCTGCTGGCTGACCTCTCCGCCCTGCTGCCCTTGCCCTCCTTCGATGAGGCTCTCTGGCCCTTTCCTCCCCTGGATGTTGTGGCAGGTGACGGCCCAGGACTTTGCTCCTTGGGGGCAGCCGTGTCAGTCTTCTCGCGGCGGCCCTTGATTTTATGGGTCCTCTTTCCGGGGGGGGGGGTCGCTGTCCCCTTGCTGCTGGCCGATGTATCAGTGCTGGGAAAGGGTGGACTCCAAAACCCGTGAACAATGGTGACACTTGAAGCAGGGCTGGTGGTGGCTGAGGTGCTCTTGGGACTCTTAGCAGATGGAGGGGGTGGGTCAGGTGGGGCAAAGAGGTTAAGTTTGGAGAGGTAAAGTTTTTTAGGACCAATGTAAAGGGTAGGTGTAGTGGGTATGGGAGTGTAGGAAGAGGATGTGGTTGTAGGAGAGTCAGGTGTGCTGTCTTTGGGTGCAGGTGCTTGTGACGTAGGCTGTCGTGAGGTGGTTGGCTGTTGGGTGGGTGGCTGCCTGCGTTTGTGTGTCTTGGAAGAGGGGGTGACAGACACAGTGGGACAGGACACAGGGGACGTGTAAATGGCAGTGGGGGTGGTGACTGCACATGTGCGGACTGTACTGGAGGGTGTGCTGGTGATGGAAGTACTGGCTGATGGTGGTGTGCATGCAGGTGTGAGTGGAGACGTCACAGGGAGGAAGGAGGGAGACGAGGAGGAGGGGGACACAGAGGTGGTAGTGACTGTTGGCATGTCTGCATCTGGGTGTTGCTTGGGTGAATGCTTGTGTGATCTGTGGTGCTTATGTCTGGATGAGCTGCCCTTGGGTGTTGAGGTGTGTGCAGGCTGGTCTGATGGTGTGGATGGGATAGGCTGAGGAACAGGAGACAGAGACAGGGTGGAGGCAATTAGAAGAGGGAGGCTGGAAACAGGGACAATGGCTGCCGTCAGTGCTGAGGCCAGAACATTAAACGATAGTTGATGGGCAGCCTGACCCGAATGAATGCCCTCCAGGTATGCATTGCTCCGATGCACCTCCCTCTCTACCCCCTGGATGGCATTCAAAAGGGTAGACTGCCCAACAATGATGGTCTGTAGGAGGTCAATGACCTCCTCACTGAGGGCAGCAGGGGTAACAGGGGCAGGGCCTAAGGTGCCTGGGGCGAAGGAGATGCCCGCCTTCTTGGGCGAGCGGGCACGGAGCGAAGGCTGAGGGGCTGCTGGGAGGGTGGAGCTGGTGCGCTGGGTGGCGGCTGTACCTGTAGAGATGGGGGGCCCGGATGTTGCCGCCACCGCTAGGGAGCTCCCTTCCGAGGACGCGTCGGTGTCGCTGGTGTCACCACGGGTCCCCGTTGTGGTGCTCCCCTCGCCCTCTGTATCACTGGTGACCTCGGTGTCTGTACCATGGCCCACCGGGTCCTTGTGAGTTGCAGCTCCCTCGTGCTCCGATGCCAATTCTCCTCCGCCTGATGATGCTAATGCACACATGCACAAGAAGATAAAGAAAAAGGGTGGGGGGAGAAATAAAAACAGGTTGAGTGCATGCATTGTCAACACCGTTGGCGGAGAGGACAGACACAGGAGCCTCATGCACTACGCCGCGCAATCGGGGTACACTACTCAGTACTTGTGACTAGGCCAACAGGTCTATGGATAACAAATGCGCACATGGGTGATGCTGGACCATCGATTGCTGTACTTGGCACCCTACAGAGGTGGGGGGCGGGGGCACAGGGCCATGCCTAAAGGAGGGGACTACACTACAGAAAAGCGCCCTGGCCTAATGTCACCCACAGCCCTCCTCCCCCACCCAGACGCCTCCACTGCGTGTAAAGATAGCAGAATGTGCTGGTACTCACCCCCTTGTGTCTGCTGTGATGTCCTAACGCTCCCATCCAAATCGGGGTAGGCCACCGCCAGGATCCGGGACATCAGGGGGGTCAAGGTACGACTGGCACCCCTCCTACGTTGGGAGGCCATCCCCAGCAGTGACTCGGCAGTCTTCCTGGTCCCGCGGCGGATGTGCTCCCACCTCTTTCGGCAGTGGGTGCCCCGTTTGTTGTGGACCCCCAGGGCCCGGACTTCCTTGGCGATGGCACGCCAAATGTCGACTTTCTGATGGGCGCTGACCTATTTGACATGTACAGGGTGGGAAAGGAATTTTCATCATTTTTCTGCATGTTAGATGTGATTGCCCCCCCCTCCCCAACCCTGCCATGTGGCACATGGTCTCATCTGTCGTGCCTTGCACTCCTCATTCGCTCCCCACCCCACCATCTTACATCCACCATACACAACCCAGGCATAGCCCATTCAACGTGCACCCAGTGTACTTACCTGTTGGTCTGGAGGACAGTAGAGTAGCGCATACTGGGGCAGGACCCCATCCACAAGTTTCTCCAACTCTTCTGAAGTGAAGGCAGGGGCCCTTTCCCCAGTCACAGCAGCCATTGTCTCTCCCAGACCGAGGTCACAGCAGCACTTGCAGTATAGGTCCTCTCCTGTGGATAGTCAGGTCTCGAGTGGTTAAGCAGATAGAAAATGGCGGTCACGCCCGCGGCGGTCCGTACCGCGACCGCCGGCGCACATCGTCATTGGCTCCTGAGACCCATAGGGTTCAATGTTAACCAATGCGCCTTCGCACTGCGGTCTTTGACCGCCTACCGCCACGGTGTGCCACGCCAGCGCGTTGACCTCATATCCCACTGTCACACTTCTCAGGTCAGGCAGCCGCCATTACAAGGGCCCACATGGCTTAATTGCTACTGCGTCACACAGGCCTAGGCCTTGCATTGCCACTCATACAAGCCTTTCAATGCATAGCGATTCGTGTACTGTGCAAGCTGGGTGAACGTACCTGTGGGTTGCTTGACTCTGTGCTCCATGTTGTCCTTCCTAGGCACCGTCCGCTGGGACTTGCGAGGAGAAGGATGAATCCTCCCGTGTACCGACCGCTGGTGGACCTGTCGACAATGGAAGAACGACATATTATACTTCGATACCGACTTGACTGAGCCACTATACATGAACTGTGTGCCCAGCTGGAGCCTGACCTGATGTCCCCCATCCGCCAACCCACAGGGATTCCCCCTCTGGTGCAGGTTCTGTCAGTACTCCATTTTTTGGACCAGGGCAGAGGAACGCTACAATGAGGCACATGGGCGAACTAGGAGGATTATAGAACGGACCTTCGGGGTCCTGAAGGCCAGGTTTAGGTGCCTGCATATGACAGGTGGATCCCTAATGTACTCACCAAAGAAGGTGTGTCATATCATCGTGGCCTGCTGTATGCTTCACAATCTTGCATTGCGACGCCAGGTGCCTTTCCTGCAGGAGGATGGTCCAGATGGTGGTGTTGTAGCAGCTGTGGAGCCTGTGGAGAGTGAAGAGAAGGAAGACGACGGGGACGACACGGACAACAGGGACACAGTTATACAACAGTATTTTCAGTAGCACACAGGTAAGAATCACCCACGCCTTTTTACATTAACTTCTGCCCTCCTGCATCTCTACTTTCTGTGTTTCCCCCCAGTTCCTTTTAACAGATTTTTTACTTTCCCTTCCCTTTTCAGAGCTGTATGACCCACATCGTGACTGCAGCTTTGTTTGCCCATGGACTAATGCTTATAGACATTGGTATGTTGTCATCACAATGTGACTGAACATTATTGCACCGTTATGTGTAATACATTTGTAAAGAATACAAGCAGACTCCTGATTTTTGAAGTGCAATTGGTGATTTATTTTAAGTGCTGCATATGGGTCCATGATAGTAAAACGGTGATGGGTGGGGGTGGAGTAATGTCCATGGCAGAGTCCAGTTCTCAGTCGCACAGGTGCATTGTCCATATGCCTGTGGAAGGATGGAGCAGGGGCAGTTCAAGGTTGGACAGGGTGACAATGTGGGACAGTGGGATGACATCAGGGGGTATCTTTTGCTGGCGGGGGTCTTGGCATCCTACTCTGTCTTCTTGTGTGATCTCAGGTTCCGCTTGCGGGGTGGTTGATCTTCAGCAGGAGGTGGGGTTCTGGTGGCCTGTCGTTGTGTGGGGGCCTCCTGTCCACTAGCGCCGGTGGAGGTGGTATGCTGTTCGTGGTCCGGGCTAGTGACAGGGGCCCTTTGGGGTGCCACATGGTCCCGCAATGTGGTGACTATCTGGTTGAGGGCCAGGACGATGGTCCCCATTGCGGAACCGATGTTCCTGAGTTTGTCTCTGAACCCCATGTACCGTTCCTCCTGCTGTGCCTGGATCTCCTGGAACCTGGCCAGTACCGTCGCCATCGTCTCCTGGGAGTGGTGGTATGCTCCCATGATGGTGGTGAGGGCCTCTTGGAGAGTGGGTTCCCTGGGCCGGTCCACCCCCTCTCGCACAGCAGCCCTCCCAGTTCCCCTGTTTCCCCGGGCCTCTGTCCCCTGGACGGTGTGCCCACTACCACTGCCCCCAGGTCCCTGTTGTTGTTGGGGTGGTGGGTCAGCCTGGGTGCCCTGTAGTGGCGGACACACCGCTGATTGACGCGTCCTGGAGACAGAGGCATGGGCCCACTGGCTGGGTGCTGTGCTGGTGTTTCCTGAGGGGGGTAGGTCTGCTGTGGCCTGGGGCTGACTGAGGGTAACCGACTGTCCAGAGGTCCCCGATGGTCCGGGCTGGTCATCAGGTTCTAGGTCGACAGAGCTGCTGTCATCACTGGGGGCCTGTTCTGGGGGCGGGATGGACAAATCTGGACCCTCCTGGCCGGTGTGTTGGCGTTCGGGCCCTGCAGGGGTAAAAGAGTATGGTTATTGCTTCTGTGTGTGCCATGGCGTGCGATTTGTGGGTGCCCTTGTCCCCCAGTGCTGGCATTCCCTTGTGGGAGGAGTTGTGAGGGTGGTTTGTGGGAGGGGGATGGGTATGTGCAGTGGTCATGCTTAGGTGATGGGTGTCCATGGTTTGTGTTGGCATTCAGGGATTGGTGTTGTGTTGGGTGGGTTGTGCTGGTGAGACATTGGCAGGGATGATGTGTGCTGGGGGGTTGGGGGTGAGGGTGGGGGTGTGGGTTGGCATGCTGGTGGTTGGGGGGGTAAGGTAGTTGAGATTAGACTTACCAGAGTCCATTCCTCCGCCTACTCCAGCGAGGCCCTCAGGATGCAGGATGTTCAAGACCTCTTGCTCCCATGCTGTGAATTCGGGTGGAGTGGGTGAGGGTCCGCCGCCAGTCTTCTGCACAGCGACGTTGTGTCTTGACACCATCGACCGCACCTTCCCCCGTAGGTCGTTCCAGCGCTTTCGGATGTCTTCCCGGTTTCTGGGATGCTGTCCCACAGCGTTGACCCTGTCGACGATCCTTTGCCATAGCTCCGCCTTCCTGGCTATTGTGGTGTGCTGCACCTGTGTGCTGAATAGCTGGGGCTCTACCCTAATTATTTCCTCCACGATGACCCTGAGTTCTTGGTCCGAGAACCTGGGGTGTCTTTTGGGTGCCATGGGGTGGTGTGGGGTGGTGTTTGTGGTGATGAGTGTGGTGTGTGTGGTGGTGTGTGGTGTTTTGTGCGTGGATGTAGTGTGGGTGATGGTGTTGTGTTCCTGTGTGTGTTGGGCTTTTCGATAGCTGTGCTCTCTCTCTCTCTCTCTCGCCTTCTCTCCGAATTTCTAGTAGTGGGGGTTTGTGGGTGATGTGGGTGTGTGTTTTATAGTTGATTGGATGTGTGGGAGTGGTGTTTGTATGTGTATCAGGTGTGTGTATTTCAAATTGTCCAATGTGGCTGTGTTTTGGAGCTGGGTGTGTATTTTGACCGCGGCGGTGTGTACCGCCAATGGAATACCGCGGTTGAAAGACCGCCGCGTGGATTCGTGGGTCGTAATGGCATGGGCGTGTTTGTGTTGGCGTGACAGTGGAGGTTTGGTCATCTCCAGTTTATCGCTGACCGCTGATAAGGCGGCCTTCCGTGGATGTCGGGTTTTAGGCGGCTTGGCAGTTGTGGGTCAGAATGACCGTGGCGGTTTACCGTGGCCGCGGCGGTAGAATGGCGGTCTTCTGACTGGCGGTAAGAGCCTTTTACAGCCGAGGTCAGAATGACCCCCTATATCTGGAATCTAGAGGAACCACTGCCAGAGGGGGAGCACTGCCCCTTTGCATGTGACTATGCTTTGCTGGGATGGAGTGCAGGTGCTGCTTCTGCCTGAAAGAGGGCAAAGACTGAACTTTGTGGTGTATTCCTGCTTGTGAAGAGTCTCCAAGGGCTTAGATTGAGCTTGCCTCCTGTTTTGAAGTCTCAGAGTTATCAAAGACTTTCTCTGTCAGCACTTGGACTCTCTGCTGATACTCCTGCCCTGCCAAGTGGTGCCCTATCCACTCCATGTGCCCCTGAAAGATAAAGCTGGTAAAAAAAGGACTAAAATCCACACACAGGAAGCCATGTTAGGAAATTTTCAACACACCACCTGCAAAGTGGCTGTTCAATCGACGCAACCCCTCAGAGCACAATTTTTCCCTCACAGTCTGGCCAGATTTGACACATATAATCGCTGGGCATCATCTTGAACCTATGCAGATCGGAGGTGCCCCATCCAGAAATTAGTGCATCACGTTCTTGCAGGAGAAGAAAAACGGCACATCGCGTACCAGAGCGGAGAAGAAATGATGCATAGCCTCACTTGTGAGTAAGAAATCTACCCATCCATGACTTTTCTGACACATGCTCGCCCACATGGCTTTACTTTTGATGCAAACCTGGTACATTGTGGAAAATCAATGTTTACATTGTTTTCTATGGAGTAAGACTCTTTTTCATTTAAAAATGTATAACTTGACTCATGTATGTTGGATTTTTGTTATTTTGATCTTGTTTGATTTTGATAAATATTTCCAACAGTGGTATGGTGTCCATTTTGTAATGTTTTACTGTATTACTGTGTGTGTTGGTACAAATACTTTACACATTGCCTTTGAGATAAGCCTGACTGCTTGTGCCAAGCTACCAAGGGGGTCAGCAGGGTTTATCTTAAGTAAGTATCCCCTGTACCCTGACTAGAGTGAGGGTCTCTGCTTGGACAGAGTGCAAACTGACTGACGAACAGAGACCCCATTTCTAGCATCCATACTCCACAATGCCAAAGCAATGACGACAGACCCCTGCGTGTCAATCACAAGTCCTCAAACTTTGTCAGCCTTCATGGCAAGGAATACCATGCATGACCGTCATGCGTCAAAGTTTTAGCCACAAATAGCAATACATTGCAATTAAAAAATTATGCCTGTCCCAGCGCATCAATCGCAAGTCTGGAGGCCTTGTCAGCCTCAATGGACGAAATCAACGCATGACCGTCATGTGTCAAAAAAACTACATGTATCAGAAAAAGTTATGCCCACGCCCAGGAAGGGATGAAACAAGACTTTCTGTCTGCATACATGGTACAGTGATTTCACTCTCACTTTTATTTCACAGACTTTTTCACTGTGAGTGTGTGAGTGTGTGTGTGGGGCTGGTGCTAGTGGAAGAGTGGTGTTTTGGAGAGTTTTGTGCTGTTTCCTGTTGCTGTTGTGTACTTTTAGTATTTTGCCTCAGCATTTTGTGGTATTTTTGTCCTGTATTTGTCATTGCATTGTAGGGTGTTTGTTTTTGGCTAGCATAGTTTGTTGGGGTATTTTGGGTTAGGTGGCGTAGTTAACTCTTCTTTTTGGGGGGTTCTTTCATTTGTACTTATACTGCAAAATGTCTGGGAAAAGGAGAGCAACGAAAGTCAGTGCATATGAACTAGGAGGGTTCATCTGGCTGGTGCAGCAATACCTCCCATGATGCTAGTTTTGGGTGGCTGGGTAATACAGGGCTCCCCCACGGAGGCACACACACTGCAGTGGGGCATGGTGCTCCACCAACTATGCAGAATTTTCGGATTTGTGTGCACTGACCACCAGTTAAAACACCGTTAGGCAGACCTCATAACACAAGAGAAAGATCTATTGGATCATCTGGGGATTCAGATTGGTGGACCAGTTGGTAAGTACCCCATTTGCATAGCAACATCCTTATTTGCATGTGCATGACAGACGGACATAGGGTTGACTGCAGCATGTTTTGTCAAGGGTCAGGACAGGTTGTTTTGGGCCTGATTTAAGAGCCCCAAGTGCCACCTTAGAGCTGCCAATGCAAAATGTATTAGTGACGCTAGGGCAGCGCTAAAGTGGCATTTGCAGGCAAAGCACCACTTTGTTAAGCCTTGCACAACGCTATGCCTGCTCTAGGGATAATGTATGCGAGGGGTGGCCACCCCTGGTAGGGAGCCAAATAAATTGCATAGGAAAATCTATAAGATTTCCTTGCTCCATGGTTTCCACTCTTTTAACGCTTGCTCAGAGCAGGCATTAAAAGAAGGGGGCATACCATTATGTATAATGGTGCCCTATGTAGTCTGTAGGAGTTGACCCAATATTTTAATTTATTTTGATGCTACCCCTGCAGAGTACATCAATTGTGTCTATATAAAATCACACAATTGCCCACTACCCTGCGCCATGGTGTACTCACACATTTCTCTTTGTGTAGATTGTGTATCACATACACTCCATGAAGTTTCAAATATCAGACACACATATGTAGAATCTGAACCACAGGCCTGCCCTGTATTACCAACAGTATGGGGCAGGGCTGCATCTGTGCCAGCACTAGCACATTACTCAGCAACCTGCACCCAGGCAGGCGTACTTGGACCGCAGTGCAAGTGTGTCTTTGTTGAGGGGTGTGTACATGCACAGGTTGGTATCCCTTCCTGGACATAAATGGTTTACTGTGGTGTCAATGGCTGCCCACATAGTAGTGACAAGACATCCATAATGTTTTTCAGTTAATGCTTAAGAAGGGACAACTACGTGGACATAAGGAACTGCCATGGCATTTTAGCTCTAGTGTGAGTGTCTTCAAAGGGCACACACTTATAAGAAACATGGATATATCAATGCTTTCCTCACACTTTGCTATGCTCTCACCACCACTGGGCAGTTGTTAGTCTAATGAGGATGATAATGAGTAAGATGTCTTCGACATCTGGGGCAGGGTCAAAAGCAATGGGTGTTACAATGGGACGGCCACTTCAAGAACCATTGCCGACCCCTCTGATGTAGAATACTGTGTCATGCTGCACCATAGGCACATGGAGGTGTAATGCAACAAAACTGCTCCATTACAAATCTTTGTACATATGGTGAAATGAAATGCACCACAGGAGCTTCAGGATAAGTGACACTTCAAATCAAATCAAATCAAATCAAATCAAAAACATTTATAAAGCGTGCTACTCACCCGTGAGGGTCTCAAGGAACTAGGGGAAGGGGGGTTGCTGCTGCTCGAAGAGCCAGGTTTTGAGCTGCCTCCAGAATGCAGGGTGGTCCTGGGTGGTCCTGAGGTTGAGGGGGAGGGAGTTCCATGTCTTGGCCGTCAGGTAGGAGAAGGATTTCCCACCTGCCGTGGTGCGGTGGATGCGAGGGACGGCGGCGAGTGCGAGGTTGGCGGAGCGAAGTTGACGGGTGGGCGTGTAGAAACTGACGTGACGGTTGAGGTATTCGGGTCCCTTGTTGTGGAGTGTTTTGTGTGCGTGGGTGAGGAGCCGGAAGGTGATCCTTTTGCTGACGGGAAGCCAGTGCAGGTGTCTCAGGTGGGCGAAGAGATGTGGCTGTTGCGGAGGATGTCGAGGGCGAGGCGGGCGGAGGCGTTTTGTATTCGCTGCAGACGTTTCTGGAGTTTAGCAGTGGTTCCTGCGTATAGGGTGTTTCCGTAGTCCAGACGGCTTGTGCCGAGGGCGTGGGTCACAGTTTTTCTGGTGTCGGCGGGGATCCAGTGGAAGATCCTTTGGAGCATGCGGAGAGTGAGGATGCAGGAAGATGATACGGCATTGACTTGTTTGGTCATGGTGAGAAGCGGGTCCAGGATGAATCCGAGGTTGCGTGCGTGGTCTGAGGGGGTTGGTGCGGTGCCTAGGGCCGTGGGCCACCAAGAGTCGTCCCAGGCGGACGGGGTGTTTCCGAGGATGAGGACTTCAGTTTTTTCTGAGTTCAGTTTCAGACGGCTGAGTTTCATCCATTCTGCGACGTCTTTCATTCCATCTTGCAGGTTGGTCTTGGCGCCAGTGGGGTCTTTGGTGAGGGAGAGTATCAGCTGAGTGTCGTCGGCGTAGGAGGTGATGTTGATGTTGTGTTTGCGTACGATGTCGGCGAGGGGGCTCATGTAGACATTGAAGAGAGTCGGGCTGAGCGAGGAGCCTTGTGGGATGCCGCAGATGATCTCGGTGGGGTGTGAGCGGAACGGAGGGAGGTAGACTCTTTGGGAGCGGTTAGAGAGGAAAGAGGTGATCCAGTCCAGGGCCAGCCGTTGGATACCGGTGGAGTGCAGGTGAGATGTTAGGGTTCAGTGGCAGACGGTGTCGAAGGCAGCCGAGAGGTCGAGGAGGATGAGGGCGACTGTTTCTCTGTTGTCCATCAGAGTTCTGATGTCGTCTGTGACTGAGATGAGGGCGGTTTCTGTGCTGTGATTGGCTCTGAATCTGGACTGAGAGGGGTCGAGTAGGTGGTTGTCTTCAAGGAAATTGGTCAGTTGCTTGTTGACGGTCTTCTCTATGACTTTGGCAGGGAAAGGGAGGAGCGAGATGGGGCGGAACTTCTTCAGGTCGCTGGGGTCCGCCGTAGGTTTCTTCAGGAGGGCGTTGACTTCCGCATGTTTCCAGCTCTCGGGCAAGGCGGCAGAAGCAAACAAACTTTTGATGATGGTCTGGAGATGCGGGCGATGATGTCGTCGGCTTTGTTGAAGATGAAGTGTGGGCAGGGTCCGAGGGGGCACCGGAGTGGATGGAGTTCATGGTAGCTTTGGTCTCCTCCGCGCTGATGTGAGTCCAGGCGTTGAGGGTGATGGCTGGGGTAGTAGGTTCTGTGGGGGTTGGCTGGGTCTGGTGTCCGAAGCTGTCGTGTAGGTCGGTGATCTTACGATGGAAGAAGGTAGCGAGGGAGTTGCAGAGGTCTTGTGCGGGCGTGATGGAGTTGGAGTTGCCGTTAGGATTGGAGAGCTCTTTGACGATGTTGAAGAGTTCTTTGCTGTTGTGAGTGTTCTTGTCCAGTCTGTCTGTGAAGGAAGTTCTTTTGGTGGCGCGGATCAGCTGATGGTGTTCGCGGGTGGCGTTTTTGAGGGCAGACATGTTTTCTGCGGTGTGGTCTTTGCGCCAGGCTTTCTCAAGGGTACGGCAGTTTTTTTTGGATTCCTTGAGGGTGTCTGTGAACCATTGAGGTTTCCTGGTGCTGGTTTGTCTTGGGAGGCGTCTGAGAGGTGCGAGGTTGTCCGCGCAGTTGGTGAACCAATGAGTGAGGCTGAGGGCTGCGTCGTTGGGGTCGGTGGAGAAGGTGGGTTGGTTGTCGCTGAGAGTGGAGCGAAGCTGTTCCGTGGGGATTTTGTTCCAATGTCTGCGTGGGATGGGTTGTGTGCGGAGGTGGAGAGTCTTGCGTCTGAAGGTGAAGTGGACGCATCTGTGGTCGGTCAAGTGTATTACGGAGGAGTGGCTGAAGGATACGTGGTTGCTGGCGGAGAAGATGGGGTCGAGCGTGTGTCCGGTGATGTGGGTGGGGGTGTTCACCAGCTGCTTGAGACCGAGGTTGGCGAGGTTGTCGAGCAGGGTGGTGGTGTTGGGGTCATTGTTATGCTCCAGGTGGAAGTTGAGGTCACTGAGGAGGATGCAGTCCGGCGAGGCAAGGGCGTGCGAGGAGATGAAGTCTGCGATGGATTCGCTGAAGAGGGCGCGTGGTCCAGGGGGTCTGTAGATGAGAGTTCCTCTGAAGGTGGTCCTGGGGTCGGTGTGGATCTGGAAGTGCATGTGTTCGGCAGCAAGGGGGGTGTCTACGGTGGAGGTGGTGATGTTGATGGAGTCCTTGAAAACGATGGCGATTCCTCCACCGACTTGGTTGGTGCGGTCTCTCCTGGTGATCTTGAAGCCGTCGGGGATGGCTATGGCGATGTCGGGGGCCGAGGAGGCGTTCATTCAGTTCTCAGTGATGAAGGCGAAGTCCGATGCAGTGAGGTCCCATAGTTCAATGGCGTGCTTGTGGACGGAGCGTGCGTTGATCAGGATGCATTTGAGGTGATTATTGGCGCGTGGGCTGGCGGGCGGGGTGCAGTTGCGGTGGAAGGTGAGTTTGCAGGTGAGGCATGCGAAGGGTGCATGGGTGCGTTTAGGGTTGGCTTGGAAGCAGGTTCTGGAGCCCCCCGGGTTGAGAGCGTGGAGGGAGGTGGGGTTGTATCAGTGCTGCGGGGTTTGGGAGTGCTGGGGGCCGGGGGTCGTGGCGCTGGGCGCGGTCCAGGCGCGGACAGGCGCAGACAGGCTTGCCGCAACGGCCGCCATAAGAGGGAGGGGGGGAGGAGGGGTCAGCTGGGGGCGGGAGGCGGGAGGGGGGCGACGAATGGGAGCGGGGGGCGGGGCCGAGCGGGAGGTAACGTCGGGAAAGCGGAGGGCGGGGGGGTCAGGTAGAAGGGGAGGGAAAAAAAGATAGGGAAGGGGGGATTACAGAGGAGTAGAGGAGTCAGGAAGAACAGAAGAGAGGAGTAGAAGAGGAAGGAGAGAAGAGTCAAGAAGAGAGAGGAGGAGAGAGAGGAGTCAAGAGAGAAGAGTCAAGAAGAAGAGGAGAGAGAAGAGTCACGAAGAAGAGGAGAAAGAAGAGTCAGGAGAGAAGAGTCAAGAAGAAGAGGAGAGAGGAGTCAAGAAGAAGAGGAGAGAGAAGAGTCAAGAAGAAGAGGAGAGAGAAGAGTCACGAAGAAGAGGAGAAAGAACAGTCACGAAGAAGAGGAGAGAGAAGAGTCAGGAGAGAAGAGTGAAGAAGAAGAGGAGAGAAGAGTCAAGAAGAAGAGGAGCGAGAAGAGTCAAGAAGAAGAGGAGAGAGAAGAGTCACGAAGAAGAGGAGAGAGAAGAGTCAGGAGAGAGGAGTCAAGAAGAAGAGGAGAGAGAAGAGTCAAGAAGAAGAGGAGAGAGAAGAGTCACGAAGAAGAGGAGAGAGAAGAGTCAGGAGAGAAGAGTCAAAAAGAAGAGGAGAGAAGATTTAGGAAGAAGAGGAGAGACCAGAGAAGCAGAGGAGGGAAGCGTCCAGAAGATGAGGAGAAGGTCACAGAAGAAGAAAAGGAACACGCACAGAAGAACACAGATGAAAGAAAAAGAAGAAAAGAACACGCAGGACGGGGTGCAGAGGAGGAGAAGAGCACAGAAGAACACAGGTGAAGAAAAAGAAGAAAAGAGCACGCAGGACGGGGTTCAGAGGAGGAGAAGAGCACAGAAGAACACAGATGAAGAAAGAACACGCAGGACGGGGTACAGAGGAGGAGAAGAGCACAGAAGAACTCAGATGAAGAAAAAGAAGAAAAGAACACGCAGGACGGGGTGCAGAGGAGGAGAAGAGCATAGAAGAACACAGATGAAGAAAAAGAAGAAAAGAACACGCAGGACGGGGTGCAGAGGAGGAGAAGAGCACAGAAGAACACAGATGAAGAAAGAACACGCAGGACGGGGTGCAGAGGAGGAGAAGAGCACAGAAGAACACAGATGAAGAAAAATAAGAAAAGAACACGCAGGACGGGGTGCAGATGAGAAAAGAAGAACACAGAGGAAGAGAAAAGCAGGAGGAGAACGCGGTGAGGAAGAGGAGCGGGCACAGAGGAAGAGCAGAATACGCAGCAAGTGGGCTGCAGAAGAGGAGCAGAGAAAGATGGCTACCAGAAGCAGGAAGGAGGCACAGAAAGCGAAGGGAAATGGACAGCAGAGGTGCGGAGAGAGGTTGGAGGAGAGAGCGGAAAGCAGAAGACAAAAGTTCAGGGAAAGAGAGGTGAGTTGCGCGGGGCTGGGCGAGGGGCTGGGCGGGGAGAGTACTTACGGTTTAGCTGGTCTTGCTGGGAGGTGTCGGGAGCCTGGGCAGGTGGAGCTGCAGCGGCGCGGGAAGCGACCTACCCTAGGTGGTTCCAGGGCCTCATTATCTAGCTCTTTGTCTCACAGACAGATTTCATAAGATTGACAGTTGTTCTGACCTACCGCTAAGTTGACTTGCTTACTCAGCTTTACAAGTTGAATGTGAAACCATTGTCCATGCACAGAAATGCCCCAAAATCACTAAGATATGTTTTCCTTTCACCCTACACCAGTGGAGAGTGTCCCAACTTAAAGACCCTGATGCAGACAGTAAGTGCCACCTTGTGAGTCACAAGGTATCATTCTAGGGTTTTGTGTGAGAGGATATGATGTGTGCAGTGCAATGATGAAATGTATTGTGTGACCAATGAGATGACGTCATCTGAGTTAGGATGTGGACATCATGTCTGATGCTATGTTTAGGATGGAAAATGAGTTGATTGTTGCTCAAGTGCCAATGTGTGCTGCTATGGAATTGTGGGAGTTAGGAAAAGGAAAGCATGTCTACTTACGCAGTGATGTCATTCAAGTTATGTGTCAGAGGTGCTGTTTATCAGAATAGCATGCCTGTTGCCAACATATTTGTCACAACACTTTTTACAACACTGTGTGCCAAACGTAGCTTCCAGTTACTCAGGAAACTGTACAGATGTAGAAGACACTTGCACCATCAGTGCCTCACTAATTTTTGGATTTTAAGTGAGGCTGCATTCGTGCAAGGATCCTTATTGTGTTGGCCAACAGTCAGTTTAGTACAGAATGAGAATACAATTCTGCTCCAGATGGGTGTAGGACATGTCTATGGATTGTAGCAAGCTAGATGTGTGCAGAATTACCAACATGGTCTACCCATCATGATGTTTGTGAGTGATCTTGGTCACATCACTTGTGCATGGAATGTGAATGCTCAGTGTATGCCTGGTACTTAAGAGATGTCTGACATGCATGTGCACATGTAGATAATATTAGGAATACTATAGCTGCACCCAGTGCAGTGCCAGTCTTCCTGTGCCCATTAAGGCACCCATACAGCCACCATGTGAGTGCCGTACTAACCAATGTGCACACCATACCACATGGTAGGAGAAAATAGGTACAAAATCTATAGACAACAGAGATGGCTTTGGGCAAACTATATGGGCCCTAAGCCTGAACTGTACAGGGGGGGCCATTGTGAGGAATGGTGTGCCCCCTTGTAATGCGTGCTCTGAGCAGTTGTTATACCAAAGACACATGAATGATGCTTTGGCAAACCTTAGACTTGTTGGTGGCAAGTTTCCAGTCCCCCTATCAGATGAGCCCCAACTTGCATCCATGATGCCTGGCCAAGGCTTGATGTAGCACTAGGGGTGTCAAAGTAGTGGACTGCATACATTGCCCCGCTTACTGACTATGGCACATGGGTTTGGGAGTTGTTGGGCCACTTGATCCTCACTAGAATGATGACACAAATGTTGGGCAAGGACGCAGTAGTCCACTTACCTCTGGGCCCTGATGGTCAACAAGGGATGGCCGTTACCCGAGTGACATGTACATGATACCGTAGATGGCTGGTAGGAAATAAGTATTGATTTGGAATTTGACAGTGTTGTGGAATGTGTGGTGGACAGCATGTGTCACCTGAGGATGCTGTGTACATTGCATGTCTGTTCTACCTCCACCCAATGCTGCATTTGATGCCATGTTCTCCTCATGTTTTAGCTGTCAATATGACCCCAGCATAGAAACATGCATTTGAGAAGAGGGCTGGCAGATACAGACACATCATGGAGGTACAGGCCGGGTACCAAAGGATGGCAACAAAATATCAGAGTGAGAAATCCACTAGGGCTTGGCTTGCTTTTCTCATGGGGGACCTCTGCTACAGCCCACAACTGTGCAGGCCACATCAGGAAAAAATCTGGGATAAGGGGGGGCCTCTGCTTGTCCTACCCCCTCCACATCTTCTGCACCTATCCATATACAGGCACCCCAACAGCCACCTACTCCAGCTATAACCTCAAACTTTGAGGCCGACATGAGACGAGATATGGCAGCCTTGATGGCAAGATTGTACAAATTATAAAAAAAGATAGGCCAGGAATTACAAATTGCTTAAGTACTGCAAAAAGAAACTTAAGAGGATGCAAACAATTGTCTCCAAGTTCCTTCCCTTTTCCCTTTTACTATTGTTATCTTTTTTAGTGGGTTTTAGGTGGGTAGTATTAGGTTAGTTAAATAGTTTAGGTTAGTTGTAGGTTAGTGTAAGTATAGTTGGGGGGTGGCTTTCAGTACAAACAATTATATGGGGGGGTTCCGTGGGGGGTTATGTAGGGGTTTCTATGTTTATAAAAAAATATAACATTCCAAAAAACACTTACCAAAAATATATATTTGTTTAGGATATAGGTTAAGTTAGTACATGTGTAGCCTTAGTTTATGTTGCTATACTCATATCTTGTCTCTTAGGGGGGTGGGGAGACAATGTTTAGAGTGTGGCCTTACATGTTTAAGATAAGTTTAGATTAGGATAGATAGCAGTAGGGGTAAGTTGAGATAAGTTAGTTTAGGTTAGTTTAGTGTAGGGTAGCGTCTAGGTTAGGTTTTAATATGATGTTCTTAATATGTTTTAATCAGTCCTGTCAGTATTAGACAATTATCTCTCCATGTTGATTGAGTGTCTGGGTGTTCTCATGTGTGCAATGGTCAAGTAGGAGGGATGCCTTAGGGTATGCTTTCTGTTTTTATTTCCATAGATGACCATGTGCATCCCCTAAGACAAAGGCGCTGTCATATTGCCTGCAAAATGACATCATCTACTTAGAACATTTGTCATCCACAGTTCCAGACATTCACACTGTGTATGTTTACAGAATATTTGAGTTGAGTTGAGGTAAGTATGGCACTTCAGCTGTCATCGCTGAGATCAGTCAGAATTATTGGTGGAAAGTGTGGCACATATAGCATCAGCCATTTTAGTGTATGTATCTTGGCACACTGACAGCTGCTCATCACTGATGAAATTTGTCTCTTATGAACTACACATTATAGTTGTACTGGTGCTCTCCCTTTTCAGAAAATTCCAGACACTTGGTTCTGACCCATACATGCCACATGTCAACTTACAAGGTTATCTGTTCAATACACATATTTAAGACTCTGTAAGTTGGTTGTAGCCAACAACACCATCTGTCACCTTTTTCATGTTAGACTGCTAGTGTGAGGCTTTGTGTCTGACAGTAAAGCACACATGTAATTAAGTTATGTTCTCATTGACATAGCATCACACAATGCATACATTTAGCTGAGTTGATGGATCACAGTGTGAGTTGATATGATACATGTGGAGAAGGAGATTTATTTAGAGGTGAAAGTGTATTTACCAATGCAATACAATGTCAAGTTCACAGACCCCATGAGAGATCCAGAGCCTTTTGTACTACAGTCTGAGTCCAAGGATGAGGTACATGTAATGAGGCATGGGTAGGAGAAGTGCACATTAGTGAGGAGGTGTCCAAATTGACAATTTGTTAGAAAAATAAGATTATTAGAGCCTATAGCAGATGGGTCAACAGTGGTTGTGTGAAGAGGGTACATAGCCAGCTGTCACAACACTGGCATGATGTAAAACTCCGAGCAAAGGAGATACTGTCCATGTGCCACAGACTGATGATACTGGGTGGTTTTCCCTATGAATGGTATTCCTTCCATATCTTCACCCTCTGATGTGTGTGGTGCCTCCTGGGCCATGGGTGGTGCTTTTGTTGACGTTGAGGGGGCCACATACACATCTGGGGTTGGAGATGTGGAATCGAAGGTCCCTGTAGCTGTCATTTGGGAGAACACATAAGGCATCACTGTAGCAAGGAGGAACTGGTGATTTTTCAATACCGCAGCTACATTACAGTGGTAGGCAGACATGTTTTCCCTGAGGCAGGCCACTTCCCACTGTATGGACTTCAGGGCATTTTCTATTGCCCCCAACCTGCTGCTTCCACTTTAGAGGGGCAATTGTTGAAGCCTCTGCCTCATGAGAGCAGTTATGTCAGCCAAGGACTGGTCAAGTCCACCTAGAGGGTAGTGGGTGCCTCTGATGGCCTCTGCACTCCCTCTAGGCTGCCTGCCATATCCCCAACCTCATCTGCTGTGCCAGCTCCCACTGGACTCCTACCTGGATCTTTGGAGTCCAAGGCTGTGGCAGGACTAGTTGGTGCTGTGTGTTGGTAGTTGGGTGGTTAATGTGGAGACCCCACAACACTGTGTGTCCTCCCTGCAACTGCAGTTGGTGTTTGGAGTGTCTCTTCATTGATGGTTGGGAGCTGGTCATCTATGTCATCAGTAAAATCCAGGACAGGCAGGTCTGAAGGATGTAAGCCATCATCCCCTGCAATGAGATAGTGAAATGTCATTCTTTGACTGTAGTGGTTGTTGACATGGCTCATCATTTACTTGCTATTGGAGGATCAGTGAGATGTTACAGAACCAGGTTGTAGTTGCTATTTATGTGTTGCTTTGTGCATCACACACGGGGCAACCTCTCAAGGTATTTTGTGCATTGATCCCACACCACCATATTCCTTGCCGGCCCCTTGCCCCAGCCACTGACACCATGGTAGCAGGTCATTTACCTTCTGATTCACATTGATAGCCATTCCCACAGTGCTTTCATGAGTGTTGTCACTCTTTTGGTGCTTTACGGCATTGGCACCACAAATTATAGCACTAGTGTAGCACAGCACAGTGGAGTCTCTTGCTAACACTGCGTGTGTTACTTTGTCATCTCCGTATAGCTGGCCCCACACATGGGCTATTTGTATGGCACAGTGCAACCTCTATAGATTGTCCTCTCCATTAGTTCATCCCTCCCTACTTTAGGGACATATCCTTGCATACAGCATATCTGCACATATGCATATGTTGGTGTAAGTATGTACAATATGGATCAATGCATACAATTTGAGACTCTGTTAATGTGGCACAGGGTAATGGGCGGAGTGGATCCACATGGATGGCACAGTTGCTTTACGGGCTAGTAACATTGTGCCAGTATTGCTACAATGATGGCACTTGTGCCAGTTCCTGTGCATTGAGGTGTCCTTATATGCGCAACACTAACCATTCACACAACACAGACAACTTTGTTACATAGTGAAGTTGGAGCAACTTGTACTGCAGCACAGACATGCCCCATATGTTGTATAAGTTCACTTTTGTGCCCATTTTAAAATGGTGGATGGAGGTGTGTGGGAGTTGTTGTTAGGCCACCCTCTGTGGCTTGCATTCCACATGTTGCACAGTGAGGCCGTGATTTGTTCATATGAGGTACAGCTCGGTGCAGCTGCATTGATAGTTGTACTGTGCTGCACCACAAGTGAAACACAGGGATGCCCCATATCTTCTAGAAGACGGCAGACCTCTGCTTTTCCTCCAACACCTGCACAGACTTTTTCTCAATGCACCAGTGAAAACATCCTTGCACCGTAGTGCAAGGGTGTCTGCTTTGGGGGATAGAATGTTGATATGCAGGAAAGTGTCCCTTTCTGCACATGAACAAGCTATTATGGCAAGGTGGAATTTCTATGTGTGCTGTAGGATGCAGCACACATAAGCAGGGCATGGACACAAGGAGGATGTGAAGCCTTTTGCCTTGTAGGGCCATCCTGACACTACGCCTGGGGTGGTGTTGACTTTAGTCACAGTCTCTGGTGAACATGTTGTAATGGATCTGGGGCAAAACAATTATGCAGTGGGTGTTGTTGTGACACAGCCACAGCTACACGGATTGCACGTCCCTTCCAGGCAATGAGCTGCTTGTGTAGGGGCCATATTTACAAGGTGGCATTAAGCCAAAGTAAGTGGCTTAAGAACACGTTCTGTGTATGTTGGAGTCCATAGCGCCACTGGAGTGTCACTAAAAGTCGAGCTTGGGTGGCAATAGGGCCTTTTGATTCTGACCCTATGTGTCCCAATGTGACCTTTTGCATGCATGCAGTGTGTCCTATGTGTCTCCCCTTTCAACCATTTGTGAGATTCCAGATAGTCCCCCCTGCAACTTACCCTACATTTGTGGAAGCTCTTGGTAGCCTGTGGTGTCCTGCGATTCCAGTGACCAGCTCCTCTGGGATAACCACTGCCACCATCTCCTCCAGGTCATCCAGGTCCTCCTGGGGTGCAGGACTTCCACCTCAATCTGCAGTGCTGTCTTTTGGTTCCTGGCCAGTTTTTCCTTTGTTCTGGGCTTGCAATCATGCCAGCGCTTCTTGCAATCAGTAACTGTCCTCTTCACCTCTGCCACACTGTTAACTTTTTCTACTATAGCCTGCCAAATGGCGGTGACGAAGAGCTGGTGTTGGTGCTCCGTCACATCTCTGACCAAGATGTCATTCTCCTCCTCAATAAAGTGACACTTCCGTTTCCTCTTCTCCTTCTTCTGTTACTTTTCTCAACCCTCCAAGCTGGTACTTGCCTTATTGGGATCTCTCTGGGGTCTCTCCTGGCCTGCATTGTCCATCTTGCCTCCCCTAATTTTTTTCTTGCTCATGTGTGGTATTTTTACGCTAATCCTGTTAAATATGTCCCTAACCCGTTGTGTGTCAAAAAACATGCGGCAAAACGTTCTAATGCCACTTTTGCAGAATTAGAGTCATTTTTACTTACGGCACATTGTAAAGAAATGGCTCCCTGTTGCAGTTACCCCCCCACTTTTTGCCTGATACTGATGCTGACTTGACTGAGAAGTGTGCTGGGACCCTCCTAACCAGGCCCCAGCACCAGTGTTCTTTCACCTAAAATGTACCATTGTCTCCACAATTGGCACAACCCTGGCATCCAGGTGAGTCCCTTGTAACTGGTACCCCTGGTACATGAGCAGCCATAGTGTCTAAACAAAACCTTAGACATTGTAAGTGCAGGGTAGCCATAAGAGTTTATGGTCTGGGAGTCTGTCAAAAACGAACTCCACAGCTCCATAATGGCTACACTGAATACTGGGAAGTTTAGTATCAAACTTCTCAGAATAATAAACCCACACTGATGCCAGTGTTGGATTTATTAAAAAATGCACACAAAGGGCATCTTAGAGATGCCCCCTGTATTTTACCCAATTGTTCAGTGCAGGACTGACTGGTCTGTGCCAGCCTGCTGCTGAGAGACGAGTTTCTGACCCCATGCGGTGAGAGCCTTTGTGCTCTCTGAGGACAGAAACAAAGCCTGAAAGATCGGAACTCCAGTGCAGGAGTAACCCCCAGGAGGCCCTCTCCCTTGCCCAGGTGGTGGCTACCCCGAGAAGCCCCCCCTTGCCTACCTGCATCGCTGAAGAGACCCCTTGGTTTCCCATTGATTTACATTGGAAACCCGACGTGTGTTTGCACACTGCACCTGGCCGCCCCCGTGCTGCTGAGGGTGTACTTCCTGTGCTAACTTGTGTCCCCCCCCGGTGCCCTACAAAACCCCCCTGGTCTGCCCTCCGAAGATGCGGGTACTTACCTGCTGGAAGACTGGAACCAGGGCACCCCCTTCTCCATTGAAGCTCATGCGTTTTGGGCACCACTTTGAACTTTGCACCTTACCGGCCCTGAGCTGCTGGTGTGGTAACTTTGGGGTTGCTCTGAACCCCCAACGGTGGGCTACCTTGGACCCAAACTTGAACCCCGTAGGTGGTTTACTTACCTACAAAAACTAACAAATACTTACCTCCCCCAGGAACTGTTGAAAATTGCACTGTGTCTAGTTTTAAAATAGCTATATGTGATTCATTTGAAAAGTATATATGCTATTGTGATTATTCAAAGTTCCTAAAGTACTTACCTGCAATACCATTCATTTGAAGCATTACATGTAAAATTTTAACCTGTGGTTCTTAAAATAAACGAAGAAAATATATTTTTCTATACAAAAACCTATTGGCCTGGAATTGTCTCTGAGTGTGTGTTCCTCATTTATTGCTTGTGTGTGTACAACAAATGCTTAACACTACTCCTTTGATAAGCCTACTGCTTGACCATACTACCACAAAATAGAGCATTAGTATTATCTCTTTTTGCCACTATCTTACCTCTAAGGGGAAACCTTGGACTCTGTGCATACTATTCCTTACTTTGAAATAGTACATACAGAGCCAACTTCCTACACACGTCACAAAGGTTTGCGTCATTTTTTTGGGCGCAACCATTAGTCAGTGCCACCATGCACCATTTTAGGGTGGTAGTGAATGGTGTTAGCTCGTGTTACTTTTTTGACGCACAACTCCGCTCGCACAGTTGTGCATCTTTTTTTCTTAAATATCCCCTTATGTGTTAAGAAAACATATGCACAAACAAGGTGAATTAATTGACAGATATGATGCAAGGCAAGCAAATGCACTGAGGTTGATCAAAATTTTGAAGTGAAACCAGAGAAAGTCCAGGGCTGAATGTCCAACAAGCTAAGAAGGCAAATTTCATGGAGCCTCAAATCTCTCTGGCCATCATATCAGGCTTTTGAAGGTCATATGAACTTGCTGGTATGCATGCTGTTCATGGAAATCAAACTCAGTGCTGGTGCTGGTTGATTTACTAAGAAAGGCAAGGAAACAGTGCTAAACCAGAATATTTTTGGGAGAGTGACTCTTCTATTGAATGACATGTTCAGTCCAAGATATCACACAGTGAAAGAGGTGCTGTCCCAGGCCTTTTAGCACTGTAACAATGATAGAAATCTCCACAGGCTTGCACAATGGTGGTGCTTTAATCAATCAGCAACTGCATTCAGTTCCAGAACACATAACCTGGAAAAAATGTTTGAGGCATTTACACACTTGTTTATATTGATAAAAGTTTGCAATCAGAAGTGCTGCGTCACAGGAGACTGCCATTCCACATGAGTTCAAATTTAGAAAACCAAACTAAACAGGCTGCCATCATAGAAAGGTTGAAATGGTCCACAAAATATTGTCCTAGATTATTGTAACATAAACTGGGTAGTATCGTCACACCTAGCTCGCACTGTTGTTCATCAAATGATCGATTAATGGGCAAAAAGCTGATATTTTACAAAAGAAAATGAGAGCTTGTAAGGTGAAACCTTCATTTTATTTATATATACTTTCTGACAAAGGACTTGAATTAGGCCGTAAGAAGGTGTAAGACATTAAAAGTAATAATCAGTCTTGAGCAGAGAAGTTTCTAGAGAATATTCACTGTTCGAAAATGGCCCATCCTGAAGGCTCATCCCAAAATGTTTGCCTTCCTCCTCCTCTTTTTCTGACCTTGTTTTTGTTGACTTTAGGACTCTGTGTACTTTACTACTGCTAACCAATGTTAAAGTGCTTGTGCTCTCTCCTCAAAACATAGTACATTAACTTATCCATAATTGGCATATTTAATTTAGTCATAAGTCCCTTATAAAGTGCACTTTATGTGTCCAGGTCCTGTAAACCAAATAGTACTAGTGTGCCTGCAACACAGATTGTGCCACCCACTGAACCTTTTAAACATGTCTCAGACCTGCCTGCCACTGCAGGCCAGTGTGTACAGTTTGATTGTCATGTTGACTTGGCATTTAACCCCTTCTGTGCCGCAGACGTAGTGGTTACGTCCTGCGGCACAGTGCTGCTGTGCCGAGGACGTAACCACTACGTCCTCGGCACACAGCCCAGAGGGAGCGCTTTCGCTCCCTCTGTGTGCTTCCCCCCACCCCCCCAAAGTCAGGGATGGAAGGGGAAGCCCTTCCCCTTCCACCCCCGACCCCCCCACCCCCCCATAATGACGTCAGCGCGCGATCGCGCGCTGACTTCCTTATGGGGATTTCGCCGCACAGGAAGCCATTTGCTTCCTGTGCGGCGAACGGAGAAGAGGTGAGTTCCTCTTCCCGGTGGGTGGGGGGTTTGGGCTAAAGAGGCACCGGGGGAAAGGCAAGGCTTTTCCTTTCCCCCGGTGTCTCTTTGAGCATTCCTGCTGCCCGATCGCATTGCGATCGGGCAGCAGGAATGCCCACTAGACACCAGGGATTTTTTTGTTTTGTTTTTCTTCACTGTTTCTTGTTTGCGGGGAGCGGCCCATTGGGCAAGGGTCGCTCCCCTTGTGGGGGCAATTAGTTACGGCCATTTCTGCCCCCCTTGGGGGCAGATTGGCCTACTTTTTAGGCGGATCTGCCCCCAAGGGGGGCAGAAACCACTGGATCACCATGGATTTATATTTTCTGTGCATTTATGTTGGGGGGGTGCCCCCTTGGGTGCCAAGGGGGCAGAGAACTGTTGGCCTTTTCTGCCCCCCTTGGGGGAAGATCGGCCTATTTTTTTTAGGTCCATCTGCCCCCAAGGGGGGCAGAAGCCACTTAGGCACCAGGGATTGTGTGTGTAGTGAATGGGGGGGCGCCCCCTTGGGCAAGGGTCGCTCCCCTGTGGGGGGCATGTCCTTTAGGGCCATTTCTGCCCCCCTTGAGGGCAGATTGGCTACTTTTTAGCCAGATCTGCCCCCAAGGGGGGCAGAAAACACTAGATCACCAGGGTTTTTTATTTTTATGTGTATTTATGTGGGGGTGTGCCCCCTTGGGCAAGGGGCGCCCCCCCCAAGGGGGCAGAGAACTGTTGGCCTTTTCTGCCCCCCTTGGGGGCAAATCGGCCTATTTTTTTTTAGGTCCATCTGCCCCCAAGGGGGGCAGAAGCCACTTAGGCACCAGGGATTGTGTGTGTAGTGGATGGGGGGGCGCCCCCTTGGGCAAGGGTCGCTCCCCTTTGGGGGGCATGTCTTTTAGGGCCATTTCTGCCCCCCTTGAGGGCAGATCAGCCTATTTTTCTAGACCCACCTGCCCCCAAGGGGGGCAGAAGCCACGTAGACACCAGGGATAGTGTGTGTGTGTGTGTGTGTGTTAGTGGATGGGGGGGGGGCTTGGGCAAGGGTCGCCCCCCACTTTGGGGGCACATGTACCCAGGCCATTTCTGCACCCCTTGGAGACAGATCAGCCTATTATTTTTAGGCTGATCTGCCCCCAAGGGGGGCAGAAACCACTAGAACGCCAGGGATTTTTTTTAATGTGTTTATTTTTGTGGGGGGGCGGCCCCTTGGGCACGGGGCGCCCTCCCAAGGGGGGCATTGACCTGTTGGCCGTTTCTGCCCCCCCTGGGGGCAGATGGGCCTATTTTTCTAGACCCACCTGCCCCCAAGGGGGGCAGAAGCCACGTAGACACCAGGGATAGTGTGTGTGTGTGTGTGTTAGTGGATGGGGGGGGGCTTGGGCAAGGGTCGCCCCCAACTTTGGGGGCACATGTACCCAGGCCATTTCTGCACCCCTTGGAGACAGATCAGCCTATTATTTTTAGGCTGATCTGCCCCCAAGGGGGGCAGAAACCACTAGAACGCCAGGGATTTTTTTTTATGTGTTTATTTTTGTGGGGGGGCGTCCCCTTGGGCACGGGGCACCCCCCCAAGGGGGGCATTGACCTGTTGGCCATTTCTGCCCCCCCTGGGGGCAGATGGGCCTATTTTTCTAGACCCACCTGCCCCCAAGGGGGGCAGAAGCCACGTAGACACCAGGGATAGTGTGTGTGTGTGTGTGTGTTAGTGGATGGGGGGGGGCTTGGGCAAGGGTCGCCCCCCACTTTGGGGGCACATGTACCCAGGCCATTTCTGCACCCGTTGGAGACAGATCAGCCTATTATTTTTAGGCTGATCTGCCCCCAAGGGGGGCAGAAACCACTAGAACGCCAGGGATTTTTTTTTATTTGTTTATTTTTGTGGGGGGGCGTCCCCTTGGTCACGTGGCGCCCCCCCCAAGGAGGGCATTGACCTGTTGGCCATTTCTACACCCCCTGGGGGCAGATGGGCCTATTTTCTTAGGCCCACCTGCCCCCAAGGGGGCAGAAGCCACTTAGGCACCAGGGATAGTGTTGTGTGTGTTTTTTTTGTTTTTTTTTGTTTGAGGGCTGTCCCCTTTGGCAAGGGTCGCTCTCCATGGGGACACAGTACTAAAGGTATTTTTTGGCTTCCTTGGGGCAGACAGGCCTATTTTTTTAGAAGGCCCATCTGCCCCTATGGCAGAATCCACTTAGGCACCAATTTCTAAAATGTTTGATGGTGGGGTGTTTGTCAACTGAGGAAGTCTTTGCATTTGTGATAAAAAATGTTTTCCTCCTTTTTGTTCTAGTTCAAAGCTTTTGCTTTATTTGCTGTGGCTCCTTGCGGTTTTGGCGGTGGTTGACCTGCAGTTTGCACAGTTGCATGTTTTAGGTAAGTAAAAACAATTTACTCCAAAGGAGTATTGTTGCCATGCATGAATGACATGTTTGTAGGGGGTGTACTAAATGCAGGATTGTGTGTGAAATTGTCCTTAGGTTTGTGCACAATGATATCTGTTTTGTCTTATTTCTAATTTGCCTTTCTTTCTTTCTTTTTAGTGGGATATCATTGGTGATTGCTGTGTAGTTGCTGGTGAATCAAGCTTTTTCAGGCAAGTGAGCGGTATAGTTTTTGAGTTTGTAACTCTTACTAACAAAGCTACACTTTGTTACTTGTCTTACACAGTGCTGGTTGTTGGTGGTGAATTTGTCCAGTTAATTTTAGCAGGAGAGATCATGGCTAGCCGCAGGATGACCGCTCAGCAGGTGGTTGGTATGCTTTTTGAGTCACAGTCTGATCATGACTATGAGACGGACTCTGCATCTGAGGCAGAGGAGGAAGTCAGAGATTCTGGCAGTGATGTTTCTGTTGGAGGGGAATCTTCTGATGATGAAGCCACACTCAGTGCAGATGAAGGTTCTGTTTTAGAGGAGGACATTGATGTGCCAATAGTGCAGCAACCTGGGGCTGAAAGGTTTCCCGTTAGAAGACCTGATGTCTGGGTTGCCCCAAACATGGAGCAGCCAGAGTTGCCTGCCTTTACTGGTCTCCCGGGGTGTAACGCCAATACAGAGAACTTTATGCCTATCAATTTCTTTGAGTTATTCATGGATGATGTGTTTTTGGAAGAGATTGTTGAGCAGACTAATTTGTATGCAGAGCAGCATTTGAGGGACAACGCTGCTAGACTTAGGCCACACTGTAGAGCTGCCCAGTGGATTCCCACAAATTTGGAGGAGATAAAAAAGTTTTTGGGTTTGACTTTTTTGATGGGGTTGATAAGGAAGCCGTCACTGGCTTCTTATTGGTCTACTAGTCCCTTGATGGCAACAGCTATATTTCCAGCTACCATGAGTCGTAATCGGTATTTGCTTCTTCTTAGGATGCTGCATTTTGTTGACAATGCATTAGCCTTGCCACGAGATCACCCAGATTCTGACAGTCTTTTTAAGATTAGGCCTGTCCTTGATCATTTTGTAGATCGGTTTTCGGAGGTCTATGTTCCAGGCAAAGAGATAAGTGTGGACGAGTCTTTGGTCCTCTTCAAGGGTCGTTTGGTTTTTAGGCAGTACATTCCTAGCAAAAGGGCATGATATGGAATTAAATTGTATATGCTGTCTGAAAGTAGGACAGGATATGTGTATAGTTTCCGTGTGTACACTGGTAGGGATTCCAATATTGACCCCCCCTGGTTGTCCTCCCACTTTTGGAGTTACTGAGAAAATTGTGTGGGATCTTGGTAGACGACTGTTCAACAAAGGTCACCATTTGTATGTAGATAACTTCTACACTGGTGTGCAGTTGTTCAAGGAATTGTTTAGAGTGGACACAGTTGCTTGTGGCACAATCCGTTCTAACCGGAAAGGCTATCCAAGGGAGCTTGTCTGTAAAAAACTTGAGAGGGGACAGTGCTGTGCCTTGCGGAACGAGGAGCTGCTAGCTTTGAAATTTTCAGACAAGAGGGATGTCTACATGCTAAGTACCATCCATGATGAGAGTACTTCCCCTGTGACTGTTTGGGGCCAGGTTGCTGAAGTGCGCAAACCTGTGTGCATTTTAGATTATAATAAGCACATGGGAGGTGTAGATAGAGTTGACCAGAGGTTGGAACCTTATACTGCTATTCGTAAGTCTTATGTTTGGTATAAGAAGTTAGCACTTCACCTCTTCCACTTAGCAACCTTCAATGCTTTTATTGTGTTTAGGGATAGGTCTCCAGACTCAAAGATGACATTTGTGAAATTTCAGGAGTCAGTGATAGAGAGCCTTATTGTGGTGGAACAGGCCAGAGTTCCTAGAGAAGCAGTGGTGGAGGATGTGGCTAGATTGAAAGATCGCCACTTTGCTGAGCACATTCCTCCCACACCCAAAAAAGACTTTCCAGCTAAGAAATGTAGAGTGTGTTTTCGAAGAGGTATCCGGAGGGAGTCTCGAATGTACTGCCCAGATTGTCCTTCAAAGCCTGGGCTGTGTGTCGGTGCTTGTTTTAAGAATTACCACACCCAGAAGAATTTCTGGGAACAACCATGAGTGTAAACTCATGTCTGTTTTGTATTTTCATGTGTTTAGTTTCATGGTTAGCATTTCTGTCATGTTCTTAGTTAGAGCTTTTGTGTTTGTTGTTTTGTAATTCTTTCTACTTAGTTAGGGGTTCCTCTGTTTAAAAAAAAAAAAGAAAATATGATGCCATTGTGTGTGGAGTGGGGCTTTGCTGAGACTGTACATATTGACTTGATGTTGGCTACTGCAACACACTGCCAGCCAAACACCAGTCCACACACTCCCATCAGCTGGTGTGATTGTTGTATCAGGCATGTGGGCGTATGTAAGTGATGGGCCCTTGAGTGGCGCTGTCTGTCGATGTGAGTGTTGTAATGTGCTGGGCCCGTGGCTGGCGGTGTGAATGGCCTTGTGTGTGTCATGTATGAAAGTTGTGTGAATGGACTGTAAAGCGGTTGGTGCCTTGTCGCGGCTTTACAGCTCACGAGCTGTGAGTCATTGGTTCAGTTTTTTGCCTTTCAGTTACTAACAGTGCTTTTCATTTTTGTGAAAGCTCTTGTTAGTAAAATTTGATTCACTGAACCATCACTCACCCTCGTGCCAAATCCAACCAGTATGTGTGGTAAAAATGACCAAACCTGCTCCGCTGTAATCAGGCGTCGCAGCACACCTATGACACGCTAGGTGCCTCAGGTGGGACCCCGATGATGAAGCATGCCACCAACTTGGTTGGTGGGTGAGGGGTCTTTTTCACATAACCTAAGTGTGTTTCTTTTCAAAATTTTAGTGTTTGGCACATCACGGACGTATGTGGGCACATCAAAACGATATATTACAAAACTACCTGTGTTTGGGGGGGGAGAGGGCACCTATGTTTTTGGTCCTGTGTGCGGCCTTCATCTAGGGAAACCTACCAAACCCAGACATTTTTTAAAACTAGACACCCCAAGGAGTCCAGGGAGGAGTGGCTTGCGTGGATCCCCCAACATTTTCTTACCCAGACTCCTCTGTAAACCTCAAAATGTGCTTAAAAAAAGCATATTTTCCTGACTTTTCTTCGTACGATCACCACTCCAGCACAAAATTCCTACTCCCCAGTGTTCCCCACAGTCTCCCAAATAAAATGACACCTCACGTATGTGGGTCCCCAAAGCAGAGTCAGTCTAAAGATGTATAAAAGAATATGTCCTTATAAACTCGCAGTACTATCCCCTGTATCTCTACAAGTTTTGGGCCTTATTCTGTTGGAGGCACCTGGCCCACCCACACAAGTGAGGTATCATTTTTATCGGGAGACTTGGGGGAACACTGGGTGGAAGGAAATTTGTGGCTCCACTCAGATTCCAGAACATTCTGTCACCGAAATGTGTGAAAAATGCATTTTTTTTAGCCAAAATTTGAGGTTTGGAAAGGATTCTGGGTAACAGAACCTGGTCAGAGCCCCTCAAGTCACCCCATCTTGGATTCCCCTAGGTCTCTAGTTTTCAGAAATGCACAGGTTTGGTAGGTTTCCCTAGGTGCTGGCTGAGCTACAGGCCAAAAACTACAGGTAGGCACTGTTTTCAATGAAAAAATGTGATGTGTCCACGCTGCGCTTTGGGGCGTTTCCTGTTGCGGGCGCTAGGCCTACCCACACAAGTGAGGTATCATTTTTATCGGGAGACGTGGGGGAACGCTGGGTGGAAGGAAATTCGTGGCCCCTCTCAGATTCCAGAACTTTCTGCCACAGAAATGTGAGGAACATGTGTTTTTTTAGCCAAATTTTGAGGTTTGCAAAGGATTCTGGGTAACAGAACCTGGTCCGAGCCACACAAATCACCCCATCTTGGATTCCCCTAGGTCTCTAGTTTTCAGAAATGCACAGGTTTGGTAGGTTTCCCTAGGTGGCGGCTGAGCTAGAGGCCAAAATCTACAGGTAGGCACTTTGCTAAAAACAGGTCTATTTTCTGTGATGTGTCCACGTTGCGCTTTGGGGCGTTTCCTGTCGCGGGCGCTAGGCCTACCCACACAAGTGAGGTATCATTTTTATCGGGAGACGTGGGGGAACGCTGGGTGGAAGGAAATTTGTGGCTCCTCTCAGATTCCAGAACTTTCTGCCACAGAAATGTGAGGAACATGTGTTTTTTTAGCCAAATTTTGAGCTTTGCAAAGGATTCTGGGTAACAGAACCTGGTCCGAGCCCCGCCAGTCACCCCTCCTTGGATTCCCCTAGGTCTCTAGTTTTCAGAAATGTACAGGTTTGGTAGGTTTCCCTAGGTGCCGGCTGAGCTAGAGGCCAAAATCTACAGGTAGTCACTTCGCAAAAAACACCTCTGTTTTCTTCCAAAATTTTGGTGGTGTCCACGTTGTGCTTTGGGGCGTTTCCTGTCGCGGGCGCTAGGCCTACCCACGCAAGTGAGGTATCATTCTTATCGGGAGACTTGGGGGAACGCTGGGTGGAAGGAAATTTGTGGCTCCTCCCAGATTCCAGTACTTTCTGCCACAGAAATGTGAGGAACATGTGTTTTTTTTAGCCAATTTTTGAGCTTTGCAAAGGATTCTGGGTAACAGAACCTGGTCCGAGCCCCGCCAGTCACCCCTCCTTGGATTCCCCTAGGTTTCTAGTTTTCAGAAATGTACAGGTTTGGTAGGTTTCCCTAGGTGCCGGCTGAGCTAGAGGCCAAAATCTACAGGTAGTCACTTCGCAAAAAACACCTCTGTTTTCTTCCAAAATTTTGGTGGTGTCCACGTTGCGCTTTGGGGCGTTTCCTGACGCGGGCGCTAGGCCTACCCACGCAAGTGAGGTATCATTTATATCGGGAGACTTGGGGGAACGCTGGGTGGAAGGTAATTTGTGGCTCCTCCCAGATTCCAGAACTTTCTGCCACAGAAATGTGAGGAACATGTGTTTTTTTTAGCCAATTTTTGAGATTTGCAAAGGATTCTGGGTAACAGAACCTGGTCCGAGCCCCGCCAGTCACCCCTCCTTGGATTCCCCTAGGTCTCTAGTTTTCAGAAATGTACAGGTTTGGTAGGTTTCCCTAGGTGCCGGCTGAGCTAGAGGCCAAAATCTACAGGTAGTCACTTCGCAAAAAAACACCTCTGTTTTCTTCCAAAATTTTGGTGGTGTCCACGTTGCGCTTTGGGGCGTTTCCTGTCGCGGGCGCTAGGCCTACCCACGCAAGTGAGGTATCATTTTTATCGGGAGACTTGGGGGAACGCTGGGTGGAAGGAAATTTGTGGCTCCTCCCAGATTCCAGAACTTTCTGCCACAGAAATGTGAGGAACATGTGTTTTTTTTAGCCAATTTTTGAGCTTTGCAAAGGATTCTGGGTAACAGAACCTGGTCCGAGCCCCGCCAGTCACCCCTCCTTGGATTCCCCTAGGTCTCTAGTTTTCAGAAATGTACAGGTTTGGTAGGTTTCCTTAGGTGCCGGCTGAGCTAGAGGCCAAAATCTACAGGTAGTCACTTCGCAAAAAACACCTCTGTTTTCTTCCAAAATTTTGGTGGTCTCCACGTTGCGCTTTGGGGCGTTTCCTGTCGCGGGCGCTAGGCCTACCCACGCAAGTGAGGTATCATTTTTATCGGGAGACTTGGGGGAACGCTGGGTGGAAGGAAATTTGTGGCTCCTCCCAGATTCCAGAACTTTCTGCCACAGAAATGTGAGGAACATGTGTTTTTTTTAGCCAATTTTTGAGCTTTGCAAAGGATTCTGGGTAACAGAACCTGGTCCGAGCCCCGCCAGTCACCCCTCCTTGGATTCCCCTAGGTCTCTAGTTTTCAGAAATGTACAGGTTTGGTAGGTTTCCCTAGGTGCCGGCTGAGCTAGAGGCCAAAATCTACAGGTAGTCACTTCGCAAAAAACACCTCTGTTTTCTTCCAAAATTTTGGTGGTGTCCACGTTGCGCTTTGGGGCGTTTCCTGTCGCGGGCGCTAGGCCTACCCATGCAAGTGAGGTATCATTTTTATCGGGAGACTTGGGGGAACGCTGGGTGCAAGGAAATTTGTGGCTCCTCCCAGATTCCAGAACTTTCTGCCACAGAAATGTGAGGAACATGTGTTTTTTTTAGCCAATTTTTGAGCTTTGCAAAGGATTCTGGGTAACAGAACCTGGTCCGAGCCCCGCCAGTCACCCCTCCTTGGATTCCCCTAGGTCTCTAGTTTTCAGAAATGTACAGGTTTGGTAGGTTTCCCTAGGTGCCGGCTGAGCTAGAGGCCAAAATCTACAGGTAGTCACTTCGCAAAAAACACCTCTGTTTTCTTCCAAAATTTTGGTGGTGTCCACGTTGCGCTTTGGGGCGTTTCCTGTCGCGGGCGCTAGGCCTACCCACGCAAGTGAGGTATCATTTTTATCGGGAGACTTGGGGGAACGCTGGGTGCAAGGAAATTTGTGGCTCCTCTCAGATTCCAGAACTTTCTGCCACAGAAATGTGAGGAACATGTGTTTTTTTAGCCAAATTTTGAGCTTTGCAAAGGATTCTGGGTAACAGAACCTGGTCCGAGCCACACAAATCACCCCATCTTGGATTCCCCTAGGTCTCTAGTTTTCAGAAATGCACAGGTTTGGTAGGTTTCCCTAGGTGGCGGCTGAGCTAGAGGCCAAAATCTACAGGTAGGCACTTTGCTAAAAACAGGTCTGTTTTCTGTGATGTGTCCACGTTGCGCTTTGGGGCGTTTCCTGTCGCGGGCGCTAGGCCTACCCACACAAGTGAGGTATCATTTTTATCGGGAGACGTGGGGGAACGCTGGGTGGAAGGAAATTTGTGGCTCCTCTCAGATTCCAGAACTTTCTGCCACAGAAATGTGAGGAACATGTGTTTTTTTAGCCAAATTTTGAGGTTTGCAAAGGATTCTGGGTAACAGAACCTGGTCCGAGCCACACAAATCACCCCATCTTGGATTCCCCTAGGTCTCTAGTTTTCAGAAATGCACAGGTTTGGTAGGTTTCCCTAGGTGGCGGCTGAGCTAGAGGCCAAAATCTACAGGTAGGCACTTTGCTAAAAACAGGTCTGTTTTCTGTGATGTGTCCACGTTGCGCTTTGGGGCGTTTCCTGTCGCGGGCGCTAGGCCTACCCACACAAGTGAGGTATCATTTTTATCGGGAGACGTGGGGGAACGCTGGGTGGAAGGAAATTTGTGGCTCCTCTCAGATTCCAGAACTTTCTGCCACAGAAATGTGAGGAACATGTGTTTTTTTAGCCAAATTTTGAGGTTTGCAAAGGATTCTGGGTAACAGAACCTGGTCCGAGCCACACAAATCACCCCATCTTGGATTCCCTTTGGTCTCTAGTTTTCAGAAATGCACAGGTTTGGTAGGTTTCCCTAGGTGGCGGCTGAGCTAGAGGCCAAAATCTACAGGTAGGCACTTTGCTAAAAACAGGTCTGTTTTCTGTGATGTGTCCACATTGCGCTTTGGGGCGTTTCCTGTCGCGGGCGCTAGGCCTACCCACACAAGTGAGGTATCATTTTTATCGGGAGACGTGGGGGAACGCAGGGTGGAAGGAAATTTGTGGCTCCTCTCAGATTCCAGAACTTTCTGCCACAGAAATGTGAGGAACATGTGTTTTTTTAGCCAAATTTTGAGGTTTGCAAAGGATTCTGGGTAACAGAACCTGGTCCGAGCCACACAAATCACCCCATCTTGGATTCCCCTAGGTCTCTAGTTTTCAGAAATGCACAGGTTTGGTAGGTTTCCCTAGGTGGCGGCTGAGCTAGAGGCCAAAATCTACAGGTAGTCACTTTGCTAAAAACAGGTCTGTTTTCTGTGATGTGTCCACGTTGCGCTTTGGGGCGTTTCCTGTCGCGGGCGCTAGGCCTACCCACACAAGTGAGGTATCATTTTTATCGGGAGACGTGGGGGAAGGCTGGGTGGAAGGAAATTTGTGGCTCCTCTCAGATTCCAGAACTTTCTGCCACAGAAATGTGAGGAACATGTGTTTTTTTAGCCAAATTTTGAGGTTTGCAAAGGATTCTGGGTAACAGAACCTGGTCCGAGCCACACAAATCACCCCATCTTGGATTCCCCTAGGTCTCTAGTTTTCAGAAATGCACAGGTTTGGTAGGTTTCCCTAGGTGGCGGCTGAGCTAGAGGCCAAAATCTACAGGTAGGCACTTTGCTAAAAACAGGTCTGTTTTCTGTGATGTGTCCACATTGCGCTTTGGGGCGTTTCCTGTCGCGGGCGCTAGGCCTACCCACACAAGTGAGGTATCATTTTTATCGGGAGACGTGGGGGAACGCTGGGTGGAAGGAAATTTGTGGCTCCTCTCAGATTCCAGAACTTTCTGCCACAGAAATGTGAGGAACATGTGTTTTTTTAGCCAAATTTTGAGGTTTGCAAAGGATTCTGGGTAACAGAACCTGGTCCGAGCCACACAAATCACCCCATCTTGGATTCCCCTAGGTCTCTAGTTTTCAGAAATGCACAGGTTTGGTAGGTTTCCCTAGGTGGCGGCTGAGCTAGAGGCCAAAATCTACAGGTAGGCACTTTGCTAAAAACAGGTCTGTTTTCTGTGATGTGTCCACGTTGCGCTTTGGGGCGTTTCCTGTCGCGGGCGCTAGGCCTACCCACACAAGTGAGGTATCATTTTTATCGGGAGACTTGGGGGAACATAGAATAGCAAAACAAGTGTTATTGCCCCTTGTCTTTCTCTACATTTTTCCCTTCCAAATGTAAGACAGTGTGTAAAAAATACGTCTATTTGAGAAATGCCCTGTAATTCACATGCTAGTATGGGCACCCCGGAATTCAGAGATGTGCAAATAACCACTGCTTCTCAACACCTTATCTTGTGCCCATTTTGGAAATACAAAGGTTTTCTTGATAGCTATTTTTTACTCTTTATATTTCAGCAAATGAATTGCTGTATACCCGGCATAGAATGAAAACCCACTGCAGGGTGCCGGTCATTTATTGGCTCTGGGTACCTAGAGTTCCTGATGAACCTTCAAGCCCTATATATCCCCGCAACCAGAAGAGTCCAGCAGACGTAACGGTATATTGCTTTCGAAAATCTGACATTGCAGGAAAAAGTTACAGAGTAAAACTTAGAGAAAAATTGATGTTTTTTTCACCTCAATTTCAATATTTTTCTTTTTCAGTTGTTATTTTCTGTAGGAAACCCTTGTAGGATCTACACAAATTACCCCTTGCTGAATTCAGAATTTTGTCTACTTTTCAGAAATGTTGCGGTTTATGGGATCCAGCGTTGGTTTCATGCCCATTTCTGTCACTGACTGGAAGGAGGCTGAAAGCACAAAAAATCGTAAAAATGGGGTATGTCCCAGTAAAATGCCAAAATTGGGTTGAAAAATTGGGTTTTCTGATTCAAGTCTGCCTGTTCCTGAAAGCTGGGAAGCTGGTAATTTTATCACCGCAAACCCTTTGTTGATGCCCTTTTCAGGGAAAAAACCACAAGCCTTCTTCTGCAGCCCATTTTTCCAATTTTTTTTAAAAATATGAAATTTTCACTGTTTTTTGGCTAATTTCTTGGCCTCCTTCTGGGGAACCCACAAAGTCTGGGTACCTCTAGAATCCCTAGGATGTTGGAAAAAAAGGACGCAAATTTGGCGTGGGTAGCTTACGTGAACAAAAAGTTATGAGGGCCTAAGCGCGAACTGCTCCAAATAGCCAAAAAAAGGCTCGGCACAGGAGGGGGAAAAGGCCTGGCAGCGAAGGGGTTAAAACCTCTTGTCAAGCCCTAAACACATCTTTTATTAAATATATGTCACCACTAATTGAGGCCCTAGGTATCTCATGGGGCAGGATGCTATGTAATTAAAAGGGAGGGCATGTGCTTTTGTATTTTACATGTCTTTGTAGTGAAAAACTCCCAAAAGTGTTTTTCACTACTGTGAGGCCCACTCCTCTCTTAGGTTAACATTTGGAACGCCTTATTACATTTAAAGAGCTGTAATTCCTAATAGAAAAGGAGGAAGCAGGTCATGTTTATTACCTATGGAACTGTAATTCTAAGTTATCTTTAAAGGTAAAGTTGGATTTATTATTACAATTTTGAAAAAGCTACTTTTAAAAAGTTGATATTTTCATGTTCTTTGCCCTGTCTCCAATATACATATGGGGTGTAGTGACAGCTGTTTTCCTGCATTCCCTGCAGCCAGCCTCACACAAAAGAAAGGTAAGTATGGTTTGGAGGACATCTGCATGTTGATAGGTAATCCTGGAGTGGATGAGAGTGAGGAGCTGACACGTGCACCTGAATAGGAAATGCCCTGCACCTGTAGTGAGTGTGGAGCCAGGGCAGGAAAAAAGGACCTCTACGCACTTCAAAGACCCTTCTTTGACGTCACCCCACTTTAAAGGCACAACTGGGAATAAGCAGTGGACCTCTAACCCTACCAAGTCAGTTCACTTCTGGACCACAGAAGACTCTGCCATGAAGAAGGAGTGCGGTGCTGCTCAAAAGACTGATACTCTGCTAGATCCCTGCCTTGCTGGACTCTTGCTTTGCTGAGTTCCCCTTACTGGGTAAGAAAGACTGAACCTGCATCACTTTGGCACAGAGTGACTCCAAAGGTTTGCTGCTTGCCTCCTGATTTCTGAAGTCTCAGGGACACAAAAGACTTTCAACAATCCTGCTATAGCCTGTAGACTTTGCCAACTGTAAGTACAGCCCTTAAAAGTGGTGCCAACCCAGTCCTGGGCCCTTCGAAGTGGCATTCTCTGGATGTTCCTGCAAAGAACTGTGCATTGGCCACATTACGCTGATCAGCCAGGCACACAGGTGCGAGGGGGGCAGCTCACTCTTCCTACATATTCAGTTGAACGAATACATTTGATATTGATGTAGAGGGGTCTGTGCAAGTGTGGTATCTGAAACCAAAAGGGAGCTTTAGAGTGGGTCCTTGATTCGTCCCCGGGAACACTGGTGAGTGTGGTGCCCTGGAGGGACTGGTGAGTGCCATTGAGATCAGGGTTTGAGTATCAGCTGGAGGCACAACATCCAGTGTTTCTGTGTAAATCAATTCATCCCTCTGTGCATGTGTAGCCCTCCAATACCTTCTTTGGGGTTTGCACTATGCATAAAGTAGCAAATGTGTTAAGAAAAGAAATTCAGAAAACAAAGTGAATGAAAATAGTACTTGGGCCCCGGAACACTGATGAGAGAAACACACAAGAGGAACAACAGTAAATAGTATGCTACAGCCAATAGGAATGGAGAAAAAGTAAGTGGCAAATGCCCAAACTAATGAGAAGCAAGGGCAGGGTGTTAGTCAATTTTAAGGTTTATATTAAATACAATAAATTTCACAAACACAGCTCAAGCACTCTGCAGGCAAAACCTAAAGAACCAAACTGTCGGTCAGACATACGTCCACCTAAAAGTCTGAATCAGTAACGCTTTAGCTCAACATATGGGTCACCCAGTTTAGAACATTGCAGCCTTACATCAACTCCTACCAAAAGCACAGGTCTTTACTGCACTCCTAACAGATAAGCAAGGCTCCAGGTCATGAAGTGCACATGAAGAGAGACAGTTTCACCACTTAGCTCGCATTAACACCAGATCGCGCTGATTCCCACTTGACATGACTTCTCCATCAAGACACATATTACGCCAAGAATGCCAATACAGCATTACACCAGTTCACACTGCAGAGGAAACGGAAGCTCCTCCCCTCACCAAAGTTAATTTTAGGGTGACAGTTTAAGCTCTGGTTCTTTCCTACCTCAATGGGGTGACATCAAGGTTGCTGGAGCCACTAGTTTCATACTGACCTCTTTACCCCCGCACCACTTATCAGAAGAGATGCAACATATTGCCTCCTACCTTGAAGGACCTGCATTGTCTTTTCTGCCTGTTGCATCACCTAAAAACCAGAAGTCAGGAGGTGAAAAAAAGTGGGCAGCGGTAGAAGTCAAGATTTCACAATATACAACCCTAGTGTGTAGAATATCACTCAGCTTACGCCCCGCTGTAAGCTTGCACCATCACTCCTGTAATTTCAGAAAGAGAGTGCAACCCATCTCTTCAAACGTTGCTTATCTGGACTGAACTCTGTTTCCCCATCACCTTGATTTTGAATCTCAACTTATTCCAAACGGGTTTATCATCATCCCTGTTGTCATGCTTGGTGCATGTATAAAATGTATGCTGTATAAAAAAAGTATTGTAACTGACAGGGAACTGTTGTTGCACTCCAGTTGGCTAATGTATGGTCAACCACTCACAAGGAGTGGTGATGGGCATGAGACAGGATATCTGCCACAAAGATAATGATATAATTTTGAAAGTAATTGTAAAAGCTGTTTAACATTTTAAAGTATAAAATGGGGGAAAAAACAAAAAAAACGGCACAAGACCAGTTAAAATAAGAAAGATACATTGGGTATTAAAAAGCTAACCGAAAGTGGGATTCAGTAAAGCATAAAGTTAAGCTAAATTTAACTTCACTCAAGAACAGAGAAAATAAAGAATTCATGGTGGCTTTAAATTCTCAAATAATGTACAATTAGTAGAATTGCAAGCAACAGCATTAAGCATTAAGATAGTCAGTCAAAGGCAACCAATAGAAATCTCTATTTATGGAGGGGCAGCATAAAGAGGTAAAAGCAATATCTAGTCTATGGTAGTGGCAAACATTATACCACCAAGCCTTCTAGGAAATGTTGGATGAATTTGTACAATTAAGAGTAATTTGCTGAAAGGCTAAAGCTAACATGAGATCCAACAGCTTTAAATTATCATCATCTGAAACAATGTCAGCAGAGAGGCTACTGTTAGGGTTTGTGCACAGCAAAGAGCATGTCCCCTCTCACTGCACTAGTGGGTTCTGTAATAGCTCCCTTTTAAACTTACTATTCAAACCCTTTCTTGTTATCTCACCTTCCCCCCCCCTTAGGCTTCTGTGTATGTTGTTTAATGTGCTGTTTTGTTTACACATTGGGCCTTGCTTTTACCAAGGCTTCTTTAAAACACTCCTCCTTAGGCCATGTGTTAATTCAACTCATTTGCATAATAACTGAAACTCTGCACACCTTTCAAGAACATGTGCAGCATGTGAGGACCACACCCAGCCCTTCAAACCACACCCAGCTCTTCGAACCACACCCAGCCCTGTCTATAAAAGGCAGCCCCCGAGCCTCACCCAGTGCTTGTGCTCGTCTACCTCCCGCTTACCTGAGAACAGATCCCTCGGCGCTGGCACTCCTGCTCTCTACAGACTTTCATTGGCTTCAATGCGCGCAGCTGCTGGCTCTTCCTTCTTCTGGTTTCCGGTTCCTCCTTGCCTCAGCCTCTCTCCTACAAACAACCTGCAAAAGAGAAAGAAGACAAGGTTAGACTGATCAGTATCTCTTGCCAGCAACAAGTAAGTGCAAAACTTTTTATTACCTGAAGGAACTTTGACAACAATTTCTGGATTTGTGTGTGGACGGTTTGAAGCAAGATACCTTCCACGAACATTGTGATTCAGGCTCTTTGTTGCAAGAATACCTTGCGGAGCTTTGTGAAACAAACATTGTTTTTTTTTTATGGAACTTTTAAGAATCGAACAGTGGAAACCATTAACAGCAAGGCAAACAGTAAATCAAGGACTTGCACAAATTACATGCTGTATTTTGATGTAAAAGTACAGTATTTGTTTTCCAAAAGATTCTGGAGATATGGGAAAAGTGAGTCTGCTATTGGGAATTTAGGCTTTAGTTATATTAAGATGAATGTTTGATATTGGTAATTCTGATAACGGTATTTGTTTAATGTTTTAGAAGCTTTACAGTAATAGAAAGCACATCCCACAGCAGTAACACATTCCAAACCTGGAAACTCGAGACCAGGATCCAAGAGGTACTTTTAGAAGAGAATTTCTAATAAATAAAGGGATAGTCAGGAACCCATTTAGGAATAGGTTGCACTTATCTGTTCTTTGTTTATGTTTCATTAGGCACCAGTTTCTACGGAAGTCAGAAAGGGCCGCAGATTTGTGCAGCACTTCAACAGTGGAAACGCAAGAACAGTGTTGTCTCTCTTTTTTTATTTTATCCACTTCCCCCCTACCCTTGAGCTTCTGTTCTTAGTGCACTGTGTTAAAAACTAGTGTGCTGGAACAAGCAGTTTCAGGGTGGGGTCGGATTGTCTTCAACCTCCATCAGAACTGAACAAGAACTCAGGTGAGCTGGGCTTTGACAGAAGCACAAGCCTTAAAAAAATTCAGTTCTGGTGGACGATGAATACCGGGGAAGAAATAGAGGGCATTGACGTCACGGATATGGCGCAGGCCCTAAATGAGGACTTGGCTCATAATGAATCAGTGTCTGGCATCTTACAACATATGCAAGAGGAAATAGAGAGATTAAAGATGGAGAATACCTCTTTAAAACAGGATTTAAGCAGGTATAAATTTAGGGGATCTCAGTGGAACACAGCTTTTACGCCTTTGTTTAAAACCACCTCAGAGACAGGGGCGCCATCAAAACATACAACTTTGCCTCCCCCAGTTGAGGTTACTGTTAATGTTCCTAATGCTGTGCCCTTAGCAGCACCTGAACGTTTTCATGGAGATAGTAACAAATTCCATGTTTTTATCCATCAATGTCAATTACACTTCGTTTGTAAGCCACAACAGTTCCCTACTGATGCTACGAAAGTGGCATTCGTCTTGTCTTATTTGGGTGGCACAGCAGCCAATTGGTCAATTCCTTTCGTGGATAGAGATGATCCCATCCTCCATAATTGGAATCAATTTAAACGTACCATGACCAGCCTTTTTGCAAAACACACTTTCATGCAGGCAAGTGATAATGAGCTTTTAAATCTTAAACAAGGTAACAAGGATTTATTGACCTATCTCACTAGTTTTAATCGTTTACTCACCGAGACACAGTGGCCAGAAGGAAAGCGTGTCTCCCTTTTTTATAAAGGTTTGAGAGACGAGTTAAAAGACGCGCTGGCTCATATCGTTGATTTGCCAGAAGACTATTCGGACTTTGTAGATTTAGTTGTGAAATTAGAACATAGACTAGGAGAAAGAAAGGGAGATAAATACAAACTGGAATCACGGTTAACTTTTATTAAACACGAGAAGAAAGACACAGATAATAAACTCCCTGAACCTGAGCCTATGCAAATAGGGACACTCAGAGGTCCACTCACATCAGAGGAAAAAGAAAGAAGGAGAAAACTTCAATTATGTTTATATTGTGGCAGGGCAGGTCACTTTGCCAGAGAATGTCCAGTAAAGCCTAAAACTCCACAAAAGGGTGCTGTTTCCTCCACCTCCTCAACTGAATCGGGAAACGATTAAGCTCGACAAGGGGAGAGGTTACTTGTTCGAGAAAACATCTTAATCAAACCTCTAATGCTGCAGCCTTCATGGTACCGCACATTCCTAGACATTTCATAATTCAGGTCGTTTTAATTGTTACTACCCAAGTGAGGCATTCTCTCCCTGTCCTACTGGACTCAGGCGCGACAGGAAATTTTGTGGATAATAAGTTAGCTGAAAACTTAGGACTTCCTATGTGCCTAAAGCCTTGTCCAGAAGCAGTATGTGCAGTGGATGGGTCAGAATTGACCTCTGGATTAATCACAAAACAAACAAGTCCACTTGTTATGGTCTGTCAGAACGGGCACACAGAGGTGATTAGCTTTGATCTGATAGATACTCCTAATTTTGGTTTGATTCTCGGGGTACCCTGGTTAACAACTCATAACCCAAAAATTGACTGGGTGAATAGAACTGTTACTTTGGATTCCTCTTTCTGTAGAACCAATTGCTATCAAGAAGCAGGTACAGAACAGAGCACAGTATTACACTGTGCTAGTGTTACACAAGATGAACCAAGTCTCCCTCCTGAATATTCTGACTTTAAAGACGTCTTTGATCCAGTAAAGGCTAGTGTGCTGCCCCCACATCGGTCTTATGACTGCCGTATAGATCTTATCCCAGGGGCCCCTTTACCTAATAACAGAGTATATGCTTTGACTGACGAAGAAACCAAATACTTAAGAACCTACCTAGATGACCTACTACAGTCTGGGTTCATCCGTCATTCCACATCTCCGGTATCATCTCCACTCTTTTTTATCCCGAAGCCGGATAAATCCCTGCGCGCGTGTATCGATTATAGAGGACTAAATAAGGCTACAATAAAGAATAAATATCCTCTTCCTCTAATACCTGTGTTGTTGGATCAATTAAGACATTCTACTGTATACACTAAACTAGATCTGCGGGGAGCTTACCACCTGGTCCGAGTAAAAGAGGGGGATGAGTGGAAGACAGCTTTCAAGACAAAGTTTGGTTTATTTGAGTACACAGTAATGCCCTTTGGGTTATGTAATGCCCCTGCGGCCTTTCAGTTCTTTATAAATGAGGTCCTACACGAATTCCTGGACGTTTGTGTCATAGTATACATAGACGACATCCTCATTTACTCTAAGAACTCAGAAGAACATACCCAACATGTTCGTGCAGTATTATCAAAGTTAAAAGAAAATCATCTTTTTGCTAAGTTAGAAAAGTGTACTTTTAATGTCAGCAAGGTGGACTTTTTAGGATACTGCCTGTCACCTCAAGGAATAACTATGGATGTAAAGAAAATCAGTGCTATTGCTGATTGGCCAGAACCATCCTCTGTAAAAGATATTCAGAAATTTCTGGGTTTCGCCAATTTTTATAGGAGGTTTATTGCACATTTTGCAGACATTGCGGCCCCAATAACTACCTTGTTGCGGAAAGGGCAACGATTTCTTTGGACTGATGAGGCGGCACACGCCTTTCAACTCCTAAAACAAAAGTTCACTTCAGCCCCAATTCTGAAACATCCTGATCCTGACTTGCCCTTTTTTGTTGAAGCGGATGCTTCACAAGTAGCTTTAGGAGGAGTTCTCTCTCAACGAGATATAGTAGATGGCCAGTTACATCCTATAGCCTTCTATTCCAAAAAGTTATTACCAGCTGAACAAAATTACACTGTGGCTGAAAGGGAACTACTAGCTATCAAAGTAGCCTTTTCAGAATGGAGGCATCATTTAATGGGAGCCAAGTACCCAGTTACAATCTTTTCTGACCATAAGAACCTACAGTTTTTTGGATCACTTAAAGCACTAACACCACGTCAGATGCGCTGGTTAAATTTTTTTAGCACATTTGACTTTGTTATAACCTATAGACCAGGTGCACAACAAATTCAATCTGATGTGTTATCTAGATACGGACATACCTCAGACATGAAACAAGATAAAATAGGAGAACCCATTATTCCTCCCCAAAAGTTTTTGGCACCAGTACAACAGAAGGATTTCATCACAGATCTATATAATGCACACATGCAAATAGCACCTCAGGATTGGTTAAAGGATTCCCATAACACAATACAACGAGGTTTATTGTATCACGACAACATGCTGTTAGTGCCCACCTCTGAATTACAAACACAGGTGATAATTTGGCATCACGCCTCACCATTGGCAGGTCATCCTGGTTGGGTAAAAACCCTGGAAAATGTGCAAAAACACTTTTGGTGGGACACTATAAGAAAGGACATTAAGCAATTTGTCACTACCTGTCCAATTTGTGCAAGACATAAATCTTCTCATAAGGCCCCTGACGGCTTGTTAATACCAATGCCAACACCCAAGCAACCTTGGCACACTGTGAGCGTAGACTTTATTGTAGGCTTACCACCTGTAAAATCCTTCACAACAGTGTTGGTTATAGTGGATTTTTTATCTAAAATGGCACATTTTGTACCATTACGGAAATTACCCACGGCGGCAGAATTTGCCGATATTTTTATAAGGGAAATTGTGCGTTTACATGGTTTGCCAAGCAAAGTGGTGTCAGATCGAGGGAGCCAGTTCAACTCTAGATTTTGGAAAAAATTATGTGAAAAACTGAAAATAGATGTGGCATTATCCACTGCTTTCCACCCAGAGACAGATGGACAGACTGAACGACTGAACCAAACCTTACTTCAAACGCTACGTTGTTTATTGGCTGATTATTCTAGTGAATGGTTGGAAGCTCTCCCTGTAGCGGAGTTTGTTTATAATAATACTGAGCATTCAGCTCTACTTTGCTCACCATTCTATTTCTTGCAGGGGTATCATCCAAGAGCTATACCCATTTTGTTAGAAGAGTCCCTGTTGCCTACAGTAACGGATAGACTAACGAGGTTAGGTGACATACAAGACAAAGCCAGGAAACATTTATTAAAGTACAAGGAAAGCATGAAAAGACAAGCAGACAAACACAGATCTGAGGCCCCAATGTATAAAATTGGTGACAAGGTATGGCTCTCCACAAAGAACCTAAACATAGAGGGATCCCGAAAGCTGCAACCACGTTTCATTGGACCCTTTAGTATAACTGCCATAGTAAACCCGGTAACAGTAAAATTAGATTTACCAAAAGAATATCCAGTACATACTACATTCCATGTGTCCTTGCTTAAGCCGTACAACCCAAAAACCCGACCTGAACCACCACCTCCACCCATACCAATTAAGGGAAATCTAGAATATGAAGTGAAAAGCATAAAAGACTCAAAAAGAATTAGTGGACGTCTGTTTTATTTAGTAGAATGGAAAGGATATGATGAATCTGAGAATTCATGGGAACCAGCATCATATGTACATGCCCCACAGCTGATTAGACGGTTTTATTTAAAAAACCCAGGAAAACCCCGTCCTGTAGGAGGGCCTTTGAGGGGGGCAACTGTTAGGGTTTGTGCACAGCAAAGAGCATGTCCCCTCTCACTGCACTAGTGGGTTCTGTAATAGCTCCCTTTTAAACTTACTATTCAAACCCTTTCTTGTTATCTCACCTTCCCCCCCCCTTAGGCTTCTGTGTATGTTGTTTAATGTGCTGTTTTGTTTACACATTGGGCCTTGCTTTTACCAAGGCTTCTTTAAAACACTCCTCCTTAGGCCATGTGTTAATTCAACTCATTTGCATAATAACTGAAACTCTGCACACCTTTCAAGAACATGTGCAGCATGTGAGGACCACACCCAGCCCTTCAAACCACACCCAGCTCTTCGAACCACACCCAGCCCTGTCTATAAAAGGCAGCCCCCGAGCCTCACCCAGTGCTTGTGCTCGTCTACCTCCCGCTTACCTGAGAACAGATCCCTCGGCGCTGGCACTCCTGCTCTCTACAGACTTTCATTGGCTTCAATGCGCGCAGCTGCTGGCTCTTCCTTCTTCTGGTTTCCGGTTCCTCCTTGCCTCAGCCTCTCTCCTACAAACAACCTGCAAAAGAGAAAGAAGACAAGGTTAGACTGATCAGTATCTCTTGCCAGCAACAAGTAAGTGCAAAACTTTTTATTACCTGAAGGAACTTTGACAACAATTTCTGGATTTGTGTGTGGACGGTTTGAAGCAAGATACCTTCCACGAACATTGTGATTCAGGCTCTTTGTTGCAAGAATACCTTGCGGAGCTTTGTGAAACAAACATTGTTTTTTTTTTATGGAACTTTTAAGAATCGAACAGTGGAAACCATTAACAGCAAGGCAAACAGTAAATCAAGGACTTGCACAAATTACATGCTGTATTTTGATGTAAAAGTACAGTATTTGTTTTCCAAAAGATTCTGGAGATATGGGAAAAGTGAGTCTGCTATTGGGAATTTAGGCTTTAGTTATATTAAGATGAATGTTTGATATTGGTAATTCTGATAACGGTATTTGTTTAATGTTTTAGAAGCTTTACAGTAATAGAAAGCACATCCCACAGCAGTAACACATTCCAAACCTGGAAACTCGAGACCAGGATCCAAGAGGTACTTTTAGAAGAGAATTTCTAATAAATAAAGGGATAGTCAGGAACCCATTTAGGAATAGGTTGCACTTATCTGTTCTTTGTTTATGTTTCATTAGGCACCAGTTTCTACGGAAGTCAGAAAGGGCCGCAGATTTGTGCAGCACTTCAACAGTGGAAACGCAAGAACAGTGTTGTCTCTCTTTTTTTATTTTATCCACTTCCCCCCTACCCTTGAGCTTCTGTTCTTAGTGCACTGTGTTAAAAACTAGTGTGCTGGAACAAGCAGTTTCAGGGTGGGGTCGGATTGTCTTCAACCTCCATCAGAACTGAACAAGAACTCAGGTGAGCTGGGCTTTGACAGCTACCTAGAAAAAGCACTGAGGGAGATAATTGGGATCGCAAATGAAAAATGGAGGTAAGCTGATGCCAAACTTTTCTCCAAAAAGAGACAGTGGGGAGACATTCATAAAGGATATGCATAAGGTCTCCCTTTGGGCTATCGCAGGACCAACAGTTTGAAGTGGAGGATACAGAAAATGTTGCTATAATAGAAGGGGTAAAATAAAGTCTGTGGTAAAGAAAGAAAAGTGACTGTGTGGTAGAAGCTGATCTAGATATTTTATAAGATCGATGCCATACCTTATTCCAGAAGGAAACACTCAAGGTACATCCCAAATTCAATTCCCATTGAGACTCAATTTTAGATTTAGGACGTGTCCAAACAGGAGAATGAAAAAGTTTATAAATATTTGATGCCTTAGGATATGAGGTAAGAAGGAGGACAAAGAAAAGGGTAATTCCGAAGAAGAAGGAGGGGAAGGCAAGGAAAAAAGTACATCAAGAATAACATTAATAAGAAGAAGATATTGAGGCATAAATGCATTGGGACAACAAAATAGAAGTTGGAATTGTAAAAAAGAAAGTGGAGTATCATTGGAAAATAAATATTTGACCCATGCTATATTTCTTTGTCACCAGGATTTCCAAAATAAAGTTTTTTTTTTAATAGTGATGAGAGGATTATGCCAAATAGGGAAATTCAGAAAAGAGGAATAAGTGACGGATGGAGGTAAATAGTGAGAATGCAGAAGAGCACAAGTATGTTAAAGAAGCGGGGAGGAGATAAGCGAAACATTATGAGAAAAGGATACTACCTCACGAGGAGAAAAAGGTAGAAGAAAAGAACATTCAATATCCAACCATAAGGGAGTAAACATAGAGCCTGACAGGAAGATCCATCTAGAAGCTTGACACAAACAAAAGGATTTGTGATATAGTCTGAAATAAGGAAAATTTGCTCCACCCTCCTGTTTAGAATGACAAAGGTGACTAAGGGAAATTCTAGATTTCCTATTGTTCCAGAGTCCAGTTGTTTAAAAAAAATAACAGGTAGAGGAATCAGAATCATGTATCGGATATGAAAAATGTTAGGAGAAATCATCATTTTGATAGAATCAAGACGACCCCGGCAAGATAAAAATAAGGGATTCCATGACAAAATGGTTCTATCAACCTTCTCTAAAGCATCTGAGATATTTACTTCAACTGACTTTTTTATGAATGAGGTGAACCAAATACCTAAATACTTAATCTTGGAACAATTCCTGTGAAAACCAGTAATAGCAAACGATGATCTAAAACAAAATTTTGTTAAAGGAAGGATTTCAGTTCTATCTGAATTTATCTTATAACCTGAAATATATAAAAGCATATCATCTGCATATGCCGGTAATTTTAAGTGTTTCTCACCATATTGGAAACCCTCAATTTTTATGTTATTTCTAATACAGGATAGAAAGGGCTCTAGAGCTAGAATAAATAAGAGTGGAGAGAGCGGACACCCTTGACGTACACCTCAACGTAATACAAAGTATCTGGACAATCTCCCATTCACCAATATCAATGCCATTGGGGATTGATAAAGCAAAGAGATAAATTAAATTAAATGAGGCCCTAAACCATGCCAGGCTAAAGCTTTTAATAGAAAAGACCAGTCTAACCAATCAAACGCTTTCTCAGCATCTATGGAAATTGCTGCTAAGGAGTACGAAAGACCGGGACCTTTGCTGAGTACATTGAAGAATGTTCTAGAGTTGTCAGAAGCAAGTCTTCCTTTGACAAAACCTGTTTGTTCCTTACTTATCAGTGCAGGTAAAAGGGTATCAAGACATAAGGCTAATAATTTAGCAAATATGTTATAGTCTGTATTGAGAAGAGAGATTGGTCTATAATTTTTACAGAAAGTATTATCCTTACCTTCTTTTGGAATTAAACAAATCGAAGCTTCTTGAAATGTTCCCCCTGTACAACCAGAACCCATGAAGAATTGAAAAAGCTGTAAATGTTTGGGCAGTAAAATGTCAGAAAAATGTAGAAAGAAATCCACTGTAATTCCAACTGGACCAGGAGTTTTACCTTTTTTTAGAGATTGAAGGGCTTTAAAAATTTCTAACGAAGAAATATCTACTTCAAGTGAAGAAACATCAACAAGCGTCTTATTAGGGTTTGGAATGTTTTTTAAATAATCATCAATCTGTAAGGAGGTTGGGACTGACTCAGGAGTATAAAGTGTCTGGTAATAATTAACAAATTCAGCTAAGATATCTTCATCTTTAAGAAGGGACTCACCAGTATCTGTATCTATAGACTTCACAGTGTGGCGTTGCTTTCGTACTTTTAAATAATTAGCCAGAAGTTTCCCCGATCTATTTCGACCTCAATAATAACGGGTGCTACTACGTAGAAGAAAAGAGGAGGCATCATCCATTGAGATTTTGTTAAATTGCAATTTTGCTTGAATAAATTCTTGTAGATTAAAATTAGAAGAGGAAGAATAATATTGATGTCCTAACCGTTTAATTTTGAGAAGCAGAGATTGATGATGTGCATTAACAGTTTTGTTTTCATTAGAGACAAAATATATTATGTGACCACGAGCCACAGCCATAAACGAATCCCATAACAATTGTGAGGAAACATGAGAATCATCATTAAATCAGAAAAATTCCTCCGCAAAGGCAATAAATGAAGTGGAAAATTTAGAATCAAGCAACAAAGAATTATTAAATCGCCACTTATTGGACTTGGGATGCACCGGGAGCAAATCAAAATCTGTGATGACTGGAGCATGATCAGATATTACCATAGGTTCAATGGAGGAATTAATATGATTTTGGGATAGTAATTTTGAAACAAAAATATGGACAAGTCTAGATAAGGAGCCATGTAGTGGAGAATAAAATGAAAAATCCCTACTATCAGGATTACAGGTTCTCCATGAATCAATTAAATTACATTGTGAAAGAAATGCCTTAAATTGTTTATGCATTTTATGGGGAGAAAATGTAATTACAGATTGCCTATCTATAAAAGGATCAATAATTTGATTGCAATCACCTCCAAGAAGAAAAAAATCATAATTATAATGCAAACATTGTTTAGTAACATTAGGCCAGAAAAGATAATCTGAGTGATTAGGGCCATAGATATTACCAATAGTCATCATAATCCCATTAATATTTCACAAAGAGCCATCTACCATTGGAATCCGAGCCTTGCGAAATAACCTTAACTGTTATTTTTTTATGGCAGAGCACAATTACACCATTTTTCTTTGTAGATGAAGGAGAAGTAAAAACATTGCCCACCCAACCTCTTTTAAGTTTCAGAGTTTCAGAATCCGTCAAATGGGTCTCTTGTAAAAGAACCAAGGGCCAGATGTATCAAGGTTTTTTGCATTCGCAAACGCTGCGAATGCCCGTTTGCGAATGCAAAAAGGCAGTTCAGAATGTATGAAAGACATTCTGAACGCAATTTTCAGGAATCGCAAAAATAGTGATTCCTTAAAATTGCGACCCTGTTTAGAGAGTCGCAAATTGCGATTCTCTAAACAAGAAATCGCAAATAAGGATTCCTTATTTGCGATTTCTGAGCACATGTATGAAGCCATTCCTAAATGCGATTTAGGCATTTAGGAATCGCTATTTACCACCAGGTTGAACCTGGTGGTAACCATGTACAAAATTTAAAAATGAATTTAAAATGCATTTTTAAAATGTACATGTAAAGCACACATGCCCTTTTGGCATTTGTGCACCTTCCAAGTCCCAAAAATGTTTGGTTAAGAAATCGCAATTTTGGAAATGCAAAAAATTCCAAACAGAAAGATGCCAACAGGCCCATAGGTGCGAATGGGGACAGATTCTCTATTTGCGATTCGGTAATAGCATTTGCGATTTTTAAGAAATCGCTATTACCGAATCGCAAAAATCATACATACCTTTTTGCATTTCTGAAATAGCGATTTCTTAAAAATCGCTATTTGAGAATCGCAAATCCGTTGTATGATACATCTGGCCCCAAGTCTGAATTATATTTAGCTAATTGGGATAAAATTCTCTGCCTTTTAATTGGGTTAATAAATCCTTTGACATTCCAAGAAATAAGGAAAAAAGAAAAACAAAAAGAGAGAAGAGTAAAGGGGAAACAGCAAGAAAAAAGCTGGAAAATATTCAAGAAGAAAAGAAGAGACAGTACATGTCAGATAAAGACCACTGCAAAAACATACCTGAGATGAATGAACAATAGTGGATGGGGTGATGACAGCACAGACTGAAGATGGCACAGCGAGGGAACGGAACGCATCAACGGACAAACGTTACGAACAAAAATAATAACTATAGAACACCAGGAATCTGTGAAAAGTAAACAATACATTAACAAAGAGGACCTATAGTCACATCAATATAATATAATGTATAAACTGCATAGAAGGACCATCAACTGTATCGTAATATTAATGAACAAGGGCATAATAGATTAAGAAAATTATGTAGTCAACGTGTAAAAGAACCAGCTGTTTCCATAGGGTTTGAAGAGTGTAGTCTTAGATAATCACGAAGAGCTGCAGGGGAGGTATATCAAGTGGTCTTATTTTGATATGTCACTTTGAACAAACACTGATGGAATAATCCAAAACGAGCTCCCAAGTCACAAAGCTGTGGACGAAGATCCAAAAATTCTTTCCTTCTGTTTGCTGTAGCTTGGACACATCCTGTGAGATTAAGATTTTGCTTCCCTGCCAAGAGATCTGTTTTTTGGTTTTTGCAGCATTAAGAACTCTCAGTAGATCAGTAAATTCAAGAAAGAAAATAATCACACCTCTTGGTTTAGATGTGGAGGAATGCGGAGGACGATGACCAATGCTGTGTGCCCTTTGGATGTTCAATACTGTAGAAGATGGTAGGCCCACTAACTGTGGAGAGAATGAAGCAAAAAATGAAATTGGATCACTCCCTTCAAGACCCTCCGGTAATCCATAAAGGCAAACATTATTGCATCTGTTTCTGTTTTCCAAATCCCCCACAAGTGTCTTCAAAGTTGCCACTTCCTTCTCCAAACTAGTAATTTTATGTGTTTCATCCAGCACATCACTGACTCTTTGCTCCAAAACAGAGACTCTCACTTCCATTTGAGACCACTTAGTATCAAGAATTAGTTTCTTCGATAAAAGAACACAATGCTTGTATTTTGTCAAGCACAAGTTCAAGAGAGATCAGTGAGGGAGATTTTACTGGTGAAGGTGGGTCTTGTTTGACCCTCTTATGAGTAGTTGTAGAAATATTCTGAGAAACTTTAGGTGAAGAAGAAGATGAGGAAGACATCTTTGACGTGGAAGAAGAAGATGCTGCAGTAGAAGTATCCATTTGTAAAAACTGTGAAAGTTTGTCAGTTGAGGAGAACTGATGAGACAGAGATTTTATTTTCTTTAGTTTGCCCATATAAAAATAAAAGCCTTCAATAAGTAAACGAGTGACACAGGAACTCCAAATATATGTTGAGGAGACAGCAAAAATAAATTACATGGTTTGCGCAAACAACTGCGAGCAAAGCCATCAAATATTCAAAGAAAAAACAGATAAGCACCTTGTAATGGTGAGCAAAAATTATTCAAAATGGCTGCTCTCATGAGGAAAAATGTAAAAGCATAATTTAAAAGTCAGGAAATAAGCTAGACGACCATAAAAAAAACATTAAAAATGCTCATCAAAACATCCCACATTTATTGTGAGCAAAGCGCCATTAAAAAAAGGAAAAAACGGCTCCGGCAGTAAAAAATATGTCCGACGAATGGTAGAGCTCCGAGATCAGGCAGCCATCTTGGCTGGCAGCTTGCGCGCGCTCCGTGACAGGTTATTTGAACCATTCTGGTCACCTGTTGCTGCAATAGCAATGAGCAGCTAAAGCACGTGATGTCACAACACTGACAAAGCCCCCAAAAACACACTGTTTACCCCATCTTAAATCAGGGGTGGTGTCCAATGTAACAGCAATTCAAAGCCACCTCATTTCCATAATCTTTGGACATGACCACCACCATCCCTCCTGCCCTCTGCATGGATCATGTCCCAGGGGGTTAATTACAATGCCCTAGAAGAAGAAGATGAGAGACAAGGACTCACTGGGGTTTTCTGGTGATAGGGGCCAGGGTGACAGAACCTATCCTCCTGAGTCCATAGGGGTGAAGGACAGGGGACAAGTCCGGGGCCATGTGACCTTTCCTGGTGCTTCAACACAGGCCTTCCAAGGTCTGCCCGGACAAGGAAATCTACTTAATATATCAGGCTGCACTGCACTGAAGCAGACTGCTCTCTTCTCAAACTGAACCAGAACTCCCAGAGACAATTTTAAGAACTTAGCTAACACCAGAATTAAACAAGCATTGACAAAGCTAACAAGTATAGCCTTGGCAAGGGTCACAGGTTTTTTATATTTTGATTTATTTTTAATTACAAGCATGCACTATGCCAAACAATTTGCAAATATGGTAAAATAAAGGGGTGGCCCAGCACTTCATGTACACCAGCTCTGATACTGAAGTGCCCTCCTTATTAGGTGGCTGTCCGCATGTTATCAAACAAAATGCTGACATTCACAGTCCAAGACAACCAATGGATGAAAGGGGTTAATTCACTGCCCCACACTGTATTCTGCGGTGGGTGGAGGCAAAACATAAATGACAACAGAGCAGAACAAAGAATCAACGTGGCTGAATAAAAACGTCTCTAGGTATGTTGAGGATAGAACTGAGGATAGTGAGACAACTAAAGCGATATGTAGGCCAGACCTAAATATATCTCCAAGCCAGACCTACAAATGATATGTGAAAACATGTTCTAATTAGGCCTGGGCAGAGTTCATGGAGTTGCAATATACAGAGCTCTGGAAGTGCAGGAAAATGTCTGCCACGCTATGTGGAGTTCAGCGAGTGCCAGAGTTTTGGTGAGTTGTGATGTTTGCAGTGATTTTCAGCACCAGGAGTTTCTCCCTCATATATAAAATCAGTGCAAACGTCATCACGTGGAGCACCAGAGGGCGCTAACTTCTTTCTGCTGCTCTAGTAGATTTTTTACTCGAGCTGTAGCTTCCTCAATGTGAGTTGCAGTTTTCTCAAAACGAGCAAGAGAGGCCTACCATGACCACTCAAATTCAGAAATTTCATTTGCACCTGCCAACTTACCGGTTTCTCTCACTCGCGCTCACCAACTTAATGTTAGCGAGCCACCGGAGAGAAAAAACTCTGCTCTACTCTGCGCTGCTTCATGGATTTTTTTTTAACTCTGTGATCCGCACTGAATGTGGAGTAAGGGAAAACTCTGCGAACTCCAGTGTGTAGCATACTTCTTCACCGACCCCTAGTTCTAATATGGTGGCTTTGGCCATAATCTTTATCAAAGAGGTCCATGGCACATGCTGTATTAAAAAAATTATTTTCTCGACTTTAGAAGATGAGAGAATGAGTCAGTTTTTTATGTAATTTGGAGCTGTAACCTGCAGGTTACAAACCTAACTCTGTAGATGCCTAAAAACCCAATGACTAGTTTACAATAGTTAAAATAATCACACACGCACACACATTAAACTTAATTGCTCCAAGTCTCTTCCATCATGGGTTTGTATTGCGGCTGTGAGGGCCACCACAGAGATGGAGGAGGAGAGTTCCCTCTCACAAGGTTGTGACAGGGGCTGTGGAACAATAAGTCAGCTATAGGAGGGCACCACATGCTGACAATCACAGCTGTCCTGGGGCGCCCTGGCACTGGGGCAAAACTACTGCTGCATGTGAAAGACTGGAAGAGAGACCTCTATGGACAGAATTGGTGTCTTCCTCATGGAAAGAGCTATCTTAGGTTCACAATTGTTATGCATAAGCCCTGAAACAGAGGACAGAGTGGTGAGATTCACCACTTCTAATGAGGGAAGACTCAACGAGGAGGAAATGGACGAGTTTCAGAAAAAGAGGGTTAGGGTCACCAAGGGAGGTATAAGGCCAACAGCCTCACCTTGTATATGGTTGGACAGGCCCTTTCAGCCTGCACTGAGCTCTGCAACATCAATAAAGCACACACATACACAAAGTCTCTCTCTTCAAGTGTTACAGGTTTCTCCCACCCTAGAAGGATGGAAGACCTTTGAACACATAGTATTCACAGCAGTTGGCAACAAACCCACTGAACTAGATTAACAGCTGTGTTTCACCACTAGGACAGGAGAGAGTACCGAAAGGCAGGGCAGCCATGGGGAGGGTGGGATGCTGCCGGTCAGGGGTGTAGTACACTGTCAGAGCTATCTTTGAGCTGTAGACAGTACTAGCATAGCAGTGTGTGACATCAGCTTCACTCAGCAGAGTTATCGGAGGGCTGCTGACAGTACTGGAATAGGTGCAGGGCCAGAGGGATATCTACTGATGGAGCTGGCTATCAGCTGTGGTTCAGGAACAGCTGTAGAGCGTCCTGTGGGCTACAGCGTCCTAAAATGGGGGTGATACATGGAGGAGGTTCATCAACAGAGCGATGTGTGGGCTACAGTACTAGAATAGTTGAAGCTGAAGACAAGAATGAGGTCCACTGGCAGACCCATCTGTGTGCTGCAGTACTAGAATAACTGCAGGCTGCCTAATGAGATCCAGCGGCAGAGCCGTCTGTGGGCTGCAGTACTAGAATAGTTGTTTATTAAGAACAAGGTCCACTGATGGAGCTGGATAGTCGAGGGTGGCATAGACCAATATGAGGTGTCCCTACTTTTCCTTTATCTCTCTTCACTTTTCCTTAAAGATAAAACAAATATAGAGATTCAAGGGTTAGGGTGGGAGGAAGGAGAGATAGAGAGATTCTGGGGTCAGAGGGGTAGAATCTTTCTGAAATAAATGAGCAATACATAAATATATCAAGGTGTCAGAAGCAAGAATGTTTAAAACAGGGCGTCAGAGGTGACAATGATTAAAACAAGTGCTATGCAGCAAAAACATAAAAAAAGTTACCCAAAAACAGATGTAGAGAGTACTTGAGACTCGGAACACTGATAAAAGCTAACACAGAAGGAACAAGCATTGATAAATGCAGGAACTATGCTACAACCAATAGAAATGGAGGACATGTAAGTGTCAAGCACAGGCACCAATGAAAAGCACATGGGGGCAGGATGTAAGCCCATTTTAAGATATACTTTTACAATAGACAAGCGCTGTGCAGGCAAAACCTAAAAAGAGTCAAAATTAAAAGTATAGTACAGGTACAGAGACCAGAAAATTGTGCATAATGAGTTGTCTGCAGGTGTCTGGGTTCTAAATAATTAAGGTATTTATGTAGAGTTTACCAAGATCAAGAAATCCACCAAAAAGCAGAGGACAACCATCCACCAAAATCTCAGTTCCGCATCTCTCTTTAATTTCGGGGGATGTCAGCTGGTTCCACCTGCAGAAACCTCTGGCCCTCTGTCTATCCATTCCTCAGTTTTAGGGAAATTTATGAAAGGAATTCTGTCCTATTGAGATGATCTTTCTGTCATGATTTTTCTGCAGAGGAAGCCTTTTCGCCCTAAACAAGAAACCAAAGAAATGACCCCTTAATCTGTGAGAAAACTCACAGTATGTCAGGGATTTTGTTGTTTGATTTTCAGTAACAAATTCCTATAACTGAGTGGTTGCATGTAATACAGCAGCTGCTCATCAAATAGCAGTCCTTTCAGTAGATCTGCCACAGTGGTGGCTCTGCTGGCGGCAAGGAGCTCTCCCCCTATGTGGTGAAGATCTCCAAGGCCCAGATTTAAGAAAAGTGGCGCTTCATGTCATGAAGCATCACTTTTCTTGCGGCCCATTGTGTCCCCCCAACGCCCCCACATGTGCGCCGTATTTAACATGCAGTGCACCATTGTGCAGGTTAGGGACAATAGCATCATAATGTTTTATGCTATTGTTGTACTTTGCAAGATTAGCACAAAAAATGTTGGCGATAATCCCACCAGGTACATAGAGGCCCATTAAAAATAACGGTGTGCCTCCTTTTAACACCTACTGTGAGCAGATGTTAAAAATGCCACTAAAAATAATTTTTTTGTTGGCGCCCTAAAGGGGGAATGCCCTCCTTGTATACATTATGCCTGGCACAGGCATATTGTGGAGCAAGAGTTTACAAGATGACGCAATGCCTGTATTGCGCCACATTGTAAATATTGCACAGCGTTTTTGCCACGCTATCATCACATTAGCGTAAAAATCTGATGCTAATGTGGCTATAGTTGGTTCTAGACCCTTCTTAAATTTGGGCCCAAGTATGGTGGGTGGTCTTCTGAAAGGACAGCATAAGACATTCCTCTTCTTTCCTGGTGGACCAGCAGACTGTCACCCATATTCTTAATGATGCCGTAAGTCTTCATCAGAGTGTGAGAAGTAAATATGTTCCAGAAAGGAGTTCCCGATCCTTGGATTATAACAAGTGAAGGCTTGGATCAATGTGAATGATGTGAAGATACATATAGCATCCAAGCAAGGGTCAGACACAAAGCAACACAAACATATTTTGCCATTAACTGTGGATGTGGTTGCTGGGCAAAATGGCATCACATTCTGAAGCACAAACCTATAATCATTGCAAAGGGTGAGAAATGTGCTGAAGCCGATAGGTTTTCTTATTCAAATCCTGTTCTGCTAAGTTAGCATGACCTGGCTTTGTGAGGAATCCTAAAATTACAAGAAACCAGTGGCAGACCGCAAGCAAATGGAATATTATACAATATTTTTGTGAGTAATGCGTAATTGGTACACAATTACACTTTTCTCACGGTTTACTTGGATGTTTAGCCTCAGTTTTGGAAAAACTGCTTTTTTATGAAAAGGACACTGATGCCCTCACTGGTGTGCAACCCTTGCTAAAGATGGCATTGCTAGATTTTTCCCATACATGCAACACAGCAGTAATGATTTTAATGAAACACTATGGTATGTGCATGTTAATTGACCTAGGCCCTAATTTAATTGGATGTTATTGATTTAAAGGTAAATGGGCTGAGGGACAATAAGAGCTCTGTAGTAAATGCTTTCAATCGTGAAAGTCATAAAGACACTATCAATGTAGGAAAGGGCACACTACTGAAATGCTTTTTGAGAGGGATAATTTTCCATAAAATATGGAGCTATAGTCTCTTCATGAGTGCCCCAGATACTGTTTTCTTACCAAAAAAGCAATAAAAAGATTCTAAAAAAAATTCGTGCCCCAGATACAGAGATATAAATTCCATATCCCAAAGTCAATAATAATGGAGGTTCCACTAACTTCTGTGGTGCAGGCGTAATGATCATACGATAAGCCCTTAGAACACTGTTAGAAATGAAGAATTACTGGGGAATCATTAACTCAGATTCTAATCCTCCCTCTCATTTAGCTCCAGATTTTCACCTGGACATCTTGGCTCCTTTCAACAGCCAATATTCCAAGGTGATAATATACAGGTTCAGGGTGTTCCCATAGATTTTATAACTCTCATACAGCTAATAATTGCAGTTACCTGCCCCATCAGAATTAAACGACCACTCATAATATAAGCCTTGATAGTTATCTAGTTTTAGGAGATTAGCGATATACGATTGCATAATGAAGTGATAATTCATTTAGAAGACTCAGAACTCATCTTAAGGGTTGCATGCAAAACGGAATTCCTAGACCATTGAGTTGACTGGCCCATGGTGATGAAAGGTATAGTCACTAGAGCTGGAGACCAGAATTACTGTTTTTTTCAGGTGCACGTTTCAGGACAAAATGAGCATCCAGTATTTCAAGAGCTTGAGGAAGGACTTTATAAGACTATTCTCAGGTAGAGGTGATGCCCTCACATCAGGAAATTGTGATTTATTTTCTATTTCAGGCACTTGGGGTTAAGGGAATTGAATAAGGCCTGTGCCAGATTGGAGCCGGAAGGCATACTCATACGGAACAGGTTAAGGAGGATGTTTTGAAGCAGTCAAGCCTTTCCAGAAGTGTTAGACCTGGCACCCTTGGCCTGGTTTCGCCTGTCTTTTTCCCTCTGCTTCCTGTATTTTTGACTGTGTGCTGGTCTTTGTTTTTGCTGGTTTTAGTACTCTGGGCACTTCACCATTGCTGACAAGTGCTAAAGTTCAAGTGCTCTCTGTGTAAATTGTATAGGTGATTGACTTCTTCATGATTGGCATAATTGGTTTACTAGTAAGTCCCTAGTAAAGTGCACTAGAGGTGCCAATGTCCTGTAAACAAAATGCTACTAGTGGGCCTGCAGCGCTGATTATTCCACCCACACGAGTAGCCCTGTAAACTGCCATGTCTGTGTGTGCAGTTTTAAGCTGGCAATTCGACATGGCAAGTGTACCAACTTTCCAGACCCAAACCTTCCATTTTTGTATTTATAAGGCACCCCAAAGGTAGGCCTTAGGTAGTCCCATGGGCAGGGTGCAGTATATCTAAAAGGTAGGACATGTACTGGGGTGTTTCACATGTCCTGATAGTGAAATACTGCCAAATTCATTTTTTCATTATTGCAAGGCCTATCTCTCCCATAGGTTAGCATGGGGACTGCCTTGAAATCTCTTTTAAGTGCAGTTTCCCATTTGGAGCAGATGGAGATGTGGAGTTTGGGGTCTCTGGACTCACAATGTAAAAATACATCTTTTGGTAAAGCTGTTTTTAGATTGTCAGTTTGAAAATGGCACTTTTAGAACGTGGGCATTTTCTTAACCATTCTGTGCCTCTGCCTGCCTGTGGAATTAACGTTTTGGTCAGACTGATAGTTGGGGGGTTGTGAATTCCCTCTAGGCAGAGTCACAAAGGGAGTGGGGGAGTGTCCTGCATATCCTGTTGAGTCTCCTGGGCTAGAGTGGGGAGGGAGGATCTGACACCTGCACCTGAAAGGGATGTGCCTGTCCTCACACAATACAGGCTCTGACCCCCTGCTGTGTGCTTTGAATTCCGGTCACTCTCTCTACTTCCCTCCACAATTTAAATGTTATCCTCCCAGATGAGTAAACTTTATTTGAGAGTTAAGACACAGGAGTATTTGGGCATGAGAACACTGGGTGTGTGTTTGGAGTAAGAGAGACAGAGCCTTCTGACATTGGAAGTCATGTCACTCCTTCTACTTCATACACTTGATGTGTTTCAATGCACAAACCAGGAACCTGCATCTGTCTTCTTGGATGCATAACTAACTTTGTCTTCTCACAAGTTGTTCTTCTTTTGAAACTTCATCCAAGTTAGCAGGGGCTCCTGTTCTCCCTGGACTCTTCAGTGCTTCTTGGACTTGGTCCCATTCTTCCAGAGGTCTTCAGGTGCAGGATCCATTATTGGTGTCTTGCAGTCTCTTCTGGTTCTTGCATAATCTTCTATCATGACTTCTTGTGTGTTTCAGAAAACTTACTGTGATTTACTCCTGTTTTCCTGGACTCTGGTGTGGCTTCTATTACTTACCTTTGGTGTTTTCTTATACTCCCAGCACCCCTCTACACACTACACTTACCTAGGTAGGAAAACATCTTTCACATTCTACTATTTTAGTACATGGTTTGTGTTCCTCCTAGGCCCATTGCAACCTATTGTGAATTCCACTATTTGCACTGTTTTCTAACAGTTTTTACAGCTATTTCTGCATTCTAGTGTATATACTGTGTGTACTACTTACCTCTTAACGGAGTATTGTCTCTAAGGCATTTTTGGCATTGTGTCACTGAAAATAAAGTACCTTTATTTTTGTAACAGTGAGTATTTTCTTTCATGTGTATGAGTACTGTGAGACTACAGTGGTATTGCAAGAGCTTTCACTTTCTCCTGGATAAGCCTTGGATGCTCAGCTACAGCTACCCCTACAGAGCCTGGCTTCTAGGCATTGACTACATTTCCTCAATAAGGGATAACTGGACCTGGTGTAAGGTGTAAGTACCTTTGGTACCCACTACAAACCAGGCCAGCCTCCTACATTTGGGAGTTGACACACAGTGGTATATGGGCAAGTGGCCGCTGTGCTTGTGTTTAGAGTTACAGAAATGGAACCTGCTGGGAGTTGGAGTTAGGTCAGTCCCTGTACTACACACTATACAAATAGTATCCCCCCAGGTGAGTACACTTCAATTGGGAGTTACCAAACAATGGTATTTGGGCAAGAGAACGCTGGGCTGATGGTTGGGTTTACAGACGCAGGGCCTTCCTGGCCTTAGTAGTCAGATCACTCCCTCTTATTCCCACATTTGACAAATGGTATCCTCCCAGCTGATTAAACTTAAATTGTAAGTTGACAGACAGTGTCTTTGGACTAGTTGACACTATTTTGGTGTTTGGAGCTGCTTACACAGTGTTCTCCCTCCAGGTGAGTGTCCTTCAATTGAGAGTTCACTAACAAATGTATTGTAGCATGCAATCACTGTGACAGTGTTTGTATTTACAGGAATTGTGCCTCCTGGGAGTTGCAGTCAGGTCATTCTCTCTATATCACGCCCATGTTTTCAATGTTCTCCCTCCAGGTGAGTCCACTTCAATTGTGAGTGCCATAAAAGATGTATTGTAGCATGTGACTACTGTGATAGTGTTTGTATTTACAGGAAAAGTGCCTCCTGGGAGTTGCAGTCAGGTCACTCTCTCTACAACACACCCATTTGACCAATGTTCTCCCCGAGGCGAGTCCACTTCAATTGAGAGTTCACTAACAGATATATTGTAGCATGCGGCCACTGTGATAATGTTTGTATTTACAGGAATGGCACCTCCTATGAGTTGCAGTTAAGGCAGACACTCTACTGCACACACTTGATCAATAGCCCCCCAGGTGAATGCACTTCATTTGAGAGCTCACTAACAGATGTATTGTAGCATGTGACCACTGTGTGTAGGAAGGCCACCACCGGCATTCTTGGCCTGCAGCTGGTGCCTGGAGAGCAGGGAACGGACCTTGCCCCTGAGGTAATTCTACCTCTTCCTAATGTCCTCCTTTTTGCGCATGGTGGTGCCTACAGCATTCACTCTGTCAACAATACTGTCCTATGTTTCTATTTTTCTGCTGAGAGGAGTATGCTGGACTTGTGTTCCAGACAATTGTGGCTCTACTCTTATGATTTCATCCACCATGACTTTTAACTAATTCTCAGAAAAAACAGGATTTGTGGAACGTGACATGGCAGAACAAAAAAAAAAGTATAACAGTGACTTGCTAAGCAGGAGAATTGCAAAGGGTGTGGATGTACAAAAGTGTGCGCAGGGTGTTCAAAGGGATGATGAAAAAAAGGTATGCCTAATCTATGGAGTGTTTGTAAAAAAATCACTCTGGCTTCTGTGAAGGGGCAGGTGTTTTCAGTGTGGCAATCTGTGTCAGCTGTGTTGTTTTCAAATTCATCTCATATGCTGTTGTGTATGACTTTGCTGATCCCGGGCCGCTGTGGTTTAGACCACCAATGGCTGACCGCTATGGAGGTTCGCCAAGCCAACTGTGTGTTCGTAATAAGGTCACTGGTTGGTTGGGTGCTGATGGCACTGGAGGTCAGACTGCCTATTTGCAGGCTGCCGCGCAGCTAGCGGGCTGACATTTTAGCTTGTGGTAGGCGGTCCTGCCTGTATAACTCATAATAGGGAGGCCTGAAAGACCACCAACATGGCGGTCTTGTTAGGACTGCAAACATGGCGATCTGGGAGTCTGACTGTCAAACTCATAATGAGACCCTGAGTCTTTCAACCATGAACCTTTCCTTCCCTATGACAAGGAACACCCTCAGAAGCATAAGTCTATCTTTGGCACTTTTCTTAACACTCTTACCCTACAAAATATTGAAATGAAAATGCTGGATGCACCTTTTAGTCGACATTCAGCTAAATTTACACTATTCATGCTAAATATTGTTTTTTCATTTTTATTAATATTATTGTTCAGCAATCCTTTTTAAATATCATATTTAAGGATTACATTAATTTTAAATCGTTTATAAAATGTTGCTATGGATAGAGATTTTTATAAGTAATTTCCAGTAGGTATATATCTAAAACAATATTTAATACCCAGGTATTTTAATACCTATTTTAATTCCCCAACCATAGATATTTTAATACCTATTTTAATTCCTCAACTAATACCCATGTATCCCTTGCATCCCTATTTGAATGTTATTTTTTTTAAAGACACATAGGTGGTCATTCTGACCTCGGCGGTAAAAGGCGCCTACCGCCGGTCAGAAATCCTCCATAATCCCGCCGCGGTCGCGGAAACCCGCCACGGTCATTCTGACCCGCAGAAGGCAAACCTCCGAAAATCCGACCGCCACAACAGACCGCCAGACCAGCGGTCGGCGGAAAGGTGGAGGTGACCAAACCTCCACCGCCACGCCAACAGAAATACGCCCATCCCATTACGACCCACGAATCCACGCGGCGGTCATTCAAACGCGGTATTCCATTGGCGGGACACACTGGCGCGGTCAGAATACCCACCAACGAACAAAACTCACCCACATTGGACGATTTGAATCCCACACACCTGATACACATACACACACCACTCCCACACACACAATACAATATAAAACACCCACCCACATCACCCACAAACCCCTACGCTTACAAAATCGTAAAGAAGGCAAGAGAGAGACACCAGCATCCAAAACATAACAGCCACAGCCACTCAACACCATCACCCACACACTATCCACACACAAAACAACACACACCACCACACTCAACTCACTTAAATACACATACTCCACCCCACACATCATACACACCACCCCATGGCACCCCAAAGACAACCCCGCTTCACAGACGAAGAACTCAGGGTTATGGTGGAGGAAATCGTTCGTGTAGAGCCCCAGCTGTTCGGCACACAGGTCCAATACACCAGCATTGCCCGGAGGACGGAGCTATGGCAGAGGATTGTCGACAGGGTGAACGCAGTGGGACAGCACCCCAGAAATCGGGAAGACATCAGGAAGCGATGAACGACCTACGGGGGAAGGTGCGTTCCATGGTATCCAGGCACAACATCGCCGTGCAGAAGACTGGCGGAGGACCCCCACCTCAACCCCCACAATTCACATCATGGGAGGAGGAAGTCTTGAACATCCTGCATCCTGACGGCCTCGCAGGAGTCGGCGGAGGAATGGATACTGGTAAGTTGAAGCTTCAATACTGCTTCCCCCCCACCTGCATGCCAAATCAGACCCCAACCCTCACCCCCATCCTCGAACCCCACCCTCACCCCCACCCCCATCCTCACCCCCACCCTCACCCCCACCACCATCCTCACCCCCACCCTCACCCCCACCACCATCCTCACCCCCACCACCATCCTCACCCCCACCCCCAGCACACCTATTCCCCGCCAATGTCTCACCATCACAACCCACACATCCCAAAACCTAGGCCTGCATGCGTCCACTAAGCATGGACACCCATCACCAAAGCATGCCCAATGCATATACACATCCCCCCCACAAGCCACCCTCACCAAAGCCCCCACACACGAATGCCAGCACTTGGGGACACGGGAACCCACAGATACACCCATATGCCACACATTGAAACTATAACCATACCTCTATACCCCTGCAGGACCCGACCGTCAACACACCGCGGCGGAGGGGCCAGAATTATCCACACCCCCCACCCAAGAGGCCGTCAGCGATGACAGCAGCTCTGTCGATCTGGACACCGATGACCAGCCCGGACCATCGGGGACCTCTGGACAGTCGGTTCCCCTCACACAGGCACAGGCCACTATAGACCCTAACCCCTCTGGGAACACCAGCACAGCTCCCACCCAGCGGGCCCATGCCTCTGTCTCCAGGGCGCGTCAATCTGCGGTGTGTCTACCACTACAGGGCACCCAGGATAACCCACCACCCCAACAACAACAGGGACCTGGGGGCAGTGGTAGTGGGCACACCGGCCAGGGGGCAGAGGCCCAGGGAAACAGGGCAACTCGGCGGGCAGCTGTGCGACAGGGGGGGGAGGAGAGGCCCAGGGAACCCACTCTCCACGAGGTCCTCACCACCATCATGGGAGCATACAACCGCTCCCAGGAGACGATGGCGACGGTACTGGCCCGGTTCCAGGAGATCCAGGTGCTGCAGGAGGAACACTATCGGGGGTACAGGGAGGACATCCGAGCCATCAACACCACCCTGGTTACCATGGTAGGGCTGCTGCAGGACCTCGTAAACAGCAGGGCGGACACTGAACAACACCCAAGGGCCCCTGCCACTAGCCGGGACCAAGAACAGCCATCCACCTCCGCCGGCGCTAGTGGACAGGAGGCCCCCGCACAGCAGCAGCCCACCAGACCCCCACCTCCTGCAGGAGAAGAACCACCCCGCAAGAGGGCCCTGAGATCTCGCAAGACAGAGTAGGATGTCAAGACCCCCGCCAGCAATGGATACCACCTGATGTCATCCCACTGTCCCACATTGTCACCCTGTCCATCCTCGAACTGCCCATGCTCCATCTCTCCACAGGCCTCTGGACAATGCACCTGTGTGACTGTTACTCTGGACTCTGCCATGGACATTCCTTCACCATAGCCCCCACCCACTTGAAACCACCCATCCCATTTTGAGCACTTCAATAAACACCTATTTTGCACCAAAATATCAGGAGTCTGGCTGTGATTTCAATAGATTGTAATTGACATGACAGTGCAAATATGTCCTTGTACATGGTGAAGTCAACAAACAGCTGCCACAAAGCTTTAGTCCATGGGGAAACGAAGCACAGGACTCGTAGTGGGGACCCCAGATCTGAAATAGGGAGGGAAAAGCCAAAACTCAGTCATCATACACTGGGGCAAATAGACAGGCAGCCGAGATGCTGCAGAGTAGTTAACTTTTACTAAATGATCTTTGAAATGTTACCTGTGTCCTATTGGAAGTACTGTTCAATGATTCTGTCCCTGTTGTCTGTTTCAGCCCCGTCGTCTTCCTCCTCGTCACTCTCCTCAGGTTCCACCGCTGCCACAACACCACCGTCTCGACCATCCTCCTGCAGGAAAGGCACCTGGCGGCGCAAAGCCAGGTTGTGAAGCATGCAGCAGGCCACGATGATGTGACACACCTTCTTAGGTGAGTACATTAGGGATCCCCCGGTCATATGCAGGCAGCGAAACCTGGCCTTTAGGAGGCCAAAGGTGCGTTCGATCACCCTCCTAGTACGCCCATGGGCCTCATTGTACCGTTCCTCTGCCCTGGTCCGGGGATTCCTTACTGGGGTCAGTAGCCACGACAGGTTGGGGTACCCAGAGTCCCCCACTAGCCATACACGGTGTCTCTGTAGCTGTTCCATCACGTAAGGGATGCTGCTATTCCGCATGATGTAGGCGTCATGCACTGACCCTGGGAATTTGGCATTTACATGCGAGATGTACTGGTCAGCCAAACACACCACCTGGATGTTCATTGAATGGTAACTTTTTCTGTTCCTGTACACCTGCTCCCTGTCTCTTGGGGGAACCAAAGCCACATGGGTCCCATCAATGGCACCAATTACGTTGGGAATATGTCCAAGGGCGTAGAAATCACCCTTCACTGTAGCCAGTTCGCCCACCTCAGGGAAAATGATGTAGTTCCTCACGGATTTCATCAGGGCAGACAACACTCTGGATAACACCTTTGAAAACATGGGCTGAGACATCCCAGAAGCAATTCCCACTGTTGTCTGAAATGACCCACTTGCCAAGAAATGGAGTACTGACATGACCTGCACCAGAGGGGGAATCCCTGTGGGTTGGCGGATGGGGGACATCAGGTCGGCCTCCAGCCGGGCACACAGTTCATGGATAGTGGCACGGTTAAGACGGTAGGTCAGGATAATGTGGCGTTCTTCCATTGTCGACAGGTCCACCAGCGGTCGGTACACGGGAGGATTCATCCGTCTCCTCGCCCAACCCAGCGGACGGTGCCTAGGAAGGACAACATGGAGCACACAGTCAGGCAACCCACAGGTACGTACTCACAGCTAGCACAGTATACGATTCTCTATGCAGTGAATGGCGTGTATGAGTGGCTATGCAAGGCCTAGGCCTGTGTGACGCAGTTGAAATTGAGCCATGTGGGCCCTGGAAATGGCGGCTGCCTGACCTGTGAAGTGTGACAATGGGATGTGAGGTCAATGCGCTGGCGTGGCACACCGCGGCGGGCGGCGGGCCAAGACCGCGGCGCGAAGCCGCATTGGTTAACATTGAAGCCTATGGGTTTCAGGAGCCAATGGCGAAGGGCGCCGGCGGTGGCGGGACGCACCGCCGCGGTACGCACCGCCGCGGACGTGACCGCCATTTTCTATCTACTTATCCACTTGCGACTTGAACTTTCACAGGAGAGGACCTATACTGCAAGTGTTGCTGTGACCTCGGTCTGGAAGGGACAATGGCTGCTGCGACTGGGGAAAGGGCCCCTGCCTTCACTGGAGAGGAGTTGGAGAAACTTGTGGATGGGGTCCTCCCCCAGTATGCGCAACTCTACGGTCCTCCAGACCAACAAGTGAGTTTAATTCTATCTGGATTTGGGGCCACTGGCTGGCTTGGGGGCCTGGCGGGGATGGGGTGCATGTTGGGGCTGGCGGGGGGCCTGGCGGGGATGGGGTGCATGTTGGGGCTGGAGGGGGGCCTGGCGGGGATGGGGGGCATGTTGGGGCTGGCGGGGGGCCTGGCGGGGATGGGGTGCATGTTGGGGCTGGCGGGGGGCCTGGCGGGGGCCTGGCGGGGATGGGGGGCATGTTGGGCATGGCGGGGGGCCTGGCGGGGGCCTGGCGGGGATGGGGGGCATGTTGGGGCTGGCGGGGGGCCTGGCGGGGATGGGGTGCATGTTGGGGCTGGAGGGGGGCCTGGCGGGGATGGGGGGCATGTTGGGGCTGGCGGGGGGCCTGGCGGGGATGGGGTGCATGTTGGGGCTGGCGGGGGGGCTGGCGGGGGGCCTGGCGGGGGCCTGCCGGGGATGGGGGGCATGTTGGGCATGGCGGGGGGCCTGGCGGGGGGCCTGGCGGGGATGGGGTGCATGTTGGGCATGGCGGGGGGCCTGGCGGGGGCCTGGCGGGGATGGGGGGCATGTTGGGGCTGGCGGGGGGCCTGGCGGGGATGGGGGGCATGTTGGGCATGGCGGGGGGCCTGGCGGGGGGCCTGGCGGGGATGGGGGGCGTTGGGCCACTGGAAAGGAAAATGCTGAGTAACTTGAACGTGGTATTTCTCCCTCCCTGTACGTGTCACATAGGTCCGCGCCCATGAGAAGATTGGGATTTGGCGTGCCATCGCCAAGGAAGTCCGGGGCCTGGGGGTCCACCATCGACGGGGCACCCACTGCCGCAAGAGGTGGGAGGACATCCGCCGCGGGACCAAGAAGACCGCCGAGTCTCTGCTGGGGATGGCCTCCCAACGTAGGCGGGGTGCCTGCCGTCAACTGAGCCCCCTGATGTTCCGGATCCTGGCGGTGGCCTACCCTGATTTGGATGGGCGCGTGAGGGCAGCACAGCAGACACAAGGGGGTGAGTAGAAGCATCATCTACTCTGTTGTCGTGCAGTGGAGGTGTCTGGGTGGGGGAGGAGGGCTGGGGGTCCCCCTAGGCCAGGGCGATATCTGTAGGCTGGGCACCCCCGTAAGCCCCTGTGTCCCCAGCCACCACCCTCAGTAGTGTGTCAGTACAGCCATCCCTGGGCCGTGTCATCCATGGGTGCAGTTGACAACTCTAGGCGTGTAGGGCATGTTCCACGGAATGCGTAGCGGACCCCAAGTGCGCAACTTAGTGCAGGGGGCATCTGTGTCTGTCATGTCCGCTAACTGTACCGGAGATCCATGTACTCAATATCCCTTTATTTCTCTCTCCCCCCCCCTTTTTGTTTGTCTTTCTGTGCTTGTGTGCATCAGCATCATCAGGCGGAGGAGAAGTGGCATCGGGGCAGGAGGGAGCTGCATCTCACATGGCCCAGGAGGGCCATGCCACAGAGTCAGACTGGACCAGTGAGACGGAGGGCGAGGGGAGCTCCACGACGGGGACGGCTGGAGCCTGCAGCGACACGGACACGTCCTCGGAAGGGGGCTCCCTTGCGGGGGTGGCACCATCCGTGCCCCCCGCCATTACAGGTACAGCCGCCACCCAGCGCACCATCTCCGCCCTCCCAGCAGCCCCTCCGCGTTCGCCCCGTGCCCGCTCTGCCAGGAAGCCGGGCATCTCCTTCGCCCCAGGCACCTCAGGCCCTGCCCCTGTTACCCCCGCTGCCCTCAGTGAGGAGGTCATTGACCTCCTCCGAACGCTCATTGTTGGGCAGACTACCCTTTTGAATGCCATCCAGGGGGTGGAGAGGGAGGTTCATCGCAGCAATGCGTACCTGGAGGGCATTCATTCGGGTCAGGCTGCCCATCAGCGATCGTTCCAGGCTCTGGCCTCAGCACTGACGGCAGCCATTGTCCCTGTCTCCTGCCTGCCTCTACTAACTCCCTCCTCCCAGTCTCCTGTTCCTCTGCCTGTCCCACCCACACCATCAGACCAGCCTGCACACACCTCAACACCCAAGAGAAGCTCATCCAAACATAAGCACCACAGATCACCCAGACATTCACACACGCAACATTCCGATGCAGACATGCCAACAGTCACTACCACCTCTGTGACCCCCACCTCCTCGTCTCCCTCCTCCCTCCCTGTGACGTCTACACTCACACCTCCATTCAACTCACCATCAGCCAGTGTTTCCATCACCAGCACACCCTCCACTCCAGTCCGCACACGTGCAGTCACCACCCCCACTGCCATTTACACGTCCCCTGTGTCCTCTCCCACTGTGTCTGTCACCCCCTCTTCCACACCACACAAACGCAGCCACCCACCCACCCAACAGCCATCCACCTCACGACAGCCTATCCCTCCTGCACCTGCACCCAAAGACAGCAAACGTGACTCACCTACAACCACATCCTCTCCCTCCACTCCCATTCCCACTGTACCTACCACTCTCCATTGTCCCAAGAAGCTCTTCCTCGCCACTACTAACTTCTTTCCTGACCCTGAGCCCCCCCCTCCTTCTCGTCGGGGTAAGAAGAGCACCTCAGCCACCACCAGCCCTGCAGCCCCCTTGACAAGGGTGCAGGGGTATTGGAGCCCGCCAGCCCGCATGTCTGGATCTTCACCCAGCAGCAAGGGGACAGCCAGCCCACCCCCTGGGAAGAGGAGCAGAAGGCGGAAGGGGCGCCGCAGGAGCCCGCCTTCTACATCCCCCCCGGACACCACCCAGAGACAGTCACCAGCCACAGCTCCAAAGGGAGGCAAGGGCCACAGGCCGACGACTAAGGAGGGCAAGGGCAGCAAGTTGGAGAGGTCAGGCAGCAGGCCTGCTGCCCAGGAGGAGCCCACAACCCCCATAGCCGCTGCCCCGGGAGAGCCCACCACCCCCATAGCCGCTGCCCAGGGAGGACCCAGCCCAGCTGGCCAGGAGGGCCCCACCACCCACAGCCCAGGTGGGCAGTGAAGGAGCACCATCCCCGCTGCCCAGGAGGGCACCACCATGCAATTAGCAGTTGGCCATAGACAGTCCGCCGTCTCAAGAACCGCTGAACTGGGCCCCGCCGTCTCAAGAACCGCTGAACTGGGCCCCGCCGTCTCAAGAACCGCTGAACTGGGCCCCGCCGTCTCAAGAACCGCTGAACTGGGCCCCGCCGTCTCAAGAACCGCTGACCTGGGCCCTTCAAGGCAAGAACCGCTGAACTGGGCCCCGCCGTCTCAAGAACCGCTGGACTGGGCCCTTCAAGGCAAGAACCGCTGAACTGGGCCCCGCCGTCTCAAGAACCGCTGGACTGGGCCCTTCAAGGCAAGAACCGCTGAACTGGGCCCCGCCGTCTCAAGAACCGCTGAACTGGGCCCCGCCGTCTCAAGAACCGCTGACCTGGGCCCTTCAAGGCAAGAACCGCTGAACTGGGCCCCGCCGTCTCAAGAACCGCTGAACTGGGCCCCGCCGTCTCAAGAACCGCTGAACTGGGCCCCGCCGTCTCAAGAACCGCTGACCTGGGCCCTTCAAGGCAAGAACCGCTGAACTGGGCCCCGCCGTCTCAAGAACCGCTGGACTGGGCCCTTCAAGGCAAGAACCGCTGAACTGGGCCCCGCCGTCTAAAGAACCGCTGGACTGGGCCCTTCAAGGCAAGAACCGCTGAACTGGGCCCCGCCGTCTCAAGAACCGCTGAACTGGGCCCCGCCGTCTCAAGAACCGCTGGACTGGGCCCTTCAAGGCAAGAACCGCTGGCCCTTTGGCAGACGTGGCAGGGCAGGATCTATCTCGCGCAGGGCTGCAGGATGTCCTCTGGCCAACTTGCCTCCTCCAGTGGCAGTGGGGTCTGTTATGGACTGTTTGGACTGTGGCTTTGCTCTCCCCAGGATGGCCCAGTGGGCAGGCCACCCACTGTATGGACTGTATGGACTGTGGCTTTGCTCTCCCCAGGATGGCCCAGTGGTCATGGAGTCCCCTCGTGGATCTGGCGTCGTGTACTCAAGTGGCTGAGGTGCCCCCCCTTCCCTTCCCCCTGAGGTGCCTGTCCTATTTTCTTTCTGATGCCCCTGCAGTGTTCTCTCCGTGGAGTTCTTGTCGTGGGACTGGGCCTTGCCCCTTTGCACAGGACCCCTGTGATCCACGGACAGTGGTTGGACTACATTTAGTAGCTGTATATATTTTGTACATAGTTTATTTCAATATATCTGGCCGTTTATGATCTCTTCTTTTGGTCTTTGCATTATTTCGGAGGGGGGTGGTTTGTGGGTTGTGACAGTGATCTGTGGGAATGCATTGATGTGTGTGTTGTAGTGGGTGTGGGTGGGTGGGTGTGTGCCGGTAATCTTTTCCCTCCCCTGTGTCGTAGGTGCAGTACTCACCGATGTCTTCCGCGCCGCCGGGCGTGCTCCTGGTATATGAGGAGGAATAGGAGTGCGGGGATGACCTGCAACTCTGGCTCCATACTGCCGGAATCTCCCGTGGAGTGCGTAGAGGTGAGCGTTTTCCCGTTCGTAGTCTGTTTCCGCCGTGTTCTTATCGGCGGTGCTCCCGCCCCGGAAAAGGTGGCAGATTGGTGGGTCGTAATAGGGTGGGCGGTACTTTGTCTGCCGCCGGGCTGTTGGCGGGAACCGCCGCGCTGTTTGTTTGTACCGCTGTGGCGGTCGGAGTGTTAAGTTGGCGGGCTGTGTTGGCGGTTCCCGCCAGGGTCAGAATGCCATTTTTAATACCGCCGGTCTGTTCGCGGTCCGACCGCCGCCTCTCCGCCGACCGCCAGGGTCAGAATGAGGGCCATAATCTATTTCTTTTTTTTACTTTTAAATATTAAGTATTTTTTATTAACACCTGAGTAGGGAAGAGACGTGTTGCTTTCCAGACAAGCAGCCTTGGATCCGTGCGATGATGTTGAAGATTAGATGCCCTGTGACAATGAGTGAAAAATCTGGATGCACGACAATGATGAATCCACAATGAGCTGGTGATGTGTCGATTTCACTTGCGCTGCGTTGAATTTTCAGCCGTGGTGCAGGCGCTGCATCAATTCATTTGCCACATTGTTCCAGTATGTGGATTTTCTCTCAGGTTCTGCAAGCTTCATGTTCCAGGGGCCCAGGGACTGGAAGGAAGGGGTCTTAGTAAGAGAGCAGAGGTGCCAGCAGGTAAGGTCTTTGATGTCCCTGATACTTCTTAACAAGAAGCAAGCTAAGTCCAAGCCCTTGGAGAATCTTCACAAGCAGGATACACAGAAAAGTCCAGCCTCTTTAAGCCAGAAGCAGCAACTGCAGGCCAACTCAGCAAAGCAAACACATCAAAAAGTACTCCTCCTCAGAGTTCTTCAGCTCTTCTCCTTGGCAAAGGTTCCCCTTGACCCAGAAGTGTTCTAAAATTGTGGGGTCAGCAGTCCAATACTTATACTCAATTCTGGCATTGAAGTAGAAAAACTTCGAAAGAAAGTCCTTGTCCTTGCCCTGCCCCAGCCACACTCTAGGGGGTTGGGGACTGTATTGTGTGAGGTCGGGCACAGCCCTTTCAAGTGCATGTTTCAGCTCCTCCCTCCCACTCTAGCCCAGGAATACTCATCAGGATATGCAGGACACACCTCAGCTCCCTTGGTGTCACTCTCTAAAGTGAATTTGCTAGCAGACAAACTGTCAGTCTCACCCAGATGTGGATTCAGCAGCCAAGCAGAGGTACAGAATGGCTGAGGAAGAAAATTCCCAGTTCCTAAAAGAGGCATTTTCAAGCAGACAATCTAAAGACCAACATTACAAAAGATGTATTTGTAAATTGTGAGTTCGGACACCCCACACTCCAACGGCCTCATTATGAGTCTGGGGGTCACTGGACTGCCAGACTCTTGGATGGAGGTTGGACTGTCACCAATGCAACCGTCCGAGCGCCACATTACAACCCTGGCGGTCGGGCTGTGAACTCTGCCAGGAACGGAGTTCCCGGGGGTCTGGAGGAGGTGGTTTTCATAATCCACCAGGGTAGAGCTGCACTGGGGATTACGACCCTCTTCTCTGCCAGAGGTTTGATGATGGTACCACCACCATGAAAAAACTGGCAGAGAATGGGTGCAGGGGGCCCCCCTGGTCAGCACCATCACAAAGTTCACTGCCTGCTTTGTGGACAGTGAACATTGTGTGAGTGTTGGTGCACCCTGCTCACTACAGCATTGCCACCGGCTCGGTTATGAGCCAGAGACAATTCTGTAGGCTGTATCCCGCTAGGCCAGTGGGTGAAACTAAGGTTTCCTCCTGATGACTTTACAGGAGTCTGTGTGGCAGCAACCTCCCCGTCAGTAGTTCGGCAGATCGTAGAAAACCATCCGCAGAGCACATAATGACCCCCATAACTCTATCTGCTCCAAATAGGAAACAGAACTTAAAAGGTATGAAAAGGCAACTCCCATGTTACCCTATGGGAGAGATAGTCCTTGCAATAGTGAAAAATGATTTTGTAAGTATTTCACTATTGGGACATGTAAAACACATCAGTACATGTCCTGCCTTTTAAGTACATTGCACCCTGCGCATGGGGATGACTTGGGCCTACCTTAGGGGGGGCTTACATGTAGTAAAAGGGAGGGTTGGGGCATGGCAAGTGAGTACCCATGTCAGGTCAAACTGGTAGTACAAAACTGCACACACAGACACTGCAGTAGAAGGTCTGAGACAGGTTGACAGGGCTACTTGTGTAGGTGGCACAATTAGTGCTGCAGGTCCACTAGTATGCTTTGATTTACAGGCCCTAGGCACACATAATACACTTTACTAGGGATCTACCAGTAAATCAAATATGCCAATCATGGAAACACCAATCACCAATTAAATTTAGACAAAGACCACTTGAACTTTAGCACTGGTAGGCAATGGTAAAGTGCCAAGAGTCCTAAAACCAGCAAAAACAGATTAGAAACAATAAAGGGGAAGAAGGCAACAAGTTTCGGGATAATCCTGCAAAAAGGGTAATTTCCCACAAAAATCCATCTATAGGTAAAAAAGTCACAGCTTGAGGCACACCAACTCTCTTATATACACACACATACAGACACACACACACACACACACACTCACACACACGCACCTACTTACCCACACACAAAACACAGCCACACACACATACACACACCTACAAATTATAGCACATCATTAATTAACTTCCAACCAAATTACTTCATGGGCTTCACTTTTGTGGGCAACGTTGATAATAACAACCTACATCAACAGCTCGATCCTCTAAGGTACAAGTCTTCTGCAGTACATACTCATGAGAGAAAGGAGAATAAGAAAGAAAAAGAATCATGCAAAGGAAAACACTCCAAAATTAGGGAATGGGAGTAGCTGTACTGACTCTAGTTGGCCTACAATATCATCAATAAACTGCTTCACCTCATCATGCCTACAATATGCAGCAGAAAAGCACCCATAATCAGAGCACAAGAGCCATGTGCATTATGATATAATTCATCCGGTTTCCTCCAGAGTGTCACTGGAGGCCTAATTGGCGTAACATAAAGTGCTGCCTGCAGGGATATCCGGGAAGTCACAGACGGGCTCAAGCACCTCAGACACCCGAACAGCTACATCAAACAAAAGCAGCCATCACTTATTACTTTTTTTAAAAAGCTGTCTTGAAAACAGAATACTTCTCAATCAAAATGTTATGGAGTCATCATAGATGCTCCTAGATCTACAGCAGCTGCAAAACAAGACTAGAAACTTTGCCCCATTAGTGAGTTTAAAACAAAAGACATAAAACGTATATATATATATATATCTATATATGCCAATCGAACCACACATGACTGCCCTCTTCCCACAACAAGTGAAGCAGGGACAAGTTGTATATATGTTTACTGATACCTTAGCATGCATTTGAATATGATACACAGCACAGCAAACTAATGTGGTGCTGTTCAAACAATGATCCTACTGCATAAAGGCAAATGTACGATTCAAGAACAGCTACTGAAGGTGGGAGTCATGCTGCAGCTCAGCATCATGCTCCATATCTTGAAATTCAACAGAGGAGTACCATGGTAGATGACCACAGACACCTAGCATGGGCATCTAGTATTTCTTGCCAATCCAAGCTCAATAAATATGATCAGGTGAATATGACAGGTAACTACTATATCAACACCATTCTGGGATTGGTACTGTATAGCCAATGCTGTCATGTTGCAACTGACACATGATCTTGTTATAAATAATGATTGCAGCATATTCCTCACAATTTTATGGAAAAAGGAGTTGGTGAATGACAGAAGCATGCAGTGTAGCATCTTTTATGTTCATTACATTTCAAGCCTTCAGACCTGTCTGAAACCGCAACTAAAATATTAGGTCTAAAGCCAGATGTAACCAATGTCCAGATCAGTGTAAATCCTTGTGGTATTTGGAAAATCGAAGGAAGTAATACTCAAAATGTATTGTTGAAAGGACTGTGTGTATGCTTTCATATATACATATATGCCTCTGTATGACACTATTTACAGTGTAGTTGATGAGTGTAACTGTAGTAGGGAACAACAGAAAACTCATTTTCTTTAGTTGTGAAGGTTTATCTAGCTGAATCAACACTCACAAATATTAGCATCTACCACACTAAAACCTATTAAGCAATGAGGGTGACTGAGTGTGTCCAATATTGGGAGGATTACTGTGTGAGCTTTAAAAGACGTGAACTGACCTCACAAACAGTACATATCTACTGATTTTTTCATTAGATGTATTAGCCTCCTCCTTGTACACCAAAAGTAGATTATCAATTGTGTAATTTACAAAAGTATTGCCTGTTCCTCAAAGATTTGAAAGATATTATTTGGAGTTGGATGAAACAACATACAGAACCTGAGTTTGGAGTTCAGAGGCTATTACTAGAGAACCGGAATTATTGATGCAAATAAAAAAGAAAATTACCCATTGGTCACCAGAGGAAAATATACTGTGTCTATCATTAAAGGTGTCAAACAGTAACCACTATAATGTGCCTACATGTTTTGGCAAGGAATTTCAATTGAATGTACAGGCAAGGTAGCACAAATGACAGAGCTGAAGACACACCTTTTTGAAAAACACTGCATCACTGATGACTTTAAGTTTGCTTTTGACTCTGTATAGTATTCAACTTACTTTTGGTGAGGTTCACACAGTACGTGTGCCACAAGCATGCATACATACATCCAGGGCAGAAAGGGTGTATTGCCAAGTGGTATTGAACAAAGAGATGATTAACTTAGATGACTAAATTGTCATTACCAACTATCAATATAAATGTTGAACATGGGACACACCTGTACCATAAGTAGATGTCCTTAAAGTAGTATCCTGAAATACAGAGGTACAGGTCTAAATTGAATGATCTTGACCAGTGTGAGTGTACAGGCAAAAGTGATATATGTGTCCTGTGAGAACATGGCACACTTTCACTCCTCTTAGCCTGGGCTGTATTCTTCTTGAGAAGCCTACTACAAGCCCAGCAAAGAGACGAATAAGCAGTGTGCTAATATTAATGGCTAACATCACCTTCGGAAATGTCACACATGCAAGAACCCACTACATCTAATGAGGGAAATGTTGGAGATATTGATGAACAAGGCACTACTATGTTGTTCCTTAACTGCTATAGCACCCTACTTGCTCGATCCTTCTCTTGACACAAGCCTCAAGGGATCTGCTTGGGGCCAATATTCACACATATGAAATTCTGGCAGGGGAATGTCTGATGAAGTTAATTGAGGGAGATTTGAAGACAAACATTTGAGGATCCATGCAGCTCCAGGATGTTCCTCCACAGGATAAAGAACGTGAGCTGACAAGGATTATCGGGGAGACCTACTCTAGCATTGGTCGAGATTGTCTGGGGGCCAGACCAACAAAACCACAATTTCAAGGTAAATCTAATAAAGATTCTACCAAGCAAGCTCCTGAGGGTAGTACGAAATTCTGGGATAAAAAACATCAAACATCCAAAAACAGAAAGGGGAGAATCTCCACATCCGGAGACCCCACAGAATAAATATAATCTCAGAAATAGAGATAATATAAAAACACCTGACAGATATCAATATACTGATATACACCAATCTCGTTCCTTTCAGGACTCATCGGAAAAACACTGTGAGAGAGATGGGCGGTCAGAGCGAAGAACTGAGCACTTGAAACCGAGACAGTAATCACAACGCTGTTAAAAAAGAAGAGAAACTTCCCCAACAAAAATCCCAATTCAAAAAGAAAAAGGTGGCATTAGTTGCAGTTCCACATGCCACTCAAGAAGGGGGCTCTCTTGAAGAACAAGAAGTGGGCACTAGCGCTATTAGACAGTGCGGTAGAGGTCACAATAGTTTGCTGGAATCTTCTAGAGCACCAGGAGGTAAAAGCAACTGATGGCTTCCTAAAAGTATAAACTGCGGACATGCGAGTCTCCACGCCTGATTCGGTGTACAAAGTAATGTTACAGTTAGAAGGAGACATTGATTGCACAATAGATGCAATCTTTGGGGACCGCATTGTAAACATATATGATATTTTGCTGGCGGAACAGGATTGGCCACCTGAATTTGTCCGTATCTGCCCATATGGTGAAGATGTTATCAAACATTCCTTCTCACCCATTGTTCCAGAGGAGCTCGCAGAACCCTACGCCATCAATTGGGCATTGGCGCAGTCGCCCGCGTTATATAACAACCATGTAGGATGGGATAAAGTTACCACTACCATGTAATTCCTATAATAAATCAACCCCAACCTCAGCCCCCACATCCAATAAAACATAATGCTAAAGCACCCATGAGGGAAATCCTCACACAACTGGAGTACCAGGGCATGACGACCCTTTGTCTCGCCAATGAATAATCCCTTATTCCCAGTAGCTAAACTGGACCATTCATACACAATAGTCTTAGACCACAGACATTTAAACAAACATACACACACAAATTCTATACAACTCACATAGCACAGCACTCATGAATACCATAGTGCGCAAAAAATACAAAACAACACTGGACATTTCCAGTGGTTTCTTCTGCCAAAATATAGTGCCTGAGAGTAGAGACTTAACCAGTTTCAGTGCACTAGGCTCCCAGAAAAAATTCTATTGTTTACCCCAGGGGTACAAGAACAGTCCAGGAATGTTCGCAGCTCATGTGACCTCAATATTGCATGACATAGACCCTGAAGCATTGTCCTATGTAGATCAAATCTATCTCATGGATGACGAATTGCTGCAAAATTTAAGACGGGTATCCCGCATTGTTGTGGGATTTGCTACAAATTCAATTTAAAAAAAACAAAAATAGCCTTCCTTAGCATCCTGTTTCTGGTATATGAGCTATCAAGTGAAAGTAGAAGCCTAGCACCACAATTCTTGAAAAAATATACACAGTTACAACCTCCAAATACAATTAAAAAACTCCAATCCCTATTGGGTGTCCTATATATTGGCAGAACTTACATTCCTGATTATTCATCATGCATAAAACCTTTATGTGACTCAATACGTCCTGACTTTTCAAGTACATTTTGGACAGTCGAACACACACGCATACTCAGAGCTTTGCAAACAGACATGCTTGCAGCACAACACCTACACATAAGGGACACAAAACACATTTGGTCATCACAGTAATTGCTGGTGCCATTGGTTTCACCTATGAAACTTTCAATGAAGTCAGACAGTGCCATTAGCACACCAATCACATTTGTATTTAGCAGCAGAACAACTCTTTGCTCCCACTAAGAAGATTCTCACTGCTGTTCGGATGGTCATCATTAAGGAAAGACCTCTAGCCCAAGGCAAATGCATTATTTTTGTCTCTCCAATTCCAGCCCTTGATGCTGTTACCAAAACCAGCATTCCAAACACTAAAGCATTACATCCACGTTGGATTCAATGGGCAACGTCTTTGACAGCCACTGATGTAGGCTACATTTTTTACCCAAAATTACAAACTCAAGAATTTTAGCAATATGAACTAGAATACCCAGTTCCAGCAAATACACTGCCTATTGATCAATATTAAAGAGTCATGTACACTGATGGCTCAGCACAACCTGCAGGAGGTACAAAACATCAGTACTCCATTGCTTGCACAGTCGTAAGTGGCTACATGGAGGATAATAAATTCTGTCCCCTGCATACAGTACATTCACCCAAACCCTAGCGGATTGCACAGCACAACTAGCAGGGCTAAATGCTCTGGTGATGGCACTGGAACATAAGGGTCCTGCGCAGCTAACACTGATTGTTTGTGATTCATACTACTGTGTCCAGTCATTCAATGAATACCTGCATTAATAGCGCCAGAATGGGTTCAGAGAGTCTAAAGGCAACACCATCAAACACAGACTTCTGTGGGGGAAAGTAGCAGATCTGAAGGAAACGCTATCCAATAAACCATTGCAATGTGTGTACTAACACCGCCTGGTGTTAAGGTCCCCTAATACCAGATAGTGCATACAAACACATTTTAGTTACTGTTGACTCTTGCTCCAGATTTTTATGGGTGTGACCACAATGCTTGGCTGACACTCGAACTGTTATTAAAGATTTGCGAGTCTTTATTGGTACATATGCAGTTGCGGCTTTCCACTCGGACCTGGGCCTTTCTTTTGCCTCAGGGGCATTCAGGGAAGCCATGGCTTCTTTAGGGGTCCAACTCCATTACTCGTCTCCATTTCATCTCGAGGGAAATAGTGTTGTGGAGTGAAAAAAACATGATTTAAAGCAGTCCTTAACGGCCAAAGTCTTAGGTATGGGTCATAGTTGGCTTCAAAACCTGTATGGAGTCCAGAGAGCACTTAACAATCTGCCTAGAAGGTCCCTGGGGAGTCGTACTTCATATGTCCAGAGAGCACTTAACAATCTGCCTAGAAGGTCCCTGGGGAGTTGTACTTCATATGAGTGCCTGTTCGGAACTCAAATGAATGTTCCAGATCTTGATGGTTCTGGCATGGAGGTGGCAGAAACACCCTTTGACATAAATGAACGTGTCACTGTCTTACAGGAATTACAACAGTTCCATGACAACAACGCTTCTGACAGTGCTGCTTGCATGAATTTAGGATGCACCAGTAACACATACCAGCTGGATACCTAAATGTTCTGGATCTAGTGCATGAAAAAGTTGCTGTGAAAAAGGAGTTTGGTCCTTCTTATCGTGCACAGGTCCCAGTCTTGGGAATACACGTTACCAGAATTGTCATTCTACCATTGTTAGCTGGTACTAAAGAAAAGCGCTCTGCATTTTTCAAGAATATCAGGTTACACCATGTGGCCGATCCTGCACAGCTGACCAAGAGAAACAGCCAATAGTTCCCGAATCCCTCTCACTACTGGTCAAGAAGTCCCGAGTAGCAACACTGACACCTCTCTGAGCTTGGGAAGGGTGGAAAATGATCTTGCATTAGTTCCACTAGCATCTGTTTAAACAAATAATACAGAAATAACTGATCAATTTAACACAGCTTTTACACAGACGGATGGCGTCATTTATCCTGAACCACCGCGGGAGACCCACACTGGTTCTCCACCTACAAACATGGCTCCAGCTTTTTTGCCTGAACTGCTTCTGGATACTTTGCTGACATCAATTACACCTTTTCGGACTCATTCACCTCTTCTATATCTGAATTGTCAAAAACATGTGAGCTGATAAACTGGCTTAAAACACATTACTTTATTCTCCCATGGAACTATCTGTGGCTTTCTTTAACTGTACTAGCTTTCCGCCCTTGGGTTGGTTTTGTTATAACATTCGTTTTATTAATACATAGTCATTTTCTTCCTGAAAGATCAACATTTGAACTGGTGGATGAGGTCCTAAAACCCCACTCCTCTTCTCACAAAGTCCGCAGAGACTTGTCATTTGTGAACATTTCCGCTATACCAATTCCTGATGGGATTGTTTGGGATAAAGTAACATTTGATATATAAGGCCTGATGGAGGTCATTCAAATACCATATGTGTTTAAACTTTGATGAATGATGTAATAATACCCAGAGTTGTTTCTGATGACTGGGATGTGAAAACAGTTGATTCTATGATGACTGAACTGAAGTATTATGCTGTATTTGAAAGTGAAGATGTTTATCAATCTAAAGAGAATTATGGTACATGTTTTGCTATAATTATTGTGCACACCATTTTTTTCATAGAGCAGTACCCCAAAGATTATCTTTAATTACACACAATGGGAACATTGTCCGACTGCACCACAGGGGAGTTCTAAAATGTATTCTGAAAAGTTTGCATATTTTTCTGGGCACAATTTCAAAAAATGCTGAGTCGTATTATTTTAAATTGCCATCAATGGAAAATGTACATATATTATTGACAGATACAAAATGTTTTTATTTGGATTCCTTTGTTTCCCGGTTGGCTTTAGAAGGCTATAAGTATTATCTGAAGTTGATAGACTTAAAAAGTGTGTGGAAAACATGAAATTGGCAGATAGGGGGGAAGGAAGCTTTGTTTAGAGCATGCCTGATACCTCTTCAAATGATATTTTTAAATGAAACTGCACAACAAACAGGTTGTTTAAACTTAGCAAAGATTAAGTAATTGAATGCGCCCAGTATTCCTGCCCGTGAAAAATTTCACAAAAGGCAAAAATATATAAATGCAACTGAGGATCAGCTCGATGAATGGGTCCAGAAAGGCATGTTTAATGCTTCACTGTCACATCCTGATGGGTGATTATTGGGGCCCATGGATACCAATGGGTGTCACAAACGTTTTATAAACTCCACAGAGTTTTAGAACTAGTGGGCCGGACCCTTGCTATGTATCATCCGAACACGGGGGTATAGTAACAACATACAGAGTAGGAAAACTATGCCACCAATGGATGAAGAGTTCCTCACTAGATGCGGTTAGAAAACACCTCAGTCTCCTGTCTAATAACACCGACTTACAGGACTTCCTGTTAGGCCCCAGAAAACAACACAGAAAGTGCTTCTTATATGCATTATATAATGAAATTTGGAAGCTTTCTCAACAAGAAGTTGCTGCCCGGTTAAGGCAGATAGACTAGGAAAATTTACAGAAGGCATTAGCTGTTGTAGATAATGGGACATTTAACTTAACGCAACAACAATAAATAATGGCTAAGAAAGAAGTGACTTATATCATGTTAAACATCAAAAAGTTAGAAAAGTTGCCTTTTACTGTGGCTGAAATACCATCTGCTGAATGGTTAATACACTGGGTTATTAATCTGCCCATTTCAACATTTCAATTCACGTCCTGTTTATAACACATTCCGGGAGGCAGATATGAAAGGCTGGAAGATAGTTACATCCATGAGGTGTGAGAGCGGCCCTTCACGTACAAATGTCTCAGTAGCATGAAACAAGTCTTTCTTAGCGGTAGTGATACAAGACTTCTGTCAGCCATTCGATGATTTGTAAACAGCTGTCTTTGCACGGGCGTGTAACGCTTCAGCAGCCAATTTGGCTTGTTATCTGAAGGTAGTTCTAATCCCCTTGATTAGACCTGCGTTCCAGGTGCTTTAAAATGGCAGCTTTGTTCTCCTCAATAGTGAAGACTGCTGTGGGTTGCAAGCAGGAATAATTTATTTTGTTTCAGTCTCTAAGATTGTTACATGCTGCTGGAACATACTTTTCCCTCCCACTAGACAAAGAGAGGTAGCTGCTACTTCTAATGTGAATTTTGACAAGTTGAGCAGACTCAATGCTTTATTGTTCCAAAACCATGTGGCGCTCACATCTGCACATAAGACTTATGCACTTCAGGTGGCAAAGTCATCAGCAGAGATAAAGTCCCTTTTAAGTACCAACTTTCCAAGACACTTTGGTGAGTTTGTGGGACGAATATTTAATGTGTCCAGTACTACTGGAATTGCAAATTTCTTTAAGGCTATTGGTTCTGGTTTCATTCACAACTTCTCCTCTAAATTTGGTTTAATACCATCAGCCATCCACTCAGAATTCTCCAGCATTTTTGGGGAATTATCAATAACTTTGGCTATAATATATGGCATTTCTCTCTTGCTACTTTTTCTGTGCAATGGAAGTCCCGCCGCAACAAGGAGGAATGAAAGCGCTCTCACCAGTGCAGCTGTGTTGTGAACATGATGCAGTACTTCGGAGCAGCACTCCTAGAGCAATTGGTGTGTGACTGGTCTCTGCCATTCAGACCAGTTTTGCATTGCGTGCAGCCTGTGTTTCGGTGCCTCTGATGCTCATTCGAACATGCACTGAAAGTTTGTCTTTCTATGCAGCGCTTGCTTTCATTGGACTCTGATCTGTTGATGTTCTTGCTGAGGGTTCATTACTGTACATGCGTGTTGAGGGTGCGTTTGCCACAGGAAGCTGCTTATGAGTTTCCCTTCCTGGAGGATGTGGCTCTGAACTCATTATTGGGCACACCATGGAATACTGCTGCCTTGGCTGAAGCTCAAGCTATGGAACACAAATGTTCCTTGGTCCTTCTTGACGATGCATTTCCTACCTTAGCACCTGCTGAAGTGGAAGATCTCCTGTCTTCAATTATTTTGCATTTGATTGGCAACTTCCAAAATGTCTCTGACTCTTGAAATTCAGACTTTTAATGCAACAAGTTAACATTTTTAAATTGTCCTTTTATATATGCTCAAGTGTCCTTTTAAACTTGTCCTTATTGGCATTTATATATATATATATATATATATATATATATATATATATATATATATATATATATCTTAGGTTGAGGTTTAGTAGTTTCTATACATAATTAGGCTTTGAATCACCTTCAACCGGCAAGGGGAGGATGTTGTGTAGCCATTTTAGTTACAGCTCCATGTACGTTATTTTAGCACACTGGGCCTGCCGCTGTGCACTTTAAACTAGATACATTTTATTCAGCTTTCTTTATTATTTTAGCAATAGCCACATTTGCAGTCTTCTTTTATTTCTCTCTATCTAGCTGTTCTTTACCTAGGCCAGCACTGGGTTCTTCAACAAAACATTTCACTCTGTGCTTCTGTCAAGGTTGCATTTTGTCTCTGGTATTCATAGAAACACACACATCCTTACGTAGGGACATTTTCTCAGAACATCAGCTGTTGTATTATAAAAGCACTTCCCTGTCCCATACACGTTAGAGGGAGATTCCAACCAGATGACCATGACTATATGCTGATTGCTGAATGCTCTGCTATAGCTGCTTATACAGACTTCAGGCCTTTGCTCAGGTATGGGGGATGATGTCTTCCCAGGGGAACCTGGAGCGCAGAACTAGAGCTCAACATGATGTGCTCTAATATAGCGTAGGTAGGAATTAGTCCATTAACTTTAGGGATAATATGGTAGCGTTATTTCTATGCTTCACTCTTCTTGTCACAATTGTAATCCTGTCCTGCTTTATCATCCTGGTTATTGCAGTACATGCTTTATTATCTAAGATGCAGTTACTTCATTAATATCTTATTGAAACATATACTGACTCTGCTTGTCATTGTATATGTGAGACTAATATAACTGAGAGAAACAGATAAGATCTGAGTGACCACGATTTCCCTGAGAAGTCAATTGTGTCATGCGCTCGGCTGCCCAATCATCCCTGCTCTTGGGTAGAGATGAGGCACTGCTAGTTAGCCAGAGCAAAACCCGGTTTGGGGCGAAAGGTGTCACCTGTAGTGAGTTCAGACTCCGTCTCCCACACCTCAGGCGATTCTGCTGCTCAAATCCAGTAGTCTCATTAGAATAATGAGAGCCTATGCGACACCTGTATTGGATTTATCCCTAAATGTTCCCAGGGGTCACCTTAGAGGTACTCCCTGCAAAAGCTAACTAGCCTTGCATGGTTGCTGACTGGTTCTATCCAGCTTGCCACCTTCAGACACTCAATCTACAAACCTTGGGGGAGAGATATGTCTCTCTGGTTTGTAGAACAAAGCCCTTCTTGGGTGGATATGCCAACACCTCCTTGCTCAGGAATGTGCATTGCCTTGGCAGCAAGCTTCAAAGGGCTAAATGCCTTTGAAACTCAAACCCCCAGCCTGATGCTGACAGCAGAAGGTAACACCTGTGCATACCACCCCCTTTGGCGGGAGCAACAGCGGGAAACACAAATAAAGAGTAGGGGGAGTGGCCCCACCTGTCATGCACCACCCCTAAAGTGTTACCTGCAAGGTGGACAAGAAGTGGTCATTGTAGTGGGTGTAGCCACTTAAAGGTATGTGACCCATTAGTCACTAGAAGGTGCCCCCCTAAAACAACCAATAAATACAGTATTTTATGGGCATGCCTAGGCCAGGAAACAAGATTTGACAGACAAAAGAAGACCAGCAACCAAGGAGATCAATGGCACGAGAACTGTGGATCTGCTGCAACAAAGAAAAGGCGCCAAACCTTGCTTGCTACATCCAGGACACGACAAGTGCTGTTGAGGAGCTGACAACTGGAAAAACTCTAAAGAACCCCAGAGGACCTCCAGGCTTAAAAAATCACCATAGATCTCCCTCCACTGCAAAAAAACAGGAAACCAGTGAGGGTCACTTCACTGAAAGCCGCTAACTCTGCAACTGGAAGTCGCAGCGGGACCAAACAAAACATCAATGACCCCAAGGAGAACCCCTGCAAGTGTGCAAAGTTTGGTGGCACTGCACCCTCCAGTGCTCAAACCATACCAAGTACCCCGGGCATTAGTCAGCTAAAGTCAGACACAGATAAAACTGCACTCCCGGAGTTGAAAAAGGACCAGGAGGAAGCCTCACTCAAGGGACTTCAGGAAAACTCTGGGCCTTCTGCCAGAGTGCCCCCGCTGGCATGCAACCGACCCTTGAATCAACTTACCTCCTCTCCAGAGGGCATCCTTGCGCGCAGCTCCTGGCTCACTGATTCATTTTGCTCCTGGCCAACTTGTCCCTTCACCAAAGAACCTGCTGTGCCCTAAAGTTACCCCACCCCTTGCAACCTGGTTACTCCGAGGGGACCCCAAGGAACCATCTTTAAACTTACCTGCACAGTGTTTTTCCAAGTGGTCGCCCGCTGTGGTCCTGCAACAGCTCTAGAGACCTTCTATCACTACTCCCGCCGGAACCGGGAGCTGCCCTAACTTTTCCATCTGACACAGTGTCTCCACCGACGACCTTGACCAATCTGTAAAAGAAGAACTTGGATAACCACCTGTATGATTTTATATGTATTTTTAAAGGTGATTATCCATTGAATCCTATGGTGCTTAATTATGCACAAAATGACTTTTATATAAATTGAAATTCAAAAATTCATATCTCAAAAGGAACTAAACCAATTTTGATAATCTTGTTCTTAAAAATTACATACAAATCTGAAGTATTTTTATAAATTGGTCTCAAGTTATTCCTTTGAGTGTGTGAGTTATATGATTGATACTGTGAGTACAACAAATGCTTTGCACTTCTCCAAGATTGGTCTAACTGCTCGACCAAGCTACCTTCAAATTAGAACATTAGGTGATCTATTTTTTACCCCTGTAAACCAACCTGTGGTTGCCTGGACCCCCTGCACAGTGTGCCTTGCTTTGAAAACTATATAAAGGGCCAGCCTCCTACATACAGGTATTTTCATTTGTATTACAGGGACATAAATTGAAGTTGTGGGCACATTGAAATCCACAAATAGGTTCTTGGAAAAAGTAGGAATTCAGTGGAATAGTATAAAACATTGATAGCCAACAAAGAAACAGACCAAAGACATAGATTGCAAGAAGTGTTTCTGAAATCAGAAAACAATAAAACTCTTGTAACCTTATAACCGTACACAAAACAGTTGCAACAGGTAGACACGCACTTGCCTCAGTTTATGACTTAGTAAGCTTTTCTGTATCTGGACCTATGTGCCTTAAGAACTGATTTTTCTTTTGACAAAGTCAAAGACTAGCCTTTCATTCATACTTTACTGAGTAAAATGAGTGCCACTCTGTTAGAAATGGGGTCTTTGTTTGGCAGTCAGGTTACCCCCTGCCCAAGCAAGGACAGTCACACTAAGCAGGGTAACTCACACACAATCCAAATTATCCTGTGCCCACCCTCTGGCAGCTTGGCACTGAGCAGTCAGGCTTAACGTAAAAGGCAATGTGTAAAGTATTTGTGCAATAAATCATGCAATAACACAGTAGAACACCACAAAAATACACCACACGGTGTTTAGAAAAATATATAATATTTATCTGGTAAGATACAGGTTAAAACAATCAAGATTCAATAACTATACGTTGAGATATCACTGTGAAAATGCCCTTATTATGACATTGGCGGTAAATCCCACTTACCGCAATGCTGACTGCCGCCAACATACTGCCACGGCAGCGGATATCTGCTAACCATATTATGACACACCCACACCAATCTGTCACTATTCAGCCACACACACCAATCCATCAGCCCAAAGGTCAGTGATAAAGTGGCAGTAACAAAACCCACACCGTTAAGACAACAGAAGAACGCCCACAACATTATGACCCACGAATCACCATGGCGGACATTCAATGATGGTAAACCATTGGTGGTACATACCGCTGCCCTCAAAATACACACACACTAACAAAACAGCACTACATTGGACAATTCAAACTACACACACCTGACACCCATACACATACCACACCCATACCACTATAAAACACCCAACCACATTACCCACAATCCTTCACGAATACTAATCATTGCCACCAGAGAGAGACAGCAAGAGCACACACACAACCAGAGCCACATACCACTATCACCAATACACCACACACGCACCTTACATCACACACCCCAACACATCACCCTACGCATCCTCACCCACACCACTCACACTATACCAATGGTACCACAACAACACCCCAGATTCTCTGAGGAGTTAAGGGTCATGGTGGAGGAAATCATTCGGGTGGAGTCACAGCTATTTAGATCACAAGTGCAGCAGACATCCATTGATAGGAAGATGGAGCTATGGTGGAGAATCGTGGACAGGGTCAACGCCGTGGAACAGCACCCCAGAACAAGGGATGACATCAGGAAGAGGTGGAACGACCTATGGGGGAAGTTACATTTCATTGCAGCAAGACACCATCTTGCAGTACAGAGGACTGGCAGTGGACCCCCACCTCCTCCCCCACAACTAACAACATGGGAAGAGCAAGTCTTGGCAATCATGCATCCTGAGGGCCTGTCAGGAGTAGCAGGTTGAGCGGACTCTGGTAAGTCAGCTCTATACTACTATCACCCCCCACCTGCATACCATCACACACCCCCACCCTCACTCCTATCACTTCACCACTTCCCACATACCCCACCATCACAACCCACGCATCCCAATGGCAAGCCCTGCATGCACCACCAATTCATAGACACCACTCACATCCCTGCATGGACACCAATCACTAAAGCATGCACACTAGAGACAATCAGCTAGCCCAACAGATAACAACTCTCACAAGGCAAAGCTGCCAGGGCAATAACAACCATAGAGGGCAACCCACCCATGCCCAATATGTCACACACAGAAACAATAAAACATCCTTTCCATCCCCCCAGGTACCCCAGCCAATGTCACTGGAGAAGAGGTGCCAGCAACATCCAGTCCCTCCACAGAAGAGGACCACAGTGTTGAAAGCAGCTCTGCTGGCCTGGATCTGGATGACCAACCTGGCCCATCAGGAACCTCCAGACAGTTGGTTACCCAGGCACAGTCTCACATCACCACAGAGCCTCCCCCCCTCGGGAAACAATGCCACAGCACCCACCCAGCAGGCCTATACCTCTGTCCCCAGGACACATCAATCAGCAGTGTGTCCACCACTACAGGGACCCCAGGGTACCCCACAAACCCAGGACAATCAGGGACCAGTGGCAGTGGGCACACAGTTCAGAGGACAGAGGCACAGGACAACAGGGAAGCTGGGAGGACTGCTGTGCACGAGGGGGAGGACAGGCCCAGGAAACCGACTCTCCAGGAGTCACCCACTGCTATTCTGAGAGCATACCAACATTCCTAGGATACGCTGGGCCAGATCCTGGACAAGATGCAGGAGAACATGCGGCTGCAGGAGGGACAGTACCCAGGGATCATGGAGGACTTCCAAGTCCATTAACACCACCCTGGTCTCCATTGCAGGGGTGCTGGCAGACATAGCCAACAGTATGAGGGAGGCAGTGGCACACCAGCGGGCCCCTGACACCAGCAAGACTACTGAACAGCCCTCGACCTCAGCTGCCGCTAGTGGACAGGAGGCCCTGCCACAGGACCAACAGGCCACTAGCACCCCTCCCCCTCCAGAGACTATTGCCAAGACCTACACCAGGAAATGAGACTCTCCTGACTGTCATACTTGTGTCCCACATGGTCACCCTGTCCACCTTGAACTGTAATTGCTCCCCTTCCTATGCCCCCCTGGACAATGCACCTGTGATACAAATAGACTGGACCGTAACGTGGACTTTCCTCCATCATCACCCCAGCCCAATGCACTTGCCCCCTACTCCTTCTTAAATAAACACCCTTTGAAAAATACAAGTATGGAGTATGTCAAATGATTTGAGTGTGTATATGTTTAAATTGCTTTAAACATTGCAATTAAACTGTACAGTAATGTATACATTGTAAAGACCTGTAGTTGGCGGCAGAGAACACACCAGAAGCAATAGTGGTGCACCAACATCTGCTAAAAAGAGATGCCAATGTGTACAGTGAGTGGGCATAGAAGTACTAATTCACAGCCTGCCAGTGACAATATCACACATCAAACTGTCAATGAAATGTGAAATAACACTGTCTTACCTGTGTGTCATTGGAAGTATTGCCGAATGACTGCACTTCTATTGTCCTCATCCTCATCCTCTGCCTCCTCATCTTCACTGTCCACAGGATCCACTCCTGTCACACGGCCATCTCCAGCCTCCTCCTCCTGCAGAAAAGACACATGGCATCGCAAGGCAAGGTTGTGCAACATGCAGCATGCCAACATTGTTTGGCAGACCTTCTTAGGTGAGTAGCACAGGGATCCACCTGTTAGATGGAGGCAACTAAACCTGGCCTTCAGGAGGCCGAAGGTACTTTCAATAATCCTTCTAGTTCGCCCATGTGCCTTATTGTAATGTTCCTCAGCCCTTGTCCTGGGATTCTTCACAGGGGTCAGTAGCCATGATAGGTTTGGGTAACCTGAGTTACCTGTAAATATCGAAGGACACACCATACCCATACACCAACATCCACTGGGTGGGAACCATGGCTCACCTATTAGCCACACCCTGTACCTCTGGAATTGGGCCATCACATTTGGGATGCCGCTATTCCTCAGGATAAAAGCATCATGCACCGAGCCTGGATACTTAGCAATGACATGGAAGATGTACTGGTCTGCCAATCACACCATCTGCACATTCATAGAGTGATAACGTTTTTGACTTCTGAAGTCCAGTTCATTTTGCCGTGATGTACAAATGCAATATGTGTCCCATCAATCGCACCAATGATGTTGGGGATATGTCTCATTGTATAGAAGTCAGCCTTCACTGTGGCCAAATCCTCCATCTGTGGGAAAACAATGTAGCTGCACATGTCTTTAATCAGGGCACCCAACACTCGGGTCAGCACAATTGAGAACATTGGCTGTGACAATCCTGCTGCTAAGCTCACTGTCACTTGGAAAGAACCTGTTGCCAAAAAATGGAGCACTGATAGCACTTGCACAAGAGGGGCGATCCCAGTGGGGTGACGGATAGCAGATATCAGGTCAGGCTCCAATTGGGCACACAGCTCTGTGATTGTGGCCCTGTCAAGTCTGTAGGTGAGGATAATGTGCCTCTCCTCCATTGTTTCCAAGTCCACAAGGGGTCTGTACATGGGGGGGGATGTCTCCATCTCCTATTCATCCGCAGTGGTTGCAATCTATGGGGCAAATGAGTGAGCAGCTCGTCATTATCCATACATTTTAACCACTTCAGTTCAATGCATATTTTGATTGTTACAATATTTTGGTGGCATATGTCCAGAATGTGAAATTGTGAATTGTGATGCAGTTAGGATCCATGGCCTGCCCCCCCCCCCAAAATGACATCCGCCTGTCCTGTATGGAGGAACAGGTGGAAATGAGGTAATTCCGGTGACATTGTGCGCTGTTGAGGAATGCGGTTGGGAACCGCCGTGCAACTCCTCATTGGTTATCATTGGGCCCTATGAGGTACAGTGGCCAATGGTGATGTACGCCGCAGCTGATGGTACGCACCGCCGCAGACGTCACTGTCATTTTCTATCTGTTCACTCACTTGCTCCCTGACCTTCAACAGGAGAGGACCTACACTGCATGTGCTGCTGTGACCTGTGTCTGGATCCTACCATGGCTCGTGTGACTGAGGAAAGGGCCCCTGCTTTCACCTCAGCGGTGTTGGAGAGACTCGTGGATGGGGTCCTACCCCGGTACCGAATGCTGTATGGGCCTCCAGACCAACAGGTGAGTACACTGTGAGTACGATGCATGGGTCATGAATGCTTGGATTGCTTTGTGTGAAGGCCTCATGTAAGGGGGGTTAGTGGATGGGCCCTGGGCAGCATGCAGCATGTATGCTGGGGCATGTCTGTGCTATTGGGGATGGTAAGGGGCATGGTGGCCTATTTGGAGCTGGATGGGCACTTGGGGGCATCACAGCAGCAACAAGGGTGTGAGTACAGTGCCCTGCATTACTACTTATACCTGGTGGGGTGGCATCCGGGTGTGGGATGTGGGCCTGTGGGTGCCCCTAGGCCAGGCCTGACATTGCAGAGTAGGTCTAATGTTGGGCAGGGTTCTGATGTGAAAATTCTCCAACCTAGCTAGTAGGCATCCCCTACTGGGCAGGGCTGTGTGGGTCCCAGATATGCTGCAGTTGGCGGTATCTGTCCCCTCCCATGGCCTGGTGACTAGCAATTTTACTGGTAGTGCATTGCCTAGTGAGTAGGGCTGTTCCCTGTGTGTGAGTGTATTGTGTACGCCAATGGTGGTGTTGGTGCCACCATTGACCAAGTGTATCCTTCGTCTCTCCGCCCCTTTTTGCTTTGTCATCCTGTCCTTATGTGCATTAGCATCATCTGGTGGAGGAGCAGAGGAGCAGAGGCACTGGGGACAGAGGGAGCTGCATCCCACAGGATCCAGGAGGCAGAGTACACTGCCTCTGAGGACACCAGTGGGATGAAGGGCTAGGAAAGCACCACGGCAGAGACAGGAGGGGACAGTTCGGACACGGATACCTCCTCCGATGGAAGCTCCCTGGTGGTGGCAGATACCTCTGTGACCACCCTAGCTACAGGTACAGCTGTCACCCACCATACCAGCACTGCCCTTCCAGCAGCCCCTCAGCGATTTGCCCATGCCGGGTTACCCAAGAGGGTGGACATCTCCTTCGCCCCAGGCACCTCATGCCCTGCCCCAATTAGCCCTGCTTCTGTGAGTGAGGAGGCTATTGACCTCCTGAGATCCATCTCTGTTGCGCAGTCAACCATTTTGAATACCATCCAGAGGCTGGCACCCCAAATGCAACCATCCAATGCATTTCTGGAGGGTATTCACACTGGCTTGGCGGCCCAACAGAGATCAATCCAGACTCTGGCCTCCTCTCTGTTGTCAGCCATTGTCCTTGTTTCCACCCTCCCCCCTCCAAGTTCCTCTTCCCAGTTCCATTCCCCTCAACCCCAACCTATCCAAAGCACAAAGGCAGACGAGCATGCACACAGGACAACACACAAGAGTGGACATGGCAAACACAAGCCCCACACTTCATCCCACAGGCACTCATACAAACACCATCCAGATACAGACATACCAACATCCACTGCCTCCACTGTGGCCCCCACCTCCGCATCCTCCACCTACCTCCCAGTTCCGTCTACACTCACACCTGCATGCACTACATCCACATCCACTACCAGCATCACCAGCACACCTATCAGAGCACACACCTCACTGGCAGTTACCACATCCACATCCATGCACACGTCCCCTGTGTCCTCTCCCACAGTGTCTGTGCCCCCTCCTCCCAAAGTACACAACCACAAGCACTCAGACACCCAACAGCTATCCACCTCACAACAGCATCCAGCCCATGCACTTGCACCCAAACACAGCAGACAGACACCTCCTGCAACTACTCCCTCTTCCCACCCCAATGTCCCTAAGAAGCTTTTCATCTCCACCGTTGACCACTTCCTTACCCCTTCTCCCCCCCATTCTTCAGGTCAGGAAAGGGCGGTCAGAACCCAGGCAAACAGCTCAGCCACCCAGCCCACGGGCACAGTAGTGTCCCAGCAACTCCTGGTGGGAAAGGATCCCGGCCACCAGCCAGCCAGATAGAAAGGGTGCCTTCCCCAAGTGCTTCAAGAAAGGGCAAAGAACCAGCCCCATCTGCAGGAAGGAAGGGCAAGGAGCCAGCTCCAGCTGCAGGAAGAAAGGGCAAGGAGCCACCCTCAGCTGCTGCCAAAAGGACCAAGGAGCCACACCCAACTGCTGCCAAAAGGAGCAAGGAGCCATCCCTAGCTGCTCGCAGGAGTAAGGCAGTAAGGACAAGGGGCGTGGTGCTGGGACTCAGTCAGAGCCCCCACCATCAACCATTATGGTGCAGCCATCTGAGGCTGCAGGGGATGGGCTGGAGCCTCCCCCCACCACCACCACTAGCTCTGCCAGCAGCACCACCACCAGATCCACCAGCAGACCCAGTGGGCAGCCATCCAAGGTTGCAGGGGATAGGCTGGAGTCTCCCCCTACCACTATCAACACCAGCTACGCCAGTCTGTGGCTGCAGGGGATGGGCTGAAGCCTCCCCCCACAACTACGCCACCAGCTCTGCCAGCAGAACCAGTGGGCAGCTGTCCAAGGCTGCAGGGGATGGGCTGGAACCTCCCCCCACCACTACCAGCAGCACCACTGCCACCACTGAACAGCTGTCACCGCCGTTGGACATTCTGTAAACCTGCCTCCATGGGCTGTTGTGCGGCCTGCCCCTTGCAAATCCTGTGGGTATGAAACCCAGCTGAGAGACTGTGACATTACATTCCCCAAGATCTGCATCACAGGGCACGATGCCCCCTCCAGAACAAGTGGAGAAGCCGTCCACTCATCCCCTCCTCCCCAGGATGAAGCTCACTGGGCACGATGCCCCCTCCAGAACCAGTGGAGAAGTATCCACTCACCCCCTTCCTCCCCAGGATGAAGCTCACTGGGCATGATGTCCCCTCCAGAACCAGTGGAGAAGCCATCCACTAACCCCCTCCTCCCCAGGATGAAGCTCACTTGGCAGGATGCCCCCTCCAGAACCAGTGGAGAAGCCATCCACTCACCCCCCTCCCCAGGATGAAGCTTCCTGGGCACGCTGCCCCCTCCAGTGCCAGTGGGCATGTCACCCACTTGAGAGACTGTGGCCTTACACTCCCAAGGACAAAGCACAGGGCACGATGCCCCCTCCAGGACCAGTGGGCAAGTCACCTACTTGAGAGTTTGTGGCCTTTCTCTCCCTAGGACAAAGCACAGGGCACAATGCCCCCTCCAGAGCCAGTGGGCAAGTCACCCACTTGAGAGACTGTGGCCTTGCAGTCCACAGGACAAACCACTAGGCATGTTGCTCCCTCCAGGACCAGTGCTGTTGTTCCATCTGCTGGCTGAGGTTCCCCTGTTCCCTGTCCCCCTGAGGTGCCTGCCTATTTTCGACCTGATGCCCCTGCAGTGTTCTCTCCGTGTTATTGTAGGAGTGAAGTGTGGCCTTGGACTTTGTAATGTGGCCCTGTGGCCCACAAACATTGAGGACCAAATTAGAACAAATTGGCCACAGCACACAGAATAAATTGTCCAATCATATAGTGAGGATAGAAAATTCCTGGTGGTGTGTTGAAGGTCTAGAGGAAGTATGAGGTAAAGAGAAATCTTGAGTCTTGTTAGTAGATGGCGTCTTTATTTGTAGAAATTAGAAATCCTAATGTCAGGTAGTGTTCCTTCATTCGTAAAGATGTATATACTTTTTGATTTGGATGCACATATTTCTACTATATTGATCTTATTACACTCACTTTTATCCTTGCATTATTCCTGAGCAGTACAGGTTGTATATGTTATGTTACTACATCTGCTTGTGTGTATGGTGTTGGCGGTGGGGGTGTGTGTTGTGCGTGTGTGTGTCACTCTCTTTTTCCTCCCACCTCCCCTGTGTGCTAGGTGGCTATTCTCACCATGGTCGTCTTCACCGTTGTTGGTGTTCGTAGTAGAGCAGGTCGTAAATTAACATTGGGAATATGTGCAACTCGGGCTCCATGGCATCGTGATTCTTCCCTGAATCTCCACAGCTGAGTCCTTTGACTTCTGAGCTCAGTTTCGACCAGGCTTTTGATGTTGTTGGTACCGCCCCGGAAAAGGTGGCAGTTTCCTGTTTCTTAATATATTGGGCGGAACATTGGCTTCCGCCTGGTTGTAGACGGTTACCGATGTGCTGCCTGTTGATTCCACCCTGCCGGTCGGTGTGTTAAATTGGCTGCTGTCTGAGCTGTTTCCGCCATGGTCATAATTTAGCAGTATTTACCGCCAGCCTGTTGGTGGTATTACCACCGCCTTATCACCAACCGCCAGGGTTGTAATGAGGGCCAAAGTGTCTTTAGTCCTTAAAAAGCAACAAATGTCTCTTGCAAGCACAAAGTACCAGGTTTGCGTTCAAATTCTACACAATGGACCGCAGAGGAAGAGTTGTGTGGAAAACGTGGAGGTGTGCATCGATTTTTCAAGCGCACACAGATGATGCGTTGTTGAGTTTTCACACATGGCAGGCTGTGCATCGATTTCCGGCACATAGACTGGGATCCTGTTCGGGTTGCAGGGTTTTCAGATGCCCCGGGGACGATGCGTGGAAATCCTGGGCGTGCAGGATGAAGTCACAGGGGCTGCATCGATCTGGTGGGCGATGCATGGCAATTTCTGTGCACGGCAGCCGCTGCGTTGATTCCTCTCAGGAAGTCGGGCTGCGTCATTCCGGCTCAGCTTTGCATCGATTCAGTGGGCTGTGCGTTGAATTTCCTGTTGCAATGCTGGTACTGCATCGTTCTCCTCTTCGGGGAGTCAAGCTGCGCCGATCCGGTTCGGCGTACAGTGATGTACTCACCACGATGCAGGCTGTGCATCGTTTCTTGCAGGCTGTGTTTTGCTTTTTGCCATATAAGGGGTTCTTTTGCAGGAATGAAGTGCTTTTGGTCCTGAGGCTTCAAGGATCAGGAGGCAACCTCTATCCAAACCCTTGGAGAGCACTTCTTAGCACAGCCAGAAAACAGCAAGGCAGCAGGACAAGAGGAGGGCAGCAGTCCTTTGCAGAAAAGCAGTCAGGTGAGTCCTTTGGGCAGCCAGGCAGTTCTTCTTGGCAGGTTGCAGATTCTGGTTCAGGGATTCTTCAGCAGTCGTATCTTGTCCAGAAGTGTCTGACTTCAGAAGTGTCTTGGGAAATAGAAGTGTCTGAGTTGGTAGGGTCTGAGGCCCTGTTTGAATATCCAAATGTGCCTTTGAAGTGGGGGAGACTTCAAAGAGTGTCTTTGAAGTGCCAAGTTCCCCTTTCAGTTCCATCCTGTCTGCAAGGGTCCCAGTAGGGGGTGTGGCAGTCCCTTGTGTGAGGGTAGGCTACTGTCATTTGACATGTAAGTGTCAGGTCTTCCACCCATTTCAGCCCAGGAAGACCCATTCAGTATGCAGATGTATGCAAGGGTGACTGAGCATCCTGTGTTTGGGGTTGTCTGAGTGAATGCACTAGGGAGCTGTGTAGAGAAATGTTCACTTTCTAAAAGTGGCATTTCTAAAATAGTAATATTAAATCCAACTTCACGAGTCATCAGGATTTTGTATTACCATTCTGGCCATAATAAATATGGCACAACCAGTGCTGCAGCTCACTAGTAACATTTAATTTACAGGCCCTCGGCACATGTAGTGCACTTGACTAGGAACTTACAAGTAAATTAAAAAAGCCAATTGGGTATGAGCCAATGTCACCATGTTTTAAAGAGAGAGCACATGCACTTTAACACTGATTAGCAGTGGTAAAGTGCGCACAGTCCTAAAGCCAGCAAAAATGAGGTCGGAAAAAGAGAAGAAGGAAGGCAAAAATTTGGGGGGTGACCCTGCATAAAGGCCATATCCAACACACTCCAAATATCATTCAGTTTGGAATAACTCTACCACCTGATCACTTCCCAAAAGACATATGTAAGTCGGTATATATGGGCTCTAGTTCTCTTATCAATAATAGAAGAAAATACTATTCTGACATCATGGTTGGTGTTGTCGAGTATTCTGACTGACATAAGGTTTGATGCAGAGAACTAATCTGGTACAAATTAGTATCAGACTATTTGGCAGAATAATTAAAGAGTGACTGGAAAAGTTCCTCCTGGTCACTCCTGCAGCCCTCAGAGATGCAGGATGGACTTCTACTTACCATCCAGGACTCCTATAGGGTGCAGACAAAAGTAGTCAGTTGTGTCATCTTGAAGTCAGGTATACATTTCATTGTATGTACCTGAAGCCGGTAACAAGAGTACAGAATAAGGAAGTAAGAATAGGAGGCGTGGAGTTTACTATCAAGTGATCCAAATATTACAGAGGCCAGAGTCACAAACATTTTATTGTAATTTAAAGAGCTGCTCACTCAACTAGCAGAGAATTAGGGGAGACTCCACATTTCACCCCCTCACCTCTTAAACTGAAGATGGGGAACAGTTTTCACCATTTTGTAACCTATATCGGCTCAATGTTGGGCATTTTACAATGTGCATTTTTTGTGGTTTCTTAGGAACAGACCGAGAGTTTTTTGACTTTGTATTGAACAAGCCTCTATTGATTTGCTCTCTTATGCACTATAGTGACTGGCTAGCTCTGGCCCCCTCTCAATGTATGTCTCAATTTATGTTTTAGTTGGTGATTTTAAATTAGTGAACTCTTATCTAGGGATTTTAGCTCAATTCTACTGATTCAAGTATTGTAAACTGGTGGGCTCCATATGTGCATGACAAGCAGTTAGCCCATCAGTCTGATGATGTTTGGGCCCTCTTGTTTCTTAATTGTTTAAGTGCATGGTGTTAATACATTGCGTTCAACTATAGACTTGCCTCTTTTTTTAAGAGGTTAATTTTAATTGTATTTTCAGTGTTTAAGTGCATTTATGTAACAATTTTAATTAATCAGTAATAAAGTATCATTATTATTGTTATTATTACTGTCAAGTGATCCAAATATTACCTGTCCACTGTATTTCTCCTCCCATTCCTTAAGCACATGATAAAGAATTCTAGTAGTATGAATTCAATAAGCTATTCTTCAATATTGAAGACACATCATTAGCCCAAAGTAAAGCTGACACGCAGGTTTTAATATTCCATTACTTTTGAAAAACAGTAAACAATGTAATCTGAATTACAATACCTTATGAGTTGAGCACTTTTGAGAATACACTTGTACCAAAAATCATATTTGAAATTTCATTAGCATCCAGTCTATAATTTTCACAGAAGTAGAGGGGTTAAACCACATTGCAGATTTACAGACTTTAATAAATGCTCTATCCCACTCGGCCCAAGATGCCGATATAGCTTTGGCCAAAGTAGCTGGAACCTGGGATTTCCATATCAACCTAATTGTAGGCTGAATGTTGGAAAATGGGTTATTGGCAAGGGCAGGTAAGTACCTACACTTAGCAATAGGCCTCTAACCTCCACTTAGGTCCAGTTAGGTCTCAGTAAATTAAACCTAGCTCAACCCTTGATAACTTGGCAACGAGTGACAAGGCTTAACTTAGGAGACAAAGGGGGTGATTCTAACCCTGGCGGTCGGTGTTAAAGCGGCGGCCAACCCGCCAACAGGCTGGCGGTAAAAAATATGGAATTCTGACCCTGGCGGGAACCGCCAACACAGACAGCCACTTTAACACTCCGCCCGCCACGGCGGTACAAACAAACAGCGCGGCGGTCACCGCCAACAGCCAGGCGGCAGACAATGTACCGCCCACACTATCACAACTCACCAATCCGCCACCTTTTCCGGGGCGGGAGCACCGCCGATAAAAACACGGCGGAAACAGACTACGAACGGGAAAACGCTCACCACTACGCACTCCAGGAGGAAGGAGGACAGCATGGAACCCGAATTAAACATCCTACCTGCTCTCGTCTACCTTCTCATCTACCACGAGTACGAAGTTCGGCGCAGACGACAACAGTGAGTACTGCACCTACGACACACGGGAGGGGGGAGGACGAAAGGTTACGGGCACACACATATGCGACCCCCCCCCCCAACTATGTACACACCAATGCAGAGCAACAAGTCACAGTGACACCACCCAAACACCCCAGAAAAATGCTAGGACATAATCAAATTTGGAATAAATATTTATGTACCAAAAAGCTCCTGAAAAATATCGTACAACCATGAAAGATATTCACAAGAAAACAAATGACATACACATCAGTGTATAACTGAAGTAACAAGTCCTGCACATCCTACGAATTCATCATGTCCGTGGGCCAAAGTTTTGAGAAACAAGGGCAAAGCCCACACAGGAGACCTGAGTCCTTTGGAGAGAACACTGCAGGGGCATCAGATGTAAAAACTACAGGCACCTCAGGGGGAAGCGAAGGGGGGGGCACCACAGCCACATGAGTCTATGACGCCAGATCCACGAGGAGCCACCATGCCCACTGGACCATCCTGGGGAGTGCAAAGCCACAGTCTCTCAATGTCTCTACAGTGGGTGGGCTGCCCACTGGACCATCCTGGGGAGTGCAAAGCCACAGTCTCTCAATGTCTCTACAGTGGGTGGGCTGCCCACTGGACCATCCTGGGGAGTGCAAAGCCACAGTCCATCAGGTGGATGACAGTCTCCACTGGTCAAGGAGGAGGCATGGTGGGCACAGTGAACCATAAACAGTGATTGAGACGGCGGTGCCCAGCGGAGCGGTGCTTGAGAAGAAGGGCCCAGCGGAGCGGTGCTTGAGACGGCGGGGCCCAGCGGAGCGGTGCTTGAGACGGCGGGGCCCAGCGGAGCGGTGCTTGAGAAGAAGGGCCCAGCGGAGCGGTGCTTGACAGGAAGGGCCCAGCGGAGAGGTGGAGAGACAGCGGGGTCCAGCGGAGCGGTGCTTGAGAAGAAGGGCCCAGCGGAGCGGTGCTTGAGAAGAAGGGTCCAGCGGAGCGGTGCTTGAGAAGAAGGGCCCAGCGGAGCGGTGCTTGACAGGAAGGGCACAGCGGAGCGGTGGAGAGACAGCGGGGTCCAGCGGAGCGGTGCTTGAGAAGAAGGGCCCAGCGGAGCGGTGCTTGAGAAGAAGGGTCTAGCGGAGCGGTGCTTGAGAAGAAGGGCCCAGCGGAGCGGTGCTTGACAGGAAGGGCCCAGCGGAGCGGTGCTTGAGATGAAGGGCCCAGCGGAGCGGTGCTTGAGACGGCGGTGCCCAGCGGAGCGGTGCTTGACAGGAAGGACCCAGCGGAGCGTTGCTTGACAGGAAGGGCCCAGCGGAGCGGTGCTTGAGATGAAGGGCCCAGCGGAGCGGTGCTTGAGATGAAGGGCCCAGCGGAGCGGTGCTTGAGAAGAAGGGTCCAGCGGAGCGGTGCTTGAGAAGAAGGGCCCAGCGGAGCGTTGCTTGACAGGAAGGGCCCAGCGGAGCGGTGCTTGAGATGAAGGGCCCAGAGGAGCGGTGCTTGAGAAGAAGGGCCCAGCGGAGCGGTGCTTGAGATGAAGGGCCCAGCGGAGCGGTGCTTGAGACGGCGGTGCCCAGCGGAGCGGTGCTTGAGATGAAGGGCCCAGCGGAGCGGTGCTTGAGACGGCGGTGCCCAGCGGAGCGGTGCTTGAGATGAAGGGCCCAGCGGAGCGGTGCTTGACAGGAAGGGCCCAGCGGAACGGTGATTGAGATGAAGGGCTCAGCGGAGCGGTGCTTGAGAAGAAGGGCCCAGCGGAGCGGTGCTTGAGATGAAGGGCCCAGCGGAGCGGTGCTTGAGAAGAAGGGCCCAGCGGAGCAGTGCTTGAGATGAAGGGCCCAGCGGAGCGGTGCTTGAGACGGCGGGGCCCTGTTCAGCGGTGCCTATCTTCACCGCGGGCCCTGTTCAGCGGTGCCTATCTTCACCGCGGGCCCTGTTCAGCGGTGCTTTTCTCCACGACGGGCCCTGTTCAGCGGTGCTCTTCTCAACGGCGGGCCCTGTTCAGCGGTGCTCTTCTGCACGGCGGGCCCTGTTCAGCGGTGCTCTTCTCAACGGCAGGCCCTGTTCAGCGGTGCTCTTCTCCACGGCGGGCCCTGTTCAGCGGTGCTCTTCTGCACGGCGGGCCCTGTTCAGCAGTGCTTTTCTCCACGGCGGGCCCTGTTCAGCGGTGCTCTTCTCAACGGCGGGCCCTGTTCAGCGGTGCTTTTCTCCACGGCGGGCTCTGTTCAGCGGTGCTCTTCTGCACGGCGGGCCATGTTCAGCGGTGCTCTTCTGCACGGCGGGCCCTGTTCAGCGGTGCTCTTCTCCACGGCGGGGCCTGTTCAGCGGTGCTCTTCTGCACGGCGGGCCCTGTTCAGCGGTGCTCTTCTCCACGGCGGGCCCTGTTCAGCGGTGCTCTTCTGCACGGCGGGCCCTGTTCAGCGGTGCTTTTCTCCACGGTGGGCCCTGTTCAGCGGTGCTCTTCTGCACGGCGGGCCATGTTCAGCGGTGCTCTTCTGCACGGCGGGCCCTGTTCAGCGGTGCTCTTCTCCACGGCGGGCCCTGTTCAGCGGTGCTCTTCTCCACGGCGGGCCCTGTTCAGCGGTGCTCTTCTCCACGGCGGGCCCTGTTCAGCGGTGCTCTTTTGCACAGCGGGCCCTGTTCAGCGGTGATTTTCTCCACGGCGGGCCCTGTTCAGCGGTGCTCTTCTCCACGGCGGGCCCTGTTCAGCGGTGCTCTTCTCCACGGCGGGCCCTGTTCAGCGGTGCTCTTCTGCACGGCGGGCCCTGTTCAGCGGTGCTCTTCTGCACGGCGGGCCCTGTTCAGCGGTGCTTTTCTCCACGGCGGGCCCTGTTCAGCGGTGCTCTTCTGCACGGCGGGCCATGTTCAGCGGTGCTCTTCTGCACGGCGGGCCCTGTTCAGCGGTGCTCTTCTCCACGGCGGGCCCTGTTCAGCGGTGCTATTCTGCACGGCGGGTCCTGTTCAGCGGTGCTCTTCTCCACGGCGGGCCCTGTTCAGCGGTGCTCTTCTGCACGGCGGGCCCTGTTCAGCGGTGCTTTTCTCCACGACGGGCCCTGTTCAGCGGTGCTCTTCTGCACGGCGGGCCATGTTCAGCGGTACTCTTCTGCACGGCGGGCCCTGTTCAGCGGTGCTCTTCTCCACGGCGGGCCATGTTCAGCGGTGCTCTTCTCCACGGCGGGCCCTGTTCAGCGGTGCTCTTCTCCACGGCGGGCCCTGTTCAGCGGTGCTCTTTTGCACGGCGGGCCCTGTTCAGCGGTGATTTTCTCCACGGCGGGCCCTGTTCAGCGGTGCTCTTCTGCACGGCGGGCCCTGTTCAGCGGTGCTCTTCTCCACGGCGGGCCCTGTTCAGCGGTGCTCTTCTCCACGGCGGGCCCTGTTCAGCGGTGCTCTTCTGCACGGCGGGCCCTGTTCAGCGGTGCTCTTCTTCACCGCGGGCCCTGTTCAGCGGTGCTCTTCTCCACGGCGGGCCCTGTTCAGCGGTGCTCTTCTGCACGGCGGGCCATGTTCAGCGGTGCTCTTCTGCATGGCGGGCCCTGTTCAGCGGTGCTCTTCTCCACGGCGGGCCCTGTTCAGCGGTGCTCTTCTCCACGGCGGGCCCTGTTCAGCGGTGCTCTTCTGCACGGCGGGCCCTGTTCAGCGGTGCTCTTCTTCACCGCGGGACCTGTTCAGCGGTGCTCATCCAGCAGGTCAAGGGAGCCAGACCTGGCCTGGACTCCCTGCTCAGTCGCCCTCGGACCGTGACGTTTCTGGACCCTTCGGGGACGGACTCCTGGCCTCCTTAGTGTCCTCCTTCCCAGCTGGGATGTGGCATGTGGGGTCCACCTTCTCCGCGCTCCTGCTGCCCTTCCGCTCCTTTGATGGGGCTCTCGGGCCCTTGCCTCCCCTAGATGGTGTGGGTGGTGAAGTGGCCGCACATTGCTCCTTGGGGGCAGCCCTGTCGGTCCTCGCACGGCGGCCCTTGTTTTTGCGGGTCCTCTTGCCGGGGGGGGGGGCTGGACGTGTCCTTGCTGCTGATCGATGTGTCACTGCTGGCAAAGGGTGGGCTCCAGTACCCATGCACAACAGTGACACCCGAAGCTGGGCTGGTGGTGGCTGCGGTGCTCTTGGGACTCTTTGAAGATGGATGGGGGAGCTCATCGGGGGGAAAGAGGTCAAGGTTAGCCATGAAAAGTTTTTTAGGTCCAAGGTAAAGGGTAGGAGGAGTGGAGATGGAAGTGGAGGTAGAGGAGGTGGTTGTAGGAGAGTCAGGTGTGCTGTCATTGGGTGAAGGTGCTGGTGCTGTAGGCTGTCGTGAGGTGGATGGCTGTTGGGTGGGTGGCTGCCTGCGTTTGTGTGTCTTGGAAGAGGGGGTGACAGACACAGTGGGAGAGGACACAGGGGACGTGTAAATGGCAGTGGGGGTGGTGACTGCATGAGTGTGGACTGTACTGGAGGGTGAGGTGGTGATGGAAGCACTGGCTGATGTTGGGGTGCATGCAGGTGTGAGTGTAGACGTCACAGGGAGGGAGGAGGGAGACGAGGAGGAGGGGGACACAGGGGTGGCAGTGGCTGTTGGCATGTCTGCATCTGGGTGTTGCTTGGGTGAGTGTTTGTGGGATCTGTGGTGCTTGTGTTTGGATGAGCTGCTCTTGGGTGTTGAGGTGCGTGCAGGCTGGTCTGATGGTGTGGATGGGATAGGCTGAGGAACAGGAGACAGAGAAAGGCTGGAGGCAGTAAGAAGAGGGAGGCTGGAAACAGGGACAATGGCTGCCGTCAGTGCTGAGGCCAGAGCAGTGAACGCTCGTTGATGGGCAGCCTGACCCGAATGAATGCCCTCCAGGTACGCATTGCTCTGTTGCACCTCCCTTTGCACACCCTGGATGGCATTCAAAAGGGTCGTCTGCCCAACAATGAGCGTCCTTACCAGGTCAATGAGCTCCGCACTGAGGGCAGCAGGGGCAACAGGGGCAGGGGCTGAGGTGCCTGGGGCGAAGGAGACGCGCGCCTTCCTGGGCGAACGGGCACGGAGCGAAGACTGAGGGGCTGCTGGGAGGGCGGGGCTGGTGCGCTGGGTGGCGGCTGTACCTGTAGAGGCGGGGGGCACGGATGTTGCCGCCACCCCTAGGGAGCTCCCATCCGAGGACGTGTCGCTTTCGCTGCTCTCACCAGCGGTCCCCGTCGTGGTGCTCCCCTCGCCCTCCGGATCACTGGTGCCCTCGGTGTCTGTTCCTGGGCCCACCGGGGCCTTGTGTCCTGCAGCTCCCTCGTGCTCCGATGCCAAATCTCCTCCGCCTGATGATGCTAATGCACACATGCACAAGAAGATGAAGAGAAAGGGTGGGGGGAGAAAAAAGAAGACCAGGTTGAGTGCATGCAATGTCAACACCGTTGGCGGAGAGGACAGACACAGGTGCCTAATGCACTAAGCCGCACATTCGGGGTACACTACTCAGTACTACTGACTAAGACAACAGGCCAAGAGACGTCAAACGCGCACATGGGAGATGCTGGACCTTCAATGGCTGTACTTGTCACCCTACCGAGGTGGGGGCCGGGGGCACAGGGCCATGCCTAAGGGAGAGGACTACACTACAGAAAGCGCCCTGGCCTAATGTCACCCACAGCCCTCCTCCCCCACCCAGACGCCTCCACTGCGCAGAAAGATAGGAGAATGTGCTGATACTCACCCCCTTGTGTCTGCTGTGATGTCTTAAAGCGCCCATCCAATTCAGGGTAGGCCACCGCCAGGATCCGGGACATCAGGGGGGTCATGGTGCGACTGGCACCCCTCCTAGGTTGGGAGGCCATCCCCAGCAGTGTTTCTGCGGTCTTCCTTGTTCCGCGGCGGATGTCCTCCCACCTCTTGCGGCAGTGGGTGCCCCGTCTGTTGTGGACCCCCAAGTTCCGGACTTCCTTGGCGATGGCACGCCAAATCTCGATCTTCTGATGGGCGCTGACCTATTTGACATGTACAGGGTGGAAAGGAGGAAATCATCAATGACCTGCATGTTAGATGTAATTGCCCCCCCCCACCAACTTTGCCATATGGCACATGCTCTCATCTGTCGGGCGTTGCACTCCTCATTCGCCCCCCACCCCACCAACTTACATCCACCCCAATCCACACAGGCATAGCCCATTCCATGTGCACCCGGTGTACTCACTTGTTGGTCTGGAGGACCGTAGAGTAGCGCATACTGGGGGAGGACCCCATCCACGAGCTTCTCCAACTCTTCAGACGTGAAGGCAGGGGCCCTTTCCCCAGTCGCAGCAGCCATTGTATCTTCCAGACCGAGGTCACAGCAGCACTTGCAGTATAGGTCCTCTCCTGTGGATGATCAGGTCTCGAGTGATTAAGCAGATAGAAAATGGCGGTCACGCCCGCGGCGGTGCGTACCGCGGCGGTGCGTACCGCGGCGGTGCGTACTTCGACCGCCTACCGCCACGGTGTTCCCCGCCAGCGCATTGACCTCACATCCCATTGTCCCACTTCACAGGTCAGGCAGCCGCCATTTCAAGGGCCTACATGGCTTAATTTTGACTGCGACACACAGGCCTAGGCCTTGCATTGCCACACATACACGCCTTTCAACCCATTGCCATTCTTTAACTGTGCAAGCTGTCTGTACGTACCTGTGGTTTGGCTGACTCTGTGCTCCATGTTGTCCTTCCTAGGCATCGTCCGCTGGGACTTGCGATGAGAAGGAGGAATCCTCGCGTGTACCGACCGCTGGTGGCCCTGTCGACAATGGAAGAACGCCATATAATACTTCGATACAGACTTGACCGTGCCACTATCCATGAACTGTGTGCCCAGCTGGAGCCAGCCCTGATGTCCCCCATCCGCCAACCCACAGGGATTCCCCCTCTGGTGCAGGTTTTGTCAGTCCTCCATTTTTTGGCAAGTGGGTCATTACAGACCACAGTGGCCATGTCATCTGGAATGTCTCAGCCTATGTTTTCTAAGATTTTGAGCAGAGTGTTGTCTGCCCTGATGAAACTCATGCGGAGCTACATCATTTTCCCAGAGGAGGGTGACTTGCCTACAGTGAAGGGTGATTTCTATGCCCTTGGACATATCCCCAACATCATTGGTGCCATTGATGGGACCCATGTGGCTTTGGTACCCCCAAAAGACGATGAGCAGGTGTACCGAAACAGAAAAAGTTATCATTCGATGAATGTCCAGGTGGTCTGTTTGGCTGACCAGTACATCTCCCATGTAAATGCCAAGTTCCCAGGGTCAGTGCATGACGCGTATGTGATGCGAAATAGCAGCATCCCCTATGTGATGGAGCAGCTACAGAGACAACGTGTGTGGCTAATAGGTGACTCTGGTTACCCCAACCTGCCGTGGCTACTGACCCCAGTGAGGAATCCCCGGACAAGGGCAGAGGAACGCTACAATGAGGCCCATGGGCGTACTAGGAGGGTGATTGAGCGAACCTTTGGCCTCCTGAAGGCCAGGTTTAGGTGCCTGCATATGACCGGTGGATCCCTAATGTACTCACCAAAGAAGGTGTGCCATATCATCGTGGCGTGCTGTATGCTTCACAACCTGGCTTTGCGACGCCAGGTGCCTTTCCTGCAGGAGGATGCTCCAGATGGTGGTGTTGTAGAAGCCGTGGAGCCTGTGGAGAGTGAAGAGGAGGAAGACTCAGAGGACGACACAGACAATAGGGACAGAGTGATACAACAGTATTTCCAGTAACACCCAGGTAAGAATCACCCACGCCATTTCACAATTGCTTATAGCCTCCTGCATCTGTACTTTCTGTAGTTCCCACCAGATCTATTTGGGTAATTTTTGTTTTTCCCTTCCCTTCTCAGTGCTGTATGACTCAGTGCCTGACTTCTGCTTGGTTTGCCCATGAACTACAGCGTATTGACATTGGTATGTTGTCATCACTAATTGACAGAACAGATATTGAACAGTAATATGTAATACATTTGCTAATAATACAGCATGACTCCAAACTGATTTGTGTGCAATATGTGATTTATTTACAGTGCTAGATATTGGTACATGTGATTATAAGGGTGATGGGTGGGGGTGGAGTAATGTCCATGGCAGAGTCCAGTTCTCAGTCTCACAGGTGCATTGTCCTTTTGCCTGTGGAAGGATGGAGCAGAGGCAGTTCATGGTTGGACAGGGTGGCAATGTGGGACAGAGGGAAGAGTTCAGGGGGTATGTCCTGCTGACGGGGGTCTTGACATCCTACTCTGTCTTTTTTTTGGATCTCAGGCTCCTCTTACGGGGTGGTTGTTCTTCAGCAGGAGGTGGGGTTCTGGTGGCCTGTCGTGGTGTTGGGGCCTCCTGTCCACTAGCGCCGGCGGAGGTGGTAGGCTGTTCCTGGTCCGGGCTAGTGACAGGGGCCCTGTGTGGTGCCACATGGTCCCGCAACGCGTCTTCTATCCTGTTGAGGGCCAGGACGATGGTCCCCATTGCGGTCCCGATGATTCTCAGCTCCTCCCTGAACCCCATGTAGCGTTCCTCCTGCTGTGCCTGGATCTCCGTGAACCTGGACAGTACCGTCGCCATCGTCTCTTGGGAGTGGTGGTAGGCCCCCATGATGGTGGTGAGGGCCTCTTGGAGAGTGGGTTCCCTGGGCCTCTCCTCCCCCCCCTGTCGCACAGCAGCCCTCCGAGCTGCCCGGTTTCCCCCGGCCTCTGTCTCCTGGACGGTGTGCCCGCTCCCACTGCCCCCAGGTCCCTGTTGTTGTTGGGGTGTTGGGTTAGCCTGGGTGCCCTGTAGTGGCAGACACACCGCTGATTGACGTGTCCTAGAGACAGAGGCATGGGCCCGCTGGGTGGGAGCTGTGCTGGTGTTGGCAGAGGGGGTCGGGTCTGGTGTGGCCTGTGGCTGCCTGAGGGGAACCGACTGCCCAGAGGTCCCCGATGGTCCGGGCTGGTCATCAGGTTCAGTGTCGACAGAGCTGCTGTCCTCACTGTGGGCCTGTTCCGGGGGTGGGATGGACATTTCTGGACCCTCCTGGCTGGTGTGTTGGCGTTCGGGTCCTGCATGGGGTAAGAGAGTTTGGTTATTGTTTCTGTGTGTGCAATGGCGTGCGTGTTATGGGTGCCCTCGTCCCCCAGTGCAGGCATTCCCTTGAGGGAGGTGTTGTGAGGGTAGTTAGTGGGGGGGGGGTAAGTGCAGTGGTCATGCTTGGGTGATGGGTGTCCATGGATTGTGTTGGCATGCAGGAGTTGGTGTTGGGATGGGTGGGTTGTACTGGTGAGACATTGTCAGGGAGGATGTGTGCTGGGGGGTTGGGGGTGAGGGTGGGGGTGTGGGTTGGCATGCTGGTGGGGTGGGGGGGATATAGTAGTTGAGATTGGACTTACCAGAGTCCATTCCTCCGGCTACTCCTGCGAGGCCCTGAGGATGCAGGATGTTGAAGACCTCTTGCTCCCATGATGTAAATTCGGGAGGGGTGGGTGGGGGTCCGCCGCCAGTCTTCTGGACCGCGATGTTGTGCCTGGAGACCATCGATCGGACCTTCCCCCGTAGGTCGTTCCATCGTTTGCGGATGTCCTCCCTATTCCTGGGATGCTGTCCCACCGCGTTGACCCTGTCCACGATCCGCTGCCATAGCTCCGCCTTCCTAGCTATACTGGTGTGCTGCACCTGTGAGCCGAAGAGCTGGGGATCCACTCTTAAGATTTCGTCCACCATGACCCGGAGTTCTTGGTCCGAAAAGCGTGGGTGCCTTTGGGGTGCCATGGGGTGGTGTGGGTGAGGTGTGGGGTGGTGTATGTGATGATGAGTATGTTGGTGTGTGGTCCTTTGTGCTACTATGTGGTGTGTGTGATGGTGTAGTGTGCCTCAGTGTGTATTGCTATGGATTGTCTGCTGTGTCTCTCTCTCCTTCTCTCAGTAATTGTGGTCGTAGGGGTTTGTGGGTGATGTGGGGGTGTGTTTTATAGTTGATTGATTGTGTGGGAGTGGGTTGTGTATGTGTATCAGGTGTGTGTATTTGTAATTGTCCAATGTGCCTGTGTTTTGGTGCTGTGTGTGTATTTTGACCACGGCGGTGTGTACCGCCAATGGAATACCGCGTTGGAAAGCCCGCCGCGTTGATTCGTGGGTCGAAATGGCATGGGCGTATTTCTGTTGGCGAGACGGTGGAGGTTTGGTCATCTCCAGTTTATCGCTGCCCGCTGATGTGGCGGCCTGCAGTGGAGGTCGGATTTTTGGAGGTTTGGCCGTTGTGGGTCAGAATGACCGTGGCGGCTTTCCGCGGCCGCGGCGGTGTTATGGCGGTCTTCTGACCGGCGGTAAGCGCCTTTTACCGCCGAGGTCAGAATGACCCCCAAAGTGTAAAGCATTCAAATATCACAAAACAGTAATTAAATAAAAAACAGGAAACAGTTTAAAAATCCAAAAACAATTTATAAAAATAGTAAATATTTATAGCTTTAAAATGACACCAAAACGAATAAAATCGGATAAGGGGAACCAGAGATACAGATTTTTAAAGAATTAATGCTTTCTAGCGCATAGAAGCAACTAGCCTCAAAGGGTTAAAAAAAAGTCACACTGGAAAGGAACAAAGTCCAGAGTTCAGGCCACCCACGAGGTAATACTGTCACACTTACTTTCAGAAGTGTTTGATTCAGGAAAGTGGTCCACAGCACCAGCCAAGGGTTCGGAGGCTTTGGTGTGCCTCTTGGGGTCTGGGACTATAACTCCCACAATGCACCTCTTCAACTTATGGAATTGCTCCAAACGTCTCCAAACTTCTGGATCTTCTTCCAGAGGTCATTTTTGTGTCACTGAAGTGTCCATAACTTGATCCAGGGTTCCAGAAGTTCTGAGTTGCTCCTTGGGAGTTGGGACTACAATTCCCAGAATACACCTGGTCAGAATCCTCAAATGGCCACTGGACGCTGGTCAGCTGGGCTCTGCTTGCAGGACATGATGCAGGGGACTCTGGGCAGCTCCTTTGTACCTTTAGCAAACAGGGAGTCCCTTCTTGAAGCAGTAGAAAACAGGTAAAGTCGTTTTAGTGGTGAGGCCCAAGTGTGCAGCTGGTGCAGTCCTCCAGAGTGCAGTGTCCAGGTGTAGGTTAGGGGTCCAGCAGGGCAGTCCTTCTTTTCCGGTAGTTCTTCCTTGTTGGAATCTGACAGGGATCTGAGGTGTGGGTGTAGGTTTGCCAGTTTTATCCTTTCTCCTGGGTGAAAAACAGGGGGGTCCTGGTTCTCCAATCAGGGGCAGGGTCCTTCCCCCTGTGATGACCACTTCCTGGGAAGTGTGGCAAAAATCTATCCCAGGGAGCAACAGTCCTCAAAAATCCATCATTGCTGAAAGTGATTTTTGGAGGTTACATCTGGCTGAGCCTACCCACTGGTGTGGCTAAAAATCCTAAACACACCCCTTTCCTGCCCTCTCCTAATCTAATCAAGGGGGCACCTACTTGTCTGGGTTTGCAGCATGTGAGGGTGTTGCTGGGTTTCTCCAAATGTCCGTCTCTGCCTTTGAAGACCAATTTGGCAGCCCTCCCCCTTCTTACTTCACCATCTGCTCAGGGGAGATCTCCTCCCCCAAGCACATCTCTTTGTGTGGAGCCAGGCCACTTCACACCTCATCAAGGCTGCCTGGTCAGGCTACCAGATGCTGGCCAATCAGAGCACAGCAGCAAAAACACTGCAGGGCTGAAGTTGGCAAATTTTCAGGTAAAGTTTAAAACTCTTTACCTGAACAAGTTATATTAAATCCCACAACTGGAAGTAGTGGGATTTATTATAACAATTAATTTGATACCAAACTTCAGGTGTCTGTTACTTAGGGAGATTTTAAAATTAATATAAAGTCTCCCCATTCTAGCCTTTGGAGGCCATTCACTACAATGAGGGGAAAACAGATTTGGCTGTTTCACCTCAACAGGGCTTATAAAACTATGTTTATAAGGTCCCTGCTTATAGTTACATGGCACCCAGCCTAGTGGCACATAGGGCACACCTTAGGGGTGACTTATATGTAAAAATAAGGTTGTTTAAGACTTTGGAACTACTTTTAATTCCAAAGTCGAATTTGCATGTAACTTTAATTTAAAAGCAGCCAGCAAGGCAGGCATGCCTTTACAATGACACTGGGTAGCTCAGCAGTGCACATATGGGGGCACTACCTATACTGGGGTCCCTAAATCTCCATGCCCTACCATATACTAGGGACTTATAGGTAGGTGGACATAGCTAATTATAATTAGCCTAATTTGCATACTGATTTTACACAGAGCACAGGCCCAGGGACTGGTTAGCAGTACCTAGGGCACCATCAGTGTCAGGAAAACACCAGCAAAAAGTGGAGCATGGCGCAAAAAGTTGGGGGGGCTCTGCAATCAGCCCTGTTCTTTCACACTGAAGAAATACATTTCTTTATCCATTTTCATAAAGTTGCATTTGTAGAATTACATTTTATATTTGCTATACCAAAATTAGCAAAATGGCTGCCTAATAGTTTAAAGTATGCAGTTGTCTTTAAATAACCCTCACTGTTGTTCAAACATCTAATATGTGAAGTTTCTTATCTTGATTGAACTTAGGATTTGTATAGAAAGAGTTAGTACTTTTTCTTCATGCTTGTGAAAACTGGGGTACCATTTTTAAAACAATAGGATATTTTTTAATTCTAACATGGTGGTCGAAAACTAGATCCCTATTTTTCCAGTCAAGTCTGTGATCCAGTATAATTGCTCCCACATAGAACAATGCAGATGATTAAAAGTATATCGGGACTTAGTGTAAATCCCATATGAGAGTAAGCTCTCTGGCTCATGGCCTTAATTGATCAAAGCCTTTAATTAAACATTATAGGGACCTAATGACATTAATTGCAGTCCATGGTAGTTCTATAGAGACCAATGAAAGACCTAGATCAAAACCATCCTGAGCAAATTGTAAAATTTACTTTTGTCAATTCTTTGGAAGATACAATTTAAAAAAAGGAGACCAATGACACTTACAGGGTTTGCTGCGGCTTAAATTGACAAAGACACTAGTGATGATAAGTCTAAGTTCATAAACCCCCTCCCTCTTTATGGCCATATGGAAAATTTCAGATGAGACATAAGGAGTCTGTTAATGGCAGATTATTTTGAAGTCCTGATATTCTTGAAATTGTTCTCTGTTTGCTACTGACATTTTTGTCAGAAGAAACAATACCCACCTGGTCCAACACAGAATGACCACTATAACATGAGCCAGCCCTGGCTCTTTGAATCCTCTGTTTCAGTCTTGAGATCAGTAGGATTGAAGGGAATGCATATGTGAGGAATTTGGTTTTTGGTTGAATGGGGTGATCACTGTTTAAGCAACAGCCCAATCCCTTCCAAGGTGAACCACAAACATCATTAAAATAATCTGTCCTTAACCCTGGTTACCGTGGCACAAAAAGCAGGCAGGATTAATTTAGAGAAAATGTATAAATATTTATGTTGCACACAAAAAGTAATAAAGTGAAAAAACAACCGAAGAAATTTCACACAATAATTTGGAAGATTGGAGTACATTTTAATCAATTATTTGATGCCAAAATGACAAAAATCCAAACAACAGAACAGCAGTCAGATTTTTTAAAGTTTTTAGTGAACACTAGCGCCTAAAAGATCAAAGCACCAAACCTGTACACATAGTTCTGTGAGATCGAGTCAACATTGAAAAGTATGACCAACTGCAATGAAGCATTGGTCGTATACAAGAAGTGGATTGGGCCCCGCTGGTATTTACCTTCTGACTTAGAAGAAATATTGATGACAATGTTTTGAGAAGGAAAAGTTCAGCCGGCAAGCTTGCAGGTGGTGTCCAAGCAGAGAACGTCATCATTGGGGAGCTGCTGGACAAAGTCACAGTGAAAATGTCTGCTCTTGAACTTAGTCACTCTTATGGAAGTCAAAAATCTCAAGCGGGATAAGAGAGGAGGCTGTAGCTGACAGGAGTTCCAGCATACTCAGAAAACTGGCAAAGGACCACTGAACAGGATTTGCTGCCATGGAGAAGAATATAGTGGGAGATACCATGAATTCAGACCAGCCAGTGATGCACCTCAGGTTGATCGATAAGAAAGTCAATCTGAGTTTTCCTTTGGTTCTTAGAGCAGTGTTTAGCCACAAAAAAATTAAATTTAGGATTTTGGCTATTTGGCCAGATGTAGCACCACCACCAAGATGCCTGGACTGGAGGGAAACAAATTGGGGGGTTAGGTCTTACTCATGCTGGGTTGAGGTGTGGGTTCAAGATGGTATGAGCAAGCTACGTCCAAATAGCTCTTAACAGGACACCAAAAAACTCTCACATGGAGTCACTCTGGTGGTCCTAGGAAGCAGCAGGGTAGGGCTCTAAAGGCTCAAGGTAGGTTCAATGCAGCAAAGCAATCATTTCAGGTGCAGTGGAGTACACAGCAGGCCACAGCAGTAGGCACTCCTCTGAGAGTTCTTTCATAGGTCCAGAAAGTGAACTGTAGAGGGGGTCCAAGGGTCTTATTTTTATGCTTGGTGCCTTCTTTGAAGTAGGAAATGTTTCTAGATGTTTCCCTGTGAAGTGATTGAAAATTCCTTACTCCCCTGCCCCAGCTCTAAGCTGGCTGCAGGGACAATCCAGTGGCAACAAGTCCTTTTTGCAAAGGTAGAGCAGAGCCTGTTCAGTTGCAAGTAGGGCTGTACCCAGCTCCGCACCACATCCTGACAGTGGACAGCCCATTCAGGCATACCTAATCCCTCTATTGTGTGACTGACTGGGAGGAATTCACAAAGTCAACTGCCAACTACACCCAGTCATGTGACCTAGGACAGACCGTAGGCACTGGTAGAGGACAGGAAAATGCCAACTTTCTAAAACTGTCAATTTCAAAATAAATATTCTAAAATCTGACTTTACCATTACAGAGGACTTTTGTTACAATTTTATAGATACCAAACATGAAATGCCTATCTACTCCCAATCAAATGTTATCAATTATTAAATATAATAAGGCAACTCAATGTTACCTTATGGGAGAGGTAGGCCTCACAGTAGTGTCCAATGAATTTAGTAGCTTTTGACTATCAGTGTAATACGGCCTACCTTAGGGGTGACTTATATGCAATAAAATGGGAGTATAAGAATTGGCAAGGACGATATATCACCAAGTTGATTTGATAGTTTAAAAGCGCATTCATGCTTCAATGGGAGGCCTGGGGCTTGTTTCAAGAGGCTACTTAAGTGTGTGTCAAAATAAGTCCTGGAGGCCTACTAGTAGCAATTAGTTTACAGGCCCTGGGCATATACTATGCCTTTTTAAAAGAGAGTTATGAGTAAATTAACTATGCTAATCAGGTGTAAGCCACATTTATCATTTTTAGGGTTATGAGCACAGGCACTTTAGCATTGGTTGATAGTAGTAAAGTACACAGTGAGGCCACCAAAAATGAATTCAGCAGAAATGGATGGAAAAAAGTTAAATGTTTGGTGGCGACCCTGCAAAGAGGGCTGGTTCTAACAGCATATAATAATTATATTTTTTGGGGGGGCATTGGTTCAACTAATCACCTGTCTCCAATGTACCCCAAAAGTAGAGAAGAAGATTGTTTTGATGGCTCACAGAAATGTTTATTGTTTAATAACTGAATCTTTGACATATCATATGACATTCAAATTGGATCCCTGAACCTTGTTGGGCAAAAGCCTGAACAGCTTATACACTACTCTCAGTTCCCTCCAATATGAGGACTGAGTCTTATGGCTGATTGACCACAATCCCTGGGCTGAAAACCCTTCCAATATGGTTCTTAGACAACTTATGCTAGCATCACTGGCCATAATCAAGGTAGTTTAAAGAGAAAGAATAATACCCGCAGCCAGACTGGTTAGTTTTAATCACAACTGACAAAGGCAGCAAATCTCTTTTGTTACTGGAATAATCTGTTCAGAATCACTCAAGACTGGATCCCAACAAGGAAAAACAAGCTTTACAAAGAGCCCTAGCTAATGACATGCCCTAAGAACATCAAACATAAGGTAAATGGTGTCTGAAATGAAGCACATACAACGGAAACCCTATATTAGTATGATTGTGTTTTTTTGCTCAAACTTCCCACCTAGTGGTTATACTCACCACAGCCAATTAAACTGTAAGCCAATCCCTATCTGTATCACAGTTCTTTGTAGCAATTGGGATAATTTATACTGAAGCCTGTACGCTCTGTTCATAGGAAGAATTACCACTCCCAGACCACTGCAAAACCAAGTGCCTATAGATACTTCTCAGAGTAGTTGAATTCTCCTAGCCATGTTCCTGGATGTTTGTTCTCTGAGTGAAATGTGAACCAGCAGAGCATCTTTGTATGGGTGAAACTGAGTTTCCACCCAATGCAACAGAGGTATCAGAAGAGCTAACAGTTTCTTAAAAAGGTTTGGTGACTCTCTCTGGACAAAAAGGAGAACTTAAAATTGCTGATCTTGTTTTTCATCTTCTAGGTTTATTGATTTAAAAAAAACCTCCCCAGTGAAATTAAAGGTAGAAGTTTCTGGAGAGTATTTATTTTGCAATGAATCATCTTTCAAGTCTGTTCATGACCTGACCGCCTGGTGACTAGAAATAGAACTAAGGGCCATATGTACAAAAGCTTTTTCCCATAGACACAGAATTGGTAAAATCCTTTTGTACATCTGGCCCTAAATGCCAACCTTTTCTTTTTCTGACCTTTTGAACCAACTTTGTAAAACTAGTATTTGTCATTGTTGCATGGACATGAGGCTTGTATGCACCTGAATATGGTGGTTTTGACATGAAATCTGTTGCGTAACTTATTGAAACCTCCTCTCCTACCCAATTGTTCGTCACTTAATTTCTTCACCTTTCCTGAAAAATAGTAAATCTGCCATCTACCAGACCTAAAGTCCAACAAATTTCAGCATTTGCAGAAATGCTTCTGATCAACTCTTCTGGTTATTTTATTTGATAAGGAGGATGATTTTGTTTGCTCAAGGATAGAACTGAGACTGATTTGCAACTTAAGACAGTCCTTCATAATATTATTGATGGTAGTATCATAGGAGTTTCTGGTTTTCTTAAAAATACCCAGTCTATATTTGAAAGATTGAGTAGGAGATTGCGTTTTGAATGACCTGTGAATTACAGCCTAAAATAATTTTGTTTCTGAAAATGTCACTTCTAACAGGCATGCATTTTGGGATGAATCAACCCTCCAACCTCTTAGATGTAGCTAGCCTCTTGCTGTAACAACACCATTACTGTTGGTTTTAAATGTTCAACCATTCAGTCAGACACACACTTACGATGAAACTACATTCTAGCTAGAAGCCAAGAACACATTTCTCTCTTTTGGTTTACCACAGACAGAGGAATGAAAATCATTCACTAAGGATTGAAGAGCATATACAGGATGTATTTTTGGTCTCAATTTAAGCCATATAATGGCACAGGCACTTTTAAGTGAATGTTCTGTTTTTATATCCACTGCTTTGACTCCCTAGCATTACTTATGATTATTAGAAAGCAAAGGATAAACTGCCACATTTAGCACTTGTATAAAGTGGTCCCATAAACCTGGAAACAGGAGCCCTGTTTAGATCCTTCATGTCTCATTTCAAAAGTCTTTTTGTTAGACCATTAATAAGCAGCTTTGGAAAGTGAGGTATTTTAAACAAAACCAGCCCTCACTTTACTGGTTGTTCATCAGCAAAAAATACAAATAGGAAATTATAACCTTTATGTCTTCTTTCTGGATATATTTGCCTCTGAGAAAAAAACATCTTCATCATCATAATCAGGCATTACCAACAAGAACATATTGATGAGTGAGAATAAACTGTGAACTAAGAATTCTTGGAAGAAACTGACAAATCAAGAACAACAATCAATTCATTGTGTGAGTTAAAGGCATCAGAAATAGATCTTGTCAGTCCTGGGACCTGGTCTTGGGCTAATGCTGGGGGAAATAGTTTTCCGATATCTTGTTCCACCCTGTGATGTTTACTTTCCTTTGTAGAAGAGAGACAAATGCCTAATTATGAGTTTGGAGGTCCGTGCACCGACATGGCGGCAGTGGCGGTCCGACCGCCATCAGTTTGGTGGTCGGGTCACTGTATTGCGAGTCATGCCGACCTATAGGACAAAGACTGCTGTGGTCCTGCCGCTATTGCCAGGCAGTGCAGATCACCACGGCGACGAGGCAGGATAAACAGGCCGGTCGAGTCTGTGTTTCAGCAGGACACCTTCTGAGGTTGCACACTGCAAATGTGGCCTTTGCTGTCCAACCACCACATCTCAGCCAGCAGAAATGGAGAGTACAAATGGAGCAAATCACCTACAGGCAGTGTTACACATCCTGTACCACTATGATGCCCATCAGAAATGTCCTGCCACTGTTGTTGTTCACTGAATGTGCACATGTCCACGGCACTATGGATGAAACATATGGTAAGTACACACAGCTACCTGTGTCATTAAGATCAACAACATATTGTCACGCCATCATCCACATGATATGGGGGTCACGGTACAGGCAACAAGTACACTTGTCATTGTGTACAAAGTCAGAGTTTCTCATAAAGAAGGACACATTCCCAGTCAGTAAACGCCCCCTTTGGGCAGGTCACTCACACTATACTGCAATACTACACAAAATCACACATCTGCATTTCCTATGCACAGAAACAGTGAAGTGTACACAGCATTGTGTCATACAACACCAATAACACAGCAACATCAAATCTACCAATACAACTGACACCCTTACGTGACACACGTGCCATGGACTGTCATCAGATTCAACACACATATGTATGGATGGGTCATGGAACACAAACAGCTCTCCCATTTAACAGCCTTGTTACCGACCCACACATCACCTACATTGCAACATAATGGAATGACAATGAGATGCACAATAGTCAGAGAGACAAATATCCAAAGCTTGGTATGCAAACAATACTTGCACAATAGGGATGGGGGCATTAGGAGCACTCAGGGAAAGATGCTGCCCTGGGACACATTATACTTTACACATGCCCCTAAAACAACATTTGCACAGGAACCAGCCCTCCAAGTATCTCCGGGACAAGAAATAATAGAGACAAATGGCATGCATATCTGCAGAATGTGAAACTGCAAGTCAAGAAAGCAAATACAACTGCAATTGCATGGGATATACATCTAGCGGATGTAGCTGCAAGATACACAAAGCAGAATTGGCACATGCTCAGTCAATTGCAAAGGAAGCTAGCACAATTGAACACCCACCATGTCTACACAAAGAAAACTCAAGCTGCCACATATGAAATGAATCTACAATTCAAAACAGGGGGACAAGTCAAGCACCATACATGCTGACGTTGGACCACACAACATGAAATACCTAGCATGGGAAACATGCCACTTTGCAATAACACCACAATTGCATTAACAAACATATATCCATACATTGAATGCCTTCCAGGAAAGCATTGGTCTACCGAAGTTGGCTGGCCAACCCCTGACTGGTTTTCACAATGACAGCCTGACCCACAGAGATGTTCTTCAGGAGGTCAATAGCCTCCTCACTCATGGAAGCAGGGGTACAAGGGCTGGGGTGAAGGAGCAAAGGAGACACCCACCCTCTTGGGAGAATGGACATGATCAACTTGGTGGGGAGCAACAGGGAGGATGATGATAGAAGTGGCAGAAAAAGATGTTACAGGAGTAAGTCTTGACAGGTCTGCCACCACTAGGGAGTGCCCACTAGATGTAGAATATGACGATGAGGATGTATATCCAGTCTCCTTTGTGGCTCTCCCCTCACCCTCCGGATCACTCAGTCTCTCTGTGTAGGTGGTGTCTTCACCGGAAGAACCAAGGCCAGATGCGTCCGCACTTAGGTATGCCCTGTCTCCTTCACTTGCCTTGGCTGATGCTGAAAAAACAAAGAGTGCTAAATATTCCTGATCACACTTCAACAACAGCTCTGATTAGCAGACATTGACATGATGTCAAGTAGGCCCCAGTAACAAACTCCACCCAAGCGGCCCCTATACATGCATCTAAACTCTACAGGAAAGTCAGGATCGATCTCAGACAACTACACTTGCATGGCTGAAGTTGTGCAATTACAGTAACCACTGAACAAGTAGGAGACCACATCACCTTCAATGCTCTGCCCTATGGAGCCTATCTCAGTTACTTTTTGGCATACAATAATAGCCCAATGCCAAGGTCATGCAGACATTGATTTGTCATATACACAATAATAATAAAAAATGATGCTCGGAGAACATGCGATGTTGCTGACAACTGTACAGTGGCCTGGAGAAGGTGACATGGAATTACTAATGTCACACTGGAAACATATCAACAATGCCCACATCAATATGAAAAAGTTGTCCCAAAGGAGTCATGAAGGTAGTACTAATGTTGCCCAGATATGTCCAACGTTTGGCATGGAAATGTACACTGTAGACATCATGTGCAAATTGACAGAGAGATATGTCCCTAAAATCCACAACACAATGAATCAGCAAGCCCCATGAAAATCACCACTAATGTCTGGCATCTCTTCTAATTGCATACTCTGATTGCATCAGTAGATGCCATTAGTCACTTGTGTGTTGGAGAGGCCAAGAGATTTGTAAATACTTGTAGAAGGCCCTCAACATGTTTTCAAATGGGAAGCTACATCACTGTTTCCATTTTGGTCCTGCAAATGTGGATGTCTGTGGATGAATGGTTGTACCCAAACACATGTGACTCCAACATAACTGCAAGTCACTCCATAATACATGCCAACAGACAGGTTGCAACCCTTCCCTATTACACATGTGCAGTGTATTTTGCTACATGATGCCACATCAATGGCCTGGAAATGCACGTTGTGGCTAAAGAATCTAACCATACAGGTCTTGACCCTTATTGCTCGTCGTACATTCCAAATGACATGCAATGATGGTTGAGGGTATGTGTCAGCCAACAAACAACAGTGACACATTCCTGTTTGTGGCACCACATTAAATGTGTCCCCTTTGCAAATGTCTCATTCCACACACAGGTTGGTAGGCACATATATGTGAGGGAATACTGAATTCATCCCATGAACACAGGTAGACCATGCATGAAACAGCAACATATACATTTTGTAAAAAAAGAAAGGGATACATGCTAACATGTAGGCACATAGAATGTTGGCAACAGTGATGGCGCACAACTCAAGTCCATGGACATTCCCCACTTACCAAGGGACAGTATTTATCCGTATCTGTTCCCAAAGAACAATATATGCTCTGTCACATGTATGATGGCCAACTTCTCATTACAGACAGTTGTGAGGCACAAGCACCCATCACAAGCTGAAGACAAGTAGCCTCTGGGCAGCAGATGACAATATACTCATTTGACCAGATACATTGCTGAGGACAGTGATGCATCACTTCCTGTCTTCTGGCCTGTAACACTGAGGAGTAGTGGACTGTTTAATAGAATTTACACCCACTACAACTAACAGTACTTGATTGATAAATGTACACAGCTGTATGTTGCCCCTGGAGAGCAAACTGTTTGTGGATTGTACACAGTTGTGTCCGAGGTCACTGGGCCAATAGACAAGGCGCATCATTATGCACCACAATATATATCAACACAAACAGCCACTCATCTATTGTGTCACCCATGGCTCATCCCTAATTATCGGGGGGATGTCAGAACTTAACTCATTAACTTTGTAATGTGACTGGCAGGAAAATGCCCTGTACTCACCACCTTGAGGCTTCTGTGCTCCCCTCAAACGTCCATCGTGGTCTGGGTAGGCCATTGCCAGAATATGGGCCATTAGGTGGGTCACTATCTGACGTGCACCCTGACCACATTAGGAGGACAGCCCCAGGTGGACCTCAGTGATCTTCTGGGCCTGTTGTCTCAGTTCCTCCTACCTCTTCTGGCAATGGGCGCTCTACCAGATGTGGGCCCCCAGGGTCCATACCTTCCAGGCAATGGCTCTCCATATCTCCTTCTTCTGATGGGTGTTTACCTGCAAGGATGCAAATGACAAATCAAGAGATTACAATCACAGGTTTTGGCACAAATGGTTGAGTCAAACATGTCAGAAACACCAAGCTAGAAATGTTCAATTTGTTAACATGCCACAAGGGTAAAGCACACAAGCCAATAAGTACGGGGATATGACTACACACATGTAAATACATCTGCAGACTAACCCAGTACCCTGCTCAGGGCCTACAATGACTAAGCAAGCCTATTAACATCAGGTAGCCAATGCTCCAGCAACATGTACTGTGATGTGAACCACAAAGATATACTACACAGATGTGTCTTCTGAAGGGTAAGCTCCTTAGACCTGAATGGACCAACAGATTCACACTCTGCAAGATTGACTCACAGCATACAGTCCCCACAGGCAAATTCCATAGTACAGACTTCACCACTACACTTGAATGATTATGAAGGGGCTGGCATGGTGGGTACTGAAAGTATCTTCTTTGTTCATGTGGGGAGCTGTTGCCTGCCAAATGCAGACTCATGCCACTTCAGGGTATGGGTTCTGTAGTATGTACTTGTACTACAGAACACTCCTTTTGTCTGTCCTACAGAGATGGCATCCAACATACAAATGTATGCATTGTGCAATTTCTGCTATGTAATCAAGGTACTGACTCGCATATCTTGGTCTCCCAGGAATCAACACACTTTCTACACTGTGGAAGTCTAATTTGTGCCTCAGTACCCATTCCTAATCTAGTCAATGCACTGAAGCATTCAGGACACGTTTTGCCACAAGAGCATCATAGTGTCCACATGCCAAGATCTGCTGGTGTACAGGGAGTGGGCACAGTGCCACAGTAGCATATCTACAGTGACTCTCCCACAGCCTGGAATAGGTCCCATACTCGGAGACACATTTGACAGGCCCTTGTCTCTGCAGGCTGAGCATACAGAACCTACATGTCACCCATATTTCCATCACTTCCATGCATGACGGTACATTATGCGGCCATCAGCAATTTGGCATGTGGTTTGTATGGCAACCTGGAGGACAGAGTGAGTCAGGATATGGATCCCAGACAACAGTTTGGCAAGGCCAGATGTGGGTTGAAAGCTCTATGGTACAATACACATTGTGTACAAGATCCTCAAATGACTCATACAAGATGCATACACAGCTCATACTATCATGCACATAGATGTTGTCCACCATTTACAACAATCATGAAGACAGAGAAGTCAATAGACGGCAGAAAAGTCTCCTTACCTATTTATGTGCATCCAACACAAGGAGCATTTAGCACCTCAAAAACCTCAAAACCTTGATGCCACACAGACTGCAACAACAGGGCACACAAGAAGTCTATCTGGCACACAGGGGCACATTGTAGTTTGTGAGAGGGAAAAGGACAAGGTTGAACAGAGTCAATTGTGCCAATGAGGTACTAACCTGCTCCTCTGGTGAGCCATGGAGTTATTCAGACCTCATCAACAAGCCTCTTCAGTTCCTCTGGAGAGAAGGCAGGGGTTCTATCACCTGCTGGATGTGGCATGATTGCTCCCAAAGGCAGCACACAGCAGCTCAGGTATTGGAGGTGTTGCTGGCAGCATTATCAGGAGTCAAGTGAGTGAATGTGCACAGTTTGGCAGTCACATCCACCATGTACGTGGTCATCACATCCAGCGGTCACAACCATTGGGCTGTGACTGCCACAGGCAACAAAGTTAGCTTATGGCTGTATCCACCACGGTTAAAACTGCCCACTGCCCTGATGACTTTCGCCAGCAGTCATGTGCGGTTGCTAATGTTCAGTGGAGTAGGCCAGGTATCCACCATTTTGGTGGCATGAAATACTGTATTTGGCATCATGTATGTTATTGTAAACACACTGACTAATGATACAAATAATGTCTTGTCACACATAGGTACTCTGGGAAAGGAAAGATGCAAACAACTTCCTGTCTACTGTCCACAGCCAGACCTTCAGACCATGGAGCAAGAGCATATAATTTTGTTATACTGCCTGGATAGCCAAACAATAATGAACTTATGCCATCAGTTGACGCCAGGTCTGATGCCAGCTATTAGTTATCCAACCTGCATAACAACCCATTGTACAAGTTAAGTCAGTATTGCACTTTCTAGCCACAGGCTCATTCCAACATACAGTGAACCTATCTGTTGGTATGTCCCAGTCTGGTGTTGAAGGATTTCCTCTCAGCAGTGTTGAAACACTTTGACAGGTATATCAAGCTCCCCCGACGTGAGGATTTAGCCAATGTGAAGGCTGACTTTTATGGTTTTGCACATATCCCACATGTGGTGGGGGCCATTGATGGCACACATATTGGCTTGGTGCCACAGCAGGCCCCTGAATAAGTCTATTACCACCGAAATAACTTAATTCCATCAACATGCAAGTTGTCTGTTTGGTGGATGTCTACATCCCAAATGGCTGTGCCTGTATCCAGGATCAGCCCATGATTTGGTCATAATGTGGAACCCCAGCTGATGTCACAACTGCACCCAGAGAGGGCCTGGCTAGTTGGTAAGTCACGTCTGTCCTGATTGTGTGTGTGCAATGTGAGGTGCTACAATCATGAAGTGAGTTACTCATTGTTGTGCATATGTCCCATTACTCAACAGGAGACTCCAAACTGTCCTTGGTTGTTGATGCAGCTGAGGTATCCAACTACACCAAGGGAAGTCTGCTTCAATGAGGCCCATGGAAGGACACGGTGGCCAGTGAAGCAGGCTCTTGGGCTCCTGAAGACCAGATTTAGGTATCTGGACAAGACCGGTGGAGACCTCCTCTAATCACCCGGGAAAATGTGTCAGATCACTATTGAATTCTGCATGCTCCACAACATCGCCTTGCGGAGGAATATCCTGAACATCCCAGAGGAGGAAGAGCCTGCAGTGCTGCTGGGTGAGACTCCTAATATGCCAAGTGAGGAAGACAGTGATGAAGAGGAAGGAGCTGGCTTGTGAGAAGATCTCATTAACAGCTACTTCTCATGAGTGCAGGTATGTCATGTTATATAATGACTAATGGTGGGTGGAGTTCACGGAATTCTACTCTGTGGAATTCCGCTGAGTTGGCTCAAAATTCCATGGAATTCCATGGAGTTTTGCTTAAGGTTGATTGACGCCTGCCCTACCACCCTGGCCTGAATTATGCACCCAATCTCAGAAGAGCTAAACAGGCCTGACCCTGCTTAGTGCTTTAGAGATTGAGCGCACCAGGCCAGGGTAGTATGCCACTCGTCGGCAGCGAAAGCTGCAGTTTCAGGCCTCTTGTACTGACACTACACACCGACCTGGAGCCTGCTTCTCTCACACCTGCACACTTACCTCCACCAACTGTCCTCCTTCACAAACTTTCTACGGAGGGCCAAGCTCACCCCCTGTCTTGCACCAGCCTTGTAATCTCTTCCTCTGCACTTATGCCGAGCTTCAGACCACCCTTTCCTTATCACAGCACTAGCAGCAGCAAACCAGCTCATCACCAGCAGCCTGATATTTTCACAAAGTGCCTAGCCTGGCTTGCCACTGGGCTCTAAGGCACTCTTTCTGGCCACACACATCTCTTTCTGGTGGGGGCTGCCACACTACACTCAGCCGATGCTCCCCAAGTCTCCAGCTCTTCTTACCGGCCTCAGAAACATACCCCATAACACCACTTCCTTTCCCAGGGACTCTGGGCAAACAGGTTCTTTTCAAGTGGAGCTCTGACTGCAGGTTTCCTTTTTTCCACGCACACAGATCCCCTCTTATGCAAATAGTGTCCATACCCAATGCCAGACCCCGTTTGCACACAGAAGAGAAAGTTAAATGAGGGTCTTACCTGGCTGAATGCTTGGTCCAGTCCCCGTTGCCAGTGGCCTGGCTCCCTGCCTCCCCCTGCCCTCTGGTCCTGGGCTGCTGAGGACATTAAAAGGAGGGAGGCCTGGATTTGGATCTGGCACCGGTGCAGCCCCACAGCTTGCAGCAGCTCCACACCGCTGATTGATGTTGGGCCGAAAGCACAATGCAGCCCAGTTATGGGTCACACAGCACAAGCGCAGACTGTCTGTGCATGGCTGTGTGGCCCATAACTGGGCTGCAGTGTGCATGTGGTGAGCTCTTCTCCGCTGCCAAGGCTGGAGGAGTCTTTGGCCGAATTCCGCACTCCTAGCCGAGCAGGGAGTGCCAAAAACTCAGTTAATTCCACCAGCGGAGCAGAGTTCACTGCCCACCTTAGTAGTGACTGTGACTACAATGTACTGTAGGTGTGAGAATGTGTGGAGTTGAGTGTTTTGGAAACAGCTGGAGAGCTGATACTCTGCAATATTCAGCTAAAGGCTGCTTGATAGAACAGCTTTTGACAAATCCCCACCTTGATGATGTTGTTTTCCAGTTGCTTGCTGTGTGACGTGTGTCATAGGTGTGGTTTCGAGCCTATCCTTCTTGTTCTGTTCTTTGTACAGGTACTTTCAACATGACATCTTCATGTGGGTATTTCAGAGTTTTGACATTGCAGGTATCTGATGCTCGTCTGACATTTAAAGTGGACCTGGAATGTTTCAGGTAATGTAGGTCGCAAAGTTTGGATGTATGAGACCTGTACCAAGACAGTTTGTATAGAGTTTGGTTGGAGGTACAGAAGTGCACTTGTTTTGTGTGTTGTGATGGGCCTCGTGCATCATGTGTGTCATCATGTGATCAGATGTTATCTTTTGATGTTATCTTTTGATAAGGTAATTTTCCTTTACATTGGCTGAACACTCTTTTGAATGACCTATATATAGTTGTAAATGGGTTTGTTCATTGCAGGTCACAGTGCATGTGCCACAACACTAAAATATGTTTGTGTTATACCACCAGATGCATGGGAATCAGATTATGATGTTCCTGTGCACAGGGACTGTTGTACTGCCACCTGTCCGTATCTTGGATTATGTGATGTTGGATTACTTTGGTGAGGTATGTCATAAGGCTCAAGCTGATAACATCATCCACTGTAATGTTTGCCTATTCTGCAGGACAATGTCTGACAAATCCCCTATTCAATGGTCTGGGGGGCTGTACCTGTAAATATGTTCATTTACTCAGTATGAGTCAATTATTCTTGATTTCCAACAGTACATATATATTGACAGCCTATGTACTGAACACTGTAATAACATGTTTGGTTTCAACAGACACTTGTACTAATGTGTTGGTGTGTAATGGTTATAATCCTGAGCTGGGCAGTCTACCCGCAACATATCCCTGCTTGCACAAGTAGCTTGTATCTTCATAGGATTTGTCACATGGTCTTGCATCTCTACATAACTAAATGTGAAATTTAAGCAAGAAGATAATGAGTTTGTTATGGGTGAATTTATTACAATGGTAATACAAAAAATAAATTTTGGACAGAAAGAAACAAAAATGTAGAGTGAAGGGGTCAGTCATGGTGAATAAAATCATTGTAGATGTCACACCTTTGGGAGTCCAAAGTCCAGACTACTCCTCCCATTGGAACTGGTAGGTGGTTCAGGATCAGTCAACAGAGTGAATGTGTGGCACACAGAGGAGGTCCTTTAGGAAGAGGTCACTTTCTGACAGTAGTTGTTGTCTTGCCATCTGCACCTCCTGGATTCTTAGCTGGTCATCCCTGCTTGTGTATGGGGGAGGTTATCCGCTTCTACAGAGTCAGAGGTGTCTGGTCTGGGGCTAGTTCTTCCTCTGGCAGGGCCTCCTTTCTAGTGGCTGACACCGATGTTTATGTACCTGGTGTAGATGAAGCAAAGGAAGTGGTCATTGTTGTTTAAAAGCCCTTCTCAGGGTGGTATGTATGTCCCTCAGCTCCCCTGTTAGGGAGGCCATGTTAGAATTGTGGACCTCTGTCTATTCCTGTATGTCTCTGTGCATGTCCCTCTGTAGCTGCTTGATTTCCCAGAGTTAGGTTAACACCTGGCCCATCACATCTTGGGACTCCTGATAGACCCCCAAGATGGTGTCTTTGCCAAGAGCAGCCCCATTGGCCTCACCCTGCTGGTCCACAGCATCCCTCCCACACACCCTGTCTCCACAGGCCTGTGCCCTTGCCACAAGATGCCCTCACCAACTTATTCCTGGACCCTCATTGTCCAAAGTGTTGCAGTGCAACTCAGGATCCACGACTGGGGGAGGGGTCAAGAGATGGTAGACACCGTGCTAGGTACATGATTGACGGTCGAATTGTTGCCAGTGATGTTGAAGCAACTGGGCTGGGAGGTGAAGTTGTGGGCACAGTGAGACTCACTGTTGCAGTCTGACCAGGTTGCTAAGATGGGCAAGAACCTTCCTCCACAACCAGATATCTTGGAGTGTCTTCATCACTGATGGCTTCTTCCAGGGGGATAGTGGCAGTAGACATCTATCTCCAACGGTTTTGAGTTACAGTAAGCAGAGACCTTGTACAAAGTTAAGTTGCAGTTAATCCTATTGTTGCAAGCAATCATGGTATTGGGTGCATTGACATGACATGTGTGAAGCATGCCAATTCATCTTGACTCAAGAAGCTTCTGAAATGTGCAGATCATGTCTACTTGGGAGTATGGCCTGAAAATAACATCTTGCCTCCAGTGCAGGCAAAACAGTAGTTAGGCAAGATATGTCTTTGCCCATTTGGAGGCCTAGTTGAGTGTGATCAAGGCAAACCCTGGACTTTGTTATATATGTGACTGACTTCATCATGTGCCTAGTGCAGTGTGAATGTGTCTGCTGCAAATACCCATCTGGTGATGAATCTTGAGGTCTTATGAATACTTGTTGTACACTCTGGGTAAGGTGTCATTCCCCATCCTTAAATATTTCATATTGGGTTAGCAAGTCAAGATCGAGCTACGTTTACAGATACATCTCTGATTTGGGCATGATCTCTGCTTCTTCACTTCCAGGTGAGTATATTTCATTTGAGAGTTGACAAACAAGGGTATTTTGACAAGTGGCCTTTGTGCTGGTGTTTGGAGTAAGAGTAACAGGGCCTGTTAGGCTTTGCAGCCAGGTTACTCCCTCTCTGGCCCAACACTTAGCAAATTGTATCCTCCCAGGTCAGTATACTTCAATTGAGAGTTAAGGAACAGAGGTTTTTGGACTAGGGAACACTGGTCTGGTGTTTGGAGGTAGAGAAACAGTGTCATCTGGGAGTTTCAGTCAAGTCAGTCCCTCTACTTCACACAATTGACAAATAGTATCCTTTCAGGTGAGTAAACAACATTTAAGAGTTAACAACCAGGTGCATTTGGGCAAGTGAACACTGGTCTGGTGTTTGTAGTAACAGAAACAGGGCCTGCTGAGAGATGCAGTTAGGTCAGTCCCTCTACTTTACACACTTAAACAGGATCCTGCCAGGTAAGTAAACTTGGGAGTCACCAAACAGGGGTATTTGGAAAAGTGTACCTTGGTCTGGTGTTTGGGTTAGAGACACAAGGCCTCCTGTGAGTTGCTGTCATGTCACTCTCTCCACTACACACTATCCACATGGTATCCTTCCAGGTGAGTACACTTTGATTGAGAGTTGAGGAACAGGGGTATTTGGACAAGTGAACAATGGGCTGGTGGTTTGAATTACATAAACAGAGCCTCCTGTCCTTAGCAGTCCAGTCACTTCCTTTACTTCACTCACCTGACAAATGGTATCCTCCCAGGTGAGTGGACTTTGATTGAGAGTTAACAAACAGGGGTATTTGGGCAAGTGAACACTGAGCTGGTGGTTGGAGTTAGAGAGACATGGCCTCCTGGGAGTTGCAGCTATGTCACTCTCTATGCTATAAACACTATACAAATGTTGGGTATTACATATCTGCATTTGGGTTTGGGCATACATTCACCTATTGAGAGATACCATGTTTCCTGGTGTTGTAGTTTAGCAGCGATTAGATTAAGCATTAGCAGAAGACATCTTGTATTTAGTAACTATTGTGAACATTTCGCGGAATCCATTTTGTATTCTTGGCAGCCATTTTCTCTGCCACATGCTGCCATGTGCTCACCATGTGCTCTGTCCTACCTTTCTGTTAACTACTCTTGAAAATCTGCCTAGTGACAAGTTATATTTAGCATCTCCCACTTTCGCACATGCCCAGTAAGGTCTGCAGCTGTTAGTCCTTGAAAACTGTTAGCCCCTCCTACCTGTCGACTGTGCATTTCCACATGACCTTACATGTATGCAAGTCTTGCTTCTATAATTGTACCACCTCCTTTTAGCCCCTGCGTGGGTATAAAAGGACCATGCTCTCTCAGTTCAGTGTGCTACTTCAAACATTACCGAAGGGTGCTGTTTGAAATGTAGTACCACCTCATGAGGTTTAATAAACTTTGGGGGTCATTCTGACCCTGGCGGCCGGTGGCCGCCAGGGCCACCGACCACGGGAGCACAGCCAACAGGCTGGCGGTGCTCCCACGAGCATTCTGACCGCGGCGGTTCAGCCGCGGTCAGAAGCGGAAAGTCGGCGGTCTCCCGCCGACTTCCCGCTGCTCGGGGGAATCCTCCATGGCGGCGGAGCGCGCTCCGCCGCCATGGGGTTTCTGACACCCCCTACCGCCATCCTGTTCCTGGCGGGTCTCCCGCCAGGAACAGGATGGCGGTAGGGGGTGACGCGGGGCCCCTGTGGGCCCCTGCAGTGCCCATGCCAATGGCATGGGCACTGCAGGGGCCCCCGTAAGAGGGCCCTACTGTGTATTTCAGTGTCTGCAATGCAGACACTGAAATACGCGACGGGTGCAAACTGCACCCGTCGCACCCCTGCAGCTACGCCGGCTCAATTCTGAGCCGGCGTCCTCGTTGCAGGGGCATTTCCTCTGGGCCGGCGGGCGCTCTTTTGGAGAGAGCCCGCCGGCCCAGGGGACGTGTCTGAATGGCCGCCGCGGTCTTTTGACCGCGGTGCGGTCATTTGGCGGCTCCCTCCAGGCGGGCGGCTCCCGCCGCCCGCCGGGCTCAGAATGAGCCCCTTTGTCTTTTATTTCAGTTTCTGTGCCAACTTCTTCCTATATGGTCTGAGGACTTTGTGCAGAGAAGGGTGACCCCCTTGCACTAGTAGGCCTTGCTGAGGCTTACTTCAACACTGGGATTATTATTGTATATTGAAAGACTTAAAGGCCGCATTTGGACCAATCGCATGTGATGGACCTTAGTAGATGTGGCTATGATGTTGGGTCCAAGAATAAAGATTGACAGTGCGTATTAAATGTGGGCGGGGTACATGAACAAAATACAGTGGCCAAAGGTGAGCTATTAGCATGCATGACATGGCAGTTTTTGTGTTGTGACTTAACAGTCTCCACTCCCCCAGGTATTCCTGCCAAGCCCTCAGGATGCAAAAAGACCAGCACCTTCTCCTCCATGGAAAGAGATGTAATGAGCACTGAGAGGGCTATCACCAGGCTTCTTGACCAGCAGCTGGTGCCTGGAGACTAGGGAGCAGACCTTGCCCCTGATGTGATTCCACCTCTTCCTGATGTCCTCCTTTGTGCCCATGGGTGGTGCCTAAAGCATTCACTCTGTCAACAATCGTGTCCCACATTTAGGGGAAGGTTTTAGAACCCCTAGCACCTCTCTGCACCACATTAGTGGCATTTTGTATGCTAATGTGGCCCAATGAGGCCAAAATCAGCACGCCAAATTTACAAAGTGGAGCAAAGAAATCTGAGAAATGTATTTCCATCATTTTTTGGTACTTTTAATGCCTGCTTATAGCAGGCGTTAAAAGGAGGCACCCCATTGTTTACAATGGGCCTCAATGGACTTTGCAGGATTAGCTAAATCCTGCAAAGCTCCGAACTAATGTAAAAAAAAATTGATGCTAGTTTCCTAACTACCACCATGCACTTAGGTACAGTGCAGGAAGGATGGTGTTAGGGTGGTGCTAAGGGGCACAAGAAAAGTGGCCCTTAGATTTTCCGGAAGAGAGAAGTATGCTGGACTTGTGCTCCAAACAATTGTGGCTCTACTCATGGTTTCATTCACCATGGCTCTTAACTAATCTTTTGAAAAACGGGGATTTTTAGAATGTTAAATGGTAGAAAAAACAGGTGACAGTGACTTACTAAACAGGGGAAGTGCAAAAAGGTGTGTATGGACAAAAGTGTGTGGAGGTTGTTCTATGAGATGCTGAAAAAAATAGGGGTGCCTAATCTATAGGAGAATGGGAAAATGGTGGTCAGTGTTCTTCGTCATGCTATGAAAATGCAAACGATTGTGGTCTGTGAAGGGGTGTGTTTTATAGTGTCCTTTGCAGTGTGTGTCAGCTGTGTTGTTTTTCAAATTCATCCATTGTGCAATTATCTGTTACTTTGCAGACAGTGAACCATTGTGGTTCAGACCGCCAATGATTGACCGTCATGAAGGAACCACCACAGTGATTGTGTGCTTGTAATATGCTTGGTCACAGTGCTGACGGCTCTGGATGTCAGACTGTCTATTATCAGGCTGCAGCACTGCTGGCGCTCTGCCATTTTTGCATGGCGCTGCTGCCTGTGTAACTCACAATAGAGCAGTCTTTTCAGGACCACCAACCTGGTGGTCTGGCAGTCTGACCCCCAAACCTGTAATGAGGCCCAAAGTATGGTATTTTTTATGAGTGTACTACCCCTTGATGAGATCAGGAATGACACCTCCCCCTGTCTCCTGACACTTTACTTATTGTGTATGAGCCCCAACGAAACGCCTGAAGGAAGGTGAAGAAGAATGTATGTGAGATCGGCAGAATCACACCATTTTTTAAAAAGACTCCATGAAATCCTTCATCCTTCAGGTAAGTTGAAAACAATTTCTTCACAATTACCTAAAAATATTTTTCATATATATAAAACCAACAGCTCACTACATTACATATTTCCATAATTTTTTCGCAAAATTATCCATGGGTCCAAGCACTGTTTACTGATAATTATTCATGAACTATCTGTGGGTCCATGCACCACTATTAACATTTTTTTTTTTTATGTGGGAGGGATCGTATATTACTGAGATTATCTTCTCTGAAAGCTAGCAAGGGGGCCCAGCACCACTACACATCTAAAGCATCCGACACCACGCCAAACCTAAAAGCCGCATCTCTAAATAGCTAGAAAATGAGCCAACTGATCAAACATACTTGCCAGGCCACTTCACCTTATATCAAAAAATGAAATTTGCAAGCACATGTTAAATATATAAACTATCATGCCTTAAATGAACCACGCCGTGCAGGGGCGCCCGTTCAAACCAAATAAAAAAGTAAAATGCAGTTGGCACAAAGAAAAAAAAGGATTCTTAGGAACTATGTGAAATTGCTTATAGTAAGATGAGCGATTCTAAGAGAACCACAGAGTAGGAATAATCAAAAGCTTAACCAGAGAGTCCGAGATACACGAAACAGTACGAGATATTCATTTACGTGAGTACTTGGACGAGAAAGGATATGGCGAGGTAATATCCGGTTTTTGAGTCGGTCTGGGCCCTGGGAAAAGAGCATGTCATAATCATTGATTGCGTTATGTTGTATTTTCAGCATATATGAATTAGCTTTTTCCTAAGCATTTTTGGAATGTAATACTGAGTGCTTAATTCAGATTTAGTTGTATCTTTTTATAGGGTATATTTTAAAATAAGCATGTTTAATTGATTCAGTTAACATGCTTGGCCCACGTTGTAGAGTAGAAAACATAAAAAAGTTGTAAAGTGACGCCTAGGAGCATACAGGACATTCCTTACTTGTCGCAGTGCCATCAATGGCACACCGCACATTTTCCATTAGGGAGAGTGACATATACACTGCTTTACAATTATTTCCTGTATTCATTCTGTTTTGTGTTTTTAAAGCACAACTTGTCACCTAGGTTGCTTTTTCTATCAAGATGGAAGCTTGAATAGTGCATTCCCCCCATAATGAAGACAGAGAAGAGTCAAGGTAGGCCTATATATTATGGTTGGTGCTTTTGAGACGAGGGCAGGGAGAAGGGAGTGAGAAAGAGCTGTGCTGGTCAGGGGTTCCAGAAAGGGTCTTCGAATAGATTTGTTTTAGGAGTGTTCTTCAAGGAGGGGCAGCACCTAAGATTGGGATTGAGGACGTTTTGATTGCTACACTTCTAAAGTTTTCCTTACATGTTGTTTCCTATTTGTAAAGCTAGTAGTGACTTGATTAGTCTTGCCAGAACTTTGACAGAGATTGCGAGTATTCTTGATACTGTCAGTTTTGCTATTCCTGATTCTGTAATCCTTGTGCAAACAGCAGTCACTCATTTCTATGTAATAGGCGACTTGTAATGCACCAAGCCTCCAATTATAAAGAAATGAAACAGAACTCGACTATTATAAGGTTATTGCAGTCGATTTCTGATGTCACAATGCCTGCTGCCAGAGCAGCAGCCAGGTGAAAAGCATATGAGGAGCAGCTATTTAAAGCAAAGGAAACAACGTTTTTTTTTCTTTCTTCTGTTCTATTTGTAATAGTTTACAATGGGGAGCAAACAGAATATGTTTATTTTTTCACTACTTAGAGAAAAGCTAAAATCTTTCTACATCTTTCTACACATTCTGAGCTACTACAACTTTTTTTTAAAAACTTGTATTGAACTGCCTTGAAAATCTGTTTGCAACACATATCTAACAGGTTTTTGATGTGTTTATTTGTTCACTAGAGGTTTTATTTTTTTCTCCATGTTTGTAAACAAGGGTGCCTATTTATATCAAAGAGCTGCACACCAAGGTTTTAAGTGGTTAGTGGGTATGGTTAGGATGTATCATATGGGAAGAAGTGAGGTTGCCTTTCGAGTGAATACATTGATATGCACCAATTAATTTTCAATCAAAAAGATGATAAAATAAATTATTCTTTAAGCTTTGATGACGTAAAATAGTAGCTGCCCTATTGACAACAAAGTGATTCCCAATACTAGCCCTATTGGCTACGAAGAGAGAGTGGGGAATAGGAACAGAGAGAGAAGGAAGAGGAAAAAAAAGAATATCTAACACAAAAAGGTCAAACTAAATGATTGACTTGTATTTAGGTAGCCTATAGATACTATTTAAAAAGTTGATATAGCTTCATAGACTAAAAAGGCACTTAGGCTACTAAGGGAATTCAAACTGGCAGAGATTAATTTTAGAAGTACGGTAGAAGTACAGTTATAAAAAGTGAGACTGCCAGTGTGCAGTGTGAAGTAGGGCAAAGTTATTGAACCATCAGTACGTTTGCTAACACAATAAATAAAACCACACAGAACTTTTGAGAACAAGTTAAATGTGAAGTGGAAGATTAATGTCTCAGACATAATTAAAGTGGAGACGAAGAAACACATGCAAAACAAGTGAGATAATTGAGAGCAAAACTACAAGAGTTACAAGATAAAAATTAAAGGACAAGAAATGTACATACAATATATTTAAAACAAAAAGGTCACTACTACAAGCACGAAAATAGAAAAAGACCAGACTGAGGAAATGAGAACTGATAATATCATTTCACTTCATTCACTATTGTTCAGTGGTTAGAATGATTAGCAGAGGGCATTCACATAAAGAGGATTCCTGAGGGGCAGCCTTAATAGTGGGCTTTGAGATCTATGTATCAAAGATAACAAAAGCAAACTAAGAAGTCAAAAAAGAATAAGGAGAAAAGAGTATGGGGCATGTTTACACTTTTTGAAGCAAAACTACGCAATCGCAGTTTTGCTTCAAAAAGTTTAGCTCTCGCTTGCCCATTTTTTAGCACCACCTGGGCATTAAGTTTATATTATGATGCAGGATGGCGCTAAGAAATGGTTATAGTAAAAAATGTTGACGTTAACCCTTGCACCCTGTTGTAAGGCAAACTGACGTTAATGCTGCAAAATTGACTCTAAATCATTTTTCGGCATGTACACGTCGCAAACGGATATGCACCATTTGAATCCCACATTTGCGTCAACTTTAGACTCTAATGCAGGAAAGTTTGCAAAGCAAAGGGAAAATGGAAGCAGCAGGCCAGGAGAGAACCCAGGGTGAACCCATATACCCAGGATCTAGCCAGGAGGACACAGAGAAGTCTCAAGGGAAGGAGAAGAAAAAGAGAAAGTGTCGGTTTAGTGCAGAGGAGCATAAAATCCTTGTGAGAGAGGTGACGGAGCACCAACATCAGCTATTCGTCACCTCCAAAATGCCAATTTGCAGGAGAGAGGAAATATAGCACAAATAGTAGACAAAATTAACAGTGTGGCAGAGGTGGGGAAACACTGGCATGATTGTAAGCGAAGAACTAAGGAGAAAATGGCAATGAACAGAAAGGCCGTACTGAAAACTGGAGGTGGAAGTCCAGCACCACAGGAGGACCTGGTTGAGATGGTTGCAGCGGTCATCCCAGAGGAACTGACCACTGGAATCACAGGAAGCGCAGACTTAGAACAACCATCACAAATGCGAGGTAAGTTGCATGACATAAATAAATGCAAATTTAACAAATTCAAGAAGGGGAAGGCACATAGGACACACTCAATGAATGCGAAAGGAGTGCAGGGGGAGAAATTGCCCATCAATCAAGTAGCACCATTCAAACATAAGAAACACATTTACACACGCCTTGGTTGGCCATACACCATAACACATACACAACGTGGACATATGTTAATCAACAGGACTACATACAAACATGTACAAATGCAGCCCATAGGATGGAAGGGATGTAGGAAAGTACCATCTTGCCTGGTATGTTACCCCCATTTTTACTTGTGTGTTAGTTTGTTTTTGCCTGTCTCACTGGGATCCTGCTAGCTAGGACCCCACTGCTCTTAGTTTGTGGCCTAAATGTGTTCCCTGTGTGGTGCCTAACTGTGTCACTGAGGCTCTGCTAACCAGAACCTCAGTGCATATGCTCTCTTTGCTTTTAAAATTGTCACTGCAGGCTAGTGACCATTTTCACCAATTCTGTCTAACACTGGAACACCCTTATAATTCCCTAGAATATGGTACATAGTGTAGGAAGTTGGCTCTGTATGTGCTATTTCAAAGTAAGGAATAGCATGCACAGAGTCCAAGGGTTCCCCTTAGAGGTAAAATAGTGGTAAAAAGAGATAATACTAATGCTCTATTTTGTGGTAGTGTGGTCGAGCAGCAGGCTTATCCAAGGAGGAGTGTTAAGCATTTGTTGTACATACACATAGACAATAAATGAGGTACACACACTCAGAGACAAATCCAGCCAATAGGTTTTGTTATAGAAAAATATCTTTTCTTAGTTTATTTTAAGAACCACAGGTTCAAATTTTACATGTAATATCTCATTTGAAAGGTATTGCAGGTAAGTACTCTAGGAACTTTGAATCATTACTTTAGCATGTATACTTTTTACATAAAACACAATAAGATGTTTTAAAAGTGGACACAGTGCAATTTTCACAGTTCCTGGGGGAGGTAAGTTATTGTTAATTTTCACAGGTAAGCAAGTCACTTACAGGTTTCAGTTTTTGGTCCAAGGTAGCCCACCGTTGGGGGTTCAGAGCAACCCCAAAGTTATCACACCAGCAGCTCAGGGCCGGTCAGGTGCAAAGGTCAAAGAGGTGCCCAAAACACATAGGCTTCAATGGAGAGAAGGGGGTGCCCCGATTCCAGTCTGCCAGCAGGTAAGTACCCGCGTCTTCGGAGGGCAGACCAGGGGGGTTTTGTAGGGCACCGGGGGGGACACAAATTAGCACAAAAGGTACACCCTCAGCAGCGCGGGGGCGGCCGGGTGCAGTGTGCAAACACGCGTCGGGTTTTCAATGGAAGTCAATGAGAGATCAAGGGATCTCTTCAGCGTCGCAGGCAGGCAAGGGGGGGGCTCCTCGGGGTAGCCACCACCTGGGCAAGGGAGAGGGCCTCCTGGGGGTCACTCCTGCACAGAAGTTCCGTTTCTTTAGGGGCTGGGGGCTGCGGGTGCAGGGTCTTTCCCAGCCGTCGGGAAATGGAGTTCAGACAGTCGCGGTCAGGGGGAGCCTGGGGATTCCCTCTGCAGGCGTCGCTGTGGGGGCTCAGGGGGGACAACTTTGGTTACTCACAGTCGTAGAGTCGCCGGAGGGTCCTCCCTGAGTTGGTTGTTCTCCACCAGTCGAGTCGGGGTCGCCGGGTGCAGTGTTGCAAGTCTCACGCTTCTTGCGGGGAGTTTCAGGGGTCTTTAAATCTGCTCCTTGTAACAAAGTTGCAGTTCTTTTGGAGCAGTGCCGCTGTCCTCGGGAGTTTCTTGTCTTTTTCGAAGCAGGGCAGTCCTCAGAGGATTCAGAGGTCGCTGGTCCCTTGGAAAGCGTCGCTGGAGCAGGTTTCTTTGGAAGGCAGGAGACAGGCCGGTAAGTCTGGGGCCAAGGCAGTTGGTGTCTTCTGTTCTTCCTCTGCAGGGGTTTGTCAGCTCAGCAGTCCTTCTTCTTGTTAGTTGCAGGAATCTAAATCTTTAGGTTCAGGGAAGCCCTTAAATACTACATTTAAGGGCGTGTTTAGGTCTGGGGGGTTAGTAGCCAATGGCTACTAGCCCTGAGGGTGGGTACACCCTCTTTGTGCCTCCTCCCAAGGGGAGGGGTTCACATCCCTAATCCTATTGGGGGAATCTAAAAGTTAGAGTCACCTCAGCTCAGGACACCTTAGGGGCTGTCCTGACTGGCCAGTGACTCCTCCTTGTTATTCTCATTATTTCCTCCGGCCTTGCCGCCAAAAGTGGGGGCCGGGGCCGGAGGGGGCGGGCAACTCCACTAGCTGGAGTGTCCTGCGGTGCTGTGACAAAGGGGTGAGCCTTTGAGGCTCACCGCCAGGTGTTACAGCTTCCTGCCTGGGGGAGGTGTTAGCATCTCCACCCAGTGCAGGCTTTGTTACTGGCCTCAGAGTGACAAAGGCACTCTCCCCATGGGGCCAGCAACATGTCTCTAGTGTGGCAGGCTGCTGGAACCAGTCAGCCTACACAGATAGTCGGTTAGGTTTCAGGGGGCACCTCTAAGGTGCCCTCTGTGGTGTATTTTACAATAAAATGTACACTGGCATCAGTGTGCATTTATTGTGCTGAGAAGTTTGATACCAAACTTCCCAGTTTTCAGTGTAGCCATTATGGTGCTGTGGAGTTCGTGTTTGACAGACTCCCAGATCATATACTCTTATGGCTACCCTGCACTTACAATGTCTAAGGTTTTGCTTAGACACTGTAGGGGCACAGTGCTCATGCACTGGTGCCCTCACCTATGGTATAGTGCACCCTGCCTTAGGGCTGTAAGGCCTGCTAGAGGGGTGTCTTACCTATACTGCATAGGCAGTGAGAGGCTGGCATGGCACCCTGAGGGGAGTGCCATGTCGACTTACTCATTTTGTTCTCACTAGCACACACAAGCTGGTAAGCAGTGTGTCTGTGCTGAGTGAGGGGTCTCTAGGGTGGCATAATACATGCTGCAGTCCTTAGAGACCTTCCCTGGCATCATGGCCCTTGGTACCAGGGGTACCAGTTACAAGGGACTTATCTGGGTGCCAGGGTGTGCCAATTGTGGAATCAAAAGTACAGGTTAGGGAAAGAACACTGGTGCTGGGGCCTGGTTAGCAGGCCTCAGCACACTTTCAATTCAAAACATAGCATCAGCAAAGGCAAAAAGTCAGGGGGTAACCATGCCAAGGAGGCATTTCCTTACACAACCCCCCCAAAACGAAAGAGGATGAGACTAACCTTTCCCAAGAGAGTCTTCATTTTCTAAGTGGAAGAACCTGGAAATGCCATCTGCATTGGCATGGGCAGTCCCAGGTCTGTGTTCCACTATAAAGTCCATTCCCTGTAGGGAGATGGACCACCTCAACAGTTTTGGATTTTCACCTTTCATTTGCAATAGCCATCTGAGAGGTCTGTGGTCAGTCTGAACTAGGAAGTGAGTACCAAAGAGGTATGGTCTCAACTTCTTCAGGGACCAAACCACAGCAAAGGCCTCCCTCTCAATGGCACTCCAACGCTGCTCCCTGGGGAGTAACCTCCTGCTAATGAAAGCAACAGGCTGGTCAAGGCCATCATCATTTGTTTGGGACAAAACTGCCCCTATCCCATGTTCAGAGGCATCTGTTTGCACAATGAATTGCTTGGAGTAATCTGGAGCTTTTAGAACTGGTGCTGTGCACATAGCTTGCTTCAGGGTGTCAAAGGCCTGTTGGCATTCTACAGTCCAGTTTACTTTCTTGGGCATTTTCTTGGAGGTGAGTTCTGTGAGGGCTGTCACAATGGATCCATATCCCTTCACAAACCTCCTATAGTACCCAGTCAAGCCAAGGAATGCCCTGACTTGAGTCTGGGTTTTTGGAGCTGCCCAGTCCAGAATAGTCTGGATCTTAGGCTGGAGTGGCTGAACTTGGCCTCCACCTACAAGGTGTCCCAAGTAAACCACAGTTCCCTGCCCTATCCTGCATTTGGATGCCTTGATAGAGAGGCCTGCAGATTGCAGAGCCTTCAAAACCTTCTTCAGGTGGACCAGGTGATCCTGCCAGGTGGAGCTGAAGACAGCAATATCATCAAGATAAGCTGCACTAAAGGATTCCAACCCAGCAAGGACTTGATTCACCAACCTTTGGAAGGTGGCAGGGGCATTCTTTAAACCAAAGGGCATAACAGTGAACTGATAACGCCCATCAGGTGTGGAGAATGCTGTCTTTTCTTTTGCTCCAGGGGCCATTTTGATTTGCCAGTACCCTGCTGTTAAGTCAAAGGTACTTAAGAATTTGGCAGCCCCTAATTTGTCTATTAGCTCATCAGCTCTAGGAATGGGATGAGCATCTGTCTTGGTGACAGAGTTGAGACCTCTGTAGTCCACACAAAACCTCATCTCTCTCTTTCCTTCTTTGGTGTGAGGTTTGGGGACTAAGACCACGGGGCTAGCCCAGGGGCTGTCAGAGTACTCAATTACTCCCAATTCCAGCATCTTGTGGACTTCCACCTTGATGCTTTCCTTAACTTGGTCAGACTGTCTAAATATTTTGTTTTTGACAGGCATGCTGTCTCCTGTGTCCACATCATGGGTACACAGGTGTGTCTGACCAGGGGTTAGGGAAAAGAGTTCAGCAAACTGCTGCAGGACCTTCCTACAGTCAGACTGCTGTTGGCTAGAGAGGGTGTCTGAGTAGATCACTCCATCTACTGAGCCATCTTTAGGGTCTGATGAGAGGAGATCAGGGAGAGGTTCACTCTCAGCTTCCTGGTCCTCATCTGTCACCATCAACAGATTTACATCAGCCCTGTCATGGAAGAGCTTAAGGCGGTTTACATGGATCACCCTCTTGGGGCTCCTGCTTGTGCCCAGGTCTACCAGGTAGGTGACCTGACTCTTCCTTTCTAGTACTGGGTAAGGGCCACTCCATTTGTCCTGGAGTGCCCTGGGAGCCACAGGCTCCAGAACCCAGACTTTCTGCCCTGGTTGAAATTCAACCAGTGCAGCCTTTTGGTCATACCACAACTTCTGGAGTTGTTGGCTGGCCTCAAGGTTTTTACTTGCCTTTTCCATGTACTCTGCCATTCTTGAGCGAAGGCCAAGTACATAGTCCACTATGTCTTGTTTAGGCTCATGAAGAGGTCTCTCCCAGCCTTCTTTAACAAGAGCAAGTGGTCCCCTTACAGGGTGGCCAAACAGAAGTTCAAAGGGTGAGAATCCTACTCCCTTCTGAGGCACCTCTCTGTAAGCAAAAAGCAGACATGGCAAGAGGACATCCCATCTCCTTTTGAGTTTCTCTGGGAGCCCCATGATCATGCCTTTTAATGTCTTGTTGAATCTCTCAACAAGGCCATTAGTTTGTGGATGATATGGTGTAGTGAATTTATAAGTCACCCCACATTCATTCCACATGTGTTTTAGGTATGCTGACATGAAGTTGGTACCTCTGTCAGACACCACCTCCTTAGGGAAGCCCACTCTGGTAAAGATACCAATGAGGGCCTTGGCTACTGCAGGGGCAGTAGTTGACCTAAGGGGAATAGCTTCAGGATACCTAGTAGCATGATCCACTACTACTAGGATGTACATATTTCCTGAGGCTGTGGGAGGTTCTAGTGGACCAACTATGTCCACACCCACTCTTTCAAAGGGGACCCCCACCACTGGAAGTGGAATGAGGGGGGCCTTTGGATGCCCACCTGTCTTACCACTGGCTTGACAGGTGGGGCAGGAGAGGCAAAACTCCTTAACCTTCTGGGACATATTGGGCCAGTAGAAGTGGTTGACTAACCTCTCCCACGTCTTGGTTAGTCCCAAATGCCCAGCAAGGGGAATATCATGGGCTCAGGTCAGGACAAACTCTCTGAAACTCTGAGGCACTACCACTCTCCTAGTGGCACCAGGTTTGGGATCTCTTGCCTCAGTGTACAGGAGTCCATCTTCCCAATAGACCCTATGTGTTCCATTTTTCTTGCCTTTGGAATCTTCAGCAGCTTGCTGCCTAAGGCCTTCAAGAGAGGGACAGGTTTCTTGTCCCTTACACAACTCTTCCCTTGAGGGTCCCCCTGGGCCCAAGAGCTCAACCTGATAAGGTTCCAGTTCCATAGGCTCAGTTCCCTCAGAGGGCAGAACTTCTTCCTGAGAAGAGAGGTTCTCTTTTTGGTGTTGTGTTGCAGCTGGTTTCCCAGCTGACTTTCCTTTCCTCTTGGTAGGCTGGGCCATTTTTCCAGACTCCAGCTCTACTTTTTCACCCTGTGCCTTGCACTGTGCCCTTGTCTTGACACACACCAGTTCAGGGATACCCAGCATGGCTGCATGGGTTTTTAGTTCTACCTCAGCCCATGCTGAGGACTCCAGGTCGTTTTCAAACAAACAGTCTACTGGGATATTTGAGGAGACCACCACCTGTTTCAGGCCATTGACCCCTCCCCACTCTAAAGTTACCATTGCCATGGGATGTACTTTAGTTTGATTGTCAACATTGGTGACTGGATAAGTTTGTCCAGTCAGGTATTGGCCAGGGGAAACCAGTTTCTCTGTCACCATGGTGACACTGGCACCTGTATCCCTCAGGCCCTCTACACTTGTCCCATTAATTAAGAGCTGCTGCCTGTATTTTTGCATGTTAGGGGGCCAGGCAGCCAGTGTGGCTAAATCCACCCCACCCTCAGAGACTAATGTAGCTTCAGTGTGACACCTGATTTGCTCTGGGCACACTGTTGATCCCACTTGGAGACTGGCCATTCCAGTTTTAGCTGGATGGGAGTTAGAAGTGGTATCTTTCTTGGGACAGGCCTTGTCTCCAGTTTGGTGTCCAGACTGACTACAGCTACGACACCAGGCCTTTTTGGGATCAAAGTTTTTACCCTTGTACCCAGAATTGTTTTGTGAAGAGGCTCTGGGCCCACCCTCCTGTGCAGGTTTTTGGGGGCCTGTAGAAGACTCTTTACTATTTTTGTTTTTGGCTGTCTCACCACCTTTCCCCTGGGGAGGTTTTGTGACCCCTTTCTTTTGGTCACCCCCTGTGGAAGTTTGGGACACCCTAGTCTTGACCCAATGGTCCGCCTTCTTTCCCAATTCTTGGGGAGAAATTGGTCCTAGGTCCACCAGATGCTGATGCAGTTTATCATTGAAACAATTACTTAACAGGTGTTCTTTCACAAATAAATTGTACAGCCCATCATGATCACTTACACCACTGCCTTGAATCCAACCATCTAGTGTTTTTACTGAGTAGTCTACAAAGTCAACCCAGGTCTGGCTCGAGGATTTTTGAGCCCCCCTGAATCTAATCCTATACTCCTCAGTGGAGAATCCAAAGCCCTCAATCAGGGTACCCTTCATGAGGTCATAAGATTCTGCATCTTTTCCAGAGAGTGTGAGGAGTCTATCCCTACACTTTCCTGTGAACATTTCACAAAGGAGAGCACCCCAGTGAGATTTGTTCACTTTTCTGGTTACACAAGCCCTCTCAAAAGCTGTGAACCATTTGGTGATGTCATCACCATCTTCATATTTTGTTACAATCCCTTTGGGGATTTTCAACATGTCAGGAGAATCTCTGACCCTATTTATGTTGCTGCCACCATTGATGGGTCCTAGGCCCATCTCTTGTCTTTCCCTTTCTATGGCTAGGATCTGTCTTTCCAAAGCCAATCTTTTGGCCATCCTGGCTAACTGGCTGTCCTCTTCACTGGAGTTATCCTCAGTGATTTCAGAGGTGCTGGTCCCTCCTGTGAGGGAGCCAGCATCTCTGACTATTATTGTTGGAGTCAGGGCTTGAGAAGCCCTGTTCTCCCTAGATAGGACTGGTGGGGGGGAATCACCCTCCAAGTCACTATCATCATCCTCTGTGTTGCCATCCACAGAGGGGTTGGCTCTATCATACTCTGCCAACAGCTCCTGGAGCTGTAGTTTGGTAGGTCTGGAGCCCATTGTTATTTTTCTTATTGTACAGAGTGACCTTAGCTCTTTCATCTGGAGATGGAGGTAAGGTGTGGTGTCGAGTTCCACCACATTCATATCTGTACTAGACATTATTCTTCTAAAAGTTGGAATACTTTTTAAGAAACTAAAACTAGTTCTAGAATCTAATTCAAACTTTTACCAAACTTTTAAACTTCTAAAAGCAATGCTAACAGGGACTAACACAAGGCCCTAGCAGGACTTTAAAGAATTTAGAAAAATTTCAAATTGCAAAAAATCAATTTCTAATGACAATTTTTGGAATTTGTCATGTGATCAGGTATTGGCTGAGTAGTCCAGCAAATGCAAAGTCTTGTACCCCTCCGCTGATCCACCAATGTAGGAAGTTGGCTCTGTATGTGCTATTTCAAAGTAAGGAATAGCATGCACAGAGTCCAAGGGTTCCCATTAGAGGTAAAATAGTGGTAAAAAGAGATAATACTAATGCTCTATTTTGTGGTAGTGTGGTCGAGCAGTAGGCTTATCCAAGGAGTAGTGTTAAGCATTTGTTGTACATACACATAGACAATAAATGAGGTACACACACTCAGAGACAAATCCAGCCAATAGGTTTTGTTATAGAAAAATATCTTTTCTTAGTTTATTTTAAGAACCACAGGTTCAAATTTTACATGTAATATCTCATTTGAAAGGTATTGCAGGTAAGTACTCTAGGAACTTTGAATCATTACTTTAGCATGTATACTTTTTACATAAAACACAATAAGCTGTTTTAAAAGTGGACACTGCAATTTTCACAGTTCCTGGGGGAGGTAAGTTATTGTTAATTTTCACAGGTAAGCAAGTCACTTACAGGTTTCAGTTTTTGGTCCAAGGTAGCCCACCGTTGCGGGTTCAGAGCAACCCCAAAGTTATCACACCAGCAGCTCAGGGCCGGTCAGGTGCAATGGTCAAAGAGGTGCCCAAAACACATAGGCTTCAATGGAGAGAAGGGGGTGCCCCGGTTCCAGTCTGCCAGCAGGTAAGTACCCGCGTCTTCGGAGGGCAGACCAGGGGGGTTTTGTAGGGCACCGGGGGGGACACAAATTAGCACAAAAGGTACACCCTCAGCAGCGCGGGGGCGGCCGGGTGCAGTGTGCAAACACGCGTCGGGTTTTCAATGGGAGTCAATGAGAGATCAAGGGATCTCTTCAGCGTCGCAGGCAGGCAAGGGGGGGGCTCCTCGGGGTAGCCACCACCTGGGCAAGGGAGAGGGCCTCCTGGGGGTCACTCCTGCACAGAAGTTCCGTTTCTTTAGGGGCTGGGGGCTGCGGGTGCAGGGTCTTTCCCAGCCATCGGGAAATGGAGTTCAGACAGTCGCGGTCAGGGGGAGCCTGGGGATTCCCTCTGCAGGCGTCGCTGTGGGGGCTCAGGGGGGACAACTTTGGTTACTCACAGTCGTAGAGTCGCCGGAGGGTCCTCCCTGAGTTGGTTGTTCTCCACCAGTCGAGTCGGGGGTCGCCGGGTGCAGTGTTGCAAGTCTCACGCTTCTTGCGGGGAGTTGCAGGGGTCTTTAAATCTGCTCCTTGTAACAAAGTTGCAGTTCTTTTGGAGCAGTGCCGCTGTCCTCTGGAGTTTCTTGTCTTTTTCGAAGCAGGGCAGTCCTCAGAGGATTCAGACGTCGCTGGTCCCTTGGAAAGCGTCGCTGGAGCAGGTTTCTTTGGAAGGCAGGAGACAGGCCGGTAAGTCTGGGGCCAAGGCAGTTGGTGTCTTCTGTTCTTCCTCTGCAGGGGTTTGTCAGCTCAGCAGTCCTTCTTCTTGTTAGTTGCATGAATCTAAATCTTTAGGTTCAGGGAAGCCCTTAAATACTAAATTTAAGGGCGTGTTTAGGTCTGGGGGGTAAGTAGCCAATGGCTACTAGCCCTGAGGGTGGGTACACCCTCTTTGTGCCTCCTCCCAAGGGGAGGGGGTCACATCCCTAATCCCATTGGGGGAATCCTCCATCTGCAAGATGGAGGATTTCTAAAAGTTTGAGTCACCTCAGCTCAGGACACCTTAGGGGCTGTCCTGACTGGCCAGTGACTCCTCCTTGTTATTCTCATTATTTCCTCCGGCCTTGCCGCCAAAAGTGGGGGCCGGGGCCGGAGGGGGCGGGCAACTCCACTAGCTGGAGTGTCCTGCGGTGCTGTGACAAAGGGGTGAGCCTTTGAGGCTCACCGCCAGGTGTTACAGCTTCCTGCCTGGGGGAGGTGTTAGCATCTCCACCCAGTGCAGGCTTTGTTACTGGCCTCAGAGTGACAAAGGCACTCTCCCCATGGGGCCAGCAACATGTCTCTAGTGTGGCAGGCTGCTGGAACCAGTCAGCCTACACAGATAGTCGGTTAGGTTTCAGGGGGCACCTCTAAGGTGCCCTCTGTGGTGTATTTTACAATAAAATGTACACTGGCATCAGTGTGCATTTATTGTGCTGAGAAGTTTGATACCAAACTTCCCAGTTTTCAGTGTAGCCATTATGGTGCTGTGGAGTTCGTATTTGACAGACTCCCAGACCATATACTCTTATGGCTACCCTGCACTTACAATGTCTAAGGTTTTGCTTAGACACTGTAGGGGCACAGTGCTCATGCACTGGTGCCCTCACCTATGGTATAGTGCACCCTGCCTTAGGGCTGTAAGGCCTGCTAGAGGGGTGTCTTACCTATACTGCATAGGCAGTGAGAGGCTGGCATGGCACCCTGAGGGGAGTGCCATGTCGATTTACTCATTTTGTTCTCACTAGCACACACAAGCTGGTAAGCAGTGTGTCTGTGCTGAGTGAGGGGTCTCTAGGGTGGCATAATACATGCTGCAGCCCTTAGAGACCTTCCCTGGCATCAGGGCCCTTGGTACCAGGGGTACCAGTTACAAGGGACTTATCTGGGTGCCAGGGTGTGCCAATTGTGGAATCAAAAGTACAGGTTAGGGAAAGAACACTGGTGCTGGGGCCTGGTTAGCAGGCCTCAGCACACTTTCAATTCAAAACATAGCATCAGCAAAGGCAAAAAGTCAGGGGGTAACCATGCCAAGGAGGCATTTCCTTACACATAGGTACCCAGGGTATTGGGGTTCCAGGAGATCCCTATGGGCTGCAGCATTTCTTTGCCTCCCATATGGAGCACAGACAATTCTTACACTTGACTGCCTCTGCAGCCTGAGTGAAATAATGTCCACGTTATTTCACAGCCATTTTACACTGCACTTAAGTAACTTATAAGTCACCTATATGTCTAACCCTCACTTAGTAAAGGTTAGGTGAAAAGTTACAAAGTGTGAGGGCACCCTGGCACTAGCCAAGGTGCCCCCACATTGTTCAGGGCAATTTCCCCGGACTTTGTGAGTGCGGGGGCACTATTACAAGTGTGCACTACATATAGGTCAATACCTATATGTAGCTTCACAATGGTAACTCCGAATATGGCCATGTAACATGTCTAAGACAATGGAATTGTCCCCACATGCCAAATCTGGCATTGGGGTGCCAATCCCATGCATCCCCCGGGCTCCAGCATGGACCCTGGGTACTACCAAACCAGCTCTCTGGGGTTTTCACTGCAGCTACCGCTGCTGCCAACCCACAGACAGGCTTCTGCCTTCCTAGGGTCTGGGCAGTCCAGTCCCAGGAAGGCAGAACAAAGAATTTCCTCTGAGAGAGGGTGTTACACCGTCACCCTTTGGAAATAGGTGTTAAGGGCTGGGGAGGGTTAGCCTCCCACCAGCCTCTGGAAATGCTTTGAAGGGCACAGACACCGGCTTTCACAACTGTTTCCAGGCGGTGCATGCTCTGAGGGCTGTCTGCCTTCACCCTGCACTGGAAGCCAAGAAGAAATCTCCTGTGGGTCGACGGAAACTTCCCCCTGCTAACGCAGGCACTAAACTTCTGCTTCACCGGTCCTGTGGGTCCCCTCGCATCTTGACGAGCCTGGTCCCTGGAACACAGGGGCTAGATCCAAGTGACCCCGGCAGTCCAGTGGTCCCTCTGTCCAAATTTGATGGAGGAAAGTTCTTGCCTCCCCACTCTAGACAGTAATCCTGTGTACTGCGTGAACTGCAGCTGCGAGGGCTTCTGTGCACTTTTGCAAGGAATCCTTCATGCACAGCATAGTCCAGGTCTCCAGCACTCCGTCCTGCATTGATCAACTCGCTGAGTTGACCACCGACTTCGTGTGACCCTCCTTTGTAGTGTTGAGATGACCACCATGCTCAGATTTCTTGAATGCCTATTCAAGTGCTTCTGTGGGTGCTGCCTGCTTCTGCGTGGGCTCTCTGCACTGATGGGTGCCTCCTCTGTCTCCTCCTTCAAGGGGCAACCTCCTGGTCCTTCCTGGGCCCGGGCAGCACCCATTGTCTTTATCCATTACCTTTGCAGATAGCAAGGCTTGTTTGTTGGTCTTTCTGCATGGAAAGAACTCTGCTTTCTCCAGCACACAGTGGGACATCTTCTGTGAAAAGGAGAAGTTCCTGGCATCTTCTGTTGTTGCAGAATCTTCAGCTTCTTCCACCCAGAGGCAGCCATTTTGTACCTTCATTTGGGGTTCAGTGGTCTCCTGCCCCACCTGGACAGTTCTGTGACTCTTGGACTTTGTCCCCTTCCTTTGCAGGTCCTCAGGTCCAGGAATCCATCTTCAGTGCTTTGCAGTCAGTTGTTGTCTTTGCAGAATCTCCTATCACAACTTTAGTGTGTGTCTGGGGAAGTAGGGTAACTTTACTCCTACTTTTCAGGGTCTTGGGGTGGGACACCCTTAGTGTTATCTTACACTCCTAGCGACCCTCTACACACTACACTAGGCCTGGTGTCCCTAAGTGGTTCACATTCCACTTTTTAAGTATATGGTTTGTGTTGCCCCTAGGCCTATTGCATTCTATTGTATTCTACAGTGTTTGCACTACTTTTCTAACTGTTTACTTACCTGATTTTGGTTTGTGTGTATATTTTGTTTATTTTACTTACCTCCTAAAGGAGTATATCCTCTAAGATATTTCTGACACTTTGTCACTAAAGTAAAGTACCTTTATTTTTAGTAACTCTGAGTATTGTGATTATTATGATATAGGGGGTCATTTCAACTCTGGCGGTACAGGACCGCCAGGGCTAAAATGACGGAAGCACCGCCAACAGGCTGGCGGTGCTTCCCTGGTCATTACGACCCCGCGGTCGCACCGTAATCCACCAGGGCAGCGCTGCTAGCAGCGCTGCCCAGGGGATTACGAGTCCCCCTACCGCCAGCCTTTTCCTGGTGGTTTGAACCACCAGGAAAAGGCTGGCGGTACGGGGAGTCCCAGGGCCCCTGGGGGCCCCTGCAATGCCCATGCCACTGGTATGGGCTGTGCAGGGGCCCCCTGACAGGGCCCCATGCGGCTTTTCACTGTCTGCTCTGCAGACAGTGAAAAACGCGACAGGTGCAACTGCACCCGTCGCACGGGCGCAACACCGCCGGCTCCATTTGGAGCCGGCTCCCATGTTGCGGCCCACATCCCTGCTGGGCCGGCGGGTGGAAACTCTGTTTCCGCCCACCGGCCCAGCAGGGATGTCATAATGGGCACCATGGGAGTGCGGCCGCATTGGCGGCCGCATGGCTGCCCGCCAATGTTGTAATGAGGGCCATAGTGTTATATAATGTAAGTAGTATGGTAGGAGCTTTGCATGTCTCCTGGTTCATCCTAAGCTGCTCTGCTATAGCTACCTCTATCGGCCTAAGCTGCTAGAACACTACTAATCTACTAATAAGGGATAACTGGACCTGGCACAAGGTGTAAGTACCATCAGGTACCCACTATAACCCAGGTCAGCCTCCTACAAGGCATGTCTAATTACTGTGCCTGTGGTTGTGTCATCACAACATCCCTTGAATATAGTTAAACATACTCTACCAACACAACTAGTACATCTGAGACTAGGAGGTAGGTCAATACCGTTCCTGGGGTTTCGTCATGGTGGTGTCTCTTGCAGAAACACTTCGTAACTGTCTTGTCCCATTGCCAAAACACGTGTGCTGCATCTTACAGCACACATTATAATGGCACTTTATCTAGCATTACTTAGACATGTGCAGGAAGCACCACGACCCTGCACATAAACAAAACAGCCTCATGAGGCAGCCACTTCTCCATCATACAGTAAGGATGCCTGTCTGGGTGCAGGGAAAATTTATCTGTGCAGCTGCTGGGGGAATTGCAGGGTGGTCCTGTATCACAGGAAACATGGCACTAACAAGTGTAACTAGCCTGGTGCAGTGTGGAGCCGCACATATTGACACCGATCAGAAGTGTGCCACTAGAGAAAATATGCACTACAGATTGCAATCTGTAGGTCACAACACATACAGGCTAAGCTCACAACAACTGTGACACAACCATGCGAGCCACACTGGAATGTGGAAACAATCGCGCAAACACAAAATTTGGTGTATGTCTGTGAACACCATGGTGCACAATTTCACATTGATGGGTGGGGGATGGTGCATGGGCAAGTTTGGCTTTGGCAAGACTACTAGTGCAGTTTATCCGCTGCGTTTGACAGGATGAGTAACACCTGGGATGGCGGGTAGGAATCTGTACCCTTATGTCAGCTCTGTGTAACGGTTACCACTACATTGTTGCTGAATCAAATAGAGCCAGCGCCAATCTTGGGTGCATTGGGTGTGACAGCACACGCTGCACTTATCACTGGAAAGCACAAAGGGCATGGGCATGGGGCCCCCTGCACTGCCTATGCCAGGTGCAATACTGGTCTGGTGTCACAAGACAGGTGGCATTGACAGTCTGTAAGCTGCTGGCAACGTGCCAGTGCCAGGCCATTGGCCCATGGGGCATTCCCCATGGCCAATACGTGCCACTTCCACCTGCGCGGTTGGCCGTGATCATATTGCCAATGGTAGTCTGGTGGTCATAGCACTGCCACACTTGTAATGAGGGTCCATGTATGCACCAGTACAACCACCTGCGAAATCTCCATCAAACTAGCTTGAGGCCTTGATCTAAGTTCAACATTAGTCAACTGGCTATGTCCATTATTTTGTGGCTTCTGGCACTGTCATGTAGAAAGTGATGTTCACATCAACAAATGATACCTACGCTGGCCATCCCTGGGTCCACCCCTGTGCCAGTGTCAAAATAGCTACACTGCCACAATGCTGTGTCTCTTGCCCCTTAGGGCACGGATGGCTGCATTGAGGGGGGATCATAGTTGTCTAGGAATGAGCACCTTCCAGCACAACCAGAAACTGAAATGGCAATCTGCTAGGTCCATGAGTGCTGTGCAATGTAGCACACATACACATACATCAACATGAGGAGCAATCAAAAGAAACTACAATATTGTGCCTTGGTAATGCCTTTCCTGGGGTGGTGTAAGGTTTTGGTGCCGCCCTGGTGTATAAAAAACATGTAAAACTGGGACGGGGCAAATTGCAATGTGTGTTGATGTGGCTTGACCACTGCATCAGCCTTTGCAAGGCCCTACCATGCAATGGACTGACTTTATTAAAACTTCAAAAAGTCATAACTAAAAAAGTACTTAACATATTCTAAATATTTTGGTCTTTAAATTTATATAAAAGTCTGAAGTATTTTTATAAAATCTGATCTTGAGTTATTCATTGAGTGTGTGAGGTGCCTGATTGGATTTGTGAGTAAAGCAAACACTTAGCACACCTCCTGGATTAGCCTTACTGCTCGACCAGCTACCATACAAATTGGAGTATTAGGTGGTCTAATTTTTACCTCTAGAAACCAGCGTGTGGATGCCTGGACCCTCTGCATAGTGTGCCTAGTTGTGCACACTACATACAGAGCCAGCCTCCTACAATTGGTGTATCAGTGGTGGGATAAAGACTTTGGCCCTCATTATGATATTGGTGGTAAATCCCACTTACCGCCACACTGACGGCTGCCGACTTACCGCCACGCTGGCCAATATCCGTTCACCATATTATGGCACACACACACCAATCCGACAGAATACGGCCACATACACAAATCCACCAGATCAAAGGTCAGTGAAACACTGGCAGTCCCAAAGCCCACACCGTTACGCTAACGCCCATCACATTATGACCCACGAATCACCACGACGGACATTCAACGGCGGTAAACCATTGGCTGTACACACAAGCCACACTCAGAATGGACACCCATATACAAAACAACACTACATTGGACCTGGCACACATAAACACACCACACGCACACACCCACACCACTATAAAACACATCCACATTATCCACAACCCCTTACGTACAATTGCCACCAGGAGAATGAGAAGAACAGCACAGAGACAACTAGACACACACACCACTCACACCTATACATCCCTCACACACTCAACATCACACACCCCACCACATTACACAAAACACTCTCACCAACACTTATCACACAACACCTACGGCACCACAAAGGCACCCCTGTTTCAGTAGGATTTAAGGGTCATGGTGGAGGAAATTGTCCGGGTAGAGCCACAGCTCTTTGGAGCACTGGGATAGCAATATCTATAGCACGGAAGATGGAGCTATGGCGGAAAATCGTGGACAGGGTCAATGCCGTGGGACAGCACCCAAGAACAAGGGATTACATCAGGAAGAGGTGGAACATACTACGGGAAAGTACGTTCCATTGCAGCAAGACACCAGCTCACCATACAGAGGACTGGCGGTGGACCCCCACCTCCTCCCCAACAGCTTCCAGCATGGGAGGAGAAAAGGTACATATCGTCTAAGGGCCAGGTTGTGCAACATGCAGCATGCCACTACTATCTGGCAGACCTTCTTGGGTGAGTAGCACAGGTATTCACCTGTCAGATGGAGGCACCTGAACCTGGCCTTCAGGAGGCTGAAGCTACTCTCAATAATCATTCTGGTTCGCCTATGTGCCTCATTATAATGTTCTTCTGCCCTTGTCCTGGCATTCCTCTCAAGGGTCAGCAGCCACAATAGTTTTGTGTAGCCAGAGTCACCTGCAAATATTGAGGGACAACATTTAGCCACACACTATCCTATATGGCCAACAGCACAGGCATACACCAACATAAACTGGGTGGGGACCAAGGCTCACCTATTAGCCACTACCTGTGCCTCTATAGTTGAGCCATCACATTTGGGATGCTGCTATTCCTCAGAACAAAGGCATCATGCACCGACCCAGGATACTTAGCAATGACATTGGAGATGTACTGGTCCGCCAGGCACACCATATGAAAATTCATGGAGTGGAAACTCTTACGATTCCTGAACACCTGTTCATTTTGCCGGGGGGGCAAATGCAATATGTGTTCTGTCAATCGCCCCATTTATATTGGGGATATGTCCCATTGCATAAAACCCTGCCTTCACAGTGGCCAAATCCTCCACCTGAGGGAAAGCAATGTAGCTGCACATGTGTTTTATCAGGGCAGACAAGACTCTTGCCAGCACTATTGAGAGCATTGGCTGTGACATTCCTGCTGCCAAGTCCACTGTCACTTGGAAAGAACCAGTTGCCAGGAAATGGAGCACTGATAGAACTTGCGCAAGAGTGGGGATCCCAGTGGGATGATGGATAGCTGAGATCAGGTCAGGTTCCAACTGGGCACACAGCTCTGTGATTGTTGCCCTGTCCAGTCTACAGGTGAGTATAATGTGCCTGTCTTCCAGCGTAGCCAAGTCCACCAGTGTTCTGTACAAGGGTGTATGTCTCCATCTCCTATTCATCCACAGCAGTAGGTATCTAAGGGAAACAAGAGTGAGCAGGTTGTTTCACTTTGAACAACTATAGCACAACAGTAGTCCACATCGTGCAATCATGTTTTGGGACAGTGAAATTTGAAAGTATGTGCCTATATATCCTGTGATGCAGAAATGATCGATAGGCCTGTTCACCGCCCCTGAACTGGCGACTGCCTGTCCTGTGTGGAGGGATAGGTGGAAGTGAGGTAATGCCGCTGACGTTGTGCTTCGTGGCGGTAGGCGGTCGTGTACCATCGTGCTATTCCTCATTGGTTTATGTTGGGCCCTATGGGGTACAGTGGCCAATGGGGATCTACGCCGATGGTGACTGCATGCACTGCCGTGGATGTGATTGCCATTTTATTTCACATTCCTCACTTGTTTCCTGACCTTCCATAGAAGAGGACCTACACTGCATATGCTGCTGTGGAACCTACAATGGCTAGTGGGACCGGGGAAAGGGCCCCAGCCTTCACTTCGGAGGAGTTGCAGCGACTGGTGGATGGGGTCCTAAACCAGAACGGACTGCTGTATGGGCCTCCAGACCAACAGGTGAGTACACTGTGGGCACGATGGATGTGGCATGAATACATGGAGTTGTGTGTGAAGGCATCATGTAAGGGGGATGGATGTCCTCTTGGTGGTGTACATGTTGAGCGCTGGACTCTGTGTGTGCCAATGGTGTTGCAAACGGGTATGGTGGGGCATTTTTGTGACAGGCTGATCTGTTTGTCTAATGGTGTTCTCCTGTTTGCATTGCCTCTGCAGGTCAGCACCCATCAAAAGAAGGGAATATGGTGTGCCATTGCCAAGGAGGTGCAGACCCTGGGGGTCTATGGCAGGCAGTGTCGGAAACGGTGGGAGGACCTGAGACGCTTGGCATGGAAGACCGCAGAGGCTGGGGATGGCCTCCCGATGAGGAAGGGCTGCCCGTCGGACCCTGACCCGCCTGATGGCCTGCATACTGGTGGTGGTCTACCCTGAGCTGGATGGGCGCTTGAGAGCATCACAGCAGCCACAATGGGGTGAGTACAGTGGCTATCATGACAACTTACGGCTGGTGGAGTGGTATCGGAGTGGTGGTTGTTTGTTAGTGGGCTCCCCTAGGCCAGGCCAGACATAGCAGCGTAGGTCCTCTGGAGGCTAAGGGTTGAATGGAAAATACTGGTTACCTAGCTTGTTAGCATTCACTTTCAGGCAGGGCTGCATGGGTCCCAGGTGTGCTGCAGTTGGCAGTGTGTGCACCTCCTCATGCCTTGGTGACTAGCCATTTCACTGGTAGTGAAATGTATAGTGTGTATGCCTGTTCCCTGTGTGTGAAGGTGCTGTTTACGCAACAGTGGTGTTGGTGCAGTAATTGATCCAGTGTATCCTTTGCCTCTCTCCCCTCTTTCTTGTTTTGTCATGCATTAGCATCATCTGGGGAAGGAGCAGAGGCAGCTGCGACAGAGGGAGCTGCACCCCACTGTCGCGTAGGCTCTCATTATCCTAATGAGACTACTGGTTTTTTGGGTGGCAGGATCGTTCACAGTGTGGGGGACTAAGTCTAACCCACGGCGAAGGACCCTTGTCACCCCCAATCCAGTTTTGCTCCGGCTAACTAGCAGTGCCTCATCCCTCCCAGAGGGAAGAGATAATTGGGCAGCCGAGCGCATGACATCTTAGTGCTTCCCAGGGAAGTCGTGGTCACTCAGATCCCAACCAGTTCTCTCATACACAGTGTGGTCTCATATGCAAATGACAAAGGCAGTTTGAGTTTTAAAGATTGGTTTAATAAAATGACTGCATTTTAGATAACAAGGCGTGAGCCGCAATAACCAGAACCATACAACACAGTAGGATTGAAATAGTAACGAGGAGAGTGAAACATAAGAACAACGCTATCATAGTGCTACAAGATTACGTTCTCTCTTCTAAGTTCTATTTTGAGCACAGCATGTTAAGCTCTAAGCCTGCCTTTCAGGTTCCCATGGGAGGACATCAACCCTCATACCTGAGCAAAGGCCTGTGATCTGGATCAGCATCTGCAACAGGGCAGTCAACGTCTAGTTGTGGTTCCCTGGTCGGAATCTCCCTCTTACGTGTACCAGGACTAGGAAGTGTTTTTATAATTAACACGCCGATGTTCCAGGAAACGTCCCTACGTAAGAATGTGCACTTTCTACGAACCCTAAAGACTAAACTCCTACCACGTCTATCGGCAATGTACCAGACTGTATCCTTGACTGAAGCACAGAGCGAGCAAGAATGTATTGTTTGAGAACTCCGGTGCTGAAGTAAGCTAAACAGTGTGATAGAAAAAATTAAACAAGACCGTAAAACTGGTTATTGAAAAATAACAGTGTGAGGCTGAATAAAATGCATCTAGGACAAAGTGCACAGAGGCCTAATGCTTTAAGCAAACGCGCAAAGGCTATATTAAAAATGGCTACACTACACCACAGAACTATGGAGGCAGAGTTCACTGACGCCGAGGGAACCAGTGGGAGGGTGAGAGGAGCTCCAAGGCGGAGACTGGATGGAACAACACAGACTCTGATACCTCCTCCAATCGGAGCTCCCTGGTGGTGGCGGACACATCTGTGACCACCCCAGCTGCAGGTACAGCTGCCACCCACCGTACCAGCACTGCCCCCCCAGTAGCCCCTCAGGGAGTTGCCCGTGCCCACTCACCCAGGAGGGTGGGCATCTCCTTTACCGCAGGCACCTCAGGCCCTGCCACAGTCAGCCCTGCTGCCCTGAGTGAGGAGGCTATTGATCTCCTGAGATCCATCTCTGTAGGGCAATCAACCACTGTGAATGCCACCCAGGGGCTAACATCCCAGATGCAGCAATGCAATGATTTGCTGGAGGTCATTCACGGTGGTTTGGCGGCCTAACAAAGATCGATTTATGCTCTGGCCTCCTCTCTGATGGCAGCCATTGTCCCTGTTTCAACCGCCCCCCCTCCAAATTCAAATTCCCAGTCCCATTCTCCTCAACCTCAACCAATACAAAGCACACAGGCAGACGAGCACGCACACAAGACAACACACAAGAGTGGTACAGGCAATCACAAGCACCACACTTCATCCCACAGGGACTCACACAAACACCATACAGTTGCAGACACAACAACATCCACTGCCTCCACTGTCTCCTCCTCCACCTCCCACCCAGTGACGTCCACACTCACATCTGCATGCACTACATCAATATCCACTACCAGCATCATCACCACACCAAACAGAACACACACCTCACTGGCAGACACCTCCACAACATCCATGCATGCGTCTCCTGTGTCCTCTCCCACTGTGTCTGTCACCCCTCCTAAAGTACATAAATGCAAGCGCTCAGACACCCAACAGCCATCCACCTCACAATAGCATACAGCCCATGCACCTGCACCCAAATCCAGCAGACATATACCTACAACACCACTCCCTCATCTTCCACTCCCATTACTCCTCCCTTCTCCCGACCCAAAGTCCCTAAAAAGCTTTTCCTTTCCCAGATTGACTTCTTCTCTACCCTTCCCCCCTGTCCTGCACGTATAGGCAGGGTACCAAGGACACAGCCCAGCAGCTCAACCAAACAGTCCAGGGGGACAGTGGTAGCACCACCTACTCGTGGTGGTAGGGATACCAGACCAACAACACTGAAGGGGGAGGAGGCAGCACCACCTGGGATGAAAGGGAAGAGTCCGGCACCAGCTGTGAGGAAGGGGAAGGAACCTGTACCATCAGGCAGAAAGGGGAAGAGCCCATCCACCCCTGCAGGAAGGGTAAGTGATCACCAACCCATGACCAGGAGGACAAGAAGCACTCTACACCAGCGGAAGCTGTCAGGCTAACACCGCCACCACCACCAGCTGTCACGGGGCCCCCACCGCCAGCAATGGATGTGCTGCCATCACTGAGTGCAGGGGCTGCCCAGGCACCTCCCCCAAGCACCATCAGCATGCAGCCATCACTGAGTGCAGGGGGTGCCCAGGAGCCTCCCCCAACCACCACCAGCATGCAGCCGTCACTGAGTGTAGGGGCTGCCCAGGAGCCTCCCCCAACCACCACCACCATGCAGCCATCACCGCTGGTGGAGGCCATGTAGTCCACCCTCCAGGAGCTACTGTGCGAGCAGCCCCCTCCAGAACTAGTGGACAAGACACACACTCTAGTGACTGTGGCCTTGCACTCCCCAGGAGAAAGAGCAATGGGCATGTTGCCCCCTCCAGAACTAGTGGACAAGATACCCAACTGAGAGACTGTGGCCTCTCAGTCTCCAGGACAAAGAGCAATGGGCATGTTGCGCCCTCCAGAACCATTGGGGAAGACACCCACTCCAGAGACTGTGGCCTTGCACTCCCCAGGACAAATAGCAATGGGATTGTTGCCCCCTCCAGAACCAGTGGGGAAGACACTGACTCCAGTGACTGTAGCCTTGCACTCCCCAGGACAAAGAGCAATGGGAATGTTGCCCACTCCAGAAACAGTGGGGAAGACACCCACTCCAGAGACTGTGGTCTTGCATTCCCCAGGACAAAGTGAAATGGGCATGTTGCCCCCTCTAGAACCAGTGGGAAAGACACCCACCTGAGAGACTGTGGCCTTGCACTCCTCAGGACAAAGAGCAATGGGCATGTTGCCCCCTCCAGAAGCAGTGGGCTTCTTCCCGCATCTAGCTGAAGTGCCCCCCTCCCCCTGAGGTGCCTGCCTTTTTGAAAACTGATTCCCCTGTAGTGTTCTATCCGGATGTGGTCAGGTATTGAGTTGGGCCTTAGACTGTGCCCTGTGCCCGTGGGCCATTTGAGCTTTAGACTGGGCAGTGTCCCTTTTTTATACAGGTGTACACATCTGTTTCATAGGCAAATCGGATTCTTAATTTTGGTGTTGAACTGATTACAATCACTTTCGTCAATTCCTGTTGTCCTTGCATTATTCTGCCAATTTTCGGGGTCAAAGTGTTTTTCTTGTGCAGCTGGTTGTGTGTATGGTGTGTGTGTGTGTGTCGGGTGTGTGTGGTGCATGTGTTTGGCACTGTCATTTTCCTCCCACCCTCCCTTGTGTGCTAGGTGGCTGTACTCTCCATTGTCGTCTTCGTCCGCATTGGTGTTTCAGGTGGAGCATAACGTAGAAGATCATGGGGAAAACTTGCAGTTTGGGTTCCATGGCGGTGTGGGTGTTCTCTGTGTCTCCAATGGTGGGTCCTTTCACTTCTGTGCTCTGTTTCCACCAGGCTTTTGTTGGCCTTGGTACCACCCTGGAAAAGGTGGCGGTTTGCAGGGTCTTAATATGGTGGGTGGAACTTTGACTTCCGCTTGGCTGTTGGCGACTACCACAGTGGTGGTTGTTGTTTCCGCTCTGGCAGTTGGTGTGGTACATTGGCTGTCCAGCGGAGATATCACAGCTATGGTCATAATTTGGCGGTACTTAACCCCAGCCTGCTGGTGATATTACCACCACTTTATCACCTACCGCCAGGGTCATAATGAGTGCCTTTGTGTTTGCTGATACCACTCTTACCATTATGTTAACAGACAAATAACTCCCCAAATTGTCTTTTAGTTAATTATATTTGACTTTTCCAATTGACTAACGATTTTGTACACATTTCTAAAATATCTGTCAGAACCCTAGTTAGGTCCCTACAAATTAGAAAAAGTTTTTTAAAGTCTTTGCTTTAGTTGGTGTGGGGGATTGGTGTGTGATCTGGGCTACATAGAACACAGACGCGGATTTATAACCCTTAACAGGGATTTTCTTGATTTATTTTTAAGTTCTAGGAGAGGTGGAACAAATAATAGAATGGTAGCTTTTCTTTTCCTTCTTTTGTTTCTCTTCCGCAAGTCTGTGGAACCTCCAAAGTCTTTAATGGTTTCCTTTTGTTTTCTCCCAGGTGGCGAGCTCCGGGTGTCCTCCCCTTGGTATCACGATTTCCCTCGGAAGAACAAAAGAGGATACAGCAGGTAAGTGGGATGGTATTTCTTGATCTCCTAATTTTGGGTTTAGTGCGGGGAGGGGAGGAGGTGTGAGGGGAATAGGAAGTGAACAGGCAAACAAACAACTAATACGGGTTGTGGTGTTTTTAATTTTAGTGGGGAGGTTAGGGGTTTGTGAGGGAAGGTGGTTCTGAGCTCTCTAGAGGTTAAAGGTCGAGTGGTAGGGTGCCCTGGGAGTTTCCCCAGTCCTTAACCTCCTTTATTTTACCACCCTCTCTCCCCCTCTCTCCTTCCCCTTCTCTCTCCGTATTGTGGCTGCCCTTAAAAAGGGCACGTACCTTGTGCAGCCACGACCCTCCTGGGCCGTGGCAGGCTATCTCGTGTCCTCTCCGTCTTTCTGCTCCAGCCGTCTTCTTCTGGTCGGGGTCTGTCTTCTTCTCCTGGTCTCCTCGCGCTGGGGATCTGTGGCGTTTCCCTTGCTCCGTCTTCCGCTCCTCGCTCCCGATCGCGGCGTCTTCTTTTTTTAAATCTCCGGCAACCTGGAAGTCCGGGGCCGATTGCCGTCTCCGCCCCCACGCGTCTCCATGACGACGTGGGCGGAAGCCGGGGAAGGCGTCTGGCGAACGCCAATATTGTTTATCAGTAGGCGAGGCGAGCGACGCCCGCCTACAGCTGGTTATCCAAAAAGGGGAACTCTAAATTCCAAATAGGTCCCAACTTTAGTAAGATAAAAATATCTGATTCAGAGTCCAGAAACCAGGAGCACAACCTGGAGCCTCATGAGGTATATACCCATGACCAATTAAGAGGACGCTGCAGACTATACAATATTCAAACTGCAAAAAGCCTCAAAACAGAGAAATGTAGTTTTCTGGTGGCCCAGTAAGAAAAAGATCATGCCCAGTTATTAATGATGATACATCTAAGGTGGATGAAGAACCTGTGGACAATGTGGATGGAGGTAGCTCACCCTTTCACACAAGCCCTAGAGCACCTACAGAGACAGACCTGGATATTGCCAGGCTGAGCAAAGGACTGGCTTTAGAAAGTCAGCTTTTGGAGTTACAAAAGCAAAGAAAAGAGTTGGGCTTGGCACCCGTCTCTGGTGTCAACATACAATTGTTGAAAGAAAAAGCTTTCAACATCAAACTCCCAAAAGGAGTTGTCCCTCTCTTCACTGAAGGGGATGATATAGTGAAATGGTTTTCTGCCTTTGAAAGAACATGTTGAATACTTGTTCCAGTGATAGACTACATCAACATCTGGTGGATCTGGGTCCACATTGCCCTCAAGAATTGGGGAGAAAGGCAGACCATTGGGTAAAAACAAGGGCGACCAAAACTACCACTGGTGGGGGAGAACAAAAGAAAGAGGCCAACCCCCCAAGGGAAAGATGCGAGCCAGGGTAAAAACAAAAAAGATTATTCTCAAGGCCCCCAAAAATCTGCTCATGAGGGTGGGTCCAGACACTACTCAGAGTCCAGAGGAGGGTATAAAGTGAGACACTTTGACCCCAGCAACGCTTGGTGCCAAGACTTTAAGACAAAAGGGCACCAAACTGTAGACTCCAGCTGTAAAAACAAAAAGAATGCCCCTATCAACCTGCAGTAAATACAGTTGCCAATATCCAGATGGGGTCAGAGGTGTAGCCTGACCATGTCAGTGTCCCCACAGAGGCAACAATAGTCACTGAGGGTAGGGTGGATTTATCCTGTGCTGCCTGGCCAAGTATTATGAATAAATACAGGCAGCACCCTTATGATTAATGGGGAAAACACAGAAGGATTGAGGGATACAGGGGCTAGCATCACTATGATGTGTCAGCACCTGATCCCCTCAACTCATTTCCTGGCAGGGAGGTCTCATCCTGTAACCAGTGCTGACAATGAGACCAAGGTCCACCCCAAGGCTATGATAAACTTTGAATGGGGAGGAGTAGCAGGGTGGAAGAAATGGCTGTGTCCTCATCCATCCATGTAGATTGCCTACTTGGTAGTGATCTGGAGCATTCCCCCTGGGATAAGGTAGAGCTAAAACCCCATGCAGCAATGCTTAGAATCCATGAGGGGGATATTGTCAAGACTAGGGCACAAAGCAAACTTTAGAGAGAAAAAGAAGAGCTGGATCCTGAAATAGTAGACCAGCCTTCCAAGAGAAAAAGCAAGAAGATTGGGGGGGGCAGCTTCAAAACAGATGCCATGACAGGACCCCTCTTTTCAGGAAGAGGAGTCACCCACTTTAAAGGGAACTGAGCCCGAAGAGCTTGGCTCATACCACCCAGAGCTCTTGGGCCCAGGGGGACCCTCTAGGGGAGATCTGTGCCAGGGACAAAGCAAGTGTCCCACTCTTGAAGGCCTGAGACATCAAGCTCCTCAGGAGGAGCTAGGAAATGTCAATGGTAACCACAGGGTCTACTGGGAGGAGGGGCGCCTGTTCACTGAGGCCGGAGACCTCATTTCTGGTGCAACAAGGAGGGTGGTAGTGCCACAACAGTTCAGGGACTTCCTTCTCACTTTAGCTTATGACATTCCCCCAGCACGAAATCTGAGCCATAACAAGACATGGAGTAGGTTGATTAACCACTTCTACTGGCCAGGTATGTCACAAAAAGTGATGGACTTTTGTCAGTCCTGTCCCTCTTGCCAAGCCATTGGCAAGGCAGGTGGGCCCATAAAGGTGCCCTTACTTCTACTGCCTGCGGTTGGGGTTCCCTTTGAAAGGGTAGGGGTTGACATTGTTGGCCCCCTTGCCTTTCCAAAAGCATCAGGACATAGGTACATCTTAGTGGTAGTGGATCATGCCATTAGGTACACTGAGGGTATTCCCCTTAGGACCTTTACTGCACCTGCTTGTTGTGGGTTTACGGTCGGGATATATGGGATGTAGGGGTTATGGGTGGGGACGTGTATTAATACTCAGGTATTAATTGAAGTACTTATGTTTTTTTATATCTTGTAATTTATGTTGTGGGTTTAGGGGTGGGATATATGGGATGTAGGGGTTATGGGTGGGGAAGTGCATTAATACTCAGGTATTATTTTAAGTAATTGTGTTTTTTTATATGTTGTAATTTATGTTGTAGGTTTAGGGGCGGGATATATGGGATGTAGGGGTTATGGGTGGGGAAGTGTATTAATACTGAGGTATTAATTTAAGTACTTGTGTTTTTTTATATCTTGTAATTTATGTTGTGGGTTTAGGGGCGGGATATGTGGGATGTAGGGGTTATGGGTGGGGAAGTGTATTAATACTCAGATATTAATTTAAGTACTTGTGTTTATTTATATGTTGTAATTTATGTTGTGGGTTTAGGGGTGGGATATGTGGCATGTAGGGGTTATGGGTGGGGAAGTGTCTTAATACTCAGGTTTTAATTTAGGTTATTGTATTTTATTTAAATTTGGCATTTATGTTGTGGGTTCAGGGGTGGGATATATGGGATCTAGGAGTTATGGGTGGGAAGTATATTAGTAGTGTGGTATTATTTATTGTATTTAGTTAATTGTTTATTTTTTTATTGAAAGTATATTTAGAATTAGGGGTGGGATATAGGGGATGTAGGGTTTATGGTTGGGGTTTTGTTTTTATGATTATTTTTTTTTTTCTATGTTTGAGTTTTTTTTTATTTATGTTTTTTTTGGGGGGATGGAATTTGGTTTATTGGTGGATTATGATTTTGACATGTTTATATTTTTTTATTATGGGTGAATTATTTTTTTGTGTTATATGTTTAGGTTTTGTATTTTTTTTTTCTGTTGTTATTGAAGGTGTAAAAATAATTTTGTTTAAAAATAGTTATGTTAAAGAATTTATATTTGATTTTTTAATAGTATAGTAGTTGGTATAGTAGATTTTGGAATATAATAATGTTATATTTTTTTATTTTAAATATTTATTAGATTTTTGTTTTTTTGTGATTTGTAAAATGTGTTAAACATTTGTATATATATTATTTTTGATGTGATGTAATTAATATTATTAATATTTTGTAATTATTTTTTTGGATGTATAATTTTATATATATATTAATTTGTTTTAATATTATTTCAAAAAATTAATTAATTACATAATTATTTGTAGATTATATATAGTTTTTTTTTTTTTTTTAGGTGTTAGAAATTTTTGAATGTGCAATAATGTTTTTTTTCATGCAAATTTAATTTTGTAAAAATAAAAATACCATTCATTTTTTTGTTATATTTTTTATTTTGAACATAATCAAGTTTAAAAAATGCAAAAAAATGTGTTTAATTATTATTTGATATTTACAGATTTATAGAATTTTTTTACTTATTTATTTATATTTTTTTATCTATTTTCTGTGGTATTTTCTTATTTTCCCTATTATAGTCTATGAGTGAAATAGTCCGTTTTCTATTTTTAATGCTCTTCCATGTTTACATTGTTTGACGTCTTCTGTATTCAGTCGGAGGAGCGTTGCGGTCAAGATAGGACGGAAGCGGAGACCTCGTTCAGGTAAGTGGGATTAAATTTTTTTTTACAGTATGTAGTAGGGTATTTTTATTACAGAAATAGTTGTTGGAGGTAGTTATAAGCTAGGTAGTAGATTTTCGGTGTTTGTTATGTTTCTTATGTTTAATTATTTGTTTTCGTATATTTTTGTATACGATAGTGGTTTCGTAAAAGTAAACACATTTGTTAAGCAGTGTCATATATTACAAATGATTATACTGCTTTTGTAGTAGTTGGAAAGAATTGTATATTTTTTGGATAAATTTAGTTTTGGGATTTTTGATGGAGTCAGTTGTTCGGTTTATGAAAAAAACATTTTGTTCATTGTAATAGGTTTTGTGATTATTTTTTTTTTTGTGTTAGTAGTATCCTTTATATCGTTTTCATGTCTTTTTCTTGATAGTTAATGTTTGAATTAATGATGTGGCTTTGGTTAGTATGTGATTATTTTTTTTTACTTTTTTTTGGTAAAAAAAAGTATATTTGGTATTTTACGTTTTTTAGATATTTTTTGAATTTCTGGTTTGGTAAAGTATTATATTTTATTTCTTTGATTGTTTGTATAGTATATAGAGTTGTTTTTTATCATCCATTTAATATGAATATTTTTTAATTGTTTTTGGATGATTAATGTTTTTTTTTTTTTTTCTAAGTATGAGATGCTGTTTTCTATATTAATGAAGAAGATTTATTCAGCATCATGTGTTTGGATGAAGACATGAAAACTTCAAAGGTAGGAACAATTTTTGTTGTGTACATTTAGTGTAAAAAAAAAAATGAAAAATGCCAATTTAATTGATGGTGTTTTTTTTTTTTTAGAACTGGCAAGTAATTTTTCAGTAGGTTAGTGGTTGTTAGTAATGTAGAATATATGCTAGACTGTTGAGGTAGTCTGATGGTGTTATTGTATCAAATTGTTGTATTTTTGCCAAAATTATTTTGGTCATTTCTTTGCTTTTTTTACTTGTGCGTGGGTTCAGGCTACCTGATAGTGATTGAGCAAGTCTCATTTCTTGGAAACTTTGTTCCTTTTTCAAAATTTCCATGAAATGATACAGGTTTGGGTGGGGTTTACCTATTACTTTATTGAAGGCGTTGTGCCATCCTTCTATGGCATTATTAGTCCTTGCACCACCTTCTAAACAGGTTTGGTAGCAGTTCCACCATTCTATTGGAAATCTTGGCTTTCGTCTGCGACCAGATCTGTTTAGGTGTCCAATCCAGGTTTCTTCGAAGTAATTTAGTAAGGGTTCTAATTTGTCTTCATTTTGTGTATAATAGTTATACTCTGTTATTGCGGTGTAATATTCATCTACTTTTGTAGGTGGTACAAAGCATAATGCTGTGAGATTTTTAATTCAAATTGTAGTATGCAATCTGAGAAATATTCTCTACTTAGGGATGATTTTTGTATTCTACGCCAATATGCTTGTGAAAAGTGGAAAAAGCATCCTTGAATTTGGGTTTGTGGATATATTTTTAGTATTGTATTTATCATTGATAATTCGAAATCTAGTATTACTTTTTTAGGTGTTTTATCTGATGTTTTGTTTTTGATTGTTGATAAAAATTCACTGTAAGTAGAGGAATGTTTATCAGGCAGTAATGCATACACTAGGGGGATTGTAGTGTTATTTTTTGTGGCATGTATGGTGTAAATTTGAGTGAATGGATGGGGTGTAGATTTAAAGGTTCCATCCATCATCCAAATTTCACTATTTTGTAGGATTAGTAAATTGCATGTTGTGCTGAATATTAAAATTCTTTTTTGAGGGTTTTCGTTGTCGTGAATGAGGAAAGTTTCTTTGGAGAAGGTAATTGTTATTTCTGGGGGGATGTTAATGTCTTCATAGGTTTGTGGTGTTATATGTTGGGGATTACTTGCCAGTCTTTGTCGTTGAAATTTTCTCCTAAGGTTTGGTACAGAAGGCATGCTACAGGAAATCTGTATTGGAATATTTTGTACTACCTCCCTTATAACCTGTCCGCAGGAGTCATTGGAGGTGTGTGCAATGTTTTTAATTTTTTGTATGTTTTCTCTTATCTCAATTTCTATTGCAGAGGCAGAGTGGTTGTGATCTGTTGTCTTAACAACGGTGTTTTCTAGAGTTACAGCTCTGCCTCTACAATGTGAAGAGTAGAATTGTACACACCTCCAATGGCTCCTGAGGTTGACAACCTTGTCTCTGCAATAAAGATAACCTTCATACTTTAGTAGCTGGTTTCCGGTTCTAGAGGTTATGTAACTTGCTTCTCCTTGCGATGCCATTTGTGAAATATCTGTAAATAGTATAAAAGAAATAGGTTAAAAGAAGTTTCCAGTTTTTATTATTATATTTGTGGTGGATTTAGTTTACCACTTAGTAAGTTAAAATAATATATAATGTGTCCTATTTGTAAGTGTTTGGTGTAGGTGGTTTGTTATTTTTTATATTTGGTGATTGTGTGTTATTTATTGAGGTAAGTAATTTTTGCTTTTAGATTTGAATTTGTGGGTCTATTGTGTTCCTAGTTTTTGTTATGAGGTAAGTAGTTAGTGGAGTTGTGATAGTATATTATTTGATAATTATTCTGCAGCACCTATGTTAATGTAAGTATCTAGTGAAGTTGCTTTGATTATTTTCTAATGTTTTGAGTATTTGTAATGTGATATGAGGTAAGTAGTTGGTGGAGTAGGAATAATGATTTTACTGCTATTTACTGTGTAGCAGCTGCTGTGACGTAAGTATGTGGTGGAGTTGTTATAGTAAATTTTGGGAAACATACTTTATTATGATGTTTTATTTATGAAGTTGTGGTTAATGAAAGTGTAACAATGCTTTTCTTAACCATGAATACATCATTTTGTGAATTAACTATGTATGTTCTGAATAATGAACATGTGTGGTTAAGGTATAAAGAAGGGAGTTGGTGAAGGAGGACGATGCAGCTGACAAGGGGTTTAATTAGGTTAGTGGGGGGTTTTAGGTTTTGGGGAGGGGGTGGGGGGTTAGGGTGTTTTAGGTTTGGGGGTGGGGTTGGGGGTGGGGCGTTTTTGGTTTTGGGGAGGGGGTTGGGGTTGGGGTGAGGGGGTTTTAGGTTTTGGGGTGGGTTTGGGCGGGTGGTATGTTTTTGGTTTTGGGGAGAGGGTGGAGGGTCAGGGGGTTTTATATTTTGGGGTGGGTTTGAAGGGGTGGGGCGTTTTTGGTTTTGGGGAAGTGGTGGAGTGTGAGGGGGTTTTAGGTTTTGGGGTGGGGTGTTTTTGGTTTTAGGGAAGTGGTGAAGGGTGAGGGGTATTTAGGTTTTGGGGTGGGGTTAGGGGGGTGGGGCGTTTTTGGTTTTGGGGAGTGGGTGTGGAGTCAGGGGGTTTTAGGTTTTGGGGTGGGGCGTTTTTGGTTTTGGGGAGGTGGTGGAGGGGTAGGTTTTAGGTTCTGGGGTGGGGTTGGGGGATGGGGCATTTTTGGTTTTGGGGAGGGGTTTGGGGTAAGGGAGTTTTAGGTTTTGGGGTGGGGTTGGGGGGGTGGGGCGTTTTTGGTTTTGGGGAAGGGGTGGGGGGTCAGGGGGTTTTAGGTTTTGGGGTGTGGTTGGGGGGGCGGGGTTAGGGGTGTAGGGTGAATGGTGCCTATTAGTAATGCTTTTATCAAGAATGCTTTTACAATGAAATATTGTTGTTAAGGCATTTGTGGTAAAATTATTAGTAGTAAGAACAAGGTTGGTGTTCTGTCCTTGTTGTTAAGGCACTAGTTGTTTTGGAAGTTGGTGTTTTGTTGTTAAATTTATTTATGTTTATTGTCCAGCAGCTGTTTAGAGGTAAGTGTTTGGTGGAGTTGTAATAGTTATTTTTTTTGATATAATATATGTACTGTGTTTGTGAAGTGTTTTTAATTTTATTGAATTTATGTGTGTTTGGTGTTAAGTTAAGTGGTATTTGAATAAGAATGTTTGTTTAGTTTTATTTAACTAGAAAATCTGGTTGTATGTTATAATGAAAATATTATACTTACTTTGAGTTTTTTTTTCTTATTTTAGATGTTATTTTTTTTTTTATTGATTTATTTCACTTTTTTATGTCTTCTGGTGTTTTGTTGGGTTCTTGGAGTCTGTAAGAAATAAGAAAGAGTGTATTATTTAGTTTATTCTTTTGTTTTATTAATTATTTAGTTTTTTTGATTTAGAAGTATTTTTTTTAGTAGGTTTGAAATTTGGTGAATAATATTTGTTTTTTGGTAGAATTTATTAGGTGAATTAATTTCTTTTTTTTAACTAATTTTCAGTTTTAATATTTAATATATATTTTTGAATGATATTATGGTATTCGTTATTTAACCATTTTTTTAATGCAATTGTTTATGGTTTAGTGAAATTGTTTTTGAATAATGGTAATGGTTTACCTTTGATGGTGAAGGTGTGGTGTTTATCTTTTTGGCCAGATTCTTGATTTTAATGCCTGTAACAAAATAGTACGAAAGATACTTTAATTATATATTATTTTAGCTGTGGTATAGGTTAGTATATTTTTTATATTTATTTATGGACATTTTACCTTGTTATCTCAGTAGATGGCGGTGTTGGATAAATTATATTTTAATTCTTTTCCGTAGTGATATGCTCGTCTTCTCTGTAAGTTGTTCGGTGTAGTAATGAGTAGAAAATGGAGGTCATTGGTATTTATATGTGTTTTTGTAAGTATTGTTTTATTTGTAAATTGAATGTGTTTTGGATGTGTTTTTTTATTGTGAATTTGTTTGTGATGTTAGATATATATAATTGTGGAGTGTATTTGTTTTGTAGTTTGTATTTTTTTTATGTTCGTTTTCATTTGTTCAGTAGAGGAAGTACTTCCTGGGTCATGTAGAAAGTGTTGTAGGACTATCGTTTTATATAGTTTTTTTTTTTTGTGTTGTGTTTGTTTTATAATTATTTAAGTATGATTTATTTTGATTTAAAACGGTGTTTATATGTTTTGGATTTTTGTGATGTTTTGTTTTTTGTATGTAGGAAATATATTGTTATTTTCGAAATCGTTTTTTTTTACGTAGTACTGTAGTGGTTTTAATATTTTATTCATTAATCATTACTGTTTAGTTGTGATATAAATTATTAATATTTTTCATTGTTTGGAGTTTGTTTTCAATATATTAGGTGTTTAGGCGTTTTCGGTGTTGGTTAGTATTTGTTTGGGTATTCGTTGATTGGCTAGTCGTTTGTTTGGGTAGTAGTTATTTTAGGATTCGTTGTTTAAGTATTCGTTGTTTGGGTAGTAGTTTGTTTGGGTATTAGTTATTTAGGTAATTATTTTTTTGGGTAGTCGTTGTTTAGGTAGTAGTTATTTGGGGAGTCGTTGTTTAGGTAGTCGTGGTTTACATAGTAGTCGTTTAGTGGAATATTCGTGATTTAGTGGTTTAAGTAGTCTTTAAATAGGTGTTCGTTGTTCAGGAATAATTTAGTTAATGTTTTTTTTCGTTGTTTAGACTTCGTTGTAAAATAATTCGTTTTATAGGTTTTTTCGGTGTTGGGAAGTTGTTGTTTAAGTAGTAGTTGTTTAGGTAGTAGTGGTTTAGTGTCATATTCATGTGCTTGGCCTATGTTCCAGAATGGCTGAGTACATGGAGAAAGCCAGCAAAATTCTTCAGGCCAGCCAAGAACTTCAAAAGCTTTGATATGACCAAAACATTGCTATGGTGGAGTTCCTACCAGGGCAGAAAGTTTGGGTGTTGGCGCCCGTTGCTCCAAGGGCTCTCCAGGACAAATGGTCTGGGCCCTATCCCATTCTTGAAAGGAAAGGGGAGGTTACTTATCTAGTTAACCTAGGCAGATGCGAAAACCCCCAAAAGAATCATACATGTCAACCGACTAAAACCCTTTTATGATAGAGCTGATGTGACCATACTTATGGTCACAGATGAGGAACAGGAAGATAAGAGTGAACCTCTCGCTGATCTCCTCTCCAGCAATTAACAAGATGGTTCTGTAGATGGAGTGATCTTGTCAGACACCCTCTCAGGACAACAGTAGACTGATTGCAGGAAAGTCCTCAAACAGTATGCTGGGCTTCTTTCTCTGACCCCGGGGAAGACACACTGGCATACCCATGATGTGGACACTGGTGGATGCCTGCCTGTCAAAAACAAAATTTACAGACAGTCTGACCATGTCGGAGAAAGCATAGAAGCTGAAGTCTAGAAAATGTTGGATTTGGGTGTCATTGAACCCTCAGGGAGCCCCTAGGCCAGTCCAGTAGTGTTAGTCCCCAAACCTCACTCCGAGGGTGACAAGAATGAAATGAGGTTTTGTGTGGACTACAGGGGCCTCAGCTCAGCAGCCAAGACAGATGCACACCCAATTCCAAGAGCTGATGAGCTCATTGGCAGACTAGGGGCAGCCAAGTATCTGAGTACTTTTGATTTAATATCAGGGTACTGGTAGATTGGCCTAACCCCAGGAGAAAAAGGGAGATCAGCATTTTCTACTCTTACCGGGCATTAGCAGTTCACTGTTATGTCCTTTGGACTCATAAATGCACCTGACACCTTCCAAAGGTTGGTACACCAAGGCCTTGCTGGACTGGAACCTTTTAATGCAGCTTACTTAGATGACATAGCTGTCTATAGTTCCACCTGGCAGGATCACCTGATCTACCTTGGAAAGGTCCATGGGGCCCTGCAAAAGGCAGGCCTCACTATCAAGGCTAGTAAGTGCCAGATACGGCAAGGAAAAGCTTTGTACCTGGGCCACCTAGTTGGTGGAGGCCAAGTACAACCTCTGCAACCCAAGGCATTCCTTGGCTTAACTGGATACTACAGGAGGTTTGAGAGGGGCTATGGCTCAATAGTTGTCCCCCTCACAGAACTCAACTCTAAAAAGATGCCCAGAAAATTGTCTACTGGACAGTGAGTTGTCAAAAGGCCTTTGACACTCTGAAGAAAGCAATGTGCTCTGTTCTAGTACAACAAGCACCAGACTACTCAAGGGAATTTATAGTCCAGACAGATGCTTCAGAAATGGGGACAGGAGTGGTCCTCTCCCAAAGGAATGATGATCGACATGACCAGCCAGTGCTTTTTATTAGCAAGAAGCTACTCCCTGGGGAACAAAAATGGAGTGCCATAGAGATGGAAGCCTTTGCTGTGGTTTGGGCTCTGAAAAAGTTGAGGCCATACTTGTTTGGCTCTCACTTCACTGTTCAGACTGACCACAGGCCTCTCAGGAGGCTACAACAAATGAAAGGTGAAAACCCCTAGCGGCATAAGTGGTCCATTTCTCTACAAGGAATGGACTTTGAAGTGGAACACCGACCTGGGACTACCCACACCAATGCAGATGGCCTCTCTAGGTTCTTCCACTTAGAAGATGAAGACTCACTAGGGAAAGGGTAGTTTCATCCTCTTTTGTTTGGGGGTAGTGGGAGAGGAGGCCTCTTTTTACATGGTTAGCCGCCCGTTTTGCCTGATGCTGATGTATTCTAGACTTTGGTAGAGCCCAGGGCCCATGCAAACCAGGTTGCCTGGGACAGAGCTCTTTCCCTAAATATGTTGCGATGCTTCGCACAATTGGATACACTCTTAAATATCACTGTAAGTCCCTAGTAGATGGGTACACCTGTACCCAGGGCATGGGATCTTAGGGGTAGGCACCTGAGGGCAGTAGCAGTGATTGTGCCACCGTCTAGGACCCTGCACTCAGATGCACCCAGCACTGCCAGTGTGGGCTGAGTGTACTGGGGCAAACCTAAAAAGGCACACTCAACATCGCACACTCCCTTTGTTTCCTGTCCACCCTACTCTGCATATGTTATGGATAAGTCACCCTCTAGTAGAACTCACAGCCCTAAGGCAGGCTGCACCAAACTGTATGTGAGGGCATAATTGTATGAGCAATATGCCCCCACTGTGTCCTTGCCAAACCTGGGACACAGTGAGTAAACAGAGCATGCCATTTTAAGTACATGTGCTGGACACTGGTCAAACATGAGTTCCACAGTTACATGAGGGCCACTCTGTACCCTGGGTTGTTTGGTGTCAAACAACTCAGAATATTAAATGCAAATTGGTACCAGTATTCAATTTAACTCTAAATATACCCAGGGGGCACCTTAGTAGTGCCCCTTGAAAAACCTAACCTAACCTGGCATAGTTGCTGACTGGTTCCATCCAGCCTACCACTTCCAGACAGCCAATATACAAACCCGGGGGAGAGCCTTAGCTCTGCAGTTTGTAAGACAATGCCCTTCCTGGGTGGAGGAGCTAACACCCCTACCCTGAGAAATGTGCAACACCCTGGCGGTGAGCTTCAAAGGGCTACTGCCCCTGAAACGTGAGCCTTCAGGCCTGCTGCAAGCAGCAGAGGGCTTCCCCTCTGCAAAATGCTACTTTTGGCCAGAATAAAGGCGGGAAATCAGACAAAGGATAAGCGGAGTGGCCTCACTGAGCATGCACCACTCCAGGGGCTTGCAAGCAAAGTGAACCCTCCATCTCATTTTCCTCCATGTTGGATGGTAGGTAAATATCTAAGAGGGTACAGGGAAGTGACACTTCCCACAGGAGGTGGTCACTGTAGTGGGTATAGCCACCCAAAGGTATGTGACCCATTGGACACTACTGGGTTCCTCCGAAAATGCCCACTAAATTCAATATTTAGAGGGCTCCCCTAGACCAAGATTTTAGATTCTTCTGGAAAAAAGAAGTCAGCACCATAGAACCCGCCAAGATGAGAACAGAGGATCTGTTGCATCAGAAGAGTTCCAAGACCCCTGCTGCTTGCTGCACCAGTGTCCCAACAATCGCCTGTGCGGTGGAGCTGACCACTGGACTGACCTCAAAGACCCTAAAGACTTCCAGGCCTTGCAAATAGCCCAAGATCTCTCTCCTGAGTGGAGGCACCACTCAAGAAACCAAAGGAACCCGCAAGGAACATACAAACTGGTAAGGGACACTTCACCGACCGGTGGATATCTCCACAACTGGAAGCTGCAGCCATACTCGATGACACACCAATGACAGCACGTATGAGTCCTACAAGTGTGCAAAGTTTGGTGGCACTGCTCCCTCCCGTGGCCGAGTTGGGGTAATACCCTAAGTACTGACCTATGCACGTCAGACATCACCATCAACAGCTCCTCTAGAGCTGCAACTAGACTAGGAGGAAGCCCTAATAATGGGACTTCAGTGACACGCCAGACCTCCCACCAGAACACCTGTGACATCCTGCACACCCTCAAGAAAAAGACTTACCTCCAGCTCCAAAAGGTCATTTTGCACACAGCATCCAAGGCCTCCAAAATGCCCTGCACCTGGCTGCCCTGAGCCTTGCATCACAGGATCTGCTGTGTGCTCTGGGTCACCAACCCCTTGCGACCTCAACAGCCCGAGGGGACTGCCAGGCACCAACTTTAAATTTGCAAACCAGCTCCTTTTCCAAGTGGCCCATCCATGTGGCCCTGTGCTTGTGCCAAGAGTTTTCCCAAAGCTGCTCCCTCCCGAATCGGAAGTCACCCGAGGCTCTCCATTTCGCACTCAGTGCCCACGGACTACCTCAAAACGTCATAACTACAAAATTACTTAATGTATTCTAAAGATTTTGGCCTTAAAATTTATATAAAAGTCTGAAGTATTTTTTATAAAATCTGGTCTTGAGTTATTCATTGAGTGTGTGTGGTGCCTGATTGGATTTGTGAGTACAGCAAATACTTAGCACATCTCCTGGATTAGCCTAACTGCTCGACCAGCTACCATAAAAATTGGAGCATTAGGTGGTCTCATTTTTACCTCTGGAAACCTATGTGATTGCCTGGACCCCCTGCATAGTGTGCCTAGTTGTGCACACTATATAGAGGGCCAGCCTCCTACACTGTTGTCATGACATTACAGCACTGGAGCTACCTACCCTGTGCCATGTAGTGCTACATGTGTTCAATTGCAAGCACATGGTGCTGAAGGCTACAACTTTTCTGTCACAGCTTTGTGCACTGCTACTGTATCCGGGAGCATCTCACATCATCAGCAGATGCATGTCAGATATCCTCACAGCTCCAGCTACACACACAGCATTGCCTTCTGATGCATCAGTGATGTGACCTACATCAGTCACAATTTACATTGTGGCTGCACAATATTGGTTACACTGCTAACATATGGTTATAGGAGATTAATAGACTTTTACCTGAAACATCTTGAGTGGAGTTATCTACACATTGTGTACACTGATTACAGCAATTCAGGACACAATGGCTCCTTGCTGTACCATTACCTCATCATCTCTGAGAGTACTGTGGCACCCATGGTGTCTGTATGTCTCCCACAGAATCCCCCTAGAGACTAATGGGGTTGGAACCCAAAATCTGTGCCATCTTGTCATCAAGTGTGAGCTATGTGTGGAACACATTGCGGATCATGGTGCTGTGACAAGGTTGTTAACAGGCATGCCATGTACATATACAGCTGGCCTGTGACCTTTGATGGCAGACATCCATAAATATGTGGTCAGCCATTACTAATCCTTTTATACACAATTTTATACCAGCACACGTTGCCCTTAGAACTATATGCAAACCATTCTCATTGCACAACCCCACAACATACATGATGGGAATGTGACCCAGCACCATGCTGACGGACAATTTGCAGTGCAGCACTCTGACACATTCACAATGGAGGGATGCGCTGTATTGAATAGGAGAGGGAACATCACTGTGTTGTCACCTACACCGGTGCTAATCTTGCTTACAGTACTCTACCCAGCCACCCTTACCCTAAGGTGATTAGCTGCCTGTGTTGATGGGGAGATAGTCATTGTGCATGGAGGGACACCTTCCTACACAAACAAAATCTACAAAGGTACGTTGCAATTTCGATGTGTGCTGCCAAATGCAACGCCTATTGAAAGAGCAAAGTATGTTAGCTTGTTGTTTCCTGCTAAAGCCTTGTTGTGTTTTCAGGATATGCGACAGCCTATAGTGTAAGGAAATGTGTAGGTCTGGGACACCGTCTAGTTGGTATGGGTGTTGCCATGGCACAGCCACTGCAACACCCATTGCAAGCTCCTTCCATGCAAAGTACTGCATGTGAAGGGGCCATATTGGCAAGTTAATGTGAAGCTACAAAATGTGTACTAAGCCCACCATGTATACACAGTGCAGGGCATAGCGTCCACAGAGCCTATCAAAAATAGAAGTTCTGCTGGTGCATGGGCCTCTTACAAATGACCCATGATGTCACCTTCCGTCCTTCTATGATTTCTTATGATTTGTCAAGAAAACGACATCACTCATTGTATTTCACTCTTCTGACTGACTCACACCAAGCACCCTGGAGTAGCTACCAGGAGCCACAATATGGCACTTACTGGATGCATTGAGGGGCTTCAAATCTCGCCACCTCTCTGATGGTGTAAGGGGTAGGTCTACCTGTAAGACACGAATGAAGAACATTGCTTAGTGTAAATCCTAGATAATACGAATGGACAACATAGTTCGGTGTATTAGGCGGACTCTGATACACAATCCACAGATGAAATGGAACTGCCAGTATTCTGGACTCAGTGCATGGTCAGGCTCCCTAACATGGCCTTGCATAATAACACCGGAGGCTGATAGGACTACAGTATAGCAGCACCTATTGGATCTATACGGTCCTTTTGGGCCTTAGTACACCCCTTACTCACATCCATGTGTGTTCGTGGTCATTATTAAGTCACAGCATGCTGGCAGTGTTGGCCAACATCATGTTTACATGTGAAGGTCAATGATGCACTCAGCAGGAGATGCTACAGATCACAGAAATTGATGCTGAGTACATGAGGGCCCTTCTCAAACATTTCTATGCACATATTTCACACCTTCACTCAGCCGCCCTACAGAGTGTTTTGAATTCATACTTTGGAACATTTGTTGTGACACTGAGGTCTGGATTTTGCCTTCCCTAACTTATTTTTACACAACCTTTCATGCCTGTTGAATGGCACAGGCATTATTTCTAGCTGTATAATTAGAAAGTTAAACTGTGCATGCATCATTACACTCGGGCCATAGATATGGAAGTGGCACAGCACCTAGTGCTGGGCCAGTTGAATTGAGGGCCCTAGCGCACTCCTGACACCACCATGTGTGTGCCATCTCCAATAGACTGCGCACCATGAAGTTAGTTATGGGGATTAGGGTCAAATGTTTTGGCAGTAGTCTGGTGCTTTGCAGAATTAGCATCATTATTTTATTTCCTGAGTCCTGCTAAGCTCCCAGGGGCCCATTGATCATGATGGGAGCTTAAGTTTAACAACAGCAAAGAGCAGGTTTTAGGAAATCCACCACGAGTGGGGTGCAGCAATCTTATTGACTTCTTTTTCCTAATATGGAGGATCCCTTTGCGCCAGAACGGCCCCCTTGCATATATTGTGGCTGGCACAGCTATGATGTGTGTCAAGCCTTGCAAAAGTGGCGCAATGCATACATTGTACCACTTTGTACAGACTACGCGGGGTAAATGGCAGGTTTGCGCTGCTTTACTGTCATCACGTGACACTATGGCAGCTCCAAGGTAGCGCTAGGGGCACTTACATATGTCCCTTCATTATGGTTATGCAGGGTTCATCATACATGTGTCCTATATTGTCTAAATTGTATGACATTTGATCTGCAGGCCTCAAGTAGGGCAGAGACTCCTCCTACAGGTTGCATACGACATGTTCACAACCATTACAAGCAGCACTCAGACTTATCTGCAACTGTCAGTCAAATGCTAAATGGAGCCGATTGGATGGCAATGGAAGACTTACCAACAGTTCCGCCGATTTCGATTCCCAAATGATCCAACCGATCCTGCTCCCTTGCCACCAGATCTGCCCACCGATGCTTTAGCCGGTGCTAATTGAATCTGGTCTTGAATATCCTCGCCAGATGATAAACAACCTTGCCCCAACGCAGCCGCCTTGCCTCAGTGGGGTAGCTCAGGAACACCTGGCCACCAACTTGCAGCATGATGGCTAGGTAATGGGCCACCAACCAGATGAACCCTTCCCAGTTCATCAGGAGACATTTTCCCCATCCTACCCTTCCCAGACATTACAAAAGGGTACAGGACGTCACCCAGAAAGATATAATAAAGGAAACTGAAACCCAACACCTATCCCAAACTCCCAAAACTACCCCAACAAATAAATCACCCCAGGCAGACACCCCACAATACAATGATAAAAAACAGTACACCAATAATACAAATAAGAAAGTAATAAGACAATTTATACACCAAAAATACAGGACACAGCACAAGGGACACAACAAGACCTCCAAACACACCACACATCCACCAGCATCTCCAAAACACAACCACACACAGTCACAGGGGAAAAGGCTGTGAAGTGAAAGTGAAACTACACTTACAGTACCATGCTTGCAAGCAGGATATCCTTGTACATCACTTCCTGGGGGTGTGCGTCACATTTTTTGTGCCATGCGTGTATTTTTTGACATATGAGAGTCATGCGTCAATTTTTCTTCATGGTGCAATGAGAGTAGTGGTAAAGTTGAATTGCTGCTCAGGGCCCAGGCATCATTTTCACGTTTCAGTGTGGTGTTGGTGCATTAGCAGCATTTTTTACACCTATTGAAATAGCTTAATCTTTTCAATTGAATGCATGTACATGGCCTGTTCTACTATGTGGTATATTTTTTTTTGGCTACTTGTGCAAGTCTATGCATGAATGTCATTGCGCTGTCATTGGTATGTGCAACCAATACGTGTTTTCATGAATCAGCTTAGACACTCACTCATACTTTGTGCATGTGTCCTATACCGTGTCCACATGTATTTTGGCACATGTGTGTGGAGTACATAGCTATGTTTTTGATGATCTGTCAAGATCATGTCAGTCATGAGTGTCACATACTATGCCATACCACTGTGTTGCAGTGTAGCTTAGATGGCAGGCCTACGCATCTATATCAATATGTGAGTTTGTGTGAAAAACTCAAACCCATGGTTGCAAGTGAAGGTGCAGGTTAATGGTGGTCCACTTCACTCTGTCCACTGTTCACATGCATCACGTATCTAACATTATCATAAGTTGATGTTGTCAGATCAGTGGAGCCTGTGCACATTCCCTAGTAGAAGGAGACGTGCACAAATGTGGACATAGAGACCAGGTTGTGACTAATTCCAATGCAGTACAAGATGACAGCCTTCCCCTCACAGGTACAGAGGTCGTGTGTTTACATATATAGTACATGTTTGGATATTTTGAAGTCCAAAGTTGTGTCCATGCTCAGCCTGCTTAGGGGTTGCATGACTGTTGTGACATAAAGGATGAACAAAAGAAATGGTTCAGATGGAATGGGACTGTTGCCTGTTCTGGTATCATGTGAATGGCAATTACCATGGTATGTTGGTGGCAAATATGTGTGTGTCATGTACTAACATGCTCACCCTCTCTTTGCGTCAGTTAGAGTTTGACATGTAGACATTGGTGTCTTACAGTGTCTGTTTGGGTGTTTGGTCATTATCCCTTTTATCTGCCATGACTGGTGAGGTATGTTTGTGTCCTCCATTGCTCCCAGTCTTTTGTCTGCAAGCACCTTGTACACATCTTCTACAGCAACATTGTCAGGTGATATTGGGACATAATACTACATTTGACTTGTGTAATGTGATAATATTCCCTTCTCCTACAACTGTCAACTCAGTAGTCAATGTCCCATTAGCGATATTAGTGAGATGGAATGAGTGCCAGACACACATGACATTGCACATGCCACAGCACTTGAGTAGTCTCCATGTGACATGGCATGTTGTATCAGCACAAATTTGTGGGTATCGCAGAGCTGTCCATCCACATCCACCGTTGAACATGGCAATGCAATTCTCCCAGCATGCCACGACCTAGTTGAATCTTACCATGACTGAGTGATGTTGAGATGTATAATCTCCTTAGTGCTATATTCATCCTTTGCCAGATGCTTACCATATGGCTGTGTCTACTTCCACTCAGTGTGATGTGGGTCCTTGACTGTATAGGAGAATGCTGCACATGCTCACACATGCCACACATGGTTGTGATATTGGAAGCCATTACATATATGAGCAAGTTAGTTACATTTGGTACTGTGCAATGGATCTGTCATGTAAGTGACAATGAGTGGTTTGTATTGTTATGTGCTGGGTAATGAAGTTATACAGGGGCATACTGTGTAGACATGCAGACACAGGTCAATCATTGCAGATAATGGCATGCCGTTGCTACCTAGGATTGACACTGTTGGACCTGGCCCTTTTTGCAGGGTCATACCAAACCTTTTGCCTCCTGCCTCCTATTTTCCCTGACCTGTTTTTTGTTGGCTTTTGAACTCTAAGCACTTTACCACTGCTATCCAGTGCTAAAGTGCATATGCTCTCTGTGTAAATTGTACTGTTAATTGGTTTATTCATGATTGAAATGTTTGATTACTTGTAAGTCCCTAGTAAAGTGCACTAGAGGTGCCCAGGTCCTGAAAATCAAATGCTACTAGTGAGCCTGCAGCACTGATTGTGCCACCCACATAAGTAGCACTGTAATCATGTCTCAGACCTGCCACTGCAGTGTCTGTGTGTGCAGTTTTAAACTGTAAATTCGACTTGGCAAATGTCTCCGCTTGCCAGGCCTAACCCTTCCCTTTTACTACATATAAGACACCCCTAAGGTAGGCCCTAGGTAGCCCCGTGGGCAGGGTGCAGTGTATGGTTAAGGTAGGACATTTGCTATTGTGTTTTATATGTCCTGACAGTGAAATACTGGCAAATTCAGTTTTCACTGTTGCAAGGCCTATCTCTCTCATAGGTTAACCCGGGGGCTGCCTTTAAACATGGTTAAAGCGTAGCTTCCCTTTGGGAGCAGATAGCCATATGGAGTTTGGGACCTCTGAACTCACAATTAAAAAATACATCTTTTGGAAATGTTGGTTTTAAGATTGTTTGTTTGAAAATGCCACTTTTAGAAAGTGGGCATTTTCTTGCTTGAACCATTTTTGTGACTCTGCCTGTTTGTGGATTCCCTGTCTGGGTTAGTTTGACAGTTGGGCTGTTTGCACCTCTCTGCAGACAGTGACACAAAGGGGGCTGGGGTGTAGCCTGTTTATTACAATGAGCCATCTGTGCTAGGAGGGAGGGGAGGGAGGAGTGGTCACTCGCACCTGAAAGAGCTGTGCCTGCCCTCACCCAGTGCAGACTCTATCCCCCTGGGCAAGGCAGGATTTCACAAATAAGTGAGACTTTTCCCTTGAAGTAAGCCTACTTCAAAGGCCAAAATGGTTATAAGAAGAGGACCCAAAACCACAGACTTTAGACACTTCTTGGGGTAGACACTCTACCTCACAGGCACTTCCTGGAGAAGATAACTGGAACCAGAACCTGCACCCTGCCAAGAAGAACTGCCTGGCTGCCCAAAGGACTCACCTGACTGCTTTCTGTGAAGGACTGCTGTTGGTCGGCTGCCTTGCTACTCTTTGGCTGGGGTGAAGAAGTGCTCTTCAATGGCTTGGATAGAGCTTGCCTCCTGTTCCCTGAAGTCTCAGGACCAAAAAGACTTCTCTCTTGCAACTGGACTCCTTGTGTGGCAAACATTCAATGCACAGCTTGCTAAAATCGATGCACAGCCTGTCCCCGGTGAGAAATTCACTGCACGCCGAACCGGAATGACACAGCGTGACTTCGCAAGGAGAAGATTGACGCAGCGCCTGTGACCGGAACTTCAACGCATGGCCCACTGGATCGACGCACAGCCGACCTGGGACAATGCACCCCAACTTCCAGAGGGGAAATCGACTCAGCGCCTGCCGTGCGGATGAAACTTCCACACAACGCCCACCAGAACGACACAGCGCTTGTGACTTCGCTCCACAAGACCAGGATTCCACACACAGACCCCAGGGTGTCTGAAAACCCGGCAACACAAAGGGGATTCAAGACCGAGTGCCGGAAATCAACGCACAGCCATCTCTGCGTGGAAACTAAATGACGCATCACTGTGTACGGCCCGAGAAATTGACGAACACACCTTTGTTTTCGCGCTTCTCCTCCTCTGCAGCCCCCTTGCGGAGATTTTTCATGCGAACCAGGTACTTTGTGCTTGAAAGAGACTTTGTTTGCTTTAAAAAGACTTAAGACACCTTATATCACTTTTCAGTGATATCTCTATATTTACTTATTGAATCTTTGATCGTTTTGACCTGCAAATATCCAGATAAATATTATATATTTTTCTAAACACTGTGTGGTGTATATTTTTATGTGGTGCTATATGGTGTTATGGTATGATTTATTGCACAAATATTTTACACATTGCCTTCTATGTTAAGCCTGACTGCTCAGTGTCATGCTACCAGAGGATGGGCACAGGATCATTTGAATCGTGTGTGACTTACCCTGACTAGAGTGAGGGTCCTTGCTTGGACAGGTGATAACCTGACTGCCAACTAAAGACCCCATTTCTAACAGACACCCATACATTAGTATACATGTATTTGTCATTATTAGCAGTGGGCATGTGCGAATCAAGCCTAATTGTGTGACAGGTGTGCATTCCATGTCGATGGGTGTGTCACATACTCTGCCTACATTTCAGCCAGACTATCATTTAGCAGATGCATTCTTCCATTAAAAATCATAGACCATACAATCTGTAATGTTTTTATATATGGATTCAACAACCCTATCTGCTTCATGTCACTGCAAAGCCATTGACCATTCGCCAGCCAATGTGTATGTGTCATACATGATTTACAGTCCTCCATGTGCAAGGGATTTGGCTTTTTGTAGCGCCAGTACATATTTGCATGGACATACTGTCCAGGATCAGCTTCCAACATTGACTAATTACCATGGGCAATTACTGAACAAGCAATGTTACCTATGATTCCCCCTTTGACACACATGTAAGGGGCAGGCCAAGCTACTCTCACACAGAGTTGTGACAGTGTTCAGATCTGACATTACTTAACCTCCATTTCCTGACAGCCTCTACCTTATGTGTGCCCCCATACATGTTACCTGTTAGGGATGGTGTTGTGTTGGTAAATTGACCATGAAATTGCACATTGCCACCTGATATAACTATATATGTAGTGGTTCATGGACCTTGGCCTTCAGAAGTCACATGCCAGGAATTTGGGCATCACTGATATGTGAGATGGAGTCTGTAGAACCCTCTACATCACCAAAGATGTGAGTAAAATACTTGTTTCTGTATTTCTGACACACTCCCTGAGGTTGAATTCCCATTCCAAAGGTATATGTATTGGACAATAAGTAGACCAAGTATTATGGTATTGAACAAAATTTATCTGAGGTATTTAGAGAGTAGTTGTTTGGTTCACTATGTATAAAAGTTGTAAAAAATTGTCTGTCTCCTGTGGACTCCTGTCGCTGTGTTTGGTTGGTCCCCCTCAAGGTCCTCAGCCCCATCATCCTCCTCCTCCTCATTGTGGACATCTACTTGTCCATCCCAGGGGATATTGTTTCTGACACACATGTTCTGCAAAACAGCACATACCAATATGATCTAGCATACCAGTGAGAGAGCATAGAGGAGGCTTCCTCTGGTAATGTCCAGGCACCTGCACAGGGATTTGAGATGGCCAAAGCTCCTCTCCAGTGTTTTCCGGTGTGCTTCATTGTAGGCACGCTTTTCGTTGGTATCTGGATTTGCAAATGGGGTCATGACCCACAGCTTTATGCCATAACCTTGGTCAGCTGCAAAGATAAGAGGGAGAAATTTAGTGAAGAGTTTAGAGGGACCATGAATCATCCATAGCATAGTTGATTGAAGTTTGAGTGGTGACTCAGAGGTGTTTGTGGTGTTTTATGCATGTTCCGGGTCTTGCAACATGGTTTAATTTGACTGTGTTGATGTGCATGTCATTCTTGGGTACTAACTCAAGGACCTGTATGTCACCATCTGGATTCCAACATGTGTGCTCATCACGTATGTAACATGTTTTGTGTAGTCCATTTTAGTAGCAGGGTACTCATATTAGATGGAGGCTACCACCTCCTTGCAGCACAATGGTGCCAGACGTGCGGCCAGCATAGTTGCCCTACAAAGCCATGTAGGCATGTGACATTATCAATGAAGTGCAACATTTAGTGAGACTTAGTGGCAGATGATGGTTGTGTCAACCATCTTGGCTCTTATTACAAATCTGGTGGTCTTAAGAATGCCAGACTCACAGTGGCAGTTGGACTGCTGCAATCATGGCAGTATGACCCCCACATTATGACTGTGGTGGACCCACCACAGTTGGACAGTCAACATTGCAAGGTTGCCACCAGCCAGCTGCATGGCAGTCACAGTGATCTTAATCTGCCAGAGCAGAGCTGCAAGCAGCGCAGCCCTCTGTATTTGGACTCCCAAATCTGACAGTCTTTGCATGGAGGTTCCACTGTCATGCAAGGGCTGGAGGAATGGGGAAGTCAGGTGCCCCCTGGATGCCCCTGTACTGGCCATGCACTTGACATGGCCAGTGCCAGGGACCACATGGACTGACCTGTAGCCCTTTCCAATGCACAAATTACATGCAGTAATAACTGCTACCGGGGCTGCTGCACCCAGCAAAATGCCACATTACAGCCGGATCACTTCTAAACCGGCTGCAATGTTTTGACCCTCTTACCAGCTTG